>NW_026892554.1:10765000-13265000 GCF_033815535.1 Pezoporus flaviventris
ACTAGATGCTTATGGGACAATTTGCCATTTAAAATCCATTCAGTTTAGAAGGGTGATGACACTAGAAGCACAGCACTGACGGTGGCGACTGAAGCCAGTGAACACTGCGCTCCGGAACGGGGAGGATGCATGGGTCAGCCTCAGTCAAAGCCCGCAGCCGCCCCGCGCCCACTCCCACCTGTCAGCGCACCCTCCTTCCTCCTGCACCCGCCGGCGCGGAGAGGCCACACGGGACCTTTTCCCAAACAGAGCATCCTCAACCCCACTGTCCACCCTGCCCCGAGCCCGGCAGCGGATTTGCGCGGCACCAACCCGCGAGCCGATGTAATGCGCCGCTTCGGCCCCGCGGCTTCCCCCGCGGAAGCACCGCACTCGCAGCATGTCTGCTGGCACGACCGCGCACAACTTCGCACCGCTCCGCGCTCACCCCACCGGCAGCGCAACTGCGCCCCGCATCCGGCCCGCAGCCTTTATCGCAGCCCGCCACTCCCCACGCACTGCCCATTGGCTGAGCGGGCGCGGAGCGGCGCGGAGCCTAGCTTGGGGCGGCTGCTGCCGGACGGCGACGGGGCCCCGGCGGGAAGGGCCCCCCCGGCGGCACGGCAGCCCGGGCCGGGGTGCTGGCATAACTTGGTCGAGAAGAAAGAGCCCCGGCCCGGGCCCCGGAGGCGCGGTCTAGCTGGATGAGGCAATCTCCAGCGGCTGCTTTCAACATACCTGGATTTCATTCCCACCGGCGGCGCTTTAGCAGCAGTTTGACTTTGAAGATTTCCAGTCAGGTTTACCATTCTTCTCTAAAAAGTGTACTCAAGTGCATCATTCAGTTATTTTTAGTTATTAAATACACATATTCTTCACGAAACCTGCAGTACACAGATTCCATTTTACCAAATATTGCAATAATCCATACGTTGAGAATTCAGATTTTTAGACTACAACCTAAAGATTTTGTGATTCACCTGACATATTTTAATTACAGAAGGAGTGTTTCAAGGATATCCCAAACACTTCATCTCAGATTCTGCCTTCTCAAAATCCATATTGCAGTATGATGAAAAGTAACCTTAAAACCTAAACCAGTTACCTGCCAGCAGTCCTACACTTCTCCCTGCAGAATCTCGTCTCCATGACAAAATCAACAGAAGTATCCTCAAAATTATTTCTATCTCAACAGAACTGCAGTCCACAATGAGAAATATTTGCTACCAGCTCTACTCCTTTTAGTATACCTCCCCATACCCTGATACATTATTCTGCAATTTCTCAGCTTTGCATACAAGTTCACTTTGAAATAACTTGATTTTGTCTTTCAAAAGTAAAAAGCTGCCATAGTAAAAATTACTTTTTCCTGAGTCTGTTTAAAGTTGTAAAAGTTTGCATGTTTATTTCAACTTTATTATTTTTGGTTCTGCCTGTATCACCCATGCAGTGCCTGGCATATCTTCAGCCTTGTTCAATACTCCATCATTATCTGGAGCTAAAACAGTGCGCATGGCTGTGAATAGACATGGTATTTAACATTACTCCTATGTGTAAGATTGCAGGTAGTATTAGTGAACTCGCAGACGTATCTGTAGTAGGAAAGAAATAAACATTACTAGTAGTAACATATATTAAAACATAACCTGTGGTCACAGACTGCAGCAAATCAGGTACAGTTTTAACATGCCTTAGCCATACAAGTAAGCAAGTTTCATTCTACTGGATAATTCATCATTCAGCAGTTCACCTTTTTGGCACAGGTAAACAGTGCACCTTCCCAGGGGAAAAAAGGACAGTGTGAATTCTCTCTTTATGAATTCACATACTTCTCAGAAAAGTTCATTATTTTAGTTGACATGATAGCAAGCATCATGACATCAAGCACGCTTTACCCTTTTTGAGATGACTGCAGAACTTCTTTGTAACTCACTCAGTCATCTTGGGCTGTTAAGACTCATTTGTAACATAATTGCCTCAAACACTATTCTTATATTGAAAAGGATACAAGGATTTATTTATTTATTTATTTTCAGTTTTTAAAGGGAGTTTTCTTGATGCTACTTAATTCCTACTTACCAATTTATGTCATTTATTTAATAATAATATTAAACAACTAAGTTTATGCTAGCCCTGCTCAAATGTTTGTTATTTGATTCAGTTGATTTTGCTAAGGTCTACTCACATTGACCTTCTAAAAAAATTAATGATTGGCTTGTTGCTAAATCCAAAGGTCTTGCTTCTTTCTCTGTCCTTTTCAACTTATCAGCTAGTTTTGGACCTTTGGATCATTCTTTATCAATTCAGTTTACATAGTTTTTCTGACTCTGCACAACACTTCTTTTTCTACTTACTATTTATGTTTTATCCTTTACAGGGTCCCTAAAATTGTCCTGGCAATCCTCGCAATGAGCTTTGTGCTGAATGCTCCATCATTTTTTATGTTTTTCTGCTGGACTGCATTTTTTCTGCTCACAATTTTTCCAGTGAAAACGTATCTCAGGGGTCTGGGTTTTCCTTTCTCAGGGGTAGCTCCTCCTGGACATAAGCCAATCTTCATTTAAGTACAGTGAAACCAGAAATTCTTTCCTTTTCCTACTCGCACATTTGTGGTCTGACCTTGAAACCTTCAGTCATGGCAAACTATCTTCCTTCCAGCCTTCACTGAGTTACCAGTCATCTGACCCCCAGGGTTGCCATCACATGGGCCTTGATACCTACAATACTATCAATGCCCTGTCTAAAATGCACTGTAGTGGTATCGCTACACTTCTTTCATCACTTGACCATCTTCTGGGTCACTTGAAAAAAAAAAATTCATTCATCTCCTTAAAGCAGTTACTTACTTACATGTTTCTTCTTACATCTTTTTATTCCTTAACACCCAATATGGACTTCATCCACTTTGCATTTATGGTGCATTGAAGTATCATTCTTCACACTTCCCTCTTTGGCATCAAAATGAGGGTTCTCCTGCTTTTTGTACACTTTGTATATATAACTCTTTATATTTTCTTCTTCCTCTTTTGCAAGGGGCTTCATCTACCAATGTACATTTTAACAGTGACATAAATCATAGAGCACACCACCAGTGTTGGTTATTCAAATATAAATGAAGGAAAGATCATTCATCCAAATACGAGAAAGTTACTTAAACATGTGTTTGGCTAAGAAGGTGCTGAGCTCTTTGGATTAAAACTCTTATTATAAAGATCACATCATTAATGTTATTACACATCACTGCTAGAATTTTTATAACACCCCAAAAGCCCAAAAGCTTGCCAATTATTTTCAAAATTATATGCTGATCTAGTAAAGGTATTTTCTTCCACTGCAAAACCTCACCTCAGTATGGAATTTTAACTTGAAACAGGAACAAGAGCTTCACATTGCTATTGAGATCTGGCCTACAAAGATTAACTAGCAAGTTATTTGCTGGGTTTTTTTAATGGATTTCTATGCATTTTTTGTAACATTACATCCAACATTTTTGAATGACATGAGGTGCCTTGCAGGCTTATATAAAAACCATCTAATTCTGATAACTAGATAATCCATTTAAAGCAATGGGGTTAATGAAGAACAATGTTCTGGCCCAAGAGCATTAGAGAATAAGATATTAAGAAGTAAAATTCTTGTTTAAAACCACAAAATTAGAAAAAGAAACAGGAGATACACATTAGAGAGAAGCTACCCTTGGCAATAAGATCACTGAAGATCAAAGTATAAACCTCAGCTATGTTTCAGGACAGTACTGGGTCTCAGCCTAGCTTATCTTTTTCTCTTAACACATATCTATTAGAGAAACAGAAGTCTCAAGGGATTATACTGCAGTTTAAATGTGAGTTTCCCTCTGTCCAGGAATTGAGGTCCTCAATTTCTGCGGTTTAGATTTGTAATGTGGTCTAGCAGAATGCCTGAAGTGCTGGAGGGACATGATGTTTAAGGTCAAAGAGCAGCTTATCGTTTCTTTCCAGTACTTCTGCTGTATTACTGATTAGAACAATTTGGTGTAAGATACCTGTGTGAGCTGGTCATAACATTAACATATATTCAACAATTTTTTCTTATCTTACTTTTTGTTTACTTACAGAAACCTACTCTGTTCAACAGGAAAAATGTCAAAGATTTCAGTTCTTTCTATTGCCTTGTCAAGGATACTGTTTGCTGAATTCCAATACCCACAAGAAGAGAATTTGGCATAGCAAACCTTATCTATTAGCTATCAGGAAAAACACAGAAGAACCCAGTATGCTTCTTAGAAAGCAAGTTTCAGACTTCCTGAAGCTCAGAAGTCTGGACTGTTCCAGTTGGGAAGAATAAATGTACCTCAAAATACTAAAATGACATTTTTTTCATTTCTTTTTTAAGCTCATAGTTTTGTAGTCAACTCTGAAAACAGTAAAAATATTTTGTTACACGTAATTGAAACAATTTAAAAAATATTTCACTCTAACTTGTGACATATAATAAGAACTGACAATCAAAGTGCTGTTTTCAAGTCCTTTGACAGACATTTCAATTTTAATTAAAATGTCAGGAAATTCTTTCTCCCTAATCTCAGCTTCACCAAACCTGATTTAAACTTTAAACTTTCTGACAAACTCTACACGGCTTCTGCCCATTTTATCTTTTATAGTTATTGGAGGACAAATCCTGTAGCTCTCCCCAAATTCTAATTCTGGAGATTTCTTGGAAGATTTTCTGTTCTTTCTTGTCAAGGCATCTTCACTGTGTGACATGCTGACACATTCTTTGTCAGACTTGATGCAATATGCTACAACAGAATTTTGACTACAGAATGAAACATTCCTATGAGTAGAAGAACTAAGTAAAACTCTCTTTTTGTGCAATTCATCTGGTAAATGATAAATCATTATCATAAACTGGATGGTATTTACCATAATCAGAGCTCAGAATTTATAAGGAATCTCCCTTACATGGACACACTTGTAATGTATGGTAATGGTACACTGCAACCTTTCTGCTAGTTGGGGCACTTAAGAGGTAGTTTTCATTCCTACCCAGCCAGCTATTATCACAAAACTTGTAGGAACTTAATACGATTGATACCTATGACCCTTTCTCAAATTTGTCTGAAAGCAGCCAACAAGTTCAAGTTACAGGGAGGGGAAGTAGGGAACAGACACAGACATATATGCACATACACAACCCATGGTCATTTAACCTTATATTCTCAGGAAGCAAGACTAAAACCTTCCTTGTCTTTAAGAAATCAAAAGATGAAAAAAAACTCTTTATGCAAGCTTTGCTCTTCATAGCTTTTTGTTAAAATGTCTTTAAAATTTCATTGTAAAATGCAAAATCACATATACAATTACATATGTAATTCGAAAGAACATATTAATACTAACATATATTGCACTAAATTTCAAGCATGTCTGATAATGTAGGAAATAATTTAACTCCTTTTTTGGGAACCAGGTAGCTGGAAAACTAGAAGTATGTAGAGAAACATAGTTATGTACCCCCACCCAAAACAAGGCTCAGGAACTGAGCAGAGGAAACAGTACAGGTAGTAGAGGTGCATGTATATGTAGAGCAGGACACTGGCCAGCAAGGAGACAGAAGTTCCAACTGAAATGGCAAACACAGTGCCAGAGCTCTGGCAAGAGAACTGTTAGACAAAACTTTTGGCTTAAAAGTAGTAAAAACACCCAGCAGTTTGGAACTTTGAGCAAATAGTCTTTGATGACTAAATACACTTGATTTCAGGAAGACAGGACTTTCCACTGTCCTTCTGGCTACTCACAAATCTCGTTACATCATAGAAATGACTGATTTAATAATTAATTTCTTTCCCTAATAGAGCTTGCAGAAATCCTCATTCAGACTAGCTACACTGTATATGTACATAAACACGAGTACCAACGTACATATAAATATCTGGTTTATTTTTAGATGTTACATTTCTATTATAGAAAGGTGACAGAGCTGAAGAAAGTTCTATGAAGGCAAAGGATTTGATGATCATAATCCATGACATTTATACTCTGTCATTTTCAGAGGCAGTGCAGTGCTGACAACTGAAAAAATGCAGGACGTTCATGCAGCAGAAGGCACATCGCTTGGTGGGATAGATTTCATTCAGACAAGTATTTCCATGTATACAGCAACATGATCTGCCAGCATTTTCTAGGATCGGTCCTGTGACAATACTTTCTCTTAGGGTTGCCAAGTGAACTTCATGGCTCCAGGACATTTGAAATCTCTTGAATCTCGAATACATGCTCTTGCGACATAGCCTGCTGTACATTCCCATTTAAAATTTGAAAACTTCATCACATCATTCTTGAAAAATATTTCTAGAAATAATTAATAGAACTTTGCTGTGCCCCTGAAATAGCAACTCCATCCAGTTTTCTTCTCACTCCACTGGAGTTAAAATTGCAGCTATATCACATGCATCTGAACAACAGTTTCAAAAACTCTGGTTCTTTTAATCGTTGCATGAGTAGCAACTGCAAGTAAGCTGCTGGCCTCCTAATGTGAAGGGGTTTTGCATGATTTTTGTGGCAATACATAGCATTTGCTCCACTTGTTTTCTTTCTTGGAAGAGACAGGAAGCCTTGACTCTCCAATAATCTCTTATCCATCCCAAGCTTCCAGAAGAGGACGGCCTAATGCACCAAGGTTATTAGACCTCTATTTACTTTAGAGAGAATGGTACAAAAGCCAGCTTTCCCCTGCTTCTCCTTTCTACACGGAACACATAATGCCTTGAAGAGACTCCTGACAAGAGGAATAAGCCATAGAACCTCAGTTGTGTGCAGTTTCCTGAGCTTTTGAATATTTCCTTTGACAGACAAGCAGTTAGTTACTATTTTCTAGGATATGCATGCAGTTTATTCATGTGAAAGAGGTTGGAGTACCCTTAGAGTAAACTAGATGGCAGATCTTGTCTGTTCAGTTTGCTGCTGCTCAGTAAATAAGGCTGCAAGAATAAAGCCTCTCCTGATGCCCTTTTTCTTAGAAAACACAGTTCTTTGATAAGCATGTTTTGATAAGCATATTCCATCACTTGATGCTCTTGCTGGAAGCATCTATGAATGTTGCTCATACTGTAAAGCCTCTAAAAATTTGCAAAGTATAAGCTTGGATAGCTTATATAAATTACACAAGTAGGGCTTTATTTGAGTGTCTCCTCCAGAGGATTTCGTAAATTCATTATGAGTTTTATGCTGAAACTGATTCAAGCCTAAAGCTACTGGTTAAAAAACAACACTGGATTTGGACACATGGATGTCACTTACTCTTCTATCACAAATTAAAAAAAAAAAAAATTAAAAAAAATGGCACAGTCAAAATTTGGTGGAAAGGAGCAATCTTAAATTCTCCTGAGGTCAAGACTCAGCTAAGTTTTCTGCTTAATCCTTGTGCTTTCATCTTCCCTTGGCCACTTCAGTTCTTGACAGATAACAAATACGCAACAAAGAGCAAGTAGCTTACTTGCAGTGACTGGGGTACCTGCACTAACCTAACTATCTGAACTCTGAACTAACTTCTGCAGGCATAGCTCTGGAATGAGTTTGGCTGTGTGTCTGTAATGAACTAACAGAATTCAAAATCTATTTATGGGATGGAAACATTTTATCAACTCCATGAAAGAGAACTGAGCAAGGCTCCCTTTGGAATTCCTGTATTAGGAGATGAGGGAATTCCTGAGCTTTGACATCTCCCTTCCCTGATCTTGAAGTGTACATCTGTTCTGATGAATCCCAACCATGTCCACCCAAGGAAGATGATGGGCTCAGTGCCAAGAATCTAGTTACCATCCAACACCAGGAATCTCTCACATGTTGCTGTGGAACATTACAATTTTGTGCCTAGAATTTCACACCAGTTGCTTCTAACACCTCTGCAACATAAAGATGAGTCTCACTACGAATCACAAAGCTTCACTTAGAATTTCTTTAGCTAATCATAAATGAGCAGAGCTAGGACTAAGCTCACCACTCAATACAAAGTAGTTTAAGTTTTTTAACTGGAATAGCCTAGAAACACACAGTTTTGCACAGAGATTTGGTAGGGAATTTTCTAGCAAAACAAGCTCTTGGTTATAAAATGCCCATTTCTTAAAAGGGAAAGATTTCATTAAGAGGTTTTAGATCAAATTAAATTTAAGCAGAACAGAGGAAAGGTTCCCTTTCCTTCCTTCACTTTCTAGTCCAGTTTTCCACACAGGCTGCTGGTAAGACAGCACTTACAGTCTGTGTAAGTGCTATATGTATGTTAACAAGCCTTCTGGCTTTGCAATAAAATGCTTAGATCTCCAAATAGGCTTTTGAAGACCAGGTCCCCTCTCAAAATACCACTTACACTTATAGCCAGTAGGCTAAGGTATTAAGTAATGATATGCAAGGAGGAGTAGTGAAGATCCACAGTTATTAATTGCAGACATAGTAATGGTATTTTCATTTCATGCTCCCCTACTAACACACCGCTCATATTCCGTGGAGTGTAAGAGATCTTGTGTATGTCTACACTAGTAGCACCTCTATTCATAGCACACAAACCTGGACTATCTATATTGTTTTGTCTAACAAGTCATGGCACGTTTATTCCCAGCCAGGTTGTACCTTTTTTGTCTTTTAAAAACCATGTCATTAACATAAAGGAACATAAAAGAGCTTGTGGCAGAGTACAGTAAGGTACCCTTACCCTTGATTTCTTGGAAATTCCAGGGTCACAGGAGCAGTTCACTCAGTGTGAAGGAGACATTTTTGGAGGTTAGTGATTGCAAAGTATGTCAGTGACCAAAGCTGTCAAATCAGGGGCAGACTGGACCAGCAACTCAGCTCACCTAGCTGACCTACTAGAATTCCTTGATGCATTACAAATTTGTGAGCATCATTCCTCAGAAAGTAGGGAAAGGTCTGGAAAAATACCAATAAACTGCTGATGTTAGCACAGTTTAAGTGGTGCCAGAGCATGTATTTCACTGACCTTCATCTCCTGAACCTCTGCCAGACAGGGAGGACAAAAATGGAATGGCTTGAACTCTGCCATGAGTAGGTTCAGCAGTTCATCTCTCCATAGACTATGAACTTGGTTCTTATGTTTATAAAAATTATTTTGCCTTGTACCCCTTATTTTGCCTTGTACCTGGGGAAAAAAAAAAAAGAAGAATTAGATGTAGCATGTAGGGAAGGGAGATCAAGCAGTGGATTATTATCTCCTCATTCCTTCCTTCCTTCCTTTGCATTAATCTTAATACTGGTATTAATATGGCTCCTTGAGGAGCCAGTTCTACTCAATGAGTCAGATGAGAACTCACCCAGCAAAACAGTTTTCTGCTGGCTTAGTGAGCTGAATTCATCACTGAAATGTCAGAAGAACACCAGACCTACAGCAAGGGAGAGAGTGGAGCTAGGAGGCCGCGTAAGGAGGTGAGAACAACAGAATCACCACTTTCGTCAGTACCAGTTAATCAGATCAGGACAACCTGTCTCATCTGATTTCAGCCTTGCGAGGGCTGGAACTGGATGATCTTAAGGTCCTTTCCAACCCTAACCATCCAATGTAATACAGCAAATAATCCTTTAATAGCAACTGTAGCAGCTGTGGATTTGAAGATGGAACAGAAAGGCATTTAAAACCGGAAACTGAAGACTAATTTAGCAATCCTGAAAAATACCCAGTTGGGGCTTTTAATGGGAAGGGTCAGGTGAAACAGGTAAGAAAATAACAAATCCAGGTGACCTGTTACACAGGTTCACTGAAGTCACAAATCACCCACTCTAAATACCATCTGCCTGCCATCCATCAGTAATTAGGTAAGCGTTGCCTTGTGGTACAACTGTTGTCACTTCAGCTAGCTAGAATGCAGCACGCTGCCTTAGACCACTACAGTAAGGTCTCCCATCAAACCATTAAAAAAAATAGAAAATTGAACAGAAAAGACAGGAAGGTGTGTGATCAGAACGTGCTGTAGCCTGGAGCATTCTATGTCTAGCCAGCATAAGGAATGCTGGGCTTTCCCGTGCTCCCTGTCCATGTAGCTTCCCCTTAGCTAACAGCACAGCAAGCTTGAATCCCAATTTACTACAAACTTCCAGTTACTTGGTACCCTCTGGTGACATCTCGTGGACCAAAGCAAGATATCCTTGCCTGCTGGCAAACCCTGCAAAGCCTTGAGTGCCTGAACCTGCAGAGCAGAAGTCTCTTTCCCAAGTCTAAGGAACTCTATAGCATCTGGCAAGCTATTTCTTTATTTTTTTCTTCCTCTCCTGCTCTGTGGATAGTGTACACAAGCCCTGTAGCAACAAGCTCCCTACAAAGAACTGAAAACAGAAGCAAATGAGAGAGCAGAGCAAGAAACCGAGAAAAGAGGGTAGTAGTAAGTAAATTTCATTAACTTTATTTTCTAATACTAAACCATATTCTAGCGTTTAAAGCTGAGTATAAGCAAGTGTTGAGCAATTAGGATTTCCTAGGTGAAATCAAGGAAAACCTATGCACTGTTTGCCACAGTGGCAGGAGCACCTACAAATAATAAGCACCACATCACAGCTCATTGTACCCTGCAAATATTAAGCAACAAACAATCCTAGTAAGCCTGGGCATCATTCACAGGGGCTGGAACAGAAGACTAGGCTCAGATTCCAGCTGTGAAAGTAAGAAGTGGAAAAGCTAGTAACACTTTGCTAAAAATACTGATTTTTGGATCGTTAATTTTGGGGCCTCTATTTCAAAATACTTAGGCATTCATTATCCAAGTTACATTTATATAAGTTTATTATATAACTTAATTATATAAGTTTAAATTATAGCCCCATAATGAAGGAAAAGAAATCACTTCTACATAAGAAGAAATACAGTCCCTTGTGACCTCTGCAGGCACCTTGACATCTGATCCATCCCCATAGAGGATATTGATTCTGAGAAAACAAAGAGTTCTCTGAATGTCAGCTATCATGGAGCTATTATAGAAAGGCATCTGCTTTTTCAAGTGCTTCCACAAAGCGTTAGGAGACTGAAAGCTGGAAATGAGGACACCATGACAATGAGCATACACAGGAAGTCATAAATTCGTTAACTGAGCATCCACTGAACCACAGCAAGCTGCTGCAAGCAGCATTTTTTCTCCACACAGCCCATGACTGCACAGGCTCTGAAGGGTGCTTGGGCAGAGCCAAGCACTGGCAAGAGACCTTCTGCAGAGCTAGGTCCCACACACAGCACCCAACATAGGGTAGCAATGCCAACTGCCCATGGCAGGCCAAGCCCTCAACCTGTTAGCAGCACAGGCTCAAGCACACGTCTTCTGTAATGCTAAAGAAGTATCAACCCATCCTAGGAAGCTCCACCAGCTCTCTCTAAAAATTCTGCATTTAGAGTAGCTAATTGGGGGAAAACAAAAAAAAAAGGAAGGTAAGGTATTAAATAGGGTTTACTGAACTGTAAAACCCAGCAAACAACTAGTCAATTAAAAAAGCACTCCTTGTCCCTAGGCTAACAATATTTAAACTGACACTTGGTTCAACGAAAACACTGAAGCTTGCATACTGCAATTTACAGCTAAAGTGACAGTTGTTTGAGAAAAAATATATGGCAGTCCATAACATTGGTCGAGCATGAAATAACCTGCCTACATTAGTTATTCCCTCACAAAAATAACTTAAAAAGAAGGGCACCAGCCTCTTCAAAGTCACACCACATGTGACACATTTAATGATATATTAACCTCAAATAACATACAAATTAGCAGTTAAACACATATTAAAACTGCTATAGGAATGAGAAATACTTGAACAAACAGAACTGTATCTAGCAGCAGACTAACACACCTTTACCCCCTGGGATTAGTGGAGGAAAACACATTGTCCCAGTGCTGACTAATTCATAACAGGGCTTTAAAAAAATAAAACAAAATTTATTGCTAAATCTAAAGTGTCAGAAGAAACACTATAGACATAGGTAGCTGGGGCTTGGCAAATGGCAGAGAAAATAACAGGAACTGAAGAAGTGTAGTTTGTTTCCAATTTGGAGACCATCCAAATGCCTAGCAATGCTGAAATAATTACTGTTTAAGCTGTTGAATCCTAGTCCCCATTGCTAGGTGATCAGCAAGCTAGCTAGCTCATGGCTGAAATCTTTGTACAGCTTAAAACCTTTATGAGGAGCCTTCATTACGACAATAGAAAACGTTTATCTCAAGGAATAGCTTAGAAGAACAATGTATTGTGAAAAACCTGGTCAGCAAAGCAAGTACATGTGTGAAATTTTACATGTTTGGTTGGTGTTTTTCTGTTTTTTAATTAGTCCTGAAAAAGGGGCAGCCAAAGGTCACTGGGGCACATTTATGATCAATTAACCTGGAGCTTTTAGCTCTCAAGGCTAGTCAGAGACTTAACTAAAAAGGTTACATAAGAAAACTCCTCAGAACGCCCGTTGCAGGACCCCAGCACAATATTGCTAGGCTCTGATGAGCAAGAGGCTGGAATTAGTTACGGCAGCTCCACAATGCTTTGGAAAGACTGGCTGTGAACGTAGCCAGTAGGGTGACTAATCTCATACTTCTCCAGGGCAGTTACCATCAGATAAAGAAGTTTTAAAAAATATTCTGCAGCTTTTACAGCTGTGAAGAAACTGTTCAAAACAAACCAACCTGAGCCACCAGTTAAAAAGAGCAGCTCTGTTACAAAACAACTGAGAAAGCGCCTCTGATTTATCCCAAAGCTAAAATCTAATGATAGTAAGAAATTACAGTAGCTATAATCAGTTAATTTCCACCTGCAGCAGCTCCCTGAAGCAGCTCATCACTCAGTCCCATGAATTCTGGCACATGGGCAGGAGGATGTGGGCAGGAAAAGCAACACTGGCTGTTGGCCACTTGCAATCTACCAGGTCGTTTCAGATGCAGAAGCTGTCTGGGAAGTCTGACCACAGCTTAACTAACTAGGTGGCTCTGCTCCCTCCCACCCCACTCAGACACCAGCACTTGTGTTAGAGGTAACCACAGCTCACCACGCAACAAAGGGAATGCCTTTGGCAGGGGAAACAAAGCCTTCAGCGAGGAAGAAAGTTTCCTGGCAGATCAGCGACCTGAATCAACTCACCTTGTGGTGAAAAGTATCAGATCTGACATAAAAGGGGAGCAGAAAACCATGAACAAGAGGCCCCTTGGTGGCACTTAGCAAAACATAAAATTAAACAAAAAAAAAAACAAAGAAAAAGCAGTCTTTGTTCACACTAATGGCTGCCTCAACTTCACCAAGGAAATCACTGAGTTCTAGTCATGAGGTCCAGTCAGAAGGGTGAAATTCCTGGAGTCTGCCTCAAGGTTGTCTGCGTAACTGTGTCTCTTAGCTTTAGACAAGAGCAAGACAAAGGCTGAGACTGTAAATTCCTTTTGTGCATCTAGAATACTAATGAATTTGAAAAGTTTTAACTAAAGCCTAAGTCACACCCCAAGTTTTCAACTGGCTCAGGTACTATTTACCACCTAGCAAAGAACAGCACCGGGGCTGGTACCAGAAGAGGGACATGTTCCCAGGGCAGCTTGATGCATGGATTGACTCCACAACTCGTTAAAGTTGTAAAGTAGGTATGCTTTTTATTCAGCGCTGAGACACACAGGGATAATTCCTCAAAGTCATGCGTGCTTCAGTGTTGTTTCCCTCTACATTTATTCTCTAAAGTTATATATATTCATAAGGTTGCACAATACACCTATACATATTCATGTCCTATCCCCGCTTCGTATTATAGTAAGTTAGAAGGTCCTTTGCGCCTGCGCAGTGCCCCCTCTGGTCATGGGCAGGGGTCTCGAGATGAAGTAACTGAGTCTTCCTCCTGTGGGTAGGGGTCTTCAAGAGGAAGTCAATGAGTCTTCCTCTTCTTGAACTTTTCACCTTTTAGTCTTCACGTATGGCCTTAGGGTTTGGTCGGTGTCCCAGCCATAAACCATCTGCATCTCCCTCTTCAGGCGTCTGCTTTTCCTTATCAATAGCTGCTTATCAGTATAATCAGGCATCTACTTTTCCTTGTCAATAGAACCAGGTGTCTTCCTTATCAATGGTTAGTGCCTTTGTTCTGCTTAGTAGGCATGATAGGTACAGACAGTACTTTTGTTTAAGCAAGCAGATTCCTCTAACCCCCTTGTACACCCCCCCGTACAACCCCCCTGTACATTGGTTAACCCTGTACCAAGCTCACCACTGAATCTGCCAGAAAACCTCATCCCACATTTCTCCTGACATGAACCTTAACCGGGCTTGGCTGCCTTTGCTATACCAATAGCTCTACTGTAGCTCCGAAAATGAACGTGCATGTGGCCCGTATTCCACACATGCAGCCTCTCTATCCTGATGGCAATGCAAGATGCCTGCCTTACACCCTGAACTTGCGTCTCTGCTACACCGCTGGGCGCAGCCACTGGCACGGCATGCAGGTAGGGAGAAAACTCAGAAGGCTGCGAATGCACCTCAGCGTGCACCGCCTGCAGCACTTCCGTGCCCCTGAGTACAGCGTGGAACAACGGGCACCGCAGCGTGTGAGGAAGGATCGGCCGCGGGGCCAGCTAGGACGCGGTGCGTGAGGCGGACTCTGAGGGGCGGGTGCGAGGCGCGGCCGTTGGCTCTCCCCGTCCCGCCTTGGGCGCGAGGCGCGGCTGTCGGTCGTTCCGCCCTCGCGGCGCGAGGCGCTGGCGGCGTCATCGCGATGGTCACGGTGGCGCTGCCCGCGCTCTGCACGGCTCTGGCGGGGCTGCTGCTCCTGCTCCTGCCGCTGCTGCTCCGCTGCTCCTGGCCCTACCTCTTCCAGGACCTGCGCTTCGCCCTCACGATGGCGCGGGTAGCGAGGAGGGCTCGCAGGGCCGGTGCCCGCCGGCCCGCCCAGACACTGCTGGACGTGTTGGCGCGGCGGGCGCGGCTCACGCCGCACAAGCCGCTGCTGCTCTTCGGCGACGAGGCGTCCACGTACGAGCAGGTGGAGCGGCGCAGCAGCCAGGCGGCGCGGGCGCTGCGCCGTGCGGCGGGGCTGCGGGCGGGGGGCTGCCTGGCGCTCCTCATGGGCAACCAGCCCGCTTACGTCTGGGTCTGGCTGGGCTGCGCCAAGGTGGGCTGCGCCGTGGCGTGCCTCAACTCCAGCGTCAGGGCTGCGTCCTTGCTGCGCTGCTTCCAGAGCTGCGCGGCCACCGTGCTGCTGGCGGCACCAGGTGAGGACCGCGCTGGCCGGAGCGGAGCGCGCCGCGCGGGGTTTTCGGTTGCTCCCCGCGCTGCCAGGGGTGCCGGAGCGGCGGGACACGTTGTTCTGATGGCGTCCCGTCCTCTGAACGTGGATTTGGGGATTTGAGAAGTTGCTGCAGGCCAGGTAAAGGACAAGGTTTCCCCAGTGCGCCGTGTTTTGTGTTACAGGGTGCAGCCGTTGAGCTCTGGTACCTCGTTAGCTGCTCGATGAGGGTAACAAAGACCTAGAAATAAACCAGCCCTGAATCAACAGGGTTAATCACAGTTATGTTCACACAAATGCCCGAAGTAGAAATAACCAAGGTAGTGCAGAATAAGCTTCTTGGCTGCAGCTGCACAGTGACTTAAAACACATAAAGGGCATTGCAGTCTATATAAAAGCTTTTGTCAGGTCTCAGTTCAAAAACAAAGACATGAACTCATGTAGACAAACTCTGTTCCTTTTCCACAGAAGAGGTTTTTGACATATTAGTGCGTTTTAAGTGCTGCATTCTGTTGTGTCGAGCAGAGACCTTATTTCATGCCCAGTTCTTTATACAGCATATGAATACATACAGAGGGGAAGTCAGAGATGTGCTTTATCTGCCTAGAGTTAACAACTTCTACATTAACATATACTCCATTGCAGCTTAGATAGTTGAACTCATTAATCTGTTTCATCTATCTGAAGTATTTTATATGCCCCAAAACTTGGGTTCAGATGAAATCTTGTCCTTTTATGATAAATTTCTGTCCAATTCTGTGCAATCTCTGAAGTTTCAAAATCAACCAGTATTTGAGATAGCATTTCTGGGAAAAGCTGTTGTGCAGAATAGGAAATGTATTTTTCCTCCTTCTATAACATCCTTGCCTCAGATTTTCCAAAAAAGCTTTCAGCTGTGAGGGAAAAAAAAGTAAAAGAAAAAGTTGAGCTTTATTAATAAAAATTTACTACATGCCTGACTGCACTAATGGTTGCTAGACATCATAAGAGGAAAGAGCTCTTTTCTGTTGACCTTGATCCTGTCCTTATTAAGTTTTATCCTTTATTTTGCTACCCCACACAGAAGATAAATATTTTCTCATCAGAACTTCACCATCACATGCTTGAAAGTTTCTGAAAAGAAATATTCTTAAGTCATTAAAACAGTTTATATGTTATTAAAGTTACTTATACCTACAATAAAATACGAATTTAAAAGTTTATTGGAGGGTGATTTATCTCAGTGCAAGTTTATTGGGGTTATTTATTGCAAAAGTGCTAGCTCATCAGATACTTGCATAAAAGGCCTTATTTTATCTCCTTATTGCCTGATGATGTCAAAGGAGCCCAACTGTCCTCCCATCCAGCTTTACTCTGCAGTGCTGGAGAGCATGGGTGGAATGGAAGAAGACAGGCCAGGCTGTGCCAATATTTTGAGGTTGATGCAGTGATGTATAGTTCACAGAATAATATGGAATTTTCTTATAGTAGTTTTTTCTCTTCTTAAGAACTGAAGGAATCTGTTGAAGAAATACTACCATTCTTGAAGAAAGAAAATGTTAAAGTTTATTATTTAAGCAAGACATCTGCTACAGAGGGAGTTGAGAGCTTTCTTGATAAAGTAGATGCTGCCTCAGATGAACCTACTCCGTTGTCCTGGAGATTAGATGTAACCCTTAAAACTCCTGCCATGTACATTTATACTTCTGGTACTACAGGTAACGCAAATTCACAAAACCAGGCCATACGTTCCTCGCAACATTGTGGTTTTTTAGTAAGGAAAGAGAATGTGTTACTTTACGTTAATTCCTTCTCTCATTCATTCCTCCCAGAACACTGAAAATTTGATACCTGTACTAAAGCTGAAATCACATAGAATATAGGCTGACTTTAAGCACTAAATCTGGTGGGAGGGACTTAAGTAAAAGCTAATCAAACATGAAAGTTTTATGTCAGTAAGGTCACGAGATAGCAGATACATCTTATCCTTGGAGACACTACTGGCCCAGTGTCTTGGCACCAACCAACTTGGATCATGACCTATAAATGCTGGCCATTAAGTTTTTGGGTGTCAAGAGCACCAAAAACAGCAAGGGCAGCACAAAATACAGCTAGTCATGGCCCCTGTACAAAACTGCAGCTGGTATAGAAGCTGCAACCTGTTCTACATAAAGGCATCTCATGTTAAGAGCCCTGAGCCACAGCAGAAACTGGGTGATGAACATGAAGACAAAACCCAAAGCCACTCAAACCTATAGCTTCATTAGAAAGAGTAGTGTATGCCTCCATACTAGTCTTTGAGCCTCTTAGAGCCGAAACTCCACTGGAAGGGAGGAAGTAGAAATCTTAAGTCCTACTTTGGCTGCACAAGGCAAATGAGTTTCACCCTTGTTAATGGCTCTGACATACCTGTTCTTACAGAACAGGCAAGCACTACCATCATTTTGTCTTCTAGCACCTGTTCCAACAAGTAATTAGTTCAACTGTATCTGATAGGAAACCAAGAAGAGATTTTTTAGTATCAGTTTCAGCTAGGGTGATTTGGAGCTGTAAGGAGATACCTAATTCAAGAAGAGATGCAAGATCTGAGATTAACTTCTGTTTTAGCATTTCTGTTCCCTTTGCTCAGCATGCTGGATTCTCTAAATCTCATTTCCTCACTCTCTAGTTACTTGTTATTCCTAAGTACCACAGTATTAGTATTAAGGCTAAACACCAGTGTATTGCATAAATGCAAACTGCGTACCTCTAGAATTAATACATGTATCAATGAATGAGAGAAAAATCTTTTCTTAAGATCTTGTGAACCTGACTGGTCTTACTGTGGATTTTGTTCAAGTTACACATCTGTTTGCTTGACTTTAAACAGGTCTTCCCAAAGCTGCAGTGATTAACCATGAACGCATAATGCTAGCTTGTGGTTTGTTTGATGCTGGCAATGTCACCTCTGAAGACATTGTGTATACTACTTTACCACTCTATCATAGCTCTGCTCTCCTCATTGGAGTCCATGGATGTATCATGAAAGGTACCATGCACTTGATTAATATGAATGAACATGTTACTGTGCAGAATTCATGATGGCAGATATAGTAAGCCTTTCCCTAGTTACCAAACTTTGAGATTAAATACTTGGTTATCCATGTCTCTGTTACCTTTGTTGACTACTCCATAAGTCAAGAGACATTTGTTACTTGGTTACAATCACATGACTCACACAGATATTAACCCTGTACAGATTTTATTTCATCTCCTGAGCAAATGGTATCTTACATGACAGCTTTTTTACAGTTTAAGGTAAATTAGTACTGGGTTTACATCCCCAGTAATAGCCTTTAATTTCTGATGAATAGAAATAGAGCTTAAACCAGTCATTCAGCATGGATTGTATTTCAGTATATTTTAGGAAAGAACTTTCAAAAGCTATCTAACCCTAATTCTACAGGTTTTCTAATGTTATGCTAAGAAGTTCGATACAGTCTTACAATAAATAAGAATTGTTCAATCTCTTGTTTTACAATTTATTTATTTTTTTCTTACGCAGGTGCGACTGTTGTTTTGCGTGCCAGATTTTCAGCAAGCCAGTTTTGGGATGATTGCAGAAAATACAATGTGACAGTAATACAGTATATTGGGGAAGTGCTTCGGTATCTATGCAGTGTGCCACAGGTAACATTAACTGCCTTTTTTTCTTCTTTTGCTAATTAAACTACTGTGAATATTTGCTACATTATGCTTAAAATCTAGGAAATGTAATAAGGGGAAGAGGAAGAAAAAGCCCAACAAAAACCTTCCCTAACAAGGTCTGTAAATTTCATTGCATACTAGTATTAACTTTTTTCAAGAAGTCAGTATATATTTTAAAAGACTCTTCATGCCTTAAAATACTATTACGTAATAAAAGAAACAGTTGAAGCAAAAGGCAGAAAGTGAGACAAAAGAGTCCATATTTTTACTAAAATTCTGTCTACTGTTACTCATTAGCACATTAGATATGTTTATAAATTAAGAGTTTAATACTTGCTATTGCTGAGGATAAATACAAACATAAAAGAAGGCATAAATGGACTGCCAACCTCACTGTTTATCACTTCACTGCGTAAACAGAAACATATAATAGCGCTATTCAAAGTGCTGTGAAATGTGGTAATAGAATTTTAAGCAGGCTCAATCCTGCACTTACAATGGTAGAAGAGATTTCCTTTTTCCACCCAAACACCATTTTACGGGATATAAATCGTGTAAACACTTTGCTGAATTCACGGTTAGGTTCTTCTGCGGGTGGTCACCACAAGGCTTACAAACAAAATAGTTTAATAGTGCCTGAGTTTCATTTTGGATTTTTGCATAGAATTTTTTGTTTCTGTCTTCATCCAAATCACATTAACAACAGTTAGATGTATAGCCTAATTTGCTCAGTAACTTCTTTTCCATTTCCACATAAAAAACATTAACTGTAATGATTTTTGCATAAATTTTGCTTCAGAATATGCTCAATACTTATAAAGTTTCTTTCAAAGTTTTCCAGAAGTAGAAATTATGCCTTCACTCAGAAGAAATGTGAATTCATGACTGTTTCTTGTTTCTAGAGAAACAATGATCAGGATCACAAAGTCAGACTTGCCATAGGAAATGGAATAAGGGCTGATGTTTGGAGGGAATTTGTACGAAGATTTGGAAATATTAATATTTTGGAATTTTATGCATCAACTGAAGGAAATATTTCTTTTGTTAATTACACTGGAAAAATAGGTGCAGTGGGAAGAGTAAACTGCCTGCAGAAGGTAAGAATAACCACAAAACATGGCATTTCATCCTTCTTGGCAAAGTCTGGTATATTGCCATGGGCATATACCAGGCTACTTGTATGGCAAGTTGGGAAGAACCCAGGGCTGTTACGAGTTTGTTTAGGGAGAAGATTCTCTTCAATTACAGTCCATAGGTGCCCATGCTAGATAACACAGATACCACTTGCTAGTTCAGGTAGATTTAGACTCGACACACTCAGTTGAAACGTGATGAATTTGGCTTCTGTTAAATAGAAAGATGACAGCGTAGTATAATTCTGAAATTACTTTTCAAAGATTGAATATTCATGTTTGTATACATTTTGCATATTTCACTAGAAAATCTTACGCTATGAACTGATTAAATATGATGTAGAGAAAGATGAACCAGCCCGAGATGAAAATGGATACTGCATAAAAGTGCCCAAAGGTAAAAAGTTAATTCCTTAACAATTTCAGAAAAGTATGTACTTTTTAAATTACATATCTTCGCATCACTTCTGTCTGGGAAGATGCAAAGTTTTTAAATATGAGTTAGAAAATATGTAACAAATCACATACTACTGTAATACACCTTAACAGAATGGTACAGTGGGAAATTCAGCATCTGTATACATAGATTTTAATAATTTGTCCAATTAATAATGGACAAACTAACATTTTTGAGCACAGATCTTTACTTTCAGCAGGAGCTATTTAAATCTTCTCAAGACTTTGTACTTAGCATGCCACTAAAGAAACATTTGCAAAATAGCAGTTCTCTTTTCCAGCAGTGGCTGAAACTTTTTCCCATTGGCAATAGAGAAAGCAAACATGAAAATACCTTTGTTATAATATATTTTAATATCAGGTTTCATAGGAGGGGTCTATATATTGGCACAGGCAAGCCTGTGTTTAAACCAGGTACTTGTGATACTTTTGATTTTGTTGCATTCTTTTACATGTGTCCTCATTACTGCGAGTGAGGACAGAAATGCTCACCTTCTCTGTGCATAAGGGAAAAGGTGGACAGGTTACCAATGGTGTTAAATTCTCACTGCTGAGGAATATACCAGCTATGTTAAAAACATCTGCCCCATAGGTATAATCTCCTATGCCAACTCTCCCTATGCAGTCTCTTGAGCTGGGAAGAGGGGAGATGCATACACATACATTCCATCTTTATATAAATGCACCCCATGTTTAAGTTGCTGAACTGCAGGGACATGGAGAATACCTACAGTGTAAGAGAGAAACCCATGAAAAAATGTAAAATCCCAGGCTTGATGGGGGCAGGCTATAATTTATTTTGTGTAGATAACATTCACTCCAGTGTATAACACCCATGCAAAGCTTTAGATAATACGGAGTTGATTTTCAGTTGACATAAATACACAGCTATTCCTGCTCCAGCTATAGCACATGAAATGCTAAAGAATATACTAAGCAGCCTTTTGGTCTATTTTGCATTCAAGTAAGTAAGCTGAACTGCAGTATTTGGTTCCTAAATCCTGCTGAATCTTTTGATTGAGGGATAAGGCTGCCTTGTGCCAACTGAGTTACATGTAAGTAGCCTGTACCTTCTAAAGACATGCCTGATGCCATGTGTAAGTTTCCTTTGTAAACACAGCTCCTACTGATTCAGGTGTTCTAAACCGAGGTTTATGAAACTGAGGTTGAGAAACTGGACAACTATTTTCCACTTACCAGACTAGACCTCAGAGATTCTTTTCTGC
This sequence comes from Pezoporus flaviventris, assembly GCF_033815535.1. Lineage (NCBI taxonomy): Eukaryota > Metazoa > Chordata > Aves > Psittaciformes > Psittacidae > Pezoporus > Pezoporus flaviventris. The sequence continues at coordinate 10,786,656 of NW_026892554.1, forward strand.
TGTGTTAATACAAGCAGGTGACAAGCTGTATTATCTACTGGCACTTTGAGGGATAGTGAATTGAGAGGACAAGGTGAAACTCAATCTGTACCTCCATAACTGATTTTATAAAAGATGATGATTATGACAAAGTTCTCAAATAACTCTGTAACATCTGCAAACTTTACTGATGTAATGAAGATTTGTTATTTTTTGATGATTGACACTGTGCTTTTTAAACGGGTGTTTAAAAACCTTTAACCTCTTCATAGGTAAACCTGGACTACTAATCTGCAAAATCACCCAATATGCACCATTTAGTGGCTATGCAGGAGCAAAACAGCAAACAGAGAAGAAGCAATTAAGAGATGTCTTTCAAAAAGGGGATTTATATTTTAATAGCGGCGACCTTTTAGTGATCGATAATGATAACTTCATTTATTTCCATGATCGAATTGGAGACACATTCCGGTTAGTTTATTTATTTCAGTGTTGGTCATAAGAGAAATTTTTGACAATCTCTCCCATACCCAGTATTTCCTATAGACAGATAGAAAATTTCTCTTATTTCAGTCAGAAAAAGAGAGGACTGCAGGTCACCTCCAGTGTTGTGTTTTATCAGTTGCATTCAGTTACCTACAGAGCCTACAGGAGGTTCTGCTTAGGTTGATGAATGAATGCTGGTTTTCAACAGTCAGAAACCATCTGCATTCACAGGACACCACCATTGTGGTTTCACATTCACTATGCTTTTAAAACTCAGAAAGCATAGCGCCTAGGATGGAATCAAAGATAAGTAATATTTTGGGGAGTTATTTGGTTAGAGTCATTTTAAGCATGATCAAACTAAGTGTGTTAAATTTTTATGAGATTCAAATAATCTGGAATGCATTGTTGAATTTTTGGCATGTTTTTCTCTACTTCTGGTAAGAAGTTCCTTATTTTAGCACAAAAGTGCTTTCTGATCTCAAGCTCAGTGGTCAGCCTGTTGTAAAGTTCAACATTAAAACACTGGAGGTCTCTGTGATACACATAAAAATCATGACTATCAACTGCTTATTTTCTAGGTGGAAAGGGGAAAATGTTTCTACAACTGAAGTTGAAGATGTTTTAGGACTGATTGACTGTGTTCAGGAAGTTATTGTATATGGAGTATCTGTTCCAGGTATGAGTGAAATACTTGACATTTCAACAAAAGAATTTTTAAATACATTAACAAAATACAAATATACTGAACTGCAGGGTATAGGTAGCCTTACTTCAACTTACTTTTCATAAGCTACAATTGATACATTACATCATTTAAATAAATGGAATATTAATCAGCAAAAAAAAAACCCAAACAAACATAGCCAAAGCTTATATTAAAGTATATGACAAATACTACCAGGAGGATGGAAGAACATGTGAAATGACATGTAAGAAATTGCTTTCTTCCTTTTTCACCTTTCTTTAGCAATCTTAAGGAATGCAGGTTCTGAGACGTTTGCTGCCTATTTTCTACTCAGAAATGTGTGAAATCTTTTATTAACTTTTTAAGTGCTTATGGCAGGTTGTTTGTTTTTTTTTTTAATTTGAGAGGCACTGCTGCTAAAGGCAGATTCCCAGAGATACTGGAAGCCAAAAGAGGGAACAGAGAACTTTACTTTCCTGTCTCCTGTATTTTGGAGGTACCTTCCTGTCCATGTTTCTCACTTACCCAGATTGACAGGACTCCCATATAGCTCCTCACTGCATCTGGACTGTGATGGATGGTTAAAATGGAACCAATTCTTACAGTGTAATGTAGGGATCTGAAATCAAACAAGGTTAGATATGATTGAAATCCTGAGCATCATGTTGTGCAAATGGTTTGGACTAGGTACATTGTATGTTGCATGCCCTTAGAGTAGCCTAAGGAGGAGGAGGACGACGAATTTTGGAGCCCCCATTAACTAAGGTAGCAGATGTTAACAGGTGTAATATCTTAATTATTAATTCATTAACAGTATTAACAGGTATCACACTTGCCAGAAAGATTTCCACACTATGGTACATCATAACATGGCTCACATCGACAGTTTAGTATTTTGGAATTGAAAGGCATGTCAGAGACACCACTCTTCCTGCATCCACCATTTATTCCCCATATGATTCTGTTAATGTTATCATCCACTTGCTGTTTTTAGTACTAAAAGTGGAAGACATGAGAACAGAAATGCCCCGTTTCTGAGGTTCAAAAAGACTGTTCATAAAAGAAGATGATCTATTAGAATAATGAATTTAATTCAAGTAAATACTTTTTTTAAAATCATGTATGTCTCTGCTACACCTGTTGATCTGAAAAGCCTCTCTCTTTAAATCACCATTATTTTCAGCTGTTTTGTGGTAGGAATAAACATACATTTGTCCTAAGAGACATTTCAGAAGAAAGCTAACAAGATAAATGGTTTAGAGTTCTTTATGTATTTCTCAGATTACACTCTAGGGCATGAGGAAAACATGCTGTTATTCTCAACGCTCTTGTAACACCGCAGAGAAGAGCTGTTAATAACCAATTATGAAAACTTTACAGTTAAAAAAAAAGGTTTTCTCCTTATATTTGTGTAAGAACAGGGTGGACTGCGTTGGGGGGGTTCTTGTTTTACATAGCACAGAAATATTTGTACTTTATTAAGGTAGCTGGGGGTGACAGTATTTATCACCAGAGAACTCATTAATTCAGCACTCTAGATTTTGACTAAACAAATTGGAATGCCAGGTGTCAGCAGTACAGGGCGTTAAAGGCAAACAGAAACAAAATTCGAAAGAAACTGAAGAAAAACTGATCTTAAATTAGCTTATGTTTGTGCTTTTCTGTAAGGATTAGATTCTACTTTCTGTTTTCACTTACTCCCGTACACAGTTCTGTGAAAGCATGCATATGGTTGTAATGTAAAACTTTGTATAAGAATATTAACTATTTCTTCTTGCATTACCTGTAATCCCAGAAAAGGGAATACCAAGAGTTTTGTGGTTTAAGTGGCATCCCATCCCTCAACCACCAAAACAGGAGAGAAGAAGCCCTCTCAGTATGTAGTTGGGCAAGTAAAAAAAATCTGAAGTCCTTGGATTTTTGCAGCATTCATATGGTAAAAAACAATGGTAAACTTGGTATTACTACTTTTTGTCCTCGTTCTGCATGGATGAGCTTGTCAGTACAAGCATGTTTACAGTGATGTATTGTAAAGCAAATTAACTCACACAGTTAAATGCTGCTGCAGGCAGACTTCTGCCTCAGACTACCAAGAGCTGATTTTCCAGAGTCTTTCCAAAGACTTTCAAAAGATGGATGATTTTCAAAATATCTGCCATCTGTAGTTCTGATGCTAGGCTTTAAAAACAGTTTGGCATCTAGCCTGGTGAAGCCTTAAGAAAATCTAATCACTTAGATGTGTAACGGAAAATATGTTAGAATGTTTTCTAAAGTGGCTTAGAAGGCAAAAACCAAAAACAAAGTAGAAGAGCTTAGTCTGAAGTTCAGATTAATATATGAACTATAGTTTTGTGCATTATTCCTTCAGGTTATGAAGGCAGAACAGGAATGGCATGTATTCGACTAAAGGAAAACTCTGAATTTAATGCAGAAAGTACTTACAGACACGTTAAAACTCACCTTCCAAAATATGCAAGACCTCGTTTTATAAGGATTAAGGTAAACCAGTGTTCCTAAGTCGCTTTTGTGTGTCCATCCGCATTGTGTTTCTTCTATTTTCTATGAGGACTACAGACTTCCTACTTACACTAGCAATTCTCAAAAAGGCGTCTTTTAATCTCTCACTTGCTCTTGTCATTTACCAGTATGTAAGTACAACTGCACCCAGATGTTTCAGTTCAGCCTGAAAAAAAAACAAGTTGCAAGAGCAGTTGCAGGATGGATACCTGTCACATTTTAACATTTGAAATCAGGAAATTCTCTTGGAAAATACATTTCCTATTGTATTCCTTCAGCACACTAATACGGGTGTGTTCTCCCTTCAGTGTTGCTCCCTCTACAGATTGTTCTGTGCAAAATAAAGATCCACACACAAGCAAATACAAGAGTTGTTTTTTGTGAGAGAGGCCTTAGATTTTTATTCTACCAGTGAGTAAGTAGCCAAATTCTGAACGGAAGTTTAACCTACGTTAGGAAAACGTTGCAATATCACTCCCACCATACTTCTCAAGTTATTTAAAATAAACATTGCTCCTTTGAGAAATGTTGCATATTCACTGGGGTGATTCAAGAGGACTAACACAGAGATACTACCGTGTCTACCTGTTTAATTAGCCTTTAAACTTTTGAGCTCTACAAACAAAACAGTTAACCAGTCAAGGCAGTGGTTTGCCTTGCCGTTCCACGTAAAGTACAGTCTTTGTCAGTCTCCAACTGACATTTTCTTTACTTTGCTGAGAAAAAAAAAATCTCGTTTATTGATCAGAGAACATAATTAAGTATTTCTAGATAAACCCCTTGATTCTGTCTAATAGTTAAAAACTCGTGTTTTCCTGCCTCTTTCAAATCAAATAGTAAGGTAAGCCTTTCATTTATGTGTCTGTGGCCCAGCAATTTCAGGGTAATTACCACACCATTCAGAGTAATTACCAGCCCACATATTCCAAAGTCCGGTTATTATCTGATGAATGCAGATAGTTTAGACCTCTATTACTGAGGCTTCAACTTCTGTGCTGTATGGATTTTCTTTAAATAGGATTCCCTTTAAATTTAGGGGATCTAATCTAATTCCCACAATTATATGCTGACATTGATAAGTAGAGATGTAATTTTGTGTTTTAGAGTGCCATTGAACTTACAGCAACTTTTAAGTACCGTAAAGTACAACTAATGGAGGAGAGTTTCAATCCAGCAGTCATCAAAGATCGCCTGTATTTCCTAGATGACAGAGAAAACCTGTATGTACAAATGACCCAGGACATTTATAATTCAGTAAAAAACCATGACCTCAAATTGTGAGCAAGTAAAAAAAAAAAAAAAACAACCCCAAAACAACCTGTGTTTTATAATACTCAGTTTTTAAAGTATCTGTTATTGTAACTTTGCCAGGAAATATTTTAGTTCATTAATATTAGCAACTATCAGTGTCTGAAATAAAGTGTGAATGTGAGATTGTTTTAATAAAACAGAACTTCACCAATGCTATTTGTATCTTAGCCTGGCTTCTTCCCTCGTTCATGCTTTGAATCTTGTCTACCTTCCTCTGTGTATAGAAGTATTGTTAATGCTGTGAATGTTAATACTGTGCACCTAAATATGTGAAAGTGGGTACAATGTCACATCTTTATACAAATAATTTATATTAAAGGGAGATCCACTGCACTAGTAAGAATTATATACCTCAGTCAAAAACACAAAACCCATTATAAAAGACCATTAAACTTACAGTTGTCTAAATTAACTAATTGAAAAAAGTCTGCATTAGATGCTTACATTAACTTTTCTCCATTGCAGCAGAGATGTCCTCTTATTTTTCATGCACCAAATACTACATACACAGAATGAAAACAGTTTATAAGAACTAAGATGTATTTTCCTTTGGGCGCAAAGAGAGTAATGTCAGGCCAGACACTTAATAAAAAAGTGAGGCTTAAATTTCCCTAGCATTTAAAAAAAAGGCAAGATTATGGAATGGAATGAAATAAATTTGTTCTTACTAGAAAAAATTTAGCAAACTAAATTTTACTGCTCCTTGTAACACATGCCTCAGTATACCCCACTGTGAGTTCAGGTGGTGTTGTTTAAGGGTATGGAAATTGTTTTGACTAACCAGATGTACTGCTTATATAATTTGAGCATAGTTGTACTGGGTCAGACTGAAACTATCTGGCTGAGTATGCTGCCTTCAAGATGGGGTGATTGTAGGTGTCTGGGAACAACTACAAAGGCAGCAAGCACTCAGCAGTGCTTTCCCAGGATAACCTCCTAATGATCATCATGCTTCTTGATTTAACAGTATAAAATTGCCCTCCACAGATTTTTCTGCCCCCATTTTTAATTACTCTTGAAACATATGTAAATCATTGGCCTGTTGTGGCAATGTTTGTTTGCTGCATAGAGACCCCTTCTGTAATGCCCCTTAATTCTTCTGTTATGAGAAAGGGTGAAAGATCATTCCTGTTCTCTTTCCTCATGCACTTGTGTTTTACAGCCTTTAGGTAATGCTGAGAAAGGCCACAGGTGCTTAGCAAAGGCCCCTGCTCTTGCACACCAGTGCACTGTCACTGATCAGCAGAGAGGATGGCATGGCTGCTCCGTTTTTAAACTTGGCATGTTTTAAAATTGCCCTAATACAGCAAAACCTCATTGAGAGGTTGCACCCTTCATTTTGCACAGTTCAGAACTGATGCTGGCATTGTCTGCACACACAGAGCCTCTCAGTGGTTTAAGTCAAGGTATATAAAGTGTAAATATAGGACTGCATAGTTTACCCCCTACTGAAGCCAGCATATTTGGTTAGAATGGTTCTAGCCTGCCAGCTAGAAAGTGTCCATTACCAGGACTGGTAAGGCAGAAACTGGCATTTTCTTTACCACAGTCTACAAACCAGAGAGTTTTATTATTATATGCCTACAAGTTTTATTTGACAATCTATAGATACACGAGGTTTCCACCAGTAAAAGCACAGGGATTTTCTCAATGGTCACTGCCGATGCTTACATATTGAACAAAATAACATGTAGTATTGCATATGAATAAGCAAACTTTGGTTCCCTTTCTACCTGGAGTAATCTTAAGGACCAATCTCTTTCACTTGTTAAACAATGGCTTGCAAAGGACAACAAGGCAGCTGAAGGCCACACTGAATGCTACACTCTGGAAAGCTTGGAACACTGTAGAACTTAATTAGTTTTTTGAAGGCACTTTTTTTGAACATCATCACCTCTTCAGGCAGCCTGGAAAGAATTCTGGTATTTTCATGAGACTCCTTCTTGTCAGTGGCTGCTGCTTTGGGGTTACATGGCTCAAGACCACCAGTCACTGGCACACTGTTGCAGCTAAGGGAACGTGCTGTCTTTTTCTTGCCTTGAACAGATAAATAACTGAATAAAAAAGATGTTAACTTATGTTTGGTAACATCCTGGGCATCTTCTGGAAAACAGTCATCTAGAAGATCCCCTTGACTAATCGCACACGTACTGGGACTTGCTGCTAGCTTCTTAGGCTGAACTACTATTTTTCTGGAAGGTGTTTTGTATTTTCCTCCATCTGGGGAAAGCTGAGAAGCATTACTAATGGCATCTGAACTAGGCTCAACTATCGTATTAGGGATTCCTGGCCCATCACCAGAACTGATGCAATGCAACCCACAATTCTGGCTAACAATCCGGGCTGCAGCGTGTTGAATGATGTTCCAGTCTTGCAGAATATCTTCCCTGGTTGTGAACTGAGATGTTACAGTAAACCGAATGATGAACTTGTCACGAATGGTTGCTGGAATAAGGAAGACCCTGCCAGAATTGCTTAGTTCTTTCAGGAGTTTTTCTGTGAGCCAATTGGGACCCTGTTTTAAATATGAATAAGAAGAAAAAAACCCCATAGTTAGAATTTCCAGTGACATCCACACATCTCCATAAGAATTCCAGCATTACGAATTCTTACATGAAAGTTTATTCATAGTTCTTAACGTCTGGGGAAAGATCAGCTATGGTCAATTCATTTCAGAGACATGCAAAAGGACCTATCTTTACCTTTATTCGAAATACAACCAGTCCAAGATGTCTTTTGGCAGGAATTTCAAAGAGTGGATCACTTTTAACCAAGGATTCAAAGAACTTGGCTGTTTCAGTACCCTGTAATTGAGGAATAAAAGTAGTCATGTATTGGTTTGTCACAAACCCACTGTAGACAATAAGTAGTTAAAAAGAATTCCTTTCCTTATTGGAACATATCATTCCAGTGTATGAGTAGCAGCAAACAGAAGAATGACAACAATATTTGAAAGTCTGTTTACCCAAACCCTTGACAATGAACCAGAGTAACTGGACTACACATAGGAATTTTCTAGAAGGTCTGAAAACAGAATGTGTTCTCAGATTAGAGTCATTTTGTGGCAACTGCTGATCCACAATATGACCCCTTGTATTTACACTCCATCAAGGACTTAAGCCTGTAAATTTTCATAGCTATGGGTTCAGCCATTCATCTAAGCCTGCCTCCCAAACAGCTGCCACTTTGCCTCAAAGAAAGCTTCTACAGATCAGTACTCGGTAACATGCAGAAGGCACTGACTTATCAAGTCACTTTTCATTGCCTGTTGCTTTCCAGAAGGGTACAGGAAATGTTTTGTCTACACAGTCAATCTTTAGAGATTACTTAAGAGTAAAATCAGCACGCATTTAGTGTTCACACGCAAGCTTTGTGTGTGGGAGAATTTCTGTTGCTCATCTTTGCTTCACTGAATTTATTCAACTTAGCTACCAGTAAGTAAGCATAATACAGTTGTGCTTCCATTGTGAATTCACATACATGTCGGACATGATCTTGAAGCTTTTTCACTCCAAATGAACGAATCACAAACCACAGCTTCAAAGAACGAAATCGACGACTCAGTGGAATTTGCCAGTGCTGTGAAAACACAACAGGTATCAATGCAGAAACAACAGAAAGGAGCATCCCCCTTACCCTGCTACTGTTGTTCTTTAGGACTTGGGTCTTGACACAAGTCATTTCATACTACTGAAAATCTGCCAAGCCTAGAAAACAGCCATCAAAGAAACACTACATCTAGAGTTTTCTCAATTATTTGCCAAAGTAAGATCTTGGATATTCCCCTTAATCTAAGGCCTAGATATGCTTCAAGTTTTTAGTTAATTACTAGCTAATAACACCACCTTTGCTTATTTAAAGGGCATTATCAAGTTATGATGTGTCCATTTACACTGTAGGACTGAGTGCTCACTTCAGTTCCTGTAATTTGAGTATTTAAGTTCTACCCTGAACGTTCTCCCAGATCAACCATAAACAGTGAGAGGTGATACAGGGTTAGACTTCCAGAGGAAGTAACGGCTGCTGCATGGAAAAGAGTGACAGAGCATGTAAAGGAATACTCTAGGGAGCTACACAACTACATGCAGGGCCCTATTTAACCACAAGAGGGACCCACTGATGTATTTTTTCTGCCCCTCTGTACACTCACAGTCCCCACTGAAAAGCACTATTGATTTCAAGAAAACAATTATCTTTTCAGGACTAGGGTGAGATCATAGCAGAAACAATTGGCAGTGAATATTCCTTTGGTTTACTTACTGAAAGCTCCTGTAAGATAGAAAAATGCCTCTTAGCTCCCCTGTGAATACCTCAATCTAAAAAAAAAAATGTAATTCATACTACTGCTGTTCCAGAGCCTGGGCGTTTGCTTACTCCTTTCTCTCTCTATTACTACCTATGAGACATACAAGAAAACCAACTAAAATGCCATCAGCAGGAATTACTTCAGCAACACAATGCAGAGAAATGACCCTTCTATTCCAAAAGACAAGGCTGTATTCCCATCTGTAAAAATCAAGTACTTTGATCTCTAGATCTAAAAGCAGGTTTAATAATTCATTTTCATACCAGAGCTCGCTTTTGTTATTTAATCTGCATTAGCATCTCAGTATAATTGGGTTTAGGCTTTTATGTAATGAGACTAGCTATAAGAGAAGCATGCTCCAGAGTGTGAAGTATTTAGCAGTCTGTTTGAACATTTTATATGCAACTTAAAATATCAACTCAAATAACTTACCATGAAATCAACAGCAGCTCCTGAGTTCGGATGTCTGAGGTAGAGAGGGTTAACACTGAAGGTCTGATGTAACTTGCATTTATCCTTGACCCTATCAATTGCAGAATGAACTGTATTTAGCAAAAAAAATCATGCAGAGAAAGACTTAGCAATTTGCATGCTATCCTTCTGGTAGTGTTTGTGTTTTGCCTTTACTCACCAAAATCCAGTGCAGTCAAAATGAACCATCATCCATTTAGACGGGTTGAAAGTAAAGGAATCTGCATATTCGATTCCATTCAAGAACAATCGGAATTCAGGACATACAAATGCTGTTCCTGCATACGCAGCATCAATATGAAGCCAGAGTCCCTCAGCATCACCTAATGGAATTGGAATTGGTATGTCAGGGACATAAGGAATCAAAGTGCATGCTTAATCTCTCCTCTCTGAAAACTAGGTGCAATTTCTTGCAGGGTTGGATGGCCTGACAATGAGCAAGACAAACAATTAACAACCTGTTTTTACTCTAAAATTGTGCATCCAGAACTGCAAAATACAGGATAATGCTGAAATTAGATGGACTCTGTAACAAAATTCACCATTACATATGTGTGAGGCTTTTTAATGTTTGATTTCTCTTATCTGCCTTTTTCCTAAGCGAAATTCCCCAGCACAACTCAGTTCCACAAAGCCAGAAAAAAGACACAGTGGCAAGCAAAATGGTCCCAGAGACAGAAGCCATGCTCTGACCCACAGAAAGAAATGCCACAGGGTTTTGTCAGGATTTATGCTGGAATAGAATCTGCAACCACAAACTACCTATTGAACTGGTAGCTACAAAGGACACCCTACCAAACACTACCTTCGAAACTCCTTTCTACGTTAAATATTTATGTATCCACCCTGCAGCAGTACTGCACTCTGTACTGTACAGTCTGTAGTCCATGAATAACCACATTAAAGATGTATTAGCTGGAAAATGTCATCCATCTTGAACAGAAAGTATTTTTACATCTTAATCTAAATCTTCCAGAAATCACTACAAAGTCTTTCATTGCCTTCACTGATCTTTGAGACTCGGAAAAACTCAGCTGACGAGCATTTCTGCTCTCATTGGCTTTGGCATGAAAAATTCTCATACTCTTCTGTGCTAATATAATTTAAAATTGGGAAAAAAAAACCCCACTTACAAATTGGACCCAGTTCTGAGAGATTGTCAAAAGCACAGACACCAGTTGTACCCAGCGTTGCGCAAACCTAGAAGAAAACAAACCTGTTGAGTTGGCATTTTTTTAGTAAATGGATGCAATGCTTTCAGTGCGGAGAGGCTGTCACAGTTGCAAGTGTATCGATATTTTTTGTTCAATAAAACAGAAATTCTTTTATACCTTTTAACCTTCACTAATGTATTTTAACACAATAAGAAATGTTTCAGATGTAATTTTATCTTGACATTAAAAATACAACACTATGTGAATACCCCAGGCAGAAAGTTTACATACAAAGACTGGCACCAGGCCCTTCTTTCTGTCTTCTGCAATGGCTTTCTTCAAAGTTTCACCTCTGAGGGAAAAGTTCTCATCCACAGGTAGAAATTTCATCTTCACAAGAGAAATCAAGCCAGCCTTTTCTACAGAAGAATGTGCCTTAAAAAAAAATAAAAGTAAGAAAGCAAGCTGTAAAGCTGAACAGTTGTGATAAATTATGGCCTTGTAAAAGACAGTGGCTGGAAGAAAAGCAGAGATAAGGTCCTTATAATGATATTACAATAATAATCCATATTAATACAAGTCTGAAAGTTTCCTCCTTGCATGTAACTAAAAGAAATAATACACTGTAATTCCAAGGAATGCATATGCTCCATTTATTTGGGTACTTATCTCTAAAATGTAATCACAGGCATCCTCATCTTGCTTTTGGAGGGCCACTTATCAAAACTCAGATCTTAAAAGAGCCTCTAAAAATGGATCAACCTCAATTTATTCCTTTCTCCCTGCCATACAAAGATTAAAACACCCTGAAGTGCACCTACTTCTGGCACTACTCCCTCACAAGAAAAAGCCCTTTTAGTTATACCAATAAAGAACCAGCATGAGCATCTCTCCTGTTTCAGTTTTCACAGGGGAACAGACTGTTCAAGAGTCCAAGGACAGAACAGGTTTGCAGGCAGAGGCACAGTACTGTGTAGATACTTCATCCATGAACAAGCACAGAGGCCTAGAGTGGAGGCCACAACCAGGAGCAGCACTGAGGTAATGCCCCGAGTGTGCCTGTCCCTGAGTGGAAGGAGGATGTGAAGCAAAATGAGTTGAAGCAGCATGACATCAGCACCTTGTTACTGGAGTAAGGCTTGGTGAAAATCAGGAAGGAAATGAAAAACCAAGTCACATAAGACAGCACCTTGAGAACTGCTGGGACCCTACAAAACCTCATCCCACAGATTTCGTTTCCCCATCTGCAGAAAATAACATTAGAGGGATTCATTCAGGCTTGTACAGCATTCCTGTATGTGTTCTCCCCTTAGAACAGAAAAGCAAGTTCATATTGTATGACCTGGGTGAGGCAGCAGAAGCAAATTTTTCTTTGTAACCCTAAGAACCTACTTGATCAGACGCATAAGCGATGAGGCGAGAATTGAGTGAGGACTCATCAGTGTCTGGCTCAGAAACCTTCATCTCCAGAATTCTGTTTTTCCTTGCTGCTAGCAGTGCAACCAAGGTTGATTCACTCACAGTGCTCTGCAAAGACATTGCTCATTTATTGCAACATATTGCCACTTCATTGCTATTTTATCCAAGACTTACTGAAGTCACTGAACTGTTCAGCTGCCCGCACTCTCTCCTATTTCTACTACCACTTTTCTGGGATGTGATGGCAAGTCACTAGTGATGAGCAGCTCTCTGGGCCACCACCACAGAACAAAGCCTTTAAACTACTGTACATTTTTATCATGCAGGACTGAGCTGGGGGGAGTAACTAAATCACATTTTCGTTTTGCTCTTCTACAGCTACAATGTAGTATCTTCCATAGAAATCTCAAACCTGAGCAAAGCTCCTTATAACAACACAAAGCCTCAACACTGATTCCGGGGGATACTTGCTAAGGCCTTATGAAAGGAGATAAACGTTCAGGCTTTGATCTTGCAAGTTTCAGACACAAAGACATGAGAAAAAGAGTATCTTGTGTGGCTAAGGACTGCTGGCAGAAGGACCATTACAAAGATTCCTTCTCTAATCATGGAAGGATCACTTCAGTGATTAATTTGATGTGAAACAGTATGAAGGATACAAATCTGACTCTCATTTGGCCTTACTAAGGCCACAAGAGCACCTGCTCCTTGCCTGTAACATAATAAGGACTAAAAGCAAGAGCAACTCCTATCATCTTCTATATTTAATACTAAAATTTGGGAAAGCAGTGTCAAATTGGTATATTTCTCTAATCAGACCTATAGAGCAAATGTCCTTGGTTTTTCCTCCAGGAAAGCTATCCCCCAGAGGGAAATTCACTTGAGTGAAAATAAAACAAAACATGACGAGGCCATCTCTGATTCCTCCTACCTGTAACACTCCTCCACCCACACTGTCAGGATGGTGGTGCAGGAACTTATCCGGAAGGCCCAACATTTTAGCCAACCAATCCATCACATTCATTTCCAGTTCTGTACAGGCTGGACTGGAGGCCTAGAAAAATAGAATAAAAAGAAAATCAGGCTGTAATTCCTCCTGCAAGCATAGCAGGAGCATAGCCCTTAGCTAGTAATTAAAATGTGATATGTGCTTTACTGCGTTAACACATTTTAATTGCCTTGAGAGAAATCTCCCCTAGATGCAACAAAGGCAGATGACAAGCTTTGTAGCACTGCATATATAAGCAGCTGTGTAATATTATGGCCCATACCTAGCAGAACACAACACTATTGGGATGAAAGTTACTTGTTTGGTGAGTTCTGTAATGCAGACCTCTATGCTAAGGTTGCAGTTGAGGGTGAGCTCCAGCTACCTTGCTCATTACCAGCTGCTCTCTTGGAATACCAGAGAATCTCAGCAACCTCCTTAAAAGGCTGTCTTCAGACTATCTGCATCACCTCAGGGCTGAGCTTCTGAATTACCAATAATCTTAGAGTCATTACAAAAAATTAGAATCACAATGAGCCACTTGAGATAAAACCCTGGAACTGCAGTTCACCACCCAAGTACATGCCCTAGGTCCCTAAAAGAAAGGGCACTGATACGTTTTAGGGAGACTTTTTGAAGAGCAGAAAAAGAAAGGTGAAAGCTGTCCTGCAGTGTCCAGCTTTCCACATGTGAAAGAATTGGTTTACATTGCAAACTTAATAGAAACCTATCGAAACTACATGGAGAACATGACAATTTTTTATAGGTTTACGAGTTTCTATTGCTTTCTTACATGGAGACACACATCTAAAAATCTGGACAATTTCACCACAGCTTTAGAATGCTACTGAGGTATGTAAAGTCATAACCAAATAGCACTATGTAGCTGCTGCAGGAGGATATAAAGTGCTCAGATATTCTGGAACATGCCACCAAACAACTATTTTCGGAACAGGAAAAATAAGAAATGTGTTCTCTCAAGGGAACAGGAGAACTGGAATGAAGCCCAACCTAACCTGCAGTCATGGATGGTGGCTGCTCCATTGCCTACAGTGCTTATGTAACAATCTCAGCACCAAGACTAGACAGCAAGAAACACTGCTTACAGTGGGATATACAAAGAATTAGAAAATAGACATTTCTAGTGATGTATTTTCTTCATTCACCTCTTACTAGTAGGTGACATTTGCTCTTTTTTTTTTTTTAATTTTTAAAGTGACATTTTTCATTTATGCAAACAACATACAGTTGGTTGAAGTAAATAATTATACTGACTCACAGAACAAGAAAGAATGACCATGATCTGCTCCTACACAATGCACACAGGAGATGAATATTTAAAATAATAACAACAACAAAATTACCCATGTGAATCCCAAGCAGTTAATTGCATCAGCTAACATATCTCCAAGGAGCGAAGGCCAGGAAGTAAGAGCTGGAAAGTAGGCATGCATGTGTGGACTTTGCCAATGGACTACCTAGAACAAAATTATTCAAAGTAATGAAAACGTCACAAAATTCTACATAAGATGTAGTGATTAGCATCTGTTTAAAGTGATGGAAAAGGTTCACAGCAGCATGTCCAATTTTTGTGCAATTATACATGTGCTAGCAGAAAGCTACAGAGATAATATTGACAGGAGTGCAGCATTAGCAAATGATAACACTGTATCGTTATTAGATAAATTCCAAATTATAGCAAAAGCATTTATCTGAATTGAACAGGCAGACAAAGATTCTGAACAGGAAATAATGGTCTTTTGAACATGGTACAACAGCTGAAATATTTATCAAAATATTTATCTTTAAGGGAAATCCTTGCAACAAAGTTGCTCTGGCTCACTTTGTCAAACAACAGCTTGCCTTTAGCTACACACAACAATTTACAGTTGTATAGCCCACTCTATACACCTGAAGGAGCCTATATGTGGGACACTGGCATAAGCGCGTTTAATGTGAATACCTCTCCTACATCAGACCGAGTTTCTGCAAGCATATATAAAGAAAAATTTAAAACATATTTCTTACATAAGCCATTTAAGTAGGTATATGAACTCCCTTAGCAGAATCTGCACTATTTATGTACAAAAGGAAGGAGACATGAACATTCAAAGAGCAGGAGTCACGTCTTGTGTAATGACCTTGGGCAAATGATGTTTCACCTTGCTGTGCCTGAGCTTCCACATCTCTGAAATTGAGATGATGCAGTTCAGGCCTTGTGAAGCTAAATTCATTAGTGTCAGAAAATCCTTGTTTCCCCCTAAGCAAGCATGAGTTATTCTTAATATATAAAATACTTAAAAAATATATTCAGCCTATGCCCTAAAATTGTAGATGGGAACACAACGATAATAGCCAGAAGCGTTCTGTGGACATATCTACAAGACATTCTACATTTTGGGTGCTTCACTTGTTTAGGTAAGTGTTGTGCAGAAGCTGTGTGTTCCCAGGATTTGGTGTTCACCCCAAGTAGTAATAAAGTATGGTCATGACAGGAATAATCTATTTCTTACCCCGGGCATAATAACCTTCTCTATATCTCCAAAGATGTTGTCCCAGCTGTCTGGGTCCATTGGGGCAGAATCCGGCAAATGGGCTCTCATGTAACCTGGCTGCACATCAGGAGTCACCCGTCTCTCTCTCACATTGCTCAGGTACTGGCAAATGTAATCCACCATCTCTTTCCCTGGAAGAGGCAAACCAGTGTTCTGAGTTTCAGTTGTGGGAAAACTAACTAGCAGTACTAGTAGTTCATGCAATCTTAGCATTAGACATGGCTTGGAATCCTACTTCCAAGATAGCCACAGGAATTAACCTTCCTCCTACACCCTGCTTGTCCCACCTAATAACACAGAGACACAGCTTCTTGAAAAGGCTTCACGGGAACAGAACAGATTCACAGGGTTATTTCAGTGTCCTCATTGAATAGTTCAAAAGTACCTTTAAAATACTATCAGGATACAAGTATGGTTGGTTTGATTACTGATAGAAAGATTTTCTTGCCTACAAAATAACTGAAACTGCATGTCACAGAAATTAATGTTTCATAATACCCCATACTTCCCTGTCATTGCAACATACCCAGTTTTGCATCCCCTGAAAAGAGCTACACAACTCCACGCCTTTTCTCCACTTATGCAACCTCCTCCCGCCCTAGGACCAACGTTTCCTTCCCATCTCTAGAACTGTGCAAGTATCACTGAGGTTTCATGGTGTCAGCCAGGGAAGAGCCACTGTGACACCTTATCACAAGCTTTGCAGCTATGCCACAGTATTTTAAATTTAAGGCCAAAAAAACCTAAGTTATCCACTGACTCTAAATCCATTAATTTAAACTCAACTCTGGGACACAATTTACTCAACTGTGGGGGCATTTTTGCCTCAGCCTCAGCAGATCTAAGTCTCAAGGACATGTGTACAAATAAAGAATATATATACCCCATACAAGTTTTGGGTACCACTCCCAGCCCTACAACAGTTGATCTCTGTGAGCAAATGATACTCATTTCCAAGAGCAGAGGATCACTCACCTCTCCGTCTGTACTCTTCAGGGTCCATACCGATTCCTTCTAAAAGCACCTCTTCAAGCCTGGGCTACGACCTTTCAGGTACTGCGGGCAGTTGGTCTGGTGCCCTGCTCGCTGCTTCACCCTTTATAGCTCCCTTTATCTCTCAGACTCATGCATTCTGGAAAAGGTTTAACGTAGGCAGATTATTATCTAACTCCTCCCAGCTGAGGGCTTTTACAGTCTCTCGTATATTCTCATCTGTGCTCTTTTGATGTGCACGATAGTGTATCTCTAAGAGGAGCTGCCTCTGCGCTAACCCATTCCCATTTTTAAACAATCTTTCAGAAGTCTCGCAGTAATGTATGTCATGAATATACGACACATTAACATCAGACTTGAGGGAGAGAAAAAGCTCAAGAGCTTCCAAAAGCAAGTAAGTGCCCATGTTACTTTTGGGCACCAAACTCTTGTGCTAACAGTAGTCATTAAAACAAGGCACCAGCACCTAACACATTTAACACCTATGCTGTCAAGTCTCTTGCTGCCAGAAGAGAAGGCACTGCGATTATTGCCAGTTGCAGAACTGCAATACAAAGCAGCAGTGATCCTCTCTGTGGATTTCCTGTCCTTCCAGATCAGACCAGGTTACACTGCAAGGTGATGTTCCTCCACTCGTATCACCCTAGATTGCTGAACTGGGAAAATGCCTCTTTCTCCTCCACCACTGTGCTTCTTTTCTCATATATGTACTGGGATTTGGCCTTGTATCTCCAAAATTCCTCCAAGTCCTCCAACTAGACTGTTCTCAGTTTGGAAGAACAGCCATGTAGATTCTTCCTTGTTTCAGTTTCAGGACACAAAAATACTTCCTGACCTCTTTGGCAGCACTACCTTTGACACTGGTTTGACTCAATGTTGAGCACTTATCTTCAACAGAAGGACCTCACTTGCTCTACACTGATATCAGGCAGCCCTGGGAAAAGAGAGAGGTAAGACTTAAGGATTAAGCACCAGAAAGAGAAATTATTCTGTAGTACAGTACATACTCATCCTATTTTTGTTATACCCTGTGCTCCTGCTTAGGGCTGGCCCTGTTTGAGACAGAATAGCTGCCTCTGCAGACCCTTTGCTTTGGCAGGCCTTTTGTCTGATATGCGGAAGCAGTTTCTCTGTTCTCATCATATGGAAGAGAACTGGCAGAGCAGCTTTGGTTCTCTGCTTCATGTACTATAGTGTAGCCCAAATGCTTTCATTATTCTAGGAAGTTGTTACATCTTTATCCAGTGTACTTTCTACAGAACATGGCAGGGGGGTTAGAACTTGATGATCTTAAGGTCCTTTCCAACCCTAACTATTCTGTGATTCTATGAACAGTGTGAAAACCTTTCCTAGATTTTGCTGTGATTAGATATCTATGACAGAACTGTTTCATAGATATGACAAAGATGCTGATACATGCTCATCAGATTAATATACTGAAATTGAAAGAAGATAAAAAGCATTGAAAGAGGAAGTGCATGTAGTGCAGGAAAAAAATACTGTATGCATATTCATCTGCTTTATCTCACATTTCTCTGGAAACATTAGGGAAAAAATTAACAAACTGCCCACGCTAAGTATCAATTTATGAGCCTCTCTTGGCTTTGCTGTAAATGCTCCCTAAAACGGTAACAAAGAAGGTGATAAGGGGCTAGCATCAAGCACAGGACTGACACCAAAAGAGCTCAGAGTTCTCAGAAACTGTGACTGTACCTCATTACAAGTAACTAATGCATTACTTCAATATGTGGACGTCTGCTCAAGGAAAGCTGGTAGCTAATTACATTTATGACTTCAATTTGGAACAGCAAATAAGGAACAATACTTTTAACGTTTCCAGAGCTAAACTACACAGTAAATACTCCATGTGACATATACCCTATGCTTCTGCTCAAAGGTGATAGTTTCATCAGGCTGGTTTCTCATTCTGGGTAGAAGAGAACAAACAGCAGGTCCTGTTCGGAACTAGAATAAAATAAGTGATAATGAATTACAGGTACGGTAAATATTGCTGGTGATAAGTTTCTGTTATAGCTACCCTGCACTTGCAAGGATTTTGTTTCAGACAATGAGGAATAGAATATTTGCTCACAGGAAGCAGGATTAATAGACAAGGTTCTTTTCATTGTTTGCTCCAAAGGTCTGTGCCATCGAAACCGTGGGAAAGCTCCATTTGGAGGTGAACATTACCACTATCACTGCCCAGACCAACGCTGAATTCTTATCGTTGTGAAGAGTTCACAGAGATTAAACTGCAGTTAAGTCTGTGGGATGTGAGGACACAAACATTATTTTGATCATAGAATAATTCAATCGGAGAAATGCCTAACCAGCATTTATCTTGACTAACTGGTTCCTACACTCGCTAGTGACATAATGGAGTTTCTAAAAAAAAAGTAGCTATTTCCAGTTAGTCACTGCATAACGCTTGCTTCAAGTACCAACTGAGCAGGATTATATACTTGAAAAATAATAATTCTAAAAACCACCAGCACAGCTTTTCCCCTTTTTTATATATTTTGATTCTTTGCCAATAATTTCATCCTAATTTCCCAAATGGGATCAAACTTGCCAAATTTTTACCAATACTAGAATATTTAGGATTTTTTCCTAACTGCCAATTCTATAAACCCAAATCAAAGTTTGAAGAAGGAAGGTTTTACTTCAGTACTGTGTTATGCAATTCTTTCCCCACACCTCCCTCCTAACTCTGAAGTCCATTCTAATCCTAAAACCAGTTTTTCCTTATTTTTCTGAAAGCTGACACAACACAGGTTTGACCTTGATGTACATACAAAAAAATTGAAATGGAACTGATTCTACAATAGATGTATGTGGAAAAGATATTTAATTGTAAAATAGAAAAAGTAGGCCAGAGTACAGTTTTAAGGGTAATTTTTCTGTGTACAGTATAGGTAAACTAGACTTTTTGCTTAAGTTTATATAAACAATTCCATAAAAGCAGTGAAACATGGAACAACAAAGCAAAGCACGAAGAGTTTTATCTTACAAAAAAAGGAATCTGCACAGTAGTTCAAAATTTAATGTACAACAGCACTGAACAATCTTAAGGCAGCTCAGTCTAAGCACAGGACTAGAAGCCAGGAACTCCTGAGATCTATTCCCAGGTTTGCCACAGATCCATGTGGTCTTGGGGCAGTCATTTAACACTCCCTGTGTTGCACTTGTATCAGTTATAAAATTGAGACAGTAACACTCACTTACCTGCCTCAGGCAGTACAGTAAGGGCTCTTTAAAAGATTTTACAACGCTCTGAAGATGTAATGTGCTATATAAATCCTAACCATAATAGATCACTGCACAGACACACAGAAACACAGTATCACAGTGAAGAACAATGATGCTGGGTAAGAGGAGCATCACAACATAAAAAAATTACTTGTCCAATTGCATAATTAAAATGCAAAAGTCCATTTAGAAAAAAAGGTATCACTGAAATGATTTCAAGGCTATTGGGAAAAAGAGATCAATAGGAATATCCTAAAAGAACTACTATTTGCGTTCCAGTGGAGACATTCTTTCCTATGCATTACTGAACTTTTAAATGCTTGTGCATGAAAATTGTAAGACACAAAGTGAAGTTTCGCTGCCTCCACTACCAAATTTTAAATCACACCTCGTATGTAAATGAAGATTTTTTTTTTGTTTTTAATTACAAATTACATTCTTCCAACAAATATACCATCCACAATTAAACTGGCTGCTTACTTCCAATGACATATAAGCTAAACATTTTCCTCGTAATTTTCCTTATAATTTTCCTCATCTTTGCTGAAAAATACCTATGCAAGATGTATGTGTAGAAATTATAAAAACATGCAGCATATGTACAAACTGAAAAGTTTAAAAAATATTAGCTTCATATACATGTAAATCTACTTGGATATATCTGAAATTAAATATAAAAATTTCACCACCTAAAATAAAAAAAACAAAACCAAAAATGGTTTTCAGAGAATCTGAGACAACTACTTAAAGCTGTACAAAGATTTCCACTTGGAAATGTCTTACTCAGAGAAGTTTAAGTTGTTACCATGTAGAAATAACTGTTAAATCATTTTGTCACATAATTTTCAAGTTGTCGGCTTAAATCAACAATATCACCCTTAAAACTGTTCTGTTTTTCAGAAGTTAGATTCATACTAAAATCAAAAATTTCACAAAAACATTGGCTTCTCGTGTTTCTGGATCCCTTCAAAAAGATTTATCAACTCATTTTGAAACTGTAAAAAAACCAACTATTTACAGTATTTCATTTTAAATACTTTTCACAATTTCTAAATTCAGAGTTTTTATGTTACAAGAAATTAATGAGAGCTCACGGCTTAAGTCCAGTTATCAACTTGTAGCATCTTCTCTATCATGTAATCCTGCATCTGTACCTATATAGTGTACAGTTCAAGATTGTACTGCAGGTTTTGGAAAGTAACAGGCTTTGCAGTATGTTCACTTTTATTAAACAGCTTCTTTATTAGTCTGGAGGCGGGTCATTGCCTCTAACTTCTGCCGATAGGCCTCTGCTTCTTGTTCTTTCTTTAGGAGCTGCTGACGATATTTTTGTGCTTCTCTGTTTGCCTCATCCAGCTGTTTCTGAAGAGTTTCTCTTTCCTATTAAAAACATAACCAGCAATATTTTGTCAAATATGTATCGAATACACATTAAAATGGCAAATTCTTTGCCTTTACATGCAGCTCAAGTGTCAGGATATCATGTAGAAACTGTTCAGTTCTTACTTGGGCAAACCAAGCACTGCTGTGTAAATTAAACAGGAACTATCACACCAGACACCTCCCCACAATAAGGCTTTAGGTGGAACCATAGTAAACCCAAGTTTCTTTAGATGCAATGATACCAAGCAAGTCTTCATAGGAAAAGAGTGAAGTAAAAAGAGGAAGCGCAGTGATCAAATGCAAAATCATATATTAGCATTTCTCCAGTACTCAATTCCCTTTGTTACTCTTGTAAATTGGAATCCAATCAAACAGGATTGTCCTAGTCTGTTGTACTTTCAGTCAGACAGTAGAACGAAAAACTGACACATAACAGCAACTTGCGCTGTAAAGTGACAGCTGCCCACTAACCAAAATACACACATAACTAGGTTTCCTAAACAAAGTGATCTGATGTGATTAATACTATGCAATCCTGATGTATAATTACATCCTCAAGGATACCCCATCTTTATGAATTAACAGACACTTAGCTAGATGAGCTTTTTCAATTCAAAAGGAGGAACTTAAGGCTCCATCCTGCATACAGGTTTGTTGGGGACTGCTATAAAATGGTTTCCAAGCAAAATAATATGGGAAATGCCATTTCCTATGAAGCTGCCTTAGGAACTAAGGAGAATGTACTTCTATCTGCAGTGACGTAGGTTCCGTCATTTTGTTTGATGCTGCACTGAGCCCAATTGCAAAAGCAATTTGCTTAGAAAATAGTTTTGGTTTGATCTTCAACCAAATGCCATTTCATTAAAGTGCATCATACTTTTATGAATAAGGTAGTATTTGATTTCAAATCATTCTTTCCACTGTAGTTGTTAAGTATGCACAGGAGGGAACTTGTTAGAGAAGCAAGCTATTTCCCAGAAAAACAAAACTCTTATCAGAAATTGAGGCCCAGTCAAAGTAAGGTGCCTTTTTACCTTATTTCCAGCAGTTCGGTACCACATTCCCATTTAACACGTCAAACAGTTGTTAAAATCTTCTCTCCCCCCTCCCACGTAACAGAATCCCTATTCTTCACATCTTTGCTGCACTCGCATATTCTCATGATCAGAGCCTGAAAATACAAAATACTCTGCCTCCCTTCTACTTGCTACTGTTCTCAGTACTTGTCACAGTCACATTTAGCAGTCACATGCTGTGCTGAATGTGCTGGAATACAATGACATAGGTGGTCAGATCATTGCTAACAGCAGCATCTGTACAGCAAAAACAACATGTGAAGGAGAAATGTTATTAACATGTCATAAAGACTAGCTATAATATAGACCACATTAAGTGCAACTTGATTTTACACAGGGCTTTAAGAACTAGAGGAAGCTAGGAGGGGTTTGTTTCATCCGGAGCCTATGCTAATAAAATGAGAGCTCCTCTAATCTTACTTATATGAAAAGGAAGTTCCACATCTGAAAATTTGGAGTGTGTGCAGACTGCAAACAGTTGGGAGTGAAGGGGTTCGTAGACCATACCTAAAAGTATTTCCCATAGAAGAGAAAAATAGAGGAGGGGGAGACACCATACCTAAAAAACCAAGTCTCAGTGGCAGAGACAAGAAGGTAAACCAAGTATCTACCAAACATACTAGCAATTCAAAGCATGTACATTAGTCCTACTACCAATAGGTGTAGTTTTTAGATAGTCATTGCTCCAACATCAACAGAACAAGTTAAGGAACTGATGCCAAGCATACTGTCTACCTAGGCAGTGAAAAGAAACCGGTGCTTCTGGAAGAGCAATGCAGATCTACGGCAGACTGAACAGGGAAAATTGGTTCCTTTGACATCTAGAATAGGGAGGACTGTATCTGATCTGTTAATATAATCAAATCCGGAAGTGTTCTAATTATCTGAAGTTCTTTTGTATCAGTATAAAAACCTACTTGGGTAAAAAACAAATTAGAGGACCCTGAGTGCTCTTAAGAAATCTTCCAATTTATCATTACATGTAACTTTTCGTAACAGTCTATGTATTGACAACAAGGACATCCGTAACTAACGTAACCAAACCAAGCATTCTTTTTAACAACAGAACAAACAGGGATATGAATTCACTAATATAATTAGTCTACAATAATGCTTTTTTTTTTTAGTCTAATGAAATGATTGGTTCTAATGTGTGACCTTTCAAGCATGCAACACAGAATGCAACACAGCAGGCAACAAAAGTCAAATACAAGAATGAAAATAAAAATCAATGCATGTTAATGAATTATGCATGAAAATGAAAAACAGTATCTGTGCCACAGGGGTTTTTTTTTGCTGCCACCCTGTATTTAAAATATCAAACTGTTCAGGAAAATTGCTACCACCCTTCAAAATAAGCTGGAATGTTTGAACTTAACAGACGCAGAAGAGAAAAACAGAAGACCACAAGGACACCCTTAGTCATTCACAATACTTTCACAGGGAAGTTTGTCACCTGACATGAATGGGATGATGTTCAACTTAACTACAGTTAACTGTTCACACGCCATGAATTTAAAGTAGCTGAAGAAAGTGCTCTTAGCCTTGAATCAACTCTTTATAATGAAATAAAGGAATAAATCATGGGAAACCAAACAATAAAGGTTTTCTGCATTAAAAAATATTTTAATGAGCAGAGGGGTCCTACTCCCACCAAATTCAACTATCTAACACCTTCTATGATGACGATGAAGTTTGAAGTGAACTGACTTTATGTGCACTTCTTTAATGCCTCTGTTACCAAACTGAGGGAGCACCATACCCCTGTGAATCACAATTTGCCTCCAAACAGAGGCAGAGGTCTGCATCTGCATTTCCAGTTGTATAGAATCACAGAATGCTTGGGGTTGGAAAGGACCTTAAGATCATCTGGTTTCAACCCTCCTGCCATGGGCAGGGACACTGCACACTAAATCATGTTACCCAAGACTCCATCCAACCTGACCTTTAACACTGTCAGTGATGGAGCATAGGCAGGGACAAAGTCTATCATCAAAACTCACACTTAAAAGTAACAAAGAAAGTAACTAATTTAAACCAACTTCTTTCATTATTTGAGAGATGTGTTTAAAACATACAACTAAAACTGGTAATCCCCTTAAAAGAATTATTTGTACTGTTACACCAACTATGTGCAATTAGGAACAGGTCAATTTATTCCTTAAACAATCAACATTTTTTTCTTTCACCTAACAGAATTATTAAAATACTTAAGGAAATGTAATTTCCTTTATGAATAATTCAGGCAAATGTTTAAGAAACACTTTTATTGTAACAGTCATACATTTTTAAAAAAGCAGCAAGAAAATTTCAACTGTCATGATAATCTGTAATGACCACAAAGCTGCAAACCCTAGAAGTATGTGACAACTTAGGGACAGGGAAAGCAAGTGATGAAAGGTGGTAATTATTGTTATTAGACATGGATAATATAGCACACACTGTACAATAAAAAAAATATTCAATTCGGCACAATTCAGTAATATGAACAGAAGCTGGAGAATACAATCTTTGATAAATGAAGTACCGTGGAGTTGACAAAATGAGAACTTACAGCCTAGACAAGGCAAACAGCCATTTTCATAAACTTTTGATCAAAGCTGGTCAGCACAGTAACAAGTAACAGAAGAAGGAATGAGATGGTTGACCTATTGTGGCTAATATAAAAAGGCTACAATTTAAAATCAAACATTTCTCATATATAAAAAGAGCTCTCAGTGGTGTTAGGTGTCTCACACTATAATTAAAAACAAACAAACAAAACCACAACAGGATGGGGCAAAGATGTGTAAACAGCTCCAGACGAAAAAAAAAAAGGGGGGGGGGGGGTAGGAGGGAGGAGCAGATACAAACTGACAAATGCAGAATCTTACTGTTTCACATTTCCATTAATAGTTATTTAGATATCATGAATGGAAAGGAAACCTTGTAAAAAATAAGATCTCACAACCAGGACAAGCACGTGGTCATAACAGAAAGATGTGGGTACAGTACTCTCATTCACTAATAGAAAATGTCAAGTTATTCAATATATTGGTACCTTGTTTGAAAAAGTAGCTGGGGATCTTAAAGGAAAAACAAAAAATTAAGTTATCATATATTTAAAGAAGTGCCTCTTATGTGCACAACCAGAGGATGAAGCAAACAGCCCTCCTACATTCTTTTAACAACAACTTTGTAAAAGATGAATTCCAGTAACAGGGAAGACAGAACAAGTTATTGTTTCAGACACTTCAGTCTCTGGTAACACAAAATTAAACTATAGAACAATAGAAAACCCCACAACCAGATATTCAGTGCTGAATACTCTGGTTAACACATATCACGCAATATACTCCTTACTTCTATTTCTGTAGACTCCACACGATTTTCAACAATCTCAATGCACTGTCTCTTCACTGGCGGTTCTTCGCTTATCACAGTTTCTTCAGCAATGTCTGTTGCTGGAACTGTTAATACTGAAAACATTTGTACATATAAATATATTTGCTTCAAACAGTATTTGCACTATATAAAATTTTATTAACAGCAATAAAATGCAGAGACTTTCCCCTATGAACACACAACTATATAATAAAGTGCACTGTGAAGTCTATATGCGGAGAATTTACTAAAAACTTTAGCTGCTTGTATGCTACTGAGGTCCACAATAGTTAGTTGTCACTCTGGAGTATTATTGCCATTTTTTGCAGGGCAAACAAACATGGAAGTGAATTGCAGCAGTTACCAGCCTGCCAATTCTCTAATGTCTAAAACCAACAATCTTTATAATGTTACTTAAGCAAATACTAAATACAAAACTGGCTTTTGATTTTGATTGATTAGAACACCATAGGTAATCTGAAAATCCAGTAGTTACTAACCTTAAAGGAAAATGGATCTAAAGAAATTCATACTTTTAATATAGACATGCAACCATCTGGCAAATAAATGTAACTGTCACTTCAGTTAACTACCTACACACATTCATGCTTTCTGGTAACTAGCTGTACTTGTTCAGACAAGACAGTGAACCAAATAACTTGTCCCCTGGGTACAGCTCTTCAAACTCCACACTGGAAGTCCTCATGAAGAAACTGGAGAAGGAATAACTTTTGTCTAGATAGTAGTGGCAGAACATCTTTAAAAGAAACCACCCAAAACATACATGTCACAAAACACACTTATGACCCTAGCAGCTTCCACAAACATATGGCCCAACAGGACCATTTGTGTCACTCTGGTTCCACTGGTTCTGCCACTGCTCCTCTAAAACCTCAAGCATGTCAGACTTGGCTTTTGTTCTGTTAAGAACACACTCCATAGGACTTGCGCAGTTTGCTTGAAGCACCAGATTTCTACATCCAAGCCTCACCTCCCTGTCCTTCTGGCAAAGCAACTACGTGAGTACTGGAAGAAGACTATTGTTTGACTCCATCTTCTAGCCTTCAAAACAAGTCTGCAAGAATCAAGCTTACTCAAAGCAAAGTAAGTAGTTATCACTCTTCCCTTCAATGTACCGTTTCCCTTCCACACAGTTAATAATTCTTCTATTCTTCCTCCTAATGCACTCTGCTGACATGTAACTCACTGAACTGCAGTAGCTCATGTCTGAGCATTTTGCAATATAAGAACTCAATGTTTTTAAATTTAGACTTACACAAAATTGTCCAAACTATTTGCACCTAACAATTCATTATAATTACTATAATTAAAACAGTTGCTCAAGCTGAAATTGTATGTGTTTCCACCCACCTTGCTGTCCATCTGGCATGGTCACAATGATTGGTTGCCCTATTCCACTGGTTGGAATTGAATGCAGATTACCAAGCTGAATGCCATCTGTCACTATAGTAATAACTTGCTGACCTCCAGAACTGACAACTTGCTGAATAGCACCATCCACAGACTCTGCAGTCACAACTTCTTCTGTGGCCACAACTATCAACAGATTAGTAAAGGAATTAAGTCAATTTAATTAAACTACATGATTTCAAATGCATTTAAATACAGCAGAAAAAAAAGGTGTAATAATGCACTGAGTGGCAGAAAATTTTAGAAGACATTATACGGTTAATATAAATAAATAAATAAATAAATAAAATAAAATCTTTTACCAGGCAACATAAGGCACTAACATTTTGAAATATACATGGAACTCTGTCCTGGTTTACCTTGCTCAATATAGTAGCTCTTTTATTTAGTATGTTTCCCGATAGATACACCCCACTCAAAACTGATGCTTGGGGTTCAGTGTTAACACTGCAGCAAGAACAAGAGCTGCTTTTAAGAACACAATTAACTTCTGCATTGTACACAAGCTGGACTAATTTACACTAACAGCAGAATAAACCAAACAAACTTTAAATACTAGCTTGAAACTACTCCTCAACCAGTGACTTGCCAGGTGTACCTCAGGACCCAGCCTTGACTTCTCTGCTTACCGTAATGGTCTTCAAGACTACAACAGACTGAAGGAACTTTAGAGAATCCTAAAGTTTTGTCTGTACTACCTGGGTAGTTCAACCACAAACACAACCTTATTTGTTATACAAAATATGAAACAGGACTAAAGGAAAAGTTCTGCAGAGTTGACATTTTTACACCTTTGAAGGATAAACTTAGAGCTTAAGTAGAAAAATAAACATTGTATGTATGTATTTTTACATGTAAAGGTAAAAAATAAAAAAATCCCAGCTCAAGCAAGCATTTCTAATTCATTATTTGATATTGACTGTCAAAAATAGCAGTGAAGTTTTACATTACATCTATACATCATGGTAAGGTAAGGCTAAGACTGCATTCAGAACTCCAACACACACCATACTCACACTAGACACTAACTGAGGTCTCGCACTACCACTTTATTTTTTTAAAGCAATGAGATACCAAGACAAAAGAGCGAGATCACTAGCAGCACAATCAAAGAATCTCAAGCACACTAACTCTGTATTTTATTTTCAATTTGTCAGGGTACAAGCAAAGCCTTTGATTTAAATGATAGACATTAAAGTGCTTTCTATCTACAGAGATTAAATGAAAATCCTATAGACTGTGTTGTGATGCTCAAGATGAGAGAAGGTAGATAAAACCTTGAAGCTTTCATCTTTTAAGTTAATTACAATATAACACACACACAAAAAAATCACTCTGTAGTTCAAATAATGACTGCAGTCATTGTCTTCTGAAGCTCTTTATGTTCAGAGATTACTGTCCTATAGCCTAAATATTCACAGAGTGTTTACTCAGTAAACCAAAACAGTAAGTCCTACATAAATAAGTGGTGTTGTATTGAACTTGATCTGACTTCCACATACAGGCTCAGCAGTAAGAAAGGCCACTGCCTTTCCAAGCTGCAAGTGCTAATGCTAGCTGCTGTGGCAAACAGCCCTGATCTTCCAGTTTCAAACTCAGCACTGGCCTTTTAGTTGTGGAAGGAAACATTATCAGGACTTCCTCAGACCTTAACAGAAAAATGAACATTCTGTCTAAAAAGAAGTTATTCTATGTAAAGGAAAAACATGCCCTTAAATACAGTCCTTATACCTTCCTTGTTCTCCTTCATATCCATATAATCATTAGTTACCATACTGCTTCATATGTCAAAGGAAAGCTGAAGTCACTTAGGAATGCAGCACAATTATTTTCAAGAATCTCTAAATTAATACGCATTATTTTCTGCTGCAGTGTGCGCATGGGGAGAACACCTTCACAAGCGGCAAGGCATATGCCTAATTCCATGTGTAAGCACACCAGTTACTGCTTTCCAAATACACATCTTAAATCAGGTTTTTTTCTAATCCAAGTCCGAGTTCCATACATACATTATACAACACATTTGTGCATAACATCTGTGCCTCATATATACTTGAGTAACAATGGAAAAAAAAACACACCATCAGTCTATTCAGCTCCAGTGAGAAGCACCTGCCTTTCTTTGGTTTTATGAAATTGATGTGTTTTTAACTGTAAGACATGAGGAACTAGGGAAGAGATCAGGGTAAAGTTAACTGTGAAAGAGGAGGAAAACCTACAGAAAAACAGCATAAAAGGCAGAACTTAAGTGCTTTGTCCAAGTTTATACAGTCTTAAGTAAAGAAGGCTAAATGCAAGGTAAAAGCCAAAACCAGAATTCTCAGCGCTACAATTTTTGAGAGTATCTATACATGAATCTTTTATAAGATGACCACAAGAGAAGGGAGGTGTATAGTGTTGTTTTTCTTTTATTTTTAACTTGAAGACATTTACTACTGATGTCACTATATGCTGGTTTTATATTCTTTACGCTTTATGAACTATAAAAGGAGTAAGAACCCAGAAAATAATTTACACAGAAAGATGCTGCAAGATTACCCACATCTGCATAAAAATCAAAGCAGAACCTCCAAAATAAACAGGATGGTTAGGTATGATGGACATGCGTTATTGAAGTTGTGAAGTTACTGCATCAAGACTTCAAGCTTATTCCTTCTGTCCATTGCCTCCTGCCTCCTCTCTAATAGTTTTTATCTTCAGTGGTTTACTGTAACATTACACTCAGTTCACTACCAAAGCCTACTACTGAGTCCTGGATACACATTTAATGCTCTATAATCCCATGCAATCCTTTCTCGAGTTTCTCTCTTACAGATCCAAGGTTCACCGAAATATATCAATTGAAAACATCAACAGCTTCTTCTATAATAAAAGACACTGCACTCTAGTTTTGAATCATCCACTTCACTTGCAATATTTAAATGTCATAAAATAGTACAGCTGTACTTTGAGAACAGTTCTGCTTTGAGAAGCAGCAGAAGAGTTGTATTTAGAAGAAATCCTGCAAGACTTCAAAATACTCTGAGATGAAAACTCAGGTTTATGTTAGGATGTAGCTGTCAGGCCAGAAATCTGAGTACAGATATATATTTTTTTCAGACAAAGCAGTAACTGGCAAAGATCCATGGAACAGAGATGAAGTGAGAAACTCATCAGAAAGAAGAATGCAAAACTTAGCAACTAGGGACAATGGAATTCCTTGTTCCTTTCTGGCTTCCTGTCATGACCTGATGGAATGAAGTAGTGTGCATACATCTGCAATGAAGGATGCAGGCTGCTTCTTCCTAGGAGAACAATAATGCTAGGCTTATGTTTAACTGAAGCCTACCAGCCTGAAGTGGGACATACTCATCACTTCATATTATTATAAATGCAAGTAGAATGTCTTAATGTTGAAAAGATGACCCACAGATACTCTAATGGGCCAATTGCACATTAAGATCACCAAATATTCTTGTGCCTTTTGGGTGAAAGATTAAGAAAACTGATGACAAAGTATTCACAAACAGTGTTAGGGGACATTTCCCAATAACTAACAGAAAGCACTCAAAGATACCATTCTCCAACCAAATGCAACTAAACTCTACGCAGACAAAGACTTAAATTCAATCTCCTGAATTACTTGCTTTCAGCAAGATGAATGCTACTAGAAATATTAGTTGTGGTCAGAAATCTTATTGAGAAGTAATTGTACATATGAATTTGGCCACCTTCCAGGTGAAAATAAAATTTTGTTCATGCTGAGAAAAGGAAGGCTGCAATCTCATTTCTGTATGAAACCTATCACTGAAAGTGCCAGTTCTATACTTTTAATTTATTAAATGATGTTAAATGACTTAAGCTTTCTAACCTGGTGTTTCTGAAGAATTAGACAGTGGAGCTGATGCTTCTGCTAAAGCTGCCAACGTGGCTAATACTGACGTTGATGAATTTCCAAACTGTACAGCAGACACTCCTGTTTCATCTGGTGCAATGGAAAAAAAATAGTTAGCTGACAAATTTAAAACCAGTGCTAACACACAGCTCTCAGCAACATTCTGCTATTCTGCAGCAAGTTTCTTGAGCAAATACAACTTCTGATAATTTATCTCTGTGAAGATTGTTGTTTTAAGCAGCTATTTACAGCACATAAACACCGAAGAGGCACATGGTAATTATTCTTACCACCACTTTTCCTCAGGCCTTATCACTAAATGGTGAAAACCGATTAAAGTATAAAATCCCAGTAGCTATCCTATAGGCATCTAAATACCTGTTCCCTCTGATGTATTTGCAGAAGATACCAGACCTGTTAGGTTCACCACCCCTCCAGGTCCAATGATGAACTGCGGTGTTGCTGCATGTATCGTCACAGTGTCCGGACTCTCTGGATTTGTATTGATTTGGTTCTGCATTGCAATCTAGGAAACAAACATAGTAATATCATTCCAACGGTAGGTACAAAGAAGTTATTCACCTTGTAAGAACTAGAATTATTGCACATTCCACTCAAAGAGTGATGATCTCCCTCATTATATTCATGCAATACACGCACATCATGTCACATACTGTGCTTGTGGAAGAACATGAGAAACTTTTTTTCCTGGATGAAATTTAAATACAAAAAGTCTGATGAAGTGGAAGAGAACAGTGACACGTTGCCTCTCCTCCTTACCATTTATTTATTTATTGTGAACAAAGCGGATCATATAAAGTCAAGCCCCTTTCGTAAATATGCAAAAGTTCACATGCATAAAATAGAGGCCTGAAAAACTGAGGCCACTGGGGCAGCTACATGCCATGAAAAATCAGCTCTGAAAGCTAAGTAATTGCTATGGATTGTAGATTGCAATCATCTTTTTGGTGTCTTGTTGTGTTTTTTTTGACTTATTAATGACTTTAATTTACTATATCCTTTCTGACATGTAAAGAAGGCTAAAGGAACAAGTAGAAGTTCTTACAGCTTAAGATGTAGGGGAACACAAATTTATACAGTGGCATAATGGTATTTTTCATTTGCTTTCTATTATCAGTAATATTTAGCTCTTCATTTGCCTTTAATGTGGAGCACACATCCCCATGGAAGTATCTGTTATCATACCAATCCAAATCTCTTCAACAATTCAATCCTTGTCTTTCTAATGAAAAACTGCCATCTCTTCTCTCCTCTCCTGATCTACAATTGTTAGGAAATCAATACCCCTATACAAAGCTAACTGAACACTAGGGTACAGTCAGAACTTATCGGCATAGCAGGGAGTTAAGTTTTACAATTCGCTTGTGAGGACACTACCTAGTTCTGCGTACTACAACACTTGAATTTACGAAAATGAAGGATACTTATCCCTGACTTGTAGGTGGTGAAAATGTTCTTCGGTCACTAATGTTTGCTAACATTAATCTCACTTCCATGTCACAAACTAGACTGAGTTTAGCACTGCCAATCAATATAGGGTTTCACAGCTGCTGTATTAAAAGCTTAGTTTTTTACATCTGTAAACAAGTACTTTAAGCTCCCTCACCATCATGAATCAAAAGTTACCTGTAATATTTCTGCAAGGTCTTCATTTCCATTGTCTACCGCAATATCTAATGCCGTTTTGCAAAATTTACTCTGAGCATGAACATCTGCTCCGTACTTTATTAAGAGTTCTACAACTTCTTGGTGGTTATGTTCAGTAGCCCAGTGAAGTGCAGTCATTTTGAGCATGTCCTTCGCATTGACATCAGCACCATGCTACAAACAAGATCATTGCATAAACTGTCATTAGAAGTATCTGAATTAAATAATGCTGGTGACATAATGAAACCCAAAACTGCCTTTTTCTGTCAGTAATGTTCTGTTTGTTACCTTACATTTACACATTTCTTAAAAGAACTTCAGACTAATCACCAAATCAATTATTTACCTGAAAGGATTAAAGACTTCCTAAAACACAACATGTCTTGGTTCTAAAAGTGGTTATTCACACTACACCAAATTAGGAGTTAAGATTAACTTTGACATAGCAATAAATAATCCACCTGAAATCATTATTTTAATGCTAAAATAAATTACAGTTTAACAGGAAAACAAAGCTCTATGCACACAGTAGAAGTATTCGTATCATTTCAATGTTGTTTTCATGACTAAAAGGAAATTGCGAATATTTGATCATAAACCATTGTAATATCCATGCGTCAGACCATGTTTCAGCATTTTTTACCTTAAGTAAGACTTCTACTATGCTGGCATGGCCTTCTGATGCTGCCATATGTAATGGAGTTCTGTCCACTTTGGTTCTGGCATCCCGACTTACACCTGCTCGCAGCAACACTTCTGTTGTTGAGTAGTGTCCATACTGTGCTGCTAAATGAAGTGGAGATGTTCCCAACTGTAATGTAATGGAAAAAACGGAGCTTTAAAAGATGTCAGTATGAAGGATTTCTTCCTGTTCTGAAGCTATCAAACTTGGGTGTTAGGGCACCACTTCAAAACCATTTTCTCTTGCATTCTCAGAGAAAAAAAAGCTGTCATGGCTTTTACAGAGTATGAAAAAAAAAGCTTAAGTATCTGTGGGCTTCCCCTCTCCCTTCCCCCCCCAGTAATCACAACACAAAAAACCTGCTCATTGGAAGCAACTTTTCAAGGCCTGTGCTGTTTTTCTGTCTTTCTGAGGTGTGGTATTTCAAGGGGCTTAACCCCATTTTCAGTGTTAGCCAACAGGCCATAGCAACATTGGAAGGGACCTCTGTAAGACACTTAAGTCCAATCTCCAGCATAAAACAGAGTCAACTTGAAAGCTGGGTTGCTTAAGGCTCCTAAGGGCTTGCAAACACCCTAGAATTTTAGGTACCTGACCTCCCTATGTATCCTATTCAAAAAAAAAGGCACCTCCAAAAGACAACTCAAAGCCCCTATATCAGGGAATTCTCAGATGCACATATTTAGGTAGTTGGGACAGCTTTCTTAATTCAGACCTCTTACTATACTAAATGCATAAACACAATAACTAGGAGGATGACTGCTGTTGTCTCTCATTAACATTCCAAAAGTTCATCTTAAAAGACACCAGAATGAGCTCATTCACAGTCTGTTACCAAGATCAGTAGGAAATCATATGAAGAAACAGACAACTTTAATTTTGGATTAGACATTACATGAGGTAGCTGTGTAATTCCAAGAAGAAAGTCCAAAGGCTTGCAATGTAAATCCTTAATTGTAATAATCCTGTTTTCTTTTGCAGGTGAGGAAAAGTGAGATTTACCAAACACTGAAAAAGTTTTCATTACCCAATCTGTGGTAAAAGGCGCTCCATTTGCCATCAAAATGCGAACTTCATCATCTTGACCTGCTCGCGCAGCTTCTAAAAGTTTCTTTCCCAAATCTACTAGTGACATCTAGTGAAGGACATAGAGGAATATATAGAAAAAATAAAAAAAATTAATACCATTTTAAGTACACAAATGCCACTGCTATTTTTTTAATTCTTTCTGAACTACTCTGAAAAGTTCAAAACCTGGGGTTGGTATTACAGCAATGAGAACAAGCTTTACTGACTGCAATAAGCAGCTTGATTTTAGAATTACTTTTGTCAGACAGACACTGGGGTGAAGATGTCCATATCACAATGATATAATCACAGCAGCTGCAATGCTGTGTAAAACTAAATTATCTGAATCAGACACATACAGTTCATAGCAGAAAGTGGTTTAGAGGTTCTCACCTGATACTGCAACCTTCTGCAGCTCTGCCCAGCTTTCAAATTGTATTACAGCACGGCTGCTATGCCACATGCCCAAAGGCACTACAATCACTTATCTAAAATGCCTACACGTTTAAGAGGTACCACTACGTAAATGCATTTATATAGTTATGAAACACAACACTTTTCTGACATCTCGCTCATCACTATCACTTCATTTTGTTCACACTAAACCACAGTTTCTGTATCCTTAGCTACAAAAATGATGCTAAAATGTCTGCCTGAGAACAAACATTACTACCCGCTTCAACTCTCTACAGTTACAAAAAACTGTAAGTGCAAAATTTTGACACGACTGAAATGAGCTGAAAAATTCTCACATATTCTTTAGATAATCTTCTCATGCTACCAAATAAAATACATAATGAATACTTCAGTCCTATAGCTAGGTTTTCCACTACCAAGATGCTAAAAATGGAATTACTTTCATCAGTTTAGTTTCCAGTCACAAGTGAAGTTAAGCCTGTATTACTAATAATAGCAGTTGCAAGGCCTTGCAGCTACATGCGACTACAATTTCCTACACAAAGTTGCAGTATATCAGTTCAGAAAGAAATCCCGTTAAACACACACGTCTATCACAAAATCAAGTCCTCTGCACCTGGCTCAACTGGCAAAGCCTGTGCGGTATATTGCTCCATAAGCTGAAAGCTATTGACTTTATAAGAAATTAGAAAGGAAGAGATAAATACTGCAAATGCAGAACTCCAACACACATCAGTAGAGCCAGGAACACGAGCAGACCACTTCTCTACAGAACTGACTTCAGGCAGCAATATCCCCTCACCAAAATAATACTCCATTTATGTTCATCCTTTTACTACAAACAGGCATGTTGATTTGTCTTCAGCAAGAAAAGGGAAGAGGAGCAGGAAGGTGGCAGGCCAGGACAAATACTGACAATGGGAAAAGGAAGGAAAAAGGGAGCACAGATTCAGATGCAGAGGAAGGAACAGCTGACTCTTCCATAAAGAGCAAAAGAGAAACAGGAAAACAAGAAAAACTACTATCCCTACTATCCTAGGGAGACACTAGGAGTAATGATATAAAACAACGATAGGACAGAGAGAGCATTCGGCAAGTGCAGCAACAAAAGAAGGAATATAACCCTTTGTATGGTTGGCTTTTTTTCTTGGTGGGGAGACAGGGGGTGCAATTTAAGAAGTGAAAGAGCACACAACACACACACACTTCTGGTGGCCTAACACCACCACCACAAGGTCTTCAGAAGCAAAAGGAAAGTTGGAAATTAATGCAAAAAAGTTAGGAGTTAATTCAGAAAGACAATTTATTTTCCTTGTGTTTCATTTTGTTTTAAACAGCAGTAGAGAAAAGGAATAAAGCCTCCTTTTGGAATTACAGAACTCCTGAGACTGGAAGGGGCCTCTTAAGGTCACCTAATTCAATCTTCCAGCCAAAGCTGGCCTAGCAGATTCATACTGCATTGGGCTCAGTCCTGTTGAGTTTTGGATGTCCCTGTGGATGCACATCCCACTGCTTCTTTGGCCTCATCCCAGTGTCCGACCACACTCATGGTAAGAGCTGTCCTCTGCGTATCTTTCTCCACTAACCAACAAAACAGCCTTGACCACAAGCTTATACATGATGTCTGACAGACAACAAATAGGTGAATTAAATTACAGTCCATATATTTAATGACTATGCCTATTCAGAACCCACTGACCACATCTCTACTGGAGAAATAAACTGCAAAATTGTTACCAAACCTCTATGCAGCCAAATTAATGCAAATGCAAGCCTCACTCCAGGGAAATGTTAGGGACAAACTTCAGCCTAAAATCACTTTATCAGAGTCTCTCTGAACCACTGTGGTTGAACACACTGTCATACTAACAGTGCATCAGTTTCCATTTCAATGCAAAACTAAACTGCTTTGCACCACATGCACTAAGGAAAGTTCTAATCAAGGAAAAAGAGGGACATAGAAGATCATACCAGACATAACCTTCATTACAATGTATTATTTACATTGACCAACACTCTCTTGGTTGATATAAAGTGTTTGTATTTTAAACAAGCACAAAGCATCACAGAAGTTTACGTGTGTTTGGCGATGCTGAATTTTAACTTTGGTTTAGAAATGAAGTTTTCATCAGTTACTTGAAAGCATGCCTGGGCCATCTAGTGGAAGAAAGTTAAAAACTTAGCAAAATTACACTGCTGAACTCAAAAAATAAAAATCACATTATGTGTCACTAATGCACTAACAGCAGCAACTGCAGAGGCCTTTCCAACAGAACACATGCACATTTTGTCACTTCTAACCAATCAGCACTGGCATTCACAAAATTTCTCAAGAGGACTCAACCCCAAGCTGATTTCTACCTGGCTGAGCATTCCAAGGACTAGCATTGTAAGGTCAAGAAACCCTTGAGTAACATGCCCCCTCCCCCCCACTCTTCCACTGCTAGTACTGGGGCATACCATGGTCTCCATTGTCAGAATTTCCCTTTCTTCCCTTTCCAGAGGAGTTCTTCAGCTGCTCTCTTGAGATCACTCAGTAACACTACAATAGCACAGTGATACTATCAAAAGCAAAGTACTATATATAGTACAATAACATACATTTAAAATTAAAATATTTCTATTTCAAAGCAGCACCCTTAGTTATATACTGCTGCTACTCTATGTAGTGTTACAAATCAACTCCACTGAACTGCGCTAGAAGGTACTCTTCAGTAACTGACATTTCCATCAAGCTTGGCTAGCACAACAGCTGGATAATGCTTACAAGAGGATTCTTTCAGACAATAAAAACACTCCTGGCTCTGAAATAAAGTCTGAGACGGTTATAGTTATTCGTGTGGCAACTGGATTATGTTTTCAGACTTCTTGCAGCTCCCACACAACTGTGTGAGCAATGGGGTTTGTCTGCAAATGAGTAAAATAGGGAAGAGCTTCTGCTGGGTTTGGACTTCTTTGCATTAATCACCTCCTGAACTTCCATATTTTGTTACTGCAATGCATTCTACACAGTATCATTAGCTAGATGCCACAATTAACTGGTAAATAAAACTTACATCAAATTATTATTGCTACTTTATGCCTAGGAAATCATTCTGCTTTTCCATGTTCATCTCAGATTCAAGGTTTTATACATTCTCTAAAACTCTGAACAACATGCTGTTACCAGAGGAGTACAGAACAGCATTTGAATGGAGTTCAGGCAGAACTGTGTGCAAAATAGGCCCTGTAAGGAGGGAGAGGAGCTGGAAAACATGCAGCTTGGGAAGCCTGGGCTACACCACACCACACCCTGAAGACAACAGAGAAGCAGAGTCTGCAGTCCAAAGGAAGAAGATTAAGTCTGGCTTAAAATACTGCAGCACCTTTCAGTCTGGCGTCCTGCTTCAACGATCCTGGACTCAGCCCTATTCACCTTCTACCACTGCACTGGTGAACAACTGCTCAAAATCAACAGACACAAACCAGTTGCTGCAGAACATCTGCCAACACAGAAATCTCACAGCCTCCAGTGTACCCCTACCAAGGCACACTCCTAATAGATACACTTATGTTAGAAAAGCATGGATTACAGCACTGCGATTTACCATAAGAGAAACTCAATAATATACCCTGTATCTGTGATAAGATTTTCAATCATTCCTAAAAAACCCAAGATAAACTTTCATAAAATGCTAATTAAAAAGTTTTCCCTACTGAAGTGGCATGCAGCAGAAGTGTACTTGGAAGACAGCTTGGAAGACACTCATTACATCTGAAAAAAGAATGCCTTTTCCCAATGCCTTTTTCTTTCCCCTATTTCAACAAGATTAACCTGCTTCTCAAGATCCAACCTTCAGAAACAATGCCATCTGATCCCAGCATTGCATAGTACCAGCAGAAATTCAGAATAGCCATTTCTAACTAATATGCCTATCCACACCAAGGTCACAAATATTTTTGGAAGTACAGTGTATAAATAGTTAGCAATAACTACTTAAATTCTTAATCAAGCACTCGGTTTTGATAATTATTATAATTTAAGTAACAGGATCAACTTGTGGTTTTGTTTTTACATCCTGATACAACAGCAGAATACCTAACTCAGAAAAACTCTTGAAAAAGGTTTTTATTTCAATTACAAACTTTTAATTGGAATAAAAATTATTTTTATTTAAATGTTTTGCAACTTTTAAAGGCACCAGAAGGTCCGCATTAAACCTAGGTGTACTTCCATGTCCTAGCATCTCTTAAGAACTTTGGTATGATTTCACTAGATGTATCATTTAATACTGATTATGGTGACTTACACATGAAAAACTCAGAAAGTTCCTGTATTGTTTCCTAAGGGAATCACACCCTTCCAGATGTATTTCAACAATAATTTTGCACGTCATACTTTAAATCTCAATATCATAGGCTTAGAGTACCCACACTTCTATTATGATAATAAAAACTACATTAATATATTAATAGCTTTCAGCTTTCCTCTATGACTGTGTTGTGCTTGTAATTAAATTCTCTCTAGTGCGTTTAAACAGCAACATGACCTTCATGTTGGGCTACATATGCATCAGATGAAGAATACCTGATCTGAAAAGAAAGATCAGGAAAGCAAATGTAGTGTTGAATAGCTTAGTGGTTACGATAGTCAAGCCTATATTTAGGCAGGTCTGTCTTCCAATTAGGCTCATACATTAATTTAAATTAGCAGCTGTCAGCAACATTAACTCCATTAAATAATGCAGATGGGTAAAAAGTCTTTTAGTTAAAACAGGAGAGCACAAACGTGGCCATTACCTGCAACAGAATGCAACATCTAAAGAATATTATTATGCAACAAGGGTGAACCACTGGCACCCGCCAAGGTTTGGGTTGGCACTGCCAACAAACTACAAAGCTTCCAGAGATAAGCTTGGCACTAGATACGAAAAAGATTACAACAGCTATGACCGACGTGAAGAATCTAAGGGTTAATGATGTAGCCTTTGAACTGTGCTACAGCCATACAGAGTATGTCTCAGATTAACTGAAACTTGAAAATAACCTCAAAAAGCACCAGTCTCTCTAATTAAAGCATCCATTTTGTTATGAGGAACCTTCCTCAACAGTTTCGGTCTGGCACATAGGCCTAAAAAAACCCGAAAAAACAAACTGCTTTCTGCAAAGAAAGTGGGTCACGAACAAGAGCCTACATCTAGTGTACATGCTGATCTGCCATGTATGCTCTTAACCTTGTTTACACAGCGGATTTATGTACCACTACAAGTATTAGCATGCACACACACTTCAACCAAACTGCTTAGTCTGGTACTTCAGAAGTCATGAATAATTAAAAATATAAAAAAATTAAAAACAATCTGAAGTGCCACACACTGTGCATTCACAAATTTCAGAGCATTTAACTCTAAACTGCAGCTTTTACCAAGAAATTAAAGCTACCTTAGCAACATGCAAGAACAGCATGCAACTGCTTTAAGTTAGAAACACTAAACACAGAAGACTTCCTACAGGAGGTTTCACTGACGTGCTATCAGCCAGTGTCCCACCAACTCTGGGACTACTAGGAGAGAAAAACTGCAGTCCAAACTAACACATTTTATCCCGTTTGGGCTCCGATCACACGCTTTATTAAGAGCCCAAAGCACGAGTTACAGGCTCCGGACAGGGACACTGCAGAGAAGGGAAGCGCTGCGCTCCCACCGCAGCTCCTCTCAAGGCACCTTTGGCGCCAAACATCGTCACGCAGCTCAGCCGCCTCGGGCCGCCATAAGAACCGGCCACCCGTCCCACCCGAGGCGTGGGACGGTCCCTACGCGACCAAAGCCGGGCT
The DNA here is from genome assembly GCF_033815535.1 of Pezoporus flaviventris. Lineage (NCBI taxonomy): Eukaryota > Metazoa > Chordata > Aves > Psittaciformes > Psittacidae > Pezoporus > Pezoporus flaviventris. Next base: position 10,827,546 of record NW_026892554.1, read on the forward strand.
GCCCGGCAGGGATATCGGCGGGACGAGCCAGGCCCCGCTCTGCCCCTCAGCGCACGAGTCCCTCGCCCGGCGCGTCGCGCTCGCCCGGGCCAGTGCGGCAGCCGCGGGCGTGGGACCGCCGCGGGCACCTGGGCCCCGAGGTGACCTGTCCCCGCAACATCACCACCCCACCGGCCGCGCGGCGGCCCCCGACCCCAGCGCAGCCCCTGCCCTGCAGGCCGCGCCCCGCAGGCCGCCCAGGCCGCCGCCACGGCCCAGGCCGCCGCCGGCGCTGCCCGCGCCCCCCGCGCGGCGGGGTCCCCGGAAGGCCGGCCAGCGCGCCCGCTCTCCCCAACAGGAAATCCTGGCTGGGCTGGGCGCTGCGGAGGGAGCCGCGGCGCCGGGTTCCGGGGGAAGTGGAATTATTTTTTACCAGCGAAGAGATCAACTTCCACATCCGGTAACAGGGCCCTATACAAAGGCGCAGACTGACCTGGAAAAGCTTGGCCGGCCCGGGGGGTGAGGGAGAGACAGGGAGCGGAGATGGGGCCTTACCGTGCTGCCGGCCCGGTCGCCGCCGCCGCGACAACAACCCGGGGCGCTGGAGGCCGCCGCTCATCGGCGCCCAAAAGCCCCACACAAAAGTCCCCGCTGCGCCTGGCGGAGGGACACGGCGGGCGGAGGGGAGGGGCGCCGTGCCGCGCTGTGAGGAGCTGGCCCGCCGGCAGGCGCAGGCCCGGGAGCGAGGCGGGTCGTGCCGCCCGCGGGCAGCCGTCGGAGGGGCGCGCGGCACTTACCGCGGGGCGCGGGTATTACCTTAATAACAAATACCCCGGCAGAGGGGCGCGGCGGAGGGATACGGCCTCGGTGCCGCCTGCCGCGCATGCGCGGCGGCGCGGGGAAAGGCGGGGAAGCGGGTGCTGGAGGGACCCGCCATGTTCCGTCCCGTTTCCCGCCCGGCGGGGGGCAGGGCGCCGGTCGCCCGCTGGCCTCAGCCGGTGTCGGCGGGGGGAGGCGAGCAGCCGGCGAGCTGGGGCAGCCTCCCCAGGAGCAGTTCGAGAAATGAGAGGAAAAAGGGTCGCCGTGCTGCCCGCCGGCCCTCTTGGGGGTCCTCACTGCCGCAGGGCGGCGTGGGCTGCTCTTCCCGCCTCCTGGCTGCAGGGGCTCCGGTTGTGCGCCCCGGAGAGGGTGCCCTGTGAGCAAGGGCTTTGCTCCCTTGCCTTTTTTCGGCAGGGCTTTAGCGACTTTTGGGGATCAAGGAGGTTGCATTTCATACGGATAATAGCTCCAGACTGATCCTAAGCCCTTGCTGCTCTGTCAGAGAGCTCTGTCCTTCAGTCCCAAACTGGCCTTGGACCCAACATCACAGCCCCTAAAATGTTCCTCCTAGTTATGTTCCAGGAGTGTAAAGCGGTCATGTTTATGTTCTCCCCAAAGCTATTCTGAGTAACAAATCTGATGCCACCATAAAGTGTAGTTCCCATAATCTCTATCCTTTAAAAAAGGTACAATGACAAAACTCCAGTTATTTTGGAGATGACTACCTACTAGATACTCTTTATTCAGAGGCATACTTCTAACAATGTTTTTTACAGTTCCATTATTTTTTGCCCTTGACACAGCTTGGGCAAAAGACAGCCGTATTCCACAGAGTGAACATCACCTCATAAATACCACAGAGCTGAGTCCTTGAGTCACTGCTGAAACAGACCTGTTCAGCATAGAAAACCACGTCTCCCACAGGCAGCAACACAACAGCCTTCCTGGCTGAGTGTGGTGATGGGGCTTACCATGACCCTGACAGGGCTCTCTCCCGTTCTTGCCATATCCTTGGTGTGAGTTAAGCTACAAGCAGGAATTCTCCATGCGGTTTTTGGAAAGCCAGTTAACCCTTTACGTGTTGTTGTCACCCGTCTCAGGGTGACTTTATTTTTCCAGAAGTGATCAGCCAGAAGGTGCCATTAGAGAACAAATCCAGACAACTCTCGAGGCTGTCACTTAACTGCCAGAGTGTAGAAACCTTAAATCCAGCCTTAATCACATCTCTTTTCCATTGCTGGCAACTGTCTGTGCTTCTCAACAAGCATTTAGCTTGCCATGTTATGGGTTTTCACTTACACGGTAGCAGTGGATATAGAAAACGTTACGATGTCCTCACAGGTATGCACCAACAAGAAGGAATGCCTTATGTTAGCTGCAGTGCTATGGAGAAGCAAAATGTTCTGTATTATTGAAAATCTTTTGTAGAGGTGAAGAAGGCAGTCTGCATTTAGTCCAGTCTCACTGTTGATGAGTTTTCATTATTACATTCACAACTTCCATCCTCAAAATAATCATGTTTAATGTTTGTTTTCTTTTGGACAGAATATGTCAAAAGTACATCCAAGAGACATTCATGTCTTATATAGGCAAGTCAAAACACGTTTCACATCTGTAAAGTACCTGGTTTCTTCTCCTTTATTTTATACCACTTTATAGTCATTTATATTTTTTAATTAAATAACCTAATACATTCTATTTTAAAGCACACTGATTTCTGCTGTTTAAAATTGTTTATTCAGTACTGCGATGCAGTAACAAACGTGCTGATAAGAAAATATGGTTTAACCTAAGGCAACAACACAGCATGTCATAACGCAATCACCATTAGCATGTTTTAACAAGTTATTTAATATGATAAAGCTCACTGTGCAGGCAGGTGCTCTCCAACACCTTCCTATATATGGTTGGAGTTTGCCTATATGAGTAAGACCAAAAGATTTTATGACACAATTTCTTTATAGAAGAGAAACAATAAAAGGGACACCCTGAGTCCAGTCTGGAGAGCAGTTAATATGATACTCCACATTAATTTGCACGCTTAGAGTCCAAGCTTGGACATCAATGGACTTAACTCTTTTCATCTCCTCACAACTTTCTGTGCATCATCTTGGCTAAAACAAATGGAGCAGTTCTGAAAAAGGCCCTTAAAAGAGCATTGTGTTAGTGGTATTATTCAGTTCAGTTTAATGTTGTTAAGAGTCTGTCAACTTCCTTTGGTATTAACCTCCCTGATTGCACAATATAGAAGACTTAGAGCTATCATCATTTCTCCCAGAACCTTTTACGTGTCTGAGCACTTCTAATCACTGCAAATTAGAGATGAAGGATATTGTTTGAGTCTTTCACATACACAATACAGCATTACCGTACCATTAAGTACAGCAATACAATTGGGACTTCTGGGCAATGCATCACTAGTGTTTTGGAAGGCTACATGAAGACACCTTTCTCATTTTGGCTTTATGACCTTGTTTCCCAAAGTGTCATCAAGGGAAACTGCTCCTATTCACAAGTTTCCATTGGCAAAATGGAGCAAGAGGTTAAAGTACCAGAATCATTTAGGTTGAAAAAAGACCTTTAAGATCATCAAATCCAATCATAAACCTAACACTGCCCAGTTAAAGTATCTTAAATGAATCCCCCACATTGACAGTTAGGGGACAGATGGACTGTGCGGGACAGAGCATCTTTCTGTTTTCAGGAGATCTCAATTGCAGAGCCTGCCGCACTGACTGGAAACAGGCTCACCACCCTCTTCTCTCCCTTTTCCCGGTGTTCCAACTGCCAGCATGACTATACTGCTGCCATCCCTGAGGTACGATGCTTGTAGTAACACCACAAGCTGCACAGAAAACATAGACGTCAATAAAAAAAAAAAAAACGAGATCTGAACTTACAATGTTCCCCAGTCAATGCAGTTTTCTCTACAAACAGAAAGGATATTTTCATAAGGGGAGGCGTCGCGCCTTCCCACACCAAATCTCGCGCTGCAGTAGAAGGGCCAGTTTAACACCGCATACAAACGCTGATGTCCCGTGAAATGCGACAGACCTCAGAGCCCGCTTTCTGTGGCTTGGCCTCGGTAACAAAACGCCCGAAAACGAAGAACCTGGCCAGGTGGTGCTGCCAGGCCAGGCCGGCCTCGGCCCTGCGGAGCGCCCGGGTAGCGGCAGCGGCGGTAAGGCTGGGGGCGACCCCACGCTCCCCGAGAGCCTCCTCCAGGGTTGGCCCCAAGGAGCCAGCGGGGTGGTACTCATCTGAGCCACCCTGCCTCTCCCTTCTCTTCGCACCACCCCGGAGACACTCCCACCTCCGAGGGAGCTCCGCGGGGGGTAAGGGTCCTCGCTCGGCCGCACCTCACACAAGCCGCGGGACAGCGGCTGTGAGCCAACCTCCTGCCTCGGCTCGAGCCCAGCCCCGCGGCACGGATAGGGCCGCGAAGAATCCCCGCCCTCGCGGGGGGGCGGTGGCTCGGGAGGGAGGTAGGGAGGAGCGCCGTCGAGTTCCTCCTCAGCAGTCATGGCCGCCTAGCGTTTGCCCAGCAGCCGAGGTCGGACATGGGCTTGCCCCGGACCGGCGGGCTGAGGCAGCGAGTCCTCTGCGGCGGTGAGTACACAGACTGGCGCACCGCGCTGGCCCGTGATGGCGCCCGGGCCGCCCGGGGAGCTAGGCCTGCAGAGCGGGCGGGCTCACCTCACGCCCTCCTCCGGCCGCCGCGGAAGGGGGCGGGCGCCCTTGGCGGGGAGCCCCGGGGCCGGCCCCGCCGCCGGAGGGGGCAGGTGGCTCTGAAGGGGCTGCGGGGGGTGGGGGGAGCCGGGCCGGGCTGCGTGGGGAACGATCGGGCCTGGCCCGGCGGGGAGCCCCTGGTCCTCCGGCCCGGTGCTGGCGACGTGACCTTGGGCAGCCGCAGTGCCCCCCTGAGCCGCAGCCCGGTCGAGGTGACGCGTGAGCGGGGTAGAGAGCAGCCGCTCCGGAGCCCGAGAGTGGCAGGAGGCCGGTGGCAGGGTAGCAGCGCTGCCTAGGGTGCTCTCCTCTGACTGGAGAGGGCGAGGCAGCGAGCTGCGGTGTCATGGGGACTCCATAGCACCGGCCGTGCCCCGGGCCCGCACCCGGGCCGGAGGGTTTTAACCGCTCGGTTACAGACTTGGAGAAGTCTTCAGCCTGTCTGTCACCTCCCCGGCTTCACATCACCTACGCTGTTTGCACACACTTTTGAGATTTTCCTTTATCTAAGTTAGAAGTGAAGCTATTTGTAGTTTTCCTTAGATTGAATAACTTTTAAACTTTATGTATAAAATCCAGTTTACTTTGTTTTAAGTAACTTAATTTTGTCGTGTCTTTCATCAGTGTCAGTTAAACTGCTGGATAAGCAAATTGTCAGAAATCATTTTCTCACTGTGTGAAAAGAGCAGTTCCTGAGCATGGTGGTGCAGTTAGTTTCAGTGTGGTACAAGGCCAAAGACAGACCCATGACATGTTACTGCCATGATCATTGGTGATACCCAGCAAAATTATGAAAGTTTGAGCAGTCTGTGTGAGCACAATGGCCTTGCTGTAGAAGCCCCAGTGGTTATAATCAGCCTATGCACATGGAGTTACAGGACTAGGGCCTGAAAGCAAGCTAGAGGGTTTACAGAGAGAAATACGCGGATTGATTGTATATTCAGTCGTGCTAAAATATCTCTAGATTAATACTGATGATCTTAACAAAACCAACTCTTGTGTGCAGAGTACAGACAGTAAAACTTAATTCCAAGAAAACTGAGAAACTTAGTGCTTGTGAGAAACCTGTTTCTCATCTGCTCAAGTCTTGGAGGCAAAAAGAAGTGAACACTATTACATACCTGAATTGGTGATGTATGGTACTTAGCATGTCAATTTATTTCAGACTGTGTTGGTGTACACTGCTTGCAATATAACTGCTTCTGTGTGTTGTTCTTGCTACGGTCATTCTACTTAAAGCTTAGTCATATCCTTAGTGAAACAGCATGATAATTAGGTGTTGTAAAGCCTGTTACCAACAGGTATGTTTCCCTGTCAGTGTAGAACTATCCATTCTAAATATTTTAAATGCCTATGAACACGCAAACATGTCTTCTCATATGGTTTTGGGATATTGGCCTGCTTTTCAGCACTCTTAAGTATGAAACTTAAGAGCTTGAGATAGAACTTCGGCTGGGGGCAGAAATGATCCCCAGGTTTGAGTTTGATCTTACTAAAAGAAAAAAAACAAACCTGAAATAAGTTATTTCCTCCTCCTCACAGGGTTGACTAATAGTAGATATAGCTATTATGGCTTCTTCAGTCCCTTGTATTCGTGGTTTTATGACCCAGTTCTCTTTTCTTGCTGGGAAAGAAGATATCTGTCATCCTTGTAGAGGTATGAAAGAGCCACATATGTAGTTGAAAGGGTTCATTGATGCCTTAGTGTTGCCATTGTGTTGGTATGGTGATTGTAAGTGTGGAGAGAAATGGAATGTTTGGCAAAAGTGAACATAATCTAGTCAATACCACCTGGAGCAGCAAGAGTTTATCCTGATAAAATGGACATGATTCTGACAAGAAAGTACAGTTCAGGGCAGCTCTTCTAGTGGAAACAAATACAGACCTTGTACAGAACTTGCAGTAGCTTAGTCTGTCTCCATGCATTTCACTGCTGTATGTTAACTACTCCTGAATATTTTTTATTTGTGCAACTTTGCTGGATTCCTTCACTGAGACCAGGGCAGTTAGGAATCTGCAAAAACTTGTGTTGAGCATCAGATGGTTATATTTATATATGAAGGAGCTGATTTGGATTCCAAGTTCATCATCTTCCCAAAGTCTGCTCAAAGAAGAAAAAACCCAAACCTTGTTCATTTGAGTGTAAGAGAAAGTCAGGGTTCAAGCACATCTTAAAATTTAGTAGAATCTTACAGAGTTTTAAGGGTCCTTATGAGCAAGACTGAGCAGTCAGTCACCTGGCAACTAGTGGTCAGTCTGAGGCTACTACTGACTAAAATCCAGTTAGGGGATTTATGGTGCATAAAACTGAAAATGCTGGTTATAGGTCTGTAGTTAAGCTTCTGAATAGAAGAGTAAATTAGAAACAGCAACTGAAATCTCCTATTAACTTGTGATACATCCTGTATGTAATTCAATTTAGTAGGCTGTTGAGAAATTTGTAAAAAAAAAAAATGCTGGAAAATGTTATTCTTAATCCATTCTTACTCATTTTACTGCAGCATATTGTATGAATTGCAGTGCTGTGGGAGGTCAGAGTAATACTTCATTATTGGATACTGTGGTTAGTAGCTCATTTTTGAAAAAAGGATACAGAAATTTCTTCAGATCAGGAAATAAAAGTTCAGCATTAAACTTGTCTGACAATTTAAAGACCTGCAGTTAGAACTTAGTAACCATAGCAGGAAAACATGAAGAGCAGTTTTTTTGTTCTGAACCAAAACTCAGGTTTGGCTTTTATCCGGCTACTCTTCATTTGTATAGAAGAGGTTCCAGAAGAGCTGCCCATATCAAGGTATGTCAGCAATACTTGAAAATCTACTGGCATCTTTTGCCTTCCATTAAATGGTTCATCTTCCACATAATCTTGTTGGGTTTTTTTTTTCCTCATAGGCTCACAGACACAGTAATGTTCTATTCGTATCTTTTTTGGACTATATATTTAGTTACCATATTCTGTCAGAACAAAACCAAATGCTGCCACTTAAGATTAAGAAAATACTGGTTACATAACAGAGCAAACATTCAAGATATATTTGGAAAGGACTTAAAGCTTCAAAGAATAAGTCTATTTACAGTTCCAAGGGGAAAAAAAAAAGAAAAAAAAAGCCAGGTAAAGACATGCTCTGAAGGTAGAAATAGACAAGCACTCAGTAAGAGCGAAGCCTTTCTTTGCAATTCTATGAGATTGTAAAAAGTATGTCTTTTTTTTCTTTAGCTTTAGGCAAAAAGGCTTTTAGATTGGAAAGGTCCTTTGCTTTGGGGCAGGGAGTGTATCTGTGTTTTGTTTCTACTAAATGCAGTTGTTCTAATAAATTTTCTGTCTTGTTTTCAGCATCTACGTATCTCCCTGAAAGTTAAAAGTTGAACATAAGACCCCTTATATAGGAAAGAGAGTGTTCTAAGGTGCGCGGGGTATGGGATATATTTTTAATTTTATGTATTGAAATTGGTGTTCGAGGACTTCATTATTTACTTTCTAGACTTATTTGTAAATTGGACTCCTAAAGAAGGATTTCTGACAAGTTTATCAACTTTGAAAAGTTGCTATGTAGTTGGAAATTAGCAAGTACAGCATCTGTGTTCAAGTAGTAAGTTATCCAGTTATGTACTGCTTAGTCTGACCTTGGCATGCCAGACCTTAAACCAAAAAATCATTAGACATATATCTTACCTTATTTTTGTATTTATTTCCAACATGCAAATATCAAAGGTTTCGGTTAGTATCTTTATTTCATAACCTGTTTCTAGACTAACAACAGTCAACCTACTGGTACTACATGCCATGATACTTCAAAGACTGTAACAGCTATGTGCCATGGGAAGGGATCACATTCCTAGCTCAGCTTCTCGTTCTCAGCTGTACACACCGACTGTGCTCCTTGCACCAGCTGTGTAGTCTTTCCACCTCTTCAGCAAACTGAAGTGGCTCAGTAAGAGGTTAGGCAAGTACCAGACCAGCATGAGAAAGAGGAAGGGAAATTGAGACCACCTCATTTGGTCTATAGATTGATTCAGTTGGGTGAAACTTCACTCTGAGGTCACTGGCTGGTGGTTTTTTGGTCACACTTACCACTCTAATCTAATCACCTTGAGAGTGGAAGGGAAATGCCTTACCTTCATCTTGCCAAAGGCAATGTGAGTTTTTCACTACTAGGAAATAATGTATTTGTTGGGATCATGTAAGCATCTTTCTTCTAATTAATTCCCCTTAATTTCTTGGTCTTGCTAACACTTTAATATGTTACTGGTTGAGAAGGAGTTCGGTTACTCCCCTGCCAGCCCCAAGGGCTAAAATAGCTCATTCAGAAGATTTTTAGTTATCTATCTGTACGAGACTTACTGGATTGCTCTATGCAGAATGTCAGATGAGATGATGTAATAGTCTTTTCTGGCCATACTCTGCTGAACTATTTCATGGCTACCTGGAGATCACTTCCAAATAAAAGCAGAATGACAATGGTACCTAGCAGTTTTAACACCTACAGCATGTTCAAGAAGTTTCAAGTTGACTTTAACTGTAGCAACCTTAATTTCCTTAGCAGTTCTCATACCATTGGAAGTCACCTTTCCAAGGGTGTGGCATGTGTTCCAAAGGTTTGTGCTAACCTAGTGATATAATTAGCCATCACAAATTTCGGAGTACAGAGAAGCCGACTAATTATAATATACTTACTGGCATTAGATTTGAATATATTTGCTGAATATGGTTATTTTGAACATTCTTAAGTCAGAATTTCTTATTATTTTCTTATGTTAGCAGCATATTGCTAGCATTCTTGATAAATTACCTAGAGTGGTTTTAAATAAGTCTGTCACTTTGGGAGGATTAATTTATACTTCTAACTGTTCAGCCACTCTACATCTCATGCTAGCTCATGTAAGGAGAGATAGCTTGGGTAATAACCCCAGATGGTAACTATAACTGTATTAAAAGTCAGTGGAATGTAATTGGGCTCTGCTTACTTCTTTTTTTATCTCCAGAAAAATACTGATAGAGACTTCTAAGCTGTACCATCCTAGAAGGGACATAAGTAACAACACTAACATGCCTGCTGTGGCCTCTGTACCTAAGGAGCTGTATCTCTCTACTTCATTGGAAGATCTCAACACAAAGATAGAAATAAAACCTGAAAAGACAAGTACAAAGAGGTATATATAATTTATTTGTATTAATATTGGAAGTATTGGTGCTACCCTTCTGAGCAGGTTCCAGAACAACTATGTTGTGGATCTAAATTTCTTCAGTTATTTTGATTAGATATAAAATTGTTGATAGCCTTATGTATAGATCTCTCAGCTACCACATGGGATATGCTTACTGCCTACAGAAGGTAACATGACATACTGCCCAAACATGACTTGGACAGAGCATAATGCCCATGAAAATTTGTGCCCCTTGAGAAAAGGCTACATAAATGCAAATTCTTAAAAATGTTAAGAAGTTTAGCAAATATATGAATATTTTACCTCAGCATTCTTAGGCAATTATTTCATTTTGTCTTATTATGAAGTAGTTTTTCCTCAAAAAAAAGTTGTTTTTAGAAAGGTGTTGTTTTTTTTCCCTATATCTCAGTATGCTGTTTAATTATGGGAGATATTAAATAAGGCTAGTAAACAAACTAGCGAAGAGAAACATTATTTGGAAGAGCATGACTGTAATTCATATTTAATAAAAGCCTCGTATTAAGATGGTAAAATCAAGCACTTAATATATGGGGACAGAATCCGTGGACACTTAAAATTGCATCTTTTAATGAAAAGTTGTTTGGGAACAAGTCAGCAATCACCTGCTTTACTCTAATTTCAGTTATGTGCAGAGCGCCCTTAAGATTTTCAAAGCAGCGGAGGAAAGCAGATTGGACCGAGATGAAGAAAAAGCTTACATCCTGTATATGAAATATATGTCTGTTTATAACTTTATTAAAAAGAGACCTGATTTTAAGCAGCAACAGGTATAAAAGCTTTCTGACTGGCCTCTCCTGCATTGGTAGAAGTAGTAGAAGTACAGAGAATTGGACTAATGCATGTTCAAAGGATTACATTGGTACTAAGTAAACTTATGATGATATCTTTTACTTCCTATTTTTGATGTCTGTTATTAATTGCTTTTACAGTTTGCTTTTAATACACATAAGGTATATAAATTGTAAGATCTGTGATTGTTATTTTCAGGGAAAGGTATTTTTCTCATCTTTCTCATGCCACCTTTTTTTGGTGCAGTTGCCTTGCTAGTCTTACCTATTAATGCTATAGAATAATTTTACTTACAAAATTATGTTTGAGAAAAATTATTTTGATTCAAAACAGTTCCTTTTATTGGCATTAGTAGCATTATAATACCAATTCTCTGCACATTAGTGGCTCTTAATATGCATGTAAGTAGGCGTTATTAAGTTGTACTAATAATAAGTGGGGTGATGCTTGTAATTTTAGGATTATTTTCATTCAATTCTTGGACCTACAAATTTAGTAAAAGCTGTTGAAGAAGCTGAAAGACTGTCAGACAGCCTTAAACTCAGGTATGTGAATACAGTTAATAGATAAGATGTTGTTCATTGTACCTGAAGACTGTACCTGTGCAATTACATGTTTTCATGCTATTTAGTAGTAAGGGATTGCACTTGAGTAGACCTTAGGTACCCAAAACTCTCGAGTTCTTTAATTGTTATTCACAAAGATCTGTTGTTAGAGCTAATTTTCATCATCACATACTCCAGTTACTTGCCAGTGTATACATTGTCTCTTAATTCTTGTAACTATGATTTGTTGATATTGTCTCCCATTTTTGTTTAATGACTAATAAAAAGAAACCACAAGATAGATAGATATATATATATATGTATACATGAGCACACACACACACACAAGATGATCAAGAGCCATTTTCTACTTACCCTTTTCATCATAAGGTCATTTGAAACCAAACACACTAGTGGATATTCCTAATATTTACATACATTAAAAAGTCCTCCTAGCATGGATTTAATTTACACTAACAAAACACATTTTTTGATTCTGTAGCTAGCTGCTACACCTTTACCTCTGCCACAGGCAGCAGTACATGTGGAAATGCACAGTTTTGCCTGTATGTAACTGAGCTGATGCTAACAGGCTTTTTTGGTAGTTTATTTATAACCATCAAGTCTTTGTGCCATAAGCCACAAAACTGTATTGGTTAGAAGTTGTAAGGCAGAACCTACCTTTAGGTAATACTTAGTGCAGTATGTCTTTCTTCAGCTGTATCTGCTTACATCCTTAACTACTATCTTTATCACCCCTTTCTCGCCCTTTTAGCATTTCCCCTTCAGCTAGGCACATTTCCTTTTTACCCCTTCCTTCCCCCCCCACAAATATTATTGTGAAAGCTTATTCTATGCCCCTCAAAGTGCTTAATTCGTAGTTTACATGACCAAGAAAGTAAGAGTAGTTACACATGTATGGAAAGAGATTTTCTAAAGATGTCTCATGATACTATGTGTGAAACGGTCTTTATTTTTTTCTTATTTTTAATTCATAGTCTACAGAGCTATGAATTCACTGTAAATACTGATAGAATTATAGAAACCCAAAATACAGACTACTGTTTAGTAACTTGTGGCTTTTTATGAAAGGAACAGAGTTCCAAAAGTTGACACAATTAATAACTTTCAACTGCTCTGGGCAAAATGTGTATAAAGGGAATACAAATGAAACATGACTTCTGTGTAACTACAGAACTGGTTCCAGGGAAATTATTTGTGCAATTTCTTTGGCAAATAGTTTGAATGTTAATTGTTAACTAAAGTGGAGCTGCTGAAACGTCATTCGTATAGGAGCAGGAATAGCTATGTGAATGACCCACTCTGTTACTCCGTGCTTCAAAGGTGTATATGGGAAATCAATAGGTAAATATTCCATATTGACTGAAGTAAAATCTGAAATATGCTTTAGTGCCAGTAATTCCAGATGAGAACAAAATGCTCTGTTCTAACTTACGATGCCTTTGCCAAATCAAAAAATCTGTTTAAAAAATAAAATTGCAGACTTGCAGCCTCCTATCAGTGGCCAATTAATAGAATAGACTTGGAGGCAGAATTCGATTTAATGATCTGGTTTATTAGCACCGTATTTCTGATACGAATTACATCTCTACTGTTGTTGTCATTTTAATCCTGATTAGGCAACATCTGATTAAAACAAGCAATTACTAGTACAGTTCAGTGTTCATGATTCACTGCTTGGTTCAGTCATTAAAATAGTTGGTTCAAAACATTGGGGTTTTGTTTTATGGATTATTAGTAACCCTTAAGCTTCTCAGTTATATTAAATAGAATATAACAGTCATGGGACTGTGCATACCTGCAGTTGGTGATGTAAAAGCTGTAGTTTGGAGGTCAAGTTTGATTTACAATATCGTGATTGTCCTTAAAAATGGCAAAAGTCTGGGAGGTTAATTTTAAAGTCTAAGGCTTTATGAAAAAGACAGCTATATGCAAGACCTAGGGTCCAACAAAACTCTCAAGTATATGTGATGTTTGCATAGGCTTCACTATTTGAAACAAACAGCAAGGACACAGGTAAGGACATAACTATACTTTAGTCAGCTTACATTCTGAAGGTGACTACTACCAGATATATAAATAGTTCTGATCCAGCTTCTTACAAAAAGGAAATTCAGCTAACTAGGCTAACTTACTCCTAACTGTAATTGTTAGCTCTGTTGCAAATCCAAAGAAAATACCTGTCATGATTGTTATAATATACTGAAGTTTACTGTTAAGTCACCAATACTTACTCTTTCCTCTACAAAATGAAAAACCCGATATATTTAGTGACACCATAGCTAAGCATGGCCATAGGTTTAGATTAAAAACAAACAAAACAAACCAAACCACCCTTAAGAACAATGTCTATGCAACAGGACCCTTGAACAGGACTTAAGAATAAAAAAGGCAACCCAAGAGTGGGAGAAATAATAACATGCAGTCAGGGAGGAAAATGGGGTTTGTTGAAAATACAAAATAGACAATACTTTAATTTTTCCTTTTTTTTAAAAAAAACCCCAAGCTTTAAATACTTTTTCTCCTGATGACTTGATGATTCTGATGTTAATTATGCAGCTTAGCCAGTAGTGTAATGTGGAAAGAAAAGGCTTTTGTTTCTCCCCCCTAGATATGAGGAAGCTGAAGTTCGGAAAAAACTTGAAGAGAAGGACAGACAAGAGCTGCAGAAAAAGCAAGAACCAAAAGATGATGGAAAGAGTTCAGCCAAAACCACCTCAGAAAGTGCTGTGGATTCCAAAGGAAAAAACCAAAGGGTAACTAAAGATGTTTACAAACTCTATAATATGGTCTAGATATATACCTCTAATCTAGCATTTGATTTCTACTAGTAGTTCTGAGTCATGTGGGGCTTTCTTGAATTATCTTACACTCCCCATAAACCTTCATTGACATGTCTTTGGAAGATGATGAGTCCTACCAATTCCAACTGTTGCAGAAGATAGAGTAGGGTGTTTTTGTAAAGTTAAATTCTATTTTATGTTAGAACTGGCTAGTGTTAAGAAACCCAAGGTAACGCTAATAAGCTGATGTTACAGATAAGGTTTTCTGTTTAGGAGAGAGCTGACTTTTCAACAGCATACCAGCTGATGCTGTCCTAGGTTGTATTGCCTTTTTAACTGGCTTTTGTCTAGGTGAGCAGCAACCTTGATGTCTTTTTAGTACATTTATCAATAACGTATCTTCTCTAGAAGAAGCTTCCTTTTTCTAGGTTTCTTCCTGTGGCTTACAGTCTGATCAGTTTTCTTTGAGTTCTGTGAGAGTCAGTTGGCCACCTTGGTTCTGAGTATTAGGTATTAAACTAACTTCTCTTTTTCCCCAACACAGATTAATGGTGAGAGAAAGCATTCACTGAAGAGAAAGGATCAGTCTGACAGTCCAAGTGGTAAGAGATGCAGTGTTCACATAGATGTGAAAAAAGTCCTCATATGACTATGCACCTATCACCTAAGCAGTTGCAATTCTTTTCAGGAGTTATTTCAGAGGATTTTGATGAAATTCTAGCATCCTGCATTTTACTAAGAGTGACTTAGTAATTAATTAAGCTCTGTATAGCAGGCTTCATCACTTCTGAGCTTAAAAGGCTGTACTTAGTTTTTCAGCAGTTTAATAATTAAAGCTGAACTAGCCCTAATGAAGTGGTCAAATTAGGAAGAAAAAAGTCTCCTCAATTGATAAGAGAAAAATCTAGGCAAGGATGAAATATATCAGCTTCCTCTGATACATTAATAGTAGTTAAATTCTGCTCCCCTCCCGCCCTTCTGCTTTTTGTTCCCTTAATAAATATGTGAAAAAGTTCTTCTTTACTGAAGAGGCATGTAGTTTACAAATTCTTGCCTATATAGCTTGATTTAAATGAGACACAAAAAGTTAAACTAGTTTAGCAGTGAAGTGTTCAGTATTGTCTAATTCAGCAGATCAGGCACTGATCGCCACAGTAGTGGGAACAAAAGGTCTAGTGTGTTAATTCTATAGTTTCTCACCTCCATGACAGTGGGACTTCTCTGTTTCATGCGTGCAGCCTTGATTGCAGCAGTCAGATGTGATCATAGCTATCTCCATTTATAATGTAGCTTTTTACATCTAATAACTTCTCTGTTTCAAGGAGCAGTCACAGCTGAGAGACTGTTTGCAATGATGTCGGATGAAAATATTGAACTGCTTATAATGGATGCTCGAAGATTGAAAGATTATCAGGAATCGTGTATTCCAAGATCTGTCAGTGTCCCAGAAGAAGCTATCCGGCCTGGGTATGAAATAACGTTAAATGATAGTGAAGTATTTAATTCTATAAATTGACTGACTTAAAAAAAATTATATGCTTTTAAAGCTTGTACACTTGGTTTTAAAGTGCCTGATACATCTCACCCACTGGTATATATCTGGACAGCTCTGCTCTTGCATGGGCTGACTTCAAGTCAAACCATATTTATTTTATCCAAGCTTATAAACCTATATGGATTGTATATTGTTGGACAAAAATGTTACTAGTACATGCTTTTTAAATGCATGTTAATATATTTCAGAGTTACTGCTAATTGGATTGAAACTAGACTCCCAGAGGATTCTAGAGATCCATGGAAGAGAAGAGGACACTTCGATTATATTGTACTCCTAGACTGGTTTAGTTCTGCTGAAGACTTAAAACTAGGAACAACTCTGCAGAGCTTGAAAGATGCACTTTTTAAGGTTGGCAAGTTTCACACATTGTATTAATTCACTTCAATAACTAAGGGCTTAAAGCACTTATAATTGCAGAGTATATGGAAGCCTTAATGACAGTTTAGGCAATCATCTTGGTTCAGTTTTCAAAGACTGCTTATTTTGATAGCAGAAGTGTTGTCTGAAGTTTCACATTCCCGTGCTTGTGCTCTAGTAGAGGACAGTGTCGTTTATTAAACAGGTTAACAGCAGAATGATTCCGCTCCCCTCCTCAGTCACTAGTTCATGAGTTCTAACTGACGGAGTTATTTGGGAAAGTACATAGTACAGTTTGCCAGAAACAGTCTCTCTTTCCTGTATTAGCAACTGTTACTCCTTCTTTGTGGAAGCTGGCTGACCACCCGCACAGGCAGGCCAAGAAGGCTGGCTGCTTTGCAGTCCTGTCAGTCAGGCATTTCGGTGAAGGAGACCCCAGATATATTTTGAGTATGGGTCACTTTTCTGCATTATTGAATGTAACTTTTAGAGAAACACAAATTTAAATTTGAGATTCACCAGTACAGGGAGTTTATAGACTCAGTATTAAGAAAATGTTCAAGACAGAACTTTGGCTTGTTGTTCTACTTGTTATATAAATGGCTCTTGTGAAAGACTGCACATCTTTCTGTTACCCGTTTCTGTTCAAGACTGGGATTCAGAGATAGTTCAGGCAGTTCTCCTTGCTTAGTGCTTTACAGAACATTCTCTGAGCCTCTTTGCCTTGCTCATGTTCTAATACTGAGGGCCTCAGGAGGAGAGCAGTTTGGAGCCAGAACTCTCAAGGGTATTTCAGAAATGTAACATTATGCTTTCTAAAGCCAGTGCTCCAGTCACTTGACAAACTTACCAGATAAGAAACTGAAGCAAATAATATAATAAAAATACCTTTTTTTTCTGCATGGAGGATTGGTACTGAAGCAGTAGTAAAGTGGTTCCAAGTGTACTGAAAATATTCAGACCCTATTGTAGGCAGAGCCAGGAACCTGTGTTAGGCATTCTCCAGACACAAAGAGGATCCCTGTTGGCCAAAGGGGTTTTGCAGCCTGTTTAATTCTTATTTAAAAATCTCAAAAAGAGCATGTCGCAATGTAATGGTGAGACACAGACTTTTCAACAGCACTGTTAAGATGTAAAAGTTCTTTTTCTATTTTTAAATTGTTTAATTTGAAACTTTTTCTTTTCTTACAGTGGGAAAGCAAAACTATATTGCAGAATGAACCTTTAATTCTAGAAGGAGGTTATGAAAATTGGCTCCTTTGTTTTCCCCAGTACACAACAAATGCTAAAGTAACTCCACCTCAGCATAGCAGGAGTGAAGCAGTGACTGTTTCTTGTAAGTACAAAGGATGACCTCCCTGCCCCCAAGTGTTTGCAATTAATGGGTGTATCCAATTCATTCAAATATGTTTGGGATAGCCTTGTTCTGGTTAAGTCTAAATTTTGGGGTGGAATATGGGGGGTATTTTGCTTTTGTGTTTATAAGGGCTATCTCATGCTTTCATCCTCTCCTCCCCTTCTGTAGTGGATTTTACATATCCATCTCTGGAAGAGCCAGCTCCTGTTCCACCTGTTGTCGCTATAAAGCCACCTCCAACAGAAGTGATTAAAAATGAGGAAATGGGAGATAATTTGGAAGAGAGACTAAAATCACTTAACAGACCAAACATACAGAATGCTTCTGTTCCCAAGTCTGACAGTTCATTTGTAATTAATCCAGTATCAACTACAAGAAGTATCCCTGAGGTAAGCAGTGTTCCTTTTTCTCAGGGTTAGTATCAGGTTAATCTGTAAAACCCACCACAGAAGCCTAAACCCACAAGGAAACATACTCCGTATTTAAGCCTTCTACACAAGTATATTGGTACAGAGACTGTTGGTGGTTTGTGAAGCCATGGTAACCAATCTACAGAACTTCATGAAATTGAATATTCTTAACATAATTGCAGAGCTTTTCAAGATATTTTTATATGAGCACCAGAAAAATTGAAGGTCAACATTTGATTATTAATTCAGAAAGTCTAAGCAAACTTTTCCACTTGAAACATAAACGATGAAAGGCAGGGAGGGCAGTTAGGCCACAGCTTACCTTGGCTATTCCAAAGGTCCACTTTCAGTGACTGTATCTTCCTTCAAATAATAAAACATTTAGGTGCCTTGTGACTCTTAGCCTAGTGGGGAGAGTATAAGAATTTGTTTCTTCTTTCATGGGGATAAAACTTTCTAAATATACCTTTGTAGAGTCCTTTCCTTTGAACACAAGGCTAAACTCAAACTCTTCACTTTCTCCCTTCTAGATACTGCCTTTAATGTCAGCCAAGGGACCCTAAACTGTAAAATTTAAAGACCTTACCTGTGTCTTCCCTGAACTAGACGAGCTTTTATTTCTCCACAACTTCCACTTTAGCATCAAAACCAACTTGCTGTCCTCCTTCTGAGCATAAGCCACTCTTAAATACCTCTTTGCACCAAGCAGATCTGCTTTAATCACATGCTCTGTCACATGATTGAGGTTCAAACCCAAATTAGGCAGCCTGATTGCCTTAAAATATGCACCTTTGAAAGCTTGAAAATAAAGAGTTGTAGTAATCAGTGCTTAATGCTGTTCTTATGGTTCTGTAGGGCTTGTTGAGTCTTACCCTCACATCTAGAAGTTAAGTGATACCTAATTTTACTAACAAGCATTTTCAATTACCAGATTTGATGAAATTGAAACTTTACTATTTCTCTGGGAGAAATCAACTTTATATCATCTTTATTCTCTCATAAATCTCACTGAAATAAATCTTATCTAACAGAGCAGTAATAGCCATAGTGAATTGTTGTTCTACACTTTGTGTTACAGGTTGATCGTACTAAAAAGCCTTCACTAAAAATCCCTGATGATAACAGACCAAAGTCTCACAGTACAGTCAGTGACAGTCAGCCTGTTGAGAATGGACGAATAGTTCCAGACCGGTCCACTAAGCCGTTAAGGGACACAAAGAGCGTTCTGACAGAAGAAGAAAAAAGTCGTGTACATGCAGAAACTGCTGCTCTGCTAGAGAAAAACAGACGGGAAAAAGAAATGCGGGAGAGGCGGCAAGAAGAACAGAGAGAGAGACTCAAACGAGAACTAGAAGAACAAGAACAAAAAGCAAAAGAAGAGCAGAAAGAAAAGGAACACAAAGAAAAGCAACAGCAATCCAAAGAGGACAGAGAACAGAAGGAGAGGGATGAACAAATAAAAAGAGAACAGGAGGAAAAGGAAAAAGAAAGAGCACACAAAGAAGCGATAGAAGCAAAAAGGCAAAACAAAAATGAACCAGAGAGCATTGGTGCAAAAAGGGTTGAGATTGACAAAATACCTGTGGAAGAAAGAGAAAAGGGAACTCGAACACCAGAAACGCAGAGACGGGCAATGGGCGATGTGCCTGTTTCAGGCAAGGTTAGTGAAAAAGAGAAGATAATAACCAAACGGAGTAATTATTCAGGAGGATTTTTGAGTGAATAGGATCAGTGTAGAAATTCTTAATACATAACTGGATTTTTATTTAGGCCATTCTTATATAAACATAAGGGTGAAAGTTAAAACCAAGTAGTTAGGGTTTGTTTTGTTTGGTTTTTTTTGCCAGACAGCCTCGGTTCTTGCTGGTAGGTGGGCAGCATGGATAGGATAATGAAACTTCCCATTTCACATAGAGTTAGGAGGGATTGTTTGTAGGCTGCAGGGCTGCAATCCTCAGTTTCAAAAAACTGAGACATAGTGGCATTTCATCTCTTGTACCAACCAGTACTGTGTATTACAGTGTTTAACCATGCTAGGGCAGAATTACATTATCATCGCAAACTGTTTAGTGCCCCCAGCTGCATAAATGTTGGTGTAACAGGGTTTTTTTGACTGGTGTAGGAAGCGAAGCAATACCCTAATCTAATTTTGCTGAAAACAGTCCCATTCAGACTCTTTTTTTTTTTGGGGGGGGGGGAGGGTCACAGTTCCTCTTTTTCCCTTAGGTTCTTGGGGGGAAAAAAAATCTTCACAAAATTTCTGAGAGTATAAATCATCAGAAACTATTTGTGAAGCTGAGTTAATAACAGAACAAGTATCTTAAAACCATTTCTCAGGAACACGTATTAGGATATTTTTCTCTCCCTTTGCAATTGCAGTTGTTAGTTGACCAAATTTTGATGCTTGTGTAATGCAAATGCACAAGGAAGCCAAAATAAATCTTCCTGAGCAACCTTATCCCAGTCATCCATGATCTTTTGACTGGCAGCAACTTCACATAATCCCCAGATGACAGCCTATGATAAGATAAATCCATAATGTTGGCTTCACAGTTTGCCTTTTTTGTGGAGAAGCTTTTTCACAGTGAGGGGTAAAAGGGAAAGAGGTCTTTCATTTAAAAACAAGTTGTAAACCCCATGGCTTTTAGGAGGTGAAGCAGCGTAGGTGGAACTTTTGCACTTCATTTCTGAGCTCTCGAAGCTACATAACAGACTGGCTTATGTAACACAACATTCAACTACAAAGGCTATTCCAGCAAATCGCCTATAGTATAGACTAGGAAGAATAAAAATGATGTGTAGCTACTTGCTCCAGTCACTACTTGTGGCACATGCATTTAACAACCAAAAAAGAAAATATAATTCTGCTTTTTTCCTTATTTTGGTTTATCAGCATTCTTTTCTGGCATTCCAGATGGAAATTGAAAGCTTTCTCTCAAAATCTTTTACAGCAAACTGGGGTTAAAGGACAACCAGAGAGTGGAGCTCAAAAGCCAGGACCCCTTATAGAGGATTCTGAACAAGATACTGAAAGACTTAAAGTAAATACAGTGTGTTGTATGTAGCCAAAACAGTCAAGCACAGATACTTTATGATTATTATGTTAAATTCCACCTCATTTCAATTTTTTAAGTAATCATCTTAAAACTATGCTGTGTTTGCAGCTTTTTATTTGCTTTTTTTCATGTCATCTGAAAAAATATTTGAAGCTTTCACTAAGTCTTCATATGTTTCTGGTAGCATTAACAAGCATTCCACACTTGTTCATCATCTCATGCATACTCCTTTGTCTGCTGCTTTGAAAGGGAGAAAAGATCATCTGTATGTGTTTAACAGAAGCACATATTGCTAATAAAGTAGCTTCTTTAGGGAAGAAATTGAGTATTCAGACTTTTGTGAGGCTGAATTGTACTTTTTTTTCTGAAGCATGTCAACAAAGGGGTTTTGTTTAGATTGAGTGATACAAACCAGTAGTACTGTATTACCACTACAATAAACTGTATTTCCAGTTATAACTGAGGATTTCATATTGAACTGTTTTTCATTGAATCGTGTAACTCTGCAGGGGAAGCAGAGGCAGCTTGCTGCTCTGCATCAGTAACTGCATGTACCTGACCTTTCTGTTTGTTTATTAGTCTCTGCGGGAGCCATTAATGAGAGCAAGAAGTGAAGAAATGGGAAGGATAATACCAGGACTGCCTGCAGGTTGGGCAAAGGTAACTGTCTGTTCTGTTAGTACAATCACATTGTCTTGTGCAGTTTTGTAATGCATTTCAATTATGTCTTATTTCTCAGTTAAATCTTATTTGATTCTTTTATTTTTTTTAATTATTATTTTTTCCCCTTTAACTTCCACATGATCATTTTCTGATTTGTAACATTATTTATAATGGAACTAGGAGACCTCATCTGGTGTTTCTGGTACTAAGCAGTTGCTATTTAACATGCATTTTAAGTGGAAGTGGTGCCTTCCAGTAAATTTAATCCTTTAAGGGTTGAGGCCAGTCACCACTGTTAACATCTCAATGTTTCAAAAACTCATGCACTGTTCTTAACAGTAGTTTAAAAATAGGTAAGTAAGTTAATGATGGATTTTTACTTGGTTTTGAAACAATTTGTGTTTTCTTCCCCAAAGTTTCTGGATCCAATCACTGGAACTTTTCGTTACTATCACTCGCCAACAAATAGTGTTCATATGTATCCACCAGAAATGGCTCCTTCATCCACTCCTCCATCAACCCCTCCAACTCATAAACCCAAGCCACAGGTGACTGTTGAACGAGAAAGAGAGCACTCCAAACTGAAGCGCTCCTACTCTTCCCCAGATATAACCCAAGCCATTCAGGAGGAAGAGAAGAAAAGAATTCCAGTAACTCCTGCAGTCAATCGTGACAATAAGTATGTTCAATAAGTTACACCACAGCTCATGCATACGAGAGTCCTATAGGACATCCTTTGTGTTTAACCAACTGAAATTCATTAATATTTTCTAAGTAGGTTTGAAAGGACGCAGGACTGATAGACTTAAATTTCATTGCTGAATATTCAATGTATAGGGAGTTACCTTTTGAAAATTAACCTAATTGTAAGTTATTAGCATACATTTGAGAGGTCATAGTGTAATTGGACAACAGTT
The DNA here is from genome assembly GCF_033815535.1 of Pezoporus flaviventris. Lineage (NCBI taxonomy): Eukaryota > Metazoa > Chordata > Aves > Psittaciformes > Psittacidae > Pezoporus > Pezoporus flaviventris. Next base: position 10,849,713 of record NW_026892554.1, read on the forward strand.
GCTTTTTAAGCTGTGGTGTTCATGTTAATATATTAAATACCAGTCTTACGAAATGCAGTTTTCAGTTTTTAAACTGGGTTGAATCAACAGCTAATTATCTGTGAATTAAAAAAGAAACAAACCAAAAGTCCATTGACAACTGCTAGAGCCTATAACTCAGCCTTATTATAGGCCAGTGCATATGGCTTTCTCACTATGGCTTTGACTGGTTTTAAATACCTTAAACAACGGCGTTTGGCGACATCTTGTGCCAGGATATTTCATTCCCTGTGAGGGAGGGTGGTTCTGTTAGCTTATGTACACAGCCTTGTCAAATCTGAGATTCCTAAAGAATAATTCCTTCCTTCCAGACCAGTCCGTTACACTAAAGCAGAAATTTCAAGACTTTCAGCATCACAAATTCGGAATCTCAATCCGGTGTTTGGGGGATCAGGACCAGCTCTCACAGGACTTCGTAACCTAGGGAACACTTGCTATATGAATTCCATATTACAGTGTCTGTGCAATGCACCTCACCTGGCCGATTATTTTAACAGAAACTTGTATCAAGATGATATTAACAGGTAACAATCTCATCCTTTGTAACTGAAGGAAGAAAATTTGCCTTTATGATAGTTAGTTCAAAAAAATCACTCAGTGGGGTTGGGGCTTGGTTGTTTTTTAAGTACGAGACAAAAGATAACTTGGAAGGGTCTTGATGTTTTCAAAATGTGTGAGTGACAAAATAGGTTTTACCGGGCACTGTTAATAACATTGTGCTCACCACACTGGGAGATACAAGTGTCCTAGATTGTCCTTAGATATTTAAATAGCAGTTTACAATGCAAGCTGGAAACAGCTGTACCTTCTGTCAGTCCAGTCTTGAATATGGAACCAAATTACGCAAACATTTTAACTCACTCTAACAGCCAGGTTTTTTTGGTCTTGAAAAATGACTTCTTAATAATAACATCTTAAGCTAATAATAAAAGTAAGTTATTTGAAGGGTTTACCTTTTTTTTTTTTGTCTCTTTAATTGTATAGGTCAAATTTCCTGGGGCATAAAGGTGAAGTGGCTGAAGAGTTTGGTGTAATAATGAAAGCTTTATGGACAGGACAGTATAAATACATCAGTCCAAAAGACTTTAAAATTACAATTGGGAAGATTAATGACCAGTTTGCAGGATATAGCCAACAGGACTCCCAAGAACTGCTTCTCTTCCTAATGGATGGCTTGCATGAAGACCTAAATAAAGTAAGCAATACACTTGTAATAAATGATACATCTGACAGATGATTAAAAAAAAAATAGAAATTTAAAAACCACCCTCTTATTTTAGAAGATTGTTACTGGAACCTTGTAGAGAAGAAAATGAGAGTATTCAGAATTAATGAAGGAATTTAGCTTAAAACAGTATAGGATACTGAAGGGATTAATGGAAGAAGCCTAACTAGATAAGAAATGGATGGCTACTCTGATTTGCTTAAATATTCTTGCAAATACTCAATAGCAGGTTTGTCTATAGAGATTTCCTATTTTTATATATGTTAACGTATGGTTATGGTGTTCAAACTTGTGTTATACAGGCTGACAACAGGAAAAGGCACAAAGAAGAAAACAACGATAATCTTGATGACTTCAGAGCAGCAGAACTAGCCTGGCACAAACACAAGCAGCTCAATGAATCCATTATTGTGGCACTCTTTCAAGGCCAGTTCAAGTCTACAGTGCAGTGTCTCACATGTCACAAGAAGTCCCGAACCTTTGAGGCTTTCATGTACTTGTCGTTACCACTTGCCTCTACTAGTAAATGTACGCTGCAGGTACGGCGGAACTAGAGCAATGGTTCTTGAAGTAAAAACATTTCACTGTGACATAATTATGACGTTGCTTCTGCTCTGCCTGTTGAAGGAGTTGGTCATTATTGCATCTTAATTTACACTAATCTGAAACACAAGCACATCTGAGTCCTCATAACTTTAGAAGAATTAAACAGTTTAAAAGTTTTAAATATAATGCAGGATGGGAATATTGAGAGCGCAATAGCAGCAACAACATGTATGATACTTGCTTTTGTAGGTTATAGTATTAATATTCTGTGATTTCAAACAAAATATTTTATGTAAATTTCCAAGTACTTGAGGCTACTTAATGTCTACAGTGAAATTTACTTCCACACATGGATTTCATTCACTTTGCCTCGCTTTTATGAAACACAGCACTTGAATAATTGATGGTTAATAACTGAATAGGAAATGCACATGTATGCTGCTTTCACATACACCCGCCCTTCACAATCTGTGTCTGTATTTTGTTTTAGGAATGCCTTAGACTGTTCTCCAAAGAGGAGAAGCTCACCGATAACAATAGGTTTTACTGTAGCCATTGCAAAACGCGAAGGGATTCTCTGAAAAAAATAGAGATTTGGAAATTGCCACCGGTTCTGCTTGTGCACTTGAAACGGTAAGAAACAGGGCCTGGTGAAAACTGACTAGGATGAAGTGAGCGAGCTTTGATGGGGATTGATAGTTCCAGTGCAGTAGCAAACCATTTTAAATTAGAGAAATTCTGGATGTATTTCCGGTTGCAAGAATTTTGTTTTCATCTGCTGCATCTTTCGTGAGGCTGTAGTTCACAAAGCACCTTTACAAATAATCTCTTTTCATTTGTGCTAAGAAACACAGGTGCAAGCATTAACAAAATTGGGGGTACAATGCTTGAGTTGAGATCATGTCCTGGTAAAAACTGAGAAAACAAATATGTTTAATATTCTACAATAGCTTGTGAACAGCGTCTAACCTTTAACGATGCTTTTTAATTCTCTAGATTTTCCTATGATGGAAGATGGAAGCAAAAGCTTCAAACTTCTGTAGATTTCCCATTGGAAACTCTTGACCTTTCACAGTATGTTATTGGTCCAAAGAATAACTTGAAGCGATACAATCTGTTTTCAGTCTCAGTAAGTAACAACATCACATTTCAAAGTTCAGCTCCTCTTTATGCCAAGACTTGGGTTAGCCTCTCTTAGGCAGCCAGGTTGCCTACCTGGTGCAGGTTAAGTTGTATTCTAAAAAGTATGCTCGGTATTCAGTAAAAGTCTCACATTCTAGGTAATTTCCCTAAAAAGGGATGAAACTGCAGCTTTGAAGCCATTAATTCTTTTCTTCTGTTTACAGAATCATTACGGTGGGTTGGATGGAGGGCACTACACAGCCTACTGCAAAAATGCTGCGAAACAACGCTGGTTTAAGTTTGATGACCATGAAGTATCCGAGATCTCGTCATCATCTGTGAAATCCTCAGCTGCATACATTCTCTTTTACACCTCTTATGAACAGCGAGCAGTGGATATGGCCACGTAAAGTAGCGTGGGTTAAGAAAACTGGTTGTCATTTTACAAGAGCAGAGTAGGTATGGGAATGCATACAGACATGCAAAACTACAACAGACATAGTCACTTACCGATACAGGGATGGTTGCAGCAGCTTTTCTGCAGGCGAGCTCTTTCTGGTCAGTATTAGTGCTTACAAGCCAGAAGACTGATTACTAATGCTTGTGGTAATACTGCCATCTGTGAAACCATTTAAAAAGCATAGTGCATTACTGTTAATTTAAGAAACAAGTCTATTTTTAGTCTGCTCCAAAATTAAATTCTAGCTTAGTCATCTGAAATCTATTAACAAGTAGTTTAAAATGTCTTAAAATCCCAAGGCGTATCTTGATTTTTTTTTTTTTCTCTCACTGTTATGGCCTTTTCACATTTCTAACCTTAAGCTTGATTCTACTGTGAATACTCTAGAACGATGTAAACAGTTAGGAATGTAAGTGTACATATTGATTGCATACTTGCACATCAGAACTATGTATATAATAAAATGTTGTCCTTTTTGTGAGACTCTCCAACTCAGAGGATTGCGTTTATTTGCCAGCTCTAAGTAACTGCAACACTAAATAAAAAAGCAGAGAGCTGTATTTTTGTTTCTGTTAGCTTTTGTCAATATTTGTGCACTTCAGAGTTATTCTAAACAAACAAGATTTTCCTTTTTAATTTTTTAATATAAATTTTCATGTACACATGCATTCAAAACCTTAATGAAGAACTGATTTAAAAAAAATATATCCTGTTCAACCTATGTTTGGGTTTGGTGTTTTCATTCTCAACTAGCTGTGCAATGGTCAGGATTCTACATGACAGTCTGAATTGTAGTCACACAGTTTAAAGGTCCTTCAGGTGAAAAAAATACAGTTTTGTGTAGAACTGATAAGTTTAGGAACTACTGTAGTTGCATCTTGGGCACATCAGTGTTTTCAAGAGACTGTAAATCAGTATTGCTGAATTTTACTGAGCACTGAACTCAGCCTTACTCATCATTCAAGAAAGCAAAAGTATGTGCTTATTCCTACTTCCTGTGGAATGCAAATCGAGACCTCGATTTACTGTTTTAACACAATATGCAAATCCTCGTGAGTGCTACCTACTGCAAGCTCAGAGCTGAGACAACTTACCCTCACTCTCACTACAACATGGATTACTTGCAAGGAAAAGTATTAATTGTCAAAAAGATGAAACCATCAGAAGTCTTTTCCAATGCATTGTTACAGTTTTTAAAAATGTGGGATTTTTACTAATTGATCTTTTAGGAACATCCAACATGAATTGTTACTGCCAAGTTTTCAGTTGTAGCCTTTCTCCCCTTCAAATTCCTGCATTGAAGTGTGGCATCAAGTGAAATGCAACCACGTATTAAAATCTTGTAAATCACTGTCACAGGCCTCCGACCCAAATCCCTGCTGTTTGCAATCAGGTGGCTGCTGAGCAACAGCTGGGAAGACAGCTCCCCAGGAGCTTCACCTTTGCCTATTCTGGCACAATGTATTTGGGATTGGTTTTCCCTGAAGTGTTCTAGCACCTAAATACTGCAAGAAAGCTGCAACAATGCGGGATGTGCTGCAGTGATGAAGAGATTCAATTAGCACATGCACAGTTTGAGGTTTTTGCATAAATGTTGATTCTGGAAGAAATTAAAGTGCTTTTTGAAACACAAGTTACATAAGCAACCATCAGTCATCTACCAGTATGTAAGTTACTCAAGGGTTTTTCTTCTAATGAAGGTATACTCAGAATGATGTCAGGAATCAAAAATACCTGTCAAGGAAAATTACATAGCTTACCTACGTAAAAAGGAAAGGGATTCCTTAAATACCCTCTCAGCAGGACAGTCACCAAAGCATTTTCACAATTAGAGGTTTGAATTATATTTGTAAGAATTAGGTTCTAACAAGATGCTGATGCTTTGGTTTTGAACACAAGTCCCAGAGCTGGTTCTACTTTCCTCTAGCATCTAAAGAAAATGTCAAATCCAAGGATCACAGCTCTATGCACAGAGCACTTCAAGAGTGATGAGGTTTCAGCAGAGTGACACTTTTACTAAATTACATGGCATAATCTTCCTGACATCAACAGGACATGGTATTACCCTAACACAGGCTACTTCAAATCAATCTTTCATTTTCTTTGCCACCACACTTTCCCAGTGCCTTCCCTGAAGGATGCCTACATTGATGGGTTTTTTTTTTTCCTGCTAATACAAAGACAATTTGTGAAGTCTTAATTCCCTTCCACTCCAATTCAGATCTACGCTTCTCATGTAACCCTAGCTGTAACTCTCCCAGAGTAAGCTAGCACTCCTGCCAGGCAGATGTGCAGAGATCCGCACAGCGTTAACCCCTCCAGGTCGTACATACAGTCCCCAACCCTGTTTGTCCCTTTTGGTCTTGGAAAGGCTTCAGGCCACAGTCACTGCAGCACTCCCCGCAGTCACACCCCCACCATCACACACAAGTTACACCTGTATTTGCCAAGGAATAAGAAACGGGCCAAACACCTACAAATGGGTATCATGGCTCTAAATATCAACTGTGCACTGTTAAGTATTTGTCAGGAAACAAAAGGTTACTTAACTTCTATTTACGATTTAACCAAAATGTGACCAAATTCAGTGTATGAAATAGGAAGAACATTTTCATAACACCTAAACCACTCTCAATTTGGAAAGCCAGCCTCACTGCCAGCCTCTCTTACAGATTAACTGTTGCTGTTATTTGGCTAAGAATGTAGCATCACAAAGGTCTAAGTACCTCTTGAATACCTGCCTACTGCCTCACAGCAACATAAGGGCTGCAAGCAGCAGCTCCTAATTTAAAATGAACATTGTCAAGAGCTTTAAGACATCTTTATCTCATTATTAATCTCATCACATTTGTCTTCTATGAGAGTTTTCACTCCTCCCCTTCCTCCCAGTTTCTGGTGTTAGTCATAGTTGAGATACCTCAAAGGTGGGCAACTGCTCTGACCCAGCATGGCAAATTCTACTTTTCCACACAAAGAGTTACATAAATCCACCCAAGCCACCTTTCAGACTCATGTGGACAGCAGAAGTCTGTAAACAAGAATAAATTTATTTTAGATTCTTTAAAGATTTAATGATATACAAAATGTATACAGTATTATATCCTTATAACATTTCACCTTTCCCCATCAAACATAAAACACCATTTAAACAGCTATTGTGTTCGTGCCTTAGGTCTGTATCTATAAGATACACTACTGAATAAAAAATTTATAGAGCTATATACTGCCCTTTTAATTAAAAATTACAAATTAGTACCTATGTAACAAAAGAAAATCGCAGCATGAAACTTCAGTTGGACAACAGTTCTTCCTTGCTGAATGCTCAACAATATTTGGGACAGTTAAATTACATTTTATTGGCATGAAGGTGCATTGCAATCTCCCATACTTTACACGATGCTAATCCAACCCTAGTCTCTCTTAAATAAGTACCACAGATAACATAACATTAAAGATGTATTCTACACAATTTTAAATACATTTACAAGTTCTGTGTACATTCGGGTTTGATATACTGGTTTTACAAGCTCTTTGGAAGGCATAACTTCAGAAGCAGTCACTATATACGAGGAAAAGCACTTCCAACTTGTGTTCTCACAAGGCAACTTATTTGGACCAACACATACTATTTCTTCTATTCAATATGTTTATACCAGTCTATCATGGCTTTGTTACTATTTGACAGTGACCTGGTAAAATTGAAATGTGTAAAACAAATTTCATTATGCACAATTAGGGCTCTATTCTTCACACACACAGGAAACAAAATACAAAAAACAAAACCCAAACCAAACAGCATTACAGCTGTGAAGCTGAATCAAGACTGAGGAGATTTGGGAGACTCTCACTATTGGAACAGATCAAGTTCCTACCTTCAACCTCAGCCTACTGGCATCACATATACACCTCATTTGGCTCTGTCCTCTTCAAAAGGCCAGATGAAAAGACATCTGGTGAGAAAATATTAGTGGAATACTTCCAAACCTACTCAAAGAATACCCTGGCATTACAGAGGTAGGTGCTTTCTCCTGTCTTTTGCTGATTGACAGTAAGTAAGACAGCTGCCAAACAGACAAAAGCATTACTTTAAAACACCAACTACCAAAATCCTTCTGGTGGAAGGCATACTGCGCACCACAGGACTACAGAGAGAAAATCCTCCATGAAACCAGAACACAATAAAAAATAAACCTTCTGCTAAAAAGCCCCTTTAAAACCAATTCTGAGATACTTGTCATTATTCCACCTTTAAAATGAGCAGCCGCCACGCAGTTCTCTGCAGATGATTATCACAAGTTCTTAGGTCCTTAGATTATGAACCAGCCAAAATCCCACTTACAAGTCAGCAATCATCGTTTTGACACATCTTTTAATTACAGTGAAGGAAAGCTAAGTGACAACTCTGTGACATTCCATGAAGTTTGGATGAAGCCGCTGATTTGGTCACATCATTAGAGCATCAATCGAATAGAATTAGCTGAATCGGATTCTTTGGTGCAGCTTCCAGGCTGAATTGTCAATTCAGGGGATTCATCCTGAGGAAATATGATCTTGTCAGGTGTGTAATCATTCCTCTTCAGATCTGTACAAACAAAACAAAGTCTTATTGAATTACCATTTCTTGAGCTGGTAGAATCAATGGGGCATAAATGCCTTTCAAAGAATGGGGTATGCACATGTACTTGTAAAGGATAATTTCACTGTCTCAGAAGAGGATGCTTTTATCATGCATCTCAACAGAAGCCTAAAGCTCTGCTTTTAAAAGTGATGGAAACCTCAGAATTATTTTACTTATAGATATTACAGCGAGTATTGTGTCAGCTTCCCATGGAAATCAGATCCTTCCATGATCTGTTTTGATGTTACCAGGATTTACAACTCAAATTTACAATAAATAACATGTCTTCACGTGAGAAAGAATCTCAAAGTGTGAAATAGGCAGGAACTGTGACAGTTCCTTAGCGCTGTTCTGCTGGATCTAAAAGCCTGAATCAGAGAAACAGTTTCAAGGTTTGAGATGAGCATAGTGTCATCCATGCAGCAAAAAAATCTGAAATTACTTTAACAGAACGAATTCCTGCAGACCTGTGATTTTAAAAAGCAGCCAAAAAACAAGCAACCCCAAACATCACAGCTCATCTCAGTTACTTCATCTTAAAATGGCACATCGCTTTAGAAATAAAGTTCTAAACCTGCTGTTTACAACTTAGTCCACTTGCACAGCACCACGTAACTATTTCATTACATTTACATCATACAAGATCTGATGAGTGTCTCAGACAAAGAAATACAGCAACCAACTCTTACCAGGAAGTTTAAGTTTCCTGCAGCAGGAATTACAGTGATGCTTCGCTCTGAAGTTTTTTATTGCATCCTCTCCCAAATTGGCAGGACCAAACACCATATCATATGACCTTGGAAATAAAGTGCACATCAGCATGGGTTACAAGTGTTCTCTGGTGAAAGCTTTACACTACTTTTCTTTACACCCTTCTTTAACCTTACCTTTTTTCTCCAGCCTTTATCACAGAGGGATCTGTCAAATTTTCACCAACACCTTCAGACAGCACATGAAGAAAAAGTTAAATCTGATACATTGCATAAATGCATTAATACTGAAAAGCCTCGGCATCCTTAGCTATGACTTCTCAGCTTCCCCAAGAATACAAGCAGAAAAAACCCAACACCCCAAGCCCAACCCAATCACAAATGCTATGTGATATTCTACCCTTACAAAAATTGCCCCTAAACAAACATTTAGTACTTTTCAGATTTCTTCCACCTATTTTTACATCTGCCTGCAATTCCTAACTTCAGTTTTCACCTGCAACAAAGACGTTTCCTATCCAGTTCTCACAGCCAGAATACCCGACATCCAACTCAGGGTAAACACAGGAACTACACTGGCACTACAGGAATGTGCCAAACCCCAGAAATTTTCTTATGGTGCATATTGTTGGGAAAATATACATATATTTATATCCCCAGTGTTGCTGTGAGATTTAATGCGTATCAGAACAACAAAGCCAGTGAAGGGCCTAGAGCACGAGTCTTGTAAGTTGCAGCCAAGGGAACTGGGTTTGTTCAGCCTACAGAAAAGGTGGCTCAGGGGAGACCTTGTTGCCCTCTACAGCTACCTGAAAGGAGGCTGTAGCAAGGTGGGGGTCTCCCAAGTAACAAGTGATAGGAGAAGAGGAAATGGCCACAGGAGATTTGGATTGGATATGATGTGTAGATGTGGTGCTTAGGGACACACACAGTTTAGGGATGAACTTGGCAGTGCTGGGTTAGCAGTGGGACTTGATACTCTTAGACGTCTCTTCCAACATCAACCACCATGGGTTCAGATTAACTACACTAAAATGCACTAAAAAAAATGTTTGCTATTTATTACAGACATACACATCCTTAATAAAACACTATCACAAAAGAAATTACCACATACTGTGGCCCCAATCCGTTTCAAAATAAGCACATTACCTTGCAGATCTAGTACCAACAATTCTCCTCTTGTATACTCATACGTCCAGTGGCTGAAAGCTAGCATAACCTCCTCCAGCATGTTAGTTGGAATTATTTCATCACCATTATTGTTGTTATATTTTCTGAACTCTCCAGTCATGCACTCTTCAACTGCAAACCACTGGCCAGCAGAGTGGCAATATAACAGGAAAACTTCCAGGAACCTAGTAAAAAGCATATTTAATGAATAGATTTCCAAAATAAATAGAAAATATATCACTGCTACTAGATTTTTTTTGTTTCACTAATAATTGTGTAATAGTTTCAAGTTATTCAGAAGTCATTTATGTTCTTCAATTAGAATCATAGAATAGTTAGGGTTGGAAAGGACCTTAAGATCATCCAGTTCCAACCCCCCCTGCCATGGGCAGGGACACCTCACACTAAACCATGCCACCCAAGGCTCTGTCCAGCCTGGCCTTGAATGCCACCAGGGATGGAGCATTCACAACCTCCCTGGGCAACCCATTCCAGTGCCTCACCACCCTAACAGGAAAAGAATTTCTTCCTTAGATCCAATCTAAACTTCCCCTGTTTAAGTTTTAACCTGTTACCCCTTGTCCTGTCACTACAGTCCCTAATGAAGAGTCCCTCCCCAGCATCCCTATAGGCCCCCTTCAGATACTGGAAGGCTGCTATGAGGTCTCCACGCAGCCTTCTCTTCTCCTGGCTGAACAGCCCCAACCTCCTCCGCCTGTCTTCATACAGAACTGGTGCAAAAAAGTAACAATACAAAACACTGACAAGGATAACTCTGCTTGACACATTCATAGTAATGTCCTGAGACACCTCTATACCTTAATATATTTGATCTGTCTGTCAACAACCCTGCAGGCAGCTTCTGTGTCAAAAGCATGCCGCACGGCAGAAGTTTAAATACACTCACCTTGGAGAGTACGGAATGGATTTGGGTTTCATTTGATTGAAAGCAAAAGTGAGCTTCTGTGCTGCCCTCTGCTGCTGGATTTCCTGCAATGCAAAGCCCGTACGTCATTAGCTGCATTGTACGACAGCGAACGTTGAGGCAAACGGCAGCAGGAACAGTCCGTGTCTATTCCCACAAGGCAGAGTAACAAATTACACGATATCTGAATTCTTCTTTAAATTATGTCTACATTTGAAGTTTTTAACCCTTCAGCTCACACAGAATCCCACACTAACCTTTGTTTAAATAAGTATACACTAGTTTGAGGGGAGGGAGTGAGAGAGGTAGAATTCTAATTCAACATTCAATGTTTATGTTTAATAACTGACAAGGATAAAACTTACTCTCAAGCACAAGTGTAATACAGTATCCTCCTTATAAATGCTTGACCAAGTATTCACAACTTCAGGAAGAAAAGACTTGATGATATAAAGATGTCCAGATTTCAGGATATCATACTCTGACCACGTGCATACTACTTTGAGAGCTCGACGTAAACCTCCTCCCATCTCCTCCTTACTTAAAAATTCAATTTTAGCACAGAGCCCTAGCTGTGACCAGGAAGACATGCTGTTGTTCAAGATGCTGGGAGAGCTTTCTTCAAGGCGATACACAGTGACTGGTTCACCTGCGTTACAATACAAAAAGCAAGTACTGCACTCAATTTTCCAAGTTTAAAAACACTTTAAACCTACGGTTTCTTAGACTTGAACACGCTGCTATATTATGTTGTTACTAACATCCTAAATTAACAAAAAATTTAAACAACCCAGGGGAAGACCGCTCTCCAACTTCTTTCATACAGCAGCAAAGTAGCACAGCAGTTCTGTCCTCCTAATTTGAACTATTAATGACACTGTTCAAACAGCTTTAAGAACACTGAATAAATGTTTGCTTACAGTTTATACAAACCAAGACAACTTAAAGGAATCCATCCAGAATAGTTTGCTACAAAAACTGTTAGTACAATACCATCCTCACTGTATCACCTCTTCTGAGGACAACTACAATTAAATACAGATGTCCTAATGAAGTGAGCTGCCCTAGAAAAGGTGTCATACTCATTTACATTTCTGAGTGTTGCAAGACCAACACTAGACTTCCTTTTGCGCATTAAGACTTTTCACACTTACTGTATGCAAGTGTGGAATCTGGCTTAATCATTCTGCATTAGAATGTATCTGCACAGAGTTTACTTTTGTTTTCTTCCCTCAAAAGACCACCATGAAGCAGCAACAAGGAGTACAATTCTTACCTCTTGGAGGCACAGGAGTAAATGGAATGCTCTGTGATAATCTCATCAAGTTATTTCTTTCTACAGCTAGAGGAAAATTACAGTATTTGTTAAAGATCTAATAAGTATCAATAAAAACATGAACATGAGTTCATAAGAGGAACTAACCTGAATAATAGTAATTGATATCCATGATAGGCTTGAAAGGAGAAGCAATGCCTGAAAGAGATTTTTAAAATAATAGTAATAATGATAATCACACTATTATGCTAGTTCCAAATGATCAGTAGTTAAATACATTCTCATGGAGACCCGAACAGCTGCTTGTATGAACGCCTCCCAGCTTGTTTACAGCAGAAACAAACTTACCATTCAATGCATCTTCTTCAGAAGGCCTGTGAAATGCCACAAAAACAGTCATTACTACTTGAAAACTTAACTGTGTATTCACCGATTCTGACACATCATCCTAGGTCACCCTGTTAACCTCACAACACTACTTTTATCCTAATTTTCAAGGGCAGTACAGGTTTCTTAATTACAAAGCAGTAATGGAAGGCTGTTAAGTAATCTCATGTTTTCAGAGCTCTACTTTAAATATCACCAAGTCACGCACAACATTATGCAAAGTTTGCATCACAAGCGCTCTTTCCCACAGAGGTGCTTTTAATTAACTTGTTCACAAGAGCTTACCCTTCTGTTATCAGGTTAATCAGGTAATGGCTTTAACAGTTAACTCAGGGGATAATTGGCAACAAGAGCAACGTCTGCACAATTCCAGAGAAGGTTTACTGTTTGGAAGGCTGGGGAAAGTCCTTTACCAGGAAGCTAGCTCCTTAATAAGTGTCAACACAGTCATTTTCATTTAAGGGCATGTTTTGCCCTCTGACATGTGACCCCATTAATCTAAATAGAACCTGTCAAAGCATTCCAGTGAACACATTCAGTTATTTATTAGGGGAAAAAAAAGCCCTAAAGCCTTGTTTTTTCATTAAATGCAACTGAACACCACCACAGTCAAAGACAACACACAAAAAAACCCAAATGGAAATACAGAGTAATAAAATTGCTCCATTAGTAGAAAGCTTACTTACATTTGACCGCTATTTGAAGGTCTACCTTGTAACCAATCCTTTGGAATAAAAGAAAGGAAAAACAAAGAAGGTTTCAGTTTTGTAAGGAAAGAAGAGCATATTTAATTGGGGCTGGTGTAGAAATGTATTTTAAGACCTTCCAGTACAGCCTATTTATTGGAAATACTTCATCAGACTGTACTGAACTGCAGTTGAATGCAAAGACTCTAATAAAAGTTAGAAATGGTAACTACAATTAAAAGGATAAGGCTGTATATTCACAGAATCACAGAATGGCTGCAGTTGGAAGGGACCATTGGAGGTCACCTAGTGCAACATCCTTGCTCAAGCACAAGCAGGGTCACCTACAGCACATTACTCAGGATTGCTTCCAGATGACTCTTGAATATCTCCAGGGAAGGAGACTCCACAACCTCTCAGGGCAACCTATTCCAATGCTCAGTCACCCTCACAGTGAAGTTCTTCCTTGTGTTCAGGTGGAACTCCATGTTTTAGTTAATGCCCATTGCATCTGACCTATTGCCTGGTACCACTGAGAAAAATCTGGCACCCTCCTCTTGACACCCTCCTTTCATATACTTATATACTCATCAGATTCCTCCTGAGCCTCTTCTTCTCTAGGCTAAACAGGCCCAGCTCCCTCAGCCTTTCCTCATCAGGGACATGCTCCAGACTGATCATCATTCTACCAGCCCTCTGATGGACCCTTTCCAATAGTTCCTTGTCTTCCTTGTACTGGGGAGCCCAGAACAGGACACAGTACTCCAGTGAGGCCTCACGAGGGCCGCACAGAGGAGAACTACCTCCCTCAACCTGTTGGGAATGCTCTTACTAATGCACCCAAGGATACCACTGGCCTTCTTGGCCAGAAGGCCACACTGCTGGCTCATGGTTAACTTATCCACCAGGACACTCAGGTCCCTCTCCACAGAGCTGTTTTCCAGCAGGTCAGCCCCCAACCTGTACTGGTGCATGCGGTTATTCCTCCCCAGGTGCAGGACCCTGCACTTGCCTTTGCTGAATTCCATGAGGTTCATCTCTGCCCATCTCTCCAGCCTTTTCAGGTCTTGCTGAATGACAGCACAGCCTTCTGGTTTATCAGTCACTCCTCCCAGTGTTGTACCATCAGCGAACTTGCTGAGAAGGCACTCTATGCCTCCATCCAAGTCATTGATGAATAAGTTTAACAGTCCTGGACCTTCTATTGACCCCTGAGGGACACTGCTAGTTACAGGTCTCCAACTACACATTGTGCTACTGACAACCCTCTGAGCTCCACCATTCTTGCAGTTCTCAATCCACCTCACCATCCACCTATACAGCCCATACTTCCTGAGCTCGCCTAGGAGGATGTCACGGGAGACAGTGTCAAAAGCCCTACTGAAGTCCAGGTAGACAGCATCCACTGCTCTCCCCTCATCCATCCATCCAGTTGTCCCACTGCAGAAGGCAATTAGATTGTTTAAGCATGATTTCCCTTTGGTGAATCTATGCTGACTACTCCTGATCACCTTCACTAGTGTTTTATGGATTATATAAGCAATTCTCTTCTCAAACAATAAGTGGGAGTTTTTTCCCATAAACAGAAGGAAACGTAGGTTTTCACAGTGAGAATATACACAAAATGTTGTCAAGAACACACACTTCTTCTCTGAGCCAAAACAGGCCTCCTTCTGTTGCCTCTGAACAAATGAATCCACAAATCAGTATTACTCTTTACAAAACCTGTTTCTTCTATTTGCTCAGTTTCTAGTTCTGCTTAACAACAACAAAAAAGTTGATACAAACCGTCAGTAGGGCTGCTTTGGAGTCTACCTGCTGAGTGTCTTCAGTCGATGCCCTTCTACTCTTGCTGTATACTATGAATGAAAGAGATTTGTAACTGGACAAAGAATAGCATGTGTCATTGTTAGCTACCTATTTCCTAACAAAGTGAGCAACTAGACAGCTTAATGTGGTTCATTAAAAAAAGCCTGATCCACAAGTATTTGATCTTTGCAAGTTTCCAGCACAGCCCTGATTACATCACTTAGCTTTTTATGACTCTAGCTATCTGTGCCAAATACAAGGTAACAGAATTCAGCTGGCATGACTAGAAGAACCACAAGGAGACACAGGAGCAAATTAAAGTAGCACCAACCATGAAAATATCTTAAGACACTTTAACTTCTTGTGTTTCCTTTGCATGTTCTTGGAATACACATTATCAACACAATTTATAGATAAAATTAGGTCACCTGAAGAGACAACACACTTACATTGTTCTGCATGGGCTGCCAGAGGATCAGTAGACCCACCACAAGAACTAGATTGTCTTAGACCACCATCAGTTTGAAGGCCCTAAAAAGATCAAACAAGTATCATTATTCATCATTAAAATCTGCCCAGTTCTCTTTTCTCGGACCATCAGGTTTCTTTTCATTATTATTTATTTTAACCTTCTGGATGTACCTCAAATACCTTGCACAAAAAGGTACAAGCTGAGTGCATAATTCAGTTAAAATGCTCTTCACAGCACACCATCAGCTCTGACATTTTTAGGTGCACGTTGACTACTGAGCCATACTGAAAGAGTTCTTTTAAAGAGAGCATTACACGTAAATACAACTACAGAAATGTACATTACCAGCACAAACTTCAGCTATTCTGTCACATGCCTTTGTTAGCTACCAGTTCTTATTTAAGGATGTAGTTCTGGGAGAAAGAAACTGAAGTTCAGTTTGAACCCACTGAAAATAGAAACAAATCTAGAGAAGTCTTGCCACATAAAAATTTACAGTTTATGAATGGAATTTCCTCAAGGATATATTCCTTAATAATAATCACATACTTTATGAGTATCTACGGAGGTGGTCTGCTTTTGACAACAAAATATTTCTTTTGTAAAAAAGGAGAAAGGCAGTTTCATCACAAACAGAACTACACATCAAGTGACATAGGGCTGGAACATTCTTCACAACCAGTTTATTAATTCCAACAATTACCTAAATAAAATGTAAAAACCTCAAGATTTTGAACAATAAAAGGCAGAACTTGGAATGTTCTATGAACTATGCCCTGCTTTTGATTCCAAGATTTATAACAATTAGGAAATCATTACCACCCTTTTTCACCCTTATACACACACACACACCTGAACACATACACACATGCCTGTGTGTATGTGAATGTGTGTCAAAAACATGGGTAACTGTGTGTGTTTATGTATACATACACACATACATATACATATAGGTGTGTATATATATACACATACATACATATGAATGTAAGAGAAAGACTATTTCTTTCCATCCCTGAACACTCTACTGCAATGCAACACAGAGAATGCACCTGTTGGAAGTATCTTCTGAAGACCCATTTTTAGGTCTATATGCATTTCAGCGTTCAGCATACATCTTCATCATCTTACAACCAATGACTGTAGCGCCTACAGGAAAGGTTAGAATCAAACCGGTCCCACCGGTAAAGATGGGATAACTCTGTTACTAAGCATCTAAGAACAGCAATACTGTCTGGAAATGCTACTGGATTTTTCATCCCAATAGTGTCAAATACCAGAATGATTTAGACCTACATCAAGGAGACATCCAGCTGTATTTGTACAAAGGTTCAACTGTACAACTTTTTTTCCCTGTTTTCACTGTAAAGAATACATTCAGTATCTGGTGAAAATAATGTCTCAATAAATGGAAACCTTCACTACTTACTTGAAGTCTGGTTGTCTCTATGCCCTCCAGTATTGCTTTTTTGAAGTCTTCCTGTTGCTCCTGTTAAAGAAAGAACAAAGCAAACTGTAAACATTATTACCAGAAAACCTATGCCAAAAATACACACACACTAAAAGCTTTAAGGTCACACATTATACTTATCAGACAATCCAGATCAACAGAACACTGACATTGCAAATGGTCATCATGCAATTCTCAAGTCAGATTCTCCCTCAGCTGAGGGGTAACTGCAAATGGTAACTCATATTTACTAATTTAACAGCTACAGTGAGAAAACTTGCCTTTTTACACATTTTATAGCATTCAGAAGACAAGTCAGTTATGATTAGTCACTCTCTGTTTAGCTATTTTTATTCTTTCAGAACATGGAAATTATACATACATTTGAGTTTATGACAAGTTTATTAGAAAGGCCTTTTCTTCTTGGAAGCATAATGAACAACTTTTGTCACTTTAAAAAATCAGATACATTATCATCTTGCTCTATAAAATATAAATAACTGAAATCTTCCTAAATGCTGATCTTGAAATTTATGAGTGCCACATGTTTCATTAAACACTAATTACAGGATAATTTTATCTCAATTCACAGTTGTAGTCATCTCAGCTTTCACAACCTGAGTTTTGTTTAATATTTCATTAGTATCACATTATGAAACAGTCAGTACTTGATGTGTAGTTAAGGTCGCATGAGTTTTCACTAGATTTTTTTTAAATCACAAACCAGACACACAATCCTTCCAGGGTGCATTTTGCAAGTTCTTTGATTTTATTTGCACTTAGACTTTCTCAAAATGCATTGCGAAGTTGTGGTTAAAGGAGAATTATCCCCATTAACACATCTAACAGAATGTCTTCCATGCTTACCTCAATATCAGCACTTCTCTCTTTCATTTTGCTTGCCACCTCTTTAAACCGCTGTAACTCCATGCTGTCTCTGTGACCTTTGACACAGTGAATTCAAAAAGAGTATTCAAAATCAAAGGCAACCTCCAATGTTCTGACCATGCCAATAGTTTCATCACCATAGCACAGGGTTACAAACAGTCTAGAGTTCTGTGTCCCTGTTTGCACCAGAGAAGACTTTCTAAACACACTAAAGTAAAAATCAGTGTAATAAAATATTAACAAGAATATTGATTTTCCTGCGTTAAGGTGTGGATTACCACAATTCAAAAAGTAAAACTAACATTTTAAAGTTTTACTCGAGGGGATGTTCCTCACATGGAAGGAACAGGGCAGTCTGAATTACAGGATTTTTCTGTATGCATGACAAATGAAGGGAAAATGTAGGCAATTTTCTTGAGGTAGCTTTTACAATATACCCTTCATCCTCCCAGTTGCAGGAAATACTTTTCAGAATTTTACCAAGCATGTGGCTTTCTAATGAAAAAAAAATATCTACTTGGCTTCACAATGGAAAGCTGCACTGTACCACAAGCTTTATAAAACATGGACAGTGAGAATGAAGAGTATGTTCTAAATGCTAGAGAGGTCAGAGGACCACACACTGAAAGGTTGGCTTCAGCAAAATAAGTATAGTTAGTATTCAAAGTTATTAGTGGTGAAGTATATTTAAGGGTTAGGTAAGAGTCAGACAAACACTGTCCCTTATTTCTGTTTAGTCTTGCTTTCTGAATTAAAAAGTTTTCTTTTTTTAAACCATAAGGATATGATCAACAAATAAGCTCGTGAGTGTACAAATGTGTAGATACTCTTCCTACACATACACAAATATAAAATGATAGTGCATGTAGGTAACTACTTAGAATTCCAAGTTTCACAGAGTAGAACAAACTCTTGTCTAAAGATTTAAATTTTTATGTCCTCAACAAACCTTTCTGGGCAAGACAAACCTCTGCAGGCAACCTGACAACTCCAGATTGTGATCTTCTGCCATACACTAGGCGTACTTAAAGCATTATCTACTTCATAGAAATCAGTTAGTAAACCCACACCTGTGTTTTGCAATGAATCTGCCACTGTTTTACTGTTCAAATATGCAAGTAACTCTGACCAGAAATGTGCATGGTTTTGCTGTTAAGCAAAACTCGAGCAGAGGCATAACGCTGTATTTAATAAGAGGCCTTTGGAAGCTTCCAGAACAACTGCCAAAAGATACATTAGCTTAGGCAACAGTGGAAGATCCCAGTTACAACAGTGTTTAGAAAAACAGTATAGGAGGATCCCTCAGCTTGACACAGATAACCACAAAGATACTTGTTCAGGATTCCATCAGCCTAAGAAGTGTTCTGTAATTACGTCAAGAAATAGACAATATTTTTGATTTATGCAATGAGAAGGTAGGAGCTTTATGAGTCACAAAAAGTTTGTCTACAGTGCCCGTACCAAGTTGTAGAGCTGCTAATTGCACAGAACTGCTACACTCAACTGGCTAATGTTTTTCAGAAAAATATTGTCTATATGACAGAATTATAAAGAAATTATAATTAAAGTTAAAACAAATACATTCAAGCAACACAGGGAAATTAGAGATGTTAAAAGCAAAAAGAAGCAGAGCAAAATGGTAGAATAAAGTCACCTGCAACCAGAATACACCCAAAATACCATACAATTCTTGATAAGTCAAACCTTGTGGCTTAGATTTGGTCCACAGTTTATGAAGCAGTCCCATAAGGATGTTAGAACATAAATCTTGGTTTTGTAGTTCCATTGCATAGACATGCTGACTTTTGGAAAGTTCATCTTTAATATTCAATTTTCCATGTGAGCCGCTACAGTTGACTGCTGATGTCAAGTCGCCAGTTGACAAAGAGAACTTCCTTTGGGGGTTGCTCTTCGATAAGTTGACAGTGGACTGGTGATCACATTTGTCAACTCTGCAGCTGTAGTTACCATTAGTGTCACTCTCATCATGAATGAAACCACAATTAACGTATCCTCCATTTTCAACACAAGGTTGGGTGAAAGCAAGGCAAGCAGAGCCAGAAGCAAGAGGATAAGAGCAGCTAATAATGACTGCAGGACATTCAGAATCTACTTTGTTATACTTACCCACGAATGCACCAAATTCTACATTATTATCTCCTTCTGTAGCCTTAGAGAAAACAGTCTCTTCACGCTTTGCTGAAGAATCCAGCTGACTTTTGCAACTGGGCCGAGATGGAGTACTAACAAAAAACTTAGCTGTTGGGGATGTTACATGTGGCATGCTGTTGGATGAATTGCCTAATTTTTTACTTTTACTAGTGGATTTTGAGATCTCTGAAGTCTGTATTCGCTGGCGAAGCTCTGTAGGGGAAACAGCATTTGAAAATAAGGCACTGCCTGAGGAACCTGCCTCTTGGAAGTTTTTCTCTTCTCTTCGGGGAACTGGAGCTAACTCCTGACCAATTGTCTTATGCTGAGGATCTCTTTCATCACGTAAAGGAATATTACAGAGTAAAGCATTATTACTTTCAAGGCCTCCTTGTGGAAAAGAACCAAAGACATTTCCAATGCTGTGCTTTTTCCACACCGAAGATCTTAGAGAGCCATCCTCAATGAGGTTTTGTGCCAAATGTTTTGAAATGCTCAATTCCCGGGTGATTTCATTATGAACCTTGCTAGCTTCTGAAGCTTTCTGTGCAGTAAGTGTTTTCAGAGTATCCACAGTTAGAGCAGAGAGATCCTGTAGGTGGCCAATCTGTGAATCTAAAGACTGCAATGACCGTTTTATGTAGTTGACACGATCACCAACTTCCTTTATCTGAATGCACATTTGTTCCACCCTAAGAAAGATCAAATTATGAAATAGCTATGAAAGGTATTTTTCTCAATACGCAAAAGAAACATCTTTGTAACACTTTCTGCCCATTTAATGAGGAAAAAACTGCTGAAATTTCAAGATAGCATTCACTACAGTATGTACATTTGTACATATTTGAATCACAAATTAAACAACAAAAAATATCAACAGAGGGCCTACAGCACTTTTTCAAATTTATTCAGTTTATTAAAGAATCATGAGAAACTAAATAATATGATTGCTTCAGCTTACTGAGTGCTGCTCAGGAAGCATCAATCCCATATTAGTTTCTGCACAGCAACAGAAAGACATCATCTAAAGTTTGCCTAAATACTCCAGTTCTTGAGCCGCATTTTGCTCCCCTTAAAGCACATGTGAAAAGCCTGAAGAAATTCTAAGCTCCTATATTCAACAATTTTATTTGTAAATATTCTACCTTTCAAATGTGACTCGAATCCTCTCCTCACTGCCAGAATGAAACTGATCATCTTTCTCATTGAAATACATCTCAACACAAAGCTCTTCAAAATCATGAAGTTTCTTTTGATCTTCTTCTGTCAGGAAGAGCTCTAGAAAGAGATTTAACAGTTAAGAAGATGCATATATATACAGAAGTTTTTATCCCCTTTTTAGATTTTCAAAGAGTTTAATAAGAACAGAATTTTTCAGGAGAAAAAAAAAAATCTTTGCCCATTAACACTAACAGGAACTCTAATCTGGTTTTGTTTGGTTTTCTCTGAAATTACTTTGGAGATTTCTAGGGGCTGTGAATTATACTACTCAGAAACACTGAAACTTTGAATAGAAATAGTTTTAACCAATATTAAAACCATGGAAAATTAAGTCCTTCTTTGACTTTCTTGAGAATACACATAATTAAGAACATAGCACTTTTCTGACAGTTTGCTTTAATCATATAAAAAAAAATACTGCCTTTTTTGGATAATAACTGTTCATACTTGGTCCATCTGAAGTCTTGTCGGTCTTTCTTCTTTTACATACACAACAGAACAGGGAAGCCATGTGGCTAAGAATAATAAGTGGCGGAGGCAGAACAGGTTTCTCATGGTAGGCCATAATGAAATGATAGCGTTGATACTTCCACACAATGTTTGAAATTGCCTTGACTTGTAAATACACGTTGCTGAAAGGGAACAGAAGAACAGAAGAAATATTAACACATCAAGGTGGCTTTTGGGGTGGTGGGAGGGGAGGTGGGTGTTGGTGTTTGGTTTTGGGGTTTTTTCTTTAAACAATCCTGAATTCTGAAGCTAGTTGAGTAAGAGACAAAAGCAAATACTTGGGTTTTTTACTACAGATTATTTTAGTGGAAAACACATTCAAGAAAATACTAGGGTCCAAAGCAAGGGCAGGGTTAAACAATTCTCATCCAGTAACATCTCAGTACCTTTCCTCAGAAATAAGTTACACTGAGATAAAATTTCAAGCTTGTCAAACAAACATTTCTAGCTAAACCTAGGTTTTGCATCAGACCACATAAATTCTGCAGCCTGTCGCTCCTCAATGTTAATGCTCATAGTGAGCTTAGTTAAATTTCAGTGAGCTGTTTATTCCTATAAATCAAACACAGAACTGTAAGACAATTTTCTATTCAACTCAACCAACTAAAGAAAATTAAATGAATTTAGGAACAACAGTAAAAATACAGATCAAGAAATGATTCTGTTTCATTTTTGAGAAATTACAAAATACTTTCAAATTCACTTAAACTTCTGACTCCCCAAGCCTCATAGATATGACATGTACCCTTCACATTACACATTTTCTCACAGACTTGCAGTGATGAGGAGATGAGGACCAGCCTTAGAACCTGAAAATACTTCCAGCAAATGGGATTGCTTTGAATTGGCATCAGTTCCTTTTATCTTGTCATCTTATTGCAGTGACATGGTAACTTATCAAAGCAAAAATTAACAATTATCCATATACTTACTTGAAAAATGCGATAAGGAGATTAACCATAATTATGTACTGTACAAAGAGGTAGACAGCTTGAAGAAATGGAGTCAACCATGTTCCTGGGCCACAAAGATGAGCAACTTTTTCATCAGAATTATTTGCGCACACTGTGTTGGGAAAAAGATACAGAGAAGAATACATACAACTTTTAGAACTCCAAGCAAGTCCAGATAGGGAAAAAATAAAAAAGGTCACTTGTAAAGACTGCTATGATACACTGGTTCTGCAATTTAAAATGTCTCCATGCATTTAGGAATATGGTAGAAAAATACAGGAGACAACGTTTCTGGTTAATACTACAGTATAATCATATTACTGAATTTTAAAAAAGAGTAATATACCACCACAGCCAAAAGTTTGGCATGACAGAAATCTTTCTAGGAATAGCCTTGTAAGAAATTGCAATTAAGTGTTTGCTCATTAACAGTGTTCATGCTAAGCCATTCAAGCTTTATTAAGGATAATGAAAAGGTCAAATCAAGAAGTTACACAGCTACAACCCACAAAGAGACAATCCAAAGAATGGAATCAAGGTCAACAATACTGGGTATTTCATTTCATAAAATCAAAATTTCATAGACCTTGAGAAGACCTTATCAAAGTAAGTTTTCTCCTTACTTGCTTCAAAATTGCAGTGTCTTACCATCAATTTCATAGGCATACACTTCACCAAAAATCATCCAGTATGGATGAAACACAATATCTCTAGCAAGAGTCCAAGATGGTGACTCATCAGGATACAGTATTGCCTTCCTGGGAACACCAAAACTAAGTAGTACAAGTGCCATAATTACCACAATGTAAAACATGTTGGCCACCTATTAACACAAAAAAGTCAGTTAACCCACAAGGTCATAATTATGATTTCACAACGTTAAACACTTTTACAGTGACTGTGGAAGCTTGACAGAATTCTATGTATACAAGGAAAAGAGTCTGAGACACTTATACTTCAGTCAGAAAATTGTTAAATAATAAACTCTGTAAAAAAAAAAAAAATCTGCCTTTTTCCTGTCTTTTCTTAGAGCATACTTATATCCTTGGCCAAAGGCAACTGAGACTATTACATTTGTAACTCAAATATCTATTGTGGATGAGTGGAAGCTTATCAAGAGAAACATTCCTTCCTAAGTGCACTCAATAGCTGCACAAAATAGATAGCTTTCCAAGGGCTGAAACACAGAACCTATGCCTCTTGCAAGAAATCAAAGTGAGAAATGAGCAACTTGATGCCCTCATTTTTAAGGAATTACAGGATTCAACTTTGTAGAAACCATTTTATAGAGCAAGAAAAACAAAAACTCTTCCACCTTCCCATATGAAGTTTTCAAGCATTAACATCTTTTAAAGATTTAAAAAAGCTCACTGACAGTAAAACTTTTATTTTTATACAGTGAATGAATATCATTTGTGTGAGAGAAGACCAGAACACAACCACAATCTATTCCCAGTTTTTTCCAGTACAAAATACAAGGTGCTTTAGGACACAAAAGAAGTTAACTCTTGCAGCAGAGAACGTAAAGGCAAGAAAACCAAGACTATAAATGCATCTCAGACCCAAAAGAGAAGCAATACTAGATGAATCAAGAAAAAAAAGGCATCATCACATTCATTCAGGTCTCTGACATCTAAGAACATTACAGACTAGAGAAGGAAGATTTGACAGTTTTTTTACACATATGTGACAGAGGAAGCTCCCTAATAAAGGAAGCCTTCTATCAATGGTTGTTTTGAAACACATCAAGTTACATTCCAACTACCTAATTCTGCACACTGAGTTGCTGACACAGCAAACCAGGATAAGCAACCTCTTTCTCAATAGAACTTTGAAAAAAGTTGTAAATAGACACAGCAAGAAAAACATATTTCAATTTGGGAAAAAAACAGAATCAGTAACAAAAGTAGTACTTACCATTTTCCCAATCATCATAACATAAGGGCCAGCCTGTTGATTTACAGCTAGAAAATCCAGTAATCTCACATACCAAAAAATTATATTCAGACAGTATGTTATTCTTCCGGCAACAAAGACATAATTTTCTCTGTAAGTGTTTTCACCAAAATTCCCCTTTGCTCCAAATCTTAATGCAAACCCGATGAAGAAAGTGACAATGGCAACTGTGTCACTGATATTGAAGTAATCACTGAACCACACTTTAATCTTCTGATTAATCTTCCCAGCCTCTGACATAAATATCTGCAATAAAAGTAAAAGCCATGGTCACACTCACTACACAGGGACCCGCACGGAAATATATGAATTACTATCATTTTTATACTTGCAAAAATGAAATAGCTATTTACATGTATAGCTGTTTTAAACTGAGAAATCCAAACCAGTGTTTTAACTGTGTCAGCTTCATGACAAAGGCAAGAAGGATGTACGTTTCCTCCTGCTGAACAATTTAAAAAGGAATTTTGGTTTTAGGGAGCATTTTTTGGTTGGTTGGGTTTATCTGCATTTGTTTCTACTTTTGAGACAGTTGCTATTACAAAAATGAGCCCTTCTTTCCACCCCTTTAGTTGGGCCTGAGGAACCCAAAATTTCTGTCATTTGAAAATTCGTATAAAACTTCTCTAAAGTTTCTTAGGTTCTCTTGTTTCCA
Source organism: Pezoporus flaviventris (assembly GCF_033815535.1). Taxonomy (NCBI): domain Eukaryota; kingdom Metazoa; phylum Chordata; class Aves; order Psittaciformes; family Psittacidae; genus Pezoporus; species Pezoporus flaviventris. Next base: position 10,874,945 of record NW_026892554.1, read on the forward strand.
AACACAATTGAAAGCATACTGTTTTAATTGACAAAGAAAACTAAAATCCCACATTGCTACAGACATACCTCACGAATTTTCTCAATTGCTGACGTGAAAATGTAAGCAATAACAATCCACTCTTGAACGGATGGCAATTCTTCCATTTTTACAAGAACCACAAATGTGTAGAGCATGAGGAATCCTAAGTATGCCAACTAAAAAAAGCAATGAAAATTATACATGTTATTACTCAAGGGCTCTTTATAGATGTTCATGGACTCTTTTGATGTGGTATACAACAAAAGCTTCAAGTAGGATTATAGTACTATATTTACCCTTTTAAGCGGACAAGTAATTATTTTTAAGGGGATAAAACCATTTTCTTCTTAGAAGAGGAAAAATAGCTGTAATAAGCTATTTAGTGTTAGCAAAGCTTTGTTCTTATTACAGCTAGTTTTCCTTTGGTACAGTTTTTAGAGTTTCTATTACAGTAATTTAAACAAAGCTGTGCACAAACACTTTAGTCTAATAAATGACTATAGAACTCCTGCTAGCAACTGATGAAATAATTACCCAGGATAGATGAAAAATGTTCACGCTAATTACTAGTAACAACAAAAAAGTACTTCTCAAAGCCAACATGATGAACTAGGAAAAAAAACCCTGAACCACGGAGCACTGCATGTGCATATGCATTTCTTCAAAACCAAGTACTTCTCATTTCCAGCCTAGCAAGGTAAGAGGTTTTTGTTTGTTTTTCTAAAATAGGGTTTAAACTTTGATTCCATTCACAGAGGCACATGCTGGGAAAAGAACCCAAAAATCTGTTTTAGATTTACAGACAAAATACACATTACACAAAAGAAAACTCACCGTATTAAACCAAAACTTCACAATCGGTGCATGATAAAATGCGTAAAATTTCTGTGTAATTGGAAGTTTTTTAGGTTTTGCTGGAGTCTCCATATCATGCTTTTCTAAAGCATTGTCCAAGATCCTTATTTCTTTAAATACCTCCTAAAATGAAAGGACAGTTAATGTCACATACAGAAATACATGCTTTTGGACATTAATTTTAACTCTTGCTTTGATTTTAAAATATAATTAAGCTATTAATATCGGTTTTAATATCTCCCCCTGCCTCACATTACCATAGGTATTTCATCTGCTGCATTCTGGAAGTTGTTTTCACTATCATCCATTGCCATTTGATGTGCATCTTGAGACTGAGGAATATGTGACATTTCAGCCTTGGTCTTATATTCCAACAGCAATATAGCAGGAGGGAGTAAAATACTCAGTATCACCTAGAAAAGATGAAAACTAAGTGCAAATAGTTCACAGCTATATTAAAGTATCAGAATGAAATAAGAGAGAGAATATCCTCTGAAAATAAATTATCCAAATTTCACTTGGAAAAAAATAGTAGACAATTATTAGTTGTTACTACTTATATACACACTTAAGAGGCTATGTATGATACATATACAATATTCCTTAACTTGAAGATATAGCAAAGGGAAGAGTCAACAAATTCCAAAATTAAAAGCCACTAGAAAGAATGTATTCCAAGCCTGAAGATCCAGAGATATTCTGCTTGCACTCTGTTCATTAATCTACTCCCATGAAACTTTGTACTGTCAAGGTGTATTTAAAAAGCATATAGCAGGTTATGGTTTTGTTGGTGTTGGATGATTGGGGGGGGGGAATCTTTTGTGGTTTTTTTTTTTATTTTTTTATTAATTTATGGTAGAAAAATGAGCTAAGGTATGGATGAGGAGAGTAAGTGAAAGCTATTTGTTGTGATTAGCCAGTTGCAAAGCAAGCAAGAAAATGGTTAATCAGTTATCAAACAAGATTTTAGTAGGTCACAAGTTAAACAATGCTCGTAGATATTTTGTAGGAAAGTTTTATTTCATTATTTTCCTGGCAACAATTAGGTTTTGGTACACAATCTCTAAGAAATAACCAGCTCCCATATTTCAGTTGATCGGTATCACAAAGGGCACCATTGGAAAGCCTATCCCTGATTTGCCTACCCTTATTTAATTCTGTGCCCTGCTTTTGTTCAATATCTTCCTCCAAAATAGGATATACACAAAGCTTTTCTACATCAGGCCTTATGTGCTGCCTGTAAAAAAAAGCCAAAATGCATGAAACTATATTCTTACAAAGGGCATTCTATTTTTTTTTTTACCACTATGCTTTTATTAGTGGATTAGTATTCACATGATCTCTTTAAGCCTGTGATTAAAGGCTACTTGCCTGGGTTTTGCCTTCTACATTTCTGTACCTTATTTGAAAAGATAATAGAGTGTCAAAAGAAGAGTTTTCAATAAACACTTCCAGTTTTGATTATGTTATAGAAGACTGTTTTACAGGATTTATTAATGTAAGTTATAGTGTTGACAGCTTTACACTAATAGCAGTTAAACACATGCTTTCTTTCCATTTAAGCATGAATTCCGTTTATCCTTTTCACACCAATAAACTACGACAATGCTTACTTTGTACCATGAATTCTTCCTCATGTTCAATCTTCCCATCCACATATCTGATAACAACATCTGTGTACAAGTATGTGCTACAAACGGACGAAGCCTTGATGACACTGCTAGCTTCAGACAGGTCGAATTGCTCCAATTTTTAAGCTCATAGGTTAGTAATTTCATTGCCATAGTTTCATCTTGTCGGAAGGACTGTTCTAACAGTTCCACTGCCAGTTGACCAAACTCGCTAGAATGAAAAAAAAAAAAAAAAAAAAATCAACAAAACGAAATATAGTATCTATAGAAATGACCTTGAGGTTAGCTTGAATTTTCCGGTACAATCAAATTCCCAGTAGCATAACTTGAAAGGACTATTACCTTTCCCTTCTACACAGATTCACTGAAAAGTGATTTTGATCTACAACGTGTAAATCTGTGACTGCTATTAAAAGCATATGCAGACTACAAAACAGCTGTTAAAACATGCAAGGAAATTACATGGAAGTAAGTAAATGACACACTCAGTATCATTTTAATTTAACTATAAATCCTGACTTGTAACAGCTCTTGAGGGAGAGCAGTATCTAATACAAAAATTCTACAGGGTGAAAAAGAATTATCTTCAAGTGTGCCAATACAATTTTGGGGTTTATTCTTATATAGCCCAGAACTTTTATTGTAAATTTCAAGGCAAGATCTTTAACAATATAAATGTAATTTACTTAGAATACTGTTTCAGTTCTTCTGAAGTGTCATCAACAAGGTCACTTTGTTTTGCTTCATATGCCATTGAACGGTACACTTTGCAAGCAACTAAGGCTTTTGCCATGGATTCCTCCCCATGCTGCCAGAAGAAAAGGGCCATCTTCTGCCTCTTCATTAACACTGCCCAAAGTAAAAGCTCATTGAGTGGATAAGCAAAACGTCTTGTTTCAGGATCATCTATGTCTACGATTTCATCTTTGGTTCTTTTCTTTTTTCCCTCTTCTGCACCAGTGTCAATCTTTAAAATAAAATCAGAAAGTCAGATTTTAAATTTCTGAACTTGGTCATTACATAACTTGAAATAAAATGCTTAGTGATCCAATACCAAATTACATATAATTATAGAAAGAAAAAAGAACCTCCGAAGACTTCAAAAGCAGCTGGAACTTTTCTTCAAAAATTTCATTTGAGTCCAACTCACTTTAGTAACTGGGAGTCTGAATTACTTTGATTTATAGAGCAAAAGCAAAGCAGTTAACTACATACAAATGAGGAAACTCACGGAGACTGCTTACAGTAACATACGGTCAAATCTTGCTCTATCTACAAGCCATGTGTGTCCCCCCCCATTGTTAGAACAATGCCAAAGATAAGCTTTTTCCTCCCTATCAAAGCTTATCCAGAAGACTCTACAGAACAATAAACACACTACAGAATCCCATAAGCATGCTAGACAGTTCATAAACAAGTACAAAAGCAAGGCTGAAATTCCAGCTTGTTAAGTCAGTAGAACTGCTGCTACTCATACTTCAGGTGCACCTTGATTTAAACCAGGTTCTCCACTTCTAACTACTTAAAGTAGACCCCACCATGTTCCCTTCACACATCCACACCTTTGGTTTGTATGGCTGTGCTGTTTTGATGAAGTGATTATGGCGCATTTTTTCTTTCTTGTCTGCCCTGTTACCAAAAGGCTCATGGCTTTTACACATCTGAGGAGTAGTATTTGAAGGATTTCGCCCAGATCGCTGCAAGAAGAATAAGGGGTCAGGGTTCGGTTTGGTTTCTTTACTCTTAACTATTAAGCATTACAGAATAATCTGTTAATATGTAGATACTTAGTTGAGCAATTAAACAGTTACTGTGCAACTGAAACGGTGAGGAACTTACATAACAACAACCACCAAAATTTCTACTGGATATTTAACAAGTTCTTTGTTATGTTTTGTTTTTTTTTAAGAAGTCACATAGTAAACAGTTCCATTTGTTGTTTTACAAGAAGCCAAGATATCTGCAACCCAAGCCTGGTGAATCCTCATGTTTAGTGCCCATTCTTCCCCTATGAGTAGGGACAGTGGAAACAACAAAGAAGGAATTTAGATGTGTTAGAATAAGAAGCAGAAGAACAAAATGTTTTGTTTATCCTCAACAACAAAACAGCTACCAGCTACCCTCATAGGCCTTACTATTACCAGTCCATTGACAAGAGCAAAACAATATGGATTCGATTTTCCTCCAAAATAAATAGTTTTTTTTTTAATTGAGAATACATGAATCAGCATGTTGTGTTATCCAACTGCCACATACCCGATTATTCCCGCTGAGACTATTGTATATCGCTCTAAAACGTTTTCTTGTATACGTGCATCTATAGGTTCCTCCCATCAGATATTCAATAACCAGCCCCACATCAATCAGGTTGATTTTATATCCTGGGGGAAGATTTCCCTGGGAAGACAAAAGGCATTTTTAGTTTTCCTAATTATAAACTTAAACTGCTTAGAGTGTTTCTACATGTTATATCATGGCTCTAAATAAAAAACAAACCCTTCATGACTTAAAAAAATAATCTATATGGCTCCTTATTTATGAGTTTCAAAAAAGACAAGGTGATAGCTTCTCTTTTGCATGATCTCCCCTAGTAAAGTAGATGTTCATCTGTGGAGGGGGTCACAACAGGGAGGGATGGGGGACTGGGGGATAGGACACAACAGAAAACTTTTTTTAACAGCCAAAACTACTCCTAGCTGGGAGTACCAGCTTTCAATCCCCTCAAGAAGGAAAACAGTCATAAGTTAGATGAAAAAAAAAACAACACTCATCGGGTTTAACATCTTTCTGGCATTAGAGCACTAAGAATGCAACAGCAAATGTTGTAAAGAACAGAATGCCTGCAGAGGTATCTTATTACTTACAATAAAACCTAACTGATAGAACCAAGATTAAATTAACAGTGAAACATGAGAAATTATTTTAAAAAAATAATTAAAATAAAACAAAACAGAAAACCCCACAACTTCGGTAGTTTGACAGATTTTAACTTTTTGTACAAATTTTTTTTACTAATTTTTACATTACAGCATTACCTGTTTGACATCCCGAACAAGATGAAAGAGCGTTGGGTTAGTCGGCCCTTGTTTCTTTATGATAAAAGAAAAAGAAAGTGGGGAGAAATTTGGAATGAGAAATTAGAGTGCAATTACAACATGAGAAGATTACAGCAGAAACCAAATATTTTTGCATGTTGGCTCAAAAAAAAAAAAGAGCAAAAACCCAACCCAAAAAACTCCCAGTTTTCAAACAGTAGCCATCAAATAAATGCAAATATTTCATACAACTGTATTAGCTATAGACTATTTCCTTTTCTGTTGCATTTTACTTCCGTTTTAATTTGAGACATAAATAATACACCCATAGTTCGTCCACAAAAGGGAAAAAAAAACACCAGAATGCAAACAGCAACATTATGGGGTTTTAATATTATTAAAAGATGTAATATTAGAGAGACAAGTTTTAACAAACACTTTAATTTACAGGAACACACAGAGACTGATATTCACATTTACAGTGTTCCAGGATTCACAGCAAAAACTCCCTTGATTTTTAGATTTTTAGTGTGAATATTCCCTCTTTTTACCAAAGCGGATTGTTCTTCCTTCTCTGATTTCCTGCGAGTTCATGAACTGTTACACTTTTTGAGATACGGTTACTCTAGCTCCCACACAGAACTCAATCAAAAGCACATCAAGTGTGCAAAAGCAACACTATAAAAGGTTAATTAAAAATAAAAAGCTAAAGATGATCACATGGACTCCTTTACAGACCTTTGTTAGTTAAAAAATACTTTTCTCCCTTTTTTTTTTCCTTCAAAAGCAGATAATGAGAATGTTAATGTAAGCCTGTGTCCCATTTGTGTACTACTCACATTAAGCATCTAACAGGACAAAACAAACAACCTTCCATCAAAATTTGTTAATGTTATACAAAACAACCTTAAAATTCTTAAATCAAGACCTACAGCAACAAAATTTTTCCATGTAATATTTATAACTCTGCAAGTTCACAACATAAACTATTTTTACAACTATTATGATCATATGATTACATCATTCTGCTATAGACAGAATTCATCTTATGAAGCCATAACAATACTATCTATAGACCTCATGTTTTGTGCGCAGGTTTCACCCATCTGACTTTCTCTTGTTCTCTTCCCCACTGTGATTTACATATTTCATATGCTCCATACAAGGCAGCAATCTTGCTTTAGTATCCATCCCCAACATCAAAGACAGATGAACATCCTGCTGACAAACTCCACTTGTGGTACCATTTCTGGAGAGCCAGAAAGCAGCTGTGGCATTACAAAGCAGCCAGACAACACACACTTCTCATCTCTAACTTCATATGAAGGAGCCTTCCCTACTAACACTCCATGGCTTTCAGACTGGTGCACAACAAGCAACTAAAAAGCTGTTCTAAAAGTAGCCTTAAAAAGCAATTATTCACTTACTGTGTTATAAAGCTCTTCCAGCCTGGGAATTGTAAGAAATTTGTGCATGCTTACTCCATTTTCAATCAGAAGTTTCACAAATGCAACTCTATCCATCACAAGGGCATCTAACATAGCCTGTTCCAGAGAGCCAACCTATAACAAATAAGTAACAAGGTAGAGCCTGGAGAGAACCAAAGAAACGGGGCATCACAAAAGTAAGTGTACTTAGATTACACTGAGATCAACCTCATTAATTTACAGGGATGGGGAAACCTTGTATGTCAAGAACTATAAAGATGCCATCCTCAGTTCAGAAAAACCCTGAACTTAAATTACAGAATGAGAGAGTCTTCTAAAGATTTAATCAGCAAGTTTTATATTCTTCCCATTGGCATCTCCTACTGATACAGCAAACAGGACTAAGCAGACATTTGGTTTAACATAGTTAAGATGTTCTCATAGATTGATACTGGATAAAACACAAATGCATAAAATACGTAAAGCCCAATTTGCTTCAGAGACAAATGCTCAGAACCATCATTGCTATCAACAGACCTTATAGTATGTACTTTTGACTCCACACTCATATAAGACTGTTTTATTTTTACAGTAGCATGTTTTATTTTTACAGTAGCATGGGAAAAAGGCAAAATGCACAATGTAGTTTTCAAACTAATTTGCAGGCTACAAGAAACAGACATTTTTTCCTCCCCTTCAAAAGACATTGCAGTGCTGCCAACAGTGTCTTTTTGCTAGATGTTAAGAACTTCCTATGACCATGCAACTGTAAGGAAGAAAAGAGCATCTGACCAACATGCATTCAGCTTCCACCTTTTGCAATGTCTTTGCTCCCCTAGTTATTCAGAACACTTAGCACATTTCAAAAATTTTGGACCATTTTCAATACACAATAACAAAAGAGCTGCAGGACTGTGCAGTATGCAAGAATTACTGTCCTCAAAATAAACGTGTCAGTATTCCGCAGCCTCTCTCTACAAAAGTAAAAGGATTTATTCTTTACAGTAAACTGAGTTCCTCTCTTTTAGAAAATATCATTGTGCTTAAACCTGACCATTACATACCAGCCATTGCTGCCCATAAACAAAAACATGATTTTTGGCTATGTCAACTCTATCCCACGCAAGCGTAAGAACAAGCTGGTCAAATGCAGATGCATTCGTGCCTTAAGAAGCAAAAACAAGGAGAGAAAAGAAAATAATTAAAGTGCAAGATAACATTCTTTTTCCCTACAAAGGCCAAATCAAGCAATCCACCACAAACCTATACAGTATGTTTTACCATTTATGACATAGTATGGTATTATGCAACGTGAAAACATAGTAGATAATTATTTTCTTAAAAACCAAACATTTCTACAGAATATAGTATTTTATAAATACTCCGTTATATAAACACTAAAAAATAGCTCTTAAAATTAGAAGTCTCACCTTTTAACAATGCTGTAAGTATTGCAACATCAATGTCCTGATGTTCATCTGACCCAATATGAAAAACTGTGATCTGTCCAAAAGAATAAAATGGGGAAAACATATTTTTAAAGTTATTTTCAAGCAAAGGTGACTGGCTCTAGTCTTTTATGTCAGGAGCTAAAATACATTAATAAGTCACCTTATCTTCAATGCAATTTAAGCCTATGCCTGATTTAAACTTAGCTTTAGAGTGCACTCATTTTTTTTCCTGACTGCACGCCACACAAGACAATCCTTTATGAGAAAAAGCGTTAACAGAAACCCTTGACATTCTTCAACCAATTTGAACTTCTTTTTCTACTAAATTACAATTTTCTATTGTCTATAAACACCACACAGTACTCTTCACACCTCCAGTTCATTCTAGATTATGAGATTAACCTGACAGCAAACATGTTCAGCCAAATATGACAATTTTAAACCTCAAAACAGCACAACATGATGTCCAAATGAAACACCAGTACCTGAACTCAGGCTACGTATAGAGCCCTATAAAGTGCTTTTGCTTAAAAGATATATTTTAAAAAAAAGGGGGGGGGGAGAAGGAAAAAAAAAGAGGGAAAAAAATTTCCCAGCCTTTTCAAAAATCAAAGCAAGAAAAAAAAAAAAAGGACAACAACCCAAATACAAAATACATACACATTATAAACAAACTGTTGTATGAAAACAAACAAACAAACAGGCTTGGAAACAACAAACTCAGATTACCAGAAATAATGGCAAGAATTAAGTCTCTCAGCCATGAGATAAAGTATACATGAAAATTGTATTTGTCTATCTTTTACACCTGAAAGATCCACTATGTTCAGGAAGGATTTTTTTAATGACTCTTGATCATACACAACACTGAAACACAATTTAGTATTACACCCACCTTGCATAAAAAAAAAATTATGGCAAGATCTACTTACAAGTTCTTTTTTTTTCATGCATTCCAGGAGTGTCTGAAACAAGTGAACTGCTTCACTCTGACCAAAGTTAAATGTCTTTTTGATGGTTGAAATGATTTCAGGCTCAGCACCCTCAGGAACATTCCTGAGATTGCAACAAACAAACAGGAAAACACATTGTTATATATGAACAGTAAGAACACCACCACATGTAACTAGTTGCAACATGTCCATTCAAAGTCCTTGGTATCTATAAGCTTATTACCGTGGCAAAAAACTTGAGTAACCTTTAGACACAAATACAAGTTGCTCAATCTACAACTTTCTACTACTACCTCAGAGAAGTAACTCGGCTTCTTTGCCTTTCCTTCCCATATCCTGTTCTGAGATAGTCTCAACTAAAAGATATTGACACAAAATATTAAGTACTCACTCCTCTGATGAATATGACCTGCTTCTGATCTTACTATGGACAAAGCTGTTTGGTTTACTGCTACATTAGATCCCTGCCTCCTGGCTCCAAGGCAACCCCTGCAATGAGGACCCAATATGTTTAAGGATTTATGCAAGTCTCAGTTCAACTAAGTATAAATCACTAAGTATTGTGGAGCCTAATCAAACCCCTTTTATTATTTGAAACTACGCTTAAAACAGTGTTTTCTACACTAAATAGAATCATGCAAAAAAATCCAGCTTTAAGTCTACTCAAAGAAACAACATAGAAACTCTTTCTGATCCTGTGCTGGTTTTGGGTGGGGTGGAGTTAATTCCCTTCATAGTAGCTGGTGTGGGGCTGTGTTCTGGATCTGTGCTGGAAACAGTGTTGATAACACAGGGATGTTCTCTACTGCTGAGCAGTGCTTACACAGAGAACACCTTTTCTGCTCCTCACATCACCCTGCTAGCAAGTAGGCTGGAGGTGCACAAGAAATTAGGAGAGGACGCAACCAGGACAGCTGACCCCAACTGATCAAAGGGATATTCTATAATATCTGATGTTGTGCTTAGCATGCAAAGCCAGAGGAAGGAGAAGGAAGGGGCAGGATGTTCAGAATGATGGTGTTTGGAGCCCTGCTTTCCTGGAGATGGCTGAACACCTGCCTGATGAGGGGAAGTGGTGAATGAATTCCTTGTTTTGCTTTGCTTGCATGTGTGGTTTTACCTATTAAACTGTCTCTATCTGAACCCACGAGTTGTCTCACTTTTCCCCTTCCGATTCTCTTCCCCATTCCACTGGTGGGAAAGTATGCAAACAGCTGGGGTTAAACCAGGACAGATCCCTTTTCAGGAAAGTTACTACTATGTAACAGCCACCTGCATGAAAATATTTCCATTCAATGTAGTCAAGCGGTACCTTCAAGCAGGTTGGTAACATACCACTTTATGTTAGTTATTCTCACATCTCTGGAAGGTCCAGTCAGCTCTGACTTGTGTTGAGTAACACTCTGTTGTGTGCACTTAAGAGTCACATGTATCATTTAAGTTACTGTGGCTTAGTTAAAATTTGAAGCAGGACATTTAAACTGACAGTTGGGTCCTCTAGTTACAATGGTGTAACAAAACCACTGCACACAACTGAAGATACACAACAGATGTTTCCCCTAATTTGGGATACAGGTGTGTAGACTTTTCCTACCCTTTTTGTAGGTATGGCTCAAGCAAGCATATGCTACAGAATCTGGCACAACTGCCACAAAGTATGTGGGAGGAACCTAGAACTGTAAGTCTTGGTCTTTAGCTGGAGCTATTATTGCAGCCAACCTGGAAAGCTGCATCACAGGCAAGGTTACACTCCCTGCTTTTAGCCTTTGTCCTTCCACAGAAAAAGCACTTGTATGAATTCATTCAGGAATGGTCTCAAAACCCATCTGCATATGACTGATAGTTCATATTTAGATAGAACTTACCCTCCCTCCTCGGTCTGCTTGTGAACATATGCCAATATATCTGCAGCTCTACCAGTTCCTTCACATACTACCACTGGCACTGGAGGACTTTCTTGAAGGAAGTCTAAAACCGTGAGTATGACATTGGGGCCACCTTCAAATACAAGTGCCACCACAGGCACACCTTGGCCAATTCCTATAAAGTTGCAAATAAACAATAAAAACCAGACAATGTTACAAGTATATTGGGAATGCTAAGATTGATTTTACATATTTAATAAATCAAGTATCCCCTTTTATTGAATAAAAATTATAATGCTGCCTGTCAGACATTTTAACTGGTGCTAACGCAGAGTTTCAAGCACTGCTTATACTTTGGGCTGAGAGGAAAGCACTGCAAAGAAGCTGATAAATACAATGGAATACAGTCTACAAAACAAACAGAAGAGGTTATTCATAGATAATCATATTCCTGAAGTAGTGCAGAAAAGTGAACATTTTTCTTTAGGGAACTCCCCTTATACCTTCCCCCCAAACAGTTTCCAAAGATGACAACATGTACACAATTTGCACAGTCACATGGAAACCCTCTACTGACAGGGAATATCGCAAAAGCATTCCCAGAAGAGAAAAAACATAATTGCTCCATAATTGGGAACACACAAAGTCACAGTTTCTTTGCACAAACACAGATGTTTTACAAACTCAATTGCCCTACTGTGAAACTGCAAGTCATCAGTGTCAAAACCACAAATCAATCAGACCAGTCAATCCTGACAACATACTAACAACTCAAGTGATGTATATTTACTTTATAAAGCAAAAATTGACATCTTCATTCAAAAGAACCCTCCTCACTGGTCCCAGAGAAATCTTAAACGTACCAGCAATATCCGGGGTCCAAAGCAGCAGTTGAAATTTGCAAACAATCATTCAGACTTGAAAAAAAAAAAAGACTGATTTTTCTATTTTCTCATTCAGGTGTTTGGTGGAAGTATCTTCTTCATTAAACATAGTAAAACTCAGCCCTCAGGCATCAGAATTACTTACTTGCATGGATCCGTTGCAAATTAATAGTTTTTTCCAGTTCTCTCCGCAATTTAACTTCTGCTCCATACTTTCCAACTGTTCCATCATCCACCAGAATGAAATGGGAATGGAGGTTATTTAAGACATTCAGTTTACTTAATGGGTTTAACAAAGTTTGATATGGAGCAACCACCTAGAGTATAAGCATACAACAAAGTTCTTTATTTGTAAAGATTCAGGTTTGTTTCTGTGAAACTTCACCTTTTTGGTGGCTTAACAAGAAACATGTAAGCATGCCTTGGATCAGGACACACCAAGAGCTGCAGGTCTTAACTTTGTGCAGGAAAGCAGGTAACAATCACAAAAGGATTCTGTTCTGAAGAATAACAGGAAACATCCTTTGAAAAGATGTCTTTAGAGAAAACCTATGTCTGTTTTTCCCTAAAGTAGCATTGAAGACTCTGCATCAATTTTTTTTAACTTATCATCCTATGCAAATATGAATTCTTTGTAATACATTAGCATTTTTGTTACTTGATTCAGTAATAATAGAGGGGGAGGGAAGAAGGATTAAGTACTTGAGAACAAGCTCTTCCTCTAGTGCATTTGCATTTTGCAACTTGTTTACACTCATCCTGCATAACCCTCAGATGTCAATGTATCCTCATGGCAATTATTCCAATGATGCAGAGCAAGTGAAAACATACGCTTGAGCAGATTTGTCAAAAAAAATGTCAGGTAAATCGTTATTTCAGTTTCAATTAGGTAATTTATCCTTACGTCTCTTCCAACAAGGTCATTTCTGTTTTCAATCACTCCCCATGGAGCAATCCCAATAGTGCAAATCTTTCGAGATGATCTGGAAGCATGTTCTCTTAAAGCATCACCAACATGTTTTGCAACACCTGTTTGTGCACAAACAGATTTCAATGTATTGAATGCCGCATCTTATAAAGAAATACAACTTTTTACTAGTTAACTGGGCCTTTAAGGATCTGGGAACTTACTTGATGCAACATCAAGGAAAAAGCACCATACTACATCTACTAGAAGGAAACAAAGTACCGATGCTATGTATCAGTAATTTAATGAAATAAACATGAGCCAATCAAGAAACAGTTTCCAGTACATTACTGTACTTGGTTTAATTGTGTTAAGTTTCTTCTCTTGCAGTTTCAAAACCAAACACCACCCCCCCCGCAACCGAACAAAAAATGCCCCAAACACCCAACCTTTCACCTTTGTGTGGTTTCTCTTTGCAAGACAGAACACCAGCCCACTTCCAACTACAGCTGTTCAAAACGTATTATTTTAATTTCACTTGACCAAATGCACACAAATTTACTCTGCTTTAAGATGAAGCTGTGTAGCCATTAAAACTTTGGCTCATATAAACTGTAGTCTAGTGAACTGCACACACAGAATCATAGAATCGTTAGGGTTGGAAAGGACCTTAAGATCATCTAGTTCCAACCCCCCTTGCCATGGGCAGGGACACCTCACACAATCATATCACCCAAGGCCTTGTCCAACCTGGCCTTGAACACTGCCAGGGATGGAGCATTCACAACTTCCCTGGGCAGCCTATTCCAGTGCCTCACCACCCTAACAGGAAAGAATTTCCTTCTTATATCCAATCTAAACTTCCCCTGTTTAAGTTTTAACCCGTTACCCCTTGTCCTGTCACTACAGTCTCTAATGAAGAATCCCTCTCCAGCATCCCTATAGGCCCCCTTCAGATACTGGAAGGCTGCTCTGAGGTCTCCACGCAGCCTTCTCTTCTCCAGACTGAACAGCCCCAACTTCCTCAGCTGGTACCTCTTTACCTGTGTTCACTCCTCCAGTTATAATCCAGGCTCCTGTTGTTACTGCAGCTTTAATGAGACCTTTGCCAAGCAACTGTTTGATGCGTGGGTGAAGTTCAAATTTCTGCATGCCCCCATGTACAGATATAACAAGCTTCGGCAACTCCATCTGCCATTCTTTAAGCATAAGTTGCAGAATAGCTTCAGGCTTCGTGTCATACGACAATCGCACATACTGAAGGCACAAAAAGAGTGTTAAAAGGTTCTTAAATCATCACAAAATCACTGTGTAAAAAAAAGAACCAGGATTTCAGGATATATTACCCTATTCCTGATAATGGAAATGTGATTCACATCCTCAAAACACATCAGCAATAAATAAACAAGCACAGAATTAAGGACAAGACAGTTAACAGTTCTGAAAGCAAGTTTTTTGAACAGGAATGACTACAGAAAGATTATGTTACTCCATCCTATTGGCACAGTGACCTAGAAAAATAAGGCTTCATGAAAGCACTGGATGGTGTCTAAATTAGATGAAATCCAGAAATATTTCTAAAAGTTAAGCCATATGCTGGGGAGAAGCTTGCATGTCCCCTGCAAAAAGTTTTACAGAAAGACAGCAGCTTGCTTTTTCTTCCCTATTCCTGGTGGGAAAGAAAACTACATTCTTTAACAGGAAACTTCAAAACTAGCAGCTTTTTAACTCACTGTGTTTAACAGTGGAAGACTAAGTAGATGGATGATCAGTTAAAAATACTTCTGCATCTTTAATACAAGCTGTTCAATAGAGGAGGGGATATCACATAGAAATAGAACCCTACTTGAATCTAGTTCTAACTAAAAACAGTCACTATTCCAATAAATAGGTCTGAGCAACCCCACTAGCATCCTGCAGAAGCACAGAAATGAGTATACGCAGCTTGCTATTTCTGTACTGGTAGAAAAGGATTTGCAGCAATTTTAAGCTATATTAAGCATACAAAGAACTCATACACTGCTATTACAAACATGAAATAACTCTGTGAAGAGCCCTTCTCTTCACAGAGATGATCTGACCTAGAGTGCTGGACCACCCTTCGGGACTCTGCTGGCTGCATAAAGAACACAGCTCCCTCACTCAAGCACTTCAGTTCTGCCATAGGAGCCACACTGTATCAAAACCCCTTGCAGCTTATAACTGTATAAGCATTAAATTATTTCTAGAACTAGAAATCTTTTACAAAATGGTTGTGGAGAATGAGTCAGAATTTCCAGTTGTCTGTGAATTGAGAGTTGGTTTCCAAAGCTCAGATTTATTGGTATGCTTGTTTTTAACTAAGTCTTCTCCCAAAAATCTTAATTACTCTGATCAGCACAATCATGCTTTAATCATCTTGACCATGTCTATTAAAGAAGCATATTCCACATCTGCCCATAATTTTAAATTATTTTTCAGAGTTTGAAAATGATGAAGAGAAGGTTAAGATAGCAGATGTCACTTAACACATGCTACAAAAATTTAATAGTAGGAAGCAAGCAGCACAGATGAGTAAGCTCTATTTTCAAGAAGTTTGAAACAGTGACACTAAATTCTTAATGTAATGTTTTGCTGAAGTGATTATAAATTCTTATCACCATTTACAATTTGAGGGTAAGTTTGTACATGAATACAACTAATCCTGATAAATCTGGGCAACTTGTTATGAAAAATAAATGTTTTAAAATGGAAATTTAAAAGAATTCAGATCACAATAAAAAAATACTAGAAGAGGCTATTAGCTTGCCACGATAGGGGTGACGTTTTCAGCCTTCAATTTCAATAAAGTTGAATGAAGCATACACTACCCCTATCGACATGTTTAGAGTAAGAAAAAAGCAAACGTCATACATGCCTTAGCCCTGTAAGAATGAGAGCCACCTTGAAAGTTGATGACGCCATAAGCATCAGTAGAGGTCTGTTCTGTATGTTTTTCCACTGACCATTCTTCTACTTCCTGATTATAGTTTTCAGCCAGCTTCACATCGGAGTATTTCATAGCAAGACTTGCAGTAAAACAAGCATGTTGCCTGACCAAGCGACCGCAACAGCACCTGCACCCAACCATATCATTTAGAATACCTGAGTAATTATTATTATTAGAAAAAGAGAATAACTTCTTTCATCTATAACAGATGCATCAGATTTAGAAAGCAAAGATTCTAAATATTATATAAAACTCTTTTCCAGAGCAAGCCTTGTTGTCATATTTATAGCAAGAATTCACTACAAGAATCATTACATATTGAAGTTCACTGAGATAGCAAGTTGAAGGCCAGGTGAATCATTCTTTTTAAGCCAAATCATTTATATAACATTTATAAATCTGTGATCTATGTATTGCACAGTTCTTTATTAATTAATTGTATTTGTTTTATATCTAACCTTTCACTGACTTGTCATTCGTAATACTGACCAAAACTTCTAAAAACCCTATTAAAGTGCTTATTTAATGGAAAAAAAAATATTGTAATTACAAAATATTGTAATTACCTGACAAGCTGCTGACAGATCTGACATCCTGGAAGGCATCTGTAAGAAATATTTAAAGATATGAGTAAACGTCAGGTTCAGTATTAAGAGGGGACATAATACACAACGATTCACATCACTTAATGCACTTACACAAAGATTACTGAACAAAAGCAATCTGCAGTAAATGGAAAACTTGCTGCCCAAGTTCACCCATTTTTAACCTGGTAACTTGTCTATTTTTATTGTACATAACTACAGTATACTTGGCAACTAAAAACACATGAATATGCAAAAACTTCAGTCCTGAGACTTCAGATGGGTTTGAACCATTAATATCAGAAGCCCAGGAATATTTCTGACTGGATTATCTGCAGTACTCCAACTGAAACATTTTGCTAGATGCTGAGAAGTTACTTACAAACCAGCATTTTCTTGTACTCAAGCTATACATTGTTGAACCTGTTCTACAAATTGATCCTTCCAAAACACATCTAAGTTGAACTGCTTGGGTGGGAAGGTTATTTGATCATTTCTGTTTCATGGACAGAAAGATATATTTGAACAAACCTTATAAAGTAGTGTCTTCATATAAAGTCTAAATAAAATTTCTACCCTCTTCTATCTTAAACATTTTCCATGTTTTCCTGACATTTAAAATTACCATAGCAGAGAAATTTATACCACCATTTTCTGTAATTTCCATAAGCAGGAGAAAACTAATTATAGTTAAGAGTTAGTATGCGAAAGCATACAAATACAGATATCACACAGTAGTCTTAAACTGTTTCCAGACTTTAAGCATAATCAGTTTTTAAATTCTGTCCCCTACAGAAATAACACTGCTATTTATCATCTACATTTTTAATACTGAACTGTAGTTTTAACTCTAACAAAGGTACCGATCAACAAAACATACCAAATATTCCTGTCTACGGCTGATTCATTTACACATCATGAACAATGGTAAGCAATTCTTAGAAACCAAAGGACAAAATCTGATGGGAAAGTTGTAAAGTCCACTGTATGCTACAAATGGGTTAAACTAAAAAGGCAAGTGTTGAAGACCATTTTGTTGCTTGTGGAAATTCTAACAGCTTCCTAATTACTTTGTTTGCATTTACAAATTTTCCATGTCCTACAATCATGGCTATAAATTCTAACGGCTTCTGATGTCACATGGTTTCAAGGAATGTGGTGAATTATTTACAATAAGTAAAATTCTACAGCATTTACTTTGTTCTTTTTCTGCCTAAAACCAAACTTAATAAAAAACTTTCCTGCCCCAACAGAACAAAATATATTTGTAACTTTGTGGAAAAGAGTGATAAAGAAGTTTCTTAAAGTTCAGAAAAAAAAAGTTTCAAATATATGAAGCTAAAAAAGAAAAAAAGCTGATCGAAATCCCTAATGACAACAGCAAAGAGTTTGGGAAGACAAAACTGCTTTAAAATACAAATTTTGAATCTGTTTATATCTATTTGAATCTATTTTCAATTTCATTTTATTGAATCAGTGACACCAAATTCAATCATTGCACAGGAACTCCTAAATTATACCTGTAACACTTACTGATGGTAAACTCTACCAGTATCACCACTACTATCACTTACTAAAGACAGTACTTTATACAGATAAAGTAATTAGTCCAAAAATCTATTATAAACTCTCTTGACAATACTGACTTTTTTAAATTTTAAAGAGCAGGAATGGAATCATTTATCATTTACCTGTGGGGGTCTTTTGAACTTGGTATAATATACACACACTCCCTCTTCGTGAAAGTATTTTCTATCCAGGATTTCTGGGACTGAAAAATACAAAGTGTAAAAGAGCTATAAAATATAAATCACAGAACTCTGCAATGAAAAATGCATTTTAAGGAAGAAGTAATTAGAGTATGAAAGGTTTTTTATTATTTAAAGATGAAGGTAATTAGCGTCTAACATAAAGAAGTTAAATTCCCATTTAATATTTTGCTGTCTCTCAAAAACCAACAAAACCATATGATGCTATAAAAGTATCTCACTGATTAAAAGTAGAAACATCATTATTTAAGTTATACATAAACCTCTTAAAATCCAAAACAGTATTTTTCAACGTTAACATTTAAATGACAAAAATCTGCAATATACAAATAAAGATGTAAAATCAGTTAAAATTTTTAAAAATTGACTGCACTACACTGAGATCACAGTAATTTCATCTATTTACCTCTTTAATAAGTAAAATCTTCATCTTGAAATTGCTGCTAGGGAAGTTTTCTTAACAACACGGGCAACCTTTTCTAGTAGCAATAAATAGGTCATAACCTCTGCTCTCCATCAGGAAACTTTCAATTTCCATAAACAAGTCTAATTAGAATCTCTACACTGTGTTTTAAGCTGAAATTTGAAAGATGTTCCAAAACATGAAATTAAGGATGTTTATTTCTTCAAATGCTTACTTATGTGAATAGCTGGATATAATTTCATTTCAGTTGCTTTAAACAACCACTAACATCTGATACAATAATTTCAGGATTACATGCTAAACAATATCATAATGCACAACGCCTATGTCACATTTCAGCAATACATTGGTAAAGCAACTCAGATATGATTTTTAATAATTAAAATTACCAAAAAATCTTGGAATGCCAATTTACACCTTGTGTAATATTGCTTTAAATCCTTATTAATATTACAGGAAAATTTAGTTGTTGCTAACACCACATCCTGTTCTACGTTTACATTTTACCTTTAGAAAAGTCTGAGAAATTTCATACCTGTTATATTTTACAAGGTGGGGGGAAAAAGCTATCTGAACAGAAGTCTGTGGAAGCTATGAAGAAATCAAGATCATTTATTTTTGCAGATCTAATCTAACAAAAGATTCAGTAAAAATGGATGGGTTTTCACTCATTGCAATTTCAAAATCAGTTTAAGATAATACAGAAATTTTTTTACAAGAAAGTAGCAACTACTTTTAATACAGGTCCCTGGAAAACTGCTCCTTAACTGCCCACCCTCTTTCAAAACCTTTCCCAGACTCAGCAGATCTTTCCTACATTATTCATCATGATCTCCCTCCAGTATTTTTAGTGAACTTTGACTATGAATCTGACAAGACATCAACAAACTGCTGCTTCAGTTTGCATCTTCACATTAAGACAGCCACCAGACTATTCCAAAGAGGATGGAAAGCTGCAGAGGACAGATGCTTCCCAAGAGAGAAAGAAGGGTAGGAGAAAGGTAGGTGCACAACCCACAGGGAAGAATGGTGGGGAAGAGGAGCTATAAACAACAAAATCAGCACTCACACCATATATTTTATATTTAAATTAGTATTTTAAACACCTGAAATAAATAGCCAAAGCCATTGCTTGCTGCTGCCCTACCTCCTTCCCCTACACATAGGGCAGAATACCATTGCAAAGGGGACAAAAAGGCTGAGCAAGAGAAAAGTAGGATATTGGATGTTATATGCAAACACAGTATTATAAATTCTTTCCCTCTTTTCTTTTTTTTGGTGGGGTTTTGGCGTTGGTTTGGGTTTTTTTCTTCCTTCTTCTTTGGAGCAGAAGATTGGAAGTGAGTGAATCTAAAGAGACTTGTGAAAGAGAAGATCTCTTCTGCTGTCGTCAAAATTCTTCTCTAAACTTGTAGTCCTCAGGTAAGAATAAAGCAGCACATCACTTTAATTGAAGATCAGCAGTGTTATAAAAATAACCTTGATATACGTGTATGTATACATTGTTATACGTATAACATGCTACACATAAAAATACACATGTACTCAGTAGTCCAAATTTTTTAACTTCTTCCTCGCCTAGTATTTTTTTAACACTACTAAGCCTTAGCCTTTGTGACACAAATCTCAGTTCTAGAAGCTGCTTTCTGCTTAGCTGAGTGTCCTCACTGTTTACCTGGGTATGTATTTTTATACTTCATTTTCTAAGACTGAGGTCCAGCATAGATCATTACTTTAACATTGCAGTAGTTTAAGCTTACATATGAACTTTACAGATCCTCCAGAATATAAAAAGATGAAGAAGAGTAATTTAATATTTAAAAGTTTTAGCCAGCTGGCTAAAACCATACCTTGAAGCAAGCTATCACAGGCATAACATCCTAGATACTGAAATCTGAAGTATATAAACCATAAATAATTGCATCAATTGCTCCATGCAATGTTGTTTTGTGGTGATCAAAGCTGAGGACTCTGAGGACAAGCGTCACTAGCTCAAAATGTGCACAACCACTTTTCATAATAAACGGATCTGAAAATTACAAGAAAAGAGCCCAAACTTGATCTGAAAATTAAAACAAAAAACCCCAAATTGATTAATTTTTATCTTAAAGAATGTTCAGTTCTAACCAAAGATTTCTCTCTATTCTTCAACAGTCAACATATTTTCAGTAAAACATGGGTACAGATATACTATTTACACGGAGGAGGCTGTACGTTATTAAAACATACTTGGATTTTTTCATTTGGTAAAATTAGACTCTGTCCAGAAGCACTGCTGCACACTGATTAGTCTTTGTTGCTAGAGATTTTATGCAGAACTTGCAAATTAGAGTCTTGTTTTCAGCTGAGGAGAAAATAAAAAAAAAATAAAAAAATAAAAAAAGCAATCCAAGAGGAGAGCAGAGTAAGTGAGAGAAGTTTCCAACATTTCCCATAAACAGGTAAAGGTCACATTTCAAAGGAAGAACTGACACACAGTATTGCCTTCCTGGTAAGTAAGAACTATTATTACATAATGTTCCTGTGATGACGAGAAAAAGGAAGACAACATGAGAACACTGAAAATAACTTCGTTGCAGCAATTACCTTTAAGAAATACTTCCTTATTAGCTAAACATTAACTTCAAATAGGAGACCAAGACAGTGGTCAAAAAATCAATACACAGCTTATCAGGCTGTGCTCGAAAACTTGCCTACTCTCATTAAAGTTTTTTTAATCATCTCTAAAGCATACACAACTGCACCTCTTCAACTCTGCTTCCAATAATCGGGCCACTTCTGCTAAGTGGAGCAATCTGGTTTGCTAGTGCATTTTAGGACGTGTACATGATGGTTACAGGCAATTACCGGTCAGGAGCTCTCAATACGCTGCTCACTGAGACAAAAAGGTTAGGGGTGGGGGAAGGAGGAAGAAACTATAAACCCTCCCCCTCAAACATACAGTCAGATTTTAGCAAAACACACAAGTAGGATCAACCATTTCCTTTATCTGTTTTCAAACTTGCACCTTAAGGAAAAAACAAACCCTCACCTTTCCAGATTTTCTCCTGTGCATTTCAAATCTCGCAAGCTAAATATAACTTAAGACTTACAAGCGAAATGTTAATGCAATTAATATTACTCTGAACTACCTTCACTATCCTACAGGTGAGTTGTCTAAGAAACTGTCACCACATTAAGACCTCTTAGCAGTCAGCGCTGGCAGGATCTTATTTGCACACCAAAAAACCCCGTTGACTTTTATTTTCCTAGAAGTTGTGCTACTGTAGCTACTAACTCCTAGTCCCCAGTAGGTCAACATGGCTTTTGCTCAGTCTTTAAGCTGCAGAGGGTTATACAAGATGATACTTCATTGTGGTTGTACTGATTCCTGAGCAGACAAAAGCGTGTCTTTCAGTACTTCTCAGAGAGCTTCAAGAAACAAAAAAGCACACAGATCTGATTCACTAAAGCTAGAAGACATATACTCACCCTGGGATCATGATTAAAGGAAATACTTTGAACTATTTCCAATAAGTAAGTCCTTTCATAACAGTTTCATAAGTGCTGAAATAATTATAATCTCTATTTGAAACAAAACTTACACAAGTATTTGCTGAACTGGAAACTCAAGACAATGTGCCCAACCACAGCATTTCCGATCTTTACAAGTAGGTAAATACCAAAATAATCCCACAGCCTTTCAAGTGTACCTGCTCAAGATGCAAGGAATTCCTTATGTTATCTTCACTGAAATTCATGATGAACATTTTTAACAAGTCTTCTTGTAGAATGAAACTTTTAATAGTAATAACTATAATTTAAGGGTTTGTAGATAGCAGGTTACAAGTGAAAAGAAGCAAAGTACAGTACGAAATCAGGTCTCAGAACAAAAACCCAACCAACCACCTACCACTCTTCCCCCTTCAACTCACATGAAAAGCATTTATA
The DNA here is from genome assembly GCF_033815535.1 of Pezoporus flaviventris. Classification (NCBI taxonomy): domain Eukaryota; kingdom Metazoa; phylum Chordata; class Aves; order Psittaciformes; family Psittacidae; genus Pezoporus; species Pezoporus flaviventris. The sequence continues at coordinate 10,897,649 of NW_026892554.1, forward strand.
AGAGCTTCTCATTCAACATATTAAAATAAGATGCCTAAGTTCTAGCAACTGATGCACAATGGCATAGCAAAGCCTTATCAAACTATTGTGAAAATCTCCCAGTTTCTCCAGCCAGTTTGGTCTGAATTATTTTCTGTATAGAAAGGAAGCCTTCCTTACTGGCAGGATCTCAAAATGACTTGCATGACCTTCAATAAGCACATATACGGTGTACAGCTGACAATCATGAATCTGTTCATGTACAAAAGGATATCAGTTTATTCTTTCTAGTCATTTGCAATACTGTATACTGTTGAGGCTATTAAGTTATAGAATATTTGTTACAAAACTAAAATTTAACTCATCCCAAATATATCACTCTCAAACCTGCAACACTGCGTACCAACCACGCTGTTCTACTGACAATTTTTCTATAAAGGTGGCCAGCTGAATCAGGAAATTGACCTGGATTTAAAAAGAATAATATTCCAAACTGTGGCTTTTGTGAAAGACTGATAGTAGAGTTTTCAATTACTGATTACATAGACCTCAGTTTCAAATTTAGAAGTCATATCACTTTCTACAGCATCTCATATTTCATCTTTCAAACCTTTGCTTACACCATATGGCAGTTCAACACATGCAAGAGGAAAAAAACCTTCCAGTTTTATTTGTCCTTTATTTAAAAATAGACTCTATATTCTTTCCCCACCACCTCCTATTTTCCAGAAAGCTTAAGTTTCCAGGGCAAATGAAAATATATGGAAAGTTGCAGCAAGCCTGAAAACAAGAAGATACAGTGGAAACTGTCTGCAGCAGGAATAGCCAGGCTAGCTCTGCTGTAGAGCAGCCCTATGTCTAGGTCACTTACAGCCAACAAGATAAATTTCAAAACACTTCCAAGAGACATTCTGTACTAAGAACGTCCTCTAGCTTGTCTAGTCAAGGAAATGTTCACTGACAAGTTATGGCTTCTTATGTAACTATACTGCACACACTCTTTTCAGGATTTACAAGAGGATCTCTTTATCTAAGAAGCCCACTCCATTAGCCAAACACGTGCTGTGGGGCTGAACTGTGATCCCTGTTCAGCCAGCTAACCCCCAGCTGAGCACTGGGTGCCCCCAGCTAGAGCTGAGAGGCAGAAACTCCAGGCAAACTATTACCACTTTTATACTCAATGCATCAAATAAAACCAAATAAAGCCCAAAGGCCTGATCAATGTGATACCAAATTAAGTGAATTCTTTACTGTAGTTCTTTACTGTTAGGGTGGTGAGGCACTGGAATGGGTTGCCCAGGGAAGCTGTGAATGTTCCATCGCTGGCAGTGTTCAAGGTCAGGTTGGAGAGAGCCTTGGGTGACATGGTTTAGTGGGAGGTGTCCCTGCCCATGGCAGGGGGGCTGGAACTAGATGATCTTAAGGTCCTTTCCAACCCTAACTATTCTATGATTCTATGAATACATATCAAGTAGTTTAGGATTCATAAAACCTCTTGTGGGAAGAGGTGCCATAAATAAAATACATGCTAGCTCTCGCTGCAAAGATTTCCAGCAGAGGCTTTGAATCACAGGCATTAAGAACCATGCTCTAGGCAAAGTACCTGGACTTATTCTTAGTACAAAATAACTGAATGATACTGAAAATGTACATCCCAGGATGAGTTAAGTAACGGGGTGGTAAATTATGTAGACAGTTATGCCTACATTTCCCAAAGAAAATGACTCAAATTTTGTATTAAAAATGCTAGAAAAGCACAGCTCAGTTCCTCAAGGAACATTTATCAGAACTTCAGCTAACTTTAAGTAAATAAGCAGACGGGAGGGAAAAAGAAGGGTCGGCAGTTCAATGCCATGTATTTGCTAATATTTGTTTTAAACTCTTGGTTCCAGGAAACCCCAGACACTCAATTTACTTGCTTTCCTTGCAATTTAAAATTACATACCTCTATAATTACTGTTTGGGGTTGTTGGTTTTTTTTTTTGTTTTGTTTTAAAGGGGAGCGTGAGTAAAGAAAGCATTTAGCCAGCTAGTAATATGAACTATATTTAAAAGACTCTCTGCTGAAGAATAACAGTGCTGTCTGTCCAGAGAATACACAACACACAAAAAGCCTTCAAGATTTGTTCTTGAATCAGTAAGTCGAACACCAGTCAATCTTACCATTTTGTTTTAAAGTAACTTCTATAGAAAGTATGAATATGTGCAATACTAGAAAGACAAAAAGGTCCAACTTACCACAAAGCTAAACGATATTTATACAGAGTGCTTTCATGTATCCCTGTGAAGTATGTCACTCTGAATTAAAAGGATTATGCATTCACCTTCAATTGGTGTTTAATTCACTACAAATGAAAATTTTTGCAAGGGTATTTTACCTGCTGTACACATCAGGATTATTTCATTATTGTTTGGAAACAACTACCAGCGTCATCTACAAGAAAAAAATCATTCATTTACTTCTTCCCAAAGCCCTTGAGGCACTTATTGTAACAGAACCTGACTGGCTGAGGCAGACAGATCCATCGTGCAACGAAAGGTGTCTCTGCTATGTTGAAGATCCTGTTCTGAGCAGAACGGTTCACCTGGCTTCACTTGGCTCATAAGAAACTGAACAGCTCTAGTTTTCTGGGTTGAAAGACCTCTCTCATGAAACTACTGCTACAGTCTTGAAAATACATTGCTCAAGAGGAAGCAGGGAATTTAAAAAGGCAGTCAGAGAAAGCCTTCTGTCCATTCTCATGTACACAGGATCAGACCTCAAAGGAGCCAGCGAGCAAAGATATGACTCTTCGTATCAATGGCTCCCTTAGTGCTGAAAACAAACCTTCAACAATCCTATTCTTCATTAAACAGTTCAGGAGATTTGCTTCAAACAGTTTTCACAGCAATCCAGGTCTCTAACAGAGTAGCTATTGTTTCATCAAGTTCTTCTCTGACGTAAAGCAGGCACCACAGAATTTACCACATCCACATGCAGTTCTGGATGCAAAGAGCACTTTGGATTTGTCAAAAGAGATTTTTATAGCTCTCCCAAACTTGACTAAAATGACTTCAGTGTGCTGCTTTGAGAATAGGCTGCTTCTGTGAGACTTTTTTCACCGTAAAATCACGAAGTACAAAATCAACTTGGCTGGGGATTATTTTGTGTATGTGAATTCATTTAATTGGGAAAAACAAATTCATATGCAGAACTTCACACTGTCAAGTCATTATTTTTAATCCTGATGCATCAGAATAAAACCCACAGAACTAATATTGTTTGGACATTTTTCTTACATTCGAACTCAATCCACTTTACCAACATGACTGGGAAAGTTATCTTCTAACTGCAATGCAGGTCTTTCAGTGGGAAATTCAGAGTAGATCCAGCATATTTTTAAATACATGTTTAAAAATGGCTGGTTTAACACCCATGTGAAGGTGCATGCTGTTCTGCAGCTAGACTAGTCATAAAATTACTCTTTTCAGAAAGTATTAAGACTTTAAATGCATAACCATCCATGAAATCCTTAAAAACAAAACAAACCAAAATATACCTAGAAAATATCTCACAACTGATCCTACAGTTCAAGGTATCTCAAGTCACAATGGAATAAAGCATCAGTTGATTTCCGAAGACCCACGCACACTGGTGTCATTCCAAAATGGCGCTCTCTCAGCTGAGGTAACAACCACCTTTAGAGTTAAATGTCCAATTGTAACAGATACAGTAATTAAATAAACCTGCCAAAACCAGACTCTCCAAGAGCGCACAGCAGATGGCACGCTGTTGCTGAACATGCCTTTGGGAAAGGAAGGGGGAGACGAGTAAAATACCTATTTTAATTTTTATTTCCCAATTTTCATCAACAGAATTTGGAATTTTGGTTGGAAAAAGAAAACAGCAAAAGGTAAATCCATTTCCCTGCTACAAACTGAAGTAAATTGATGTCAAAATAGTTTATATATGCAATCCTCTTGGCTAATGAAATACCCAGCTAAAAAAATTTTAGCCCTTCTAAGGAATCTATAAATGATTTTCTGTGAGCTCCTAAACCCATTCACACTTCAATGCATTCAAGTATTTCAAAACATATACCAAAGGTACAATCTAGAAGCATCAAACCACTGAGTTTTCAAAGGAGATAAAAAATTCTTTACCCCTTATAACCCTGGATGAAAGAAAAAGGATAGAAAGAGAGCATGTGAGAGTAACTGCAAGGAAAATACAGCTACAGCTTTTCAACCAGCATTTTTAACTCTAAAGCCTACTTTGTTCAAAAGAGAGATTCCAAAAAAACACATGACAGAAGTACATTGGAGCATTTTCAAACCGGTCATACACTGCCTGCTTCTTTGTGACAGGGTCCCTCATTCAAAACCCATTTTTAACTATGTCGAGTCACCCATACACGACCAATCCCAAATCTCCTACGTTTTTAAACACAGTCTACTTTTCCTTCCTTATCTACAGTGATATGATTGTATAGTCTGCATCCTCGTCACCTCCCTCAGCACCAATGATTTAGCTGCAGTCTGGAATCGTTCTAACCTTACTGTTGGTGCAGATTGCAAGCCTACACACTCGCTTAAATAAGACCAGGAGGAAGGTAGAGTCAGCATACCTACTCACCAACATGCAATTGAAATTATGTCAAGTCTTTTTAAGTAGGTCAAATAATTTCTGTGGGTATCAAGGATGGCTACTCTTCCTGGTCCTTTCTGCAAGGACTAATGGGACACACTGTGCACAGCCGCTAAAACCTCTGCACTTCCTGGCTCACCAGATTTACCCTACATGAAAGAATTAGCCCAGTTCATAGCCCACATTTCTGACAAGTGCTGTGTTTACCTTGCATGTGCCACACAGGGTGTATGAACAGACAATCCTGCAAGTCTATTTTTGGAAGGAATAAGGGTCGGGGCATATTTTCATTTATATTATTCATTTACATTGTTTATTATATTTACATTGTTTATGTAAAACAATTCACATACCCTGGATCTGTTGGCTGTCTTCCCCAAGCAACTTCCAGTCCCCTCCCCATCATGTAGGAAATATAGGTAGTGGTGGCCACCTCTGGAAATACAGCAGTAGGAAAGGGCTCCTGCAACAAGCTAAATAATGAATTCTTCCCTTGATTTGAGTCCGATTTGTTTCCAGATGAAAAAAAAGTTCAGCTCTGGAAGCCACTATGCATAGACAGCATACAGGCTGCAAGCTCACTTCACCTAGTGCAAAGGATATGTTTCAGCTTTATTTGAGCTGCAAATTTGAAGAAGGTCCTCCCTTTTTGGTTCATGAACAGTGAAGTGCATGAACATCTGATTAATGCATTATGTGCTGAAGCATATTACAACTACAAGAGCAAGTTGGAAGAATAGATGTCGTTCATCTTGCTCTACCACTTTCTTAGCCTGTTCCATTTACAGATCTGACTTATTTTTAATGTTGTACAAAGAAAGGTACTTCTCTATCATCATAGCAAAGATTTTGGTGCCTGCTGACTTAAGGAGGCTATTATTAACTCACTACAGCAATGGAAAGTTGTTATCACTGAGGGATTCTTGACATACCTAGCCTCAGACAACCCTTTGAATATCTTAAAAAAAAACCCCACACCCATAACCAGAAGCCTTATGCACATATTTAAATTATTACGGATCAATTATATTTCCCTGAATAGCATGGGTGAGAGAAGAGCAAGAGAACATACTAGTGGGCATGTGAAATAGGTGACAGCACCAGACCACTGCTAAGGATGATGAAATTTCACGTAACACCTTCAGACACAGTATCAGGGAAATCCAATTCATTTTTACAGCCAAAACTACTAACATTAGGAAACACACAAAAAACCACCTGAAACAGATTTGGCACTCTGTTCACTTTAACAGTGATTATCAAAAAAATCAATCATTCTGTACATTTAACAACTCAGAGCAGAAAATTAGTATTAGGTTGGTTCCAATCTAGCATTAAAATATCAGCATTGGACCTGAAGTGTGAGGGAGACAAAAATCAGTCATACAATGCCTGAACTGCCTTCACTTCCTTGGTAAGGGGATCAGAGGATGTGATGGCGTACGTTCTCTGAACTCCTATTCTCTCTCTTCTTCCTGCCTGTACACCTATGCACACCAATGTAACAGTATTTGCCAGCTGCAGTGGGGGAAGAGAACATTTTGGTCAACTCAGTGACTAGAGTCCTTTGGAAATAAGAATAGTATGGAGAAAGCAGGAGGTGCTGGGAGAAAAACAAAACAAACCAAGAATTTGCTATAACAATTTTTCAATTGCTACCAAGAACTTTACTACAGCAAAATTTCCTACTATAGAATTACAAAGACTTAAGCATTTTTAAATTCAGCTCACTAACAAAGACGTACTGGATACAGTTACACTTCCATTGCCTGTCATGACAGAGAACTAGCTCTCCTAACAGAGCTGGCTAGGGTGCATACTGACTACAGCCCTCACCTAGGGGCGTTAAGTAGCTTGACAGCATTCTCAAGACATACATATACCTAAACTGTTATCAGGAGATACAGTTCCTTGCTAAAACTATTGAAGTAGTTTCTGTTTACTCTAGAAAAGTGCAAAGAAGAAACTTAACTGGACTTATTTAGGCACATGTGAAATAAGCTAATTACTGTCTGAAATAATATATAATGCTTAATTAGGCATAATTCTTAAAAATTTCCACCCTCTGTTTTTGAGGAAAATAAACAATTATTCGAGCTCTCTTATTTTACTGATTTCTCCTAGGGCTAGTCTTAGGTAAAAACTGAGGTCTCTGTCCCAACATCATACCAACTGCTGAAATATTCTTTCACACTGATTTTCCCATTAGCAAAAAAAGATACATTCCAAATGCCTATTCACAAGTGATAGCACAATGCAGTAACACAGGTAGCCCCCTAGGATGTCTCAATCTTATCTCTTAATTTGTGTTTATTGCACAGGGATGTAAGTATCCCCTACTTAAGCAGATCAGCTCTCTTATCAACTGTTGATGTAGAATTGCAGGTTACCCACATAACTGAACTACCTGCAATGCATCCATGTTAAATACCTCAAGCTTTAAAATAACTCAGAAATTATTTCTAAAAATCACAGAGTTAAAATAACCTTTTTTTTTTTTTGTGGGACAGGAGAAGCAACAATTAGTTGCTTTGATTGAAATGACATTGAGAGATCACAACACTTTGTAAATGTTTTCTGTTTATTATCATTTCCTCCAGCAGATTCACTTCCAGTAAAATTGACCAATGCCAAGAGGTACATAGCAAAGGCCTGCCTAAGCTGTGCTGGACTTAGACCCTGGCCTCCTCTCTGGCCTACTGGGGCAAAGAAGTGAAGACAGGCTACCATTTTAGAGAAATTAAAGACAACAGTACAGAGGCAGAAGTCCTGGCAAAAGCAAAACCAAAATACATGGGGGAAATTATTTGCTTTAACAGACGCAATTCTTCAGATTTTACAGTGAGAGTGGAGGCAGAGAAGACAAGCTGAGCAAGTTACCACTATGCCCTTGCACCCATTCTCCTGCTATTTCCCTTCCACTAGCAGTTGTGCACCAGCCCTTTAAGGAGTTGACTGTGCTTCCTAAACCAGCACAACATTATTTCCAGGAAAAAAAAAAAAAAAAAAGAAGCAGGTAGCTTTGATGTCAGAATGAATCAATTCAGATGCAAGCTGGGCAGAAAACTAAGGCATAGGGAAGGACCACGTGGCCATGATCAGGATGGGAAAAAGGGAAGTAGGACATCCCCCTTTGGTAGCTGTTAAGATACTGGGTTAGCAAAGCAGCTGAGCTGATCTAAGCATACTGTCAAGGTACATCAAAATAATCCCTCAAAGCACACTTACTCCAGGCAACCAGGAAAATTGGATGAAGATCTGTCACACAAAAAGGCATTCTTTTTAAGCACCTGTATCCTGATGCTCAGGAAGCAAAGGAAGCTAAGATGGTATTTCTTTATTTCTTGGAGAGTTGCCAATGATGCAAGAACATGTTGCCTAAGGCCACATGTTAGGTGGGCAGATACCCTGAGTTTGAGAATAGCATCCACTCTTATCTGGCACTGATGATGGTTTTTCCCCATTCACAGTATAATTAAACCCCAACTAACTCCTAATAAATTAATTACAAAAGACTTTTTTTGTTCTACTTGTAAGGTCTTTACATTTGTCAGAAAACCCCTGAAACATCTAGTAATGACACCCAAGAGGATAATCAAAAGACTAACCTTATCTTAGCAGTGCTAATTTTTCTACATTCTCTCTGCAGAAGAAAGAGAAGAGCTGCTCTGAATACCCCTCAGTCTCCGCTGAGCAAGCCTAGGGACTCACTGCCTAATTAGCTTTTGCAAATAATCTTCCCTCTGCAAAGTCTACCTGTATTCTGCACATCATCTACATGCAAGTGACCAGGAAACTCTTTTCTACAACTGAAACCAGGATTTTTCTGGACACAGAAAAACTTCAGTCTTGCATATTTTCTACGCCAGGTAGAAAACACAGGCCGGAATTTACCGTATCGTACTGTCCGACAAAGTACTATGATTATACTAGTAAGAAGTATTTCTCTGGTGGGCTACAAAACACCAAGTACAACCAGATGATGCATTCAAACAATGACACATTTGTTAGCAGCCTTCATCAGTGCAGGACGTTCACCTGTAACACTAGCTGGCAGTCCAAAACAGGATAAGGATGATGAGTGTTTTCTGCCCTTTTTCCCTACATAAGCAACATAAGACCACATTGTTTCACTAACGCATTTGAAACAATTACAGAGAATTTAACAGTGACAAGAACCCCAGTTCTACAGTACAGAGGTAGGGTTTACACTGGAAACTGCATGCATACAAACCAGGGATTTTTTCCAACAGCTGAAAACTTAAAGAGGATTTTTCTGCCCAAGATTTATATAAAAGAAACCCAATAATAAGACGGACCAATTGCTTAATGAGGCAAAGGCATAAATCCTCATCAAGAGCATTTCTAACTTGGCACAATTTAAAAGGACAAAGGTTAGTTAAGGGGATATTTCTGCTTTTCAATGCCTCTGGCTGCAAAGCCAGTTAATGCCAGTTTGAGAGGTTAATGTCCATCCCAACCTCCAGGTCTTTGCTTAGTGTCCCTCACACGGGCCAAGGTAAGTGCTCACAGGGCAGTCAGCAGCATAACTCATGAACATTTTGAGCAGCACCGTTAAGGACTCGGTAAACTATAGCTTGTGAAATCAGGCTGAGTGAACCTCTTTCAACCAGTTCTGCATCCAGAGGCATTGCAACACCAGGCAATGCTAAGTTCCTAAAAGGTCCTCTAGGGTATTTGTCAGCTATGGTATCAGTGATTCATCACTCTTTCCTTAGTGTGAGATTACTTCCATCAGTGGGAATTCCTTCAAGATCACTCTCAAACATTTTGGCCAGAGGATCACCCTCAGATGTGCACTTTTCTAATGCCTTCAGCTGAAGTTGTATTAAACTTGCTGTTTAACAAAATTCTGCAAACCACAGCTTTGACTATACTGCAGCCAAGAAACACAGGAGAAACTGGTAAGACTTGGGTATTTAAAACATTAACTCCACCTGCTCTTGTAGATCAACTGATTTATTTTTTTTTTGTAATTGAAGAGAAAGTTGATTAACAGTTCTGTAATTACACAACTGGTATTTTTTGGCTCCAATCATGTGTCACTTAAGCACATGCATAATTTAACCTATTCAGGTGACCGAAGTTATGCCTCACTAAATACTTACATGACCGCAGCAGCCATGGAGACAGGCTCTGAAAGGAATATGAGCCTTTGCAGACATGCTGTACCCACAAACTATTATACAGCATTAAGCTTACTACACAAAGCCAATATACATGCAATTTTAACCATGTTGTACACCATCGTGACCGTCTTTGAACCTGGCCACATGGCTGCTGTGCTGAGCTCTGTCAGGTACATTACTAGAGCACGGCTTTGCTCTCTCCTGTTGCAAAGGAACAGGTTCAGCTTCTTGATAAACAGGAAAGGGAATAGTACTAAAAAGCAAATAAGCAGCATGTTAAGAACATGAAGGAAAAAAAAAAACAACCCAAAACTAGTGTTATTTTGTTATGCAAGGCAAGTTACCAGAAGTGGATCATGTGCCAACAGCAATAACTTGAAGGGAGGAATCAAACTCATCTTGATTGATGGGAGGAGTCAAACTCATCTTGATGCAGGTCAGTTCATACAGACAGAATACAGCAGAATATTTGGTAAAAAAAAAGCTATCTTACATGTGGTAGCACACATTCAGGAAAGGTCAAGAAAACATCCTGTGTAAACACGAATTTAGTTACAAAAGTATTCAAGCATAGCCACTACCTATCTGCAATGCAATTAGACAAGGTTTGCAAGGCAATTTGGTTTATACCTTGAAGAGGCTATAGAACCCAACCTGTGATGGCTCTGCTCTATCCACACCTGCACAGAAGGCTGTAAGACTTAGAAAACACTGGTGTAGAGTGGGAGATAAATAGAGTAACCAAACGCTACTAATACAATGTCACAAGTCAACTCTCAAGCACAACTCAGAGCAAGCTTCTAAACCAGCTTCACAGGTCATGACAAGTTTGAGGTACCACAATCCCGGTTTCCTAAGCCTCTGCACATGATCCCACCCTATGTCATACCACCACTGGTATTTACAGAGTCACATGGAGAGCTGATTCAGGGAAATGACCAACAAAAAAATTAATCCTCAAAAAAGGGAAAAGGGGAAGAAAAAAAAAAAAAGGTGATTAGATGTTTGTTCAATCTATAGCCCCAAACAGTGACTGAGTACAGAGGGAGACACAAAGACAGGCGGAACAGTGACAGCCAAAGCTTAGCAGAGTTCAGACTGCATTACAACCACACCTTTAAAGAAGAGTTTTGGCAGACGTGGGAGCAGCTAGTAAAGATATTATGGACTTGGAACATCAACCCTGACCCCTATCTTAGATTATGACCCTGCAACACACACAATTACACCTCAAGCACTTCAGGTCAGTCTTTGGAATTACACTGGCAATGAAGGAAGCAATTAACTCTATCCCAGCTGAAACCAGGACAAGTGGGAGGACATGGACTGCTAGGTGATTCTAGAAGTGCTCCAAGTCTAGAAATTTTTAAGCAATAGGTGCTTGTGAAATAGCATATTCTCAACATAGCAACTAGAAATTCATTTACAGAAGGCATAAATGTAAATTTATTTATTAAATTTAAAATTTACATTTTAGAAGTCAGGTTTGTCTGGTCCACATTTCACAAAAACTGATTATCACTTTGCAGTACGGGGAGGAGAAAAACTTTCACAGGTATTAGGGTAAGAATCATCAGCCAGGGCCACCTTGCAAAATTCCACCCAGCACAAGTAGGGGGACTACAAAGTGAAAACATTTTCTGTTCACCTCTTCGAAAAGGTGACAAGAATCAAGTAGATAAGATAAAGAAAACAAGTACCTCTTTGGGTAGAGCTAAGTGGGAAGAATGCACGGAACAAAGGCTGGTATTCAGTTGCAATAACCATTGTGTTAGAACTGACTGAGAGGTAGGAGACACTTTCCCAGGCTTTGAAGATTACAGTTATATTACGGTGAAAGACTGAACACCTGATTAAATGAATTTAGAGCTGTAACTGAGAAAATATTCTCAAGCAGGAACATATTAGTGTCCAACAGCAAAAATTCATTGCAGTCATTGCCTAAAAGGTTGTCAGTGAAAAATAAAACCAAAAAGTGAAAATTAAAAACAAATTAAAATTAGCAAACCAGAGCTTAATAGAAATATGAAAATTCTCAGAGCCTGCAGTTTGGTTTCTTTTTTAATCTCATTCGATTAGTAGTAAACAATTGCAGAATCCACTAGCACTGGGAGGCATCCACGCCAGACTTTTGGATCCATGACTAGGAAGCAAAAAGCCTGACCACCCTGCCACAGACCTTGAAATAGCTCCAAAGCTCTCCAACTCAGAAAGTGCCTTTCCAAATTGCTGGTAAGTCTAGACATTGATAAGATTCACACGTGCATAATTATCAGATGTAGACAACCTGTATGCACACATCTACCTACACTCCGAAACTGTGTATTAGCCAACTGCCAGCTTTGCAAACTACATGACAGACATTTAAACAAAACAAGTACTTCAAGTTGACTGTATCTGAATGTAAACTGGTGATCTCCATGGACAGGTTGAAGATGAAGCAGCAATAAGGCTTCACAAGGGGTTTACAATAGCCGTTTCTGAAGTTGGATGATCTTCTAAAAACATTAGTTGTCCAACTACACACACCAGAGTCCCAACTTCAGAACAAAACTAGCCTGTAAAATTCCAATTTCGCAGCTGTAGAAAATCAACAGATATGCCAGCACACGTATTACAAGCCACTCTCCTTCGACTGAAATCAAATGAAATGAAGGTGCTTTGGGATATAGTAACTCAGCAAATGCTCATTTCCCATACATACAGAATTTAAATAGTTCAGGAAATCTGACAGTAGAAAAAGCGTGAAACAGCTTGAGTTAGATGGAGTTTGTAAGAGTCTTTAGGAAAAACTATATTGCTCTTAATAACGTAAGTATTAAATAATCTGTAACTTTGATACAATTTTTAGCATTAAAAAACAAACCAAAAGCAAATGAAACCAAAACCGCAGACATTCCCAGAATAAAGTTTAGTCCAATCCTAAAACCTCAGCAACATCTTAATTTTGCTTTAGTTAAGGGGAAAAAAATATCTAACTTATAAATCAAGTTCAATCTGCTCTAATGTGCTGGCAGTTTGTTACCGTACTTCAAACACTCCTTGGCAATCAACCACTACATTTATGTTGCAGACTATTCCTGCAACATCCTCACACCATATGTTGTCAAAACATTTTCCACATGTTTCCACAAATATTCAAGTCCTTTCATAAGGCAGCAGCTTTTCAGAACTATCAGCACCGCAATCAGCAACACAGTTATTTTTCTTCCTGTATTTCCCATAGGTTTAGAACACTTTGCGCCCAATACTCAGGAAGGAAAAATAAAAAAGATACAGTTAAGTATAATAATGTTATTCACCCCAGTTTCTCTCATGTTTTTTTTTTGTATTTTATTATCCCATCAGAAGTTCACTGGCCTTTCTTTCTTATTAAGAACAGAAGGGTAACAAATTTCCTCTGCTCGCCTAACAGCAATTAGACAACCTGTGCTGTCCCTACTTCCCTGCAAGAATTATAGTGCTGGGGAGAAAAACAAACTCAAGCTGTACTGTGGTTCCCGCAAACCTGGTAGTTATAGAAAGTGGCTCACGCCCTTGCTTTAAAACAGCTCCCATCTACTTTACATGCTAGGCAAAATATAGGTGTAAAGAAGGCTGAAAAAACCTCACCACTCCTCAAAAAAAAAAAAAAATAGCATTCCCTTTGTCAGCACAACAGCTGTGATAGAGAATGGTCTCTGGAACACTTCTGCTTGGGTCTGTGGTCCCATCCAGTCAGATGCAATGGTTCAGCGTGCCAGGCAATGCTGGTTTAATGACTGGCTGCTACCAAAAAGTCTCCTGCACATCCTACCTCCTCTCCTGTGCAGCAGCACCGATGCCCAGCTAATCCTGTGCTGAGCCAGGTCAGGAAGAAAAGCTCGCCAAGAAAAAGGTTTTGGGGGTTTACATTTTCTGTTCTTTCGTTAGATTAGCTTCTCCATTACTTGAAATACAAAACCATCTACAATTCAAGTAAAAGAAAAGCTAGGCTTAAAGTAATAAAAATAACAGCAACAAAGGATTAGGTAGATAATTTTCAGTATAAATTGTATCACAATATACTAACATGACACCATGATCTGTACATTCTCATTATGTGAGCAAAACAGATGGGACTGAATCAAATAAAGGACAATAACAACTTTTCACAGAATACAATAGAGAGGAAAGGCTTCAGGCCACAGAACATGAAGAAAATGAAGTTTCACCAAGGGTCAGGTCAGTATCATGGATTATTTCTTGTAGAAATAATGAAGCATATAGACTCACTTGCCAGAGCCCAATACTACTTGTCAGTATCAGAGGTAAGAAGTAACATTATTTTTAATAAGTATCTTATCCAGATACTCACAGGGGGTGAGATTATTCATTACTTTACCTACTGAAAAGCCAATTATTGGAATTTCAACCAGTGAAGCTAAAATGCACCAAGACAAAGCTGTTCACGTTAGAAACAAGAAATGTGACCTCAAAGACAAAACTTCAGTTGTGGAAAAACACACACACTGATTTTCCTGTCAGTTTGTCTTTTAAAAAGTGGGACAAAAAAAGCAGAAATTATGTTACTTGTTTCAGCAAATTAACGTGGCATACATATACTGCAGCCAAAGCAGACACAGTTAAAGGAAATCAGGGATTCCAAAAGAAATAAGTATATGTTTAAATAAAAATTAAAAAAAAAAAAAAAAGACAAAGATACATTTTTCAGGTTAAGCATATTGGCATGAGAAGTATCATTTCATTATCTTGATTCTTCAAGACAATTTTGAAGTTGTGGCTTGTGAAAACATAAGCCACAATTTCAAAATCTAGCCTCAAGTCTTTAAAGACTGGAACTTTGAATGTGATTTCTTTCAGACAACATGCCAAGAGCATCCAAGTTCAGTAAAAGTGTCACTGCGTGCGCAGCTTTGTATTAAACTCCTAGTTAGGCGAATCAGACTCTTTCTGAGAAAGAAAACTGAATTTGATCTGCAAAATCCTGTCAAGCACACAAACTGTAGACTATAAAACCACCTCCCTTCACACACTTTTGGTCAAGTCCTCTTAGAGATTTATTTTGCAGCATTACCGGTGTAAAATGGGCAAAGCAATATGGCCAAACCCTACTGTGTCAGCATCAATTATTTAAGTTCAAAACAATATTGGTTTGTTTAGAAAACACTTATCTGTCATGACTGTCCACAAGGAGTGAATAGTTAATAGAAATGCACTTCATGAAGGGACATGAAAGAGAAGCAGGAAAAGTTTGGGTGTTGGTGCAAAGCTTCCTGGAAAGGGAAGCACAGCAAGTGGTAAAGATAACTAGGAGAGAAAGAGAGGAGGAGTTTGGATGCTGCAGCCTATCACCAGCAAAGCAGAACAAGCAGGGCTGATGTGACAAGACAAAAAGGTAAGGCAGCAAGACTAGCTAGGCTGAGCCCTGAGGGACAAGAGAAGAAATGAAACTTTAGAACACAAAAGAATACCACTCTCCAAGATAATCCACGCAGGGAGGTAGATGATCAGATAGAGCAGCTTTAAATACAAGCGAGATAACTGTTAAATGCAAGGTGATGTTTCAAGGTGCCTTTGTAGGACAAGTAAAAATTACCCTTCTGCTCCTGAGCTCAAGCAAGGAAAAAAAAAAATAAAATCAAAGTAAAACATCAGGAAACTAAGGTACAAACAGTCCATAACCAGCCTAAACAGTTCCACATGCACAAAGGGTTTTCCCCCCCCCCCCACTTTAAATAGCAAAGTCAAGAATGGCCTCATACCAGAAGGTATGAAGGATGATCTAGCAGACACTTATCTCACCCACACAGACACATTAAAAGAAAAAAGAAAGACTGAGCTCCGGGAATTGCCACACTGAACATCTCACTCTTTAGAATAATTCCTGATTTAATGTTGGACACTGTCCAGCAATTCTTCAAAACTGCTAAATAGACATGGAGCAGCAGGCAGATTCCTAGCAAAATGAACCTGCATGTGTCCTATATTCAGTTCCAGGAAAGCACCTGTTAAACAGTGGCTTCAAAGTAGTTGATACACACATGGTAAGTATAAAACATTGCAAACTGCTACATTGCCAGAAAAACTGCCAAGCCACGATCTATAATGGTTAAAAGAAATCTCTAGGTTTCTACACTGTCAGCATCAACACCAGCACTAAAATAACAAACAAAAAAAACCTCAAAAACTTAAAAAAAAAAAAACAAACACCAAAACCAAAGAACCCCCAAAATTTCAGTTGAGAAGAGCAAGCACCACACATGTAGGAGATGCTGAGTGTTCTTTCAAGTCAGACCAAAGGCTGCACTTTCAGCTTCTTCCTAGAAGAGTGCTGGATTGGCAGATTCTAGAAAAAGCCCGCATTTCTACACAGCTCCCAGATACCGGCAGAAACGGAAAGCTCATGGGTAGGAATCCCTGCGGCTGTGAACAACATACTGTGAAATAAAGCACCTTTAAAACAAAATAAAGTACCTGACTAGAAGTTCAAGCAGGCTGTAGCAATGCAAATGCACACTCCACTTAGATTTTCAAAATTATCTGAAAGCACTTGATGCGATGGCTCACTTTAAATTCTGTAAATATCAATTAAGGAAGCCACTTCTAAGGATAAAGAACTGATCAGCAGCCAGAAGAAGGAAGAGCTGGAATTAAAACTGTGCTTTCTTTGCAGAAGCTCACACACTCCCTTGTCCATGACAAGGTGTAGAAATCGTGAAGATGAAACCGGTAGAAGATCAGAACAGCTGCATCCCGGAGAACCACATGGTCCACCGTATGGACGCCGGTAGCAGATAAAGCCCTGAAGGGGGGGCACACCAGTACTCATCAGAGGTTACGGTTCGAGGCGGTCAACCCCCGGAGCAGGACCAGCTCCCACAGCGCTGCCCCGAGGCGCGGGGGGCTGCGGGGCAGCCGGGAAGCGCTGGCCGGCCCCGAGGGCACCACGCAGACGGCTCCGCGGGGCAGGGCCCGCCGGGACCTGGGGGTCGCGGGCGTCGGGCGGGCACTGAGGGAACGACGCCGGACACCGCGAGAGGACGGGCCCGAGGCGCCCGGAGCCCGCGCCACCTCTTCCGGCCCGGCGGTGACAGCCCCGAGGGGTCCCTCCTTCTCACAGCCGGCGAGGGCAAGGGAACAGCCGCCGCACCAAGGCACGAGAAGGGCCGCGGCGGATGAGGGCGGCTGCGACAGCCGGGACCCAGCGCAGCCGGCTGGGGCAGGTCTGATGCAGCGCCCCCTCAGCCCGACCCGTCCCTTTCCCCCAGCCCCCGCCGCCCTCACCATTCTCCTCAGGGCCGGGCTGGGTCTCGGCGCCGACTCTGGTTCTCCTCGCGCCGGGTAGCTCCTGCTCGTGGTTCGGCGTCGGCGGTGGCGGGGCCTGTCTCCATCTATCGGGGCTGAGCTCGGCTGCAGCTGAGGGCTGGGTGAGAAGCCGGGCGAGGACAACGCTCCGGGGGTGACGGGAGGAGCGGGACAAGGAGGACAGCGCTCGCTCGACTCCGCACCGGGACTCAGCGCTGGCGGCAGCCTCGGCCCGGCGCCTCTTTCTCATAATTGTGCGACTCCGCCGGCTGAGAACCGCGGCGCTGCCGCGTCAGCGCGACCCGCCCCCGGGAGGAGGGGGACGCCGGAGCGGGGCTCACCGCCCCTCGGTCGCATGTGGCGCTGCGGGCCGCGCCGGGCGGCCCAGGGAGGACCGGAGATGGAGGCACGGCGGACGGCTTCCACCTTCCCGCACGGAGGGGGAGCCCCGAGCAAGCGCAAGTGGGTGCCAGGCGGCCGTGCCCCCCTTGTGCTGTTCGTGAGGTAGAGGCCAAAGTGACGCTAAACATAGAGCTTCCCGGGACAGGAACACGCCTGCCTGGAAACGCGTGGTTCAAAGCGGGAAGCTGCTCCCGACAGCCCCGTTTCTGCACGAAAGCATCACCCCGACACCGGCTGTCGCGGCCCCGGGAAGCGCTGTGCCAGAGCACGTCTCAAGTCACGGGCCTCGATAAAGTGAGCCCGCGTTATTTCTTTTTTAAACCACACAACAGGGAGCAGAGTTAGTTAAGATTCAATGAAGATTTCTTGCCCATCGTGCTCATAGCATGGCAGTGCCACCATTAGCAGAGGGTCACCCACACCTCAGTCTGAGAAAAATGGGAGAAAAGTTGGTTTCGGATGGGAAAAGGCGGATGCATTTCTTCCACTTCAGTCAACTCTGTCCCCAGCTTAGATCTGGCACTGCCCAGAGCAGTAACTTACCTTCTGCAGTCAGCAAACTTGGCAAATCAGTATCATGAATAAAAAGCCTCGTGCAGTCATTTCCACTACTTGTTCCATTACATCTTTTGCAACAAACTGTATTATGGAATAAACAGCATTTGTAAGGGAAGAAAAAGAGAGCAATTAAGTTTGGTTCAAGTTATTTATATTCCCCTAAGTATGAAAAAAAATCTAGACAAATCACATAAAATTTATGTCTGACATTAATTTTTATGTAGGACATATGCAACCAGACAGCTCAGTGCTTCCTTTGCAATTAAAACATAGTTCAAAAGCAAGTTAAATCTAGCTCAGAGTTCCTGGTACCATTTCTAACATACCACAGCCACAGGAGAGTGATAATTTTGTGTAAACTTAATCAGAACGCTCAAATTCATTTTACAACTTTAATTGTGAGGCCTCATCATTTGTCAGCACTGTTGTGACAGAATGGTGAACCATGACAGTAATATCACTCTTCAGCCCCTGAGGCTCCATAAACCACCAAATTTACTAGATCCACTTCCATTGTTAGAAATGCATGGGCAAAAAATCAAACCAAACACTTGAAAGCAACAGAATTGGCAGCTGTTACTTTAACCAAACTGTAGATAAAAACACCCTCTCATTAGCAGCTACTTAGCAGGGCTTGTCCAATAGTAAATTCTGGTAGCAGCAGAACCCATTTGCTCAAACAATAGGTACAAATTTCAGAAGACCCAACACAAGGGTAGTTCAGCTCCAAAATTAGGGTGTTGCTGCAGGATGTTCCTCTGCTGCAGGGGAGCTCCTAATGCTTGGTTAACATCACAAGAATTTATGCTATCTCACATAGCTATGAAAATTAGGCTCCTAGGACTGTCAATTTCCATAGAATAGGAAAATTAGGCGTTTCCAGGGAAAAATTAATTCAGTTCTGAGTACAAGATCTCACAACTAACAGGCTAAATTCACTCTCTTACTGCAGAAGAAATCCAAAGCCTGCTGATTCACAGCTACTTGTTCCCACACAGATTCCCACGTGCTAGTGCTAGTTCTTGGCTTACCGAGCAGTAACAGAAGAAGCAGTGGAAACCCAGTAAATTTTTCTCTGGAGAGGGTTCAAGAACTTTCCAAAGGAAAGCAGAGAAAATGGGGGAATTCTCAATTCTTCAGCTAATACCATAAAGCATTTCTGACAAACTACCACGTCTGCTTCCTCGCTTGATGTTTTCCCCTAATTAATCAATCTAAACCTCCTCACATCCCACATGAAGATAATAAGCAAGTTCTTCTATAACTAGGTCATTCTATATGAAGCTATACTGACTTCATCTATGGGCTATACTGACTTGATTCACATGGTAATCGTGTTTGAGAATGATAAATCCAAGAGTTAGAAGGAGCAACGGAATTAGGAAAAAATATCTGGAGGCCAGCCTGGGCATGAGATTTCTCTGGTACAAGCTATTGTTTTAGGAGAACATGCTTGAGGTGAGGAGTTTTCCACGCTTTTTTTTTCCCCGTTGATACTGAAAAACTGTAAAGAGTTTGACATCAAATTGTTCAAGAGTTAAACTGTTTGCGATAAGCTTAGATGGAGAGACAGCACACTGTTTCACTGGAACAGCTTGTGAAGAAAATGAAAGGAAAATGAGTCATCGACATCCTCTCTGCCTCACTCTGGCTGGGAGAACGTCAGCCTTCAGAATGCTGTGAAGGGGGGCAGGACACAGCACCACAGTGAAGTACATCCTCATGACCTGGGAGTGATGGCACATGGCATAAGGAAGTCACCTTATATCCCTTTATTACTTTCATTAGCCATACAGAACATGATGTGGCTAGCAGAGTTAGTCATCCAAAAAGAGTGACTTCTCGTACATTCAGATGTTAAATCCTGTAAAACACTGCACCTTAGCCTCAGAGGGAAGTGTTACCTTCCAACAATACCAATAGTCAACTCAAAATTCTTCCAGTATCTCCTTCCAAATCAACAACTGTCAGCTCTGAATAAGGCAGTAACAACGCATTATTTTATACCTTATTGCATTTAAGGACCTTTAACCTGAAGCAAGCTTCTGTTATCTAAAATGGAATATAACTGGGTTAAATATGCTGTGTGGTTCCTATCTCATTTTTATATCTCAAATCAAACTATCAGTCTGTCACTGGCACTTTATATTGAGTTTGTTATGTAATCATCACAAGAACTAGTAATATTTGCGATGTCAACCTTAATAGGTTTTACATCGCATTAAACCAGCTGTAACTTGATCTCAGTGCAGTTAAGGGCTAAAGGACTGTAGGAAACCTCTCTAAGGAAGCCCTTATCTCAGGGTTTTCTGCTGGCAATATCCAGCAGCCAGGATGAGACTCACTCACCCTCATGTTGATGAAATACTGACTCAGGCACAGAAAGAAAAAAGTAAAATAGATCACTCTCTTTATGAGAAATTAAATGAGTTACCATTAAAGTAATTTGGGTTTGACTTTTTGTTTGTTTGAGTCTCTAAAAAATTTTACCAGAAACTCTGCTATTATTCAGCTGCTCTTTTAAAGCTGTTCAACGTACGTGCTGGAGTTCAGGCAGTTAAATCAGATACAAATGCCAACTGATAAGGAGATCTAGTTAATATCCTACTCAAGGTCAGACAGATTCTGCATAGAAAACATTTTTGTCCCTTACTAAAGTAATCTGTGACAGAAAAGAGGTATTACTCATTCACTTCTTCACTTTTCTTACTCTTAAGATGGGCGAGTTCTCCCACATGTGTTTTTTTTTGCCACAGGTTTGTCCATTTCTGACAGGTCTGGGTAAACTGGGGTAAATCAGGTGTGCAGCTACAGCTGCAGTCCCAACTAACCACTTTTATGTTCCAACTGCTAATCCCAAACACTGAAGATACTTATTTTTTCAACCTGAAAGTTTAAAATTGGTCAAGTAAGGCAAAGAAGCATACAATGACACAGGTTAACAGGGTCTGTGAGTCTCCTCTGTTATTTGTGAAGGGTTTTTCTAGTGCTGGAGTTGCCACATTTCTGGGTAAGTATTTTGCCTGATATATCTCAGATAATACACAAAACAACATCACAAACACACAACTTTTCAGCAATTCCAAATATGTAATTTCAAAATGGGATGAAGTAGAAACAGCTTATTACTGTGAAGCACACCACTTAAGAAATATAACCTAAAAGGAGGAGACTTGTTTCTGTTGAAGCCAGGAAAAATAAAATTTAAAAAAAAGTGTAATTTCACAGTTTTTAAATTGTTCAGAAGTTCTGGTCACCGTCAGTACATGGTACACTCATGTACTGGAGACATCATCTTCTGATGAGGTCCCAAAGGTTTAATCATCTTTTTGCATTATGCCAAGTTTCCTCAAAACCAAAAAGTAGTTAGTCTAAACAATGTGTTACCTTTAACAGCTGAGATGTATTCCATCAAAGGAAACAAGTGCCTTAACTGTACATTCAAGAAACGGGTCATAAAAGTTAAAGTAAAAATAATGTGCAAAAATTTTGCATATTTATCAGTCACAGAACAAATTATCCCCTGTAACTGACTGAGACTCACAGCATACAATGTATGTATTTAAATTGCTCATGTATTAAAAATTGGCAAAATGCACTGACATCTTACTGTACAAAGTCATTAAAAGAAGGGATCATAGAGGCAGCACACCTTTAGAGATAAAAGAGCTGATCTGGTATCACCCAAAGGCCACTAGTGCAGTTGAGAGTTCAGTGCCCCTCTAATCCTGAGACTCTATCATGACAGCACGAGGGGCATTTTCACTGCATCTATAAGGGCTAGAGCATTTTACAAAGCCAGCCATTTACTTTGCAACTCACAGACCAGGAAGCTCCATGAGGCTCCTCATCTTTTTGTGCTGTCCCATTTTTCTGGGACTGGCAACTTATGACCAGCACTAGGAAAAGGCTGTACAGTGGCTTTCGGATGGCAACACAAAGGGCCCATGACCCTCCAAGCTCAGAGTGTAAACCCAGGAACTCAAGTGCTATTTTGGGGTATGGCTTGTCACGTCTAAATCAGGTAAATGAAAGCGTGGGTTTTCCACTTCTAAAATCTGCATGAAAGATATTCCATATCAATAGGAAGGGATATCCAAGTTCATGAGCTGATAGAGAGCACACAGTAGATCCAAATGCGCAATTTTTCTTTTGATGTGCTCCATAGTGTGCAAAAAAAGATACTACCCAACCCATCAATTAAAGTATAATGTAAGCATGTCCTGCATTTGGGAATATGATACATTACTTACTGCTCAGAAAACTATGTTTCAGAGTTTAACCAACATAGGCCGAAATCTTGCACAAAATTGCCAAGGGTGTGCCTCCCCATGTCTCTACTTACATGTGTTAAACCAGGACAGTCTGGGGACATTTACACCAGAGTGGTGACCCTTTGCAAGTTCTTATCAGTGTCTGCCTACCTTAAAAAAAAAAAAACAAAAAAAAAACCAACCAAAAACCAAGAACACACCTACCCCCCCCCCCCCCAAACTAACCAACCAACAAACCCCTAAAACACACCAAGAAACACAAACACCTAAAAACAAGCTTTCCTGGGAAAATTGTTCCTCCTGCAATCTTTGGGCTTACAAATTCTTGCTTTGAGTTTTCATTTGCTAGCAGCCAGCTGGTGCAGGCAGCGAGGCTGCCCTTGCGTAGAGATACTCCATGTGCAAGCAGCAGAGGTGCAGTATCTCCTTCCATGAAGGCACTGCCCCAAACAGTGGCAGCCAGAGGTGCTGCTTCTCCATGCAGCCAGGCAGCAGCAGGCAGCAATGCCAGCATAGCGTGACAGTCTAAACAAACTGCTTTTCAAGAACAGGGCAGAAGGTCAAATGAACTGCTTCCTGACTTTTATAAACTGGAGACAAGTTCACAGGTATTCTTACACAGCTGTTTCTTGAAATTTCTTTTAAATCCAGGGATAGGTATCTCATAATGAAAACGGTAAAACTGTAGGTGAGCATATACAGGACTAGTCTTAATTGTCTAACTGAATTCTTATTTGACAGAGACCCTGACAAAAGTATCACTTGGTCCTGCAGAAGTGTGCTGTTCCATTTCTTAGAGAGAAAGGCACCAGTGGGCGTGCATTTGCTCTTTTTCCATTGTTACTGTAATGTAAATTTACTTTTTAAATATTTCTGAACCAGCTACTAGAGAGATACTCACCTACTAGAGGAATAGCTGCTAGTTTCCTGCAGTCTGCCTTAAATCCTCAAAGATGGATCAATTTCCCACCATAGTTTGTTTACCTTTTGAAAGACACATTAAAAGGACCTAAATTTTCTTGCAGCTTTGATACAGACACATCACAACAAAGCTTGACATTAAAGTAACCGAGTCATTGTTGCACTTTTAAAGGTACCAATACCTGTTTTATTTCCTGGTATTCCCAAGCATATACAATACAGAAGTTGATATATTCTCATGGTCTTTCTGCAAAACACAAGGAGAGCCAGCACACGTGCACTGGTAAAACTGTAAAAATCTTCTTTTCTTTTGTTTTCCAAATCTAAGCCAGGTTATTACACGAACACTAATGCAACCCAGAAAGTCACTGAGACTATAACACAGATAAGGATGTGCAGAAGATAAACTATTGGTTTAAGTTACTGGTGGATTGAGCTGGTGTGTATGACTGCTGCATTTTTAAGAGAGTCCAAATGATTAAACCACCTCATAAACACCCATATTCATGCTGGAACAGAGGAACTTATTATTGTGCAAAACAAAGTAATGTGGAAAGACACTTAAAAACGTGCTGGTATTGCCCAAAATAGAAAACAGGAGGAAAGAAAGGAGCTGAGTGAAAAAAACAGACATCAGAATACCTGAGCACACTCTTAAAAAGCTGAAAGGGAGCTCTTTGATCTAAACACTTTCTAGGTTAAAAGGCCTTTGAGCAGCAAGCAAAATCCCTATTCTCAGCTATTTAATGCCTTCTGTGTTCAGGGAAACAGGATCTTGCACATTCTTTATAAATAAGAGAAATTCCAGAGATACCTGAGCCTCCATCATCAGCCTCTCTGAAGAACACAGAACCTTGATCACTCAGTTCTGACAAAAAGGGTGACAATCTGAGTTGCTCTCCTCCTTTCCTTGGAAATTAGAAAGATAAAACACCCAGTAAAATGTGCATATGGATTACATGAAAATAAAATAGTGCTTTAGCTTCTGGAAGCATTACAAATCCAAAGACAACTTTTAAGTATGCTTAAATCTAATAATTTAGTAAAAGTAAATAATTCCATATTGGGTGTGTGTGAACCAAACCCATACTGTCATGATAAAATGAGATTTTCTATGAAAACAAGAAAAAATAAATTGCACATTATTCAAGCTGGAAAATGAGCAGAAAATACCTTAATAATCAGAGCAGTAGAGCTGCAATGCTCCTCTGTAGATTGCCTAGTCCACCCTCCCTGCCAGGCCTGGGTCCACCTGTATTTTAAATATCTCCAAGGATGGAGACTCCACAACCTCGCTGGGCAACCTGGTCCAGTGTTTGACCACACTCGCAGTGAAAAGCTTTTTCTTGCGTCTAAATGGAATTATATGGTAAAGATGGGACCGATATAAACAGGCAAGGATTTGTTAACTAAAAATGGTAAACCCCTTCCTTAGAAGAAACTGCCTCTCTTCTGCTTGCAGTTTTCAAGCCTCTGAGATTTGCAGTTTTGCTACCATCAAATGTACCAGACTTAACAAGGGAATGCAGGGAGAACAGATGGTGCAGTTCACTGATTGCAGTTGTGTCTGTTCTTTGTAGCTTCTATGATTTTTAAAGAAAATGAAAATGAAAAAAATAAATTCAGAAAGCATTTTGGAGAGTTTTCACCCTCTTAAGTCCTCAGATACTGTGACTCAATGCTACTGGAACCTCCAGTATATGAACAGAAGAGGCATAAAATACTTGAAAACATGTTAAATACACACTATCCCGAGGTTCTAGGGATGTCTCAAGGATCACTAACAAGTGTTTTGTTTCCCCTGCCAACATTTCCAAACCAGCCTGGGTTTCAAGACTTGGAAAAAGCTTGGCTTTTTCTTGCCCCTCATATCTAGGGCTAAGTTAATTCAGTTGAACAATGCTTCTACAGCACTATTTCCTAGGCTGAATGCAAGTAGGCCTGTTACGATGAAGAAGTTTGCCCATGCTAAATGTCTAACTCACTGTTTGTCAGACTTTCACAGAGCCCCACGACTTGAGCTGTGTAACAAGGATGTGCTAAGTTAAACCAGTAAAATTGATGTAGCTCAATTCAGACTTCAGTTCTTCCCCTGACTCTGCAAAAATAAAAAGACAAAATAAAACAATCCACCAAAACCATCAGTTCAGGCAAGATGGATAAAAAAAAACTACGTATTTATGAGTGTGTACCACGAATATTTTGAATTTACTTGGTATTATGAAGTATTAACTTTTGTCATGAACATTCACAGTACGAAAAAGATTAATCAGAACAAATTACTCGACTGGGTTTTTTCCAAGAAACATTTATTAATAACATTCTTAAAGTGATAACTTAAAGAGTCATAAGGGAGGGGGCTGTTGTCAGTAAACATACAATGAAAAGGTAGTAAGATTTTTATGTGTATGACTAAAAAGGCCTTTAACATAGTGTTTAGCCCAACCAAATTTAATATTAAAAACATTCAAAACTGCTAAAAGTGTTGCAATCAGTTCTATTGAACTTATAAAACCCTCATTTCAGTAGTCAATACTAACCTATTATTCATATAAAATTTTAAACTCCATTCTTAATTTTTGTAAACAAAGCACCTAAGCATTTGAAAGAAAAAAGTTAGTTTACACCCCATTAAACTGCAGCACATGTGTGTGAAACCTCAGGCATGATCAGGCATGGAACACAATTAGGCACAGAACAAGACAGTTTCCACAGCCAGCTGCTGATGCTGCCTTATGTTGCCAAACATCTTTATTTGTATTAATTCCGTTATCATTTATGGCTGAAATTGTAGCAAATCCTCAATTCAGGTTATTTCAAAGAGAAAAAGGAGTCATATTACATAGATTGTGAAGCTTCTGAGAGCTTTGAATAGTGCATGACTTTGAATGAGTTATGACTTATCTCTTTCAGGAATTTTCAGAAACTTCTTCATAACTATTTAACTTTGGCAGATACTGGGCCTGACAAAGAGCATGACAACACATCAGAAGACAAGTTTTCAGTCTGCTATTGGAACACTGAGATATGCTGTAATTTATTAAGTGCCAGTGAAAAAAAATTGAAGATGGTGCACAAGATCATTGTATTCTGAGGCTGTCAGCTCAAGCTTAGGTCAAGAAAGTCAAGAGGGGCAATTAACATAGGAAAACTGTAAGTAATTTCTGTTTTCTTAGGGAAGCTGCAAACAAGGTGGTTATCTTACCCGTATCAACTGGCACCATGGTCAATCTGTGTGAATGGCAACAACTGACAGGCTGGAAGACTGTCTGCTCCTGACTCTCAGGAACAGAAGTTTGATATAAATTACGTAAAGCAGAGAATTTGCAGTAAGCCTCTGTTAACTGCCAACACAGATTTACAACTGTCTTCATTAGCATACTTCCAAAGTGCATCTAGCTACACTAGATTTAACCTGGGTAAGTTTTCCGGAGCTGACATGCCCCAAATGAACTATAAATGTTTGGAGGTGACCTTCAGACAAGCAGGAAATTTTGCACTGACACTGCCCAGCATGTGCTTATTCGGTTGTTTTCTCCAGGTTCTTGAACTTGTACTGACTATAGGAATGACATTCATTAAAGAATAGAAAGAACGTTTTAAGGACTACCTGACATTAGCACTAAGTGAACTTGGCTGTCTCCTGTTGTTGCATTCTCCAATTTTCTTTGGTGTAAAGTGTTAGCATTAGAGCTACACAAATTTTCTACACCTAAACCCCCTCAATTTGCAGTTTCCTGAAAAAAAGAAAAAGTGTCAAACAAATTCAAAACTCTTCTAAATGCAAACTAATGATTTAAACTATTTCTCCTTTTCCAAGTCTTTAAAAGCTAAACCAAATGAAGATTAAAGAAGTTATACACATGCACTGGCCTTAACTAATACAGGCACTACTAGCACTATTCAAACCTGTTGTTTTGTCTATCAATTGCAAAGACTTTTCAAAAACAGTTTAAAAAAAAACAGTGTAGAATCAAAAGCTAAAAAAACCTGTCATGTCTTCCCCCATCCCTTGGAACTGATCCACAGCCAAATGAAGACCACAAATATAGACCTAGTTTGAATGGGTAGGAGAACCAGGCCAGAGTTAACATTACACCCCACCCACCCAAATAGCACTTCTTGAGCAAAACCCCTGTTGCCTTTCACACCATTTTGTGTGTCAACTATTCCAGAAGCTGCACCTAAGTTTCCAGGACCACGGTGTAAGTACCTCCCCCTTTAATTTTTTTTTTTTAAATGTTCATAATCTGAAGACTTGCATCAGAGCTTAAAAATTTTCACAATTAAGGCATAAGCCAGTGATACCAGGGGGCACGGAGGTGGGGAAGAGCTCAACCCCAAGCTAAATTTGCCCTGTTATCTATTTTATGGCTTATGAAGTACACAGACTAACATTCACGCTGTTTATTCAATTACTTGTAGTAATGGAACGACAGTCTCATTCTATAGTTGCTATAGTTTACTATTGATCTTTGTATTCAAAATCTGGAAAGAAATCCTATTAAGGGTACTGTGATTTATTTATTTTTAAATGAAACTTGACTAGTCTTAATCAAAATTAAGAAAAAATTTCATTCAAACTGATATGGGTAAGCAACTTTTACAAAAATATACTGTATAGAAACACATTTGGAAAATTGCATAGAAAATATCCTTTTATTTAAATCAAAATAAGGCACGGTTTTACTAGCTATGGTCTGGCTGTAAAAATGCAAGTCTATTTTGATTACTTTTATGTTATTAACAATATTTTCCATAAAAATATAGGTATGGGAATAAAAACCCTTTTATACAGAGTGGGAAACACTCTATTGTAAAACTTCACCAAATTTGCTGTCATTAATTTGTACAAAATTTGAATACTATTTTAAATCAGGATCCTACATGTTATTGTCCTCCAGGCTGTTCACTGGCTGGTGCTGTGCTTTCTTCATTTCCCGTATAATCCAGGTGTTCCATCATCTAAGTGTAAAAAGAAAAAAGATAGGTACCTTTATAAAGAACCAGAGGTTTTCCCATCAGTCCCAAGTATTTGTTAGCTAAGAGAAATATAATTAAACATGTGTTAGAGAACATTTTAGCAGCATACAGGTAAGAAGTCCTCTGTAGATCAGAAAGTATTCAAGCCAAATAATCAAAGCTCTTTTAGCTAATGCTTTCTACTGCAAAAGCATTCTCCAACCAAGGATCCAAGTTCTCTACAAGAAATTAACCTTGTAAGTCAAAACTGTCTCACTAAAGAGAACAAATTAAAAAAATGATTGGGGTAAACCAGATTTTTCAAAGACATGGTTTGCAGAACTGCAAACAGACCCAGGATCCTACCTAAGATGTACAGGTAGCAAACAATAGCTTGCATAGAAAAGATGAGCCTTCTCTTTTCATAACTGTAAAAGCTAGCCATATTACAGCTAGTAGAAACCTACTTGATTTGCAACATTTCTTTGTACATTTTCCTTTATTTTAAAAAGTACAAAAGAAATGGAATTGAAAAGTCCTGCAACAGGGGAGAATCTGAACCAGATCATTATACTTTCCAATTCCTGTAGCTGATTAGGTCACCTGAATAACACAAGACAATATTGTACTTTTCCTGACTAAAAAGCAGCCCGTTTCCCTACCAACTGCTGTATTGCTAGAGCACAACGAAGACTCTAGTTTCCTCCCTGGGACAAGGCACTGAATAAATTACATTGGTAATATACACATTAGTTAGTGTGACAAACTGAGACCCATCAGTTTGAGGGCTTCAGAACTAAGCATAAGCAACAAGAGGCCAAGGACTGGACAGTTTTGATAGCTGACAACCAGAGACAGAAGATACAGAAGTAGTAAAACTGATGTTGACAACCAGAACAAGTCAATGAGCTCATATATGCAGCATGGCAGGATTATTAGGACAAGGGCATAATAATTTCAGCATCAAAAAGTAGAAAACCCCACAGATGTTCTTCCATAGTTGCACGTTCTGCCTAGTAGTAAAAAGGTTCCCTGTAAAAGGAGTAAAAGGTCTTTCTGTAAAACAACTGTTCACTGCATGGGTTCTAAGCTGGGCAGATTTCCATGCTTGCTTTCTTGTCTTACGAGAACACAGTTTGCCAGACTCCTGGCACTGTCACATTATATGCACTTTAGTGTGTATATAATTCCATATATAGAGAGCAAAAAGAGTAATTTCTTTAACTTTTTTCCTCTAGTTGTGACCCACCTCTGTGCCATACCCACTTCTATGCCAACAGAAATGTTTCACTGCAAGGTGTACAAACACACCTTATTAAAAGCAGGTTTGTTTAAACAAGCTGTTTCCTGGTCCAGACATGCCAACATGCCATGCAGTAAGTTGAGATGACAGTTTCAAGGCAGAAGCAAGTCACTAGCACTTGGGTAAGCCTTAGGAGAGCCTACTGGCCACAATATCAATCTAGCTAAACCCAGAAAAGGTTTTTCATATCCCTCTTTTCACATGTCAGAACTAAGACAATAAGAATTAAGGCAAGCACTAGTATTGCCAATACACCTAACCACTACGATACAGCAACAGCACACACTCAGTCCAGCTGCAAATACCAAGCTCTTGTGCCAATGACAACCTTGTATTCACTTCAGTATATCTAGAACTTTAACCCTGCACTGTGACCAAAATCCCACATCAAAAATCACCCAAAGCAAACCACTCCCTACAATTACAGAAGTCAAACCCTCATTTTGAATGAGGATTGAAGTATTTGTTTCCAGGAAAACACAACAAACCATCGCATGGCACCACATTACATCAAGTATTGTCATGTTATCTTGCTTCCTTCTAGGGAGGTTCATCTAACAACTGGCAGAGGAGGTAGTTCTGGTAAGCATTTTTGCAAAATGTTTCCCTATTAAATTGACAAGATGCTTCCAGAAGAAGAGCTAACACTATTTGCAACAATTCAGCATGTCCCAAAGTCAAAGAGTCTTCTCTTAATCCTACAACAAGTAGCACAAAATGTACTTACGCTGGAGGTACCACCTCTAGTTAAATCTTTAAGTCTCTGCTTAATACAGCAGATTTTTAAGTTGACTTTAAAACCAAAAATACCAAAGGGTGTTTGTTTGGGTTTTTTTTTGATACACATAAACATTACAAGGCTAAAAAAAAAAAAAAAAAAAAAAAGGCCATCCCATCTCATTTCTAATCTCCCCACCATATAGAAGAAGGATAACCAACAACTTGAAGGCAGGGAGGATAAACAGATGTCTTTCTGAAAGTGTATCTCTGTTGTAGGTTTCTGGGACAACCCCATCCTCAAAGCCCCAGAAGCTGCAGGACTCTATGACAAGCAGCAAGATGAATGCACCATGCTAAAATGATGGACAAAGTTATTCCAAGCCTCAAAAGAGCCAGAGCAATCAGACCATACATTGTGGAGAGCTGATGAAGATACAGAAGCTTTTTCTTTCACATCCGAATTCCTGACAGTTTTTAAGGGGAGAAGGGATGTGGTGTGTCAAGATGGGTTAAACATAAATGTCTTTTACAAAGATTTAGATAGCTTTACAAAGCTATCTCCTAACACGGTGAACTACCAAAAGCAAACAACCAACCAACCCACAAACAAATCCCTGCCAAACCACACACAGAGTTAAACTAGAAATGGCAATACATGCTCCTACCTGTAGAAGAGTACACAGTACTTCTGCACACACTTGCCTGCAAGATGCACTCTGATGTTGAATTCACATAATTCTTAACAACCTATAGCTATGATTAATTCGCAAGTGTCTAAAAACTTGATTTAAAATGACAGTACTAACAGCAAGTGCATGCTGTGTAACATGCCAATGACAAATCTGTTGATTTATTACTTCAAAGAGAGATAAGAAAGTTTGCTGAACACTTCAAATTGACAGACTCTGAAAGTTGCTGGACTATTCTACCTACAAGACTTCAAAGTTGCATTAGTCCACTAGACTTTTCATGGTGTTACTAAAATGATTTCATAGACTGTACTGATACAAAAACCAAACAGTATTTCTAAAATAAATAACTGGGAAGTAAGTATCAAATAAGTTTATCATGCAGGCATAAATGAGAAGTATAAGCAATCCAAAAAAACCCATAAAAAAACCTTTATTGTACACTTTTGGGCAGCAGCATTTCCTACATTTGGTGGGAAGAAAGTAGGTACATTACTCTCCCCAGAAAGCTGGAGGAGTAGTGAAGCACTATTTACTGTGCTTCAGTAAACAGTCAAAATGTTTTTTCTGTGCAACAACTCATTACAGCTCAAGTCTACTCCATAATAAAGCCACATGTGGCATAACTACAATTCAAGACTGCATTATTATGCAGCAACAGAAATGCTCCCAGCTAAGAATTATGGGACCTCAGAGCTATCTTAGGGAGTCAAGTATTTCCCATGTGTATAAAGCTGAAACTGAAAAACTGGTTTTAACAATCCTATCCAAGAACTTGACTGCACACAGCAGGACAGAAGAATCTGATGTTATAAAAATATGGTTGGGCCATCTGAGTTTAATTTGCACTCAACCTCTTCTACTTCCTAATCCCTTCTTGGGTTTGTATCTAATTCATTTATTATTAAGGCTTTTTAATGAGACTTAAATTGTTAAAATACTCTTTATTAGAAGAAAGAAGGTAATGAGAAAAGTACTTTTTAGTTCAGAATTTACGACAGGCAGAGTTCACCATCTCAAACTGTCTTCAGTGTAATGGGCAGACAAGCTATGCTTTATAAGCAGATGGATAACTAGACTGCCAACTACAATTCAAGATTAGATTTAAAAAACAAAATTCTGCAAGAATATGACATTTGAAAGCTTGCATTGCTCTCTCCATACTGTGTTTGGGACAGTGGACAGTTGAATATCACCAGTGTTAGCCGTCATGATCTATAGCTTAAGGTTAAACCTCTCACGGCAGTGTAGAAGCTGTGCAGAAGGACCACAGAAGCTGGTCTGAATCCTTGCTCTCTATCCCACTGCAAACACTACAGACAGCACAGGACAAGTGTACTTGTTGAGTAGTAAGATGACAGAGGGACTGTAGACATGACACTAAAGACAATTCATAATGCTGAACATTATAACAGAGGACAACACAGCTGTGATGATCACAAAGCAGGTTTTCATGTCAATGCAGTGGCACATAAAAATCAGGTACTTCCATATAGGCAGAGGAACTAAATCCAATTCTACGTATTCGAAGATACTCCTAGGGATTTGGGAAATTATACAGTAGAGAGGAATACAAAGCCTGCCTTCAGGGTTAGGAATCGTGGTTCCATTGGTCCTTAAGTTTTCCTATATTCCTTTCAAGAAAGAAAGAAAAACCCCCAACCCAAACACCTAAGCACAAAACATGATTTATAGCTCATCTTCATTGCTACCCTTTTCCATTAATTACTCAGAAAAAAATTTAAAAGACAGACTCAAAGGAAAAGATGAAGCAGAGGGGAAAAAAAGAAACCATAAGATGATTAATAAAGTTTCATTAAAAGAAGGCTATAATCACACCTTGTAGCAAAGGCGTCCTGGAGGAGTCCGATACCTAAATAAAATTCATTCCATTATTAAAATCATACACAACAAAAATCAGAAAATCCCAAAACTCAGAAAAGCTAACTAATGGTCTATAAACAAACAGCAGTATTCATGAAGTTTAGTCACCTAATACACCATACATGCTCTTGTACCCCTATTCTTAGGGCGCTTTGCTCTAAGAAGTCTGCAAGGTTGCTCTGTTTCCATAAGGACAAAGCAAACCTTTATTGAAGTCTGGCCACCCTTATCAATGGGGTAGCTCTGCTCCAGTCCACAAGACCCTTGTAGCAAAAAAATACAGTCCCCTTTCTGTATTCTTTCTCCTCAGAATGAGCAATGAAAGCTGGAGATTTCAACCCTGGGGCTGTGTGCACGGTTGGTTTGGGGATAGTTTTTTTGCATGTTTTCGTGTAAGTTCGGTAAGAACAGTTCAAAATTCATCTTCATGTGAGGAGAAAGATCAACACTGCAGCATTTTGAGAGTGCAACTTGAATAACACCCTCTGGAAAAAAATAATGTAGAAAATCTTCTTCAGAATGTTACGGAAAAATAGGAGTCAGTAAAGTTACACAGAGGTGTTCAACTACAGACAAGTCTAACTCAGGGGTTGTAGAGTGGGGGCTCTCTCTGGCACATTTTAAGATGTGCCAGAAATGAAGCCATCTGACCTCAAACAAGCTGAAGTTCAGATTAGTTTTAATCCTTAAAGAAACCAGTTGAAAGGACATGGAAATAACTACTATGGCAACATAATTCTTCCAAGTATGAGTTTTCCTATGAGAAGTGCAAGAAATTTTTCTCCCTAAAGGGTGCTGCCAAATCTGCTCAGGCCAATCTTACTTGGAACTCAACTGAGAAAAATAAATTGCAAAGCTTTCTTCCATCCCCCAACAGGCCCAGAGTTACTGGGCTTCCTATATGTGACACTGTTTTAGAACAGCAGTCACCAAAGGCATGGCAAGTCAAATTCATTCTGACCTACAGAGAAACATTCCTGTTTGCTGGATCTAAAAAAGGAAGAGAGTTGGTTCTGCAGACAAAGACAAGCTATGTAGTTAAAGCTGAAGGCCTCCTTAGTAATTCTATACCTAGCCAACCTCCTGCTGAAGCAGGTGTAGAGTACTAGTCAGATCAACAAAAGGTAGTTTTGATAATACTGTAATACTGATAATACTATAGAAGCTGCATGCCTGCAGTTCGACAAGAATTATCACCACCTTGACTTAAACCTTGCAATACCAAATTTGAAAAGGCAGGAGCCAACCCACCTCCCTTGGCAACAGACTATCCATTCTCTGAGCTGAGTTCCACACAGCCTAGATACAGGTGATTGTTTCTGAATTCAAACAATATTGGACTTCAGGTCTCAAGCAAGGTCTAGAGTAACCTCAAGACTGGTCTGTCTTGTGATGCATGCCAGCTCACAAGAGTTACTGGCACACTGTGTTACCACAGCAAGTCAAATCAGGGGGAACATGCACATGTCAACAGGGAGAGGCAGATAGCTGGTGGGATTCAAGGACTGCAGTTCCTGGGTAACGTCAGAGATAATCAAAGGGGTAATGCAGAATACCCACGGCAGTGTGCACACCACTGTGACAGAAAACAGTTTTATAACCACCCAGCTATTTTGTTGCTGAATGCTTCATATAATCCTGATTATGCCAGAAAGTTTCTAAAATTGTAGTTGATCACCAGCTTAACTGTTTCTTAAGAGAGGACTAGTGCAGATTGGAATCTGCATGCTTAGTTCAGTGA
Source organism: Pezoporus flaviventris (assembly GCF_033815535.1). Taxonomy (NCBI): domain Eukaryota; kingdom Metazoa; phylum Chordata; class Aves; order Psittaciformes; family Psittacidae; genus Pezoporus; species Pezoporus flaviventris. The sequence continues at coordinate 10,932,146 of NW_026892554.1, forward strand.
CTCATGTTATACCACATCAAGATGATAGTCGAGGAATGTTAAAACATGAAAAAAAAACACCCAAAAACATTCCAAAGAAAATAAAATAGGACAAATTACTTTTTTTATGAGTAGTGAACCAGCTATTTATCTCCCTCAAGCTTTGTTCTGCTTTGTCAACTACTAGACTAAGATTTTCTAAGCATAACAACTATTTTTCCTTATTAGTTCCGGAAGATAACATGAAGACTAGCAAAAAATAGATTACTTTGCAATACATTATGAAGTACTTCTAGAAGCCTACACTCAAAAGAATTAACTACAACATATTCAGCCTACCTGGTAACTGCTTCCTTTCCAGAACTTCTTCATCTCTTTGCGCCTCCAAGCAACAAATGAGCTAGTGAGGAGTGTACATGGGACAAGATAGAGAAGGGCCGGTTGTCCCATCTTCATTAATGCCAAAACAATGAAGGTCAGCACCATACCAATGGCATAAGCTATAAAAAGATATTTATACGCACACTATCAAGAACAGGAGATTTTTTTAAAAGTAAGCTAGATTTATTATTTAAGTAACATCTTCATTAATATAATTGAAAAAAAAAAAAAGGTGGACAATAGGTTGCTCTGTATTTGCAAGCTTTCTCTAACCAACTGACTACCATAAAGAATGCTCACCTTAAATATGGGCAGGCACATTAAAGATATCATAAAAAGATTCTTGACAACACTGAACCTTTACCTGAAGAAACCTATCTGGTTATGCCATTTATGGGGGAAAAAAAAAAAAAGGCTAGTATGAAGATTCAAGATTGCTGAAATATCACAAGTTACCTATTGTACAGGAAACGTAGTATACAGAAGATGAACTTGTCTGAACATCAAATCTGCGACAGTAGGCAACCAGAAGCCCTTGAAGGGAAAAACAAAACAAAAGATTAATGACGTATTTAGCCATGATTTTTTTTTTCTCCCCAGTCTTCCTCTAGATCAAAGCAGCACAAAAAGAATTTATGTTAAGACACCCCATTACTGTATGTTATCTTCTTCCCATTTATTTCTGGAAAGCCAAGAACCAGTTTAAGAAATTCTACAGCAAGTCTTGAAAATCAAAACCACAATCAGCCAAGTGAGCTTGGTATTAAAAGGTTTTGGTTTTTTTTTTTTTTAGCAAGCTAAATACACTGTGCTATTTTCACTTTGTTAATACAGAAGGGTAACAACTTAGTTCTAACACTTCAACAGGATTTTAATGCTCGCTTTTTACAATCAGCAATTTTGCCTGCACACTGTTCACATGGTGGTGCTTTGTGCCTGACTTCATTTGCTCAAGACTCCAACTATGGCAAAACTCAGCTCTGCTGACAAAGATGGAAAAATTTGATAATATATTTTCCGTTACCTCACCTCCAATTAGGTAGTCTAGGATACAAAAATAGTATGAAGTCACAGAAAAGTTGCTTTCTGTGAGATTTCAGTGAGATTTAATTAATACTGACAACTGCATTTATCTGTGGGACTTGTATTTACACAACAGAGTGTGAAAGAAAAGCAAACCCCCTTCACCATGTAAGTGTTCTGTAACATACTAAGCTGTCTTATATTGTGGCTTTTGCTGTATTCTGCATAACAGATCAAGCCAAACTGCTGCATCTGATTTAGCTGTTGAGTAAACTGAAATGTCAGTTGACAATCAAACCCTAAATATTTAATCGTAATTTATAATTGCCAAAAACACTTGCTCACCTGGTACAATAATGTCTCCAAAACCCAGCAATGAAAATGGCATGTCACACAGTGTTGATGCAGAGTATCCAAGTCTAGGCACTCTAATAACCACAGGTAACTGTAAAACAGTATTTCAGAAGCCCACATAAATCTAATCTAAAGCATCCTGGTGTTTGGGAGCTTTTTTTGATTGTTTGCTTAAATTAATAAACAGTTTAAATATAATCGATTTATTGTTAATGCAGAACTTCAAAATAGGTAGAACCTGAAGTAAAACCAGAAACCAACATAGAGAGCAGGTAAATCTTAAGGCAGCAGGTAAGCTGGAAATTCAGATTTACAGATAATATGCGCACACACAAATAAAACTAAAGCATCAAACCATATAATTGGAATTACAAATCTGGATTATTACCCTAGCTAAAGAATCAACGATATCCAGGCCCTGAAGAGAAATTTGGACAGTCAGGTTTTCCCCAAAAGAATAGTCTTTTCAGAGGGAATAATTTAAAAATCCAATATCTGAAATACAATCCTTACTTTCTCATGGGGAGCTGAGCGTTCAGTAGGGACTTCCACCAAGTTTCCATCATTCTAGGATCAAACCCAAGTCAACAGGTATTTAATACTTAAAAGAAAATAGCAGAAGCTGGCTATATTTTGTGAGAAAGTTATGCTGAAAAGCACATTAGAATTAGCTATGCAGTGTCAGTATTTTTGTTGCACATACTAAAACAACTGTTCATACCTTTTCACTGTTTCCAAAAGGCCCAGCTGCAACTTCAACCATTATACTTGCCCCATTCTGAAATTAAGGTTATTTTTCAAAAGTTAGTGGCTTAATATACCAAAATATTCATACTACATTAAAAAAAAAAACAAAACTTTTTTAAAATTCATTTTAGAATCCAGGACTGGAAAAATCCTGAACATCCAAAGGAATGTACTAGTATTGAACAGTATCATGCAGTACAGTTTTGCACTGCAAACACATATTCCAGCCTAAAATAACTGTTCAGAAAAAAACCCACAAACAAATCACAAGATGTAGCTGGAAGTTAAGATTAATAAAGTGTCAGTTTTTTCTGCCATGAGCTTTCTGCCCCAAAATAAAAGGTACACTTGCTACAGTTCACACTACGTTGCAAAGGAGCACTACAGAGAGTACTACAGCATGTTTCAATATATGGGTGTTGAAAGCAAAAGCAGGAAGAAAACTGTAGGACAGTAATTTCTCATCATTATACTGTCACACAATTGGGGACAGCTTGTTTTTGGCCATGTAATTGCTGAAAACGTAAGTAATTTAACAGAATTTATGGCACGTACGCAAGCATTATGCTCAACAGCCCATAGAAGATGAAAGTTTAGGCCACTGCTGCCTCAAATGAAGAAAAGGAAGTCAGCATTCCTGCACTGAGAATACTGAAAATACCAACCTGTTCAACAAAAATACTGCCCCAGTGAGTAGATAACATTTTTTGTTTTATTTTAAAGATAAATTCACAGACATACCTTTGTGATAAATGGTGTTATGAAGACAAAAAACACATCATATAGAAGGAGAAGGCCCAGAAGTATCACACAGGACTGGAAAAAAAACAAAGTAGAAAATATTCCCATAGGTTTTCAAGGACTGCACAGCTAGATTCTGGTACCACTGCACTATGTTAAAAAAAAAAAAAAAAAGGAAGAACCAACCCCTACCTCTCCTTGTTTTTATCCTGGCATTACATATAGAACAGGATTAATTTCTATTAAAAATGTTAAAGATTTTCTTAACTTATAGGCTTTCTTCAGTGTTGAAAACCTACTTCCTGGTACTAAACTTAGATACATGGCATTAGAATACTTCTTTAAGGTAAGCAACTTGCAATACCTTGAAGTTCGGCATCTTCAGTGTTTTAATGAAGTTTAGGCAGAAAGCAACTCCCAAAATGTCTTGCAAAATCCAAGCCCACCTAAAAACCAAGAACATATTTTTACATATTGTTCAAACTGCTGCTGGACTCTAAGTGCAATAATGGTTTTAGGTTTTGCTATATTGTATATTCTGCACTATATAATGTGCTCAGCATATAAAGCTGATTAAAGGAGGAAGGATATTTGGAGTAATGTCATCTGAAGTAACCATTACACGTGATGGAACCCTGCTGTCCTAGAGATGGATGAACATTTGCCTGACAATGGGAAGTGGTGAATAAACTCCTTGTTTTGCTTCCCTGCACGTGCAGCTTTTGCTTTACCTATTAAACTGTCTTAACCTCAACTCTTGAGTTTTCTCACTTTTACCATTCCAGTTCTCTTCCCCATCCCAGGGGGGACTGTGTGAGTGGCTGGCTGGGGCTTAGTTGGTGGCTGGGATTAAACCAGGACACCTCATCAGCACACTACAAAGAAAATGAGTTGAACAGAGGCCACAACAGGGCTTTGGTGTTAACTTGTATGATGGCTTACTTGATTGGAAGCCCTACTTAATATCTGACTCAAGATGCTACTTAGGATTGTACTACAGTATTTGTGTATTTATGGTCCTCTGCTTCCACAGGAAGCACAGGTCTTACAGTCCCTAGGCTATTTCTGCACTATTTTTCTTCATTAACAATCAAGTTAGTTCTTCCTCATCTTTATAATTTTTTGTAACTCCAAAGTACCACACAGTTCATTTGTATAGCTTTGTTCTCTATTACTCCCATGCTCATTAAGCTTCATAAATACATTTATGACTTTTTTGAAATCAGGACAGAGTATAGACAGATGCTATGCTCCAGGATTAGTTATATGATGGGAAGTTCATTAATGACAATTATTCATATTACTCTTTTAAGTCAGAATGCATCACTTACCTATCTTCATTTCGAAACACTGCCCAGATGACAGCTGCTGCTATGCAGAATGCAGCAAGAAAAATAAGCCTCACTTCAATGCTTTTGTTGCAACATGCGATCCTAAAAGGAAATAATTAAATTAAAAAAGAAAGCCTGCAACAGCCAAAACACATGCCTGTGCTATCATGGGTCCTTAAGCTGACAAGGTGTTCTCACCTTGAGAGCTTCTCCTTTGCCCATTTGTTCTATCCAGACTTAGGTGGCATTATACTGGCAACTCCAGTACCAGTCCTTCTCTAGGCTGAGTTTAAAACATGCCCAAAGATAAATCAAATTGGGCTTTGACGACCAGTCCTCATTTTAGCAAACACATCCAGAGAAGGTGGCAAGCAGATGAATTTATTTAATCTATGTCATTTAACAACTACACCAACAGAACTATGTCAGTGAGGGACAGACATCATAATTCCAGAAAGGGGGGTGGGGGGAGTGGTGAAAGTCAATTTTAGGACACACAATCCAAGATTAAAAATGGAGTAACTATGTATTGCAAAACTGTGAGCCAGTATCTGTTTCCACCACCTACTCAATTTTCTGGGGTAGTTCTTGAACTGATATTAACTGACAGAAGAAATGCCTGTCCTACAGCTTACACAAAACCTGATGTCTTTTCTACCTGATCTCTGCCTTTGATGGGCTACTGGATCACCTGGCACTAATATCCTGTACTAACATGCAAACACAATCTTAGGCTTCCAAGCTTATAAGAATTGTTCTTTTTGGGGAAAGAACTATTTGTTGCATTAAATGCCAGGGTTTTTTTTTAAATGTGAAAATACAGAGGAGGAAAATATTCCCATACTCACTAATACCTGCAGGATACCTACTCGGAGTAGTAAGGCAAGGCTATCTGCACATTGATAACTCACAACCTGAGTTACAACTGTAACCACTAACACAGAGGACATGAGCAATGTGTTGCCTTCACAAGAAAATTAAAACTTAATCTGTACTGTACCTGTGACAGACCAACATAAAGAAAAAAAAAACCTCTATTGCCTATAGCACAGTACTTGCCTGAAACAGGACCAAGTGTGCAGGATTCCCCCTTACCGAGTTCCTTGATGAACAAAGTGAGCACACCTGAGTAAGCATACCGAAGTGAGCCAAAGTGAGCACAAGCTGAGCTCAGATGGCCAAGCAGAGCCTTTTAAGTTTGCTTACAGCAATGCTTGCAAATAAAAGTAATGCAGTGAATGTCCCACAATACTATTTTAACTGTTAATTATGATACAAATACATCTAATATCTATTAAAGGAGCTTGTAATTTTGTTTTTTAACAATCCCACATACTAAACTGTTTAGGAAACAATTTGTCAAACTGCTCTTGAGTTTTCACACTACCTTGAGTAGCAATCAGAATATACCCCAAAGAAATCTTCCATTTATAATAAGTGAAAGGTGTACAATACCTGCACTGCCCAAATGGTATTTCGCCTATTAATGCCGCAAGACAGTTGTATAGACTCATTGCAGATGCCAAGCAGAAGACTGATATTATAACATACACTAAATAAAAACAATGGAAGATGGGAATCAGTGACAAAATACAATAGGAAAGAAATTAAACAAGAATCAAACACAACAATGTACATTTGATATAAACAGCAACTTATGTTAACAGTTACAGCACTGCTCAATACATCAGCTGATTACAGAAAATGCTGAATTCTGATTGTCTCTGCCATGACAAGAGTTCTCATTAAGCAAAGATGGGAGGTCTGAAAGTTTTTAATTAACACCCCCTTTTTTTTTTAATTTTTGTTCCCTTTTATTTAAGAAGGAAGAAGTCACCTGTTACTGCTTTCACATACTTTTATTTGGTTTTAGCCAACTAAAACCAAAGTGCTATCTTACAACTACCTGCTTTCCCAATTTCTGGTAATACTTTCCACTTCAGATTTTCCCTTTAAGTACTTTGTCTGTTTATGCCTAAAGATTTCAATATCCCCAAGATCTGACTGATCATTTAGGTGGCACTTTAAGATACTAAACACCCCATTCCTTCCAAAAACTTGTATGTAGTTAGGAACCACCTGACTAGGAGAAAACCCTGTGTATTTCATGTTCTAACTTACAGTATATTGTGCACTCTAACTTATGGTAAGCACCCTGAAACATTCATAAACAGTAAGACAGTTGTCTGCCAGTTACTTTGGGGATTTGTTGCTGTTGGTTTGGAGGGGGTTTACTGCTAGTGAAGGTCTGACTAAAAGCAATTTGATACCTATAAAGAGGTTATTAAAAAAAAAAAAAAATCAACCAACAGTTTGGAAATTACAATTTAGTAGAATTGCATCATTCAAGAACTTAGCTTATTACTAGCATGATTGAGTTTATTCTATTATGGCAATGCCATTTCCCCTGTACTTAATTAGGACACCACAAACTCAACGTCAATGTAGCAATGCCGAACAGAAGTTTTCACTCTAAACACCACTAAGCTATCATTGCCACCCTTCCAAGAACATCAACATACATCATATACTTTCTTTACTAGTCACTGGCACCTCTACTCCACATTATTCAGAATAAGCACTGTCAAGGAAAACTTTGTAAGATAACAGAAGAAAGCTTCTAAGTAGCAGCTACATCTTTTCAACCCTTGACTCATATATGGAGAGAACAATTACAAAATTATATTAATTTTAGTTTAGAAATTGAGCTTTTTAGACTCAGACACCTATAAGATCATGCAGAAAAACAAGTCATATGAGATCATCCATTGTTTCTTACCTAACCATTTGTAGAAGAAATACAGCAAGACCAGCATAACACAACAGATGACAACAAACAAGATAACTGTTACAGGGGTGAAAGTAACATTTTCTTCCTTCTTTTGTCTTGTTTCTCTCACTCCAGGACTTGCTACTGCTTTCAAATTCTCACTGTTTTACAAGAATGACAAATATTTACCTTAGGTGACAGGTTATGAAAAAGTCTTACTATAACCAGAATTGTAGTTACAAAGCATTTAGGTTGACACAGCCTTTCAGGCTAATCCTTCATACCATTATTAGACTTTATTAAAGGAAAAAAAACCTGGTATGCTTATTGTTTGAGTTTCACTCCATTTTTTAAATGGAGATACGCACTTCTAACCTAGCATAGATCACAAGGAAAAGATTTTTAACTGCCTTCCTTTCCGGTTATGTGGCGACTGCCAACTAAAGGAGTACAGCCAGCCAAACCCCGAATCTACGTGAGGAGAAGGAGCTAGATATCAAAACTTTTCAGCTCCTTTTCAGGATGCACACACTCAACTCTATTAGAGTATCATCTCTGACTACAAAATTTCTTGGGCTAAATATAGTCAATCTGATAAATATGTCTATGATAAATTGAAATCATGGGTATTACACACTGTTTTAAAACCTCCACAATAGGCGTTAAGTGTCTGCAAAACCCATTCATGTCAGCAGAATGAAGCTAGTTAAGGACTAGTTCTTTTACCTTTACACCTTATAATAATTACAGAGTACGTAAAAGAGAGGGGGTGTAATTGGGGATTTGCACTGGGAGTAAGATTTCTGTGCATACATACTCCATAATTATACCTCACCATGCAAAATAAGGAGACTTAAATTGTGTTTACTCTTTGAGCCGATAGCCCTTCCACTCTTCAGTTCAGACACCAGTGCAACTTGCCCATCAGATAGCATGTTCCTGACAAATCCTAGAACCTACCTACAAAACCCCCAATTCAGCACTGAAACAGCTACCTTCAAAAGGGAAAACTCCCCCAGCAGTAAGGCACTTTGTTAGATGAATCATTTTCTCAGAGGACACACTTTGAATAAGCTTTTTTTTTTGTTTGTTTTTTTAAAAAGCACACTCCAGATGTATGAAACTGCATTCTAACAAGTTTCATATAATTACATGTAGGTATTTTGCAGTATGGGAGACAGCACCACATTTTGTTATTTTAGCATTCAGTGCAGGCACACCCTGTAGCACTGCAGGGTAAGAAAAGCAGCATAATCAGATCCAACCTTTAAAAAGAGAAACACACCCACCCCTCCTTCTACTTCTTTAATATCTCTAAAATCACTGGATTTGCATAACTAGTGGGAAAGAGAAAGATGTAGTTATCACATACAATTCTCACCCTGTTGTTCTGAGGAGCAAAGCACTAGAACACCACTGAGAATGGGAAGCCCATGGTAGCAACACACACTGGCCCATTACACGCATCCAAGCACCCAAGAAATACTGCAGAGTAACACCATGCTCTTAAAGGCCAACTGCATTTAGTGAAACCCCAGACTAAAAAGAGCTGTGTGCATGGAGTGTGCTTCACTTCAACGAACAAAGCTGCACACCCCTCAAGCATGGTGCAGAACCCCCTGTAACGCCTCATTTCTCTGCATTTGCTACATTCCACGCTTCTACTCCCTCTCTTTCCCTGCACAGGAACTGCTGCTGCCTCCCTGACTCAGCCTAGTCCTAGAACTGCTATTGCCCCTGGTTCTGTTGCTCCACCAGATAACAGGAAGCCGAAGCAGATAAGCCCAGCTGGACTTTAACTATCTGGAGCCACCCAAACACAACCAAACCACATTCCCCAATGCTCCTAGTGACAGGAATGAGGCGCCGAGACATCCCAGAGGGTGCTGCACAGCCAGCTGGGATGAAGCAGTTGTAAGGATCTCTGAAAATTCAGACACTACATGCATGCAATTAAAGGTATCATTAAAATATCTACTTTCTATCATGGATATTGCAATATTATGATGTTAATTATAGGGTATTTGGTAACTTGCCAAAATGTTAACTCATTCCTCCTCCCAAGAGTTGCATTATCCCTCAGGGACTCTGACAATCTACTACTAAGGTTCCTTAAAGACCTCTGGAGATTTTTCAGATGTTGCAGTGCTCAAGCATTTCATGACAAAGCAGCTCAGACCTAGATTTTCTAATTTGTTAACTACCAACCTAAAAGAACATAATTACTCACTGAACACAGTGACAGTTTCCACAAAATCTGTAGTCCACATGATTTAAGCAGCTTCATTTAACAAACTTACAGTTCTGCTACTCCACTCCAGTAGCCTCCTAGTGCCACTGTAAACACGGCAATTAGGAAGATGACAACCATACTGTAATCAAACTCTGGCAAAGGTGGTGAATACAGGGTCACATTAACTTCATTTCCAAGTGCCTGAAAAACAACACGCAAGTTGGTTTGTAAGGACAACAAAGAAATTACATGGCTTATTTTCAACAAGATGCACAGCATGAGTTCTTCCTCTTAATCAATAAAATGCTGAAAGCAAATTTTCAACATACTGCACAAGACAGCTCATATATTTTCCCTGGTCATTGTAAAGAAGCAATGCTTTCCATGCTACCTTTCAGGATGGTCAGGTTTGAAAACAACCTTATTACTACTGCTGTGGAAACGTAGATACCACACAACAAAATGGCACTTCTTTTCATTCTTTTGACACTTCTGAGTAGTTGTGCCTCTAGCTCAAATGCTTCTCATCCCCAAAATATACCAAATACTATCAAAGATGTCTGCTCTGCAGGAAAGCATATCCAAGTCAATCAACTTGAAACACAGACTCACAGGTCTGCTGAGGTATCAGCAGAGGTTTACTTTACCTCTTGAAACCACAAAAGTCACAGTTCAGATATAGGCACAATGCTTCAGACAGGACACAGTGAAAACTCAAGGTGGCAGAAAGTTACTTATTAACAGCTTTACACAAGCATGATTTGAAATGGATTCAAAAGAAAACAGAGCAATTTCACACTGCTTCAAAAATTTAAGACCCAAATAAAAAGTCAGCTGAAGGACACTGGAGATGGGAAAGCATGCAGAGACATAACTGATACCTAATTGTACCAAAATCTTGAAAGCAAAACTAAGATGCTTTCATTTGACTGAAAGGTGAGATATAAAAAACACAAAGAAAGAATGATAATTTGAGAGGAAATGGAAAGTGGTAGGGAAGAAAGGCTTGCTGTTGTAGTCAAAGTACATCAAAGCATCTACAGCAATCATGCGGTGAAAATAGTCTTTTGAGATGCAGCAGAAGAACAGATTTGTTAACAGCCTGCATGTGGGATAAATGCAGAGAGCAGATGAACGTGCGAGGCAGGTTTGGCTACAGGAAGATCAAACTGGCAGTGGAGAGACTGAATGGGAAGCTGAGTAGTGTAGTGGAATACACTGGCCAAATGTGAAGAAAGCAGATTTATTTCAGTATCCGAATTGTCTAATTACATATATTAACCTTACAGCAGGCTAAAGAAGTCAGAATCATTCCTTTGCCTGAAGTTCTGGAAGTTCAGAAAACAAGAAAGAAGATTAAATTCTAATGAAACATTGCAGTTGTATCAAGTGGAAAATAACATTAAAGGAAAAAAAACCTATTCAAATTACAGCATCCTATATGTAAAAAAAGAAACAAACCAAAACCCCAAACAAAACAAAGCACAGACACAAAAAAACACCAACCTCCCTTCCCCCAGAAACCTGAAGGCTTATCCGTTTTTAGTATTTGATTCCAGCATGTCTTAATACAGCTTTTCATTTAAGTTTCATAAGCCTTATAAGATCTAATTCACATTAGAATCTAGCGTGATTGTTTCCTTTTGGTCCTATTACTCTGCTCTTCACTAAGAACTTGCAAAGTCTCAACTTTCACAAGGAGCACTAGAATCAAGTACATCAGGTAAGTTAAGAAAGAAAGCTATCCACTCACTAGAAGGTTGGTAACACTCTGCTATTGCTATCAAGACTCATACCTGATTCAAATGCTGAAAGCTAACAGAGATGAAGTCTTGTAAGAAAAAGTAGAAAGAATGCTTACACGAAGTAGCTACCCTCAGACTTGTGCTGTCTCTTCTAAATAAAAGGAGAAAACTGGAAGCCTTGGAAAGAGTTAAAACAGACATACAACTGTAGTGGAAAGAGTACAATGGCTGCCAGCTTCTTAGCAGGATGTATCGTTCAAAACAACAGCTGCCAGTGACATGACAGAAGGCTTTGGAAAAAACGCCATCAGAACTACGAAAGGATCACTTGTGGTCTATGCTATGTTCCTCATTACTTTTACAAAGGCAGTCTCGTTATAAGACAAAACCAAATTCTATGACTGAACAGCAGTATGAGACACCACGTGGCACACTAATCTGCTAGCGAAGTTGCTTTGGTGAATTACTCCAGTTATACATAAGTGATTCTATATGACATTACTCCAAGCAGCACTAAGCAGTAACCTGGTACAGAGATGATTCAGAACAAATTAGGGATCTAACCTTGCCCGAGGTCCCTTCATGTTAGTAGGGCATATCTTAAAACCACTCAACTAAACAAACAACACTTGTCTTACTTGAAGGAACAAATCTGAAAACAGAAGACAACCTGAACCAAAACACAGTATGCATCAAGACTATGTCAGAGTAAGGACAATCATCACAAACCTTCAGTCATGTCAATGCTTGGCAAGAGCAAATCTTTAATGGGAACAGGCAGTAAACAACCAAACTCCTCTATGTCTAGGCATGGTTTCAGGTTGCATACTTACCTAAGACAACCTTCCATGGCAGCTCTGAAGATTAAGAGCAGAAATGGTGAAGTAAGCTTGCAAATTCAATCCAAGAAGCTAAGACTATACAGGTTAGTGCTAGCCTCTGCTATTCACTGAAAAACACATGCAGTGCAACTCCTGCTAGCAAAGCTACTTAACACCAAATAAACAACAAAACAAAATAACAACAGAAAAAGCCACACTGAAGAAAGGATACTTTGTTTTAAAAGAACCCTCTGCAATATTCTGTATCCTAATATTATATGTCAATGAAATCAAACTCCCCTGCTTATAAAGCAAAGAAGATACCATAATTGACACATTTTAATGACACCTTTGGCATCACATCATAAACTCATCAGCAGAAACTCACACTCTACTGTTCCATAACAGATGCTGTCATGCTATATAGAGAGCGAGCTCATCATCTGGCAAAGACAAAAAAACCTCACACCTTCCTCAAGATCCAACTTGATAAGATAATAATTGCCTCACAGATACCATGCCAGTAGATACAAGCTCAACTGTTCTGGGTTCTGTGCTAAGACTTCCAAGCTTACCCATCCTCCAGTTAAGTATAATGTTTCCCATTCTTAGTGCTCTAATTAACCATTCTCTCAGATTAACCTGAATTAGGAAGACTAGCAATTCCACGACTTAATAGCCATCCTCTTCTGTGAACTGAAAGCAGGTTCTATGCACATTCAAATCAGGCAGACATCCATACCTGACATTATTTTAGGTTTTTGAATAAACAAGTTTATGTAAACCATAACATTCTGAAGGTATACTACTTACCAGCTGCATATCTACTATGTCACTATATCTTATAAGAGCCACTGGAAGAGTCACATCTTCAAAATCAGTCCTATTATCTGAAAGAGGAGACTAAAAGAGAAAGTGTCGGTGATAAGTATCTTGAGCCTATTTGCAAAGCAGGTTAGATCCCTAAAAGTAAATTATCCTTTAAATTTCAGTGTATTCGTAGGAAGAAAAAAACAAACAAACAAAAAAAAAGAGCTTATTCATCACCTTTTGCAAAAGGTTAATAAGACTGATGTATTTAAATCAAAACTGGTGATACTACTAACACACCTCGACTCAGAGTTCTTAAAAAAATCTTGTGCTTTTATAGTATTACAAAGGATAACCAAAACTCTGGTTTTATTCTCTATGCTTTGAAACAAGATTAACTTTTCATTATAATCACACAAATTCATAAATTGTAAATATTTGTACAAACACGCTGCAGCTGTAAAACAGAAAAAAGCAACAGAATTATCCATAAAGATCTTTCAAAATGCTTTTTTGCATTTCCAATTTTGGATTACATTTTCCTAGCTTATTTTTGTCTCACGTGTCTAAAACAGCATCACCCAAAATTACAGGGAGTTCAGAGTACACTAAAATCAAGGATAAAGACAAGCATTCAGGAACATGATTAAAGACACAAGGAACAGATTAAAAATACAATTCAGCTGGAGATACTTTGAGATAATATAACACAGTGTTGCACAGAACTAACTTGAATGACCCTCTCAGTTTCAGGAGCAACGGCCACATGAGCACAGCACTCTGTGAGGAAGGTTAACCACTCATGCTGCGTCCTCTGCTTTTGGGGTTTCTGTCAACTAGCCCTGCCCTGGACCAACTAGATAAGACACTATTTCACTAGAGAAGAAAACTGTATGTTGCAACTTACCAGCCTAGATTTACTGGCAATCAACAGCATTTTAGCACCTAAATTTTGTGCGATTCTTGCTTTCTCCAAAAAAGTGCAGTTTCCTCTCATCACTACAACTGCTTTGTCCTTCATTATACCAGAAGGAACTTCAGATGAACTGCAGAGTACTGTAGAAGTCAGGTTTTCTAAAGCCCTGAAAGTCTGTGGAGAAAAGGGAGAAAAGGAACATGATGAAAACAGGATATGTAGAAGACTATGTTACGATGCTCCTTAATTTAAGGCCTGCCTGAAGGAGACAGCAAAATGAAATCATTAATTCAAGAATATAAAATCAGAGCAACAGTTTCTGCAGCCTGCAATACTGAGGGACATTCAGAGCAGCATATAGCTGAAATACCTGGATGTTTCTAAACACAATTTCATAGCAGTTGTTGCTGAAATTTAAACATAAGAAACTGGTTTCTTATCCCTGCTTGTAGTTTTGGGGAATCCAGTGTACACTCTGTTACTTCCAGGCTTCACAAGCCAAATGAACACTAACATATACAACATAACCGGAGTTCTGAAGTGTAATACTGATTCAAAAACAGCTGGGGACCCTAGGAACATATTATTTATTATAACTAAAAAGGATTTCTATTTTTATTTCAAAGTTCAGTTTCATACTGGCAATTATTTTAAAATTACTGTCAGTTTCTTAAGTTAGGGAAGACTTCCCAGTAGCCAAAGTAGCACAGCAAAGATGTTTGGGACAGCAGACGAATTATTATTACTGTTTTACATTGAGTGAACCTGCTAATGAATGACAGGAGAGAAGGCAGAGAAGATCACCTTAATCACTTCCAAGCACAAAATATTTCCTGTTTATACAAAGAATGCCTGAAGAACATTTGGTTTTGCCTCACACCCTAGTCTGGCTCAAAGACACACACTCAGAAAATATGGCCTGATAAAACATTCCAGATAATCTCCCATTCCACCATATGGTTTCAAGACAATTAAAACATCAAACTGATGAATCATTGTAAGAAATCTGTTTCACAAGTTTACTTTTTTGTAAACAAATAAACAGAAGTTTTACTCCCAAATCTAAAACTTAGACATACTGGTAATGCCTGAAAACAAACAAACAGCATCAGATGAATATGTAAACATATTTAAAACCTGTTCTAACACAGAGAGAATATCACTTCTGTAAACTTCAGAAGCTGACTTTTCAAAGTATAGAAAATTTCCCTATAAATTTAGGGGTAGGATAGGGACATTAATACATAACTCAAAATGGTAAATAAACAGTGTAGCATTTATTTAACTCAGAATTCTGAAGACCAGCTATAGCTGACCCAAATTCATTGTGTTTTAATTTTCTCAGGGAGTATGATTATAAACTACTTACAGCATTGTCCAGGCTGTTCGGAAGAGATACCCAATTGGAATTGTAAATTATGCAGTAATCCTTTGTTACTGGAGGTACACCGCTTCCAGAAGCATGCAGGATCCCCTCATCTGCAGTTACCTGCAATAAACCAGAGTGTTTTGCATTAAACAAACTTCAGAATATCAGTATACAGGCATTCTTCTAAAAGGCTATTAGGAGAAAAGTAAGAACCTATTCACTGTATAATGCTGCTTATCCTCATTTCAAATACACTGTATTTTTTACATGCATAGTTCACGTCACCAAGTAGAATACCATCAAGAAACCCAAGCAAATTATTTCAGATTCTGTATCCTTTACTTGCTAAGTGCAAAGCTTTATATAGAAAGCAATTAAAACAGTAAAAGTGGATTGAAGTTCTTCCCTCCTTGGAGACTCTAGAATTCCCCTACTAATAAAGGTATTGTTTAGCAAATCCTAGACTACTTTTTAGCAAACAACTGTAAACACAAAGATATCAACTACTGTAATTTAGGAAGAATTTGTGTAGTTAGGGAAATACTGGTGTCTATTAAGATTACTCTCTCACATTAATTTTTTGTTACTAATACAAATTATATAAAATATACAAAATATACAAATTATATAAAATATACAAATTATATAAAATTTCTGATAATTTTAGGGATATAGAGTTCTCCCCAAGCATTAGTATGCTAATAAAGGTCAGGTATCTCAGTGGATAAATTAACAAACTAAGGATTAAACGTCTAAGTAGTAAAAACAAAGAAGCATCATTTGTATCTCAAAGCAGTGTCACCTTAAGAAAACTGGGAGATGATCTCATTTTGACAGTTCTTCTTGAGACAGAAACTGACCTCCATATCAGGAAGTACCAATATATTTAATTAAAAATGATTTTGTAAGTTCCGAGTTGTCTGAAAGAGCACTGAGATATAAGCTTGAAGTAAGCAGGGGCAAGGGGGGAAAGCCCAAATATTTGTCAGATATACAACACTAATCATTAACAGTGCTATAGAGGCATTTCTCCTCCAGCTAGTGTATCAGTATTCTGCAGCAAGTGAGAACCACAAATGAAAGAAAAACATGTGATGGTATTGTTTCAGAGGTTTATGTCTGCCTGGCTTGAATAGCAAAAAACCTTCTTCAGAGGAATCCATTATATTGGTCACAGCGCATGAACATCTGCTGGGAGAACTGTGTCAAAGGGCCTGAGCACATTAACTGTTTAACATGTAACAGCTCTTCAGCTATCAGCTCCAGTAAGTTGCTCCATGATTTATGATCAGCACAAAAATTATCAAGCTTCCCTCTTAAGTGCTTTCACCTAAGAAGTGCAAACTAATGGTAAATTAAAAGCAATAAAGACTTCCAGCAGGTGCAAACCCAAGATGCTTCCATCCATTAACAACTCTTTCTGCTTCACAAAGTAGAATAACTGCTTTCTGGATTTTCCAGGAAATCAAGTGTTAATGCTACACAAGTGTAAGTCTACCTAAGAGGAGCGATTACTCGTTTATTTGACACGCATGTTTTGTTTGGCACACTTCCCTGCTCTGTGATGAATCAGGGAACACAATTCTTCCTCACAAGGTGGGGGATGGAGGACCAGAGCATGACGTTTACACTCATGATTTGCTGCTAGGCTTTAAAGACAGCATTTAGAACCTAAACTGAAAAGAAATGCTACATGCTACACCCACTTGGAACATCCCCACTAAAAAGCTGTTGCATCCAGCTGAACTTCTATTATTTTCTAATTGCTTCTGTACCCTTCTTTCACAACAGACAAGAGCTACTAGTTTGGGTACACAGCTTTGCAGTCAGCTGTGCCACTGAACAGTACAAAACAAACCCTCCTCTCAGCATACATGCAAAGTAAACATTTCTTACTGAGCACATTTTCAATCTTCTTTTTTAAGCAGAAGACCAAGAGTGTCCACAAAACTGCTCTTCAAAAAAATTAACCCATTTCCATAGGCTGACTTGCTCCAACATAAAAACATTCCGTTGTGGAGTACAGGCTGCCCTTCCCTAAAGGAGCATCATTATTTCTCACTTCAGGTTCAGATGATGCCCAAACAGATTTCTTCCTATTTGTGACAGGTGGTTCCCTCATCAGACTTCCTTACTTTACCATCCTCACATTTTTCTTGTATATTTCCTTACAGTTGATAGAGAAGAAGACATCTCATACTCTCTTCATCCTTATTTTTCCCAACACATCCCTGTTACTGCAGGGATATAAATTTAGCCTGACTGTAACCCCACCATGTAGAATACTGGAAGTTTTATGAATCAGTGGACATGAGACCAAATCAAGCTTATATTTACAATATCCATCACAGTTAGCATCTAGGTAAGACATACAAGAAAATCAAAGGTACAGAACAAGAACAAAATATTTTGTATGTAGCAAGAGGATAAACCTCACAGAAACATAAAAAGGTAAGAAGAAAGCTAGCAATGAACAGAACAAGCACCACTTTGTAGCTCTGCCAGCAGCCCTTTAACACATGCACACTGTCCCTCCTTCCCTCCCTTCTGGGAATTGCCACCCAGGGGAACCATCATCTATGATCAGAGAACAGCAGTGGTCATTCCCTGCACACCTACTACTGTCCTGAGCGATAACTCCCCATAGCGTCCATCTCAGGATACTGCTCTTGAGGCTCAATGACCTGGTCTCATGCTCACCACCACCACTACACCTGCATTTCTAGGGCAAAGGAGGAGGCAGTTAGGGGGCCTGCAGTCTTCCAGGAGAACAAGAGAAGCCCCTTCACTTGTCAGCAGCAGCAAAGCATTAGGTTAAAGACCTAAGCTACTCTTTAGAAAACGCCAATACAACTAATGACAGCTACATAAGACTCGCAGACTGTCACTGTACAGATGTACACTACTTCATCCAGAGGCATTCTCAAGGCACCAACAAACTGCGCTGTGCACCTACTGCTGAATATATCCAAGGGTGACTTCCTATGCAGGAATGTACTCTCCATCCTGTCCTACCAAAACAAGGTAAAAATTACGTTAAAAGCAAGAGAACAAAAATCCCACCAACAAAACAATCTGGTGGAGCAGCATTTAATACAGGTATGCATTTCATACTGCCTAAGCAGCTTACACAGGTTTCTGGCTTCCCCATTTCACTACTCTGTGATGCAGAATGGCCCAGATTTCCATGACAATATACACCTGTGTGCTGGGAGAAGATGCAAAGATAACCCATACAGGAACCAAGATGGCACTCAAGATGAACAGGCCAAAAGCCAAGACATACACAAACCACGAGCTCCTCCTTCCCCAGCACCCTAATTTAAATACCTCCAGAAAGAACAGCGTTTATCTACGCTGGCACCCCTGAGTCATTATCCAAACCCACCAATCGACCGAGGCTGAGCCCCGCTTGCACTCCCGGGCTGAGAGGATAAGGCAGGGACCTAGGGGACCGGTTCGGGGGAACCGAGGCCTTGCCCTTGCCAGGGTCGGGAGTCCCGGAACGACCCCGGGACACGGTTCCGACCGCTCTGAGGCGGGAGCGCACACCAGCCCAGTCAAGGGAGACAAGCGCGACGCCGACTATGCCTGCAGCCACGGGGATCCTCTATAGTGAGGGGTTACGGAGGAGTAAGGCGGAGAGAGGAAAACCCTCGGCCGGCGGAGGAAGGGAAGAAACGGGCGGCCCGGCCGGCTCCTCCGCCCCCCGCGGGCCCCCTGCCGCCCCGCACTCGCCCGGGCCAGCAGCCGGGTCCCGGCCCCTGCCACGGCGCGGGCAGCGCAGCCGCTTACCGGCGGGAGCAGCAGGCCGCAGAGCACGGCCCACAGCAGCCCGACGGCCCTCATCTTCCTCAGCCGCCGCCGCCGCCACCCGCTCGGGGAAGGGCCTCGGCTGGGCTCGGGCTCCCCGCGCCCGCCACGGAGCCTTTCACCGCCACCGGCTCCCGGAGAGGCGCCACTTCCTCTTCCGGCCACCGCGAACAGGGGGCCGGCCGATGCTGCTGCTGCTGCCGCCGCAGCCGGCAGCGCGGCCCCCCCTTCGCCTCCGCGCGGGGTCTCCTGGCCTCCGCCACAGGGCGGCGCTCCCGGAGAGGCGGCCCGCGGGAAGAGCTGCCCGACCCTCCTGTGTTGCAGGGAGGGAGAGAAGGGACCTAGAGTGAGGAGAGCTGGGGCCTGAGAGCAGTTCTGCCGACAGCAAGGGCCTTGCCCTGCCCACCCAGCCGCTGGGTCTCCTTTTGCCTTGTGCTTTCGCTGAGGTTTTTTTGTCAGCCTGTCAGGTTTTCCACCACGATGTGCGGGTTTTCAGGTTTATGCTGCCTGGAACCCTTCACAGCTATTACAAATACGAGGAAACAGTCGGTTTTGCCTCAGACAAATCTGAGTGTTTCTGGGTGATCAGGCAGAGATGCAAAGCCAGGAGAGATATGGCAGTGGTATGTCTTCAGCAAGAGCAAAAAGTACAAGAAACAGCAAAACGTGACTTAAAACAAAAGATTGAGGGCGTTGCCTTGTGCGTTTTGAAAACAAAAGCATTTCAGAGATGTCTTCCAGGCTTTGAGAACACTGAAAGGGCTGTGATGCATCACATGTAAGAGCAATGATTTACAGGAAGGAGACGGACTGAAACAGCTCCGTGATTTACCAGCTGAGGAAGTTGTGCAACATCTTTCACTGGAGGTTCCCAAGCGTTGGTTACGCTGTCCCTGCCGGGTCCCTCCAGAAGGGCCTGGGCCTGCCTCAAGAACAGCGTGCAGGGAGAGTGGCAGAGGTGAAGAAACGTTGGAGAAAGGAGATGATGTACACACAGACAAGATGGCGGAGGTGTGAGGGAAAAGGGAGATGTAAGAGGGCGGGAGCTGAGCTGCAGCCCAGCGTTAGTGAATCAAAGTAATTGATTCAGTAAATGAAAGCCTTCAGTGGGTAACCCGCTTGCTGGAGTTGCTCACAAACTAAGTGGTTAGTAGTTATTCCTGCTGAGGAAGGAGGTTCCTGCATGCGTGGTTTTCCCTCTGTGTGAATTAGAGGACAAAGCCATGTAGAACTTGTACAGGCAACATTCCCCACTGCACTATGACAGATTTTCAGTAAGCTGTTGCGGTAAAGATCTGAGTAGCATTTACATACCTTCAAATAAGTAGTGTTGTGATCAATATTTTGATGATAACAGGCAAGTTGTTTTTTTTTTCCGCCAGTGACAATCTTTGTGTCCACAACAGAACAGCCTTACGTATCTTACAGATTTGCTAGGTTGCCAAAGTATGCCCAACAATTTTATGTACTTAAATAGTGAAAGATAGTGGCACAGCATGACACAGCTAGTAATTCATATTCCATGCAGAACTGGTATTTAAAAAAATGGCTAGTACATTGTCCATCTGAGTGTTTCTATTTTGGTGCTGTTACTAGAGTAACCATGACACTTTCTGCCAACTACTGTCTCTTCTGAATCTAACAAGATCTAGATGACAGATTAATACAGATTACATCAATGAATCTATTAATTCTGTGATGCGTAAAGAGCTGAGAGTATGTACATGACAGTGTATTTTGGGCATGGAAAAAGTATTTAACCTGAATTGCAAGTGCAAGAGCTGCTCACAGGATCAGGTTCCACAGTGCCATGTCCTCCCCTACAAAATACTAATCCTTCTCCTTGTGTTCCCCAGCAAAGCACAGCAAGTTTGTTACGTCTGCAGCTGAAAGAAAAATAAAGGAAAAAAAAAAGAAAAAAAAAGAAAGAAAAGAAGAAGAAAAAAAAAACAACCAAGGAGAAATACTGGGTACAATTTCCTTTCATTTAAAGGAATTTTGAATGTTTAAAGGTATTGTGTAAACATTTCTTACATTAAACACATACCCCACAGTCCAGCAGCCCTGTTCTCACTAGAAATACCTGCATTGAAGAGCCCTAGGGTTAGTTCAGAACATGGGCAACTCATATTCAGGACATCAGTAGAAATTTCTTAGGCCATCTTTATTGGCAACTTAAGTAGCCCCTGATTTTTACCATTAGCTTTACTGCGTAACCAAAACTAAAATCAGATGATTTAGTCTCAAATTTCAGCACCTTCATTTGAGACCTTCAGAGCCTGAAGAATGTCTCAAAGCCCAAAGACTTTCAATTTGGAATGAGCAATATAGCTTCTACCCATAATCAGTGTAATAAAGTCTGTAACTCAACTCAGGCATAAGCAATAAGAAACAGAGGTGTTTAATGAGCACATTAGTGAGTGGAAACTGAAGCTAAATAGCCATTAGCACAGAAAATAAACCGCTTGAATAATGCTATACATCCTTTTCAAAGGGTTAATTAAATTATCCTTATTATCCTTTCCTTCCCCCTGCCTGTTTATTGCTGCATAAACACACAAATAATTTGACACAGAAGGAAAGACATCAAAAGGCCTTCCATTCCAAGGCCGTTCTCCTGACTCTCATTGCAGTAAGTGCTACTTTATGTTTTTTTCATATTTATCAGCCTCTTGGCTTTTGAGTAAACTCATCCCAGGCCATCTGCCTTTTTCTGTTCCTTTCCCTCTATCTCCTTATGCAATCAAATTTGCTCTTCCATTAGCTTAACTGTGAATTACTGTCTAATTCTGTTAAATTTGCATAAAATACCATAACAGAAAATAATTGCCTTGTTAGGAAGTCAGATTTGGAAGGGTGGCTATCAGCACTAGTATTTAAAAGAAAACATACTGCATAATTTTTAAAGGTCTAAGATTGTAAAAGGGACAATTATCTGGTCATAAACAGTAATGTCATATACAAATCAGTAAAGAGGAGATCTGGGGTTCATAAACCAATACACAGATTTCAAAAGGATGAAACAATTATTACTATGTTTAATTAATTTCTAAGTACTAAGAGAAAGCATTGTCCCAAATACTAAATCTATTTCTAAGAAATTTAGGAAGTGATGGAGAAGTTGAGTAGAAAAAAGCAGATGGCAAAGGAAGTGGTTTAACAAAAAAAAATTTTATCCCATCCCATAAACCATTTTTTTCAGAGCTTCATATTTCACAGCTTTTTGGCTGAAGCTTAGAACAAGACAGCAAAATAATGCTGTGAAACCTCTTGATTGAAGTGACACAGGGAACACTGTTACTGGAACCTGCTGTCTCTGTGAGACATATGGCAAAGATGAGGACATGTGCAACAGCCTCATGGAACCTGTCTTTCCTGGCAATAAAATAATCCAAAATATAGAAAGACTGGTATTTAAGAATTATTTATTAATATAAACACATGTCTAGCAACTTTTCCCCATGTACTAACAGCCTTATATGAAAACCAGTAAATACCAATCTGTGCATGAGATACCCGACTTCACTGGATATTATGCAGCAGAGAGAATAACCAATTCAAACGCATTTTCAAAGGTGATGTTTAAAGTAGTTGAAAGAAACTAGTGAAAGCCTTCCTCATATGGCATTATGCAGCAAAGTCACATTAGCATGCATTAACGAAGGACTATAAGCCTTACTTCTCAATTACATTTTCAAGCTTGTATCACACCCTCAAAGGTATTGAGTCAGTTTTTAATATTTTCTCGTGGTAGAGACTGCCAGGGTAAATGTGGGTAATTGCATTTAAAAGGATGTTACTTTCACCATTAACATGCAGCTTCAGCTCGTATTGAAACTGGACTTTCAAACTTACATATATTAGATTGATTTTTAAAAAATAGATTTCTCTCTAGAATGAGTGCCATTGTTTTGCCTGATCTATGAATCCTTCATTTTGGGCAGCTCACTGTGAAGAGAATAATTAGATTAATTACTGGTTATCAGTATAGTCTTCATTCACCTTTAGGCTCAGCTCAAGTCAGTTATGTAAAGTGTACATGTTTGTCTTAAGCACCAGCAAGATCAGATGCATGTAAATACACTATTTTATATATATATATAAAATTAATCCTGTAACCAAAGACTTTTTCTAGCTCTTTGATGAAGAATCTAAAATTAATTAGTCATCCACTTTAGAGGCCAATGTCAGCCTTAAAAACACACCAAATTCTCTCTTGGTAGTTTAAATGTAGATTTTAAGTCAAGTTTTTGTAAAACACTTCCAGTAAGCCAGCACAATCATACTAATTTCAGTTTAAAAGAATGGATTATTTCCTTCCATGTTACTTAAGATGAAGGTCCAAATATATACATATATATTAAAACATATATATTAAACCAGTAAAAGACATAATTCAACTCTTTTTTTTTTCCACTCCTGAATTAGGGTAGGCCCTTAGTAATAACTACTTTGATTTTGTTCAGTTTGGATGTATATGCAAATATCTGAGGAAACTTAAAATTTGTTACAAAGAGAATATTCTTCCCATTTACATTGTTTTAATAACCAAAAAGGGGGGGGAAGAAGCCCCACAACCAAAACCAAACCCTCACTGAGTAAAGTAGTTTCAGTACAACTTTGTGGCCTTGGTTTCATGAGTAATTTACTGTACAGGTCTCAACAGACACCTCAAAGTTGTTGTTCTTGTCCATCTGTTACTAACGGGACAGCCTAAACAGGATTAAAACTATGTTAAGAGAACTTCCTCCCACTGGAGCTACGCTTTTGGCCATATTAATAGGATGTGCAGAAACAATAGGATTTTGGCCATATTAATAGGATGTGCAGAAACAGGATATATGGAACAAGGACAATCACAAGGCATTCAGTAGCCATACTGCAATGCTTGATGAGCCAGTGAGGGCTAGGTTTGGGTGGTGCAGAGGCCAAAGCAAACCATGTTATTGTACACCCCAATCTCCCTGAAAGGACACATTTTATTTTAACATGAGTTTGCTCATCTGTAAGTTTCCAGGGGAAGACAGCAGTCCTATTTCAGTATCAAGAACCTCAGGTTATGAGCTATTTTGGCACAAGAACACATACTAGTAATGTCCCTGCCCACTCAGAGTGCTTTCACTATTTTCTTTTGTATTTCCTTTCTCTACATGGCATTGGGAGAAAAGGTCTTGATGGCAGTGTGTAGCCACGGTGAGCTCCTGGCCTCTCAGCCTGCAGAGAGTCCAGGAGAGTGTCACTCAAACCTTCTCAGGTGCACGGAAGCCTTCATGACCTTTCAGCTCCAGCACCTGGAAGCTGAATGTCAGATGGATCTAGTTAACTTCCCTGGAGTTTGGGCAGCATAACAGACTGAATGCTAATATCCTTTTACTACTGCTATTTTGTATTAACTCCAAGGTTTATTTGTTTTGTGTTCCATAAAAAGCAGCCATCTCATCTTCGAAATATAGATGTGGCTTCAGTCTGCAGCTACTGCAACCCAAGCCAGCTTTCTGGGTGGCTCCAGACTTTGTGGAAACAGCTCTGTAGGCCATTGCAGGACAAGGATACTACCATTCATTAAGGTTATATTGGCAATCTCTTGACTCAAAGTCCCAGTTTAGTCATGCATTTAAGTGCCCAATTTCCTCCATGTACTAATTACACACATGTTAGGAGTATTTTCTAATTGATATGAACAAAGCTCTCCTGGGCATTGCAGATAACAGACGCCAACACGCACGTTCTGCTCTCTGCTAGTTCTTCATAAGCATATACCAGATTACCTCTCCACAGCTTCTAAACCTGCCTCACTTGTGGATCTTATCTTTCTGTAGTTTCCCAACTGTAGTTCTGAAGATCCATGAGCCTCTCAGACCACCTTTCCTGGAGTATGAAGAATTAAACAATAACAAAGAGACTTTTTGCTTTCACATAACAAAGTACAAAACTTGCTCAGAGCTGCATGTAGTGGTAAGTTTAACTCCACAGTTTAAGGCTCTGTTGAAGAAACAACAGGCCAGTTCCTAGAGGACCTTTTCTGTACAGGACTAGGAAACTGGTTACGTATACACTGTAACCACATGGATATCAGCAGGAAAACTACTGATGTAAGAAACTAGGGCCTTGTGTGCCACTGAAATTACTGTGGATGAAGAAAGGGCAGTGTGTCTGCAGAAGCCCAAAGACCAACCACTTAGAGCATCTAATACCTTTTCCGTATACTGTCTGCAGGTTTATGCAGCATTATGGGATAGTCAGTAAAGCCTGGCAGGGACATCAAGGATAAGACAGGTAATACTTAAAATAAAACCAAAAAACAGTTACTCCCCCCAACCCCGATTTTTCTTTTCTTTAAACGAAGAAAACAGATGCAGTGCTGAAACTGTGCATATAAAAGACTTGTTCCTGCTCTGCTTGCAAGTGATTTTCCTCCAAAAGGAACAATAAAATGCCATCAAGCCAGAGTAGCCATGCTTCATTGACACATTATCTTGATATAAGGTCTTCACAGCCTACGACATAGATTAAAAAGTTCAATCCTTTGGTCTTATTTACTGTATTTTATTCCAGTCAAGCTCAAAATGCACCAAACTCACAGGCGCATCCCACAATGGAGTAATCTTGCATAAAGCAGACAGAAAAGACTTGATGTAAAATTGTGCTCCCTGGTGGAGAAATTTTATTTTGTGCAATAAAAGCTCAAGCCATGCTGATCCATCACTTAACCAACAGGTTTACAGTGCAGAGAGAAGACCAAGACTTTCTACAATATGAAAAGAATGTGAGTGCATAGTTCAACGTAGTTGTTATAACCAAGATGGGTTTATACTGAATTATGTAACAGGTTACAGCTAGAGAAGGTTTCTAAATATACAACAAAGGAACCCCCCCAAGTCATAAGACATATTTTTACGTTTGGTTAGATTTTAAAAGTAATGCCACTGTTAATGCAGTAGCAAAACATTTCCTTTTAATGATGTGACACTTTAATACGGTCCTATATAATACTACAGAATCTGATGAAAACAGGTGAGTTTTACATCAGATAGTGTTACTTGGTTTATATAACAGGAACTAGGATTCTTTTGTAAATAAGGATTTAATAACGAAATTCTGTTGATTTATTTTAAGAGAGAAAAACTGATATGATAACCAATGCCTTTCTTTCTGGTTATGCAGACACCACTGATCATAAATGTACTGAATGGGTCTTCAGGAAATACTAATTCCTGTTCAGTGGGGTTTCTTACAGTGTTAACAAAACCCATCTATTTTTGTGACAGCTGGGTAGGCATGGACCAGTGAATGCATGAACTCACTTTAATAGCTGCTGAATTTTACTCTACTCTTTACAAACAACTTGGCCACTTTATGCTTCCTCAACAGTATACAGGATTTAGCCGTTTTAAACTCTGTATCTTAACTAGGCTCTTGGAATAAATCTGAAGTTAGAAGACAGAAGTATGAAAGACCTTAAAAGAGCTAACTCATGCTAATTTAAAAATGTATTAAAATTTGGCATGCATTCCAATTCAAGAGTAAGGATCTAGGAAAACATGGATGTTAGATTTCTCTTATGTGGTTGCAGAATGTTATGATTAACTGTTGACTACTACAGAAAGTAACATTCTCTCTCCCTCTTTGGCCCTTTGAGAAGGGTTTTGGGGTTTTTTGAATGCATACAGAAACACAGAGCTACCTTTCATTATTTTAGGTTCCCTGATATAATCGGAAAAGGCAGCCTACTAATTCAGCTAAGGCAGCAGTCTAGATCTAGGAAGTGTCAGAAGCCACAGAGAATCATGCAAGTTAAAAGATTTGCCAGCTGTGTGCGGTTTTAGATGGAAAAAAGTTCATAACTGATCTTATGCCTAGAGCAAGGAGAGAGTTCTGCTGACTTCCACCATAACTGATATGGCAGCAATTTAAACACTGGTATTCAGTTAATCCCATGACAGCAAGCAGATTTCTTAAATTTCTGCCCTGGCAATCACTCAGTTTTGAGCTGGAGAACAGTTGTCAGTGACTGGGTAAAAGAAAAACCCAGCTCTTCTTCAGCTTTTGGTCACCTTTAATAGAAAGGTGAATAAGAGCCAGGTAATAAACTGTAGGTTGGGAACAGCTAAATATTTATGGCTGTTTATTTAAATATTTATGAAGTGCTGGAACTCTGCAAGACACTGTTTCCATTTAATACTCTCCTGCAATTTGTCCTTCACAAGACTGAATCACTTAATCCATACTTTTTGTTTAACTATATGCAAGAACAAAAATCAGTTCATCTGAAAAATAAGAATCTCAAAATCAAGGAGCCAGAAAGACAAGTGAGATATCCCTTAAAGTCCTGTGTAGTTATCATTACAGATAGATAACAGAGAGTGATCTTAGATATGTTTAGTTTAAAATTCAGTAGTAATCATGCAAAACTAACAGTTGTGAGCATGTTGTAGCACCACTTGAAATTAACAGGCAATTTATTATTAATTAGCCCTGTCAGTCATACATTGCATGTATGTATGCATGTCATACAGTGCATGTATGGAAAGGAGACAGCCCAGTAGTTGAGAGAAACGTCTGGTTTCTAAGCCTCAGTTGAGAGTGGGCGTGTTTGCAAAACCTCAATTTTTAGCTACTTAAGTGTTATCACAGCAAAGCAGGAGTTTCACCAGGTTTTGGAGACTCAGCTAACTGCCCATGTTAGAGTTTGCTTCCCATCAAAAAACATTAAAAAAATATCAAAGTACAGCTCAGTAGATTTATGCAGTAGGTTGTTAGCCACCTAAAAACCACACTAAAGTTATATTACAGGCTACAGGATCCCACTTAGCAATTCAGTTTAGCCCATGTAAGAAGTACAGGCATGTGGTACCTTCCAATTAAACTAACCTTGGCATTCCTTGAGGAGAGAAAAAGACACAGACCAAATCCCCAGGCAATTTATCCTGACTTCCAATCCCACCTTGTAACTTTGCAAGTTTTTTGGGACACAGCTAGGAAGTCATGCACAGTGACAAGTTACAGGTGCGACTACAACACTACCAAGACAGACCATTTTAAGGATAACTTACAGTAACTCCTTCAGAAGCTACTACGCAAAGAACACCAAAGCTTGCACTGGCCTATTTAAAACTTGAGAACTCTGCCTACTCCATGGTGAAGAGGTTTTAGAGAATCTGAAAGCACAGTCCAGGGGGTCCTCATAAGACAGAGCAGATTGTGGCCTTCTCAGGGTTTCCTATATCTCAACAGTTGCAGCAGTGCCATTTGTGTAGCCACCTTTAGACTTCATGTGGTCCTGAATTGATACAGCCTAGAAAAAAAAGTTTATTAGAACACACATCTCATAAGGTATGGTTGCCAGAGCAACTAATAAAAGCATTGATTTGAAGAGGCAGGTGAGCCATATGTTTACAGTGCTGGGTTCCAGTGGTGGTAGGAAAAATAACAGCTAAACCCTGGACAGTTAAATACTGGTTTAAGTCAGTGCGTAAAATGGGTCTCGTTATCCCAAATCCATTTATTCTTACATCACTCTGGCAGAGCTTTGACTCCAAGGTGATGTGTTATCTGGACCTACTATCAAGTGCATCCAGAGAATCCTTATTCAAAAGATTCTGATACGTAAAGACTGGGGAAATTAGCACTTCTTGCTGTATGTATTTTCCACAGTATCTTATGTTTACAAACTAAAGGGCAGTTCTGTTCTGATGCTATTCTATTAAGGAAAAAAAAAAAGTAAAAGTCAGTTTCTCTCTCTCAATAATCTAGAGGTTTATTAGCTACCTACTCTACAGGCTACTGAGGGGAGATCTCTGCTTATCCAAGAGGTGCACACTTACTGATGTATAGTCACTACTCATCTCTCCTGCCCCAACATGCGCAGTGTGTACAAAGTTCATTGGTTCTCCTATCATATTCCGGTCCAGTCTCCGGCGCCTCTTCTATAAGAAAGAAGGTACCTTAGGTCTCTATTCTGCAAACGTGAGCAGCTTTCAGACAGATACAAGCAGCTGAGATTAAAAAAAGACAGTGAATACTGACCCCTAATGACTCCTCATGGTAACTGGGCTGAAGTTTCAGCCTTCCTGCAGTAAAACAGAGTTAAATTCTCTTCTATTACTGCTAAATGAATTTTAGCAAAAAACTCTCTTTAATGTTGGAAAGTCAGGGCCTAAGAACTGCAAATATTCCCATGGCCAAACATGGTCTGGTTTATTCTTTTATGTTACTTAGCTCAAACTAATTAAAACAACATGACAGTGAAAGTGTTTTCCACATAACTGAAAGATAACTTCAAATCTGATAATGGATGCGCATCTACCTACCGGCTGGGGCTGTTCACCATTGCACCAGTTAAAACAAAACAGGAATTCAGTCATTATATTTTCAGCAGATAGTAAGGTCTTGTTAAGCACAATTATTTCTCTGGGAGTTAAAGCAGTAGAAGGACCAAGATGCAGTTCCTAAGTAAGTTTAGGAAGGAATTCCTTGTGCAGATTCACTGGTAAAAATCACCCAAAGCATCTGATGAGTTGTCGTGTTCAGCTACTGCTGAACCCAGGACATGAGTAATACCTGCAAAGAGAGTATTAGTTAAATTTATACTAAAATATACTGAAGTCTTGTAACAGTTATTGAGCAATACACATTTTGGAAGACTAAACAAAACTCTAAAAATCTTAAACATACCTGGACAGAAGAGTAGCATAAATTTTAAATCGGTATGTTCATGTCAGGAATCAGGGCTCAGAACTCCGCACATATACTCCCAGGCAGACAGTAGTATAAGGTCTGATTTCGTTACAGAAGAGTAGCAAAAGTAATGCTAGAATTAAGTTAGGTCTTGTATAACAATTTATGATCAGGTTTTAAGCAGAGCTTTGAAGCACAACAGATTGAATGCTTAACATTTACAAACCAGTGCAAAAGAAAGACTTGTTCTTAACATCTAATACAGTTACTCTTCGTAGATACACAAAAGCTCAAAATAAAGGATTTTTTACAACTCCAAAAAAGCCCATAAAAGGGAAAAAAAAAAAAAAAAAGGCAAAAAGCTTTGTACACCAGCAACAGGAACTGTTCATCAGAGCCTAGAGCTTCCCAGAACATATAAAACTATTGACACAGCACTCTTGAACTGGAAACACAACCAGGAAGCTGACTTTAAGTGCCCTGAAGCCATCATAAAAAACTTTATAGTGGTTAAAGAGTACTACTGTCTACCTCCAAATCAAACCCAGGGCTATAGAATAGCCTATCATAACAACTTCTTCATGCCCCAGAGCATTTAAACAATATTATAATGTGTTAATTTATAAAGAAGGTGTGGGGTGTTTTGATAAAGATTACGGCTTAACAGAAGTTACAGCTTCATCAATTCAATCTTCCTGAGGCCCCACTGAAGCCTTCACAACCAACCAATGTAAACTTCTCCTTCACAGGCATTTCTTATGTAGGCCCACAATTACGTAATTAGCAGATCTGTTTCTTTCACCTTAGTGGTTTTCTTCCACTTCATCACTTCTCCCAGTTCAAGCAGATCATTTAAAGTTCTGCCATTTATCTTTCAAAGCATTCTTAGCTTTAGACGGCCTATGCGATATATTATTGCAGAATGTGTCATAAATTACTCTATATTTATCCTTGATGGTCTTAATATAACTCATTATCTGGCTCAGTTACGATTTTTCACCTCATTTCATCCTCTCACAATGGCCTTTATCACCACTGATGCCTTGTTTGGGTGCAGCAAAGAAAGGACAGTGGCTCACAGAACCATGAGGACATAAAGAAGCCAAAGCTTTCACCCACTTCACATTAGTTGCAGATTTTGGGGGTTTATTTCATGCTAAAGAGACTGTATCAAAGCTAAGATTGTCTTGAAAATCATGAAGTATGTCACTATACACAAATAACCTGTTTTGAAAGCAGACTGACTGAGCCGAGCATCAAATTAGATACAGAAACATCCCCACCCAAAAAAAAACCCAGTTCAACGCCTGCTGTCCTCCCACCGTACCCCCAGCATTTGGCCATCCAGCTCCGTGGGGCTCCGAGTGTACCTGGGTGTTACCTGCTGCTCCCAGGAGTCCTGGCAGGGTGGTACCTCCTCATTCAAGCACTGGCACGCAGCCACCTCTGGAGTGTCTTGGCAACTCCAGCGCATCTACAGTTCATATCCCTGGGTTATAATTAATCCTGAGTGCTAAGCAAGAATGCCTCACTGTGATCCTAGATCCTTCACTCTGCAAGATGCCGCAGAAGCCTGCTGTGCACTTCACGCTTTACCTACAGGTGTCAGAAAAGCAGAACGGAAACCAAAAATAGCACCCTGGTTTGGCGTCAGAGCTGTGCAGCCGTGCAGTTTTCCCAGCACTATCCATGCAGCCTGCGGCTCGCTTCCACCCCTGCGGCAGCGCTGCAGGTGTCCTCCTGGCACACAGCACTGCTGGATGTCTTCCTGTTGTGTTTTACACAGAACTGTTCTTTTCCTCTGCATGAGTCAGTGTCATCCTCCAGGACGGGAATGTCTGCGCTGGGGCACAGGACACCACCTTCCTCCTCCAAGGCTCAAGGTTTCCACACGAACTGGAAGAATTTAAAGAACATCTGAATGTGTTTGGGCTTGCTCAGGACTAACAAAAGGCAACCAGAATCCACAAATTGAGGAGAAAACAACATTTTGTCACTGTTGGCACACAGAGTTGAACTGGACAATATCCTGTTGTTCTGTTTTTCACCATAGCAGCAGTATCATTGAGGAGAGAGAGACAAAGGGCCAGGGAAATGGCTAGCACACACAGACACAGATGTGGAATGAGATGGGCAGGATACACAGGCATTCTGGGGTCTGCAGCCTTAAAGTGCCTGAGAGCTTTATGTTTAGATACACTATACTGAGCATAACATTCCATTTGTTCTACCATAGCTGTGTATTTAAAGGTATTCAAAATTTTACTGTATTTTACCCATATCAGTTCCGTAGAAGTGAAAAATGTTTGCCTGAATCAAAACAGAATTCTCCCTTTCCCTAGACATGAGAGGTGCGTGGTAATCTCCATAAATAACCTCACTAAACTTACCTGTTCTTCACAACTGGCCTTTAGACTCAAGGTCTGATCACAACAAATCCTGGACTCCGGGCTGTCAGTGAGTGTTAGCATATGTCAGTCATCACATCGGCAGGCCCAGGCTGCCATCGCCCTTCCCCAGAGGAGTTGTTTAATCACAGGAATTTCTGAGTCCGGTTGTTGTCATTTTCGTTCCAGCTCTGTCAGTGCTGAATTGATGTGAACAGCATTTTTTAGCCTCAGTGCCTTTCCAAAAAAAACACAGTGCTTCTAGTTTGTTCATTATCCCTACTTTGCTTATTTGATATTTATCTCATGTTAAAATCCCGGAACAGTTGTGTGTTTATCTCAATGGCAAGGTGTGGTAAAAACAGTGGAATTTGTATTTTTAGATCAAAAATCAGTTTTAAGCATCAAGCTTGAAGAATGCATCTTGCTTGGTGAAAGGTGAGGAGTAAAAAACAATAAGTGACCAAGATTTTGGAAGAACCTTAGAGCCAAACAGCTGATATCTGTGGTAGAGTGAATTTAACTGCTTGGAAAGAGCATCCCAATTTTACCAGAATTTGGATTTAGTGTGAGATGCATTCCTTAAAACTACATAATAACACTACTATGTAGTATGATTATATATTGGCTTTCTGCCTTTGTGAAGCTTCATGGAAAGCTGAGAATAGGGTTTTACCCTGTGGAGACCTCCATTAGCCTCGGAGTGTTGATATTCTCTGAAGAGATTTGAAACTTCTCCTTTCAAAAGCCAAGTAGACACACACACACACACAAAAACCCCACGCAAACAAAACGCAAAACTCCACCAAGGCAGCTCCTCTTGCAAAGTGGAAATGAGATTAGTCACAAAATGAAAGAAAAATTGCATTTTTCACTAACTGCCCATTCCCCGCCAAAAAAAAAAAAAAAAAGAAAAAAAAAGAAAAGCCAAGAGACCCAATTATGTGTCATTTGGAAGTTAAAAATAACTGCGGGAGAAATGAACTGGAGCCTAACCAGAAGAAAACTAGTAAAAATCACCAGCAGCAGAGAAGCCGGATGGTTGGCACCACACCACCCACTGCTACTGCTGCTGTAAACACCGTGGGGTCAACAAACCGAGGTACCAGTTTGTAAATTACGGAGTTTAATGTTACTAAGAATAAACTGAAATAATAGCAATAAAACCAGGCTGTGACCATGACTCTTCCTTCTTCAGAGGAGGGAAAAAGCTTTCACAACAAGAGGTGTCGTCCCTCAAGCGCAGCAACTGCCGGTCCTGCGGTTTGCAGCAGCCCAGGCTCAAGCAGCTGAGGCACAAACACACCCTCCAAGGAAACGCGTGTGCTCTACAACTGCCCTTGAGAGCGGGGGGTTAGAGCAGACAAACCCCCCGCACCGAGCTCCCCGGCCCGGTTCCCTCATGCCTGTTACAACAAGGACAGGCCGTGACCTTGGCCGCGGGATGCAGCGCATCAGCCGCGGTTTGCTCTGCAGAGCTGCACGGCTCCCCCTGACCCGGAGCAGCCGGTGCGGCGCGCGCCATCCCCTCGTGCCCTTCCCCCTCCCAGCCACACCACAGGGCAGGCGGTGGCCGCACGGCCCGGCTCCGGGCAGCCGCAGCGCTACGGCGCCGTTTCGCGGGCGAGGCGACGGCTCTAAAACTCGGCCGGTGCTGGAGCGGCTGCCAGGAGCCGCCTGCGGCCGCTCGGACAGGGCCGGTAACGGCTCGGTACGGCCAACAGCCGCCTCGGCGGGACGAGGGCTCGGGCACTGCCCGCAGGGTCCCCGCGCTACCGCGAGCGGTGCCGCAGCCGCTGTACCGGGCCCCGACGGTTGGCGGCGCAGCCTGAGGAGAGCGCGCGCGCTGCAGCCGCCAGAGCCGCCCCTCAGGGCGCGACGCCTCTGCCATTGGTGCAGCTGACACCCCCCCCCGCGAAGCGACGGCCAATGAGCGCCGCCGAACCGCCGCGCCGGAACACTGTCGGGTGTGAGTGAGAGCGCGCTGCCCAATAACCGTAAGGCGTCAGCGTTCTGTGCTTTCCATTGGCTGCAGAGCGATGGCAGCCGCCCAATGGGCGCGCAAGAGCGCGAGGGGAAGCCGCACGCAGGGGGAGCCCGCCTCCCTTTGCGGAGCGCTCCGGCGCGGCGCGGACCAGCTCTGCTGCTGCTCCCTCCTCCTCCGGCCATGGCCTTGCCCGGCAGTTGACGTTTGGCCTTTCCCCTCTCTACCTTCCTCTCCTTTTTCAGCCCTTTTCTCCCCTCTCCCCGGGTCCCGGCTCAGGCACGTAGGCGGCCGGTACCGGAGACACCGGGTCCCCAGTCCCTCTTCCCTCACCACCCCGCCCCTCAGGACCGGGCTGCAGGAGTCGGGCCGGGCGGCTGCCGGACGCGCCATGAACATCATCATCGGCATCGGCGGGTAGGAGCCGCGGGGCGGGCGGCGGCGGGCGGTGATTCTGCTGTGGCGCTGGGCCCTCTCCTCCCCCGCCCTTTCGGTGCTCCTCGTGCCGCAGTGTCGCGAGCGCGGCGGGTGAGGGCGAACGGCCCCGCGCACGTGCCCGGCGCGCTTCCCACGCGCGGTCGCTGTCGCCGCAGGGTCACGAACGGCGGGAAGACCACCCTGACGCGGCGGCTGATGCAGGCCCTGCCCAACTGCAGCGTGGTGCACCAGGACGACTTCTTCAAGGTGAGCGGCGCCAGCCCGCCCGCGGGAAGGCGAGGGGTGACCCCCGCGTGCTTCCGCCCTCGGCGCCTGGCGCCCTGCCCGCCTGCCGCGCTGCCCTGCCCCGCTCCCCTCGGCTCCCCGGCCGCCTGCTGCCGTGCTCGGCTGGGCTGGGGGATAAGCCTGCGCTGTGCTGCGTGCGCTGACTTCACGTTTTCTTTGCTGTGCGGCGTGCTTGTGTTGGTGGGAAGATAGAGAAGCAGGCGACTTTATCTTAGCCTCGTTACTGCTGCTTTTTATCTGCATGCAAAGAAACCTGGTGGAGGGTTAAGATTTCGCTGTGTAGCTTCAGGGGTCGGATCTTGAATCTTACTTTGAAACAAGTAACATGCTTTCCAGTAGCTGTCCTGACCAAAGAGTTTGTTTTCTTATTATTGTTTCAGCCCCAAGATGAAATAGAAGTTGAAGATGGGTTTAAACAGTATGATGGTAAGGCTTTGCTACAGCATTATCAAATTAAAAAAGTTTGTGGTTTTTTTGATGCTTTATGTGCACTGTTTTTGTACCCTGTTATTGCTAGATGATATTAATTACTGCTTAGTAATAGTTGTCTGTTTTGTCTTAGTGATTAGTGCGTTAGACATGGAAGCTATGATGAGTACCATAAATGCTTGGATAAAAAACCCAGTCAAGTTTGAACGTTCTCATGGTATCAACAACACATTGGATGCCCCAATCTTAGAAGATAAGCAGGGAGAAGATGAAACAATCCACATTCTTATTGTTGAAGGCTTCCTCCTTTACACCTACAGGTAATCAGATGTGCCTTCATGTATTTTGCTTTTACGTGATAGGCAAACCTCCAAGGGAATAAAAATACCTTTTCTAAACCGAGAATTAGTAGCTGGTATTGATTACTGCTGAGTGTGGGTGTTACAAGTCTGAAGATGGCTCTAGGTGCAGGAAATGGATGTAGTTTTACTTTTCCATTTCTTGCTGCTAATCAAACAGCTTAGCTGTGCCCAAACGTGTCTTTCAGGCCGCTGATTGATGTGTTCCACCATCGGTACTTCCTTTCCATTCCGTATGAAGAGTGTAAAAGAAGAAGAAGGTGAGTTGCTCTTTCTGGGTTCCCCTGCTAGCCCAATAGCATTTTACCCTCCTCAAGACTGTTTCTCTGAAGCTTTTAGATGAGAAAGGATAAACACTAATGTAACTGCTATGTTAGATTGTAGCTTCCTTCCCCAAACAATCCAAAAGCTTCCTCCCCATCTGTTGTGTACATTTCAAACTATACTGGGGTTCTCTATTGGGCTGTATTGTGGCACACATACACTGTTCTTAATGCAAATGAAACATTAAACTTGAACATATATTTCAGAGGAGTAAGCAGACAGCTGTTTAGCCAAAGCTCTACTTTAAGAGAGGATTATTGATCAATGTTAAGATCAGTCTTCTTAAGAATCCTTTTTGCCTCTGGAACATTTTGGACCCACAGATCAAATTCCAGCTTTTGTGGGTATCTTTGTGCTTGTGGCTTATGGTAAATACTTAACTTTTGATAAGCTCAGGAACTACACGGGGGCTAACAGGCTCAGGTTAGTGTGTAGACAGACTGAATCAACTATCTGTCATGCTCCGGCAGGGGGATTGGACTAGATGATCTTTCGAGGTCCCTTCCAATCTCTAGCATACTGTACTGTGTGTGATCTCCCTGAACTGCAATTACTATGCTAGAGTAACAATGTCTTAATTTATAGTTCAAGGAATTACACTGTACCAGATCCACCTGGATTGTTTGATGGCCATGTTTGGCCTATGTATGTAAAGCACAGGAAGATAATGGAAGATCTTGGAGTTGATGTGGGTAAGTCCTTTAATGACAAAAGCACTTTGGAAAAGATTCCTATAGGAGACTCCTTTTCAAACTGGGATATATGTGCTGGTTAGATGCATGAGAAGAGTTTGAAGCAGGTGGATGGAGGATATTTCTGTGATACCAGTCAAATGCTTGCTCTTTCGGATCTGTTGGTCTTACAGAAACTTTCAGTTATAGCTCCCTTCTTCTACTTTCTTACTTTAAGTGCACTTGAACGGAACAAAATCCAAGGAGGAGCTGTTTAATGATGTGTATGGACAGATCCAGAATAAGATTGAAGAATTACTTAATATGCAGGTACATGTTTATGCTTGTAATTGCAACGCAAAAGTCAATCCTTTTAAAGTCTGTGTCAAAAAGCATAAAGCTGTAACATGTTCATGTGTATCTTTCTGTTTAGAAATAAGCTGCTTCCGATTCTTGAGAGTGAAGATGACTCCTGTTTGCTCCACGCTGCCTACCTGCCTGCCACTAAAGTTCCAGCTTCTATGAAGACTCTCAACTCTTAAATTCGACTTTGTTCAATCTTCCCTTGAAACTGAGTTATACATGGTCATAATTAAAAAGCACTTCCCC
The DNA here is from genome assembly GCF_033815535.1 of Pezoporus flaviventris. Taxonomy (NCBI): domain Eukaryota; kingdom Metazoa; phylum Chordata; class Aves; order Psittaciformes; family Psittacidae; genus Pezoporus; species Pezoporus flaviventris. Next base: position 10,969,342 of record NW_026892554.1, read on the forward strand.
TTTGTCTCTCATCTTAATTTGTGCTTCAGTCTCATGGGGCCTCAAATGAACTTAGTCTTTTCCCAGTCATGTTATTAGTTTGTGACAGCAAAACATCATAGTGTGTACCTACGTATTTACCTGTATATACTTAATGTAAATTCTTCCCTTCAATTAACCTGCATTAATTTCTGATCCAACTAACTGGGGATCATCTTGCTGAAGAAAGTGGGTTGATCTTGCTTTTCAAACATGAGACCACAATAGGCTGCTTTCAGGCCATTTTACTAGCATTAAATTCTGTTAAATTCAGTGTACACATTGATCTTGAATGCAGACAATTCAGTTTAAAGTTGGAAAAGATCTTAGATATACAACAGCTTTAAAATTACTGATGTCTCCAGACAATTTCAGTAGTGCTCAGTAGCTTGAGGCAAGTTCATATTCCTGTCTGTGTAGAGAAGTAGTTTAAGGCCTTGGTTTATTTAGAAAAGCAGTGAAAGAATATGAAGGCTTAACCCCTAGTAAGGGAAGAAGTGACTTTAGGACAAAAGCTTGATTTAGGAAAACAGTACGAGGTGGCCCAAGAGGGAAGCTGTGTACTGATCCACTGTGAGAACAGCCCTTGAAAAAGGACTGACCAGGCAGCAGTTACTTGAAGCCCAGATGCATAAGCTTCCTGATAGGAGCTGGTCCTCCCCAGTATCCCCTAGAAATGGAGAAAGTTCCTTCATCAAATTCATGTATGTACTATCAAAGTAGGGTGTGGGGGGGGAGTGTTTTCTGGTTTACTCCCAAAAGATCCTATACTTGCTAAGAGGTGAGTGCTGGGAGTTTGTTTTGGAGAACCTGTGTTTCAGTGAGGTTTTCATTTTGCAAGGGCTGCCAGTCTGTGCAATTCAACCCTTGTCTGGTAACAAAGCCTTGTTACTAGCAAAGTGCCCCAAATACTCAGAAAATGAGGCCTTAGTCACAGTTACCGACTTCTTTTCCAGCAAGGAACTAAGCCAGAACAGGTATCTGTACTTGGGCTTTACCCGAATAATCACAGCAGCTCTACCTGTTCAGGATTCAAATACTTACTTGAGTAGTGCATTCCAATAGAGAAAAGGCATCATATCAGCTTTCATATGGTACATGGTTACTCTCTCCTTACTCTGGTCAAGGGGAAAGGTCTCCAATGGCTGAGCGTTGTAGTCAAATTCTGCTAGAATCACCTTGTTGTAGCCTGTTACTAGCGGGCAGGAAGTATATCCATCGTACTGCAATGAAGAACACCCCTGTTCATTACCCTGAGCAAAGTCTAAATGCCAAGGTATTACAATCCAGATGGTTAGCATTCATATTTCAAAATAAGTTGCTTGGAGGTTTCTGTATGTGTAGCATTAATATCAGCAAATTTGGGAGGCTGCTAAGCCAATTGTGGTTTAATAACCATAATACTAAGCCATGTTATTTCAAATGTAGATTTGTTTAACATGGGTAAAATCAGAACTGACCTAGAAGAGGGCTTTTTGTATTGGTTTTTGTAACCAGAAGAACAGGTGAGCAGTAGATCAGGATGAGAGGTGCTGGTTTTAACAGGTAGTGTGTAAACAGGACCTTGAATCTAGCCACAAGAATTTCCAGAGGATGGCAGGACTATGGTTAATGATATTCAGGTTAGTACCCCAAGGAGTATTAATTCAGAAGCCATAGGTAAAATGAAACCCAAGTCTCAAAGAGAAATCTGAACGTAGTTACAGGCTTAACATCTGTAGTACAAAACCTTCAATTTAACTCCTTAAGAGATCCTATTCTGTGCAGGGGAGGCCAGTTTCAACATTGTACAGAAATAGCACATCTCCAAGGGTTTTCCTGGAGCAGGCATTATAGCAGTCAGGTTTTACTCTAAGTAAGTCTCCTGCATTGGTGAAGAACCCAGACTGATCTGTGTTTAAACTTCTTTCAACTGAGAAGCCAGGGAATTTAATAGAGAATATTTTTAATGGCAGTATCAAGAATATGAATTGTGCAACTAAATTACTATTATACAGCATTTAGCACCCCCTTCCTGCCTTCTGGTTCACACCTTTAGCTGCTTGCAAGACTTCCTGCATGAGAATGGAGAAAACATTTAAGACAACTTCCCTAACACAAGATCTGTAGGTACCTTTTTAGTTGGCAACTGGTTCTTCATTACCAGGGAAATAGTTCTGTCAAGCACTCCAGACTGGGCAGCTACAAAACGATACAAAAGTGTATTAGAGTTTTGTTTCAGGCAGCAATTATTGCCATTACTAGAGCAAACACTGTCAGCCAGGCATTTTGTTGGGCAATTCAGCTGGAATTGAATGTGCATGTCAAATCAGTTTGGAAAGTCCACAGTCCCAGGTAAGAAAAACCAAAAACCTGGAATAATGCTTTAGCCTCACTGTTTCCAACCTGCCAAAGCTCAATAACACTTTAGCTATATGGTTTTAGTCTATGGCCATTCTCCTATATGAAATTATACTTGCTCAATATTCCCCAGCACTAAGGCTCTGGCACACAGAGTTTTGTTTCATTTTGAGCACTGGAAGGAAGGTACTCTAGACCCATTTGCTGGAATAGTTGACTATAGCATTCTTCAGGTTACATGAGGAATATACTGATAACCTTCCTTTCAGTTTTTTAGTTATGAGACTGTATGCCAAAAGTGTTTTATATTGGACCCTGTGGCCACAAGTACAGAACATGCGATTCTTCAACAGTGACTTATCGGTTTGCTGACACGTATGAATGAGCTGCTAAGATAGAGCAGAAAGTTTTGTTACTGAGGGGTGACGGAATGCAAGAGCAGTGTGCTCGTTTCATGCCATTCTGCAGACACAGAAAATGCCATTAGTTCAGTATTTCAGGAGACACGGGTCTTTTACAAAGCTCAAAATAGCTGAAGTCAAGCCCTCGGGAGTAAGAAACTAAAAAAAAAAAACTCACTGTCACTCCCCTACTTCTCATTACACACAAACACACACGTGTGCAACTTCACCTACGGCTGCAGCAGTTTTGGAAGTTGGAAGGTTGGTGCAGTCTCCAATGCCAAACACATTAGGGTACTTTTTATGTTGTAGAGTTTCCTTATCTACATCCACCCAGCCAACTTCATCCGAGACACAACTGTTGACAAGTACATCAGGTGGCCCCATGGGGGGTGTGACATGAAGCATTTCATACTAGAGAGAAAGAAAAGGCACTCAACAGCTAGTTTATCACAGCACATCGTACCTGTGTTCATATGAGGCAATAAGCAGTGTGAAAAGGGCTTTTTTTTTGGGGGGGGGGTTGGTTTGTGGGTGTTTATTGGTTGGGTTTTTTTTAGTACATAGAATGAAAATTTGTCTGCAAATTTGAAGTGCACCTTTTTTTTTTTTTACATGAACCTCATCAGGCAACTCCATTTATAAAACACCAATTTCCTGCCTCTATATGCCTCTAGGACACTACTACCAAGTTATACTAACAAGGTGACAGGACTCCAGCCATGTTTTATTAAGTATTTTTTCCTTCCCTCCACCTCAGTTTCAAACTTTTTAATCCTCTACTAAAGTTATAGGTGGTACTCTCAGGAGGGAATGGCAGTATACAAGGAAGTGGGCAGTATGTGTAGATAGTGTGGCAGTTATGTTACAGCAGACAAGGAAACCAAGCAGGACCAAACTAGAGTTCTGAAAGCTCCTGACCTGATAAACTTCAGTCACTCCAGGCTTCTCCAGGTTTTCAAACACAGCTTCCTGCTTGTCTGCTCGAACTTCTATGAGATTGCGTTTATAGTTAACAGTGATGTCCCTCTCCTTTATTATTTCAAGCAATGCATCAGCATACTTCTTAACACCAAAAATGACACCAAGTGAAGTGTTGAACATTATGTTTGCTTTGGACCGTTTTCCTGTCTGCACAGAGAGATCAAATTAGCCTTTTCTATTAAGAAACTGAGATAAGCTAGCAGAGACAAAAGAACTGTGCTGCGCTACTGAAGAGCTGATAGAACTATTAATACAGTTCAATTATTAATGAAGCATTAACGTTAAAACTCTCAGACACAGATGGTTCATGCCATGTTAGAAGCTAGACAAGATAATCTTTGCCTTTTCTGAGTGAAGTACTGAAGACACACCCCCCCCCCCAAATTGCTGTGAGAGGAGGTGGCTGCAATTCACTGAGGAACTGCTGTATGCAGGGTCAGCATGTGTCACTGCTTAGCATTACAGAGCTTTCTGAAATCTCCACTTCTATGCATTATTCAGTAGATAGCTCAGGAAACTTAAACACGTCTGAAGCCTGACACTTGCACTTGAAGCTGTCTTCTATCTACACTAAGCTTGCTCTGACAGCGTGGCTAAGACTCCTCCTGATGCGGATACAGCGCACCATGAGGAGCAAGCAAAGCCATTTTCAGACTAGCAGAAAGACAAATGGCAACAGGTATTAAAGTGCTAAGAATTACATAATCCCAGCCAGCGTTTAAGGCACCAACTGAAGTTATAAATGAGGCCGAGAACAGTTGTATCTGTAGCTCACCAGAAGTAAGGCGAACAGTTCTTTGCTTATGGATTCTGAATTCTAGAAGCTTCTCCAGTATTAAACATATGCTAAATATTTATGTATGGTTCAGTTTCCTGCATTTATTGTACCTTACTGATAGAAAAAGCAACTCAGTCACTTTAATAATCCTGTGTCACATTCCCCCTGTGTGTTCTTCCTTTATTTTAAAGACAATATGAACCCCTTAGAACAAGCCTGGATTCCAACTGTGGGAACAAGCAATGGCAGAAAGAGTAAAATACTTACTTTCCTCCAGTAGGCCTCTGATAAATACATGATCTTCTGAGGAGCCCCTGCACACTTCACTGGAGTGTTTGGAAAAGTGAAGATAGCATTTCCCTCCTTAAAATCTTGTACAGCTTTCCATGTTTTCTCTACTGTATCCAGTGAATAATTGGAACCTATTTTAGGGTGATGAAAACCTTCAGGCAAGCCTTTGATCTAAGAAAATGAAATTATGGATTGCAGAATTTTGTCATCATCATCAAGGCTTAAGAAACAGCTATTTAAGAAGCCTCTAGCAAAAAGAAAGCCCATACATACTTGCTAGTTGGCATTTTTCAAAAGAATCAATCAAACAGGTATTTCCATTAGAATTTAGTAGATGATTCAGTAGATGCAACATTTACTGAAATGATACTGATCTGCAGCATTTGTGGCATTAAGAGTTCAGTGCAAACCCAGACCCATGTTTTTGTAGACTACTGCATGAAATTCAGAGTAAGAGTATATAAAGTCACTGTCAAATCACTGTAAGTAAAAATTGTGTGTAAAAAAAAAAAGGCATCATGAAAATTTATCAGCTGAACAAGACTTTTCCATATTCAGTTGCAGATACCTGTATTTTCTAGGGTTTTAACTGTCTCCATTAGTTATTTCCCTATTACTCCTACTACAGTGGAGCAGCTGCTTGTTAGAAAGGGAGTCATCCTCATTTCAAAATAATGATTGCAGAAATTCTATGAGACAGAGTCATGTTACATGCACTGCAGTGTGTTTGGGAAGTTACAGTCGACCCCAGGAAGTGTGCTGTCGGTGAAGACAAGGAAGAGAAACCATCTCTCTTCTTACACTGGCCACTTTCATTTTAAAGCCACATAAACCCGTTACTGTGAATTTTATTCACAACAAACTAATGGTGATTACTTCTACTACTGAATACTGGATATAGTTTTATCAGGTTGTACTCAAGAGATACCTGTGAAGACTGAGAGGATCACTGAACACAATGAAGCCTCTCAACTCCACTGACCTAATCACCAGATAAATTCTAGATCACCACATCCGATTAACTAAGACTAGCTCTTGCTTTACATGTGCCTTGGGAGCTTTTCAAAGAGATAATCAAATACATTATCAGTACTACATCATATTCAGCTCAGGTTAAAACCATGAGAGTTAAATCACTCAAACATCTTGCCTTTGTGTTTTCCTCTTCCTATCTATGTCCATGGTCATTCTTGTGCCATACAATGGTATTAACATTTTCCTGAGTGCATAAAGTGTACAGGAAACCTAATAGACAGGAAGGGCCCAAGGGCCTATTTAATCACAAGCATGATAACTCAGCCAGTTCCTTTTGAAGTGTATCTTTTAAGAAAGATGAGGGTGAGCCAAACTAATTCTGTAGGACAGATTTTACTGACTGCTATCGGTTTCTCACTTCAGTTGACATTATAGATGCTTCGGACTACAGTCATCATACTCATTATTACAGGCTGCCTTTAAATTCTAGATTGAACTTGTTGTCCTGTCTGCTGATATTGCTAGAGATGCAACAAAGATGTCTTAAAAGACCTTTGGAAGGGCAATTCAGGTTATTAGAGAGACATCTGTGGAAGGAGCAAAGTCATTAGGCTGTCTCCTGGCTCTTTAATTCATGTTAGCATTCACTATCTTGCAGTAAAAAAAAGTGTATTGAAAAGCCCTTTACTTTAGCGACTCATAGGGGTATGTGATGCCATTAAAACTAGAAAAAACATGACTGTAAGACAAATACCTTTTCATAATGCAGACTAATCCCAAGGGCAATTATCAGGTACTTGTAAGATATCTAGCAGAAAGAAAAAAACAAACAACAAAAAACCAAAACACATCTTAGAAAAAGAAACAAAAGTACCTCAGAGCAAGTTGAAGTTATATGACAGCAACAGAGCCATAAGGGAAGGATACACAAAGAGCATTAGTAACATAAATGTTAAGCTCTATAACTATTTTTATAGTTAAAATGCTAACTGCATTATGAGTTACAGAGTCTATGTTATACATAAAACCAAGTGTTCGGAGCAAAATATTCTCTCTTTTGTGTTCGGCTCACCTATAGGCAAGGAAAAGACTCACAATAATGATATTTTACGTTGATTCTAATGCAGTTATCTATAACATTTTTTTATTTTTTTTTTAGAAACATATTTTAGGATTAAGTACTTCTGATAACACGAAGTGCGATTTCCTGGCCTTCTAGATGCTGGGGGAAGGCCTTACTCAATAGGCAGTTGCAAGGGGATCTGCAGGAGGTGGACAGACAACTCATGACATAGGATAAGAGACTAACTTTTTTTTTTACATGTTACCTTGCTGCCATTCTCCACATAGACACAGTTCTTATCTGGATCTAATGCTGTAACTCGAGACTGGATCCACTCAACACCTGCCGGCATTACGCTTCCTGTTGGACGCGCAGAAGTTGCTAGCTGCTTTGCACCACCACCAACCAGGGTCCACAGTGGCTGATAGTAATGAGTCTGAAAGAAATGTTCAAATGCACATGTAAGAACTGTTTAAAGGGACTGCAAGGTGAAGGCACGTTACTCCAAATAGGAAACAATGTGCTCTTCACATTGTATTATACTTAACAAAGGAAGCTGAAGAAATGACCGTGAGTTTTGCATTGCAAAGCTGAAAGGATGCATGCACTTCCAACATGGAGCAACAAATATAACATGAAGCCTTTTTAAAGCTGGCCAGTGAGCTTCCTCTCCACAGTTAAAAATGTGTCTGGTTGGAGAAGGATGAGAATCAGACCAATCTGATCACATATGTAACATGCTTATCTTTTTAATGCTAGACAGCAGAGGAAGACTCACCTTACTTGGTTCAACAACAGCCACATTTTCTGCCCCTACTTTCCTCTTCATACGAGCACTCATGGCGATTCCACCAGCACCTCCACCCAACACAAGTACTTCATAGTAATCCTTGGCAGCATACCTGGCTGCCGTATGTAAGCCAAAGGAGCTTGCCTTCTGGATTCCTGGTTTCAGCAGCCATACACTAGGACGGAGACAGGAACAGGAGGACACTATTCCAACTGCTGACATCTTCCAGTAAGCAGGAAGCTACAAGATAAGGAAAGACACCAATAACAATTACAGAAGATGGAATTTATTTATATGCCTGGATTAGTCTTCAGGGCAATAATTATAATGCTCAACCTTTGTTGCAGCCAAACCACTTACTTGGAAATGGACTGTAATCAATTTGGGGGAGAAAAAAAAAGAGAAAAAAAGGTCAATCATTGCCTCTGCAATGAAACTGAAATTTCATAAAAGCAAATGAATCCTAACAAAGCATAAGAACATTTTCTTGTTATTGTGGCAGGAAGGTGTATCCGATCCTGCATCAGAGGCAACGCATGTGCCATAACTCCAGCTGTAATATTACAATCCTGCAGATACGAGCGCCACAAAAAGGAAGAAGATTTTGCTAGGTGTTATAGATCATCAAAACAGTGAACCAAGTAGTCGTGTGGACATACTGAGTGCTGTTCCACTAGCTGCAAGGCATCAGGCAAACACACCATTACATTCCTACTTTAATATTAGGGTGTACCAGCATATGCACACTTCAGACAGACCGACAGACCTCTCAGGTGTGTGAGCCAAGTTCTGTGGTCCTTTAAGCAAGGGCACACATGTTAGTCTATTCTTGCAAGAGAAACAGTGACCCTTAAGCTCGATAAGAAAACAAAGTTCAATGAAACAAAAGTTTACATCTTCCTAAATCTGGGATCCTTGAATACACCCAAAATACTTAGTTCTCTATCCAAAATGACCTCTTAGCTTTTACATCAGTAAAGTAGCTGAAAACAAATGTCAGAAACCCATGCTGCTACAGCAGCAGCCTCTCACCCGAAAAGTGAGAGCCAGAACCCTAAAAGCATAATTTATCTTGACAACTGTAACACTGGATATGCAACTGTGTTGTCTTGAAGACAGTCAGGATTAACCCACGTTTCCCTCCCTCTGGTAGAGTGGACAAGAACTTTTCCTGATCTAAATCCATTGTTCGCACACGCTATCAGTTTTTAGCTTTTCAGTGATAAAACAGGTATAAAGTCATTTTCATACAGTTCCTTATTGTCAATAAAGAATGAGTAAGCACTGTAACCTGAAAAGCAACTTATGTCAAGACTTTCCTGTGTTCTATACCTGCTCCCCTTTGTTTAGTCCCTTGAGGCAAGAATTCCAGCTTTCACCTGAAATAAGAACTCACTTCTGTTACTCATGACTGAGTTTGAAAACTAAGCTAGAAACCTCAAATGTTTTCAAAAAAATCTTCCAAAGTAAGCTTCAAAAATTCTCCACTGTGCTAAATGCAGTCATGCTGATGCAATTCATTCTGCACCTTCACGTGCTATCTGAACTTTTCTCGTCTCTGTATACCCCCAACGTTTTATGAAGTCCCATTATAAATCCCCATGGAACAATTAATTTGGGATAGAAAGGTCAAATCTCAGGTGTACATTGTAAGAACAGTTTTAATCATTTTGTTTTACAGGAACTTCTGGAGATGAACATATTCTTCTCAACCCCTCCTCATTCAAAATAAACCTTCCAGCTCTAGAATAAGTTAGTTTCCCTTTGGAAGCCTCTTTATCAGCTATCTGGAGCAGGCAGTTATATGAAGATGTGGACAGGCAGCTCAAGCGAGGGAGGAAGCTGTTCTACCCTAGAAATAAGAGCTACCTGACAGATATACGTCCTGCTTTCTCCAAGTCAGAGAGAGATGAACTGTGAAGAGCAAGTTTTGCAACTTCCATTTGTGAGACAGTTTTAAGAAGAACACCCTGTTTCTGGAAGCCCATGAATGCAAGATTTTGCTTCCGGTTTAATTAAGCAGGCTCAGAGCCCGCTGGCTCCCAACACAAAGCACGTCCAGACCAAGAGAACAAGACTCCATTTTTGTAATGGAAACTAAGGAATAATTGTCTTCTCTGACCAAATATATTTTGGTCAGAGTAAGTAAGTAAGTAAGCATGCTTGTAAGCATACACAAGATGTACCCCTTAACTAACAGCAGTCAAATTGATCAGAATACAGTATTACATTGCTTCTAAGTTGTTTCAGAGTATACAGAAACAAACCCAAGTGTCATTTGTAGACAGCTATCTTAAAAAAAAGACAACAGCAAAATCCTTCATATTAAACTCCTAAGCTAGACAGCAGCTATATGATCAAGTCAGTCAGCAACACATAAACCCTCCACTTTGAACACTAGAGATAAAGGAACAGAACAAAAATTAAGGTAAAGGGGAAGATACGTAGTTAGCCTACTGAACTGAGCTGAAATCTTAAGCTTGTACAAGACAACACAGAGCACACATTCACCATCCTTTAAATTATGCACAATTGATATTAGCCTCATATAGCATGAAACCACATACATAACGGAGATCCGTACACAAGTCTTAGAGCACTGCCTAGAAAGGTAAAGCCTACAATACACTCCTCTGCCTCAGTGAGGGCTCTGCATCGCCTGAATTCTGCCATTTAAAACTAGGTCTGTCATCAGGTCAAGTTTGGTTCACAAATGCTTTCAAGTCACAGTGGTTTATTACAGCATCAGCAGCTTGTGTAATGCTACTGCAGCACAACTCACCTCACACCACATAAAACCCAGGGTGATGTGACTCACAGTTAATGGACAAAAAAATGTCATCTCTACTAGGGCAGGCAGCACGGCAAAGCTTTCCCCCTCTTCCTTCTTTAAAAACTTTTTTTTTGGTTTCTTTAAAAATCAGACTTAGCTTGCAGGTAGTCAGCAACTGTCACATCTCTATTCATAAATCCCTTTTCTTCCAAGGCTACTTGTTTGCATGCTTTTACAGTAAGTCTGAAGAAAGTGCACTTAAAAAAGAATCAGTTAAGACTGACAAGGAGAGCTCAGTATTATTTGGTGTTTGAATGCCATTGAGCGGGTTAAGGTGGCACAAACATAAATATAGTGACTTTTCAGTTAAAAAAAAACATTGTTTTCCAGTGTTAGCAGATTAAATCCCTTTGAGAGACTGAGAAAACAAACCATAGGAACTACCTTCATTATGCTGTTCATAAAAATAAATTAATGACGCTTCTACAATCATCACAGAGGAAATTAATTGTTTACCAACTTCTTTTAAGCTTTTCTTTAAAGAAGAACCTTGCTGAAAACAACCTGGTTAGATACTACATTACAATTCCATATTTTTGTGTACTTTATCCAATTCCAATCAAAGAAAACAGCAGATTCAACAGAATGGGGTAAGTGTTCCTCATCCAGCCCATAAACAAGCTCAAAGTGTAAAGGTTATCTTTGGCTACAGCTCTCTGTGTATTAACAGCCACAAGTAAATAAAAATCAGCACCTATACAATAAAGACAGGGACAACTCAGAAATAGGATACTGACAAATCACAAAAGAAGTGGTGCATTACAAGCACCAAAATTCCATCTCTTCTCTCATGTACTCACTATGTCCACTAGCTGACCTAACATGGAAGGCACTTTGTCACACTTCATTTTGCAGTGTTACCTACAGACGAGGTGTCACAGAACATCCTCAGATCCAAGGGACACATGCAGAACACCAAGTGTTACAGGCCATTCTCTTGCCAGGTCTATACATTCAAATATCCTTGAGAGGCACAAGTTCTAGTGCCTGAACAAACATTTAACTGAAGCACAACACTTCGTGTATCTATCGTATGCTCAGCTCCCAAGACTGACTACTTCACCGAGCCAGTTTATGAACGATCTATTGCAAGGAGTTAGAACAAAGTTACCAAAGTCTTACTAACAAGAATAAAGATCACTACAACTCCCCCTGAACAGCCGGCCGCAGGTAAGTTTCAATAGTCCACCCTGCACAAACACTCGGCAGCCCCAGCGCGCTAGGGGCCGGCAGCAGCTTGCTTTCCCGCACCGAAGCTCCGCACACGTTTCACACCGGGCTCGCAGCCGCCAGCAGCCCCCGGGCTCACCGCGGGTAGCGCGCCCGGGGCTTCCTGCCCTGCGGCTGCGGCCGCGTCGGACATCCCGAGGGGCGGCGAGCGCAGCCCCGGCGGGCGCTGCCTTTCGCTGAATCAGGCTCTACACCCACGGTGAGGTCCCGCACGGAGCAGCGCCCGCTGCTGCAGGGGACGCAACAGCTGGGAACAGCGACAGGACTCCGTGCACCCGCGACCCGCCGCACCGGGCTCCCAGGAGCCCCGCAGCCGGGGCGCTGCCGCGGCCGCTGCTGGCGGCGCAGAGCCGAGGCCGGCAGTCTGCCCGCGGGCACGGTACAGCGGCCTCCCGTCCCGCGGCCGATGGCCGCCGCCCTCTTCGTCCCGCTCGCCGGCCCCGAGCTGCGGCCCTGCGGCGGCCGCACCCGCACTTGCCTGCCTGTTGTGCCGGCCGCCGAGAAGCAGAGCGGGGGGAAGGAGCGCGCCGCCGCCCCGTGCGCGATACAAGCGGCGAGTACTGTCACCGAGAGCGGCGGGGCGGAGCCCGGCGGCAGCAGGTGCCGCCCGTCCGCCCAGCGGGCCAAAGGGCAGGGCCCGGCCGGGCCATGCTGTGCCGTGCCGCTCACGTTGAGGCACCTGACCTCCCGTTACCGCCCCCCACCGAGGGCTGACACGTTTCAGCACCGCAGCAACCTTGCCCGTGGGCTCAGGTTAGTCTTCTTTTTTCCCCTAAATGTCCTTGCATCTCTAACCCAACTGCCATTCCAGCTTGCTATCTCAAACATCAGCCTGAAGTGTGGACTCCCATCGCATTAAAATACATGAACTACTAAGAAAGAAAAATAAGTCAAAGTATTGGAGTCCTAAGCTGAACTCAGGATGTAACTCACCCGGATACATGGAGAAAGAAGCCTTTCAGTTGCAGAGAGCAGGGCTGCCACCTCTTGTGTCTGTTCACCCAATTGCAGCCCACTGCTGAGCCAAACTTTAAAATGTTTCCCCTGAAAACTTTACTGGGCTTTTGATATATGGCACAGTGATAGTGTGAAGTAAGAACAGCTGTTAATCCACTAAATCATGTTCATAAAGGCAAAAAAAAGTCATGTGAAGATTAGTGCTGAGAGTAACTTACAAAATTACTTGTGCCAACTTGTTTGCACCAAATGACCAACAGATCCGTACCACATGTCAGGCCACTTCCTTCTCAGGCTCAATCTTCCCTCTTGGCAAAAAGTGCCTGCACAGGTAAAACTGCTCAACAGATACACAGCAGAGTGTGGACAGCTATATAGAATGGGGGAAATACGTTGAGTCAAATGGGAAGATACCACAAGGCTGTTCCCCTGTCTGCACACAACGCAAGATGCAGAAAGGAACTACACATTCTACAGGGTGCCTACTGGGAGAGCAGTTTCCCTGTCAGGCCCTGGCACACCCTGTCAGGCTGCATCACACCTGGCATTTCCTAACAAGAACGGCTTCTGTGTCCCAACTCCGCAGCTGCCATTACTTCAGCAGAAGCATGTTGCTGCTCTTCATGGCCAGCCAGTCATGAACGGGCCAGTACTCTCAGCCTGCTTGTGCTCTGTGTTACTTTGAGCTTCTATTTGTAGAAAAGAAGTGGCAGTTGCTTTTCTCAGCTTACAGCTGAAGGCCAAGAATCATAAAGTCAAGCCTGACAATTTACTCTTATCACAGACATTCCCTTCCCTGACAGGTACTGAGGGTGCTGGAGATAAGCCCACAGCACTGAATTACAATGATTCACACTGCCTGTTTGTAAAAACCTGCACTCATTCCCTGTCAGTGGCTATTCTCACAAAAATATATAAAGTCCAAGAAGCAGGTTTAGCCAAAAGATATCATTAATTTTGACAGGAGACAAATCACCCTCTGAGGCACTTCCCAGTATTTAGTAGCTCCATACACGTATGTGAGGTTTCAGTAACACTTCCCACAGCTACTTAGAAATAGCTACACCAGGCTAAAATGTGTAAACATCATAAAAGTAAGAAAGCCAAAGGTCAAAAGACTGCCAAAACAAATTTCCCCCCCTCCACAGCTTGCATAAGGCTTGGCACACCCTACATTAGTTCCACAGAAGATTCATACAGCATTATTCTACATGAAAGCACTGCCACAGAAATAAACCCCCCCTCTCAGTCTAATGCTGTCTCATTTCTCATTTCTGAGTGCCTCTGAAACCAAAATCCTAACACATGTGCTGCTGTACGTTTTGAAATGAGCTTTAACTCCAATCCTAAATCTGGACAGCTGATACTCGACACATGAACATTACCAGGTTACCTGCAAGCAGCAATCCTAAAGATTAATCATTCCTGGGAAGCCTGGAGCATCCACCTCCTGGCACATTAAATACTGACCCTTCCACAGGGCATCATCTACAAGTCTGCCTAGGCTTAGGTTGCAAGTTCTCCAGAATGGGGATTATTCTTCCCTGAAAGTGCCTACCTGATAGTAATCACAATTTCAAATGAATTCTAGTAACACTGGGTGATGCAGAAGGAAAGCAGTAATTGCTTCACATCATCTTTGGTATTTTTCCTTGGGAGATACACTTCCTCTGGCATATCTCTAAATAACAGCATCTGCAAGGCCAACAAAAAGAAGCAGAAGTAAAATAAAAGAAACCCAGTAGCAGCAGAAGCAAACCAGAACAAAAAACACATGGTGTATCAACATGACTTTTACTGGTTTAAAGACTGAGAAACCAGCAAATTCAGCTGAGCACTGAAGAGGTAGGAACACCAAAAAGGTTCTACATCAGGCAGTGGGGTAGAAAAGAGTTCATATTTATTGTTCTGTTCTTTCTCTGACAGGTCGTATTTAATATAGAGGGATATTACTTTTTATGTGAATCCCAGGTGACAGAAGGCTTGCTCATCAAGGCAATAAACTCTATCACTGATTTCCAGATAGTGTTTTGCTGACCAGCACATGTACCGATGGTCCTGTTTTCACAGCAGTGCTGGGATGTATTTTCATTGCAGCATATCAAACAAAATAGATCAGATTTATCTTGTCTTGGATCTTAACATGAATGACAGTGCAAAATTAACTACTTCTGCGAATGACTTCTTTAGAGACTATTGTATTTGCATATGTACACATTTGAAATTACTCTTTATCAAGCTTTAAATTATTTGCTTCATTGAGTTGCAAGTTTGTAAAAGCTGAATACATTTGTTGCAACTGTTCTGATTGCCAAGCAGGGTGTTGCTCTGTTTCCTCTCCTAAACCCCATGAGTTGACACCACAGAGACGAACAGATAGATAGGTGTAAAAGAAAAGGAAATACTGCGTTATCAGGCAGTGCCAACATCTGTACTTTAAAGCTACATGTCATGAATAACACTTAAATCATGGACTTAACTCATAACCCTCTGGGACCATGGCTGACAACACCTCCTGCCTGGCGGACAGTGGTTAAAACTTTTACACCGGCACTGTTGTGACACTGTCAGGCAGAAAGAATAAAGCTGTTCTTCCCAGCTCTAGTTTCAGTTCTATCAGCTACAGGGAGAATATTTGAAAAATTGTATTTGTCAGATCATAAGAGTTCTTGGCTGTGCTGGTATCACAAAGGTCTGTTTTGAAGACATACAGGGGGGGGGGCTGGTGGTGATGTGACTGTCTAGTTTGGGTGCCTGTTTTTCTATAAATCACTCTGTCAAAGACTGAGAACAATAAAATAAGGAGAAGTGTACTTCAAATTACTGGAAAGCAGTGATACTTGTACCAAAATAAACTGTTTATTTCAATTTAAGCTTACACTTTGATTTAAAAATTAATAATCTTTCTACCTTACATGCTGTTTTGCCTCACATGAATAACTATACTGAATAATTTTGCTCCTGTAAATTGTATTCATACAGATTTACATCACTAACGCCAAAACCTGCAAAGTTTTTACCGGTAATTTAGTTATAGTCATACAACTACTCCAAGAAAGATCAAATAACTTAATAGAATTAATGAAGCTTAAAACACAAAAAAAATGACACCTGCAAGGTGAGGCATTAAAGCACCAAGGTGAGAATTAAGAATAGGCAGCAGCACTGCAAAGCAAGCAGCAGGTGGCAGGGCAGAAAGCGTCTACTGAAGGGTAATTCAGAATAAACTGGCCAGAGAACTCTCTCAACTGCTGGAATCCCAACTGAACAGCTATGGAAACAACCTCTATGTTATTATTTATGCTCTTGTCTCTTAGGGCACACAAATAAAACCAAATAAAGTCTTCAGTAGCCTTTTTCCAAAAGGAAACATATTTTATGAACATAGCAAAGGTACCACGATTAGTGAAAAATCCAGATTTCACTGAATTAAAAATTGGCTCATGTAAAGCTGTAAGGCTATACGTGGGGTAACCCAATTTAAGCATCCAGTTTAAGAATAACAAAGATAAGAGCACAGGAAACCAAGATTCCTCAGTTAGCAACAGTAATTTGTAAATTTGTAGTATCTTACAAAATAAAAATTCAGCGTTACCACACAGTTAAGTGTCTTACTTTTACTGCCATGATTTGACAAGCGATTACATTGACCATGAAATAGTATAAAAAGAGACCATTTTAAAACTTATCTGTTTAAAAAGACACAGCTTACCTGTGCTTCCTCATATGCATGGAATAAAAAGTCAGTAACATAATGTCTAAGACTACTACACTGATCTACTAGGATAAGTAGTTTTATTGTAAAATCAAGCAAGACTAAATGTATACACAGTAACAGGAAGACTAAATGTATACTTACTTTAGCTGTGCATATTAATGCTGGCATATCATTTTAGAGGATTATTGTTAAATTAATCCAATGCTGCATTTTATGCATCATGACACGATGTTCTGAAGAACAATATCATATGAAGATAATAAATTGCAGATTTGACTGAAATGATTAATAAAACAAAAAAGTTATGTGAACTGACCAAACACTGCCCCCCCATATATATTAATTTCCCCCTTTATTACGAAAAGGTTATTTAGTAAAATTACTTATTCATACAGAAAACAGATTTTACCACAATGTGAAAAATTACTACATTTTTACGTATGTGATTCCTCAGGCAAGCACTGCCAGCTTGTATTCCTTTGATCAGAAATTATTTCAAAAGGCTGAAATATAAAATTGCAAAGCCATCAATTCCTGTGCTTAAAATTCTCTGTTTTCAGTAAATGTAGCCACAATTTTTGAAACAAAACAACCCCCCCCCCAGTTCTTCACAAAAAGAGACCACCACTTGAAACACTACACTGGGTTCTAGATGAGGGAACCCAAAACAAATACCCCAGAAATTTAATCCCAATTTGGATACTGAGGCATCTAGTTTCACGTTATACATTAGGAGGAACTGTTTAAATTCCCAGAATCTAGTTTTGAAATTAAATTACAAAATAAAATATTGAAATAACATTTAGTTATGTACATTCCACTCCAAAAAGGGACTGTGGGAATTCTGTACATTTCTCTTAGAAACACAAACCGCAGCACACACCAACAATCCACTGGCAATGAACAGACACCAGTCAACTCACAGGAAAAGTACCTGTGAAAAATTTTAATCTATTACTGCTCCTGTAACAGCATTTCAGTGTCTCTTCAGACTACTTCAAGTACTTTGTTCTCCTTGCTCCAAAACATTATCCCAGTTTACCTTTCATGTTGGGTGATTACTCATTAAAGTGTCTTTCACAGAAAAACATGACAAGAACAGGAAATAAGCTCAGAAAATTGCAATACAGAAGAGTGCAAGTAGGTGCACACTGTGTAAAAAAATTGACTGACGCCCTCTGATACCTCACCATAGAGATCTTATGTAAAAGTTTACATGGATTACCCTTCACCTTACTTCAAAACACACCAATTGTACAGTACTAAAAAATAACCACAGATATAAAATAAGCAGTTTCTTAGATTGTAGGAACCAATAGTTTAAGCTCTTTCACCAGTCTAGACAACATGTATTTTCATTTGAATGGGAGCTCACACCAAGTGCTGCAAGAGAGCAATTACATTCAGAGAAAAGGTTATCAGCCTCTATTCCACATGTATCATCAGTACACACTACTAATCGCCAACTTGGGCAAGGACAGTGTAACAGAAATTCTCTTACACAGCCCTGAAGTGCAAGTGAAACATGGGTTAAGGAAAAAAAAACAAACGCAGTAGTTTTCCCTATGGGTAACTGCAACTCATGTGAAGTGGAAATTGTTGCATTTTGGTTGTGTTTTATTTCGTCACACAGAATGAGGAAAATACACCTTCTAATCTTCCAGAAATCTGCATGGACCACACAGTCATCCTGTTGGACCATTACATAAGTAAGAGGTTCTTGGTTTGACTCCAATGTTTGTGGAAGCACAAATTCTTTCCTCTTTGCATTGTGCACAAATCAGTTTTGAGACCTTTAGTGTCCTGCTTCCCTCCCGCACCAATTCAGCTGAGAATTTAATCAGAAGTTACATAAAGCAAAAAAAAGAGAAAGACTGCTGCAGTAAAGTGAGCTTTAAGGGAAATACACTGGAACTTTCTTCAGTTCAGTAGACATAGACCAAACTGAGACTGCACAAAGAGTCAGTACTTATGAACCCAAAGAGATCTCAACTGTGAAATGGGCAGCCACTGAAGTCTGGTGATGAGAACTGAACTTTAACTGGTATTGTGTTGTGTGTATGTGCCAGTCATCAAGAGTATCTCAGAATTCTAAACACAAGAACAACAGATGAAAAAAAAATTATAGGTATTTAGAACTGTGAAGCCCAAATTCCCCTATATACACATAGATATACAAAATTTAACTTACATTATATATCAAACTGCATAATATTACAAAAGAAGGCAACTTGAATGGCTGAAATGAAAAAATCTGCATGTTACCCACCCTATTATTACCATTCTGGACTTTATAATACTAGAAAGTATATTGTTGCTAGTAACAGCTATAGCCTCATTTGAGAGGCATCTGCCGTAATTCCAGAAAATCCAGAAGCTATTAATTCAGAGAGATTGTTGCATGCTCTGCTTTCAAATCCTCCTAGCAGGTTTTGCTGTTAACTGCTTCTCTCTTTCAAGTTCCTTCTCACGTTGCTGTTCTCGTTCTAGTTCTTCCTTCTGCCTCTTTTGTTGCAGCTTCAGTGCTCTTTTCTAAACAGAAAAGACAAGAAAATAATATAACTGTAATAATAATTTATAGCTGTATTTAAGTTGGAGCCACAAACAAAAGCCCTCCCATCCTCTTAACGTTATCTTTTCCAATCCACCCTGCTTATGATTGAATGCTGCATAAACTTCATTTTTTCTTCCTCCCTCCCACTTCTATCTTACTGTTCAAGAATGGCAAATCTGTGACCTACACAGGGAAAATACAAACTGGATTCCCTTCACTCTCACTAGAAGTCATCCTTTGCATACACCAGACAAGGGGCGTATCAGGCAATTTATTGCCTCCCAGAGAAAATCCTTTTGCTGAATGTACCAAAGGACTAATCTTGCCATAATGTAACCAGAGACTGCCTATATAGGATGAAGTCAGTGAATTTATGTCACTGCTGACATTACATTAAAAAGGAAAAATTCTTACATTTATGACAATCTAGTTTTCATTAAAGAGGCACAGAAACTGAAAAAATGAAGAGAACTAGTTGGAATAGAGTGGATTAAGCAAGAGAACAAAGCATGATACTATCTGAACATGACAATGATGCTCAGATTCACTGCTCAAGCACAGGTAGGAGTAAATGAAAGCTTAAAAACATACATGGCTTAGCACCACAGAAAAATTCCACTTTGGTTGATTGAGGATTCTATTTTAATCAGAACTTTCAGTGTGCATCCACAAATCAAAGTCAATAATTCATAAGTAAATAGACATCTAAGTTGGAAAGTAAAAATATTTATCCCACTCACTTTTAGCTTTGTTGTCTTCTCATGGAGCATCATCATTTCATTTCTAATATTCACCAACTTGCTGTGATAGTGTTTAGCTTCTGAAAACTTAAAAAAAACCCATAACCGTTAAAAGCAACAACTGTCAAGTTGGAATAGTTGTTCTATGAAGCTACACAGCAAACAGCAATCAAAACCAGTGATTACCAGAACAGTTTGATAATGGATTAAACATGTTCGTTTATATATAGTTTACATATTACACGTACTATAGAAAATTGCCATATTACAACAGGTACACCCAGTAATCTGCTGGATTAAGACTTGTTAAACAGAATAAAAATATTACCATTTTATGCACCATATACCAGTGTTTCATGCCACCTTCCTGCTAGTCTGGAAAGGTGCACAGAGCTCTTATGGGAGCCTCAGTTCTATTGAAAAATGGCATACCTTTGCTTTGGCTACTAATTTTGGACAACTGGACTTACTACCACTGCCTGAGCCTGCTTTTTTTTTTTTCCCCACTACTCTTCCTATTTAAGGGGAACATGCTGGTTCTGCACCCTCTCCAGCAATAATCTATCCTGAATACCTGAACTGGTTGGTTCTCTTCCTGCAGGTCGTTAAGAAGGAAAAAAACACAAGTTGCTATTAATGCTTCAGCAATAAAATCTACACTAATAGAGATTTAAGAAAGCATTAGTAACACTTACCAAAGCATCGATTTCAAGAATGGAGTTACACTCTTTGAACTTTGAAATCTCCTGTTCTAATGTTTCTAACAATACCACTTGGTTCTGTCTGAAACAAAGAAAAGATGCATAAAACCAAACTAAAGCAGCATATACTCTTTTTTAACCACCCCTTTAAATAAATACAACTTTTGATCACAACAATATAAATACATGTTTCCCAATATCAGATCCCTCTTATGCATTGGTAGGCAATTTCAATAGACATGAGTAAGTGGTCCTAGAAAAATCCCAGCTGAGTACACACAAATTCAGCTGGCATTGTACAGCATGGATATCCAAGATAGATATCCCAAAAACCTGAGCATGCACTCTGCAGGCTGCAGTGAGTAAACACCCTTGGTTGAATGAAGGGAAGAACAATTAGCTCTTGACTTTGCACTTGGGTACTTCTGCATCATGTTGCACGACTAAGTTATTTGATCCTTGGTGCTTATTGAGGATCCTTCACACCACATAAATCAGCTGAAGTCTTTCCAGGCACAGGCTATCTCTGGCAGCAGCATAACCCCATCACGCATTTTGAAACCAAAATCAATATACCCTGCAAAGCCCAAGGAGATAGGTTTAAAGTCCTTTCCAGCATCTCTGCATCCATAGCAGATCCAGCTCATGTTTGAAATAAACTATTCTCACCTATCAGCAAGACGACAACGTACAGAGAACTCTTCCCTCTTTAGCTCCTAAATTATATTCTGTAAGTATATCTTTTGCAACACAGTTTAGAAACAGGACAACAAACAATATACCACACACTACCAGGTGCCCTGAATATGAATTCCATCTCTGAAAGTAAAACAAATCCAGCTTTCAGCAGACTTGCCTCTACAGGAATGTAGAAGGATTTAAGAAATCTATGTGTCTTCTATTATACCTGGCTTAGGAGATTTTAGTGTTCTAACATTACACAAGCTCTGATAGGACACACTGCAGCTTTTACAACTCCAATACTCATGCAAATCACTTAAATATTAAGGATCTATAGTCAGAACACAGAAATGCTTCAATAAGCTATATCCTGCTTAAGGGCAGCTAGAACATTATACTCCAAAAAAACTTGGCAAACAAAGTATGCACATATAACAAGCTGGTTTTACAAACTTGCTTACGTAAGTTCCTGTAGTGCTGATTTTGATCGCTGAAGATCAGGCAGATAATGAGAAAGCAGTCCTTCAGTCAGCTGCTCCACAGCTTTCTCGTCTATCAAAGGCAGATCTTCTACTACCCCTTCATCTGGAGATGCATCACTAGGATCTACACCAAAAAACAGTGACAGGTCAGCATGCACTTAATGTTTCACCTAAAACAGCTGGATTTTCCTGTTTAAAAATTAAAAGCATTTCAACACTGAAGTTATACCTCCTTACGCTTTATCAACTGTGCCTCCTCTTCCTTGTCCTTCTTCATCCCACCCTTGTTCCCAGTCCCATATCATGAACTTCCCAGTGAACAGTTTTCTCTGAACATGAGCAGAGCAAAAAGAGAGAAGAGTGTTCCAAAGACATCTTATGTATATAAAAAACTCCTCCAGTCTACAGAGGAAGAAGAGGGACAGTATCACTCGTTCTGGCCGTGCATCAAGAATACCTAAATGTTAACACACTGCCACCCTTTGCTTTCAAAGTTAGGGAATAAACCAGGCCTGCTGAGTAAAGGTCTTAGCCTGTCACTCAAAACATACTCGGACTTCATCAAAACACCACATACGCTTAACTTTAAAAGTCTGCAAGCATTAGATAATAATTACTGTAAGTTTCGTATGGGCAAACTATGGTTATTTACTACGTGCAGACCTACTGAAGACACAGGACTTCGATCCACAGGCCACACCGCACAGCACAAAAGGAGCCAGTGGCTCCGGAACGCATTCGGTCTCCGGTGCATCCGGCCCCAGCCTTCTGACCTTGCTGTGCTTGGCCGCTCAGCTCTGCCAAGGCCGCCGGCCGCCTGTGGCCCCAGCCCCTCCTCCGACCCTCCGCACCCGCCTTCGCCCGGGGCAGCCCAGCCGCCCCTCACGTACCCAACGAGCGCACGGGGGTGCCCGCGGTCGCCAACACCTTCTCCTCAGGCCGCTCCGCGAGGCTCATCGCTGCCGCACCCTGCCGCAGGGCAGGAGACCGAGTCGAGGCGGTGGCGCAGGGAGCCGCGGGGCTCTAACCGCCGTCACCGAGCAGGATGACTCCGCGCGGGCCTCCTCCCTACCCGGCGCCTCACCATAGAGCTGCCTTAGCGCGCAGCTCACTGGATGGGCCGGATGCGGAAATGAAGCTCGACGGACGCTCGAAGCCCCGGTCCGGGGGCGGGTGCTGCGTCGGGCCGGGCGGAGCCGCCGGTGTCACACACAGAGCTGCCCTGGGGCAATGCGGGTGGGCAGTGGGGGCATGCTCGTGACTGGCGGGGCAGCCGAGGGGAAGAGCCAAAGGGGCAAGTTGGGTGCTCGGCGCAGAGCCCTCCCGGCGGTGGTGGTGCAGTGAGCCGAGCCGAGCCGAGCCGAGGGGAGAGGAGAGGAGGTGGAGGCGACGGCGACCAGCAGCGGCCGGTGGAGTTACGGTGCTGGGGAATAACAGGTCCCGGGCGGTTCGCACAGGGCAAGTCGGCGAGTGCTGCTGCCAAGGGATAAACCCCAACCAACCCCGCTGCAGGGCAGCCCCTCCTGAGGACATGCTGTCTCCTGCTCTGCACACATCTGCGTTCTGTTCTCCAGTAATCATGCAGATTGTTCACTACTTTCAGCTTTTGTTCCTTAGTGAAAAGGAATCTGAGCTAGTTTTCGTGTATGTACCTGTCTCTGCATGTAGCCCAGCAGTCTGTAAGAGTAATAATAACTTTATGTATTTTATTATTGATAAAACATTTTCTGGTATGGTAAGATTTATATATTTTTTCTCTATCATTTATAAAGGTCTTTTCAGGAAAGTCAGGCACAGCTATGTAAAGAAACCAGTGAAGGCACCACTCACAAAGTGTTTGAATGCATTATTTCCATAAATGCCCAAATCTTCAAGATTAAATGAAATTCAGGTAGTCCCAGTAGTGCTTTTCAGAAACAGGCAAAAAAAAAAAAAAGTACTTGAAGATGATCTATCATCCTTAAAGTTGACACTTTTAACAAGATCATTGCAACTTCATTTATATTTTTCTTCACATGTATATTCTACGTAATTATTGTTCACAGTTTCATCACTGCTTTGTCATCAGATTAAAACCTGACCTGGTTTTCTTTCTTTTTTGGCTTTTGCTTTAAAAAAGCATCAAAGGCCTGGTCTGAAGCTGGACTGCAACATCAGGGACTTGTCAACTAACTTAAGACTCAAATCAAATTTTCAATTACAACTGGGTAGCAATGGGGAAAACCAGAAAAGTTTTGGAAAGTTTCACTGGGAAAGACTTCTCATCTTCCAGATGGAATTTCTAGTAAGAACCAGTGAGATAATCACTCTGAAATAGTCTCATTTGAGCTGTGGGAGTTTCAGATTTGTGCTCCTGCTGTGCCTGTTCCAGGCCCTCCCACATCTTGCAGAAATAGACTAAGGATTGGAATATAAAATTGGCATCTGTTTTTCTAGGCAAGTTAAAATTTAACTAGTTATCAACTCAAATGCTCCTAAAAGAGATTGATAGAAAGCCTCTCGCTCCTTTTCCTCTGCAAAATGTTCTCTGTTTCACAGTAACTATTTCCCAAGTGCATTCCCAAGTTCATTATCCTGTGAAGAATTAGGTAAGGTTTTATTCTAAGACAAAAAGATGTTTGAAAAGGAAGTTAAGTGAACCCTATAATAAGGAACACAAATATCTGGTCAAACTAACAAAAAGCAGTTACCTGTTGGTCTAAATACTTAATTTCAAGGAGTTGTGCAAAGTCAGTACTAACATTACAATTGCTATCTAAAAATAAGTTACCATGCAACAACAAACTCCATAACCCATGGAGCCATACAATGAAAAAGCTTTAATTAGTCAGAAAGAAAACCCTCCTGAGGATATCTCTGAAAAATGAGCTGAAGGGATTTATAGTCCCTATGCAGCAACAGAGCTACCCCAAGGAAACTGAAGAACCCAGACTCTTCAGCTGACAGCTTTTCTACCCATCCATGGGCAGAATGTGAGGAAATGGACAGGCTGTTACAAAAGGCACTGTTCAGTAGAGGTTCATCTTGACAACGCATGATTTGGTTCTTGACAATGCTTCAGAAAAATCTGGTCTTAGTTGACAATGCTTCAGAAAAATCTGGTCTTAGTTATTCAGTAAAAGGCAGGCTGGCAAACCTTGGTTTGCTGGTTGAGGGTGTTAAGCCCCCTAACATGCTGCCTTTCCTCAGTGTGAGAAGTTTCTGATCCTGCAGAAGCAGCAGCAGGATGGAGCATGAGCCTATTGTACCACCCCCTGATGAGTTTTACAAGCAGTAGTTTTGCAAGCTCCTGCCTGGCTGGTCGCTTATGTGTGTGCATCCTCATGCACTTGTGCTGGTACAAGTGGTGAAACACAGAGTTAAACCACCCAGCGAGGCAAACAAAACCATTAAGAATGGCTGAACTTGGAACACAGTCAGAGTGCTTTTCTCCCTGGGCAGCAAGGCTGGCTGCACAGGGCCCAGCCTCACTGCTCAGGCTGACTCCCACACTGCTCGCTGCCCCCTCAGCTGCCATATGGGTGTCTATGCAAGTTGTGATCACAGAAGCCATCTCAGTCACACATACAAATATATCTCAGACCCCTCCAATGCGCATTTTAAAATTCTGCCCCATTTCAGGGACACAGTTCATCATCTGGCCCCAAAACAATTGTGCTGGCAACCCTGCTGGGGGAATTATGAGGTGGGCAAAAAGGCCAGGAATGGCACCTTTATCCAACCTGAGAAAGAATTTGGGATTACATGCTCAGGAAAGCTGCCACCTTGTAAAGCAGCAAGGGAGCTCAGACAAAATGCAATAACACTTATTTTTGGACATCTTTATGGAGAACATCAGGAAGTTTACCACACTTGACTCCCCTCCTGCAGGGCCTGTTCCAAGAAGGGGCTCGCTCCATGTCCTGTAGCACTGCCCCGATGTGTGCCAGAGTCTGCTATCAGCTCTTGACCAGAAAGGGAGTGCCTTTCTCCAAAATCTTGAAGCTCCATAGAACCCTGGTCTTCACTTGGTAACTTCCTCCAACCAGGTCAAAACCCAGGATATGTCCTTTTCCTCAGGCAGGCATGATTTTTCCAGAAGTATTTATGACTTAGAGGACTGACACAGGAACAGAATTTGGCCATAGGTACAAACCGGCACTGAGTATGTGTAGGATGGAAATTAGAAGAAAACTTCTGGTATTGAGACCAGCAAAGCGGGGGAATAAACGCATAACAGAATTAATAAAGGCAAAAATCTAATTATTCTTAAGTTAAAGCACAGTTATGAAAGGAATTATATGACAGCAGGGCCTCTGAGGTTTGTTTCTTCCTATGACACGACACTGCCATAACTGTTGGGAGTTGCTGCAAATTTGCTCCCCTTTGATGGGGAGAGAAAGAAGCTACGCTACACAATGCAAACTTGTGACTCTTCAAATTTGAAGCCAGAGCACGGAACTCTGCAGTTCACCTTCCAGCGTATGTGAAAGAACTAACTGCTTGTCTACCAACATAGTTCTTGGGTTTCATGGCTTTTCCAGTTGAAAGCCTGTACCTCGCATGACATATATCCACCGAGCACAGGCGCACGTAAGGACGGAAACAGCCTATTGGGCTAATCTCGGGTTGACCACTACAGCACCTGGCGACTCCCCCCCCCGCCGCCGCCTGCCGCTCTCCGCACCTCCGCGCTCGGTGCAGGGCGCGGCGAGGCGGTGGCTGCGGGACTCGAACCGGTGGTCGTCCCGCGCGGGCGGCGCAGGCGCAGTGCTGGCCGGGGCCGCGGCGGTCGGCGGGCGCGCAAGGGTCGCCGTGTCCCGCCTGTTGGCCCGGCCTCTCCGCAGGAATAGCGCGGGGGCAGCGCCGGTCGCGGGAGCGCGCAGGGGTTCGGGTGCGGTCTCCCCCGCAGCGGTGCCCGGAGCGCGACGCTGATGGGTGTGACGCGCGCGGCTGTGGCGCTCCCCCTGCGCCGGCGGGGAGGCGGCCCTGCGCCCTGACCGGGGCTGCGCCGGCTCCGCGCGGCGGGGACACGGGCTCCGCGGGCGGCTCGGCGCTCCGGGGGTGGCAGCGCCAGCGGTGCCCGGCGCGGAGGCGGTGGGGTGGATCGGTAGCGCCGGTGCGCGCTGCGCAGGGTACAGCACAGCGATGTAGGGGACATGCCCTGACGGGACGGCGAACGGACGGGTGCCGCCAACGAGGGGGAGCAGCGCCAGCGGAGCCTCCCGCGGGAGATTTCGGCAGCAGCCGGCGAGGCCCCCGGGCTCCGCCGCGATGGCTGGGCCCGGGCTCTGGAGGAGCATCAAGTCCCTGCTGCGGAGGAGCGAGGACCCCTTGTTCCTGAACGACTCCAGTGCCTTTGACTTCTCGGACGAGGCGGGGGACGAGGACTTCTCTCGGTTTAACAAGCTGCGGGTGGTGGTGTCGGACGATGCCTCTGAGGCGGCACCGGAGACGCCGGTGGCCGGGGCGCCCCTGGGCCTGCCCTCCGACGACGAGTCCCTGCTGGAGCGGGCCGGAGCCCGCACCGGCCGGCCGGCCCCCTGCGGCGGCTGCAGCAGCCGGCGAGAGCGCTCCAGGCAGAGGACGGTGAAGAAGCGGTTGACGCTCGCTGCCCTCCTCTACCTCCTCTTTATGACCGGGGAGCTCGTAGGTGAGTCGGGGGCTCTGTCGGCCGGATGGACCGCGCAGCCTGTCAGGCTTTCACAGCCCTGGCTTTCGGTAGTTATTAAGAGAAACGGTCTGTCATGTAGAGAGATCAAAGATTAGCTGCAAGTTCAGAGAGGGAGGAGGAACAAAGTCCACCTGTATTTTCCATGCAAGAAAAGAAGGAGGAATTTGCAGCTTCCCTCACCTGAATATCATCAGTCCCCCAGACGGCATAAATGGGATTTTTTTTTTGCATGTATAATGGCTTTTTAGTTCTTTGTGTAAGTTTTTCTTGTAAATTTGTAAGGTGTTACTAGCAAGGGAGAAGGAGCATTTTATCATAGACATTAAAAAAAAGATGAACAATTTCATCCTCAGTATTAACTACTGACATAAAATCTCGCTGTGTTTGCAACAAGACGGAAATAAGTGTGACATTTACCATAGTATCAAAACTAATGCTGGGGGATGGTTTACCTTCATTCACCAACAATGTTTCTTATAACCAAAAAGCCAAACCCAGAGCTATCAGAGTGGATGCCATAAGAATCCACCCGCCTGACAACTGCCTGGTGTCCTGCCGCACTCGAGACCAGTGTATTCTCCATCCAGGTGTAAATCATATACACAAAGTCAGTTAAACTAATAGGTATTTTAACACTTCCCATTACAACACGGAAGAATACTAAGTAGTTTGATTAAATTATTTGTGGGGTTTGTTGGTTAGTATTTGGCAGAAGCATGGTGAGTTTTTACCTGGAAATCTGTTCCTGTATAGGTATCTGGTGGCTTGTTGGTCAGAAGAATTAATCTGGTGATCAAATGCAGCTTTTATTGCTCCCTGAAAAAGTCACACTATCATTTGCTATGCAGGTAAAAGAGAATCTGTGCACTCGACAGCAGCTTGTACAGGACGACTGTGCTTCATTTCATAGGCTACAGCAGCACAGGCTTGAAATAAATTTGAGGGTGCCCTGGATGCACAGATGAGCTAGGAGATGTTACTCCTTTTCCATTAGCTAATCATTTTTACAAAGGCTAGTATTTATCTTTTAATCTCCATTCACTTATCAATATCAGCATCCTGTTACCATCTGTCTTTTGGGTATGTCCATACCCTTCAGTGCACATGTCTGCTTAGTACTGTGCAGCCTCCTGAAGAACACTTAAATTTTCTCATCCCCAGATTTGAAGTCATGGAGAGCATTACTAAGTGCCAGGACATTGATGTGTGTACTGAGCCAGGTCTCTGTAGCAACTATAACAATTAATTGCCTTTAAATTGCTTTAATTTTAACATGCAAGTCTAAATCAGAGCTAATTGGATGAATTATTGACCATAATTCACTAGCGGGAAAAAAGTCAAGTCAGAAAAACTTTCTGGAAATAAAGAACAGAGGTGCCTCAGGTGTAGTAGCCTGGGACCTACATCCTCCTCCACACCTATGCAGATTCGGTCAGTAATGTCTACATTTGCTTGTGTGAAGTGAGCTTGTGATCACAGATCACTTCTTGTACGACAGCTGTGAATTGTATCTTTAAGACAGAAACTTCTGTAAGATGACATGGAGAAAAAGCATGGCTCAATGATAAATTATACAGTTTGTCCCACATACATAGGAAAAAATCCAGTCTGTTTTTCAGAGACAGACCAGAATACTTACTATATCTGCACAAGTTTTAGTGGGGGGCCAAAGAATGTGGGTTAGTGGAAAGAAGTGGGTTTGTCCTTCAAAATCTCAGTGTGTGGTTAGTCATTAATGACAGTGCCACAGTGCATCAGCTTATCATGGATAAGCTTTCCCATCCATGGATAAGGCAATTCCATTAAACCTTTTGTGAGCATATCCATTTATACTCTTTTTTCTTTGGCTGAGATTTTGGTTCAGCATAAACTCAGGCAAATTTGATAAGGAACATAGTGTTGTACCTCAGACATAGATATCTTTTAACATAACCATGATTTCATCTGATTATATTCATAACAGAGTTCTGATAAACACTGAATTTAGTTCAGCCTAAGAGCCCCTTATTGAATAATATCTCTGAGCTGCCAGCAGCTTGATGCTGAAGTCACTAGGGTGTATCTGTCAGGGACTTTGCGTCCGATTCACGCTGTTGTAGATCTCTCCATAGGTAATGCAGGGGGACATCTAGGAATAATAGGTGTTGAGAGTAAAACATAAGGTGTATGTATGTACCACCAGCCCTATTTCATGTTTTGGGCACTGAGGCACACAGCACTAAGGGCCAGACCTCTGGAATACTTTGTGTCCAACTTCCACAACCAATGAATAGAGGACTCGGGTATCTCTACTTGGGTGGATCTTGACCTGAATGACTTGTCATAGGGCAAATAATCAGCAGCAGAACAAGTAATTAAAGATGGAGCCCTTGAGTCCTGGGTCAGTGCCCTCACCACCTGTTTAACTGTTTCATTCCGGCCCTGTATTGTGTTCTGTCTGCTTGGTTTCAACTTTTGGAACTTTTTTCATTGATCTGAAGCTCAGGTATTTGGGAAACTTTGTTTAATCCTGTAGGACATTTTAACTGACTTCTTTTCGTGATCTTTGACAGTTTTCTCTTCTTAGCTTCTGAAAAAAAGGCAGAAGACCCTATCAGGTGATTCAGTTATTCAGTAAAAATCTTCCTGCTGTCTGTTACTAAGGTCAGGATGAAGGAAATCTTGTTTCAACAGCTTCCTTGTGAAATTGTGATTGGCGTATTGTTTTCCAGAGTACAGCCAAGCTCATTACCCCAGGCCACCTCAGTGCGTGTTGTTTAATTTGACGAACAGTCATTCTAAGTCAGATAACAACTTACGCTTCGTGGGAATCATTTTGCATCATAAAATGAAAAACATATTGCAAGTCCTAGTTAGATTTTCTGGCAGGGTTTTGATGTTTTCAGCTATGTGTAGAGATTTTTAATTGATCATTCATGAGGAGGACTGCTGTCCTTCACAGGTCACTGAAGGCAGTGCTGAGCCATCAAGCTGTCTATTTGTACAGGTTGTAGATGTCTCTTTTTCCCAAGTTGCCGATGGTGTTTAACAACCCTCAGGACTCAGCACCTTTAACCAAGAAATGAACCAATACATTTGGAAAGAGAGAACCTTTGATTTCAGAATTCCATAAATTTCAGTGATGTTTTCTTAGTCCACATGCTGCATTATGATTGCTTCAGTATCCAAATTCCTTCCTTATCATTTTATTTCCGAAGTCTGTCAAAGTGCAAGGCTAGCTGAAATGAAACTGACCCATCTCAGACAGAAGTGATTCTCAAAATTAATACATGGGAATTAACATACGCACTCTAAATGATCACATATGTAAGCTGATTTGAATGCTTTAGATACAAATTCTTGTTTCCTCTGTGTTGACTGTAGAAGAGGCTGAGTTGCATATTTCTAAGTAATTATTTAAAATTACACGAGAACAGAAATTAATTCAGAATGGGAGGGCATAACCCAAAAAGTTGATGAACTGCTAAATCTTAAAAACTTTTGAGCTGTGATGGCCTTTGAAAAATTTCAGCCTTAGGTGAATTTGACTTAGAAACAGGAACAACTGAAGAAGGGGGGGATGGAGGAAGGGAACTAGTTGAACTGTGTATCTGGTAGTTACCTACAGTACAAGCAATACTACAGCATCAGCCATGCTGCCTGTGTTTGGCTGGAGAGGGTATCTCAGGCTGCAGGTGTGTGCATACTCACACAGCCATACACACACAGGTTTTATGACTCGTCTTGAAAGCAGTCAGCCAGTTATGAATGTCCCTTTGCTATTTCCTCATGGTAAGCCTCCTCACTAAGACAGTTTTAATTGTAGATGAAGATACTTTTACTCGAAATGTTAGTTGGAGCCTCAAGCCTGCCAAATGGCACGCCAGCTGCATGCTTTGCTCAGGAGAATTTACAGGCTGAATGTCAATCTCAAGGTAAAAAGAGAAAGTAAATCATAACTTTTCTGAGAAAATGGGCTTAACTTCATGCATATGGAAGACAAGGAAGCCTGTCCTTGATTCCCCTTTGGATAAGGGGTGCTTAAGAGAGTCACATTGTTTAAATCTCTTGCCCATACAACAGCAGCATTAGCAGCTGAATTGGAACAAAGATACTAACCTTTGATCTGAGGTTATTTGTCTCAATACAGCTCATAATTACGAGAAAAATTATGGTAATAAATAACAAAGAAAAATGCTGTTCAAGTGAAAGTCACTGCCTTCAGTATGTATTGGCAGAACATAGCCCTGCCAGGACAGGGAATAATGAAGGTTACAAGATAATGTAATAATAAGGGGGCAGGGTGAATCTACTTGCCACTGAGTCACTGGATTTCTGTCCCTGTTCCGTAATGTCAAAATATTTAACAGATGTAGTTTAATATAAAGATCAACTATTAAACACATGCACATTAACACACAGAGACAAGAAACAAAACTGTTTTGGTCCTGATCTAGCAAATGTTACGATGCAAGTAGTCTGTGAGAATGACAGGAGGGAATCCGTTCTATGTTACTGTTAAGAGAAAGCACACTTCACTGCGCTTGTAACTATGGTAGCTTTAAATTATAGGATGGCATTTTGATTGCAATGGCAAAATACCCCATTTAGTGATTATAACAAGAGCTCTCATGCACTTAATGTACTGTTCTGAAAATAAATAACTGTAAGCTGTGCCAAAAGGATATTATCTACAATTATTAATGTTGTATGTCCTGACTTTTCCAACTTTCTTTTCAGGTGGATATGTTGCTAACAGTCTAGCAATTATGACAGATGCACTTCATATGTTAACTGATCTTAGCGGTATTATTTTGACCCTGCTTGCTCTCTGGCTGTCTGCAAAATCTCCCACAAAGAGGTTCACTTTTGGATTTCATCGCTTAGGTATGTAGGTATCAGCATTTTAAGCAACTGTAAAGATAATCTAATTCTAGAAGTATAAGTAACTAGAAAGAAAGCAGCAGTAAACCCAAGAGTTGCTTTATGTTTAACAGCCTGACACTAATGTCCTTTCACTGGCCACTGTGGAGCCACTACATGGGTTGTATTGTGACAAGGGAATAGATAATAGAAAAAAATACATTTTTAAAGTGTAAATCTCTGCCAGAAGTGAAGTTTGATGGCAGTTTCACAGGAAGCTGGATGAGCCTCTCCATCTCTGTGAAACTAGATTTAGCAGATTCAGAGTTAAGTTCTGAATGCTTGATTCATCTTCCAATCTAAAGAGGAAGGTTGGGGAACTGGACACAGGACATCATTGTAAATATGACTTCCTACAAATGAACCATGGCTTAGAAATTCTACAAAGGGTTCAGAGGAGGGAAGCTGTCCCCAGCAAGAATAAGGGTGGATATGTACCTGTGTTTCATAGCCCATCCATAGTTACTGGGCTGTTGCATTATGTGCATCTTTGTGCTCAGGAATTGAAGCTGTTGAGCAAGAGGACACATTCTTTGGTCACTCACTGGTGTACCACTGTTGCTGCTTGTGGGACACGCCGGGGAGCTTGTTGGTTTAGCTGTACATGTCATTTGTTGTTCACAACAGATAATTGCCAGTGCCCAGGATTTATGAACTCCCATTCTTCAGTAGAATTATGACACTGGAAGAAGGTCCTATTCAGTATGAAAAATGACATCTTAATCCAGAACTAAAAAGTTATGTGGAGCATATTATTAGAGGGCTCTGCTCTGCCAGAAGCCACATAAATCAGTATTCCTCTTGCACTCTCCAAACCACACAAAGAAGAGATCAAGATGTCCCATGGTTTGCAATACAATAAGTTACTTAACCTCTGCCCCTTTTAGGTGTGTAAACAAAGAAGTATAAACAGAATTATGTCCTAAACCTTGGAAAGGTATTTTCAGGATTCATTACTTTGCATTTGGAAATGCAATGATGATAAAGGGTGCTTTCATGTGGCTGCTAACTGGATATTAATAGTTCATAATATACAGGTGCAGGTCTTGCAGACATTTAACCAAAAGCTTCAAAGCTTTATTTTTCGTAAAATAGATATTTTCTAGTGTCACACTTTGCTACCTCTGCTCTATACATTCTACAGGATATTTTTCAAGGAATTTCAAAGTCTTGTGCAGTCATCATTTGCAATTCATATTTTGGCTGCTAGAACAGCAGCAGAATTCAACAACTCCATCGCTCCTAGTCATTTGTCATCAGTTAGTCACTAGTGCATGAATGCATAACTCTATACACTAGCAAAGATCTTTGGGGCTTTAGCAAGAAAGCATTAACACTGCCGGCATTTCCCATTGCAACCTTTTCTGTCACTAAGTTTTAATTTTGCGACAGGAGCTGCCTTAACACTGAAACCTGACCTTGAACGTACCCCCTGGCAGTTGTTCATACTCTTCAGAATGATGTTTGCTAGCATTCATGCATACTTTAACCCTGTTTAGAGATCATGAGTAGTTTATATATCTTTGTGACTTCTCTAAAGCCAAATAGTACATACATTGAACATGCCATGGCCTAGCTTAAAAACAGGAGTTAATCTTCAGAAAAATAAACTTACTTAACCATTAAAATTTTACTCAGTTCTGTAAATTTTCACTGAGTTTTAAAACAGTTTGAGGGCTCCACTGCACTTGGCAAACAGAAAATTCGTGAGGATTCCTGCCACCTCACCTTTTGTTTTTTTTTTTCCTTCTCCCCGCTCCATTGCCAAGAGGAATCCTGGCCAGACTAACCCAGTGTGGCCCATGGGCTAGATGTGGCCCATAGAATTAGTCTGTACTGCCCAACATCCCATCATCCAAGGGAGCAGCTTCTCAGTTCTGCAGCAGTTACTCCCCTTTTTCTGCTGCCCAGTGCCAGGAGGTGGTCAAACACTAGAACAGGTTGTTGAGTCTCCACAGTTGGAAATACTGAAAACCCAACTGAACACAACCCTGAGCAACCTGCTGCAGCTGACCCTGCTTTGAGCAGGACTGTAGAGTTTCCAGGGGTTCCCTTCTACCTCAGCCATTCTGTGTAAATAGTAACAGTGCAGCCCTCTGTGAAGGAGTCTGCAAGTGGGGAGAGGAGTTTCTATGTCTGCAGTAAGGAAGAGGAAGTGAATAAAGGCCCTGCAACAGACCCCCAAACCTTGACCTAGGTTCTGCAAGTACAGAATAATGAGATGGTTCAAAATTACTATACACAGGTTTCTTTTTGCAGTCACATCTGTGAAATCAATTTGCCTCATTTCAGGCATGGAGTCTGAATGCCATGGCCTGAGGGCGCAGTTTCACACATCAGCAAATGCTGGCAATGGAAGAAAGCCGTAACAGATCTTTCCAAATACTCTATATGCAAGAAGCTTGTCAACAAATAATACAGGCTCAACAATAGCTTGGATTTCATGAAAGATGTTAAAACATGACAGAATGTTAAAAAAAGGGTACAGATCGAGCATCTGTCACAATGAAAATATGGCACATTTGTTTGAAGATAGGAATGTGTGTAAGAACTCTGTCATTGCTGACCTGCTGTGCATTCATTTTTAAGATAATCCATACATACAGTAAGCATGAAAACATACTAATGAGCAATGTTTCTGGTGCTCATTATGACTTTTGTTTGCAGAACGATGAATTTTCGAACTTGTTCCCATAAACATTGCATTGTAAGGACAACAGGCATATTAAGGTGTCTCATCAAATTCCAGATGGGAATTCACACTAGTTCTCATTTATTTGAATTCTCCTTGAGTACATAATATGTATACTCCATCTTCAGTTTTATTCCATTTTCAATGGTGAAAAGGAAGCTGACAGATTCAGAAATGGGTTAGAAAAGTGAAGACAAAATAATGGAAATTGCAGTCATGTCTAAAAAGGATTATATTCTCGAAGCCCAAATAGTTCTGTTTCACCACAAAGTGGAGATACGTCCTTCTCAGTGAGGCACTGAGCAGATTTAAGCATAGATATGGACCTGGCATTTTTCCATTGCTGCAAACACAATGTTAGTAATGACAGAATCAGTCAGTCCACTGAGACAGTATACAGTTAATTTCAGAAGAAGTGAAAGATGTCTGCACAAATCTACAATGCTGACATTACAGTGGGCCTGTGAAAGAAACTGCAAGGGAAACACTGGTTTCCATTTCAGAAAATATGGTTTTCCATTGTAAAACCACAATGTGTAATTTTTCTGGTAAATGCTAATGTGCTTCACAATTTTTTTTAAAAGCATTCTGGAAAACCTGTTAAGGAATGTACTGAGGTTTCTTCAGGCTGTTGCCCTGAATAATCTGCCTGCTTTGTACAGAACACTGCCACTTGCACAGATATTTCCAGGATTTTCATGTTGCTCTGAAATCATCTTGAGATTGTGACAGTTGCCATCCAGAGCCTTGTTACTGCCTGGTAATGCTGGTACTGGTCCAGGCACTGACACACTGCTGAACAGCTGAACGTGTGGGTGAGAGTTTCTTCTCCCATAACAATGTTAAAAATTCCGTATGTGGATCAAGTGATTTGGGCGATATTAAAATGCTTATACAGCAGCATGTTTTTTACTGTAATATTCAATAAATACAGTTAAGGCAGTTCTGTGTTACAAATGACACCTTCAGCAGTAACCAAAGTTGTACTACACACTGACAGATCAAAAGCAGAGGCAGAAGTGAGGAACTTCACAGATCAGTATTCTTAGAACTGTGGTAAAGCCACAAGTAGAATTTTGCCCTTACTGGAGAATAAATCAGGGCAACTTGTGTGAACAAGGGGGAAGAACAACTATTAAAATTCCAAGTAAATTAATTCCAACTCTGATCTTTGAATTCACACAGGAAAGCTGAGATCCTGGTGATCCATCTGGCAAATGACAGTAATGAGTGCTATGCATAATGATTACACATTACTCAGGCATGCCTATGAATTCACATGCAATACAGTGGAGCTGGCATTAAGGTTTTCCCATTTTTTTTTGTAAAATCCTATATTAACTTGCTTATAACCGAGAGTCTTAACTGGGCCAATGTTTTCTCTGTCAGGCTTTTTGCCTTTTTTATTTGTCTGTTTCTCTTTTAAGTTTCAGCTACAATAGGGCAATCATTTTCAGAATATGAAGCTAGAAGTTAAAAGTATGTTCAATATTAAAAGGAATCTAGTGACCCATTTGGAAATACCTATATTCTGTATGGTAGGACCTTAAAACGGTAGTGTGAACTCATTGTCCTCAGGTTTATGTACACTATTAGCAGCCCACTTCCGTGACTCAGGTAGCGAGGCAGACAGCACTAAGGTCCTGAACCCATAAAATATTCAGGCCTATTCACCTCCCATCAGAACAGCAGGAGCCTTGTGGAGAACTGTAACCACTTCCCACAGATGTAAACGGCAGCGGAAGGCACAGGACAATGAAAGAATAGGAGGTTTTTTCCCTAATTTTCTCTTTACTTAGGTATATGTGCCCTTTTGCAAATCCCTGCTGATTGGATATAATTCCTACGTCAAAATCTTGGTCATAACACTCTTGTAAAATATGAGTATTTGGTAAATGTAAGATAATGTTAAAACCACGTATTACAGCTATACAGAAACACATTAAGCAGTCCTTCATAGCTGAAATCTGCACTAGATAATGTGTATGTAAACGTATGTCAAGAAGGTTAGACTCACTTTTGTAATGTTGTTTCCTTTCTGTTTGCAGAAGTATTGTCTGCCATCATTAGTGTACTGCTGGTCTATATCCTTATGGCATTCCTCTTGTATGAAGCTGTTCAAAGAACTATCCATATGGACTATGAAATAAATGGTGATATCATGCTGATTACAGCAGCCGTCGGTGTTGCAGTTAACTTAATGTAAGATCTCCCTTTCTTTTCATTAACACTCATAAATGTATTTCTGAATAAGCTGCTAATTCATTCATGGCCTGTATCTTTCTCCTGGAATGTAATTTTGCTGGACATCTTCATAAGACAAGAAATGATACTAAGTATTATTTTTTCAATTCTTTAGTTTAAAAGGGAAAAAAAACCCCAACCCTAAAGCCTGTTTTTCTTCTTTCCCTTTCAGAATGGGTTTTTTGCTGAATCAGTCTGGCCACCTTCACTCCCACTCCCACTCTCATTCCCACCCTCACTCTCATGTACCTCAGTCGAACTCTCCTAACACAGCCCATA
This sequence comes from Pezoporus flaviventris, assembly GCF_033815535.1. Taxonomy (NCBI): domain Eukaryota; kingdom Metazoa; phylum Chordata; class Aves; order Psittaciformes; family Psittacidae; genus Pezoporus; species Pezoporus flaviventris. Next base: position 11,006,648 of record NW_026892554.1, read on the forward strand.
GCAGCAGCCACGGGCACAGCAGCCTTGCCGTCAGAGCAGCGTTTGTACATGCCCTTGGGGACCTGGTACAAAGTATTGGTGTGCTCGTGGCTGCATACATCATACGCTTTAAGGTAAGGAATGGCCAGCCTTTGAGGCAGGGGGAATTGGTTTAATTTCAATTTTGGTGATTAAAAAGGGACTTGGTTTTATAAGTTATTAAACAAATATATTGTGATATTCTGTTTTAAGCTTCATACATTCATACAAAATAACTGTATTATGTATTTTGTAACTCTTCAAACAAAAAAAAAAAAATTCATGAAGGTTGGAGCTAGAAGTAACTATTTTCTGAGTCATGCTTTTTAAGTAAGTGAGCTTATTTTCATACATGCTTTAACACTTTGGAACTTCCCTTGCAGCCAGAATACAAGATTGCTGATCCTATATGTACATATGTATTCTCCATACTGGTGGTTTTGACAACAGTTCGAATTCTGTGTGACACAGGAGTTATTATTCTGGAAGGTAATATCTGTGCACAGTCTGCAGTACTTTACATGTCAAATACCAGTAAGCACTGGCACTTTTTTTGACATCATAATTACCATCTCTAGCAACATGGATTGAGTCTGGAAACCTGTTTATCCTCTTGCTTCTTTAGTCTGTTGGTTCTTGATGGCTCATTTAAATCACAGAAGTCTTAAGGTGCCTTTGACCTCTGTCAGAATCACACAAGTCATAGGTCTTCACCATTTGGAGATGGTGAAGTGAAATGTATGGAACTTTCTGGTGTGTCTGAGTGCTGTCAGCTAACTAAGTGAACATTTGCCCTGTCTCAGTTCTACACTTGCCCTTTAATCACTTGTAAAGTTAAAGTGACTATGAAAGCGTGTAAAAGGGGAAAGCAAGAATAAGATGAATGGCTGGACAGGTTGTTCATGTCTGTCTTGTCTTCCCCTTTTCACAGGTACTGTTGTATTACTTGCATGCTTCTACTGTTAACCATAGGTGAAGCTACATGTAAAAGAGCAGTGTAAATAGGAATAAGGAAAAAAGGAAAGAAAAGTTGAACACAAACTAAAGCATGTTACCTCATGTGGCGACTTAGAAGGCAAGATGCCAGCATTGTTTGCATTATCACAGCTAACATGCCAACTACTACTGCTTGATATAGTACTTTTACCTTAAGAAAGTGAAGGTGTTAGGGGTGGGATAAAAATCCTCAGTTTCAGTTGCACCTTCCTAGCTGTCTCATGTGATCTATTATTGACTTTACGTTTATTATGTTAGGCTTAACCAGGAACCTCAAAATCTTCAATGTCAAGTGCTTTTGCTGTCATTTAGAAGGAAAAAAAACCCCAACCCCAACATAACAATCTAACAAAATGGAAGTTCACCGAGAAGGCAAAAATGGTGACATTTGCTTAAGAAACCTCAGTCAGCTGCAAGGCAGTAGCTAAGATTTAGCTGAAGAAAACAGGACAAAATAATGGTGCATTCCAGATATTTTGAGTTGTAGCTATTTGCATAGGTATCCCAGTTGTTATAAAATCTTCAAATTAATGATGTTATTAAAAGTGATGGTAGGTGGGCTGTATGTGTGCTAGGGAATTTTTCCAACTCAGATCCATGATCTCCAGAGAATGAACTTGCATTTATATTGGAAACTACTACTACAACATCAAGGTCCTTGCACTTGCATCAGAATTCAGTATTAGTTTTAACTTAAGTTTCATCACTATATTAGGATGCTGAATTAAAAACTTAAATGATTATCTAATAAGAGCAATGAGATTCTAGCTTTTAAAAGATATTTAAAGGCAGCATGGAAGTCTGAAGGTGCTGAAGTTTCAAAAGAGATGGTACTGGAACTAACATGATTTAAAAGACAGTGAAATAAGTTCAGAGAGGAGTCACTTCAGAAATTCTGAAGAAAATAGAGAAGCAAGTGGCTGAACACCTTATGGCATATATAATCAAACTCAGAAAACTGAAAGATGAGCAGTAAAAAGCTATGATAAAAACAAAACTCTTTGGAAACAGAGTTTATTCAGTACTTTTGTACTAGTTTTTGAAGTGTGTTGATCATTTAAATTTTTGATTCTGCTCTTTGTACAGCTAAAGGGTGGAGTAGGGAAACTATAGAGGTGCTGAAAGTACTACATCTAGAACGTCTTGGTCAGTGCTATCATTGGTGCACTATAAGATGAAAGTCATCTATAAGATGAAAGTCATACGTTTAACCGCTGCAGATGGATTGCTATGAGCATTTGAAAATACCAGGTACCTGAAGAGAGAAGTTTCAGGACACAGGGCCTACCTAGAATCATAGAATAGTTAGGGTTGGAAAGGACCTTAAGATTATCTAGTTCCAACCCCCCTGCCGTGGGCAGGGACACCTCCCACTAAACCATGCCACCCAAGGCTCTGTCCAGCCTGGCCTTGAACACCGCCAGGGATGGAGCATTCACAACTTCCCTGGGCAACTGTCCTGGGTTCAGAGTTACCCGGAAGGACATGGGCTTCCGGGTGGGACTCGTTTCTTGGCTGGTGGTATCGTATTCTCTTCCCTTGTTATTTTCCCTTACCACTGTTGTAGTTGGTAGTAGCAGTGGTGATTTGTGTTGTACACTGGTTGCTGGACTGTTCTTGTCTCAACCCGTAAGAGTTGCATCCTTTCGATCCGCCTCCCCGTTCCTCCGGGAGCGGGGAAGGGGAGAGCCCCGGTGGGGCGGGGGGGCCCTCGATTGTTGTCAGCCCGGCACCACTCACTGGGAGTGAGTGAACTAGTTGCCTGACTGGGTTTAAACCACGACAGCAACCCATTCCAGTGCCTCACCACCCTTACAGTAAAGAACTTCTTCCTTATATCCAACCTAAACTTCCCCTGTTTAAGTTTTAACCCATTACCCCTTTTCTTGTCACTACAGTCCCTAACAAAGAGTCCATCCCCAGCATCCCTATAGGCCCCCTTCAGATACTGGAAGGCTGCTATGAGGTCTCCACGCAGCCTTTTCTTCTCCAAGCTGAACAGCCCCAACTTTCTCAGCCTGTCTTCATACGGGAGGTGCTCCAGTCCCCTGATCATCCTCGTGGCCCTTCTCTGGACTTGTTCCAACAGTTCCATGTCCTTTTTATGTTGAGGACACCAGAACTGCACACAATGCTCCAAGTGAGGTCTCACAAGAGCAGAGTAGAGGGGCAGGATCACCTCCTTCGACCTGCTGGTCACGCTCCTTTTGATGCAGCCCAGGATACGGTTGGCTTTCTGGGCTGCAAGCGCACACTGAAGCCGGCTCATGTTCAGTTTCTCATCCACCAACACCCCCAAGTCCTTCTGCACAGGGCTGCTCTGAATCTCTTCTCTGCCCAACCTGTAGCTGTGCCTGGGATTGCTCCGACCCAGGTGTAGGACCTTGCACTTGGCATGGTTAAACTTCATGAGGTTGGCATCAGCCTACCTCACAAGCGTGTCGAGGTCCCTCTGGATGGCATTCCTTCCCTCCAGGGTATCAACCGAACCACACAGCTTGGTGTCATCGGCAAACTTGCTGAGGGCGCACTCAATCCCACTGTCCACGTCAGCAACGAAGATGTTGAACAAGACCGGTCCCAACACCGATCCCTGAGGGACACCACTCGTTACTGGTCTCCAGCCGGACATTGAGCCATTGACCACAACTCTTTGTGTGCGGCCATCCAGCCAGTTCTTTATCCACCGAGTGGTCCATCCATCAAATTGATGTCTCTCCAATTCAGAGACAAGGATGTTGTGTGGGACAGTGTCGAACGCTTTACACAAGTCCAGGTAGATGACATCAACTGCTCTACCCCTGTCCATCAGTTCTGTAGCCCTATCATAGAAGGCCACCAAATTGGTCAGGCAGGATTTCCCCTTAGTGAAGCCATGCTGGCTGTCACCAAGCACCTTGTTGTTTTCATGTGCTTTAGCATGCCTTCCAGGAGAATCTGCTCCAAGATTTTGCCAGACACAGAGGTGAGACTGACTGCTCTGTAATTCCCTGGGTCATCCATTTTCCCCTTCTTGAAAATGGGGGTTACCTAGCATGTTGGTTTTTTAGATTCTGAGCTGAGAGTCTGGTCTAACCAGTTACGAGGGGTTAGAAGCTGCAGTAACGTCTACATTGCACCAAAGGATCTAATGCTGGCTATTGCTAGAGATTCTGCACAGGACAAATTATGTTGAAGAGAACACTGCAGTTAATGTACAATTTCTGTATCCATATTTGACTTTATATGCCAATTTGCATATTCTTCTCTATTGAGTACCTGGAAGTTACTGATCACAATTTATGAACTCTTTTGAGATCTGTCATGACATTTTAAAGGCCACTGAGAGTCTGCAAAAGACAGAATTAATTCTGTCTTATGTTTGGTATCATAGGGGTTCCAAGGCATTTAAATGTGGATCGCATTAAGGAAGACTTGATGAAAATTGAAGATGTTTATTCTATAGAAGACTTAAATGTTTGGTCTCTTACTGCAGGAAAAACAACTGCCATAGTCCACTTGCAACTAGGTAAGCTGCTGTGTAGCATAATTCCGAACACAATGATTCTAAGTGAAATGTAAGTGTAGAAAAAAAAAAAAACAAACCAAACCAAAAAATCTAACACTTTCTCTTCCAATTTTTATTTACGTTGAACCAGGAAATATCATTGCAGGGGGGATGTTTGCTACCTGTGGGTTTGTACAGTAAGTTATAAAACCCACTTGCCCAGAAAGTCAGTGTAAATGAAAACTGGGCAAAGAAATACATTCATACTGAAATATCCAATACAGATTCCTGGATGTATGTGTGTACATGTAAAATTTCAGAAATTCCCTTACTTGTCCAGGGAAAGACAGGGTGAAGCTCTAATGTAGAACAATCTGATAGGAAAAATAAATACGTTCTGCCAAAACCTGCTGATTTAGACACCTAACTATCATAAATATTAATTCTTAGTAAGAAAGCTCTTTTTTTTTTTTTTTTGCGGGGGGTGGTACCTAACACAGTTTTATCAAGATGTGATTCTAGTTAGAGGATGTAGACCTAAATGTCAAATAATAAATAGAAAGCACATAATGACCACAGAACAGTATGGATAAGTGAATGAGAAGACATTCTAGTTGGTAACACTGGGTTGTCCAGGTTTCTTGAGGAGGGAATTCTATTAATTATTGTCTTGATTTTCCAGTTCCTGGTAGTTCATCTAAATGGGAGGAAGTTCAGTCCAAGGCTCGACAACTGCTGCTGAACACATTCGGAATGTACAAGTGCTCTGTGCAGCTTCAGAGTTACAAACAGGAAATGAGCAAAACCTGCGCAAGTTGTCAGAATTCCAGTGCCTGATTTCTATGTTTTGGGAACTGCTGCCTTATTCTTTATCTTGTAGTCAAAAACTGAGAGCAATAAATGCAAAATGAAAATGATCAAACAGAAACCATTAATATGTGGATTTATACCATGTAACATGCAGCAGGGAGAACTGGTGCTGCAAAAAGTGCAGTGGTTGCCCTACAGAACATGTATCTCACTCTCTCCCTTGTACTGGTTTATTCAAGTTATGATGATTTGGAGACAAAGCTGTTTTCAGATTGTTTACAAACTGCAACATGGCTCTGCAGATACCTCACAAATTACAGTCCCATATTGTCCTTGAATAACTATGTACCACAAAGTACCTGCACTCCAAATGGAGCATCAAGTATTCAGTATTTCAGTTCAAGTCTCTAATGCTGATCATGCCAGAATGTCATAATATGTCATGATCCCTGAAATCATTATACAGTATTTTTGCAATAGTAATTTTCATAAAGTATCTTAAGACTATAATGCATACAGTGCTAGTTGAATTGTTTTGGAAACTCTCTCTTTGGAGACACTGAAAAATACAGCATTTACTGTACCCAGACCAGAAAGTTAGCTTTAATCTGGGCATTCAGAGATCCAGACAGGAAGATCCTTGCCCAGACTTCTGGTATTTAACTAGAGACCCAGCACTGGACCCAAAGTGTTTTAGGTGATCAGTTATCTTTGATGTATTTTAGAATAGGGTTTATAAATTAGAAACAGGTTATTTATTTAAAAAGTTTTGACTTGTAAGATGAGTTTGTTGTTAATGATCTTGAATGTCTAAACCAACATTTGATTGACATTAAAAGGCCAGTTGATTAGCATGCCTTCTATTATAATTAATAAATGTCCTGTAATTGATTATTTTTCCAAGATTCTTTTGAAAGAAAAGTGAAATGACAGAAACTATGCTTGACATGGAGGTACTCTCAAACACAACCAACAGACATGCAAAACAGGATTGAACATCTAAACAGGAAAGCAGGAGAGGAAGTTTTAGGTATGTACTATTCCCTCAGTCACAGCTATCTCTGACCTTTTCAGCTTTGCTTTGATCACACTATGGCAGTATCCTGATAAGAATGCCACTGCAATAACAGTCCCCACTACCTGGCTTTATTCATAAAGCAAAATCCAAGCAAGTTCAGTAATGTAATGGTGTTGGACAAAAATATCGTAACACCCAACAGAGGTAGAAAGGCCTTTTCTTATTTACAGAAAGATGAGGCAATTTGAAGACTATTCATCCAGACACCTCAAAATCCACAAAACTGAATTTCTCCACCTTGCGGTGGAAATCCTGTAATCCGAATGTACACCGGATAACCAAACCTGACACCATGTTATTGTACACCTTAAAACGCAGATGTGCGCCTGCTTCTGAATCATTTATGCTGAAGATGCTAAGGGCAACAAGAGTACGACCTGCAAAGTTCAGAAGATGGGAGGAACTTGGCTCAGAGATTTTTTACTTATTCTGTACTTTAGTCTTTATGCAGAACTTCCACTGACATCAAAATAGTTCTCTGTGTGGATCAGAAAGGAAGATTTTTGCCCAGTAATGGATATTGTGACATTCAACTGTGAATACTTAAGCTATTGTCTGTTCTGAAACTTGCTAGGGTTTCACATACTCGTTGGGCTGATCTATACCTGCAGTCTGGGGTCACAGTCTTGGCTTCTTGTCTCTCCTTATGCGAGGTAGGGGTCACATGATGACCTTTCATTGGTGACAACTGACAGCACAGTATAAAAAACTGACAGCACAGTATTAATTTGGACAAAGTGTATGTAACACTGGATTATGTTTGTATCTGTTCTGGCAAGAAATGGGAACGTTTGAGTACAGCATGGGAGCACATGCAGCTCAGAGGCCAAGTAGCACTGTACTTGGGAAGTTAATGCTTCAGTACAAACACAATCATTAATTAAGCCATATCACAGTTCATGAAGAATGTGCATCCCATCCTTACAAACTTACTGGAAAAAAAATACCACAGACAAACAACAGGTATTTTGCACATACTAATACTCAAATAGGTTTTAATTAAATTGGGGTTTACAGTTGATGTACTTAGAAGTTGAAGTACAGTAGACATGTATTGTATTTGGAGTTTTTTAATAATTTACTACGTGTTTAATTATATTACAAAAGTGTTGCTTTATTGTGGGTTTTATTAAATCAATTATTAAACTTCACATTGTTGTCTTATTTATATTACTGTCTCATCATCTTTTGAAATGTCAGAATGCTCAAGGTTTACTCAGTTTGGAGATGCTATATACAGAATGAATTATGTCTCCCTCTTTAGTCAGAACAATTTATGTCTTCTTATTTCCCATGCAGTAACTGCACTTTATAAAATACAAGCTGACCAAGTATGGTGAAGAATTAGCCGTAAAGCAACTGGCAAAATGTTCCTGAAACCCCACATTCACCCTTGAGGGGTCCTTGCAATCAAGGTAGACTGAAAGGAGTTCAGAGAAAAAGCAACAGAAGATGAAATGAGAATAAAGAATAAAAATGAATCAATGCTCAGGGAGACTCTGAAGTGTACATTCCCTGCTGTAAGTTCTAACTAAACTCACATGGAAATACGTATCTGTGTGGCCTGCCTCTAATCCTTTTCTTATTCTTCATGAATTATTCAGAGCACAGGTTGTCTGGCACTGCAATGTTTAATATAAGAATCCAGTAGCAGATCTGCTATTAATCAACATCAAAAGGAATATGCATGTTATCACTTATAATACTCCAACTGATGGAATAAATGAGCTCAGCAGGACTATAAAAGTAGAAATAATTAGTATACCTGCTTAAAAGGATGGAGAAATAGTCAGAAAATAGCACTGATTTGCAGGCAAACTACCAGGAATTTATGATCTAATACACAACAACAGTACTCTGGAAGTTTAAGTGCCTATAAAAAACCTAACAAGTTATTTTTACAAATATTGCAAGGTCATTTTCAGTATCAGCTTAGAAAAGGGGTCTTAGTATAAGGTCTAATGTCTTTCCAAGCAGCAATCCAGCACATCCAGATATTTTCCTGTGGCTAAGATAATTTAAACACTATTACACTATTCCTTTTACAAAATCTTCTGCTTGAAATGAAAAATCATTTACTTAACTGGATCTTTGCTAACCAAGGGACTCATAAGATTCCAGCAGGTTCCCACAACTAGTATCCCTGCTTTCCAGAGCTGTGCTGCAATACTTTTACTGACTGAACAGCTGAAATTCCATGAAAATTCTGCCACCTCTAACAGTCTACACTGGGAACAGATTCTTGCTTTCTTACTCTGTGATTGTCACCCATCCTTTTCTGAAGCACGGATACAGCTTTGATGACAACCTACTCACATGAGTCAATACAGCATTTTTATATCGAGTAACTTGAAAAAACCTTGCATCCCACTCTTCTATTCTGAAATGTTCTTATCCTAAGAAGAAAATTCACAGAAACCTATTTTGTTCTGAATGTTTTCCTTGCTTAATTCTGTGGGGTATTTTTTTTTCTTTTAATGTGTTGACACTTAGTCTTTTCAATACCAGCAGCATTTCTTCCTACACCAGCAGAATTACCATTTAAAATGTCATACCTGAATCTAAGTCTTCAATTACTTTACTACCATACATACATGTTACTTCTTGCATAATTACTTGCAATTGGCAGAATGACTAAGGAAAGCAGTAGGCTGGCATTTAAAAGTAGTTTTATGACATAAAAATCAAAAAACCTAAAAGACACTCACCAATTACTGAGTGATAAGTCTTTTGTTCAGGTATATTGGCAGCATCTCCTGAGGACACTGCACTGATGCTGCATAGAGCAGGGCTGTTAAGTATTATTTCTCTACAGATAATATATCATAAATTAAGACAGGTTTTGGGGTAAGTAGACATGATACATATTGCAACAGCTTCCTAGTCCATGACCAGAAAAGTTTGCTTGAGATCTCAAAGGGAGTAGACAATCCACTGTGAATACCAGGCTCATTTTCCTCTATCCACCCAAAACGGCATTGCCAAGATCTTCTGTCTTGCTGGTTGCTCCAAGGACATTCAGTTCCAGGAGGTAACACACTTAGCTCATGCTTCATCAGCCTGCTCTAGTCAAATACATGCTTGTCCACAGTCCATTTCCTTTTTGATCACTAGATGAATAAAATCTACCCATCAAGTTGCTAACTCACAAGTAAGACCTAATCTGAAAGCCTCTAGATTCTCTTTCTACCTTAAAAAAAAAAAAAAACAAACAAAAAAAAACCCAAAACCAACCAAACATCCTCCACCTTCACTACTCTTAATCCCCCTTCCAGCTTCATCCTGTTCTCCTCCTCTTTGTAAAAACCGTGCTGGGCCCTGACAGCCTGTGTGCTCTGGAGCTGGCAAATCCTCTTCTGTTCTTTTCTCATTCTGTTTTCCATGGCTGAATGCTCTAGGAAGGATCAGACATGTTCTTCGATTTGTTAAATATCCACCACAACTCTGGAAGCTACTAGAACAAATACTTTCCATTTACTGCTACTCAGCTACCACAGCAACCTGCTCTTACAGTGCATGTGTAACTGCCTTCTACACGTATAGCTGTAAAATAACAATATCCAAACCAGTATTTTTGCTCTTTATCTCTGTTTTCCATTGTGTTCTTTTTTTCTCTCACTATCACACAGTTTGAAAACTACCAGTGCTAAATGTAGAGAACAAAATAACTTAATTGCTTTTATTACAGTTATGAAGCATTTAAACCATCTATGGCATCAAATCTCTGGGGAAAAAAAGCACCGTTTCATAAACACGAGCACAATTTTATGCATATGATGACTTTTGTACGGTTTCCTTACTGTGATGCCTGGGGAAAGGATAAGTCGTTTTTCCAGGAATGTGACTAGCCAGTACACAAGGGTACATGAAACCACTTAATGCCATCTGTCCTGAGTGTGTTTCACATTAAACTTGGTGCTGATATATACATGATTTTTAGCTCAGCTGATGAATACATGAAAGCAGCCAGATGGTAGGCAGAACATCTGCTTTTGTCTCAGATGCATTAAGAGCACCCAAGTCCCTGCACTCATCCTATTTCTTTTTCCCAAAACACACACAGACAAATCATCTAATAAATCCTTAAGTAAACTGATGAGTAACTATTTTTATACATTTACATGTCAAATCTTGTAACTGTGTGCCTTTTACATTCAAATGGATTTTTGAGACCACCATCATAAACAAACATTTTCAGAGTTCATATGTTGCTGCATACTTGAGCCTAGCACACAAGTATTCTTGAGTTTTTTATAGATTTCACGTGCTCCTTTTTCCAAGCCCACTGTAAGAACAAATCTGACACGGAACAGTACAAATACTCCTTCCCCTATGAATTGTCAACCTCCGAAGCCATTCCTGCGTTTACCAGAAGATGGCGGTGTAGCCCCAGCTTTAATAAGGAGTTTTGTACCGAGTGTAACTATTGAGCCGACAAACCCCAAGTCCCAACCTCTGAATTTTCCCTAAACATAACACAGGTGATTTATCTTAATCATCAATACAATAAGGAACAGCACAAGATTTGCTATTCAATTACTGGGAAGGGCTTAAGATACTTCTTAAAGGCATATACAGGTAAATATTATGAAATACATACTCAAAAGCCTACTCCAGTTCTAAGCATGTAATAAAAAATAATATGCGTGGAAATTAGCTGTGGCTATGGGTATCTGAAATGCAATTTCAACAGATTCTATTCACTCATGTAAACAATGAAAAGCATCATGCAGGCCCTTTGTTTCTATGAAAGTAAGAACTGCTTTTTTAGGTGCTAAATTCATATTTACTTATACTTCCATCTGAAACATCTTTGATGTCTACTTTTTTATAAAGGATCTGATGACACTTTCAATCAAAAAAATAAACTGAGGGAAGCCATTTTGTTTCAAAATAGGCAAAATTATAAATGTAGAATCTAATTGTGTCTACACTCCTGCAATTGCTAGTATAATGTTGTCTTTGGATCTAGTTTAACAGGCTTCACAGAGACAAAATGCAGATGACATAGGCTGAAGAGCTCAGTACCACAACTTCCTTCCAGTAAAGACTTCTTTCATTTCTTCAAGCTGTTACACAATTTTGTATTTTCTAAGCTTCTGCAGCTGACACACACACCTTCAACTGGAAATGGGAATTGCCCAACCAGTTTCACACACTGGTTTCTTTCTGCTTTGGTATTTGCTTTAGTATAACCTAGATGGAACAATTACGATGGTTTTCAAACAACCTGCTTGGACTTGCCATGGAACAAAGGCCAAGTGATACAACAGAAAATTTAGAAGAAAGTAACTCTCTGCATATCAAAAGTTAAAGGGCCATGTGGAGTAAGCTGTAAATGAAGATATGTTTTAGATACACTCGCTTGTGGATAGCTGTGCAGAGCATCACATTGTGTTAGATCTTGTAAAGCAGAATATTGTTCCACACAGACTTACTACATTTACAGTTGCTCTGGAGGTAGGATCCACAAAAGAGGTAGTCTCTATTGTTAGCTGTCAGAGCTAGAAAGAAGCAGCTCACAGATGAGGAGTAATAACAAAATTAAATCTTACTAATATGCCCACCAACTGCTATGAGGAGTAATAACAAAATTAAATCTTACTAATATGCCCACCAACTGCTATGGCTAAATAAGGGAATTCATACTGCAGTATTACTATTTTTTTTTCTTTAAGAGTCCATACTTTCTTGACAACACAAGGTGTGTTTGTGTACAAAAAGGAGGGAAGCAAACAGATAAAACCATATCACATGGGTACTGCAGATAGCAACTGAGAAAGATCAGACTCCAAGACGTAACCATGAAGCCAACTACAGAGCATATCAATATTTCTGGACCAAATTGTGGTGGTTACAGAGGAAGTCAATACCAGTTTCATTTACAGACTGTTGTACAGTTCAACTAGGATGTCTGGCAATCGGTTTCACAATAATTTTACTCTTAAGCAAGGGATGTTTTACCCACCTTGCCCATGCCACACATATTCCCTGCTGATGTTAAGGAAACAAACAAACAAACAGCAAACAACCCCACCACAAACAAAAAAAAAAGAAAAAAAAGATTGGAGCATTGCCCCATCTCCCTTCTTTGTTGGGTTGCCATATTTTCTTTTATCTGTTTAGTGAAGAAGTAAAATGTCCAGGAGGTAAAAATAGGTACACTACATCTGGGGTACAGCCAAACACACAACTGTGAGGATTTCTAAAAACAGATAGGAAGGTCAAAGACTGGTTCTCTATCAAGCAAATCCAACTATAATTTGGTGGCAATTTTGTTTATTTAAAGCACATATCCACAGAGGATGGATACCTTTGTCCTTTACACCTATCAAGAAGTGATACACTCAGCACGTACCTCAAACAGAAACTTCCATGTATTACCCTCCTTTGCAACTACAAAAGCTTCCTTTTCGAACTAATACACGTACAGGAACTTGGCCAAAGACGTGCCTGATTCCCAAATGCTTGTATTTCTCTCAAGAGAAAGAATTCTCAAAAACCATGTACTAGTACATACCACTAGTATGTAGTGGTACACAACCACTGCAAGTTTTATTACATTAATTCCATGCCTCCATGAAATCAGTATAAAACCATTCCCATAACTTCAAACACATTTTCTTTTACATCTACTTTGTATGACATATAACATTAAAATTATAGCTAAGTTTGGCAATGAGGCTATGAACAGAACTGCAGGGTCACTATGACTAGGATCTTGCTGTATATTTCTGCTTTTGGGAACAAGTCCTTAAGCCAAATTCTGTCTTCTGACCATAGCATGTTTCATTCAAAGCACTTTGCAAGATCAAAAATAAACACAGCAAAGGCAGCATAAAGCTAATGTATTTAATACTGCTAACAGCATTGGCAGCATAATGCTAACAGTCAAAACGTATTCTGGCTTTACTGATTTATAAAAGAAGTCATATGGCAAGAGAGAGAGATGCTTCATTAAATGAAACATTAGCTTTAATAGAAAAAATAGCTTTCTCTTTGTTTTGATGTAGTGAATCAGTGACTTATTACAAGTAGATGACTCCACTTTTCTTTGGCAAACTGATAAGATTTTTCTATTACTTCCAGGAACTGCAACTAATCTGGATTTTCTGCATTCACTTCCTTGTTTGTGCAGCAGCATGAAATCTCATAAAGGATGGTGCTAATTAGTTACCTGCCTAGTGCAAATACATTTATTTCAATTAAAGAAATGACACACAACACGAAATCAAGGGTGAAAAGGTTTTGCTGAAGTTGAAAGCTTAAACACATTTATTTACACTTAAGAATTTTTTCAAACTTGTGTGGCCTTCTGACCTCTCAACTCATCTGTTTGCATCCATAGGTACGCCCATTTGCCCTCTGTATATCATACAACGTAACACTGTTGAAATAAACTTCATCTGTTAATGCATCATGTTCACTCCACATAAATTAGGCAATTAGAAATCCACATACTCTACAAGGCTGAAGCAGGAAGACAAAGCAGCCTAGCTTGTCAGACGTTGTGCTGTTAACAAATCCATGTAACTATCTACCAGTGCTGAGGTGCTCATCCCTTGCTTACACCTCATAACACACATCAGTCCTTTGTGAAGATGAAACATAGCTCTGTGCAAAAGGCCAATGAGCCCACAAGTCACTAGCAGTGAGCATCTGGTCTACTAGAACAGACTGGTGTTTGGCATGAGACAATACAGAAGAGTAAAATGACAGGAAGTGGCTTGAACCAATGTTCTAGAGAACAGCTGTAACCATGAAGGCAGATGGCAGGCAACCTCTGCTTTGCGAATGCATCTAATATATGTTCCTTTAGGCAATGCTGACTGGATTGCTACAGAACCCTGCCTGGTCCCAACAGTCTGTTTTTGGTGCTGTATCTCACTGATTTTTCCTCCCGAGTCCTTAGATCCTCAATTTGCCACCATCTGGTAACAACAGTGTCTGTGCAGAATTCCCACTCACTTCAGCAAGGAATTCTGCTTTTAAAATCAATTGCTGTGATAAAGTCACAAGCTTAAGAGCGATCATCTCCTGCCCCTGCTTCAGCAACATTTGGGGTCAGTGAAGTCAGCAAGTCCGGCTGAGTGAGGGCTAAGTGAGTTTGAGCTTAAAGAAATTACATTTTCCAATTCACTCAAAAAGAAAGATAAAATACACAGACGAAAAAGCTGTTTCACAGCTACTGCCTGGACTGCCACTATCACAGTCTGCAAGGCTACAGGAATCCCAGAGATTTTCAGTGTTTAGGATTAAAAACTGAGAAGCCACTTCAAGTTTGGAGTTACAAAACATGAACAAGTTATTTTGCCATTTTCTGGTAAGGAAACAACCAGATGAATCAACTTTCAGTAACAGAACAGCCCTTACTGAAAACATGATGTATTTTGAAAGAAGTGGGTAAAGAACAGTATCCCCTAATATTATTATCATTGACATGGCCTGTATTTTTCTGCAGTAGTATAATTAAGCAATAGCTTTCAGTGGAATGGACCCTGTTAACAATTCTTACGAAAAACTGCAAATGTTTTTATGTGAGTCTATTGAAAGCCAATGCATGCTTATCTAGATGACCTGAATTTCTATTTAATTTTTGTCAAAATTGAAAGACAATTCTTAAATATTTATTGTTATTTATGAATATACTGAAAAACTACAGACTTCTGCTTGAAGAGTTCACAGCCTTACTACACAACCTTACTGTTATTAGTAAGGCTCCTCTTTCAATAAAAGACAGCACTATGGTGCATTTATTACAATATCATCAGCATACAAAAAAGCAAAGCAAAACGGAAGAGGGAGAAGGAAGTAAACATTACAAGCAGGACCTTTGCTTAACTCTGAATTTAAACCACCAGCCTAACTTTATTCTGACCTACCCACTTTACATATGTGATTTTCTAGAACACAGTGCAGGTGTGCTAATAAATAACAGTAGAAATAAATTAGGCCAAGAAAATTTTAAGGTTTGCTGATGTATTAGTTTAAGTGGGCAAGCCAGAAAGAGATACTTGACAAGAACAGATACGTCAGCAAAGGAAAGAAGGAAGGAGTGTCAATAGAAAACAGGGAGAAGTGTGAGAGAGATGGAAAGCAAGTAATACTAGAGTCTAGTACAGTCCAGATCAGATGTTTCAAGTCAAAGAGTGATTTTTCTACTCCTTGACAGCTGGTAAAACTGGAAGCACATTTATCTGAAGTTCAACAGACATGCACAAACACTTCTTAAACCTTACAGAAACAAGGTCACAAAGATGAATAGCTTTATCTGAGAAGTGTTGCATCATGAAGTTCATATTTATGCACAACGCCGTTAGCCATGGTCAGACCTTGACCAAGAACAGCTGAATGGTGCTGTGACCAGGATGGTTGCACACCCACCAGTTCAGCTCCAAGGCACAGGACCACACATGTGAGATGCACCACAGCCCACAGCACCCATGCAATGCACTGGACAAGCCTTTCAAGTCTTAGAGAGAAAACCAAAACCAAACCAAACCTTCTGTGCATGCTCCCATTACCAACCGATTGGGGTTTTTCAAAATCAATGTTCTAGACTAGCAACATCAGCCAATACATGGCCTATATCCTGACATCCAAATTATTTCTAGGACTCACCTTTGCAGTACAGCTCCACAACAACGAAAGCTATGCCATCCCCTGAGTTAGTTTCCTTACAACTCCCTCATTTGCCACACAGACAAATCCTCACCTGACACACTGTTGAGTATCTAGGCAGCACACCACCACAGAAAGGGAGCTCAGCTCCCCCAGCCACACACCTGGAAACAGGGCATTGACACAAAACCCGGAGTGGGAGGCGTGCTTTGCTTGTACCTGATCTTTTGGTGAGAGCCCTTCTCCCCGTTGCAGGGACCAGCGCTGCTGCAGGCGCAGGCTTCAGGTGGATCCCACGGGTGACCTGGCAGCAATGCCTGCGGGGCTGGCTCCCTCCTCTCGGCTGACAGGACGTGAAGGAACCGCCTACACCGTGCTCCTCTGCGGCGGCCCGGGGGGAAATGGAAACCTGGCGCCAAAGCAAGCCCCTCCTGCCCCGCGGCGGCCCGGCCGCCTCGCGCTCCCTCACAGCTGCGGTGAGGGCACCGGGACACTCATCACTCATCATGGCTCAATATGCCACAGGCCCAAGTCTGCCCGTGTTGTATGATGGGCCCTGGGGAGCCCTGCAGGACAGCTCTGGGCAGAACACACAGGTAAGGAGGTTATCTAAAAGGAAAAGCTAATTACACCCAAATACTTCGGTCATTAAGTCAAGGTGCAGCATAAATAGGTTTGGTAAAGCCTCCATGAAGTGTGTGGTAAAGGTGTGTGATCTTCAATCGGGGTGAGGCCCACAGGAGATGGGCTGTGTGGGCTAGGTGTCCACTCACTGTGGATGGCCTTTGCAGGGTGCAGTTAGCGATAGTGGATGTTTTACTATTGGAAACAGCTTTCAGCAAACACTGCCCACTCTCTATTCACATCAGGACCTGAAGGTCAGTAGTTAGTCCATCTGCAGTGCTTGGAGTCCACTTCATTACTAACACCTTTATATTTCCATTTTAGTTGTAGCTTTAGGTGATCTTGCTATCTTGTGTGCTCCCTGTATGGCAGGGATGTGCTGTACAGCAAGGACTATGGACAGAGAACTAAAACTGTGTTGAATAGCATGGCCATGTTTGTTTAATCTGAAAGCTTTTTTGGGAGACGTCCAACACCAAATATTGGTCAGATGCAGTGAATCATTCCCATTACTTGTGTTTGTTTTCTACAGCTAGTTCTAAAACAACAACCCTTTGCACTGAGACAGATGACAACCACAGGATGAACAATTTCCTTTAATGGCTGCATCAGGCCCCTCTGTAAGTTACTATTTTCAACAGAAACCACACACCCCAATGAAATAACTAGTCAGTTGAGTACTATACTAATAGCAACTTGCAGCAGCAAAATGCAGTGGGTAGGGGACATCAGACAGAAATGCTGACACCAGGGCTAGTGTATGTAAAGAAAACCAAATGGGAAACAACACAGCTCTTGGCTAACTGTGACAACACAAGTTCTGTGGTTCAGGCCTCTAAGTACTACTGTAATAACAAACAAACAAACAAAAGTAATTAAAAAAAGTAATTTATTAATAATTACATGTATACTGCAGAAAGCAACCGTCTGTTCTTCCAGAAAGCTATTTACAAGTATACTGCTTTAATGCAGGTGGCTTTTGAAAAGCATGACCATAGATTCTAATGATACATTTCTAATGGTGATTAGAATCACTGAACAAACACTTTTAATGGTTTCTAATCTATATTTGAAAAATGTAACAAGCCAGTGAGCACTTTAACTTTGTAATTAATATAAAGTTGGAAGTTGTATAGTTCCATGGAAAAGTGCTAAAGAGGGTGAGCAAAGATAGTGATTGTTTAAAAAACAAAACAAAATGAAGAACAAAATGGAGCGAGAGACAAAAGAGAACAGATTAGAGAGAAGTCAAAAAGTTGTTAAACAA
Organism: Pezoporus flaviventris; assembly: GCF_033815535.1. Taxonomy (NCBI): domain Eukaryota; kingdom Metazoa; phylum Chordata; class Aves; order Psittaciformes; family Psittacidae; genus Pezoporus; species Pezoporus flaviventris. The sequence goes on from NW_026892554.1 coordinate 11,024,549, forward strand.
TTTCAGTGGCCTCTAAATTGCCCATGGAATAAAAAGTCATGGGTTTGAGTAACACATGACATGGAAGTCTTACTGTTCTCATAAAAGCTCATAAAATTCAGCCAATTAAGTCTTTAATGTCTTAACTGATGGTAGCAGAACAAGGAAATAATTTGTATATTGTTTTACAGATTCATGTTGAGTAGTTGAGGGAGGAGATACAGTAATTGCTCTTAGCTTGCTCTACTTAAAAAACACTCATCTATGCAGGAGCAAGACTATTTGTAGGAGTCTAAGAACACACAAAATTGTCCCAAGAACAATTCATTTTTTCAGCATTTTATGATCCTTTTGAAGAGCATGAAAATATTTTGATTTCTCACATTATGTGAAAACACTTCCCACAAATCTATGCTAACAAAAAAAGCAACTAGTAACACAAAACATTCTACTACCTTAGCAGGACAGATGAGGAAAAGCAACACCCATGACCCATATGACCCATAGCAATCATGCTGCTTAATGTTCTAATGGAAGACACCACTGAAAAGTACTTAAGTAAAAAAAAAAAAAAAAAAAAAAAAATCAAAACCTAACACACTTATTTCCCTAACGCTGACAGATACTTGGTCACAGTACTTACAGGCCATACAAGTAATTTACTGAAGAACAAACTATTTTAATTCATGAATCAATTCAGAACACAGGACTTTTTGGTTGGTTTGATACAATCCAACAAATACAGAATAATTTACAGAAAATATTTAAAAATATTTCTATTAAAATACTTGAACTTTTATTCTTCTGAGCACTAGATTTTTGTGGTTATATGCTATCCAATCAGCTTGTAATGTCAATCCTTAAAACGAAAGCTATGAATGTATTCTGAAGTCTTGTAGTTCCTCTTACTCTCATAGACACTGCTGAGTCATCCTTACGTGATAAATATTTACGCTGCATCTGCATACAAGTATGGGATAAAATAACATTTTTTTTTTTTCCTCAGCACCAATAAATCTTAGAGTAAACTTAAAGCTCCTGAAGCCAAACTACCTTAAAATTCAGGAGACAGCTTTATTAAGCTAAGTTGTCTATGCTGCACCAGAGTAACCTAAAGCACTTCCCTATTACTCACTTACAGGGACTTTTTCCAATTAGCAGTTGTTTCAGTTTTGCTTTCTTCCTCACAGAAAGGAATATGCATTCTGAACACCTGTTGTTAAAGAAACTCTAATATATTGTGAAACTGCTTGGAAGGGGACACATACAGAAAATATCCACAAAAGGACTGTTGTTACCATTGGATATATGTACAGCCTCATTAATGTACTGGGGGTCTGCTCCATGACATTCCTACCCTGGCCAACCCCTAAGAAAACACAGAGAGGCTTAAAGCAGAACTGTCTCTTCACAGAGCCATTCCTAACTTAAATCTATTATTTTCTCTTTGTTAAAGCAGATGTCCCCAATAGCATATATCTAGAAATGCTTAAAAGTATTGTTAATGGTGCAGTTCATTTAAGCTTCCACATGAACCACCTTGCACAAAAACAATTAACATTATGTAATTAGCTTTGGATAATGCACAGTTCCAAACTCTAGTAACTTTTTCTAAATTGAAACATGAACAGTATTTAAATACAACAGAAATGATCTCATTTCCAATTCCCTTTTACCCATGCTTAATTCTGACATTCTAATCCTATAATCTCAAATACACCCTAAAATAACCTACTGGACTCCTCAATGAATTAAGGTGAGTGCATGTATAAGTTTTAATATTAGCAGTCAAACATCAGTTTTGACTTAGACAGTCATCTAACAGAAAACAAATGCTAATATACTTTATGACCACATATGTTGCCATACAAAGACATCCTCAGGCTATGATGACTTTTTGGTCAGTATAGAGCATTGAAATACAGCGTAGTTTGGGAGCAGATCAGGAATCCCAATTTAGAAGGGCTTTTGGGTAATCTCCATTTATCAGATTTTCATGGAATATTGTAAAGATATGATTTTAAAATATATTTAAAATATATACAACATTAATGTTTTTGAGAAAACCAGTATTCCACACAAAGTGTGAAGGCTTTTCCATCTATAATTAACATCTGAATAGTCAACATTTGACATCAAATGCCCACAGAAAATCAATTATTTGAGACAGATTTTTGGACTCTATGTTGCATGCCAGCTTCTAAAGCAATATGGAACTCCTCATCCAGATTCAAAAAAAATGTAGGGAGACCCTAAAAATGTAGCAGAAGCATTTCCGCACACTGATTTCAGTAGTCAAGTTTGTGCAGAAGTGGTTCCACTAGATTCATAGGGTACCTTTCTGAGGCAACAGAAACTTGTTACTTCGTAAGCTTTTTGACACTTTCCAGCTCTTCTATAGGTTTCCATTTCTGACGGATTGTTAATAACTGCAAGAAATTAACAGGAAAATAGAAAAGAAATTAGCAAAATTCCTTCATATCACGCATCAGCTTATGCACGAAGGATTTCTAGTAGCTTTACATTTTCACTTCAGAAGCAAACAAAAATGGCACCTAATGACCTATTTAATAATCTGTTGAACAAAATTGCTTGGATATTAAATAACTAATAATTTAAATAGTTTTATTTTTCTTTTTCCTAGATGCTCTTCTAAAATAAGATTTTTTTCCTTCAGGCTGAAGTACTCAAAACATTCTTAGGCAATTTTGTAATTCAGTAATAAGGCATTAATGAGCATTTCCTCTGCATTCTGAATTTCCATTGTTATCAATGGAATTGAGTAAATGGATATTGCAGAGAGAGGGTGCAGGATACGAACCAGAAGACCACCATAAATTCATGATCAGACCTAGAATGTAACAGCTGAACCCCTTTATTAAGTAATACAGGGAAGATAATTTACGTGAAGTAACAAATTAAGCAGTTAGTGCTACTTTTAAATAGACACACATCAGCTTAGCATTGTACTTCAGGGTTTTTTAAATTTATATTTTTTACATTTTATAATATATATTATTTTGCTAGGTTTTCCACATTTAAAAAATACTCATTGTGTTGAAAATGTATGTTATTTGTATCGACTATATTATTTGTACAAATTACCTTCTGAGGCTTGGTAGCATCAACAGTTTCCCATGGTTCTGGATTGCTACTCTTGTTAATGCTTTAAGAGAAGATAAAGCAAAACAGGTATTATGTTTTAGGGTGTAATCTTGCATATATGTTTCTTCTAAGAGCTGTCTATTGTCAGTAGAACTCTTACTGTAAGTAAGTAGTTCCCTGAAACACAAGTTTACAGGTTTGGGCATTTATATTTTAATATAAATAATGTCTTGCTTTATTTGCAGCTTCCAAATCACCAAACAAGCCAACATTATTGAAGTAGGTATTATATCAGAAGCAAGCTGAAAAATCAGAACTGAACAAGGACACAAAAGACAAAGGGGATTCTTACCCTGGCAGGCAAAATACGTATTCCTATCACTTCGAATATAAAAGCTCCCAAAAGCTTAGAGTATAGGAGTTAGCTCCAATCACTAGCCAAGTCATTAAAATATTAAGTTATTCTAAGTTCATATTGTCAAACGTTCTTCATATACAAGCCAACAGCCTGGTTGCAACGTATATGCATGCCACCCACCTATCTGATTAGTGGAAATTCTTTATAAGCCCATTTAAAACCTATTAGCAAATAATATAATTATTAAATCTAAAGTTACAAAATAATTCGGAATATGCTTCAAATTAATGAATTTCTTCAGTATTTACAATCTGCAGTATCTTAATTGTTACTAGGAGTCTGGAACATCCATATGGCACTTTTTTGGTGCAAAACATGATGGTCAAACACCTGTGTTGAACAAAAGAAGGTTAGGGTGAACTCCAAGCAGAAAGTTTTTGCTTACATCACATCAGATTTGCAGAATAGGGAATAAATGGAAAAAGAGAATGCCCCAATAGCTGCGAAGGATATTATTCCAGCCAGGGGAATGAGCTGAAAGACACAAAACAGAGACAAAAGTTGAACTAGTGTCCCGCCTATGGAGCCGTGAGTAAGGGGAGCGAGGGCTCCAAGCAGTGAGATGTGATCAGCTGTTCAGGTGTTCACATTACCGCTCGCACACCTCAGCTCCAGGGCATGACTCTCAACCCGCGTACCTCCCCTGCTATCCCCAGCTCCTCTATTAACCGCTAACCATTAAATGCCAACCCCTGTGTGCCTGCTGGAGCCGGCTGCAGCCCCCCAGCCAAGAGGGTTACCTCAGAACCAACGTTTATGACAAACTTACTTCTCTTTTGGTTTTGATTATGTGGAAGAAGCTCGTTTTCATGATCGCGGCGGCCGCGGACCTGTAACAAACGGCGCTCCGTTACGGCGCCCCGGGCCGGGACCTCCCGCCTGCGGTACCCGAGGGAGAGGGCACGACGCCTCCGTTACCTGGCAGGTGCACAGAGAGCGGCAGCGCTACCGACAGGCTCAACACTGGCGAGCCCTGCGCTCCGCATTATATAGGGGCACCCCCGCCGCCGAGCGCGGGCCGTACCCCAGGTCACGTAGGCGGGACAACGCCCGCCGCGCAGCACCCCGCAGGCAGGGCGCCTCCCAACGGCCGCTCGCGAGCAGCGCCGCCCCGCGACGTTCCAGCCCTCCGCAGGGAGGCTTTGTCCCGCAGCTCCTCCGCTCCCTGCTGTGGCATTACTCAACTTCCCTTCTCCATTCGTCCATCTTCTTGTTTGTCCCTTTATCCAGGTAGCTGCCTAAAGAACAACGTATCGAGGCAAAGGCACAGGCAAAGGCCTTGGCAAGATGCGTTCAGTAACCCGAACAGGAGACTGATGTCCCTCTTTCTGCGAAGGCAGCTTAAGCCAAGTCCAGGGCACAACCTCTCTATTGGGTTACACAGCTCCTACCTTCCCAATACCCCAGGCTGAGAACTCCCACCAGGGGCAGGCTGGAGGTGCGTGGTGCCTGCAGACAACTCCTGTAAACCAGCTTCTCCCTTTCCCTCTTGCCCACTGTAAAGCATTAAAACGAAGGAGAGGTTTCCCTTACTGCATACACTGCTGGCTCCCCGTAGCAAGAAAGAAACACAGTAGGGCACAATTTGTTCCACTGGTGCTTCTAGGGAGTGAGTACAGAAGTCAGCATGTCTGACAGAAGCTGACACCAGTTTGCTGTCCTCACAACATCCAGGTCTGTCTATTCTAAAGCAACACTCTTAAGAACTGGAAAGCAAACCAGAGGTACCTTGAAGGTTTTCATACTTTATCTCCAGCATTGCTGTCAAGAAACCTTTGGGTGTCTGGGAAGTTCATTGGCACTGGCCTACTTGTTACCAGCAATAAAGCAGCAGGATGGTCCCGCCTCAGAAAACGGTGATCAAAGCCACCAAGCTGTAGGACAGTCATTTATATCTGAACCCTTTCCTAAATTACAATGGCTACTCCCCCTTCTGCCCTCCACAGTCGCTAACTGCCTTGGAACTTCCTTTTGTGATCCATCTCACTGTAAACTGCACTGTAGTGTGTCCCTGGTGCCCATGTTTTGAGAAAGAAATCCTTGTTAATGGGTTAATTACTTACGAACCTCAGCTGAAATAATAAATTATCTTTGACAAGGGAGTTGTTCACAAACATTTTCATGGGGACAAGGATTTAAAAGCTTCCTACCTGGTAAGTTAAAATGCATCTTTACATACATACAATAACAATTTCCCTTGATATATCTACTTATTTTAGAAGATGACCTGTAAAAATATATTGACAAAGAATGATTGGGTGAGGAAAAGAATTCTGCAGGAAGAGTTTTACAGCAAACTTCCTTCTCTGAAGAAGAAATTATTATAGCTTAATTACAGACTTAGTAACTCAGACTGCTTACTCAATCCAACTGTTTGTATAGCAATCAGTAACTGATCTAAAATTATTCCACAAAACCCAGACTCTAAACCTACAAGGTATTAAGCACTGACAGCCTTTTCACCATCACTGTGTTTTGGAATCTGCTTGTCATAAAGCAAGTCTGTAGATACACACATATAGAACACCTGACATTTTCCATAGTATGGGACTTACTTCCTCCTGTTTAACAGTCTGAAAGCTTTTCTCATTCTCCTTTAGGAACTTCACAACATATTTTAAATTAAATATTATTATGCCGGTGCTTGCACTGAGAATTAGGAAATCTTCAGTAGCAGTAAGCTGTTCCACAGTGTGCTTTATCTAAGAATCTCAATTACTTGTTTCTAGATGGAAACCTAGCTGAAGGAAACAAGATTTTCATTTATTCTCCATTACTGAAACCACAGATTTTTCTCAAGTGAAATTTTACACACTGAAAACTACAGTACAAAAGTACAAAAAAAGTACAGTATTAAAAAGCAGAAAAGATGTAAGCCACTGCAAAATCTTTGTGATGTATTTAAGAATACCTATGCTACATCACTCCTTTTTGTTTCAGGAGGCTAATTCTCGAGTATAGATTTTTTCATAAAATTCCAAGTCTTTCATGTTTAAGGATGGTTTTACAGTCCTCAATGATTTTACAAAATGCTCGTGTTTTACAGCAGTCACTTCAAGTCCATTCTCTTGCAACGCCAACAAAGCAGCCTTTAAAAGAAAAAAAAGGAACAATTTAAAATGCTTATCATGTTTTAACTGGCAAAGAAATTATTGTAAGTAGTCTAAAATATTTTACATCAAACAAAATTTCAGGTAAAGCATCTGAAAGCAGTATCATATAGTTTATGGTTATTGAACAATAGATACAACATCAAATAAAATCACTGCAACTCTTTCCATTTTTTTGTCTGGATTAGACAATATCTTTGATAACTTGAGTTGCTGGATTTTCCTCCCAGTCTTTTGTCTTTTATGCAACTCAGCTCAAATACTTACAAGATTTATCTTCTCATTTTTTTTCTCTCTAGCCTTGACAGCAGGTACTAATTTCAGTTAAAAATGCTAAAGTTGCTTGCAGCACACAGATTACACTTCATCTAGATGCGAGTTTGGATTACAATGGGCCATGTGACATAAAGGGTACTACAGGTCTTTAACTTCGAGTAAATTATCACAGAAAGCCTTTATTCTTATTTGGCTTTTTTATTTAAAGAATTAACCCTTATTAGGTTCTTCAGCTTTATTCCTTCTCTTTGTATTTTCATTACAAACTGTGAAAGAATCCATATACAGATGGCTTGATAACATCTATGAGCTACCTCTCTTTTTTCATTGAAAGGTTTAATTTACAGTTTATGTCAACAGATTCATTCAACCATGAATATTTCTTACCTCCTTGCACAGATTTTCAATATCAGCTCCAGAGAAGAAGTCTGTCAGAACTGCCACGTCTTGTAACGACACATCAGTATCTAATGGAATTTTTTCTGTGCAGATTTTCAAAATGGAAAGCCTTCCCTGTAGGATGGTGCATTTTATACAACAAAACCAAACCAAGAATTGCTCTCCAAAGCAGTGCCAAATTAGAAATCAGAACAAATGAAAATTGAGAAGAGTACCAGAACTACTTCAGTTTTGGTGGAAGAGTGAATAAAATGCTATTAATGGAGATAACAATAACCATAAGAGTATTATCTCACATATTAAAGCCTGTTATTCGCAATTACCCATGACTTCATGAATACACAGTATTTCAGACTAAGGAGTCCATTTTTGGTCTGCTTTGGCTCAACATTTTTTTTTGGGAAGCTCACAACAAATAGCTACACTACTTTTGGGAGCAGGGCAAAAGAATGATTTGAAGCAAGGACAGACAACTTGTTACAGTACTTTATAAACTGCAGCTTGATTTTGTAAATACAGAATTCTACCAGATTTTGTCTGTTTTCTGTATGTGATAGTATAGCTACATACACCAGGTCAAATATTACTGGTGTTTAAATCATAAATGCAATTATTCCTCTTTAAGATTCTTCACTGTACCTGAAGTTTAATGAATCATCCATCAGTTGTTAAATATATTTATTACAGGAATATGTCCCCATTTGCTCTTACAGTGTGCTGGCAATCAATACCTCTCCATTTAAATCCACATATGGCTTTGCAATACATCACCTTCAGATCCGGAGGTGGAATATAGATGACCTTGTCTAGCCTTCCAGGACGCAGTAAGGCATCATCCAACATATCTGGTCTATTTGTTGCAGCAACTACCATGAAATCCTTGTTCAAACTTTCATGAAACTCTAGCTAAGAGATGATATAAACACATTAGTGCAAAATGGTTAAGATACTAGTTATCTTTAGGTAATATCTAACTACTAACAAGGAAAGGGGAAGAACAAAAAGATGATGTCTCTTTACATGTAGTTACTTTCCTTTCAATATTAGTATTTTATTTTTCTTCAGGTAAAAAACTGCCTTGGTGGGGGCCAGATTAAGTGACAAGGACATGTATGTATTGGTTTTGTATAAACTATGTATGAGAAAGCACTGCAAATAAAGTAGGGGTAAAAAGTAAGTCCAGGAAGGAACCTGTATAATAGTAAAAATAACACAATCTAAAAAATTACCTTACTGTCAAGCAAGAGGATTTTTGTGATAGAAGATGAAGACCAACTAGTAATGCTCTTTAGCTTGTGTATTTTATTCAAAGTCTCATTGAAGAACAGAGTATGTAAAAAGTTAGCAGTCTACATACAGTATGTTTTAGAAGTTATGACAGAATAAAAGAGCATCTTGCATATTTTTAAGCTTGAGGTTTAAGGTAAAAAAGTGTGATTCAACAGCAAAAATTTTTGGAACAACTGGACAGCATTTATCATCCTTCCTATACGGAAAAGGGAACATAAATACCTTTCTTTCCTCTTCACTTTGTTCTTGATATTGACCCTCAAGCTGCAGTTTTCTTCCTCTTCTTTCTGTGACTTTCAGCCCAATACCATCCAACTCATTGAGAAGAACAGAAAGAACCCGCTCTGAGACACCATGGCTAGTTTTGCAGTGTGACCGAGATCCCAAGATAGAGTCAATCTCATCTAGGAATACTATTGCTGGAGCATTTGCTCTTGCTTGGCTAAAAACCTTTTTTAAAAATATTAATAAAGTAAAACAGCAGTGCATACATTCTGTCAGGTAAGGAGAAAACACCTGTTTACACATACTCTGTATTTCATTTAAGGATACACTCAAAGATTCACAGGAGCTGTTCTGGCTTACATTTACAATAGGCAAGGTCTTACTTAGATTCTTAAATGAACTGAAAACAAAAGGGTAGAAATACATTCAAAGTTTAAAACTTGTATAATTTTAGGGCTAGAGTCTCAGTTTATATACATCTGAAAGATATCTTATTTAACAATCAGATGAGAGCTTTAACTATAGTATTTTCAGTAAAAAAATTTAGACCATACAAAAATGAAGCAAAAAATAACCTACAGGCCTTATACAAATCAAAAAACTGTACCTGAGACAAAATCTTCTCTGAATCTCCAACGTAAGGTGAGAAGAGGTCAGCACCACTTACAGAGAGAAAGGAACAGTGACAACTTGTGGCCAGAGCCTTCACCAACGTGGTTTTGGCACACCCTGATGGCCCATAGAGAAGAATACCCTTTGGATGAGACAGCCCCATCCTAGCAAATGCCTGAGGAAATTTCATAGGCCACTCAATGCTCTGTCAATACATAAAAAGTTATGACATTCTTAGTAACAGAACTAGAATTCCTAGGCAATCAGTAACACTGCAGAGCATATTATTTCCTTTCTTTGGTAGAAAAATTAATTTGAAATCAAAGAATACTAGCTTGGTCTTTCTTCATATAGTGCTCCCTTCTTAAAGTGTCCTCTCAAACAGAACAAACGGCAGTTATTGAGAGATGACAGACAAAAGCTGTCTCTGACTACACATTCAGGAATGGACAAGTTCTCTGGATACAAGTCAAGCGTTTTTCAGTTACTCAAACCCATGCTTATTTCCCCATGATACTACAGTTGGGAGTAACACCTTGTTAGAAGAGTTCTAACAAACACTGCAATACCTTAATGAAGTATAAAAAAATGTCTTAAAATAAATGGGTCGGGGCAATCCCAAGCACAAATACAGGCTAAGCAGAGAATGGACTGAGAGCAGTCTTGAGGAGGAGCTGCGGGTGTTGGTTGACAAGCTCAACATGAGTGTGCTTGCAGCCCAGAAACCAACTGGGTTGCATCAAAAGGAGTGTGACCAGCAGGTCAAGGGAGATGATTCTCCCTCTCTACTTCACTCTGGTGAGACCTCTCCTGATCTCCAGTCTCCTGGAGTACTGTGTTCAGCTCTGGGGCACCCAGCACAAAGAGGGACATGGGTCTGCTTGAATGAGTCCAGAGGAGGCCTTGAGATGCTGAGAGCTGAAGCACCTCTCCTATGAAAACAGGCTGAGAGAGTTGGACTTGTTCAGCCTGAAGATGAGAAGGCTCCAGGGAGATCTTATAACAGCCTTCCAGTACCTAAAGGGGGCCTGCAAAGAATGTGGTGAGGGACTTCTTACAAAGACATGTAGGGATAGGACAAGGGGTAATGGTTTTAAACTAAAAGAGAGATTTAGTTTAGATATTAGGAAGATATTCTTTACTGTGAGGGTGGTGAGGCACTGGAACAGGTTGCCCAGGGAAGTTGTGGCTGCCTCAACCCCAGATGAGTTCAAGGCCAGTTTGGACAGGGCTTTGAGCAACATCGTGTAGTGCATGGTGGCCCTGCCCATAGCAGGGAATTGGAACTAGATGATATTTAAGGTCCCTTCCAACCTAAATAATTCTGTGATTCTATGAAATACAATATGTAATAAGGTAATTTGAAAGACAATTAGTTTCCATCATGTAGCATACACAACATCTTGCAGGACATGGCTATTAGAAACTAGTTGGATTTGTCTTATCCATTACCTGTTTTAACTTTAATTTCACATCTTCAAGCCCACCAATTTGCTCCCAAGTGACAGGTTTACACTCTGTTAGTCCAATTGCACTTCGAAAAGAGGATGGCTGAGTTTTTTTAAAAGCTTCTTGGAAATCTGCCATGTTAATCACTGGTTTCGCTGAATCCTGAAAAAATACAGATAAAGCATATTAACAATATTTTTACACAGTAACTTACAATGCTGCATTAATATGCAAAATACTTCACAGAAGGCCAAATGCAACTAACAAAACAACAAATTCTCGCCCTAACAAGCTTAAGCACTGCAGACACAAAGCTGTAACACGAAATAGTCTCTTTAGTGGCAAGTTTTTACACAGGAAAAAAAAATAAATTAACAGAAATTAATGTTTTAGAAAAAACTACTGTTCCCTAAATTACAGCTCCATTAGACGGTGATCTGCTAAGTCAAGTGGTTGCTAGTTTCAGAGTTACTATATACCAAATCCTAGACTGTCTTGAATACAAAAATGTTCTAACATCCATTTTTACCACAGAAAGTAAGGCATTATCTCAAGCAGGCTATAAAATACCATTATGAAACAACAGATGCAGTAACAGAACTAAGAAGCATTTTACAAAAGTGCTTGCAGTCCTCAAGGCAAATAGGTCATCTACTTATTTTCATTTGTCCATCTACATCTTTTTGGGATAGCAGGCTCAAATTATTTTATTATTTTCAGTATTCGTAAGGTATCTGGACGAGATGGAACTTTTAGAAATATGATGCTCTCTTTTTTCCTATCCCTGAGTGAAGACAGGGGTAGGAAAATTCTCTGTACAGATTCTCTGTAGATGCTCTGACTCTGGTAATTTTGCAAATACACATTAAATTTCCACCAAGCCATTCCAGATTAAAACCTACATATCTGTGGTATATTTATTTCTTGTAAAAGTCAGATAAATAAAAAGAGTATTAAGAACTTTATATAGATATGGAATTGGTATATTTCAGTTCCTGTAAAAGTCAGATTAAATGAGTATTAAGAACTTTATATAGATATGGAATTGGAGAATTGCTAAGAAATTAAATTTATGCACACTGGGCAGCTGTATACCTTGTGTCTACAACAGTGTTATACCCGACTCTACAACACAAATGATAACAGATATTATCACTAGCAGTTATATTTATGTGTCAACCTAACTTTAATTTGCAGTTATTACTAAATAGAACTCTAAATCACCAACAGCTTCAAAAGAGCGCTTTGGTGGACATAATAATTCAGTTTGCCAAAGACTAAAATCTCTGCACAATCCTAAAAAGATAAGGATAAAAAATTTCAGCAAAGCTTTTCAACCAGAAAGGATAAAGCAGTATTTCCAGGTGAGAGCTGAAAGGACCAGCATATTTACATTTATAAGACAGCTGGTATTTTCAGTGTTTTAATTTCAGTACTTTAATTTGTGAGTTCTTCAACTTGCTGAGCTTTCCAAGTAAGGCTGAGTATTAATGATATTCTTCTTGACTAATATGCAACCATACCAAAGAGCTGTGGAACACAGCCTGCATGGCAGCTTCTCTGCAGAGTGCTGTAAGGTCAGCTCCAACATACCCAGTTGTCATTTCTGCCAGTTTAACCAAATCAACATCTGTAGAAATTGGCATATCAGATGTAAGCAACTGCAGGATGGATCTTCTTTGTGTAAGTGTTGGGGTTCCAATAACAACCTAAATCAAATATAGTAAACACAAATTTTAAGTAGGTATTTTGCTGTATTCCTCTTATTTTCTAGAAACAGGCAAGCAGCTTGGTCTCTGCTTTACACTGCTTACTTAAGATTTATACATACTTACATTGCAACTAAAAGAGTTTTATAGGAAACATTACCAGCACTATACAAATGACAAATACTTAAAATACTCTTCATTTACACTTACTTTCCAGGTGAACAGTGTTTGCATAAGCAGTTGTTCATAAGACACTGTCAGCTAGTGTATATCAAGCCCTAATTGAATGCAATTTTATTGTAAAATATAACATCGAAATAATTTTCCTTGTGACACAAGAACTGAATTAGATTAATAAAAAAAAACCCCACAGATAAACATTCATACATTAAAAACCTGGTAAAATACCACCATAAAATATGTCTTAAGAATGAAAATCATACTTGTGAAAGCATTAAAGAACTTCACTAAACTGGATGACCCAGGAGTGCAACCAAAAGAAACAACATAAGCAAAAGTATCGTGTATTGTGTAACTGCAAGTGTTCTTTCTTCTTTAGAATATTAGAAGTTTTCCAGAGTAGATAGAGTCTCTATTACTGAAATCTGAATAGACTTTTTGACACAATGGGTTACTAGTTCTCTGTCACGACAAACTTTTAAAGAGAGATGTATAAATCTTTAATCTGGGATTTAAATGAGAAAAATCTAAGTCTGTAATGCTAAGCATCTGTAAGCAAAAGGAAACCCTCAAGAAGAGGTTCATGACTTCATCAGGAAGAAGCATAAAGGCTCCCCTTGTCCATTTCCAAGTATTTGGAACTCCCAGCCTCAGTAAAATGTGCTTTCTACCTTACCCAAGCTGCAGCAAACTAAACAAACAAGGCCTATCTCAAGCCTGTAGAATCCCACTATGAAACCTGACCAGCAGACATTAAAAAAATTTAAAAATTACCTTATTAACTTGCCCCTGCACAACCTCAAAAAGGAAAGAAGGAGCATATGAATCACAAGGCTTGCTTACCTCTCTGTCAAATCTCCCAGGTCTTCTCAGTGCAGGGTCCAAGGCATCAGGCCTGTTTGTAGCTGCTATAATGACTATTTTACCCTCACTACCAACACCATCCAGCAGTGTTAGTAACTGAGCAACAATACGATCTTCAGGAGCATTGTTTGACCTTCCTCGCTTTGGGCATAAAGAATCAATTTCATCAATAAAGAGGATGGTTGGGCCTTCGTATGCCATTTCTCTGGCCTTTTCAAAGGCTCTTCGTAAATTCTCTTCACTTTCTCCCGGTCTTGAACCATAGATGTCTAGACCACTGGTGCACAACAGATATGCACCCAGTTCTTTGGCTACTGCCTTTACCATAAGGGTCTTCCCTACACCCGGGGGCCCTATTAACAGCACTCCATTAGGGACAGAAAGCCCTAGCTTCTTAAATGTCTTTGGAAAGCGGAAAGGCAGATCAATAATTTCTTTCAAAGACTTTCCCACATCATCTAGTCCTGCAACTGAAGTTTTTGCAGTGTCTTCTGATAGATGTCTGTACCACTCATAAGTGATCACCTCCTTAATCTTTACACTTGTCTGGGGGGTTATCAATCCAGCTTCATCCACCAAAGGGTCTACAGACAGTATTTCAATATACATGACAGGATTTTCGAGATTTGGGGCAACAGTAACAACATAATGAAGTGAAACATAAATATTTCTTAGCAGTTCTCTGATTGTCTCCTGCAACACTGCTCTGGAAGTCGACTTTTTCAGCGCAGCACTCTTAAGGACCACTCTCACCGCCGCCTTTGTTAGCCGGCGGTACGCCAGGAGCTGCAGCTGGCCCACATTCAGCGTAAGGCCCGTCACGTCCCTTGCCGTTACACCGGCGGTGCTGCAGGTCAGATCAACCTGCAGGTACCCGTCCGCCAAGTCGTGCCTGGGCCACACCGTGCACAAGCAGCAACCCGTAGGAAGGGAGATCCTCAGCGGAGCGCCGATCCTGGCTCCCAGGAAGGACAGTGTGGAGGGCCCTACCCTACATCTCTGCGTGCCTTCGTCTCCCGGGTCCAGGAGGAGCAGCTTTAAGGCTGCCCTCTCCATCACGGGCTTGCACGCCGCTCTCTCCCCGAGAGAGAGCAACCCCTGCTCTGAGCGAGCCCGTCCAGCTCCTTTCTCACCCCGCCGGGCCGCGGGCCTCACGCTCCGCCAACACCGGACAGCAGCGACCTCCCTCTCACCCCAACCCGCCGCTCGCCGCTCACCGCCGGAGCCGAAACCGCTCCCGCGCAACAACCGCGCTGCCCCGGGCTGCACTGACAGGAAGTCACGGCGCAGGCCGCGCATGCGCAGCAGCGGAGCACGCGCACTGCGAGGGAGCGCGCGGCGAGGCGGTGGCTCCCGTTAGGCTGCCCCCCTCAGGCGCTGTGGAGGATAGTCCTGGTTGATGGTCTGTAGAGCAGCTGCCCGTGAGGTAAATGCTGTGTTCTAGTGACGAGCTGCCCGCTGCAGGTCTGCTCTCGGCTTCTTATAACCTCTTGCCGTAGACGAAATGATTGACCCCCTCCTCATTGCCACTTCGCTTGTTCTCCGCAGCTGCCCTTGGTGGGGTTCACTCCTCTCCCTAGTTTTGCCTCCCTCGTGTTGGGTTGGCCCTTCTCATGTCCCAAGTTCGTGCTTCTCTTGGCGCTGGGCAGCCTCATTTTCACCAGCATTTGGGGTTACGTCAATTGTAGGTACCTGTTAAGAAAAATAGTGTGGGGCCATGCAGCTGACTTGAAAAGCTGCTGATAGAATTAATTAGGATGCATATTTATTCAGCAATTGGTAAAACTGTAATAGGGTGCTGTTCTGACAAATGCTTAGTCAGAGTTTCAGAAAAATTAATTGTATAACTTTTTGGTTCACCACCTTCTTAAACTGTGCCATGAGTTGTGCAATACTTTTAATAAAATCCTTCCGGGGGATCTGTCAGCATTGTGGAATACAAGAGAAAGTTGTGACCTATAAAATTTAGCACATGAATGGCTTTATCCTAGCAAGTGGCTTCATGGTAGATTAAGTTACATGTCCTTCATTTGAGGCCACGTACATACAAAGGTTGTGATCTCAGGTACCTGATACTGGTCAGATGCAGGTATGTTCTTAGAAAACAGAGGGCTGTTTAAAGCAATGGCTACCAACTCTCCGGCTTGTGTTTTGAAGGCCCCTGCAGGGGAGGCATAACGAAATCTTACGCATAGTGTCTTGCTTTATCACATTTCTGACTGAATCAAGGGCTGTACAAAAAATATTTTAGTATGCCATAGCAACAAAAGCAGGCTGTGGTAAGAGAGCTGGTTTGGCTTAAAAAAACTAAATTATGAGTAGGAACTCATAAGAAAAGTGTAGGGCTGAGCAGTGCGAAAACCAGAAAGCTGCCTCCTTATGCCTAATTAGTGGCAAACGGGTGCAAACGGGTCTATGTTATATTTCCTTTCAGTTCATGGCCAGATTTTCTCCTTTCAGTGTTTATTTTCTGTTCTTTTTCTCCTGGATATCTACTTAATGTTTCTTTTCATAGCACATGTTTATACTGTGCATATATGCAAATGCTCATTTGGAATATGCAGACTTATTAAGTATTTTGTATGGGACAGACTAATGCTTGTCCAGAGAAAGTACAGGTAAAAGATTATTTCATTCCAAGAAGGAGAATGTATTTTCAAGCCAATGTCTTATAAAAAAAAAATTCTCTTGTTTTATTTCTTTCTGTCAAAGGTTCTCATAAACACGAGTGCCCTCAAGTATGTACTCGATTAAACAAAACACATGCTCTGTTTAAAATAGTAGCTCTGTGTTTCGGAGTTTGAAACTGGAAGTGGTAGACCCCCTGCTTGGTATTGAAAAGTTGTGTTTAGGAAAGAAAAGTATGGAAAAGTGCATATGTGAAAGGAGCTCTATGGTTTATGCTCTATATAGTTGTTCTTTGTAACAGACTTACTGTAACATCTGGAAAATCTGATTTCTTATGAGAAGGAAAACACCTGCAAGTCTAATCTTGAGTGACAAAGAATTCCAGATAATAGCTGTTAGAATTATTGATTTCAGTTTCTGTTGACTTTAGTGAGGACAAGTTTAGATCTTCCTAATCTTTTTTCTTAATGCCAAATGCGTGGAAAAGGTGCTTTGCAGTAATTCAGTAATTTTTCCAATTTAAAATTTACTTTGATACTGATTTGCATGAATATAATTGGGTAAGTACAGCAACCTATCCAATTTTCCTTCCTGCCTTCTGTTTATCAGTATTATGTAATCCTTGTCCATCTTTATAATGAGAAAAACATCATTATGGCAAAGATGGTGAGTTAGTTAACTGGCAGTAAATTGTGATTTTCTGCATTGCACTGCCATGCAAATGCTTGTGTCAGTGCAAAGAATGGCTTGAAATGGGTGGTTGGGAGGGGAGGGTCACAGCCTAAAGAGGTCACGGTTCCAGCTTGTGTTGTTGCATGGATTGTGGAAATGCAGGTGATGGTTTAGGGGAAAAACAAGACAAAGCCACCAGCCTGCTTGTCAAGTATCTACCAATAATAATTTTTGAAATATGAATGGATACTTCTTTCAGAAAAATCTGAAATGGGAACGAAGTAGTAATTCATGATTCACAGTAGTCTTACATAAGCACAGCTGATTTGACAGTGTTGATGTATGCTGCTAATATTTTTGGTTTTATCCTAGTTACCTGTGAGTTACTGAGTGTAAAACATACATCTAACAATAACACTCTTGGTGTCCAACGTACAAATTACTATATTGTTCTTTGCTGAACACATCTTGGTGAATTTTTTAACTTAAACTTCTTTGATTTTTAACTGTAGTGTACTGTAATAATGAATATTTTACTTTAAGACAGTGATAGTTCAGTTCTTTTTTGTATAATGAAGTGGGGCCCAAATCCCACTAAAGCAACTTTTTGAAAGTGTGCAGGATTGACTTTTTTGGAGCAAATTGTGGAATGAAGACCATATTTGTATATTTTAATGGAAAACTTCGCTGAGTGACATTGCTCTGCTTTGAAATGCATAGCTTTTTATAATCATGCTCCTGAATAATTTACAGACCCCAAAATAACAGCAACAAAATAGCAAAAAGGTATTCCACCAAGAATCTAGTTTATACTGTAAAAAAAAAAAGAATGTTTTAAACAGTTTTCTTATTATTCACTAGATGGCAGCTGATCTTCAAAAATGGTTATATTTCTCTTTTCAGATCTGATAATTTGAAGGGAGTAATCATCAGGCTTTGGAGAAATCAAATATTGTCCAGCATTTGTCTTCATTTCTAATATGAAACTGAAAAACCTGCACAGTGAATGTTCAGATAATTCTCTGCTTCATTACTGTTTCATGTTGGGTTTGTTGCTGTTTATTTCTGGGGAAGAATGTTCCTTTATTCTTTGCTTTCATATTTAGTGGACCAGATTAACTACTTTTTAAGGAGAACATACAATAATAATATTCTAAAAATAAAGAATAATATTTCTGTTTTATATATACATATTGTTTTTTGTAGAATAAAGTAATGTGCAAAATTCCCAATTATTGCAGTATACAAAATCAAAACAACAGTGTCTTGTTACAATAATTCCCTGTATACAAAATGAAGAGGATATTAAGCTGATTATATTTAGATAAGTTTGACTATAGTATCAGAACTGAAATTTCTATTTTAAACTGACAAATTATCAGTCTTTAGCATAGTCTTTTTAATGGTAAATGGATTTGAAAATGTGCTGTGATTGTGAATCAGATAAAGATAGCTTAAAGTGAGTAGATGCCATGTATATACTTTAAGGCAGAATCTTAGTATTTGTGGAAGTTGTGTGACTAAGTCTAAATGCTGGATTATATGTATGCTAAATATTATACATTTCAGACACCAGGCTCTGTTACAACAGAACTTCATAAATAAATTGTAAAGACGTGCTTAGAAAAGGAGTGGAAAGAACTTTTGTATGTCTGCATGTCTTTATGGGAGGGCCACCCTCAATGTGTTTACTTAATTTTCTAGTGAATATCCAGTCTTGTATCTTTGTACGGAAAAAGTTCCCATTGTAGTTAGCAGGAAATTTGGATGTGTGAGGCATGTGAGGTTAGGCTCTGCATTTGTCGAAGAAGAGTGCGGAAAATCTCTCTCTGCTGCCAGAAAGCTATTGTGAAGTTACTGCACCTTTGGTAACATTCTTGCTGCGTCTCTGCAGGAAGTTACTGCTGTCACTGAGGAAGCACCAGAAAAAGCAAAGTGTGCCTGCACCTGAAGTCTTCCAATGAAAGTCATTTGTGTTTGCACAGGTTGTCAAGGAAATGATTTTATGCTAAGACACTACATTTACTTGGGAGTGACTTGAGGCCCCACTGCACATTGCAGACTCTTGACAGTTCTTTAGGGTGGTAGCCTTTCCAAGAGGGGAGAAATAAACAGCATCAGGTAATTTAACAAGACACATTTGTCAATTTGTCAGTATTTGTCTTTGGCACCTTTTCATTACTGCTTACAGGTGCTTGGTTATCTGTTTCAACATAATATATAATCCAGTGGGTCACTAGATCTTATTTTGGATATGGAGTAGTAAGATCCTTTTGTGGTATCCAGTATAGGAATGAGAGGAGACTCTGGAAAATTACAGAAGGACCATGCAAGACTGAGGAACTTAGCAAAAAAATGGCAGATGAAATTCATTATACATAAATGTGGACTGATGCACAAAGAGAAGAGCAATCAGAGAGAGAAGGGTCCCTTTTATAGCATCAAGATAAATGATTCCCTGAAAATGTCAGCTCAGCGCCTGATGTGCAAAAACCAAATAAAATGTTAGCATTAACTAAAGAAGGAGCAGAGAACAGAACAAAAACCATCTCAGTCCCACTGTGTAAATTTGGGGCTCACCTGTACATTAGATATTTTGGGTACAGAAATCTGTAGTAGAACTGGGAGAGGTTCAGAGATAGCAGCAAGAATAATCAAAGGTCTGAAACTGCTTCAGAGCAAGAAATGACTAAAAGTAGACTGTGTCTCCTCAACACAAAAAGAAAACTTTGAGGTGGCTATGGAAGGGATTTATGAAGTGGTAATCTGGATGAGAAAGGCCTGTTCTAAGGGTCTATTTCATATGCCAGAACAAGTGATGCTAGTCAGACCTCCCTTCAAAACAAAGAGATAATCCATCATGTGATGAGTACTGCATCTAGAACTTCACTGAAGGATGCTGTGGATGTGGCAGTGTATATGTGTGTGGGAAGACTGGTCAGGTACTTAGAAAAGGATGTTGGTCATGAGAGTGCTCAGGATTGAGGATGTCTGTATGAGAAGAGAGCGCAGAAGCGATTGCTGAAGAGCCACATTCCCATTGGTGTCAGGAACTTCTGCAAACTGAAATCGTTGGAAACCAGGACTGCCTGAGAAAGGAAGTGTCCCACACACTTATTCTCTCTGTGACCACCGTTCTCAGTTTTGTCATTTTAAAAGCACATTCTTAAAACATCACTGCTCATTTTTTGAATGATACAGAGTTTTATAAAAATGATTGGTTTCAGGCATACAAAATGTTAGGTACCTGCTTTGTGTTCACATTTTCCCTCTTAGAAAATCCAGCATAGCAGTTATACGGTTAGCGTAGAGTTTACATAGAATGGTCTTGCAGCTTTCTAGGAATTTTCCCAAATGCATTCAAGGAATTCCCACTGTGGTTTCTAGGAATTTCCCTTGCCCTTTTAGAGAATTTTAAAGAATTCTCCTTAGGCTTGGTAGGAATTTTCCTATCAAGTTTTCCTTCCTTGCTTTTTAGGGATTTCTGCCAGTGCTTTCTAGGAATGTTCTATTTTCTCTTCCGCTTTCTAGGGATTTTTTGAGTGTATCCTAGGAATTTGTCTGGTGACCTGACATGTTCCCCATGCCTTCTAGGAATTTTCCAGGTGCATCCCCTCTGTGCTTTCTAGAAAGTCTTTTTAGAATAATAATTTCTAGGAATTCTCTCTGTGCTTTGTAGGAACATTCCTACGTTCCAGGAATCCATGCAGACTCACCTGAGGATCCTCCTCAATCCATCTAGGAACCCTTGCCATGCCTGCTCTGAAGAGCTGGTTGAGCAGGAGCAAAACCTGAAGTACTTGGATATGAAGCCAGTTGTTCAGTACATCTCTTTTCCCACCCAGCTTAGCTTGGAAAATGTTTCACTCTTCTTTTTAGACTTTGCTTCCTCCATGCCACAGCTCTGTGTTATTTTTTTTCTCCTTTCTCCTTGTTCAGATAGACAAATTTTCTTTTTTCCTTTTTCAGGTTTTCTGATAGGTCATATTGCTGTCTTCAGAAAAGCTCTAGCACTTCTTCACATGTTCACAGAGTATTCATGTCAGACTGATTTTAGAGCAGTATATATGTCACTTAGTCTTAACTTGAAAACTTCAGATAAGACTGTAATTTACAATTTTTATTAGTAGATCAGTAAAAGACATTAACTTGTAAACAAATGTTTGTAATATAGTGATAGCACAAAGACTAAGTACTGAATCAGAAGGCAATTAATTTAATTGAGATTTAGTTGCATGTGAAACACCTGTGTTAGCCTAGCTAGCATCACCTGCACTCAGGATACTTGCTTTGATGAATCCACTAGTCAGTAAACCTTTGGCTCCTGATAATTGTTTTTTATAATCGGGTTCCATGCTGTAAAGAAAAAAATGTTTTGTCCTGTTTGAAGTACTTTTATGAAAGTCCTTCTTCTTTGGGGACAGTAGAATTAGATAAATGCATTAGCAATGAATCCAGTTGTATTGGCATGAGAAACAATCTGCTTTTAGGAAGGGAAGCTCAGTGGTTAATGGTGTTAAAAAGACTTTGGTGGGTTTGGTTTTGTTTATTTCTGTTTCTTTTGGTTTTGTTCCTAAAACCTGTCATGGCTCAGAATGCACTGACAGGGCTTAATCACCCTGAGGAGGCTCACCTGGGGCCTCCATCTACACCTCTGCCCATGAGAGTGGCACTCTATTTAACATCAGGCCTGGATAGTTACTCAGTGATGGCTTCTCTTACACTGTGTGTATCTCTTTAGAACTAGTTGTGGTATAGGTATGGATCTTGTTGTATGGGACTGATTTTCTGGCTTACCTGTGGATGTGGAGTCTTAGCTGTTGTTCCTGGGGATAAGTTGTTCAGGTTCTTTGGGCTTAGGTTTGTGAGCTGTGCTTTGCCAGGCTTGATACCAAATTTGGCTACTGATGAGGAAAGTATAATCGATCTGTTTAGTACCAGTGAGCTGTTGGATTGGCTTTAGCTACTCATAGACAGTACATGAGAGCCTCAATGTTTATGTTCATCCCCCCCTGTTTTTTTTTTTTTAATTTTTATTTATTCCCTTTTCTAATGGCTCAGCCCTCTGAGTAAGGGAAAGCAAGTAGAACTGACTGAAGCATGTTGAATAGGTGAATAACAGTTCTGTTTTGTGGTGATGTGTGAGGTTTAAAAGTATAACAAAAAAAAAAAAATCAAGTTTCTTACAGAAGAGTATTAAATTCAAAATTCCATCTCAGAAAAGATAACTCTTCCAGAGGAGGGCCACAAATATGGCCAGAGGGCTGGAGCACCTCTCCTATAAAGACAAGCAGAGAGAGCTGGCTATAAAGACAAGTAGAGAGAGCTGGGCTTGTTTAGCCTGGAGAAGAGAAGGCTCCAGGGAGACCTTAGAGCAGCCCTCAAGTATGTAGAGGGGTTGATAGAGTCTCCTTCCAACACAGCAAAGGGACTTTTTACAAGGGCATGTGGTAACAGGGTAAGGGGGAATGGCTTTAACCTGCAAGAGGCTAGATTTAGATTAGATGTTAGGAAGAAATTCTTTACTGCAAGGGTGGTGAGGCACCGGCACAGGTTTCCCAGAGAAGCTGTGCCTGCCTCATCCCTGGCAGTGTTCAAGGCCAAATTGGACAGGGCTTGGAGCAACCTGGTGTAGTGGAAGGTGTCCCTGCCTGTGGGAGGGGGTTGGAGCTGGATGAGCTTTAAGGTCCCTTCCAACCCAAACCACTCTGTGAATATGTTTGAACTGTATTAGTAACAGTGAGCTCTTACAATATTTTGACTGCATACTTGGCGAAAGATAGCCTTTTCAATACTACTTATGTATTATTTTTGTATTATTTGTCAGAGAAACAACTTTGGACAGAAAAGGGGTGGTAGTTTCTGCTTGAAAGTAATTGACTTAATTATCTTAGAGAATGGGATGCAGAATATTTTATTAAATTTTTTTTTAAATAATGAAGCACACACTCTAAACAATGCTTGTTATTAAAGGTTATTACTATTTTTGGAGATGCACTGAAACTTGTGTGCTTGTCCCAACATACAGTGTCCTTACAAAGCTTATTGTCATAGCAATTCTTTAGTATTTTGTTTATGCTTTTATACAAAAATTTAGGAAAAGTACAAGAAACAAAGCATTAATGTAAAAATTATTTTCTTGGGAGTGTTACTGTGTGAGGGGCATAATCCCTGAATAGAACTATTCTTTACAAATTCTTTATTTGAAATACTTTATTATACTTTTGGCCTGTACAAGTTCTGGTACTGGGGCAAGTTCTGTGCTTGTGTGTAGCAGTGTTTTTTAGCTTTTGAATGTGACTGCACGTGAAGTTCTACAAAATTGTTTCTGCAACGCTTTTTAGTTATCTGTTGCCAAGTAGTTAATTTCTAATAAATTTTAGCAAGATCAGAACATCAATTTAATAATGTTAAAGTGATGATTACATATCCCAACAACATAGGTCAGTTTCATTTATAATTTCTAGTGTCTGAAGTGCTTTTAGGAATATATTTCATTGTCTGAAATTCTGAAATAGAATGGTGCTATATTCCATTACTCAGTAAATTTCTAAAGTGTCTGTTTTTCACTTCTGCAGGTTGTCAGGGTCTCCTTCTGTGAAAACTAACTTGGTGCAGTAATACCTCATAGAGAAGAAGTTTTTAGGTAAGCTCTTTCTCATGAGTGATTTCCATAAAGAGATCAAATACTTTATCTCCTTTTTCAATTACTTGATGGTTAATCAGTTAAACTTATTGCTGATATATATTTGCATTAAAAATGGTTAAGATGATTTTTTTATAAAACAATATGCTGGCTGGAAATGCTAATGTGGATTGTTTAATGATCACTGTATCTCAGAAATGTACTGCTGGAAAAAATATTTATTCTCTCATTGCCTGGAAATTTAGTTAAAATTATTTCCTTCATTCTTGTCTTGCTGATTCATACAGGAACATATTAAAACACTGGTTATGATGGTCCTAAACTGAGTAGGATTAAGCAGAACTTTCTTCATATGCTTTCCACTTTGGTTGTAAAAGGAGGGTAAGGTTTCTAGAAGTGGTAATAACTGTGATTTAGTTTCATACATGTTTATTTTTGTATTAAGTATTCTTGGTCACAAGCATGGCTGATTAAAGGTAGTAAAAATAATTCACAGCTTGCAGTAGCCTATTAAAGAAAATTGAAAATTTGACTTTACCAAGATGGCATTGCTGCCGTATACTTACATGGAAATGAGACCACAGTTGCTCACTGCAGGAAGAGAATTAAGCATATTGCTTAGAAATAAAGTAACTACCCCTCCAAAAATAAAACCAAACCCAAACCCAAAGAAAACAACAAAAAACCCAAATCCAACCTGGCAGGCCAATGTGGGAGGTATATGAGCATCTTTAACTTCCTTCAACAACTGAGGTCTTGGCATTGCCCATGAAATGCTGATCATGTTGGAAAATCTGACTTCAACTTAGTACTAATAATTTGATACAGATATGCCACATGCAGTGATAAATCTTGAATTCCCTTAAACTATTGTGTTCTGAAAAGAGTACAATGTATTTATTTTTTTTTCTGCTATACCAGTTGTCTTTCCGGCATCAAATACACTACAGTATTAATAGAAGTCATCTGTCTTCCTTAAGAGGAACAAATAACTTTCAAAGTAGAAAACAACCAAGACAGCAAAGAAAGGTCAGAAATCTTGGAATAAGTAGTATAAAGAAGGAAAGACAGTATGAGGGGGAAAAAGGAGTTCTTTGAACAAAAACCTGCAAACTTGTTCTTAGTGATGCATTTACAGGAGCATGAATGATTCTACAGATATTATCAGTTTGGCATATATCAGAAAAACTGTTTATGCTTTATCCACATTTAAGCACATTTCTTGTGCTTTAGCTGGAGAAAAATTGTTGGAACTCTTTGGAGAGACAGTCAATCCAGCTGCTGGTAGGAGCAATTGTCTTTGAGTAGTATAATAGTTTTACTCTTTGCCTTTGGGAAGAGTCTTATGCCTTCAGCATTCCCCTTTGCTAAAACAAAGATCTCGGAACATAGTCATGCCTAAATATCAACATTTTTTCCCTTGTCATCATCCTTTAAAATTAGGTTAATTATCCTAGGTTTGTATGAGTTTTCACTTCTGTGTCTGTATTTTTTTAAGCTGCTTTATTTCCATTTACTGCTGTTTCAAATTTTTTAATGCTCTGGAATGAGTTGAGTCACCTTTTCTACTTCCCACTCCAACCTTTGATTACTGAGCTTACTGATGTGAGCCAGTTACAACTTAGAGAGGACTTGGGAATGATTCCAGCATTGTCAGAAGGGTTCCATAGCTCAGAAATTAGTACAATGCAAAATATTTCAAAGAATTAGATACTCTTTTAAAACACACTGATTTAACTGCCAGCACTTGAATGTCATCCAAGTTCTGTAATGACAGTAATGAAAGAAGACTATAGGAAGAATTTTCAATGGCTGACTTTGCTTGTTTGCTTGGCTTCTTCTAGGCCTGACTATGGAAGTTGGGAGATCTATTGTTTTTGGCTTTTTTTTTTTTTTTTTTTAAACAAGATGAGGTACAAGATTCACAGAAAAATAAGTCATATTTTCAGATTTCTGGGTGTTAGTTGAGTAGATTGGGCCTGAATGGGAAGTAAATTATTGCTTGTGATGCTCCATCTTCAATGTCTTTGCTTCATTTGTGGTTTTAGTACTTGCATCCAGCTCTGTAGGTGAAGATATTTTTACATTTCCTTGAGGAGAAGTATTTGCTTTTTTGCTTTCAAGTTAGATGCCAAATAGCAAGAGTTTTCATCTTTGCCATTTGCTTTTCTTACTGAAGTTGTTGGAATCTCTGCTGGCTGTGTTTCCTTAGTGTTTCACGTGGGCGTTATTGCTGCTCCATCACAATATACTTGCTGTAAATGTTTTAAAGCTTGAATAATGGCAGATAATAAATAAAATCATAAATCTGACTTAATTCAACTACTGTGAGCTTATATGAAGTGGTTCATTATGGTAATGATTCCCAGGTATTCACTGAGATTCACAGATTCATTATTGTCCAAATACCAGAAATGGCTTCAAGTGTAAGATACCAAACTAAATAACCCAAGCATCAGGATATTCTGCCTGAGTCGATCCAAAACAAGACAGAACTTGAAAAATCCAGCATCAGATCTTGATGTCTAAAGTTAGGATTTGAATACTCCTGTGAAGTCACAACATTGTTGTCTAATAGGATTCCTCCTTTTCAAAAATAAATCAACATTCTCAATAGTTATAAAATTTGTATGGTTTTGGTTGTTTGGGCTCCAAGAGGCTGAATCTCTGGCTGGGGTACGATCTACAAAACATGTCAAACTGAAAATTGAAAATCGTGGTTTATAAGTTTCCTACTGTTTAATGTACCACTCTGGGGACGTGATGCAGCACGTTCAAATAGTTATATAGTCTCTCTGGGTGAGACTTGAGAAAATACTGCTTCATGTGTTGTTCAAACAGAGTGCTGCAGAAAAATGGTGAACCAGGTGGAGCAGTGTCTGTATACTGCACTTCTAAAAGTTGATTTAAATTGTCAATATCTTAATGAAAATTGGTCATGTTTGGTTTCTCAGGCTGGGTGCTACATTTGTCTTTAATGTTATTCTGTTTTGATGAAAGCATCTATTGTTTGCTCTACCGATTCTTTCTTTATAGTCTTCAGGGATTTGGCAACAGAATTTTTTGAAATAGCATTATATCTAGCAAAAGTTGCTAGTTTACACAAGCTTGATTGCTTAGAAGCAGTCTGGTATCAGTATTGGTTTGAAAAAAGGATAGAACTGTAATTAAATGGCAAGCTGGCAGTACCTGGAGGAATGAAATTACCAATTTTCTTTGTTAGAATTTTCCTGTGAAAACTGAGAGGGCTGGGCAGATACTTGTGGATGACAGCACAGCTTAAACACAGTTATAAATAAAAAGTCTAGGTGCATTGGTCTGTTTTTCAAAATACAGCAGTTAGCTAGACATCACTTGTGGCTAGAGCTGCGTATTGCTTAGATGCACTTTTTTAGTCACAACTAACAATTTTTCTTTCCTGAATGCAGGAGTCTGTCATTTATAAGTTGGTGTTCATGCCACCTACAGTGAGTATATGAGGGACAGAACTTTTAGATATTCTGGAGGCCACACAAGGAATTCTTACTACTTAGTAATATCCTTCAAGAAACTTGGCCAGCCCTGTCTAAGCAATCATTTGATTTCATGAGCAGCCTACTCTTGACTTGATTTTAGGGTAGGGGCAGGTACTTAAGTGTCTTTTATTGTAACCTTAAACTGAAAGGTAGTGGATGGGCTCAGACAAATCTAGTCCAGTCTAACCTAGGTTCAGCCTAGGTTTCATTCCTTTCATAGTGAGTTAATGTCATTATATTATTGTTAATAAAATGGTTATCTTTTTCCTTTAAAATAGCATTCTCTTATTTGTGTCCATAGTGCTGTAGTTTTGTGAGCTTCAAGTATATAGTACAATGTACAGAATGTAGTGAACAAAACATCTTGTTTATTTCCATTATTTCCTTAAGCAATAAGGTGATGATTCAAACTGTTCCTTTAAAACAGTATCTATAGCATAAAATAGACCTTTCAAACTTAAAATAGTGGTATTACATATAATTATTGTAACATCTTCTGTAATATTCTTAGTTATTATTGAATTCGTAGCTATTGCATCAGTAGTAGATGTAACCAAATACTTAAGTGCATCATTTAGCAATGGCTAATACCCTTTAGAAGAGTACCAAGTCTGCCAGGTTCTTAGTACATGGATATGTTGCTTAAAATCAGTTACCTGTTCTTTTAGCTAGTGCTGTGGATACTGAATTGAATTTCTTGCCTACCAAATACTTGGAAACAGATGTTTAGGTTTGTAAATCAACATTATCACTACATTTGCAATAACCTGAAATCTGTATGTGTGTTTTTTCTCTGGCCTTTGAGAGAGTAAATGTGAACTTGCAGAGAGACATTTCAAAGAAGTAAGGAGTTACTACCTGCATTAATGATTTAGAGACATTAATGACTTTGAAGGAACAACTATGCAGTTACCTTGAGTTTAAATCAGCTTTAAGGTGTTACTGAGGCCACCCTGTTCTTTTGTAAGTACTGCAGCAGTGTTGTATTTTGAGAAATTGCTGCCAGGATCTCTTTTTTTTCCTAACAAAGGAGCATTCCTTTTGTCTGGTTACTTTCCTGATGGAAGAATTACAAATGCATCCTATCCTGTCTGTAATGGGATTAACTTAGTGCTATGATGCAGAGATCATAATTAGACTTTGATCCTAAGTTAAATAGTTTTTTTTTTTGGAAGTAACTAAGCAACATTCTACTGATAATAATAGTTTTGAGATCTTACCTTGTGCTTTAAAGGTGCTTTAGGGAGTTGCCTAACTATACCTGTACAGAAAATGGTTTGTTTCAGATACCTACCTTGTTCTGAAATTTCAGCTTAATCGCAGAGTGGTTTGGGTTAGAAGGGACCTTAAGGATCATCTAGTTCCAATCCCCCTGTCATGTGTAGAGATCCTTCCACTAGACCAGGTTGCTCAGAGCCCTGTCCAACCTGGCCTTGAACACAGTCAAGGATGAGGCAGCCAGAGCTTCTCTGGGCTCTGGCAGGTGAAACCTCTGCCAGTGTTCCACCACTCTTCCACAGTGCAGAATTTCTTCCTAATGTCTAATCTAAATCTGCCCTCTTTCAGTTTGAAGCTATTGTCCTTTTCCTGTCACTGTATGTATTATATGACCACTATGTACTGAAGTAAGAATAGACTTAGAAGAACTGAAAATGGAAAGTCTGGAAGTATTGCAATAGAAATACCTTTTTCCTCAAATGTTTAGGCCTCTAACTTCTTATGCAGTTAATACTTCCATTGAAGTAAAGGTTGGTAGTGACAATGGGGGCAGCCTGTGGTTTGGTTAGCACCCCCAAAAAAACCTTAAACAGCTGAGAAGGGGACTGATTTTTGTATTTCAACCTATCAAGCTAACATCATCAGTTTAGGCCTGTCTTACTACGTCGCCCAAATTGCTGTTGCAACAAAAGCATCGTGAACATCGGTAGCCTGAAGGAAATGTTGCCTTTCCAGAATCTCTCCCAAAGGGGGTTCCTGTCAAATATAGTTTTGATTGTAATTGAAAATGATGATTAAAGTTTGTGTAAGATTAAAGTGCATAATTAAAAAGTAATAAAGCCACTTGTCAAGTAGAATCTTGCTAATGGTAAACAGCTGTTTGTTATTGTGGTGAACTATGGTCTCTGAAGCAACATCAGTGAAATAATTAACCTATTGAGGTTAGTGGAGCTACATCCAGTCTGGTAGATCTGATTATGACTTAAAATGTTCTTGTTGAATTTGGTTAGCAGAGTATGAATTTATTCCTTTCTGGGATGCAGTTGGTTAAAACTTGTAGTTCTTCATTTCATGAAGGTGTAGCATTAAAAGTAGAATTATTAAAATTGTCAAAGTATTAATAAAAAATTATCTTTGCTATCCATACCTGTTCTTGAATACAACAGTTTCTTTACTTAGGAAATTCTTGGCAATCTCTGCCTTTCAAAGAAATACTCTAAACTACATCTAAATTAATCTAGAAGGAATCTTCTCCCCCATCACTGCAGGTAATTCTACAAAATTGAAACTTTTGAGATAAATAACCACTACATTAAACTTAGCATTCAGGAGAACCACAGTTTAGAGTCCAGAGCGATAATCTGGTGAAGTAAGTTGGTGTAATGACACATGACTGAGTACACTGTTAATAAAGTAACTTTTAGTCAAGATGTCCATAAGGAATCCTTAAAGCATGTTAGCTCATGTAAATAATGACTAGAAAGTTAGACTCATAAGACATAAGTGATAGTTTCCTCCCATTGATTGAAAAGACTGAATGACTGTTGATTAAATGGATCTGAGGATTAGGTGTTTTCTAGATCAACTCTTTTACTCTAAATGTTCTAAGATCTGGTCTTGAAGAAATCCTTTCATAAAACTAAAGATTCTGTTCCTATTTTTCCAATCTTTCAGGAAATGAAAGATCTCAGTAGAACCACTTTTCCTTGAGACATACAATGGATGTGTTTTACCCACTAAATGCTTTGTTTCTTCACTTTTTTCTTCAAAGCTGTTTGAAGTTGTGATATTAGTGTTGTGATTTTTGTTTTCACATAAGAAAGCCAGAGCTCAGACTCTGCCATACCTCTTCAAAGTTCTAAATTCACTTCAGTGAATTCTGAAGCTGGATAAGCCAGAGCTGCTTTCTGCAAGTTTAATTAAAATATGAGTCTGAGCAATAGCATGCATGTAGATCTGAACCAGCAATTTGCTGTGTTACCCAGCAAGGGGTTGAGAATTAAGGTGCTAATTTATAGACTTGTATTTGCTTCATTGTTTACAGACAACTTTTTTTTTTTCTTCCACAGAAGCAGCTGCTCAGTGGGATGTTGGTTATCTCCCAGAGAAATAATGTGAAAAATCCTACCAACTTTATTGGGAGTTGGATGGAGCCCTGGCAGCCAGTCTAGGAAGAATGCCTGCTTTGCACAGAACAGTATGTATGTGTTCAAAACGTATTTGTGTGAAGTTTGTGGAGTCCTACTGTGGAAGCACCTGTTGAAAAATTCCTATATGCATATATTTCTCTCATGCATGGTGATCATATTATTTTCTTCTATGAGAATGCATTTTTAACTTGCCCTGCTAAAAGCTCTGGTCTAGGATGAGATTAGAAACCTAGAATACTTCCAGCTTGTGAAGTCATTAGTAGTCATGATTTTAATTTAGAATTCCTTTAAATGTCTTGTCTTCCATTTGTTGATTAAATTTTTTAATCTGAAATACTGCATTTGTATTTACAAAAGAAGGAATTAATCCTGAAAAAAGTGGAAACAGGGAGATAAAAATGATTATTTTCATGTCTTTGTTTTTAAAGAGGAGCTGAAGACCTGACCTATTAATCATATGATATCATAGAATCATAGAAAAGTTTGGGTTGGAAAGGACCTTAAGATTGTCTAGTTCCAATCTCCTCTGCCATGGGCAGGGAGGACTCACACTAGACTATGTTGCCCAAGGCTCTGTCCAGCTTGGCCTTGAACACTGCCAGGGATGGCACATTTAGGACTTCTTAGGGCAACCTGTTCCAGTGCCTCACTACCCCCATGGTGAAAAATATCTTCCTTATATCTAACCTGAATTTCCCCTGTTTAAGTTTAAAGCTGTTACTTCTTGTCCTGTCATGGAAGTCCTTGTTGAAGAGTCCCTCTCTGTCATCCTTGTAAGCCCCCTTCAGGTACTGAAAGGCTGCTGTGATGCTTCCACGTAGCCTTCTCTTCTTCAGGCTGAACAGCCCCAATTTTCTCAGCCTGTCTTTGTATGGGAGGTGCTCAAGCCCCCTCATCATCCTTGTGGCCCTCCTCTGGACTTGCTTCAACAGCCCCACGTCCTTCTTACATTGAGAACACCAGAACTGCACCCAGTACTCCAAGTAGGGGTATCCATCTACTAGAATGACATTGTATAGAAGAGAGGGGGAGTACAGAGCTGGCTGGTACAAACCTGTTGCAAGAATGCCTGTCCAAAGTAGATGCCTATGTTTTAGTACATCACAGGTTTGGTATAGAGTCTCCTAGCTTTAAATTCCCTCATAATTCTGAATGATTGGTTGAAAAAATGCACCTCTGAAATTGAACATATTTTAGTAATTGAAACATTTTTTGATGTTCTTTGTATTATGCATTGCATTATGTGAGGCTAATGTAAAACAGATTTTTACTCACGTCATTTTCTATAAAAATATCTTACAATGGAGATTAGAAAGCAGTATTAAAAAATGCCAACTATAGTTGACTTCTAGAAATGACAAAGGAAAGACATCATTGTGAAAATGCTTGGCTAAATAGCATGATTTAGCAGCTCAGAGCCAGACATGTTCAAGCCTTCTGAACCAAGAGTACATAGATTCCAGAGCCTTAACCTTGGGGATGTGCTGGTGCCTCACCAGGAAATTGTAATATGTTCAGGGTTTCTGTGTCTTATTTCCTGTTCACAGTGACAGCTTGGATGATGCTTTTGTACATTGTAACAGATACTTTTGCAAGAATTGGAAAAGAACAAATCTGAGATCAACTTTCTTTGTCTTCATATACACTGTAAAAGGATCTGTGAATAACTTGTTTTTTTTATTTTTGTGGCTAATTCTTGAAAGAACTTTATTTAAAAAATATAATTACAGTAGGGTGGAGGATAATGTGTAATAGAATAGTAATATAAGTGAAAAGTATATTCTAAAAGGATATGGAAAGAAGTTTTATTTTCAGGGATTTCACCCATTCTTACAAATCAGAATTTGTAGCTCTTGTAGCAGTTAAGCTGAAGTTTTCTTTTAAAAAGTTAAACAGAATTCAAATGAACCACAAAGTGCCTTTTTGTGTGGGCAAGTGAACCTATGTGGCTTGTGCTACGCTTGATAATTCTTTTAGCATACTTGCCCTTCACCTGCCTTGCAATGACAACTGCTGGGAAAAGCAGGAAGGCTTTGTTGTAATTACAGCAGTTTGGAATGAGAGTTAATCTCGGTTAAAGAGTGTAAGTATCCTTTTTTTCCAAGCATGTGCATTTCCTTATGCAAAACCCTGGTGCTGCTGCGAAGATGTAGGTAATACAGAGCATTCCAGTACTTTAAAAATGAAACTCAAGTAAGTTAGAATTGCAATTGTTTCTTTCTTAAATATAGCCATAGATATTATTGAAATATAAAGGAACAATTACAAAATACCCATAATACTTAACTTACAACTTAAAATATTTTAGCTGCCATACTGATGCATGTTCTGAAAAATATTGATTTCTTTCTTTCAGTTTTACAGGTGATGTAACTGCCATTTTTTTCTTTAATGTATTTTTATTGTATTTTTCATTCTGAACAAAATTTGATCTATGTATTGTATCTCAGTTAACGCAGTAGATTTAAACAAATGAAGATAAATATTTGTGTTCTGCATTTATAGGTATTTAAAGGTAATTTAAAGATGACTGATTCTTTCCAGTATGCTGGGGTACTTTTGCCAAGTTGACACTGGAAAGATTTGAGAAGTAGGGAAAAATATAAGTGATGTAGAGAAGAAACTGCATTTTCTTCTAGGAGAATTTCAGAAGTGAAAAAGGCCATGTTTGGTAGTCAGGCAGCGTGTAGAGATGGAGGCGGGACAAGAAGTTAGGAGTGGTCCCTGTCCTAAAGTAGCCAAGTGAAATGAAAGTGGTATTATAAATGTATAAAAAGAATACTTTAAAAAGGAAGTGTCATGGAAGATAGTATTTTTTTCCAATAATGATATGAAGTAACATTATGAAAATACTTCGAACATGCATCCTTTTACTCAAGGATATCAGAACTTTGCAGATTTTTTTTTTAATCAGCTAATGAGAGATGGACAGTATATTTATTCTATGGGTGGAAAGTAAGAGCTGTAGGTTTGGAATATTCAGTAGCTCAGGGCAGCTGTGTGCTAGTTGAGCGATTTAACCACATTTTTAGAGCTTCACTTGAGCTGCTGAAGGCCTCATGTGGCTGAGGAAACACCAATTGGCCATGTTTGCATTTTGTGATTGTAATGGAGCTTCCTGGATAAACAGATAAATCATTTGTTCCAATTTTTAAGAAATGTTCGAAATATTAAAGATGTAGTGTAAACAAACTCAAACTAGTTTGAATCTTAGACGAAATATGTACAAGTAACAGGTTGGCTGTGGCAGATAGAGCTTAGTAGGGTGCATGAAATTAAACCCAGAAACAGTTATCTGCTCTGTTTGTATCCTTACAGGCAGCGTAGATGCACAGGAAATCCATGAGAAACATTTTTGTCTCCAAAGCCACAACTTAATTGAAAAGTTTATTGTTCATTATAGAAATTCAGCTATTATAGCTACCTAAACAGAGCTCTACTCTCGGTGCCTACTGCATAAGCATTATGTTGACTCAGAAGACACTAATGCAATGTACTTGACAGGAAACTAAAATAAGCTCCCTCTCTCTTACAACTGCAATTGTGGTGTTATCAGAGTGCTTACACAGTCATTAATGTATTTATCTCACATTATGCGGCTCACCATCAGAGTTTTGTGTGTCTAACATGATTGTTTCTATGCAAAACTTAAGTACTTGAATTAAACACAATGTAGACTTCCCTTGGAACCTTTCAATGTACATGGTGGGGTGCCATGGGTAAGTGGAAGCAGCAGCATTGTTTTTCATGCAGGAGGCAGGAAAAATATACACAGCGGAATACTCAAGTTGGTTATGTCTTTAGTATCTATGGAGATGCTAAGTGTCACTAAACAACTACAAATAACAAACATAACAAAAGAACTTTTTTTCTGAGCTGACAGCCACAAGGCTAGGTTCTGAAAGAATCCTGCAGTATTGCTGATCTCACTGTTGTCAAGTTTCCAGTTCAAGGCTTTGCTTGATGTCACTATCTAATAACTGTGAACAAATACTATTTTTAGAATTATGTCAAAGACAAACTTTCTGATACCACAAATTGTTTGTGGGGAATATCAGCCGTTGATCATGAAGGGAGACATTTGAATGAAAAAGCAATACATTAATTTTCTTTGTATGGTTTATTTAAAGGAAGACATCCAATTTGAAAAGCTAGGTTGCTTTCCAGTTTGTTGATGTGTAACAGTCACATAGAAAATTTGACAGTAATAGATCACTTTGCATGGGAGGAAAAAGCTTGTATTAGCAAATGGTTTCTCAAAAATAAATTATGGGTACCAGCTTCAAGAAAGACTTAAAAATGTAATGGCTATTGGATGTTGGGCTGAGAATATTCTTTTATACAACATAGGTATTGACAATGTGCGTTAGAAATGGTAAGAAAGAGCTTACTGTAGCCAAAGAGTTCAAACCCAGGAATATAAGACAAGGTTCTTCAAACTTACTTGGAGCAGTATATATATTCAGAAAATAGGCTTATAGCCTGAATAGTTGCAGGATTCAGCCCTTTAACCTGTAACTGGGCTGCTTGAACCATGGAAAAATGCTTCTGAGAAATGTCAAGATGTTTTTAAGTGATAGTGGCAAACTCTTGAGTTAAAACTTGATAATCATCTGGTTAATTTCCTATGTATTTAAACCAAGCTAGGTGAAAATACATACAAATTCTTCTAGAAATCTGTAACTTTTACAGGATGAAACTGTGTTCCACTTAAGAACAAGGTAGCTGCTGGTAACTTCAAGACTTCCTATTTTTTCTTATGTAGTGCTATGCTGAGAAAATATTATCCAAGCTGTTTGTAGCTTCTTACTGTAGCTCATCTTCTTGATTATGACATCTCATCATACGTAGAAATCCATGCAGTACTTTAACTCAGGCATTTCAGTGTGCTCTAAAGGAGGAACTCTTAGAAGCTGCTCAGCAAGCTTCTTGAAAGATAACATATCATGGGTTCTTTTTCAGCTGTCCTTGATTCCTGGTGACTTGTGTGTAATAATGAGTATTTGTGTTCTCTGAAAGATCTAAAAATAAACAAAAGCACTGTTATTAGCTGTCATGCTTGTGTATTTATATATAAATTTTTAAGTAGAGGATATGAAAACCCATGGGATTACAGCCCTCCACATTATGTAGTATTAAGTTCATAGTCAGCAAACCATTTATTCTTTAAGTTGGATACAAAAATAACACATCCTATCTTACGTGATACTTGAGGAGCCTGTTGCATAAACAAAACCTGGAACTCGCGCTTTTGTCTTGCTGTATTTTAAGTGAAACAATATATCCAAAGATAATTCATTAAAGTCTTAAATGTGTACTGGTGAGTAGAATTTGAAACTGCTTTTTAGATGACCCAGTTGCTGAAGCAGACTAAAATTTGGCCTCTTAGTTACATGATAGTATCTGTTGTATGGCCAAAGCAGATGGACTGCCTGATCCTCAGCATCTTTTTTTTTCCCTGTCCTCTCTGATGTCTTGCCCTTAATCTTTCAACAGTTGTACACCACATGCACTGGACAAGGCATCCATCAATGCAGTCAGTTATAGGCAGATAAGTGAGATGAAATTTTTCGCTTATAAACAGATGCTTGGAGTTCTCATTCAAATCTTCTCTTAAAATGTCTCTGTACAGCGCACCATATTAAAATCATACTGCTATTATTGACATATGTAAGTCACACACAGTGATAATGAAAAACACTCCAGTCACTTGAATTTTTTATGCTGTCATAATTACAATTATCCTTTGCATCACAGGAGTGAAATTTGAATAAATAGGATCCTTACTGAGAGCAACATTATAGACAGTTTCTATTCTTGTATTTTGTTTCTGTGAATGTTACTTAAACATCTCTAACAGATTTGGCCAAAACGGCAACATATTTGCTTTTTCATTAGCAACAGATTCTGTTATTAAATAGTTTGAAAACTGGATAATACAGAGCTTAGATCCACTGTCCTTTTATAGTAAATGATGTGGGTTCTCAGTCTTCAAAAGCAATTCTATATATGAATATATTTAAATATCTGCTTATATGCATTAATACTGTAAGTGCATCTGCCCAGGCATTCAAAAGCCCATTCATTTGGAGTTCTCTTTACATTCTTATAATGAGGCTACATGCCTGATGCCAGAGTGATTCTCCTTGGCTAGGACTTTTCTGATTATTTTTTCTTCCAAACACAGAAATATGGTGTTAAGAAGCTGATGGGTCTTCAGTCAGTCTGTAATCTGTAAGATACTCAGGTCATCTCTAGAACAAGGTATGTTTCCAGTTGTGAAGACAGTTAAAATGTATTTTTAGATTTTGTCTTAATTCTGTTAACACGGTTGCTATGTAGACAAAAGCAGAACTTTGTAATTTGATTTCATGTCTCTTAAGAAATACTGTAGTTTTTGTTACTGTCCTACAAAAATTAAATGTTAGAAAACTGAGGCAGAGGCAAGTGTTTTATAATGGAAAATGACCATGTAGCAGTGGCCTTCCTACCCAGCAAAGATGATAGAATGTAGGGCACTGAAACTTTCTGGATATGAGCAAGAGTCATTGCACAGACCCAATTAGCTGTTATGATTGAGCAGGTAAGACCTTAACTTCTACCCAAACCTTATATCTGCAGTAGTTCACTTCTCTACAGTTGAAGAGATCACATTTTATTTTACGGCAAAAGATTCAGTTTATATTGGCTCTTGACTCTTTTATGCAACAGGATACAAAAACCTCCTTTAAAAGCGAACATTGTGGATTTGATGCTCAGCAGTTTGAGCTGACTGTGCTCAGTCATTGGAGGGACCTCCTTTCTTGTAAGGTTGTTCTCAGTGAGAGAAGAACTTCATCTATTTCTTTGGACTTCCCCCTCTGAAAGACATCCAGTCTTTGCTGATGGAAGGGTACTATTTGGAGGTGTACATGTCTTTCACATCTAGTGTGAGCAAATTTTATTCTATCTATGCACAATGTTATTGGAAATGGTCACCTATGTGATATGGATAGAAAGTTGCTGATGATCATATGTGGATTACTTCTGTTTCTCATCATCAGTTTGGTATCTGTCCCGGGTTTATGATCTTTTCTGTTCAGGCTTTTTCCTCTTGTGAGGAATGAGTTGAGTTAACATGTCTGTATGTTTGAAGCTGAACTGTATGTTTGAATCTTGGCTGTTACAATGACCAGAGATTCTTACAGAAGTTTTCCAAGTTGTACTGTCTGGGTTTTGAACCAGTTTATGCTTGGCAGTGTGTTGCTATTGCCCTACTAGTGAAGGCGTCTGATTCAGAAAGGCAGAGCCAATGCAGAATTGCTGATGTTTTACACTGCTAGCTCTTCAGTCTCTCAGCAAACATCAGGTGTAATGCCAAGAAGATAGCTAATCATGGGCTTATGTAAGTAGTGCCTCAGTTTAGAATCATAGGATCATAGAATAGTTAGGGTTGGAAAGGACCTTAAGATCATCTAGTTCCACCCCCCCTGTCATGGGCAGGGACTTCTCCCACTAAACCATGTTGCCCGAGGCTCTGTCCAGCCTGGCCTTGAACACTGCCAGGGGTAGAGCACAATTAAAATGCAAAATGATGATTTTTGGCTTCACAGAAAGCAAATAAAGCTGATTTTCAGGATTCTGTTTCTCAGTCATCATTGGCTTTAACTCAAGTTACTTTAGTGAGAGTTTTAGTTTTACAATTACCTAGAAAAATTACTAGACATTGGTGAAACATTGTTCTATCCTTGGAGAACTAAGATACTTTGTGAGGTTATCAAGTTCAGTTCATTTGGACATTATATTTCACATGAAATATCTAGAATTAGTATGAGTCGTGTACTGTAGGACTGTTCTGATAATCAGGCACCCTCAGCACTGATGGTCTTAGTCTTTGTTTCATTTAATGATTGACTCGAAAATCTATCATAAAACCATAAGATTATCTGATCAGAATACAACCAAGTAAATAAAGCTGTGTCACTGACAATACGGAAGAAAACCTGTGTGTGTTTTTTTGCAGCTGAAGAGCCTGCTGGAGGTCATGTGCATTTGCATTGTAATGGCAGAGATACACAGAAATAGTTTTGTGTTTGGAAAAATGATTCAGCAGTTTCTGTTCATGTTGAGGCCTTACCTAAAATAATTCTGACAACACGTGGGTGTTATTTCTTGGATGCCAGTCATAGTCCATGTATACAGCCACTTAAAGATAAAAGTGGAACTTAGTAATTACAGGAGTCCTTCAAGGTGTTGTACATATGTATGCTTCACTTTTTGTTCTTCAGAGTCTTTCAGAATCTTTCGCAGATGTTTTTGCTTGCAAATTTTGCTTTGGAGAGAGACCTGAGTTGATGCCTGGTTCATTTCACCCAAATATACTCAACATGGGGAAAGAATTCACCCAAGTAACTGGGCATAGCATGTCTCTGAGAACACCTGACCGAAGCAAGTGGTTCTGTTGTCATGACCAAAGTTTTTCTGTTGGTGGAGTTCTTTGGTATTGTTGGTTTGTTTTTTTGTGTGTGTTTCTTAATGTGTGTTTCGAGTGCCTGAGAAACCTTTTCAAATGAAGCACATAATTTAGTATGGAAGTATTGCTTACATGTTTTTTGGTGCACTAGGCTAGAAACTGAATCAAGAGATGTATATTAAAACAGTTGTTGAAACAACAGTACATTGTGTGTATTTTTTTTGTATATAAATGGAAGAGCTAGATCCTACAAAAAAAGGTACTATGCCAAAAGGAAGTAAAGGCCATGGAAAAAATGCTACTATATTTACTTCCAGAATTGTGAACTCTAGGCTACCTGAGGAGGTGTTCAGATAAACAGATATAGTAGCAGATGCTTATTTTGATAGAGCAATTTTTCAATGATGGATGTCACTTGTGGTGCATATTGGCAATGTCTGGCATCATTGTGATACTTGAGGATCATCTCTGATCTGCAGGATCATCTCTACTGCACAGCTAACTTCCTGCTGACTTTATTTTTCCCAGTGTTTGGCTCACAGTGGAATATACAGTAGCTTAATAATAACTGTGGTTATTTTCCTTACAAACATCTTTTGTCAGCCTCACAACATATCCATAAACAAAATCATTTTACAGGGTTGTGAGCTTCTTGAGTTCTTTTCAGTGTTCACAGTAGCTTCCTTTGGGTTTGCCTAACAAATTTCATACTGGGGGCCTGTGTTGACTGAAGGGTTACTCTGATCTTTTTTTCCTGTGTTTCTGTACTTTAGAAAACTTTAAATCAGACTAGAAGAATTTAAAAAAAAAAGGATTTTTTTTATCATGATTTTCTCTCAATTGTTTAGGAAACCTAAAATATAAAGGGCTTTTATTATGTTGTAGCTTGTGAACACATTTGCTAACATTAAACTTTTTTTTTGTTCTTGTTAAAATTAGCTTATTTAACAACCACAGCATACTGAAAATTGTCACCTTTTATCACTTTGGATAAAAGCTTCTCTCCAAAAGAGAAGTATTATTGACAGTTGTAAGTATATTTCTGTAATTATCTCCCATAGCTCTTCTGAGATGCTAGGAGTAATTTTATTTTACAATTATTTTCTCTTAAAACACAAATACTCAAAATATGTAGCTCACTTTTCTGACTACAAAAGTATGCTCAAAAAAGAAAAGCTGAAGTAATGCCCTGTTGATCTCAAAGACAAACCTTGTAGAATGCCTGTTAAAGGGTATCTTGTATTAGAGAAATGATGGAAGGTGAGAGGGATTCAGTCTGGAAATGATTACTGAACTGGCAAAGCTGAAACTGTGTTTTGAAGTATATTCCACTGCTATTTTTTAATTCCTCTGGATATTTTTTATCTCAAAAATGACCATTTGCAGACCTTTTGAATGTTGCACTGTTGGCACTTAGTGCAGATAGAATAGGTTCTCTTGTACTAATACCATGTGCCAGTACTTCCCTGACTTGCCTTGTTTCAACCTAAATGGTTCAAGTTGTCCAGCTGCCTTTAAGTATTCCTTTCTGCAAAAAACATTAAATTCCTTGCTTTTGTGTTACTAGGACTGGGATGCCTGGTTACACCAGTCCTGTTTTGACTGGCATTTACATAGCATGGCATTTAATTTGGCACAAGTTTTTTTTTGTATAGGTTGGAGTTTATTGCTCCCTTTTTTTTTTCCTATATGATTGTAGGGAAGATTGTGTCTTGGGGAAAGACAGAATCATTGTACAAATCTGCTTAGTACACAGGATGAAGTGTAGGGGGCAGATCTCCAGCTGAGGATCTGCTCATAGGAATATTGATGATATACAGACAACTTTGCTGATATTTTTGGATTCTCTTTGATCCAAATTCTTAGCTCATGAGACATCAACACTTATTTTTCATTTTCACGTCAACTGTTATGTTTTCACTCCAACTCCCTGACAGCTTTAGACTGTCTGCTCATGATATAGGAGGAATGAAAAGAACAGCTTTATCATGAACAGAGTATCACTGGTACTGTCTCCTACTGCTTTTCCTGTTTCTTTTGGAATGGAGGACCTATTTTAATGGTGTGTAGGAGGCTGATGAGCCCCGGGTATCTTTGGGGAATTTATAATAAACCACAGAAAATACAGCCTGTCTTGGAAAATAAGGAGAAAACTGTTTTGTCATAGCAAAATGATCCTTTCTTGTGTGAATTTGGATCCTGCTCTCTTGCTATATTGGAGTAGGTTTGTTCAAAGCAATTGCAGGACTTCCATTTAGTATAGACCCAGATAAAGTTCAAGATGCAGTTCTTAATTTTATACCAGAAAAGAAATGAAAAATTACTGTGCGTTCTTTTAGCTTTCTGGCTGTTTAGATACTGGAATGTTATATAAGCAATCATGAAGTTGAATTTTGCTTATTGCTACTTTCTAGTAGAATCTTGGCTGGAATAGAAACTTGGCTGGAATGAACAGTAATGTCATTTGGTCTATAAACAGATGAAAGATTTAAGAATCCGTCTGCTCGATATATTTAATGTATACACAGCTATTTAAAAGTTATAAAACTGCTGGAATGCATCAGGTGTTTGTTATAGAACTTTCAAGTTTAACTTATATAAACATATTCTGTATGTCCTGTGGACAGGGAATGCTTATAGTCGTGATTCTCTTCCATTTAGGAATGGAGCAGAATGACAAGAGTCTTGTGGATTTAGTTACTATTCCAGGATTATAGCTACAAAGCAGACAAAGTATTATGTGGTGCCAAATCAAACACTTTGCCAAACTAATAAAGGAAAAAATTATTAGTTTTACTATGAACAAAAGTCTTTAATAATCACTGATCCCAGTGTTTAGATAGATTTCTGAAGGCTTTAGACTTCCTCCTTCTGTGCATGTGTAGCACATTTATGTGTTTCTTAATGTTTTAAAGGAACATAGTTTAAAATGGTGCTTACTGAAAACCAGTATGCTTAGATTTTTTTCAGTGGGAGAAGGTGCAAAGATGCATTTAAAGCTTTGAAAATCATTCCAGATGATGGAAATGGAACTTCAGATTCTGTGATGAGGGGTATCTCTGCATAGCACAGGGTGGGTAAGCTAACCAGCCTGTGCAGGTGATCCCACTAATTTAACTTCACTGCTTCTAAATATGGGTCAGTACATTAGTAGTTAAGGTACATCTATTTGGCTCTGTATTGTACTGTCCCTTACCAAAAGTAATGGATGGCTTGTGTTGAGCTATGAATGTCTTATTCAAGAGCCTATTAATTTCCTGTGTGGAAAAAACCTCAAAGTATTTGCTATTTCACATGTAGGAATACTGATTTTCTGTTTATTTAAACTGCTGTGTCTGACTCTAAAGCATCCACACTGACTAAGAGTAGTGGTAAAGTGCTTTCCAGGCAGACTCTTCTGCGGAATTTTGTGTTATGAAGGGAAAAGATGTTATGAAATAGGTTTCATAATAAACTTCAGACTTTGACTTTTTAATGTTGAAGCCACATATTGACTAACAGTTCCTGTAGTAAAAATAATTAATATATGAATATCTGCTTGGTGCCTACCTTGCAGTTCTCTCCTCATCCCTGCCAAACTCAGAAACATTAGGTGACTTCTACAAAAGTGTGTGTAGATAGGAAGGAGCACAGAAATAGCAGTCCAGGCAACTGTGTATACATAATGTGCTGGAGTTCAGGCTTGCTCATTTCCAAATGAGTATTTAGAGCTTAAAAAAAAGACTACTTCCAATAATGCTAGACACTTAACTTTGTCAGCTAGAGAATGAAATATGGGAAGTACTATAGAATACTGTAGAGAAGCATACTGTTAATGTTGGGTTTAGATATGCTTTGATGTGTAAATTTATTTTGAAATTGATCATAGAATCATAGAATGGTTGGGTTAGAAAGGACCTTAAGATCATCTATTTCCAAACCCCTGCCTTGGGCACGGATGCTACATTTTAGACCATGTTGCCCAAGGCTCTGTTCAAACCTGGACTTGAACACTGTGAGGGATGGAGCACTTGCCCCTTCCTTGGGCAACCTGTTCCAGTGCCTCACCACCCTCAAGCCACTGTAGTTAACTTTATTTTATACAGCAGAGTTTAATGTATGATGTTATTTACTGAATGGCCAGATGGGTCTACGAGTACCTGTTTTTTAAAAAGTCTTTGGCTAGATTATTTAGAAATCCAAAGCAAGACTTTGTGAATAACAATGATGTGTTACTGTTTGCAAGTCATATTCACGTGAAGCCAAACACTTTTCTTGGCTTAAGAGCTGTATTTCTTCAGTAGAAAATAATTTCAATACCAAATACGGAACCACAACTTTGACTTCTCACTCCATTTCACAGCCTGCCAGAGATACCCGTTGCTAGCAACTAGCTGGGGGTTTTAATAGTGCTCATTGGTTCCTTTAGAATGTTACCTAGCAGGTTTCAATGTGACTTGTTACTTTTAACAAAGGCATCCCACAGTTCAGGATGTCTTCAGAATGATGAAGTGGAACAGGATTGTGCTTTACTTTTATACTGAGCACAACCTGGTAGCCAAGCTTTTGTTGGGACTAATATTCTTTAATTGTTGATTTCATACATACTAGATTAATGGTAGATTGTCTAGACAGTGTCACTTAGATATGAGTGAACTATGAAATACAGCATTTGTTCAGGATATAAAACTGAAGACTATGGATCTAGGATTCCATTTAGATTGCTAGTAAAGATTAAAACTTCCATCTTGATCAACTTCTGTTTTGACCTAAGCTTTGGTCTGCAAATTATCTGGAGAAATAATACTGAAGATAATTACAGTTCCTACAACAGTTTTCTTTAAAGATTATCCAAATGCATTAGTGCACCTGTAAAACTAAATAAAATTAAGCTAAAGATGCTGCAACTAATGTACATTTCCCCACTTAAGTACAGAAGACAGTAGAAATGGAAAAATAGTGTGTTCTGCCTGTAAATGAAAATGCTGCTATTGAACTCTTTCCAGAACAACATGTACTTGGATTGTTATTAAAGTATTAAATATTGTGTGTGTCTAAGCCAAACGACCTAGTACACTGATAGTGCAGAGCATATTTCACAGTTACAGAAATACCTAAACTGTTTTTTCAGTCTATAAAACAAGTAAATTAGGATTTAAGCTAAAAGCAAAACAAATGTGTCTGCCTTAAATATTTTCGTTCTGAAATTGACTCCAGTAGCTCAGTCCTGTTATATTACTGCTATTGAGAAGCACTCTATTAACTCAATGATTTCAGTAAACAAGGTATGTGACATGTTCCTCTACTGGGCATTAAAGAACTCCTCAAAGCTGCATCATTACAACTACTGTACCTTTGGGAAGAATGTTAATAGGCTTCCATTTTATTTCAGTTTTTGAAGTTAAAGTAATACTTGTCAATGAACAGGTCTTTTTTGCTTCTTTATAACAAATGCCAATATAGAAGATCATTGCGAATGCTGGCAACAGGAAATATTTTTCAAGGAAGTGAAAGAGTCTATTATAGTCTCATTTCTGCTTTCATTTATTTACATCTTTCACATTGCTTTGCTTGGTTTTATTTCCTTTCTCTGTCAACCACTATTTTTGCTCTGTACTCATGCATGCAGTGGTTTGTCAAAGACTATTTTAGTCTATCTGAATCACTGGGGAATCTTATGGAAAAAGTTAGGGACTTACGCCATCAATAAAAGAAAATAATTTCATACCTACCTTTAAAGAAGGTTTGTTAATAAATGAGCACCCTGTCAACTTTAGTA
The DNA here is from genome assembly GCF_033815535.1 of Pezoporus flaviventris. Taxonomy (NCBI): domain Eukaryota; kingdom Metazoa; phylum Chordata; class Aves; order Psittaciformes; family Psittacidae; genus Pezoporus; species Pezoporus flaviventris. The sequence goes on from NW_026892554.1 coordinate 11,069,204, forward strand.
GATAATCTTAGGCATAAGTTTTGTATTTTAATGCTAGGGTTTTTATACTACTGAAAGTTTAAATAATTGTCTGTAACTTAAAACATTATTAATTGTAAATGTTTTCTTTTACATAGATTACAGAACAAAAAATGGATGAATATAAGAGTTTGTGCAGATCTACCTTAAACAGGTTAAAAAGACTGACGGTCTGCTTGCAAACATACCTCTATTTAAAAGCAATCATATTGAAATAACATTTCTACTACATGCATCATATAATCATTGTGTCTTAGTAAACTGGTATCATGAATGCCAATATTTGGCTACGTCTTTACATAAGGTATTTGTTAATTTGTTGTCAGAATTTTCATCTTATTTTTAGAATGATTTTAAAGATTGAAAGCCACTTTTGTTTTTCTTATTGTGAAGCTTAAGAATTATTGGTTGAGAAGACTTCTTAAGAACTCTACATCCTAGAGTATTGTATGTGGCTTTGTTATTTTGTGAATATCTCATAATAAGTTAAACTATTAAACCATGTTTTAAAAACCTGGTGAGGTTTTGGAGATTGACAGTGCTGTAGCCTTATAGGCTGACCTGATGAAGGGATTTTTTTTTTTTTCCCCATTTCAACAGTAGAGGATAATAAAATTGAGAAATTCTCACACATTCTGTTCCTTCCCATTGTCTTCAGCCTTAATCCCTCTATTAATTTTTCTTTAATGATCTGCAACAGCTTTCCCTTGACTCATGTGCAGGTCCTGAAAACGTTCTTAAGCTGTAACTGTGTGGCCCTGAGAAGAAATAGGAAACGAACCCACCAGCTTTTGCTGAAGAGTCCCTTTGCATTTTGAAATATGACCTAAGCTCTGTCAACATGCGATTGTTATACTTTAGCATCAAACATTAAGGCAATATTTTTCTTAATCCTTTTTCCTCTTTTCTGTTGTATTATCACCTAGTATTTTATACAGGAAAAAGTAAAACCAAGACATCTTTAACTTGTAGGTAGGTGTAAAGTTTTGGAATGTCCCAAAAGTCTAGGTTACAGCCTTATGTTTGATATACTTTATATGTCTTCTCAAAACTGTTTTCTGGAATGTTTGGAGACCTTTCACAGTAACAATATTTAACAAAGTAATATTTATTACTCAAATTTGAAGTGTTTTTAACTCTACCAAAACTATTGCTTAATCATAAAACTGACCCTAGGCACCTGATACTTTGCCAATTTTTCCACAGAAGATTTGACACTTCTAGTATTTTCCAGACAACACAGTGCTAATTTTAAATTAAAAACCAATTTCATATACATGGAATACATTATACTACCGTCCTCTGTAGTATAACTGAAAAATTGTATCTTATAGAACCATAAAATAGTTAGGGTTGGAAAGGACCTTAAGATCATCTCATGTTGCATGGTAAATATTTTATCTATCTTACGTGTAAATGATATGTATTTTGTTCAGGTAGGATCAAAACTTTTAGTCAGGAGATATTTGGATTGGAATAACCATTGAATGCTCATACTGGCTTGTTACAGAAACTCAAGATGCCATGAATGTTTACATTACACATTCATATATGCCATGACCCTTAATATTAAAACCAGTCTAGCTGTGTTGGTACAAGACTTCACCTCATGAACTTAGTTGTAATGAAAAGCAAGTTTGCATTGAGTAGAGAATTGCTGTTTTAATACTCAGAGTGTTTTAGCAAGTTCTACATGCATTGCTCTGTGGGATATTGATGCTTTCTAAATTTTTTTAAATAGCTTGGTTTATTCTCTGAGGCCAGAGAATTCCTATTCTCCAGAGCACTCCTATTGTTCAGTTCTAACTTTAAAATGCTTCTAGTTGCATTTATAGCTTTTGCACCATTAATTTTTACACATTTTACATACATTTTGATAGATTGTATGTTTATAGTAGTTGAACCATGGGAAGTATTTGCTGGGCCCTCCTACAGTCATTCTCCAGATTGTCACAGGAGAACAGTGCGGCATACATGAGTTTTAAACTTCATTTGATGGATTATGGTAAATCCATTACGTGTTTATTATAAATATACTGAGTTGATTTGACTCATCTATGTGAGTTAAAAAAATATTTTACATGGTCATGAATACTTGGTAGCAAATATGGTCTTTCCAAGTGCTTTTGTTTCATTGTTTGGCATGCTTGTAGCTTGAATGAAACATTGTTTTCTTGTGTTTTAGTCAAAGTTTGATGTTAATGAGGATGAATTTTGGGGGATGTTATGTCCTTTCTTGGGATACAGAAAAGGGTTTTTTAAGGCTTTGTTTATACATTACATGACACTTATTTCTAAACTCATGCATGACTTCCCAAACAAGTTTTGTAGGAAGAATATTAAATTATTAGTCCCCAAACCATTTAACTTTGTTTCTTTGTTTTCAGTGTGCTAAGCACAGAGAATATGCTGGACAGCACAGAGGGTCTTTTTGTCATGGTATATTTACAAGCTTTTAATAAGGATGAAAATGAGCTTTATCTTGAATAAATCTCATTCTTTGTCTACAAAAAGGGTTGTTCTGCTTAAATAACTTAGACAATTGTGAAATTCATGCCGATACTTTTAACACTGGGACAGATTTTTATATGAACTGGGGCTCATGTGTTCAGTTTCCCATTAGAATTTTATGGACATTACAGTTTTTCCAAGTAAGTATCCTTTGGTCTTATTTCTGGATGAAAGTACAGTCTATGTCATTTTGCATTTACTACAGTGTTGCCTAGCAGTCTGATTTTTGACTGCTCCTGTGATCTGTTTTATGTAACTTATGGCAAGTTTACATATTTTCATGACTGTTAATACTAAATTCTATACTTGCAAAGGGTTTAAAAGTCCTTTACAAGGACACATCCAATACCATGTAGTCATTTTGACAACTTGCCGTGAAATGGAAAAGGAGAAAAATGAAATAACTTGTTTGGCAAAATATCCATCTTTTAGTACTTAATTCTCCTGATAGCAACAGGACTAGAAGTGTATTTATGTTTATCTTAATTTAAAACGGTTCACAAAAAAATGAAAAAAAGAAATTGAAGACTTCAAGCACAAATCCTTACTTTTAAAAATGAAACCATAGGGTAGCCAAATTCAAGTGTTGATTTTAGCAAGGAGTTATAAATCTGACTACGCTGCATTGTCCCTTCCCTATTATCATCAGTTACTGTGGTGTTTTATGGTATTTTAAGTGACATGGGTGAGACTGGACAAACTATACGTTGTGTTAATATCACAGTCCATAACCTGCAACAGCTCATTGTTAATACTTTGCTTTCCTATAATAAAGCTTAGCTTATGTAGAATGTCTTTAGGACTATAAATCAATAAAACCATTTTAAAAGTGAATAGCCTAGCGTAAAAAAGCTATGTTAGCCTCATAATACTTAAGAGGAACAGGGATGAAATTCAGGAATTCTACTTTGCAGTCAGCCTGAGGTGGCTGTGAGCAGACTCCATTACGTTTATTCTACTATACTTTAGTATCTTCTAGTGTTGAGATCTTAAATTATTTCTTTTCATATAATGCTGATGAATAAAATCCCAGACAAACAAAACAAACACTGAATAACTGAGATTTATTCCTGTATATCAAATGGCAGTGTTGCTGAGGAGTCAGCTGCTTGGTCATCAACAGCTCCATGAAATCTTTAAAGACTTCGGGGTTTATTTGCTGTAATTTGCCAGTTTAAATTGAAACATGCGAGATAAATAGTGATAATGAGTAGCACAGGCAAATAGCTAAAGGATAGTTAAGGCAAGTAGATCAAAGCAGTGTATTAATGTTACTTAACTCCAGTTTGTCTCCCTGCATTACTTTTTATGATTAAAAAAAAAAAAGAGATTCTTTCAAAGGGTTCTTCAGTGCACACAGGTAAAGCACCATCTCTGAATGTAGTTCTCCAGAGAATTTTGTTGGTTGTGAAGAGGTAGAGTTTTTAAAGATAGGGATATTACAGGTCAATTTGGCCACTCAATGCAGATGTCTAAAATGGAATGGTGTAGATGAGAGCTGAAAACCAAAGCTCTAAAGCTTGTCCTTTGTATTCAGATTTGACTGTGATAAATGTGGGATACATAGACAGTATGAATCAAATAGCGTAAATAATGAATTAAACTTAATTGGATCATCATCTTATTCATTTTTTTAAATATTTACTTCTGAACAACTTAGTTCATGTGAATTATGTGTATAGTAATCTAAATATCATCCTAGAGAAACTTTTACAATCAGCTTTAAAGCACTGAAAATAGTAATGAAGAAAATAAGTAACCAGTGATGTACATATAATACAAAACATGTTGCTCATGATAGAGGATGGATTTTTGTCTAAGTGAAAACAAAATCTGCCAAGAAAATAAATATTTGTGTGATATATTGCAGCCTGATGGGAGATACTAAATGACATATCTAGTAACAATTTTAATTTGAAAGAACTTATTTCTATCAAAATGAAATACATGCTGTTTGTGCGGGTGAAACCAAATGTGCTTTAGATTGTGTAATGGGCAATTACTGCACATTGCTAAACTGTGTAGCTTAATGCAATCTTATGTTAACCAGTGTAGTTCAGTTTTGACATTTTATATTGCACTTCAGTGTTAACCTTCAGGGTATGTGAATTAAGGGGAAATGCTTTAATTTGGAACCAGTGACCAAACTTGGGGTATCTCTATATATGTGGGTGGCCTGTGATTTCACTCTCAGCTTTCTGTTCCTGCAAGCTGTAGGTTGCCATCTCTGTTGTCACTGTAGAGGAATTGATTCCAGTTGGCTGCTACAAGTGTTTGCTTTTGTCTTGCATCACATGATGACCAAGATGCTCTTAATGGAATCTCTAGAACATCTTGCCATCTGCTGCACAGTACTGCATGTTTGCTGGTTTTTCCAAATTTGAGCATTGCCTAATTAGGACCATGGAAAAAATTAAGCAAAAGTTTAGGGGAGAAAAAGTAATGGGACAGCTGAAAAGAATCACTGGCATTCCAATATGCTCTTTAAATAAACACAAGCTGTGTTCCATGGTTAAGCTTGCACTGTACTTGTCTTGAGCCTCAGTTTTCTGTCTGCGGTATACAGCCTTTAGCCAGAGGATCCCTTTTATCTTTGCCAAAACATTTAGAGAAATAGTGTTCTATCATAATGCCACTGAAAATTCAGCCTGGCTTTATAGGTCAAGAAAATTAGGTGCTCAATCACAGGCAGAATAATAAAGTGATTTTTTTTCAGTTCTCCCCTCTTATTTTCTTGAAAATCTGAATATTTCACAATGAAAGAGTTTCAGGAAAATTTGATCCCAAGAGCAGGTTTGTTTTATCGTTTATAGCTTGAGCGATGTTTTTCTATGGGGGGAAAAACAATTGTCAGGTTAATCTGGAACCTGAGCTCTGAAGACCAGTAGGAAATGTTCCTTGCAATGTGTAATCTTTGTTTAAAAGCAAAGATACAGATCTTATTTGCTCTTTTTCTGTTTATTAGTCTTACTATCTGTGGACTTAAAGTTCTGTATTTGTGGTGCATAAGTCTGCCTTACTTCTCAGAGCCAACCAATGCAAGTTGCCTAGAAGGTATTTACGTGAGTCAAACTCGGCACCTGGTGTAATCGGCTAAAACTAAGCTAGGAATCCTCCTCAGTTTTCCCCTTAAGTCAGTGGAAATAGATTTTAAAATCCTTTTACAAGTGGTTCAGAGAAGTCTTGTGTCTGCTGGCTTCTCTTCAATGGCTGCAACTGGAGCTTAGAGAACCTGCCTGACAAATTCAGGTGCTTAAAGTTTTAATGAATATTTCTTTTTCTTTTGTCTCATAGACACTCAGCTTGTATGTTTATGAGCTCCCAACAGCATTAATATTAAAAATTGACTAATAGGTAATTTGATAACTACTTTTTTCTGAGCTTTTAAGATAACATAACAATTAATTACTGCAGAATAGTACACGAAGTAACAAGGTGTTTTTTTTCTGTGGGCACAATTTCTAGCTGAGCTAGTTCACTAAATTCTAGCTGGTTATAAATCTTTATATCACTTAAGGCTCTGCTCTTTGTTTGCTCTTGCCAGTGATGCTGCATGCTGATCTCCCAGCACAGAATATGAACATTGCTATTGCCAATTATTAATGTACTCTGTTTTATTCCGTTATTTAAAAAAATGTTGAAAATATTATCAAGACAAAACCTACAGATATAAGCAGCATGTACTGTGGTGCTGCTTGTCTTTGAAGTACTCAGACTGCTTTGTGTTTCTACTCCAAAACGTTTAGATGTTCCTTCTTGGTTTTGTATCATCAAAGTCAACTGAAGGTAGGCTTTTATAAGCAGCTAAATATCCTGACACAAAATTCAGGTGGGCCATTTCAGTTCCTTTATTCATCTTTTTTTTTTTTTTTAGTTAAAAATAATGAAAAATCTGTATAATAACAGCACTTGTGGAACAAGTAGTTTCATTGCTCTTGCTATAGCTCTTAACTGGAAAGAAAAGTACACCAATAATTAAGTGGTTCCCTTTTTTGGACTTCAATCACCATTGATTTCAGAAAGTATTTTGGAAAAGTTGTTATATATGTAAGGGTCCAACTTTTTATTGAAAATTCCTGTAGATAAACATATGTTTTCTAAAAAAACCCAAAAAACCCCTTTCCATTATATTAATCTATTATGGAGAAATGTTTAAGAACACTATCTATTTAATACATATTCATTAGCATATAAAGATTTTTATTCACCTGCCACTTCAGCCTGTCTTTCTAGAGCTTTTGCTCTTGCTTTCTCTGATTTTTGAGCTTGAGAGCGAAAGACTATTCCAAGGAAACAAGTGACAGTGATTCAAAAAACTGTCTAATCTCTGTCAAGAGGAAAAAAGGAAAAGGAATATAGGAAAAATAGGGAGGAAATACCCAAGAAAGAGGAAAAAAAGATGACTCTTGAAAGCAGGGTTTGTAAAGAAACTAAGAGAGTCTGAGCCTTGTTATTTGATTTGAAAATGAAGTATGTTTAAGATAAGGTTTAGTTCTTGGATTTGAGATTTCAGAAGACCGAGGATCATGCAACGATTAGCTGTAATTTGCAACTTGAGAAATTATAGCCTAAAATATTGGTAACTTTGTGGACTGAGAAAACTGGATCCATAATGGAAACTGGACTTAAAGTTTCACTCCATGTTACACATCCTTTTTCATATCAAGATGTTTTTTATAACAATACCTTCTGTTCCTTTTAAAAATACACTTGGATTATTTCTGTGTAATGGCTATTTTTTATTGGTACGTACAATAAAACTGTAATTAGACCTGGGAGATCAAACAACCCTTTAAAAAACACACACAAAAGCCCCAACAAAGGAGATTACAGTTTTTCTTTTAAATTCTTTTTTCAGTTAATACTCCAGATGATCAGATAAAGCTTTATTGTAAAGGGGCAGATACAGTTGTATTTCAACAACTTCATCTGGCCAATGGAGTATTCATGTCTTTTGGCATTTAACTGTCTTGGTGCAAGTACTTCTACTTGAGATATTAACTCAGGAGCTTCTTTTAATAGTCAACAAATTCCACTTAAATTAGAGGCTTAAAATTACATTTAAATATTCTTGGTGTAAATATAAACATAAATTCCGTAATTGGGAGTAGAATGTTTTCTTGCTGTGAAGTTAGGTTAATGTTCTACGTATTCTGTGTTCCCAGAGCTGATTAAAGAACTATATCTACTTAAATAATATGGATGCTAGTATTTTAAGCACTTAGAATATTTACATTGTGCAAGTAATCACCATCTCAGAACTTATAGCTTGAAATCAGTGCAAGTGTATGGATGTGAATACAAATTACCCAGTTACTTTAAAAAGTGTGCGCTGTCTGTGTGATTTCAGGGGTCTCCTCTAAGGTGAACTTCAAGGAAAACTGAATCAAATTCTCCTTGCTTTCTCAAAGGGTTTATGTTCTCTGTAAGTGTCCATGCGTAATACAAACCATTCGATGATTTTTAAAATGTCTGTGACATTACTAAACCATCATAACATATACTTAATATGGGTTACAAATGTAACTATTGTTTTCCTCTCTGTAATAGAGCTTTCTTGGTTTTCTCTTAATCTTTTCCAGAAGGCCAGCATGTTTTATATGAAAGCAAAGCTGGAATCATAAGCATCTGATCTCTTTTACAGTTCCTTAGATGCTAAAACCTTGAGTTTCCATACTAACTCTGTAAGGTTAAGAGGGGGCTGTATGTGTGTGTGGCCAGGGTACAGTTGCCATTTAGATAAGGGAACAACAGAGTGGTGTGGCTGAAACCACAGTGTACTGTAAAGCATGCACACACTGCATTGGGTGGTCATGGCTGTCAAGACTTGTCCCTTTAACCTCTGTCCACTTGGACCGGTGTCTGTCAGTCTCCTTTCTCTGTCTCTTCGGCTCTCCCTTTCTCCCACTTTTCCCCCCTACACTCCTACAAATGTTTTCCCAAACAGGTATGGTTTTCTCTCAATAGTTCCTATTTTCAGTTAAAAACTTTTCTTACATTGCAGTCCATCAATTTTGATGTTTACTGGTTTTTTTTTCTTTGTACTATCTTATACCAGAATATAGGGAATGATCAAGCTACGCTGTTGTTGGTAAGCCATGTAACAGCTTGTTTTGTTGACATGTGTTTTAGGTGAAAAACATTTCCTGACATATTCTTGCTCTTTAACAATGAAACTGTTCATGATCTTTGCACTTCAAAGGCATTTACAGAAATTTTAAGGTATAATACTGCAGTATACTTTGCTTAATAAAAATGTCTTGTGCAGAAGAGTACAGTAAAAGTACAAGTTTTGAATCCCATCCCATGCATAGTAATATCGATATTTAAGAAATAACTTATCAGTGAAATTTTGAGTCCAGTGGAAAGTCTTAGGACTTTCCCCAGTTCACTTGCAATGAGCACGGGTCTTTAGAATATCAGTGTGAAGGATGAAAACAATAATCACATTTGTTTCTTAATATATTTGGAAGTCTTGCAATTTGACATTAAAGTATATATGTCTATGTGTACTAGCCAACGTTTACCTAATTATATCCTTGTTTTTCTAAGTGTTAACTAAAGCTCAAAATGATCTTATTGCAAGGAAAGCATAATTCACTTGGCTGTGAAGCAGTAATGTGGAATTGTTTTAATTGCAGGTTGTTCTGTCTCTTTCAAACATGTAATAAAATTTCTTGCATTTCTAATACTTACGAATTTGGGCATCAGACTTATTTTGATGGCTTGGTGATATCTATATTGGGGTTGATCCTTTTCACTTATGTTCTAGTACCAGTTTCCTGGCTTTTTACAAGGATTATATAGTGATGGCAAGGGGAAATGGCTTTAAGGTGAAAGAGGGTAGGTATTAAGAAAAAAGTTTTCACTATGAGGGTTGTGAGACACAGGACCAGGTTGCCCAGAGGAGTTCTGGATGCCCCACCCTGGCAGTGTTGAAGGCCAGGCTGGGGCTTTGAGCAATCTCTTCTAGTGGAAGGTGTCCCTGCCCATGGCATGGGGTTGGAACTGGAGCTTTAAGGTCCCTTCCCACCCAAATCATTCTGGGGACTTCTGTCGTGGGAGCTTCTAGGATTACAGTCTTTTTCTCTATATAGTATAGAGACCTGAATGCTAGTGATGTATTTTACTTTGCCAAGTAACGTGATGAAGTTTAGCAAATGGTATGTAGGAAAATTTAAAATTATTAGTTGTCAATGCTACCATCAGATATTTTAATCCACTTGAAGTGTACCACTTCTCTAAAGTTATGTCTAAACATGTAAGTGAGCCTAACTTGCATTTCATTCCCCTTTGAGAGTGACAACTTTCAAATAAAAATTGAAAGGGGGGGGGGGGTAGGGCAAGAAAGATTCATCTGCACTAAATTTAAGAGCTGAATTAAGAAACCCAGATTTAATCCTAGTTATTTCAGAGGAATAATTTAGCCAACTTTTATTACTGAAACTTAAAATGTTTAGAATAATTGAGGAGGGAGAGACTTTCTGGTGAATGAGTGGATGACTTCTGACTTGGGTCTTACTAGTTCCCTTCCCTACCTCATTCACTGTGAAGCTTTTAGTAACGTCTGTAGTAATTTCCACTCTTAGAGTTGCCACAAAGACTGTTTTATTCACTGAAAGATCCATTTCATATTTGTTATTAATGAATGTACATCTTCCTTGGATGTGAAATCACTTAAGTTCTACTACAATATTCTCTTATTCAAGACTGTGGATATATGTGAAAATTTTAAAAAGTAGTTTCTTCCTTTAGCTAATAACTTTCATGACACGTTTGTGTATCAAGGCATGCCTAACTTTTCACCTTCATACACAGAGGTCAGTTTGTTTTCCTTTTAGCACCTTCTCGCTACCTTTGCAGTGATTTTGAAGTGGGATGTGCTTGCCACCTTTAGCCACACATTCATCCAGCAGGTGTCCTTCAAAGAGCAGAAGTTGGCCTTTCCCTGAGCAGCACTTAACCCGCTTCCTGGGCTCCAGTGCATGGTAGTCAGATTGCTGTCTAGTTTACCATATGGCATCATCATGCCTTGCAAATACACACTAAATACTGTTTTTCAATGAAAAGTTTAAAAGTTTCCTGCAAAAACCTGGATACAGTGGGAAAAGAAAAAGCTCGCCTGTGCTCATCAACATTTGTTTTAGGGTTCCTTGACTATTGCTGCTACTATCATTACTGCTGGCCCTGTTGACTGCTGCTATTGCTGTTGATACTGCCTAATTTTGTACAAGCTTATTCTTTGAAGTGTTAACTAAGCAATCTTTAGAGAAACATACATAAAATTTTGGAGTAAAGCATCAAGATATGATCTATGAAGTTTGGATCTACATTGTGTTGTGGCTGGTTTTAGAATTTGGATCTGCTGAGACTAGTTTCCTCTGAGTCGATGTTATAAAATTTAAGAATAAGCTGAGTAATTTCTAAAATAAAATGATAGCTGTAACAATGTATTAATTATTCCAATACTAAAAGGCAAAGAAGAGAAAATAACAGGTATCAATTTACTTTATTAAAGATCTCCCTTTGTGAGATATATCAGCAGTCTCACATGGGCCCTACTGCTATAATAGTCTAGAACTAATTGTTTATGGAGTAGGTCAGCTAGCAGATATTGTGACAAAAATTCTTAAGTGTTATGCCATAGGAGTAAGACACATAGAAAAAACTTAGCATATGTATAGGGAGTATTTTATATCTGTAATAGTGTCCCATCCAAGGAGAGCTTCTAAATTCTAGTTTGCAGCTGCGTCAGCATAGTTTTTTAGAACCACTTAATCAGTAAGTCTTTCCTTGCTGTTGAGTGAATGAAAATTTCCTTTGGGGAAAAAGGAATCCAGTAGTGTCAGAAGGATGATAAATAAGCTCATGTAACTCAGTGTTTGTTCTGTTGTCCTTATTTCAACTTATATTGTTTTCCTTTGATATTCCATTTCTACTTGGAGCATTACAGTATGTTCATACAGCAAACATCCTGGCAATGAGATTAACATTCAGTTCTAATAAATTTCTACTGAACATTATCTCAGCTCCAACTGAAACTTACATGAAACATTTACAAAGCAAAAACAATGAAGAGATTCCAAGGAAAAATACTAAAATAAAAACTAAATTCAAAGTTAAAGGTGAGTCAGATGTGTAGAAAGACTCTCTGGTGACACTTCTAAGTCATTGTCAGGTGGCCACATTCCTTTCTTAACCTCTTTTCTATTTTTTTTCCTTTAAACAAAGCAGAATACCTGTAAGAGCTTTATGATTCTCAGCTACTCTGTGGGACGAAGTGCAAAAGTCCAACCAGGTCTTAGTTTGGGACAAGTGTGTCACTGGTAGTTAATTAACCCCTTAGTAGTTAATGGTTATGGCCTGTTAAGTATGTTTATTATGTTTTGCCCTTTCATTCCCACTCCAATTATATGTGTTCTGTTCCAGGAAATTCAGGTTTAGAGCATTTGGAAAAGAATTAGTATTCTGCATAGCTTTTCAAAATAAATTTTACGAAAGAGGGTCTTGTAGTCAATGTTTCACACCATCTTATCCATCCTTAATTAAAATGTCCTATTGCTGCTATCAAGTGCTTGTGTGGGAGTAGCAGCAGCACAGGACCAATGCCAATTAACTGGAATACAAGTAGGCAGATGTAGTGCAACTATTTTTTCCCCATTTTGCTTAAAAGCACAACTTGAGCTTAAAATAATTACAACATCAAATTAATGTCATTAAGTTAACTCCAGTGGATTGTTTAAGTATCAGCCTTTTATAGGAATGCCGGAACAATTTGCTTTGATTAGAGAATCTGGTTCCTGTCATAAGGAAAGCTCTGTTCCTTTCATGTACTTCAGGCTTGAACTCTTGAACAAAAATTGAAAGTTTCTTATTTACTAATCTAATAGACTTTCAAGCTTGCTGTAGCTGCATTAGAAGATAGTTAGCAGTTCTAGTCTCCACCTGTTTGTCTCGCTGTGTGCATCTGCAATACATGCTTTCCTTATTACACTGCCATATCCTGTGGCTTGCAGCACTCCAAAACTTCTGAGATTCCTACTTCTTCCTTTTAGAAGATTTTCTTTTCATATTTTAATGTCACAATTTTCACAGTAAATTAAATGCTGTGATATATATATATTCAGATGCTAAAGAATTTTTGTTCCTGGGCTCATTCCATATGTGGCTAGCTGCAGTATTAAATATAAACCCAAAAGAGAACCTTCTGAGGGTATGGCTGAACGTTATGCAATGATAATTGCAAAAGTTAACAACGGACGTTCTTCCAAGTAATGAACCAAAGAAACGCACATTCCTGTACTAAATGCCTGTTGAGATGATCGTTCAATTTAGTAAGTCTTTTGTTTACTCCCTAATCCTCACAGTGTCAGCTGGAAAGCTGAATGTTTTTCTCAAGTAGCCAGTTTAGTGAGTTGGTCTCTTTTTAGCATTTTTGTAGGTAAAAGTGAAGTCAAACAATTAGGCAAGAAAATGTATTTTATAATTGTGTGTGTTGAGATTATATATGCTATATATGTGTATATACACATAAGAGGACGATTTATGATGATGAATAGGAATGAGATTTTCTGCTAAATGCTTCAGTTGCTTAAAATTCCTTTGACTTTGCTACAAAAGAAGATACCCTACTTAAGTGCAAGGAATGACCAAATTCATGTCGCCCTAAAATAGTTACAAAACCTGACTTACCAGAAGTTTTTAGGCTCTTGCTATTGAGGCTGATTTGGAGAATATTCTTGGAACTTGTCTGTATGTGTAAAACTGTGACTTGCTGTTGAGTCACTTTACAAAAAACATGAGTTTCAGAGCTGATTAGGAAATACAGGAAGGCAGTCACGTCGGCAGTAGGAGCTGGAGCTAATGACATCAGCATGATCAAAACTAAGGGGAAATTTAGTTTGAAATGTAAATAAAAATGATGGCTTATTAATGAATTTGTGTTTATAGCAGGCCCATTACTTAGACCTTTTTTATTTGAAGAATTGCTTTTCCTTCTATGGAAAAAATAACTCAGATCAACCCTTATGCCATTATTTGGTAATTGAAAGTAACTATGATAAATAAATTGACTTGTGTGGGGTGAACTTCAACTGAGTAAGCCCAAATATCTGTCTAATCCAGGGTCCTATCTTTAGCAGTGACCAAGTACAGACGTTCAGGAAAAAAACAAAAGAACAGGGCAACCATTCAAAGCTGCTTTTGCAGCTTCCTTCACTCCTTGTCTCAGCAAGATGTGTGTTCTTTGTGTTTACTCATTCTTGATGGTTTTTGTCTTGTAACTTTGGTCACCTTTCAAATATGTAGGAAATTGTAGTTCTACAATACCCTCCAAATGGTTATTATTTTTGTAAAATGTGAGGCTACTGTTACAAACATTTATATCAAACATAAGTAATGAAATATGACTGATGAGCAAGTTGGCTGTATTTCTCAAAAAGGGTACCCTATAGCTGTTACTATTGACTTGTTTGTTGTGTTTTGTGTTTTTTTTTTTGTGTGTGTTCTTTGTTTGTTTGGTTTTTTTTTTATTTTGTTTTTTTTTGTTTTTTTAATGACCCATTGGTTCGGTGTAGAATACAGTCCATGTAGCAACTGAGAGTATGAATAGAATTCTTGTTCTCTGCCTGCCATCATGGACATCCTTTTCATTCAAGGCCTCTAGTCAGTACCACATTGGATCCTCTTAGCTGCCAGCCTGAAAGCTCACTTTTTGTCCTGCTTTAAGAATATTTGAGTAACAGATGCTGCATTTTCTGCTGTTAGCTGAGCTATTTCTTTCATTGCCTAATTTTGGTTGTAGCTGGGTTTTTGGAATAAAACTAATCCAAGTCTGTTGCACAAAAATGTGAAGTTACCCACCCTGAGCGGATCTACCAAATGCTGGACCTGATATAACTCCTACTGTATGACTGCTCAGAGGCACCAGGAGCTTCAGAACTCAGTGGAGGATATCCATATTCGGGTCACTTTTAATTGCATGCAGGCATCTCAGAATTAATGTTTTGAGAAAGTGCAAAACTGTTGTATTAAACACCATGCTTTGATAGCCTGTAAAACTTCCAAACTGATTGATGTTCCTGTTTGAGAATGCAGTGTGTCAGGATCAGAACATCAGATGGTATTAAGCAAATGAAATGCTTAATACTGAAGTTAATATAGGTAACTGCTCTGTTTAGTTTACTGTCAGATACTTGGAAGTTCCTTTTTATGGTATGATAGCTATGTGAGACTACACAGTAAATACATAACTTTCTAATTAATTGATGGGCAGTCTTAAAATGATACAAGTTGACCTCATGATGAATAATGGCCTGGGTCGCTTGCTTAGATTGTTTCATCTTGCTGCTATTAGCCTTGCACTGTAAATTTGTCAAAACTTGAAATTCCCACAATATACTGTTGAAGCAGGAAAAATAGCAGAATAGGATGACACAAAATGGGTTGCTCTGTAACAGGTTTATTTTAAGTTTTGCTGTTGTTATCTAAACCAGTAAAAGGTTATAGTTAGTATAGAGTTAAGTTGCCTTTGTTCATCTATTTTGGTGTGAAGAGCTGAGAAATGGTCTTCCAGAAGCAGCAATGAATAGGGGAAGAATTAAAGGGGACATGAAAGGAGAAAGAAGAGAAACTGTGAATTACATAAAAATAATCATAACAAAATTAATTTGCACAGGTTTCTGCTTTTGCTTCTGGGATTGGAGGGACTGTGTGAGTGAGCAGTGAAACCAAGTGTTCATGTGAGACCATTTGTTTTCTGATGAACACTTTTGGCTCCTATTTCAAATTTCCTGTAGTCTAGGATAATGTTTTCCATTGACAGTAATTATATCAGTTGTCTGAAACTGTGTATGTGGTAGCTTAATAAGCTGACATCTGTTTTTCAGCTATTCAGTGGAAGTTAAGTTTCCTCTGTCTTTTCTTACAGGTGCACACATAGGAGTTGGCATCAGTGGCTAGGAAGAAATGGAAGCTGGTTTGGCCAGGGACTGTTTGCCCAGTTCAGATCCCTCCAGAGGCTGTCACAGGTTGATAGCAGTCTTTCTTGTTTGAGGATGTGTAAGTTCTTGTGTTCTTTCTTCTATGAAAACTTTGCATTCACACTGCTGCATTTACTCGGGTCTGTGTCTATTTTGTATGTTTGTAAATGAACAAAGCAGTGACTTGTACTCTAGATACCTGAAAGTAGAAGTATTGAAAGTCAGAAGAATGAATTAGGCAATCTAAATATTTGAGTGCAATTGTTTGGGAGTTAAAATCAAATAATTATTGTTTCTTTTTATGTTTGAAAACATGAGTGTGTGCCAGTTGCTACACTTAATGATTTTTCCAAGTTGAAGACATACCATTTTTATATGGTAGACATTTCTACCTTAGAAGGAAGAGAGAAGCCATTTGTTTTGCTTTAAGGGTATGGTAATCCCAGAGTTTGTCTGTGTGGTTGTAAGGAGTGTGTAGATAGCCATGATGAAACAACTGCCCCTACCTAGACTGCATCCGCTATGTCAGCAATAGATGTGTAGTAAGCAATTTTACTAAGGTGAAGAGCTGTCTTGGAATTTCATGCTTTTTTTAGACACAAGACAGATTTCTTACTTTATTTTTTTTCCTAATGCTGTAAGCGTTTTTCTTCACAGAAGATTAAGTTGGTGATCTAAGAAATATTGAAGGAGACAAAGAGTGGAGGCCTTGCAAGCTAAACATCATGTTTTAAAAATCAGTAATATGTTGGACTGAGATAGCTTTATGGGAGGCTGTATTTGGAGATGTTTAATCAGAGTCCTAAATGTCTCCTTAACATTTTGAATCATGTTTTAAGAGAATGAAGACTTAGCCTGTTTCCAGATTTCTTCACATCGTGACATTATATGTCCAAATGAAAAAAAATGGTTTTAAATCAACATTTAATAAATTAAGAAAACAACCTACTTTTTCAATGTGTATGTTAGTTTCAACAGACTAAGAAAACAGGGATGTTTGATCTCTCTTGTAAATTCTTTGTTGCTCAGAATCTTCCACTTCTCTGGTTAAGCTTTTACTAGACCTTGAAAATACAAGTCAGAACAATGACTTTCTTGTCTTGTCAGAAGCATCTTCTTGAGTGTCCAAAAGCAAACAACTAAAGAGTATAAAACTGGGACAAACACGTAGTGTTATTTTCTCATGTTAATTTTTTTGCTTCCAGGAATTGGAAGCTGAAGGACTTTCTGAACCATAGGTTCAGAAAACATGAACCATAGGTTCAGAAAACATGACTGCTACTGCTGAACCCAGGACATTATAGAGGATGGTTACGATCCATCGACCTCTGGGTTATGGGCCCAGCACGCTTCCGCTTTGTTTACCAAGTGTAGAGGCTTTTGTTTTCAAGCATGTACTCCTTATAGCATGATGTTCTACAACTTAAAAATCCTTTCCCCATTGTACTTGCTGTCTACTTTAATGTCCCTTAGCTCTTGTCACTAAATTCATGATGATTTTATAGCGGTCTTTTCTTTATACTCACCTCTTTTCCTGATGGAATGTCCTAGCGTACTTATTTAGTGTCTGGTAAATGAAATGGTGTTTGGAACATCCTCCTCTGAGACACTGAAAAGTAATTAGGGAATGAGTAGGTAGCTTTGATTGTTAAGGTGAGCTGGTCTAGCAGGTAGGAAGAATAAAAACCATGTTTTCCCTGTATCATGGAAGCATAGTTTTGAGGGTTTTTTTCTGTCCATGTGTAACTCCTGAATTCACATAGAGGAATTGGGGAAAAATTCTGAACTGCAGCTGTGATGTGTGTTCCAAAAGCTATACAGAGGTAAACTTAGAAGAGGAAACCACTCCTAATGCTACTGGCATGGTTCCAGAAAGGAGAGAATCAAGGACTGTGTGAAAGCATGAATAATTGTGAAAATATGTTAATGTTCTGAGCCTGAGGAAATAACCTATGTCTGTACAGGGGGATGTTTTTCAACAGTTGCAGCAATTAAACATTTGATTACAATTTCTAGAATCACACAGTATTGCAAAGCTGTAGGTGAACGCAAGAACAACCAGTATGCTTCACATAAGTTTTTGTTTTGCTGTTTCAGCTCACCTTTGGAAACGTAGTACACACATTCTTTTTTTTTTTTTTTGCGTGTGTGTGGTTTTTTTGTTTTGTTTTGGGTGTTTTTAAGTGTGTTTTTATCAGAAGGGTTTTTTTTTAAAAAAAAAGGCAACCCCTACCCCCCCTTAAATTTTGTGCCTGTGACTTTGTGATTGTGTCTGGGGCTTTTTTCCAGTTTGATTCAAATCTGAAGTTTGATTCAAATTTGATTAAAATTTGAAGAGATTTTCAGATTTGTTTTGGCTACCTGCCTTTTCTTATGAATTTTTCATATTCTTATTAAAGAGCTGTGCTTGCTGAGAGAAGGAAAAAGACATAAGTGTTTGCTGAAAATGAAAGAGCTTTGAATTTAGGCTAAAGATACAGATTCAGATGTAGACTTTAGAAGTGCTATGGGTATTTTGCTACATGCTCATTTAGAAAATGGAAGTATGTAGACTAAAACTAAAGCAAATGTTTAGCGTATAATCGAGTTAACTGCCAGTACACTAAAAATTCTTCAGCCTAGTTACAAAAAAATCTAGCACTTAAGCTTTTGTACTCAAGAGGCTGGCATGTACATGTCATGCTCAGGTAATTGCTACTTTGCACTACTTGATTACTGTTGGTCTGTGAATTTGTGCTTCATTCTGATGCAACCCGAATTTCCTGGTAGGTGGGCTGTTGTTCACATGACATTTTCTGAAATATAATCCAGTGATGTGAGCATCTGGAAGTTGTTCTTTTGTCTGGCTGAGTGATACTAAATACCGATCGTAGGGTAACTGAGGCTAATAGTGCAGTAGTGTCACTTGTCTAACATCCAATGATAGAATGTTCCTTTTGCCTTTATATTTTTTTCCTGATCTCATTTCAAATGTGATTATTTCCTGCTTTAGGAGTATGTAGTATAAATTCTCCTATATAGTAAACTTCTTTTTTAATACTTCTTTATTAATTAGTAAGAATAACTTGTATAGTAAGTATAAAATCTCCTTGTATAACTTGCATACGGGAATAGTGCAGTGCAATATTCCTTCTTATGCTCTGATATGCCTGTTTCAAAAAACAAGCCTGACTGTAACCTTTGTAAAGAAGCAAGTAAAATAAGGCATTAATCACAAAACTTTTCAGCTTGGTTTGTGAGGAGATCTGTATCAGCTTTCATGCATTACATGAACAGACACTAGGATAAGTTTCCAGAATTGCTACAAAACGCAGACTCTAACATTGAAAAAGTGTTGCAAATTAAAACATTTCTGGACTTTGAATCCATGACAGCCTGCAATGTATGTTTGTATATTTTAAGTATTTGAGGCCAGCAGATATGTTGCTACATCAGCTTTGGGACTTGGGGAATTAGTTTTATGTCTTTGATTCAGACTGTTTCATATCAGACAGCTAGCCTAAGCTAGGACTCATTTTGGAGACTTACAGATAATTGTGCTAGACAAGGCTCCTCAGTATCCAATGCAGTGAGAGAGAGGCCTCCTTGAATGACTACTTAAATGGGGTCGCTGAATACACTGAGAATTTTGTGAGCTGTATTGCTAGGGAATGATTGTAGCTTCAGATTTCTCTGAAGGTCTGTGAAAAAGGTGAAATTGCTGCTTGTTGAGGATCTTCTTTTACACTTAATTCAGCTGTGGCCTTTTTTTCTCTAATGGATCCAGGTATTCCTCTTGCTTCATTGCTTAAGATGTAGCCAGTTTGTCCAGTGGTTGTTAAGAGGATGACTTGAATGGAGGGTGGCAATACCACATACTTGAACCCTGAGAAGCAACACAACTCCATGGATAGTAACACTTTTACTATCTTCTCTTTTGACACTGTCACTTTCAGATTGTATATATACTTTAAGCTTTTTCTTATGCAGAGAAATGCTTAATGAATATTTTATTTCTCCCAATGATTCCGTATTATGTTATCAGTACTATAGATGATAAGCCACTAAATCCTTAGGTATCTTTTATTGCCTGTTATGAAAATTCATATACTCTGTTGTCTTCTGTTATTCCAAGAAACTACCACTGGAAATCTTTAAAATGGTTTTGTTCATACTATTTTTTTGCATCAGCTGTCATCCTTTCCAATGTATCACCCTCTTCAATATCATCTATACTTTGCTGCCTGTACTAGATACGGAGTTATTTGACCAGGTAGACTTCTACTGAATGTTTAAAACAGAAATAGTAATTTGACAATAGCAACACTGTGACAAGTGTTACAGTTGTCTCAGCATCAGGTGACAAGCCTTTGAAGAGTCTACTTAAGAACTGTGATTTTTGGTCGCTTTGACTGTACATGACATGGCTTAATCAATGAATTACTTAGGAGCTGGGGATTTATGGATAATGTTTTTTGCTGACAATATAACTTTCTTGCCCTGATGCTTCCTATCCTGAGGATGTGAAGAGTGCATATAGGACAGAAATTCCTGGAAATTTTTTTGGGGGCAGAATAATATGTAGGAGACATAGAAGGGGAAAGACAACCCTATCTGCTAGTGCTAAACACAATCAAGAGCAAATAATAGTTAAGGGTATTTTCCGTTTGTTTATAATTATAGACATACACTTATAACATCAAGCTCAATAAGATCTGCTTGTGCTTTTTCTTATCAAGAGGGCTGTGGGAAATATAACATCTGGAAGGAATATGTACATCAGTAACTTACATTTGTCAGTGAATTGATAATTTACTTAAGGGAACAACAGGCAATAATTTTAGTAGCGACAGAAATCTGAAACTTTGAGTCTAGCATGGAAAACATGTTTTCTTTCAACTACATAGTTCCTAAATTTATTGCTGTATCTTCATATTTTTTGCTATTTTTGATAGCACTGTGCTCAACATTACTGTTTGCAAAAGACTAGGATCAGGTGATTAACAATCTGCATTTTGGGGGCACTATGCAGTAGTACAGTGAACAGGAAGGTTATTCCAGAGGCTATTCCAGTTTAAAGTTTTCATCAAAATTAATACTATCAGGAAACAATTCAAGTATTTGTTAAGTTTTTTGTTAAATGATGCATTTGCTTATTAATTGCCTACTTGCACTTTTAGAATAGCTTTCCAAAACAAATTAATTTTTTTTTTGAGTGAAGCAGCTGCTCAGGATTAATGTTATGTCAAAGTTTCAGGCTCCAGGAAGCGGACAGATGAGTAAAGCTCAACCTCAAATGTCAAATGAGCTTTTTGTTTTTACAACAGGAATCTTTCACAAGTGACTGAAATGGCTCTGTTGGGTTAGGTAAGAAGAAAATCAAGGACTTGAATATTTTACCACTTCACCAGTGGCTTCTTTCTAAAAAGGTAACTATCTTATTGTAATGACAGATGGTAGACATTAACTGAATAGGAACTAGTTGCAATTTATCACAATAGCAAGAATTGATCATTATCTGCATTATATGCTGAGCACCTTTTTCTAACACTTAATCTGGCTCTTTTAGAGTCAGTTTAATTTTTTTTACTTGAGGCTGCCATATGCAGGAGACATGCAAGCAATCCATTTGACAGCAAAGTAACAAATCTAATGTATCTGTACTGAGGTTTTATGTTACTGCCTGTTAATGAATTATCCATTGGATTTTTTTTTTAAGTTAATTACCACAAATGACCAAAATATTTGTAAACTGAAAACCAAGATAACAGTCAGAACAAATTTGTTATGGGGAAACTGTATCTAATTAGTCTGCTAGAGCATTAGTAAGCCTTATGGCTAGAGGAAAAGCTCTTTGACACATTTCTTAGCTTTATATATTAACTGTTTTGAGGCAGAAGGTGATTTAGGTTGTCTTGAGTCATTTCAAGTCCTAAGATTTCATGAAAAAAATTCTTACTTATTTACTTATTGATCTAACTGGTTAACATTTGGTTTCTACTTGAGTGTGATTTTGTTGGAAAAGTTGTCTCATATGGAAACGTTTGATTCTTACGTATCTTGGGCCAAGAAACACTTGTAGGGGTGATGATTTATAAGCAGCTTAGCTCACCAGGTCAGGGAAAGTACATTTAAATTGGAGTGGTGTATATACATATACATACATAGCTGTATACTATATCAGTGTACTCCTGAATGAGATCTGGGGTGCCTGCTAAAATGAAATTACGATGAACTGTCATGTTTTTCACTGCTTCCAGAAGGTAAAATATTTACATCAGGAGATGGAAGTAGTGCAAATAAACTCAGAATGAGGAAAAAAAGCATGTTTCTTTTAGAAATATGGAGAGAAAGTAGAGCTTCTTGATGTATTATCATTCATAATCCTGTAATCTTGCTCTATCTCACACTGCTTGTGGGTGTCAAGGTAAGATTTAGCATTTATAAATGCAGGTAAATTATTTTAAAAATAACTATAACCTGTGTCATTTGCACACTGTATCAAATACTGGTTTGGGAGGTAATTAATCCCATGCACTATTTTGTCATTTTGCTATTAAAATTCTCCATTGAATTAGTAATGGGTAAGAAAGCAAGTTAATACTTTCTGGTTTAGTGTAGATGCTTCATTCCAACACCAACAGATACCCTACGAAATCTGTATACTTAATTTGTACACGGAGTCTGTATACTTAGAATATTTTGAAAGGACAAGTTACTTGTGGAATAAAAAACCCCAAGCTTTCTACAGATAATTCTCATAAAATACATCAGTGACAACTCAGAAGTTAGGTTTATACAATCATATACAGGATGTGGTGATGTCGTAATGACGTATTTTTCATTTGTCTTAGGAAAATCTGAGAATGTCTTACCCAATGTACAAATTACCTTTTAACACCCCCCTCCACACCCCACAACCCCAAAAGAAAACCCCAATGCTCCCCAAACTCAAAACATAACTGTTTTTTTTTACTTCATAGGTCAAGAGTTCCACTTCCTGTGAAGCAGATCGATTTCAGTAGACTTCATTTTATGTTGCTGAGTAATGTTCTGTAAGGGTGAATCTTAAGCATTTTCCCCCAGAATCATTCTATTCATGTGGTTTTGGTAGTCCTTATGGAGAGATACTGTTCTTTGAAGAAATTACTTTCACAATACTGTTGATGTCCTCACAGGTTTTGGTTTTTTTTTGATTGGTTTGTTTTTTGGTGGTTTTTTTTGGTTGGTTGGTTTTGTTTTGTTTTTTTGGGGGGGGGAGTGGAAGCTTTGAGGAGCACTGCTGATCTACAAACTTTTCTTAACCAAGGAATCATAGAATGATTAGAATGAATCTTTAGAGATCTTTTAGTTCAAACCTCTGCCATGGGCAGGAACATCTTTCACTAGATAAGTTTACTTAAAGCCCCATCCAGTTTGGCCTTGAACACTTCCAATGGGGCAGCCACAGCTTCTCTGGTCTACCTATTCTAGGGTCTCACCACCCTCAATGTAAAACTTTTTTCCTTACAACCAATCTACATCTTACCCCATTCAGTTTAGAACTGTTGCTTCTTGTCCTGTCACTACAGGCCCAGGTAGAAAGTCTCTCTCCATCTTTCTGAGAAGCACCCTTGAAATATGATGGAAAATGGCTTGGCAACTACATCAGCCAATTCCCTCAAGGCACTGTGATACGCTTTACAGGGTAGGATAGATTTGTTTATGTCATAAAACTGTTAACAGAATGAATTGAGATGCATGGTCACTCATGGAACAAAAATTTTAGAGGATATCCTTTCTCAGCCTGTCTTCATCAGTGCCATCTTCTTGCCTTCCTTTTGGTTTCATGCAGTGTCTTTCGGTATCTATAAATAGGAATGATAATAGATGTACTGTGCTTGAAATTGTTTAAGTAAACAAACCCAACCCCAGAACCTCTCCCCCAAATCTACCTGTGATGGCAAGGATTTACATTATGATAAGTATTTACATTATGCTGAACAATTTATAGCTACCGGGCTGCGTTTTTCCCAGTGGTCTGAGACTGATTTATCTGTATCTAATTCTATGTTCATAGGTGTCTGAAGTGACTAGAACTTACTTTGTACACCAGCAGTGATGCAAGCTGCTTTTAAGACTTGTGTATATGGTTCCAGAAGATCATATTAAGGTATATTGAACTGAAATAAGGAGTGACACCGTTTTATTGCTGTAATGCAAATAAGGAGAGGATAAGAGCATGTATGTCTGTTTTTCAAATGTCACAGTACTTCCTGAGGAATAATGTATCTCATAAGTTAAAACCATTTGGCCACTGTAATATTTATATCTGGGACACAATTTTGTGCCTAAAAAGCCTATGATTAGAAGTCTTCTACAGTGATATTACACTAGCTTCTGACATGCTTTCTTCAATCACATTATTTACTCCCTGGCTAAAGCTTTCTCTGCATTACCTCGTCATCACTGATACTGCAATAACTTTCCCTGCACTGTGAACTGAATTATCGGGTATTTCTCAACTACAAATTCATCTCTACAAAGTTCCAAGGAATGATTTTTGTAATTGAACTCTGTTTCCAGTTTACTTAACTTTGCTTACATTATCTGGTTAGGCAATCATTGTCTGGAACATAATAAAATAATCTAAATTACTGTTCTTTTAAGAATAAACTAAGCAATCATTAATATGCTATCGCTTCCTTAGGGACATTCTTTGGACATTTCAATGAAAAAGTTGAGAAAACAAAAAGAGAAATCAATAGAAAAAGGAAATAATGTAATATAACGGAGTATTTGAACAGTATATTCTTTCAAAATTCTTAAGAACCTTAAAGAATTAAATGTAAAAACTAAAAGACTTCCTATGGCAGGAAGCCTGTAAGGCAAAAGTGTAACAAATCATGTGAGGAATATTGCATAAGTGCAGTTCCTGTTCTTAAAATCAAATGAGCTAGACCTTTACAAAATTGTGGTATTAAGGGTGTGTGCTTTTGTCTATGCATGTTTGAGAGTGTACAATGTTTTTATTCAGTCTGCTGTAGACTTAAACTAGATTAACCTACCAAATGTACTACAAGCAGTGTAACAGGCTTTTTTTTTTTTTTTTTTTTCTGCTATCAGTAGTAGACTTGTGAAAAAGTAAATATGCAAACAGTGTGTCTGCAATAAGGCTTGCTTGTGCAGATAGACACTGCTAACTGGTCTGGAGCTAGCTGCTTTAAAGCTAATTGTTTGAGTGGCTTAACTTCTGATTCAGAAATCAGATTTCTGAATATTGTTCATGTTTCTCATGTTAATTTCTGTTCCTAAATGAGGCCTTTAAATCTCTCACTATACATATAATGATAACCCCACCCCCAGCAAAATTAAAAAAACTCTAATAGCAAGAGATATGCTAACCCTTCTCTAAAGCAGAGTGCAAAAAGCATTTCATACTATTAATGCTTCTATATTTAGAGTAGTCTTCACAGATGCAGTCATGGTTGAAAAGATTGTGCATTCTCTTGCTGGATATACTACCTGTATGTAAATGAGTTAAATGTTCTGTGCCTCACTATATTTACTGTCAGAAGGGAAGAACTATGATGCATGCATCATAGAATTAATCTGTGTGGAATGAAATATAACTAGTCTTGTTATTACTAGCAGAATGAATGTAAATGTAGAAAGCAAAATCTATTTGCGATCATGAGATGCTCGAATTTGAGATCCTCAGGACAGTGAGAAGAGCGTGCAGCAAGCTCACTGCCCTGGACTTCAAAAGAGCAGACTTTGGCCTCTTCAAGAACCTGCTTAGGAAGGTTCCATGGGATACAGCCCTGGAGGGCAGGGGTGCCCAAGACTCTTGGCTGATATTCAAGGATCACCTGCTACAAGCTCAGGAGTGTTGCATCCCAACCAGAAGGAAGTGCAGCAGGAGGGCCAGGAGACCTCCTTGGATGGATAAGGAGCTCCTGAGGAAAATTCAAATGAAAAAAGAGGCTTATAATAAGTGGAAGCAAGGACAGGTGGCATGGGAAGAGTACAGGGGTGTTGTCCGGGAAGCCAGGGACCAGGTTAGGAAAGCAAAGGCCCAGTTAGAATTAAACTTAGCTAGAGGTATTAAAGATAACAGGAAGGGATTCTACAGGTATGTAGCAAATAAAAAACAGACTAGGGAGAATGTAGGCCCCCTCAGGAAGCTCTTGGGAGAACTGGCTACACAGGATTTGGAGAAGGCTGAGGTTCTGAATGACTTCTTTGCCTCAATCTTCACTGGTAAAGGCTCTGACAAAACCACCCAAGTCTTGGAAGGCAGATGCAAGGACTGTGAGAATGAAGACCTTGCGCCCGCTGTAGGAGAGGAACTGGTTCGAGACCATCTTAAAAATCTGAACGTGCACAAGTCCGTGGGTCCTGATGACATCCACCCGCGGGTCCTGAAGGAGCTGGCGAATGAAGTTGCGAAGCCACTGGCCATCATATTTGAGAAATCATGGCAGTCAGGTGAAGTTCCTGATGACTGGAAAAAGGGAAATATAACCCCCATTTTCAAGAAGGGAAAATGGATGACCGGGGGAATTACAGAGCAGTCAGTCTCACCTCTGTGCCTGGCAAAATCTTGGAGCAGATTCTCCTGGAAGGCATGCTAAGGCACATGAAAATCAACAAGGTGCTTGGTGACAGCCAGCATGGCTTCACTAAGGGGAAATCCTGCCTGACCAATTTGGTGGCCTTCTATGATGGGGCTACAGAACTGATGGACGGGTAGAGCAGTTGATGTCATCTACCTGGACTTGTGTAAAGCGTTCGACACTGTCCCACACGACGTCCTTGTCTCTAAATTGGAGAGACATCAATTTGATGGATGGACCACTCGGTGGATAAAGAACTGGCTGGATGGCCGCACACAAAGAGTTGTGGTCAATGCTCAATGTCCGGCTGGAGACCAGTAACGAGTGGTGTCCCTCAGGGATTGGGGTTGGAACCGGTCTTGTTCAACATCTTTGTCGCTGACATGGACAGTGGGATTGAGTGCGCCCTCAGCAAGTTTGCCGATGACACTAAGCTGTGTGGTTCGGTTGATACCCTGGAGGGAAGGAATGCCATCCAGAGGGACCTCGACAGGCTTGTGAGGTGGGCTGATGCCAACCTCATGAAGTTTAACCATGCCAAGTGCAAGGTCCTACACCTGGGTCAGAGCAATCCCAGGCACAGCTACAGGTTGGGCAGAAAAGAGATTCAGAGCAGCCCTGAGGAGAAGGACTTGGGGGTGTTGGTTGATGAGAAAATGAACATGAGCCAGCTTCAGTGTGCACTTGCAGCCCAGAAAGCCAACCGTATCCTGGGCTGCATCAAAAGGAGCGTGACCAGCAGGTCGAAGGAGGTGATCCTGCCCCTCTACTCTGCTCTTGTGAGACCTCACTTGGAGCATTGTGTGCAGTTCTGGTGTCCTCAACATAAAAAGGACATGGAACTGTTGGAACAAGTCCAGGGAAGGGCCACGAGTATGATCAGGGGACTGGAGCACCTCCCGTATGAAGACAGGCTGAGGAAGTTGGGGCTGTTCAGCCTGGAGAAGAGAAGGCTGCGTGGAGACCTCATAGCAGCCTTCCAGTATCTGAAGGGGGCCTATAGGGATGCTGGGGAGGGACTCTTCATTAGGGACTGTAATGATAGGACAAGGGGTAATGGGTTAAAACTTAAACAGGGGAAGTTTAGGTTGGATATAAGGAGGAAATTCTTTCCTGTTAGGGTGGTGAGGCAATGGAATGGGTTGCCCAGGGAGGTTGTGAATGCTCCATCCCTGGCAGTGTTCAAGACCAGGTTGGACGAGGCCTTGGGTGATATGATTTAGCGTAAGGTGTCCCTGCCCACAGCAGGGGGGTTGGAACTAGATGATCTTAAGGTCCTTTCCAACCCTAATTATTCTATGATTCTATTAAAAGCAAATGTCCAAGTTCAGCAGTGTATTGAATTATATGGGAGGCCTACTACATATAAGGGATAGCTAAAGAAAATTTTGAAATTAATAAAAGGCACAAATGATTTTCAGTAACTTACAATTATCTGTCTTTTCCTTCCTGATGGAAGGACATAACACTAGTGTGTACAGCAAAGACACGTACCAAATGAATTTTCTGACCTGTAGAAAGGAACATGATTGCAACTGATCTTGTACATGTATACTGGCGCGTAGTCTGAATGAGGCTCTAAACTTGCTTTAGGGCATAATTATTCAAAACTATTTACATTAATAGTAAGTCCTGGGAACATGAAATTCAGAACTATTCCTGTGGTTTTGCTCACGGCACCTAAAATATATAATAAATTAATCTACTTCGTATGAATAGAATCATAGAATCATAGAATCGTTAGGGTTGGAAAGGACCTTAAGATCATCTAGTTCCAACCCCCCTGCCTTGGGCAAGGACACCTTACGCTAAATCATATCACCCAAGGCCTCGTCCAACCTGGCCTTGAACACTGCCAGGGATGGAGCATTCACAACCTCCCTGGGCAACCCATTCCAGTGCCTCACCACCCTAACAGGAAAGAATTTCCTTCTTATATCCAACCTAAACTTCCCCTGTTTAAGTTTTCCAGTTAAAACTATAAAATAAATTATCTGAATTCTTCAAATGCAGTAGTAATGTTTCCTGTCGTTATTTCTGCTGTACTAACAGAGGACATAAATTTACCCTATGAAAAACTTAATTATCTTAGGCAAGCATTCTGAATTCGAGTTATTTTCTATAAGCTCGTTCACTGTTTTACTGTCTATAGTCTCTTGTACATAGTAATACACAATGTACCTCCTTGGACTATTCTGTAACGTGCTCAAAGAGGGTCAGGCCTGAAACAGGTATGGTTTGCAAGTGAAGGGACTATTCGTGGGAGCTCATGCAGCTCCAGATTTGCAACAGCACTGTGTTTCATTAGCATGAATTTGAAATGAATCACTACCTTAGCAAGTGAAATAAAGAGGTACATAAGAGAAAGGAGTAACACTCAGCTCCAGATCCCATTCTAGTTTGATTACAGCATGGCTTTAGGATTAGAACTGTTTATTTTTTTGCTGCTGGTTCATGGCACTGAAGCCTTTTTTTTCCATGTGGGAGACAGTTACGGTAGGAAGCTTTGAAATGTATAAAAGTTTAGGCTGAGAATACAGGTGTCCCAGTGGCCAGTTTACCAGAGGAGAGAAGTATGAGTATGAACATTATCTGTTTCACAGGCTTGCTCTCAAGCTAAACTCTGCCAGTTTTCAGAAAAATCTGGATCCTGTCGACACTAGGGCTGCCAGAACTTTTACTACTTTTGCATATATAGAGATAATAAAAAGATAGATTGCTTTTTCTTTTCCCTGAGGGTGGCTATGGGAAAACTTCTATTAACAGAAATAGCAAGTTCAGAATGCTTTTTATCAATGTGGTCTATACTGCACAAACTATTACTTTAAGGTAATAGTCATAGTTGCTTGCATGATACTGAAGCAGTGATAGGCCATGCAAAAGATCTGAGGATTCAGCCTTTTCAAATTTAGTATGTAAATGGTAATACTAAATAAATGAAAATATCATTTCCAATATAAAACTTGAATCTAAATCTTGAAGACCAGATGCAGGTCTGTAGTGCTGTCATAACATCAAAGAATGGAAGTTGATATAGATGACTTACAGAATTGACTGCAGATTGAAGGCTAGTGCTGAAAAGCAATTCTTCCTGTATTGTACAACCGGTTTGCAAACTATTAGAATGTTCTAATGGATAAAAAAATAAAAATAAAAAAAGAGAACAGCATTTTGGTTTGACTTTAGAAGAATCTGGGATCCAAGAATTACTGTGGGTTAAATCTTTTGTTTCTTTTATTTGTATAATTCCATTAACCATATGGGGTAGAACAGAATATAGGTTAAGCATTTCCAGAACCCATTTTTGCTGCTTCTTTGGATTACTTAGATCTTGCATCAGAGGTATTCTGTGCTTATTTCCTTCCTTACTAGAGTAAATGGACAGGGATTAGAGAGAAATTTTGCTTGACTTTACCTGCTACTCATTAACCAAGCAGCTGAGATACTGCAAGTTCATTGTGTATAGTAATTGCTGGTAGTGATGAATTAACGTCTTCCTCCCAAAAGACAGGGAAGAGCTATTAATTTGGGGAGTGTATCTGAGGCATATTTTCTTTAACAGAATCAATTGTGTGTTTTCCCAGGGTTGTAACAAAACCCTTCTATTTTCTGTAGCACTTCATGTATAAAAGTTTTACTTTTTAATAAGAAGTGTTTCCTTTTAGCTTTTGTTATCTTAATGGCCTGAAAATATCATGCACACATGTGCAGGGTGGAAGTGAGATTTTTCCAGTGAACTCATTATGACACTTTGTAGAATTATAAATACTGGCAGTTACTTCCTTAGTGTCAATTAAAATTCTTATAGTTGTTCCCAGGTTTGCTCTAATGGCATGTGTATATCTTTTAAGCAAAATGTGCTCCGTACTAAATGGCTTTGTTTAAAGTGTTTCTAATAGTAATGTCCCTGCCACATGCATCTGCTTGGTCTGTGTAATCTCTTGTAGAATGTTTTCTGGCATTGAACTGACAGTGTATGCTTAAGCAAGCTTGTTTTAGTTTTTTGCATCTCTGCTAGTAATTAATGTATAGCTTGGGGTATCCTCAATTAATTGTGGGGAAGACCAAATTTTAATGAGATGTATACAATCAGGCATTTGACTGTGGATAATAGGTAAGAAAAATGTTATTTGCAGAAAAACTTTTGTGAAATGATGTGGCTATGGGTGTGGTGAAACATTTAATCCCCTTTTTTAATTGGTCTGGTTTTGGGCTAAATATCAGGCCTACAAGATGTTTGTTGAGAGCCCTTCTGTTGATTTGGACAGGAACAATACTTTGATAAAACTGATTCATCTTCCAAGGCATCTCCCTAGTTCTCTGTGTGTACTAGTTTGACAGCATTAGTTTTTGATGTATTCTGGAGGATCGAGCCATAACTATAAATCTAAATGGTTTAGGGAACCAGTATGTACCCCTTCTATCCTTTAAACTCTGTTTCAAAAGCACAGGCAGAATTTAGGTGACAATGTAGTCCTTGAATTACTGCTCAGCATAGGGGGGAGTGTAATGCTTGGAAATCCAATTTACCTGAAGTCAGTGAAAATCTTCCACTGCCTGCAAGGGATAGCAAGCTAGGAGAACAATAATCTAGGACTTCATAGTTGTGTGGACTGTCATATTTAGTATGAATGTGTGTGTACAATCACACATGTAAATATTTTTGTATATTTCTTTTATATATATATATGTAAAAATGTTTACATGCAAATATGTGCTAAGGGGGAAGAGAGATGTTCCTTATTCTGCTTCACAAAATGACTTTAATTTTTTTATTAACAAAACACAGTTTATTCATACACAAGCCAGGAAAAACAAAGTGTCCTTTCCTCATCCTGCACTTTGTTATTGGTTTTCCCACCTCATGTGTGAGTGGAATTGAGGTTGTCACCTCATTGTGGTCAGTTCCACACCTTTTTTCAGGGTAAACAGCATGCAAACTTGTATAAGCAGCATCTGAGCCAAGGCCATTTTTATAAACCAAGCCTTAATTTGTTATTGTTTTGGCATCTATGAATGTGTGTGTGAGACCATGTGGGCTGGCTGTGGAAGACGTACTATAAAAACTAAGTGGAATGTTCATCTGGAGATGCTCTGTTATTTATGAAAACTTGGGGCCCAATCCTGCCACCTTCTCTCACGCTAACCATCCTGCTAAGGTCAGCCAGTGATTATATTTCTTTAAGGATGACTTATGCACGTAAAACTTCACTGGATTTGATGTATAGATGGAATTTTCAAACTTTGTAAGAGAATTAGATAAACTGTGTCTGCTCGCATCCGCTGGATGTTGAAATGCAATCTGTGCCTTTGGAATTAAAAACTAAACTGGTATGAGCTGATGGGGAAGGAGAAGGAGGAAGGAAGTTTTTACATTTAGTTGTGTCTTTTTTTATTTTATAGGTGTTCACTATAAGGAACTGGTTGTAGGAATTCAAAAGAAATGTAAAGGTGAGAAACAAGTTCCAGACCCTCCCACTGGTTTTCAGTCCTTGTTAAAAGAAGGATTGAAAGTGCAAGTGCAACATAAAGCTGACAAAGAAGTGAAGTTATCTGAGCAATGCAAACAAGCTCAAGCAGTAATTAATGTTGTGAAAAATATATTTGGTTCGGATACTGTTTTAAAGGTAAGTTTCACATTTGATATAAATAATGTGACCCTATTTCTTCTGAAGACCTAAAGTTTCCTTTCATATTTGTACCAAATTAGTTGAACTGCCTGTATGACATCATTCAGTAAGCAGATGTTGCTTTATATATTTGCAGTAAAGGAATGGATATTTTGTATGCCAGTGCTGTAGACGTCTATTAAATTTCTTTTGCATTAGAGATCTTGTTTTAGGTGTATCCCAGAGGATTCTGTTAGTGATCTCAGCTTGTGTAACCTTTAGCCAGGTAAGTTACCTGCCAAACTGGTAGAATTCTGATCACTGAATGCAAATTAGTTTAGTCTGCTTCCATTTTTTTATTGCTGGTCCTAAAGCCTCAATCTTGTGCCAGGGTCTGTTACAGCTGTACTTACTATAGGGAACATATTTAGAGCATAGTGGAGGACTGCATGAGGGATATGATTCCATGTAATTATTTAAAGCTGAATCTTAAATTAGACTTAATACTAGCCTATACTACTATTATTAATATGTTTAATCAAATAAGCATGATATGTTTTGTATCCAAACTTAAATGAAGATCTAGGAGTACATGCAGCAGCTTTGCCCAAGAAAAATGCTGTGCTTGTCAGCCTTGTCTACCCAGCTCAGAACCCAGTCCTGCCAAACTTACTGAACGCAAAGCTACAGTTCTAGTAACAGACTAAGTTACTCAAGGATATGATGTCCTTAGCATGATGGCCAACATCTGCAGAGCACTGCAGGTAATAACATTAGTGCACTACTGTTAATCTTGCATCCCAGATCACACTGGCTTGTTTGTCCTGCTGTGGGCTTTTCCACACAGGCAGAGTTATTTCAGAAGGGAAGCTAGAGCAATGCTGGCAGTTTCCAGAGCCTGATTTCCAGATGGGCACTGGGCAAGGAAGAGACAGCTGAAATATTGCCTAGATAAAGCAAAACCTGAGCTATCAAATGATGGTTTTCCTTACCAGGCACAACCCAAAGGAAGGACTGAAAAACCTGAATTAAGCTAATCTGTCTCAGCTAAATGTGATCTTCAATTTAGAAACTAGAGCAATTTGAGCTTTAGGAATACTCCCCTGCTTTTTGGCTTCAGCTTTCACAAGCAGACCTAAAGAAATAGTTTTGACCACGTTATTAAAAGGTTCAACATTTTTTTAGGGCTCATGTATCATGGTGGGTGTTTGTTTTGTTTTGTTTTGGTTTTTGGTGCTTTAGCATCACTCTTTTTGTAAAATACATTATACATGCCCTTTCTAAGAACAATAGCTATTATAGGTATAAAAACAAAACTAATGTTAGTAAATCCATTGAGACATATGGTAAGAAATTCCATTGACAGCATGATAAATGTGTCTTATACTTGGCATAGCTTTAACATACCACTTTTTATTATTTTTCCATTATAATCTTTCACATAACTAAGAGTGTAATATAAGATTGCTTGCAAAGGAAAGTGTGATCTGCTCATGACATGCGAACAGGATTGTCTTTAGGTTGGAGTGGAACCTGTAATACTGTCTCTGAAGATGCTGTGTTTATTTTGAGGCCTGGCCCTGGAGACAGTTTGAATTGGGTAAAACAATCTCTTACTCTTCCTAAACTTGCAGCCTCTCACAACTAAAGGTGCAAAATCCTCCCTGCTAGTTTTGAACTCTGGTTCCCCACATAGGATCACATTGCATTAGTGGCCAAACAGTGAAGACCAGTTGTCATTCAGTATAAGACACATTTTGAAACAATTCAGATTTGGAACTGATTTCAAAGCCATTTAGATTTCTATAAGGAACTCATTAGAAAACCCCCACATATAACTAGTTTAAATACTGAATCAATTATTTATGTACATAGGCTACATATTGAAATGGTTTAAAGTTTGAATCAGTTGATCTCAAGCAGAATCAATTTGGTAAAGATATCAAACACATATAGGTGCTTCATTGAACAAAGCATTTTCCCTGCCACTTGCTGCCTTGCCACTGATATTTTGTTCAGGCATCATATGAAAACAGTTTTTCATATCACTACTTATGATAACATACTCTGGAGGTAGAGAGTGAATGTGGTCCTCTGTTTTCCATGTCATGCATAACATGCTGTAGCAAAGTAATTTTATGCATTTCTTTTCTGCTCTCTGTATATCCAAAAATATTAAGTGCTCTTTCACAGCAAGAAAGATGTTTGGGCCCATCCTTGGGCCACTTCT
Organism: Pezoporus flaviventris; assembly: GCF_033815535.1. Classification (NCBI taxonomy): domain Eukaryota; kingdom Metazoa; phylum Chordata; class Aves; order Psittaciformes; family Psittacidae; genus Pezoporus; species Pezoporus flaviventris. Next base: position 11,103,129 of record NW_026892554.1, read on the forward strand.
GTTTAGCTTTTAATGTCCCATATGCAGAAGAGAAAACACACTTTCCTGGGATTTTTATTTCTGCAAAACCCATCCAGGACTCAAGTATCTAAGGAAGTGTCTTGAAAATCAGTAAACAATAAGCTTAATGTTTAGTATTAAATTGTACAAAATCTATATTTTTATGCAAGACTTCATTTAAATCTTTACTAATCGTATGAATAAAGTACAGCTGGTCTGATGGACTCAGATGCTAATGCCCTTATAATAGTATGTCTAACAAAACAGCAGTGGGACATGTAGGGAGTTAAGCTGAATCAAACAATAAGTAGTTGCTTTTCTTTGAATCCGAACAATTCAAGCAAGACTTCATGTTGCTTTAAAGAAGACTTATTTAGCAAAAAGACTTGTCACTTACTGCAGTTTGCAGAGCAGAATTTTTTCCTCCCTTCTTTCCCTCACTAGAGGTGAACACTAAGCTGCTGTTGTGAAGGGAGAGAACTTGTTCACTCTGATACCTGTGTTTTCGTGCTTTTGCTCCTTGGAGTGCCCTGTAAGTGCTTTGAGATCACATTAGCTTTCACCCAAATGCTGCCTCAATTCCATTATAACTGTTCATCCTGTGAATTTTTATGCACTGTACCATGTATATGCAGGCTTAGATTCAACAAGGAGAGAAATTCAGTCCTTTCACTGATACTCTATTTCCTCTTTTACTATCACAGTGCTGTCACCACTGGTTTCCAATGAAGTTCATTCAGTTGCCAGCATTTTTCTCTATCCTCAGCCTCACATCCTACACTGAAGGAGCTGGAACTATGTTGGGATGCTGTTTTAAGACTGTAGAAGCTAAGAAGAGTCAGGATTATTTTCTTGTGGTTTTAAGTTTTCTGATGTCAAGGTTTGTGACATCATCCCAGTAAGGAACCTCATTCTGGTTCTGATAGAACCAGCTCTAAACAAATGGTGACACTGGCATCTTTTCAAGTACCAACTCTGACTCTGTTTGGCAGGCTTAGCACAATGATGCAAAGCAGTTATTTTCTGTGACCCCTTTTCCTGGATGGAAAGAGGTTGCTTTATTATGTATCCTCCCTGTTTCAGCCCTCCACATTTTCAGGAAATCATCAGTATTTTTTCCCCTCTTAGAATAATACTGACCCAGTAGAGCGGTCCATCTCCAAGTATTTCTTAATTGCCATACCTTCTGAATCAATACAGTCTATGGATCTTTAAATATATCAAATATTGTAAAATACCAGTATTCAGATTCACCATATCTTCCCTTCTGGCAGTGAGCATATGTAGGATGAGTTAACTGATCAGTATGGTGGGAGCAAGTGAAAACTAAAGTGAGATCCCCCTGTTTATGATTTAAAAAAAAAAAAAAGGAAGGGGTGGGATGGGGTGTGTGTTCTGCTACTGCTTGAGTCCTTCCAGACCTTTTTACTATTCTCACTTGCAAAATATAAATTATCAGGGTCTTTTATGTCTTTGAGAGAAAACAAAGAAGTGGCTGATGAACAAAACTGTACAGAAGTAAGCAGTTAATTTCAGTATGATCTGAATTAGTGTCTGGCTGTTATAGAGTTGGAGATGAGCAAACTATTCATTAACAAACATTATAAAACAGGAAAAAAGTAAGCTTATGGCCTTGTTACTCCCTCAATAGCAAAGAATCCACAAAATAGGATTCAGTAATGATTACTAAAGAAGGAAAAGAGAACAAAAAACTCGTATGCTGGTATTTGGAGAGCTTTGATGTGGCATTTTCATTCCCTGGTGTTTTCAAACCAGACTTTTTCAGTCAGACTAAACTGAAGCATATTTTACAAGCCAGAAATTATCTTTTCACTTTCTGTTCATATCTGAGAATGAAAAAAGCAAGGCAATACAAGCTGATGAGTAGTAAGGTGTGTTGATGGAGACAAGCTGGGAGTTCATTGACAGCAAATGGGGATTAGCAATTTTTTTTTTTCCCACAGAAAAGTGATGTTATTTCAGTGCCATCAGGAGTAACAGCATGGAAAGATAGAAAACTTTTAACTGTATCACATCTGTGCTGAAGAACAAAGTAAAACTTCCAGAGAACTAATAAATATCTGATGCACTTCTATGCAAATAACCTAAATGACAAGCTTTCTTGTGATGCGTATAACCTTCCCATGTCTCTAGGGATACAGAACAAGATCTTGTGCTGCACCTAGAAAAAAAACCTGATGGTCTGCTTTTCTTTCCAGCTCGGTCCAGTTTTTTCATCTGATTTCAGTAAGGTTTGAAGTGTATCAGATACGGAGAAAGGCCTTCATCTACAGCTTAAGTTTGGTTCAGTAGATTTGCGCCTTCGTTTGTGTATCTGTAAGGATATTATGACTATGACCTCACAGTTCAAAATGCTTTTAATAGGAAACATTTTCTACTTAACTTTTCCAAAGCCAAGTTATGTTTATGACGGGGATTATGTGTGGTGTTTGCAATTGAAGGAGATGGGACCTCATGACCTAGATTGGGCCCTTTAGTTGCATCTTTTTATCTTCTTAAAAGGGGTATCCTTCACTTTTGCATAAAGAGATGAAGCTAAACGAATAACTTCATGCAGTCAGCCACAGTGAAGTTAAGGGGCAAAAAACGACAAGCCATGATAATGTCAGCAGTCAATATTGTTTCTCTTTGCAGAACCATAAACAAAATCATGAAACTAGTCTCTAAAAGGTCTTGATGACAGCTCTGGTAAATTTAAGCAATCTGGTTACAAAGATGAATGGTATTTTCCTGTTGCACATTCTCTCACTCTGAAGCTCTTTAAATCTAATTAACCTAGTGTCAAACTCTCTGATTTCTCTCCAATGTTCTAACACAGAGCCCTAAACAATGTTGATTTTTATTTTTTTTTAAATACTAACTTCTCTTGAAATACTTGTTTTTAACATTTATCCTTTTATTTGTCTGTGTACCAGAATAAATTATTACCTCAGGATTGTATGGTTATGACAGTGAAGCAGATGGTACCCACAGAAGAAAAACAGTTTTTTGACTAATACAGAAAGCATGTGTATACAATGACTGTCTTGCCCTGGCTTGACTTGGTATTAGCAATTCCCATTTTTGTTAGTCTTTCATTTCCTTCTACTGGGTGAAATTTCAATTCAGTGAAGCCAGTAGAAATTTTACCTTGCCTTCAGTAAGGAAAAAATGAAGTGGTTGGTGACAGCCACCATGGCTTCATTTAAGGGCAAATCATGCCTGATCAATTTGGTGGCCTTCTGTGACAGGGCTACAGAACTGATGGATAGGGGCAGAGCAGTTGATATCGTCTACATGGACTTGTGCAAAGCATTTGACACTGTCCCACGTGACATCCTTGTCTCTAAACTGTGGAGGCATGGATTTGATGGATGGACCACCTGGTGGATAAGGAGTTGGCTGGATAGTGGCACACAGAATTGTGGTCAGTGTGTCCACGTGTAGACCAGTGACAAGTGGTGTTCTTCAGGGGTCAGTGTTGGGAATGATCCTGTTCAGTATCTTTGTTGAAGACATGGACAGTGGGATTGATGCACCCTCAGCAAGTTTGCCAATGACACCAATCTGTGTGGTGCAGTGTACATGCTGGAGGGAAAGAATGGGATCCAGAGGGACCTTGACATGCTTGAGAGGTGGGCCAATGCCAACCTTATGAAGTTCAACAAAGCAAAGTACAAGGGTCAGGGGCACTCCCAGGCACAGCTACAGGTTGGGTGGAGAAGTGATTCAGAGCAGCCCTGTGGAGAAGGATGTGGGGACGTTGGACAATGAGAAATTGAACGTGAGCCAGCAGTGTGCACTTGCAGCCCAGAAACCAACCATATCCTGGGCTGCATCAAAATGAGTGTGGCCATCAAGCTGAAGGTGATCCTGCCTCTCTGCTCTTGCGAGACTCAGCTTGGAGTACTGTGTAGAGTTCTGATGTTGCCAGCATAAAAAAGACATGGCGCTGCTGGAGTAAGTCCAGAGGAGAGCCATGAGGGTGATAAAGGGGCTCAAGCACCTCCCATACAGACTGAGAAAATTGGGGCTGTTCAGCCTGGAGAAGAGAAGGCTGCCTTCCAGTGTCTGAAGGGGGCCTACAGGGATGCAGGAAAGGAACCCTTCATCAGGGTGTAATGACAAGATGAGAAGTAAGAGTTCAAACTTAAACAGGCAAAATTTATGTTTGATATAAGGAAGAAATTCTTTAGTATGAGAGTGATGGCTGCCTGTCCCTAGCACTGTTCAAGGCCAGGTTGCACAGAGCCTTGAGCAACCTGATCTAGTGTGAGGTGTCCCTGCCTATGGCAGAGGGTCGAAACTAGATCATCTTAAGGTCTGTTCCAATTGTAATCGCTCTGTGATTCTAAACTCTCACTCACCATTAGCTACAGAATACTGATTTTTATAGAATATAAGAATTTCCAGAATGATTGCCTATCTTACCCTTCAGTACTTACAGTGGACCAGCTTCTCTGTCATCTTTATCCAAGAAATCAAGAGAGTTGCACTGGATGCCTCCTGCTTCAGCATTTATATCACTGATGTTAGATTGGTTTTGTATTTTGTTACACTTCTAGGATAAAGGGCATTCTACTCCCATGCCCAGTTTAATTTTATTTTAAGCTTTGAAAGAAGGAGGAAAAGGTTTTAAGAGGACTGGAGGTGGAAAAAGGTTTTCAATTGCTCAGTTTTGATAAGCAAAAAAAAAAAAATAGCATTGAGAAACCCATAGTTAACTGTCCTGAAAAGCATTCTTTGGCAAAATCAGCCAACAACAGCAGTCCTCCATCCCCAAATTACTGCATACCTGAAGCTCTTCTGAAGAAATCAGCAATTTTTAATTCCCTAATAACTAAAAAAAAACACCCAAACCAAACAGACAAAACCACTCCCCCAACTATTAGATGTTTCTAACAAAAAAGTTTGCTGTAACAAAGATCCATATTGCTACAAAATGTTAAGACAAGACAGCATTTTGGTGTATATTTTTGGGCCACCTCTTGTTCTCTGAACAAAGAACAATAAATTGAGAAGATTTTTGAACAATATCTGATTGGGAGAGATAAATTGTAAAAGCTTAAGCAGCATGTAACTGTGAACGCAACTGAAAAGTTTGCCTGATTTTTCCAGTTCATGTAAAGTTTATATAATCATCAACTCATTACTTTAGCAAGGGAACCTGTGCTGTAAATTCCTGGAATAGCTATGAGCAGTCCTGTGCACTGTCCACATTCTATGCAAGAGGGATGACACTTAAGTATAGGTATGTCAGCTGAGCCCCAAAATTAAATAACTCAAATACTGCAGTTGCAAGAAGCACTTTATGCTGTGAGTCAGCACCTTTGGTATGCATTCTTTTCCTAGCATTTGTCTTCCATCAAACATTTAGTTTTCAAGCCACTGGTATAAACTGAAATGACATTTGAATGTACTGTTTCAAAATTTATTGCTTTAAGATGTCCGTTATGCTATTGTTATGAGGCTTCTATTAATTATCTTATTAATTTGGCTTGTGTATTTGTCTGAAGGTTTTGGCTCTGCTTCTGTAATTTGTAAACTGACATCTGAACTTTAGGAAGTATGATATTTCAATGCATATTTTTGGCATGGATACTTGAATACTTCCTCATCTGAGGGTGCCACTACCTCCCTATAATGTTATCTGGTTACATGTTATAGGTCCAAATCAGTGGTGCTGGCTCTTTTGGCAAGGTTTTTGCTGGTTAGATAGAGCAGGACAAGTGTCTCCCCTGAAGATACAGTTGCTACAACTGATATTTACAGAGTAGAAGTGCATACTAGAAAGCTGGACTACTAGTGTGATAAGGCAGTTCAGCTCTCCCACATGATCCTTCTAAGAGATAACTAATAGTGCTTGATTTCTTGTGATTGTTTTTGGGTTTGCCGGATCACACTAGCTTTAGACATGTGAGCTGTCTTGTGGAAGCTGATTTAACTGCATTTGAGCATCTCTGAATGCAGGTTTCTGGATCAAAACCTCTTAAGACTTCCCCAAGGGGTCAGGATTGGACTGTTCACAGGATGGTTCCCAAAAGATGTACTAGATCTGCTTTTGCTTGGCAGGACACCAACGTCAGGGACTCCTGTTTGTTCTCACCTGCCTAAAATCCAGTGCAGCCAAGGGTAACTGAAGCTTGTAGGTGAATGTATTACCTATGTCTTAGTTTTGCCTTGGGCTTCTCATCTCTTTTTGGCAAATGCTTGATCAATTGCAATTATTTTAAATGTATATTTTAAAATATACATTAAATCACATTATGCCTCAGAAGGCCAGTCACTTTTTTTTTTTTTAAAGGATCTTAAAACAGTCTTTTTTTTCATTCTGAAGTTGCCTTCTGATACTAATTTCAGTATACCTGTCAGAATTCATCCTGAGAAGAGCTCTATTAAAGGAAAATATTTGCATAGCTGGGCAAATAGGGTTAGCATTCTTTGTTATCGAAGTCCAAGTTAAGTCCAATATCCTGTGGAACAGAAAAAAGTGGCTCTAGTCATGTTTTGTTTAACTTAATTCTTCCTAACTTATTTCTATCTTATTTTCTACATATGGCACCTTTCATACAGATGACCACCTGCTCCTATAGCCTAAACCAGCTGTTTAACTATACTGGATTGTTGAGATAAGATTTTTCCTTTACTTCCCTGAAGTACTTAGTTTTTAGCCTCTGCTCTTTAAAGTTCAAGTGCTTTTGAAGATAAGGCATATTGCAGACACAGCATGTGATGGAATAAGTGAACATAGAATGCACTTCACTATCTGTTTGATCTCTCAAGATGCTGATAATTGGTGGTGGCATAGCTGGGCTGGCTGCAGGGATGAGAGTTACTCTCCGGGGATTTGATATCAGGTAGAGTAAGAAAATATGGCCTAGAATCTGGAACACTGCTTAGTGCTTTATCATATACTCTGGTCAAAGTTCTTCTCTGCTTTTACTGAAGGATATCTCTCAAAAGCCATCTGCCAGGTTTCTTTGTCACAGGAAAAAGAGTTACAACTTGCAGAATTTTTACTTTATTGCTAATTAACACAAACTTCAAATTACTGATATGTGTATTCAGGAAAAGAGAACATAATTTAAAAAACACTTAAATATTCTTTTTTCTTACTTCCCAGGCCCAGCTTAAGGCAAAAATCATCATCTTTGCACCTTCCTAGTCTCAACTTTCCTAATTTTTCCTGCATGTTACACTTAGTCCATCCCAATTCCTTTGAGTGTGGGGTTGTGTTCAGTTGTGTCTGACCCACCCCTCATGGCTGCTCCTACTCCAGCATTGGGTCATCCCTGAGTGCATGTCCTCAGATATGGAATTCCTTTTGGTATAGAATGCCTGCTTCAAAGAATGTCTCATTAGATGCTTGTCTCCTCAACACTCCATGTGTCTATGTGTGTCTTCACAACTCTTACCCTAGCAGATAACTGCTTACATGTGTGAGGAAGGTTTGCTGTGTGATGCTCTGGCAGCTTTTGGGGTGTGTGAGGGTGTTTATATGGGTTTCAGAGCCAGCAGGAAATGGATAGCACAGGACAGTTCATGGCCATATTTTGCTCAGGTCACCTCTGCAGCCCCTGCTACCAAACCTTGTAATTTATGCCCACTAGAGTGCTCACCCATGATCTTATTAGGCACTCATGCATGTACTAATTGGGTGTCCTTGGGTAAATTAATTGTGTGTCTAAGGGATCAGCAATTCTCATTACTTAAGAAGGCAGTTAGCTTTTTCCCAGTGAAGTTATTAAGTGTGTTAGAAACAGCATCAATTAGCAGCAACTATCTAGCAAAACTTCAGTTTTTCTTTATTAAAATAAACAGCCAGGTAAGTATTTTCACATGTATGAAACTAATTTTAATCATCAGTTTGTTTTTGGAATTTGTTTGAAATAAAAAATATAAAGCTGATAAATAAGTTAGCACAGCCTGGTTTGCCTACTGCTTATGAAAAACTGAATATTGTGCCTTTTCTTAACAAATAGAGTTATGAGGAGAGAGTCTGTTAACTGCTATTGTCTTGCTTCTGCTAACATTGCAATGGTTGTTGTTTATACAAACAGAAAAAAATTTTAATCCTATATCTGTCTTCTCCATTGTTTCTGTTTAGGACAGCTTAAATCTCTTGGAGCAGAACCTCTAGAAGGAGGTAACTGCTGGAAGAGGAAAGGGTGTTGGAGGCCAGGCAAAGGACATGTCATGAGAATATATTGAAGCAAACCTGGTATTTGCCAAACAGTGTAAAGTGGTGGTATTGATATTAGTACAGCTCTTATTCCAGGTAAGATATTGCTTATAACTACTGGAGAACTTAAACATCTGTCCCTGTTAGTATAACCTGCTTATTGAAATATGCATGTATCTGGATATGCATGTATCTGGGTATGTGCTAAAAACTAGTAATGAGTAAAGGCTTCAGGATTAGGTTTAATTTCATTTTAATTCAATGGTTTAGAGTATTTCCTTCTCTTTCCTAGTAGTGTTTATTTCAGACTTAATGTGATTAATATTTTACATTTACTTCTGAAAGCACCTATGTGTATTGCATGTTTTCCCATTTACCCTCTTTAGTAAGAATTATTAAATTTGTTTGGTTTGCTTTCTTATACATGAAATTGGGGAAGAAAGCTCTAATTCTAATCACTAAGTATATGATGGACTCAATGAAAGAATGATCAGTAATTACAGATGTGAGGCTGGAAGTGAAGTAGAAATGACTCATCCTGTAGAACTTTACATTTGTAAGGTGTGTAGACTATACAGTGTTTCCCTAACAAATTAAAAAGTAGTAGCTATTATAGTAATGAAGACTGTCTTTCCTTGAAACCACTGCCAGTCTGTCATGGAATTGTTACCAGTGTGTTGTGGTGTAATAAAATCTTTCACAAGTAATGAAACCACAAACTAGAATATTATCCAGACACCATTCTGTCATTGAATGTTTTATGCGTTGTGACTTTTCTAAGAATGGTAACATTTTTTACAATGATATCCATAAATGCTCTTATAGTCATCCTTAGAGCTTTATTAAAAAGGATTTTTAGTGTCCAATTCCAAATATAGAAAAAGAGAAAAATAAATTTAGAGATTTAATTTCAATATTAGTGTTCTGTGTTGTTGTACAATATGAATGGTAGATATTACCAGGTTGCCATTAAAAGAATTAACATTTTTAGATGAAGGCTAAACTCAGGTGTGATATGGAAAAGTCATACAGTGTGTGAAGATAAGATGATATAAAGGTGCAATTACATGTCTGCTGCCAGAGCATATGTTAGAGTATTGTCTAAAGAGTTTGAGTTTTACCAGTTATTCTGTGGTGTGTTTGGGGTTTTTGTTTGTTCTTGTTTGGGTTTTTTATTTTTTTCAGAATAGTGCAGTCCTAAGTGGTGTTACACACAAGAAGATGAGGGACCATTTTTAAAATGCATGAAGATGTAATTAATCTTAACTTTTTCTTTTGTATTTTCTCGGGGTCACATTTCCAACTTACATTTTTAGTTATAAGGATAGTTTTCAAATGGAAGATTATTTTCATGTAATGAACTGGTTCTAGCAGTTAAAACTCAATGTCAGGCATCAAAAACTGGTATCAATTGTTTGTAGACTTGCTGGCCTATGCTGTTCTTCTAGGAGGGCCCAGCTTTGCTTCTTTACTTTTTTTTATCTCCAGGTATGTGCTAAATTATTTGTCCAAATTACTCTCAATTTTGTAATGTTGGAGCTTGAATAAAGATAGTAAAGTCTGCATAATTCCCAACTGCACATTTAGCAGAGCTGAGAAGAAATTTGCTATCCTCATCTTAACAGGAAACAGGAAAATTCCAGTTATGCTTTTTTTTTCTGTGAAGAACAAATATTTCTGCTGATTTTCTGTGGAAACTATGAACTGAAATACTTAGATTTTATTTAGATCTTGCAAATTTAAATACTTCCTATACTGAATTGTTTCCAAGTATTCTGGTCTCATGTCACATACAATCAGCCATTTGGGTATTGGCTGCCTCTCCTCACGTGTGCTGTCTAGACTGCATGTCCCATGTTGCCCTATGCTTGGTGCAGCAGTGGGCTTTTAGGCACACAGAAGACTTGCACATATGCCATGGGGCTCAAAGGTATGTTCAATCTATTGATTTTAAATACCCAGCTTGCATAGTGAAAAACTTATCTAAATTGTGAGAGTCCTGTAGTGCAAAAACACTTCAAATACTCATGTGTGGGAGAAATCCTCTATGCAACTGCTATTCTCTACCTTACTCTCTTCAGTAATAACTATAATGCTGCATTTCCCCTGCTCTTTCTAGTAGTGTCATTTGGTTTTCTTTGTAAAGATCATTATTTGAAACAATAAAAAATGCTATCATTTGTTTGTGGGAATTTACCTGAGGAGAAGTCTCTCATCAGGATCAATTTGGGAAGTGGGCTATAAAGGATTATCAGAATTCACTGCTATTCCTTGCACCCCTCACTGTCTTCCAGATAGTAGATATAAGCATTGTTTTTTTCTGGAAAGCTAGCTGAAATGAACAGTCCTTCTTAAAGTAATTTCATTTACCTTCTATTGACTTCTGTGGCTCCCATACTTGACTATCATGACATGACTTACTCCAGGATGTGTATTGAAGTCGATGTGTGGCTGCATATGGGATGAACTGGCAACTGCAATGTCCAGATGGCTATCCTGCAATGATGCAATGAAAGAAAGAAAGAAACAATAACTTAGAGTGCAGTGTTCAAGATCAGAATTCAGTGCAACTAGTTTTCAGAGCATGGCATTAGAATTTTCTTATGGGTTTTTTTGATGTTCTGCCTTCATAATAATATGAAGGGATGTTAAAGAAACATGATCTTTATCCAGATGTATTTGCAAAGAATTTAAGTTTTGAAGGTATCTGTATCTTCTTCCTTGGGATTGACTGGAGTGCAATTGATCTGTGAAACACATTGTGCAATGTGATTCTTATCAGACAATCATGAGGTGTTTTCGAATTTGAAGAAGTAGTGGATTTCTTATTCTCAAAAATAAGCACCATATGGTTTGTAACCAGTTCCCTGACTGGCCTCTCAGCTCATTTAGTCTCTGGCTTCCTGACAAAACTGCTGACTCTCTTTGGTCATGCATCAGAGAAAGCTATTAGTTTTAAACAGAATCCTTAACTTGTAAAAGAAAGCTTTAGTAACTCATGTCTGCAGTAATATGCAAATTTGATTTACTAGCATGTATAAAACAGGCTTCAGATCTGTGGAGAACATGTGAAAAGTTTCCAATACGTGAAAGCTTTGACAACTATTTCTTTTCTTTCTCATCAGGGTGTGGTGAACACTGGTTACAAGGACTTGCCAAACAGAATGGCTACTCAAGCCAGTAGCCTTTATTCCAGTAACATCTTGAAATTATTAAAGCTGTTTCTCCCAAGAAAGAAAGAATATTTTCGCTTTGAACAACAGGATGATTTAGATTATGGGGCTATTGATCATGTCATTAAAGGAATTTTGGTAATGAAGGTGAGTTTCAACACCACTTAATTTTTTTATAAAAACATATAAATTGTGTTGTATGAAAGCTATGATTGTTAGTTTAGTCATTCCAAGGAAACATTATCATTCAATGTCTACATGATAATGTGTGGGAGTTTCTTCCATCTTTCAAGCACAAAAATATGGGGCAAAAAGACATTTATAGAATGTTTGATCTGTAAAATTACTGTTGTACTGTAAACTTGTGTTTTTAAAGAATGTCTTACTAAGAATCAGCCTATCTCCTGGGCTACTGAATTGTGCCTTAAGTAATATGACTTCAAGTGCAAGATAGTTTATGGACTCAAATTCATATGCTTTGAACTAAAGTGCTGACAAGTAGGAATAGGTGAGCTCAAAAGGACTTCAAGAAATGCAAGTCCTTCCAACCCCAAATGGTTTGACAACACTCAGTATGTCTTTGTGCCAAGGTCAGGAGAGGTAGAGTGGAACAAGCAGGAATTTATCCTCAAAATATGAAACGTACTTGAACCCTGATACGACATCATTAGGCTATATCTTGCATAGTCTCTGTTGTAATAGCAGTAGCTCTCATATCTTTCTACATCCTTTGGATCTTTATTCTGGGAAGAGAAAAGGAACTAGGTATGCAGTTAAATCAGGAGATTTGTGAGAACTGATATTACCTGTATGTTGGCTGCAATTTTCTTTATGCAAGACTGTTGTTTGGTTTTTTTTTTTTTTCAATTAAGTTTATTTTGGATGTAGTAAAGAGGAAGGCTTAATTTCTGCAGTCACGGTGAGTTGGAGATTGACAGGAATCCATATTTGCCTCCAGGTAGCATTAAACCAAAGTACAGCCATGCTAAACATTTAAATATTGGCAGACAGGAATTACTGTTTCCGAAGAAAGTGTTTGTAAAGAAGCATATTCATGTTCAGCTTTTAAGGAATGTAATCTAGGATTTAGGTAGGTTTTCTTGTTTAACATTTGTTTTCTGGGCTTTATGTGTTTCTGTGTGGTTTTGACTTTGAGGGGAGAGTATTTTTGTTGGTTTTTTTTTCCGCTCTCCAGTATTAGGTGTATCACATATGAAATATATCAGGCCAAATCTGGTGCAGTAAGAACACAAAGATGGTTTTTCCAGCTGACTGAATTCAGTGGTTAGTGCTATTTTACAGACAAAGGGTTTTCGTAACCAGTATAAGGTCAAGACCAAATCCCATTCTGTCTGCTCATGTGAGTAATTCCACTAGTTTCAGAAGGACAAACAAGTAACCATGACAGAACTTTTTCTGAAGGGTACCTCCATAACATAATGAAAGGTAAGATACAATAGGAATTCATCCTAATTGTTTTGTTCTGCAATAGGAGGTGTAAAGTGTTATTTCAATAACCTTTCCCAAGTATAGTATCCCTTTCTATTAAAAAAAAAAGCACAAGAATAGGAAGAGGCATACTCTTACAATCTAGGAAAATTGTTGACACAACTGGAATTTATATAAAAGGTACAAGGGAATTAACTTATACATGTTTCTTCTTGCCAGTTTGGCATTTAAATGATGAGCAATGCTAGGAATAATTATGTAAAAATAAAATGAGATCCTGAAAGGTAGTGTGGATTAACACTGAAAAGCAGCAGGTGGTGGTAAATCAGGGTTTCTAACATCATGTTGCTTTCCAAGTGAAGGCTAAAATTTAAACTTTTTGGGATCTTTGGTGAATCACTGTATACCTTTTGTTACCAAGAAACTTCTTCTGATATTAATTTTGTATGAAATAAAGAGCCAACATATAGGTTAGGGACCCAATCCAGGGCCAATTAAAATTAACATAGACTGTTCTCAAAAGCTTTTGGATTAGGGCCTGTATATACTGCAGAACTCCAGATGTCATTATCTGTGTTGAAATATATGTAGGAAATGGAAAATGAATCATATAGCAAGGTTTTGATTATGTTGAATCAGATTTTTCTCATAAACAAGATTGTTACAGTCTTTGTGTTAAATGTCTTTAAAAATAATGATAGAATGAAAAAAAGAATAATGCAAATGGTGAAGTGAAGGATACATGCAGCACACCTTTTCAAGGGTTCACTACCTTCAAAGCTCCTGTTGAAGGTAAATGAGTAACAATAGAAATATCTATGAACTCAAGGAAAGCAATTTTTGGTGGCACAGAAAGTTTTCTTCCTTCTTAGAGGAAGAAAAAAAAAAAAAAGAGAAGTCTGTTTCACTTAACAAACCATTCCATAACCAAGCTTTGTACAGCATCTGAAAGACCTTTCTTACTGCCTCCTCCCAGGGTCATGGACTTAAAATGTTTTGTCCAAAGTACCATCCTTGTTTGAAGATCTGTTCTCTTTGATTAATATTGGGCAATTTGCGTGCAAGTTTTAATTTTTTTATTAAAATCCTCCTAAAATGATAATCCAATTGAAAATTAAATTCATGCGATCTCCAAGATTGAGATTGTGATACGTTTCTACCCTGAGCTTTGTCTTCATCTGAGATATTTGTACAATGATTTGCTCAGTAAATATACTTGGGTATATTTAACAAAACATTGTGCAAGTGATGACAAAATATGTCTCTAAAATATTATATTATCTTGGATTGATTAAATGATCTAGTCTTTTCCTAAAGAGGGAAAAACATTTCCTTAAACCACTAACACATATGGTCAAAGAAACTAGTACTGGGAGCAATAATATTTTCTCCCAAGGAAGTATTGTTGAACTCTTTGTGTGGTCTTGCATCTTTTAACAATGTTCAGATGCTACACTGTGGTCTGTATTCCTACTAAAGCAGTAAAGGTTGTGAGAAGTCATTGGGGAATTTGACATATTTATTTATTTTTTTTTAATAAACTATTTCTCCATATTTGCCCAAGTGGAATATTTTTTAAAGAAATCTAGTTTGGCAGTCCCCTATGCATCTGCTGGATCCTGGGGTCCCCAATTCATCCTCAGTTTGACAAAGATTCCATTATTCCAAAGTTAGTTTTCTGGCAAAAACAATGTCTACAAGTTATGCATGTTTAAAGTCACGTGCAGGAAATGCCTTCTGCTGTCATGGGTGTCAGTGACATTTCAGTGGAAGTAGGGTTTGGGTTCAGTGCCTTGTTTTATGATTAATAAAGAAAAGTGCTGGTTTAGTCTTCTGAGTGCATACTCTTTTTTCTTTATAGGTTTGGCATGTATTTTAGGACTGACTCTTGTTTATCCTAATCCTTCTTTTATTCAAATAGTGACGAGATTTGTTCTTGCTTGGAATGGTGGTTATCACAATACCCAGGAAGTCACACCTGGCCTCCATTTGCCTCTGATGCCAGAAATTGCATTTATTATTGCTGAGTGTATTGTCTGCTGCTTTTTTACGTTGTGTACTTCATTATGAGAGATTTTATTTCAATTTCATTAGGAGGGACTTACAAGAAATCAAAACAAGATTAATGACTTACCCAAAGTGAATTACAAATGAAATTACAATTTAAGTTCCTGCCTCAAAACTTTTACTCCAGGCACTAAATAATATTGTTTTCATATTACTTAGATCCATGGTGTGTGTTCCTACACAGAAATTTTACTGGCAGCCAAAGTTGCCAAATAATGATAACTGCTTGTAAATACAGGAATACTGACATATAAGCATCAACTTTATACCCATTGTCTCAACAGTAAATATACATATTTCTGTGAGTGACAAGATGACTAAAGAAGAAAAATGTTTAAGAGAATTAATGGGAATAGTGAGAAGACATGATGAGAACTTTGATGTCATCTCAGGTATATCTGTCTATATTCTTTGCTTTTTCATCTGCACAGGATCTGCATAATACCCTTTTTGTCTGACAAATAGGATGTTTCTAAAAAAAGAAGAATGCTTCTTCAGGTCATGAAACTACTAGGTTAAGTTTCCCAAAGATACACAAGTATCTTTGTTTGGTACACAAGTAGCTAGGTTACTTTGTCTAATTGAGATACCACATGCCTTTGCCATGATATAGAAGTGCAAAACTGCATGTGGGAATAATAATAGACTTATTTTCCCGATAGCATACTTATCTCTGAAGTTCAGTATGTCTAATGCTAGGTTTCTGTTAATAATCAGGTATCAAAATCAGTAACCTGATTTATTTTTTTTAAAAAAGGACAGCCCCTGAAGTCTCTTCTTGCTGACCATGAAGGTGAAAAATAATTACGGACTTCTGGATCGTAAGACTGACTATTCAGGTGTGGAAAACCTGTAGCTAAAAATATTTGCAGAGATGTGCATAGAAGAGAGGGATAGATTAAGGTAAATTGATTCAAGAGACTCACTGGAAATAGCTGCAGTCAAGATGCACTTTCATATTTTAGTCTGACCACTCTTACACTGAGACTACCCATCCACAGGTAGGGTTTCCAGCTGGAAACTTCTCTTAGAATCATAGAACGGTTTGGGTTGGAAGGAACCTTCAAAGGCTGTCTAATCCAACCCCTCTGCAATGAGTAAGGGCATCTTCCGCTAGGTCAGGTTGCTCAGAGCTCTGTCTGAATAAAAATTTTAACAATTTTGATTTTTTTTTTTTTAATCTTACAGGTGAAATTTAATTTCTGAACAGGTGATTTCTTAATTATTCAGAATGCTGGATGTTTTTCAATAACTTACTCCAGAATATGATTATCTCTGCCTTCTTCCTAAAGCAGCATTTAAAGGAGGATATGGTACCCTTCTATGCCATTTAACATAACATTGAACAGGTTATTCAATGTTCAGCATTCTTCTGTTAAGTAATTCAAAACTAGGAGAGTGGTCTGTGCTAGCAAACCTAGCCATACGAGCAAGCAAAGAACCTAATCCTGCCTGAAATATTAATGCTACGAGCAGTGAGGAACAAGGGATATGTGCAGAATTAGGCCCTGCAGGAAAACCATTCACTTATATGGGCAAATATTTGCCACCCTTCTTCATTAGATCATGGAATTTGTTATCCCTAGGGCCAGGGAGACAATTTTACAGCCTTTTTGTTTTCTACTGTCCTTATTTGAGCATATTCCTTTGACTGTACTGTTTCATTCAAGAGAAAACAGCCTTTCATTGCCAGTTCCATAATGTTCAGTTAGTTACAAAGCAGCATTCATCAAAGGATTTAATTCATTTGCAGAAGTACCAATCTGTATTTAGTTTAGTTTATAAGTGCATCAGGAGAGAGACAATATTTACTTTTATCTGCTCTTTTTTAAATCTACATCCTGATGCATGTGGTGTTCAAAACTTATTAAAACTGAGCAATTTCTTCCTAGGGGTAGATTCTAATTGGCAATTATCTTTAGTATAGACAGAGAAAGGTGGTATTTTGCACTAAAAGAAGACAGATAAAGGAGGTATATTTCAGCACTAAATCTGGAAGAAATGAGGTGTTGGACTTCATTAATTCTTCAAAGTTTTTCAAACAGTACCATTGCTGGAGGGAAATCTGATGCATGTCCTGGAACTTACTAGAAGGTTACATGGCAGTCAATATAGAAAGTAATAAAGGCTATTTTCCAAACGGTTATTTCACAGTTAGTTTTATGTTAGAACCCCATTCTTTGAAATGATATTGTACTGCCATGCCAGAATAGCTCATGTATATTAAAAGAATAAAGTAAAGCATTTTGCTTTGTGCTATAATGCATGGAGGGAATAGATGAATAAAATCTTAAAAAGTAATAAATATTTAAGACTGACAGAGATCAGACTGAACTAAAAGCTGTAACAGGTATTTTCAGTTTATATTCTGCAAACAAATAAAGGAGCCTTTCATTCTTACACTTAGATTTTGACCTGATTAATTGTGAGGACCAGGCTAATAATTAAACACTGGATCAAAATTATATGCTGCATTGTTGCTTCTTAGAGATAAGGTGTGAAATCCCTGAAGCTAACTTTTTTTTTTCCTAGATGTCTTACGTATGAATACTTGAGATGTGTTCTGGGAAGTTGATTTTGTTACTTCTTGCTGCTTGTTATGTTGCATCTTTTCCATAAGCCATAGTACAAGCCACATCAATACAATCATACAGCTAGTCTGTTTAACCTCAGGTGTTCTCAGGATACAGTATATATAAAAACTTGCTTCATCTCAGCATTGTTAATGTCCTTATATGACAGTTTCCCTTCTGTCAGATTTACGTTTTTGGATTTAGACTTCTGAAAAGCCCATAAATATTTCTTGAGGATACCAGCCAACACATGGTCTTTGGCCTTTACAATGTTCCAAGAATGTTCAATGGCTATATTTGTCTGATAGTTACGATTTGAGCATCATGGGTTTTTCTGATCATTTTTGACCATACTTTATAATCATTCAGTGATGCAGGTTAACAGACAATTTATTATTTAAAATTGTCACCATGTGCTCTTTAAAACACCAAAGGAAGTCTGCATGATTACTAAATGAAGTCATGTAGGAATTTCAGAACATTTTTAATATCAAAACATCTAAAATCAAAATAAGAGACAATGTGTACTTCATATTTAATTTGATAAAATATACTGCTTTTGCCCATGAGGATTATAGTGTCTAAAACAGTTTTAAATTTGTCCGGTACTGGACAAACCTAGGAAAGGTGTAATATCTTTCATCTTGAACTAATGTGATAAGTATTTTTCTCTTGATACAGAGGATTAAGAAATAAGCCTGAAAAATAATAAAGAATGAGGCAGTAGTTGAGACATAGTAGACTAATATTAGAAAACAATATGACAGTGTTGATGGTAATTGAAAACATGTACTCCAATATATGTCAATGGATCCTGCAACTGAGCTGCTGGGATGCTAATTAGTTTCATGGTCGCTTGGTGGATTGATGTCAAAGAAATACAGAAACCAGAAAATGTGGAAGGAGGAATGTGCAGGAGCCTTACAATCAGAAATGGGTACTTGCATTAATAAACTGAGAAGAAACCTTTCTCATCTTTGAAATAAACTATTGGTTCTTCTTCCTCCTCCAGATTTTAAAACCCTTCCAATGCCTTTGTATTCTTTTACAAAGAGTAAAGCTTTGTACAGCAATGATACATGTTCTTATTTTTTTTTTCCTTTGGTTTTGTTTTCAGATGATGTGTTTTGGTTCAGTTGTGTGCTGTGCTATTTTTGTTTTGAATCTATGAACTGCCACAGTTGATCTGAATTAGAGTTTTATCAATTTGAAGGAAAATAAATATTTTTAAAATTGCATGTAGTTTTAATGCTGCATCTCTGAGGATTTTGTATCTGATGCTATGGAGGCCAGCAGACATTCTCAAAGGTTGAGGCTGTAACTTGGTAAGAGAGAAGAGGGGAAGGTACTACTTCTTTGCCAGTTTGTCACTTAGATTGTAGCAGTCTTCTATTGTGTTCAGAGCCATTTTGCCTGCCTTGGTTCTCTGTAGGCAAAATGTATTTGGAAACTGGCGGATGCATCTGCACAACTTTCTCCCATATGTAAGAAACAGTGGCTTCAAAAGAGCTGTTCTGGCTCTGTTTCTTACAAGCTGTCATCTCAAAATGTTCTAGCGATGTATTTTTGGAAAAGACTTAAATTAGGTTAAAATTTCCTATAACTATTATATTTCTATTTAATTGTACTAAAAGGAAAACAGCATTAAAAAGTAAACAGCCTTTTCTTGCTCAATGGTCTGTTTATGCTTTGAGTATGAAACACAGTGTAATATTTTGTTTTGGATCTAAATCATTTAATTTTGCAGGTCTTACCATTGCAAAATGAATTGAAATCTCTGACCTTCCTCAGCTTGTATCTGCATTTCACAGTCTAGTTGGTTTGGCAGCAACAGCTCTTATGTGTATTGCCAAGTATGCGATGGAATATCCACACCTTGATGTTTACCCTTCTGCCAAGGTTCTCAAAACTGTGGCATATCTGGCCACTGTATGGAGATGTAGCATTCAGTGCTGTTTTAGTGGCTTCTGGAAAACTGCTGGGTACTCTTTAGTCTGTCACATGAAATTAGGGTGAATCAGAGGCCTTGTTTTGCTTTCCTCAAAATACAGTTGAATCCTAGGAGGAGGTAAGGGCTAATTTAGCTCCTTTGCAAGGGTAGGGAAGTAGCCTTATACAACTTAGCTTAACAAATTTGGTAGAACTGGAACACAAGGAGAAGAAAGTTGGTGACTGACTTCTGTGTTGATTAGGAGAGAAGCTGATGTTGGTCTCAAGGATTTAGTTTGCTGGATTGTCTAGAGGGTGTTTGTTTAACTAAGAGTCTGACTTAGATTCCGTACAGCATTACTCCTAAGATTCCTATGTGAACAACTAATGGCTAGAGGAATTATAGTAAGATCTTTTAGGTCCCTCTGTATCAATTATTTTCTACTGTGATGACATACAGCTATTGAAGCTTTTTGTTATGAATAATTTGTCCTATTTTCTACTACAAAGCAATCGTATATCAAACTGTTTTTGTTTCCTATAATTAATAGGCTGCAGTAGGAGTCACTCAGAACGATAGGAACTGATACACTTCCACTTCTGACAATTCCTTCCAAAAAAATTACTAAGTTCTTGTCTTGTATCTGCAATAAGTGGATCTTTCGTCTTCCAGCTAAACTAATTTCCAAGGAGCCCAGTATCTTTGATATTTTTATTCTGTGTCTGTAGTCTATCTTAAATTCCAGCACTTTAGCATTGAAGTATTTTAGTACTGAAGTCAGTACAGCATTAGAGTAGCCATGCTCACTTCCAGCTGAACATGGCACCATTTCTACTTAGGCACCATCAGTTGAATGCTGGCTTGATCACAGCATCCATGGCTAGTATGATGATTGCTACATTGGATCCGTGCTGCACCCCTGCATTAGTGTGTGATCTTGGTGTTAGAGGACTCCCCTTGATAATGGCAATAGTATCAAGAGAGCAATTTTTGGACCTCTTCATTGCAAATAAATGTAAGGTTTTTGCACGCACATCCAGTGCTTGCTGAATGCTAGCCACAATGTAGCCTTGCACATTAGCTGAAAAATTTGGCATAAATTATGAGGAATCAACAAAGTACTCTGCAGAATGTTTATCTAGCCCTATAGAAATTCCATAACAAGTCTGCAAGACCCTTCAGGATCCCACAAACCACACTGCAGGGATCCAAAACTTTTTAGCCAGCAGCAGTGCTGTAAAATAAGCTGTGGATGTTTATCTAGTCAGATGTATATGTAATCCTAGCCATTGCTGTAACTGTGGACTAGTTTTGGAAAGAATAAGGTCTTGTCCTGCAAAATAACAAATGATTTCAGCTCCTATTAAGGCTGTATAATCTTTCATCAAAAGTTCAAAAGGCATATCTGCTTACATGACCAAACCCAATAATGATCAAAGGTGACAATCTTCTGCTAACTGGGTGCTTGAATGAACTTTTATTAGCTTTTGTTTCACTTATTTAATTCTTCAGGAATTATAATTTCTTGAAATGTTAATTTATCTTTTTCCCCTTTTGTGTTTAGTAAATTCCAGGGCCTGACACTGACAGCTGTAGGTGGAGCAAATATGCCTGTTACTAAAATACCAGTTACTCTGGCTGAACCTTGGGTGCAGCAGAACTTCTTGACAACAGTCTTGACAACTGTGGGTTTCTTGACTTGTTCCTCTGGATGGAGCTATTCTGTCATGTGCTGTGTGTGTGGTAAGGACATACCACTAGTTTGTCCCCTTTTCTGTGTGAAATAAAACCAGGGCGTCTACTCTGGAAACTTTCAAAAATAAATAAGATGTTGCAGGAGATTGGATGACTGGACTGGCTCCCTGACAATTTTGCTCATAATGGTAGTAAATAATGAAAAGTTACAACTGGATAGATGTCTGGTGGGTTTTCTAGAATTAGGGTTTGGCAATGAACTCCTTAAATGCCAAGAACAGCAAAGAAACGAGAGCATGTCTGGGTTGCATGATGTGGAGCTGTATAGAGATATCCAGCCAACTCAAGGATTGCAAGCAGTATGTGTGTGCTCGAAGAGCTCAAGCAGTTCCACGTGGCACATCACTGAACAGTGTAAGCATGCTAACAAGTACAGTTGTGGCTGGTCACAGGCATGGTGGACTGGGTATTGACTGGCACTTGTACATCAGCATGAGGATTAAATTGGCCTTGGGAGGGTTGATTCCTTCATATCAGAGTGGTGGTCTTACACCCTAAGAGAACTTGCATAGGTTTGCCCAAGTTCTAGCTGTTCTGTGTATAAACAGTTCCTAGTACACTGAATCTGTCACTTGAACTTTAAAAACAACTAGGAAAAGCAATAGCAGCAATGTGATTTACTCATAAAACCAACAATGTAAGGTAATATATTATAAAATGCTGCATGGCTTTCACTGAAGGATCTCACCCAGCAACTGACTTTGAGGAAATGGGAAATGTTAAATGTGCTGTTTCATAACAAGCAAGACAGGAGATGTTATTTAAACAAAGAACATCTTTGTTTTGCTAGGGAAACATGTTAAGGTAGTTTAGGGAGGAGAAGAAAAATAGTTTTAAAAGGGCTGGAAAACAGTATTTTCTCAAAGGTGTATCTGAAAATCTGTTTGAAATATGTGATTTTTATGCCAAGTGGGATGCTGAAGCTTTTTTTTCTTTAAAAAAAAAGGAAAAGGCCATGCAGTACTGAACTGTTGAACCATTGCTGTATCAGCTTCACAGCTTGTTAAAGTAAACTTTAATGAGCTGAAGAATATGCAGTCTGCCTTCTCAAACAAACTACATGGGAACTAACAGCAAATGAACTATTTATTTTGGTATTCTTTTCATGGACTTGGAACTGCTGTTTTGACCAATATGCTCATTTAATATGTTCACCTTTAGGCCATGATCAGATCTTTGCCAAATGTCGTGTTTTGGGGGGATATGTCACAG
The DNA here is from genome assembly GCF_033815535.1 of Pezoporus flaviventris. Taxonomy (NCBI): domain Eukaryota; kingdom Metazoa; phylum Chordata; class Aves; order Psittaciformes; family Psittacidae; genus Pezoporus; species Pezoporus flaviventris. The sequence goes on from NW_026892554.1 coordinate 11,125,470, forward strand.
CATCTACAGCAGGAAGGAAACGTGTGGAATTTTGGAACTTGCATTGAAACTGGGTTAGACCAAGCTATTGAAATGATAAAGGAGACCAATTCTATTGTTATGCAGATGAGAGTTGAGGTATTTGTGGTTCAGTTACTCAGTAGTAGGGTTTTCAACTTACCTGGGGTCTTGCATAACATTTCACTCTTCCTTTAACCACGCCAGACTCTTGTTTCGACTTAATTTGAATCTATCCAGTTCGTGCTTGTTATGTAAATACTAAAATTGTTAAATACCTCTTCCCTCCTTATATGCGACCTGTGTCTCATCTGATGTTAGCAGTTTATACCATCCTGGGCTTTGCCCATAAATACAGACCTCTAAGATCATGCCTAATCATCTCTGTTCCTATGTATATGGTCTGCTTCTGTGGAAGCTGGAGTATCCCGAGCTTCCCAGAAGAGTACCAGCTTTCTTTATTGTGAAATCCTAAGCCTGCCAAGTCACTTACTTGCAGACTACCTGAGTGCACACTATTAAAGCATTGCTGAGCTTCACCTTGACAAGTCTACTCTTCTTTGATGCCAGATTTTATCCTTGATTTTAAGTGTTACAGGGCACAGATTTTGCTTTCTTGTCTGTTGCAGACTAGTGCTAAGTACTAACTGTTATTTTAGTGATGTACAAATATGCAAGAGACTTGGAAATATGCATTATGGACACTCAAAATACAATAAAAGCTAAGAAGGGATTGTAACAAATGTTTGGTCACAAAACACAAGGCTTTATTTCTTCTTTCCAGTGTTTGCAGTGAAACCGTTTGTTCAGATGTATTTAAAAAGCATAACATTTTTGTGACTTAGTGCCTACTTGTCACCTGTAAACCCATTTAATTCGGTGTCCTGGAAGTATGCAACATTAGTGAAAGCTGAATACTGATTGTGATGTAGTGATCTACAACCATAATTACAGTTCTAATGAAAAAAGCTGCTTAACTACAAGTGTCACACCTGGTAACACAGCATAGATATTGGCAGGACTATGCCATGTGTGTGATGATACAGCACAGGGCACAAGGGCTGATCAAGACCCTAGACCTAAAACTGCACTGCTCTTCCTTTCATCACGCTTATGACACTGGTCATATCCTAGAATTTTGAAGCTTTACTGTTGATATATATTCCAGCTATGATGTCAGACTTGCTGTTTATGATTAGCCCTCAATGAGCCTCACTTTATTATCTGTGAACCCTGCTTGGAATTTTTTCATATTAAAAACTAGCGAAGGTCTCTAGCACAGAGCTGAGGATACAGCGCATTTGGGTGCAAATCTTAGTTTACAACAAATAAATATGAGGTGAAGTCACTGAAGTTAGTCCCTCGTTGTGTTAATTCTCATAAAATAAAAAATATCTTGCTCTTCCTAAAAATGCGTAACCCAGCACTGCTGAGGTTTATGCAGGGTAGTTCACTCAGATTCCCCTAAGAATGGCAAGCTTTGGCAAATGTTCATTTTCAGTTTGCAACAATAACCAAAAAGGTTGTGCCACGCTATTTTAGAAGAGTTTAATTTCTGTAGGATAACTATAAATGGAAAACACTAACAGAGATGAGGAAACATTCAGTTTTCACACATCCCATCTACAGGACATCAGAGCCACTGAGTTGAAATGTGTCCGCTAAATCATTCTTCTTTCATTTTGCAAACAATCTGCAACAAATTGCAAGAAGTTATAGTGTTTTATGAATGCATGTGAGCAAAAGATTATGGTTCCAAGTATGCAGGCAAAAATCCTTAAAGAAAACAATTTTTATGCACTGATTGCCTGAAGCTATTGAGAACTTGCTGTGTAGGTGGTTGGTATGTCTTGCACTCTGCTGGAAGCTCAGGTGAGCCTAGGCCTTTTCTCCCCAACTTGTGGGTGTTACAAGCACTGTATATACCTACAGTTGTAATCAGGCAGACTTCTCCAGCTGACCCAAGAATACAGTTGGCTTCTTTCAGATGCAGCTGCATGAAGCCCTTAGCCAAATGGATGGGTCATCATGATGAGGGGCCTCTGAAAGGAGAGGGATATGGAAAAAGAGGGAGAGAACTGCCAAAGTGCCTCCCCCAGCAAAGCAGGCTGCTGTACAGAGCAATGTTAAGTGCTGTTGTTTTTGTGTAGTCACATTAAAAAAATCCAACAGAAAACACTCAAAGTCCTGGAAATTCATTGTTAGTCAAGATGTTTATATACTCTTCCCCTGAAGATTAAAGAAATTATTTTTAAAAGGGTCAGAGACTTTATTTGCTGTAAAATACTGAATTCCAAATAGAATGCAGCAGTGTTAAAAGCACCCACAGACAGACACACACACACACACACACACATACACATACACATATCAGTGTTCAGAGTGTTAATGATTTGTGGTTTTAATTTTCACTTTTTTCTGTATAGGTTCTAAGTTTGGGAGTACGGCAAATCTTTCCTAATATATTCCATACTGCATAAGTAACGAAGGCTGTAACAGCTGTGATTATTTCTCTGGAGATGTGTATGATCTGTAGCATCAGGAAGAAAGGCAAAAAATGGCTCTATACTGCCTCTAGGCTTCCCTCTCCTGAGGCAGCCAACTATTAAACCAGAGCCTATGTAGGCCACTGACAGATAGGGATCTTTTAATTTCAACAGCACCTCCTCAGATTTTTGTATCACCTTGCACTGGCTGTATTTCTTTTGCATAAAAATCTTCACTGCTTTATCTGTTTTAGAGCTGCTCTGCATTTCTGGACCCAGCTTAACAGGTGGGAGTCAAATGAGATTATTTTGTTCCAAGCAAATATGCAGATGATAGCTTGTGAAGGAAGATTTACAAGCTAAATTGAATATCATGGGATCTTGAATTTACTACCTTTGAGAAGATTCCATCTCAAATCTTTTCAGCTGACAGTCTTAAAATGTTTCTCACTCACTGTCCATCCTGTAAACTCAGTCTGGGAAGGTAAGATGATGTATCCACCTTTCATAAATGACTGAAATAGCAGTAGCTTCATTGCTGTAATGAGGCTGATCTGCTTGCATTGTTGTATCTGATAGTTTGTTGACATTACATTTCCACGTATTATAGGAACTTGGCAGGGAAAACTAATGTTTCTGTATTAGACTGCTTTTATTCCCCTTTTCTCAAAGTAGACCTATGGTTGGTTGTCTTTCACTTGGAGGCTGTTCTCTATGTAACAGTACACTAAATTCCTTTGGCTCATGCCTCTCAGTTACTTGGAGGCCTGTTGCAGAAGATATAAAAATCAGTTCTGTTACAGCCAGGACATCCTTGCCTTCTCTGGTTGCCAGGCTCCTGGGAGGCATAGCCAGCCCTGTTGTTAAAAAGGTTAACAGGAATGGGAGCTGGAATGTAATGCTGATTTTAATAAGGACTCTAGGAGACCGAACAGATGTACAGACCATTAAACTTGACTTCTCTGGGCAAACTGTGAGCAACTCTTAAAAAAAAGAACGAAAATTGCTAGGCACATGGGTGTGTTTGGCAGATGAGTCACTGCTGCTTTTGCAGATGTCACATTTAGATGTCACAGTAGTTTCTCCAGTAGTTCACCATTCGCCAGCACTGACTAGAAGGAACTATTGACAATTTTTAGAGGTATGTTCTACCATCTTAACCTAAGCTGTGCAATTGCTTGCTCTACTGCAAGGCTAATTCCTGGACCTACAATGGACTGTCTGTAAATGGAATGCTCCTTGCATGCAGCTATGGAACTGGAACTGAACCAAACAGAGATTGTAGATTTGGACTGTAAGTGAGCAGTGTTGAAATAAACTACGTGGTACAACATAGTGGATATCATCCTCAGATTCCACATTTGTGCTGTATTTAGTGACCTCACTAGGGCCTTGCGTAAGACTGCCTCTAAATTATAGGAGTATTTATTTTCATGGTATCTTACACAGAGAATGCACAAAATTTTTTTAATAGTTTTTGTTAGCACATGTCACTGCCAAGATTTGATTCTAGGTTTGAAGATCAACAGATGGACCTAATTCTTTTAATTCAGATGAAACAACAAATTGTCATCATTTATTGTATGCTTGATTAATGCGCTTTGGTGTTGTCTTGATAACTTGAAGCAGTGGCTTTTCCTTTCATAGTAACACATTTTTTAATATAGTTCCTTTTTGTTTCAGATACAGACTTGGCTCGGGTCACTGGTGCAAATGACATAGTGAACTCAGCAGCAGAGGAAAACCCTGATTCTGTTATTGCTAGCATGCCAATATTGGAACTCTGGAAAGCCAAAAAGGTACAAAAACCAATGGCAGAGATCAGTACAGTGTTACTTACGTTGATTTCTTGCAAGTGCCAACATGGAAACATCTAAACTGATGCTTCTAAAGATGAATACACATAGGCACCTGTGTAACTGAAAATGGCCACTGCCTATAAAGAGGGTAGAACTTTGCAGGGACCTACAAAGAGGAATCCTGGCCATTTCCGTAGGACCATACATATGTCAAACAGCTACAGTATTGAACATTACCTTGCCTGCTTGAATCTACCATGTTAGTTTGTATGGACTTCAAAAGTTTCAAGATTTCTTGTTTCTTACCCCATTATATTCCCCCCTCCCCAGTGGATTCTCCTTTTAAAATGAAAAAAAAAAAAAAATCAGGCTATGCCTATGTTAGAGATTATTCTGCATATAAGAGTTTGACAGTATAGTTTTGCTGGCAAATTTCCTGGCAACTGCTTCAGGCATTGGTTTTAAACCAGCTCCCCAGATCAAGTCAGCCACATTCAAGGAAAAGTTGAAGCCTTTGGCAATGTAAAGGTCTTTTGCCAACGTAGTCATGACAAACAGAATGCAAGCATTTTTTGTACTCTGAACTGCATAGGTATGCAGGTCGAAGCCAGTATTGTAACCACACTTAAATATGTTTTGAGGTTAAAAGAGCTAGTAAAGCAATCCAACTGTTTTAAGTACACTGAGGTGCTTTACATGTTTCTGATGATCGAAGCTGTATCAAGTTACTTCCTTGTCTGCTGTAAATATAAAAAAAAAAACACCCCAAACAAATCAACCCCGAAACCCCAAATCAGGCTCTGCAGCATTGATATGGCCCAAATGAAGACTGTGAACAGAGAAAATGAGATAGAATGTTTCAGCTGCATAGCCTAATCACTAGAAAATGCAGGTTCAGGTCAAATGGAATTCATGCTGCATTTGGCAAACAATTTAGTCATGAAACTGAAAGCCCCACCTACCCCCCCCCCCCCCCCCCCAATTTTGGAAGAAATAAAATATTCATGACGTTTTTGAAATATGTAATTTCTATGTAGCATTAAGCAGCAATCTTTGAAATTAAGTCTGTAGCTTGAGCAAACTTTTTTGCTGGAACCAAAGTATTGTTGTTCTGTAGAAAAGGCACTAAGGATAGATTATATTTAGACTTAGAAAGAGTCTGATTCTGTTCAATTCATTAGCATCTGTCTCCAAAGCAAATAGTTCCAGGAATTGTACTATAGCAGACCTTTAGGCTCTGAGGGTGGCATTCAAGTATGGTTTAAGAAAAAGACCCTCCAAAATTGAGTGCATCCTAGGAATGTTTTTTAGAATTCAATTTTTAGTAGAGTAGAAGCAAGGTTTTCCATATGGAAGCCAGCCTGACTCATGATGATGAAAGCCTCAAGAGTCCTAAGTTTGTTCGGAAACCAGGACTGGTAGACATTAACAGATAGACATTGATATGGGTAGAGATTATATGCAATCATTGTTAATACCATGTCTGTTGAAGATGATACTGAGACATAAAATGCCACCAAAAAATGAAGAGTTAATATTATTTACCTCACAGACAACTTCTTTAATAAAAGTTACACGTTATTCCAGATCATATGCACAAAAAAGTATTCTTACGGAATAAAGGCCAGGTCTAGCCTCACTTCGGTAGTACAGAAGGTATAAAATTCACAGATTAATAGGTTTACATGCTGTTGTTTGCCAGAAAAATACAATGTAATAAACACTAGCATAAACTGAGGAATTTATAAACTAATTGCATATTATTAATAAAACCCCAAAATATCAGAGAAACACTTGTCTCTGGTTTGGTTATTCTCTAGTAAATAATCAAAAGACAACAAAGAAATCATCATGTTGCATGATATACAGTATGAATTTTCCATCAAGGGTTGTATCTACGTATGTTCACTGTAGGTGTTCCTGCCCACAATTACTTGGGGCAAATACATTTTCCTTCGTACCAGGGAGGCTGCACTCTTGCTCCTTTCTCCCCTTCTCTGCTGAACTAATGGTGGAGCATGATCCACAGCACTTCCTCTGCGCAGGTGAGTCAGAATTTCTGTGTAGTTCAACATGCTCTGGAATTGTCTTTGCGGTTTTACAATTGTAGTTGTTTTGGAATAATCTGTTTACCCCTTTGGCCTCTTTTGGCATGCCCTGTTAAGCCTGGATAGATGGATGAAGATGTGCTAAACTGTTTTAACAAATAATATTTTGGTGCTGCTTGGAAATGCAGAGAAAACATGATACTTTCAGACAGCAGCAGGGAACTACACTAGACTCATTAGCAACAATACTGGGAGTGGTGAAAAGGTATGAAATACTATTTGTTTTTTCCAGTGTATTGTTTGGAGGGATAATACAGCAGTTGTGCTGGTTAGTGGATCCAAACGTAACAAAACAATTTCTAGTCAAAGTATTCATCTGTGTACATTCAAAGGCACAGCTGTATGTCTGCATACAGGCTCAGCTGTATGGCTGTATCTAATTAAAATATACATTTGATCTGTACATATAACAGTTTAATCTTTAATTTTGTAAACTCTGATACCATGCTTTGATTTTCTTTGTATGTTCCGTAAGATAGAAACAGCATAAGAGAAAATCTTTGGCTTCTGCCCTAATGCACTTACTGCTATGATGAAGGTATGTTACTGATACTTACACATACACATGTACTTCTATACAGCTCTTCTAGCCCTATTGTTGGAAAATTTTACCATGAGAACTGTTGAAGTAATAATATTCAACCTTTAGATTTCATGCTGAGTTCAACTGTGTAGAGATGTTAGTCGGAAATTAACTTTGTAGGTAAGGGAAGTGAAGCACACATGATGATAGGGTGAGCACCACTTGGGTATACCGGTGTGGAGCATTCTCTTCTGTTTGCTCTTCGGTGGTATGTTTCTAAACATCCTATTACAATACCAGTGGTCTGAAAAGTCAGCAGTAAAATGAGTTGATTTGAATGGGAGAACACCACCAGTAGTGCTAAAGTTATACAAAAATTCCCTTTTCCAGTGAAGTGAAAATACAAAGTCTGTTTTGTGTTAGAGAAGTAGTTCCCACTTCTTGCTATGGGACTCATGAAATACTTGTATTTTTTTTTCTGACAGGTACTGGTGAAGAAACCACACCATAATTTTAAAGTTTAATGTGATACATTACTTTTAAAATTCTACAGCGTCTGACTTCTCTTCAGAATCCATAAAATGGCAGCAATATCTTAACTTTCTCAACAGGCGTACAGGAAGAATGTAGTAAATTTTTCATATGAATGCTTACTTTGAATGGTGGCATTACTAAGTGTCACCAGTCAAAATCAACGTTCTAACTTACAACAGCATTGGAATTTTACTCAAATAATGTGTCTCAAGACAAGGGATAACAGTTCAGGAACTATGGTGAATTGTTCAGTACATTGATGGGTGATCTCATAATCTGGTATCAATAGATCAGTAATTTACTGCCACATGATCTCTTCATCTTAGTGGGAAAGCTTTCCTGTTTTAACATTGCTGCAGTCACCATTAAGTTTTGTGTCACAAACCAAGTTTGAATTCAGCTGATGCTCAGCATTTTGGAATTCTTTGAGACAAGTTAATGGTGTGTATTAATGGCATTATAGTAAATGATAGGAAAGTAGTAGGAAGTTTTTCACACACACATGCCTCCCCTTATTTTGGTATTTTCAAAGACATGTATAGGTGGAATAGATTTTTGCATCCTTTTCTGTAAGTATGCTACGACTTAGTTTATGAATATAGACTGATTTTTAAAGCATTCTGGCAAAATACTGAAAGTCAGTGAGACAAGAACAGATTGCTGCGTTAATTCTACAGTTGGGCCTGGAGGAGCCTCTGTGGAAAACCAGTTGGACTCAAACTATTAAAAATAAATAAAAAAGGCAAGGAGAAGTAGTAAAGGATTTGAATCAGGTGCGATTACAAGTGCTTTGGAAGCTGCTTCTGTAGATTCCAAGTTGCCATCTCTTTTCAGTCTCAGTATATCTTTACCCCACCCATGCACTGATATGATCCTCTATTCAACCTAGGCTTGGAACATTTGTGCTACCTTCCAGGAAGAGAATTGTTTTTTGCAGCTCCCTCTTACTCCTTTTGAGAAAAGGATTAAATAGTGCCTCTGACCAAACATACAGGCATGCTGAAGTGAAGCCACTTCATGCTCCTGGCCAAACAAAGAACAAAAATACCCACAATAAGCAAAAGCAGATGGCTTCAGTGGCAGGAAATGAATGAGCCAGACTGCAGGTAAAATAGTTCTCTGAGCACACTGCGGAGCTTTGTAATGACAGGTTCTTTGTTATCTGGGGCCTCCCCACAGGAGGCCAGATGTCTTCTGTTGTGAAAGGAGATAGATAGAGATGCTCTTCCTTTTCCTCCCCCTTTAACTTATGGCTGTTTAAGTTACTGCTAATGGAAGTAGAAGCCTGTTTACCTCCTTGCTCTCTGATGTTTTTGGAAACAGAAGAGATAGTTAGTGCAGGGGTATTCTGATATAAAAGAGAAGGCCCAGAACTGGCCTTTACCTCCCCATGACCTTCATTTTAAAGAACAGTGAGGTCAGTGCTGCTAATTGCACTTGAAAGGATTAACCACTTGATCGCTTTCATTTGGTGGAACAAAATTATTCTTCAATCTCAAAGCTGGAAAAATGTATCAACAGTTTTGAGACATTTTCAGTGTGAGGTGGAGGACTTGGCTAGTTTGGCTGCTTATACCAATACTGAAATTAAATAGAGGGTTTAAACATTTTTACATATGGGAGAGGAGGGAGAGCTACATCTGCTCAGAGCAGATCTGCAGCAAAAGTGACAATAACCTCCTTCCCGCCCTCACAAAAGGTTATCAGAGGAATATCAACAGACAATAATTAATGACAGATATTAGATGTGCCTCTGTCACTTGTGTAAGAATGACTCTTGCATTACACCGCAGTTGCACTGGAAGAAGAAGAATCTGAACCCAATTCTGGGACACAGTGTTCCAGATTTACAATCTTTTCTGTACGTTGATTTCACCTGAGAATTAAGACTAATTTACTTTTGGGATAGATTCTTAATTCCCATTGTTCAAATAAAGTGAGAGACGCAAAACTTAAATTTGGAAACCATTCTTAACCTTGTGAAACTATTTTCCAAAAGTAACAAAGAACAGCTTATATAAGCTTTTATCTGACCTCTGCCTCTTAAATAAAAAAACATGTTTTCAGGGAAATGTGTCTTGGAAGTAACTCCCCCTCCTCCCCAGATTTTTCTCTCTGGTTCTTGTAAAACGTTAGGTCAGTGGGTTCATTTTATTTTTGTTTGTTTAAAGTGGGTGAAAGTTTCCTTCTCAAGCTATTGTACTTGTATGACTTAAAAAAAAAAATACAACAATCTTTGTTTAAGAAATACAAGAACAGATGGAAATGTCAAAAGACTATCAAAATTCATACCAAAGGAAATAGCATTAATCATTGTAGAAAGCTAAAATAGCCTCTCAATAGCAATAAGAACCAAATGAATAAGAAATGTGTTGCTTCAATAATACTGAGACAGGACTGATGATTTTTCTCATTGCCTGGCACATGAACTCAATATGTATGTATATTTTAAAATGATGTTTCTCATTCTGACTTCAAGCCTGTGTTTCTCATGATGCTGTTACAGTTTCCACACATTTCACACACGTATGTGTAACTTAACTAGCGTTTCTTTTTGTAAATGGAACTGTGTTTTGGTTGTCCACTGAAATGCATTTTTATATGCATTCGTGAAGATAGGTATGACTTGCAGAGAGTGTATTTGTATGTTCTGTTTTAAACAATTAAAGAATCCTAGAATAGCATGGGTTGGAAGGGACATTATTCAAAGGTCATCTAGTTCAACCCCCCTGCAATAAGCATGGACATCTTCAACTAGACTAAGCTGCCCAACTGTTAATACTGCAGTATTAACTTTGATTTCAGTATCTTGAAGCATTAAAAAATCTCCTACAAATCTTTTGTTTGAGCCTGTATATAGCTGTGTCAGCATAAGATTTTCTGGTGCTATTTTTCAAGGCATTGTTTCTATAATCACAAGGGTGTGACAGGGCCCTCTTGGGGTACAGCTGATAAGTTAGGGCAATTTTTTGAGGAAAATATGCAACAAACTTCAAATTTCTTGTTTAAGGCATTATCTATTATCATTTTTCTGTGTCACTTTGACAAGATTTAGTGTTTTCTTAAGGAACGTGCTTCTGAGAATATTCATAAATATTTATCCATCTTACATTGTACCTCTAATGAAACATTCTTTTTTTGTCTTAAGACTGTGATTTTTACCAACTTGATTTTTTCTGGCAGAACATCCTAGCGTGATACAAATATATTCGTATAACTGCTTGTAAAGATACAGCTTAGGACTATTACCTCTGCCAGCATCAGCTGCATGGTATAGCTTGGCAAAGTCACCCTTCTATAATTACATTCACATGTGATGACTCTGCCAGCAGTGCTACATATACCATCAAAACTTCCATCAGCATCAGACAATGTCTTATTTAGCTGTTCAAATTTGCACTATTACTGCAAAAGAAAAACACAGCAGATGGATAGTCTGCCTAAATTAAGGACGTCTTGTCGGAATTGTTGTAGGCAGAACAAGTATCTTCCCTATATTTTGTCTCTGCAAATTAATTTGTCTTGAGTCCTGCAAAAATATCTGTTTCCAGACAAAAGTATGTGGCATCTATAAAATTTTACTGTTCATGATATGCCACTGTGACATTTAAGTTAATGTTGCACAAAATGATAGTAACGAAAAAATTATCCAGAAAGTATGTGAATGGTACTACAGAAATCATACACTATATAATGTTTAAAGAGAGCATTCTTTTCTATTACTAGGACAATTTTCCAGAGTTAGTCTCGAAAATACATAATTTATATTCTAGTCACTTAATGTGGTTTTTCATTTTGTATTGGCACACCCCCAGTTAAATACTATCCTAACAATTTCACTCAGCTTTTCATGTCATGAAAGTGAAATCAGTTTTACTGCATAAAACACAATGAAAATACCGGAAATAAAGTATTAATAACAATAAAAAGCTACCATGCTAATTGCTTTTCACAGTTAAGAGACATGACTCCTTATGGCAAGAGGGGCCAAGTCCTCCTATCCCCACCTCAGGAAATAATCTCACTGTGATGACACAACACTTAGCAAAGCCTGACTGGTTTCAAAGGAGTAATTCTTATCAGACTGCTCATCAGAGTAGTTCTACAATCTCAAGTGTAAAGGACATAAAATCTGTAGCTTACTTTCGGACAAACGCTTAACCATTATTAAGAGTACAGTCTATTTCCAGATTACGTTTGTGCAGTTTATAATCATAAAAGAAATCAAATATAATGTAACTTACCTATAGATAAGACATCTTACTCTTTTCCTGCACAACACTTGGCATTTTTAATCAATGTGTACATAAATGAAAAGAAAAAAAGCAGATTATCATATTGTCCTTTGTAGTTCTCTTTCAAAATCTCCTGATGATAGTCTACAAGGAAATAATAAATTGCTTCTATTGTGGAAAGGTATGTATCTGGCTTCCCCTTCTGATGACGCCAAAAGCAAGTTTTCCTTGTCTTCAACTCAATTTGCAGCAACCCTGTCAAGAAAAAAAGATGACATAGATTAGACAATGTGGATTGGTGGATGGGATGCCAAACAAGTTTTAAGTTTTGTTTTCTGACTTTGCTGTGAGCCTGCTCGATGCCTGCATGCATATAACTTCTCTTCCAGTACCTCAATTTCTTTTCTGTGAAATGGAGGCAGTAATTTTATTTTCCTTTGTGTACCACTTCGAAATTTGATGCGAAGGTGCTGTAAAGGCTAGTTTACAGTCCTCATCTCCAATTAAATTTGTAGGTTAATCCTCTCATTCATACAGGTTCATAGCCTTCAGCAAACTGCGTGGTCTGTTCAGATGGGAAGAGTGAAAACCACATATACAAAGTCTCATCAGTGTTCATAAAATTAATAAACTTTACTGTTTGCAAAGCTAATAGCTTTCAGTGGAAAACAGAATGCCTCAGTTTTGCTGAACTGAGGAATATTTTGTAAGAACTAGACACTTTTCATTTGTTTAAGTGACTGAAATCTCACAGGGATTACTCGGGAGTAAGTATAAGAGAATCTGGTCATTAATTTTATTAGAAACTAAAAGCATTCCCACTTGAGATGAAAGAACGAAATTTGGTCTCTGTATGGCACATGGAAATCTTTTATCTACTATAGTCTCTTAACTGTTTTATTATTCCGATGGATTTTAAATGTCTATCTTGTTTTTTATGTTCCTTAAGAAGCACACATTTAAATTCACCTTAATGTGTAATCACTTTGTAAACAGGATGGACAGCTGCATTATAAGAAACAGTTTATACACCCATCAAGGTGTATACCAGCATCAGCTTGTAAAATTATTTCTTTCTGAACTGTTAAAATCAGATACTAAGTGTGCGTCATGGGATGGTTTAGTAAAAGTAAAAGTAACTATGGTTTTAGGATTGCTTGGAAGTTACAAAGAAGTTTCAGTAAGATCCAAATTCAGGAGTGCAAACTGGCCTATAGCCCAGCACTTGTAATTCTGTACTTTTTACCTTCAAACTACATTTAATTCTTTCTAGTGTAATTGCAAGATGGATTTAGTTGTTTCCTTTGCAGTTAGGAATGTATGATATCTTGCATAGTAAAAGAAATTTCTCCAACAGCATTTAGGAAAAAAAAGAACAACCTAAACAGGAGATTCCATCATTGAATTTAAATGTTATTGTTGTCATTTTGGAACTAAAAATTCAAAGTAACAAAGGCTAATTATTACCTCTGATAATGCTTACATAAGTATCCTAAATAGTAACAGGAAACTTCATGTTTTCCTGAAGAGGTTTCAATACTTGAATTCTCAGAACTAACACCAAAGTGAAATCTTCATCAAATTCAGCAATGTTCCCACCTTAACAGCAGTGAACTGAATTTAGGGGATAATTCCTCCAATGTAAACTCCCACCTACGTGTGGTTTGAATACAAACAACAGTCCACTGAAGGCAAGACTGCTGACACTGCTGAGCTTACTGCAAATGCAGGATCAGTTCATTTCAAACACAGAATTTTAGGATTCTTTTTTTTAACAACAAAAAAAAAAAAATCAAAGGGGCTTAAGGGTTACAGTTTTACTGAGCATGTTTCCATCATCTGTACTGTATCTATATAGCCAAAGGCAATGCTTTATTACAAATACTGATCATTCATATCAAAGCTTATTAGGGAGATATTTGGTAACAGGATTTTAATTAGCCAATACATTATACTAACATGTGGGGTTCTTTAATAAGCTGACTAGACAGCAAAGCAACATTCATCCTGCATCTAAGCCTGTCAAGCAGGGTTTATGTATTACATATAAACTTGATAGCCTGCCTCCCAGCTAAGTGCACCTTTTTCACTAATGAAAGTAATTTCAAACTCCTACATACTTTAAACTCCTGGCTCTTGCTAAATTGTTTTATCTTTTGTGGTTTTATTTAGAATACTTAAATGTAAACTTCTTGTAATGAACCTAAGACGAAAATCCTTTGCAGAATTACAAGTTTAGCTTTCAGCGATGGGAGGGTGTGGAGGGCAAGCAGGCATTCCCTTTTTGTCTGGAAAGTGATGAGGTCTTTGAAATTACCATGGGACAAAGAACTCTACTAGAAAAAGTAACCAAGCCATGCATAACAGGGCTTTCAGCAACCTGGTCCAGTGGAAGGTGTCCCTGCCCATGGCAGGGGGGTTGGAACAAGTGTTCTTTAAGGTTCCTTTCAACCCAAACCATTCTACAACATACTTGCACCCTAGATCCCTCATTCACCTTCTAGTGGCCTGCCTGCCCCTAATGTGTATAGAAATGTTTCCTGGGTCTCCTGAGAAAGCAGATAGCCATCTGCAAAGGAAATCTTTCTGGCTTCCTTCAGAGGCCATTCAAACTACTGTTCTGTTGTCTAAGATGACACCTTCCATTCTGTCAGACTGAGGAAACTTGTTTCAATGGAGAAGTGAGAAAATCAGTGTAAATGCTCTCTTAATACTAGTCTTACCATTGTGTGAAACAAATTATAGGACACCAAAAATAACTGAATCTTTGGCTACAGCACTGAAATAGGCTGTTGAAGCTCTCACATATATTCAGATACAAGGTTAGGCATATGCTTATCATATTCAGGTCTGTTAGAGATGTGTATTTCCCTTAATTGTTTCTGTAGCAAAAACATCTCAATATCAACTTTTTTTTTTTTTTTTACCTTGAAGTCGTTCATCAGTTATTATTTTGTTAGTTTGATTCCAGGTACTGTCGATAAATATTATTTTCTTCAGTCTAGTGCCTTCATTCCCATTGGTTGAGATGCATTCATTTAGATTTTTTCCTTCTTCTTTAGGTTCTAGTTTTGCTTGCTTAAGAAATGGTTCTCTGGAACAGTCATTATCATTAGCACAAGTGCCTTTCTTAACATACTTTTGGAGATGGAAAGCAATATCTTTTACTGAAATTGAATTGGGACCAGGAAATATAAGTGCTATCTAAACAAAGAAAAAGAAATGTGAATGTTAGCAAGATCTAATGAAACACCAGGAATTGTTTCATTAAAGAACAGAGATTTTCTACCCTCATCCACGAACATTTAAGTCAGGACAAGATGAAAAAGTATCTCATAAAAAATATTCTATTGTCTAAAAGGATAAAAGACTATGTTAAAACAATGAATACTTGTTAGAGATCTTTGGATATCACCTCCATGCTTCTACTACCAATTCTAATACTTTGTAAATAACAGCTTTTTCATCCTAGATAATGGTGTCAGCCCTGAGAAAATTCAGATTTCACCTGTCATTGCCATGTGTGGGGCAGGAAGGCCATAAAAAATAGTTTCACATTTTATTCATGAGTCTTGGTTAAGAAGAAAAAAATCTCTTCTGCCCTTGTGTCTATTGCAGGTCCCACAAGTATCTTGTATGAAAAAGACCAGTGATGGCCTTAGTGTTTTTTTCAGTTGCTTACTGCAGCGTTCAGAATCTGTGACTTGGAAAGGCTGGACAATACAAAGTTACTGCAGTATCTTCCCTGTTCCTTATTCTGCCTTTTTAGCTTCCTACCTCTTTGCCACCTCTGCTTTCCTTGAAGAAAATAATGTGTATATGAGATACATATCTTTTCTTCTTCATGTAGTCAAACATTATAATTACATCAAATGTGTAAATTTCAGATTAATCACACTATTTAAATGAGCATAGCTCAAATTTTCAGGCTCTGTCCTGACTGAAGTAGGCATTTTAGGTTTTCTCTGAAATAGGGAATGTTAAAAATTTAAAAGAAATTTAAATACTGCAGCTGCTGAATAGGGTGAGCACAACAAGTAACTGCTATTCAACTGGCTCTAAGTTGAATACTTTCATGTGTTTGTGAAAATATGTTTGGGCAAAGTATTTCTTATGGTACACAGT
Source organism: Pezoporus flaviventris (assembly GCF_033815535.1). Lineage (NCBI taxonomy): Eukaryota > Metazoa > Chordata > Aves > Psittaciformes > Psittacidae > Pezoporus > Pezoporus flaviventris. The sequence continues at coordinate 11,141,277 of NW_026892554.1, forward strand.
GAATCAAACTATATGTTATCTAAGGTGGCAAATACAGGACATTCAAGGTGGTTAAGTAGTACTACGGTTTTTATAAGCTTTGTAAGACACTCCATAACCACTGTATATTTTGAGAGAGTGCAAGATAAGAGTGGACTGGATTAACAGAACAGTGCTTCCCTCCCACTTCTATCCAGCACAGTCCAGTACCACTACAGGAGGAAGTTCAGAAGATTCCTCTGCATCTCCCCAGCACAAAGCCCAGATATCTATATGGAATTTCTTACTTCATGTCTTTTTTCTTCGTATTCTGGAATGCAGGGGTATTTATATATTGTAACATCATCAGGTGCCAGGAGCTTAGCATGCACAGCAGTGCTTTTGCCATCTGTTTCATTTGGGTGTTTAATGATGTCAATCTTCAAAGGTAACTACAGTAAAAAGAAAATAAATAAGCAATTATTTATGACCATATATGCAGGTACAAACTTTTATGCAAGATCCAGCAGAAATCCCTATGGACATGTAATTAAGAAATATTTGACAATTTCTGACAATGTTTTTAACAGGTTTAGAACTAAACCAGAGACAAGTGACATGAAGCACCTGTTACATTCAGTTCATCTAGATACTTGAGCAAGCAATTAATGCAATTTGGAATGCTGCAGCACTAGTGTGATAAAACATTTAGGAATAGTATCTCTAAGGTAAATAATATGTGGTCTTGATTTGATCAATATAATGGTTGTAAATACGAATGCTTATCTGTGTTAGATATTCACCTCATTGCAAAAATGGCAGTTTCAATGAAAATGCACTTACTTAAATACACTAGGTCAAATTTCCAAAGTGCTCCTAAAATATGTATTTTCATGATGCATTCAAACTACAGAGTGTCTTCAAAATGCATTTTAGTTCCTAGGTGATTCTGCAAAATATCAGTCCTCTGATGATTTATCCAAGTACTTTAGCTGAAAGGCATTAGGCTTTTTAGTCTTTATTTGTGTTATCTGAATTATACAACCATGACATTTAGGAATGCCTTTTAGCTCACATTTCCATTTTATGTAAAATTTCTATGGACAGAAATTATGGACAAATCATTTTTTGTTCCCAATGTGCTCTGTTCTGGCCAGAGTTCTTAGACACTGAAGAATGAAGGTAAGAGCACTGTACAGAAACTTTTAAGAACTAAGTGAAAACAACCATTTGCACAAGAAGCTGAGTGATTCAGCATACCTTCCCATCCAGCAGATATGTAAATGAGGATTGGAACACTGTCAGTGTTTGTACACATAATTCCTCACATAAGAAGAATTTTACCTAACTGTATCTTATAGCTGTACTTAATAGCTGTGTTCAGGATGGACATCCTTACTGAATTAATCAGAAATGAAACATCCACAGACAGACTGTTCTCCATTCCTAGTAACTAAAAGGCACAAGAACATTATAAAAAATCTGTATGAAATATTAACCTTCACAGTTGGAATTTCTTTGGTAGGGACAGTTTCAACAGGAACAAAGCATGTATAACAATAAAACATCCTTGAGCTACTGCATCGAGGACATTTTGATCTCCCACTCTTCTTTGCCTTTTCAAGTACTTCCTGCGATGCAAGCTGTAGCTGTTGAAGTGGGTTATCTTGAAACGATGATGGAGCCTGCGGTTCTACACTTTTCAAACATTCAGAATTTCTTCTTGGTTCTTGAGAGTTTTCTTCATTTACCAGTGTAGGTGAATTTAAAGACATGGTTAGCTGAAACAGACAGTATGCTGCTGCTGTTAAATAAAATCTGTGAACTAATTTATTAGAAATGATTCTGTATGATCCAATTTAGCAAAAAATACTCATCAAAGAAGGTATTTCCTGTTAACAGAAAGAAACACAAAATCATCTGATTCAGCTGTTATAGCACAAGAACTCCAAACAGATTTCAGGAGAGTATGAGATAAATGGCTAGAAGGAACTCGAGATCTGTATTCTTAATGCACATATGTGCACATTCATCATTTCACTGAGGCAAATTCTCCCACTCAACCTGTGCAGAACTACTTTTTTCCTTTAGTAGGATCACTGTCTAAAAGCTTGTGAAAACACTGGTAGACACCATTTACCTGGATGAATAGTCCCATTAGTCTTCAGCATGACTACTGACAATGAATTAAATGTCTACAGGATAGAAATTTGTAAGAGATAATTGCACAAAATCAGATTTCTGTCCTGAATTTTAGTGTGTGTGGGCAAATCAAACTACCTGAATGAAATCCCTGATGACAGAACTTTGTGAGATAAAAGAAATCTTCCAGGAGCAAGGCTTGAGGCTGAAAAATTAAGTCTTAAGAGCTAAAACACTGCTTTGGTGCTCCATATACCAGAAAGTAAGTGCTGACCCAGTCTAGGCTCATTCTGCAACTTCGTATTTATTGAGTAACGTTTTTTATTTCAGGCTTTCTGCAGGACAGATGTTGTCTCATCCTTTGTAGCTGGCATAAAATTTTCACTGTGTACTCTCAGTAATGTTTTGGAAACCTGACTGTATGCCCATACCCGATCCAGCCAGAATTAGCACTGCTGTGTGCAGAAGCTCACAGGCATAGTTTTAGCAGAACCCTTCTGACTAGATCACTCTCTGGTCTTAAAAGCAGTTCCCAGGCAGGAGCCTGCACAGCCTGCAGTAGTTATAAACTGCCTTTTGCACTCTGTGCTGCATCACTTGAAATGAAAGAAGTCATTCTCAGTATTTACTTTCAGCTAATTTAGGTTTACTTTTTCATGTCAGGGATCACACTTGTGAAATGATGTAACAAACCAGTCATGTTTTACAAAAACAAACAAACAATAATTTCTGAGATGTGATCCAAAATTAAGTGTTTAAATAAAACCAAGTGTAATTTAATTGAGAAATAACAAAACCAAAACACACTAACTTTCCAATAAAAATTTAAAATTAATCCCAGAAATATTAAGTTGTTTTTTTCTTGTAAAATTAAATACTCATGCATGCTATGATACCTTCCTCTCCTCTGCTGCCAACTCTAACTTTTGAAAGGTCAGGGGTGTCCGTTCAAATTAGCATAAAATCTAATATGCATACAACTTTTATAGTGCAACTTGCTCTCACATATCTCTTAGATAAAGCAAATATACCCAACATCTCATGGTTCCACACAGAGCAAAGACAGTGAGAGGCCCTGTAATTTGGCATGCATTCCCAGCCTGCTTCTTTTCTGTATAATGTCTTAAGGCACTGTGTTCAACTATGACACCCCAAAGCACTTTATTGATACTGAGGAGGTATGCTGCACTAACGGCACAAGAAAACTTTTATAGTCTCAAAAGAGCAGCTGTTCACAGTTACAGCAGCGTATGTTCAGTTTACTTTTCAAAAGAAGACAACAATGGAGTTTACAATTTTAAGACTGTAAATAACATCTACACCTGATCTCCGAAACCCCAACACATCACTGCCGCTGCACAGGGCCCTCTGCATTCCAACTGCAATCCTAAAACAACTTAAAAATCTCAGCCGGGACAAAGTGATTTTGTGTCAAGCTCATGAAGTGCCAGAAAACGCTCATCCCGGTTACTGCCGGGTGCTCACGCACCTCTGCTCGCTCCTGTCTGCTGAGCACTGCGGAAGCAGCACGGTTAGGTCCGGCTGTGGGTAGACAGCTTCTGGGGCACACCGCCCATGCCCTCAACACTGACCCAGGGGTTCCGACAACATACAGGACTGGGGCTTTCTGCAGCAAGGAAGCGGCGGAGCTGCATAAAACAGGCAGTAGGAAATGCACCGGTACTCTGAAGAGCGCAGCCCTCCGCTGCTGGGATTTCTCCCGGAAACAACAAAGCACTTCTGCCCCGGCACGCCTGCATGGCCCTGTCCCTGTCTCCCAGAGGCACCAAGGCCTTTGTGGGCCCAGTGGAGGCCACAGTGGCAGTGTGGGGCCGCTTCACCCCGCGCAGAGAGCGGCCAGGCCGCCTCGGGGCCCCGCCCGCCAAAGCGGCGGTGCCTCCGCGATGCGCTCCCTCGGCTCTCCTCCCCGCCGTGGCCTCGCCGCCCTCGCGGTGGGGCGGGAGAGCTCCGCACCCGCTCAGGCTCCGCTCCTCACCCGCTCCCTCTGGTCCGGCCCCTCCGCGGGCCGGCGCTCGCCGCAGAGGACTGCCCAGCTCTTCCGCGGCCCTCGCAGCCCCCGGAACGAAAGTGTTGGGCTCGGCCAGCGCGGGAAGGAGGGGACCGGAAGAGCGGGCGCGGAGGAGCGCTGTTCGGCGGGAACAGTTGCTAGGGGCCCTTAGTGACAGCGCGTGCGGCGCGGGAGGCAGCGCGTGCCGGCTGCGGCCGCTGAGGAGGCGCGTGGCGTGCCCACGCGACAGGCAGGCAGGCGTTCACTGACTGACACTGACTGACATTGACTGACATTGACTGACACTGACTGACACTGACTGACATTGACTGACACTGACTGACACTGACTGACACTGACTGACATTGACTCACTGACTGACACTGACACTGACTGACATTGACTCACTGACTGACACTGACTGACACTGACATTGACTCACTGACTGACACTGACACTGACTGACATTGACTGACTGACTGGCACTGACTGACTGACATTGACTGACTGACATTGACTGACTGACATTGACACTGACTGACACTGACTGACATTGACTGACCGACATTGACACTGACTGGCACTGACTGACACTGACTGACACTGACTGACATTGACTGACCGACATTGACACTGACTGACTGACTGGCACTGACTGACATTGACTGACTGGCTGACACTGACTGACTGACTGACTGACATTGACTGACATTGACTGACTGACACTGACTGACTGACACTGACTGACTGACATTGACTGACATTGACATTGACTGGCACTGACACTGACTGACATTGACTGACACTGACATTGACTGACACTGACCCTGACAGACTGACACTGACTGACATTGACATTGACTGACACTGACTGACACAGACTGACTGACATTGACACTGACAGACTGACACTGACACTGACAGACTGACTGGCATTGACTGACACTGACAGACTGACACTGACTGGCACTGACTGACACTGACAGACTGACTGACACTGAATGACTGACACTGACAGACTGACACTGACAGACACTGACAGACTGACACTGACTGACACTGACTGACTGACCCTGACTGACACTGACAGACTGACTGACACTGACTGACTGACAGACACTGACAGACTGACACTGACACTGACAGACTGACATTGACTGACACTGACTGACTTTGACTGAGTGACACTGACAGACTGACATTGACTGACTGATACAGACTGACTGACACTGACTGACTGACACTGATTGACACTGACTGACTGACATTGACTTTGACTGACTGACACTGACTGACTGACACTGATTGACACTAACACTGACTGACACTGACAGACTGGCATTGCCTGACTGACACTAACTGACTGACATTGACAGACTGACTGACATTGACTGACTGATACTGACTGGCTGACACTGACTGACACTGATTGACACTGACTGACATTGACTGACTGACATTGACTGACTGACACTGACAGACTGACATTGACTGACTGACTGACACTGACAGACTGACTGAGGGGTCCCAGGGCCCTTCTCCACTGCAGGATGTCCTCCCCCCACACGCCTCCGTGGCCAGCGGTCTGGCGACAGCTCGGAGTGACCCCGATAGATGAAGGACATGTCAGAGCACCCCGAGGCAGGGACTCCCTCCTTAGGGACCTGCTCTGGTGTTGGATTTTATGTTTATTTGAGGGCATCTGGCCCCGAACCGGCTCTTTCACGTGTTGTGTGACAAAAATCTGAACAGAGAGCACATCCCGTTGCCTGAAGGTTGAAATCCCCCCTGTTCCCTCCCAGGTTTTCTCAGCCCGTGTGAAACGTCTCCTCAGGCGTTTCCTCTGGGCGGTGGCAGCACCCTGCGGGTCTGTCTGCCTTGTAGAAGCACCTGGAACCTGCTGTGCTGGGATCTGAGAGGTTTGCTTCATGCCCTTGTTAACTCTGGGGAAGCTAGGTAGGATTTCTTTACCTGTATTTTTTCCCCGTGCCTATTAGTATTCTTGCTGCATAGTTATGGCTGACTTCAGGAGCTGTTAGTATATTGTGTTAGTATATTCCTTTCTTGTTTTGCAGCTCTCCCTAAATAGTGCGTGGGATCTTTCCTGCAGAATTCCTTGGCCTGCCTGAGGATGCTGCTCTACGGTAGCATTTACCCAATATTCAGTGTTCAGTAACTCCATTTTTAGGTTGAAGTAGCTAAACTAAACCAGTAATTTTGGTATAGAGAATATTTCTCTCAACTCAGTGAATTGAAGTCTGTGATATATTAGTTGTAATAGCCTTAGGGGGGAAAGTTGACATTGTAGGGAGACTTTATGCCAAACTTTGATCTCAATTACACCCCCAAAACCTCACTGACTTCAGTGGTTTTACATTTGGAGCAGAGGATTTCTACCAGCATTCTGTTGTTGTTTGTTTTGTTTTGACTTGCTCAGTTTTTCATGCCAGCACTATGAAATGCATTGCGGTAGTACAAAAAATGTTGACATTTCACCATAGTTTTTATCTCCTTATGCTGTGCCTATGCATCTTGATGTAGTTAATTATGTCAAAATAAAAAATGTTTACTGAACACAAAGAAGACTTCTATAATAGTTCCTAAATTCTTTCTTGCTGCATTTAATTTCAGTAGGTTTTACTAAATGCACTTTGTTTGAATGATCTCTTTGGGTACTTCTTGTCTAGGAGCAAGCAGCCTGCTCAATACTTAAGAGCAGGCTCTGAAATCTGAATTACTTCTTTGTATACTTTTATTCTATACAGTTACTTGCACAAAAGCTGTGATATTAACAAAACTGATTTTAGGAATGGTTGCTGTATCGTTTTTGCTTGAGGTTCTTAATTTCACAGTTGGCTAAAATTATTACTCTTTTCAAACCAGTATTTCTCACACATGGTTTCTGCTCAGATATGATGGTGTAGTTTTGAGGTTTTAATTATTCTGAGCTTGGAAGATATCAGGTGATGGATTTCAGTGAGACTTTGGTTAACCTGCAACTCTGACATTCTTCCAACTTCGAAACCTTTATGTAAGAACAGTGCTGCTTTTTTTTCCAGTATTTTTTAGTAGTACACAATGTAAATGTTTTGTATGGAGGTACTGAGAAGATGATGGAAGTTCTGCCTTTATGATTAATGGTCCTTACGTATTTTCCACATCTTTAGCATGTTTCTTGGCATCTAAGAATGTGTGCTAGTATTCTGCTTATTGGAAGAAATGACAGTGCAGGTGCTCTATGTGTGCTGTTGTGATAACTTTTGATTGTCATGTTTAGTTATCTGAAGTTTAAATATTTGTTAATGTAGGTTATTTTAGGGTTTTCTGGTGCAAACAATTCTTACTATATGTCTGCAGGAAATGCAAGAGCCTCCTTTTACTTATGAAGAATTCTTATGTTCTGAAGATTTGGTGAGTCCAACTGCTTATTATTTTAACTACCCATGTATATGGTGAATTGAAGAAGCAGGAGGCAGGTCCTGAGCAAAGCCATGTGAATGTAAATACTGAGAATTGAGTTTGAGCGTAGATTGTATTTCCAGGACCCTCAGGCACTGGAAACTAAGAGGTTTGTAGAAATGGCAAACCTTTAAGAGAGCAGTCTCTCTGTTAACTGCCTTTTTTTTTAAAGCTAACCCATGGAGGAAAATTTCTGTTTGTTGTACAGTGATTTTCTGCTGTTGTTAAAGTATGCTTGAGTGATGACACTGGATCAAGCGTGTTTAAAATATTTGGTCAGTCCACAGTATTACTAACATAACAGAAAGTCCTGAACCCTGAGGCAAAAAGCTCTGATGAGTATGAAAAGGGGAATAGCTAGTTTTGCTTTTTAATGAGTTGCTTTCTTTTCTTGTATTGATAAGGCTGCTGGGGAAATCCTTGAATATGTGTTTCTTTTCTTAAAGAACTTAATATAATGTGGTTACCAATGGTTCATTGAAATTACATTCTTTTTAGAGAAAACAGAACTTTCCTTTTGACCTGCCTACATTATTTTCAAGTATTGATTCACTCAAAGCCTTTAACTACAGAGCTATGGGAAAAATTACTCTTTTGCTATGAACCAGAACTTCTTCTATCACAGGAACAAAGAAATAAAAAATGATAAAAAGAATTTCAGTGGACAGAACATTCCATAATAAGTTTTTTGTCTCTTTAAAACGTATATTTTTAGGAGGAGCAATTGGACATAAAAGTGGAGACATTTTCATTTGGCATCATGTCAAAACAAAATATTACTATGTTTTAGTGTTCTAATTGGTTTTACTCTCTTTTTACCCTAAAATAAACATTTGTGTATTAATAGTTTGCATTTTTTTTTTAAAGCAGTAATTTGTCTTACTGCCCTGCTATTAAGAAAGAACATGTCATTGTCTTTCAGCTCTACTAGAGGGTTTAAGACCACATTAATTACTCTGTATTAGCACTTAGTAAGTTATTTTCCAAAAGTGATGAGTTTGATGATTAACTTCAAGTGACTACCCTTGGTTTCAACAATTTGCTCAAATATTTAAGCTGTTAGTTTAAATTCTTTGCTAGATCAAGGAACAGAGTTTCCTCCTGTGTTTCCACTTCTGTTCTCAACAGATGGAAGGCGTTACTGTCCTTTCTGAGAACTTAAAGTGCACACGATTTTATTTGTCTCTTTAGAAACATAGTAACTTTTTTTTTCCTTGAGTTATCTCCTTCTGTAACTAAAAGGTTACAGTCTTTTTAATTACTCGGTGTCTGCTCTAATGGGCCTCCCTTTCCTGTCCTATTTCTGTTTTTGTCTTTTTGAGATGATGTAATCAGCTCTGAATGCAGCACATGGGAGAGGAGGAAATTGCAGTTGACGTTAACAATGTTGCCAAAATTATAGTCTTACAAGGTATATGTAAAATGCATTTATACTGGTATTACAATTCTTTTCGCAAAGTAAAGTTCATTACTTTTGTATCATTTTCAGAAATAACTATTTTTACCATGTACTGAGTGCCGAAGGAATGGCCAAATTGTGCATCTCTCAGTGAGCCTTGTTCTAAAACGATTATTCTTTCAGGGCTGTATGTAAATATCTGTATGAGTATGTTCCATTGACCATCAATGGTCATCCACACTCAGATTTGGAGAAGGGAATAAACACAAGTATCGAACTGGAGAAACCCACTGAAAAAATATTCTCATTATGATGTGAACCGGCATATCTAGAGGAATATCTCATGACCTTGAACAGACAAACTGACAGGCATTGTCTCAGATAAGTGTTATAGCTTTGCCTCAGTTTGCAAGTGTGAAGTGTCAAGTTTATAAATTAAAAAATGCTGATAAGCTGAAGTCCCAGTTCTGCCTGGGTTTTAGAAACATTTTGTGTCAAGCCTAAACAAAGTGCAAGCAAAAGGCTATGAAAACATGTTGTTCTTCACAGACCTTGGTATTATAAAGGAAAGATGAGAGTACTGAAAGACCAAAAAGGTGGTTTTAAGCCTTCCAATAATTCCAATGGTGCAGTAGAAGTATACTACTGCATGTATGTTGTGTGTTAAGTTTTGTGCACATACACATTTAATTGTAGACCTGGACATATAAAAAGTCTGCCTGATTACAGCTGGTAGCCAGTAAAATCATCAATCCAACCTCTATTTCTAGATAAACCTTGCTAATTTTTTTAAGACATTGCTACTGAGGAAATTGGTGCAGAAGAAATTCTGACTCAGACAAGTGAGATGGGGAAAGCAAAGGTATAGTATAGATTTTTATTTCTTTTAATAGATTAGACAATAAAGACTAAATGTTCAAGGTATTTTCCTTGGATCCAGAAGTGGAATTACATCATTCTCTGAATGTTTGCTAGGGGAGAAGCTGGGCCATGTTGATGACACCAAAACAATCTGAAAAAACTCTATTTTTTCTTTGTATCTCCAAAGGTGTTTTGTAGTCACCAAAAGTCTCAGTTTTAGACCATTGCTCCTTTTCTGAAGTATATTGACAGTTCATAGTATAAGTTGTCTTAGATGAAAATATCATTTCTAGCATTGTTTGAAATAGCATTATTTATGAATTAAGTATTTAAACATTTCTCACCTTGCCAAATACATTGTTGAGGAGTCAAAAGGTAGAAATATAGAGGTAAGAGATTGTTTACACTACATGGTATTTCTTGGATGTTGGTTTGACTATTAAAGGCCAATTAAAGTTTCTGTTGAAGTAAATAGAGAGATATATAAAAATAACAAATTCTTTGTTAGATTCTTTTGAAACAGCTTGAAAATTTGTCATGGGTTTATTAACATTGTAATGAAAAAGTTTTGAGAAAGAAGAAACTCACAAGGACTTGGTAATGTTAAGTTTATGGTTAGGTTAGGTTGGACTTGATGACCTGAAAAGTCTTTTCCAACCTAAATGGCTCTGTGATCCTATGAGAAATAAACCTCAACAAAGACTGAAGTGGTTATTTCATGTACTTTAACAGACTCTTAAGGGTAATAAAAGAAAGCAACTGTTAAAGAAAGTATTTTTATCGAATGGGGTCACCAGCAATTGAACACCTCTATTGTAGAATACTGCTTAAATTTTACTTTAGTTTTCTCGTTGGAGCAGCTATTTAATGCAAAAGGAACATAATAATTAACTTAGTTGCTAAATGATTTTATTTTCTTTTTAGAGTTGTTTTACCTGGTTTCAAGGTAAAACAACTTTCAGAATTACCAAGACATTTGGGAACTCCAAAACTTTGGGATCTAGTTGTAAAAGCTCAGGTTTTTTAAGTATGAAGTATTTCTTCCTGTGAATTCAGTTTTTTAAGTAACAGTTGAAAAACTAGGGCTGATTTTAGAACTAAGCCTCTCCTGTCTTTGTGATCTGCTTCAGGCATGCTGCTGTGATTTATGGTAGCTTTCTACTTGGGAAAGTCAGTTTGGGCAGAATCAGAATCCATGGCACTGTGAAAGGCCAAGATAAAGTATGTTAGATTTTTTTATAACTTCCACTTGACGTGGAAATGTGTAAGCTTTTCCTAATTTATATCTTTAAAATTTAAATGCTTAAAGTACTAAGGTACAGATTAGGTGGGTATACATACTTGAGAGTATAAATTTGTACATGAGTAAAACTAATTTAAGAACAAATTTGAATTCTCACTATAGAAACATCTTAAAAATTTGGTAAGCAGCTATCCAAAAATCCTTTATTCTTTAGGATCAGTAGGATTGCATTGCTGCAGAAGTACATAGAAATAAGAGGAACAGATTTCTAATAGTCATGTGATAATAGTTATCACCAACATAAAACAATCACTACTTTGTTCCTAGTATCAAACAATCTGAAACCCTGACTTTTGATCCATTTTGCATATTGGGTTGTTACTAATAAAGCAAAGATTATTTTACTACTTTTTCACGTATTAACCTATTGTATAGTATTATGCAGACTTTCACAATCTGTGTTAAAACAGTGACTGATAGATTGAAGAATATTATAAATGTTATGTCATTTACTGCATTTTTCTGAGTGAATTTTGACTTCTTTTGGCTTAGAAATGAAGAAAACTGTTAATTCCTGTTACTTGTCCAAGTCCAAATACTGTCAAGTTGATAAAAACAAGTTGTGCAGAGTGAAGGACAGATATAAAATTCAGATAGTTGAGCAGCCTAGATAAATTCTATGTCTAAGCAGTGACCTGTTGATAGTACTTGCTGCAAAATGTGTGCACAAATGTAACATTTTTGACATAAAGTGTTTATATACAAACAGAAGCCTGCTCTTGGAAGTTAACAGTGATTGATATACAGAACTAATCGGTTGTCCTACAATTTATTTTGTTTTTTTGCATAAACATAATGTCTTGGCACTCAGAGAATGGCTGTAGACCTTGCTAGTATTAGAGGATAGACATGAGGTTTATTAATCAGTATATTAGCATGCACCTGTATCTGAATTTATGATGATACCTTTTTCCCAATTTTTTCCCTTTGCAGCCTAACCAGGAAGATCAAGACCAATTGTTTGACAGAATTGGAGATTTTGTGGCACATTTTTCTTCTTGTTCCCAGGGATGCTGAAGATATTTTTTTTCAGGTAATAGTACAATTAGCATTTTCAGTGATGTATGGGTTAGATTCAGCTCATAAAAGTATAATGATATCAAAAAGAAAGTATTGTATTTTTAAGGTAATACGTAGGCTCTGGTCCAGTCCAATCATTGCCTTATTGCAGTGACTCTGTTCTGTAGGAGCTCTTTTAGCTGTGAAATTATTTAACTATTGCAGAATTAGCCAGCAAGGATATAATCATACCCAGAGACATAACTTATAATTCAAATGATGAATGCCGATTTCATTTCACTGCTTTCTTTGTGCTACTGTGTAGGAGAATTATTCTGGAAGAATCTATGGTAAGCACATAAATGCAGTCAGGAAGGAAGCCTTAAAAATTCAAGCCCTAGGTAAAACTATACTAATTCCTGGAAAAGCTGCTGAACAGAGTGTTGTAACAGCAGACTAGGAGAACTTCCCCAGTAACTATTTGTAGGTGGCTTTGAAGGTATCTCTGTAAAAAATGGTCACTTTGTATAAATATTCTTACAGGATTCAGACTATGCCTGTCCTATTGGAAGTAGTATTATATTGCCATTCTGAATGTTTTGACAGTAACAGTTTATGATTTTTAGGTTGTATATGTATTTTAATATCCATTTAAAAAGATTTAGAGCACATTTCTATCTTTTGTGCTCATTTATTTAGACTTCATGCCAATGTGGATTTCATTATCTTGTATGTTGAAGCCGATTGACAAATGCAATAGAAATATGTTTTTGAAGTAGATATAAAATACCAAAATAATTTCTCAAAACCCTTCTCTGTGTCAGTCACTGTTGGGCAGAATTTTCTTTTTAGTTACAGACACAGAAAATTGTATGTAGAAAAAAATCATCCTGAAAAATTAAATTTGAGAAGGCTTGCATACTTCAAAGTTATGTGTGCACCAAACTCCAAATGGGCCTTTAACTTGGATGAGCTGGGTAAACCCACAGTGTACTCTGTAACTACTATAAATAGATAATAGATAGAATTAACTGAAATTTAGTCAGACCAGAGAAAAATCCCAAGAAACTGGGAGACCACTGCTACGCCATAGATTCTGTATCTGTATAAAACCTATGGTATGGAGCTCTGCAAAGTACTACTGGAGTGAATATGGAAAACCACTGAATAAAGTAAATTATGTATTGCTGCCAGAATAATTCACAACCTCAACAAAACATAAACAAATATATTAAATTACCAGAATTGGAACAACACAAAGTAAGGATATTCACTCATGTGCAAAACTAAGCAGAAGCAGAAAGGAGATGGTAAAAACTGTCCTGTTTGACTTTAAGTATATGGCTATAATTATTTCAGTTAACAGGATTGGACCCCAAGGATGAGGTTGACCATGGTCATAAAAATTTGCACATTGGAGACAGGAAATAAAGCAGCTTTCACTCAGGAATATTCATAGGGTGATTTTCAAAATTAACATCAATATTCTTATAAATTAAATTTTTGATTTTCAGGTGTAAACTCAAGGAAAGGTGTATGGAAGCAATGGAATGTTGAAAGCTTGAAGGCTGCCACAGTAAATTATACTAGTAAAGATGCTACTGTTAAAATACAAGCTAGTGCACCTGCCAGTTCTACAGCAACCCGTAAGTCTTGTAAATATTTCTAAACACACAATGCATGTCACTCCACGCATTTTGGAAGGAAATCTAGAGTATATTGCAAAATCTAATTGTCAACATAAATTATTAGCAATATTTTCAGTTTGTTTTGCACAAAATCAAAATGTTATAGCAATTAAACATGAATTGATGATTTTGATCTACTCTAAACATGCATCCTCCCAAATACTGATACTTCCATTTGATTAAGCCGTAAGCAATATTACAAAGTATTTAAAGAAGGTACTGATACTCTAGCTAGTAAAATCTCACGGTTTTGATTTTGTCAGTTCCTCTCATACTAATGACAGCTATTATTTTTTTCTACTCCTTTCTCTGGCACCTGGTTCCCATTTTCAGTATGTCTTGCATTCTTCCCTCTAACTTCTACCCCTTTGTCTTCCCTGTCCTGATGGATCAGATCTTAACTTTTATTCTTCCATACCAGCCTGCTGTGCTTTCTCAATGCTGCTGTTTTAACCACTTCTCAAGCTGTTTGTGCTGATGTTGCTTCTAGCTTGCTCTGTTTTGCAACATTTTGTTTCTTCAAGCTAGCCAGCTTCTTTTCTCTTTTCCCTGCCTGAAATTACTGTTTTCCTTCTAACAACTACAGCCATAATTTTATGCTTCCAATCTTCTCTTGCTCCTTTTTAACTTCCTTCTGCCTCAACCATAACCAAACAACTTTTCCCATCCCTGCCTTTTTTTCTCCCATCTTTTTTTTCCATGAGCTCATATGTTTTTCTCTATTTAGATAATTTCCCAGTCATCAAGGTACGAAAACCTTATTTTTGCAAAATAATTCAGGAGAAAACTCATAAATTTGTATCATAGGTGTCATTTAAGGCAGTGAGGTCTGTAATTCTTTGATTTTCCATTTTCTAGTGTATAGTTGGCTGTATAATATAGGGTTATTCATTGCCAGTCTTAAAGATAAGCTGGAGAATTATTTTAGAAATTCTTTAGTGATGGAACCTACTTGAATGGAAGAAGATATCTTTGTGCAGTTTTTCAGGGCTCCTCACCCTGCTCTGTTGGTAGCAGTCTTCCCACTCCCCAGCCTCTACCATTTTCCATGCTATCACTGACATGTTTTCTCTATGGTTAAGTGCTTAGGAAAAGATAGAGGGTTGCCTCTTGTATGTGTTAAGGAGAGAAGGTTTGGAACGTGCTGTACTCAGGAAATCCTGAATTAGTGCAGTACTGCAGACATATCAGAGGAAAGGAAGTATTCTCTCATGTGCCATGATTCCCACAAAGCTTTCTCTTGGAATGTAGATGTGAGAGAATTGCGTGGGTTTTCCCCAATGAAACAGACTATCTCAGCAACAAGGAGAGCTGCTTTTGAGGCCTAGCTGAAGGATTTGGTCTCTGTAGATGAATATAGCTTTGTCGAACCTTTGTATGGATTGGCTATGCACATCTGTGTCTTAAAAAAGTGACCTATCTTACTGTCGTTATGTGTTGCCTTTTAGCTTTCCTGAAGAATTTTCCTTTTTTACTTTAGTATTTCTTTTCAAGCACAATTAAAAAATGAAATGTGGTTTATTTAAAGTTGAAAGTCAGTGTTACTCTCATCAGGTTACAGTCTTGAAAGGAAATTCTTGTTTACAGAATCAATTTTGTGTGTATTGCTCAGTTTGCAGGACAGTTTTTAGAAACAGAAATGTAACTATGTTTTTGAACAGAAGAACATTTGGGTTTAAAAATAATATGCTTTTACAAAACCTAAAACCAGTGGAAACATTTGCATGTTTTTTATGAATTCCAAAGGTTTTATTCTGTTATAATCATATTTCCTCTTGGATCATGGTCACTGTAGTACTTTACTAGTATACAAAAACAAGAGTATGAAACTGAGTAAAAAGTGATTATTTATGAGGTTGGTTCAGTAAATTACCTCAGCTGCTCATTAGAACACTGCTTACTTAACGGAGTCTGTTTTAATGACAGTAATCTCTAAAGTCTCTGAAGCTATTGTTATCTTGATGTTTCTTTCCAAGATATAATGGCATGTTCTTTCTTATGACAGTAAAACAAACAGGAGAAGCCCTACTATTTTAGCTCTTCCTGTTAGTGTGCTATCCTGTGGTCTACCTTATTGCTTTAGGCTTGCAGGATGCTCATGGTTTTGTCCAATAATCATTTGTTCTCTCTTATGACCACTGAAAAGTTGTTGCTTGTCCAGATCTACTTTAGTGCCTAGTTTTCAGTGAAACCAAAAGGGATAGCGTGTACAGACAAGTTAGTCGTATTAACATGTTGTGTCTTACACAAGAATTGACTGTCCATGGTTTCCAAATGTTGCTTTTCCTCTAAAGGTCTCATCCAGTGTTCCTGTGGTGAGAATAATATCACAGCAACTCATATAGACATAAACAGGCTACCCTGTTAGCTAGCTTGAACAGAGAAAACCATATAACTTTGAGGGTATGGTATCCTGTGTAGCAACAGAAGTCCCTCTGAGTGTGGGTAGAAACAGCTACATCTCCTCTGTTGTCCCTGTGATCTGTTGTGATTAGTCTGGCAGTTTAAAGCTAGTGTGGGGCTATGTTTAGTGCTTTAGCAGCATGTACCAGACTCAAATTTACCTATCAAATAGCACACTGAAAGTGGCTAGTGTAAAGTTATATAAGAAATCTTTAGTGGAACCAGGTTTCAAACGGCAGTAGATGAACCATGAAAACTCAGCAGTCACCAGCTGATGACTTGATTCTTGTCCATCAAAACTGGTGCTGTCCAAGGTAATAGTAAATTATGTTTATGCTTAGACAGGAGATAGTAATTGTAAAGGGAGTCGGCCCTGAATTCTGATTAAAATCATACCATATAACATTATTATTATAAAAACATTTCTAGTGGTGATAAAGATATTACTGAGTTAGTTCGAAGAATAAGGGAGTGATTCCGGTCTAGTCAGCACTGTCAATGCCACACTTGGAGTACTGTGTTCAGTTCTGGGCTTCTTAGTACAAGAGAAACATGGACATACTGGAGAGAGTAATAAAGGGCACAGAGATAATGAGTGGCCTGATGCATGTCTCCCATGAGGAAAGGCTGGGAGAGCTGGGACTGTTGTTCTCTTCAAGGAGAGAAGGCTCTGGGCTTATCAATGTATGTAAATACCTGAAGGGCGGGTGCAAAAAGGACTGAGCCAAGCTCTTTTCAGTGGTTCCCAGTGACAGGACAAGAGGCAGTGGGCACCAGCTGACGGACAGGAGATTCCTTCTGAATGTCAGGAAACACTTTTTTACTGTGAGGGTGACTGAGCAGTGCCACAGGTTGTGGAGAGAGGCTGAGGAGTGTCACTCCTTGGAGATATTAAAAAAAATGTCTGGACATGGTCTTGGGCAACTGCCTCTAGGTGGCCCTGCTTGAGTAGGGGGTCTGGACCAGAAGACCTCCAGAGGTCCTTTCCAACATCAACCATGCTGTAATTCTGTGAATAAAGTGCAACGCAGGGTCCGTTAAATAAAGGTGGGACAGTGACACATCTTTGGTTCAGGTTCTTCCCTTCAGAGAGGGGAGTACAGGCTAGGAGTAGTTCCTTTGATGCTGTATAAAACCAGAAATGCATAAATAAAACATACATGGATTTGCATGAGTTGTTCAATTAACATAACACCATAGATACGTCAGTTCGTTGTTGGTGTATGGTCAGAAAACATAGGCACAGACCAATGAAGACTCATTGTAGAATGAGCTCTTTTCAGTGTTTACCTGGCAACGCTAGAAAAAGGCTTTTTTGTGTTTTAGTCTTACAAAATTCTGAACATCCAAGTGGCACAATGAACAGACTCTATTAACTCCAGAGAGAGCTTAGCCTGCAGAGGACAAAGCCCTTAAATTGTCTGTGACTTCTCAAAGACGGGGAAGCTGTTGGTCTATGTGAAGTGAACTTGTAATCAGTTTCACAGAGCTACCTGGGTACTAGGTAAGCCAGATATCTACTTTCTCCATGTAGCTGAGCACACTAGATATCTAGTTCCTGTGTGTGCATATATATGTGTGTGCGTGTATATGTATACATATATGTATAAATGTATATATAATTCCTATAAAATCTGCTGGACTTTGGCAGCCTACTTAACCTGATACCTTCAGATTCTCACGAGGTACCAATATCCACCTTTTAGCAACTTGGTATCCTTTGAGATCTGTACTTCACTGAAGAATGCTCAGTGTTCAGATCTTTAGCCATCTTTGTTAAAACACAGTTTTAGAAATTACCTTCAAAGTGAAGAGTTTTATCTGTTACTGGACTTCAGTCTGAAAACACTGTAACATTTATGTGACAAGTTTATGCATCTTCATTCTAATTGCTCTGCTTTTCTGGTTAGTGCTGAAGGAAAACAGTTTATTCTCATGAGGAAATAATTTCCTCTAAATTGAGTTCTTGTTCTCCTCTCTTTGTTAAGAGTCAGCCTTTTAAAGTGCCAGGCCTTTAAGTAAAAGAGTTTTCTTAGTGAAACAACCAATCTTGGTAAGCTAGGATGTGCCTTCCAAACACAATTGAAGAAAATTTCCCTTTTTAGGTCTGCACGGTAAGCATTTCAGTGTCTATAATGGCTGAGATTTACAATCTAGCTTTCCTCAGCCAGGTGAGGTTATTTACAGAGCTCAAGTTTTAACGCTTGGTAGTTTTAATACTATATGGATACTACATTGTATTTTGTGTAAGACTGTGAATTTAAGTGCATGGTGTTAAAAAGTTTTTTCTGGAAACTTTGCTGTGTGAGTATCATTTAAATTAATATAAATGTCATGTTAAAAACTTCATACAACTCCTTGAATATTTTCCCATCTGAGTTTCTGCTTTAAGGACTCCTAATCTTCGAAATCTTCAAATTCTCCTGACAGCACAGAGAAGTTACCTTTTTTTCTGTTTTAAGGGAAGATGTGATGCAAATTGCTGTTACTTGTCCAGTGATGTAAACAGTTGATTTCTTTCCTTTTTATTTTTTTATTTAATGTTAGTTGAAAAAAGTATATTATTCGTTCTAAGTATGGATCCCAACTCTGATGATAACTTCCCCTAATTTGGGGAAATTATCTAACCTGTCAGTTTCATTTTCTACCTATGTTAAATGTTATGAAATTTTCCTGGTTTTTAGGAAGTTAGTATTGAGGAATTAGATTGTGGAGGCCTGTGAAGGATTTAGACTACTCAGATACTGGTTGTCAAATGCAGGGAAATACTGTTAATCTCTTACTACTTTATTGATTTAATGTTAACTTACATTTTGGTTTGGCTCATTCAAAAATATACATATTTTCTTATTTAAAACACAGACAAGTGTATTTTAATAATTACTCAGTCGATTAATCATTTAGTAATCTGATTACAGATGCTATGCACAGAGTTGTTTTAAAGTACTTGCAACAGAATTAAAAGTGAGACCATATTGTACAATGTCTTTTAAAGGTCATGGAAATTGTCCAATTGTCATTTTTTATTGTGTTATAAAATGTATTTACACCATTTTGCATACCTTTAGTGACACACAAGGTATTTTAGATAAGCTATGAGGCAAATGTGTAGTTATCCCCCAACATGGAAAATGCTTTTTGTGTAGCTGTTCAAGAGGTTGAACTGAACTCTAAATGTTTTTTTTAAGAAAAATAACTTGGAATTACAGACTCTTTTGGGTTGGAAGGGTGCTGCAGGTGTCTTGTCCAGTCCCCTGCTCAAAGTAGGGCCCACACTGATTTTAGACTAATTTGCACAGGACTTTGTCCAGTCAGATCTTTAAAACCAACAAGAATGGAGATTCTGCAGTCTTGTGTGAGATTCCCCAGATGAGATTAGCTCATTTTTGTGTCACAGAGTGTTTATCGGCACTAATACAAAAGATAAGTAAGTAGAACCTTGTTAATTAAATTTAAAGAGCCTGCGTAATGGAACAGTTTCTGGGAAATGTGAATGGTTATTGAAGGTGGCTAAATAGAATGGCTATTTAAACCACAGGAGCTTATATTTCAGTTCTAAACCACAGTCTATTTATGCTTTGTAGTATCTGTGGTAAACAAAGAAGAAAGCTAGATGAAAACCAATGCTTCTGAAGGAAAAACAAAGAAATAACAATTGAGAGTGGCTATTATAGCTGACTTTGGGTTTTCTTGAATCTTTAGTATCATAAAGGTTAGTAATGAGTTGTATCCAGGCAGGTATATCTGTTTCGTTTCATATGAACATATTTTCCTCCCAGATGGGATATCGCATGACTGATGTTAAGATTGGATTGTGATGTAATTGGTATAGAAGCTTTTGTGAGGGTTTCTGACATCTATTTGAATAATACCTGTTAAAATCTAATAGATTCTTTTATCTTTTATCCTATAATAGCTTGCTATTGTAGTTCACCACTATGAATTTTGTTTGGCTGCATCCCTATATTCTTGAATTACATAACCAAAAGATCTTTAGAAGAGCTTGTCTGTATCTGGATTTCATTTTAAGTGCTTTTTGCATATATATTAATGTATTAATTTGCATATTCATGTTTGAATTCAAACTTCAAATCTTAATGAGATTTTGTTCTTTTATTTTTTATTTCAAAGCTTCAACTAACCTAGTGTAGGTCTAGAAACTTCCACCAGTATGTTAATGTTGATCATGAGTGTGAACTTTCTTTCAGTGTTTATATATTCACAGAAAGGTGCAGACAGTGATTTGCAAAACAGTTTCTTTGATAGTATAGTCTATTGTTTTCAGTGAACAGGTAATAGATAAAAAAAGCACAGTGAATGTTTACTGACGTAGCTGTATTGACAGATTTTTTTCTACATAGACCCATTTATATCTTCACTTTGATGTTTGATATTAGCAAGTCAAAAATCATGAATGGTTTCCAAAGTATAGTACTTGTTAAACAAGTTTTGGTTTTGTTTTTAAGAATTATTGATAAAGAGAATTTTTACCATTTTCAGTGAGTGCTATTACAAAAAAAGGTTCTCATGTCAGAAAAAATGGTTGACTCTAGACACTTGCAATGAAAAGTAAACCATTTTATACTGCTAGTAATTAGCTTGACTCCGTTTCGGGCATCTAGCAGCTGTTTTAGCTAATTTTTTTTTGTGATCTTTAAGTTCATGGTTACCATAATACCTAGAAAACTTGCAGGCAATCTGAGCAAAATGAAATTATATAATGCATTAGTTGTGTAGGGATTAGCTGAGCACTTCAGTAGCTAGAAAATGGAGATGTCTTTTCTTCATCAGGTCATACTGATTTTAGCTGAAGTTTCAAACTAGTCATATAGGCTTTTACGTATTTCTTTATCTGTGAGTACAGGTTCTACCCTCTGACGGATTAGTTCCAGTACCTGCTGGAGCTGTGTTGAAACCACGACAAGCTGTAACCTTCTTTTACCTGCTGTAACTCTGAGCCTGCTGGTAATTTGATTAGCAAGAGTATGCAGCAAAGATTTTTTACATTTTTGCATTGTTTCTTTTCAGATGTCTGTTGTGTGATTTGCTGCAGGCTGTCATTTTTGTCTGCTCTCCAATGTATGTTGGCAAGAGGGTTGTGTACTAGTCTTTGTGTCTGGTCACAGAAACAAATTCATGCATCTCAGCCAGACTGTTTTGTTATTCCTTTAGAATTAAAAGCATATGAAACAGATGCATCTTAATAAGGATTTTTTTTTTATAAATAACATTTAAATAACTTAGAACAATAAAGTTCAAATACAACTTAAAATAAAGTTTAATGCTGTAACAACAGAAAAAGCATGTATAAGGATGGAAAAACAATATTGAAAGCTGTATGCCCTAACAGGAATTATACAAAAGATAGGATATGTTACATAAAAAACCTTAATATGTCTGAATTTTTGCTTCATCGTTATATAAAATGTTAATTTGTGAAAAGTGAGATGAAGTACATTATTTAATCCTATTCTTATTTTACATACACTATTTGAAACATCTTTTAGAGCAGCATTAGGTATTTGTTTCATTAATAGATAGGAACATTTTGTGTTAGAGTAAACATAATTTTTCCAAACTAACTCTTTTATCTGAATACAACAATAAACATTTACAAGATTATATTTTTTTTCTGATCATATAGTTTATGTATAGGATATCAGTTTCTTGGGGAAGTATTTAAAATACTGCTCAGCCTCCACATTTACTATTGACTTGATAATCTGACAACTCATTCCAGCAGCCTTAAAGTCTGACATATTTTACACAACATTATCATCTGCTTATTATTATTATAGCAGCCATATTTAAGAAGCAGATAGGGTTTTTTAAATAAAATATTATCAGATAATCAAGTAATGACTTATTCTTCAGGGTAAATTAATTTAAGAAACTACCCAGTTACAATGACTAAGATAATGATTGTACAACTCTTTAGAATTTTTTACAACTTTTAGTTAGTAAATCTGGTTTTGTGTATATTTTCAAATCTTTTTCATGTAGTCTTTTAAAAATAAAGATAAATGCGCAAGTCCAGCTTGTTCAGTTTCTCAGTAGTATTCCAGCCTCTCTTGGTAACTTGTCAAATAGTCTTCTTAAAAATAATCTTCCTGCTGGAACTAGTTTTTGTATAGATCATTTGTGATTAGGATATTGCCAGTGGAAGAAAGTGGGATGCTCTGTGTTCTTTCTTTGTTTTTTTACCTTTCATGGGGACCCCTTTGTGGTTTAATGTAACAAACATCTCCTTTCCTTTGTGTGTCCATTTTGCAGAAGCATATGTGTTATAATGGTTTTCTTCAATCAGTTCTATGAAGTTGCAGTCCTCATTGCATACTTTCTGTTGACAGGAAATAATAAAGTAGAGTAAAATAAGTACAAGTGTCTTTTGAATATAGATTAGGAATGATGGGAAAAGAATATGAATTATAAACCCCACATATTAATATTTTAATAACTAATTTGACTTCTGAAATCTGAGTATTGAATATTTAGCTTTGTCTATTCCCACAGAGTATTCCACATTTTTAAAAAGTATCTAAGCTCTAATCACTGAATTTATTACATGGACATAAAAGTCTAGTATGGGATGTATGAGATAAATACAGGTGACATTTTAATTTGTTAAGAATCTGCTTTATATAAACTGTAAAGATGGTACATGCACAGATATGTATCTATCATGTGATGATTGTACACACAAGAGAAGTTTGCATCCATACCTTTCCATAGAGTCTTCCTGACTTGTTCATTGCCAGAAAGTATTCACTTTCCACTCCTTTGATTGCCACTATTCCAACTGCCACTGTTCGGATTTCTAGAATACCTGCAAAGGCACACAGTAAGGGCTGTAAAATGGTTGTTTGTTCTCCAGTCAATTTAGAAGGTTTAGTTGAACTTGCATTCTGTAATACTTCTCTGTTTATTGAAAATTGCAGGAAAATTGCATATCTATTCACGTGAAGAAAGGGGTAGAATTTAAAAATCATCTGCATGTGATCGTGTCTGCACAAAGCCACTTGAAAATTGTATGGTGATGATTTTTAAGTGTATGCTGAAGTTACGATGTTAGTAGAAATAATATTTCTGCTTTCAAAGAATCAGCATGTATTAGAATTTATCAGGCTCAGGGTTTCATTTAGAAGAATTATGTATGTAGCCATTGAGGTTCACAGAATTTGTGTAAAGCCTTTATTTTGAAGACCTATGGAGCAGTATCATCTCCTTGAAAGAGTGTAAACCTTAGAACTTGTGAGTGACAGAAAGCAGACCACAGTGTCTTAAATAAGATAAAGTATTTGCTTGACCTTTGCATGCTTTTATGGCTGATCGAAGCTGTAAAGATACGTGTATTTGAGAATCATTAAAAACTGCGCTGATAAGTTATTTTTCAAAACCAGAAAACATTTAGAGTTGTTTCCTATAAACTACTTATACTTAATCTCACTGATGTATGTCTGCAATAACTTGCTGTAGTTGCTATGATACATTTAAGTTACCTGTGACATAAAAAATATTCTTATGTTAATTAAAAAATATCTGAGCAAAGGCAGGAGGATGGTGCACATTATCAAGGAACACCAGGTTGTTTTCAAGTTTACATATTATTGTTGTTGATTTAAGCAATAGTTTAGAGTTCTGCTTCTGAGTTTGAGCTTTTTCTTCCATATTGAGTCACCTATAGAACTGCGCAGTAGCATCTAATACTGTGACTCTGGCTTTCCATACGGGGTCTTTCAAAGCCAGCTAACTCTAGGCAAATTTCAGCAGCTGAGCGTGGGGGAAACAAGGGAGGGAGGGGGAGAGAGCAGTTTGTGTTAGAATGTCACTTAAAAGGTGACCTTCCTCTTGAGCAAAACATTTCCTCATTTTCTCCTTCAAGTTTGTGTTGACTCTTCACAGGCACCACACAATAGGAATTTTTCATTAATTTCTTCTTCCTTTCTTTTTTCTTTTTTAGAAAGATACTACATATTTAGGATATTTCACCTTCCCTGTACTTTTCTTTTAATATTCTGATGTTCTTTGCTGTACTGTTCTGTTTTGCTTTCTTCCTTGATATTACCGATGTGTCAGTCCTAGCATGTATTGCTTAATTTTTCTTCCTATTTTCCCTACCATTTACATCTTCCCAGTTACATCTTCTCATGGTGTGTGCCCTGGTGGGCAGTCATCTCGGAACACTTACACTTTTGTACTTCTGTATAATGCTGAGCCAACTTTAAGTAAAGCTTTTAGAATTCTTTGACAAGTTCCACACTGCTGCAGGCCTTGTGACAATTCTTACAAAGGGTAATTTATAACCGAAACTTACAAAAGTTGTATTAACTTTCATTTAAATTTCACTTTAGAAAAACCACAGGGAAACTGAAAAACAGAGTAACATCTGCATCTAGCCAAACAAAGAACATAGCAGTGTAAGGGATCTCTGGGTCATCAAGTCCAGTGCTCTGCTAGCCTGGGATTTGCATCAGATCATTCTTTTTTCATAAACTCTGCCAGTGCTAAATTGGAGTTGTTACTTCTTTGCCCCCAGTGTTTCTGCCAAAGGCTGTTCCAATTTGATTTATTTTAATGGCCAAAGACTCTGTAGTAACATGCAATCTGCATTTTTTCAGCGACAGCTTATATCCAGTTGTTCTTTTGCCTGTGCTGGCCAGTAACTTAAGGAGAGCTTTTCTCAAAATCTATGTTTGAGTTTTCTATTTATACAGAATTTGAAAAATGAAAGATTCAAAATGACTTTTTAAAACAAGGCATGCTAATAGGAATTGAGATTTCCTTAAGTAAGCTGATGCTGGCTGAGGTTAGAGTAGTAAGAAATACTACTACTTTTAAAAAGGAAATGCCAAAAGCTTTAGTCCAAAGAGATATTATTATTGGAATTTTTACATTATTTTTTAGTTTGTTTGTTTTTCTGACGTAGATGGTGACATTCATTCCAACTTGTAGGAATTATTTTATTTGGGTTTGGATACTTGTTTTTCTGTTTTATTCTCAGTGGAGACATAAATATTTTTCATTTGGAATTTTACACTATTCATACAGAATTTGTTATAAAATAGAAATTTGGGTTGTAAAAATATTTCATAAGCCTCCTGTATAGCAAAATTGGAATGGCAGAATAAAAAGTTAGGTCTCAAAGTTTTATTCTGCTGTGTGAGACAGATTTATTATGTTTAGGTCTTTACATGGTTTTCCATATTATTTGTTAAAACCCCATTGTGCATAAAGATCAGTGCATTTTAATTAAAGACAGATAATTTGAGATTTATATTCATATATTGTTACACATATTCAGTGCTATTTTCTATGTTATTATGTAGCTTACACAATTTTAAGCAATTATGTACTCTCCAAATTAGGGCTAGCACTTGCATAAATAACTTTTGAAACCCTGACTCAGAGGTGATATGAAATCCAAAGAATGTTTCAGATCTTTGAATGGCACTTTCCTAAAGATACTCTCCATAAAGGTTAGTGAGTGAACAGCACATGAACTCTCCAATAACTATGTCACATTAAAAATATTGCAGTATTAGCAATGTTAAAAAGAAGGAAAAAGACCACAGAGAATTCAGTGGAAGTAACTTGTGTATTCTTGATTCTTTGCTCAGAACATCAGAATTAAACGGCCTATCATCAACTGAATGTGCTTGTTTTTCTGTTCCCAGTTCTAGATAATGTCTTATCTCTTCTGATGTGTCTTAATATATCCCTGAAGGGAAAACAAAGCATGATTTTTTCCCTTTGCTGAAATCTATGTGATTTAGAACTCTGAAGCAGCATCTCATGTGCACTTTTCTATTTGATGTGCCAGTGATTCATTACTGAGTTCCTCTATTTTAAGGCACATGACACAAGTTCCTTAAGCAGTAAGCACCCTGTAAGCTCTCTTTTCCTCTCCTGGTGGCTGTGCCTTAATGATTTTTCTGCTCATCTCAGAAATGTAGTACTGCTGCAAATCATTGCATATTTTTTTTCTTTAAATGACATAAATTTTGAGGAAATGGAAGCATGATTTTTAGCAAGCTGGGAAAAGTAACACTTCACTGTGTAGTTAGAATTGTGATCTCAGCTAATTTTAGCTGAGAATTTGATTAATGATCTTTCAGTACATAGGCTTTTGTATGGAACTCGTTTTCTTAACTACAAAAGCAGGACATTTCTAAAGGATATCCAAAAGAAGAAAATATCAAATCCATAAAATAGAGAAAATAAGTTGTATTTTTCCCTGTTTTTTCTGTTTCCTGTCAGCATCTCTACTAAGTTATAACATTATATTACACTATATGATATTATAGTCATATTGGTCTGTCTTTACTGTGTATGTGCTCTTGGTATTCAGTCACTGTAAGGTTGTTGCACATAGGAATCTAATCCATCAGTAGGTGTCAAGAGATAATAAAACTGTTCAACCAAAATTTTCACCAACTGCAGCTATTTCCTATTTCTTCTATACTTTCTGTACTGATCTACTACTGGTGATTCTTGCCAACAGGATGCTGGCTGACTTAAATTTGGATCTGAGCTGGTTATCCTTATGGTGTTAGTGTATATGGTCTGTTATACAGTTGTGACTGGTAAATTCATCCAAGTCTGTGAATGTGATCTTTTTAGTTTGTTCATTTCTAAAAAAAAACAAACAAAAGCCAAAACTCAAACCCCCTTTTTTTTTTTCTCTGCTCTTTCATTTTGAAATTCTGCACTGTTGCAGTGTCTTTAATAGGCTAGCCAGGGACATTTGGTGTACTGGAAAATAACCCGATAAACAGTAATATACTCTAAAGATTAGCTTTGTAAGGATGGTAACTTGAGTTAAGCAAAAATCAGCAAAAGCTAAAGAGTGTCTTTTCCATTATACCATTTTTGACTGCCTTTTAAGACATGAACTGAATTAAAATGTTTCAGTTTCATTGCTCCTCTACTGGGAACCTAAGTCTAGCTGGGCTTCAGTGTTCATGCTAATTCTTGTTAGCTGATTCATTGGAAGGAGGTAAACCTCTACATCCGTAGAAAAGTTGTAATAGAAGTAACCCTACTATGTTGTGTTATGTTTGTAGGCCATTTTATACAAAAAGGCAATAAAGGCAATGATTCTGTCCTCACTAAAGACAACAGTAGGATTTCTGCTGACTCAGTAGAGCCAGAATTTTATCGGTTAGTTCCTTCAGTGAGGCAGGAGAGGCGTAGTAAGCTAAAATCTTTTCACACAAAAACCACACAGAAATAGAGGAATCCAGAACAGGCACACATGTGACATTTGCCACTTTTTAATTGTTAGTTTATGTAGCACCAGATACTTCAGAGAGGTTAGAAAGGACTAAAATCTACAGTTAAAAATTCTACTAAGGAAAGAATGTTGTCCTCAGCCTAAAAGTAGACCATTCCATGTCATATATTAGTAAGTCTATTCTTACGTGCTTGCTTTTGAAGTAAAAAGCTCTAATCCTTTCAATGTCTATTCATGGAAAGGAGAAAGCCACCAAGGTAGGATGGGAAAGAGAAAATTCTCATATGTAGGTTGTTTAATTTAAATAGTCTTTTAATACTCTAATAACCAAAATTACTTTAAAGACATGCTTAAATTAATAAGATGATGATGATGGTAAGTTCAGAAGGCCAGACTTCAAAGAGGACTTAAATGTCCTCAGTTTAAAAATGAAAATGTAAACTATGTTTTTCAGCTACTTTATCTAAGCATCCCCATAAAAGTTCAAAGGAGTTTTAAAAGAAAACTTGAATATACCACAAAGTAACGGGGAAAGAAATCAAATTAAAGCCAGAAAGAGAGAGAAAAAGAAAAAACCAAACAACTGAAAATGAGAATGCAAAATTGAAAACAACTGTAATTTCTATAAAATCAGCATGAAATTCCAAACAATTTTATATGGTCGCATGGTCAGTGTATCAAGCATAGCTTAAAATTTCTGTAGTGAATGAAGTTTCCTTAGGAGCTGAAATTCCGTCCTCTGTACATAAAAGACGCTAAGCTAAGATGGGCTATAGGTTCTCTTTGGCAGAAGATGACCATGGATGCTGGCAGCAGTCTTTTTAACCACTTGGTGCAAATTAGGTAAGAGAAAGTTGAAATAAAATTAAGTAGAAAAAAAAAAAACGCAAAGAATCAAAACAATTTTAGTGGGTGAAATATGTATTAGATTTTGGAGACAATTTACATAATAAATGAGGTGGGTTTCCTGGCATTCTGGTCTAGAATGACAGTTGCTCAGTTCCTTACAAGCAGACACTTTATGTCTGGCCTTAATCCATGACTGTGGCCTGGAAGACAGAACGGTACCTCAGGCTGCAAGTTTACGTAGAAAAAAATGGCAAATAGCTACATTGGTGATACAAAATTGGGCATTCTCATGTGAGAGAATTCATTCTTGGCAAGTGGTATTTGAGAATTTTGGTTTTAATCACCTGATACGAAGAATCTTTATCTGATTTAGTAAATATTTTCACATATTTCTCTTCTTTTTTGTTAAACTGTTTTGCTTTTACAACAAATTACACTGTGAAATTCTATTTGTTTTAACAAATCTTTGCTTTTATCGCTACACAATCTGTTTCCAGATTATATTGAACTGATTTCTAACTGTGTGCAGTCATAGCTGTATAGGCAGTTTAGTGTATAGTGCTAGTCCATAACATCCTCAAATAATAATATCCTATCTTTAACAAAGTAGTGAGAGCTTTGCATTTTAGCAAAATTAGTGCTTTTTCTCTTTAATCATTTTGCAGCCAAGAGGCTGAAACAGCGGTTGTGATTCTTGCTCCTGAGAGCTGCAAGAAAGCTAGTAAGTGCAGCACATTATTGAAGATCCAGCAAGTGGTAATGACCTGTCTCATAGGTCTTTGGAAGATGAGAACAGAACCGTGGAGCTACATAGCTTTTTAAATGCTAGAAACTGCCCAAATAGATCAGGTTATAAGATTGTTCAGGAAGACTTTGGAAGAAGTTTTAAAGTACGCATTGTGCTCAGTGCCTCATAAGCTGGCTCTTTTTCCAAACATTTCATATGTTGCCAATATCCCATCAATATCTATCATATGATGTTTCTGGTCACTTCTTGATTTCTTAGTATCAGAGTTTCTGTAGACATTAATTCAAAGGAAAATTTTGGCATCCATTGCATTTTTTCAGCAAGGCCGACAGCAATTTCATCCCATTTTTTTCAGTTCTGTTAGGAACATACATTATGAGAATATGTTTAAGGGTAACATGAAAACTGCTAAGAAGAATTCTGTAGTCTTCTAAATGCAGGAAAGAAGGGAAGAAGAAGGAAAAATATGGGTTTTAAGAGAAGAAAAGCAAATGTTATGAAGCTAATTGTTATGTTGCATTCTCATTATTTAAGTTTTTTAAAAATAGCTAATAGATAATATATTTAATGCTGCTTTTAAAAAAAATTTAAATGCTTTACAATACCAACTTTTATGTGATATTTACAGCACTTTATTGCTTGAGGCCCCTCTGTGCACTGAAGTTAAAAAAACAGTCTGTTGCTGATTTTTAGGGGTAGGGAGGCTGGCAATGACAGTTAAGCACTTGTGAGAAACGTTTGTGAAACACCCTTTTTTTGGCAGAGTTGGTTTGAGATGAAATATGTAGAATCTCAAATAGTGAAAGAGGGGGCAGAAAATACTTGGATGGAGAATTATCAAAACGAACTGAAACTTCTGAATTTCTCTAACTTGTATTTCTAAGTAATTAAATTTGGAGCACGTATTTATGAATTCAAATGACCTTTGCAGACGATTCAAAGCCAAGAGGAATGCTCTCATTGTAGTTGATTACAAAACAGTGTTTAACAGTATTTAGTGTAATTTGTTCTTTTGTTCTGGGATTTAGTAAGTTAATGTTTGTGCTGTTTAAAGCAAGAAAATGCAAACTGCGATGCTCAATCATACAGTATTTTGGAGACCTCCACAGTGTTATTAGCACATCAGGGCACTGGTAAGCTAGCACAGTGAATACATTCGTTAGCTGGCTTGTTAGACTTAAATGTTTTTGCAAAGGAGTCTGTCAGTATTTGTTTCCTGAAAGTAAATAAATACTTTCATTGGATAGTTTTCTAAGTCACTGGTTTCAGGAAGCATTACCCCTTTATATCTCTTTTAAAAGCACAGTGTGTATATCGTGAAGTATTTGCTTGTGCTGAAGTTATTGTGATTCTTAATAAGATTCTTAAATGGATGCGGCCTAAAGCTCATTTTCAGGTAGAGTAATTTCTGTGCTCATTCTCTCTCAGATATACTCTAATGGTAAGGAGTAAATAAAAAATTTTAATTAAACAGATATTTTAATATTTTTTTTTTTAACCTTTCCCCATTATTAAATTACATTTGACAGAAAGTAGAATTTGCATTTGTATTTTGTACTTTCCTTAGCAAGAGATTGGAAGAGTTTCCCAGGTTGTACCTCATAGAAATCATTTTCATAAGGTGTGTAAGTACAAATAGATATACAACTACATGCTATAATGGTTTTCAAAGCAGACATGAGATTGTTTCCACCCCAGGAATTTTCTGTCTATGGATATGATTTTCATAAACACGGTAATTATGGTAACAGAAAACAAGCTGGTTCAGAGATTCACTGTCACTTTCTTTTCTAAACTGTCATATATTGCTTCTCCTTGTGGTACTCAGAATTTTGATTTATAGCATAAAACCATACAAAATATATTGTTATTTACAGCACAGGCCAATGCAAAAGGCTAAACAAGCTTTTATTTGGAGGCTTTGTGCTATATCCATGCGTGCATTTGCTGTGCCTGTGTAGACAATCTGAAGCACTCCAGATATGAATATGACTGCAAAAATGATCTACACATAAACAACAGATCTGTCAAGGATTTTGCATAGAGCAGTTGAAGCTACTGCTTCAGTGAGGTGCCAGACATCTGGATACCATGGACAAATATTCAAAGCACGCAAAACTCCGGGGCTTGTCCAGTGTGTAATTTCCAAGCAGGAAAAATGGTAGCTGTCTGAGGAAACATGATTAATGATAGAGGGATATTCCTTGAGGGCTTGATGCAGTATATTGTTCAAGCATCCTCAAGTAGCAGAATTTGCTTGTAAGATTTAGTCTGTGAGCAGAACATGTTTGATTAGGCATAAGTAGCTGATGTTTAATTACCTTTTGCAATTCACTGGCACAAACCAGTAGGCATGCTGAATTTTAAAAAATCAACTAATTGCTAACCAGAAGTCCAGCAAAGTATTTTTTGTGCTTCTGAGGATTTTAATTTATTGATAATTTAGAAGATTCCTTAGTTGACATTACATTACCCATACATTTCTCCACTCTGCCAGTTCTACAAACTGATTAATACATGCATTGCTAGGTAGAATAACTTTATAATAAAGCACTCTCCAGGTGGTATTCGATAGCTGACAGATAAGTTAGTTACAGAATCCGAGCCAATTCAAGGTTTCTGAAAGAAACTGCTAACTGAATAATTGTGTGAAGATAGCATAAAAAACCACAAGATGAGAACCGAACAGAAGAGAGAAGATACAACAGGGAACTAAAATGATTCTTTAGAAATGCTGTTATTTTACTTACAAGATCTATTCTTTGCATGTGTACTTGGACTTGTGGATGTTTTCCTTTATGACAGAAAAGAAGGAGTAAGTTGAGTTCCACTCTTAAGTCTGCATTGTTCGAAGTATGTACACAGTCTCACATGCATCATCAAATGTATAATCTGGCTTTCTGAATATGTGTTCCTGGTACCACAGCATGGAAAGGAGAGTCTGGTTTGAATCTTCCAGATTGATGTCTAGGAAACACACTTTTTTACTTACAAACTTATCATATTTGATCTGCACTGGGAAACATTAAAAGCTATAATACCTTTTCTAGTTATTTTTCGAAGTGAATAGATGTAAAGCAGTGTTCATCAGTTTACAACACTCAGTAAAGCGCACCTCCACAAATTATAGTAGTCAGGATTTCAGTGACCGTATTGCAATGAATTACTGCTGAAGAGAAATAGCTTTGAATTTCTCAGTATCCTTCCTTATTGTACAACATGTTTGGCCTCAGTTTTATATAAACTCTTTGCTAATGTTGATGAGTTAGATTTGTAAATCAAATGTTTCATTCTTCATTGAAAATGGTAGCGTAATAGGATTTAGTCTAGGATATTCTGGCTCTAAATTGCCTTTTCTCCTTCTGTATATGAATCTGGAACTTTAGCATTTTGAACCACTGTCTCTCCAATATTTCTCTTGATTTGATCTTCAGAACCAAGAGGGTTTGACAGTTTTCACTGAAGTAGATTATGAAAGTATTTCTCAATTTAGAGGTCTGACTTGCAAACAGCAGTATATAGTAACAACTGAGTAACAACATGCTGCCTAAGGCAGTAATTCACTTGTGAATCATAAAATCATAGAATCAAAGAATAGTTAGGGTTGGAAAGGACCTTAAGATGTGAAGTTGAACTTCTCATTAAACTTGTAAAAACCCTTCACTTTGCTGAACTTCAGTCTGCATTTCATATAAGTATTTTCTTGTTCAGCCTCTTACACAGCACGTAGTCATTTCTCATTTTTGCAGGAAACTACATTTCCAATAAAAATTGCCTTGGAGCTAAACATGTGGTTATAATAAAAAATAATATTATTTTTTAGAATTAATAGTGTCATGTAAAAGCCAAGTCTTAATTCTCAGTCTGAAAAAGTACTCTCTTATTACAACATTAATAATGTACTGATATGAAAAATGGAAAAAAAGGGTGGAATGAGCATTTGCAAAATATAATTGTTTCCAAGCAGTAAGAAAATTAATGATTTAATAGTTTAGAGTTAAACCTGTACAACAAATACTTTTCCACAGCTCAGATGAAGGATATTTCTAGTATTCAAATCTTTTGTGCTGATTTCACTAGAATAAATGATCTTTTCAAGCTTTGCAGACTTTTAGGATCTAGCTTCAGAATAGCAAAAGTAAATGTAAACCACTGCTAATTAATCTTCTCACAGCAAAATGAGATACATCTGTTCAGTGGTGCAAAACTTCCCAAATTTAGAGTTTCAGTGTCTAATGCTATTTTATTTGAAGCTTGGAAAGTTCCACATAGGACCAGAGCCTCTTGTTTCTCCAAATTCTTCCATTATGCAAAAATCTTTAAATATACGTATTTGTTCTTTGATATTTCTTACTATGCTATGTTGTCTTTTCATCTAGTAAAGAGCTGGTGGTGTCTTGCCCCAGCATCACTGTGGATTAGATTTCCTTCCCCTTTCCTGGGTAGAATTAGTAATCGTAGCTGACATAAAATTAGCCATGTCATTTCTATGGAAGACTTTTTTTTCCATTTTTGTATGGAAAACAGGAGTGCATATTCACATACCTTTTCTGTGTATAAGAAATCAAATGATTCATTATCTGAATGGTTTTCTGAAGAATTTCAGTTCCAGGAGCATTTTGTGTGCTGTTATGGCTTATCACCTGTATAATCTGCAAACGGTTGCAAGGGTGGCATAAATATAACATGGTACTGTATGCTGGACTTAGTTAAAGGAGTAAAAGCACATTCAAGAACCTGGGGGGGGTTTATAGGAAGTATTCCAGCACCCTCAAGGTCTAGCTGTTTTGTCCTGTGTATTGTACTGTCTTCAGCCATTCCTGTAGCAGCTTTTCTGGTCCCTGAAACAGGCTTGACAGAAGGAATAGGAAAGCCATATTCTGAAAACTGAATCTGAGAACTGTGTTCCTGTTCTTTCAGGATAATTCAGAATTATACATTATTGAGAAACATTACTAAAAGCTGTTACTACATGCTTGTAGAATGATCATAATGACATTCTTGGTGCTGAAAACTGTATTATCAATTTAAATATAAATTAAAATGCATTTTTAATAGTAAAAATGTTCCCAGATGTAGCTTACTTAATTGAAATAAGTAAAATTCAGAAACTGGACACATAAGAAAGAAGGCTGTGCAGTGTTCCAGAACTTGAATGTATACTTAGGGGCCTCTGGCATAGCACCAAATACTTGTAAATGGTTTGAAATTTTGGACAGTGACATTTTGTTTCACACAGTTAAGAGAGCACTTCATTCATAAACACTGCAATCTCTGTTGCGAGAGAGAGATCTTTACTCACTCTAAGTAGTAATATAAAAAGCAGGGCAAGCACTAGCCAACTAAATATATTTTAGTGCCATTTCCAAATCAGATCTGCTACTTGGTACAGGAACAGCTCAATCCAGACGTCTAAATATATCAATTACAGCGTCTACAAGAACACAAGCAGGCAACGCGTAATTCCTTCCAAGGTACAAAATGCAAGAAGCTGCTAAGAAAATCATCCTAACCCCTTGCTGCACCGCAGAGTGGGAATTGATAGAAACCATCTGGCTCACTCTTTCTGCCTTCAAAACATTACTGGACGTATTTATATGATATGGTCTCTCAAATTGTTCTGTTTTGCTGCTGACAAATAATTTATATTTAGTTGAACTTTCAAGATCTATATTAGACCAAACACTGAAATACAAACTAATAGAAGGAGAAAATTAAAACCCCTCAATCTAACCAATCTAAAAATTTAATCCAATTATGATAAATAAATCAGGATTTTTGTACCTGATATTTATCCTATCTTGCTCAGGATATGGAGCAAAATATGTCAATTACCCAACAATCTTCCTCCTCCTTCCCCAAGTAGCTTAATACTTCATTGTTTTAATTTTGCATAATCTCATTCATTTACTTGTAACTACATACTGGTTTTACCAGTCTAAAATTTTTGCCTAAGATGAAAGCCTGACTTTAGGGAAATCAGGCTTTAGATTTTGGCAGTAGAATATATGCCATTACACACAGGCAGCACTTCAAAATCTGTCTCTTTCTTTACATGATCAGATACTTATAAATGTCTGACTGTCGTCCACTTAATCTGTAATTGTCTTCTGGCTTTACAATTCCATAGCAAAACTGAGAAAAACAGCAGCAGCAGCAGCAGTGGAGAAAATTATCCCTCTGATTCAGGACCAGTTGCTATTACCAGAGCAAATGTATTATGGAAGCTGTAGCCACATTTCTCTTTTATGTTTGTATTTATTTCTGTAATTTTTTAATCTGCCTTTTAAAATTGAGCTGAATTACTCAGTTTGAAAATCATGTTTTGTGGTGTTTTTTTTCTGATTGAACTTCAAATGCTAGGATGTAGGGAAATAAGGTATAAATGATTTTGAGTCTGATGGTATAAATATCCATGCACACACTGAGTTTTGCCCACGTGCATAATATCAGGAAGTCAGTGAGAAAACTACTGTAACTGGTGTCATGTAAATATTGTCTAGAGGCCACAGCATTTCTGGGCTTTGCTTTTCTCAAGCTTTACATAGAAATGGTGTCAGAGCTTTTTAGGGAAAGTTACTTGCACCCTAAAAGTAGAAAGAAGGACTCTAGAACTAAGGGCTGCACATATTCTGGTGTGTTGTGATAGAATTACTATTCTGATGTTATCTTTCAAAGAGAAGATGTTATCTTTCAAAGAGAAGTTATCAGTCATAGCTAAAATGTAAAAAGTCATAGAATAAAGGTAGCAGTACTGAAAAGTTAACAGAGCAAAGGACTAGCCAAATAGCGTGAAAGGTTTCTTTCAACTTTTTTATTCACTTTAACACGTTTTTATTATGTGTTATTGGTTTGTACAAAACCCAATTTCCCATCGCCTTTGTTCTCATTTTTATATCCCCATGTGTGAATCATAGCAGTTAAGTTTATTTCAGTTAAATTATCATTGTTTATATCAGCTGAAGAAATATACAGGGGACATATAAAAGGGAAACTATGAAGTTACAAAGCTGCCTTGGGTTGTTACCCACTGGGAAGTTCAGGTTAGACATAAGGAAGAAATTCTTTAATGCGAGGGTGGTGAGGCACTGGAACAGGTTGCCCAAAGAAGTGGCAAATACTGCATCCCTGGCATTGTTCAAGGCCAGGTTGGACAGAGCCTTGGGCAACATGGTTTAGTGTGAGGTGTCCCTGCCCATGGCAGGGGGGTTGGAACTTGATGAGCTGAAGGTCCTTTCTAATCCAAACCATTCTATGATTCTATGAGTATTACCAATAACCCCACCGACAGGCTAGTTTAAAAGAAGGATTTTCATATATATCCAGTGCTGCTTAATTCCACCTTTAGTTACCGAAACATTCTTAAAAACCTAGCCCTTAGTAACTTAGAAGAAGTCTCTTAAAAAGATTCTTTAATCACTTTGATAGAAATTGCCCTCAAAGAATTAAAGTAAATTGTAACATATTAGTAAAATTGGTATGCCATAATACTCATCCCTCAACTAACTGGAGGAAAGTATTTAAAATCTGATAGAAACTACTTCACGTCCTTTACCAGATAAGGAAAGCTTCCTGCGGCCGTGAACTGCATAAGGGAGTATGTGAGCTCTCCTGTGCCTGTAAAATTGCAGTAGTTAGTTTTCTTGGCTCCCAGAGCACACAGGTACTATTATATCACTATATGGTGACTGTTTATAATAAGGTTGTCTGTGACCAGTCCATTCAAAGATTTAATATCTCAAATTCAGATCCATCCTGGCAAATTATTATATTGGCACAGTTCTAAATTTCCATCTGTGACAGTAATTCAACAACCTGTTTGATAGACTACAGTGCATTGCACTGGCATAAGCATAAAGTCATACTTTTCTCTTGATCTTGAGACAAATGGAAGATTTCATACCACTTAAGTATTTGATAACAGCATCAGATAGGGGCCTTTGGGAATGCTTCACTTTCCAATTTCTCTGCTACAGTTCACATAATTCTTATTTCGCTTTTATACGTATTGGTGTCATGAGGTTTTGATGAGCTCCATAGAAGTAAAATACATCAGCAACCTATAGCAGAATATGTGGACCCCTTCAAAATCTGGAAACAGCTAGTCTGTGATTTATAGATGTTTGAAAACATGTATATCATCTAATGGGCTTAAACAATGACCTTGTTTACGGAAGAATAGTGTTCCCTGTAAGGAGGCAGAGTACCAAGGTAGAGATTTCTTCTATAGGTTCATAGAGGTAGGGCACTCAGATAAAGATTAGTGGGGGTTTTAATATTAGACTATGGGCTGGGTAGCAGAAGCTGTATGTGCAAATAAAGGGTTTGCAGCTCTTTTTTATTTTTGTGGAGGCTTTACATTAGGTTGTGTAATATTGTGATAGGCAGACTCAGTTTGCAAGCCTTTTTTTTTTTTTATTCTGCATTGAGTTTATGATAATTTCTACTCTTGATGGTGCTGTTCTCTCTTAATATTTGTAACATAAAAGTTACTGTGGAACATTGAACTCAGCAGGAAATTTTAGAACTGCCTTGAAGATCATGAAGTTAGAACAGCACCAAGATTGGCTGTACCCATAATGGTATGTTCTAAAATACATACAAACCCCCTGATCTTAGTAAAGAATTTGCTATGTTTTTTTGCTCTGACTGAAACAATTAAGGCTAAAGTGGTGAAGAAATCTTTTCTTTGCATAAAATACTTGTGACGTCAGCTGTACTGCAACAGAAACTGGAGAGAAAGTACCAAAGTTGACTGAGAAGATGATTGTTTTTTACCACACAAACCAAAACAAAGTGCTTCTGCTGTTCCTAACTTGGTCTTTTTCTGCTGCCTTAATTCCTCTGTGACTATCAATGTATTCTTGATTCATATATGAATGCAAATGTTTTTGTTAGAACAGAAGATGCAAAAATATATTTCTCCAATGAAATTATCTATTTAATGTAAATAATGCAATTAGCTTCTTTTGAGTATAGAAATGTGGATCTGTGGTTTTAATATAGCTCAAAAACCATTCCAATTATTTATTCCATACAAAATATGAATTTTCACTTATACTTGAAAAGTAATAACTAAGTTGGATACCTTAAATTGGGATATTTTGATGTGTTTGCGCTCTTAATCCTGTATCTTCAGTACAATAAATAGAGAGCAACATTACTACTAGACAGATATTGGTAAGATACAGATAAATCATTCTGACTTGAAATTCAGGAAGACATTAATAGTGGATCAGGAATTTGTGCCCAGTCTGTATTATTGATGTTGTAAAACCATATCTTAAAGTAAAAGCACATGGATTTGCAGAAGCAATAGTTATTATTTGGCATCTTTTTAAATTAACTCCTCAAGCTATTGATAGGCATCAGTAACAAAATAACTTATTTTAGTAGAGCCAGGCTTTTACAAAAGGCATGTATTTGTCCCTTTCCTAATATGGGTCTTTCAGCTCTTGAGCAAACTTTTCCTAATGAATCACAGGGTTAGATATCTTTTCCACTAGTCAGTAACTTAACTCCTCCACAGCTGGGCAATATTTTTTACTTTCAACAGCAACTATTTAGACTATTACTGATAGTTCTCTATAGTTCATCAGTAAGTCAATATGAATAGAGCAGTCATATTTTTACTGTTGAAGAGAGCTAATGCTGTACTTCTTAATAATTACTTTCTTATGTTCCTTACATCTCTGTGCTATTGAGAAAGTTTGAATCAGACACCATGCTCACAGAAAAAGAAATATTTTTTTCCTATAGAGATCTGTATTAATGAAATAAATATGGCACAGTCTGACAGGGCTCAAATTGGACTTTTTTGTACACCACCACCTGTGAGGTGAATTGCAGCACATGTGATTACAGAGGATGATATATATTACTTCTTTAGGGATCCACTAATAGAGGCTAGTTTGGGATGCAGCTGTCAGATAGCTGTTAGGAGGAAATCAAAGAAAGAAACCATCCCACTGTGATGGGTCTGGATGGGTCTTTAACTCTCAAAACAGGAGCTATAACTAGCAGTTCTACTTTGCTAAGCTGAGTTAAACTGAAAGTGCCCATAGCTGCACTGTTGAAGTATGAACAAGCAGACACTATAACAAGCTGTGATCCAAAATCTTCAATATTTACAGTGCTGTATACAGGCAGAAATATCCTGCATTTTCCTGCATCACCCACAAAGGGGTGATCACCTGCATTTCAGTTTTGGAATCTGCGCATGTAATTCAGGAAATAAGGAGGATTCTTTCATGTGCAATTTGTACAAAACTAAAGTTTGTTGAATTTTGTCATATATGGGTAAGGAAACCCCAAATAAAATGGTAACACAGACAGAAAAAAGTGAATAGGTAATGTGAAGAGGGAGAAAAGGAAAAAAGATTTCTGTAATGGAAGTCATGCATTTTAACTTAGCCCTAGCAGGAAAGAAAAAATTGTGTATCTTATGGATACAAGATGATCACTTGCAAGTGATTAGGAGAAAGTCAGGAAATATGGTTTCTATTATTTATTTTGTCTCACACAGTTGCATAACAGTGGCTACTTGCACATTTTTAAAATATCATCTGAAGGGATTTCGAAATGAGAGTACCATATATATGCAATGGGGTTTAGCCTTAAGTAGTGCTTTTTGAAATGTCTCTTGAAACGTCCCTAGAGTACTTGTCAGCACTTCTAGAAAATTGTGTCTGGGATGTCTACAGATCCTGTGTGGAAAGAACAGTGCACAGAATACGTACTCGTGTTTATGGAATATTTTGTTCTCTAAGAAGAAAAAGCGGGATTAATATTTCGTGTTATTTTGGCAAATAGAGGTGTTTGTTGCATTGCAAATGTTAAACAGTTCAGAATAATTCCTCCAATAATTTCCTCCCAATAATTATAGTAAATATATCTTCTATCACTAGATCATTTTCTGCTTAAATGCTATAGCCATTGGAACTTGCTTATATAATCTGGATAGATCAGAGCTTGGCTATTCACCACCTTACTAAATTAGGGAGTTCATATGTTATGAATCACCTGAAAAATCCTACTTTTGGTCTAGTTTGCTCTAATGTTAGTTTTAGGATTTTGGAATAGACCAGTTTTGCTTCCAGTGTTCCTTCTGGAGGAAACCAGCAGTTCAAGAATTCTTATTAAATAATTCATAGAATCATAGAATCATAGAATAGTTAGGGTTGGAAAGGACCTTAAGATCATCATTCAGAACGTGTCTTTCTTAGAACAGTATGATTAAAATACAGGAATTCAAATTCAAAACTCTGCATTACTTAGCTAAAGAAAAAAAATTGCAGAGCATGATTTCCTCAAAAGATGTGGTAATAGTTTCCTAGAAAGATGTGGTAATCTTTTTTTCTTTTTCCTTTTAATTTTCTTACGTTTAGTAATATAGATTGAATTTCTCAAGTCACACAAAGATGCAGTCAGAAATGAAGGTATATTAAGTAATTTTAGCTTGGTATTTACAATCAACTAGCCTGAGTACCACTTTGTTAATTAGAATGTTCTGATTGAAATTGGTGTATAAGAATTTAAAAGATTGGGTTTATTAATAGCTGTATTATTTTCATTCCTTAACTCCAAACGCATTTAAAGGGGTAAGCGTGAGGCCTAGGACTCTTGCCATTTACTGTATAATTTGACCCCGCTCTCCTAAGGCTACTCTCAAAATTCATGAAACGTTTGACTTTCTTTGAATTAATAAATATTAACTACTACAAACGCCAGTACCAATTCACCCAAATATATGGCTGTTGCACTGTTGGTAATGTAAGAAAACATGCCAGACTGTTTGTCTTTTACAGCCTCAATAAGAAAACTTCCTTCCTGACTGCTGAAACAGATGCTTAGACAGAGTGCTCAGCACTTCAAAATGTAATCCCTGTACTGTAGTGGTACTGTAGGATGTAAAAGAGAGCGAGAAGTTTGGCACACCTGTGTAGTTGATTACATTAGTAAGTGGGAGGAAGAAGGGCACAGCCCCTTGTAGCTGGCTAGCAGTGAGAGCAGAGGGTTCATTAGAGGGAAGAGGCTCTCCATCTGTTTCCCCCACTGTGATTTTCTCCACATTTTCTATCATGTCACTTACCTCATGAGGTAGGTGGTAGAATTTGTTTCCTGAGTGGATGAATTGTCTTCTTGGAATCATAATTTGGACATAAGGTATAAAAAAGTTTATTTCTTTGTTCTAACTTGTATACAGTGGTTGAGAGTGCTCTAAAGAAAACTAACTTGCCCTGGAAGTTATGTACCTTTTTATTTGGTTTGGGGTTTCCGTCCTTGTTGGAAATATTCACCAGGATCTTCATGCTCAGTAAAAATTATGAAAGGTTACGTTAGAAGAATGGATCTTAACTTTAATTGGAAGAATGGCATTTTATACCTACTTAGTTTAAAAATAGTCCCTTGAAGTTGTAACTAATTTAGCTTTTGATTACAAACAACATTTATAATCAGAGTACTGGTTTAGTATTTGTCATACTTGTAGTTCCAATATGTTGTCAGAGATGCGCTTAGTACATGGCAGAGATTTTGTTTTGTACTGGTAGAATGTGGTTTTGGTAAGATGGTGCTAAACCAATACAGGCAATAGTGCTGGGTGGGGAATTCGGTTGGGAGGAATCTCACTTTAGGCACAGGTATTTATTCCTGTCCTTATGTAAAGGTAATATAACAATTTTTTTGCTGTAGCATTGGAAAGTGATATGGCTGTGATGACTTCAAGGATTCTCAGATGCAGTTTCCCTGCATAAGCAAATGTAAAGGAAGATCTTGTACTGGCTTTTCCCACAGCAGAAATCAGTTTCTTGTTGCAAGGTGGCCATAATAAGCAAGTCTTGTTATTTGAATAATTTTGTGCTGCGTATACATAGCTAGTTGTCTAAATCCTTGTAAGATCTCACCAATAAGCTCTCAAGAACTGCTTGGATTTCTTTGTATTATCTTACACATTATGTGCAGTCCCTCAGCTGCGTAGGCTATTCCAAAGGAAATAAATCAGCATGGTAGAATTGAAGTTGCTTTTGCTGGTGAGAGCTGCACTTTCCAATTGTACTAGTACTGGCTGCACTCTCTAGGATTCAGCTATCCTTCCTACTTTACTTCAGAATTCTGTCAGGGAGTACAACTCTTCTTTTCACAATGGCTTTTCTGCAGAAACTATGTAAGCACTTAGCTAGAGCCATGGCTTTCCCAAATCCATCCTCTTAGTGGCTAGCTGGGGAGCCTGAACGTTGCCACCTCAGGAGTTCATGTGGACCACGCAAAGGGAAGATCTGTCATTACAATGCGATGCAGTGCATGTGTTCTGGAAGAAGCTAGAAGGCTCTTGCAGCAAGCATCTTCACACACCTGGCAAGCATCTAAAACTTCACATTTGCCACTACATTGGTTACAGCTGCTGTGCACACAAACAGCCCACAGAACTACAAGATCAAGTCACTTAAGCAGCTCTGGAAGTTCTGCAGAGTCGCAGCCTTTCAAAATACCTCTCAACCCCAGTATCTTCAGCTCTAGATAATAAGTATGTTCATCTAGAATAGTTTCTGTCTTTAACAATAAAAAAGTTGTTTATTTTGTTATTTTATTTTGCTTCAAACAGTTACTTCTAATTGAAATATCAAATTCCACTTGACATATAAAGGTCATAATAAAAACTTCTAAAATTAGCACAGGCTATTAATGAAAATATGCTGCTTGTTAGCAGGTGTGGGGGTTTTCTGTTTTAAAATACATTACCTTCTAGTTAGAAAAATATCAAAATTCTGAGGTATCAAAATGGCTAAGGACAAGTCCGATCAGTTTCTTTTTATAGTCTATAGCACCTCCCAGTGTCTATTAACACGTTTAAAGGAAAGCAAGCCAGCTTACAAAAAAGGGGAGATAAGGCATGTATGCTATTAAAGGTAGAAGTGCTAATGCTAGGAAGCTCCTTCAGAAGAAAACCCCACAGGTAACGTGGGCACTCAGAAGTGTTTTGATTCAAGTGACGGAGACAAGCGGTGTTTGTTAGTCCCCTGTTGAAGTTATTGTGGTTATAAATGCTATGAAAGGGTTCATGTTTCTGTGCTTTCCTTTACATTGATTTATCAGTGTTCTGACTGTGCTTAATTTTGAAAGACTGCATAGTGAAGGAAAAATTTACTGGTATTAACAGAATATCTAGACCTTTTAATCATTTCACCCCGGTTTTGAATTGCCAGATTCCCATT
This sequence comes from Pezoporus flaviventris, assembly GCF_033815535.1. Classification (NCBI taxonomy): domain Eukaryota; kingdom Metazoa; phylum Chordata; class Aves; order Psittaciformes; family Psittacidae; genus Pezoporus; species Pezoporus flaviventris. The sequence continues at coordinate 11,184,540 of NW_026892554.1, forward strand.
ATAAATTTAAAAGAACAAATGCTCAGTTGGAATAAGTTGATGTAGCTTTGCTGATGTTAACTGAAATTTAGTTGATTGTCTGATTCAGCCCGTTTAGAATATTAGTCTTCTGTTAATAAACTGTGCAGGTACTAGATTAACGTAAAATCCTCATTTTGTACTTTGTTTCAAAAGCTAAATAACAGTCAAGACAGCGTATTGATTGCATTGGTATTTTTATAGGGTTTTGGTGTGTTTGCTTGAAGTTGTGGGCCACAGCTGTGAATATTCACGTCCAACTTTTCAGCACCAATTGTTACAGAAGATTTTTTCCGTTTGTATAAATGATGTCATGTGTTATGAAAGTTTTAAAGTGTGACAATTCAGTGCTATGATTGTTAACCTCTATTATGTTATTGCCATAGGAATTTTCACTGTTAACTTTTTCTTACTGACGTTTCTAAATTACATACACCAGAAGGCTAACTTGACCTTTCCATCAGCTCCTATTCAGAATAAAAATTAAAAATAAAGTCAAAGGTCGAAAAAGACAATTGAAATGCATTTGCCAAATATAGTCATAGACAGTCAATTATGCAATGAAAGCCGTGTGCCACCCAAGAAGAGTAACAGCCTTCATTTGCCTAAACTTACTCTGTTTTGATGAGGAAAGTGCTCCAAAATATACTACTAGTTGATACATCTTGTAGTGTGGAAAAGTATAATTATATGCATTAAGATGTCTTTGTCATCTAAGCATTAAGGAACATAGAGAGGAAAACCAGGTTTGTTTGTACTCTGGGATTCTAGAAATCTGAAAGAATCACTTTCAGATACTCAAACAATACAGAAAGCTGGAAGCTGGAAAGGGAGATATTGGTTTTGTTTTGCAAGACTGTATAAGGAATTAGGGTTTTTTTTGCCAAACTGTGTGCCTCTATGAAAAGTCGCTGCTTTAAATTTCGTCTGAGCTCTGTGTTTAGTTTTTCTTTTTTTCTTTTCCTTGCTACTGACGTCAGTTATATTAGTTATATTCTATTAGTCAATTGATATTCTATGATAAAAGTATCTAATATCTTCAACATTAGCACACAGTTCTTTTGTAGGTTTGGAAGCTTTTTCACTAACAATTTTTAAAGCTTTTTACCCAGAGCTGAATAATTATTTTTCATAGATGCACAGAGAGTTTGAAGAATTTTCCCAAAGTCTGTAAGCAAATTGCTTAAAACTTTGGATTAGCCTCAAATCTCTTGAGTCTCAGGTCAGGACCACTTCAGCACATTTCTTCAGGATGGAGCAATAACTGCTTAATGATACAATACTGATTTTTTTTATTTTTGTTTTTCTTACATTCAGAAGTTCTAAACAATGGGGGGAAGAAAAAGCTGTGCGGGAGAAGGGGCTGCAATTTATCTTTTTTAATGTATCCTGTAACTGCTTTTGCAGTTGACTGCTGAACTTGATTGATGGTTCCCTTTCTCATTTCTGATCAATCTCAATGTTTTTCACAGCTCGTATTGAGTTTAGCTCTTACCCCAGTTTTGAAGCACAGACAGGAAGATGACATACCCTGTTGGTGTATGTTGTGAGTCTGCTGCCTGTGCCCAGAGGTTTGATTCTCCCCTCACAGAGCTTACGCAATCATTTTGTATTCATGGTGAGAAGAAAGAAAGTATAAACTGCTACTGTTCTGACTTTACACATATTTTTCAGTTGGTAAATGCCATGGAACAGACAAAGTGATGAATAGTTTTAATTGTGTTTTGTGGTACCCCTGTCAGACTGTGTCAGTTGAGCACTGATCTGGACATTGATGTGTGAGATCTGAAGAGTCTTGCTGCAGCGGTTCAAGACTTTACTCACTTGGTTCTTTTCCGCACTTCTCCCAGAGAGTACCCTTATTGAAAAAGTCAACAGAAGCTGTAAGACAGGTACAACTCAGCTGCTTCTGTTGTCTGTATCTTTGCTAAAACCCATCTTTGTCAGCAGTTGATGGTGAAAGGCTGGGATTTGTGATTAAAATATAGGCAGAGAGTCTCTTGTGCTGAATCTTGAGGAGTGCTAGATCTGCAACCAGTGCTGGACAAAGAGCTAGAGAGATCTGTTATATTTAGATCTAATTAATCACTATAGAGAGAAAGTAATCCTTGGCACTGTAGGCTAAGTTTTGAGAGGTTACACATAAATTGCCAGAGAATTAAATCCCTTATAATTGAAAAGATTAGCAGAATACTAATGTGAAGCAAAGGCACTTTCACATTAGTGAAGGTTTTCTTCTGGAGCCACCGTATTGGTTGAACCAGCAGCCTCTTGAAAAATCAAGAATGCAGTTGCAAAGGCAGACTTCCTGTTTGGTTGGAACACACCCTAACTGAATCCCTAACTGAATATCAATACCTGCCTTGAAATAGCTGATTTTCAGATACTGAATATTTTTGCTCCTCTAAGTAATATATATTTAAGCAACAGAAATAAAAATTTATATAGTGGCATAGCATGCATAGTCCAATATCTGTTTTACTCGAAGAAGTATGTATAAAATGCTCCTGGAAATAATTTTGATTTCTAAGCAAGTTTGAGTATTCAACTACTAAGATGCATATAAAGTTTATTTTGTCATGATTTAGAGTTTAGGTTTGAATAAAACAGTTGCTTTAGTATTGCTGAAAACTGACTTGTTGGATTTTGATCAAAGTAGAAGTATTTTGCCCAGAGAAAAAAATTGAAATCAAGATTTTGCCCAAGATGTCAGTAGACTTGTTTTTTTTTTCTCTCTCTTCCCCTCCCTTCACCCCCTCCCCCCCCCCCCCCTTTTTTTTTATGGTTGGTTTTATCCACTGAAAAGAAGAGGAAATAGGCACTTTCTGCCTTTAGAGCACACATGGATCGTGATAGGATCAGACATCTTAGGATTCAGGTTCCAGGAAGGCTTTTCTAGTAACTTAGAGACTCTTTGAAGTCTTTAAAATGAGATTCCAAAGGCAGCAGAGCGTGGAAAGTCCTAAAGCATCATCTAGTGCTAGTTGTAAATCCTCTTGATAGAGTCAAAACAAACTCTGATTTTTTGCTGCCCTTTTTTTTTCTGAACAAAATTAAATAAAATCTGTCAAAATTCATAAGCACAAACTGAAAGGAGTAAGCAAGCAGTAATAAGGAGAGATTTATTTTCTCTCAAAGATGGAGTTAACAAATTGCTTCATTATCTCCCAAGATTTGTTCAGTCACTCTCACTTTTTATAATCATGAATTCAAGAAGTCTGTTTTGTGTGTTAGAATATTTTACATGAACAAGATAATTTTTTTCTTGTTTTTTAATAAAAAGCATGTAGTTTAGGCTTGGACAGAGGATAGTAAGTGATTGTCAGAGAGAAAACTATTTATGAATAATGGCAGACAGGTTTTTTTTTGGGGTGACCTATTCTCTTGGGAGCTTCTTAATTCTTGCTTTAGTTTCTCAGTATGTGATTCTCAGTTCTCACTCTGCCTTTTAGTGTTCAGAATGAAAGCAAAGCTGTCAGGTACAAAGTGATTTCCTCTGCTTAGTGGAGAGCACTGTGCTCTAATTTGCTTACCTTTCTCCTGAGTTACCACCTTTATGTACACCATAAGGCTCTACTGCTCTCTGAAATGTGCCCAGAAAAATATTCTTTGGATGCCTAACAAGGGCATCACTGTTGTAAATGGAATTCAACAACTTGCTTTCACTGAAACTGTACATTGGATTAAGCAGTTAACTTCTAATGCATTTTGAAACAAGTGAATTATAAATACAGAGTAATTGCAATTGGTGAGTGAGGATTTGGTTCAATGTTTAATTTTGTCACGGAATTTCAGGCTACATATATATAATACACCAGCTTTTGAATTAAAATCTTAAGAAATTTTAACACTTTATTTTTGCTTCTCCTTTCATAGGATGTGTATATATGTTCTGTAACTTGCTAGAGAAGTTTGAAATACAAAGACCCTAATTCCTCACCATCTTGGCAGTCTCACATTTATAGTCTTGACTGATGAGAGAAGCTCTGTGAATTCTGGCACTTGCTAGAATTATGATGATGATATTCTACAGACATTTCTCAATGTGAAGATTGCTCTTCACATTATTCATGTTCACAATTCATGGGCTGAAAACAAGTAGTTGACTCTGCCTGCAAAGCTGTCAATGGAGCTTCCTTTATGAAGCTAAGTTATGATAGTTAAAAATATGATTTTAATTTTTTTTCTTGTTAGTATCACATGTTAGTGATACAGAAGGGAAAAGGATTCATTTTGTTTATTATGTAAGTGGAAAATGAGGGCAAAATAAGAAGACACTTCTTGGAGCAACACTTTTTGTACCCATTGATTAATTTGACTGCAACTGTTCTAGGATTCCATCCTGGGAAACAGGTATGATTTCCCTTTTACTAACTTTCAGAACTAGAAATTAGAGAACAAGAACATTTGAACACCCAGGTTAATACATCTTTGTAAAGGTTATGATTTTTAAATCATGCTTTTCAGAGCCCCTGGATACAAGTATCCTGTTTAGTCTTCTAACGTTAAAAATTCTGCTTAGGGAGAGTGTATCATTCCAGGTGGGTTGGGGGGGGTGTGTGTGTTTTAGTTTTGTTTTGGTTTTTCCCTTACAGAATAAATTATTTTCTTTATAAGTATTTTAGTAGAAAGCCATAAACACATCTTCAGGCAGGTTGCTCACATGCCCTTTTGAATAGAGAGTATGACAAAAAATGTTTCTCAGAACACTATTTGTTTTTTTAGTTTCTCAGAAAATCCAAGTTATCAGTGTTCACATTTTTCCAGTCCTCCTTGTCTAGATTTTCCTATTCTACTTGTCCAACAAAAATCATTTGGATATTATTTCCTAGTATACAATAGATAAATTACATCAAGAGACATAAACTTAAGATGGTGGGAGACTTCCCACATACTTTAGCTAAATGTAGTGGAGGCAAATCATCATAGCACACATCAGTTACCAGATAAACCATGCAAGTATTGATTGTTTTTTCTCCTGATACTTGTTGCATTTATCAGAAAAAGAATTCAAAACTGTTTTCACTGCAATATAAATGGAAAGGTTTAACAACACTAGGTTGTCTTTCTGTAATTTGTAATAGTTAATTACCATGACTAAATATTCATAAACTGTTCAGAAAAATACAGGAAAATGGATTGCCATTAGCACAAGATAATCTGATATCCTCTAACGGTTTCACTACAGAACATTTCATGGTGTCATTAGTGTGCTCCAGCATCCTACAGAGAACTGAGAACCTTTACTTTACTAACAATGCTTTTACTTCAGCATCATGGAACTAAAAAAAAGCAAATTTGTACTTATTCATTCCCCTGTGCTGTCATATCTCTGTGAAGTGTTTGTAAATAATAACAGAAACAACAAAAAAAAAGGTACTGTTGGTATTCATTTATCTCTAAAAATTTAGAAGAAACAATTTCAATAGTTAGCATCTGTTTTCCCAGTGATTTTTATGGGAACAACATTTCACTTCACAACTAGCCCTATAGATCTCTATTGTAGCAATGTCCTGAAACTCAATGGGAGTCTTCTTGAATATGGACCAAATAAATTATTTGGCTGCTGGCCATGTGTTTTCTTTCAGAGGAATATGGTTATTCACTACGTAATAGTGCAGGAAGAAAGGAGACATATGGAAATAAATTTTAAAAGAAACAGTAACATCAGTCAATGAGGTTTTAGCCATGCAAGTTGCCAAGCACTTAATGTAGTCATGAAGGCAAGAAATAAATTATGAAGACCACTAGTCAGACGTTTAGCATGCAAAAGTGCTGTTCTTACAGAAAATAATCAGTCAGCTTCAGTTGAAAGCTGAATTACACTAACAGTTATTGAAGTTTGATTTATTGATTCTTTTTGCTGCTGCTGTTACAAAAGACAAATAATACATACAACCTACACGAAAACTGGTTTTAATAGCATCCTTGGAAATATACTTGTCTTTTCAGTTGGCTGTAAACACTAGACCAGCATGTCTCTGCCTCCTTTTCCTTACAATTTTGTTTTGAAATATGCAATATAATCCTATATATTTTCCTGTTGTATCTTAATAATGATATTTCAAGTGGATGTCATGTTTTCTAAGTAAACATTATATTTGTAATAACATGAAAGCCAAAGTGGCAAAAAAAGTGACTGTAGAATTGATGCCTTAAAATGGAAGATAAATGTTTGTGTGAAAAACACAGATCAGTACAACAATTCTTGTACCAGTTCAAAACTTGTATTTGGTAAAGCTTTGCAAACTATTGTATGTCCATTCTCTCTAGATGAGTCATGGTTTTGGAAGAAAGGGGAAAGAATATTTTTTTCAGCATCATGATCATTGTAATAATGAACTGCAGAAACTATAATAGATTTTGTTCCTGGCTTGGCAAACTATCTAAAAGATTTTGCAAGAGAGTTTACATAATTCTTTCCATTTAACTTTCTAGTATTGCATATGTTTTAATTGTTAACTCTAACACACCAAGGTAGTTTGTAGACTATATAAACGTGATTTAATGTTTCATAAGTATTTTATAAGCAGAATTTGTGGTTATACATTTTCATACTTACAACCTTAATTCACTTGTTAAAATAGGCTCTGTGTTTGCTAATAGTTACCAGCTGTAACTAATACATTAGCAGATCTACAATGTAGTATTTAAAATGACGCATTTCAAAATCAATAACAAATGTCCTGCTGTAGGACCAATTGGAAAACTTGTCTTATACAATGCTCAGTACACTGTACAAAATTCTTTTGAAATTAGGATAAATCAAGGAATAGGAGAAAATGATGTATAACTTTCTAAAAACTTAGATATAGGAAAAGCAAAAATATTACTTACTGTAGTTGTTGTTTGCTTCTCTTGTCCCTTTTACTTTGCCTCGCTTATCAATCCTCATATACCACTGAGTTCGACAGAAAAGTCTTCTCACTCTTACATCCCCCCCTTCCATATAATCATAGCTTCTGGTGTGTCGCTCAGGGCTGGAACAGTTCACATTTGTAGCCATTTGCTCTGGAGTCATGTCATTGCAAGCTAAAGATATAGTGCCCATTAGAAAGATAATGTAAAAGTATGATCTGTAGAGCAAAATTGGCAGGATCCATGTCAGTATCCATTTGTGCATTATAGTGCAGTGTTCTGGGTGTTCATGAACAACATAATGAAAATTAAATCTCAAGTAGACTGTTGCTCTTAGGTCACCGACCTGCCTTCTGTCTTTACGAGTTACAGATTCACTTAAATGAGATTGTTCCCTCTTCTAGAATTCTGATCGTTATTCCTTAATAGTTAGTGGTGAAATAGAAGAGCTTCTTAAATATCTCTTCAGTCAGAATATCCTTTAAAGACACAAGTTATAAAAACCTTTGTTGTCGTGACCTTCTGTACTACTTGAATTTGCTGCTTGCACTGAAAGTAAAAGATCTGTGAGAAAAGGTGCATGTATAAGTTTTATGCTCAATTGTTACAAACTTGCAAGGATACATTATGCTACTGAAAGTTACTATACATAAATGTATGACATGCTGAGCTGACTTTAAAAATATGCAGATGTCTATACAATAGATATCTCACACAAATTTTTACATAAACAGACATTTAAACTGATTGTAAACATAGTTCTGCCTTCAGTTTTAAGTCCTTGCAAAAGTCCGCTATTAATGCAGTTGAACTACTTTCTCATGCATGGTATAATTCTGCTGATTACTTCATACCTATATATTCACTATTAGCACAATTTATCACTTAACTTTTCTCTAGTTCAAATTTCAACAGACCTCATAGTCTTAGCTCTGGATTTTTTTTATTCCTACCCTTTTCAGCTTATTAATAGAAACAGTTTTCTGAATGCTTTTTTAACATCTAGCATATACAGATGAAGATAAAAGTTATTAGCCTTTAGAAACTGTTAAACGTTCTTGTAAAGGACAGATAACTTACTTGTTCCTGTTGATAAGAGCTGGATACACAAGTACTCCATTTCTGTTGTCTGCTTTTTGCAACATGAGACACTCTACTGTAGCTACAAACTTTCTCAGCTCAGAAAGACTCCACCAGAATTATAATTGTTTCCATAAATCAACACGCTGGAGCGATGGTGTGTATGTGCTTATGCGTGCGCGTGCATGTGTGTGTTGAGCCTGTTGTTCAGTCCTTTTCGATAAATACCTTTGCTGACCTCACTTGGAAGCAATTAGAATTTAACCAGTCAGCTGTCAGTTGAATGCACGAACAAAAATAAAAGGAGACTCGCATTGTATCGTGTCCAGTGGTCATCAGAGGGAGCTGTGTACATAGTTTATACTTTAAATCTCCAAGAATCTACTTTCTAAAAACATATATTCTGTGGTATGTGGACAGAACTGCTTCACATACTAGCCAGTGTTTCTGTGCTTGGTTTAGGTCAGCAGTTATCTGTCCTTAAGAAATTCCTCCTTCCTCTCTTTTGTACTCACACATTTATCTCCATTTGCTTTCAAATCCCTTCTGCAGTTCGGTGGATTCATAGTCTGCTTAGTGCCTTTCTGATGGATATGAAGCATGTGGGTCCATTATGTACTGTGGAAAAGGGTGTGCTGGGGCCATTTATAGATCATGCAATAGATCTTTATAGCATGAGATTTTTATTTCATCAGCCACTAGGTGAAAATGAGACTGTATATTTGGATGTTCAAAGACCTGTTCAAACACAGTCTTTATCAGCATGAAGGAAAAATTACTTCTACGTAACAGTCTAGTTCCCTAGAAGTGGCCACAATGCAAGAAAAACTCTTATGCTGTATATCAACCACTGGCTGAGCTGCAGACTTAAAATACAGGGAATCAAAATAATGGGTAGATATTCCTGATTTTCTGCTTCTATACGCTTATTTCGATCTTTGGCACCAGTCTGCTACCCAAAGTCTATGGTCCATTTCACCCTTAAATTCTGTTGAATTTCCAGTGAATGTATTTATAAAACACAATGGAGCTAATTTTTCAGTACCTCCTTATCCTGTTTGTTTCCCACATTTTTGATGTGCATACACCTCAGACCCTTTTGTAAATAATAGCAACAAGGAAAGTTTGGAATTAACCCACATATTAAGAGTAGTTTGCTTACCTTTAGTAGTCTGTGCTTGATAATATAATGCAGTTTATCATTCCCTGCATTTATTCTCTCACTCCTTCCTCTGTGTAAAAATTGAAGTAATGTAAGAATGAAGTAAACTGTAGAGACAGTTAAAAATCATAGGGAGTACATATGTGCCACCTTGTGGTGAGGAGGACATAGGTGAATCGGGCTTTTTCACAGGAAGGATCCAAAATGAGCATGAAGGTGTACGGCACCAGGCAACCTTTTATTACTCAGCCTTTCTTATACACAAACACAGAATGCATCATGTCCTTCCTTAACATTCTCAACTTCATTCTCAGCTCTCACTTGGATTAATCCCATTTGTCACTCACTTTGCATTCATCTTTTTACCATTTTCTCTCAAAGTCCAAAGTTGATAAACTTTTCTTATGATTGTCTCTATTTCAGCATATTGGGCTGTTCCATATAATTTGTGGCTCAGCCTACTTTTCCTAGCTCAGCAAAAGGCTCAATATATGCACCTTCCTGATATGGAAGGTATGGCGCTTCAGCTCTCAAAGGCTGCAGTAGCCACACAGAGAAGCAGCTTTTATGAAGTTAACTCTTGTAAACTGTGATTCCAGCTATTTCCAGTTTGACTTGTATCTTGTCAACCCATGACCACTATCCTGACAAAAACTGGGGACTGAAGTGATTTATCCCAGTTGTGGATTTTGCCAGTACATGTACTGGCTTTATTTCAGTGCTCTCTGATCCATTCCACAGTCAGAATTCAGAATGATAGCAATGAAAAAAATTCTTGGTATTCAAAAGGCTTATCTGTTGTATATTACAAAGAAAGCAACCAAGGATGAAAAGTGATCTGTGTTTTACTCGGCAAAGTGGGATGCAAGTAGAAATGTTACTGTAAATATTCTGGGTCTTTAATGTGCAATACCAACTTTCACTTTCAGTCCACACTGGTTTTAATTTTTCTTTTTCATTGCTAACTTATTGTTTCTGACAGTTAGTAACAGGAGAAAAAATACATACCTGAGGATTTGGCTCCAGAAAGCTGGAGCTACTCGTGGTCCAGGCATAGGCATGTATTTCTCTTGGCTCTGGAAAAAAAAAAATCACTTGCTGTGTGTTTTTTAAGCGGTGACTCAGTTCAGATCTTTAAGAAATTTTATATTTAGAATAAATGAAAATCAATTTAAATAAGGCTCTAGCTCTTAGTCAGTGAACAATGAAGTCAATCTTTAATTACTGCTGATTACATTCATAACCTCACATTTTGTAATTATAGAATAACTTTTTTCACAATGCTTTAACTGCAGTTTTGTTTAATCACAAAGTTTTATATTGGGCTATACAACAAGTACAGCTGTGTATTTTTTAATTAAATGCCATCTTGATCTGCATATACAAGTCAGGATTCTTTGCATAAATCCCTGATCCCTTGAATGATCCAACCCACTTCTGTTTAAACCCAAGCATAACTGATATCTTCACAAATTGAACTGGTTTAGTTTTATGGAAGATTTAGCTTGACTGGTATGTCTTCCTCTTATCTTCTTACAACTATACATGCCCAAGGCTCTGCAAATCCAATCCCAAGCAAGTCTTTAATGATATGTAGAAGTTGTCCACCTAAAATTCTAATGATTTTGCATTTCTTTGTCACAATTGTATTTGAAGATTTGTGCTAAGCTATCAGGACCAGATGAAACGTGCAAAGTACACATGCTTTAATATTTAAAGCTGCTTCTCTTACGTTAACCCATGCATCGGTTCCTGCTCCCTAGTTAATAGACAGTTGTCCACAGCATTGCTACAGTGAACTTCCTGAAAAGAAAAAAATAGAAATTAATTGCAAGCACTTTTCTTCCAGTTATGAAGATTATGCATAGGCCTCCAGTTCAAATAGAAACAGCTTAATAAAATCTGTTCCCTTTTCCCTCACATAGGAAATGAGTTTTTGTCCTTTTAGATGGAAACAGGACTATAGGGATCCATGCTTTCCTCATCTCAAGGCAGGCCTGTTGAGATAAGTACAGCCCAAGTCTGGCATTGTGTCATGAATGCAACCTTAAAAAAAAACCAAACATTTTGTCTAGCTTGCCCTCAGGGCAACACATATCTGCTAAGAAACTCATTCTGTTGCTCCTTGTTCCCTGATCCAGTTCAAATTTGCTTTAGAACATCTTTCAGAACTTCCAGAATTTAAGACAGTAGGAAGATAAAACTCTCTGTATTGGACCTTAAACCTGAGATGTTGGGTTTTATTGCCCCGTGGCAATAGCTAAAATGGGATTGGAAGGTCCTATGGAAAAAATTCCGCAGATGTGATGATGCTAAATGTTCCCATGGTTAAATCCTTATCCTTAGTTCACTGATCTCGGAAATCAGGCTTAGATCAAGGTTGATCTTTGCTGCATGCAAAAGATACAAAACAGTGCTACTGCTTGTGCATTTCTTCTGTCAACATTGATCTGTGAAAAACACTGCAACACATGTCCAAAATAAACTTGTATAACAAGGCGGTAAAAACAAGAGAGATGAATAATATGGCACTTCGGTTCAGGTTTGTCTTTTCAGGTTGTAAACTTAAAAGTAAATTTCAGATTAAAAAAATGTAGTTATGAATCCTTTGTCTGCCTGGCTATAAGAATGTCTTTCTGGTTTTGGTAACTGGTAATGGGTTATTAAAATCATATTGAAAAGACAAAAATAAGTTTTTCCTTGCAATTTTCAAAAAAGATCCCTGAAACATCATTCATTTCTTTGTTTCCTCCTATTCATCCAGATCATATTGAGCTGATTTAAATCTACAGGAAAATTGGAATGGGATACAATAGATACTAAAAAAAAACTCCAAGAAAAAACCCACTAAACTATCAAATAGTTGACATCTATGTAGCAGCTTCCTATTTTTTTGTTAGTTAGTGATAGCAAATGTGTTTTATACAGCTTATTTTAGATAAACAAAGGCTGGGAATACTGTAGCTCAGTCAGTAAGAAACTTAAAAGGTTAAAGCCATGCAGGCTTTTTTCACTAGGACAATGGAGTATCATGATAGTGATTTTTTGAAGAAGAATAAAAAAAGAATGCAGGGGCAGTCGGATGAATCCTTCCTTTCAGAATGGAGCTTGTACAGTGTGGGGCTATGATAAGTGTCCTTATTTTTCATAGTTTGATAACCCTCAACTTCAGGTAATCCTATTTGTGGTGATATTGGGGCACTCAGACTGTGGTTATCCTAACCTAAAATGCCACAGAATTGAATTGTAACTGTGCATTTTTGGTGGAGATTAAAAAAAAAAACAAAACACCAAAAAAACAAAACCAGACCGAAAACCCAGAGCCCAAATGTGCAGCATCTTTTTATATACACAGATGGTTGGATCAGTATCAGCTTTAAGCCCTAGATCTGTGAAACTTTGCAGAAAACTATGACTTTCCATGCAATCATTAAATTTTATATTAGTAGCAATAAATATAAGGTATTCATATTTAGTTTCTAATTCAGAGTGTAGCTATATATAGGTACAAGTATGGCATGTAATTTGCACAATCAAATCTTGAATTATTTATGTGTTGTTTTTTTTTAATTTAGCCACTTTTAACCCTTCACCTAGGTCCATATAAAGCATAACTAGAAGTGTAACTTGGTGGCTAAACATTTTATGGACCATATAAAAACAATTTACTAATAACCTCTAAGTCAAGAATTAAGCTTTATTGCCATGAAAATATATATCCATTATTACCATGCCTGTCTGCTGTTCTTTTAATCCTAGAAAACTGTTTCAGTTTTTTCTAATGGGAGCCCACCTGAAGGCAGATATTGGAGGACAGATTTCAGCTTTTTTGTTAATTGTTTTGAAATCTTGTTAAACAAACGTTGATTGAGAGTGAAAAAATATTCTCTTATTCAAATATTTGTTTATATCTCTAATTAAAACCTAGTCATGGAAAATAGCTAGACTGTGCAAATTACACAGTCCTCTCTTTGACCTGCACCACAGGTTGCACTCTTTGATTAATCCACAATAAAGCTGAAATTACTAGCAGGCTTCCAGTAACTACCTGTTGGCATCTAGTTAGATGGCTGTGCATGAAGCACTGCATTTTCTGATACAAAGATGCTACCAGTTAAAGTAAGAAATAAAAAACTGTTAAAAGGATTAGTAAAAAAGTACAGCAAGTATAATGGCACATGGCTTAACATCTTATATAGATATAGACCTGTACATGATGAAAAGACTTGGAGTATCACCTAGTAGTAGGTAACCTTACATGTGTCTGTGTAAGGTAGTCTATGACTCATTTGAGAGTGAGCTGGGTGGGCAAAGAGATAGTAATTGCTCAGAATTTGGGGGAAAATGTTTTGGCTGGAAGTGCACTAGGATTTCATGAGAAGATTGGGACTGAGCACTCCCAGGAATGTGCAGAGGAAGAGAAAAGCCAGCACTGAAGGGAGAAAGTTCAGAAAGGGAACGGGGAAAATGTGAGGAAAGGACAGGGACCTCAGTATGGAGGTTGTGAGTCAGTAGACAAGGAAAAAAAACAGGAACACTTCCAAAATCCTTAAGTGAAATGAAGCTTTGCAGAAAAGCAGTTTCTTCAGCTGCCCTTGGGCCTACATTGCAAATCTTTTGCCATGGCCCCAAATGTTATGTGCCTCTGTATACTTACAGCTGCTTTCTACAGCTGTGAGTTTCTCCAATTAAACAGGTGTGATAGATGCAATACATACTGCCCCTATTGCATACTCTCACTGTAAAAATGCTCCTGTGAAGGAATTTTAAAAATCTAAGCTCACACATATGTATGCTCTATGTTGAAAATTTATTAATGCTGTGATGTAAAATACTCCAACAGCACAAAATGCAAGTTTTCAATCTCGTCCATTAAATCAGGGAGGGAACTTGTGAAGAAAATGATGATGACAAAAATTAGTCTATGCATACTCGGACACAACCAAACCAGCGTTACCAAAGTAAGCTTCTGGCATTGCCATCTACTTCAACAAGTCCAGGATTTCATGTGAGCTTTAGCATGAATTTCTTCTTTATGATTCTGTTATTTGCAAGTAGTTTAGGTCTTGAGATTTACCTAGACGTTTTTTTCAGTGACTGGCTCTTTTCTATATAAAGTAGGCAATAAAGCAGGTTGGTACAGTCAGTACAAACAAATATAAAATAACAGAATGAGAGACTGTATGCGGCAGAAGTGCTACTGGATTTCTACAGTGTACTTAATACTTGGTTTTAGGAAGCAGCTGGAGTAAGACCTTTCCTAACCTTCAGCTAATTGTATGGTCTACTATTACACGTGTTCTAAAAGCAAAATAACATAGGGAAAAAATGCCCTGTTCCTGTCCAAAGCTGTGCAGTTTTCAGAGAGTTAAAAATTCACCAGCAGATTCAGAAAAAGAACAATTCTCTGTAATGACTACATTATTTATTACCCATCTGACAGAAACACCACTTAGTCACAAAAGTGTAAGGTTTTCCAGTTGTTTACTATTTTAATTATAGATAAGCATTTGCTGAATTGAGGAAATCCAATAAAAGTGTCTTTACTAGAGAATCTGCATTTGTAATTAGTTTGCAATTACTATGATGAGCTCCACCATGTTTCCTCACTTACTGGTAATGAAGTCCATGATCTCCTAATAAATCTGTGTGAATTCAGGCCAGAATAATAATTTGATAATCTAGTAAGGGTGTGAAAGGAGGAGGTAAAGTGCTAGGGATCTGAGTTCATATCAAGTGCATGGTTAGAACAAGCATGTCAGCATTATTCCTGAGGTACCTAGTGTGAGCATGGACTGGTGAGACAGATTTTCTAATTATAAAAAGAAAAAAAGAAAGTGTTGAAGTACCTTTGCATTCAAAGTAGCAGGGTAAAATTGAGACTGCCAAAACTGCAGAGTTTTTTTCAGAGCTCATGCAAGAGAATTAAGCAACATATGACACTTGATTTCAAATTGACTGTAATTTAAAGATGCCTACACTGAGAATTACCAGATAGTTGATATTGTGAGTAAAAAAGCACCATCGTTCTCCTCTGTACATGTAGCTTTGTAGATCGAAGGAGTGATCTCTTCTGTCTGTGAACAGCTGTACTTCCAAGAGTTTAAATGTCTCCTGCTGCAGCTGTTGCTCTGTTAGATGGTTATTTGTCTAGCTTGTGGCATCAGCAAGGATTGAGTTTTGTCAGCAACTGATGAAGGTCAGGCTTTGAAACAGATCTTAATCAGAATTGATGTTGTACTGATGTGCCTCTTTACTCCTGGCTTACTTTGCTTATCATGACTATCACATTACTAAAATAATTTTTACCCTTTTAACATTAATTCCAGTTGCTGGTTTTTCACACTTACTTTTGACAAAGTCTATCTGTTGCATCTAAAATATTCTCCACCCAAACCTAAATATTGCTGTTATGTGAAGCTGGAATGCAGAATATTTGGGGGGGGGGGGGGGGGGGGGGAGGAGGAGAGAGGGACAAGCTAGGACAATAAGGGATTTGCGTATTTCTTTCTCCCCATGGGAGACAGCTTTTTAATCCTATAAAAAAGGAGGGAAAACTTGATCGCCTGATAGGAATTTGTCTAGTGTAGTGGTAATTTCTCCTTATCACCTTTTTATGATACTGGGTTAAATGCATTTGCAGCATCTGTCTAGTTTGTATCTTTTGCATCTCTGTTGGCTCGGCCATACTTGATAGTGCAACAGAGACCTTTTCTGTAGGAGAGAGAAAAACTTTTTTGATCTTACTTTGTCAACCCTCTTGCTTCAAAGATTTAAATGGTACAGATTGCCTGTCCCTGTACCTTATGGGTGAAAAACTGCGGCAGGTACGTGAAAAACAATTCTGAGGAATAGGTGTCGTAAGAATGTTAGGTATTCACTTAGGCAGTAGAAATAATGTGATTTTGGAGGCTTTTGACCACAAATAACAAGTCCATAAAACAATTCATAAATAACTAATACTCTGAAAATTGCTTTTCAGATCTGTTCCATAAATATACATACACCACGTTGATTTTTCCAGATACTTTCTAAATGAAAATAAAGCCCACCCTTTTTCTTCCCTAGAAACAAAACGTTTTGTGAAAACTTTTTTTCACAGAGAGTAGGAGTGTATCAGCTGGAGTGCTGAAGTTAACATACTGAACTACATCATGCTGAGGTGCAGAATGTGGCAGTCCCTTAACATGGCAGTCAACTGAACAAATTTGGGGTTTGGGGGTGTTTTTTTGGGGCTTTTTGCTGGTTTTGGTTTTTGTTGTTGGTTTGGGTTTGGGTTTTTTTTGTTTGTTTGGTTTGGTTTTTGTTTTTTGGATTTTTGGGGGAAGCGATTTTATTTAATTTTAATTTTTTTTAATCCAGTTGACTGAAAGCCACAGAATAAGAAGGTATAAATATCTAAGAAAAGTTACTGGGAATTCTGATATGCAGGTTTTTGCTCATTAACCACATTTCAATATAATTCCTCTCTGAAGAGCATGCTGTTTATTTGTTTGTTTCATAGCATTGTTAGACATGAACAATACATTGGCAGTGCCTGGTACAAATTCTGAGTCTCTAAAAAGTCTCTAGTGAATAGTTTATCAAACTTAACATGTATTCCATAATCTGGAGTTGCAGATTAGTTTTCCTGCTTGAAAAAATGGGCTTTGCCCTTTCTGATTGTTCCTGCTGGTGACTAAAACTTTCAGTATCTTCTCTTGATTGAGAAGCCTTTGGAAGAGACAAGACAGCTGTCTTAAATTATCCTGAAAACTGGGGGCTTGTTACAATTCTGACTCTTCTATGAGGATTTGATGAAATTCAACAAGGGCAAGTGTAGAGTCTTGCATTTGCACCTGGGGAAGAACAACCCCATGTACCAGTACAGGTTGGGGGCTGACCTGCTGGACAGTAGTGAAGGGGAAAGGGACCTGGGGGGTCCTGGTGGATAGGAGGATGACCATGAGCCAGCAATGTGCCCTTGTGGCCAAGAAGGCCAATGGCAACCTAGGGTGCATTAGAAAGAGTGTGGTTAGTAGGTCAAGAGAGGTTTTCCTCCCCTTCTACTCTGCCTTGGTGAGGCCGCATCTGGATTATTGTGTCCAGTTCTGGGCCCCTCAGTTCAAGAAGGACAGGGAATTGCTTGAAAGAGTCCAGCGCAGAGCCACAAAGGTGATTAAGGGAGTGGAACATTTCCCTTATGAGGAGAGGCTGAGGGAGCTGGGACTCTTTAGCTTGGAGGAGACTACAATACCACCCACCAACTGATAATACCCAGCCCGACTCTGGCAGTTACCGGGTAACTCTCAGTTACATCCTGGGCTTGATGTGCTGTGGTATGGAATACCTCTTTGGCTAGTTTGGGTTAGGTGTCCTGTCTCTGCTTCCTCCCGGCTTCTCCTCCTCCCTGGCAGAGCATGAGGCTCAGAAAATCCTTGGTCAGACTAAACATTTGAGCAGTAACTAAAAACATCGGTGTTATCAGCTCTGTTTCCAGGCTGAAAGTCAAAAGCACAGCGCTGCACCAGCTACTAAGGAGAAAAAATGACTGCTACTGCTGAACGCAGGACATTCTTATATTGGGATAGTTGTTAATTATAGTTGTTGATTTGCGCAGTTTGTAGCATGAGGAGGAGGAAGTATAGGATCACAGAATTTATACAAGAACCCCAAAGCTTCCATTACAAATTCCATTAGAGATGTTTTGCTCTGTGGACATACTGTTTCTTACTCCTCCAGAGGAATGCTTGCAATGTCAACTCAAGGTACTTCTGCCTCTTTTTTTCAATGCAAGGGGCGAAGAATTTTACTTAATACTCTTCTAAGGTTCATTGTTACAATTTTAAGCACCAGTATCTCAAACATAGAGGAAGATGTCTGAGAGAATGGAACTTCGATTCAATAACGGTCTTTGAACATCCACAAATACTGCTTCTCATGGTGGCTATTGCCTGGGTATGCAGGCTTGATAAACCTTTGCATGAGGGTAGTGATGGTTGGCCCAAGGAGCCTGTTAATGTGCAGGCAGGTGCTGGCATGTGGAAGAGAGTGGAGAACCAGCTATGGGACAAGGGAAATTAGGAACATTAAAAACCTTGAAAGAGGAGAAATAGCTGAAACATTTGGGGAATGCCCAGAAAAAGGAAGACACGTATGAGACCTGGGGAGGAACAGAGGAGACTAATGAGGTCCTAATCTATGAAGTATGTCAGAGGAAATAGGAATTGGAAAATAGGAGAGCCCACAGAGGTAAACTGTGTCATCCTGGGGTCATTCTAGGAAGGTGCAGGGAGAGATCAAGGAATTTCTCATATAAATTCCCTCTTCTTCTCTCTGATGCTTTTTCAAAACGTATCTAAGAGAAGTAACATCAATGTGTGTTAGGCTGTATGGCACGGAATTTTCCATTTTTGAGTTCTGCGTAAATATATTTCGTATTCAGTGTATTTTAGTTTTGGTAATCTGCAGTGAAGGACTTCTAGGGATGGAGTACTTTACCACACGGTGACAAAAAATAAGATGCCGATACCCAAAAGAGTTTGTTCATGAAAACTAGGTCATGTTCATGAAAACTAGAACTAAGTTCTCTCTTCTACCTTTATATGGTGTGCTATTTCAAGTCAAATTTTGCAGGCGTGATTGTGTGGCTTATGCCTCTCCCACTGGAGGTGACAGCTGTAGCAAAATGATCTGGTGACCTGGTGCAAGTGGGACAGTAATCATTACAGTTGGTGCTCAGCAGGGCCAACCCTGCTTCTTTCTTCTAGGTCTTATGAAATTAAGTCAAGTGGGTGAGAAAGTTGGCTTTTTTTTTTTTTGATTGATTGGTTTGTTTGTTTTTTTTAAATTGGTAGTTTTTCTCTGCAAGTGAAGAAATCCGTTCTTCTAAAGCTTGTCAGAGGAGACTGCCACCCTCCTCAGTGGTCTCTGCTTCTTGGCCTAGATGTGAAGGTGCAGGGGAAAACGTATGGCCTCAGGTGGGCCGCACTGATATCTGCAGAAGAAGCTGTGGTGTTGAGGATTGGTCCTGTAATTTCTTTTATGATTTGTTCCTTTGTGGATGGAAATGCTGCTATTTTCTAATGCTTGTAAAAACACAGTTGTTCTACTTTGTGAAATGGCACCATTAAGTTATACTCAGTCTTCAAGATTGCAGATACTAGTCTGCAATTAGCACAAAAAGAGCTGCCATAAGGGTTGACTTGAAGATAAGGCTTCCATTTACTGGCTTTCTGGAGGTGAAGATAGATAATTTTTTTGGAACCTTTGTATCATGCTTACAGGCCAGTAATCCAAAGTGGTATTCCTGTAAAATGCTGAGGTCGAAATGTAAATTAGGGTTTTTTTCCTATGAGCTTTATCTCTTGTGGATTTATAAGCAAAGCTGAAAGTAGTGATTTTTCTTCATTATGGTGTTGGCTGGTGCACCCAATTTTAAGGTAATGGTGCACTGGAGTATACTCAAAATAGGTGTCTGAAGAACTAGGTTGTTTTGTGTTTCTTAGGATTTTTTTTTTTTGTGAGAATTATGGATTTGTGTGTGTTTCAGTTCCTATCCCACCCTTCTAAAAGATACATACACTCTCCCTCTTCAGTTTTGAGAAACACCCCCAGGGCATCCTTTTTATTTGAATTGATTTTCTGGTTGTTTATCTTTTTCAATCTGGTCGTGAAAAGCACATCTGGTTCCTATTTTAATCAGTATTCCAGTGGGAGCAACATCATATTATAGAAGGCTAACAATGCTAAAATAATAATCCATAATGATGCAACTTCTGGTAATTTAAAACTGTTTTATCCACTGTTTGTAGAAGCGTGTTGATGTAGGCCAACTGATCTCTTTGTAGATTAAACTCACTCTGGGTCCTTATAATAGAGAAATAGCTGACATCCACATAGGCAAATCCCTTGAACTGTGAGGAATTCCTTTTTTTTTTTTTTTTTTTTTTTTCTGAAGTGTCTGAGCATTTTAGTACTTACGGAAGGTGCAAAACTCATAGTTGTGGAAGCCAAAGTAATCAGTTGACGGAGATTGGGTAAAGCAGCCCTGGTGCTAGTTTACATGTTCTGCCTTTTATTTGTTCCAGTCCTGCACCTAGAGGTGATAGGGCTGGAGGTCTTTCTCTTGTTTTTCTTTACTTCGTTAGCTGGTTCAGTACTTGGCATATACGCCAAGACTGCCAGAAAGCAACAAGGGTTATTTTATTACAAAACTCTGTGCTAGCAGCTAAACCGAGACCTGCCATTTCAAATAGGTTACCAAACCACCTTAAGTGATAGGACTTACATTTCTTGTCTTGGTTTGAGCCAGCAATAGAGGAAAGACTGCTATCATTTCTCTGACTAATGCATACATACGTACTCCAGCAATTATGTAAAATTGAAACATGAGATCTCTGCAATTTTCATGTGAGTTTGCAGTAGTCCAGAAAAGCAACAGACTCCAATATCTTTTTTAGGAAAAACTAAAGTCTGAAATAAAAAGAAAAATTAAAATTTTGAAAGTGCAGTTTTTAGACAGGAATGGTGGTGTTTTAGAGCACTGAAACTGCAGTCGCCATTAGTGGAATTCTCCTAAAGGTCTGTGTTCTTGGCAGGAGAGCATGAAGGAGGTACAGAAATTAAATGCAGCAGTAGGTTTCATTTGTATTATTAGCTCACTTTCCTATCTTGAGACAACCAATTAATGGATTAATATCTTAGCACTTCATGATTTTGTTCTTTGGAATAAAATAAGCTATTCTTTCTCACAGCTCTAACAGTGAATTTTATAAAATGTCAGAGCAAAGCAATGCAAATGTTAGGGAATCTAAGCTTTGGAAATGCTGTGTCTGAACTTCTGTAAATAATCTCTTCTTGAGGTCAGAATATCAGGTCAGGGATATCCAATGACTCCATGTTAAAGCAGGGGAGCCACAATCTCTCTCATCACTAAAGTTTTTATTTTGCATTTTTAAATAAACCAGGAACAAGTGCATGGTGTATATAGTATCACAGCCCTATGTAGGCAGAGGAAATATCTTGAATAGCTTTGTTCCATCATCTTGAAACATGGAGTTGGTTAAATTGGTGAAATGTTGTGTTTTCAACAACCCATATACAAGAAAGTATCTCCATAAGATTGTGCTACATTCCTAGTAGACACAGATGCACTTCAGTGGTACATACATGGAAATATTACTACCTACTATGTGCAAAAGTACTTTGGAACCCTCATCATATTGTGGAGATAATATATTTCTCTACCAGATGTTATAGAAAGCTTCAAGAAATACTTTGCTTGAGGGAATTATAGAATCAAAAAGAATGGAAAGATGGAAGAGTCTTAAAAGTTACTTCGGTGAACTGAATTTTGTTATTTGACTTTTATTCCTATTTTGACACTATGTAATTTCAGCTGTATTTTATAAATCGTTCTCATCTTTAGAGTGTTCTGCTTTGAAAGGACTTTAATAAGTCAAAAAATTTTTCTACTGAAGAAGGGGGAGGAGAATCACTCAAAGTCCATTTGGCACTTTTAATTTCCCTAGCAGCAAATTTCAAGCTGTGGGTGCTGAAAAAAGTTTCCAGCCTGGGATGCTTCTCAAGTCAGAGATGCTGTACATTGGCTAATGTTTCTGATGTTCAGATTAAGCCCTGATTACAACCCAGATTTGTTTTTCCAGATCCTTGGTTTAATTTCTAGATCTCTGTGGTCTAACTTCAAATCATTTCCTCTCATATTTTTCTCATATGTATCACAATTTAACTTCCACATGAGTTGTATAAATGCTTTCAGGATACTTGGGGAGCACTATGTAAATAATAAAATACTATATAATAAAAATAAAATAATAAATAATAAAAAGGAAAAAAAGCTTCCCAATAGGTATGATTTCTGAAACCTGGCAACTTTCTTCAGAAAAAGGTTTGCAAACTCCATCCCAGGAGGCACATGGAAGCAGCAGTCATATGAAGAAAGAAGAGAGTCAGTCCTTGTAACTTGGGATCAAAGCTGGGGAAAGTGAGGTGTAAAGAAGAGACGTACATTTTCTGAGGCTATGAAATGAGGGAGCCACAATGCAGGAGCTATCAGAAGGAGAGCAACCACCTGGGGGGCTTTATCTTGGTGTATGCATTTTGCTTTCTAGTTTTCCCAGAATGGGATAAAGGTTTGGTAAATGATGAAGTCATGCAACATCTGTGACTTTGGAGAAATATTTTTCCATGCCCCCCCTACGCCACATATTCCTGAGCTAGTTGCAGCTCAAGCATGTAGTTTTTCACAACTCTCCCCTTATCTTCACTACCAGAATAGATGCTCTTTTCCCCAGACTTTATCTGAACACTTCCCCTCCCTCTCTCCCCACTAAAAATCATCACCTTCCCATCTATTCTGGAAGATGCTGCTGTCTTGATTATGGGAGTGAGTTTGATATTTTTTTATCTTTTGTCCTGAGAAACAGCTGGTTTGCTAAAATAATTTTTTCTGTGTACATAGTGCCAGTTTGGTTTTTTGCTGAGTAAGTGAGAAAATAAGGTGCAGGATGGGCAGGAGAGAGGCTGAAAAATATTTGACATGAACTGTCTTTCTTCAAGAGGTTAGTCAAGCAAGTAAAAAAATTTTCATAAATCTTTGATAGAATGAAATATAAATGTAGGTATAGTTTATAAAGTAAAATGTGTTATTTTTTCAATGGTCAAACTATTTATAAATCAGTGGCATAATATAAAATCATTGAATAGTTAGGGTTGGAAAGGACTTTAAGATCATCACGTTCCAACCCCCCTGCCATGGGCAGGGACACCTCACACTAAACCATGTCACCCAAGCCTCTTCTGTTTCATTTTATACGATTAAACGTCATTAGTTTTCTTTCACTTTCTCACTACAAGTAAGATGATACTGGATCATATCATTCCTGTATTTTGGAACAGAAAACCCACCTGACTTCAATCATTTTGGTTAAAAACTGATGGCATGATAAAGTCACTCTAGTCAACATCCAATATTATAAGATAAGAATATTAAGAGCAGCTTTATTGTGCAAAATGAAAGCAGATAAATTATCTCTACTTTATCAAAGCTTTACACGTTCTAGAAACAGATGCCTTTTCAAACTAATACAAAATTCCTAGATACTAACTTTTCAAGCAAGAACAGCTGTCAGAAATCAGTCCCTTGTGATTAACTGCCCTTGGAGTAGGCCAGGGTTTTTTTTATTAATTTTATTTTTTAAATTAAACACTATCACAGAATGAGGTCCTAACATCAGTGTATTGTTTTCATGCTTGGTCTAAGGACCTGTAAGCTAATTCAGAATTCGTTGTATATTTCATCCCATATATAGATATATATATTTCATCCCATTCATTTCATAATATGAGAAATTGTTTGTAATCCAAGTCAAAAAGCTGATTTTTGTCTTTGATCACAGTGTAAGGACTATGTAATGCGGCTTTTCTGTTTCTTTTTTTTTCTGGTGGTTTTAATCTAATCACAAGGGTGACAAATGAATCAGGGCTGGTATGGATTCTGTCAGTTGTATTGCTTTCCGAGATAAATTATTCTGGCACCTTCTTGAAGCGATGAGTCAGTTTGGGACTTTGACCTAGTCTCTCTCGCTTTTTTCTTTTTTTTATTATTATTTTGTTAATTGCAAACAGATAAATGTGTAAATTAAATATTTGGAGATAAAGTTTCAAACTGTCAGAGAGTGCCTGATGTCATAGAGCTGGACTCCTGATAGATCCTCTGCCACATGCCTGTGTACACATGCAGTTCCCTGCCCAGCTGCACCTGTTCAGGCTTTTTGCTATTCTGAGAATACATCTGTGTGTGTGGCAACTAGTCTGCTTTTTAAATGGAGATGCATTTCTAGTGCCTTCTGGGCAACAGCATTCAGAGACTTGGATAGCATGGTGCTTTCCCAGTCATGATTAAAATAAAAGTCAGTCATTCTTCCCTTCACTGTTATTACCGTTTCAGCCTAAAAGGATTTGGGTGTTCAGATGTTCTAATCTATAAATTGATAGTGCAGTTTAGTGAGCAGTACTAGAGATAAGGAGCAAAGCTTAAATGATTTCTCATTCATAACCCTCATTTTAGATACTAATTTTTCCTAGCCAGACCCAGCTTTCTGTATTTTAGGTGATTAAAAGTGAGATGCAGTTTTACATGAAAAAAAAAAAAAGAAAAAGGTGGTCTGTGGTTTCTTGTCCATCTTTGGGGCGAGAGCAACTCTAGGTTTCCACTCAACTGAGAAGCAGCAATAACTGCACTAATGAAACTGCTAATTGTCAGAGCCAGAGATGCTGTCATTTGTAAGAATATAAATCTTTCAAGTTTATCACAATGTTTTTCATATACTTTGACGCTGAAGACAAGCATGATCAATATTTGACACCTAACGCTATTTTCAGTCATGAGACACAGTAGTACAGATACAGAATTATATTGCTCAAATGTTGATGTCTGTACTCAAGAAATAATTACGTATGAACTGAAGTGTCAGACCCTCAAAATATGAATAAATTTGTAGTGTTCAACTTGGAGGCATCCTAAGGGTGCATATTTTTAATAATTTTTTTCTCTGATGGGGATCTAAAAGCACTTGGATTACTGTATAAGTGGGAGTAATTAATTAATTAGGAATTATATCTTCTAATATCTTATAATGTCAAGAAGACAAAAATTAATAAAAGCAGGATTTCCATTAGTGTAAAAGAGGAAATTATATAAAAGATCAAAATCTCTAGGCTTACATAAACACTTTCAGGAAAGGAACAGTTTTTAGGTATTTACACTATAAAAAATAGACCCCAAACATTTGGGTTCCACCTACAGCACCATCTCAAAAATCAGGGAATGTATTAAAGTGCTACCAGGTTCTCATCACCTGATAGTTGTTCATTCAAAATTACAATAATAATTAGAACCAGAATCTTAGCTCCTTCCTCTTTCTAAGCCTCAAATAGCCTCAGAGAATAGAACGGCCTTGGAGTGTTTCAACATTTACTGAAAAAATAGAACCAAGCTGAATTCCTAAAGGCTGTTGGAGGTTGCTTTTTTAGTCAAAAGTATCATGAAATCTGAATGGCAGTACTGGGGAACAGAACTTCTGTGCCTGTTTTTTGGGGTGGTATCTTTTGTGTGCATGCAGATTTGAATGGCTGTTTTTCAAGACTTGCATATAAAAGTTTGCTGCCATGATAAAAATGCATCAGCTTTTTCTTCCTAATACGGTTCCTGCTGTTAGTCACAGGGTTACGTGCAGTTCTTAATCAGAAAGAAAGCATATCCATATTTCTACTCCTCTTATTCTTCTCTCATGACAAAATATGCAAACCCCTTTATATAGATTATTTTGTGGCCAATAAATATAAAAAAGACAGCAAATTTTTTTAATTATGGACTGAGTCCACTTTACCCTAAAATCTGCTGCTCTAGATGGTTGAAATGTTTTGTTAGTGTTTCCCTAGCTGAAAATAGAGATACATCTTTTTCTTCCAGCATGCAAATACTACTCAGAGAGGTTCTGGAAGCATTCATCCCTATGTAATCTCCCTGACAGCACAAATACTGCTTAGATATATGTGCAAACACTTTCTTAGATACATGTGCAACAGTCATTGGCCTCATCTCGTAAAACAGGGGAGAGGAGATCTCGTGTCATACTTTCGTTGATTAGGTAATTATCAATAAAGCCTTATTTTCAGTTGTTAACTGTTCTTCATGTCCTTTTCATTTATGGGTATTACATGTCATGCTACAACAACGAATGACAGTCTAGATACTCTGGTTTTTTAAGCAAAAATAATAGAAAACATTTTTAAGAGTTAAATTATTTCATTTAAGATGGAAAAACCCCAGCACCATAAAAGCTTAAGTAGTTCAATTTCTGTATGATGCTTCAACAAGCTCAGAGTTCATTCTGAGTTTCTCCATGGCAGCTGCACAAGAGGTATTGCAGAACCCATTCCACAGGTATTATTACTGAATAGTAAATATGAGATAATCTGACTCTTCTTCATGTTAATTGAAAAAATGTGTATTCAGAATTTGGGATAAAATTATACCCAGACTTCCATGTGAGTTTATTGACTGTTTTCTGAGTATGTCCTCTATAACCTTATTAGGGACTCATCTTGAGCAATTTGCTCATGTGGCTTTTCCTCTACACACCTTCAACTTGTAAGTCTATTTTCTAAATCAGCTCTTTGTAGATATGAGAGATATTCAACAAATTCTTCTGAAAATTTATTGTAGCAAATATGATATTGTTTCCAGCTGTTTCTACCCAGAACTGATATTAAATACTGGAAGATAACGCAACCAGATCACTTTCTCCATCAGACTTTGACACTGGGTCATGGGAATTAATAATGTTCAAACTGTATCTCGTATAGAAGCTGGAAAAGCCAGTCAGAGATATCAACCAGCAGCAGATGTTAAAGCTGAACTCTGGTTTAGTACTACCTTGCACTGCAAGAGAGGAAAGATATCCTGTAGGCCAGTCGTGACATTTGGTTTTCTGGGTGGCCTGCTTGTCTTCTCTTCAAGTCATCTATTCTGAATATTACTGAAGACACTTTCAGGTCAATCAGCTAGCAACACTTTTCATTCCTTCCCACCGCATGTTAAGATTTTGGTGAAATAAAATGTGGGTAAGATCTCAAGAAAGGCTAATACAGTCAGATTTGTTTTAATTTTTTTAGTGCTTTATTTGGTTAGGGCATAAATAGCTGTTTGGCGAGTTTCCATACTATTTCCTAATTGTCTATGGGAGATAACACTAAAGGCGATATAAAAGTAATAATGTTGAAAGTGCACGAACACCCAGTTGTTCACCAGATGCAGCTGATTCAAAGTACTGGATGCTAACTGCAGACTTTGTATGTGCTTCTAACTATTGCTCATACTTCCGGTGTGATGAAAGGACCATGATAGATATGTATCTACTTAGACATTCATAAAAGAGATAAGTTGTATAGATTGCTGATCTGATATAATTTGCTCATCTGCACTATTTAATTTGCAGTGGTCTCTGAAGGCTTTAAGCTTACAGAACTTGGGAGCAATGCGATAGCTGTTTCACTATGATGTGCCACATCTAAAATAGCTCGGTGTGAAAGATTTCCTATACTTGCTGGGAAGCAGAAATTTTTTCAAGGATCAAGGTGATCACTTATCTCCAAGTGTTTTTTATGAGTTCATTGTATCTTGTACAGGAAAATTTGCTTCTAGAAACTAACTAAAAAAAAAAGGGGGGGGGGGGGGGGGGGAGGAAGGGAATAAATCCTTGGCAACACCTTGGGCAGCAAACTAGTTTGTCACTCCGTTATGTGGGCTTTGTTTTCAGGTTAGTGCATTTCTGTGTAAGTTAGTATACAGAATATATTGTCTAGTTTTCCTAGACAGAATTGTGAATGTCCGACATTTTCTTGAAAGAACGTCTGCATAAAGCTAACAATTCCAATAAAGGAAGAGTTCTGCTAGGAGCGAATCCTGGTGAATCCTGAAAAATCGCTGTAGAGCAGAGCTACTCCGCTCTTCTCATCGAGTTTGCTCTTTCTGCCTCTTTTCCTTCCACTAAGGCTGTTCAGAAGACTAGAATTTAAATTGCTATGTACTGACAGTGCCTTAGTGAATAGCTACTGGGAAAAGCTGTTTACTTTAACGTTTAAGCTATTTGTTTTGCTTAAGGACTGAGTTAAGTGAGGTGTGATAGCTTTGTTTAAGGACTGAGATAAGCGAGGTACACTTTAACAACTGTGCATCTTTGTGTCTTGGTCTGAGGACAACGTCATTTATAAAAAGAGAGAATAACTGATCTGCATCTGGAAAAATAGTGGTGTAAAATAATCTGCCAGAAAAACAGTCTAATGTTAGAATGCTTTACAAAACTGCTATTAAATTTTTGGTTATGCTATAAGAAGTTGAAAATACTGAATTCAGAAAATAGAAAATCTTATCCAGTAGTTTGGGAATATTAAATGGGCAGAATCAGGAAAAGGAATCTCAGTTCCTTCTGCCAGAGGACATTTTGGGAGAAGAGCTTTTTGTTTGCAAGATGTCTTAATATATAAAATCTTCACTGTCTACTGCGGATTTCATGTTGCGAGTTCTCTGATTATTTCCTAATTCTAACACAAATGAGACTATTAGAATATCAGATTGAACTAAAATAAAATAGAAATAGCTATTCATACAATATTGTTAAGCACCAAAGAATGCTATATTTTTTAAAGTTCCAAAGATTACTGAACTAGCTAGAAGAAACTTGTACAAAGCTGTTGGAGTGGCTACCTCTGGTTACTGAGCCACAAAATGCTTGTGGCCAAGAGAGATTTCTGTGGAAATGTCACTATGTGCTTGCCACGGGTTTAGTCTTCCTTAGGCATCTGACATTGGTCAGAGCTGGAAATTGGATACTGTGCTGTATGTACCTTTGGTTTGATTGAGTACAGCTATTCTTGTATTCTTTGGTTTTAACAGGAAACAATCCAGATATGCCGTGGTTTTTCCTATGGAGAGAAGTCAGATTTGTCAAGTATAGTGAAGCAGATGCAGCATATAGCTCTGGTGACTTTTAGTCCCAGAAACTCTCAGTGTGTTCATTTTGATTTTTAAAGTCTTCTCATCCAGATGAGGAGAGAACCTAATCTATAGATTCTATATTTAGATAGCATGGAACTGATGGCAAGTCTTGATATTTTTAGATTACTTCATTTCACTCTTACTCAGAGCCTGCACACCTTAGCTCCACAGGCTTGCTTAAAAAGCCATCTCTTTCCTTCTCTTACTCCCCTCCCCAAGATTTTGAGAAGATTCAGAAGAATTAAGTGGTATCTGATGGTTGTCAAGGTTGTTCTTACGCTTTGTTGTTAGAATGATATGTTGGTCACATTTTGACATATCTATCCCTGACCTGTTCTTGAACATAAAACTTGGAATGTCCAGTCTCTGACATCTGGTTTTGTGGTTTACTTACCCTGAACTTAGTCGTTCTAGTACTGAATGTCTTTCCCTTTAATCTTGCTTGGGTCACTGATTCTTACTTCTTTTAGCAAATCCCTTTTTCTCCAAGACTCGTAGGACTTGTAATGTAGATATTTTCAAATTGGAGAAGCAGGTGACATGATGTTTGCACCATGTCTAATTTTGAGTCCCTTACACAGTGAGGAAGGAGGATAAGCTGTTCATCAGTCTTCGATGTCAAAATAAAACTTCATGGATCTTAATGTGCTAAAGTAGATTCGCCTCCATAGAAACCTTTCCTCATGTCTCTGGAATAAGATGGCAATAGCACCACTCAGATAAAGATCTCCTGTTTCTTTCTTTTAACATCGAGGTCCTATTTTGAAAAGCATTTTCATAATTCTTGTATATCTGCAAAATGAAATTTCAAAAGTTAGAAGTTACAGCACTTTATACAGCAATGCTCTGTTCAGGTAATCAGAGGTAGCATTTCTCATTTTAGTGACAAAGGTTGCTTTAGCCTTTTCCCACGTTGCCTTGGCTGTAAAGAAGTCACACAGATTTGAGACACTAAATTAGATTTCTTGCAGTGGTTAACAGAGTAATCCTAGATTTTAATTGTAAATATCTCTAATTAGCTCACCAATGCTGGTGTTTTTAAACTATTCTTATATTTGAAAAGCAAGGATCGAAAAATGTGCATCTCAGCCTAGTCTGGTGACAGTAGGCTGTGCAGAAAAACAGATTGCAACTTAGATTGCAAGATGTCATGAAAAATAAGCTAGCTGATTTTAAACACCAAAAGGGTGCAGATACATCACGTGACAAGAACAGTTTAAAAATCTCCAAAGCTACTTTTAAGCATGTCTTTAAGAAAAGGTTTTATGAGAAGTAGCGGCTGGTCTCTTTGCTTATTGTTGAGTCTGTTTGATAATGGGCTTAGGTATATTGGGTATCTGTTTGAGGCAGATTGTTGCAGCACACTTTAAAGTTGAGCTGCTGTAATTTCTTGCTCTCTTTTCTCTTTAGGATGACAAAAGCCAGTCTGAATTTAGTAACATATTTCACCAAGCAAACCAGCTTTTCCTTCTTTCACTCCACTTCTTTCTCCTAATGAGGAGCTGAGTTCTGTTGAAGAGAAGGCACTAATTCCTTAGCAGTAAGGGAGAAACTGGATAAAATGAAAGCCTGTGAGGCTCTTTTCTGTAGGATGACATGTTGTAAAAATACAACTGTATTCTAAAATGTGACTGTAGAGATGGCATCTTGGGAGTGAGTGAGGGAAGGTTATGTTTATTATCTGTTAATGACTTCCAGATCAAGTTTGCTCAGTTCACAAGTAAAAAAAACAACCCTTTTTTTAACTGCCTTCTCTGCAGACTCAATTTGGGATTTAAAAATCATGCTGTGTTAATTTTAATCCAAGTATTACTGTCAGCAGTAAAAAGGTTCTTTGGGGTATATTGTGTCTTTTGTTAAACTGTCCATCAGTGGACTGTAAATGAATGTTAATTCTGTTGATGAGAAGCTCGTCAAAGTAAGGATTTGTCAAGTCCTGGTTATTATTGATTAAGTCTTTATTAATGAAGTCTTATTAACTCTTTTTAAACACTTATGTCTGTTTAAATAGTTTCTGGACTTACCTACTGTGGAGGAATGCGAGAGGAAGAGGAATAAACCTCAGAGCTATTATTTTTGCCTTGCTCATGAGGATTGATGGGTGAGGTCATAGGAGTTATAAAAGAAGTCCTGTTGAGATACTGACCATCTTGCTAAGTTTAAATTTCTTTGAGGATTTGAGTATCTAGTGTTCATGTGTAATACAAATGAGAAATCTGTGGGAAGAAGTAGTGTTTTAATTAAACCAAATGATGCAATTTGGAAAACGTCAGCTTTCAGACATTCAGGTCCTTCTTTAGATCCAATTGTAATCATGTTACCAGAGACAGAGCCAGCAATTGAGGAAATGTTGAGATGCACTGATGTATGGCCTCTGACAGTGCTTTTATGGCAGCGCCACTGAGCTTGGTGGTTTCAGTAAAAGAAGGGATATCAGTGTTAATCCTGCATCCCTTCGCTTTGACAGATATTCAGTGATGCAAGTTGCCCTCAGATCTCATCAAGACCTCGTTACTGACTTGTCAGGCTGCAGGCCTCAGCCGTGTTCTGAGAGGTGACTTCTCCATTGATATTTTCACTAGGCTGGCCAACTGGGCTGGATGCTGCCTCTCCCCGTCTTGCTCAGCCCTGGGATATTAAGATCCTTTGGGAAATGAAGGAGGAAGAGAAAGTGTTCATGTTCTTTGGGATTCTTTTCTCCTCCCCCCTCCTCCCTCTGATTATCTGGCACCATCTTTGACATTAGGTTTTCTTTAGCCCTGTTGTTGGTTACCAATTCTGCTCTACTGTCCATTTTCTTCTTTCCAGTGGGAACTCTACAGCAGGAAAGCACTTCAAGGATTTGAGACCACTCCTGATTTTAACAGGCAATATCATTTCTGCCTTCAATACCCTAGCAGAGGTGCTCTCCATCTTCTCTGTTTTGCACCAGTGACATCTAAACTTGTTATTCCTGTTGATCAGCTTTTCAGGTCCTTGTCCACCTGCTTGCTGCCCCACACCTTTCCGTTCAAAAAGGGCATTACTTTCAGACAGCAGGTTTCTAAGCACCACATTGTGAACAAGGCTAGATTATAATACAGTTCGAGTTGGGACATTGCTTTGTCTTTGTTTTCTTAGGGCTAAAGAGTTTCCATGCTCCTTGATTTCACAAAGTCATGAGCTATGTCTGAAAAACCAAGTCTCTTTAATGCTGTCTTCGTTTGGTTTTATTGCGGAGACATGTGACTACACACATCGTTTTTCTGAAGCTCTGTGCTTGAATAAAATACCTTATTTGTGCTCCTTGAGTCATTGCTTTGCTAAGAAAACTCTCAGACACACTTTGACGTTATTATTGAGCTTCTGGAGGGGAGTACTGCCTTCGCAGTTACAGTGTAAACAAAAGGACAAGTGAAAACAAGGAAGAGTGCTTTCCAGTGACTGCGTAATTTATATATGTTGCCCAAACGTATGTTCACTGTCACAGATCCTTCTCTTTTCTTAAATGCTTCTGAAACTGTGAAGAACTGCATATCCCTTTGACTGTGCACATAGCAGGGCTTGAAAAAAATTGATGACTGCGTAACCTGTGTGTGCTGCTAAGGCAAAAGGAAAAGTTGTGAGATGCAGGCTGCTGGCGTAGATGTTTGCTCTGAACGAGCACATTTCAGTATTAAGTAACCTTTCTTCCTACTTTTATTCTAACATCTTTCTAAGAATTCAAATTAACTGATCTGGAAGTGCTTGGTACCTCCTTACCCTTTTCACTAGTTTTCAGCATTCTGAAACATTCTCACACATTCTTCTTGTGAGTATATAAATTATTTTGAAGTCCTATGGGATGTCATTGCTGGAAAACTTCTTTTGAATGGCGTTTGTCTGCCAGCATCAGAACTTGAGGAGGTTATTTCATCTTGGCTTCCATTTCAGTTCTATTTTAGCAGTTCTTTGTCTTCCACTTCATCATCTTCTCTGTGCACTGAGCCGCTGTGTTCAAAGGCATTTTTTGAAATAAAGTCTTCACTTTGTGGTTCTTTTTCAGTGATGTTATTTCTCATTTTAGGAGCTCTTCTATTTCTTTAAGGCAAATGAGGCATGTTAGTGGTTATTTGTAATTATTTTTTTTTTTTCCAGTGGATTTCCTGTTATGCAGAAATGTAAAGCTTTTTTCACTGTTCTTCCAAAGTTTTGTTTTCCTGTCTCGATACTTTTGTACATCTGTGTCTGCTTTATAACCTGTGGCTAAGATGCACTTGCCCAGTTAAGATCTGGCTTTGTTTTCATGGATGCCTGACAAGTTACCATAAAACTGCAAGTTGGAACTCTCGCTTGTTTGTTTCAAGAAGGGAACAACTTTCTTTTACAGTTTTTCGGAATGGACATGAGGTTACCAAAGATCTGTCTAAAAAAGCAGCATGTCATGCTTGCATACTCCCTCTGTCCAGTAATCACTTTATTCATTTGTTACAGTAACAGAGTTACAGGGGGAGCCTCGTAGAACATAAGGCTTGCACTTGGACAACGCATGCATGGATGTGTGCACTGCATAAAGTGTAATGTTTCTGTGTGGCACACAGGCAAAATCCCATCAGCCTGCTTCCTGCTCAGACTGCACAAAGTTGGATACTTGCATGTGTTTTACAGTTTATTTTTCTCTTCTGTAGACAGGTGGGATGGGACAGGCAGGCAGAAAGATGCCAGTCCTGTGAGACTGGATATTTACCCTCTACTTTCTACCACCCTAGGAATCTAGGATTATTAATAGCAGCCTTTTAAAAACATCCGAGATACACAGAGCCAAGGATCTGTATTTTATCACTAGTATTAGCAAGATGATGTCTAGTTTCCAGTGAATCAACAGATCATTTATGGCAAAGTTTGTGTATTGCATGTAAGAGAAACTGTATGATCTTTATATTTTTGTTAGCATAAAATTTGCAAAAATCTACTTGAAGATAAGAAATATATAGCAGATGAAGAAATAGGTGAAGATTATGAATATAATATATATGCCAAAGGAATCCGAAACCATAACAGAAGTTTGCTTTATGTACTGATATTAAAAGGAGCATACTGTGCGTAGCTCAGGAACAAAAGCCATGCTTCTGTTAATATTTATAAACTATGGTACTGAAATGCTCTGCAGAGCAAAGTTTTCTACATAGTAGAATATAGAGGATTATGGTGAGAAAAGAGCGACCCATGTAATTGGAGAAAATAAACTGAAAAAAACTCTAGTGATCTGCAGGTGCAGTAATTTTAGGTGTGGGGGGACTTTTCAAGTAGACAAAAAAGACATAAATGTAATCTGTGTGTTTATTGTGTAAATTACGCTCAGTGGTTTTGAATAGTACTGCATTTAAGTTAGATATTTATAACCTGTACTTGTAGTGGTTGTTCTCATATGGTTTTTACGATTTTTTTCCAGTGGTCCTCTATACTGTATTTTAATGCTTTCGATGTTGAGAAAAGGAAAGTGCTTTAGACCTAGATTTAGATTAAGGTAAGAGCATGATTCTGATAAACTGCAGTTTAGAATGGGATTCAGCAGCTTCTTTCTTTATAAAACTTTAATTTATCACACACCTTTTCTTTTTTTTTCTTTTTCTTTTAATTTACTCTGCATAAAATACTGCATTGATTTTTAAATTCACTCCTGCTTACTTGCAGGTGTTTGTATTCCACGCCAAAGACTTGGATTTATATCTATTACAGTCTGCAGTTTTCCTGCTTGCAATGGAGAATGGTCTCCTGTATTACTAGATCACTGCCATCAGTCTTTGTCAGAAATTCTGATCCCTTCTTATACTCCTCTCACCATTATGCAGTACAGTGCTTTGGTTTTTGTTCTTTGTTTTGGGGGGAGGGAGGGGTAGAACTTAGTTAAAAAAAAAGTAAAATCTGAGCATAAATATTTTTTAATAATATGTATGTAAAAGTTCCCTGTCTGTTCTGTTACTATTTTCAGGCAGTTAATTTGATAATATCCTTTATTGACACTGCTTCCATTTGTACAGTCCTCTTGTATCAGTTCAGATCCAGAATGCAAGTGTGTGCTCTTCAGACTTCTGTGGCCAAAGCCATTTGGTCTCCTGTCTTAAGGCACATTAAATAGATAATGCTGTGTCATATTCATGAATTGTAGGACTAATTGTACTGAGGTTTCCAAACAGCCATATCCTTTTTGAGCCCCAACCTGTGTTGTGTTTAAAACCTTTTTTATTCAAAACTTTTTGCCTAGGTGGTTTAAACCAGCCGGGGCAGGGAGAAGAATGCATTGCTAAAGTCTCACCCATTTACTTTGTTTCCTTTTTCTGCTATGATCCACAATAGTTGGGACGGTTTTCTCTTTTCTAGACTGAGACAGACCACAGTAATGCAGACAATCTCAGCAAGTGGTTTGCCTAAAAGAGAGAAACTTCGAAATACAGAAAGAAAGATTTGATTGGTCCTTCATCTTGTTATCCTTTAACCTAACACATGACTTAAGATGTCTTAAGTAAGGCTGCACTTCAGCTTGGTTACTTTAGTTCTGTTAGATTTTGGGGGAATAAGGCTGAATGAGAAATGTAAATCAAACCTCACAAAATGTAATGAAACTCCTATCGTTTTTGGATTCTAGCTTTATATATTGACTTGGTTCTACTGCGGCTCTGAACTATACTCTTCCAATCCAAACACCTATAAATCTTGAAGAGCTTTAGAGTATTTTCTGAATTTGGACATGTATTTCTGCCTGACATGTACCTTTCTGAATGTAGGGAGGATTTATTTGTTTTGTAGGACAGATATTCGGAGCCCTTTCTGTTTATATCTTAAAAGGGTTTCAGAAGGTAGTATTTCCTACTTAATTCTGTTCTTTTCCTGATATATATAAAATTGCTCTAGCTAGGCTGGCTTTGGAGTTCCCCTGAAACATTTTCTGATGGAAAGTAGAATTTTGATCTTCTGTTTATTGAAGTGTTTGCACACAACACATTAAAGACAAACTAGATTGTAACTGGCTTTTGATGTAGAGTACTCAGCATAGGGACGGACTGCTGACTGGTAAGGAAAACTGTCAAATCTCGGCAGCTCTTGTTACAACAGGGCAACTCTTACTCAGTATATTTAAGTGTCAGATTCTGTGTTATGGTAGTTTAACTTCAGCGGCTTCAACAAGTTTCGCAACATCATATAGAAGAGTGGAAAACTCTTTTTTTTCAGCTTTCAGTGTGGTATTTTTATTTGTCATATTGTTTTTATGAACTTTACAAGGAAAAATTGTAAAACTTGTTGTTAGGCTGACTAATGGGATAAAAAGAAAACTTCAGACTTCTTGTGAAACTGATTATGATTTTCTCAGCAGATTTTAGGTGATTGTTCACATTATGAGCAGAATTCTGTCTAAAAATAAGTTGTGTCCACTTCTTTATGGGTTTATTGAGAACAGAAATTTCCACACCATTCTCCCTTTAATGTAACCACAATGGGCAGTTGTAATTTGTCCATTTATATAAAAAGAATAAATTAACAAATTAGCTGCCAGGAACTGTTAGTATGTGCACTTTTGCTGACATGTTTATTGTAATGCGCAACGTGCATGATGTTGAGTTTCAGAAGTGTTCCCTTTTTTGAGAGTATGAATTATAAATTCATGAATTAGAGAAAGCAAAGCTGTAATAAAGCTTAAAAGTTAGAAACACTCCATAGCACTCATCTATGTCACCCTCAAAAAACAGGATGTTGAAATTTTTCATAGTTTGATTAAAAGCCTAAAACCTTCTATTCATTTTATAGCTAAGACAGGGTGAGATGGATGGGGTTTTGTGCAATTATATAATGAGCAAAAGGAATCTAATTAACATGTCAGGAAATGTCTAGGGAGAACCTAAAAATGGACAAATATGTAAATTTCAGTGCGCTGCTCAGGCCATCACACAGAATAGAACCTCATAAAATAAACACATAAATTTGTCTAGAGACTTTAAGTATTTTAATGTTTTGTTTTAATGGTATGTATTTCAAAGGAAAGGAATTTGTCTCCAAAAACACATCTAGGAATTAAAGATGGCCCCTAATGAACAGACAAAGGAAACATAAAAAGGAGAAGCCTTCGCAGCCATAAAAGTAGAGGTCAAAATATCATGCCTCTTACAAAATATTTCCTGAAAATAGGCTTGTGGAGCACAAAAGTCAGTTCTGGAAACTCCAGAACTATGAAAGCAAGTCCAGTAGTCGGCACTTTCAAAAAATAAATAAAACCATCAGGCAACAACTGTATGCTAATTGCATTTAAGAAATAAGAGGCCACCTACATAGAAATAAAATAAATCTCATTAGTGGAGCTGAAGTTGAGATTCAGACTCTTAACTGAGCCCCTTAGGCTTGCTTGAAAGAGTCTACAGTCGCTGCCACTTTCTTAGTGATGGAACAGAAGTATAAAATGTGCAGCAGCATCTCAGTGCC
The DNA here is from genome assembly GCF_033815535.1 of Pezoporus flaviventris. Taxonomy (NCBI): domain Eukaryota; kingdom Metazoa; phylum Chordata; class Aves; order Psittaciformes; family Psittacidae; genus Pezoporus; species Pezoporus flaviventris. The sequence goes on from NW_026892554.1 coordinate 11,221,649, forward strand.
CTGAACTCAGGGGTGCTGCAGGAGTTGATGTGCATTCCTTGGCATGGTCGTGCCCTCACTTTTCAAGGATCTGACCAGATTTTTCTTGCTAAATGAGCACAGCTAAGACAGGGAGAAACAAGGTCACTGACAGCACGTTGTGTACAAGAGGCTGCTAGTTTAGTACAATACCAAGAAATCACACAAATCACTCTATTTTTTCTGTTAATAAAATTTTACTCCTTTAACCATTTAATTTGTTTTACCAAAAATAAGCTTTGTGAAGGCAAACCCCCGAAATCTCATAACCAAGAAAGGTAAATATTTTATGAATTTCAGACAAGACAAATTTTGGAGTTTTTCAACAATAGCAAGTGGCCTGTAAGTCATCTGTTGAAGCAGCTTACACTAGCCATGTATTCCCTCTAGAGGAAATACTGAAAATCATTTGTAAGAGTGTCCCACTCTCTCCCCGTTCGCCATCATCAAGTTATAGATCTTCAGAAACAAAAGCTGTCCAGGCCTCCTCTCATTCTTGCAAATGGTATCCTGAAAAGAAATTTTAAAAAGTCAAGGCTTGTGAAAGTTCAGCATCTGTTTTGCTGCTGATAGCCTTGGATTGGCTGTAGAAAGCATTGCACAGCAGTTTAACTGGATAGAATCTTAAGGTCACTGCCTGACAATAACTGCCTATAAAAACAGCACAATAGGTATTTTTTTCCCTTGATCTTTAACCCTTTATCCTCAAATCTTTCCATTCAGTGTTGGTATTTGGCTCTGATTAAATTTATAATTCTACTGTAAAGCTTTAACTTCATCTGACAGAAGTTCTGTAAATCCTTGCTACACTCTTTTGGTTCTGCTTTTAGCTCCTCTTTGTTAGAGTTTTAAATTCAGTCATGAAAGTTAGAGCTTTATGTTTCTAGCATATAATTAGGTTCAGACCTTCATCAAAAAACCTGATTATTCCTGCAGCTGTTACTGCTGCTTAAAAGTTTCTCAGTGAGTTTTTCCTCAAGGACAGGGTCTTCTTGTCTTAACTCTTCCCTAGACAGAAGTCTGGACAGGAAGGACACAGTTACAAGAAAAGATGTTCACTGGGAGAAAGCCAGCAGAAAACCCTTCAGCATTAGTGAGTACAATTTAATTCTGCTGATAATTGATCAATAGAAACATGAGCAAAAATCCCACTTGTTCTTTTAAGTTGGAACAGCTTAGCCAACAAAAATAAATATATATATTTGTCACACGAGGGACAGATAAGAAACCAGAAAACATAGAACAACACGAGTAAAACCCTCCATTATATGAAATTTGGCAAAGTAAGGCATTTAATAATAATCCTCAGGAACTGCTGTAAGAGTTTCATTCAAACCTGCTTCAGTGTCCCTTCAGAAATTAATTTGAATTAAAAACCCCACCATCCCGCACATTTGGCTTGATCATTTGCTAGTAGAACATATTTTTATTCCCACCCCAAATCACACACAGCTTGGCTGGAAGGGAGACAGCTGCCTGGGCACTGCTGTGTTTCAGTTTGAAGTACATCTAATCTTTGCTGAGTTATTTGAGTCTCATGTGCCAGGTGCAGAAAGACGTGCTTTTGTGGGAGAGGAGTTTTATATTTTTTTCCTTTTAATATTAATGTGTGATTTTGGCCAACAGTGCAGTGCTTAGGAGACAATTGCAATTCTCAAAATGCATTACACTTAAAATCCAGTGAATATACTAAACCCTTTTGTATAGATCCTCATCCAGTTCTGCAGAATCATTGCTGTTGGAAAACAATCTCAAACATTTTATAGGTTAATTAATTCTGAAAGCTCCTTAGTGTCTTCTCATCTGATTAGCTTCAGTATTTTTTACTCCTCTGTAGTTTTTCCATTACTAGATCTTACCTTATGACAAACTTGGCATGAGTGCTTTAATTATGTGTGAGATTTTGGGTGCATCAGTTTTATGTGCAAACTCTCACTCAAGGTAACTCCGTGTTCTGATCAACTTGGTGACCAAATCTGCAGAGGATGTAGGGGCTCCAAAAGCTGTTCATTAATTACAGCTTGGTCCCACTACCTTAGTTAGACTGAGTATTGCAGTCCTACTGAAGTATGAGAGATTACAGAGGAGGTTAGGTTCTCTCCACCATCAGCACCTTGGCAGATTCTGTCTCCTGGTAAACACGGTTTTGTTTTTGGAGGCTATGATGTGGTATCTTGCAGAATCTCATAGTTAATTACTTCTGACACAAGTCTAAAAGCAGAGGGCAGAGAATAAGAGATAAGATCAAGAACAGAATTAATCTTTTGTCTCTATTTTATGGGATATTGACTATCAGAAGAGTGCTCAATGAAAAAGCTGGCCAAACTGAAGAGCTGAGGTAGGACAGATTGACAGCAATATTGCTTGGCAGCGCTTCCTCTGCCAATCTTGTGTGCGCTGGGAAAAATCTGTCAAACAAGGCTGTATCACAGGGAGTGATTTTCAGTTACAGTTTTATGTTCCCCAGTGTGCTCCTTTCTACATTGTGAACTGGTCTGTTACCAATAGCTAGCCTTCCATCTCGAAATTAGCATTTAAAATATAATTTCATATGAGGCATGATTCACAGGTTTCACAATGTTAAGCCTTACCAGTCTGTTTTCATGCTATTGTTACTTTGCAGTGTAAGTCATTTTACAGAGTTCATTTTTCTGGATGAAGCATACAATCACAAGACTCAGAAAGCACTAATTCAGTCCTGCCCATAACAGCTATGGTTTACAAAGTATCGTTTTTTTAGAACCACCTAGATAGCTTTTTGTGAATCTTACTCTGCATCTATCTTTGTTTAACTGTATCTGATTGGGATTTAGGACACAAATAAACTGTAGTTAGCTGAAGACACAAATCTTTCACTTGCCTGGATCTGTGGCACAGCAGTTGCTCCAACATATCAAAATGTTATTGAAGAGACACATGGACTCAGAGAGGAATTTCAGAAGGTTTATACTGAGTAAGTGCACAGCAGTTACTAAAATAAAATCTGGCATTCAGATCATATGAATGAGAAACCCATATTCCTGAAGATGTTATGTAAGTAACTACTATATATTAGGTTGCCATATGTGTGTGTCTGTGTGTGTATGTGCACTGTGTCCAAGACAGCAAATGTCAAATATACAGTAGTGATCCTCTTCTGTCAGGTGAATGGTAAAATTACTCTCATTCTATTTTGGAGTATGAGCATGTTCCTGCGTACAAGATACACAGTCATCAAGTACAGTGATGAAGACTACATGTCAATGGGATTAAGATAATACAGAGTATTAATATGGCACCAGGCGATGTTGCTGCACTTAGATGTCTAACAGTATCTCCATTCCAAATACCTTTTGGAAAGATTTAGAACCCATTTACTGCACAATAAGATTAAAATCATGATTGAATGACTTACGATCAGACATTATAGTAAGATAAAATCACACTCCACTGATGATAATAGGTCATGCTGACTGGATGCATTGCCTCTGCATATGTTCTGACATTTAATGTTGTTAGTTTTCCAAATATACATGTGTGTGCATGTGCTGCAATGGATGGCTGTAAACTTTTGTGGAGGGATAGGCAAGGAGGGAGAAGCGGTGGGTCTGCACTGTGTATTAGGGAGTGTTTTGGCTGTCTGGAGCTCAATGAAGATGATGATAGGATTGAGTTATGCATAAGAATCAGGGGAAGGCCGACAAGGCAGGTATCATGGTGGGGCTGTCACAGACCACCCAACCAGGATGACGAGGCAGATGAAATATTCTATAAGCAGCTGGGAGAAGTCTCTCAATCGCTAGCCCGTGCTCTCATGGGGGACTTCACTTTACCAGCTGCCTGCTGGAAATACAATACAGCAGTGGGGAAACAGTCCAGGAGGTTCCTGAAGCATGCCAGAGAACCCCTGACATTGCTGGCAAGAGAGCCAACTAGGGATGGGACCTGTTCTTTATGAACAGAGAAGGGCTTGTGGGTGTCGTGATGGCTGGAGGCTGTCTTGGGCATAGCAATCACAAAATGGTAAGAGCTTTTGATTCTCGGAGAAGTAACAAGGGCCCCTCGCTCCAAGAAAGGCACGAAGATGCTGGACTGTGTTCAGAGGACAGTGAAGCTGGTGAAGGGTCTAGAGAAGAATTCTCTTGAGGAGCACCTGAGGGAAAACTGGGGGTGTTGAGTCTGGAGAAAGGAGGCTTAGGTGAGACTTTGTTGCTTTCTACAACTACCTGGAAGAAGGCTGTAGTGAGGGGAGTGTTGTTCTGTTCTCCCAAGTAACAAGTGAAGAGGAAATGGCCTCAGCTTGTGCCAGGGGAGGTTTAGACTGGAGATTAGGAAACATTTCCTCACCAGAAGCGCTGTCAAGCATTGGAACAGGCTGCCCAGGGAAGTGGTAAAGTCGCCATCCCTGGAAGTATTGAAGATACATAAAAGATTATGTAGATGTGATGCTTAGGGACATGGTTTAGTTGTGGACTTGGCAGTGCTGGGTTAGTGGTTGGGCTTAATGATCTTAAAGGTCTTTTCCAACCTAAACAATGCTATCTATGGTTCTATATACCAATTAGCATTATTTTAGCTACAGAAGAAAGTTTGAAAATATAGTTAGAGAAAGCTATTAAAAATACAGATCTGCAAAGACTACCTCAGGAAATACACTTAGGAGTTCCTGCTTTACACACAGAAGTTTTCATCCAAACCAAGGTCATCTTGCTTTATTGTTAGGAGTACTACTAATAGCCTTGCTGCTTACCTTACACACTGTTGGTGTGTTTTTCTCATGCTCTGATTATCAGGGATTTTACCATTATGTAGAAAACTTCTTCAAAGGTTTAAAAAGCAAACAAACCAACCAAACAAAAAACTAACACAGATTCATTTAATTGAAGCAATACAAGAGACATTGAAGGCATTCAAGCAATAAAAAAGGAAAGAAATTAATCAGACATTTAGAATGTTCTGTATGATTCTTTTACACTGTGCCAGTTTTCTGTTTTCCTTTTCTTTGTGTATGAGAATTATCTATTTATAACATTTATTGACAGAAAAATTCGGAAAGGTACTGCAGCCTGCATGTGCTGGGGAAGATTCCATGGCTGTGTGTTCTGGTAATAAACAGGAACTCAATTAAGCTGAAGATTATATTTAATAAGGCCATTTGTAACAAAACCATGGCATTATTTTACTTACAATCTCTAATGTTATCTTTGAGATTGTTGAAAATATTTACTTCTTCTTGTTTGATTTTGTTAGAGTTCTGTGATTACAGGTTTATTTGAACTTGCGGCATATCTACTATACGTTACAAAAGGGTCACAAGATGTTGAGTTTCCACAGATAGCAATAATGAATGATCTGAGAGTAAACCTTCCTATAATTACACCTCTTGTTCTTAACTGTCTTGCTTATCCTTTGCTTTCCCCTTCTCAAATGCATCCTTTAACTGTCTCCCCTCCAAATCCTTCTCATCTCTCCCTGTGTCTATGCCTAGACCCTATACTTTTCCTCTCCTGAGGACTTGATTTGCTTATCTACAGCACTCACTGTTCCACTTTTCCTGGCTGTCAGACAACAGGAATCTTCTCTAGTGATAGTGTTGCCATTACATGTCCCCTCTGAGGTTCCTGAAAAGATCTGGCAGTTTGTGTTGGCTGTTGTTCATCTGCTGTGCTCAGATTTGGCAGAGTCCTCTTGCAGAATTAGTAGCCTCTAAGAATTTGGTTTTGGCCGGTATGAGCGTGGGTAATGTACAGAAGATCTCTGCTGAGAGATCTCTAATTTGATGCAGACTTCTGAACATTAGCTTGTGCTTAGCATCACAAAAATGTGCAGAGGGACAAATTTTGCTGTGTCTTTAATGACTGCAAGGGTTGTGACACTCGTACAACTTCTCTTTGGTTTTCATGTTGGATATCAGAGAAGTGGAAATTGTTTGGCTGTGGGAGAGGGCACAGGTCCCTAACCTTCCCCTTGGAAACAGGGTTTGGGCATTGCTGGGTATCTTGAGGTACAGTCACCTTTCTGTAATCACCATCATTCCCCCTGCTGAAGAGATGTGTCATGAATTGCAGGCACTGAATTCCAGTGCTCTGCAGCTACAACCTTGAGATTAAGGAGTGTGAAGTGGGATTGAGACTTGTCAGTAACGTGTCAATGACATTTGCTCTTGGTCTTGCCTATTTACTTTTGCTTGGTGCAACTGAATTATCTCCTTAATTATTCCTTACTGATTTTAGTTGCTTCTTTAGATCCTCAGTGGGTTATATTAGTCCTTTGTAAATTCTTCATGAAAATGCAAATGCTCTACCCTGTACAAGCACAGCTAGGGCGCAACCATCAGAACACTGTGTCTGGAGAACTCAAAAGCAAACTCCACCTCATTATTTGTTCATTCACTTAGGGGAATATGTTCTCATCCTGCACAGTTCACAGCATTTGTTTTTGTTGAAACTTTCCTAACAAGTCACCCTTGCACAAAGATACGTCAGACATGTAGCTGGAAGGAAAGTTTTCTCGCTTAGAATAATGTATTCCTAATGTTTTCCTTGGCCTGTAGGTGTTCTTCCAGTATTATACTTAATTGCAACATTAATAATCCTATTTGAGGAGAGTATAAAACTTCTCATGTTTAGCAAAGTCCTCCCAGTTTTTTGAATGCTTCAGTTTAATCTTCCATTTTTACAGGCCTCTGAACAAAAGAATACCCGGCACCCAAAGAGAATTAGCACCGCACAGGCCTGCAGGCGTTGCAGGGCTCCTGCCCTGCAATGAAAAAGCTCATTGCTCCCCCTGGTCTTACTTTTGTGACAGTAAATGGAGAAGAGATCCACTGTAACCAAATATCATCTTTATTTCAGTTTCAGTTTTCCTTATCAATAGGTTTTGGCAAATCAAAGTTTATACTGAAAGATAGTTTTAGTATGGAAGAAAAAAGAAAAGACTTCATAATCAAAGAGTGTTTGTTTAATAGCTTCTTTAGGAATATACTTTGATAATAGAAACTGCTCGTTACAATAAAAACTAGCAAAAGCATTCATTTGCTGTGGCATGGGAAGTACTGCCAGTTCCAAATGCCCTACATGCTTTCAGAGTTTCTACGTTCTTCAGGCCTCAACAAAAACCAAAGCTCCTCTTCCAGGTTTGGTGGCAAACAGACTGTTCTCCAGTGCTAACCTTTGGACATCACTTTGGTAATAAGCTTTTTTTACATCTTTTAGGAAAGCGTTCAGCTTGTCAGTAGGCACCATTGACACAGTGCAGCCACCCCATCCAGCTCCAGTCAGACGTGACCCAATGGCCCCAGATTGCCTAAAATGAAATAACAAGAAGAAAAAAAATCGTGTAAAATAAACCATAAAGGGGTAATTTGTCATATAGCAAATCCCTATAGGAAACGTGCATACTTAAAACACATCTACATCATCTGATTTTTCTGAAGTATACTTGGTTATATGTGACATTACAGCAATTTGAAGTTACCATTTTGGAGGAAAAAAACCCATGCTGACTCTTTAAACTGTACTATCGTCATTAGTCATTTCTGTCAATTCTGGGAGTCACCCTCTTTTATAATGCTTCAGCATCAGCTGTTTGGAGGATCACAGCACAGCCAAGATGAAGAAAGCAGGAGAAGAAAGGAATTGCGTTAGCAACATTCATAAGGCATCAGAAGTGAAAACAGAAATACATGACAAAAATAACAAAAGAGGGTTCATAAACTAATTGCACAGGATGTAGGCATGCAAGCCATTTTCTAATGTGGCAAAGACAAATAGCTCTATTCTTCCAGGACAGATCTAAAACACGCTGAAGATTCACAGGCTTCTACAAGGCTGCCGAGCATGCCAGTCAAGAAAAGGAGAGTTCAGAAACCCTTCAAAAGTCCTACAGAGCCATTGCACTCAAACATCTGTTCATGCCCAATGGACAGAGCTGGGCTTCTCTCTCCAGAGGAACCTCATGAACTTCACAGATTTTCAGCAGTAGAGGTAAAACAAGTTTAGTTCCAAAAGACAAAAAAAAAAGCTCTTACTGAGGAGGGTGAATAGAAAGAACAATGACAAATAAATGACATCCAAAATATAAACCATTCCCAGCCTGAAGATGCTGGCCTGCTAGGAGTGTTCTACAGCAAACCCCACACCATTACTCTGCAAGATTCAGGTACCCTCTCAGTATCATGTAGTGGAATTTCATTAGTTTGCTTATCTGTGTTCCTGAACTTTACCTAAATTAAGAAAAAGTAGGAAAATACTGTGTAATAACCTTCTTTGGGGCTTTTTTAACTCAGTCAGAACAGGATGACTTAGAAAACTCATTTAAAACCTTATTTGCAGGAGAGATCTAATCTGATTTGCAAACAGATACTTTTGATACATTTCCAATAGCCAGGCACGGAGATTTACCAGTCTTCAAATGTGTTAGAGGGGAGACAGCATCATTTGAGTAACACTGGAAAATGACAGCTCATTCTGAGTAGGCTGTGGTGGTTTTTCATATGTGCATTTTATGTTAAATGAATCTGGTATACTGCTGGGTTAATAGAGGTTTAGGTCATATTTCAAGCAAGTACTTACATATGTGCTTGATTCTCAACATGCTTGCATCTCTTCTTGAACAGAAACACTTTCTTCAGTGTGTCTGTGTGGTGCCACCCTTCATATTGACTCGATTTTATGTTCATTCTTTATTTCCTGTTGGTGTTTTATTTTACTTATTGTTATTCCTGTAAGCCACTCATCCTCTGATGCAATTTTTGTAGTTTCTGGTCAATGGAGCAACCTCCTAAAATGTGCAGGAGCCAATTCAGTCTTGATTGCAATCAATAGGGAAATTCCCATCGACCTCATAAGGCCCAATCCACTTTCCAGAGTTAGCTGAATCAACTGTCTGTACTCACTTGGTCTGTTACCTCAATCAGAACTTTGTATTGCAGATAGTGTCTGGCTTTTATTTTGGTAGGCAACTGAAATCCCTTCAGAATTTTTCTGAACCTTTTATTGATTTCATAATTCTCTGTGGTCATGCTCATGCCTCATTTTTACTGAGTCATTTTAAAATACTTAGCTGAAATAAAACATAATGTAGACAGAAAATATGCCTGTCTCAGAGCTGAAGTCACTGTGTTTCAAAATACTGTGGCTAACAGTTTCAAATGTGGGGATGTGATGAGACACTTGGGGCTTAATGCTGAGGAACTTGGTGTTTTGATGGGCAGTGCTGCAACATCTGAAACCCAGGTATCTGATACCACATGAGTTCAGAAGGGAGCACCTCATTCCACGTCAAGTGGAGATGTGGTTCATGGGTGCAATGTTAAACATCAAACACAAGGAAGTTAACTTTGGAACAGGCCTGAAATTCTCTTTCAAGTCTTCATCAGTTCAGTCCTATGCTAGACCCCTCTGGTGAAGTGGGATTTGAGAGCCAACTCTTCTTGTTCACTAGCATCCAAATCATGTGTTTATGAAGAGGAATATGAACGGACAATAATCTTGTGGATGGAGTGCTCCCCCACTCAGCAGATGATGTGGATTTAACATGTGAGGAAGTGCCCTGTGCACTGCCTGGGCTGTGCTGCAGCCGTCCGGATAAGTAATGGAGGAAGAGTCAGAGCATGTGAGGAAGAGAACATGTCTGTAGCCCAGAAGTCTGAGGCACTCAGCTCCCAGTATTCACTGGATAAACAGAGAATTATCTTACAAGGAAAGGGGTGTGGTGTGTAAATGAGCTTAGTGTGCATTTGAATAGCGTCTCTGGGCCTTTCCGGCTCTGAAAGAGCTGCCAGCTTCTTTCTGTAGGGTGTTCTGTTTGTTTTGTTGAATTTCCACACTGTGCCATGAATGCAGGCTTTGCAGTACTAGGAGAATCATCAGTGGTAAGAGTCTTGATAAAATGCAGAGGTGTTTTGGCTACCATAAGGCATTTGATGTAATGTAAAAATTGTATCTTTTAGCCAAATCCTCTCTGATCACGTCTTCAGCTGCAAGGGGGATGGCTGATAACACCAAAATTATCAGGATTTATACCACCAAAAGATGGAGAATAAGAGAATGAAAGTAACTCATCTGCAGCACTCAAGGATTCTGAGGGATTTTCAGAAGTATCTACTGAGCTCAGGAGCTCAGATCCAAGTTTTTGTTCTTTATTTGTTTTGTAAATTTTTTGTGTTGCTTACTTTAAGTCTAACAGGTAAAACAGCTTTTAACAGCATGACATAGGTTAGAGAAAGTACAAGTCTTCTGTCTTTGCAAAAGGGAAAAAAACAACTGACCAGCTCGTGGTTACAGTTTTCAGCACTACAAACCACAGCAAGTATGGATCCCTTTCTTGGCAGAAGTTGTAGAGTAAGACATAAAGATCTAGGCAAAACAGAAAACATCTGGATATGCAGATTATTCTTCACAGTTTAAACCTTGTAAGGAGAGAGCAGCAGTAGACTCAGGCAATTCTGTGGAATGTATTTTTGGAAAGGCTTTTTAAAGTTACAGGGCAGCTGTATAGCATCGTAAGTAAAGAATGTAATTTATGTAGTTCCTGGCCATTTCTATAATCACATCAGCCAAGCCTTCCTAGAGTGACTAGTGATTGTATGTCCTTTTTTTTAATGTACAACTTGAGAAAAATTAAGGCTTTTTCCAGTAGTCTCCAAAAGTTAGATTCTGGCTTTAGCTGTATTCATCTAGAACAGCGATACACTTTTAGAGAGTTAATCACAGAATAGTTAGGGTTGGAAAGAACCTTAAGCTCATACTTACAGAATCAGAAAAGCACTGAAGGATATCAAAATTCTAAAGGAGAAAGATACATTTCTGTGGAAATTCTCTTGGTGGAATAAGCCTAAATTATAATGAACAAATAATTTACTTGTTTCTGTGCAATGAACGTAATAAAAAAAAATCCCAGATTAAGTAATTTTAATATGCCAGTTAGAAATCATTTCACACAAATGACACTGCTGTGGTGCTTAGCTATGCCCATCATACTAGCTGTGGGCTCTTCTGTTGGTAAGTTACAAATCTGATGTAACATGGGCAAATGCATCAATTTTTTTCCTTCGCTATTTTGGTCCCTGGAACTGAAATGCTCTGATTAATTTTAATTTAATTTGGTAAAATCCTAACTGCGTACTCCTTTCTTTTGGGTTCTGTGGCTGGGTCTATGCTACTGCCTGCAAGCCAGTGTCACGATACCCAAGCTAGCTCCAAGAGCAGCAGCTGTCTAGCCGTGAAAGCACAGAGCTCAGCAGAAATGAGAAACAGAATTTCCATCTCCATGTCGAGCTTCGTGCTGCAATAGGCAGTTGCTAGCATCCATGGTAGTTTTATTTCAATGTAGCACAGGTACCTCCATGCTGCAGTGCAGATCTTACCGGTTCTCCCCTTTTTTTACTTGTTTCTCCTGATTTGGAACAGGATAGTTTTCTCCCAGCATATCTGAGAACAGCCCCCATCAATGCGATTCAAGCTGGATACCCTGAGTGAAGACACTAGTTACTTCTGCAAAGGTCAGTCACCAGGCGCTATTGACTGACAACACCCAACACTGGGTAGTTACTGTACCTAAAAATAACGCAGATGGGAAGTTTCAAGGCTCTTCCTCTGTCAGTGGTGTCACAGAACAGGCAGTGCTGATACCTTGCACTGGATCACGAATTTGTAGCCCAATAGTTTTGATAATTCAGTGGACTATAGTTTCTGTCTTCAGCTGAGACTGTGGGGACAGTTCTCACTTCTCACACGCAGTCAGTAGCTGGGATGACCATGGTGGAATTGCCCTGCTGAGTGACCATCATAGCTTGTTCTGCTATGTGATCATTATGTGATACAATAAGCTGAACATAGCCTGTGAGTTACCTATGGGATTGGTTACCAAGAGAAGGAAAAAAACCTGTATTGCTAAATTACTATCAGGGTGTCCAATGGCTGTCAGAGGTCCTCTGTGTGTTATCTTAGAAACAGCATGTGTTTCCCATACGCAAGATAATCTGTAGATGTCCAAAAGTCTCCTGTTTGGATTTTAAGTTTGTAGTTTTCTGGCTCAGAGGCCATTCTGTCTTGCCTGCTGAAGAAATCAGACTAACCTAAATAATCATTTGTATCATACTCTTACCAATTTACAAACCTGGTAAATGGGAGTTACAGCTTACAAAATCCACAGCAGTACAGAAGTAAGAAGCACATGGCAAATGGCATAATTGTTAAATTCCTATTTTCATAACAATCCACACTTATAGTTTATAAAAAAAGAAAAGCCAGTTGCTGGTAAAGAACGAGTATTTTGTAACTTTCATTTTCAGGGGGTAAGGTATTCATTTTTTTCAGCTTCAAGTCAAAACAGTTTCTGTTTTGGTCAAGACTGAAAGATAGAGGATGGGATATTTGCTTCTAAAAGACAGTGAAACAATGTCTTTTGACCTCAGGCCTGAAAACACTTCTGGCACCCTGTGTTTCCCTTCTGGCAGGGCAGTAACGCTCTTGCTTGGGGCAGAGCTTCCTAAACCAAGTGCACTCTTCTCCAAGGAGAAGCAGGAATTGTAGCAGATAAGCTGAAGTATGAAACTGGAATCATGAGGAGCTACACACAACCACCTGTGACTTCAAGCTCACCTCATGCCATTTCTCAAACTCAGCTGATTCTGGCTAGAGGATATGAAACTGAGGAGGAATACAGGCAGAAGAGAAGGGAGAAAATGACACCCAGTGAATGTGTTTGGGAGTTTAGAGGGCTTGTTTTGCTATGAACAGAGTTAAGGTACCCAGCTAAAAGAATGAGGTTTGTGCAGAGGTGGAGGCTGAATAATGTGGGGAAAGCTCAGACACACAATGTGGAAAGCAGAAGTAGAGTGTTGGCCATTACAACAGCTCATACACCTTTTGAATGGTGAAATACTGTCCAACCTGATACCCTGGACAACGTATGTTTCTAATAGAAAAAAAATGCAATAGCATTTCACAATATGAGTTCAAGGCAACCTCAGAATGTGGAACAGTTTCTGCTCTTCCCATGGTGACAGTTCTGAAATGGTTAAGAAATACCCCGAAAGTACCAGTGTTCAAATAGAACAACTAAGATAATGTTTTAAGAAAACCAGTCATGACTTCTACAGCTTAAAAAAAGAAGAGCCAACAGTCTAACGTAACACTTGTGACGATGAGTCAGCCCAAAAGCAGAGTCTGTAATAAAGCCATAAACTGCAGCTTTCATCTGAAAATATTACACACATGTCAGTAAGGAAACAATTGACCATGTAATGTCCCTGCAGGAGATTAATTTTGTAATAAGAGACAAGAATACTTTCATTTTAAAATTGCAATAGCCAGCGATGTCATGTTTTCTCATCAGTTCAAACAATATTCTCAATAGGCGATTACTCTTCCTTGTGGTCAGAACTTACAGGCAGATGTCTACCAGGCGATCCAGTTCAGGACAGCTGCACTCATACATCTCCCTGCAGCTGATATAGCTCTGATTCATTAATTCTCCCAGCAGCTGGAGCGCATTGGCAGGTGCTTCGCTGCATATCTTCTTGAATTCCAGCACTCTCGCAGCCTCGCTGTACACATGCTTTGCACGCTGGTACAACTTAAAGGGGGAAACTAAGCAAAATGAAAACACAAAGTATCACAGTTATCCGTTAATATTCTCTACAAAAGGAACATACAAAAGCATAGCAGAATTGTATTTTTTTAGTAATTCGTACTCTATATTAGAACTCTCTGGGCTGAAAGTCTTCTGCAAAAGCTCACCTACATCTTCTTTCAAAGCCCTTTAGAGGTCATCTAAATACACTGTACACATTTTTTTGCATGTTCATAACTTCATGCACACGCTTGTGTTACTTGCTGAATCATCAAAGAGACCCAGTCTCTCCTCTGATTTTGCAGAGGCAAGCCACAAGTTCGACTTAGCAGTGACATGCACTGGGGCATTAATCTAAAGCTTTCAGGTTTCCAAATACCAGCAAAACTGAGTCATGAGATCACCAGAAAGGCCCCCAGCACCAGGGTGCTGTGTGTGACTGCTCCAGGCCAAGTCTACATCAATTATGTAACTGTGCCAATGGACCTTTTCTTGAAAAATCAACCACCAAACCACAGAAACATCAAACACTTCTTTCTTTGTTTCTTGAAGCCGAGGTTAACAAAACTGCTATTATCCCTGTTTCCTGGGGCATTCATAAGGAAGCCCTCTCAAATATTTTCACAATGATGCAGGCTCACCCTGACTGTAAATAACACGAGATTACAGGTACAGTGCAGAGCACAGGTGCTTTCAGGTTGGTTTTCAGGGTTTATTTTTGGTGTGTATTACCAGCCGGAGTGTCAGCGCTGCCTGTGTGGAGGTGAAGAGATGTTGAGCCCGCACAGGTATTGCTTAGTATTTACCTGCTGAGATCAAATCCTAGTGCAAGGATTTGGGCAAAAATACTTCAGTTGTGTCATGAAAAAGTAATTCGTCTGGGAAGAGTGAGCATAGGGATACCATAGGGTGTACCTGAACCTACATGCCCATCAGGGGTAGAGACCCCTCCACCAAGCCTGAACAGTAGGAAGGGGATGGCTGTGGTTAAAGGCTCCTCCAGCTGCTCCTATTTACAGGAGGGTTTGGTTTGTGACCCAAGAACTGATGTGCCTTTCTCAAGCTCATGTTGCAGTTCATTGTTTATGTTCTCCCAATATAGTTCTGTTTGGTTTAGTACCATGGCTACTATTGAGGAAGTACTGTTCACCAGAAGCATGTGTGACATAATTTATGATTAAATTGATTTGCTTGAGCTGTTTGGGCCGTAAATATTAGATAAGAGCGCTTTATTCTCTATGGGGACACCCATTGCAGTATGTTGCCTTATTTCATCACAGCACAGAGCATCTCTCATTTTCTTTCTACACACAAATTCTCCTTTAGATCGAGGTTTCTCTCCTCATTTCAGTTTCTGTTCTCTTTTGCTTTCTGAAATGGCAGATGAAACACTCGCATAGAGGTAAAAGAAGAGAGACGAGCCCTGTATCCAAAACAGAGCTCATGATCTGACCCAGACACATGGAGTTCCTACTTGATTGCTTTGTGGAGACAGCAAAGTTCTGGAACCACTTCTGATGACTTCAGCAATCTACAATTGCAAGTGTATGCAGAAATCTTCCTTGAGACACTGGAAATAAAACTGTGTCCAGTACCAAGTCTCTCATATGTGTACTCCAGACTGCAACCCAAAAACTAAAACTTCATCAGCACCTGTATAATCCCTTTTTATTTCTCCATTATCAAGTGTAATTCACAGCTGTAAATGCTGAAAATACAGTGCTGAGACACAAGCAGTCTAAAATGATAAACACTGAACATAGCAGTGTTCTGCTACTGGTGATATTTATTTTGTAATCTGATACAGCCTGCTACTGAGAAGCCCTGTGTTGCTGTCTTTGAGCAGGCCTTCTGAGTGCATTTCAAACTAGGACGGAAAAGGGAAAACTGAGTGCCCTCAAGAAACATCGCCGTGAGAGTATCACACGGGAAGAGCAGACTTCAGTTCCCATTTAGAGGTCTGTTTTACTCCACTGAATGTGTTTCTGCTGCAGCCATTTGCACTCTGTTTTGCAGAGCACCGCTTTGCTGTTTTTGAATGTTGAAGAAAGGCAGCTTGGCCTATTTTTAAGGATGGTTTCTCTTTAAATTTTCTTTTCTTATAAGCCATTGTTTTAGAGCAAGGAGATTTCTAAATGTGCATTCGTTTAGGGAATATCTAACGTTGCGTGAGAGATTGCCATAGCTCACACTCTCTTGTAAATCACCATTGAACAGTAGTAACCCAAAGAATGAACTGAAAACATGTCTGGTTTCAATTGTCAGGCAACAGACTTGCCAAAGGCTGTGATTGATTCGGAGACCACCCTTTGGTAAAGCAATGCTCCACTGGCCAGATTACCTTAAAAACTGCTGGGGTTGTGTTGTGCTCGTCATGCTGGGAACTGGCAACCCGAAAGGGCGCTCCAGTGACTGGCTGCGAGCCAGAAGATCTGAGCCATGTCCTTGATGGCACTAGCTCCCTGGAGAGCGCCCTGTGGAGGGGAGAACATGCTACCTTGACGCCAGCTTTCTCTGGCTAACAATCCTTTCAGGCAGCTCTTGAGCAAGAAAGTGAAGCTGTACGTTATTTCCAGACTCCTTTGTGGATGTTCACCGAATATGTATCAGTTAAAGGCTGGTATCCATACCTTAGCTATTGGTTGGTTATCAGCTGTGTATTATTTCAGGAAATTCCATTTGTGTTTAAAAAGCCTTTTTTATAGCTAGCTTTTCCTCTCTGGCAGTAGACTCTTGAGGCAAAATTACTGTCAGGACAGCAAACACCTCTGTACTCTCTAAGTACTATTCTAAAATAATGAAATGGTTCACATGTTTTTGGCTTTCAATGCTTAAATGTCTCTGGTAATAGAAAAACCTTCTTTTATCTCTTCTGTTTGGACGAGAAGTCCAGTTAACCATCTCTATATAATAAAAGATAGCATTGTATTTCCAAGAATTACACCTATATTGGAATCTCCTTGCTACATCACAGCCTGTATATTAGCTCCACATAAGTAAAATCTGAACTAATAGAACATGCCAAAGAGCATACAAGTAAAAAGGACTGAATTCTTAAGCCATACTTTGTCACAGTTAAAAGAAACAAAACCAAAGTGCACACAACTGATTAGTTTATATCTGAGCTAGGGCAGGAGTGCGCTGAAAGAAGCAAACTGAAGCCCTCAAAGTAAACTTTCCAGTGTTGCACAGGACTGGGTTATATGGTGTCAACCCTCTGTGGTATTCAAAGGAGCGAAAAAAGCAGGGTGTAGGGAACTAATGCCAGATTCTTAAAAGCATGTCAATCCTTAAACCTATTGTAGTGTATGTAAATTAGGTACTTAATCCATCTGAAAATGTGAGTCAAAGAATGGTTTGGGTTGGAAGGGACCTTAGGGATCATCTAATTCCAACTCCCTGCCATGGGCACCTGGGGGTTGAAACTTTGGTTTCACTAGATCAGGTTGCTCCAAGCCCTGTCCAGCCTGGCCTTGAATACTGCCAGGGATGGGGTAGCCACAGCTTCTCTGGGCAATAAAATATACTTTCCTAATCCAGTAAACTTTAAAGGCTTGGTTTCTCCCCCTTAAATTTATTTCTGAATTAGGGGGTATAGGTACCCTCAAATCCATCTTCTGTCAGTGAAAAGGGTAGACTAGGGAACCATTTATCCCTCATGAGACCTAGATTGCTCTGGTGATTAGAGAGGAACCTAAAAGCTCTGGTGTAATGAAAGTAGCTGGCTGCCACACTGAGGTAAGAGCAGTTGTTCTAGGGCATGGCTGAAGTATTGTTTCCTCTCTAAGTGGATCCATGTGATACCCAGTGGAGGTGCTCTGCTTGTTTAAAATGATGTAGTGCTATTTGGACTCGTGGAGAGTTGTATTAGCTAGGATCTGGTCTCTGACCAGAATCACGCTCTCAAAAACTGTTCTTTGAAAATCATTATGCATTTCCTCTCTGCCATGTTCTGCACAGCTCACTGCCATGCAGGAATAAACCCTTTAACTTTAGACCTAGACACACACAGTCAGAATCTCAGGGTCTCTTTTGTCCCCTCCCCAAAAGAAGGTAGGGAGATAGGAATTTATTTTGTATGGTATCAGCTGCACACAGAAAAAGTTTCTTATGTACTCAAGTGATAGTGAGTAACACCATTTATGGATTGAAACAGACACAGATCAGAAGAAATTAAAGTCAACCTGAAAAGTCAAAATGAGACCAAAGAAAATTTTAAGGAGAACAAGGAATCCTATACCTGGACCTGCTCTTACTGACATTATATCACTGGGTTTTAACATGTTTCACCTGTATTCAGCCTGGGGAAGAGAAGGCTGCGTGGTGACCTCAGAGCAGCCTTCCAGTATCTGAAGGGGGCCTATAGGGATGTTGGGGAGGGACTCTTCATTAGGGACTGTAGTGACAGGACAAAGGGTAACGGGTTAAAACTTAAACAGGGGAAGTTTAGGTTGGATATAAGGAGGAAATTCTTTCCTGTTTGGGTGGTGAGGCACTGGAATGGGTTGCCCAGGGAGGTTGTGAATGCTCCATCCCTGGCAGTGTTCAAGGCCAGGTTAGACAAAGCCTTGGGTGAGATGGTTTAGTGTGAGGTGTCCCTGCCCATGGCAGGGGGGTTGGAACTAGATGATCTTAAGGTCCTTTCCAACCTTAACTATTCTATGATTCTATGATTCTATTCAGGAGCATCTAATCCACCTTCCAGGTCACAGCCTCAATAACTGTGTTTCTGAAGTTTCAAAGAGGACACAATGAATCTTCTACAAGGAATCTCCTCCACTGTTAACTGCTTTGTATTACCAGTTCTCACCTATTTTTCAGAGCATGTCGGTAACTCTTGCTGACCCTTTGCCTAGCTTTGCTGTTCTGCAGAGGGTCTGTAATGTCATCCACAGACAGGCAGATTCAGTTCACTTACAAACCACCACATGCCCTTAAAAGAAACGGTGACATTTTCTAGTGCCCTAATAGCTCACATTGTAGCAAGAGCTTTCCAAGTTGCTAAGATACAGCAGGCTAAAATTAATGAAAGTTTGTCCAAAATCTGTATAAAAATCTCTCAAAAACAAACAAAAATCCTGTGCCATTAGTCCTAAGTAACTGTGGGTTAATTAAATATTACAGACAAGTTTTACTGTGGGTTTTCAAATGTATGGTCATATTTTTAATTTTAGCTTTACAAAAAATGTGCAAACCTGTCCACTCCATTTACAGGGACTTTTTTCTTTATAATTAAGCATTGTGGCTTCTCAGCAACTCATACTATTTGTTACAACTTCAACTTCAGCAGATTCCTTTCTTTAGAGGCTTCCTGTACAATTCTATCTGACCTTTAGCTAAAGACCAACCTCTTCAGGCTATATATTTTGTTTTCTAGTTGCTTTGGCAGCTAAAGATGTGTTTCACTGTAGATTAATGAGCTACACATGGCTGATGGGACTGTTAGAAATTTACAACAGGAAAAACTCACCGACGCAAAATCATGTAGGGGACAGTTTCTACCACCATTACTCATGTGGAATAGTACCCTTCTCTGTTAGGCATCCTGCTGATTGAACATGATGAGGGTGAAGGTTTCTGGCTCATAACGTATATAAGAAAATGCTGCCAGATGGCTTTAATTTGAGCCAGATTGTGAACCCCCTACTTGAAGTGGGGAACAGTTACTCTGCTGGGACTGCTCAAGTAACTGTTTGCAATCTGGCTTTCTGAAAATAAACCAGGAGACGAGTCATTGCTGGATTCAGTGACCCATTTAGCAGACACCTGCTTTGAGATTATGGTAACTACTGGTTTAAAGTGATTTTTCATCCAGAGGAATCCTAGCTCCAGCAAGACTTTTGCAACTAACCTAAACCAGTCAGTGCCTATGCCTAACCTGTGGCTCACCCACCTGTGGCAGGCAGCCTTCAGGTAGCTGTACGGGATCTGCTTAGAGCAGCCACCTCTCTGGGGCTTATCCCTAGTAAACCATGTTGTTATGGAAGGGCATGGTTGAGGCTGGAGTAGGCACCTAGACCTTCAAGCTGGGAAGTGCTCTAAGGTCTAATAGTTTGAAGGTAACTTCTGTTTATGTAAGACAAGGACACTCTACTAATGCACACAACAGAGCTTTATGTATCACCGAGCAGCCTGACAGAACATTTGAGAGTCCACCTTCATGTATGCCTGTCTGTGCAAACAGAGTGGAAACTGTTCTTGCCCTGAGCTCACCATTAATACAAATTACTTGGCAGTGGGAATGAAAGGCTACTCAAGCACCACTCACTGAGGCTACAGCAGAGATTTAGAGTTCTTTTTCCAGGGCAGAGATAGGAGAGCAGTTAAACAGCCAAATCCGCACAGCAAATGGATGCCTGCTCCTCCCATGGCGATTTCATTCCCAGGTTCAAATGTCAAAAATTAGATTACAGTTTTATACATGAAAAGGAAAAATGGGTTTAAAAATATCTCATTTAAGAAGGAAAAAAACCACTTCATGGTTAAAGGAATACAGTGTTTTACAGAAGAATATCCTTTTGCGGTGAAGCTTATAAATACTTAATGTCCCACAGTCACCACACACTAAATGTTCTGTGAAGCACTCAAGTCCAAGCCAAAATTATGGCACAGTGCACCTTAGAAAGTAATAAATATTATTTTTCTAGAGATGTTCAGAAGCCACAAGTGCAATCCATGTGTAAACATTTTCAATGGAGATTGAAACTCAGGATTTTGAGTTGGCCAAGGAACAACTGCACAAAGTTTAGAGAGGCTTTATGCACTATCTGTACTTCTCCAGACCTGGGGAACAAGTGGCCTGTACAGTAGGGAACTGCAGAAATCCTCAAGTACTTGTCTATAAAAGGGATACAGAGCTGGCCTGAGACTTACCCAAAGCCTGTCCATGCCATTTTTCCTTGGGATGGGGAGTTTTAGCCTTATACATTTATAAAATATAAGTGTACAGTACCATGACTGGAGGAATAGACGAAGGGAAGCTAGACTTAAGGCTAAAATAGTATTTATGTAGCATTTTCAGATCCTTAAACGTGAGACAATACCAGTACAAAACATTATCTGTAGCTATCATTGAGCTTTCAATAATACAAAAAATTAAACCTACTGACAATTTATATTCAGCCACTGAGAATCCAGTAAATCATCTAAACAGTAATTCTCATGCAAACACTTTACCCTTAATGTTATAATATTTTATCAGAAAAGTTGATAAAATGGTAACAAAAGGTGATAAAAGGTATACAAAGGAAGAAAGATACTCTAAATGTTATGGTTCTTTCTTCATGTTGAACAAAGCGGTTCAACAGCATTCCGAAATTCTCTGCAGAGATTCTCTAGTTGTCAGTATGTTTCTCTCACATGAAGCAGCCAGGCATTGTCATTAAAATATAGTGGGAAAGTAGAGGGGAAATAGGAAAAATATTTTCGTCAGACAGCCTCTAGTTTCCCAAAGACAACATAACGTGTAATTGGTTTGGTGTGTAACAAAAACACTGGATCTAGAGTCCTCCTTTCTGTGTCTTGTTTCTTTTTTGCATATAGTTTTACAGAAATCTGGTACTTAATTCTATATTGTACATGCAAAGAGACTTTGGCATAACCCATTTTAATTGGTCTTATCAACTGGAATCAGCGTCATGCAGGTTTAAGAAATTCCATTCAGCAAACATCTGCAAATGCTATTCAGAGCCACAGTATGAAATTCCGTTTGAGTTTCTCCTATAGCTTTTATGTTTAAATTTTTTATCCAGACTTTGGGTTTTGGGAAAAAAACAAAAAAACCCACCTATATAAACAATTCAATTCTACAGAACTGTAGAATTTTGTTTTATAAACCAGGTATAAGGATTATAAACAACTGTAAGTTAATAGTCTCGCACTGATTCGTGAAGGGGAGTGTAAGGGGACAGCGTAAAAGATATACAACCTTGTAGCTTCCCATGAAAACACTGCAGCATGCAGGTACATGGTTCAGTATATTCCTCATGTACATGCAGCACAGAGTTACCGTAACTCTTTCTACAGAGATAAAAGGCTGGATTAAGACATCATTTTCTATCCTGGTACCCTCTGGCAGTGTAATTAGGCCATTAAGATAGTTTGATACTCTCTGATACCACCAAGATCCAAAATGCATTTTAGATTCAGGACCTGGTCTTGGTCTATATGTAGTTTACAATTGTTCCAGATATACAGATTATTTAAATATAAACACAAGTACACATAGATATGTTACTGATTTATATGCTTCAAAAAACATGTGTCCCTGAAAGTGGTCTTGGGAAGGACTGGCAAGGATATAATTCACCTGCAAAACAGTGGAGGTATTAAGGTTACAGAATGGAAACAAGGAAGTAAGGGTTATTTTAAATTCTTAAAGAAAGATTCTGGTCAGAACTGGAAACCTGTTGCGAATGTAAATTAATTATTTCATAAATGCTCTATTATTCAGTAATCTTAGCAACCCTACTATATGCATCCAGGATCCATTCCACATGTGCCAATGCTCATGATTATTCCATACCAATGCATGGTATAATCATAAGCAGTAATCCATGGGAAATACTTTTTAAATAGTAAGTTGTTCATCTCCACCAGTGTCTTTCTTAAAGAAGAAACAATACAGAGAGTGACAGGAACTTCTCTCTCTAGGAGAGACTTGCTACCCAGAGCATGGCTTATGAAGTGATCATGTAGTTATCAATTCAAAAACAGAAACACAAGCCCATCTATGCTGGTTTCTAACACCAGTTAAGGGAGAACAAACAGGAGTCATTTTAACGACGCTGTAACTATCCAAAATGTTTGGCTCTATTAGAGCTATCACCTAAAAAAGGAAGCCTAATTTAGACCTTTCCCTAGAATAAAACCTGGGTTATTTAGAGACAACTCTCAGTCAGCACAGGCTCATCTGAAACAGTAAGTGATGCTACTTCTGCTATTTTAGAAACAGTTCAATCAAAATCCCAGTTTTGCACCAAGTTAAAAACTAGAATGAAAATCATGATGTCAAGTCTCTGTCACTGGCCACCCAAAATTTTGGGGAAGTATTCTGGCAAGACTTCCGCTTGCACTACTTATTAATACATAAACTTTTTATGTAACACACACGTCGCGCACTAAACCCCACCATTTCATATGTGCTTACCGTCTTGCGTGTTTTGACTCAGGATCTGAGAGCGGAGCTCCTCCAGGCTAATTCCCAGGCATTTACAAATTTCCTCTGTGCTGTAAGGCTCAGGATGTAATACCTCCTCGACAATGGTCAGCATTTCCTCCAGGCTAACTCCTAGCCTGGTTTGCACGTCGTGGAGTCTCAACGTTTTTTCCCAGTCCAAGCCTTTAGACTTTGAAAGAAGCTAAAATTCAGAAAATAAAAGAAAATATTGAGCCTTCCTGTTTATTTAATTGTCCATCAGCACCATTAAGACCCATTTGCTCTTTTCACTCCTTACTTGGGAACCATCAGAAGCTACCTGCTGTAAGTACACAGCAGATAATCATTATTTATAAAAGGTCTGTGAATGACAGAAATTCTTCTCCCAGATCAGGTGTTGTCTGTGAAAGCCCTACTTGGTATTATTTGTGTGGTATCAAATCAGCGATTTATCCTTTTCCATGGATGTCAGAGCACTTACTTACAAACCTTTTGCAACCACAGACAATTGCTTATGCAAATGCTATGATACTGTAACACTAGAAGTCCCTACGAAGTCTGTTTCTGTACTGTTAAGAGTTTGCGCTAACATTTAAAACTCAGTTCAACCTTTCCAATATGCTCCTGGAGTTTTCTGATGAACATTCAAGGTTGTCATTAAAATCCTTTCTCATAATAGCCTTAAAAATATGAAAACAGGCATACGTTTTGTGTGGGATTAAGGCTGTAAGGGTGTGAATAAACTGTAGCTTTTCTCAGTCTTTAGAGTACGTTCTTTTAACATCCAACTTAAAGGAAGTTGTGAGCCTTGCAGGAAGGTTATGATGTGTTAGTTGGAGTCTGCTCTGTTCCTATGTGATTGCTATGATGCCAACTGGTTATAGCTGTATCTGTTTTTCCCACTCCAGACAACTATGTTATGCTTTGTGTATATTTGTGGTGTTTTGGCAATTGACAGCAGTTACTTCAACACACTAGAATCCTAAAAGGAAATATGTCAAATAGGCTTTATTCTGGAAGGGTGTTCCATATCTTGATGCTCTCATGTGCCTAATGAAAATGGTTGAGTAAAGTAGTTTTCCTCATAATGTGGAATATTTTTAATGCTATGACTTACATATTAAGTGGTCATTGTGGGATCCACCTTTAATTGTAACAGATCACTACAAAGTAAGACCCAGATAGGCCAATGTGGTTTTAGTGTATTCATAGGCACATGACGTACCTCCAGTTCCGCACCGTTTGAGATTAAAGCCTCCAAATGTGCCAGATCAGGCTGTATGATTGCAGACAGTTTAAACCAGAGCACTAATACCCATGAAGGCAATCCTTTTCTGTTCAAGGCGGTTTTAAAACCTCTCATCAACAGGGCCAATATTTCATCCAGTGTGTTTTGTTATTCTTTCCAATAAACACTGGTTTTGAGATTGGTTTGAAATAACTTACATCTGAATTCAGCAAAGCTACTTAACTCCCTAGGTTAAAAAACCTCATGTGATTTACACATCTGAAAAGGTTTTGCTTGGCTTTGTGCAAAGTTAAAGCGTGAAACTTAAGAAGATCTGCTGCCCAACTATCTGCTATGGTTCTCACTCTCCTGCTGTCCTCCAATGGTGCTTTTGAAGGAGCTCTTCCAGTTTTGCTTTACTACAGTATATAAAAATTAACTACTTTTGGTGCCATCTAGTGACTTGCTAAGATTTATGTGAGGCTTAGAGCAGAACAAACAAAATCCAATCAAAATCCTAATCATATGACTCTGTCGCCATCTAAAACACAGTTTTGTATATTCAGTGGTAGAGGAAGAAGCACTAGTGGCAAATGCAGAAAGCAGGGGGAGAAAATATTCTTGTAAAGACTGCTTAAGTCACTTCTGGTCTGCTTTTTAAAGGCTTTGAGTAACTTCCATAGCCTTTATGTAATTGTATTTTAGCTTACTTACTGGTAAGTTAGAATAACAATTACAGCTTTTTTTGTTTTACTTAAATACTATCTCTTATGTTGATGCATGTTTGTGACATGCTCTTAAATCTGCTTCAAGGTGCTAAATGAATGGATTTTTTTTTTCCTCATACTTTAATCCTAATACTCAGCATCCTGTAGACATTATTACCAGTAGTAAGACATAACTAAGAATTTACAAATAAACTGGTTTATAAGTCAAGAAAAATTTTTATACTTCTTAAAATAAATAATCCCATGTAGAAATCTGTCACAGGTATTGTCACATCTGTTCCTGTTTCTGTATTTCAAGGGAGATGCTGTTATCTTAGATGAAGTAACTATGCTGGGCATTTACAGGCCAAATGTTCCAAATGGAAACTGACCCCATCAGGCCAGTGGACAGGGCTTAGCTGGAAAGGTCTATCCTGCTTATAGCAGCACCTGGAAAAGTGTTACGGGCAAACAGAAATGGTTTGTGAAAACAGTCTAGCTGCAGTGGCTCAAATTGTAATGGACACAGATCAGAAATGGGAAAAAATCCCATCTATTTAATGAACAGGAGTAATCCCAATACTGATCCCACAGATGGATATTTTCTTGATGATCTCTGACCATGTAGATTAAAGACGTGGACATCATGCAGCTGGCTCTTAACTGCCAGAATATAGCATCTGTATGCTTTGTTGTTCAACACAGGCACACTGTAGAACTGTTAGTAGCTGAGAGGAAAACAAGCCTCATAAATGATGGGACAAATATAAATAAAATTTGACTAGAAGTACGTATAGGAATACTTATATAGCAACATCTTTCTTACACTTGACATTTCTACATAAGAGCATCTTTCTGCATTTAACAAACGTAAGTTGATTAACAATATGGCATTGCAGTTGCAGACATTCTTGGCACTACTCTGTAGCTGACAGTGAAGCGAACCACACACAGTGAAGCAGGGGAGAGCACAGCGTTCGCTAATGTTCGTGTTCATCCTGCAGCACCTACTGTGAGAGTTTTCTGAAGTACAAGTTAATTTCCTTTGGAATAGTGAGTGTTCTGCAGAACATAAATGTCTTTAAACGCACTGTTTCCTTTAAGCACACGAAAGCACTTGGAGGCTACAACAACAGAGAAAGAAACAAATCCTAATAATGAAAAGAATGATTATCCAGAAGGGAAGGGGAAGGAATAGAACCGGAGAAAGATAATTCTGTGAGGATGATCAAGAGCTTACTTGCTCTAGGGCAGAGTAACATCAAAATATTCTACATTAATGCCAGCAGGGATATGTTGTGTTGGCTGGCATCTTTACTTACATGGAGCTTCCTGCAAACAGTATGAAATTCTAGAATGACCTAAAGCAGAAAGGGGAAAAAAGTCCACTTACCAATGAGAATTTCTTTTAAAGCATTACTGCGAGGCCCAGCAGGTTATTTCATAGTTCCATTAACTTAATGGTGCTTAAAAAACTTCCCTGCTTCCACTTACATACCTGCCCTCTTTCACCCCACTGTGACCTGTTCCTAAACAGAGGGTTTTTTCCTGGCTCAATGTATTTTTATAGTGTGTGCAGCTTTCCATCTGGGTAGCATATGTATAAAAATAGGCAGGTGTATGTTGTTAGTTTCCTTAAAATCAAGCATCTGCTAAAGGCACTTCTTTGGAGATTGCATCATAGCTAGCAGGAATGTTAAAAACCAATTATCTTTCCATACCACCTTTTCAGTTTATTGCATGGAACCAATCATTTCAAGCAATTTAGAAAACTGATTCAATTCACAAAGTGTGGCCTATGGAGCAATACTTCAAAACGTTTTCCAGCTCCATGTATTGTTCTAGTTTGCTTTTTTGTTTAGAATAAATCTTCCGTGAAGGCTCTGTAGTTCTTATGTAAAAAAAAAACTTCCAAAAGAAGCTCTTGCTAAAATACCTACTTAGTCAATTAACTCTCCTAAATTAGAGGCTTATCAGTTACACCAGAACCAACACACAGACACGTCCTTATCTTTCTTAATGGTGTAAGAATCTTTTTATGAACTTCAGTGACAGCTTTAACTCTGGTCACTGGTGCTATTATTTGTGTTGTATCTTACATACACCTACAATGCAGCTACGTTCTTTATACTTGTTCTTAAAGCCCATTTAAAAAGTCATCTGAAGTTTAGCTTCCATCCTCAAAAAATACCTCAACATGATATTTTATATTACATTTTGTCAGTATCTGAGCACCTTAACTCTTTTCTTTTAGCATTAACTCCAGTAATTTTTCATAGAATTATGATGCCACCAGATGCTCAAAGTACTTTTGAGTATTGCTTCAATTTTGGCCAAGTGTTTTGTGGCAAGGAGTGCCAAGCTGCAGTGTTTAAAACTTTAATCTAGACTTTGTGACCCAATCCTGTTCTATTTTGGGTATAACTGCACTGAATCTTTATGCTTGCTCCTCACTTAATCTAATCAAAGGAAAATCCACCATATTCCTGTAACAAATTCAAATAAACACTACATCTGCATATTCCTAACAGTATGGTCTACAGAATCTACAGAATAAAGTGGAACTTAAATTTTTCATGTTCAAATTCCGTTCATTTTAGAGCTAATTGCAAGCTGTAAACTGGCAGCACAATCTAAATGTTGGGGTTTGATTCAAGCCGGGTTTTAAAGTTTGCACTGACATACATGCTGCTATTCAGTATTTCCAATATTACTTCCAGGCCTCCAACTAGCAGCTTTGATGTCTTCTAAATCCTAGAAAATACACATCTATTGCCATATATAAACGTGTGACCACACTGGTTGCTTTCCATTATTTGTCATTATTCAGCTTTAATTAGAAACAGTCTATCTTCTTAACTGAGAATATTTTTTGCTGAAAAATAGACTTACTTTGTCCATTGACATATAATACAAAATATATTTAATAGAGCTAAATTGCATAATCTTCTATATAAGGGCACAGTCTCTACACTTCCATTAAACTCAGCAGGAGTTCTGTTTCTGCAGAGATGGACATGTCTGGTTCTGGAAAGAAAAATGCTACTTAAAGTAGCACCTAGCCAGGTGTTAAAGATATGATCGGTCAGAAGTGAAAAAAGGCGCTTTTTAGATGAAGGTTTCATTAGAGTTTGACATAAACCATATGTTACCTTTGTAGCCAGACGACACTCCATTACCCTAATATTGTAATGAGAAGTTGCTGCTTTGTTCATTTCAACACAACTGTTAGCAATAACAAACGCTGCTCCACTTGGAAGTCTAACATCAGTTGCCCTCAGAGGACTGAACTTTATCAACTTGGCCTATTGAAAGAAAAATGAATGGTTAGTTTTAATTTAGTACTAGCTAACAGTGCACTTAGTTCTATAAATCAAATGCAAATTTGCATGTTTTTTCTCTTGAGAATCCAGGGACAGTTAAGGCAAGAAAACTGACATGAAACAGTGAGAAAAGAGCTCTAACCTCACTGGCCAAGTTACACATACATTTCAAACCTTCCCCTCGTAGCTGGATTTTAAAATGTTTCCATTAAGTCTTTGGGTTTTTTCAGCATTTCACAGAACCCCACCCAACCTATTTTTCTTGCCTGTTCAAGACAACAGTTTTTCTTTGATCTACAGAAGAGTACCAGGCCTGGCTGAAGCTAATGTGCATGCCACTAGAAACACGGGGCTTCACATTCCCTTTCCCAATGTCCATCTTCCCCTTAGCTTTCTGGCTTTCCACTAAATCAAGATTAGGCCACTGAGGTACAGTACAGTACCAAAATTTTAAGACTGACTGGAGACAGTAATCATGTTACATATGGGCAGTCAAACAGAGAAGTGAAATAAAACTATATAGCAAACTGTAGTTAGTCTCCTTCCTTCTGACATGAGACTGCCTTGCCTCACAGATGCCTTACAATGGCTGCGTAAGATGTTCCCAACATTTGCGACCTTTTCATGGAATAAGCTAGGCATCCATTAATTAAATATTTCAGGATGTAATGTAATCAAGAGATTAAATTCACATCTGGTTTTTCATTGGGATAAATTGTAAATCATGTGCCCTGCTTTGGCTTCTTAGAATAGACTGTAACTCTGCAAGCACGGATGTCTTACTGGTTTTGGCATTGTTCACCCCCAGAGAGTTCCTTGAGCAGCTAGAGTGCTAAATAAACAATGACAAATCCGCTTGTACATTATGTACAGCATGTGTGTTAGTCCCTGCCACTGAGATTCTGGACCACGTCACAAAACTACTATCAAGACAGACAAGCTTGCTTACATTTAAATATACCCTTTAAGAATTGCTACATTAGATCAGAATGTACCACTAAGCTGGTCAAGTGTCCTGTTTCTGACAGAAGCCATAAATGGATATTTAGGGGGAATATAAAAATGGGACAGATACAAAGCAATCTTTTTCTTGAGGTATATTTTTCCAGCTTCCCATAAGTAAAGATTATGGTGGTTACACTCACACTGGAAGAAACATCAGACTTCTGTTTAGCAGCTACAAAGAGGCTAGAACTCTACCAGAGTATCCAGAAAGGTCTTTTTTGAACCCTTTTGCTTTCCATGATATACAGTATTTCCCAATTTAACAATGAATGCTTTTGGGGAAAAAAAACCCAAACTTCCTTGTTTGTTTTTAACAAGCTGTTTGCTAATGTCATTGTGTTTCTATTAGTTCTTCCACTACGAAAAACACTGAATTCTCAATTTACCTTCTCTTGACCATTCAGGGGTTTTATAGAGCTTCAGAATATCACCTGCAACGATACTTGCTTTCCAAGCTGAAAAGTTTTAAATTATTTAGTCAATGCTCATATAAAAAACCAGCTTTGATCAAGCTCAGTGTCCTTGAATGTACTTTTCACATTCTTTTCCTTTTATTTTTCAGATGGGAGGCCAGAAGTAATTCAGCTGCAAGTATACTGGAACAAGGACACTTTCAGGTGTGTTCACAATTTCTTTTCTAACATTTTCTTTGCCTTTTTGATCCCCACCTCGATATATCAGAAAAGCCTCCACTTTATGATCAACTCTGTGTATGCCAGGAAAACACACTGCTTCCTTCAGGTTTTATGTAGCTGTGTGTCTACTATTAACAGTATAAAGTACGAAGGAAAGGTCTAAAGTAGGTACAGGAGATGTGAAACTGAATACAACGTATGTCTCGTGATAGAATTAAATGTTTGGTGTAAATCTGGGAAATAGCTTATTTCATATAAGATCTGGCATTAAGGAATGAAAGCTGTAGATGTTGAATGGCACAGTTATAAGGAAAGTAAGTAAATGTTGTCATGAAACGCTACACTGATTTCAATACAATTATTTTGGCAAGTTTTAGGTTTGAACAGTCACAGTCCTGTGCACCTTCTGGGACAGTGGATGAACTCCATGGTAAATTCCACTGCAAGCACTCATGCATAACTTGGCAGGTCCTGTTTATCATTGCTAGTCCACCTTCTGTCACCACGTTTAAGACAGCTAAATGCCTTCTACATCAGAATCCAGCCACAGAATTGTCTGGAATTAGCAAAACTGGGGAAAAAAAATCCCCATTGTCTTTGCAACTGAACCTGGCAAAACTTCCTAGAACTTCTTGGTTATAAGACATTTCAAGAAAGCATTTTTGTAATAATTATCCCATTTGCACTGAATACAAGACATACCGACCATTCAGACTTCATTACATCTCAAACATTCTAAGTTCAGTGATCAATCAGCCAAATAGTGTGGAGCCTAGTGGTCTTCTTGAGTACAGCTTTCCCCACAGCTTTTCTTTCCTCCTTCTTGTCTTTTTTCATTTTCATCACCTTACTCTCTCAAACTTGTCATATTCCATTGTACACAAGTTTATACAATTCCTGTTTCATTCACATACCAATACTGAGGTATTCCAGTTTCTTGTCTTTCTGCCAGATACATATGACGGTATTTTTGTGAACATAAATTAATATTACGTTGTTAGTTTAGATTACAAAGATCCACATACAGTTCCTTCTTCTGCCAGGAAAGAGATTGACTGGTCCATTCCTCCACCTTCTGTGCCAATATAACGTTCACTCTTTGTGCAAATTTCTGCAAGTTCCACCTGAAAAAAAAAACATTAACATAAACCTTCAGCCAAGGTTAAAGATGGTATTTTTATACTGCTTACATATGAACTAGTGAGAAAACAAAGGAGATGATGATACAGCTCTGAAACCACTGTCTCCCACACACCAACTAGTGTAAGCTGGTATCAACCAGGATGCCACATGGCCCCTTTTTCCTTTTGTTGTGAAGCAAAAAAGAATTCACTATTCAGCCTGCACTGGACCCACCATAGCCAGATGCTTTTCAGGGGATCTCTGTTTAGACGCTGAACTCTTGCAGCTGTCCTCTTCCCACCTTCCTCATTCCCTTCACACCCTTCCATCCCAATAGCCATTATTTTGTTGATGTATTAGTTGAATCCATCTATATATGCACCTTGGTAGCTTACAGAATAACAACAAGTTGTTAACATTTTACTGTTTAACTGCACTGGCTCCATAATCAGAATTCACCTATTAAACCTAACTCAGAAACCCTTTCTCAATATAAATACTCTAATCAGTGGTGCTTGTCATTTCTGCTTGAGATATCGTACTCTGCTTACACTGTTTATCTGAACTAATTTGTAACTAGATGTGATTTGAATTCTTTTGTGACATTTTAGGCATATCTTTGTGCATTCTGATATCAGCAGGTCAGAGGATACTATGGGAGGGTGGAATATCACTATGTAACTGTCAAAACCAATAATTTACAGTAATGCTTTCAGCCATCAAGCCATGTCAAAACATACACAAGAGAAGCCTTGGAAAATGGTCAAAGAACACAGGCTAGTAAAAAAAAAAAGTCAAAAGGAAAGCATCCGTGTCCACCTACTGTGACCCCTACTATTTTTTATAAGACAAGGTAACCACAGGCAAGATGGGAGAAGTACTTTAGAAAAGCCATAGTCCTGGTGTCTGGTGGCGAAGTCAGATTCAGATTCCACACTTAAGGATGTAGCATCAGAGGACTGAAACAAACTAACCAGCAAGACAGGGACATTAGCCAGCACACAGCTGTAAAAGGCAGCAGACAGAGGCAGTAAATCACCATGCTAAGAGAGAGGTATGTGCAGGGTGCCTGCCTGCTTCCTCCTCAATTTCTGTAATGGCACCACAGGCAAAGCTGTAAAATTGGTGCTTAGATCAATATAATCAGGCTGAACTGTTTGCAAATGCACTAACAACCAATTTACTCAGCTCACAATGCATTTAAAGCCAATAAGCCTCAGGCTGATAACCAGACATTACCAAAAGAACATTAACAAAGTTACTCCAAAACTATGCAGACTGGATCTCTTTGAATCAAACATGGTAAATGACCACTCCCAAGAAAAAGACCGTTAATGAGAGAACACAGAAAGTACAATCAGCAAAAGGACTCTCCCTTTCTGCACTGCTTTCCCTTTGTGCATTTTAAAGATGAGCTGAAATAGAGATAAAGCTTCTTTTATTTTTTCTTGAGAAAATACAGGAACATCACACATTTTGGTGTTCCTTCTTTTGAATAAAAACCATCTCCTAGTGCCTGACTTTCCCTGAAGATCAGGTTCACCAAAATTCATTTTTCTTCCTTTGCCCCATGTCCACTCCAAGCAGTCCGATTTCCAATTTGAACCTTAGGCCTCTTGGTCCCGTGTTTAACGTCCAATCACCGTATGTCCCTGCTCCATTACAAGCTGAAAATGATTCTGAATGAAATGCTAATGAATGTAGTGATGCCTTTCTTTCACCCATTTAATGCTAAATACTCAGCAACAGCTCCAAAGAAGAGAAAGCACAAACCTCCACACCTCCTTTCTACATGTGAAGGCGTTACTATTTACAAACATCTGTTGCTGGGATGTGGAAGTGCTGGCATGTTTCACCCAGTTCTGCTGAACCTGCCTTTCACCCCTCAGAGAACAGAGCAATACCACATCCCTGACTTTTGTATCCATTGGCAGAAGACATCAGACTGGAGTTCATGAATATTACTCACTGGCAGCAGCAGAAACTTCTCTACACTGACTGAGAAGACTATGCCAGCACACTGGTCATGCACACTTAAATAGGAGCTGTGGCTGTGCAAACCTGGCCCGAAGTACAGTTCCTGAGGTACTCACAGTGTATACCGCACTCCTGGACACAGATGCCTGAGGTATTACTTCATCTGCAATGGCCAGATAAAGCTTTGCAAAGTCCGAAATCAAGCATTTCACCCTTCACTTAGTCTGGCTGCATGTCATCTCCATATACACATCAGCTACCACTTGACTGCTTAAATCGTTGAGATTTTATGATCCTGGGCTTATTAAATAAATATCAGGAGAAGTCTTGCAGAGGAGGAATGTTAACAATTAGGACAGTGCCACTCCCCAGTCCCTTTACATGGTGTGGTGAATTGTGCCTGGTTAAGCACTGGGCCTCGCTGCGTCCCAGCTCACCAGCCGTCCAGCTGCGTATGCTGGGCTAACAGCGCTGTTCGAGCTTGAGCAACTTTTGTTTTGAAACTTAGCAAGGATTGGCAGGACCACCAAGTAGTAACTGGCAAGGGTTGAGAAGAGCCCTCTCCACAAGACAGCCCAAGGCATCCCTGAAACATTATTTGGTTTCTAATTTAAACAGGCCCTGGCTGACACAGGCTGGCCTTCCAATACTAGGATTAGAAGCATGTGAATGGAGAGGAAATCGTCATCTGTATAGCAAGCAGTTTCTACTTACTATTGAGACAAATGGGCAGATGTTTGCCTTTTTGCTAAAACGAGTGAAAGGGCAAAGTTCAGAGGAACTGAATTGTAGCACTGGAAACTAATGTGAAGACTAAACTGGAGAGCATTGTGTACGTATCTCGTACTCGGAAAAGGATGGTCCTGTGACTGAAACAGTGAACCGAATTGAATCCATTTCTAGCTCTACATTGTTTCCTGTGATTCTGGGAAATTCCCTTTAATTCACCATGGCTCCATTTCCTCAGTAAAATGAGTATCCTCCCCCTCTGTAATTATTAATTCCTACTTGGGGTTCTTAGAAGACAGTGCTATAAATATGTGTGACTTCATTACTCGGGACGGGAAAAAACTTACTTTGCTACACAAGTTCTCTGACTTTAGGCTTTCACAGAAAATATCTGTAAGGAAGAAAACTGTTAGAACCATGTAGGCAAAGGAAGTAACTTCTGCCTATTCCAGAGAAACGCCTTATTTCCGTTCAGCTTGCAACACTCAGAAGCTCTTTAGGGCAGGGACTGTTTGAATCATCTGTTATTTATCTCGATCCCTAGTGTATGTCTCACCTGTAAAAATACAGAGCTTCCCAGAGCCCAGATTTCACTGCACAATTTGGCAACATCTCAAATGTATGTCTAAACGATTCCTACATCCCCACCTTCCTCCTGGCTGCACTGCAGTTCCTGCAGCAAAGTAACTTCGAGCATTCTCACAGCCACATTTAGGGGGACCATGCTGCAGGAGATACAGCACCTGCCAGGCAGGCAGGTCAGAGGGGGCCAGCCCCTCCTTGGTAGGGTCCAAAGTAAACTGTTATGCATATCAAATAAACAATGTCACCCCTACTGAGTTCTTCTGCAGGAGCCTTAAACAGGCTTTCTTGTACAGCTAGGTGAAAATAGACATTTGCTCTTCATGAAGCACCATGAGAAATATGTAGCAAGAATAAACCCCATGTGCACACAGACTACACTTCATCCCATGTACTCCGATCTGTGGAGAGATCACTTCAAGCCAACCACAAAATATAACTAGTTCTTCACACCCAAGATTCATCAGCATGTTTTTCCATCCCTAAAGCAGTATTTCAGAAATGCTAATAAATCATAATTTAAACATACTTTAAAAGCATTCCTATAAGGCTGCTGTTACCTTCAATTTAGAGATAGCACAGATATCTACATGATTTGTTCAAAGTCACATGAATTAGTCATAAAGCTGAACTGAGAATTCAGAATCCTCCCTATTTCCCATATTGAGGCTTATTTCTCTAAAGAATATTTGGTCTCAGGGAAACCTTTGCAGGGAGAGTTTAAGGTCTTTTTAAGATGATGGTAATGAAAAGTGGAAACAAAAAGATACTAAAATCAAAGTAAAAATGGGTCTGAACAGTAGCATTATGACTCCGGAAAAAAATTACTTAACCAGATGAAGCACAAATTTCCTTATCCTACTGTTCTGTGATCCACATATGCTGCTGCCCTCTGCATTTCTATATTATTGTTTCACAAAGTTGTTCCAACAGGACTGGCTAGATCAGGTCATCGTTTGTTAATAAAAACTATCATGTAGACAGTAAGTCCAGAGCTGTCACCTACACTATTAAGTAATCAAAGTTATGTATTTAATGTAGTTATTAAAAAAGTAAAGCTCAAACATCAGGAGATGTTTCCTTGGATTTTGCCCACCCTGGCAAAAAAATAAACCCTACCCAAGAAGGGAAGTGCATATAATGCCTGTTAGTAAGGGGGTGTCACCTAGCTAAAATTTATTAAAAGACTTGGGTTAGAATAAAAATATAGATTAAGATAAAAGCAGCCTTTGTGGGTCAGACCAATGCAAATTCTAGTTCTGCATCTTGTACCTGAAAGTGGGCTTAGTATGGACCAAAGGACAAGTATTCGGGGTATTTCCCCAGAACGTTATTTTTTGATAAAAGAGCTTTCCTGAGCTGAATGCAAATTTTGCACACTTAGTTCTCAACAATGGATTTCTTATGTATGAACTTGTCCAGACTCCCTTTCAACTCATTCAAACTTTTAACGAGTAGAACATCCAGCAATAAGGACTTCTACAACTCATCAGGTGAAGAATCATCTCCTTTTGTTGATTACTACCATGCACCTGACTAGCTTCATTTAATACTTTTTAGTTTTTATAATGTGAGGGCAATGAAGAATTGATTCCTATCCACTCCATCCACTCCATTCATCATTTTATGAGCCGCTATCACTTCCTCCTTCAAGTGCCTTTTTCCAAAGAGTCCTAGCTGACTTATAGAGGTCATTCTGTACCTTTGATCATCCACATGGCTTTTCCCTGAATCTTTCCCAGTTTAACTATCTCGGTTGATCAGAAAGAAGAGAGGCAGACTTACATCCTTTCTTAAAACTACCTTAGAGAAAATGTCACTGTATCTTTTGCTATTTTTATGTGGCAAATGAGCCACATAAAATGTGTGTTAATTAGTGTTGATATAGACATATGGTGATGACATCTCAACCAGTTCAGCACTAGTATTCCATGTGTTTCATTGAGGTTACCGTCCTGACACCACATTCAGTCAACAGGAAAGATTACGTGACCATGTTGGCCACCCTTGTGCAAAGTCCCTTTGTTTAAACCTGCTTTGCAGTGGCATGGCTAAAACAAACTGTTCCTTTCTGCTGACTGTAGTGAGGTCTGCAAACATAAGCAATAGTAAGCAGAGAAGCTGGGATGGAAAGTTAAGTATCTAAACCTAATCTAGCAATACCCTGAGCTATTTTGTACAATTAATCAGTTCAGCCTCTGAACATGGGAGAGGGACAAGCTTAACATGACAGCAGTAGTAGCTGGTAGGTGAGTTAAACCTTGATGTCTCTCTGGTGATCTGTCAAGAAATACTAAATATTGCAGCTCTTGAATGCCATACCCAATATGATACGTACAAATGCAAACAGTACTTTTATAGCTGTTGGCAAGTACACAGGCCAGGTTGGCTGTGCTTCACTGGGACATATTCAGTATCAGTAAGTTGCATGATTAGGGGTTTTTGTTGTTTATCCAGCAAGAGAAGATGCAACACATTAAATGAGAGTATCTGTAATGAAAACAATACAAAGCATCAACATTAGGAGTAAAATCTCAGTGCATACAATTCACTCACATGCCCTATAAGCAATGAAGCATTAAGAAATTTATGTGAAGTAATTGATTAAGGAAGCTGCTGTCTCTCAAAATTTCAAAACAGAACTCTCAGGTTTAGGTAATTTTAGTTGGAGCATTTGGAAAAATCTGAAGCAATGTACAAAATGGTTTTGTTTTCAGACTGCTCCTTGTCAGAAGTTTGATTCTGAATGTACCCTATTGCAGGAGGCAGCACCTACCAGTTTTTCTACCAGGGAACAGGCCCCCATGTGCAGACCTAGGCTAGCCTTTGATCTAAGAGCTCTACTAACTACCTCTGCTTTTTGTTTGAAGCAATTTAAGGTTCTTCCTGATAAGGAGCAAGTCAATCTTGGGTTACAAAGAAAGAAATTACTACCACTTAAATCTGTTTTATCTTTGAGCCACAAGATTTCCTATCCAGCATGCAGAAAGTCTAATCTGGGAAATCATATTAGTGGAGATACAATTTAGTCTGACAAAGAAGGGTTGTGATGTTTTATTATTAGTTGCCTTATGTGTAGTTATTCTAGATGGAGAGATTTCTTGTAATATGAACTCATCAATAGCTCTGCATCAAGTTACCTTGTTTGGGATTTTTAATGGAAAAAGTGGGTTTTCAGAAAATTGATACTTTTCACTAGTATGTATTGTTTTTCTGCTTGTTTATGCTTCAATATGAAATGTCTAAAATTCAGGCTGTGATTTTCAACCAAGTATTTTTGGCTTTCCAAAAATGTTGAAGAACTGATAAAAGAATATTTTTCTGACTGTTTCCAGGCACAATCCAGGATTCTGTTAAATTGGCCATCTATACCCTAATACTTCAGCAGCATGATAAATTATGAACCGCCCAATACAGGTCTGATTCTCTGTTGCCCCATCATTTATTTCAGTTTCTCTCTGTTTAATGGTATTGAAAATGAATATGAAGGCCTAAATGTACAAAGGTATTTAGGTATCTGAGGAATAATGACAGTGAACAGATGATCAGTTACTTACAAAAAAAAATCCTAAAAATGTAAACCTGAAGATTTATCTGAGTGAGAACAGATAAAGGAGTTTCACCTTTAATAGTCCCCTTGCTCACTAAGAGGCCAAGGGCCAACTGTTCTGATTTTCACTCCTGCAATGGGTCTGGACAGTATGTAAACTGTGACAGAATTTGTCCCTATATAACTGTCACTGTCAATATATTCTGTCCCAGTGATCAATCCCTTTCAATCTCACACAGACCTTTAAAGAAGTAAACTTGTGTAAGATTAAACCCCTTAAAAGAGTAAGACAATTAGTGAGTAGGAGACAGGCAAATATCTGTTAGTAAAACAGAATTAGTGTTGCTTAGTACTTTTTTGGAACAGTTCACCCTGCATTACCCAGTAACTTGATATATACAAATCTGTAATGACAGCAGCCAAAATAAAGCAACCTTCTCTATAAAATGATAGTATTAAATTACATCGGCCTTGGTGGTTTTATGTAAGCTCATCTGGGCCCAAGTTAAACATGCTATATTTTCTGTATGGAATAATGCAGAAGTAGTGGGAGCTAATCTTTAAAATAAAAAAAAACAACACAATTTTCTTCCTGTTTTAAGTTTTGTTGTTTGTGAAGGGAAGCTCCATGAAGAAAACATATTTGTAAATACAAACTAATTTTAGACTGTCATTTTCAGTGCTCCAAAAGTCTCTTCAGTATGCAAATTTAAGTAACTGGAGTAGTTAAATATCTACTGAGCCGTAAGTCCTATGCATACGTTCACTCTACAGCAACACAGTAATGGTTCCCAGTGCACATTCATGAACATTCTGGCCAGTTTAGTCTAAAAAGTCAGGTTCAGTCTACTGTTTCCCTTTACAACAAATAATGTTGGTCATTTTATGGCAAATTTAGTGTAGATTTTCTACGAAATTCTACAGGGTTTGGTTCACAGCACACAGGGAAGAAACATTTATAGATAAGGATGTGCATTTGACATTCAGAAGAAAACATTCTCCATCACTTAGGGAATATTTAGAGTCTAGTTAGATGGTAATTTTTTTTTTCAATTTGTGCACATTTTATACATATGTATAGACATGCAAAAATAACTTCTGAACTATAAGGCACTGTGTTTTATTTATTAAAGTATAAAATGATGCCCAAATTTTGAGGTTATTTTTTACCACCAGGAATGTCCTTATTTTTAATATCTGGTCTTGACTAGGAATAGACTGCTGGAAGTTGCCATCTGCTTCCAGTTTGCATACAAAATCCCAATTAGCTGAACTTCATATATGTTTTGCAAGGTAATTATGCTTACTTTTTTCCAAAATGGGAAAATATTTGTCAGATAGTATCTGGATGTCCTCATAAGCACAGCAATCTTAGCTTGACTTTGTCTGCCCTCTAACATGTTCAAATAGAAGGTTATCAATTTGGTTGATGAGAGATTATGGTCTTTGATTACCACTGCTCCAAAGTACTCTGTTTCTTCTTGATTACAAACACACAGAGTCAAATTTACCAAGTTAAAACCCCCTGGGTTTTAATTCCACAGGGAGAAAGGAACTTTAACATTTCTCAATATTAACAGTACTTTAACGTACAGTATCTATGTACCAATTTTTGTGTAAGCAGTTTGAGTTTCGCACATACATAACCTGAGCATGCATCTATCAAACATTTTTGATGCAGCAATATTATAAAACAATCCTAACTTGCATTACCAGCATGCACTGTTAATTTCAATGTCATACTATCATTATGAATACTCACAGATTTTCTTGCCGGAAAGCTAGATATTAAAGTCCTACTACACAGCAGAAAAATTATTAGAAAATGGTAAAGTATTCAATTAAAGTTCTTTCCTTATTATATACAGGCTTCAGCTGAAAGGGCCCCAGTTAGCCTATCTGTTCTCCCACTGAAATCAGTGACATTACCAGGTACCGTAACTGTTTAAATGTTTAAATCATAGAATCATAGAATAGTTAGAGTTGGAAAGGACCTTAAGATCATCTAGTTCCAAATCTCACACTCAAATTCATTTGAGCCATATTCTGAGAAAATTGAAGCCAATGGACACTCTGCCATTACAGATTAGATTTGGCTCCTTTATCATTCTGCCTAAGATTTTTTCTTAGTCTAGATAGAGCCAAATATAATTCAACTTCCTATTCACATTAAATTAAATAAACCTTATTAGCCTTTGATCTATTTTTCCCAGTGTGTGCACAGTTGCCTTTGAGCAACAGAAAAAAAAGTTAGGGTGGCTGGAGATAACTTAGTACCACAAGATTTAACATTTGGACAGCAACACTATCATCACATCTTTCAAGTAAATCTAGTTATTCAAAAGTACTAAGTGATTTTCTGTACTCATTAATTCCTACCATGAAACACAAAGCTGGGACAATTTAGAACATTATTATATTTCCTTTACAAAATGTATCTTCTCCTGATGAAAAGTTCTACAAAAGATTGATTTTGTAACAGCAAAATAAAAAATCATTTTAAAATCAAAAGCTAATACTCAGCATTGCTGTTCTTTGAGTGGTGCCAACACAGTGTTAGACTGGCATCCACTCTGGAGGAGAAAAATGGATTCTTTTTAAAGACTGCATTCTAAATTTTCCATCTTGTTACTTGAATGCTATTGCACTGCTGCAACTAGTTAGCACTGCACATCTGGCTGAATTGTCTTGGACTGGTATTTTCCCTAAACTATTGTGTATGTGTGTGATGGGTTTTTAGAAAAAAAGACTGTATGCACACTGAAACAATGCCCCATTGCAGGCTGCTGCACACAGCAATTAGTGAGAGCACAGTTTTTTTCCTGATTTTGTTTTCAACATCAAAAAAGATACTATTTTTAAAGTAAGCCACCAAGAAATTCTAGCTATCCTTTTACAATATTGTTCATTTTTATTGGTTTTGGCTCTTAATCTCATAGGCCCGAACTTCACACTGGAAGTGTTATCTCATAAAAGCTCTGAATTTCAGAAACTTGTACTCTACAGCTACTATTTTAAACTTACATTTATCAGGAAAAAGAGCATATAACTAAAATATTCTCATAAAAATAGTTTCACAGAAACAAAACAGATAAATGTTCTATTCAGTGAAAGGTCATTTTTTCATAACTTTGGCTACAGAAGCCCTACAATTCAGCCAAATTTGATTCCAGAGCCAAAAGTTTGTGTCTTGCTGCTACAAACCATCACATTAAGATTTTGCAAAGTCCATCAGACTAATGAGGGGCATCTCTTTTCTCATAAAATTGCCACTATGACCAAATATTGTTACTTATAAATACCACCATGTGCAGTTTTTGCAACACTAAAACATTTCGGGAAGAAAAAAGGCAGAGGGGTGACGTAAAGCGGTATTTCTTTCTTAAGAATAAACACATAAATATTCAGAGCCCTAAAAATGCAAGGTCCTGATTTGCTTTCTAGTAGAAAGGATCTGGAAAGTCCCTATTTCTAGTCAGCTAAGAATTCCCCTGCCATGCGGGAGCTCCCAGCTGATACACGGCCAGCATTACTGGATCCTGCACAGATACCATTTGACACCAGCACAGGATGCATTAGGAGCTGCAAAGAAGTGGCCAGAGCACGTTTTATACTTCTGAGGCCTCACATGCCTAGATTGTTCTAATTTATACTCAGACTAGCACTGCCTTATCCGAGGCAGTTCTGCAAGGCTAAGCATAAATTCAGTGCAACAGAGAATCTGGATTTAGCTAGATGTAAGAGGTCTCTAATGCTAAATCATAAATTAGCCAAGAACACTGAACTTGGTTTTACTGTCCTGTAAGATTTGGGGAAATTTAAGAGCCTGGACAAAAGTAATTGCTCTTCGGAGCTGTCATTCTTTGTCTTAACTACCGCGAACAGGTCTCTCCATCTGTGCAAGCACACAAATCCTCGGGTGTGTTCTTACCAGCTCCTACATTGGCTATTGGAAATTCTCATCTGTACATTAATTGCTCTTTTTTTTTTTTCACAAGTGCAAAATATTTGGCTGCAGACAGCAGGATTTCCTGACACAAATGTGCAACTGTGTCTCTTGTATTTG
This sequence comes from Pezoporus flaviventris, assembly GCF_033815535.1. NCBI lineage: Eukaryota > Metazoa > Chordata > Aves > Psittaciformes > Psittacidae > Pezoporus > Pezoporus flaviventris. The sequence goes on from NW_026892554.1 coordinate 11,263,305, forward strand.
TCCGGGTATATTTGAGACACAAGATTAACTTTCAGCACATTTCAACCAGCAAGCAAAAGAGATTTTGGGCTGATTGAACAGGACACATGAGAAGGAAAGACATTCAGTGGAGTCTCTGTCTTCCTTCTGTTCCTCCACAAGTTTCTATGAAAATGCCAAAAGGAGTTTTGCACCTTTCTTTAAACAGGTCTGGCATAATGCTGGCCAGCACTCCCAAGCCATGTGTATATTCAGCTCAAGATACATGCTGTATCACTTATTCTCTGAAGAAAGCTGTGCAGCACTTCTTGGAATAATGAAAACCTGGCTTCTGGTTTTCCAAATACAGATTTCTACTATCTAGTAAAATTTGGGCTTTCTGACCTCTATCAGTTTTAAGTATCTTGCAGATACCCAGTTTCTGATCACATGCACTCCAGTGATTTGGATCAGTAGTTCTCAAGCTTAGCTCATTTGGTTACCACCATCAGAGATGGTGGTGACCTGTGGTAAGATCATCCGTGCAGAACCAGACACTTCTTGCCAGGCCAGGTACACATGTATAAAAAAGCACATCTGCCACTTCCAACCATCTTACTGCAAAGCCTCATTCATCAAAGTGGGATCCTCCACTCCATGTTTTAATCTACCATTGCACTATATGTCTCACCTCACAAACTAGAGCCTCTGTTAAGTGTCCAGTCCCTTACTTACCTTGTGATCATGTACCACACCAACACAAAGCAGTGTGACGGTGACTGTAGCCACATCCCCCTACATAAAAATGGTGCCCTGCCTCACCAGCCCTGCTTCCTTCTGTCTTAACCCTGCTTGGTAACTTCCTGAAGCAAGCACTGTGAGCTGCACAATGTGAGATGGAGCACTTACTCATGAGCGGATTGCTGCAGCTACATAGAGAAGCAAGTCACAAACTGATCAGCAAAAACTTTCTGTGTGGATCTGTTTACCTCATTGCTCAGATAAGTGCTTGTATACAAGCCCAGTTAACAGCTGCCATCATCATGTACCACTTTAAGTTGGCCTTCTACCACAACTGGGGAATGTCTGCCTTAAACAATAGGCACAAGTATGTGTAACAGTCCTATTTAGATCTGTTCTTTTCTCTTCCTGACAGTGTTCTAATTTAAGATCCTAGTTTCACTTAACCAGATATTTTTACTGGAGAGAACTTCACTCCCATGTGGCACCTTCAAGGACCATGACTCCTCCAGAAATTTGTATTACACAAGCCAAATTCTCCTCACAGTTGTACTGCTAACAGGTCACATACTTGGGGTCTGTGTTTAGACTAATGTTTGTTTAAAAAAGTGAGGAATACATTTTGGATTGTAAATATGTTCATCCAGAAAAAAAAAAAAAACACAACAAAAAGTGAAGAGAATAAGGAGAGTCAGATGGAAGAATTTTAACTCTACTTTGTGCTGATTATATAATTTATCAAGAAATTGCTCCACAGGCCTCCAGCAGATGCTCTGCTGTTAAAGCCATGAAAAGTCATTCAGGGAGAGGGTAAAGGCCTCGGGGGTGTGGTCCACATGCTTCAGCACATATATCCTCAGTCCTGGCCTGCAAGATAGCACATCTGGTCTAGGCATGGACCTGATGGTTGGCCAAAATACAGGCTTACAATAATGCTCCTTTTTTCAGCTTTAATGTAAGCCTGTTTTCTTGCCAAATTCAAATCCTGCCAAAATTTAGCCAAAGATGTTTGCTCAATTGTGCAATATCTTAAGTTTATATCCAACAACTCTTTGCAAAAACAATTGTATCGTGTTTTTAATGTTTACAGGCATTAACAATATTTAAAGTAGAATTTTACTGCTGACACTCTCGTGTTTTACAGTAAATTACCTTAGAGAGGGTTTTTCCATTAGCTCTTAGTGTCACGAGTCCTGCACAGCACACCAAAGCACTGGAGCTAGAGAGACCAGAACTTGGAGGGATGGTTCCATCTAGCAGACAATTCATTCCAGTTGGGTTATTAAGACCAAAATGTTCCTAACAATGAAAAAATAAACAATCTCAGTTTCAAGAACAGACAGGCTCAGGCTTGCAATTATCTGATACTTAGAAAGAGAATCGTTCAGCTGAGCTGCTGGAACCAAGGACCTGCTTCTGGTATAAGCAAAATAAAGCAAAATTTTCATTCTATTCCTTAAGAGCAAACCCAGTGATAGGGCTTTGCCAAATATATGTCTGCAATTCCTGTACACAAACATATATGAGCTAACAGAACTGTACCCCAAGCAGAATTCAGTATGGGCTAAACGCCCAAGAATTTACGAAGCTTTGTGGGTGGGCTCTGCTCTAAACTGCCATGGTGACAGTACCTGAGGTTACCAATCACTTTCTACCCTACTTTTGTCCTGTTCTCCACAGCTCTTCACTTAAGGCATCCTAAAGAGCTGAAGGGCCACTTTATGCTTCACTTAGTGGTATCAGGGAGCCGTATCACAGTGATGAGGAACTAGTAGCTATGCAGCTGTACTGAAATCCAGATCCTCTGATCTCACGAAGCACCCACAGGACTGACAATGAGAAAACCACAATGGTACTTGAAGGACACTATGCCTTAGGAAGCACAAAGACATACCTACCAGCAGCAGTGGTCTCTGTTGTGCTATTTTTAGAATAAAGTTGAAAATATTTTTACATAATAATGGATATCAAAGATTACACATTTAATCTGAAGTCATAAATCCTAGTGTACATACTCTTTTAATTACTCTTTTGTTGCTCTGTCCTTGTATTTAGAATCACTTTAATATAAATTTCTCTCTGTTGTTAGTTTGAAATAAACATGCAGTACTTATTAGAAACTCATTGAATGTATATGGGGGGTATATGAATAGCTACATTCTGATACAGATTTGTATGTCAATAAACTATGTGCAATGTGAATAATCATAAAAGTCAGCAGTACTTCCATAAAGAAATGCCTGCCTTCCAAAAAATTCCTACTACTTTCCCTGAAAAGCTTCAACTGTAAATACCAATGGTAGAGATCAGCAAACACAAAGAGCCTCCTTTAAAGTCTTTTGCCATCATTTAGAATTATTTTAAATTTCCGTTTCTCCAAGTATAAGGGAATTCATACCTAAAATACTATTGCTGCCCATGCCCCTTCATGAAGAACACTAGACAGGCTTGTTCAAAAACAGAAAATGCTTGAGTAACCAGAAACTGATCCACAGTTTCTGGATCGTCTTGAATGTGAATCAGGCTTGCAAGCTTATCACGCAATGTTTAAATAGAAAACGTACTTCAGTTTCAAAAATGAAAATGGACTTTGCCAACTTCTGCAATAGTTCTGTCCCAAAAGGATAGCATGTTCAACTTAATATAAACAGATTATCCCGCTGGACCCTCTGAGTACTTGTATTTCAGTGTTTCTTAAGTCTGTAACATTTATGCTGCTTTTCTGCCAGTGCTAGAGTTTGCAAACCTGCTCTGCAAATTAACCTTCAAGTATGAAAGCTTGTCCTTAGGAAACAAATCTCAGTAGCAGACTGCAAAATAAATAAAGTCAATTGGTCATGCTAGCCTTAATGTAAGAAAGGATATACTGTAAAGAGACCTAATCTATATCTCTACAGTCAATGCAATTTAAATGCCTGTGTTACTGAGCAATACAAAATTGAAAATACTTATGTTACTGCAAACCTAAGTAATTTACTGGGGTCTAAACACATGGATGATGGTCTCTTTAGGAACTGTGGATTGTAATAAAGTGATTTGTGGCACTGATTGTTCCACATATTGTATTTTGAAGACTCCTGTGGCAGGTTTGAGGCAGGCTTTGTTGGTTGCCCGCAGTCCTTATCTGTGGTATCACCCTGTGAGGTGACCTAGATGGCCTATCCTCAGGCAAGCTTCATGTGCTTTAAAAAGCACATTTACCCACAATTTTGGCTGGCTATGGTGACCTGTTCCTGACCTAGCCCACACTGTTTATCCCAACTGCCCTTCCAGAAAAATCACTGGATTGCCATGGAGCTCAGAAGTCATCATATTTTTCCTCAAAGAGCCATGAATCACCTGCAAACAGCAGGTGAGATTTATAGGAAGCCTCAATTGAGTTCAGGCTGCCTCCCAGGACAACAGCAACATCAGCACTTGGTTTTCACAAGCCATTCAGTTTTCAAGTCAGTCTGGAGACAGGCTAGCTCATAAAGGAGAAGATAAAGCTCAGGAAAATGTCTGTTCAGTGTTCCTGCCCTTACCGTAAGTGTGCTGTTTCCTGCATAGCTGCACTCTTAACTCAGGAAATTTTGAAAATCCCATTCAAATTCCACACACTGAAATGCTGGATGAGTAATGATTCTTACTGGAATATTTCTTCTCTATGCTGTTTACCTACTTTTTACACTTTCTTTTGCCTACTGTATGAACCACCTTCACTCTGTTGTTGTGCCCAAGTTGTAGATTTCCAAAATTAATGGAGATTTATGCTTTTTAAAATGCTTCCATAGGAAGAAAAAGACTAAAACAGGATCTTTGTATCCGGACAGACTAAGCCCCCAAACCTTTTTGAATACAAATTCTAGTTAAATGATTCAATTGGAAAGCATCCTTTTTAACTTCAAACTACAAAAATACCATCTTGATAATGAGTTTGGTAATGACTGTACTAAATAATTGTTATTGCAATTTATGTAATAAAAATAGTGCTCTGCAGATATTGTAATACAAAGCCACTCATAGTTCCTCTTCAAATGTTAACATTAAAATACTTAACTGTATGTCATGAAAAGCTATAGAATGCAGGGAAGTACTTTGAAGGTGAATAGGTAGGCTTGTTGTATTTTACTTCCACATAATTTCATAAGTGAAATGGATTTGGCTTACCTGAATACCCTTCAGTCCACACAGGAAGTAGTTATGCCACTGAGGTTTGGTTTTGTTAATCTGAATGTTATTAACACTAGTACTGAAATCCCTGCAAAAACAGAAAAACCTTGAGGCTTTAACTTGTCAGTAAATTTAGTTTAAAAAACATGGCTTATTACTGCCACCTGCTGATGAACAAAAGCATTCCGATGTGCATTTTTTCTGTGCCATGTTTTTCAAGGGTTTTTTACAGATCTTTATGAATCAAATCAGTAAGGATATCTTAGCTGGAAGCATAAGAATTTTTTGCTTAAGCTATTAAGCAAAATTAAATAAATTCAGAAAGACAGCTACCTTTGGCAACCTTAATTAAGGCAGCATGCTTTCCATCATGTGTGTATGTTCTCTTGATCCCTTAAGAGAAGTGAGTATCTAAATAATCCTATTTGTCAAACCTAGAAAGAGATAAATACACTTCAGGCTCTCTGGTAATCCCTGCTCAGGAATTCATCTTTATTACCTTTGCTCTGCATGGCACTTCGCTAGAACAGGCCTAATGCTGCAAAATTGTATTATTTATGTTACATGATAAAATAATTTAGTTTAAAATAGTTTACTTCTTTCAGGATAATTCTGATAGTGTTCTTTCTACTCCATCTTCATTTCAAAACTACGAAAATGGTAAGCCTGAGTGTTATTAACAAAGCTAATGGTAAGACAGGTGCTGCCAAAATGGAGTGATGCACAGTGGCCTCTGAAGAGTTCATCACCAAGAAGTGTAGATTGTTCAGAAGTCTATATAGTTGAATGCCCAATAACTGTATCTGCCTGATGTCATTATAGCAGATGCTCAACACACAAAGAGGAGAGGCACTGAGAAAGTCAAGAAAAGCTAACAAAAAATATTTAAGAATTACAGGCTAAGCTGTGCTTTACAAGGCAAGGTCTGCCAAACAGCATGAACAGAGGCAGGTGAATTCCCTGGGAATATTTAGGTGTAATGGGAATAAAAAACTTTCAAGAAATTAGGCGGTCTACAACTTGTAAGAGGATGGAATTTTTCGGGTTTTGGCTAGTCCCAGTCTATATCTGTAAATAATGTGGTGGGTTTATGTTTATCCAAAGCAATATTGCAAGTCAATACCTGTAATGAATACTAGTGGGATGTTTTTATTGGTATGAAGAAATAGTTATTTATTATAATATATAAAGCAACTTCACAATAATATAATTGTCTTCAAATTATGGGTGAAAACTTCACTTTATTCTGGTGCAATTAAAGGCTGAAATTTTTGTGTTATGCAACCCCCAAACCTAACAACCATTGTAAAAACAGCCCCACAATCCTGCATCCTCTTCCTATGGTCTAATGCTAGCTATGCTGTAGTGAGTTACTCCGCTTGTACTACCAGTCTATAACGTATTCCTAGCTCAGTGTTATGTGACAGATCATACACTCTAAGTATCAACTCAGTATGACCATTCTGTCAGTTATACATTCAATTTCAACATTCAATATTGTGCAGAAATAGCAGAGATTGCTGTCTTTCAATCTGAACTGTTCAAAATAATGTCACTTACAAGATTTTATCGGCAATGCAGCATCAAAGAATTGTGCAAAGTTGGTGTCAGGCATTACTGGGGTTTTTAGAGTAACACAAAAGATATGAAAGGGAGTTTTGAGATTACAGTACAAGGAAAGTTTTGAGAATAGCTGTAAATTCTACCTATTGGAAATTCATGTGTATTTAGAACAATATCCCAGAGAATAAACCAACATTTTGCTTATGGCTTTTAAATATAATATTAACAAAACCCCATGGAAGTACTTGTAAAATACTTGTCAAAAGTAACAAAGATTTTAAAAACCCTATGTTTGCTTACAACTGTTTTCTTCAACAATTCTATATTATTTTAAAAAAGGAAGGTTGATGGAAATCAATACATAAAAGTGCTTAATACAAATCAAATTTGAAGTCCCCTTTCCCCCAGGAAAGTTCTAAAATATATTATCTTTGTCATTCTTTTTGTATGATCAGACAAACTAAAACCGCAATGAACAAGAGGACGTATACTACGATTGTATTTGCTGGTTCTCAAGATAAAATAATGACTTCTTAAAATGCAATTTGCTCATTTCTGCAATCTTCTGGTAGAACATCAAAGAAAAATTGCCTTTGATTTTGGCATGTTTCATATGGACATCATTCACACAAGCACAGACTGTGGAATTGTCAAGATCCCCAGATCTTTATGCTTAATCTGTAAATGTTCAGGCTTGCCTTCAATCCTCCCACTGGAAAGTAGATAGTTTGCTCTCAGGACTTCATACTAAAATAAAAAATTGTGGAAAACATATCCATAAAGTAAAAATCTCAGATATTGTCTGTTCCAGCCTTACTGTTCTAAAGGATTCTTGGGAAAGCTTGCCCCTGTTTTAAGGCTAGGTGTAAGCATTCCAATTCTCCATGATTAGATTCGTTTTTGAGTAGTGTAAGAAAAACCACCTGGCTGAGGTGGTATTCACTGCTCCTTATTTTTGAGAGAACAGTTTGGTTCTTTCTCACAGAACCTCATTGTCTTTCCAACTTGGTTTCTCTGCTCAAGTCCTCTGGGGAAAAATAAAATAAATCTGAGGTTTTTAAAAAAAGATTTTCCTATTTTGCCACAAGATGGAAACTGATTGGTCATTACCAGCCTCTGGTATTTCTGAAGGTATTTTGAGAAGTATCATGTCTGATATTCTCTGTACAAGTATTTCTCAATTACAGAAATGTCATGTGAAGGAGAGGTATCAGGAACTTCAAAAGACTAACTTCTGAATACCATTTTAGCCCAAATAACATAAAAGGCATCTGATCAGTTGGGGTGATTTATCATGAAAAACACATGGGTGCTTTTCCTTGCAACCTGTTCTCTGTCCTGGTTTTTGTAAAAGTTAATATAAACTATTGAGGTGGAAGAAGGCTACAGAACTGTTAAACATTTTACCAGTTCACAAAACATGAATGAAATAAGAAATAGTGATTCTGTGGAGGCTTATAGTTCTTGGTCACCAAAGGCTTATATATATGCATTCACCACAAGCATAAATCTACCAGTGCAACATGATCGGAAAGAAGACACACTGTCAACAGTATTGTTATGTGGTGTAGCATTCAAAGTGTTGAAAAATATTCTTTGTTATGAAATTATGGGAATGTTTCAGCTTTGTTTTTAAGCAATAGTGTCTCAACAAAACAGAAATGCTTAATGCTGTATTCTGAGACCTCTGCTTGGTTTATGGTTTAAAACATATGATTTCAAACTGAAAACAAGGGCAGATACAAAAATACAGTGACTACGCCTGCAGCCTGAATTCAAAGGCTGTAATTCTAGATCTAGTATGAACTATGTACCTTAGGAGAATGCCATTTCAATTGCAATGTAGTGTGCCAGAGCTCAAAGTTCAACTAAAAATGTTCACCTTTATTACTGGTTACTGCTTTATTTAGTATCCATTATGACAACCTTTCCTAATCAAAGCTATTATAATTCTGGAACTGTTCTTGCAGAATGGTTTTGCAATACAGCTTAAGCCTGTTGAGAAGCTGCTATTGAAGAAAGGGGAAGGTCCCACTCACATCTTACAATTCCTTTCCCCGATTTCACCACTGCATGTTCCCACTGTTTACCCTAAGTCAGCTTTAGTGCTGAGTGCATGGCAATTCAATTCATTAAAATGACACGAAATTAACCAGGCAAAAAAAAAACAGTGTGAATAGTGCACTTTACTGTAAGATCAAACAAGTACTACATGTGGTAAAAGGCAAAGGGTGAATCAGTGTTAGAAGCAGGGAAAGGGAGACCACGGGTAAAAGAAGCAAGCCTTTTTGCAGTGACAAACTCTGAAGTCAGCCCAGCTATAATGGGAAAACATACACCACAAAGTAATTGAAAAATATTTGAGTATTTATACTTATCACAGAAGTAAAAAATCAGCTGCCTTAGCCACAGGCAGCAGCTCAGAACATGTTCTTATAACAAATTGAGCTTTAAGCAGGAATACATGCTCAAATAGTTGGCTTAAGAAAAATAGCTTCAACTATGTTTATGCTGATTCTGATTTTTGTAAAATGCCCACAAAAGTTCATGTGGATGAGTGAACTCATCAGAACTGCCATGCAACTACACAAATAACAGTCTGTTACAAGGAAGGAGGCAGAAGAATGCGGCTGAAGTTGAAAAGAATGGTGGGATTATTTCCCTATGTTCTGCACTTGTGAGACCATAGCTGGAATACTGCATCCAGTTTTGGAGTTTCCCAATACAAGAAAGACACGGCAAACTGCAGGGAGTCCAGCAGAAGGCGATCAAGACAGTTACAAAGGATCTCCAAAGGTCCCTTCCAACCTAAATTAGTCTACAATTCTGCAAACAAGCAGCTGTGGAGGAAGTGGAAAAGATGGAATACAGAGGTTTTTAGCCAGGACTGTTGCTAAAGCTGTTGTATTGTGAAAATACAGCCCCAGGTTCTCCAGAGCAGGGGAGTGTTAGCTTACATATGCCCTAATTGATTACAGAACATTTCAATCCCTTCTCCAAGAGAAACTGAACTGGTGCCAGTTATAGGAATTACATCAAGAAAGATGAGCTAAAAGAAGGGAAGACAGGATTGCACTTTTACAAAGACTGAAAAATCAGAGGCCTCACAAGAGAAATCTGAACAGGTGAGAGACAAAACTAGCAAACCTATTGCTCTAAACTAATATGCACAGCATAGAGTCAGTGGGATTCCATCTGCTTGTATCGTTCATTTTACACAATTAAACTCTATATTGCAATGGAAGCTTGTCAGATCTCAATTGCATAAGAAGATCCATCAGGATTAGTGAATAAACAAAGTAATTACTTACAAATAAAGAGAATTGGTATTTGCCAGGTGCACAACTTGAGTTTTTACAGGCTCTACTGCAATCAGTATATCTTGTTCTATAGCCATAGGGAGCACAGCATAACCACAGTAGTCTATATGTTCTCCTACCAAAGAAACAGACAATTAAAATATTTTGGAATAATTCTTCCTAGAATAGCAGTAACAAGGCTGCTCCAGAGCTTCGGTGTTGGTTGCTGTATGAGACAATTTTTGAGTAGAGGCTCAACTCTTTATTATTTATTGGAGTGTATTTCCCCTATTTCATAGTATTGCACAAAACTTTGGTTCTTGCTTTAGTGATTTTATCTACTGCATCTGTTTGTAGATCTGCATGTTTTAATACTGGCTAATAAAAAATGAAACCCTCAAACAACACTACATAAATTATTGTCCCGTAAAGAGAACAGACACATTATTTGTGCACTGTTGTGACAGTACAAAAATTCAGTCAAATCAATTGCATTTAACTGATGACTGGAAGAGATAAAGGCAGCATATGACTCCTCATGTGATCTCTGCTCATGTGGATGATTCCCCAGTCACTAGATAAGGTTTGTGGCTGAATTTTTCCCACCCCCATTGAATTTCTAGACCTTTATCCAAAAAAATTATATTTAAAAAATCATTAATATAAGTGCATACAACACACATGGATTGTAGTAAACATCCTCCCTCTTGGGAATAATTCCCACTTAGCACATGCTGTCTACTTATATGGTATGTTCACATAACACCAAGGTAAAAATTATCATTAATTGCACAATGGACTAATTAATTTTTAAAACTCTGTTTTGCAGGATCCTTTTACTTAAAATGTCTTCAAATGCGTAGGGTTACTTTAAGAGTATACAAGAAATTGAGCCCTAGGGACAGCACAGTCCTAACATGGATAGAGAAATCTCAAAAATAAGGTTACCACAGAAATACAAGTCCTAAATACAAAATAATTGTGTTTCTCTAGTCTGCCAGTGAATCACAACCAACTATTCTAAGTTCTGTAGATACATCTCTATAGAAGAGTCAGGAAGAGATTATGATAGAATCATTCCATGCTTTATCATATGCATTGCTGTGTGGCTGGTTATATTTGGTAACTTAAATGGACAAAAAAAAAATGTACTAAGTTCATTCGTGGATGCCCTGTTCAGCAACTACTTTAGGTTACATTTCCAAAGCCTTTAAAAAAAAAGGTATCCAACCATCAGCTGGCAAGAAGTCACTTCAATTTTCAAAACTGTCACTACTGTCTATAATTTTTTTTCCAAAACTGATATTTGAGTGTGCAGTTGCTCATAACAAGGTGTAGTAAAAGCCAGTGAAGTATTGTATTTTCCATTTATCTTACCTTATAAAATTAAGCCTAATAATATTTGAATTCTACGTTTTTAACTACTAGACTTCCATGATGGCAGATAAAATAAGAGTAATTTTTCCCTTTTACCTATTAAGTTGACTCGCCCTGGCGCACGAACATAAAACTTGGGAGCTGATCCAAATTTTGATATAAACATCTCCTTCAGCTTCTGCAATCTGAAAGAGGGATTAGAGACATTTAGAAAGACTGTATTTGCATAAAAGTCAGGAAGTTTCAATGTTTCTCAAAGTAAATTCAAATTAACTTTTTGAAATACACAGTTTTCTGTTACATCAGGAGCTACATTAAGCTCTTTATTTTTGCTCTTCGATTACATTAACTGTGACCAAGAAGACTAGAATATTCAGATTAATAAGAAATATGTATGTTCACTTGAAAAGGATGGAAGGTGACTTATTTAAAACTCTTCAGCTCTGTAAATCTGTTAGCCATTGAGGAAGAATTTGTCAGTGTGGACCAGTGGCTCCTCTGTGGCACTGGGATTTGTCACACACACACACAAATACTCCCTTCAGAGTCAGAGCTGACTGTACCAGGCCAGCGCAAACTCATTTTCCTCTAAGTTTTAACTTTTATCAATTTCCACATTAGACACTACCCTGTTTTTGTACAACTGCGTATACAGAGAACTAAAGTTCCAAACCTCAGATTAACCCTGCTACTTAGTATTTACTCTACAGGTTTACAGCAGCAGTTCCCAGAAAGTTCTTCAGGTTTTCCATTCGGAAGTGCTGGACATGCTGTGAACTAAAAGTTCCAATGCAAAGTAAAACACGGCATATTGCTGTATTTCCTAAGACTGTAAAGGTATCTAGCTTCCACCCTGTGTTGGCAAAGTTGGGATGGTTTAGTGTGTCATGCAGGAACAGGGATGAACAAAGACCTGGAAGAGACTGAGCCATTATCTTTGTGAAGCATAAGAAATTCGATAGCGATTCACTTCAAAACTACCTTAAAGCAATTTAGGTTGCGCACTAACCCATTAACTTTCATTACTGTAAGCAGCAGACTAAAATGATGAAAAAGCACTAAGAATACAAGAAAAATAATCTTTAGAATGGGACTTACAACATTTCACTGGCAAACGCTGTTGGCTTTCAAGCATGTAGCCAACTAAATTTATTTTTTTGGGTTTTAGGCTATGAACAAGAATCTAGTAACAGGAACCGTGCTAAGGTTTCTACGTTTAGTCTAAAACTTGAACTGGAAGTCTAGTTAATGCAAAGTGTAAGTAAACAGCAACAAGAAACAGATGTTACAACATTTCACAGTCAATTATTTAGTTGTACTTCTTTGTAAAAGCTGTGTTATTGTCCAACTGCATATATCTGAATGGGTATTTTTGGGGGGTGGGTTAGATGGAAAACTACAAAATATTATTTGTTGTGATTTTTTTTTCCAACAGATCTTTCAGTACTTTTCCATTGTGGTGCCCAGTAACAAAGCTGCATTAGGTCCCTTTATAATTTCCCCTTCTTATAATCCCCCCTAGTATTGACTGGTTTATCCCTATTCCAATTAGCAGAAGCAGTTTCTGCCATTTCATTGTACAATCTCTTTTCTAGATCACATTAATACTATTATAGTCCAAGGGGGAAATCTGTTGGCAGAATTTTAGGTGTTAACTTTATTCCTTTTTGTGTCAGTATTTAGAACACTTCCTTGTTTCACAGATATTTTTATAGTGGTGTTGGTACCAAGAGACCAAGAACAAACAGTGCAGTCGTAGGGGCATGTTTATCTAAGTGCCGATTGATCTCTTTTGAATGTGGGTTTTACAAGCAGGCCTGATGAAAGGCTATTTACAGACTTTGGCCTTGATGCTGCAACTGGCACGCTGCATTTTAAGCACCTACATCAAAGATCATTATCAGAAGTGTTAAGCAATGGCAGGCATCCTTCCCAACTTCACACATCCACGTCTGGAATTACCGGACTCATCCTTGCCTCGCGACTGTCACCGTGCAATCACACTGAAGTGACACAAATGGAAAAATCACCAGTGTTAACACAGGTAAAAAGGTTCATTTGAACCATCTGTGCATCCTACTTCCACGCACCCAGTGCAGCTCCATGGCGAAAGTGCATGCGTTGGCACGTGCTGTGGGCGTATCAACGCAGAAGCAGACCTACGGTGTTCCAGGGAATGGCATGGACATTTCTTTTACAGCCAACAGGTTGAGAAGATAATCGGTATCCCCAAAAATGTGGAAAAATAACAGATGCTCGAAGGAAAGCCGAGTGAATCGTGCCTCCTGCCGCCCCGGGGGCACTGTGCGAGGGGCTGCGGGGAGCCGTGTTCCCTGGGGAAGGGGCGGGAGAAAGGACCCGGCCGGCCGAGAAACCGAAGTCCGCCCGGGCCAATGTGGCTGCGGAAGGGATGCTCCCGGAGCCACACAGAATGCAAGCGTCACCCCGTTTGTGTGGAGGCGAAACAAAACAGCACAGGTCAAAACCCCGTCACCTCAGACCAGGAGCACGGGCACGGACCGTCCCACCTGCCCTTCCACCTCCCCTGCCCGCCTGCACACCGCCCGCCCGGGCATAAACCCGCGGACTTCCGCGTCCCGCCTGCAGACGTGGCCTCTCGCTGCGGGGCCGGGGTCGCGGGGTAGCGACCCACCCACCTGGGCTGCTCCACCAGCTGAACCGGCAGGGTGGCGGGAGCCTCCGCAGCCATGGCGGCTCCCCACGCCGGCTCCCGGCTGAGGCGGGCAGCGGCACGATGCGGTGCCTCCGGCTGGACCCCGGTCACGGGACAGGCAGACACCGTCCTTCCGGGCGGCAGAGCTGGCAGCCCGGCCTCCTCCCCGCCCCGGCGCCGGTGGCAGGGCACGGGTGAAGCGCTCAGCCCCAGGCCCGGCTGGCAGGCACACCGGCACCCCGCAGCGCACACGCTGTGGGGCCGCTCAGCCTTCAGCTCCTCGCCCACCATGGCCCAGGCGTGACACGAAAGCCGCTTCGACACGTGAAGGGAAGGGTTTTTCCTTTAATCCTGTCAGAATTCAGCAGGCAACAGCGAGACTTCAAAGCCGATGCGCGGGGCCAGGTGTAGCCGCCCCGGGTTGGCATCGCCCTCAGTGCCGCTCGCTCGACCAGCGTCTGTTCCCCAGAAAACCACGATAATAATGGAAGCAATGAACTGACAGTGCAGTCCCCTGCGGCGGTATCCACCCCCTTGGTTTTCTTATCTTTCTGGTGCGTGGTTCTTCCAGCCTCCCTCAAACAAGCAGTCTCGCAGCTCCTCTTCACCCCTCAAGGTTAATGGCTGCAGTTACTCTGAAGAACTAAGCTTTTCAAATGCTCATTGTATTTTGCTATGTTAAAGCCTCTAGAATTCAATTTAAGAAGCTTTTAAGTGCTTGGACTGAGAGAAGCATAGTGACACTGAGATGTCACTGTGGATTTATGTGTTTTTCTGAGGTAAAACCCTCTCCCGATTTGTGTGTTTGACGGTGAAGAAACCAGGTTTTTAAAGAACTTAGTAGCCACAGGAAGACGAAAGAAAACCCACGCCATTAGAAAACCTGTAATAATATAAAAAGGCCACCAAAAGAACAATCTGAACACCCAACAAAACACTGTGAACGTACAAGAACCAGGGGCCTCGTGTTTGTGGAGAGGCAGAGCTTGTCTGCCGGGTGTTTTTCCCCAGTTGAAGGTGGCAGCAGAAATTACTGTGTAAAAGCCGGTGTTTTGTAAGGGCCGTGGCTTTTACATTTAGGCAGTTCAAAACTGCTGCTGCGGTATTGTTGGTGTATAGCAGCGCAGTCCCGGTAAGTTGTTCGGCGGCACCAAGGGGCGCGCAGCCTGCCCTGAGGACCGAGCAGCGCGGCCGGCATCGGCCCGCGGCCGGGCTGTTTGAATTTGCCACCCGGGGACGCTCAGCCCCAGCACTCGCTGCGGGCCCGGCCCGCTCGCACCAGGACACACGGACACACCGGCCCCTCCATCGCGGCCCGCCCACGGCTCCGGCCCGCCCCGGCGGGCGGCGGGCAGAGCCGAGGCCCAGCGCCCCACCGAAGCGCGGCGCAGCCGGGGAGGCCCCTCTGGCGTCAGGGGGCGAGGCGGAGCCGCAGGGATCCGCTACAGGGCGGGAGGGATTGAGGGAAGCGGGCCGCGGTTGCTAGGGGCTGGTTGCTAGCAAGGAGAGGAAGCCGGCGGTGGTGCAGCGCGGATTGGGTTCCGTGTGCTCCGGGACGGGGGCGGGAGGGAGGCGGGCGGCTGCGGGTTCCGGGCGAAGCGGAGCCACATTGGGCAGCGCCGCGCGGGGTTGTGGGAGAAGGGGTTGTCTTCGGTGCCTCCTTCCTCCCCCCCCGCCCGTCCTCCGGCCAAGATGTCTGACATGGAGGATGATTTCATGTGCGATGATGAGGAGGACTACGACTTGGTAGGGCGCGGGGAGGCGCGGCGGCTTAGCGGCGCGGACAGGAGTCTCGCGGGAGCGTGGCGGCTCCGGGCCGGGGTTAACGCGGCGCGTCCGCTGCTCGCCGCAGCCCCGCCGGGTGCTGCCCCGTGCAGGAGCACTGACAGGATGAAGCTTCCCTCCCGGGGAGGAGAGGGGGTGGCAGCCGGCAGCGGCTGTGAGGGACGGGTGCCGCTTTCGGAGCGCGCCCCGCAGGGCGCCCTGCCACCTCTGGCAGAGAAAAGGCCAACTTTGGCCCAGGACAGCTAGCTAGGCCCCGGGAGAGCCTGGGCTCCCGGCTGTCCTCCGCAGGAGTCAGGGGAAGGGAAAGCACCGACCCCCTGCCTCCCTCTCTCCTCCTGCTTCTGGCCCGAGTGTCGGGCACGAACTGGAGTCACGAAGTTGTCTGTCCTCCTCCCCGCCCGTGGCTGCGGCGGGGCCTTGGGGGTAGATGTCATTCGTGTGCTTGCCTAAGCGTCCAACTGCGGGGAAAGTGGGGGGAAGAGAAAGGAGAGTGAGAGGAAATGGCCACACAGCCGGTTTCTGATGCAACATGCCAAGGGTGCACTCGGTTTTAACTTTTTGTCTTTATAGTCTTAGCAAGCTGCTCGCCCCACCCCCCTTCTTTTGTTAATTGCAGTGTTTTGGGGGTTTCATGTTGTACGGGGTTACATTTTTCACAACAGATTTTGCTCTGAGGTTTTACAGTTAAAAAAAAAACCCGCTGCTTGCCGTTAGCAACAGACCAATTTTTCAGGGGGAATTTGGGAATGTAATAGGATTGCTTTGATGTAGTGAGTATCCTTTAAATTATTAAACCCCAAATTTTTTTTCAATTAGTAAAACCATCTTGGGGTATGTTGGTAAACGAAGTAGGTGTCATCTTTGAAACAAAAAATGTTTTCTCTGCTTTCTGATTAGTTGTAATTCTGTTGCCATTATCTTATATTGGAGCTTGAGGTTTAGTTGGTTGGGTTTTGGGTTGTTTTGGTTTTTTAACAGAGGCATGTTTAAAAACCTGTCTGGTTGAGCTTTGAATGATATTTCATTCATTCCAGCTAAACCTGCATGTACAGTACTGCAATTTCACTGAAAAATCCTGGACACTTGCTTCTGGAAGATTTGCTTTCTACCAGATCACTTAATAACCACTGTTATTTAAGGATTCAATTAAAAGACTTGTCTGGGTTTTTTTTGACATAATTTCCAAGCCATTCTTGTTAAGAGCGGCCCAGAAGGGCTAGATGACATTGATGACATTGGCTATAGAATAAAAGCTCTGGTTTTGAGTTTCTGAAATTCATGTAAGAGCGCTTGTTTGATGTGCATTATCACCTTTACCTTATGAGCTTCCTATGTTAGTATTACAAGAACTGTAAGTGTCCTACTTAAGTCCATGAATGAATTCACAAACTTTTAGAAACAAGGTTTCTGGAGGAAATACACTGAGACTATTAAAAATATGTTACTGATCCAGTTTGTTCCACAGTAAATTTCCATTCACTTTCATTAACACTGAAATCCATGTTGTGATTTAAGATACTGTGTTTATTTTTTCATGTTATACAATTGAATACAATACAAAAGAATACAAACAGATGAATTCATGGTGAATATACACAGCATGAGAACTGAACATGTAGAGAAACCTTTGGAATTGCATTTTTCAGTCTTTAAATGCAGTTTTCTACATATGAATCTGAGTAAGGATGCAGCTCAGCTCATGGTCTGTAATGTTTTCCCCTAGAATAATTACTGGTCTAATGCTTTTACCTGTGGATCTGTTTTCTGAAGAGCTTTCTTCCTCATTGGAAAGCCTTTCTGAAACTTCTTGCCTGTGGCAAATTTCAGCTCCTAAGTTACTTTTCCTGGATCGTTTTCATTGTTATAAATTACCACTAGCCCAGACCTTTCCAAAATGAAAAAAAATACTGCTTGTAATAACAAGTGTGTCAATTTTTTCTCTTCAGTATGTAATTTCTTTGTAAAGCATCAAATAATACTTACACAAGATATTTATATTTAATTTGTGTTTATAACTGATGGGGGGAAAAACCCCAAAATAACACAGAATTTAAGAATAAAAATATTCTAGCCAGACTAGTTTCAGCATTCTCGGACAAACCAGCCGTGATTGGATGTTGTTTCCAAATGTGCTTGAGACTGTAATAGCAGTGTACCACAAAATTGTTTTGGAAAATAGTTAGGGGCCCTGAAGACAAGGCCCAATTTGTTCCTTTCATGTTGATACAAATCTAGTTAAATTAAGGAATGGCTATAAGGGGATCAGTGGTTCTCAAGTTCAGTGTCAAAGGCTGCTGCAGAAGGGTCTGAATCAACAACAACAAAAAAAAAGTACAAACCAAAGTACTCCAGGTGAGTACAGAATTGAAAATAAAGGAGCACATCTGAGTGTTAGTGAATATTTCTTTTGGATTGGAGGAGAGCGAATAATTATAGAAATAATGAAAGGAAAATATAGCTATTTATTAAAAATACAGCATGGCAAAACTAGATTCAGGTCTCTCAGGGTAGCTACTGGCATAAAGATAGTAATGAAGACTCCCCAAAAAGTTTTCATTTTGTCAGCTGTTGCTGGAAGGTGATTATAGCAGTTCCTCTTTAAACATGCTCTTGAACCTGCTGATTATGTAGAACCAGTCAGTTAAATATCCTTAAGTATGCAAATGTTTTACACGTGAACCAAAATGTGCACAGATATTCTGAAGCCCCAGCTCTTTCCCAGTTTCATCATAGATTTTTGTATAATTAATTACTACACTGTTAAACAGCTGAAGACTACCCACTTTATAGATGAGATACAATAGGGCCATGAGGATGCTTAGAGGGCTGGAACACCTCCCATATGAAACTTAAATGGGAGATTTAGATTAGATACAGGGAATAAATTCTTTATTGTGAGGGTGGTGAGGCACTGGCAAAGGTTGCCCAGAGAAGCTGTGGCTGCCCCATCCCTGGAAGTGTTCAAGATCTGGCTGGATGGGACTTTGAGCAACCTGCTCTAGTGGAAGGTGTCTCTGCCCATGGCAGAGGGGATTGGAACTGAATGAGCTTAAGGTCCTTTCCAGCCCAAACCATTCTATGATTCTGTTCTATGATCAGGGTTGACTGTTTCTGTTTATTTTTTTTTTTATTGGGCTAAAAGTCAAGGGTTTTGCATGTGAATGACCTCAGCCACTGCTATAGAAGTTGGTAAGATCTGGGTATGAGGAAAAAAATCCATTTATATTTGTGGGTGGATGAACCTAGATTCACAATTTGCTGGTAATGCACAGTGACAGCCTTGATTATAATATGGATTATTCCACTTTATGCTTCAATGACCAGAGTAATGTTTACTGGTCATTATGAAAACCACTGAATTTTAATTTCTAGTTTGGTGCCGTTAGGTGCCTTGTATGTGCCTTGTTTCCATCCAAGTTCTTTTTACTAGCTTCTGCTCAAGGGTGGAGAAGGAGAAAGGGAAGGACCATTGTAAATTTCACTTTTGTTTTCAGTCTCAAACAAAAAGCTATGTTTAGAATTGACTTTGAGACTAAACTCGGCCTTTCTCCAGAAATTGATTCTTCCAGGCACAATGACAACACATTGACAGTTGTTGTAATACATCTACTTGATTCTTTTTTTTTCCTTGTTTTAAATAAATGAGGATTTGTCTGTGGTGCTCTTAATGAGACATTTTATTGTGTTCCGGAGGATAGACAAATTTGTTTGCTGAGCAGCTTGTCTTTTTATGTTACAGAGTTGTATTATTTCAGTCACTTCAGTAGAAAAGCTGTATGCAATTCCAGCGAAGAGCTAGCAGTCTGCACCCCAGTGAGATGGCTACAGGTTCATGGAGACAGCTCAAATATGGGAGCGTGCCTTCAGATTACTGAGGATTTCCTTTTTTAGGCTGCATTAATATTAACAAATAGCAGTTCTTACTTAAAAAGTGTTACTTTTTATTTCAAGCTCTCAGAGTGGTAGCTTAGTAAATGTGAATCGGTTCACTCTTTCTTTCCAACAAGGAGAAATACACTCCATTTCAAAAGGAATTTCTGTATGTTACCAATCTTGATAAGCAGTCTCATCAATAGTAAGTGAGATTTTCCTACATTATATGGATGCATTTAATAGGTAGAACTGAAGTTTCATGCAGATATGGTCACCTTTTCCCAACTCTTTTAGTGTTGCCATCATTTAAAAAAACCGCATACATATATATGTATATTGCAAACAATTCCAAGTCGAGCAGATCCACTTTACCCTCTTCTGTTTCTTTGTTAGGTTTAATTACACTGGTATGTGATTAAAAAATAAATAAGTGAGCTTAAGGAGGACAGGATATCTTGTTCTGTGAATTAATTACTGCTTCATATTTTTATAGATTCAGTGTGTGTCCTGATATTTTATTTTGTGCATTCTCTTCAGACTCATTTTTAAACACGGCATTAATGTATTTGGGGCTTATTTTGCTCATTACAATAACATCTAAGAAGTAAGCATTGAGGCAAAAAGCATGAGAATAATTAGTAAATTCTTTGCATCTGAATATTGACAAGCATCAGTAAGTTCTGGTTTTTGTTGGTTTGGGTTTTTTTTGAGAGAGTTATTTTGAGAGAGTGTTCAGAACAGAGTTCCCCAGATCTGATATACAGTTGGGTGTTAAACAAGTAAATTAATCTAAGGTATGCTAAAACCTTGACTTGTAGAAAACGATGCACACAGCAAACAATATGTGTGATAGAGGTAGAACGAAAAGGCACTTCTTTGCAGTACTCCTCACATGTCATAATACCAGAGGTTTTATTTCTGCAGCTTTCTGTCTCATTTATGTGCCTCTTCCAACTTCTATTTAAAAGAAATAAAAGGCAGAGAGCAATGGCCTTCCACGGGACTGTACTGCAGATTGCTGGCTTCACAGACTGATTCCTGGTGTCAGCCCTGGTGTGAGCCAGCAGTCACTACATCACTTGTAGTGTTAGTCAGTAGGAGCAGAGACCTGGAAGTTGGAAAAGAAAACCTGGATACCCAGTGCATGGTTGAGTGATTGCAGACTTTTTACACAAATCAGACTCTTGTTTTTATTCTCAGGGTTTGCCTCTGTTCTTTTCCTCCTTGCTCTTTTGCATTCCAGTCTGATTGCTTTTTTTTGTATTCATGTGCCTGAATACCAGTGGCAAATGCACATAGAAACTGTTACTTGCTTTTTGTGTGAGTGCCTGGGGCCAATGGTCCAGGAAGAGCAAATGCAAGTTGTACTTGCTGCTGGGATGGTGTTTGGTTGGTTACTTTGGCAGCCAGTGCGTATGAGCTATGTGAAAATAGTGCATGTTTATTGTAGGTGAAATGTTCAAGAAATTTATCTGGCAAGCTAGTATATTAATATCTTGAGGAGTTACTGTCTTCTTTTGTTATTGTTGGCCTCATTTGGGCATTTTTGTGTTTTTAAAAGCAAACAAAGAGCCCCCTCTCCCCCAGCCCACATCACTAGTGTTTTTGCAAAATACCAGGTCTTTGCTCCAAATCTTAGAGTTAGCAGAGCTCCTAAATGCCATGGTTATGAAACAAACTTACCTGAAGTAAAATAAAATTTGTACCAGACTTATTCTCAGAAACAATTGCACTTCAACAAAAAAAGAATGGTGTGAATCAGCCCCAGCGGTTGAAATTTGGTAAAACTACCAGCAATTGAAAATGGACAGTAATAAGTATTGTTAACAATGGCCTTGAAGGATAAATTTATACAGAAATAGAACCCTTTCTATTGTGTCTTTTGTCTGAAAGTTGTCCTCTCTCTAGCTACTTTTCCTTTCTTTGGAAAAAGGTTTGCAGAATAGGAGTTCGGTTCCTATAGAGTAAAGCAGAAGTTCAGACCACCCCTCCACTTTCCATATAGAGGTTAGGGAAGTGATTTAGGCAAGAGAGGGGACACGAAAGTTAGTACAAGGATAGTTTTCACAAAATGGTTTTATCTTGGTTTCGTACATGTTTAATTTTAGAGTGGCACATTAACCTGGTCATCTGCCAGAGTGCCACATATCTACTGTTACATGTCACTGATACAGTGTTAACGGTCTCCAAGTTCATGTACCTTATTCTGCCATACTTCAAGAGCACAATATAATCTCAAGACCACATTGACTAAGACTCCTGCTACAGAAAACCACAGCTGGTTTTCTTACCCTTCCTGGTTGCCCGCTCCATTGCTCACCAGCCTTAGGACTTTGGGTAAGCGTTGGCAGGCCTCTTTTCTCAGCCCCAGCAGGATCCGCCATCCTGAAGGACTCGTACAGCATAAAATGTTGAATTGCTGCAGTGAAGGGGAAAGAGGATGCTAGGACTAGAGGGTCAGGAAGTACTGGATGCCTTTAACCTGCCTTTGCTAGTGGAGGATCTGCAAATGGATCCGTGCCATAAAAAGGATGACTAAAGCTGACTGGGGCGAGTTGTCTTCTGCGCATGTTCATTTTAGAAGCTGAGGCTTAATGTCTCAAAGCTGTTTACTAGTTGAAATGAATTTTGTGAAAACATAATCCATAGTATAATAAAGACTTAAATTGGTTCCTTGGTACTGATTTATCTCTTATTAACATTATTTGAAAGAGCTGTGTTCCAGGCAGAGTAAGCTACATCAGAGGTTCTGTCTCCATTGCAGTTTAGCTACTATGGTAGTTTTTCTTCCTTCAAAAGTTATGTGGTAGGATTGGATTGTTTATAACTGACTGCATTTAGAACACTCAGATTTTCAGTGGCGCAGTGTTTAAATAATATTTAACCTGTCTTTTAACTACATATTTAAAAAGCTGTATCAGGGCTTTCTAATGTAATGAGTAATGATAAAAAAAAACACTTGTTTGTTTTGATCCTCTCAGGAAGGGAGATCTAAATGAGTTTCAAAGATCAGTTCTATGTACTCAGACTTCTGTTGTTTTCATTTGAACTGGTAGTGTTGATGTCCATTTAAAAATATCACCACCATCTTATTAAAGAAAGTTCTTAGGCCTTTTGCTTTTTTACGTCAGCTGGAGCTAAATTATATCACACAGGTGCTTTTATACATTAATAATTAAGGGTGCTCTTCACTATGCAGAATATTAGGTCTAGATGGTACAGTAGAGATGCTTAGACTAATGTAGAAATCCTTTTTGTAAACCTGATATTCTGCCTAATTTCTGTGCACTTTTACTGCATTGTTTGATGCAAGAAAGTTTCTCACCTAAAAGGGTTGAGCCAGGGAAGTTGTTCAGGAAGGAAGCATGGGTGTTAAACAGGGTGCAGAAAGGTCAGGTGTTTGGTATCTGAATTTATTGTTAAAAGAACTTTCCTGTTTTCAGTAGTGGGAAGGAGATGCATCTTTTTCTTAGTCTGAACTTTGAGGATACAGCTTCACACTTTTCCTTTCCTCCTTTGGAGCTAGATGATCTTAAGGTCCTTTCCAACCCTAACTATTCTATGATTCTGTGAATTATCTCACATCTGTATCATACTGCACTAAGCCATCTCTGCATCAAAAGAAGATGGAGTGCTGGTCCTTCTGAATCAATCAGCATCGGCATCGTTAGCACTGGTGCTTAAATTAAGATGCAGTATCTACTACATAGCAGGTTTGGAGTTTTTTTTAATTGTTTAAAGATTCACAGCATCATATCCTATTTAGTTCGTAGTTGAATTTTTTTTCACAGCCATTAAGTCTAAACATGTCTTTTAAAGTAAGCACCTTACATTACATTTTCTGGAAGTAGGAAAGCCCTGTCTCCCTTAGAGTCATGAGTCTGTATCAACATTCTAAATTAGATGTAAGGCAAATAGGCATCAAGTGGTGGAAAAATACAGCTGTGGGAACATAGAACACTACCTTTGATGCATTTTGAAGGGTGTCCATTAGAAAATCAAGGTATCTAGACTTAACACTAGTATGTATTAATACTATTATAAAAATAGCTTTATGGGATATTTAAGTACCATTGAGAAAAATTATCTGAGAAAAGGCTTCCAGAATCACTGCCAGAGCTAAGATGAAAATCCAGATGTTTCTGGCTTTAGACTAACAGAGCACATTGCTTCCTAAAAGGAATTAATTTAGTTTGCTCTCCTTTTATCTTTACAAATAGATACTTAAGCCAAAAATACTCCCTGTTGCTCAAGTTCAGTATAAACAAGACATCAGCTGATTACATGTATCTTAAATGCTGTGTTGTTTAAGCTTTGACAGCCTGGATTTTCTTCAGGTGCCTGGTGTGCTTACAGCTGTTAACATCATGTGCATGGTTTTGTAGCAGCTCCATCAGTGTTGGATCAATAGGGTAAAGAATTACTGAAACCAGCCTAACCAGAATTAAAGTTTGCCCAATGGAATAAGACACTTGCTTCCCGTTTTGTTTGCAATTTTCAATACCAAGCTTTGTAGTTCTCTGGGAATTTAGAAGACTGGTTTGCGGGATTCACACTAGGCTTGAAAGTCCATTTCATTATCGCTAAATACTGATATGTCATCTGAGTATAAATACATACATACATGAGCAACTTCCCTGCCTGTAACAAATAGAAATATTATCAGGTTGAAGGATAAATATTTCAAGGACCACTTTTAATAAAATTTGAGCCAACTGTAAGCTCCCATAGTTCGTTTTTCCATTGGAAATTAAAAAAATAATTAAACTTATGAAAGATTTGCTTACACTGTAGGGAGGAGAGAGCTAGTTTAAATTTAAAAGAGCTTTTTTGCCTCATCTCCTTTTCATTCCTTCTCATGGTTTTGAAGGAGTCCATTAATACTAGAAATACGTGAATGAATAAAAATAAATGAAGTGCATGGTGAAGGAGGACAGTAAAAGAAGAAATTCAAACTTAAAGAAGGGCACCTGACTATGCAGTTTAAATTGTTAAAAGGGGAGGTTACTCTGACAACAGTAACTTTTGAGATTTAAGAGATTCTGTTAAAACAGTTTGTCTCCTGATAGCTAAGCAATCTGTTCAGAAAATGCAGAGGTATGAAATGGTTTTGAATCGTGTAAACCTCAAATGAAATTATTATTTGAGCTTAGCTAGTGTTTTGTCATTCAGACATGCAACACTGTCCTTCAGCAAAAGAAGTTAAATTATTTAGGGTTTTTTTAATCAGAAAAAGCCTCTGAGTACTTTCTTTTTTTAATGAAGTAATAATTGGTAGAAGTAAATTATTCCATTTGTTTGGCACTGGGGTACATGATGAGTAATTATTTGATTAAATTATTGTGCCTATGCCCTACCCCACCCTCTTTGGCACTATCTGTAGCATTTTCTCAATCATCTCCTGCTTCTCAGCACAGAAGCAGCTGCTGTTACCATCATTATTCTTTTTCTTTTTTTTAAATTTCCTTAGACAAGTATGAATTGTTACGGCATAAAAAGGCAGATTAGAGAGAGATTCATGGCAGCATTTTATATCCTCTGTAGCTGAATCATTACTTGTGTGACAGCTCAGCCAGAGTCTTTTCTGTGGATAGCAAAGGTCGTATAACTGAGTGCCTTTCAGAAGACTGGTGGCCAGCATGTTCGCATCCACATACAGAAATCATGTATGCTATTAGGCATCTGTCCTTAAAATCCAAAATTGGCAGAATTTTAGTAATACAACCTGTACTTGTCATAACAGTGAAGTTATAGAGCTATGAGTTTGTCAGTCCAGAAAGAAATCTGTTGACAGGTAAGTGTTGGTGGATGATGAGGCTGCCCTAGTAATAGGAGAGAGGCGAAACCATCATAAGAGTCCATACCTGTTAACATGCTCTAAACTGGAAGATTTCTGTTAATATACAAGCATTTTGAGGAACATAGCTTACTATATTTTTTTACAGAATATTAAATGGTCTGAACTTTTTCTTCTTGTTAATTTTTTTTTCTTTTTTTTTTTCTTTAAAATGTAGGAATATTCTGAGGACAGCAATTCGGAGCCAAATGTGGATCTGGAAAATCAATACTACAATTCCAAAGCTTTGAAGGAAGATGATCCCAAAGCAGCATTAAGCAGTTTTCAGAAGGTTTTCTTTCTTTATATTCTCTTTCTTATAACAATTCACATTTTAGAAATATTTGTTATCATTTGGGTTATTTTCTGCAATTTTAGCTTACTATGTGCTCAGTTTACCACTTGACAATTTAGACTCCTGGCTGACTGCCTTTCAGGATCATTCTTAGGGAGCATAAATAGGACATGGAATAGTCCTATTTTATCAAAGAACTGAGTTTTTAGTCTTCAAGATTTACTAAGTTAAATAAACAGTCCTAAGTGTGTTTTCATGTGTCAGCTATAGAAGGCCAGATACATTTATTTTTTAAAATGACATGGTGTTTCCCCAGTGTCTTATGTATTATATTTAGTTTGCTATCTAATTCCAAAGCTTTAAATGTATAGACACTAAGTGACACAGAGTTTTCTTTCCTTCATGTCAGTTTGAAGTTTTTAATGTTTGCACACTGTCACCAGAAAGCAATATGTTATATGTAACTTCTTAAAGCAAAAAGTAGATCTTTGCATCTCTTGGCTTATTCATGGTGTCTAACAATATTATATACATGACTTAAACAAAAACTTGCTAAAATTTTTACTTACAAGACATTCCCTTAATTATGTTACTTTAAAGCCCAGGTGCCTTTCTGATATGTGAAGAAAATAGAGAAACCCAGAAGTGTAAATTTGTGATTAATTTAGTCAGGGGGGTGGGTTGAGTCAGTGTTGCAGGGGATGTTCCAACTTTCTTGTGTATGTGCATTTATGGAGTGGCATTTAAGTTTAATGTTTGCTGTTAGACTTGTTTTTGTTGCTGTTGCCTATAAATAACAATTGACTCTCCCTGTATGAGCCAGCTTGTGAAAACTAATAAGGTACATACCTCTCACTAGCTTTCTCAATATCAGGGAAGAGTAAAATTGAAAAGCAGGGCAGAGTGAAACATTACTTTGAAAGGAACAAACCGAGGGGGAAAAGGCATGTATGCGACATGTGCATTTTAAACAAGCTGCAAATCAATTTAGGTTTGAATAAAGCTTTTATAAATATTATTTAAAAAATTCTTCTATTTCAGGTTTTGGAGCTTGAAGGTGAAAAAGGAGAATGGGGATTCAAAGCTCTGAAACAGATGATTAAAATAAACTTTAAATTGGTAAGAATTACAGTTATCACTTGAGAGTAAATGGCATAAATATGTATTTGACCCAGAGATCTTATATAGTTACTATAATTTATGGCTGTGACAACTGAATCTGCTAGAACCTGTATTCTGCATCTGTTAATGGCTACTACAGACAGGTAGTGCTTAAACCAGGACAGAACACAAAATGGATGCAAAATAGCTGCTGTAGTTCTTGCTCTTCTGAGATATCATACCACTGAAACCAGTAATGTTTCTATATATGTGTACTTCACCAAAACAAATCAGTGAAAAATTTATATGCTACGTATGCAACCATTCCAAACAGTTGTATAGCCAATTCTGCATTCTTCATTGAGATAAATGCCTATTCTATGCAGTCTTCCTGAGGTTATTTGTCATTCTGCTTATGAATAAAATGGTGATGTAAAAGCTCCTAATAGCAACCATTGCTGCATAGTCTTTTCTGTTATGCTTTTTTTTTTGTATGTTTATTTGCAAGATATAATTCTGGTTTTAATCATTAAAACAAAAACTGTGAAATAGTTTTGTTTTTCTTTTAGACTAACTTTCCTGAAATGATGAACAGATATAAACAGCTATTGACCTACATACGGAGTGCAGTTACAAGGAATTACTCTGAAAAATCCATCAATTCTATTCTTGATTATATCTCTACTTCCAAGCAGGTTAGATCATCAGTTCTTTCTTCTTCGTGGTTTTCCATTTTGTTTTTTTAACTATGGACTTTTTTGTGTATGGGGCTCTGTTGGTTTGGAGTTTTTTGATCTTAACAGGGAATATTTGCGGTATTAATTTGCTGTCCTGTGCCCTTTTATGGATTCTGTCAACACAAGTAACTTCTTCATAAATTTGAGGTTTTTTTGGCAATATTTACCTGGTATCTTTATGCTAATAAGTAAAGTAAATGCTAGTGGTTTCTTGTGGGGTTTTCTGCTTTGTTTTTTTAGCATGTTTTTTAGGCATCTACACGTGCAAGTGCCTTCTGAAATATGATTTGTAATTAAACAATACCTTTTCTGGTTTTTTTTGTTTGGTTTGGGGGTGTTTTTTTTTTTGTTGTGTGTGGGGTTTTTTTGTTTTGTTTCTTTTGAGGGGAGGAGGGAACCTTAGAAGAATGTTGCAATGAATTGTTGGTGTTAAATACTGCCTGTCTTTGGGTATACTGTGCAAGCTAGGTACATGTTCATAGATATACAGCCCAGCTCCTTCTCTTTTGTGGTGGTGTAGAAGCCTTACGGAGAGTAGAAACCTCCCCTAACTGACTGTGTGAAGTAGCACCTGCATATGGAGGACCACCGGTCTTTAGTGATGACTCCTCTGTCATTATCACATTCCTTCCTGTCCTGCCACTGTTAGTAAATGAAAGTTTAATAGTTGAATGATGGTTTACTCTTAAGGTCTAAAGGATTGTCTTAGACTATACCTTGTTGGCAGAGGTCAGTGTATTTGGTTTAAATGCAGTTGGAGTCAGACCTGGAGGGCCAGTCCGAAAATCCGAACCTGATGTATAGGCACAGATCTGTTGTCCCCCACAGAACAATAGCCATAAACAATACTAATGCATTTTCTGTAGAACCTTTGTTAAAGGTCACACTCAGTAACTTGATTTCCATTTTGGGGGTTTTATGCAAAGAAATGATTGATGTGTTCAAAAGCTTTCTTTGATGCAGCATTGGTAGTGTAGAAAGGAGAAAGCATTTTTTTCCTTTGACCATTTCTCTCTTTGTAAATTGTATTTTCTTTTTGATATGGAAATTATTTTTGTTTTTCTCCTTTTAAGTAGGAGCAATGCTGCCAGTGTTAGTCTTCTGTTACACAACATAAGAATGTTATCGCTTGGTTATATAAGATGGGCTTGTATAAGTTGGCTTTCATTTTCACTAGGATGATAGATGGTTAAAGTCTTAAAATGTGAATACTTTATTGATAGCTATTTCATATGAGAGAAGCTAATGCACTTAGTTTTGTTACTTTAGAAGGTCTTTATAATTTAAAAGCAGACAGTAAGATGCAGGTACCTTTCTTATTTTGAAGTTCAAGCATGCATTTTTAGTTTGTTCAGATTAACTTCATTAACAGGTACAAATTTGCTGTTTACAATTATAGAATTCTGATTTTTTATGTCAGATGGATTTGCTTCAGGAATTCTATGAAACAACACTTGAAGCTCTGAAAGATGCTAAGAATGATAGATTGTGGTTTAAGACAAACACAAAGGTAAAATGTACAACTTACCCTTCTTCGCTTTTGTTTGTGACACCTTCAGCTGACTCTTATTTATAAATTATAATTGTGAAATCTTAGTAGACCTTAGTACTTCAGCTTTTTTTTTGGTTGTTTTTTTTTCTCATTACAGCTTGGCAAATTATATTTAGAACGAGAAGAATATGGAAAGTTACAAAAGATTTTGCGTCAGCTGCATCAGTCATGCCAGGTACGCTTATATTCCAAATCACTGCAGCTTAGTAAACAGCATTGTTGTTTGTAGGGGTATTTTATTTGTTTTGTTTGTTAGGGTTTTTTTTACATCTGTTGTTGGCCTTTGAGGCACCGTTGCTGGGCCTTAGTAGAGAGGGAAGAAATAATGTGCTTGCTTTATTTTATCTGTTTGATAACATGAACAAGAAAAGGATATGTTTTATGCCTTGCCTAAAGATGAT
Organism: Pezoporus flaviventris; assembly: GCF_033815535.1. Taxonomy (NCBI): domain Eukaryota; kingdom Metazoa; phylum Chordata; class Aves; order Psittaciformes; family Psittacidae; genus Pezoporus; species Pezoporus flaviventris. The sequence goes on from NW_026892554.1 coordinate 11,292,649, forward strand.
TTTTTAAAGATAGTCACAATTGCTGATTAAGTTTCTTTTTAGTCAGCTGCAGGGATGAGAAGGACATATGAATAATTATGAATAATCTGTAATGCACAGACACTTATTTTAAAATATACTGCAGATTCCAAGTGAGCTTTACTAAAAACTGAAAGTACAGTTGTCCCTTTTCCATTTGGAAGGGGGGTGGAAATTTGCCATGCTGCCTGCTGTGCCTGTTTGTGTCCCCTTTTCTTCTTCCAGCATGAAAAATGGGTTGCAAATATCTGGGAAATGGTTCTGTTATAGGCAGCAGGAGAGTTGTATGTATTTATATATATATATATATATATATGTATGTATGTGTGTCAGTCATTGCATTTATATGCTGAGAGTGTGGTTTAAGGAAAACAGAAAATAAAGGGCAAAGTTCTGAGGAAAAGATTTAATTAAATAAAAATAATGACTTTTTAAATAAGAGTCTTCAAAACTGGGCCTGTGATAAGTTCTTTGAGCATTACGCTTTGTGTTAACTGCTATATCAAAACTTTTTAAGCTTTAGGAATATCCTTATTTCTATAGGAAATTACTGAGAGTGTTTGGTACTAGTATAAAACTGAAATCACTGTTCTCTTAAAATTTCACAGTATTTATTACTTAATCTATCCTAGACTGATGATGGGGAAGATGATCTAAAAAAAGGTACTCAGCTACTGGAAATCTATGCTTTGGAAATTCAAATGTATACAGCACAGAAAAATAACAAAAAACTTAAAGCACTATATGAACAGTCATTGCACATCAAGTCAGCCATTCCTCATCCACTGATCATGGGAGTTATCAGAGGCAAGTTAATCTTGAATTTTTCATTAACTTCTGTTGCATAGGTGGGTTTTATGAAAATTGGATAATTAACGTTCCTTCCAGTTCCAGCTGTAAAGACAGGCGATGCTGTAGGTCGAGATGCAGACAAACTACACATGCATTGGCTAGAGTCTTATTCAATGTTAGCCTCTTGTGGGACTTCAGCTCTGCTGTTCTTGGTGCCTAAGTAACAGATGCACAGGTCAGAAGGGCAGGACAGTGGCTACATACAGTGTAGGAGAGAAGCAATAGAACAAAAAGACTTGAACTTAAATGTTTAACACCACAGCAGGCAATAAAGGATACATGCAAAGGCATTTGCAAAGGATAAAAAAAGGCTAGACAGGACTGCTAGCAGAAGGGACAGCTATTTCTGCAGTCCCCTTTCATAAATTTGTGCTTGGTGTCTCACCTCAGTGAAATTAATCAGAAACTGAAGGGCTTTAAGATGTTCTTGAAAATATTATTTATTAACCATAATGATGAATGATTGTGGAAACATGCCATTCGACTTGAAAAAAACTCTCCAGAATACTGTGCCTTTCCCCTTCCCCCGGTGCAGGCACTTGCATAGATAATTGGGCAGCAGTGGGTACTTCAGAAATAAAAGGAGACAGATAATTTCTCATTTTTAATGTGTGGTTTTGCTCAACAGATAGGAAGAGTTCCATAAATACAGGAAGTCTGTTACCTCTGAAATGGAGATAAATTCCATTTTGGTTTTTCTAGTATTTTAACATAAGGTTAAACTAATTATTGGCTGTAAGGATTAGTGTTCTTTCAGATTTATGGTGTGGGTTGGGTTTTGTTTTTTCTTCTGTGGAATGGGTTTATTCAAATGGCAATGCTGCATGTGAAGGCCCTCATGCTTTTCTTTTTTCCCTAGCAATTTCAGAGAATGAAAAGACTCCTGAAAATATTTTAGTAATCTATTTAGAAATAGCATTGAACTTCTGAATACAATTATTGTAGTCAGCAGCAAGCACACAGTGTTCCTTGCTCTTAATCTGTTTTTTCTTTTCAGAATGTGGAGGCAAAATGCACTTAAGAGAAGGAGAGTTTGAAAAGGCACACACTGATTTTTTTGAAGCGTTCAAGAATTATGATGAATCAGGGAGCCCCAGAAGAACCACTTGCTTAAAATACTTGGTCTTAGCAAACATGCTCATGAAGTCTGGAATAAATCCATTTGACTCTCAGGAGGTATTTCTTAAATTTTTCATCTCCCCCCCCCCCCCCCCCCAGTGGAGAGAGAAATTATTCAAAAGACAAAAAATATTTAAAATGTAAACATGCATATTGTGCTTTCTGTTCTCCTTAGGCGAAACCATACAAAAATGATCCAGAAATTCTAGCAATGACGAATTTAGTAAGGTAAGATTTTAATTTATCTGGAGAACAAAAAATAAGATGTAGTGTCCAAACCAGAAATGGAGCATTTGGCTTTTCTCTACGCAGTTACCATAGTTATTTCATAAATATTGGGCAAATATTTGTACACTGTTTGTTTTTCTTAAGAAACTTATTTACTGTGACATGCCAGTGAATATATGTACTGTACCAGGTAGGGATACAGAAATGTGCTGTTATCTTCTACTATGCTGCATTTCTTATGCAGTGACAAAAACCTCATTTCTCCCTTAAAAAAATTGTCCCACCTTGTATGGCAGCTGTTCTTTGCGTTTGGCTGGTTATAGATGAGAAATTGAGGTAAGATTGACCTCTCATACCAAAGCCAACAGACTTAACTGGATGCATGGGCATGATTACTAAAGGAGTTTCATAATCTAGGAATATGAAGCTGAACTGTCAGGTCATCCCCTCTGTCTTTCAAACGTGAAATTCAAAAGAAGCCTTCATTACCTCTTTGATGCAGCAGTGATGTGAGAACCTTTAGTATATTAAGATCACTAGGTAAAGTAAATTGAACTGAGTCAGGTTTTGTATACTGTGTTTTGACGCCAACCGGTTCCATCCACCCATCCTGCCTTTGCTTTATCAGTAAAAACTATGAACAAGTAAAAACAACATGTAGGAAAACTTTTCCCACCTTTTCATTACGTAAGAAATAATGTCTGCTCACACTTTGAAATACACCGTTGATCTCGTGTTGGAACAACCCTTACTCTGATACTGCTGTGGTGTACTACTGTATGCATACAAATTGTTTCTGAAAGTGAGACTGTTCATCCATTATTGACATAATCATGAATAAATTATCTAGCAGCTTATTACAAGACTGTTTCCAATAGCTGCACTTTAGACATGTCTTTCCTACTTCACTGTCATAGTTCCATGTGAATTTGAGGCAGAAGGAACTCCAGATGGCCTTACCCAATCTGATTTTCTTCATATTCCTTGTTTATGTCTTTTATCTTGACATTTGAGTGTAACTTCTTTAAAATTAATAATGCAATTAAAGCACTGTAGATAAGAAATACGCAGAAGATAAAATGAATTCCAAAGATTACAATTATGTTTTTAATTCTTCCTATATTCTACTTTGGGAACTTGAATGTTTTATGTATGTTAAAAAGAGACTTGAGGAATAAGCAATGAAATAGACTTGACTGAATTTCCTTTTAATTATGGAGGAAAATTTACTGGTTTCATGTCCATTCCACTCATATAATTCTTTATAATCTCATCGAGTTCCACATTAAATTTAACAGGCCTTTTTCTTGCCCGTTTTACTGATATTAAAGGATGATTTTTTATTTTTTTTAACCAGCTTAAAAACCAGTTTAAAAACATACAGAGACTAGGAAGGAAAAATAATGTTGTTCTTAAAATGTTTATTTTAATATTAAACAGAAGTTGAAAGCGTGCATTGGACACTGTGTCTTCCAGGTTAAACATTGATAGCCTGTAGCTTAGTATAACTAAATTACTGTGTAAGTTTAATTAGTTAGTAGGTAGTTCCTATTATAGCTGATCGTTCTTGTAAGCAAAGATGATAGATTTGAATTGTAAAACCAATATATTTGAAGAAAAAAGTCTTGTTTCAGTGGTTACAGCTTTTACCCTAATGCTCTTAACTAATGCTGTGGTGCCACTACTGAACAACAGGTGTCTGAACCCACCTCCTTTTCGTAATCTGCTCTCAGATAACAAGATTGACTAGTTTAATGATATATAAACTAAAAATTAGCTGTAAATAAAAACCTAAAAAGTAATACTACACCAGAATTACTGATGGTTGATCCTAGCAGTCAGGATTTCTTCCATTTTCTCATATTTTTAGAAATCAGCTTAAAATGGACATTCTGCAAACAGCAACAACCCTCTAGACTCCTTTTAGCTCACATTTGTTATATAAAGTATAGCTTCATGAAGCCAAAATTCAAGTAGTGATACTTTTCAAAATTGGCTATTTTTAGGGCCTAGGCTTATTTAAAGAATAACTTTTTAAACTACAGAGGTTTTGAAACTAGTGTGCACTTGTGGAATAACCGAATGCTCGTACTGAACTCTTGTAAATACTGCTCCAATGGAAATGGGAGACAGAGCATTTCTGTTGCACCTCATGTTGAAATAGCTTTTCCTTATAAAGGTTCTAAATAAAATTATTTGCCACCAACACTTCCTACAAGGGGTTTTTTAGAAGCATAGAGCACACTCTTAGGAGTCTGTTTAGCTTTTAAAAATAATAATTCAGTCTCTTGGGTTTCGTGCAGTGCCTATCAGAATAACGACATCACGGAATTTGAGAAGATTCTGAAAACAAATCACAGCAACATCATGGACGATCCCTTCATAAGGGAGCACATTGAAGGTATTTTTGCAGGCTATTTTAATCCTTTTTGTTTTCATTACTTGGTAGAATAAGAATTCTTTGTAATTACTTGTGGATGGTTCCTTTACTGTTTCCAAGTTCTTTAGAAGTTGATCAAGGCCAACATGCATTCAGGCATGTAGAATGACCATGAAGAATTGCAGGAATGAATGGGAAAATTCTAGCAAGAGTGGATATTCTAAGATAGTATCTACGGTGCTGTTATGCACTAAATATTTTGAGTAGTGGCTTTTTTTTTCCATTGAAACGATGAAAGAAGGGCAGGCCTTACTTGTAAAGGTGGTTTGTGCCAGTCTCAACAGTTAGATGTTTAATAGTTCATAAGGTTATTTTTCTTCTTCAGATTAAAGACAAATTATGTAAACAGTGTAATGAAGGTTGTATTAATAAATGTGTGGTAATAAAATAGGTAACAAGACACATAATTCTAATATAGAAAACAATGTTTGGATTTTCTAGTACTTAAAATACAAGGGGAACACACTATAATGCTCTTTCATTCCATTAACATAAGAAAATACAGTTACCCCTGCATTTACCATGTATCTGATAATTTAAGTCTCTTCACTTGAATGTAGTGTCCAGTTTCTCAGATAACTACTGTTTTCATCAAGAATAGGGCTTACTGTGGCATAGCAAGGTCATTTACCTGGATATTTACATGAAAGAAAAGAGCAGAGACGTGGTTTTCTTACACTTCTTGTTTGTAAAAGAGAACATGGCAAACAGCAGGGGAAACTAAATATAACCCCTCTACTGCTGCTACGTGTCGACTACTGGTAAGCTTCAAAGTCTTGCAGGGAGATTCTGTAAGATTACAGAGACGGATGCTTAAGGAAGAAAGTGTAACAGAACTGGAAAGCAAGTGATGGAGGACAGTTGAATCAAATGTTTGAAGAGAATTTGAGTTTCCCCCCTCACATGCCTAGTGATTTCTCATTGTTTTCACTCTGTAATGATACAGAATGTACATTCACAGTTATAATGTTTACATACTTTGCCTCATTATTTTACTCTCCTTAGTTTTGTTGAGATACATGAGCTGGACTTCAGTGTTATTTTTCATTATATAAACAGTGCTTGTATAACTAGTTAGGTAAAAATAGATCTAGCTCTTTTTCTGTTAATTTACAATTGTAATTTATGCTTTCATTTTATCTAAATTTAACAATGTAGAAATTTCTAAAACAATGGCTGTACTATCTTATCAAAGCAAAATCAGGCACTTCATGGAGACTCTTATACTTCAATTCCACCTCAAAATTATACCATTATGCCCTGATCTTTTAACTTAAAATCTGACTTTTCCCCATGAAGTTATGTGCACGCAGACGTTAAGTTCCAGAGCCTTAAGAGTACCTCTTTTCACTTCTGGACAAGACAAGCTTTCCAGCCATCAATTACAGGGGCAGATATATTGTGCAATAATCTGTAGGATTTATCCAGTTTGAATAATACAAACTTTTATTAGGGAATATGTTGCTCAGTGTTTAAACAGTTTTCAACTCTGCCTGTCCATCTTCAGAATTACATGTTGCCTGGAAAAAAAGGGTCCCTTTACTTTGTTATCTTCCCCTCCTCAATGAATTACTACCTTAAAAGATCATGGTATTTAGGATATCTTTCTCTATGGATCTGTATCGCATCTTTATTTCAGTACTGTTGTTTTTACGGTATTTATTTTCTCTTACAGAGCTTTTACGAAACATCAGAACACAAGTGCTTATAAAATTAATTAAGCCTTACACAAGAATACATATTCCTTTTATTTCTAAGGTATGTGTCAGTGGAGCCTTTCATTTGCTTAAGTAAATGATTAATTATGAATAAAAGCTCTTAAGTAAATACAGTGCTTCCAGAAATAGAACATCTAAAATATAAACCATGAAGTAATACTGAAGCACTGCTGGCAGCTTTGCAGTGCGAATATGTAAATTGCAAGTGTCATCCCAATGTTTTTTATAATAGGTACTATGATACATTTCTAAAATACTCAATTACCATGTTGTACTTTGTATAGAAAAGCAGTTTTCCAAAGAGAACCATAAAAAGTGAAATTTGTGTAACTCAAAATGTAATTATGAATGTAAATGTTGTGAACATAAAAATCCAAATTTTAATTCCTTTTGTTCAAAAGATATCATCAGATGTCTGTGTTGTATGAATTACGGAACTGTGGTAATAGAACAAACCAACTATTATACTAGAATCTCTGATTTCATTCCCTAATCTGGAAAGAACAAAATCAAAACCCAGTGACAATAGATGACTATTTCCATCTCCTGTGAGTCCGTGATTTTTCTTGCAAAAATTCACAGCATTCCACAATATGTCATGAAGTATTAGAGATGCCTGGGTTTTATGCTTAAATTCTCTTTAGAACTCTGTATGCCTTTTTTTAAGATAACCTACGATTTGTAGAACCTGCCTGAGCTAGAAGATGCAAGTAGCCCCTTAAATGGTTTTGAGTGCAAACCAGTTATTTTCTGAAAATCATTTCTTTTTATTTCCTGGGTTTTGGTGGAGGGATTTTGGTTTTGGGGTTTTTATTTCTTGTGTGTGTGTGAGGTTTGGAGGGGAGGTGGTGTGGTGATGGTGGTGGTTTTTTGTTTCTTTGTTTTCCAGTAAGTCAGCAAAGGAACTCATTTCTGGAGCTTGCAAGAGTTTTGCTTTAGGCTTTTCAGCCTTTTCTGAGAAGTTACTGATCTCTTCTTGGTCATTGGCTTTGTATATTTTGGGTGGAGTTCCTTTGCTTAATAGTTTATTACTTAATTGACTCTTTCGAACACAAACAAATTAAATCCTGTATATAAAAATAAAGACTGGAAGGATTTAATGTTGCAAAACTAAGTAGCAGCATAATGAGTTTTCTTTTTCTTTTAGGAGTTAAACATAGATGTAGCTGATGTGGAAAGCTTGCTTGTGCAGTGCATATTGGATAAGTATGTACTTTATTCTTGATCACTGATATTTGATTACTTTAAAATAATCAAAGCATATGCTAAGCAACAAAACAGTATTTTTGTGTCGTCATGACAATAGTAGTTGATTCTAGAACCAAAAGATAATGATGCTGACTTTGGATTTGCTTGGCTTATAACCAGTAAAGCATATTTGTAAGGCATGAGCCAAGAAAATTAAACGGAGAGATTGAGCAGTGTGTCCATACTTTAATTTTGATTTACATAATCGTTTACTTGAATATTATGAAATTACAAAAAATATTATTCTTAGTAATTGCTGCTTATACCCATGTATGTTTGAGTATGTTTTCAGGTTGACAGATTAGCAGTCTGCTCTGTTTGACTTTAAAAGCTTCATTACAATTTATAAAGTCTTTTTTTGGAGGATAACTTGTTATAGCTACTAGGAAAATATAATCCATATGTGGGTTTAATTTCTTTTTACATAAATCACTATTTTCCACGATTTCTTGACTTTCAAGGACTGTTTACCTTGTATTGCTTCAGACTCTTATGTGGGTTGTAGCTTGGCAGATGAAATATGCATTGCCCAATGAATTAGTTAATTTGATTTCCAGTCATGATGACAACTAAACAGGCAGGACTACCCAAGTCAATATATTATAGAAGTGTTGGATTTTGAAATGGACTTTTATGTCTGTCTTGCATAAGATGACCTCTTATTTTACTTCTGATTTATTGCTAGCTCCTATTTCCATGTGCATTAGAGATTTATTTTATTTACTTACTTACTTCCAGCACTATACATGGCCGAATTGATCAAGTCAACCAGCTCCTAGAACTGGATCATCAGAAGAGAGGTGGTGCACGGTATACTGCGTTAGATAAATGGACCAACCAACTAAATTCTCTCAACCAGGCTGTAGTCAGCAAGCTGGCTTAACAGAAAACAAGCTTTCACAAACGTACTTAAGGCAACAGTGCAGTGATGTAAACCTTAAAAGAACTGGGAATGGCAAAACTACTGTCGGTTGGTGTGCCCTGAAATTATTGGAGTTATGGCAGAAGTGCTTTTTTGATCAGCTGGTTTGTGTTTTGCTGCTGCATTTATCCCAAGAAAAAAACAGCTTTAATCTCCAGAAGAAAACCAAAATGCCACGGGATTTATGCTGTATTGACATCTTGCCCTAAACATACAACATCATAGTAATTTGTCAAAGGGGCAATTAATGACCAGAGAGAAGATTTTTGTCATGATTTTAAATACACTGACACATTACCGTTGGTTAATTTTAAACATGTTTTACCTACAGAAATTCTCTCACAGAAATAACCTGCAATAACTTGAAATGCATACCCTTTGGAACACTTCCTTTTCTCATGTATAAATTGAAATGTTTGCTGCATTTTGCAAAATGTCAATTCTCAAAAAATGTGTCCGTATATTTCTGTACCTGCAGTGTAGTAAAGGTTTAGAAGAAACCCCATAATTATAGTGGCATACTGTCACTTAGGTTTCAAGCAGCAAAATAAACAGTGCAGTTCAGAAATTGTACAGTTTGTTTCTTGATGTGCTTTCGCTATACTTTTTACTTTTGTTATTTTTAAAAGAAAATAGGTATTACTTCATCTTCACCCCACTTACAAAGGACAATATGGAGATTTTTAAGCCTAAACCTTGGTATGTGTGCTGTTGATTGTTATTTTTTTTTTTCTCCACTCCCCTTCCCTCCTGGAAGTAGTTAAACATAAATATTTAAGAGTTTAAAAGCTGGTAGGTATCTTGCAAGACACCCAACCATTATGAGTCCTGTCTAGATGATGTTGGTGGGTATTTGGTGTTTCTCAGGAATATGCTTGGTATTTATTTCAGTACTTCAAGAATACAGGTTTGCCAAGCAATACCCTGGGAATAGAAATGCAGACTCTGATTGTTATCTTTTTCCCTAATCTGTGGTGGTTTTGACCAAATTCAGTGTATATAAAATGACACTGTGTATAGTGTGGAGACACATCTGTGTCAAATGCTTAATTGTAATGTAGTCCCTTCAGAGCTGCTATTCAAGTCCTGAAGTCCTGTCACATAGTAGGCACAAGCCTTTCATGTCCGAAGGTTTTTGGGGTCATCAGATCCATTTAAAATATAGAGCTGCAGTGTTGACCCCAGCAACACTTACCTTCCTGTAGCAGGTTTTCTGGAGCTGGCAGAAATTCTCCTGCAGGTCTCAGAAATGTAGAAGCAATTTTTTAGGGTCACTTCTTCCATAACTGCAACTACTCCGTTTTAAAGCTGAGGGTATGGTGTAATGGTGCACAGTGCAGTGCCACACACAGTCACTGGTACAGTAGAAGGAAAAAAATATGGGTGCAGAGCCATTAACACTACCCCAAAAAAAATGGAAAAGCCTAATAAATGACACATGGCAATCACATACATGCAAGACAGCATGGAAAACTCAATGTTCTAGGACAGGATTTAAATTGGTAACAGTGTATAATTAAATAGGATAAAATTAACTTTCATCTGAAGGGTAATTATGTCCCTTAGAAAATTATTTTGCTCTGCAGTTGTCAAAGCAAGTGACTTTTTTTCCCTAGAGTTTACACAGTAGAACTTAAATGTGTTGCATGAGTAGCATGATGCTTAATCTTGGGTGAGCCATTTCTCCTTCACTGGTGCATATTTTTACCAATAGGTGTTTGTAATTTATCCACTTAATAGTAAAATATAAATATAAATTGAAGTTAGTTTTTATGCAAAGGCAAAGGTTTTTCTTCATAAAATCTGTAGACAGTATTTACTTCCAGTGCTGTAATGTGCAGCACAGTTTTTACTTTGAAAATTCCACCAAGATCTGGTGCTGTGAAACTGAACTTAATAATACTGCACATTAACTGGGACCCTTCCTACAGGTAGACTTTAATTTGGATAGCAAATCTTGCAAGGTTCTTCCTCCCTTAGGGACAAGGGACTGTGACAGCTATTTCAAGGTTCTCCTTCCCATGGAGACCTTGACAGCTATTTCAGCACATTTCCTTTCTCTGCCATTTCCTGCCACCCTTGCTGTGGGAAAGAACAATTATTTTCTTCTAAAGGAGGGAAAAAAAGAACTGTGCATAAACTTAGTATCACCTAAAAAAAGAGTCTAGACTCTCTGTTGTAACTCATATAACCTTTCCCATCCCAGCTAAGTCTGTTGAGGAGGCATGTTGGGTTTTTCAAGAAGGAAATAGAAATACTGCAGTAAATCCTGTCCTATCCATCTAGCTCCCTTGTTCTATCTTTTTGTTGTGGAGGATTAATTGTAGTAGGACTAGTCCAACTAGTGAAGGTATTAATTTCAATAGTGAGGGCTAACACTGTGTTTTTAGACTGAAAAAGTGCCAGTCTACCTCTAATAAGTTGTTGTGTGTTTTGGCATACTTTAGTTCTTACTCATGCATATAGTGCCTTAGCATCTGTGTTCTAGGCAAATAATGAAGATTATATAATCCCTAAGGGATTCTACCCCTTTTCTGTGTTCTCAGGATTCTTAACCTGGAAGATGAGAGTTCTCTGCAGGGAAATACAGAGGAGCTGTGTTGTCATACAACTGCAGCAGAAAGTGCTAATAGTTGCTTTAGCCCGCTTAGTCCATGGTAGATGTGGCTCTGTTGTCATTTCTACCACCTCAGGAAAAGTGAACAAGCAGTTGAAGGAAGAGGATGACTGAATTTGTTTTTCAAATAACATTATTGCACTGCGGGAGTGCTGACCAGCCTCACTGCATTCTCCAGTCTCGGTTCCAGACATTAAATTTCTGCAATTGTCATTAGTTGTCAGAGCCATGCTTTTCACAACTTCTTGATGATTTTGTACACCTTTTATTGCTATGGGTACAAGACAAACTGGCGCGTTAGCGAGTACCAGCAACAGTGTTTGCAAATGAGTATTTTAATGGCTGTTGTAATCTTACATAAGATTACAATAGTAATTAAGCTGTGTATATGCAGACCCCTCTTTTAAGTTTCTGGCAGCTTATGCATTAAAACTGAACATTATTGCAAATGAAATCTGGGAGGATGTCTGTGCTGTGTCTGCATGCATTTTAGATTTGTTTTAGTAGTAGTATTTATCAAACATACTTTGGAAGAATGTATTTTTTACTCATCTCAAAGTCCTTCTCTAATGGATTGGATCTGAAACTGTGGTGTAGTGAGGATTTAATTTTCATTTTAAGTAGGCTTAAAAATATATTAAGCAAAAAGAAAACAGAATAAAGACAACACAGCTGAAATGCACCTGGCAGAATAATATAATGAAGGTATTTGAATTGTAGTCTGTAAATAAACACTGTGATTTTTGTAATTACTGAGAAATTGTCAGCTGTAAAACGTGTCTGTATTTGAAGATTGTATTTTCACTTTTTTTGAGAGGTGGTGAATTAATTTACTTGAGCAGCAACTGCATAAATATGGATTAAGAGTAAAATGACATCATTCTGGACAGTAGCCCTTTCTCGAAAATACAGCAGTTATTTGAACTAAATTTCCATATAGAGATGTTAATACAGACTTTAAAAAATTTAGCTGTTACTTTATTATTTTCAAAGTGCTAAAAATATATTTTAGGACCAGATTAGAGAACTAGGTACAATACTACATTATAGCTAGTCAGAAAGTGTTAATTAAGATATTGACAGAAAGGATTATTGCTGCCATAAATGCTTCTAAAGCTGTGGAAAGGTAGATTGCAAACTGCATCTGTGTTATAACTGCATATTTAGCACTAAATTTCAGATGCAATGACTGTAAGCATTACAGCAAGAGTAAAGGTTAATCTCTTTCTGGCAGTATTACAAGGAGTTGCAAGGCAGGATCTGTCCTGGTTGACTCCACTGCCTCTTTGCAGCTGCTCTCAGTGGGAGTGCTGGGCTCACTCTGGCTGCTGCCAGGTAGTAGTCTCATGTTGCTGTCAGTCGTGATTCTCGGCTTCATGTACTGGTTCCTAGCTTACCTTCCCACTTTGGTTATGTTCTCTGTGGCATCTGCCCTTAGCTGCCTCTGCAGGATGCTACATACTTCATCACAGATACAGATGTTATTTGCTAAGATATACTTGGCTTTCTGTACTGGTGTTTTTCTATAATTAGGCTGAAGATTTTAGTCCCAGTCCAGTATAACTGTCATTTTGGAGTTAGCTTCATTCTTGCTGCCTCTTCCACTTGCTCTCTGTGGCACCTCCAAACCTGCCAGTGCTGTTGCAGTGCTCATTTGTGGAGCTCAGTCTCAGCCTGCTTAGACCTTGGGGTGGAGGGGGTGTTACTGAGCAACCCTTATTTCATACTTCTATGCCAGTGAGATTAAGTTTATACGTATGTTCAGCTTTCAGTATAAGAAGCTGCCTTGATTTCAGTGAGACATGCTCAATTACATCCATGTGTGTTTTGCAGGACTTTATACCTAGTAGACATAAATAGAGCCAGTGTAAATAGAGTGTGAGTAACCATGCATATGCTGTTAGATTTCCCTGTAATCCTGTGATTGTAATTCTGAATACAGTCGTTTCCAAGTGTCTTTTCATACTGCTGAGAAATTTTGGTTTAGACTCCATTTCTTAATCTTTGTGTTGACCTAGATTTAATTTTTCATTTGGTCGGTGTCCTCCATTGTATTTGGGAAGGGTATCTCCACTATCCAGCAGATGTAACAAGAAACAACTTACTAGCAGAATTGCAGTCAGCGCCTGCTAGGTTGGAGCACAATTTTTGCTTCCAGACTATTCACTTATTTACTCCATGTTGCAATAAAAAAGTAGCAGTAATTGTTACAAACTGCCAGATTTGAGAACTGGACCCTTAGGACTGAATATTCAAAACCAGCTAGTGCAATTACCAGTGTGTTTAAATTGAACAGGGTTTTAAAACTTTTTTTATGGCTTCCTTAAGGACTGTAACATTGTTGAGTTCTCTTACACAAGACTGGATCAAGGGCGATGTAACCAGATACTCTGACATAGTTGTGATAGCTGTGGACAGAGGATCTAACATAACTGGTTCCGAGTGCTTTGGTATGCTTTACACTGATAACACAGAGTTAAATTTTATGGGAGACTTGAGTTCTTTTCACCCAAGTGGCCACTCAGGTCACCCAGCATGACTTTCTGTATTACATATATTGTAGATTTATGTGGGTCTGATGTCTATTTAATCACTGCCCGATTTGGATCTTAGAAGCTCTTGTTATTGTTGGTTAAGTATGCATAACAGCCCTTCCAAGTGTGACCTTTCTGTTGGTATGTATCTTGGGAACAAAAGAAGGATTTAATAATGAAAAGCCTTGCCATAATGAGTCATTATTTTTTAAAAATACAGCAGCTATCTTAAGCAAATGTCATAATATATATTCTGTGGTCAGCACCAATTTGGACAAATTAAGCTGCATTCCACACTAAAATGCTGGTGTGCTAATACAAGAATACATTGTTCTAGTTGTTTCAGTGGGATTTTTTCACTGTTTTCTGTCCAGTCAGGCAAGTTCTCCCACATTACTTGGGAGAGGAAAATTGACTAGGTTTTAAAGCAGTCAACCTATTTTGCACAAAAAAACAATACACATTCAACTATTGGGAATAAAATACATTTCACTCAGTAGAGATTTGTTGTTTGATTTACAAAGAGTAAGTTTAGGTGGCTTATTTTATGTTTCATTATGATATATCTGTAGATTTACATCTCCTATTTAAGTTCATCAGTTACTGATGAAATGCTGTTCCATTGCATCAGCTGAAAGTTCTTGATAGCACCAGCTTAATCCTCAGTTTTATTTTTGTGACTTGTGTTGAAATAACAAATGTCATTGTGTAAAAGCCCCTGGGAACATAACATCATAACCTCAAATTAATCTGCGTTACTACCTTGAAATGGCTTCCTAGGGTTATGAACACTTGTGTTAGTTCTGCTTACTATTTAATCTTGTCAAGTGCTGGGATACAGAAGTGCATATCAAGTGTACAACTGCTGCAGCTTCTCCCATTAAGATGAGGTTTCCCTATTAATTAAGGTGCAGCAGCAGCCAGTCTGTTCTCTCCACTTGTAGTAGAACATTGTACTCACTGAAGTTACTAGAAATCCTATCATTTGGGATTACAACTTTACCCACTCCTTTTCCCCTGTGATCCAGGGGACCTATGATTTTGTTGGCTGCAAGTCCATGAAAGCTTAAGGCACAGAATGTAAGTAGTGTTGTAGACATCAAGGCAAAAGTTACGCTTGGATGGTGATCCGCCTCCTGTGGACAGTATAGCAGAGGAGGCACTGATTGTCTCACCTCGCAAGATGGGAACTTGCTGTGCAATGTAATAGCCATCTTCATAATACCATATGTTACATATGAAGTTATAATGGTGAAGATCAACTCTTAAGAACTTACTAAGAAAATATTAAGAACTTATTAAGAAAATACTAAGGATTACAATGATTAATCCAAGAAATAATTTTGTTAGAAAACACAAACTGTTACACAGCATAATGAACATAACTAGGGAAAGATTAAATAATTATACAGGTTAAATCTAGGAAGCTCTAGCAAAATTGCTCTGTAGAGATGTTTGCCATCAAATTCAGGTACAGGTTCGCTTTGTCCTTTTCCATGTATTCTTCACAAGAACCTCCATCAAGCAGAAGCTTGCTTCTTGCATTTACGTATTTTATACACACACTTCACCTGGAAGCGTTCAAGAGTCTGCTCCAGAATGTCCTTTGCATATGGCTTTTACAAGGGTAGTCTAGTTCCACTTTTTTTGTCTCTTTGCCATGATTTAGTAATGTTCATATAGCATGAGGTCCATTAAGCCCAAGGCAGTGGACATACTAGTTTAATGAAAGGTAAGAACTAACACATTGGATGTGTGTATGGGAGGACTGTTAGCACTGTCTGTACTCCCCAGCCTCAGTGGCGAACACGGTTTCATGGACTGTGCTGGCATTACAGTAACTAAACACAAGTTAGAACCAAAACAGCAATGAAAGAGAAACAAGCTGTGCTGGAGCCCGTGTCTTACAACGTCCCTCCCGTCCTGGTGGCGGCCCGCACCGGGCCCCGCTCACAGCCCCGCCTGCCCCCGAGGCGCTTCTGACTCAATTTTAGGTTTCTGCCTCTGAACGAACCACGGTTTTTCCACTTTCCTTCGATGTTCCAGATAATTTCCAGGACGCCGCCGGCCCGAGGCTCCCCTGACACCGGCCCTGAGCGCAGGGCCCTGCGATGCACCTGCCGCACACTGCGGCGCCTCGGACGGAGGGGACAGCTCCGGGCCCCCCTTCACCCCCGCAGCTCTCTCTAACGTTTAAGCCAGCGCCTCGCTTGTTCTCGAGGGCCGGAACGCGCCGGGGAGGGGGCACCCAGCACAGCCCCCCGCCAGCGCTGTGGTGAAGGCGTTCCGCGCCGCTTGGGCCCGCCCGGCCTCCGTCCCTGCGGCTCCCGCCCCACCGTCCCCCGCTCCGCCCCCAGCTGTGGCGTCGCCGGGCTCGGTTTCCGTGATAGCTGCGAGCGGGACCAGCGCCGCGCTGGGTGTGTGCGGGAGCGCAGCGGGGGCAGCGGGCGCCATGGCGGGGGCGTCTCGGGTTCTCCGCCGTCCTTATTAGAGCCGCCGCCCAGCCCAGCTGGAGCCATGGACAAAGCGGACAAGGTGTGAGGGGCGGGTTCGGCGCTGAGTAGAGCATAACAGCTGTGGCGGGAGGGGGCAAGCTACGCCCCCGGCGCCGCGGTGAGGGCGGGGGGCTGAGCGGCCGGGCGGGGGACGGAGGGGAGCGCTGGGGCGGCGGCTCGGCTCTGTCAGACCCGCGGCTGTCAGGCCCGGCCCGGCGGACGCCGGCTGAGCGGAGGGGCAGGGTGCGGCCCGCGGCCTGCTGGGGCCGGCGTTGGTGCGAGGGGTGCGACGGGGGCTACCGTGCCGGGGTGGGGGCTGGCATACCTCCCCGCCGAAGAAGGGCCCCTCTGCGGGCTGTAGACGGGGCGGCTTACAGGCTGCGCACCGGAGTTTAGCGCGTATTGCTGGGTCGGTGGCGCGGCGGGCGGTGTCGGTCGCTAGCGCCCGGCCTGGGCGCTGCCCGCCCGCGAGAGGTGTCCGGCCGGGCAGGGGCTGCCGGGGTGGGTTGTGGAGCGTGCGGCTCCTGTCGGTGCTCGCGAAGGGGTGCGTAGGTCTGACTTGGCCTGTACCTGTCTTGTTTCTGCAGGCTTTGTTTCAAGCTTAGGCAATAATTGCATTTAGTGAAATTAGATTTAAACTTGTCCGGTCACTAGGAGAGACTTTTACGGGCTTTTTGAGAACTTTACAACACGAGATGTGTCACTCTTGCTGAGATACTGCAATACCAGGTTCAGGTTGAGATTCTCTGTTGGGACGTAGCTGTTGGTCACAGCTGGTTAGAAGAGAAGGAAGGAGTTGGATATAACTCATTAATCCTGCAAGTTGCTATTTTTTCCCCCTCGATGTTTAGCTTAGCTTTGTCAAGGTAATCTGTTTGAGTTATTCTTAAGACTTGCCATACTGTAGTTAGGAAGATGCTTAAACTGGGACTTAAGAGTTTGTAGGATTTATTACTTATATGCAATAAAATGTTTCATCATCAGGAGGTATTTCTGAAAGGTGTATGTAGAATGAATGCTACCATCCATAGTAACCTGATCTTACTTCTGAGCTTTTGTTTCCACAGAATGTGTTGAAAATTCACAAATTACTATGCTTTTTTTGTCATTTTCAGGTTTGGCATCTCCAGGGATTCTAATAGTTGGGTTAATAAATAAAATAACACAAGCTCCTGTAGCAAAGTACATACTGAGTAAGAATGCACTCTGTGAAGATATTACAGTATGGCTCCTGCTGTGTCTTTCTTACTAAACCTTCTGGTGTGGGAATTACTTTAAATTCACTTCTTTTCATGCTTTCTTATTTACCTTCATATAGAACTAATCTTATTCTGTAAGATTAACAGTAGTCTGACCTTTTTGCTTTAAAATCTTGGGTTTAGGGTTTTACCTGTGCTCCCTTTCCTCCCCTCAATTCATCTGTAATTAGTACTGCAGTACACTTGTAAAATATTTATTCCTTGTTGCTTGAGTTCTTCATTACTGGAGGTTCACGCACATGCCCCTATCAAACCATTCTCTTTTTGTTTGTTGGAAATAGCTCATGAAAACTGAGAATCGTTGTGTTATTCATAGTGTAAAATATTGACTCTGATTACCTTAACTAAGTCCAGTGTTTCAACTTTGAGGTGTGTTTAAGCTCTTTAAAGGAAGAACCGTCTTATTTATTCTGTTTGCAGCATATCTAGTCCTGTCGGTTCCTTATTCACTAGTAAGGCTTCTAGGCAGACAAGTAATTGACACCTGATGAGTTTCTAAAGTGATTCAACTATCTTATTGCTTGTGTCTCCTCCTTGTGCAGTAGCATTTTGATTAGCAGATCCTTAAATGCTTTAGGTTTGAACCTTTAATGCTGTAACAATTGAATGTAGTCTCCTTTTCCCGTGTATTTGATAAGGTTGCATCAGTTTTGGGTGCTGGTTTATCTTTTCTTTGATATGGGCGCCTTTCTGCACATGTATTGCATGGCATCTGATATATGAATATTAAAGCTTGCAGACGTATGTTAACAGTGCTTACACTCTTCTCTCCTTTCCCCCTGAATATTCTTTCAGCTGCAATATGGTAACTGTTCATGCTGATAGAAATCACTACTGTGGAATTACAATATGAAGTAGGAATATTGTCCTACATTATAGTATTTCAAGAGTAAAGGGAGATAGCAAATGCTTGGGGGGGGGGGGGAAGTATTTGAAGAATGTTTTGTGGTGTTGGCTCAGTAAATCCATGTGAGATGCCACGCACCAAGAACGTTTGGACAACTAAACGACAAAGATTCTAGATAACCATTCAGGTGTCTCTTACCTAAATCCTGGTATGACTTTGCCTATTCTTATATGCTCACTGATATTTTGACAGCTGACACAGAAGAAAACATAGTCATGTTGTTTAAAAACAATTATTTTATGATAGGATGTGTTGTGATTTTTGGTGGTGGGTGTAGAAGCTTACTTTTGTCTACACCAGAACTGTAACTGTTCCCATTAAAAAGTGCATGGGTTTCAGCAGTTAAGTGTAGGTTATATTCATACAAGAGACAGAACTTGCCACATGACCTCTGTCACTCTTTCCATTGAAGCCGATTGTGATAGAAAGCTAAGGAGAAACAACTTGCACCTTCCCCTCTCAAAGACACTGCTGTGCTCTGATTTTTCTCACGCGTGTCTTGCCCTATGATTAAGACATTTAGTTCTATTAGTGCAGTTGAGAAATCAGGTGAAGTTGCAAAATCAGTGACCTGTGTTTTGTATTAGTATTGCTTAAAGACAGCCTGTTCTGCTTGCCTCTACTATTCTTGACCATTAGACAGTTGGCTTGATAATATGCTTACCGTAGAAGTAGCACTAGTTCTATATTTTGTGCTATTTATCCCCTGCAATTTCCTTCAGTTTTTCTTACCCACAGCAGAATTTTCAACTGAGGCAAACTGGAAAAGGTCAGCTTTCCTGTGCTGTACATTTTGTGTGGTTTTTTTTTCTCTTGAACCTTGAAAAGGCAGAACTTAGAGTTTGTGAGTTTCACGTTTTTAGAGAACATCTTCTCCAGTAAATTTGAATGTTATTGATATGATATATGAACATCTTTTTGATCAAATTTGCTTGCCTTGAGTAGTCTGTGGAGATGAGGAAGCTGATTTACATGAATGGTTTCTATTAATACTTTTAGTACATAAGTTACAAAGCGTTCAGATATTAGTACTTCACATTGGTAGTGTGAGTTTTGAAGTTTGTATGTACTGTTGAATGCTGTAAACTAAAGTGAAGAGGATCCTCTTGGTAGCCTTTTTTAAATCTTTAGATGAGCTTTGTAACTGTAAACATTAAATTTTGCCACCACCAGCCCCCTTTTTTTTCCCCTAGAATATTCTTGTTTTGTTTTAAACATGGCAACTTGTCATATTGTGTCACTTGCCAATTTCTACATATACATAAAAATGTTTATACTTAGCTTTGTTACATTCGGAGCGTGGTACTTTCTTCTGTGAAAGGGAAGATAATTATGCATGGTTCCCTTATGAGCTGAGGGGAAAGGGAAAGACTAACTTCATAGAGTATTTACGTGAAGTGTTGCATTGAAATTACTGTGTTAAATCTAAATAAGGAGGATTAAATTTTGTGTTTTGTTAAATGGCCTGCTGCTGGTGTTTCCAGTTGGACTGCATATTTACCATTCCTGAAGTATTGCCACTTAGAAGCAACTAATTATAGAAACTGTGGCTTCCATATTTGTGAAGTTTCTCTTAAAATAGAGGAAATGTGACCTGTCTTACTACTAAAATGGCTTTTAAAATACTAAATTCAAAATTCAGAAGTAGGATTGTTTTTCTAAAACCAGGAGAGTTTGGAGCTGTTTTTTTATCTTATATTTGTGATGAGACTTCTTGTTTCCAGACTTTGAGACAGCAAAGCAGCTGATTTTATTATAGCCCTCTGAAATGTGGCATCTGTGTCTATTTTCTCACCCTGTAAATGGCAAGATTGATATCCAAGTGTTCTTTTCTGAGAGCTAGCTGACAGAGATACTATTTAATGGAAAATGCTGAATGACATTAAGCTACAATGAACAAAAACTTTTCTAAGATTAAACATACAGTGCTATAACTGCAGGACAGAGTTTACCAGTCTGTTCCTGCTTGTGTCATCTTCTGTCTTTGCAGCTGTTGATGACTACAGTAGCTTTTATATAGGAAACAAAGGATCACTTCAGTATATATGCTGTCTTGAAAGAGTTGTAATTGTTGGACTGAAATATGTAATGAGCTACTGCAAAACATTTTGTAAATCGAAACTAGGCATATCTACAAAAGAGACTTCTGTAAAAGCGTTGGTTTCTTTTGAAGGGGTGTGCTTCCATTGACAGGCAAGTGATTGAAAATCTGATGTTTCAGCATGACTTAAGGTTATATTTAGAATTGAGTTTGGTTATGAAAGATAAATTCTAATAAAGCTTTGTTTAGCTTTGTGATGTGAAAGGTTGAATAAACATGAAAAGGTTACATTCCAAAATAAAGTTTGGTCTTGCAACATTTGCGGTGTTTGCCTTTAGACTGCTTGATCAAAACTATACACTACTCTGTATTAACTGTTTAGGGTCTGACCCTGTATTTACTGTTGTCAGTGGCAAAGCACTAATTTCTTAGTGGATGCAGGCTAGAATAAATCTTAGTACTGTGAATGCAATTAGAGCATAAGTTAGTAGCACAAGTGTTGTGTTGAAAGGATTAGGAAAAGTGTGGAAACCTTCCCTCAAATCCTTCAGTGCTTAACAAATTTTTCTTGTCTAATTCTTTTTGCTTGCTTGTGGTTGCAACCTAGTGGCATAGTCAGTCCTGCTGGTTCTCTTTATTTGCACTTGTCACTCCATTTGAACTGTGTGGATTAAGTCTTTGAGGAATTGTGTTCATACATATTTGCAAGGACTTTGTTTATGCACTTAGTATTGGCTTCTGAAACAAAATACTATTTAAAAGAAGGATCTCATCCCTTACTCTGAAGTTTACTTCAGTTGTCATTGATTGCATTTTCTGTTGAGTCTTAAGCCTGTCAACATGGTATTTAAAAAAAACCAAATCCAACAACAACTGTTTTATCATTATTTCTGTGTCTGGCCAAAGAGACACAGAGACTACCTGTTAGAAGAAAAAAGAAGTCTTTGTTGGAGATACTTTTTGCTTGTCCAGCACGAGAAGAAATTAGCAGCACCTTTACTTACTAAATTGATTATTATTTATTTTGCTTTCTGTTTCACTTTTTCTTCTTACACTATTAAGGAAATATTATGCCTGTTATTCTGGCAACATACTAGGAGCCAGGAG
This sequence comes from Pezoporus flaviventris, assembly GCF_033815535.1. NCBI lineage: Eukaryota > Metazoa > Chordata > Aves > Psittaciformes > Psittacidae > Pezoporus > Pezoporus flaviventris. Next base: position 11,314,154 of record NW_026892554.1, read on the forward strand.
ACCTAAAATACTATTTAAAAAAGAAGTTACTTTGCTGTCTTTCTTCACCAGTCTTCCCTCCCAGATGAGTAAAGGATAGTCCTAAAAAAAATCTGCTTAGATGACTTGGGGCAAATTACTTGGCGTTGCTGTTTTGTTTCCTTCAGGTGTCAGATGAAACCACTAACCATCTGTGAAAAGTACTGAAATGCCTGGGTAATCACACTGGAGAGTTAATTCTGTTTATGTGTTGGTTTGGTTCCTGACTTGATACATTTGCTTCCCCTTTTTGCTTTCAAGTTAAAGTTCACTGTCCTCATCTGAAGACGCATCCTATGTAAAAAGGAACTTCTAAGTATTTTAGAGGGACTGGTAAGGTACTATAAGGAAGTAATATGTTGAAGTTAATTTGTTTAGCTAGTAATACACTTGAGCTGTCTTTGTTTTCTACCCTGAAGTGGAAATGGGGATTTGTTGTTTCATGAAATGTATCAGTTGTGCTGAGTACTGCTTATATTATGCTTACAGAATGGTTTTGTAACACTTGTATTAAGGTTTTCAAGTTTTTAGTTGCTGTTCTGGTGAGTTAGCATATATATATTTTATATGGATATACACACACACTTACACGATGCCTACAGAACAAATTGCAAAATTGAAAACCAGAGCTTTACCTCAAATTGTTCTTTTTGCTGAAACAAGTTTCTTGCAAGCATTTAAAAAAAAACACCAACATAAACCAAACCTCAGACTAACCCAACCTGTAGGTACAGGTTAAATTGCACAAGAAAATTGTGTTTAAGATGTAAGGCATGTAAAAGATTTTTGAAATGCAGTTTTGATTCCCTAAAATAACAGACCTATCTAAGTTCTGTAGGCGAAAAAAGAAATTAACTTTCAAATACACCCATATGTGTTTATGATTACAGGATATGCTGTATATTTATTTCAGCACTGCAGGTAAGCTACATATGTTATGAGCTGTACAGAAAATGGTTATTAAGTACATCAGCCAATTGATCTGTCGTAGCAATAGTTAATCATTACCTGTAGAAGAGGCTGAGGAACAGGCAAGGAAACATCAAAGTTGTTCTACTTTGGGCATCTCAAAGTTGTTTAAGCTTAGCAAAATCAAGCAGGAGAAATCAGAATAGTTAGGGTTGGAAAGGACCTTAAGATCATCAAGTTCCAACCCCCCTGACATGGGCGGCAGGGACACCTCCCACTAAACCATATCACCCAAGGCCTCGTCCAACCTGGTCTTGAAATGAAATCCAATGACATTTTCTTCAGCTTGTAAAGTTACTTAAGAGAGTTGGGGTTTTTGTTTTTTGTTTTGTAGGGGTTTTTTATTATTTAAATAGAAACAAAAAATATAATAATTCTACTTTTACTGGAAGTGTTAAAGTGAGTTAAATTCCATCCAAAATACTTAAATAGAAAAGTAAGGTAGGGATTGTCTTTGCAAATTGACAAGAAATACTTCACTATGGCAGCCTTGCTGATGAGAGTCATTTGGCTCCTGCTTTGACCAGTTATATCTCCTTCTTTTAGTACTTGATGTGAAAGACTGTTCTCACATAATACTAATAATAAATGATGGTATAATACAATGTCACAAAAAACCCTGTAATGAGACCATTCTGCAAGTGACTCGCCATTAAGGAATGAGGATTTATTTTTCCAAAATAATATAGGGAAAGAGCAGACAGACAGGAAAAGACCTTTAAAATAAGGATCTTTTCCCAACCTCAGTCACAAATAAAATGTTGACTATTTTCCAAACCAGCACTAGAGTGGTGTATAATTAGTATCTTGGATAAAGTTCACTTGACATGTTGCTAGGAGGTACTGACCAGTAGATTAGGGGTAGTTGTTTGAAAGTTTTCAGAACTTCATGAAAAACACCGTATTTATAAAGCACTTGCCCAGTTTTTACTGTTAAATTCCTTATGGATGAGACAGCCTTGGTGTATTCCTTTAAAGTTTATGCTGTTCAGCTCTGTAGGCCAGCCCACAACTGAATCTATTCTTAAATATTTTTGCTTCGTGATCTTGAAATAGCATAAAAAGAACCCTTCTAGTTTCTGGGAGGGATTTCAGTGTTGGTATTTCTGTTATGTGTAAGTGTACGTAAGCATTAGAGGGGTTTTTTTTAGTTAGTCAGTTAATGGAAAGTGTTTATCCTCATGGTGCTGTGTGTGGAGGAGAATGCCTTGGAGTTTTGCATAGGGGTGGGTGAGTCACCAGCTGCGGAGGGATGTGCCTGAGGTCAGAGGAAGCTCTCTGTAGAGCAGTGCGTTTGACTTGTGTTGCACAAGTTAGGTGCTGCCACTGCACCTGCACCATGGCTTGTACTCTGTATGTAACTTCAGGAGCTGAAAAAGATTTAAAGGTGATCGTTCCACTGTAAAGTAGACCTTGTTGCGCAGCAGGTAGTGATACTTTTGTACTGGTGCTTGTAGCCATAACCTTTTTCACAACAGTCATTATTAACCGCTTTTTGACAAGAATAGCGTATCTTGTCACTTACTAAGACATACTGTTTCCCTTTCTGCCGCTCTAGTTCTACTTTTATCCTTTCATTTATTTATTTAGAAGTTTTGTTTTCCTCTCGATTGCTGCTAAAACTTCAAGTCTCTTATGCTACAATTTTATCTGTAAATGACTGATGTTCTTACTAAATAAGCTTATGAAAGCAGAGACTCATTTTGTTGGAAGGGATATTTCTGCTTTCTTAGCACACCTTGACAAGCCCAAAGTTAGAGAAGCCTCTCAGGAAATGGTTAAAAATAACAATGGACTCTCTACTTCATGATTTTTGCTTCCTGCCCCCTCTTTTTATATAACTTTTTTATTATTAGTCCAGGTATACCAGGCTTTGTCTTTGGTCACTGTGGCTTGCAGAACATCTTACCATCGAAGTTGTTAAGGGTGTAACTTTGATCTCAAATTAATACTTGCAGACAACTCTCTGCTATCCTAAATAATGTTTCACGTAGAAAGCTTCTGGCTGTGTTTACGTAATTAATTTTTAGTTAGGTGCTCAGTATTTGGAAAAAGTGAGTGATGCTTAAGTAAAATTATTCGACGAACTGATGTTTACAGGAGGTGGCTGGTGAAATTTGAGCTAATACTGTAGCTAACTGCCTAAAATCTCATGAAGTATGAGATTTTGATAATTTGATAATGGAAGGGTAAAAATAAAAAGAGGCAGATGCTTTGTATATAATAGCACTGTTTATAGGAGAAGTTTGATTCCACTTGTACTAGTCATCCAAATAGCTGCTACAGAACGACCATCTTTGCAATTACCTAGCTTGAATGTTGTGTTTGGAGCTGAAAATGGATTGAGCAAAACATCTGGTTTAATTTTCAAAATTGACAGGGAATTCTAATACTGTAATCATAGGTAATCTGTATTGAAAATGCTTCTGGTAGTTCTGATGTTTTAATAGCGAATATAATAAATGAAAGGGAGCTTTTACAGTCTCAACTATGGAGTGTTTTTTTTTCCTTTCCCTTCTGAAGATTATGTGACAGTAAAGTACTTAAATACCAGTTGGTTTGCAGCTTGTTTGGTGAATTACAGTGTAACTCATGGTCTTAGTAATTTACTTAATGATGATTCTACCTGTTGCTTAGTAATTAGATTTTCTTGTATGTAAACGCGTCAGACTAACTAAACAAAGGTCTAGTACTCTGCATAAGTGGGTCTTGACCTCACTTTTTCTAGTTCATGCTGGTGTATTTACCTACTCATCAAGTAAAAGTAGCTTTCCTTGCTCACTGGAACAACTGTATTTTCAAAACATTTTTTGGACTTAGCCCTCCACCTCCAAGCTGCTAAAGAAATGCACGATCTTAATAAAAAAAAAGAATGTTGGGGACTTATAGTAGGCTTATAGATTCAGATATTGAACAGGAAGACTGCCTGTGGGTGTGCTGAGCAAGGACATGGACTGAGAAGTGTGTGGTAGGCGCAGGACTACGCGCCATCATGTTTTCAGAGCTCCCATTGTTTAATTGTTTCTTTTCATGTGGATGTTCTGCAGGTAATGGAAAGGATATAATGCTGTCCTCAGCACATCAAACAGTCAAGCTTTTGTAGAATAGGAGCATGTACTTGTATAGGTTATGCGCTGCCTTTGGAATGCTTTTAGACAAATGGAAGGAAAAGTTTCTGGAATCCTTGCCTCCTTTGGAGAGAATTGGTGTTCATTGAGATATTAATGTGCGACAAGTATAAATAAGCTGAAATCTTTGTACAAATACATGCTTTTTGGCTGAATGTAACTTAAAATGGAATACAGAATTTAAGGGTACTTTGGATCTGCAGTTGTACTGAATAGAGAATTTTTCATTGTTTAAGATCCAGCCATTCTGTACAAGACAAAAAGTTTGGGTAAAAACACCATATAAGCTTTTGGGGATACCTTCAGGACTGGGAGAGATACTTTTATTTGAAAGCAGTCTTTAAATTGCTTTCTAAAACTTAATTTCTAAGCAGTCTTTAATGGCTTCATGGCAAAATATAATTATATTCTTAACACTTTAACATATGTTAAAATTGTGCAGATGGAATATGTGGGGGGTGGTGGTTCTGCGATACGCCATCTATTTTTGTAGTAAACCTATGATTTACTGCTGAAAAATCTTCTTTATAATTGCCTAGGAACATGGTCAGATTTGTAGAGCAGGTCAGGCATTACTATATCTTCCATATGTTGGTTTCACTTTTGAAAGTCTCCAGAACTGTGTTCCACCTACAGCGCTAATTTGATTTCTTTCTGTGCTCAGACTAGTATATCATTTGCAAGATCTGAACTTCAGTCCCTTTTAAATTAATTAGTTTTCGCACTTTGAAATGTAAAGGTTAATACAAATGCCAAATGTTGGTGATCTGTCTTACACCCTGTGATGGGAAGGATATAACAAGTGCTTGCCAACTGTTTTACGTCTCTTTCAGTTTAAGGAACCCTGTAGTCTTGTCATACATTTGCCTGCTATTTGTGGTATATAGTGTACAACATTATGAATCTGAATTTTCCCAAGCAATCTATGGTTGTATTCAATGAAGACATTGTTTCTATTTTTTTTTAAGAATGTCAAGCTGTCAGCTGAAGTAGAACCATTTATTCCTCAGAAGAAGGGTCCAGAAACACTAATGATCCCAATGGCGCTTCCTAACGACAGCGGAGGAATTAATGGCATGGAACCAACTCCTATCCCTAGCTACCTGATCACGTGCTATCCATTTGTACAGGAAAACCAACCCAATAGGTAATAAATAGTTGTGTTCTTCATGAAAGATGTGTTTTTAAATGAGTTTAAACTTTTGGTAGACTTGAGAGGAGTCAGGGAGCTTATTTATTATGTCCACTTTATTTAATTTTGTGACTGTTCATGGGCGAGGGTGAAGTTTCCCTGTCCCAGATCTTTTTTACTTACTTCTGTGCCTCTACTTATCTCTATTCATATTCTTTGCAGCTTTTCTTGCCCTGGCTGTAGATGTCTGGTACAAATTCTATGATTCGAAATTCTCCACAATGTCACCTGCTCTGCTCTTGCATCTTCTAGGGCAGTCAGTAGGTCTGTATCTGAATCTCTGATGCTGAAGCAAGGCTCCATGTGTATAACTTGGATTCAACCTTGGTGCAAAACACTGTGCAGATGACACTTGTGTAGCTGTATCCAGGGTTGTCTTTTTAGCATAATGAGTTATAATACATTTTGTTTAGGAACTCCTTTATTCTAACCCACATGCTCTTTATCCTTACCCAACTGCGGTATTCACTAAATGCACAACTTCAATATAAATAGTCAACTCTGAAGGCATAAACAATTACTGCTGTTTGGTTTTGAAAAATGTACTTAGTGTTTGCTTAGGATAGCACTTCAGTGCTGCTGTACTGGAATATGAAGAACAAAAATAATACTTAGCAAGTGCCTGCTGCTGATCTATAAAATTATACTGGACCTTTTCTTACTCTTTGTCTAATACTCTGGCCTCTGCATTTTCCATGTAGATTTCCCAGTCTCTTGGGGATCTGAAGAGAGAGACTTGGGTTCGTAGTTTCCAAGGGGGTCTTCTAGTAGTATGCTGTATCACAAATAAACACAGGAAGAAGTCTTTGGGCTTGGTTTCAGTAGTAAGGTCCTAAATGCCTGTTTTCATGTGTGCTGCTTAAGGCCTGCATTTTCATAGGAATTCTGACCAAGGGTGACTTGGCAACTTAACATACTTAAGTACTTGCCCCTGTGTTGGCTAATGTTCCATGTGTCTGCTAGCTTACCTTGTGTAAACTTAGGTGTGTACTTTGGTTATATTACTGAAATTGTAATGGAAACAAAGTACTTGTGAAAATAAATGCCTACATTTTGTTTCATATTGGAAATTTAATGAACTTGTACAAATGCAAGATCGACAGAAGTACTTGTCTTGCACTTGAATGTAATGTGAGCTTGTGAATCAGTTGATCAGCATCTTGAAGTCCTAATAAATTTAAGTTTAGTTATTAAAAGCTAAGAGCTCATGAAACTAATGAGATTGGTTGTTTTCTGTTCCTTTTTTAAGGAGGTAGTAAAGATTGAGAGAGAGAAACTTCCTGAGCAGTTGCCTTTCTTTTTGATTTTTGCAGACAGTTTCCGTTATACAACAATGACATCAGATGGCAGCAACCCAACCCAAATCCTGCAGGACCATACCTTGCTTATCCTATAATATCTGCGCAACCTCCTGTTTCTACAGAATATACATATTATCAGCTGATGCCAGCACCATGTGCTCAGGTCATGGGTTTCTATCATCCTTTCCCTACCCCTTATTCTGCACCCTTTCAAACAGCAAATACTGTAAATACAGTTACTACAGAATGCACTGAGCGTCCCAACCCATCGGGCCAGGTCTTTCCGTTATCCAGTCAGCGGAGCAGAAGCAGCAACAGGGGACCAGTCATACAAAAAGTGAGTCTGTTTTTTAATAGGATAAGTAAAACTGTGTAGAGAAAATATCTTTGCCCAGGAAAAATGCATCTTATTTCAGTAAAATGATACTATGGCAGCAGTATCAATGGAAGGAAAGGTGTGCAGAAAAGGTAGGTATTAATAGGACAATAGCAAAATTCTTGGTAAAGTAGTTGGTGAGTTTATAGAGCCTGCACGTATAATGTGGGAAACTCCCACTGCGTCTTTGCTGGTTTGGTCTGAGCTTAGTTACTTCCTTAGAGAGCAAAGGAAGTATGCCCATACTTCTTTTACCCTTTTTTATGTATTTCCATATTATAAAACCCTATTCATTCAGAAAATACTGCAAATAAGTCTGATATTTTTATTAATGCTTCCCTTAATCTTTTTTGTCTTTAAACATGTGGCTTCTGTAGAGAGCGTTAGAACTTTTAGTTGCCTTGTTTACAACTGTGAAGTCAAATCATATGACGTGTGTGTGGCTAATCTTTTAAAACAGCAACAGCAGTTACAGATGCACATAAAAAGTAAACGTCCTCCAGTGAAAAATGTTGCCACTCAAAAGGAGACCAGTTCTTCAGGTCCTGAGAACAGATCAAAGATTGTTTTGCTGGTTGATGCCTCACAGCAAACAGGTAAGGTTTTTTTGTGTTCTGGATGTACAAAATAGCTAGTAGTACATGTCAGTCACCATCCTTCCTAAAAGAAGGTGGCTCTGGCTTAGATGTGGCTTTGTGGATCAAAAATACAATGAAAATATGCTAAGAGTTGCAGAGACCTACTCAGTATGTCACATTGTAACGTTGCAATGATACGGTATTTCTGCAGGGATTTTCTTTCCCCTGACAAAAGCGGGCTCTTCCTGAAAGAGCTGGTTATTATTAATAGCTGTATCTAGACATATGTTCAAATACAATGCTGGTTTTAATTTTCTTAGGAGATTGTTGTCATGTGCAAAGACTTTGGCTTTCCTTATTCTTTTATGATGCATAGGCTTTTCATGTCCTTTAACAATTCTTGCACAAGTAACTTATTTACTTTTTTCTTGCAGATTTCCCTTCAGATATAGCCAATAAATCACTTTCTGAGAGTGCTTCTACAATGCTTTGGAAATCAAAAGGCAGGCGCAGAAGAACTTCTCACCCTGCCGCAGAGTCCTCTAGTGAACAGGGTGCAAGTGAAGCGGACATTGACAGTGACAGTGGCTATTGTAGTCCTAAGCATGGCAATAACCAGGCTGCAGCCATGACTTCAAGAAATACAGATTCTTGTGCAATGAATGTATGTAATACATAACTGAATAAATTAACTGTATTTGTTTCTTAAAGACTAGTAAAAATTACTGAAAACTTTTTTTCCCTTTTCAGGTTGTAGAGCCATCAGTAAGTACAAGTAAGTATTGTCTTAGCTCATGAGCTGTTTAAAATTTAGCTGGGTCACTTTTGTATTTATTTTTCGTTACATTTTGCTAGGAATCATTTTTGATCTGCTTCCAGCATGCTACCCTGATTGATCAGATACTTCTGAAGATATGTCTTTACTGTGATTTCCACCACCTCCATTAAGGCCCCAGTTATTTGTCGAGTGAATTGGTGTATAAGTAGCTATCACTAATGGTTTATCAACAGCTGCTTTTAAAGAATTAAAGAAAGCTAGAGACTGCAATGGAAGCATTCAGATAAAGCTGTGCTTCTGTTGTGTTTTATCCTCAGGCTTCCTTACCCTGTGAAACTGCAGTTGCTAGGGTAGAAATAGAATTGAAGACTTCTCATTCTCTATTTGAGAAGTACTGATGCTTTTATAGAAACTGTAAAGAAGTATGGTAATATGAACAAATATTTTTAGTCTGGTAGTAGTGAGTAGGGCTAGTGGCTGCTATTAATGACTGGATCCAAATCCGTATGAATGTCAGTGTGAACCTGACAGCTTCCTGATGATCGGTTTTTGGCAGTTTGAATGTCTGTAATCTGACTTTTCCATTAAGACTTCCTTAATTTTGCTAACATCTGGATACAGCTACAGAAGTAAGAGGGGAATCCTTGTCAGAGGAGAATTAGACTTTCTCAGAGAACTTTATTTATATCAAAATTGTTTTCCCGGCTCTGATGGCATGTGTATTGTTATGACGTATTCTGTCATACTAATTTTTTCAATGAAGGCATTTCTGTTTTTCAGCTGGTATAAGTTGGACTAATGTAAATTCCCAGGCAACTCAAAAAAAACCTTGGATTGAAAAAACTCAGACGTTTTCTAGAGGTGGAAGACAAGCTGAGCAAAGGAACAGTGCACAGGTATGTTGCTAATGGTTCTAAAGTCTAAGCATTCAGTTTCTTGTAATATGTGAAAATAAGAAATGTTAAATGCATTATAAAATCAAAATGCAAAGAACAGTTAATGAAAATGGTGAATGCAAAGTGTTGTAATTCAACCTAAAAGTCCAGTTGCACATTTTTACCGTGCATGTTTCTTTGCCTAGCACTATATCATATATATATATACACATTTATATATATATACACATTTATATATATATATACATATATATAAAAATAAAATTTCATGTGCTTGGCAATTTTCTACTTGGCAGCCTGTTCTTTATATGTATCTACCTAGGAAGAACATTGCATATATGAAGTAATCTGTGAAATGAATACAGTGTAGGTGTAGAAAAGTTACTTCAGTTTTTGACCCGTTCACACTTCAAAAGGGAAAAAAACCCTGAACCCTCCCTCAAACTTGCTAAAGAGAGATCATGATGTGAAGGGAGGGGAGGAGAGTGTGTGCAGAGGGGGACATCTGCCTTTGCTTAAGCGTAGGTTTTGCTTGAATACGGTTATTGCAGACGAGTAGCTGAGGTTGAAGTGGGAGCTTTGTCATAGATGTCTGTATGCTCAGATATATGTGAGGTAGCTTGCTCTGTTTAGTTTTGTAGATGCAACTGTTAATTTGTCTTGAATCTTCCCATTTGGTATCCATGGGTTTATTATATAAAGAAGCTCGATGCTCATATCGGGCAGTACACAGTTCAGTATGGCAGTTCAGAATCTTTTTATAATCTCTAGTCAAATCAGGTGCTTTTAGAACCACTATTTGTCATTTGTAGAATTGGGAGAGTAGGAAGAACCATGTTTCCTTTCATCTAGTTATAGTTTAGACTCTAAATCTGGCAGTTATTTTAGCTATTTAAGAGCAAAGCAGGCACAGAGTTTTAAATTAGGTTTCCCCAGCCAAATTCATTGTACCTCAGGGCAGAATTGTTCTAGTTTTCCTTTGAAACTAAATTTTTGCTGGGTCTATAGGACCTTTTCTTCAGAAATAGATTGGTATGAAAGATCCAGAATTGGAGGTTCAAATCACGCTTTGCTTTAAGCCAACCAGTCTTGCACATGGGATACCACCAATCTTTCACGTAATAAACAGAAGCATGTTTATACTACAGCGGTCTCTTGTCCTTAGAGAACTCTGTGCTTGTACTTTGGCCTGAACATTGGCCTGGCAATAATTGTAAGCAGAACAGTTTTATAGTGGAAGATAGTTCTTTTGATCATGGTTACAGACAGTTCCTCAAGCTTAGAGTCTGAGTTACATACTCACCAGCAGCTCTTGTGGTTTTCTTCATGTTTGGCCAAAAGGACCTTTTGTGTTTTGTTTTGCTTTTAATTAGAAATTTAGAGGTGAATGTATTCTGATGCTGCATGTGACTTGGGAGGGGGGAATAATCTGGTACTGCCTCTAGAATATATTGGTACAGGTTTTAAAACAACAGCAAAACCCCAAAACAACAGCAGAAATACCCCAGGAGAACACAAAAGCACAGCTTATTAAATCTGATTCTGTCAAAACTGTCACCTTAGTTGATGATTGGCAGACATGGGAGCCTTACATGCATGTACACACACCTTGAAAAACTACAATTGTGAAATGCCAATTCTGTTCCTTATTTTCAGTCTGGATTCAGATGCAGAGACCACAGCACATCTTCAGAAAGAAGGCAGAATTTGCAGAAACGACATGAAAAACCTTTAACTGCAAGCCAGTCAAGCAGAACAGAGCAGAGTCCTGAACCTCTGTACTTTGAGGTAGTGTTGTATGAAAACTGTTTCTGTGCTATAGTGGTGCATGTTGTGGAATAAATGATGTTTCCCCCAATTGGATTTGGATTTCTTTAGTTTGAAACATTATTCTTATTTTAAAAAAAGTAAATGAATACAAAAATGCTTTGTTATTTTTTTATTATTTTTGTGTCACTTTTAAGCCCTTCTAGTTTATGTGGGACTTCAGGATTCAATTTATTCTTCTAGCTGCAGCTGTTTCTGTTGATGCTTTTCATGTGACTTTTGGTTCCATTCTCTTCGTTCTTGTGTATTGTTTAGGATGAAGATGAATTTCCAGAGCTGAATAGTGACAATGGCAGCAGTAAAAGTGGTAACATCCAGCAAAAGATTTCACCCAAAGTAGTAAGTAATTATTCATTTTGCAAAGTGTTTCTAAGTTAAGTAATTTTGAGACTACTTGATACGTGTAATTTCTTCCTCAGTCTCCACTACTGTACTTAATGCAGTAACTGGGCTCTTTGTGGAGTATTTGTGTTACCAGCTCTGGATGCTAAAGAAATACCAATTAAAATAAGTGGTGCAGAGAACCCATCTTTAAAAAAACACAGCTGGATTTTTGTCTGTTAATGAGATTAACAAGTGAAACTCTAGGATAGATAGACACTTGGTATCATAAACTGTCACAAGTTAGAAGCAGCTTCTAAGGATCATTGAGTCTAGCTCCTAGCTTCTCCATCTCACTGGTTTTCTGCCAAGTTTTGTGCTTTCTGAAGTCACATGCTAAATTTTGTGTGAACAGTAGATGCAACAGTTGGGTTTTTTTGAGGTTAAGATTAGTTTTGAGGATTATCAGTTTTTTTTGTGTTAATACATAAACTATATCCTGGTTATTCTTTGTGACTCAAAGGGCTTGTGTTCAGACTGGTCCTTTGGTGCAGACTTTGCTTAAAACTGTATGGTGTACAAATGTGTAGTAATGGTGTCAGTTTTTTGAAATAGCTACAGTTTGTGTAGTTTATTTTGAAATGAAAATAAACTGAACTTTTTGTTTCAAGGCTGTAGGAACAGTTTTTTTTATTAAAGATATTCTTTTAATATCTTGATCTAAACTTTTTTTTTTTTGCAGGACCATACATACAGGTTACTTATCTTTGCAGGAGGGAGTAAGAACACTCCCTTATTTAGCAATCAGACTAGAAAACCTTCTGAAGGCATAACTGAAGAGAAATATAGTAGTGTTTTTGTGCAAAAATGAAATACATTAGTTTCTAGCTCAGTTAACTTACTGTGTCATTTTGCTGTATTTAATTGGGATGTCATGCTAGTGACCAAAGGACTGAAATGATTCATTTGGTTTCTGGAGTGCCACATTTCCTGTGGTCTTTAGGGAAAAGTCTTTTAATTGTGTTTTTTCTTGCATTTTGTTTAAAATCCTAGTTGGATGATTTGCCAGAGAATTCTCCAATCAATATAGTCCAAACTCCAATTCCCATCACAACCTCTGTACCAAAGCGTGCAAAAAGTCAGAAGAAGAAGGCCTTGGCAGCAGCACTTGCAACAGCTCAAGAGTATTCAGAGATAAGCATGGAGCAGAAAAAACTTCAAGTGAGTAGCACACCCCCACCTCCCCAGCACTTGGTAAAGAGGTGTGTCAGTTACTTGTTGGTCTTCTTTATTCTGTAATGCCAAGATTCTCCTTGTAAAGAAGGTTTTGCAGGCACTATTTCTTTGTATTTATCAGCATATGTTGTTTGTGTTACAGGAAGCTCTATCAAAAGCAGCTGGAAAGAAGAGCAAGACCCCTGTTCAGTTAGATCTGGGGGACATGTTAGCAGCTCTTGAAAAGCAGCAGCAAGCAATGAAAGCTCGTCAGATCACCAACACCAGGCCTCTCTCATACACAGGTATTTCTCGTCTGCCTGACCATGGCTGAATGTGTTTTGTGATAATATAAATGTGACGGGTCTGAGCATCTGAAATAGGGGTTGAGTTGTTTTTCTGTCAAGTTTTTGATTTTGAATATAAACATAATAAAAACCTGGGAAGACTTCCTTGATGTGTTCTCAAAATTCACCTGTGCTGTCTTCATCTGAGCTGCAGTATGCAGCAGTGAAAGTCCATGTATAGTTGAGGACAAATTTCTCCTAAGACCTACTATTCAAAACTCAGGATTCATGTCTTGATTGTAATTCAGTGCTAAAATGAATATGAGAAGAATTGTATTAGGTCAAACCAAACAATTACCACAGATATTACAAAATTCCCTTGGAAAGCAGCTTAGTGAGGATACCTGTGACTGACACAGAGGGATACCTCTCCAGGATATTCTTCTACCTCTACTGATTGTAGTTCAAGGCCTCCTGACCCAAGGCTTTCTAAAACCAAATTTGTTCCTTAATCTGTCCATCACTTCTATTACTTGTATCACATGCTTTTACTGTCTATAAAGTCTGATGGCAGTGAATGTCTTAAACTTACCACATGCTATGTGGAGATGCTTTTCCTGCTCTGTTTTTGGAGTTTTTTGTGGGGGTGGAGGTCAGGGTCAGGTTGGTTTGTGCCCCACTTGCAGTTTTGTTAGCTTTCATAGCCTCTCTGTTACAAAGACTGAAAAATCATTCCCTGCTCTCCTCTGATTTTTAAAGGTCTGTCATATCTTTTGTAGTCTGAAGAGTCCTGGTCTAGTTATTCTGTTGTGGAAGCATGTTCCACATTGCTTTCTCTGTACCTCCTTGTAGTTCTGTTGTATCTTTTTGAAAATAAAGGAAGATCGGACATGCACAGAATACTAAGTTATATGATGAATATATACAATGGTTTACTTAAGCTTTTTTTTCCCTCTATTTCTTTTTCAACACTTAACATTAAATTAGCTCTTGTAATGTTTGCTGCTGAATAGAGAGTTGACATTATTGTAGTTACCTATTATAACCGATGAATCTCATTCCTGAGCAGTAATACGTAGCCTAGAGTCCATTGTTACGGCCATAGTTACCGTTTTCCTTCTTGTGTGTTGCTTCATTTACCTGCTTTGAATTTCAGCTGTGTTCAAACATTAATTCATGTTGTCAAGGTTATATCAAACAAAGTTCAGCAAAGAACAGTTGGCATTTCCATTTTAGTCTGTTTTACTCTCTCCTGCAGAAGATATACTAACTACATGCTTCACTCTCCTCTGTTTTGTCCTGTCGACTAATCAAGTCTTGGACAACTAAAACTCAATGTTTGGATAACTATCTGCAACTTACCTTGCTATTAAAATCTTACTAATAAAATCAATTTGAGAGAGATCCCTTACCAATGAAGTTTGCAATTTCCTGGAATCCATAGCTTCCTAAAACATGAGGCTAAGTTTGAAGAAAGCTTAAAAACATCTGGGAGCACAATGTCTGATGATGTAATTTTCCTGTCATTATGAGCTGCTTTTTTCCAAGGAAGGAAAATGTACTTTGAGAGTTCATCAGTGGAAATACTGAAAACAGTGCTGAAATGAAGCTGACATGTCTTTTGGTGGAATTAATATCTTTCTTGTATTTAGTTGGCAGTGCTGCTCCCTTTCATACCAAAGAATCCACCAACAGAAAGTCCTTAACAAAAGGACAGCCATCAATGGGTTGCCTTAATCCTTTGGATTCAACTGCTCCAAAAGTGAAAAGAGGAAAAGAAAGGGAAATTGCAAAACTGAAACGCCCTACAGCACTTAAAAAGGTAAATATGTCAACCTGGGGGGTTTCTTGACCCACTGTCTTCAAAAATAACTGGTATTTCCTTACTTGAGGACTCATGACCATGAGCATTGGGTAAGGCAGTCGTGAACTACTACCTCCTAGTTCCTGTTACACTTGATATCCTGTCCTTTGGATCTAGGCATGCAGCATAACTTTCATAGTCCCATAATCAGTTGTAGATGGTACAAATCTATCTCAATACAGATTGCAAGGATTTTTTAATTTTATTTTTTTTTTACTGTAAGCACTAGGACATCTGGAAGAATTTGCAGTTTTTTCATGCTGTAACCTAGCTTGTAGTGCAATATAGCATGGTAACCTTATGTTTTCCTTCTCTGGTTTTAGAGATTGTTTTTTGAGTCAAGTTTAGAAATGATTGGCTGTGCACATGTATGTATGTGCACATGTGAAGTAGGTATGTACACAGTTTACACAATGTATGGAAATCAGAAGGGAAAATGAAAGCCTTTTTTAACCGCCACATTTCTTATCAAGATCACTTTATGATATGGGCAGTTAGAACTAGTAAAGCTGTGCCTGTGCTGGCTTTGGCTAAGTTGCTTCCCTCCCTGCCTCCGTAGCTCTCTGTTGTCAATACCTTTATGTTGTTATTTATCACAGTAATACGGATCTATCCATGGCTACTTACCTTTGCACTGCCCTTTCTTGTATAGAAAGGATTTTCTGTGTTCTGGTGCTTCACAAAGATGACTAGTATTCTTGCATAAGGTTTCTTTACAGGGGTGGAAATGAAGGGGTTGTTAATGAGAGTGTTATGTGTCAGAAAAATTGTGAAAGTAGTTAATATTAAAATGAACTGTTGAAAGCACTGTTTATGTAGAAGTATGAGTATTGTGTAGACAATCTGTATAATGCCGAAATGAAATACTGTTCATGATCAAAGAGGAAATTGAAATGATTTCAGGGTTTTCTATGCTGGCATGAGTAGGAAAGCTCAAAACAACTTGTTTATTTTGTGTTGCATTCAGGAAAAAGACATTTTTCTTTGCTATCTGCAGTTTTCAGATGCTGATAGCTGTTGGTTTTGTTCCTAGATCATTTTGAAAGAGAGAGAAGAGAAGAAAGGCCGTTTGTCATCTGACCACAGCCTGTTGGGATCTGATGAGCCAAAAGAGGTTCATATAAATGTGACTGCTGATCAGTCGCAGGACCTGGCCTCTCAAGAAGGTTGGTCTCTATCTCTCTATCTTTGCTTTTCTCCCCCCCAAATGCACTAAATGGCTTATTTTAATATTTTGTCCTCTTTTTAATGCAACATAATTTATTGATGTTATCTTTTAACTTTTTTAACATTATTAAATACTAGAAACCAGAACCCTCTTCTAAAATGCCTTGTCTGTCCCTCAGTTGTGGAAGGCTGAGTGCAGTATGGGTTCTAAGTACGTAATCTCCATACAGACTTCTAATTCATTCCTCTTCAGTGGATGTTCCCAACATGTCAGAGTTCGTAGCATTTTTGATGAGCAGACAAAATGTGATGTGTTGTCAACTGTGCCATGTTGATCACAGTGGTTTATAATAATGAGCAGACTGGAAATTTTCCAGATACAGAAGTTGCAAACTGTAAATAAGGTTTAGTAGTCTTGTCAGTCAACTGCAGTGTCTGGATCATTGATTTGCAGCAACAGCTCTGAGCAACTGGGAAACTCCAGAGACTTTTTGACAAATTTGGGCAGGGAGGAGGTGTCTGTCAAGATTCCAGATGTATTTGTTCAAAACTTTTCTTCTGAGTAACCTGCCTGACTGAAGTGTGAAAAGCTTCAATATTCTAGGAATAAGTTAGCTAAATATTATATATATTTAAATAGTAAAGAAATACTGGAAGAAGTTGTATTTAGGCAACCTTTTCCTTCTGTTCTGTCAGTTTCCTGAACTAAGCTTTGGAAATTTTAAATGAATAATCAAATATTGCTTATTTATCCAACCCATGCTGAATGTTGGGTGTGTGCTTGTTTTGTCCTGATCCCCCCTTGTCCCCAGTCCAGGGAAGAACACTGTTCAGTTTTTCAGAACATAATTTGGGAAAAGCAAGGGAGTGATCCAGAAGTATAATACTGTTTCTTTTATATGAAAATGTCTTTCCCTTTTATAATGTTTCACAATTGTCTTTCAGAAACTGGACTAAGCATGACTAGTGATACTTCGCTTTCACCAGCAAGTCAGAATTCTCCATACTGCATGACCCCAGTGTCACAAGGTTCACCTGCTAGTTCTGGAATAGGCAGTCCAATGGCATCTTCTGCAATAACTAAAATTCACAGCAAGAGATTCAGAGAGTAAGAGTTTTGCATTCATTAATATAAATTAAAGGCTTGTGCTTCAGTCATCCTTGTCTTTTAAGTGTGGATAGCTTTAATAGGCTTAGGAGGAGTTTAATGAACATAACCTTCCCTTTCATCAATAGAAGTTTCTGTAAGTGCTCTTTTTTTTGCCATAGGTGGCTTGCTCTGTGCGCGTGTATACATACCCAAATGTGTGTGTGTATATATGTACGCACCTGCATGTTGGACTACTTTGGTTGCTGCAACATATAAGCTAGGTGGAAGTAATCTCCAAAAAAATCTTTTTAAAGAAGGGCTATGTACACTTTGGATGGGATGGAATACTTATGAATGCTGAAAATACTGTAATAGTCACTCTTACTATAGTCACACTTACTTCTTTATCCTTATAGGGAAGCAAATTAAGGAATAGTGGCTTATGGCACCTAGTATGGTATTTTTGGTATTTTTTAATACTCTTTTTGACTGACCTCTTGAGGTGAGGGATGTTAGTGGAAATACAAATTTTCCTGGATGGATTTTTATCTTACAATATACAGTCTGCTGTCTTAAATCCTTTTAATAACTTTAATAGCAGTTTAGTAATTGTTCCAAGGAAGTAAAATTACTTGGTAAAAGAAAAGGCTTGGTGCAATAGTATTGATTATGTGCTATGCTAATATTGGATGTTTTTTGACTTGACAGATACTGTAACCAAGTGCTAAGTAAGGAAATAGATGAGTGTGTGACTCTCCTGTTGCAAGAGCTTGTCAGCTTCCAGGAACGTATTTATCAAAAGGATCCCATGAGAGCTAAAGCAAGAAGAAGACTTGTTATGGGGTTGCGTGAGGTTACTAAGCATATGAAGCTAAATAAGATTAAGTGTGTAATCATATCTCCCAACTGCGAGAAAATCCAGTCAAAAGGTATAAATGATAAAAATATATGGTGTATTTAACTGTTTATAGTTTTCTTATGCTGATTAGCATGGTTTAAACATTTTTTAGTTCCTGTGTATGATATAACACCCAGAATCAATTATGTAATTGGCACTCCACATTCATTCTCTTCTACTCAATTCTGGAAGAAACTTGTTCGTGAGAGGTGAAAAGCTTAAAGAAAAATAGATATTATAACAAATACAATAGACTTCAATTTTATTCTGTTCAGTCTTTGATATAGCTAGAGTTCTGAGCTTTGGATGCTCTTAAGAAGGATTCCTTGAGAGGAATATGAATTGTTTAGTTAGCCAACCAATGCATTTTGCTACAGCCAGAAGTGTAGATAGAGGCATCCTGAGATAGGAGAATAGCAAAGCTCTGCTCAAGAAAAGAGCTGTGAAAAAATCTGATTAGTGTGCAGGACTGATAGAGAATAGAGAATGTTGCCTTGATCTATACTGATTATACTTGAAATGAACAGTTTGTTATGCTGTAGGACAGAGTAGCTGGTGATTGTATGTGTTGAAGTTTTATTGACCAGTTGCAGTTAAAATGTAATAGTGTTGTATAGCACCATACTATGACTTTAACTGACTAGGTATGTATTTAAAATTGCTTTCTCCAAGGTGGACTGGATGAGGCTCTATATAACGTAATAGCCATGGCACGGGAACAAGAAATTCCTTTTGTCTTTGCTCTTGGCCGTAAAGCTCTTGGGCGTTGTGTGAACAAGCTGGTTCCTGTTAGTGTAGTGGGTATCTTCAACTACTCTGGTGCTGAGGTGAGTAAATCCATTCATGTAAATGACTGGAGTAAACAGTTATGTGCCTTTAAGAATTTATTTGGCATAGAGAGCCTACCTAACTAATATGCATTTGATAATGGCCCTGACCTGACCTATATGAGCGTGTTTTCCTTTGGAAGGCGGTGTTTACAGAACTGAGAGACTGTGTTGAAATACTTCAGTTGCAACATCTTTGTAGCTCTCAAATAGATTTAAATGCCAAAACTCTCTGGAAGGCTTAAAATTGTAAAAATTTAAAAAATAAAAAATCAAAAATCCAGTATCTTTTATATTTCCTCAAAGCTGCATAAACATGGGGTGGTATTTTTATTTAATATACAGAATAATTTGTACTTGAAGTAAAGGTATTTGGTACTAATAAGCTTAAGGCTTGCTATGTGGTATACCTCTGACTAAAAGGAGTAATTTAAAATGAAATTAAGAACTGCCTTTGTACTTAGGACCTGTTTAATAAGCTGGTATCACTGACTGAAGAGGCCAGAAAAGCATACAGAGATATGGTTGCTGCAATGGAACAGGAGCAGGCAGAAGAAGCCTTGAAGAATGTCAAGAAGGCACCTCATCATATGGGCCATTCTCGTAACCCTTCTGCAGCAAGTGCTATCTCATTCTGTAGTGTTATTTCTGAACCCATATCTGAAGTGAATGAGAAAGAATATGGTAAGTGTGCTAAAACTTATTTTTTTAACTAGAAGTTTGAATTTTCCAAATGATGCTTATTGCAAACTGTAGCCAGAAATACAGTATTTCTTCATAAATCACAGTGTTCTGCAATTTTCAGGGATAAGAGAAAATGGGTTAGACTTCAGGGACTTGTGTAAGCAATTTTTTTTTCTCTGAACTATATAAAAATAGTAATTCAAATTTCTAATCCTCAGAAGCATTAGTTACCTAACTCACATCAGTGGAGGTGTCTTCTCCAGTTTTATTGAACTGGTGTAGCACTGGTACCAAATGCAGAATTGATTATTATATGATTGAGGAAAAACTAATGACAGAGGGTAGGAACTAAATTATTGAGGTTTCTGAATAAAGGATATGTAGCTTAATTATTGAAACATGGCAGTGAGTGATTCTAGTGTGAGCAAAAGGAAGATTTATATAGCCAGTTGCTTAAGCCCAGATGACAGAGGGAATAAAAAGGAGAATGCTTGTTTGAAGTCAGACAACCTCTTTTTTTCAGTCTTATGGTGTATTAAAAAGAAAATAATCTTGGTTTTAATTAATTCTTTTTGTGGTGTCTTAGACTTATTTGTTAAACATTTTTCAAAAAATCCTTAAGCAGATGACTTAATACTATAGCAGTTTTCCGATTTTAAGTTATATTTGAGAGTAACCTCCTTGACCAGACTCACTGATACATCTGGTGCTTCCACAGTTTACACAGGAAACTAAGTGCACAAACTTTCAACTTTGTAATGTCTGGTTAAGGATACTGTGAAAACCTAAAAGTTATTCACAGCTCTTTCTGTTTTCTCTCTATTTCTCCCATTTTCTAGTTGAATTTTTTCTTGCAAGCATAGAATAATATTAAAATCATTAGCTCTTACTACTACTTAAACAGTTCTGGGGTGTTCAGGGAAAATTCTTTTTTGATAGAAAGAATTAATGTTTTCTATTTAAACTTCTTTTGAAACTTGTAGAAACAAACTGGAGAAATATGGTGGAAACATCTGATGGGTTAGAAACCTCTGAAAATGAGAGAGAATCCTCCTGCAAGACTGCGGCAGCAGAAAAAGCTGGTAACGGTCAAAGTGAAAAAGCCACTATTAATAAACAACCACCTTTGGCTACAACTGGCACTACCTCAGCAACAAATCATGGAAAAGCCACACCAGGTGACAAAGATGAGGTGAAACCAGATGACAATCTGGAATGGGCCTCACAGCAGAGTACAGAAACAGGATCACTGGATGGCAGCTGCCGAGATCTTTTGAATTCTTCCATGACCAGTACCACCAGTACTCTTGTACCAGGAATGCTAGAAGAGGAGGAAGAGGAGGAGGAGGAAGATGATGAGGATTATGCCCATGAACCAATCTCTGCAGAGGTTCAGCTTAACAGCAGAATTGAATCTTGGGTTTCAGAGACCCAGAGAACTATGGAGACTCTTCAGCTTGGGAAGACCCTTAGCGGTGCTGAAGACAACACAGAACAAAGTGAAGAGGAAGAATTAGAGACTTCTGAGCAGGCTGATCCAGTCACTGATGGTGAGGAATGGACAAATGATAAGCACGCAAGTACCACTCAACACAAACCCACAATTTGCAGCTCTTTGAGTAAAGAACACACAGATTCCATCTATATGCCGTAAAAAAATAAGCAGGAACTCAGGAACTTTTTAGAAATAATATTAAAACTAACTGTTGTAAAGGTTGCAGCCATTATTTCGTACGCTTCATCTCAACATTTTGCACTGTTAAACATTTAATATGTGTATTTAATTCACAACAATATTTTTGTAGTTGTCTGTTACTTGATTTAAGAACTAACTTAGCTTTTAATCAGTCTCTTTTTCCCAGAATAGAAACTGTGGATAATTTGTCATTAAGTATTCATGTGATCTTTTGTAAAAGGAAACATCTTGTAACTGATCAGTTTTAAGCAACATTCATTAAGATGTGACCATTTAGCTCATTTTCACACAGATAACCTATGTTAAGACTGACAAATGACCAACCCTTTACATTGGTGTTATGCTGTTATGCCAGGCACATCAGTGTATTTGGCTGTGATTTTTCTGATTCCATCTAGAAGTAAAATTTTAGTTTTCTTCAAAGAAAAGCTGTAAAACCCCATTTGCAGTCTTAATGCAAAGTAAATAGTAGAGAAATCTATGCATGATTCTTATGCCAAGATGTAGCTTTTTAAGTTGGTCTCGATGAATGCATCATTAAAGAGCTGGTGATAGTTGAGATGGTTACAATAAGCTACAACAACTTTGATTCCAGAAAAGCTTTAAACCAGAGGGATATAATTAATATTTTGGGTTGTGGGTTTTGTGTGGTGGTTTTGTTTTGTTTTTTTCAAGGTGAAAATATGGCATTAAAAAACAGCAAAGAAAACAAAAATTCTTCATTTCTCTCCACAGTTGCTGTCTGCCAAACCACACAAAGTGAATCACTAACCATAATGTCTATCCAGGGCTCTTAGTAAACTGATGACTTCCTCTTTCTCCTGTCACTTACCTCAGGAATGCTGTTTTGCATATTGTAACCTACAGAACATTGCAAAAAGCAAGAATAATCCTTTAGCAGCAGGTGTGAACAATGTGGTGGCTCAGTGTATCTACACATTCATCTGCACGCTCTGATCTTGGCCACCCCTGTGTTGAGTTCAGGGTGTATCTTAACAATTCTTACTCAAAATTTGACCTCTCTTTGTTCTTGCAGTTGTAGCAGCTTTGGGAGTTGATCTCTAGAGTAGAAAAGGAAGTCGTTTTCCAGGAAAGGAGGAAGTGCCCTGTAGTATGGGGAGGTATTTCAGTGGTTCTGAGGTGAAAGAAGAAAAATATGCCCTCTCTGAAGCATACATGTTGCTGGAGAATTGTTCCATGTGTTCTGGATATTTAAGCAAAATCCATTAACTAATAATGAATTCATTTTAGGTTGAAGATGGAGTATGTGTCTAAACACTGCATGTAAGGAGTATATTTTCCACTTTTGTCTTATATTGGCAAGGGAAGTACTGAAACTGCCAGCAGCAGGAGCTTCACTACAGGAGTAGCCAAAGAGTAACTCACATGAGTAACACTTTCATAGTAAATGTATGTTTCTTTTAATTTCACTTCCTTTTTCTTGATCACTTGTATCAAAATGCATAAAAATCCTCTGGGTAGGCTGAAAAAAAACCAGCCCACAAGAAATGGATAGCTTAGTTAGGTATTTAATCCACGCATATTAATATGGGACCAATGCTTATAGTATTAGTGATGCTGGCATTTTAAGTTGCACTGGGAAAATAAGACTCCAGGTTTAGAAATCATCTACCCCTGGGTTTTTTGGATGCTAATGAATATAATAGAAACTGTGTGTATTATGTAAATAATGCTTTGATAGGCATAGCAAATGCTATGTAGATAAGCAGTATAGAGAGCTGCTAGGACAAATGGCTGTTCTGTCACGTTCTTAGTTCCTTAATGTAATCTTCCTAGATGTTACAACAGGCATTTTATAGGAAAACAAAGACTAAGGAATGATGCCTCCTGAATGTTAAACCTTTTACTGTATGTAAAATGGCAGATTTCTACCATCTGTATGTTTTGAATGAGTTTTTGCTTTAGGAAATGATAAGTGTTTGAACTGCTGACAAGCAAAACTTGCCCTTGGATGTGTAAGCACGTCTCGACACCAGCCGAGATCCATGTATGCACTGAGGGCAAAACTTCACCAGAACATCAGAAAAACAAAGGTGTTTGTAATTTTTCCTTCTGCTTTTTCAGTGCCAGTGATTCAAATAACTTTTGATCTTGAAGTACGAACATCAAAGGCGCATCTTTTTATATGTCTTTTCTGAACTTGGACTGTCATTTTAAAATTTTCTGACGTTTGTATCAAAGAAGTCTTGTAATATTCAGCCCACTATTTAACTGCAGTTTTGCTACAGGTTTAATAGAGTTCTTGAAGGTGATACAGCACTTCTAATATCTCTCAATTTGCCAGCAAATAAGGAACTAATCTCTTTTTCAAATGTGGCAGATCACCCTTAGAGGAGCAAACTGAAACTGAGTACAGGAAACTGGTTTTAGTGCTTCCTTTTGATAAGCTGGGAATGAGCAATAACTCTGAGAAAGAAATTGCAATTCCTGTGGGAGTGATCCATTTGCATCTAAAATTAGGAAAGTTCCTTGCCACTTGAAGCACTTGAAGAGAGTATCTCACTGTGGTAATTTTGATTCTGTTATCACCAGAATTTAGAAAGAAAGTCTACAAATGTTTTACAATACCATGATTATTTTTTTTTTACAAGTAGCTGAATTTCTATTTCAGTATCAAGGTGTGCAGTGTACTATACAGGTTGTTACTGTCCCCAGGAAGAGGTGTTTCTGTAGTTACAGGTGTATAGATATTTTTGTTGTGAAAATGATTTTGGAAAACAAATCTACTTAAGACATTCTTTGTAGAAATTATTTCACCACTTAATTTATCTGGTAAAATCCAAACTAATGTATCTGTGGTAGGGGTAGGGATCTTTAAATCTGGTAGAGGTGTCTATGTATACAGCCTATTTATATGAATACTTTCAGTATCTCTGTCAAAGTAAGTGGATTACAAATATATAAAAGGGAAAAATCTGAAGAACTTTGTCCTTAGATGGACCAAGTAACAATGTCTGAGTATGGTTAGGGACCTGATCCTGCGAGCACGTGCTTAAGAGCATTAGTTCCACTGGCTTAAATCGATGGCCTGTTTATCTGCTTAAGTTGTGCGCAGGTAGTTGTAAGACTGGAGCTAAACAATGACAGGGGGTATTGACCTGTGTTTTAAAAACTTATTATAGAAAATGTTCAGTAATGCACTTGTTGGTGTTCTTCTGGTAAAGATAAGAGGTGTCTTTATGCTTATTTGGGTGGGTGGGAGCTTACACAATGTGATTCTGTCCGGTTCTTTAACACAAGCTTCAATTTTAATAATGTTACTTTAAATACACATGTAAAAAGTATTATTGTTTGAAAAGCTGCTGTTTGCTGAACTGTCATTAAGTATTTCCTGTGAAGTTGTGCCAACTAATGAAAGTTTACCGAGTTGATGTCAACGTTAGCTATTTAAAAATTGGACATGACAATTTGTTAATGAAACAAAAACCAGCAGAAGTAAGCCATAGAAACATGTAACGTGGGTCTGCTACCCGCCCTGCCACACGTAAGGAAATACAAGAATGTCAAACCCAAAACTTCCTCACCAATGAATGATAAAGCCGAAAGTAGAAACCCAGTTGGCACAGCCCACCTTCTAAATGTTGATAAATAGTTCATATATTTTACTTTTAAATAGATTCAACTAAGGAAAGCTGTTTAATCTTTAATGTCTTAAAATTTATAGTAATATTTAGGTTAAAGCAGTAGAAAAATCATTACGAAATACAATATGAAGGGTTTTGTTCCATTTCTTTTTTGCTGTATGAAGGATAATTGTTCTGTCTACCGTACTTTTTGGAGTAATAACAGCTTTTTTGCACTATGTAAATACTAGTGGGGAATTCTTCCATAACTAATAAAAATGATTGTAGAAATTTACAGCTTTATTCCTGTGATATGTGTGTTCACAGCTACTTCACGCTGGGTTTGTTTGCAGACGCTGCCCTGGCACTACGGGAGGTGAAGGTCTGTGTTACACCGTACTTGGCCACAGGGTGGAGAAGCCATGTGGGGGCTACTGGCCTCGGCCCCAGCGCAGGGAGCTGAGCCCTCCAGTCACCCAGACTGAATGGTGACTGCCAGGGAGGCTGAAGAGAAAAACGCGGTTAGCAGAGGGATTCTCATGATAGAGCCCGGTCCCTTTCATCATACATCTGCGTGATGACTGGAAGAACACAGAAAAAACTGCCAGAGACCATAAGGCTGAGTTAGGCCCACAATATTTTATTGTGAGGGTGGTGAGGTGCTGGCACAGGTTGCCCAGAGAAGCTGTCGCTGTCCCATCCCTGGCAGTGTTCAAGGCCAGGCAGAATGGGGCTTGGAGTAACCTGGCCTACTGGAAGGTGTCTCAGCCTGTGTCAGTGCATTTGGAGCTAGATGTGAGCTTTAAGGTTCCTTCTAAGCCAGACCTGGCTGTGAGTCTATTGAATTGGAAAGAACATTTTACTTAAGAGCAAGTGGGCAGGAATAATCACAGCACCTCCAAAAACCAGGATTTCTTGCATGCTGCTAATACACAGTAGTGCAAGTTGGCCTGCCTTTATTGTTATCCTGATGGATGAAGTCACCTCTGGAAAATAACATGAAGTTCTCCAGTGACTCACTGGTAACTGCTTACACTTCCGTGGCTCTAGTAACAGTGTCATTAACTGGTTTTGCAACTCCCACGTGTGAGAATATTTGTAGCAATTCATAAAGGATACAGCTTCATCCTGTAATTTTGAATTTTCTATTTATGTGCCTTAACTTTGTGTTTCAGTTCTGCTATTGCAGTTGTCTTCTGCTGAAAGTGCTTCTGTTACAAACCTTACTCTGTATGTGCTATCACTTGTACCACAATTACTCCTCATGTCTGGGTTTTGCCTGTGTCTTCACCTGGCTAGAGTTTTGGAAAGAACCAAAAAGAAGGTGGCACCGTGTGACTTGAGCTATGGAAATGACAAGAATATTTATTACTCCAAAGCCTTACAAACTGAATTCTCCATTTCTTCATGGCTAAAGAACCATGAACCATTTTGTAGTGCTCCTGAGGAGTGTTCCTTGCCTCTAGGGAGAGTTTTGTAAAAGATGCACACCCACCACAAGAACAAAATTGCTCCCACTATTGCTGCACTGAAGGTCACGAGAGGTTGTGAATCTGCATGTCTGTAATGTGCAGAGAGACCCCTGCTAGTTAACCTGTACTATTCATGCAACAAGTACTGCTCTTAGGACTTGCTTTCAGTTTTTTAGGATCCCTGTGTGTAAAAGAGAGGAATTTAAAAAACAAAAATAGTGCTTTTGTTGTTGTTCAATAATGCCTTAAAAAAGCCCACATGAATCCCTAAAGATGATGCAGGTGAAGTCTGTTGACCTTTTGGGCTCTTTTGAGTTAGCAAACTGTACAAAATACAGGGTGACCAAAGCTGGAATGTACTTCCTGGCAACAGCTCCAGGACACTGCTGTGCTCGTAGCTGCTGGATCCCTGTTTCACACTAGTGGTCGGTGAGTGCTCTTGGAGGTGGATGTGGGTGGGTGTCCATCTGGGCACTGTCTAAAGTGCCTGGCTCTAGCTGGTGTTTTCCAAGGATAGTACTTTGAGTAAAGAGGAATTTAGCAAAATGGAATTTAGCTGATAACAGACTTGCTCTTGTATGAAAGGAAACTGGGGAAGGGTGCGGAGTAAACTACGTTTCCTACGGTTATCCGTGTGGCAACCATTAGTAGTTGGGTTTCCCTGGAGGCTGCTGCAGCAGCTCCTGCAGGCAGTGGTTCCATCAGTGTTTGTGGGGAAAGTTAATGGGTGTCCACACTAAATTCAAAAGAACTTTGTCATTCTATAAGGCTTAATGCCCCTATAGTAGGTTACTCATTTCTTGCAGAGTTATAAAGTAATAATAAACATTACTCCATGCTTGTGGGGGTTGTTTACACTTTCCAAAAGAACTGCAGTAAAAGTTTTGCAGCATCTTTGAGGGGAAAAAACCCTAAACATAAGTTATTTGGATCATTAAACTCATTATAATTGATTTCTTGCAATGGAAGGGTACATCTTCAGATGGATTCTGCCCATGAGAGTATAATTTCAAACTAATGGAGGGTTGCCAGCTGCAGTTGAGAAGGTAAGTGTCCCTTCTGCTATCGACTGTCTTGAGGAGTAGGTGAGCACTGGAGAGGCAAGGATATTTGGCAAAAAGGCTGTGTGGAGCAAGAACTGGAGGAAGCTCTTGCAATGCCTTCCTTATGGAGGAATGTTGATTGTAGAGGAAGAGCACATTGACAAAAGTAAAGCAATCAGAGGTGCCCCAATGTCAAGGTTTCCTTTCTGATTTATTACAGCCAAGTTAAAGGCAAGCGTCTACAGATGGAAGGAGGAGATGGTCAGTGAGGGTATATCCTTCAGTGTTTCCTTGGGTCTCTTCTGCACAGCTAAGGAGACACTGGGAGAAGTTCAGCTGTGTTGTGAGATTTATTCTCTTCAAATATATCCTAGTGGACTGCTCTATAAAAATATAGCTTGAAGCTGAAATGCAGGAAAGGATGTTCCCTGCCTGCTACTGCATGGATACCGAGCGCTTGATGCCATTGAAGTGTGACTGCTTCCAACTTCCTTTTGAGCTGATGGTAATTTTGTGGGGCTGTTGCTGAAACTTGTTTCATGTGGTGGGTAATTCTGCACAGATGAAGCTGGAGGCTACTTTTAGGCTGAAATTTGTCTCTGTATCCTTCCTGCTGTGGAGCTGTGCTCAAAGCCAGAGCCAGCTTTGAGCACATCAGGTACCGGATGCTTCATCTGCAGTTGCTTCCAGCACTTTGTGGTACAATGGACATTGGATGATGCTGGGTTTTGCTCATGACCACTTGGCCTCCTTGCAAGCAATGCTGAGGCAAGCCAGCAAGTGCTGCTGAATGTGTCTTTAGGCTCTTAGCATGCAGCTCTCCTTTCAGAAAGCAGCGGTTAGGGCAATGTTGTTTTGTGACAGCTTGCAGCAGCTCTGACTAGCTGTGATGTGGTCAGGACATCCTTGTTGAGGCCCAGGGGCTGGTATCATCCACCTCACAGGAGGGACAGCTGTGGGGTCCCCCATGCTGTTTCCCTCCTCCAGTGTTCAGCTTTTGCCTCTTCTTAAGTGCTGAGATAGGCTGAAGCACATGGGGTTTATGTTTGATGACTGCTTTTTCTCAGAGGTGCAAGCACTGGCTTTGTGCTGGCTGTTGAGCAACCTTCTGGCTCTGAATTTTGGGCCCTTGCTCAGGAATTTCCACCTTACCGCTCTTCCCCTGTGCTATGGGGGCTCTCTTTGTGGAAAAGGCAAAGCCCAGCAGTATTTGAAGAAGGTGGCCATGTTGCCAGGCAAAGAGGAGACGAAAAGGGAGGACATGCAGTATGTCTAGGCTAGCCCTGCTGCATGCCATGCTGGGTCCTTCTATGCCCATGCTCAGCTGCAGGGATGGGTCCTTTGCCCAGGCCAGCCCTGTATTCTGCTGGCTGGTAGCTGTGGGTTTGGACAAAGCAATGTTGTGAATGGTTAAACTGGGCTGAGCAAAACACAGCGTGGTGCCGAGAAGGAGCATTACAACTTGTCTGTAAGTCACCCTGGGACTTGTTTTCTGGGATTAGCACTGTTGGATGCTTCAGAGATAGAACAGGAGAAAAGCAGTGTCAGTCTAATCTCTGACTCTGCTTTTATATCCAGGGTTGTGCTTTTGTCCTTCTGAAACCCCTTAGCTCTCACCTCCTGAAAAGCAGGTGGGCTGCAGTTGTCAAATACACCTAGTTTTAACTCATTCAGAACAAGGGAAAGGTACCTGTGGGAGATAAACCAGTGACAATGATTCAGTGTGTGGGAAAATAAATTGCTCTCATTTAAAATGAAGCAGTGGCTGTGCATGACTTCCGTTAGTGCAAATAAGGTGCTCCAGTGCTTCCTGTAAGCACCTGACACCACACTGCTGGTTATGGGGCTTTCCTGCTGTTCTGTAGCACTTTGCTGATTTCTACCAGCATCAGCCAGGCATGTCAATGAGGAAGGAAGGCAGATCAGCTCTCTGCACCTCAGCATAAATTAATGCTGCTGTTGCTATTTATACAGGAAAAAATTCCCCCGTTTACTCTATGTTTTAACAGAAGGGCTGAGCTCTGTAATGCTGTTTGCAAGGAGCACAAACAGCTTCCTCTGGGCTCCTGCAGGAGTGCAACTGCTTCTCGGATGTACTCTGGGTGGGCGACAGCTCTGCTCCCTGTGCTGCCCACACGTGCTCCTCGTGTGACTGATAAGTTCGCTGCTCTCTTCTACATTGGTCCCCAATCTGCCTTCAGCTCTCCAGCTGCCAGCAAGTGCCACATCTGTGTCTTTGTGTCCCTGTATTTGCTTTCCCTGGCCCCTGTGCTGCAAAGGGAGGGTAGCACGGCAGTGTTAACTGCCTGCTAGACCTGTGGTCTCACAGCTCCAGATCAGAAGTGGTGTCACTCCCAAGGGTGCCTGGGGCTGGCACCACCCAGCCACAAAGGCTCCCCGGGGTGATACTGCAGACATGGCTGTTGCTACCTTACCTCCTTTAAAGGGGTGTTAGAGATGGCTGCAGCTGGTTAACTGCTTGCTCCTGCTCATATGTAATGGTGCTGCCCTGTCAGAGTGGTTACACCTGACAAAGCTCCTGTCCCCTGTGACAGAACACCAGTGGGGTCACACCAGTTCTTCATGCGGTATATTTGAGGCTGAGAGACTGTTTGTAGCTGTAAACAGGGTATGATGGAGGGTTTGGTGTGATGGGGCCAGTAACACAGCGAATGAGGGAGGTTTCAGTTTATAACTGTGCACAAGAAAGGCGTTCCCACATAGCCTGAGAAAACAGGCATGGCACAGCCCTTCGGCAGCACACACTGTCACATGTCAGCACCATGTGAGGGGCAGAATGACTTCTCCCTGTGTCTTGCTGGGTGGGCAGCAAGCGTGGTGGCTCCCTGGGCCCTGAGAGCAACTGGGAACTCGAGCTGTGAGCAAGAAACACAGGCTCCTTTTAGGCAGCACAGAAGGCTGTAGGCTTGGTTTCACCAGTGCTTAAAGGAGCTTTGTTCTCTGTGCTGGTCAAAGGCCGATTTCCCAGTATCTTAAACAGAAATCTTGGTTTTAGCCTTGAGAAGAAAGCTCTTTAATTCACAAAGGCATGGCATTTTTCTTTTCCCTCCTCTTCCTCCCCACAATGGCTACTATGCCTTGGACAATGCTGTTCTTTGCTGGGTTCTGTTCTCGAGCTTGTATTTTTTGATCGTTGCTGAAAGCAGAGCTTGTCACAATTGCATTTTTCTCTGGAACTTGCTGTAAAACACCAGCTATTCTTCACCTCCCACATTGTAATCATGCTTGCTGGTGCCGGTGAGCCGAGGAGGGCTGGTTAATGTACTGGCTTCCCTCTAGAGAGCGAAAAGCCCCTCTGGCACCTGTGACAGGCAACAACACTTCACCATGAGGCAGCGGGTGCTGGTGCCATGCAGGGCTCCAGCTGCAGCCGTTGAGTGCTTAGGGAAGGACAGGCTGATGCACAACTGTTTCTTTTTCTTGAAAATGTTCCCTTTCACCACATCACTGGTTTAAAGCCAATCCTGTTATCCCTTTTCACCTGCCAGCTCTCTTAGCTGCTGTGGGACACAGCGGGGATTGCATCTGCTGCAGAGCTGCAAGGGACCTGTCTGCCCCTTTTCTTACTTGCACAGGTAAGGACAGCTCAAATTGCCTCATGAGGGATGTGCAGCTGACAGGAGGGCTCAGGAGATGAGGACAGGCCAGGGGCAGCCCACAGCCATGAACCTTAGTAAGGTATGGGGGAGCACCCTGGTTACCAAGCCGCCCTTTGCCAGTGCTGTCATCTCCACCAAGGGGCTGCTGTAAGGCAGGAAGACCCTCACCGTGTGCTTAGAGGTGGGAAGGACACTAAGGCTGATCTCACAGGAAGGGCAGGTTTGTTTTGCCTGGTTGCATGTTTTTCATGGCAGTAAAAACAGAAACCAGGGATGTCTCCCAGGACAGGAGCTTGGGGCATCAACATCTCCCTGAGCCCTGGTCCTTGTTGTCCCTTTCATGGTAAATACAGCCTGCGCCACCTCCAGTCACTCCTCCTCACCAGTTGAGGACACCGTGGCCTCCCCATTCCATCCTGGATATTTCCTCCAGCCCTCTTGATGCCATGTTCTAGCACGGCATCAAAATGAAAGAGTTAAGTAAAATGTTAATGCTTGGAGAATTTCTGTGCCTTATGTACAATCAATAGTGCTGCTAGTCACTGCTGAACATTTTCTATCCTTTTGTGCTCAAAGCTGTTGTTAAAGCTTCACAAGACATTAGTCACTCCTTGTAACTTGTGCCTGGTCCAGGTTTTGCCTTTGGGTTTGATTCTGGAAGCAGTCTGAGCCCGCAAGGGTTCATTCAAAAGCAGCCGCTTCCTCTGAGCCAGATTTCACTAGCTGGGTTGGGGAGGTGGTGTCCCTGCTTTACTGCAGAAACCATTGCATCTTTTAGGATTTTAGGATGTCATTCTATTCTGTTCCATTCTAATCTATTCTATTTCATGAAATAGAGAAAAGGAGAAAAAACCAGCAGTGTCTGTGCTGATCTCCCTCCAGCGCTGTGCCCATGGCTTCTCCCCAGGCACCGGCAGCCCCTCCACAGCACTGCCTGTGAGGAGAGCACGAGGCCGGCGCCTCTGGGAGCGCGGGGTACGTGAACGCGGTCTTTAAAAGCTACGGTGAGGAAACACTCAGCGGAGGGCGGCAAGGGAGGCCGCTGGGCCGCCTCCGGGCCAGACCCCCTTCCTGCTGCGTTTCACTTCCCGCCGTGCCGCCCAAGGCGTCGAAGCCGCACATGGAGCCGCGGTAACTCGTGCCGAGGGACCAGATCTTCGCACTGAGGGACCAGATCTTCGCACTGAGGGACCAGATCTTCGCACTGAGGGACCAGATCTTCGCACTGAGGGAAACAAACCCGGGGCGCTTTTTCCGCTGCGTGAGGTAAGGCAGAGCCAAAGGCGGGCGCCGAGCTGCAGAGCCAGAGGCACCCGGACCTGCGCCTGCCCCAGCCCCTGCCGTGGGGGCACCGCAGCCCTTGGCTCCGGCAGCGGAGGACTGAGGAGAAGGAAGGGGGGAGCCGGTCCCGCCGCCGAGAGGGGCTTGTGCGGGCACTGAGGCCCCACCGTGAGGGTCCCGGTCCCGGTCCCGCTCCCCCGCCCCGCTCCCCGCGCTCCCAGGGCGCGTGAGCTGGCGGCGGGCGGCGATTGGCTGCGAGGAGCACCCCGGGGGCCGCCGGGCCGCGGCCGCCCGCCGAGCGCCATTCACGGCGCTGCCCGCCCGCACGCGCCGAGCCTCATTCACAAAAAAAAGACCCAACTTCATTCATAAAAGCGGCGGCGGGGCCCGGCGCGCTGGGGGCGGTTCGGGGGCCGCCGCTGCTGCCCCGCGGCTCGGGGCGCTCCGCCCGGTGTGCATCGCGGTGCTGAAGGGCTTCCCGGCGGGAGCGAGCGGGGCTGACGCCGCCGGCGCTGCCCCCAGTTCATCTTCAGATAGCGGGGCTGCTCCTGACGGCCGGAGGAGCGGCGCAGCGCAGCGCGGGGATGCTCTCCGCCTCCGGGGCAGCCGGCGGTGGGAATGCCGAGGGCTGGGCACCTCACTGCGCTCTTCCCGGTCTGCGTTGGCGATCGTAGCTCTCTCTTCTTCTGCTTTGCGTGGAAAATGCTTGAGCTTTTGCTGCAGCCAGGACTCCGCGATTGACGATGCTCCGACTGTGAGTCCTCAGAGCTAGGTGGGATTTAGTGCCTGGTGCGAGGCAGAAATGAAGGCAAGTTTGGATAGTGGCTCTTCGGCTTAAGCTGCTGTACCACTGATGTGCTTTCCTGCGTGCTGCTTTTCTTACTGTTTGCAAAATACCAGATGTCCATTCAGTTTTAAACCTTGTCCATTGAAGAGAATAAACCACTCAAGAGGGAGTCAGTAACAACATCCACTAGGTTTCTGTTTTTAAAATTGTTTGACTTTCCTGGTTTCCGTATAATTTATCTACAAGAGCCAATTTATGCAAGACTATCCAGTTACAGACCTGCCAAGGCTATGAGAGAACGCAGCCAGCACAGCCTCGGTGGACACGTCCTGTATGTAGGGTTATTCCGATATCCAGGAATGCTGCACAGAGCTAAGTATAGCCGATTCAGGAATGACTCGATAACATCCCTTGATGAAGGTACGCAAAATACATCTTTAAATATTAAAGGTTCTTCCTCCTCTTCCCATTCTTCATCACCTAATTTACTGGCGGAAGATGTCTCCTTGGGGCCACAGGACACCTGCAGCACCCTGTGCACACTGATCCCCCGCATGGCTAACATTAAACTTGCCAACCCGTCAAATCTGCCGGGGCTGAAAAGCTTCTGTTTGGGAATGAAAGAGGTGCCAAGGATTAAACTCACGGAGTGCGTTACCATCCCAAGCAGCCCAACCTCGCCTGAGATCAGCTGCCTGTCGGCCTCTTACCCACAGCCTGGCCTGGACAAGTTGGCCCTAATCCCAAAGGCAGCGGGTGACTGTGCCGTGCGGGGAGCAGAGGAGGCTGCTCCCGTGGGCAGGCAGGACAGGAGCCTTGCACACAGCCGTGAAAGCGTGGGGGAGCCGGGAACAACCTACAGCGTGCGGGTGAGTACTTCTCATGGGGTTTCCATTCTCTGACAGGGCAAACTGCTCAGGTGGCTGCAGGGTGACCTCCGTGTTTCCAATCCTGAAGTCAGTGCCCCAAAACACTGACTTCTCCCATGTATTTCCCGTTTCTTGGTGTATGTAGGGCTGTGGTGTCTAACAGAGGGAGTTAAAAGGACCACAGGCACTCCCAGAGGTAATACAACATCCATTTCCAAAACACTATCTTTAGACTCTCTGAGGAGTAGCTGAGCTGCAATTCAAACAGGGGTTACTCTGGCCTGAAATGCATATTGGAGGGAGAAGGAGGCCCATGAAAAGGGCTTCCCATCCCTTACAGAGCAGCTCCCAGGCACTAGGTGCAGGCTGGTCCATGTCACGGTCATATTTGTCATGGAGGGTGTGGGAGACATGCTGGGCCCACTGCTGCTGCTAGCAGCATCTCTCCCCCATGCCTCATGCCCTCGGAGTTGAACAGGCAGGATCCCAAAGCTGCCCTCCTCTGAAGCTGTAGGGCTGATTTTCTTGGTAATGATGATGTACAGAAACCCCTCCATATTTCTGCAGAAGACACCCTGAAATAGCCTTTCCTGGTATTTGTCGTGTTGTGAGCCAGGGTTGATGGGTATCATCTTCTAATTAGCAGTCAGTGGCTGAGAGGAGACTGCTTTTGCTCCCTCCACACCTGCCACACCTGGCAGCTTTCTCATTTTCTTTTCCTCTGCTTTTCTATGGCCAAACCTCACCATTTGGTAGTCTTTGCTTCCTTCTCTGTGCTCTGAATCTCTGACCCTGTACATTTTAGTGCTTATGTTTCACCTGTCAAAAGCAATCCCAGGCAAAACCTGCCTGCTGCTTGCATGGAGGGAGCCAGTGCAGACCATGGGGAAATAGCAGAGAAAGCAGTCTAAACCTGCTTCAGAAATACTGATGTAATGGCTGGTCTGGCCAAGAGCTCCTGCAGCTCTCATAGTCCTCATGCCTGTCTCTGGCTACAAGGAGGACCTCAGGAATGAGCTGTACAGGGGGTTATTAACCAACATCTGTTTCTCCTGGTGGGCTGCAGGCAGAGTGGTAAGAGTATGGGTGTGTGTAAGCTCTGTTTGGTGTAAAAGAGGTATCAAAATGTGTCAGCAGGAGTAAAATAGCTATAAGACTTGCAAAATCTGTGTTTCCTTTGTGATGTTTCACAAGCAGGAAAGCCTAAAGAAAGGTGCAAGGCCAAGAAGAATCAGTCACTTTCCAAATGCAGCAGGAGGGCACACAAGCCAGAGGAGGGAAGAGTTACCTGGGGAAATAGCTGTGTTCACCTTTCCCCAGGCAGGAATGAGATGTCTGCCTGGCATCCAGCAGTGATAGCACAGCTGGTTTGATGGGATGTTGGCTGAAAAGTGATGGTGTCCCAGCATGGCACCAGCTGCTGTGAGTGGAGCCACAGGAAGCCTGGAACATTCACCTGGGATGCAGCAGGTGGAGGGAGAGGAAGCACAATATGTGTGTTCTCTTTAAATTCTAGTACTAATGTGAGCAGCTGAGGTTTTGACACCAGCAAACTGCTAAGACAGATGAATGAGCATGTACGCTGTGGCTTAAGGTGGCAGTGAAGGGGCCACTGCATCTCCAGGTGCTGCACTCTCGGCCTGTGCTGGTGGATGGTGTTGTGATCTGTGCTGCCAATGCAGTGCAGCTCATGAGTAAGACCTTGAGGTACCTATAGAGATTCAAGTACTGGAATGCTAATGCCAGAGGCACACTTAAAGGATTCAGTTTTTGACAAGGGGAAGAGATGATGAAACCCAGGGGGAATTTCCCAGGTTTCTGTTTGTGGCCCAGTGCCGAGAGCAAGAAGCACCGAGGTGTCACCCACTGGGGAGCACGTGAGCAAGAAAGAAGAAAAAAAGAGAAAGACTTGATGGGAAGGTTATATGAAATGGGGAAGGGCTCATCACCTCCTGCTGCTCCCCAGGTTCTATTTCATAGAATCACAGAATGGTTTGGGTTGGAAAGGACCTTAAAGCTCATCCAGTTCCAACCCCCTGCCATGGACAGGGACACCTTCCACTAGACTAGGTTGCTTCAAGCCCTGTCCAGCCTGGCCTTGAACACTGCCAGGGATGGGGTAGCCACAGCTTCTATGGGCACCCTGTGCCAGGGTCTCATCACCCTCATAGTGAGTTTGTAGTATGTTTTTTTTTGGAATCAGCCCATTTCACTGGGAATGTCTCTGAGGAGCCTCCCAGCACAAACAGGATGTTTTCCTGCATCTCCCCTCTACTGTTGCTCCTGCGTCTGTGCCTGCAAGAGCCAGCCCCAGGAGAGCTGCAACAGCATTGCTGATGTGTCCTGCCCAATCTCTTGTTTGTTTTTTTCAACTTTTAATTACAAGCAGGTTGGTAAATATGCAGCCTGGGGGTTTGGGGGCTTCAGCATCAGAGCATGGGCAAGGTGCTCATTTCCCCAGGGACCACGAGGCTTCTCTGGGAGCTGGTGATGAAGCCTCAGAAGGGTTGGGAAGCAGCTAAGGGCACAGGGCTGCAGCATGGTGGCTGGAACATGGTGCAGGGGGAAGGTCTTGCCTGGAGGCAAAGAGGGGCTGAGACATTGAGGGGCTGGGCAACTGTGGGAGCTGCTCCCAGTTCTTACCCCGTGGCCTTTGCCCTTCTTTCTGTGGCATTTGGAGATGCCTCCTATCCCTGTGAAGTTTCTTGTGCCCTGTTAAGGTATGGGATGGTTGGGATCTCCACAGAGACCATTTTACAAGGAAAGTCAGGTCCATATTACACGGACTGCTGCTGCCAGAAATCTTTGGCCTTAAAAGCTTAATTGGAGTCTGAAGAGGATTTGACACTTATGTGGAGAGGATCCACAGTTATTTTAGAGTCAATAATATGGTGAAGTAATGAAATGCCTTAAGGCAGAAGCTGGAGTTGAGGCAGGGATTGTCTTTCTGGGGTTGATATAGGAAGGTGATGCAGGGGGAAATCAGCTTTGGCCGTGTGATTGGTGGTGACAGGGCACCTGTGTCAGAGCTGTGTGTCACTTGGGCTCTGGTGAGGAAGCCAAGACACATATCGGCAGCTGTTCCCTGAGATGCTCATCAGAATAACAGAGAGCCTGAGTCTTAATACTTCAGTAAGAGCCTGGGCAGCTCTGATGCCCCACACTGTTACCTTTCAAAACATACTTTGTGTGCAGTTTGCTGCTGGATTTACAAGATGGATATTTACCTTGTCCTTGTTCATGTTCTACCTGCTACATGCCTTCCCACAGCGCTGCCTTCCGGAGCTCAGGTTGTCTCTAAGCAGTGCCCATAACAGCCACAGCACTCATGTCTCCTGCCAGTGTTCCTTATAGCTGTGACAAACCTGAGGAATATTGCAAGAATCACTTACCCTTGAGCCTCTCACTGCAAGACAGACACTGAGGTGCTGGAGCGGTCCAGAGAAGGGCAATGAAACTAGTAGAGGGTCTGGAGCACAAGTGTGATGAGGAGCAGCTGAGGGAACTGGGGTTGTTTATTCTGGTGAAAAGGAGGCTCAGGTGAGACCTTGTTGCTCTCTACAAGTACCTGAAAGGAGGCTGTAGTGAGGTGTGCTTTGGTCTTTTCTCCCTATTAACATGTGACAGGACAAGAAGAAATGGCCTCGAGTTGCACCAGGGGAGGTTTAGATTAGGTATCAGGAAACTTTTTTCATGGGCAGGGTTGCCAAGCATTGGGACAGGCTGTCCAGGGAAGTGGTGGAGTCAACATCTCTGGAGGCATTTAAAAGACGTAAAAAATCAGGTAGATGTGGCACTTAGGGACACTGTTTAGTGCTGGACTTGGCAGTGCTGGGTTAGTGATTGGACTAAATGATCTTAAAGGTCTTTTCCAACCTAAATGATTCTCTGATTCTGTGATTCCTATGGGTGAATCACTGGCTGTCATTCAAGCTGGAGCCACTAAGTGTGTTATGGCAGGGAATGAAATGAGATGTGGGTCCGGATTAGAGGGTGCCTGAAAAGCTTATTCACATGGGCTCTGCCTAGTGCCTTCACATCTCCTCCCACACAGTCCCTCATCCTGTTTGTCGTCACTCTCCATCATCTCTTGTAAATGGATGTGAAAAGATGTGTGCATCTTCAGTAACCACCCTGCTCTCCCCCACGTGGGGAAACAGCAGCCAGCCCCAGATCACCCTTTGGATACAAACACCAAGAGATGAAGCAGACCCTGGTGCTGATGCCCTCCCCAGCCTTGTGCAGGGAGACAGGGGACAGCTTTGCCCATGTTGCAGTTAGAGGAGCAGTTCCCCTTCCAGCAGGGCCATTGAGTCTCTCCTGTCCTTCTTGAGAGCTGTTGCTCGTCCTGGCAGGAGCTTTTGATCCTGCTGCCAGCAGATCAGTGGGTCCAGCATCCGGTTTCATTGGCCACGTCAAGTTTTCAGCACTCAGCTTATTTCAGTGCTGGCATTTTATTTTATCATAGGTAGCTGAATTGCTGAATTCTGCAGTTGTATCTGTGCTTGTTGTCCTGGGCAGGTTACAGCACCCTTGTGCCTGTGTCCAGCTTCCCCAGCTTTCCTCAGCAGCTCATTGAAGCCAAGTTGTGCTCCCTCTTTGGAAGGTGAAGCCCCTCCTTGGACACCACCTCTGAACCCTCGGTATCTCTATCACCATGTCACAAAGACAACCAGCAGACAGCTTAGGCTGGGGCAAGGGCTGTGCCCTGCTGCGGCTTCCCCTCCTGGAGTACTGGGCACACGAGAAGTCTCTGAGACTGGCATTGTCCTTGTCTGCTGCCTTCCCCTTTCTTTCCTATGCCACTTGTCAGACTCAGCTATGGAGGGGTTAATCTTTTCCTTGTTTATTTGTTAATCATTTTTTCTCCCTTGGAGACTGTTTTTTTGAATAGGCTTCTGGTACCCCATTGTCCTTTTATGTGCTCCATGGGCTCCTCTGCAGCTCTGTGACCCTGACTTCCTCTGCCTCAGTCCCGCAGGTCCCCCTGCCCCGGGCTCTGCTGGTTCTCTGTACCCTCCTGCTGAGATGTGACGGTTCAGCCATTACTAACCGTGCTGGTTGGGATAACCAACAGCAGCTAAAATAAATGAGGGATGCAGCAAGGTGCCATGTTAATGCACTTCCCTACTCAGGCTTTTAAAGACAAAAAAAAAGGTCTTTTGTGAATCATTGATAAGTTCAGCTTCACTCAGGGTCACTTATGCAAAAACCTAATATTGATTTTTCATCTTTGCTTAGAGTAGCTTCCCACGCATCTGTTCAGGATGCAGTGGGGACTCACTTACCAGCGTATGACTCACCTACTCCTCTGAATCTTCCTTTTTTCAAGGATAGAGGAGCAGCCAACTAGCTCACAGGATGTTTGACCTCATACCATAGGATCAGAGGTCACCACTGTGCTACAAGCTGAGGCTCTAGACATATTTGCGCATTTGCTTTGTTCCCGTTAAGCAGGAATATCTTTAACAAGTAAGAGAGATCTCAAAGTCATTAAATGTTCATTAGCAAAGCAGTTCTGCTAACCCTTCAGATTCTTATTGATGTCCTTCCAGGTCTCTGACCTAATTCTGGAGTTCTCCCAGGGGTTACATTGCTATCTGGAAGGAAACCAAAACAGGGATAATACAATTGTTGTGGAATCCCTGCTTGACTGCACACATAATGTTCTCTTTTTAACATACGCATTCGTTTCTGAGTGTCTCCAAAGCTGAAAGAGATACCCAAATCCACCCCCCTCTGAATGGCCCAGCAGAAAAATCAATTCACAGGCAAAGTGAGGCAGAGGAGGTAAATATGGTACCTTTCCTCTGTCTATTCAGAGCAAGAGGACCTGCATGGCCCTGCCTGGGATTTCCCAGTTGTCTGCTGTATCCCAGAGGCTTTGACTTCGTCACTGCAGCCCATGGGCACTGTGCGAGCACTGCAGGATGCTCCTGAAGTCCCTTTTCCCTCTGGGAGAATTCACTGTGGAAGAGGGGCATGCAGAGAGACCCAGACCTCTGCCAGCCTTGTGAAATGGGGAGATGTCTGAGTGCTTCAACAGCAAAGAGACGGATATCAACAGATATGCTGAAGGAATTAGGAATACATTTTGGGAGAGGTAAACTCAGTGGATAGACATATCCCAGCACACTTTGTTGAAATGAAAGTGTTCCATAAGTTAGTATATAGCATCAAAGGAGTCTGTGGGCTGACATGCCATCACATTCTTGATGTTTCTGAAAATTAGACTTATGCAGATCCCAAACAAGTACAGAAAAAGCCTTCAGCTCTGTCCCATGCAACAGAAATGTGGGAGTCAGCCTCTAATTTCAAGCAGGTCAGTTAATAGTGCAGGCTCTTAAGAGCTGTTGCTATGAGCTGCAATTGCAGCTCTACTTCCTTCATCTTCTGCAGAGGTTATTTGTCATCAGACGTGCAGCAGCATGGAGCCAGTGGTTTTCTTCATGCCTAGTAATGCCTCCCACTGCTCTGAAGGGACATTCAGCTCTTCAGCACAGGGGCTCCGAGTGTATTGGCCTCGCGCGGCTTCCAGAGGCCCTCTGCTCCCCGGGGGGAATTTCTCTCTAATGTGCATGTATTCCTTCCAGCTCAGTGCCACAGGCTGATCACTGAGAATAAGCAGAATTGGAAAAAAGAATGATTGGATTTTGTGTCCCCAGCAGGCTTTACCTTTTTTTATGCTTCGTTGTTGAAACCACTGGTATCTTTATTGCTCTTCTCTACACTTTTCAGTAAATAAAGCTATTTAGGAAGCAACCTTAGGATGGCTGATTTGATTTTCCATTTAGACTGTGGTTCTGCATATACTTAGTGGACTAAAATCACATTTGTTTCCTTCTGTAGCCTCCTCTTACCTGTATGCTAGATATTAACAAAGCCCTTTCTCTGTGTCTCTGCTCTTCCTAGTACATGGGCTGCATTGAAGTGCTGCAGTCAATGAGGTCCCTGGACTTTGGCACACGAACGCAAGTCACCAGGTAGGTGGTATCAAACTAAAATCCAGCCCAAGAATGAAAAAGCTGAGTGCTAATTTTTGTATGAAGCTAAGGGTGCACGCCAAGCTCTGAGACACTTTGAATAGCAGTTTCATGTTTTGGTTTTGTTTTGGGTTTTTTTTTTGTCCCAAGCGATGATTTGAATTATTTGATCATTACAATAGGCTTTTTGCACTGGAAAAGGAATTGTTTCAGCCACAGACCTTATTTCGCTCTCACTTCTTGTTCTGGATGCAGCAAGCCTCCCCCTGCAGCCTCACCACAGCGCAGGCATCCCCAGCTAGTTGGGTACTGGCAGCAGCCAGTCCATGCACCTGGGCTCAGCACTGCCCGCACAGCTCACCCAAGGCACAGGGTGGCCAAGACAGCGAGCCTGGGTGCTCACAAGCCTCCCAGCCACTCTGCTTCACACCTGATACAGAAAGTGCCATCTGTCCCCCAATCCAGCAAGGTCCTCTAGTGAGTTTTTATCAGATGTTATGACATTGCTTGACCCCATCTGCACCAAGGCCAG
This sequence comes from Pezoporus flaviventris, assembly GCF_033815535.1. Taxonomy (NCBI): domain Eukaryota; kingdom Metazoa; phylum Chordata; class Aves; order Psittaciformes; family Psittacidae; genus Pezoporus; species Pezoporus flaviventris. The sequence continues at coordinate 11,355,437 of NW_026892554.1, forward strand.
TGGAGTCACAAGGAAAACATGTTGAAATACAGCCATTACTGCAGGCCTAACTTTCCAGCCTGCAAATCAGAAAAAGATGAATGTTTCACTCTCAGCTACAACTGAATATGGTTTAAATATGAGATATTTTGTGGTCTTTAGTGAAGTTTGCAACTTCTGTTGCAGATTGCTGCTGGCTCTAGATTATCAGTATGTGCACTCAGGGGGCTGCTGAAATGTCCTGTCAGGAGCAAAAAAGCCCAGTTTTATTTTTATGTTGATCCTTGTTAAGTCTGTCAGTGAAGGAGTGTGTAAGTTACCAAAATAAGCATCCTCTTTCCATCTTGGAGCGCTGCGTGTGGCTGGGACGTACTTACAGTCCAGCAGCCAGGACTAGTGCTCTGTTGGGCAGCCCCAGCAACCACCCAGCACCTCCAAAGGATTTTTGGAGGGGTGGGTGAGTGCAGAGTATTTTGGCCTGGCTTTAGACATGTTCCCTCCTCCCCTCAGCTATTTTTCTGGCATGGTTCATGCTGAGGATGCCAGGAGTGTGGTTGAGGCTTCCTGCGCCTGCCCAACTCTTCCTTCGTGCTGGTGGATGATTTACAGATGCTCTTTTGCTTCCTCAAGTGTTTGTATCAAAGAAATTGTGGTTAAAGGAAAGGAACATGAAGAGATAAGTGTTACTTTGCTACCTATTGGCTCCCAGACTTACCAGCTAAAAGGAAGAAACAGAAAAAAATTGATTCCTTAAATGCCTGTATACTGCACTTGAAAGCTGCCCGATTTGTTTTGTATTTAAAATCAGTGGTTGTTGACATTTACAATCAGCATAAGCACACACTCACCCAGTTCCTGCATTTGTATATGGAGAAGTGCCTAGATACAAATATCCTTCCCTCAGCCTGGGTGTTTACCGATCAAAAAGAGCCATGTAGTACGCTTACCCAAAGCCATCAGCCTGGAGCATTCAGACAAAGCCACTGTTTTCTTCAACAGCCTCAGCGAGGTGATCTCCTGATTGCAAGACACAGAAGTATGTATTAGATGGTCTGTCTGGACAATAACGAGTATGAATTACTGTGTGACAAGAGCTTGCCACCTTAAATTTGGCCCAAATTAGCAAGGTTTTGTTAACGAGAGCTATGTGAAAACTTAACAATGGAAATATTTCCATCATCTAAAAAATATGCCAGTGCTGACCTTAATGGGCTGTTTTGTGCACGAGAAATTCAAAACTTAAACTGTTTGCAAACTGAATGCTGAAGTGCTGAGCTCATGCATGCAAACTTTAAGGTTTGATCGATTACAAGCTGACTGGAGCGAAGATAACACTGCTTATTCCCCTATTGTTCTCCCAGGGGAGTCAGTTTATAGACGGCATGCACAATGCACCAACCACAGAGTTACTGGAAACGATCCCATTTTAATCATCTGTGTTACTTGTACTGGGGGTAAAAAATATTTTTACTCCAATGGCATTTCACTAAACAAAGAGGCATCTTCTGTTTTAAAGTGATGTAGAAAAGGTCTCTGATTATGTCTGCTCCCTGCCTTGCTCTATGTGTATGTGCCTTCTTAGTCTCCTGATCTTTAAAATTAAAGATATTATTTACCTACCCCTTATGAATGTTGGAAAGATCAACAAACTCCTGCTTGCCAAAGTGCCGTGAGTGAGGAGTCAAAAGAGATGAGCATGGAGGATTTATGTTCTGGTTTCTTGCTGGACTTGCATTTCCAGTTGCTTACCAGGCACAGGGATGGGGAAGGCAGAAAACAGCCTCTCCAGTGCTATGAATGACCATGGGGTGCAGAGATACTGTATGGCCATCAGGCGGAATGACTGCAGCATAGCAAGGGAAGGGCCCAGGCGCTGAAGTGCTTTTCATCCTCAGCCCTCATGGCTGTGAGGTGAGGAGGCTGGCACAGGAGATTTCACTGCAGCAGGTTTCCCTTCCAGCTCTGCCATTGCCTGCCTGTGACCCAACTCACATGCTCTTAGGACATCCCTCCCATTTTGCAGAAACTTGTGATTTCAGATTCCATGTAGATAACAAGAGTAACATCTAGAAATCACAATGAGGGTAACAGGTTCCTCTGCTCGAAAGGCTTTGTTATATTTTTGGAATGGTTTCCCATAAATGGGCTTTGCTTGGTGTCCTCAGTACAAAATGTATTTGGGCTTGTTCTGTGATAGGTCCTGTCTTTGCTGGGATGTGCACTTCCCTTGTCCAGCCTTTCAGCTCTTTTCCTCTTACACATCTCCCATATCTGTTAAAACAAGCTTATTATTAGTCACTCTATTTGGGCATTTGTGGGAAAAGGGATTCTGTATCTCAGATAAGGGCATAAACTTGAAAATGGTTGGGCACTGAAGGGCGAAGGGCATCTGAAATGTGCTGCTGGGGTGGGCTGGTGGAAGAAGGCTGACTTTGTTTGGAAGATTAATTTCAACTTTGTTGAGCCACACAATCCCTTTCTGTTAGATAGTGTAGGCAGAGCCCTAGATGCTTAAAAGCAAATCTTCAACAGCATGCTTCCTTGCTTACATCAGCCCATCTCTCTTCTTTTACTCTCATTTGGGGGAACAATGAACAAAGTGGCTCACTGTTACTGCCAGTGCGGCTCTCTCCCGCATGTGCACGCTTGGGGAGGAGTAGGGAGGAGCGTTGGCTGCAGGTTTCACTGCAGAGGTGCAGGCCCAGAGTAAACCTGTAAACTGTACGGGTGAGCTGATCTGAACACTTATGGATGCCAAAAATGGGGCTGTCCTTGTCGCTCCCTCCTGCCCCAGAGCTTGCTGAGCCCTTGCCAAGCATCTGCATCCTGGCCGGGTGGCTGCTGTGAACCAGCAGGCAGAGGGAGCAGTGCCCTGCGGGGCTGAGGGGCTGCATCAGGGGCTTTTGGCAGAAAGCAAGAATTCCCTGTGCTGTTGGCTCCCACAGCACCCAGCCATGTAGGGGCTGTGACACTGTCTTGCTTCAGTACCTCTTGCCCAGGAACCGGGGAGCTGCTTACAGCTGTGTGCTCAGGAGTCTCCATGTCCCAGTCAAAAAGAGGTGTTCCTGTTTCCCCATCCCACCTCCTGGATCCCATAGAGGTGTCCCCAGGGAACTGTGCCAGCCTGGATCCTCACTGAACTGGTGCCCAGCAGAATAGCCCTTGGGAAACTCCCCCTGCAATGGATGGGCATCTGCTGGGGCCAGGAGTGGGACCTCTGGCTCTGCAGTAGGTCTGCTGCTGGTGACAGCCCAGGGACCAACGTGCTTCAGAGGAATATTCTTCAGGATGGTGAAGAGAACCCTTCCATTCACTACGGAAAGTGAAAACTGTGTCAATGAAACAATGGCCAGTTTATGTAATTGTGTGGGCCCTGCAGGACTGACTGACAGGGCCTCTACTTCAAATGGCAGAAGATGCCTGAGGAGTTGAGGAGCAGGGTTTCCTTTGCCTTAAACTACAAGAACTATTTAAATTCCTCACAGCTCTCCCGATTCAGTGTGTGGCTCCCAGGGTCGGAAAGAGCTGCTGCACAGTCTGCAAGTGGAGCTATCTCATTCAGGGCGATTTAAAAGGAAAACAAATAAAAATCCCAAGTTTTTTGTTTTGGGGTGAATGACGAGGAGAAAAGAAAGAAAAAGCAGCAACATGACTGGAATAACTGCTACTGCCTCAGATTCGGAAGATATCAAAGGGACAAGCAAATGCCAGAACCCATAAGGTTGCCCATTCATCCAGGAGCAAGGCGATTAACTATGTCAGCCTCGCACAGGTATATGCTATGATGCAGATCTAAAAGCAGAGACTTGCCTGAGCAACTGTTTGAAAGTGAATGCTGTAAGAATGAATTAATAGAGGTTTTCCAGCAAGAAGGCACAGATTCTATATAAATCCTATTCCAATTTGTTGTAGACGTATCCAGAGTTTTTTTTCTTCCTCATGTACCAGTTTCTGCTTCAGGTCTGCCTGCCCCGTGGAAATGACTGAAGGTCAGGAGTGTAGCAGCAAACTGCTTGCTTTTCACACCTTTAAGGTTAGATCACCTGGAAGACCAGGCAGAGGTACGCTGCAAGAAATGTCTGTGAGAAGGTGTTTTCCCCTGCCAAAAAGAAACTATTAAGTAGAAACAATTTGCCTGCTTCTTGGTTTCTGTTTGGAGGACAAGTGCTTCAGAGCGTGGTGAAGTGGGCAGTCACTGGCTTGTACAAGAATGGGCTCCGATGCTGGCAACTTTGCCTGCAATTGCTTATTCTACATGGGCTGCCTGAAGTGTGTGAGAATTCATTTGACACCAAAACAGATGACTTCCCTGGTTTTCCAATTTATCTGTATCTGGTTTTCTTTCTAGGTAGAGCTAGGCTTATAGGCTCCAAGTAGCCTTAATGTCTTGGCTCTGATTTTAATTTCCTTTAATATTGAATGAGAAGATGAGCTCTCATTTTCCAAGCTGATTGTTGGAATCTGAGAGATCATCCTGCAGGATGCCTTTCCCTTCTTTCTTTATTTTTTTTTTTTTTTGAATTTTGGCCTTTCTGCTGGTAACAGCTAAATGAAATGGAAGCTAAACAATAAGGATATCAGGAATTCACTTCAAAACTGTGTTTTCAGCTGTGTAGGAGAAATTGTTTAAAAGGCTGTGTTTCTGACCCACCTTGTGGAGGTCACCATAAGACTCCTCCTCTTCCCTGCTTTTTCACTCAGAACATTTTAATGAAATTTGTATTATTTTACCATGGGTGAGGTCTCCATTCATTTGATAGTCTCCAGGTTGACTTTCTCAGGATGTTCTCTGGAAGGAAGATTTGATGTAGCATCACTGTTTTCAGTGCTTTAAGCACACAGCCCATCAGCATAGCAATATCCGTAGGGCGCTGAGCAGGAGGCAGCAGCGATGCTGTGGTTCACTGGCGCTGTGCTGGCTTTACCTGCTGTCGGATCTGCTCCCTGGGCACGATGCAGGGTCCTGGGCAGACCATGCTCCTCGCTGGGGCACCTTTGTTTCATTGGACATACCTGCCTGGAGCATCCTGCCACTGTGCAGTCTCCTGATATTTTTCAGCCCTTCTGAACCAAACCTCCTCAGGAAATGAAGCTCAGTGGCATGTTCCTCCCATGCACTGATCTGAAAATAGACAAACTTTCCTAACTAGCTTGTTTCTTTATTAGCTGTTTGGATAATAATCCATTAGCTTAAACAAATTAATCCCCTTCCCCTTAAGAACAAAACAAAATCCCAGCCCTTGAAAGCCCAAGTCCTAATTCAGCCATGAGAGAAAGGCTGAGGCTATGGCCTCAAAATGGAATCACCCAGTAAGGGAACCAAAGCCTGAGAGGGTGACTAGGTGATGGTGGTGCAGCAGAGGGAGAGATCCCACGGAGCTGTGGCTCAGAAAGGGATGTCCAGGCAAGGTAAAGGAAATGTGCTAAGCACATCCCAGCCTGTAAGCACCATTTTTCCATTGACTTCAAAACAGTAAGTGTCAGGGAAAGCCTGTGATTGCCAGCAAAAGGTGTTTTTGCAGCAGTTGTGCTAACCTCGATCAGAGCAGTTGAGTGCTCCACTGTATGTCCAGACCAGTCATCTGCATGAGAATGTATCTGAATTTTCTTTGTTCAAGCATGGAAAATAGGTGCAGTGGGCCACTATAGTGTACTGTGTGATTTAGCTGTCTTTGATATAGACCAATAAACACTGAGCGCTTTATGCCTTACCTTTCCGCTTCCCTAACTGAGAGGCGCCTTTAGAGAATAGTGGGTGGCTGGCAAGGACATCTGGTTTGGAAAATACCTGCCAGAGATGGAAAGATATGAACTGAGACCGCAGATGTGAAGAACTGCAGAAGCTCAATTACACTGCCTTTTTTCCCCCCACTTTCTTTCCTCTTTAGGAAAGAGGAACCCCAAGCACCAGAAAGGCAATCAGGACACCCAGCTGAGCACACTCAGCACGCCCCTGCTGCTCTAAATAAGAAGGATTAAGGGAGGGAGGGGATCCTCCCTGCTAAGCAAGAGACCTATCAACTGTACTGAGAAAAAGGATTTGAAGGCATTAGGTTGTTAAGAGTTTCTTGTGCTTAGTTGATGGGTTTTTTAAAGAACAAATTGTCACTAGGTGAAACTGATGTGTTTTATGAAGAAAAAGAATGAACCCAAACCAGGCTGCTGAATCACTGTGTCTTGTTAAATAGGTTGTTTTTTCTTTAACAGTGGGAGGAAAGAGAAAGAAAAACAGCTGTGAAAGACCTTCCAGAAGATTAAAGTGTTTATTAAGTGGGACGATAACAATAAATTGCAGAGTTGCTGGCCCTGTTACAGATGATGCATGTGAAATGATCCCAGAGTTTGTGCTGTGTTTTTCTATTTGCAGGGAAGCAATAAGCCGGCTGTGTGAAGCTGTGTCAGGTACAAATGGAGCTATAAAAAAGCGGAAGGTAAACACTGTTTTAACTGAACAATTAATTTTCTGTATCTGCTTTTGATAAGTTGGATACCTGATTCCCTAACAGGCTTCAGTCCATGCTGGATATAGTGCACATTGATCCATCTGAACTCAGTATAACATGAAAGCATTTGCAGCAGGGTGTTCAGCCTGCTTGGTTTGGGGCTGAGGACACGTCCTACCCTATTTTCTTCAGGACTGATGCTCTGGCCGCAGTTCCTGCTCCTACCAGCCTATGCAGCGCTCAGTGCTTTACAGGTTTTACGTTCTGTCTGGTAAAATGTCAGAGGGTTTGTTTAGCAAGAGGGAGCTCATTCGCTGGAGGATTTCCTGATTGCTATTTATACACATAAAAAATTAAACACAACTGAAATGGCAGCGTTTAATGGGCAGATCACTTGTTAAGTAACTGGGATGTAATGAGGGCCGACGTCAGTGGCTGCTGTTGGGTTGTGTCCAGTGAAACTTATTGATTCCCTTCTGTAACTGTGGGGCCCGGGAGGAATGAACTTGCTGAAAAATGAATACATGAGAGATTTTCATGATTTCCTCAGAAACGCTTTATGCCTAGGAAATGAAGCAGAGTTCAGCAGGACAATTACACATTCTGATTTACTGAGACAGCTATAACATTTGGCTTACTGGGATTTTGTTTAAAAACTTTTTTCCCCATTATTGACATAAACCCATGCTTACAAGTGTTGTATTTAAAGCTGATATTTGTTAGAAAATCTGTTTGCATTTGATCAAGCTGTTATCCTTGCTCCACTGAATTTCTCAATAAGGTATAGTAAAAACCACTTGATTTTACATGTTTCTGCCCCTGACAGACTCGGCTGACAGCCTCTTTCTTTTTTTCTTTGTTCATAGCCTCCAGTGAAGTTTCTATCTTCTGTACTTGGCAAAAGTAACCTTCAGTTTTCTGGTGTGAATATAAAGCTGACCATTTCAACAAGCAGCCTCACTTTGATTAATGTTGACACTCAGCAGGTAGGATACATATAAATCAGTGTTCTTTTCTCCATGCTCCTGTGTTCTCCTCTTTTCATAGCATCTGAAGAAAAGGCTGGGTGCTTTGAAGGGAAAGCATTATCCTTTAATTGTCTTGTGCTAGTAAAGCTGAATTACGTGATGCCTCTGAATTTAAAAATGAGAGCACTGTGGAGGAATTGGACATGCAGCACATGCCCTTTCTGTTTATGATGGTGTCTTCCATAGGGAGGGATCTTTAAGCACTTGGCAAGCTGTTTCTCTGCCTGTATGGTGCCTAATAAAAAAGCGCTAGTCCTGACAAGTTTCTGAAAAGTCCTAGAGAAAAGAATTTTGATACAAATAGTGAGTCAGAGCTTGGCTTTGGTGTCATTCAAGGCTGTTTTACAGCTGGGTAATATATGTGCATAGGCAGTTATACTATGTGAAGTCTCTGGGCTCCATAGAGATGTGTTCCTGAGAGCCTGGATCTGCCCTGGAACTGGGGTGTGTTCCCTTCTTGGCAGATGAGCTGAGGAGCTTTGTACTGCCCACCTAATTCTGCTGTTGGCTTCAGCTTCCAGCACAATCTTGCCCTGGGCCAGCAGGGTTTCGGTCCAGGTTGGAGCAGGGGACCATCAGGGAGGTGGTTTTGGCTCACTGGCTCTAAGGAATCACTGCACTGAGCTGATGCCATGCTGAAATGGTAGTGGGGGTTTGCCTGCAGCACAGGGATGCCTTGGACCCCTGTGCTAAGAAGGGTAAGTTTATTGCACCAGGTTTCCCTTCCTTTCAGGTACAGCAGCAAAGGACTTCCCCACAGCAGTTGAAACTGGGGTAGGCAGCTAAAGTATGGACCTTTTAACCTGTTCCTGCTTGTAACAGAGCTCAAAGCTGGACAGATGTCCTTCCAAACACACTGATGTGTCCGGTCACCACACACACGGACATGCAAGACACTGTCTTGAAATTCTTTCTAGGTCTTTCATTAAGAGATCTTTGCAAATGGAAAATCCTGTTTATTCTATTCTTGTGCTGGCACCACATTTAATTGTGTTGACATCTGCATAATCTATTGCACTTGATTTTATACTAAAGAACAGTTTGTCTCCAGAGATGAAATAGTGTTTGAAACCAAGAAAAGTTGATGCCTGCATTGGCTAGTGAAATTTCAATCAGGTAACAGTTTGGTGCTAATGTTGAGAGAGAATATGATCAGAGTATCTGTGGGGTCTGGCTGTAAAAACACCACCATTACACTGAAGTACCAAGCATTTAAATAAAATTGTTGGTAATTTTTAATTAATATCTGAAGACTTTGTAAATGCATGCAGTGTCTCCAGTTATTTCCTTTTCAAGGTCTCATTGAGCTTTGTACAGACCAGAAGTTGGTTGAATTAATTCTAAAAACCCTTTAAGGAAGATTACTCAGGGAATCTAGATATTACTAAGCATGAATGGGCAGTCTCAAAAATATTCCTATTTTTATCTCCTTCCTTCACAAATCATATGTGCATGTATTAATGGATTGGGTTGTCATAAACGTAATTGCCTGCTCTATTAAGATATATGCTCTGCTGTTTGCTAAGTGTGTGGCACGTAAGCATGTTTAACTAGTTTGTCATGCTTTTCAGATTATTGCCAACCATCACATGCAGTCCATCTCATTTGCTTCTGGAGGTGACCCAGTAAGTATTGATTAAAAAGATATACTTCCGCAGGTATAATGAAATTATTATGAGACTGAAAGTACCTGCAGATACTTTGCTTCATCACTTCCTACCCGCAAGCACTAACAGAGTACACCACTCTGCTGGATCATGACCAGTAATACAAGAAAACTGAGGAAATGAGACTGGAAAGGAGACATAGAATAGAGACTTAGTGGGTCTTTGATAGATTCATAGTTAATGTTCCTGTTGCCAGTCAGCGAGCCTCTGTTCATTCAAAAGCCCTCAGACTTGGGAATCTAGAAATAAGAACGCATAAATATAGGAAATGCATCAGTTTGGTGGTCCCTATAATCCACTACATGTCACAAAAGCAGTCAGCACTGGTACCTCTAAATTTTTAGATGAATTTTGAGTCAAACATCTCCTGTGAGACAGATGGGACATAACCTCCTTCCTCCTGCAGATGTGTTTTTCTCCTACTCATGAAGTCACTAATGTTTTCAAGCAAGAGGTTTTCTATTCTCTTCCAAACTTTTTATTGCAATGATTGTAAGCAGGGAATTTGTCATCCATAAACATGCCCTATTCCCTCTTCAAATCTAAGCAAGCTCAGCCCTGCCAGCATTCTGTGTTTCACACTCCATGTGGTATGAGAACATTATTTCTTTAATCAGTTTTGAATTTTCTGCCCTTCAATTTTGCTAAATGTCTCCCTGTTCTCACGTTATGGTACAGGGAAAAGAGGAGGCTCCGGGTCATGCTCTTGGTAACACTGGGGCAGAAGCCAGACCCAGCTTTGGTTGGAAAATGAGATTTGCCCCTTTGAATTTAGGAGCAGGCAAGGGAAAATAGCTGGGAACTGGCCCTGTGTGGCTGATGGATCTCTAGAGGGCCACGTGGGTGATGTAAGGAGCCCAGCTGCTCTGCTCTGCTCAGAATGATGCTGCTGAAGCTGCCTGAGAACTGGAGCTCTCTGGAGCTGTGCTGGGAAGTGTGGGGAGGGAGCACATGTGCAGGCTCTGTGCTGTCAGTCCTGTACCCAGAGAGGAGGAACAGCACAGGCCTGGTGCTGAAGTGCTACATCCTTAAAGATTGCTTTTAAAGCTTGAGGCATTTTGGAAGTCCAAGAAGTTCAAATTTCACCCTTAGATGCCTGTGCTGTCCTAATACACCACAGTGTATTACAGTCCTTGGGCTTTGCAGGTCCTTCCTGATGTGGATTTCCAGGTAGCTCCAAGTGCTGGCACACTGTTGTGGTGAGCATCACAATGCTTCATTTCCAAATTTCAGTTCTCTTGATAGTTAAACAATTTAAATATGTCCTTAAGATGACTTGTTTTTGAGGTACGTACCCTGTCCTAGATTCTGGCTGTCTGGTTTGTCTTTATGTAACGTTTCCAGCTTGGAAAATTCAAGGATGTGTTTTCAGACCTCTGCTCAGCAGGTTGGATGACTAATTCTCAGGGCTTGTTTACCTTTTTTAGTAGTTTTTATATTGTTATCCTGCATTGGCTCTCTTTAGTGATTCTGTCAGATCTCAAAGGCTATGCACGGCTGGGTTTCATCAGTGCTTAATGGCAGGACAACCGAGAGATGAGCTTGCACACAGATGTGCTGCAGGACATGGACTTGGTGGTGCAGTTTGTGATACTTTTCTTACTGGGAGAATATATAATAAAACGGAGGTCTGGCTCAGCAGTGGTAACTGTAAGTCTAGTGGCACTTCATGTAAGGGGCAATTTTGGTGGCTTGTTCAGGTAATTTTCCTAAGATTCTCTTTACATTTAAAATGGGAGACCATTTCCACAGGACATGTCTCTCCACCTGCCCCCATGTTCAGTGTCTAAGCGCAGTTCAGTGTTGCTCTGCACTGTTAAGAAGTACCAGTATTCTGCCCAAGAATAAAGCCTATTCTGGCGTTATTTTAAAGCCTAGTCATCCATGCATGTACATAAACATTACAAAGATACAAAAATAGCAGATACTGCTCCAGTTACTTTAGTTTCTAGTACCTCTCTAGATCTAATTAATTTTGAAATTGCATCCTATAATATTTATAAACTTTAAGAAAAACCTGAAAGGAAAAGAAGGGAAATTGAGTTCCTTAAACACATAAGAACTATTTAGTTTTAATGATGTTAACTTTGGAGATTTTAAAAGAATTATTTGGGACAAGTTCTGCTGGCCCTAAGACCTGCCTCTCGTGTCATTCATTGTGAATTATTAAATGATTGCTCTTGTGCATATTGCAAATGGGGGCCTTGTTTCCTGCCAGCTGATTGCATCTTCCCTCAAGAGAGCCATGCCTTTAAGCTGTGAATTGCATTTTCCTCATCCCACCTTAAATATCCAAAATAACAAAATGAATCCTTAATAATTAAAAACATGTTATTCATTACCTCACCATTTTTACTATAACACTGAGTTATCAAGCAACTCCTTGCTATTGCAGTAATTTTTCTATTCCAGTTCCCTTTTTAGTTTGACAGGAAAAATGAGGATTATTTCAATGTTGGCTGGAAAGAGAATGTGAAACAGACAACTGATTATACTGAGGTTGTCTGATCTCAGCAGCAGCCTTGAGATCCAGAGTAATTTAACCTGATTGTAGCCAGTCTAAAATCAGTCAGCAGGAATTGAGGTCAGGTACCTATTGTATTCTGCAGTATTTTAAAGAGCATCTTTTCTCTAAGATGCCTTGAAAACTCAATCTTCATTCTGAAAATCAGGAATATTCTAACTTTTCCCTTGCAGTGTTTTAACACTGTTTTATCTTCCACTGATATTGATAAGGACTAAAAGCTGTGACTGGCAGCCCTAATGCATTACACAGGAGAAGCTTGGAGCTCTATGGAAGCAGCGGAAGAGAGCAGCATTGCCTGCTGATGAGGCACCAGTTGTGTTTCTACTCCTTTTGCAGAGTTTGGAATTGAATGCAGAGTTTATTGAAGACCCAAAGAATGCCAGATGGTCTAATGCATTTATTTAAAGGAAAAGATTCCAGGTCAATTACTGTGTCCATAGCTACTGGTGTGTCACTGATCTTTCCCTTAGCCCACTTTGCTAGTACCTCCAGTTGTTTAGCCTGGAAGAAGCATGCTTTTTAAAGCTAAAAGTATATCTCTTTATGCTCAGTTGCTTTGCTGTGCTTGTAGGGTTGTTCATAATGACAATTTTAAAGACATTTGTTGTCTTCTTCCCTAAAGGACACAACAGACTACGTTGCATATGTAGCAAAAGATCCTGTTAATCAGAGAGGTATGGAGACAATTTTCAGATTGTTATACATGTTTATATGATGGCTTTACCTGTACCAAGGAACTGTTTGAGTTTTAAAATAAGAAAACTACTGAACAGTTCAATGTTATGTACAATTTCTGACTTCCCTGCATGGATATGGGTGATGGTATGCAGGCTGTGGCTTTAAATGCCATATTCTTTGTGCAACTAAGTGCGAATCTGCATGTCAGCTGTACTAGCTGGTGACCCCATGCAGGGGTAGGAACTCTCCCAAACTGGCTTTGCCTGGCGAGGAAGGGCAGAGCCTGGCAAGTTGCTCTGGGGCAATTTCTAGTTGTGTGAAGGGTAGCAAATGAGCCTCCTCATCTAACCCAGACTTCTGGGTACATTGCTGGAAGGCAGAGTGGGGTTATACACTCAGCTATATTGGAGCTTCTCCCCTCCGGAGGCTAACCTTGGGGATAAAATCTCTTTCCTTCACTCTCATTATTTGCCTACGGTACAAGAAAGACTGGCCTTTGGCTGCTTTCATGCCAAACAGTTCTCAGAACATCACTGCCAATGGCTATGAAGTTGGTAGTGGCACTTCACAGGAGATCTCACTCTGAGGTGCTGTGGATGGCTCAGAAGATCGGGATGTTTTCTGGAGAAGCTGGGCCTTACAGTCTGCTCTGCCTCCTCTCTGTACCTCCATCGCTGCTGTTTTGAAACACTTGGGGCACTCTGCAAGGTCACCAGTATTGAATACTGCTGGTATTGATGCTGGGAGGTATAGAACTCATGTACTGCAGGCAGGGCTGGCAGCTGGCCCAGCACCACCTCATAGTGCTATCTCATGGTGGCTCAGCAGAGGGGAGAGCCCACCTGGGCACAGGGCACTTGCTACTGGAGTGAGTTTCCTGAGGTGGTGTGTGAGAACAAGGACTGATGGAAGGAGCATGGTCTTGTCCTGAGGGAGACCTGCCCCAGGCTGCCAGAGCCACCCATACTTGTGTTTTCCTGCTGTTTCACATGAAAACTGCACACTGGCAGGGCTGCTTCTCTCCCTTGCTTCTGCTTACTGTCAGGCAGGGAGAGAAAAGGAGATACAGGAGCGCTCCATGCAGGAAGCATAAATGGAGAATTTCCTTTATTGAAATATAAGTAGATACTATGATAAAAGAATGCTTAGAGCAATTTCCTTATCAAAAATCTCAGTCTGTATAATGTCCTAAAGCTATCTAGTTGTGCAATTTCATGCCCAGCTCTTCTGTTGTAAGCAAAATAGCGTATGTCTCTCTGGTATAAAGTGTATTTACTTAATTAATGTGTCTCATTGCAGCATGCCATATACTGGAATGTCCCAATGGAACGGCGCAGGAGGTGATAAACACCATAGGGCAGGCTTTTGAGCTCCGGTTCAGACAGTACCTGAAGAACCCCTCTAGCCTAGTTGCATCTAATGAAAGGTCAGCACATTCTCAGTCACTTAACTGGGGGTTTCATTCTTTTTAGTACTTTTCAGGAAAACAGTATACTCCAAAGACTGATCCATAAGTAAGATGCTTTAGATACGCTTTCTGGGCATATGTTAATTGTAATATGTGCTGTGTGTACACAGTATAATAGACTAAAATTAGCTTATTCCAGTAAACTCCACTGCTGTCTGTGACATCTGTAGAGGTGCACAACAGAATTTAGCTCTAATGTACCTTAGCTAAAACAGCCCTCTCTTAAGTCATGCAAGTAAGCTGAACAAATGTTCAAACTACTCTTCCCAAGTAAGTTCAGCGCAAACACACACAGAACTCAGTCCTGATCCATGCCAAGTTTAAATGTGGTGTATTTCTGGAAAGTGTGTGGTGGTGGAAAAAAGCCATTGTAATTCACCTTTCTGCTATTCTGCTCATGTCCTGGCAGCGGCCTCTGATTCCACCAGGTGTGACTTACATCAGCCTCGTGTACACAGCCACTGCTTAGCATTTCAATGTATGAAGCCCTGTCCTCTGCACATCGCTCAAAATATGGTGCCTAGATTAATTTCAGGAGTACGGTTCCCCATCTTACGTACCCTTTTTCTGTTGCACTGGGGATGTAGGTCTTGCTCTAATTTATAGCTCTCCTCACACATTAGACATGCCTATTTTTCTCTGTCTTGTCTTTACTGTAACACCAAATTTGATTGCTTGCCACCTCCCACAAGCAGGTAAAGCCATAATACTGCTTAACCGCATCCTGAGCACCGGGAGTCACTGTGCAGGCGGTGTCCCTGGTACAGTGCCTAACGCAAGACAGCAGAACTGGTTTTATTGCATAACAGCAGCCCCAGCTCCAGTTTATATTTATTTCATGCTACAAGAGTGGTTCTTGCCATTCCACTGCTAATACCGGTCTGTGTTCCTTGGGGACAATAACCAGAGGAAAAGCCTTTCCTGTGAAACTGTGCTAGGTTATGCCACAAGTACATCAGAGTGAGGAGAAATGGAACAGGCTAATTAGATTCCCTCCTTGAGCATGACCTGCAGCCAGCCTTGGAGAACGGTCTTCAGGCACAGAAGCTGAATATTGCTGTGTGAATGAGTCACTCCCTTCCAAACTACTATGAATCACATAATCAAATACTTGCACTGCATATCACATAATCAACTACTTGAACTTTATCTCTTTCCTGCTTGAGGCCTTTTATCCAATTATATTCTGAATTAAGATTTGAGATGAGTTTTTTATTTCGGGACCGGAGACAGTACAGGAAGCACCTAGTTGTTTTGCAGTGTATCAGCTGTACATTTAAACTATCATCATTCTGGTTTAGCTCAAGAAAAACATTGGGTGCTCTCCTTCATGTTTTCTTCCAGCTGAAACAGAACAGTTTTATTGATTATAGTTATTAAAATCAGGGTACATTCAGGAAAACTACTTTTTTTTTCTGGTAGCAATATTTGATTTTTTTAAACAGTTGCAGGCTTTTCTAACTAAATGCTATGAGGTTTTCATTTTCTCTTGTAAGTGTTGCCTTCCTCCCCTTTCCCCCTCATTCTCTGGATTTATACAGTTGAGAAAAGAAGCCAGAGGAATTAGTTTTATGGTCTACATTTTTGATACCTTAATGAACGATGTGTTGGCACTCTTCTCTTAAAGTTTCAGTAGGTGGCTCTTATATTTTCAAGTCAAAGAAAAGGGATTTGGACTGCCTGTTGCTGAGAAAATGAGTGTACCTCCCTGCACCCCAAACTCTAGTGACTGTGCTGGAGTAGGTCCAGAGAAGGGCAACAGAGCTGGGGAAAGGCCTGGAGCACAAATCTGATAAGGAATGGCTGAGGGAACTGGGCATGTTTAGTGTGGAGAAGAGAAAGCTCAGGGGGGACCTTACCATTCTCTACAACTGCCTGAAAGGAGGATGGAGAGAGGAGGTGGCTGGCCTCTTCTCCCAAGTAACAAGTGATAGAACAAGAGGAAATGGCCTCAAGCTGCACCAGGGGAGGTTTAGATTGGATATTAGGAAAAATTTCTTCACCAAGAGGGTGCTTAGGCACTGGAACAGGCTGTCCAGGGCAGTGGTGGAGTCACTGTCCCTGGAAGCATTCAAAAACTGTGTAGACAAGGCCCTTAGTGACATGGTTTAGTGGTGGACTTGCCAGTCCTGGGGTAAAGGTTGGACTTGATGATCAAGGTCTTTTCCAACCTGGTTGATTTTATGATTCCATTTTTAATTCAGGAAGAAGTAAGTGGAAAAATAAAGCTCTGAAAGTTCAGGCCCAAAGCCCTTTACAGCCTCCATATGGCTAATCTGTGTGTTGTGCGATGTGCAAACATTGAGGACACATTTCCTACACTAGAAAGCAGTTGATTACATCAGTCACCTTCCTCCTCCCATCCCCCCATATTTTTTCAGTGAGGCAGCAAATGCTAATGGATCAGCTGGGAATTCACAGGAGAGGGAAGATCATGAATATTACAACGAAATTCCAGGGAAAGAGCCTCCCACCGGTGGAGTATTAGACATGCGAATGAAAGTGCAAACGGACCAAAGGGCTAACTGTTTTACAGCGTGCAAAAAGCATTATTGCTTGGTAAGTACATCATCTTCTGGGATAACTGTTCACTGCCTGTTACGGGAATGAATAATAAAGTGTTACTGTGGTATGGCATTAACATCAGAACCAGGTCCTGATTATCCTGGGAAAAGGTTTTTTAGGCTAGATTTAATGATGCTTAGTACATAATTGAATCCCAAAGCACTTTCTGAATATATTAACTCGTTTGTCCTTAGAGTACTTTTAGGAGACCAAGTAATATTCCCTTGTTCTCTTGTTAGCTGTGAGAAGAAAATAGATACAGATTAAAATGGCATGTCTGAGAGAACATCTGCAATATCTGGGACCTCCTGGCTCCTAATTCTGAGATCTGCTAAATATTTCACCCTGTCCATTACGCTCTACAACCTATACATACAGCATTAACTGCTAGCAACATATATACAACATTAATTACCCTTGGAGTATTTCAAGAGGTTAAATTCTGTTAAATCAGCCACAGCAGCAAAAGATGCATGTATCTGTGGCTCTTTACTGGAATAGCGGGGAATGAAACCCAAGAAATCACACTGACTGTACAGACTTCAAAGCCTGCTGTGTGAGTTCTTGGGAACACCGGCATTTCCCCACTCAGGGAAGGAGGCACTGCTGCTTTGCTCTAGAGGGAGTGCACTCAGATGTACCTGCTGGAATCCCATTGGTGCTGTCTAAAAATCTGCTGCTCCCAAGTGTTATCTGTGTCTGGCAACAACTGCTCCTGGGTTCTTCCTGTGCTACTGTTCCATCCACTTACTGCTTTGTTGACTTCAACCATATACCACATCTTGGCTGTGGGCCTGGTGGTCTCCAACTCCCCAGCCATCCCCAGACATCTAAAATGATGTTTGATGAGACCCTGAGTTTGCATGTGAAGCTTGCCAGAGTCATTGCAAGCGGTTACCCTGCAAATATCCTTTTTTCACAGGGTGTTACTTTTTTGTTTTTCCTCTCAGTTCTGATAACTGTTTAATGCTGCACAAATAACTTGGTGACCATTTCACTTTCAAATCATGATGCTTGTACTTATTTCTCCTTGGTTTTATTGGAAGAAACATTTATAAGAAAATCTGAACTGTATTACCTAGGAGTTATATTGTATATACTAAATCTTAGGTATAAAACTAGGCAGTTAACCTCTGTAAGGTTGGAGTATGTCCAGACATGATGCCCTGTAGAAAGAAGTGTATCAGCATGAAATATTATTTGAGGAGATAGGAATTTTTTGTGAAGATACATTTAGTTGCCTGTATCCCCATTAACAGGTACATGGATGTTTTAAGTTATCTGAGGTTTCTAAGGGATTACTTTATGTGTCTGTTTTCACAATTTTCCTACAGACATGCAGCCCAACATTCATCAATATATATGAAAACTGTCCAGAAGAAAATAAAACTGTGGGTATGTACTCTCTTTTCGTTCTCGTGCATATGCAGAATTAACCAAGGCAGATTGCCTGCAAGAGCTACCCCTTGGCTTTTGATACAATGAAGAGAAGTGTTCTACTTAGTGGGCCATTTCTAGTTCCTTAGATGAAGGACAGACAAAAAAGCCTTACAGCTTCTCTAAAGGCCTCTAATCTATCTTCATGTCTGCTGGCAGACTTACTTGGTTTACTTGTCATGATACTGTACAGTAGCTCTTTGTTTTTTATTCTTTCATACTCTTTGGTGGTTTATTCCTTTTCATATGCTTTGTAAAAGAAAGATACTTCATTCCTTATCACCCTCTGAAAATACTCCTTCCCCCTACAAATGTTTGATGAGACCCATATTATCAACATTGGGTGGTTGTTCTAACGGAGCCCATGCCCTTTGTTCCAGTGTCCCTGGCTTCCCAGTGTGACTGGGCCTTTCCGCTGCCTTGGGCAGCTTTGTGCCTGAGATCAATTTGCCTTTAGCAGTATCTGCTCTCTGGGACTCCAGCAGATCATCTGCCTGCATCTTTTTCTGGACTTCCTTTGCTACAGCTGATGCCCTGAGCACATTTCCTCAGCTCATCTCTTTCACTGCATAATGAGGTCCTTTTTGAATTCCCACCTGCACTGCTCTTAAAGTGATCCATTACACTCTCTGCAGGGGATAGTTCAGTTTCTTGTGTTATTTCTGATTTAAGAAAAGAAGAATCAAATGGATTCTGCAAAGAGAGGGTGAATAAATAAAAGAATGAATGAATAGAACTATGAATAAAACATTTGCTAGAGCAAAACTATGTGTGCTATTTGGCTAGCTGTACTGCTATTATTTTCATACCCTGCAGGGGATATTCTGTTAGCCTGTTCCTGGGCTTGGATCCTAACCTGACAGATGTGGCTTTGGCTCTCTAGACGGAGCCACAAAGCACCAACCTCCTCCATCTTCTCTGCTCCACCAGAATTAACAAGAGAGAGAATTGTTCAGCTTCCCAGAAGCTTTTTTTGTGGTGCAGAGGGGAAGGAAAGGGTTTTACAACAAACAACATATATGGCTTGTGTCTCTATAAAGTCGTATGTGTTAATTTCTTTTCAGTCAGCGAGGGCTTTACTGCTGACATTGATTGAAGCAGAACTGAATCTTTTGAAATGTTTTTGAAAACTTCTTTCTAACTAATTTTGGGTAGTGTACCTTGTGCCTTCTAGCCATATGGAAAAACTAGTTCATCTGCCAATTTTTCTTTTCCTTCTGAATGATTTTAGTGGATATATAAGAAAAACAACATTCCTATTTCAGCTTTTACAGTTATTTTAAATTGAGTTTAAGAAAAAAAAGGAAATCTGTGCATACTATATACTAATTGCAGGTAACTGTGTTGAAAGATCACAGAAGACAAAAAAAGAGGCAACATTATTGAAGCCTGCCTACAAAACAGATCTTTTTGATGATCCGTGTTACATCAACACTCAGACCCTGCAGTCTGCAGTCTGTACAGCCCGCGGTACAGCAACAAAACAGACCCATGGGAGCCCACTGCGTCAGGCCAGTAGGTCCCATTGCAATACCTATCTTTCCTAAGCTTTGAAAAGAGGGAGTCTTGTTATCTGTGTCTTCTGTAGTTGACTCATGATAATAGTGTTGCACACATAATAGTAAGCAAGTCTTTAGGATAATATGAAAGCTTGTGACTGCACCATACTTCAGGGAAGATCTTAACCACTTTAAGGTGGAAGTGGCTTCAGATGCCTTTGCTTCACAGGCAGTAGTACACAGTCAAAGTGGGATCATTATGACCATCTTTTCTCAGTTCTTGGATAAGTGACCTTTGAATTCATCCAGTAATTTCTAAGTCAAACTGTTTGATCGGTAGTATTAAATGTATGTCAAATTAAGTCTTGATTTACAGACTCAAAGTGGTGGATATCCATTAAATGACTATATAGTTGCTACTGATGGTCCTCATTATTGAAAATACTTAATTTATTAGCTTTGTCTTTTATAGTTTCCTATTGAGTGTTCTCTCTGTCATATTTGGCTCCACACAAGAAAGTGGGCAAAGGACTGAACAGAAATGCACGAAAGGAAATCCGTGACCATTGAGACATTTCCAGCCCGGGGCTGTATTATGCTCTAAAAAGAACTGGTGATATCCTGAGAAGTCTTAGGTTGCACAATTCCATTGAAGAAGTGGTATCCTCTTATTTTCCTGCCTGTGAATCATTTGCAGTCTGACTGGCTATATCCCAAACCGCCCGGTTTTGTTAGTACATTCAGTAATTGTTCGTTTTTTCACAGCAGATGCATCATACTGTAATCCTTCCCTTCTGGCTACATTGGCCATGTTGACTTACATTCCTGCACATAGCTGGAGCCAGTCAAAATGACTCTCCCATTGATCCATGACAATCTCTTCGGAGCTTGTTAAGGAAGAAAGAAAGAGCTGGATCTTTAAAAAAAAAAAAAACAACCAACAAACCAAACAGTGGCTAAACCCCAGCAAAAATCTTGTTTTCACAGGGAAGATTTGACTTTTTAATACAACCAAAGAAATACAAACCCAAAGCAGTAGAGCATCAGACAAATTCCTGTTTCCAATCCCTGTTGCCTAGCGACCCAAAGCTTTCCCATCTAAGGTATGGGAGAAGATGGTGTGATAATTTTACCTAATGCACTGGAGGCTTGTGAGCATTCATATGTGCATAACGTTACAGTCTGTAAGGCTGGTTTGAGCACAGCTTCAAGACTGTTGAATATTTTAAAAGCTAATAAAAAATACTGTCTTTCATCCTTTTAGAGTGAAGTTCTAGGTGAAGTGTCCAATACATTCCCTTTCATTTAATTTTAGAGTTACCGGAAGCTGTTCAGCAGAGTGCCACAAGCAACACAGCTGGTCTCTGTGTTCTGCCACAAATAAAGCAGCAGCTAAAGAATGAAGACTGTTACCATGGCAAATTAAACAGGAAAGCAGCAGAGAGCCTCTTAGTCAATGATGGGGATTTTCTGGTGCGAGAGAGTACAACGTCACCTGGTCAGTATGTCCTCAGTGGACTTCAGGGAGGGCAAGCAAAGCATCTGCTCTTGGTGGATCCTGAGGGCAAGGTATGAACATCTCATATGCTGAAATGTCAGGGCTGCTCAGATATTTCAGTCAAAATGAATGCATGGGTTCATTCTAGGAAGTGGAACTGATTGGATTTCATCCAGGTTAATTTAAATTTAGCCAGAGATTTCAGTAGGTTTGAAAGTTAAATTCAAGAACTTACAAGCACCAAAGTACCATGGAAATAGAGGTGAGGTATTTAAATGTTGTTAATCCAGGTGCTGATAATTAGTGTATACACTTAATACATCTTTTGAGTTGTTTTTATATTGCTAGAAAAATAACCCTAACATTAAATAATGAATTTGATCAGTAACACGCTTCTGGATACAGAAAAGGTAGAGCTGGTCACTTCAATTCTACTGGCTTCTGCTCAGGGCTAGAAAAGCACTCTTGAGTGACGTTTCTCAGTGGAGAGAGTAAATCAGAAAATTAATCCTCAGTGGGATTTAGGGAAAAAATATCTCTCTTTGGGGTGGGGTGGGGAGTTTATTTCATTCCCCTTAGCAGAATCAGCCCAATTCTACATTCAGTGTCTTTAACTTGGCCCTTTGTTTTTCATGTCAGCTAATGGCAGGTCAAAAGATAAGTCTAAATTGCTATCTAAAGACTAATGTTCCTGCTCCAGTGAGTTCAGTGGCTTTAATGCCTTTTGACTGTAATGTGCTAGGTTCATGTCCAACCAGTTATAAGCACAGTCTAACCATAAATATATTCTTTTGCTTTCATTAGGTGAGAACCAAAGACCATATATTTGATAGTGTGAGTCATCTTATTCAGTATCACATGGAAAATAACTTGCCAATCATCTCTTCTGGAAGTGAAGTGAGCTTGAAGCAGCCTGTAAGGAAAGAGAATAATGTGGGACACATGCAGTATCACAAATAATCTCTTGGATCTCACAAATCCCAAGACAATTCATGTTTGAAAACTACCAAGAACTTTCTATTATGAAAACAATTCAAAACAGTAGAGACTGTACTTTCTGCTGCTGTTCCAGACGACCTTTTGTGTGTGTATGTATGAATATATGTATATGTGTATATCTATGTAGATCTGTAGAGATCAACAGGCATAGTTATATAGATATATATAATCTTAATGAAATTACACCTTCAGAGTGGGAGCTTCATTTGTGAGAAGGTATTTTAGACATGCACAAATGTCACTTTCAAGGTCATACTGAATCAGTAACTATTTAAAAGCACAATTAAACCTCTACATGCAAATGCTCACTTGAACGAACTGCTGGAACATTAGTACGTGCCTTTTAGCATAGGATTATTGGAAACCAATGTTATTTATACTGAATTAGTTTTTGGTGGTTAAACAAACATGTCTACACTGTTAACTATTTGCCAAAACAAGTACATTTTGAATATTACTAAAATGTCATCTGCTTTCGATAGACACTAACAATTTCATTTTGCTTGTAACAGCACTTTACTAGCAAGTAATGTTTGAAATAAGTAGCATTCCCAATACAGAAAGGTTGTCTGGTTTCTTAATCATTTTTTATCACTGTCTGACTACTCGAAGATTTGAGATTATGCAACATTTACAAAGTTGAAATTAATATATGTAATTTTGGAATAGAACTTGTTAAAGGACAAGCATGCTAGATCCTAATATTTTTGTCTTGCATATGATTTTACTATTACTACCAATTAATACTGGAGACATCTCTTTTTAAACGTAGCCTAAATATATTTTCATTGATTACATAGTTGTTTACAAACTAGAGAAGCGGAACAAAACTAATGATACATTTTGAAAGAAAACTATTTAAAAGATGTTTGAACTTTGCATGTGCCCTTATCCAATGTTCTTTCCAAAACAAGATACAGTTTTCCCTTTCTTCACGTAGAGTCCATTTGTTCCTAAATATGGTAAAAAGTCTTTTAAAGGAAACCTATGAATTGTTTTGCCACAATAAATAGATATGAACAATCCTGTATTCAGAGTGTACAGTGATTTCTTGGGCCTCCTGCTGAAGAAACAGTGATTAAATAAGTAATCGAAGAAAGGCAGGGGGTATTTGGGGAATGAACTGGACATCCAGGTGATGGCCTCAGAAGGTTGTCCCTTTAAGATAAACAATGTCTTCTGTCGTGAGCAGGAACATTCTCTCTGTCTCCCAGCCCACTGTCTCACTTCCACAAGGCAGACAATGATTGTGGAGTTCAGTAATTCCTGGAAGACTTGGCTATAAAAGACTAATTCTGTTCTTTTGCCTGTGTTCATGTTAAATGGGACACTATAGTAAGAGCTCTTCCCTCTAGAAAACAAGAGTGGTCATATACACGTAAAATTATTGAAGACAAAAGCTTCCTTGAAGGGGGAAATACAATGTTAAATGCCACACTTAGAGCTGACTTAAAAAACACCTTTTTTCTCATCCTAAGTTAATAGGCATAGAATATATTTCATTCCTTTATAATGACATAATTAAAATACTAAATTGCATATATTGAAGCAGTGAGAAGCTTTAAAACATTAGTAGTTAATTTCCCTGCTAATAGTCTAGCATTATTGATACCTCAGTCCTTCAGACTATAAACTCAAGCTTATGCCAGTTCTGTCCTATGCAAGCTTTTCACCTGTGAAGGAGGCCCCAGCAAGAGTTTGTGCTCGAGCTTTGTGCCACTGTGAGGATAGCTGGCAAGAAACTACAACTGGAATGTTAAACCCCTGCATAGTATCCTTTCTATTCTCACGTCTTGCCAAACTTCATAATGTGCTTGACATGACTTTATGAAGCAAAAATAGCTACTTCTGTGGCATGTCAGGGGGAGAGAAAGACCTGCGTAGGGTGGTTTTGACTTTTGCATCACATCTGAGGTTTATGACAGGTCGTAGAAGGAAAATGTGCAGAACTTCATCTCTATTTTTAGTACAGATCAAAGTTACTTGTGACTAGAATAATAATGCTTGGAGTTGTGATACTATGAGATCAAAGCTGCATGACTTTGCCAGTCAAGATGCTGACTTAGGGACTTATTTCACTTCACCAGTTTTCATTTTACAAATGCATAAAACCATCCTGAGCCAGTGTGTGATGTTTGGATCGCAGTGTGATGCAGTCTGTATCTCCCTCTTTGAATATCACTGGCTTAAAAAGAAGTAAGACCAGAAACTTCATTTTGTTGCTGCTGCAGCTTTTGGATGTGTCTGAAGCAAAACTGTGAAGGAAAAAAGGAAGAAAACTGGGAGATAATTGGCTGCTAGTGCAGTAAACAAGTGTCTCAAAATCTCTTGATGAGAAAGCAAAGAACCCAACTAATTAGATACAATTCAAATACAATATATACATGCATTGCAGACAATGGACATTTTCCTAGAATAAATGACATTCATACTTCTGGAGCAGGAACTAGGCACTCAGTTTTTGGTTTCTGACATGTGCTTTCACTTAGTTATTAATGCTGCTTTTATCTTCTGTGGACCAGCTATCTCATATGAAGTACACTATCACCTCCTGTGTGAAAGTCTTAGAAGTAACTATGCTAAAAAGAAAGTTACCTGAATTTTGGAAAGATTTTCAAAATACTGTTCTTGAGAAAGTGAATATGAATTGTAAGGCACATGTAGATTGTTTGTTTAATGGTTTCATGCTATGAAAATGCTGCAGAGAACTGGTAATCTCTGTTCTAATGGTTACTAGAAACCCCTGGGAAGAATAGCTATTTCTGCCTATAATGGCATATTTCAAGGATAGCATGGTCATTCTTTTTCAGAGCTCTGATACGTGGATTATCAGCTCCTATAAATTTCACTAAATCACATTAGCACACATATTTATTTGCTTCCATCAATAAGAATGCTGTAAGAAGTGACCCAAAAGCCTCTCCCCTACCACAGCTTCCATTTTCTGCTCCAACATCAAGCAGGCAGCATTATTATTGCTGAGGGTAAGTGTCACCAGATGGAGCTATTACGTATCTGCCTCATCTCGGAACAAACACCCATTGTTCAAAAAAACCTTTCTTTCTTGGGTTTTTTTTTTTTTTAATGCTTGCTACAGGCAAATCTGTGGAAGAAGTTAGTTTACTCAGAGAAACTTTTTTGAAACAGATTAAAGTAAGCTGGTGGTGTTGAAGGCCCGGATGGACAGGACCTTGAGCACCCTGGTCTCGTGGAGGGTGTCCCCAGGGCAGGGGGTTGGAACTGGATGAGCTTAAGGTCCTTTCCAACCCAAACCAGCCTGTGATTGTGTGATTCGAAGCTCTGAACGCAGAGTGGCTCCCTGAGCACCCTGAGGAAGGCTGCCTGGAGACGGCCCGGCTGCTCCCATCAGCAGGTGAGGGCTGCATCCCCGTGCAGGGCTTCCTCGTGTGCCGCCCAGCCAGGGCCCTCAGCACTACGCACCATATCACCTCCGCCATCAAGGGGCCGACAGGCGGGCTGCAAGTCGCCTGTCCTTGAGGTGCAGGCGGGAAGCCGCTGCTCGACAACGAAGGATGCCAGTGTCACCCCGGCAGCTCCTATCGTGACATGTCGTGAGAACCGGCCCTCGGGCTGCGACCTCCTGAGGACATCACCCCGCGACAGCGCCACCGCTCGTTGCCAGGCAACAGCCAGGTCTCGCGGGCGACTCCGGCCCGTCCCCCCCTGCGCGCACACTCTTAACGTCACGGAGAGACCCCGCCCCCTGCTAAAGCCCGCCGCAGCCATTGGTCGGCCGCTTAGCCAATCAGCTACCCGGGCACGTTCCCGCGGCCCCGCGCGCCCGCTTTCGAACAGTTCGCGGAGGCGGATTCGCCCCGCCCTCCCTCCCTCCCTCCCGCGCGGCTGGGTCCGCTGCCGCCTCTGGTTGGCTGCGGCCGCTGTCAGTCAGTGCGGCCGAGGCAGGGTTCGGTTGTCATGCGGAAGAGCGGCGGGGCGCGCTTTTGTTGTGGAGGCGGGTGGCCGCGGCGCCGGGCCGCTCAGGTGAGACTCGGGGCCGTGGGCTGTCTCCTCGCCTCCTGCTCCGCAGAGGCCGCGGCAGAGCGGGGCAGGGAGGCCTTGGCGGGAGGTGAGCGGCAGAAATCGTCCCCGGTCGCTGCTGGCCCCGCGCCGCCACCGTGAGGGGCTGAGGCGGCGGCTAACGAGCTCCCCTTCCCTCCCGGCGCTCCGTGACTGGTTGCGGCTCTCACAGGCCATGAGCGAGTGAAACGGGGCTGTATCCCTCGTCCGGCTCCTCAGCTGGTGAGGTTGAGAAAGGGTTTAAGGAAGGGAAGAGAGGGGAGTGGGGCAGGTGGTTGCCTGCAGTTGGTGCGGGTTCGGGAGAAGATGGCTGCTTCACTCACTGTGAGACATGTTGCAGGTGGTCACACTGGGGGAGCTGGTGCTTTAGGGGGTTCCCAGAGACACGTACTCGCGTTGTTAGTGCTCCTGCTAGCTATATTGGAGTTACCCTGAATATCATTGGCAAGCAGGTCACTTAAACACGGTAAAGTGGCACATTATGTCTTTCAGCTTGTAAAGCTCATTTTATACTGAGTGAGGACTTCAGTATGTGTTGTATCTGTATGACCAAAGAATGTGCCATTCTGTAAAATCTTCATCAGGCCTTTGTAGTTCATAACTGCCTGCCAGGAGTGTCTCTTCATCAGGGAGTAATTTACCTTGCAGCCAAATGTGGGCCAACACTTCACTTACGTGCTGTACCTTACTGTGAACTCACTGCTCAGTGTCGACAAGTTCCTGGGAGTCTCGGTCTCTTCATTAAGCAGTGAAATCTGGAACTGACACAATACTTTCCCTGTTTCCCGGGTGCTTTTACTATTTTTCCAGTCAGCGCCGCTATCCAAATGGGCAAGCAATAGCATGCTTCCAGTGTTTGGTGCAAAATACAGTTATTTTTTAGAAATAAATGAAGCAAGATTGAGAAGTGGGCATAACTATTAGCATGTATTAGAACATAAGCATAACATAGAGTGTTAGAACTTGAAGAAAATAATGCCTGGTTGTAAGTCAACAATAATAATGTCAACATAGGAACAGCCCAAATCTTTTATGTGCTAAATTCTTAGAAACAAGCAACATTGGATATGCTGAGAAACAAAAGCTTAAGTGAAGGATATAGGTAACGTGCAATCTTTGTTTCAAAGATGATATTTTTGTATGTGTTTGGCTACTTAATTCAGGAAGTGAGGAGGGCACTTCTTGGTCCTCTTCCTCGCCTTTTTCTCATGTTTGATGTTTTCTTATCTTGTGATAGGTTTTGCTGGATGTGCAAAAACATTAGAAAACAATGTCTCTTGACTTTGATAGTGCAGCTCTGCAAACTCAACATGAAGATGAAGACTATGACCAAGAGGATTATGCAAGAGAACAAGAGGTGAAAAAGAACTATTAGATCTGAAGGCTTGAGTATCTGGCTTCTTTCCATCTCTCTTTTGTTTAAAAAAAAAAATTAATCTATGCTGGCTTTGTTAAGAGCAAAACAGAGTGCAAGCTGTGCTGTGCAAGGGTGGCATAGAAAGTAAAGACATAATGAGATGGTGCATCTTAAGTGCATTTCAATGTCATATGTAATGGATGGAAGACTGTTAATTCCTTGCCTATCCAGTAGTCCAAATGGAAAAGGCTGGTGTCACCTATATTTTGTATTTCTAGGCAGCTTTTTTCACTTATTACAAATACTTGGAAAGCAACATCTCTACTTGAAAATTTGCTTAGCTTAGAAAAAAATGAGAAACCATTTTTAAAAATCTGATTGCACACTTAAATCTGTAGAAAAACTATGTTCAAATGTTTTGGGATTTATTTAAAGTTGAAATACTTCAGATGTTTCTGTTCTTTCTGTTTCATGAAGACAATTGGTGTGCGTTTAACATGAATGTGTATAATGGTTTCTTACAGGGTGGTAAGTCACGTTCATGTCAGGTAACATCCCCAGTATATACTTCAGGATGATTGTTTGGAGAGCAGGTATTACAGAGACTAATGCTCACAAAAATGTGTAGTAGAACAATAGCTGTACCAATTGGAAAGACGCTGTTGCAAACACTGTAGGGAATCTGTTTTCTGTTCCAAACTTTCAACCCAGAAAAGGATTTTCTGTTTGTGCAGAACAAGTAGTGAAATAACTGTAGTGTTGCTAGAGTGCGTGAGCAAGAGTGTGCACAGATAGCATTATAATCTTCAACCTGTGGTGCTTGAGTTGGTTCTTGGTTGCAAGTAGGGCAAACGAAAGGGGATCTTAAGTGAATGATGCTTCTTTTCCTGCTTCCTGGAGCTGAGATATACTGAATCTAGAGAATGCCTTAATGACAGGGAAATGTCTTTATGCCACTGGTGAATTTCCAGGAACAAATTTTTGGTTCTCTGCTGTCCTGCAAACATGTAGAAAAGTTGTCCTCACCTCTCTGTTGGTCTTAGAGAGCATGTAAAATAGTGTCTGAGAAAACAGGGTATGTTTGAGATAAACTTTTTTTGGCTGATGGTTTTTGTTTGTTTCACAAAGAAAAGCTAGTAAGGTATTTAGCATGGGGCAGCTAATGTTTCAGCTTTTACTAACAAAGGCTTTGAGAGTGCAGCGAAAAATAGGGTTAGGGTTCAGAGACGCTATGTAATAACTCTGAATATATTGTGTAGTTCTCAAGTCACCTAATAAGAAAAAGAGTTCATGGCTCAGATCTGTAAGAAGCCCAGTGAGTGGCCCCAGATCAAAGCCTCCCTGAAAATTGGAAGAAGAGGTACAATCTATATGGGAATCATTATAACAAGTAAGTTCAGGTGTGGTTTGGTTGTGTGCTTGGTTTTGTTTTGTTTGGTTTGGGTTTGTTTTTTTTTTTTTAGTGGCACAGCTATCTATTTTCTGAACTAGAATTGGTAATATTTCTCTCTGTTCATGTCTAGTTGCTTGGTGATTTCATTTGAACACCTGAGCAAACCACTTATTGCAGTGATGACTTCTTGACTGGCAAGTTCTTTTGGAGAAGTCTGGATTCAAATCCAGATAAGAGCATGTTTTTACTGTCTAATACCTCTCTTGCCTGGGATTTAGGAAGGAGAAACCCTGATGTGATTAGTTTGCAGATCATTCTTCAAAAGTAGTCTGCCCTGGGACATGTCTGTCTGGTGGCGTTTTCCTTACATCTTTCTCGTGAGGCTCTTTTCTTTTAGCAAGAGCTTGCCAAAAATCATTTGCTTGGTATTTTAGTTTATTAAGCATATAATGGTATAAGTACCTCTGTGAATTCCAGAAATAAAATGGGAAAAAAAACAGGATTTTGTGCAAGTGGCCTATTTTGTCCCTCTCTGTCTCTCTGGACTGAACTTGTATGCATCCTTTTGAAAGGCATGTAATGAATGTTGTTTGTTCTATTTCAGTTGCAACAGCTATTGACAGACCTTCCCCATGACATGCTGGAGGACAGTGGAGACCAGCTCTCCAGCTATTCGGACTGTAGCTTACATGAGTCTGAGGAGCAGTAAGGAATTTTGCATCATTTTGTTACATGTCTTATGCATTTGAGATTAAAGCAAAGTCTCAGCTGATGAGGTCCATAAACAGAATCCAAGTAAAAGGAGAGCTGTATGGTTTGTATTCCATGAGAAACAAACTAGATTAACAAAGAGATGGTTTGTTTTTTTTTGTTTGGTTGTTTTTTTTTCCTGAGGTTATAAATACATAGTTAAGCTGCTTGTATTTCTCTAGATCACATGAGTCCGGGAAGCATGATGGAAGGTGGAATGATCATCCCTTGATAAGTGATCCTCAAAATGTAAGCTTGTATGAGCAGTCATATAATTATTAGAAACTGCTTGTTCATAATTGCTAAATAGTATTTAAATTCATTCGAGAAATGCTTCTCATGTAGGTAATGTGTTTTGCTGTTAATTTGAAGTATTTCTAATTTAAGGGTAACCCTACCAAAAAGGAGGTGGGGAGAAATCCAAGTTTTGAGAAAGCAATTCTAAACCTCTTATTGATTCATAGGTTTATGAAGAAGGACAAAATCTGTACCCTGAGCAATTCTTGTGTGACCAGCAAAATGATCATGTTGAAAAACATGGCAATAATTGGAATGGTCTACATAACGAGGAAGAAAAGAAACCTTTATATGAAGTTAAAGAAGATTACTGTGGCCAGAATGGTCAAGAGGATCCTGATGATGTGTATCTTGGTAGGGAAGAGTTTAGTGCTCCAAGTTGCTACAAACAGAACAATGTGTATCATCTTCCTGAAAACTTCAGGCCGTATACAAATGGCCATAAACCAGAATTTAACAACCAGCAAAATAAGGTAATAAATTTTGCAGATGCTCCAAAGGAACATCTTAAGGTATTTCAGAAGCTGATGTAATTTTCTGTCTCTTATGGAAAGTTTTCACAGGTCTTTAACTATGGGTAGTTTAACTGTTCTTACTGATCTTAAAGGTCTTTTTCAACCTAGTTGATTCTGTGATTCTGTTCTATGATTCCAGTATTTCTAAATGTTTTTATTCTCTTATTATCATCTTAAACATTAATGGGAGATTCTGTAGTCTATTTAAAACAATGAAATGTTAAATAATTACATTTTCATATGCGCATAGGTTTTGTTGTTTTTTTAACTCTTGTTAGCTAGGTGGAATTCTATGAGGTAGAGTGAATGTGATTGATTCACTTAAGTGTGTACTTACTCTACTGAAGTTCAGACTTCACTGCACTCCTAAAGTGGATGCTTTAATGAAAATTTCTGTCACATTGAAATGGTGTGCTGGATTGGAGCCTGAAAATGAAGAGCTCCTAGAGCTCTTAATGTCAGCATGTAAAATAAAAAACGTTTTCATAGAGCAGAACTACAGTTGTAGTTTTAATGTATTTTCTCTTATCTATATATTGTCACAACAGCAATTTGTTGCATCTGATGGTGGTGGTGGTCAATCACCAGAATCTTACAAAGTGACTTATAAACCATACCAAAATGGCATTCATCAAAAAATGCCAGTACTCCAGGAAGGAACCAGAAGAAATGATGTGTTTGAAGACTTGCAACATGAATTCTTGAGCAGTGGTGACAGTAAGTGTTTGCTGTTTAGACTTGAAATAAACTTGTGTGAAAAGTCCACTGGAAACCAGCAACAGAAAGTCTGTTTATTTCAGTAGATTTCTAGTAAGAGGACAACTAAAAGTATGTTGATGTACGTGACTTTTATTTTGCTCTAAGCTTGTGCTGTGAGAGCCCCGAGTTTGTGTTTATGTGGGGTTTGTTTCTATTTGTTTGCTTGGGGGTTGTTTTTTTTGTGTCTGTGTTCACCCCTTAATCTAGAAATTAGCTCTTTTTGATCAGAGTATTTGAATTTCAGGCTATGAAAAATGTAGTTTTGTCTGGTGAGACTGTGAATGGAATTATTTCTGGTAGCTTGATCCTAAGTCTTGCTGGCATTTGGTCTTTATAATATTGGAAAATAATGATTTGCTATACCTTAGGAAGCATACTTTGCTT
This sequence comes from Pezoporus flaviventris, assembly GCF_033815535.1. Lineage (NCBI taxonomy): Eukaryota > Metazoa > Chordata > Aves > Psittaciformes > Psittacidae > Pezoporus > Pezoporus flaviventris. The sequence continues at coordinate 11,386,718 of NW_026892554.1, forward strand.
GATGCCACATTGGGCTTTTCTGTTAAGCATACTTCAAGTGATCAAACTTCTTTGCTTGTTAGACATCTTGAAAATCTGTAGGTTCTACAAGACTCTGGGAATTCACAGCCTGTAAACCTGTATCTGGGTTTGCTCTTGGGTTTGAATCACATTGATGGTTCCTACAATTCTTCATCTCATTGCTACCAGAGCAACTCAGGTGATGTAAGTCAAATGTGGGTTAAAAATTGTTGCAATTTTGTGAACCAACAATTAATTTGGCACTGTATAAAAGATTATCTTGGGGCAGAAATTACTTATGACTGTTTCTTGGTTAGTTGACTGTGCTGACTTGTCTGTGTGCTATTTGAAATTTGGCAGATTCGTCAGAAAATATGCAGATCCTTCAACTTCAAGTTCTAAATAAAGCAAGGGAAAGACAACTGGAAGAACTGAATGACAAGCTAGAAAAGAGTGCACAGCAGATTAGGTATTTGAATCATCAGCTTTCAATGGTCACAGGTAAAATGTCTTGTATTAATTCTTTGATTTCATTTGTATCTAGCAACTTTTTTTATTCTGAAACTTTGACTTAGATAGTGTCTCTGCAGGTATTGATTTTATTTATAAACTTGATTTGGGATATATAGACGTAACCTTCTCCCCCCAGTATTATTGTAAAGAAAGCTGCCTGACTGCATAACGCTCTTTTACTGCATTCTCAAGGCCATCATTGTATTCCAGAGTCCCTGTGTGCCAGGCGTTAAAAAAGTACAGAAAAGTGAGAAGTTTGCTGAAGTAGTATGTTAAAAGTACAGTTATATATAAAGCCTCATTAGAACTGTGTATCTATTAAAAAAAAAGGAGTTTTGGTGCTGTCTGGTTTAACAAGTTGTTTTCTGAACTGTATATAGAGAGAAGCTTTTCCCAAATGATCAAAGCTGTAGTGGAGACTGGTGGTTGTCTTGGTTTCCCTTATAGGAACAAATGAAAAGTTAGAAGCTTAGAGATTTAATATAATTTTTAGAAGGCAAAAGTAGCAAAAGAGAGAGAAAACCTCAGCTGGCATCTATTTTGCCGTGTCTTGGCTGTTCCTCCAGGGGAGTTATTTAATTTCTTCTTTTAAGTGATGTAAGGGATGGGGCTAGTTCCTAGTGCTGACACAATGGAGCTTGTTTCACTAGGGTTCTGAAGGTACAGTATATCGGAGTCCTTCAAGCTACCAGATGGTGAAAGTCATTACTGGATGGAGACTGAATGCTTTTGTTCTGCCTTCTGCTTCTTGGCCATGGTGTGAGACAGCGGGATCACAGTGAATGGTTCTGTAGAGCAGGGATACTGAACAGTCATGTTCCCAGAAGTTGTTGAGTGGCTGGCCACATTCTCACACAATTATACTGTTTCTCTCTTAAGATGAAAAAGATGGTTTGGCTGTTAGTCTTCGTGAGTCTCAAAAACTCTATCAGAATGGAAAGGAGCGGGAAGTGCATCTTGAAGGTCAAATAAAGGCACTCGAAACTCAAATTCAGAATCTTACTACTAATGAGGAGCAGGTACTATAAATGTATTTAAACTCTTTATTGTGAAAGATATCTATAGTCCCATTTGTGGTGTATTTGCATTAAACATAAGTGCTAGTCTCTTGAAACACTCTTTATGATCGTTGCAGAACCCGAATATATGATGAATAAATAGGGCATGTTGGGGGAAAATAGTTTATATTAAAATCCAGGCATTATCTGAGGACTTTTAGCAACTCTTGCACAAAAAAAAATCCTCAACTGTCATATGGAATATTGGAGCAAAAATAGAATATATGTAACTGGGAGCTATCCTAATACTGTTCCTACAGTTACTGAAGCAATCCACAGTGGCAGAGGTAGCCATGGAAAGCATGCAGAAACAGCTGTTAGAACTTCAGCGATCAGATGCCCTTCAGCGAGCCAGAGAGCAACATGAGGGCATTATTTCAGCACTCAAACAGAAGTATGAAAAGCAAGTATTATCATTAGAGCAGAAACTTGAGACTACAAAATCTGCACTCCGAGAGCAGGTGAGAAATTATTTTAAGACCCTGTGTACTGTACTGGAGAGGCTGTAGAGCTCCCTGTGTTTCCTAAACTGCACTTTTTGACCTAGAATAACTCTTTGTGGAAGCAGCTAAGCAAATGGAAAGGAAATTCTATGTAAGTCTCAATATTACAGAGCCTGTGTGGTATGTTTTTATAAACATCTCCAGGCAGTTGTGAGCTCAGATTGTGAGTTCGTACATAGCAGATGTGGAGGATGCAGGAATACATTGTCTTAGTTTCTCTCCTGAGCTTTCATTCTGTGCACATTCTCTTTTTGAAAGAGTACTGGCAAATAAATCTGGGAAAGAAAAGACCTAGTTAAGAAATGAGGTGATATTTTTGCTACAAGAACTGTTTATTTAACAGTTTATTGCCAAGCTTTAGTCTCAAAAAATTATTTGACCACTGAACAGTCACTGTATTTGAGAAGTATGGATTTGAAAGGAGAGAAGGGGGAGAAAAGGCTGGCTTTGAGATGGAGTTTGATATGGACTGTGTCACATGGTTATAGACCTTATTAAAATTATTCTACCTGGCAAAAGTCCATTACACTATTAGAAATATCAGAGCAATGTAGTCAAGCCTTAATAAATTGTCCTCTTTTTTCACATAATGGAAATAGAATTATTTTTATTAATTCTAGGACTATAATTCTCGTGTCAGCATAAATATTCATAAAAGTAAATGGGTTGTGCGTTTGAAAGCATAACTAGCTCTTGCATGTAAACAGGAGCATGGTGCCTAACAAAGCTTACACAGCTTTGTTTCTACAGCAAAAAAGGGGTTTTTATGGAGTATATTTGGGGTATTTAGAGGCCTCCTGTTTTTTGAGAGAAAATAGAAAAGTCAAAAGGCGTAAAGACGAGGTGCTCTGCCTTCCAGGTCTGTGTAGGTAACTGTTAATAATGCCTTATGAAGGTCTACTTTGTATATCAAGTGAAAAAAACTACAGTTCCTCTTTTACGGAGCATTGGAACTTGAAAGCTTGGCTTAAGCTCAGTCAAAATAAACTTAAGTTGAGTTAAACTGTGGTCTAATGTAAATAACGTGAAGGCTTGATTTTTCTACAGTAAACTAACTATATGCGAAGAATTACAGAGGATAATCTGACAGGCTGGAAACTTAACTGCTCTGGGAAGTTACAAATGGTTCGCATCCATGGATGTTTATATAGGAGTATACTTACTGTCTCCTAGTGAAAACTTAACTTTGATGCTGTAAGAGGTGACTTGTGAGCCAAGAATAGCATTTGATCAGTGATAGATTTAGCTGGCCTCTACCCCTTTAGGCATCAGATTGATTCTATTTTTTTTTTCCCTGTGACCTGTATGTATTGATTCTTTCTGTATCTGAAACTGTTCTAGATGGCTAGATGTTTGTAACGCAAGTAAAAAAATCTCTCTTCCTAGAAAGAGCTGTGCAAAAATCTAGGAGAGCATGTTAAGCAACTTGAAAAAATGCTGGAAGAAACTAAATGTGAAAAAACAGAAATAATAAATCGACTGACAAGAAGCCTAGAAGAAAGCCAAAAGCAATGTGCAAATTTACTGCAAACAGGTCAGCCTTTTACTCATACCTTATCTTTCCTTGCAAAAATGGCTTCGTTTCTTCAACGTCTGAAATTGCACATCTATATTGTTATTGAAGTAGAATCAACATCAAGCTAAATGTGTGCTAGACCATTTCCTATGCAGTGCATTAGTCAGACTTAAATGAAATTTAGTTAAATCTAGACTGAAGTGTAAAATAAAATACCCAATAAAAATAAAATACCCCAGCCAAAAAATACTACCAAAACCCTAAACAAGAGTTATAAAACTTTTTATATGCGTTTTGTGCTATATATGTGTAAACTCAGTTTGGGACTAAATAACAGCCTTTCAGAGCAGGCTGTAGGCACTTGACTTGAATTGCCATGTGAAATTCAGATCTCAATGAGAAAGAAATTGTATTTGTGCGTGGAGGCTGGTTCTTGGAAACTCACAGCAGTAGGAATAGCATGTGAAATATTCTGCTCTCTATTTGACTTGTGTCTGCTTTTACACATTGAAATCTTTTAGTAGTAATGTATGTAGTAGATATTGGTGAGGTCAAGGAAACAAACAGAGTAATCCCTGTTACCAGAATCAACATTGCTACGTTTGTGATCTCTTTTCAGATTGCATAGTCTTTGTTGCACGTTTATGATTTGCTCTTTCTCTCCCTTTTGTTTCCTGCAATAGGCTCGATGCAGGAGACAAATCAGTTACGGTTTCAGTTGCAACAAGCTCAGTCTGCACAAATGATAAGCAATAACATGAACAAGGCTTTGCAGGTTAATTTTATTAAATATCTTACTGTTTTGATTTAAGGGGGGATGAGCATTGTAGCTGAGGTTGGTAGCTGAAACTCTTTGTGGGCTTACCCATCTAATATCATACATCTGTCTAACCTGGATGTTTGCTTGGAATTTCTCTGCTCAGTGTAATTTTTTTTTTTTTTTGTCTCTTCCTTTAAGGAAGAATTAATGGAACTGAAGGAAGAAATAGCTTTGTATGAATCTGCTGCCAAGCTTGGAGTATTTTTGAATGATGCAGGTGGAGAGGTGCATACAAACCTGGGTGATTCCTATGTAGAGCTGGGAATTAAAAAAATCACTGGGAAGAAACCAAGGTTCTGCAGGTATCATGTGATTCTTTCTGGAAGAAGAAAGTTAAATCAAATTATAAGTGATGTGTACAAGATAGTCTTACTGGATCAGCATATAGGGATTTTGGTACACACTTGAAATTTCGCTTGTATTGCCAGGTAATCTGGGAAACAGGAAACTGAACTAATACCATAAACTGGATGCCTAATTGCTGCCTAATAAATCTTCCGATATTATAGGGACTCATTGGATTGTATGGGTTGCATGCGTGAATAACTTTTTGATCAAAGATTCTACATAGCTACTTAATGCTGAAGCTGTTTTTTTTAAACGACCAATTGAGTTTTCTCAAAAAACCTCACATAATGTGAGAATGAATCTTTTGGGGAAACAGCTGAATGAACAAGTTTTCTGTATGCTAACTGCAACTTGATGCAAAAGCAAAGCATATGGCTTCTGTATTCATGTTCTCTCATTCTTTTTACTATTACCTCTTAGACATCTTTATTTCTGGTAGTGTTAGTTGCTCTTCTATTTGCTGCCACTACTTTTCAGATAAATGTGTTTTGTCTTTTAAATACTGAACCAGTTTTGTCTTCCCTAATAGTGCAATGCAGAGCAGAGACATGGATAAAGAGCTCTCTAAAGATGAAATCATTGTAGAATTAAAAGCCGAGCTGGAACGTTTATTGAGCAGTAATAAAATGAAGAGAAACCAGATTACTCAATTACAAAATGATCTGAAAGATTGCCAGAAGACTTCAGAGGAATACAAGCAGTTGTTGAAAGCAGAAAAAGCATCCAAAGAGTCAGAGGTTGGTTTGTTTACACTTTTGAAAAATTAAAGATGTGCTGTACTTAAGTGAACTTATTATGAAAATGGATGAAAAAATTTACTTACAGCTGAGTACTCATAGCAACTAAGTAAATCTGTCATTGATTTTAAGGAAAGTATTGTCATTTAGATGATGCCGTGATTTGTGTATTTGGTGCAAAAGAAACAGAGTAGTGGGACTTGGAAGGCATTGTATGTTATTATTATTATGTGTTAACAGTGTTATTAGGTGAGTTCTGATGCAATGGCTTACTTACTTGATAGAACTTAATGGCTGCTCTGCTTTTTTAGAACTAAATCTAATTGTGGAAAATAGGTTTTCTTTAGCCAAAAAAACTTTGTGATTTCTCTGGGAAAGTAGGTAGTATTGTGAAGTTATATAATGGAACATTAAACAGACTGCCTTCAGATGGCCTTTACTATCTAATTTGATCAGTAAACAATCTCTTTGATACTCTATCTCTCTTCACCCCATTATTACTTTCCCTTTACAAATTGACCAGACTTGTAAAATCTGCTCTTGTAACCTACATATTTTGACCTGGATGTGGGATAGGAATCTAATATGTTGAGAAGTGTGCTGTCTGTTGGATGATAGTAGTCATTCAGCTTGCAAGCTCAACATCAAGTGTGAGCTTCTTAAACCTGCATGATGCTATGAGTTTCAAGAGTTCCTCTAGTGTAATAGTGATATTATCCTATTTTCCACTGCAATAATTACCTTTTGTGTTGTTTATTTCTTCTAAGTGCCATTTTTATTTTGTAGCTTTAACTTCTGAAAGCATCAGCATCTTAATCATATATATCTCAAAAGACATCACCGTGCTTTTGTTGTGTTTTCAGCCTGTTGCAAATCTATATGACACTTCAGTGGCCAGTCCTTCAGTTTCTGATAATGTCAACGAAGAAGTTTTGAGACTCAGAAAGGCTAATGAAACTTTGCTAAAAGAAGTTGAGGTAAGAGAGACGCTGCTTATCCCCACAAAAGCACACCCACACATCCACCGCTGCTAAAACCTACAATTAGGGTTCTTTACAACTCATCTATTACCTGACCCTTGTTTGGCCAGAACTGTACTTCGACTATTGAAGAACTGAAGGAAAATGAGGAAAACCTGAAAAGCTTAAATCGAGATCTCTGTTGTCAGATGAGGAAGATGGTTCAGGATTTTGATCAGGACAAACAAGAAGCCATTGACAGGTAAGTCTCTTAACTGTGTTTAGTTCCATTTGTGGACTTTTAGCCTGCATATATAACCTTCTGCCTGCTAATCTGGTACAAGTGGAGATCAATATAAGAAAGCTAGTTTCTTTCTTAAGGAAGAATTGAACCCTGTTTAAAAGGGGAAGAAAAGCCTTTCCTTTCTTGAAATTATAGGTGTGAAAGAACTTACCAGCAACATCATGAGGATACAAAAGCGCATTTTGAGAAAGACCTGATGGAGAAGCATGCTGCAGAAAAAGAGCAGCTTATTAAGGCTTATGAAGAGACAATCTTGGAGTTAAAGTAAGACTTACCATTTGTTTTCCACTTTACTGAAACTTTCACGTTTCCTGTCTGGCCTTCAGTTCTAGTCATGCTTTTTTTAATACAGAATTGCTGGGCTGTGAATGTAAAGAGTAATTGATAATAAATAATCTGTCCTGTGAAGGGCTAACATAGAAGAGCTGAACAGAGAGATGACTGCAGTGAAGGAATGTTATATCGGAGTCTGTGGGGAGAAGGACAACTTAGAAGCTACTTTAAGGCAGAAATTTGAGCAAGAGCAGCAGCTGAAGGAAGAAAAGGTACTAATGGAAATATCTGTAAACTGTATTACTTCAGACTGTTTTCAAGATTTGATATCCATAAATGTATTTAACTTTGCAATTGTTAGGGGAAGATACTTGGAAGGCATGCAGCTATATCATGAAGTTCATAAATACAACCTATTGGTGGCTAAGATAATATACTAGTGTCCCAAGTTTTAAAATATTGTAGAAATAACCTTTCAAATAACTATTTGCTTTCATGTAGTCAACTTTCATAATTCTGATGCTTGAGGACTGCTCATTCAGTGTGAGGTTTTACATTCATGAGACAGTTTTCCAAAAAACTGAATGATGTTACAAGTTTTCTTCTTCCTATATAGTATAAAACTGATCTGCAAATACTGTGGTTATTTAAAGTAATAATGAATTCTGGCTGCTATATTGATTTTTCTGGAGATAAAACACTGCGAAATGACTGAAGTAGGTCAACTATCTTGCTAAGCAAGTACAGCAAAGAGGTACATCTCAAAATATGCTGGGAATAAAGATGCTTGATGAAAGAACTTATTTTAGAGCAATAACCTATAATAACCTCTGATATCATGCCTTAAACCACCTCCTTTTGATAGCTGAATCTCTTGTTCATGTGTCCTCAGGAAGATCAGTGCAGAGCTCTAGAGCATTAATCATATCTCTTATGCGTTCTTCTCACTTGCTGCCAGAGCAGTTCATTATGCCTTGGAGAATACTTTCTTTTTTTTAACTTCTAGCTCAAGAAACAGCTTCTAGAAGAAAAAAAAGACTCTCTTAAGCTTCTGAGGAATGAACTTGAAGAGAAACACCGCAGTTCTATGATAGCAGCAAAGAGGCAGTGGCTGGAAGAAAAGGAACAGCAGGTTGAACAGGAAGTTGCATTAGCCAAAGTTCACTGGGAGAAGGAAGAAAAAGAGGTGTGGAACTTATTTTAGGGGTTGTTTTGATTTGTTTTCTGTTTATTTTCAGAAGGAACTTCTATGTAAATATACTTGTGCACTATTATTCTGCCATTTGAACTGGCTTTTAGGGTTCTGTCACTTCATGAGCCTCTGAAGAAGTCAGTAGGTATTGTGGATGCTTAATATTTCAGAAAAAGAAAACCCTAGATCTTTAAAGTAACGTGCAGAATGTCCTGAATGTCACAGCTGAAAATATGCTGGAGTCTTCCACCCTGATCCCTGGGCAAGCGGTTATGCTTTCTATTGCTTCTTTCACTTACCATATAAAAGTTCTTTCTGTATCTGATCCCAGGGAATAAAGCTGTGATGAGCTGCCAGACTCTGTCCTCTTAGCATGATTTTGCTCTTCTTCTGTTAGGAAAGATTATTAGTGTAAAGAAAGTTTTGTTCGTTAAATACAGTGAAATTTGAGTTATTTGGGCACTGGGAAGATTTTCTTAAAGATATTTTTTTCCTTAGAATAAAGAACGAGTCTTTGCAAAAATAGAAAGAGAATGGCAAAGTAGGCTGGAAGAAGTGAGAAGAACTGTAGTTGAATGTAATGACTGCAGCAGCCAAACTGACCAAGTAACAGTTGTGGATGAAGTTTCAACTAAAGAGTTAGAAGGGATTGTTGAAGACCAGAGGCTGCAGACCCAGAATGCTGTGAAAGAAAAGATGGTCTCTGAAGAGGCCTTAAAAGAATTTGAAATAGAACTGGAAAATAAATACCGTAAAAAACTTGCCAGCCAGGTAACAAATAATTGTTCTGTCTGCCTGGAGCCTGTGAAACTGCTGTGTGCAATTAAGTCACAAAAAAAAGTGTTGCTTTCCACTTTCTCTTAAGCTCAGTAGTTGATATTTGGTAGATTAGAGATATATTCTTAAAAATTTTCTGCATGAAAGAAGCATGAAGCTTGTTTTTTTCTAGCTGTTAGTTTTTCATATAGCTGGACAAGCTTTGCAGGAGTTTTGAACAGAACCGAGCAACACTGACTTAGTTTATACCACCTTGTTAAAGGTAAATTTAGTATTTATCATTTTGGTATCAGTTTTGCATCAAGAAATGCATCAGATGGTGCTGGTCTGATTCTTTTAGTTTCTGTAAACACAGGCTATCCCAATTGAAGTCTCTTCTTTCATTGCTACATGAAAGTAATAATCTGTATTCGATGGTGACTGAAGGAGGTTTTTTTTTAATCTGCTTATAGGTAGATGCAGCTCTAACCCAAGCTCATACCAGGTGGCTGCAAGAACTAACAAACCTCAAAGAGTACAAAATAAATCTAAAGATAGAGCAAGAAAAATGGGAGAAAGAGCACAAAGAGACTACAGCAAAGCAGGTAGCCCAAAATACTTGTATATTTCTGAGGAATGAATGCAGACATTGGTGGGGAATCATTAGGAAAAGGGGCTTCTGGTGTACTCTGGTTCTGATCCATTTTTATTTTTTTTCCTATATAGGATTATACTTGCATTAAGTAATTTGAGCATAATCTCCAATAAATAATGACCCAACGTGATAGTTTACGTGTATGTAAATGTATGTATATATTTATAATAACTGTTATGTATTCACCAGTTAGCCCTCGTTCTCTCAGCTGCTGAAGAGAAATGGAAGAAAGAGTATGAGAGTACAGAGAGATCTGGACCAAGGGTGAAAGAACTTGAAGAAAAAGTAACTTCTCTCAAGAAGGAATTGGAGCTAAAGAAAGAAGAAATCCCTGCAGCTATCAAAGCAGAACTAGCAAAAGCCCGTGCTCAGTGGAACAAAGAAAAGCAAGAAGAAATCCTGCAGATACAAGAGCAAAATGAGAAAGACTACCGATCATTCTTAGATGATCACAGAAACAGAATTAAAGAGATACTTGCAACAGCAAAGGAGGATCTTGCAAAGCAGAAGTATGATCTCTCCATTCAGAAAGAAGCAGAAATAAAGATGTTACTAGACCAAAAGCAACGAGAATGGGAGGCTCAGGAGACAAAGAGATTGCAGGATGAAATTAATCGGTATGAGGAGAAGACTCTGGTTGAACTTGAGTACTTGTTGAGTGAAATCCATGAAGAACTTGTCAAGTGTTCACGTAGTAAGTCTTCTTGGAAGAAGTGTTTTGACATCCATGTTCAGTCAGGCCATCAGTGTAAAGACAAGCTGAAGGCTTGCTTACAGAAGGCCTACACATCCTCACTTTACGCAGTTCTGGAAAAGAGAGAGCAAGAATGGAAAGAGGTAATATTTCTGTAAATTATAACTGACAGCCAGAAAGTTTGGGAAGTCACACATATGCATTTCCTCCCAAAATAAAATATCCATGTAATCCTGAAAATTGGAGAATCCAACATTTGAGTTCATTGATCACAATAGTCCTGTAAAACTACAGAAGAGGGCTAAAACTACCATTAGCAAGTGAAAAGGGATGGGTGTAGCTCTGATTTCTTCAGTCTCTGAAAAAGAGAAAGCCAAGTTAGAAGTGTCATTCTATAATGGCAAGATTCGTAATTAAGGAGATGAATCCACCATCTTAAATTTGAGAGCCTGTTGAGGCCTCTTGTGACCTCATAGATGGAATTTCTGCATAGCTGCTCTTTATTTTGTGTTTCGTTTTTTAGAAATGTGGCAGGTCATAATGGTGACTGGACAGTAACTGCAGATCATGTCACTCTGTCTGTATCAGAAGGGGAAGAAAATTTAAAGCAGTAAATCTTTTCTGCAAATTATCTGTAGTAGAACTGAACTGACAAACTGATCTCTCTCGGGAATGATAGTCTTGCTTAATTTTATTGTGGCTCTAGGAAACACTTTTCAATGTGCCTGCCCAAATGAGGAAAGACATTTTACCCTCTTCTAGAGAACTCTGGGGCTAAGTAGGATTTGGTATAAAATCTTCTGTTGTCTGTTTTGGCAAATGCCTCTTTTTGCAATGCTTATGCTTGTAGTAACTTTTTAGTTACAGGGAGCATCCCACTGAAAATGCCATTGCCACCCAGCATTTAGCAGCAGGGGAATTATCCAAGAATAGGACAGAGAAAGAAATAGTCATGTTTTTCAAGAAAAGGAAATGATTTCTCATAACAATACTAACCAGTTTTTAGTGGTAATATGATTCTGTTCAGAATGTGGTCCTTGCAGATTTTATTAGCATGAGTTATTTTTACAATGGTAAAGAGAATCAGAAGGGGAGTTTTTATGCCTGAAGCACCTTCTGTAATACATATGAATCTCTCATGGTAAACTTTTTAAAATGCCTTTGAACTTCAGAACATTGGTTGGCTTAAACCACCTTATCCAGTGATATCTTTAAATTCTTAGTAATGTCTTCTCTTATGCTACCATAATAACAATAAATAAAGGAGCTCCATTTATGTAGATAATCCTGTCCTACTACCTGTATTTGTGCAGAAGGTCTAAATGGGTCCAGCCCCTTTTTCTGCTTGATATGTTTTAAAGAACAAGTCAGCATCAAGTATTCAAAGATGTTTTATAGCTGTGCAATGTTAAGGGCTACTGACATTTCAAAATACAACTTGAGATAGCCAGGTACTGCTGTTGCAGTGAATTATGCAAAGTAAAATTTCTATATGCTGGAGTACATGTTTTCCTCCTGATTTGAGGAAAACATGAGTTTTACAGTTTGATTTGAGATTTACAGTTCTATTGCAGGTTTAAAGCACCTGCATTACAGTTACTAAAGCTATTTAGTGGCCAGGGTTGCTTGTTTTTATGCATAACATACTACTTAATCTACTTTAAGATAGTGAGGACACCTGAGGTTTTTGCTGCATGTTGGATTTCAGGAAGTGTTTTTTTTAACTGCAGAAATATGAAGAGCTAATGAGTAATGTAAATAAAGAAGCATACTCATGCCTGCATCATGGTGAAGGAGAAACTGGGGACATGGTGAGACCTCCTGTGTCTGGTGCTGAACACCAAGTAGAAGCACGAAAGAGGCCAAGACGACAGCTGCCCTTGCAGGAAACTGGAACAGACAAAGGTATTGGGTTTGGTTTTAATCTGACAAATTATGTATTATCAAATTAAGCTTGTTTAAGTCTTTAACAGTTATTGTCTTATTGATATAAGTTAATTAATTAGTGAGTATCTGGGTGATACAGTAAGATAGGGTTCTTCTGGCTGTAAGTTTGTTTAATATTGCATAAGCTTGTACTGTGTCACAGTCACAAACTGTGCAGCAAATGGTACTTTTCTCCTGCTTACTAACTGCATGCTAGGCTTTGAGGTTTAGTTTTATTAAATGCTAGTAGCTTTCTGCTTTTTAAAGCCGTCCTTCAGGAGTAAAGAAGTAGCTGCCATATCTGCTGCAGCTTCTGAACAGAAGCACTAATACCTTTGGTGTATAATGGCTCATAAATAAGGCAGTGTTATGATGAGCAGGGTATGGTCTAAACCATGGGTGATACTAAATCAGAGCTTTGAAGATTGGATTATATTACTTGTTCTTGCCATTAGACAAGACAAAGAATTCTGCATTCATGTAGAAGATATTGTTGTGTCAAGAACTATATGTCACCTGGCATGGTGGTATTTTCTGATTCTTTTGATCAAGAATTTACTTGAAAAAATTCAAATCCCTGGGTGATTCTTTTGTTGTTTGGTTTTCTTTGTTTGTTTGGTTGTTGTTTTTTTTTTCTTCTTCCCCCTTCCCTTCCTTCTCCCCCCAGTATATATTGCAGCATTGTAGCTCTTCCCAGAGCTGTCATATGTACTATATGGCAAAGCTGGAGACAGTCTAGCTGGGAAGACTTCATGGGAGGCACAGAAATCTCTGGGGTTTTCTGTTTAGTTTGAATTCTTATGCAACAGAAAAACATAAAGCAAGAAAACCCAAGAGAGACTTTGGCTTTATGCCTATAGTATGGCTTGAATTCCTTCAACATCAGAATAACAAGCTGTCTATTAAGACAAAACAATACAGGCAGTGCAGCGCTTCTGCCTCTAGAGCTCTCAGTCCTGTCTATAAAGAGCAGCCATCATTCTCCTGGAAGTAGCCCAGTCTTTGTGAATTTCTTAACTTAACTAGACTGAGCTGCATGTGAGGCTTCCCAGCTGGGAGAGCATCCCTCAGCTGACTCCAGCAGACCCTGCTTGGCAGCTGTGCTTTGAAAAAAACAATTAAAAATTAAACATTCAACCTACAGGTCTCATAGCTCTGAGTGAAGGCTCAAATCATCACTGACGGGAATGCATTGAGGCTGTGAGGGCTGAACTGCCTGATAGATGCTGCTGTGCTTTCTATAATACAGTTCCAGCCTCTTGTGATTATTTTAATTAAACTAATGTGTTATATGACTTCCAGCAAGAGACAGACTGAGCAGAGCACAGGAAATAGTAAGATTGGGCTTGTTTTTTTTTGGGTCTCATGGTTGATGTATAACTGTTAGCAATTACTGTTGCAGGTGAGAAATGTACAAAAAGGAATGTTGGGTCTCAGGAAGTTTTTTGCTATGAATGCTGCTGCCAGGAGCTTAAAATAAGAGAGACTGTGTGCCAGGGCTTGAAAAGAGAGCTGGAGATAGCCCACAGACATCTTCAGCTTGCTGTGAAAGGAACATGTAGCTAAGTTAGAGCAAAACCAAGGTTAGGACTGTTAGTCACCTCAAGACACCTTTGAGTGGCTCTGCTTTGCTGGCTGCATGAGTCTGTCTGTTGCATGATTCAGTTTTCAGTGGAAGGAGTAGGTGTGTGCATACTTAAGAAATCAATCAGCTTAGTCAGTTGCAAATTATCTGACTTGATACTGCTGCCTATGTTTATTGTGGATGCTGTTGCATCATGTACACCTGTTGTCCTCTCAGGATAATAGACTTCATCCTTTATTGCTTTATTTACTTTGGTGGGAGTCTCTGGCCATAGTAGAATCTGGGCTGACAAGGATGAAAATATCTTTGGCATACCAAACCCCTTTGTCATGCCTATAATTACTCCTCCAGTTGGGTCTCCTATGGGCCCTGAGTGCAGGCTTTTCACTCGGAACAAATCATGTTGCTATCAGACAGATGAATCAGTAAGAATTCCTTTTGTCTAGGTTTATTTCTGAGAGGATTTGTAGGAGAATTGCCTGCTTTCTCTTATTCCTGTGCTCAAGAACTTTTTATTTCCTAATTGAGCATAATATACCATATGGAGCACAGTCCCCATTCAGTTGGTATCTGAGGAACTCCATCCCTTTATTCAGCTGTACTGAAGTCAGGAGAAGCCCTTTGTTTTAAGGATCAGAACAAAGAGAATGATGTTTTCTCCAAAGGAAAATATGTTGACGATTGAATAAGAGGGTCATTCTCCCTGCAGTGTTTTAATCAGTTGAAGCTGTACACAATAGTGTTCAGGGCATTTTTTTAAGGCTGTCCTTGAGCATGGCAGGAATTGGACTTGCTGAAGGTTCTGCATCCTGAGGGTCAGTAACTCTGCAGAATTGTCTTAGTAACAATTCTACAGTAACTGTAGAAAAGTCTTTGCGGCTGCTGGAAGCAGGTTTGACAAATGGTCAGCTTGGAGGGAGATAATGTGGGGCAGTAGCTTGTACCAAGTTACTAAATAGCCTCAGTTGCCAAAGGCTGTGGGTTGGGGGGGGGTGGGGTGGGGGTGGGGGTGGTTTCCTTTTGTTTTTTAAATGAGAAGTCTCATTTGAGTGCTGTAATAAATCTTATGCTTAGTGAGGAGGAGTAAAATGCTGTACGCTGGTAAGTGAAAGGCTCTTGCCAGCGTGTAGATGTGTGAGCAAGGCCAGGTGGGTAAGTCACAAAAATTTGCCTAATATTATTTCTGTATTCTTTCTGTTGACAACCATATAGTGTGTAAACTTCCCTGGGGACTGGAGGAAAGACTGAAGGGTCATAGGAGGTCTGTTAGTGAAAACAGAGGCTACTGGTCTCACAAGGTCATCATAGATACAACTTGCAGCTGCTCAAAATGAGATTTGGACCACAAATGAGGATCCCTGAAAGCCACAGATTGCTTCTTTCTGTGTTCCAGGATGGCTGTTTACTTTTTGCTTTTCTCCACACACCATCCTAGAGAAGGAGGAAAGCCAAACTTGTCCATGCTTTTTCCAGGGCTCAGGTCCTCATATTCTACCATGAAAGCCTTGATTCTTCCAGAAGGAAGACTTGTCTTTAAGACATGCCCTCCACTGTGTGTTGATAGTCTGTCCTTAGGCCATGGCTCATGTGAGAACTTCTGTGGCTCAGTGCAGTGGAGGTACCTTCAGCATTCATGGTAGGTATTCGTGTTGGCTTTCTTTCCTAAAATTGGAAAGCTGGTAATCAACTGTTGATTTTTATGGGTCTATCCAGCAATTCTTCAAGTTACAGTAAATTCCCATACCCTTTTTTAAAATAATCTTTTGCTTGAATTAGATTACATAGCTAATGCATAGGTTTTAAGGTTCTTTAACTTTCAGATGACCCACAGGTGACCTATCTGTATGCCATGATCAACAGTCTTCAGTATCAGCTTGAAGTCCTATGCTTTGGACTTTTTCAGCTCCACTATCTTCTCATTCTCTGTGGTGGCTCATTTTAATATTTGTTTGCTAGTTAGTAGCATTGAACACTGTTCATCATGGAAATCCAGCCTTCCTCTGTAATACCGGCTTTTGGCTATTAAAAACCCAAAGCAAAAAACCCCAACAACAACCAAGTTTTATTTTTATCTCTTCCAAAGAAGAGACAGTTTTTTTTTTCTAGCCCAAAGACAATTTTATCTATTCCAAAGAAGGCACAATTGCTGACCCATAAACTAAGAGTTTTCCAGTTCGACAAAACAACCCTAATATTTTTCCTCTGTCCTTTCTTTACATGTACACCTGGTACCTCCTGAAGTTTCGCCTCTAGTATAATGTTAGTAATAGCATATGAAGGCTTTACATTTATTTAATTACTGTGTGAGAACTTTTATATCCAGGCTTCATTGAAATATATTGTGATCGATTCCCAAGTGCTTGCTACTGCAACAGCTGTACGTTTGCTGATGATGCTTTGTGACGTTGAGCTCTTATACCAGAGACAGCAGTTTATGTAATAACAACTTGAATTTAGAGAAGTGCAGTGAATTATGGTTCATCACTTTTCTCATTTTATAGATAATGAGAATGTTCTAGAAGCTCTAATTGCAGAAAACTCTGGGATGAAGGCTAAACTGAAAGACCTGGGAACACCACCAAGGTAATAAAAAAAGCTAAACAAGCTGCTGGGTTTTCTTTCTTGGTAAGATTTAAGTTGCTTTGTTTGTGCAGTGTGACTTACATGCATTTCAGGTCACTGTCAAAGGGAGGTGTCTCAAAACCTTGTACATCCTCTGACTCTGTGAAAGGACTGGAAGAAATGCGTGCTCAGTACATTAAAGCTGTGAGCAAGATTAAGTGTAAGTACTGAAGTCTTAGCTAAAAAGTTAGGAGAGCAAAATAATTTACTTTGTCACTTCCTCCTCCTTCAGCCAACTTGCACAGGAATCTGACAGCCAAATTGCATGAGAAGTAAATTTTTCCCTCTTACTAGAGTGGATGTGAAAAATGGAATTGTCACCATAATCTTAGACAAGATTAACTGCGATGGGTGAAGCCTTGTTATGCCACCCTTGTTTTGTCGCACTGTATTATGTCTTGTAAAGTAGTGAAGTGTATTTTGAGAACTGATCTTGTTTCTCCAGCAAACAATCCATCTACCCTGCAACTTGTTCTGAAAGAGAACCTCCTTTTCTCTTCTCCTATATCCTGCCATGTGTCTTGATCAGCAGCCTTCTGGATGAAGAGAGAGGGTTAAGTGTAGCACTGGGCCTTACTTGAATGCAGCAGGTTGCCAAAGCCAGCTACACTGCCACTGAAGAATTCCTAGATCCACATTTTACCAGCCAACATTCCTCCCAAATCCCTGTGCTTAGTGTTTGCTATTGCTGCTCAAGATGCAGAATCAGACAACTGAATTCCTGTCTGATGCTTCATATTGACCCAGTGTGGTCTTTGGTGGCATTAATCCAGTAGGCAACACTTGGCACAGGGATTTGGGTGGAATGTTGGCAGGTAAATTCAGGGTTTTGCTGACTTGCTCCAGGTCTGCTAGACAATCTCAGGTTGTGGTACTGGCTTTTTACCTCTCTGGGGGAAAACTGCTACTAATTAATTGTGTTTCTAGGTGATATGCTTTGTTATATCCGTGAAAGTAAGGAGCGAGCTGCTGAAATGATCAAAGGGGAGGTCTTAAGAGAGCGCCAAGAGACGGCAAGGAAAATGCACAAATGCTATTTGACATGCCTTCAAGAACTGCTTGCTGATAATGGGAAACATGAAGGGTACGTTAAAGTATGTTTGGAAATTACTGTTGGCTTTGAAAGAGGTGTGTCGGAGCAAATGGTGTCTGACCTAAAGTCTTGCCAGTCTGCTCATATTGGCATGGGGTCACTGCTGAGCAGTCTGGCATACTGTCTTTTCAGTCTTTGACTCTTGCCAATATTACCTTGAAGTAAAATGCAGAGTTGAAAAGGAATTACCCTTAAACTTTAATTTTTTTTTCATGTTCTGCAATTCTTGGCAGAGCTGAAAAGAAAATAATGAATGCTGCCAGCAAGCTTGCTACAATGGCTAAAGGACTTGAAATGCCTCTTCGACACATTCCCCAGAGCAAATCTACCCGGTCAGGTATGTTGGATTCTGTAGTTGTTCTCTTCTTGATATTATTGATTTAATGCATGTAGTAATGAAAATGCAGATGCAAAGTGAAGTACTATTTATTTATAAGCTTGCTAATGGAAATGTCAGTATAAGCTGCTTGTTTTGACAGCACTTATAATTCTTTATTAAAAACGAACAGAAGAACTTTATTTTCTGGCATTAATCTTTCTTTTAATTAATCTATTTCCTTCCCTCCTCTCATAGCTCTGCTGTTAAATTCTGATCTGCCACCTGGAGCTGAGTACACAAAAAGAGATCGCGTGCTTCAGGCTAGGTCAAACCATATGGAAAGCAAATCATGTGGCGAAAGCATTACCGAAAAAGCCGGTGATAAAGTTGTCCAGAAACGTGTACCACATGACTTGAGACAGCAGTTTGATGCAGTGCAGGCTGAAACTCAACATATGCTTCATGAAACAGTGACTTCAAATACTCAAAATTGGAATAATTCTAAAAATCTGGATGGTGCTTCAAGAGATGCTGTGCCAGAGTTTTATTCAAATGAAGATGGAAGAAGAGAAAAATATGGCCCCGTTGTAAATGCAGACAAAGGACTCCTGTGTGCTGCTAGTAATATAGCACATCAGAGTGCTTCTCCATCTGCTTTTCAAGTAATGTTAGAAAATACGCATGCACCAAGCTTTACAAATGGCCATACCATCTCTGGGCCAACTCATATGCTTAAGAGCAAGGGTGAAAGAATGGTCTTGAAAGAGGATAAATGTATCCAGTCGTACGGAAAATGGAAAACTAAATCTAAAAGAACTCAGAAATTTGATTTCCGAGAAACTCCAGAAAGAGATGAAGGAAGCCGCAGTGAATGTAGTTCTGTGAACGGAAGCCTTGATTGCGGTGATACACCTTTCTTGTATCCTGAACAAAAAGCCAGTGCTAATGCGCACACACAAACTGCACACTGTGAGGAGTTTCCTCACATGAGGTCATTTTCTCCTGTAGATGAAAGTGTTAGTTCTTGGAGAGACATTTCTACTGGCAATGGCAAGATTCTCAGCACAAAAAGCAGCGTTAAAGTTTCCAGTAGAGGCCACCTGACAACTAACCCAGAACATTCTTCATTCCTCAACTCTGACAAATCGAATTCCACTGTCACACAATTCAATATGTTGCAGGATTCAAATGCAGGAAAAGGCTGCAACAAATGCATGGAAAAAAGTGCAGTGGAATCTACAGTCTCTTCAGCAAGATAATGTTTTTGATGTCCCACTTTATAACCTAAACCACAAGCAGCAATTCCTCCTTTGGAGGAGGAAAAAGATAAGGATTTTTTAAAATAAAAGTGTGAGGATTGGGGAAAACCGGTTCTACTGTGTCCATTTTGTGATCAATGTTACATAATTTGAAGAAATGCTATAAAGTTACTTGAAATATTAATGCATACTTTTGTTTACCTTTGTAATAACATTTTGATTTTTATAGTGTATTATATGCAAATTTATTAAATAGAGTCTATTTTTATAGTAAGTTTTGCTTGCAGTGCAGTGTTTATCTAAAACAGAGGTACTGTAACTTGTGGTAGTCTTTTTAAATGGTTATGAAAATTACTTCACAGCTCAATGAGAGATGTTCTAGGATTTAAGTCAGTATTTTAATTGACCTTCCCATTTTGAAGGACCCCCCCTAAGCCTCTGTGTGTGTGTCCTGATAATAAAAGCAACCCTACTTGCATTTTTTCATTATAATAACAAATCACATTTCAAGTATTTTTCCCTCTGGTACAGCAACAAGTAGCTGATACTGGGCAGAAGAAAGGTATAAATTAGAATAATCACATTTGGCAGGTGTTCCTTAAATAGCATCGGTTATCAATGAAGATTCAGCAATGCTTAGAAATTTCTGTTTTTAAAGGCCTGCTCATGTCTTGAAGAGAACTCTAAAATGCATTGTTTTCCTCTAGACTATTTACTTTCCTTGGGATAGCATTTCATTTCTAGTGCTTCTGTGAGGAAGAGGTGGTTTGCTGCTTGTTTATGCAGGATATGATTAAATCATACCTGTTGCAATTAAAAGTCTGGTTATGGGCCAGCAGTTCACATCAGCAGTAATACAGAAGATGTAAGCAAAAAGGTTTTGCTTGCTATTCTTTGATGATAGAAGAAGAAAAAAGACTGAATATTCTCTCTGATGATGTATATACCTCTCATACGTAATATTTAACTGCCATAAGGATACTCATTTGGTCTTTGAGTTGAACAGCACAGTTTCATCTGAGAATCTTTTGGGTTTTAAGAGGAAAATAGTACAAGATTCAAGAGAAAGCTTCTGAAGAAAAATGTGTTTAACTTCCTTTACAGAAACATCCTGCATGTTTATATCTCAGGCCAACTGGCAAGGCAGAATGCATTACAGCTCTTGGTACGCAGGACTGGTTTGTGACTTGAGACTCTTGGGCGAGCTAATGAGAGACTTCTGAATTTCTTGGTGGCCTTTAAAGTTGCCCATAAATCCAACCCCGTTTCCTCTTTAGTGAAGGTGGGGTTTGTCATCGTCAGTGGGAGCAAACCAAACCATGAGAGACTGCTTGTGCCTAAACAAACATGGGCAGTGGTTAAGTTCAAGGGCCAAATTCCGAGCTCTTAGCTGAGGAAATAGCTGTGGCCTTGTCTGCAGAGGAAAGTTTTTACTAGTTGTCCTCTAAGCCCCACGTGGAGATATTTTTTTCAATGATGAGTGGCTTTTTTGGGTTAGCTTAAGCATTTTTCCCCAAATTGCACAAGGTAAAGAAGCAGCACATTTATTCCTGCATGACAGGTACTTGTACAAGTGTTTAAACCAATACACCACATTAATTCACTCCTTGGGCAAGTCCAGAAACCTTACCCAGATGAAGAAAGCTTGCGTCTGTAAAACTAAACATCCAACTCCTCAGTGTGGACCAAACCTACTTTTCCAAGTAATCCTTCATCTGTGGTGTGGTCAAGAGCTGCTCTGTAGTTGCTCCCCAAAAAGCCACACTCTGTGCCACTGTGCAGAACACTTTGTGATTTCTGTCATCTTGTTCAATGTTGTTTGTGTGCAGAACTGACTGTCAGTTCTCTAGCTTTAAGAAAATTTCCTGTGTTTGAAAGCTGAGTGGTTTTAGTGCATATGAAGTGCTTTAATAACTCTAGTCCTGCTAAAGCTTTGAACAGCTGATGATTTTTATGTATTTAATTTAGAAGCTGGGGTTCCACAGTGATGAGAAGGGATCTTCCTCTTTACTGACTGCTCTGAAGAAAGCCAAGGGTGCAGCAGATCCCAGCTACAGTGAGGAAACGAGGGAGTTTTCTTCAGCAGCTCCATAACCTGATGTGAGCAAAGGTTCTCTTGTGAGGGTTCCTACTCTTATAGAGCAGGAAGATGTTATGCATATGTGGCAAAAGAGGGAGGAAGGGGGAAATCTTTCCAATCCCAGCTACTAAAAGGGAGAGTATTTAAATATAGACATTAGGTGCCCAACTACATTTGGTTGCTATTTCAGTTGTATCTTACTGCATCACCACACCAGGGAACTTCAGTGACTAAAACTGCAGTGCATGTGAGAAGGTGGATGTGGGTAGAGGTTCAGTTAAATTGTTGCTCGCCTAACGTTTATTGTGTGTCTTGTTGCACTGACAACTCCAGAGAGCTCCAGACCTGCCAAGTTTTCCTTAATGAGAATCTACTGCAGAAGCCTGGAGGAAAGATCCATACCCAAACAGCAGCAATTATTCCCTGGTGAGTAAAGTCTGAGGAACAAGAAGATATTTAGCCCAAGAATTAACAATTACTCAAAAGCATTCCTTAGCCCTCTTTCCAACGTCAGCAGGAAAAAATGAAGCAATAACAGGCTAGCATAAGGGGTGGCAACTCCTGAAATTGGACAGCTGACATCAGTCGGAAAGGGGGATGTAGTGTTGCAATATATGTAGTTGGACTTGCATAGTTGAGCCAGTATTGTAACAGAGCCACTAGATGAGTCTCTTGCAGTAAATTTGCCGTGGTTTTTCACCCACTAGGTTATACTGCTGAAAGAACTTACGTGTTTTAGTCAAGAATTCATTACCTGCTCTCATGTCTTTTTGATTCAGGTAATTGCCTGCTTTAATACTGCATTTATGCTGTAGGAGCCAGATCTAATTTCATGCTAGTGATGTTGCAGATTAGCTTAAACATTGTTTAACCACACCCCAGGTCCATCCTCAAAGTAGCAGAATGCAGCAGTATTCTTTCCTTGATGTATCTTTATTTGCTTCAGCTGATTTATTTATGTCTGTACATTCCTCTTCGTGAAAATGTGTCAGTACTTTGTACTAAAATATGATAGAACAACTTTTGAATTACTTTTTAATGCTATATTTAAATGGTAATTTTAAGAACATCTTTTATAAACATGTTATGTACAATTAGCTTTATGTGTGACGTACAGAACAGGAATGCGCATGATTTAAGTCATGCATGTTTTGAGCAATGAATATGTTAACTGTTGGTTAACAGATGCTAATGTTTTAGCTTCTCTCTTCGGTGGCATCTTTCAGCTGGAAAGAGCAGCACCTGTATCTATTAATGAAGAAAATTAAGAAGAGGTCTTACATAAACTGATTTTTCACATTCTTTATTTCTGGTAAACATATGCACATCTGAAACCTTGTCTCGTATCACAGCAACTTGCTGTGCACATGAACAGTTACATGAGTAGGAACTGAGGCCATAGGGGTTAGTTGGCTTGTTCACACAGTTAGGAAGCCTGAATGGGGAATTAAACCCGGGTTTTTCTAGTACTTTTGAGCTTACTGTTGATTTAAGAGGTGGGTGTGGATCTCCCCATCCTCTTCAGCTGGTAGGAAATTGGTTCATTTGTATGTATCAGTCTGAGATACTGTTTTTTCTTGTGTTATCTGGTTCATCATGTTATATGATACTAATGAATTAGAATTTACATATCATCATAGGTCTTTTACAGGTCTTTTCCACCTTTACCTTTCTAAGAAAGTCACACAGTCTGTTTTCCTCCTGCAAGGCAGAATCACCAGTGCTGATGTTAGTCCTAGTGAATGTTTGTCCAATGTGTTCTGAAAGGTCCAATAAACAGAGGCTCTACAACTGCCAAGACAAATCCATTGCAGTATTATCCTTACTGATGGAAGGCTGCTTCCCCATTCCCTTTATGTCTTACCTGAACTCTTCTGCTGCAACTTAAGCTCATTACTGCTTCTCCAGTGTACCAAGGACATGAAATAGGGATTTCTTTTATGTCATGCTTAAAAATTACTATTCTCCTCTTCAGTTTTCTTTTGCTTAGGTAAAACCATTGCTTTCATTCTTTTTTCCATGCATCAGCTTTTAAGATGCATAGGTCTCCTGTGGCGTGCAAATGTGGAACTAGTCCAAAGGACACCAAATGATAAATGGAAAAAATTTAGATCCAACACTCATGGTCCTACTATGCTTGATCATTTCCAGACTGGTTCAACCGGTTGTCCATTCTTCTGCACAACTACTAGAGTCTTTGCAAAACACCCTATCTGTTGTTGTAAAAGCCTTTCAAGACTGATGTGATTAAATCCAGCTTCCGTAAGCATAATCTGTGGAGATGCAGCTAAGGAGAGCTCTGGCTTGCTTACCAGACTTTCCTTAACGCCTTTGGAATGTTATATCTTATTATCCCCTTACCTCTTACTTTACTTTGTAGTTGGTACTGTCCAGTGAAGTTTGGAGATCTACTTACCACCGTATAGTGTCCCTTTTCCCATAAAATCTCAAGCTGGGTATGCTTCCCAGAAGTATTAAGATACACAGTGGCATATATATATTTCAGTCATTTGTCCTTAAAATTTACTGTCAAAGCCATTCTTCTGCTGTTGGAACTGTGTTCTCATGTTTCCCTTTGTTCTGTGGGAGTTGCTAAGATTTCCCATTGAAATTTATTTTAAATGTTTGCTCTTTTGTGCAGATTCACTGCACAGTCTTGTCTCCCACAGTGTTAGATGGGTTACAATGGAGATGATGGTAACCTGGCAGTGATACAGGAGCACATTACTTGCAGCTGTAGTGAGATTTCACCCAGCATTCTGATGCAGAGTACTTCACACTTCCAAATTTATCATGCTTTTCTCTCTGTTCTTGTTGCTTGGGTAAGTATTTCACTGTTGTGTAAACCTGGGCAGTGATCTATGTGAGAACCAGGGTTCTTATTCTCCTTCCTCTTGTACATACTTACCTACCAAGCAAGCTTTTAAGCCTGGTGCATTTTTCACACTTGATAAAATGAGTCTGTTTCCATCATGTAGTGTTGTTTCTTTATAAATCTCAATACAAGTAAAGAAATTCATGTCTATTGCCAAATGTTCTGGCTGAATGCCACCCCTGGTGTTCTGGCTTCATCCAGATGATGAATGTTCCCTGTCAGCCTGCAGCCTAGTGAGAGGGGACAATGGTACAGAAATACTGTAATTATCTAATCAACTTTGCTTAGAATGTTAAGCAAATGCAATTCTTTAATACTCTGGTTTTACTATAGCTGTTAATTAACATGTGCAAATATAATTTGTATAGCAAAACCAAGTAGAAGAAACATTCACTTTTAAGTTACTTTACTCCCCTCTAGTGGTCTTATGCCATATGTACTTTTATATAACACTTTATCACAATAGATTAATATTTATAAATTTATAAATAGTTAATATTCTGTAAAAAATAAAAACAGTTCTACCTCTCCTTCCTTCTTCCTTTCTTTGTATAGAGAAACCTGTTCAGTGACTGGGACTCTTGCCAATCTAACTCTCTAAACAATGCTGGTTTTTATGTATTGGCTTTAACTGAGGGCCACACTGCACCTACAGCTTTAAAGTCAGTATGTACAGGAAAATCTTAAAGCTGTGTAGTAAGCTTCTGTTTCCTGCGCCCTCAAATCTGTTCATGAGGGGTGTTACTGTCAATGTCATGGTGACTCAAACTGCGGCCAAGGCTGCAGAAACATCAGCAGTACTCGGTCACGTCTGTAGTGCTGCTCTATGTTTGTGCTGTGGGACATGCCAGTTTTGGTGCATGTCTAGCGCTGCCTGGGCCTGTGCAAGTTGTGGGACATATGGAGACTGTCGAATGACTGGGTTCCTCCTTTAAGCTTGCCAGTTGGCCATTTTGTGTAGGATGTGGCTTCCACTAGCTGGAAAATACATGAGAACCTACAGGATCAGAATGGAAACTTCTACTTTTCCAGTAATCCCCTGGTTCTTTGCTGAAGTTGCTGATGTTGTAATCAGTGCTATACAGGTGTGCAGCACAGGCTTAATTTAGCAATAGTTAGTGGATAAGTGCTCATCTAAATTTTATTTTGCTTCTGTATTTTAAAGGTATGGAAATGACTTGCTAATACAGTGTCCTTGGAGAAGATGAGGTATCTCATAAGGTGCTTGTCTCTTCTTTTTCTGCTCAGAGAGATTATATTAAGGAAAATGTATTTAGAGGATTCAGTTTTCAGTAGCTAGCTCCTCTTTTCAAACTATTCCCTTGTAACTTTTCCATTTTCTTCTAGAATGTCTTGGACTAATGTTTGGAAGAAAAGAAAGGGGAGTAAAAGGGATCAATAAAGAAAATGTTGACAATTTTCCATTTGAAAATACAGTTCTCTTAAAATAGTTCACAAAATTGTGTTTGTCTTCATATTCAGTTATGGAAGAAAAATGAAAGCGTTCCAAGAATCAAAACATTTTAACACTATTTGAGTGAAACCTTTTGTTTTAAAGTGAGTCTTCGTTTGTAAACTTTTGCGACTCTAAAAAGTCAAAATTGAAATGAAACAGTTTAGGAGATCCAAACCTGGCCTTTTTTCCGCATGATTTTTTCTTTTGTGGAAAACTGAAGTATCTCAGTTTCCAAGCTGGAAGGAAACCAAATGTGAAAAGTAAAATCCTTCATAAAACGTAACTCCTGTCTTCCTGCTGTACTCTTATGAGAGATTATTTGCCGGTGTCAGTGATGCATGTTATAATAACCAATAGCTGGGGAAACTATTTGCTACGCTTCTCAAGATTGTTCCCTTTAGGTCATTAGCAGATAGTTCTAATAAACATGAGCTAAGCCAGTAGAGGCTTTGACTCTATTTATCACTGCGGATGTCTGAGCAGTCCCTGTGGGAAGTTGTGACCAATTCATCAGCCAGGGAGTTTAACTTGTTCTTAACTCTTCTCTCGAGCAGCAGTGTCAACAGTCCAACTAAATCAAAATCATTCATGTGTACTTATATAGGAAGCGTGTAAGATACATAATGTTGAAATAAAATTGTGTGCAGCTGTAAGAAGCGCACAAGGAGGCAGCTGATGCAGAAGTTTCTTTACTCAAACAAGCTGGCAGGGCCTGCTTTTGGGAATGCATGTGCCTGGGTAGGGAAGGATCCGCTGCTGCTTGGGGCATGCTACCTGACATTGGGCAATTCTGTAGGCAGGCCTGTCCGAGCAATGCTGTTCCAGCACTGCAGTGAGGGCACTGCCTCCCCCACCTTGTCCCTTATAATTATTCTCATCCCTTTTTGTGGTTCCAGAAGACTGAAACTTGACAAGGAAATCAGAACTTAAAAATGCAAGTGATCATGTAAAAAAGCTGTAAGGTCTGGTTATGGTGAATGAAGTCCTGGAGTCATCCTAGAGACGGACAACTTAATGCAAATGTTTCTGCCTTGCTGTCAGAGCGTCTTTCCACCACTGCTACTGTTTGCCTAGACCTGGTGTCGAATGGCATTGTCTAATTGGAGCTTGCTTTCTGTGCTTTTAGTATAGTGCAATAGGGCCACAGCCTCACTTGGGGTTTCTGAGAGCTTCTGGAGTATGAGCAACCTCATAAATTAAATCACCACACTGTCTGCTGAATGCTTTCTTGCAGAAGTGCTGGCAACTGTGGAACATATTTTGCTGATCATCTGAGGAACAGCAACTTCTACACCTGGCAGCTGTCAGACAGCATTTTCTTGAAGCAGGGCTGTCTGCTGATAGCTCAGGAGTAGGGCTGAGCAGTGCAGCCTTGGGTAGGTTTATCGCTGGGATTTGCAGATTAACACACTTTTGTACTTCCCAGCATCTTCCCTGGCTACATCCCACTTTCATTCTACATAAGTGGAAGAAGTTCCTCAGACTTTCTTTCTACTCTGGTCCTTCAATCACAGTTAACAGAATACAGAATTTAGTTCCATATGTGTTAGAAAAGCTCTCTTCTCCAGGGATTTGATTAAGCACAGGGCTAACCTTTCCCATATTATGGGTTTAGCCAGTGGCATAAATGATAATGTTTGGCTTTTTTTATATATGTTTAATCCCCCTCTCCCCTTTTCCTTTTTTCCTTGCAGATGCTATTATACAGGTTTTGACTGCAGGAAGAGGTAGGACAGCTTGTGAAACAAACCTGTCAAAGTGAGGTAAGTAGCTACCAGGGTTCCTTCAGTCAGCTTACCTTTAAAATGCAGTTTATGATACCACTGGTGGGGAGGGGGAAAAGTGGAAAAGGCTAATAAGATTTCAAATACTGAGATGCCCTCAAAAAGCAACATTTTCTAGGATTCCATGGGGAATGACCATTGCCCGCACGTGCATATCAGTGACATGCTGAACTGATACAATAGCGCAGTTGTTCTTATGACACATTTAGCTCTGAATTTGTCAGTGTTGAGCATGTGTATTAGAGCATGATACATATGCGAATTCTAAAAACTTTTTTACAAGTTGGAGTAAATTCAAAAAGCAATAATTCCTTGTTTTACACAACGCTGCCAAGAATTCTCTTTGTATTTTCATTGTGCAGGACTGAATATTTAGTCAGCAACACTGCACGGACTTGTTGCTGTTCTGCTGTTTGTGACAAAAACTCAGGCAGGTAAATAGCCTTGTGTATGGACCAGAGAATGGAGAGGACCACATATTTTGAAAAGGAGGAAAGACATGTTTGCCAATTGTGTAGAAGTAATTGTTTCTGGTTCTCCATAATGCATTAGAATTCAAGTAATATTCTATTTTCAGAAACTTCACTGCTCTAACTTAGCTTGACTGATGGAACAGTGTTCACCACAGTGAAGTCAGGGCATGCTCTCAAGTCCACTGAAATAAGTGGAAGGGAAAAAAGTTATCTCAAGTCTTTGGACTAGGTTTGTAATGCCAAAGGAAGCTTCTCCAGATCACTGCAGTGCAGGGAAGCTCTGTTTTCCCAATAGTTTATCATAAAATGTGTCCAGACTGGAGCCTCTGGAAGACTTCCTTATCTTGAAAAGGCAGCATGAATCTTATTTACATCGCCCGCTGTTTCATCCATGAAATTAGACTTCCTTCCTTTTACTGATGAACAGGAGTGGGAAAAGTCAGCCTTACTATATATCCAAATTTCTATAGACAGATAGATATAGATGTCTTTTTTTCCCAAGCGTCTCCTGCCCATGAGTATTTTTCCTTGGCTCTCCCTTGCGGGTGTCAGATGACATTTCCTCTGCTGACTGTGTGCCTGTTCGACCTCTGCTCTTATTCGTCTCCAGTTATGTGGTATTATTTTTGGTCTTGAAGGGAGTTCACAAAGCTAAAACCAGTGCTCAACATTTTCATTTAAGCTTTGTGAAGTGTCAAAACCTGC
The DNA here is from genome assembly GCF_033815535.1 of Pezoporus flaviventris. Lineage (NCBI taxonomy): Eukaryota > Metazoa > Chordata > Aves > Psittaciformes > Psittacidae > Pezoporus > Pezoporus flaviventris. Next base: position 11,415,223 of record NW_026892554.1, read on the forward strand.
CCCTTTAAAAAAGAAATGCAGCAAGGCAATCTCTTCTGAACTCCACCCCATTCATCACAGTAATAGCAATTTTGGGTGGATCTGGTGTTGATAACTTGCAAACCATTAGGGATGTTTTAGAGGCAGTATTAAGGAAAAAAAGCTTTAAAGGTTATTATTTTTTTCAGTGCTAGAATTGCTTCCCCCATTTAAATCTTAATCTGATTAATCTGTACTGGAAACACTGGTAAAAGTTACATTTCTCACATTTCAAGTGTTCTACATTATAAATTACCATTATATCTTAATTCTCTTTGTAGGGAAGAAAAAAAGGGTTTCCAAAAACCCCAAACCACAAAAATATACAGAGCTTTCTTCCTGACCCTTCTCATTCCCACTTTGAGCCACAGTATTTGGAATCTATTGCTACTTCCTACTCAAATAGCTTCCTTAACTTCATTTGGTTACTTGTAAAATGAATATGTGTTTGAATTAGCTATAGTTGTTATTTCCTGTTTTCTTATAAAGAAAGGCAATGTGATTATTTGCATTATACATATGCTTTATAACTATCTGTTTTAGGACGCAATCAGCTTGCTGTGGGTTAAGCCAATACAGAAATGAGAAAGGGCTAATTATGAAACAAAATTAAAGTTAATGGGAAGTTTCCTACTGACTTTTGTGGGCTGAATATACCCAAATAACAATACTGGAAGTGCAAGATGTAATATAGAAAGATAAATGCATTATTAAATGGATCATGTTCTATCCAGCGTGGTGTATAAAAGACCTTGCATCTGATGGCCATTTAGAGGCAAGATGACTGGCTGCTGAAACTTACTTATGAACCTGATAAAGCAACGCCCCAGTGATTCTCATAAGTAAATTCTAATGCTTTCAACAGATGGGGTGGGGGAATCCCAAATGATTTTATACCCGGTAAGAAATTGCAGACTTTAGATGAGGTTGTCTCAATTTACTGGTATCTAGAAAACCTGAGGAAATGAAGTCAGCCTTTGGAAAGTTACTAATAAAGGAAAGTGCAGAGCAGAGCCGTACTGAACTATTCACTGGCTGGAGACTCACTACTACCATTTCTGAGTCAGCTGCGTGCCCTTGCAGTGAGGGTGGCCAACTGCATATGGGGCTGTATTAGTGGCAGTGTAACCAGGCAGTGGAGGGAAGCTGTTCTTCCCCTCCTTTGGTACTTGAAAAACTGTATCTGCAGTACTATATGCAGCTCTGGGCACCAACATACAAGAACAGAATTCAACCAAAACAAAAACCCCACTCCTAAACCCCAAAAGCATTGACATCTACAGCAAGACTGGCAGAGAGCCCCTGGGATGGTTAGGGGCTACAGCAATGCTTTCTGAGAAGAGGGTTCATTCAAACTTAGGAAGCAAAGGCTAAGGAGGATCTTACTGCTGCCTTCAGGGTATAGAGGAGGTAGAGGCTGCCTCTCCTGGATAGTGAGCAGTGGTAGGATGAGAGGCACTGGCACAAATTCTAAGAAGGAAAATTCCTACTAAGTATTAAGCAAAAATAATCACAATGAGGGTTGTAAAACAGTGGAATAGGTTAGTCCAGAAAAGTGGAATGTTCATTCTTGGAGATACTCAGAACTCAGCTGGATAGGACCTGAACAGCCTACTCTTAAGTTGGTCCTGCTCTGAGCAGGGGACTGGACCAAATAACCTCTACAAGTCCCTTCTGACCTAAATTCATCACTGATTCTATGACAGCCGTATGCAATGCTCTCATAGTGTTATTTCTCAAAGGAAAGGCCTTGCAAATGGAATGTGGTGGGTTCAGAGTCTAATCCCTGGTCTCTTTTTATCTTTTTTATTATTTCAACTGCATCATGGGGCAACTCCCGATCAACTGAGACATCTCATAGCCAGAGGAACACTGGGATGGAAAACAGAGGCAGAGACACCCAATCCCTTGCTGACACAGTGTTTGAAGGAATGTAGGGCCTGATTCAGCTCTCTTTGTTAGAGTCAGTAGGGAGTTCTGCATAAATGAGAGCTACAAGAAGAGGCTCCTAGTTACTGATTTCCACCCACTTGGAATGTATTAATTCTAATAAAAAGCTGTATCTCTTTTGCTTAGTATCTTAGCCTGAAAATTCACCCAGCAGCTGGCATTTCATGCTAAGCCTTGAAATTTGTTTCACTTTGCTTCTGAGTTTACAGGTGGGATTTAAGAGGTCATCTGGGACAAATGTAAGACTGAGGAAACTCAGTTTGCAACTGTTACTCTGGCAAGATTCCCATTGAATTTGACAGGGTTATAGCTGACAGAACGTAGTAGTATATGTATTTCCCTTTCTTGCACTAAGGCTAGATTAATTTTTTCTTTTTAAATCAAAGAAGCAAGTGCTATTGTTAAACTTTAGGTTTTCCACCTGTATGCACATAATTAAATATATCAACCTATGTATCGTGATAGACTGGGATTAACAACAAAAAATCCATTCCAGTGTATTTTAGTTGTATTTCTGTTCAACACTAGCCTTACAAAAATCAGTTGTGCTTCCCCTTCCTGGAGGACAGAAGTCATAGGATTTCTTCTGCTTAAGTTTTCTTTAGGACCCCCATGGAAAAACTGTTAATGTAATCTCATGTCTTTAGTAAATTGAGATATAATACAACAGTTTTACCCTTACAAGCTAAGGATTGATTTAAAATGTGACTTAGTTTTAGAAACCAGCTATGAATATGGTACTTCCCTAAAAATAGTACTGAGGGTATCTGAATTAGGGCATCTCTTGAATGGCCTTGTGCTTTGTCACCGATACTGAAGAATCCAGGTGTTTTAGAGGAGCAAGAACATCTGTTTTATTCTGATCTTAGAAAGGACAAATGAATTATTGTTTGACTTCTACAGCTTTTGGTGGGCTGATACCAAATTCACCTTGTTCTTGTAAATAAAGGAATTGCTTTGTTTAAAACAACACAAGTTCTGTGCCTAAACTATTCCATGCAGGCGTAAACAGGACAGATGTGTTATGAATGTGTATAAAATGTAATAGGTTTATGGTCACCTAGGATACAACTGAGATAAAATACAGGAATTTCCCCAGAAGCACATAGGCCACTAATTGTCTGAGCCAAGAGAGACTTTTTAATTCTTATAATATTATAGAAACATCACGCCACCACTTTGCGCAGTATCACAAATGATGGAGTTATATGCTCATGTAGGTTGGATTTCCTCCTTCATCATTATAAGCTCAGCTGACAGATGAAAACATCAAATAAAACAATTTGTAAAAATGAAGTAAATGTCTTCAGTGAAGTTTGTCCCCTAAAAGCTATTGTTTATGGATTTCATAGCTAGGTATCAGCTTGTCTGGCCAACCAACATTAATAAAAATGGGTGATAGCTTGTTTTATTTTCTATTTTTTATTTTTTTTTAGATTTCAACCAATTAATTGGTTGTCTGGCTATAATTACTGTTTGTGCTTTTTATTTACTTAAGAAAATACACGCACTAAAACTTTCCCACACTATTTGTTTTCATTGGCGTAATCAAGGCTTTCTTAATAAAGAAATATGGAAGATGGACATACTTATTTTTGCTTACTTGGGTTGGAGTAAATTTGCAGATCAAAAAATGCAATTAGTGAAAAAGTTCATAAAAATGGAAGTTAATGGAACTTCCAACTCCATCACAGTACCTCCAGGGATAATATTTCGGGGTTTGTTTGCAACGGTTCAAAGCAATTTGTCTAAACTGTGAAAATTCTGATAAGTGTCCTACAGGAGAAGAGGGAGGAATGTTTGCAGAAGATGAAAAGGACCAGCTTGGTAAAGGCCAGCAAGGAGGGAGACCAGTACTTCACATCACTGCTGCTGAACACAAAGATCATCAGCTCTGCAAACTTCAGCTCAATGGTTTTATGGGAATTGAAGAGCAGGACAAAGAGGTATTTCTCTGACAATCAGTTACAGTTTAATAATTTAACGACTTGCATAAAATGATTTGTGTACCTGATGTTGATAAGCACAGAGAGGTGCACTAAGACATAGCTAGCAAGGAGAATTTATTTTACCAGAGAAATGTACTGGGCTTGATATAAAGTGTGTGTATGTGGTTATGTAAATGTTTAGGATCACGGCTTCCAAGTTCATACCTAACTGCAAAAGGTGGTTCATGTTTTATCTGTCATTCCCTGATAAGAGGAAACTACCTATAAGTATCCTCCCCTAATTTTTGGGCCCTGCCACCACAATCTATGCCATCTACATGCTCCAAGATACAGCTATAAGATCCTCAGTATCATCTGGTGAATCAGAATCAGAATTGTGGAAAAATTGTGGCTTAAGTGTTACAGCAAATTCCGCTATGCATGTAGCAGTGATGTTGTATGCCGTGTTCCTGGTGTCGTTTATTTCTGGGTGTGATTCCAGGGTTTGATGAAGGAGCTAAAATGCCAATGAGCTTCTGGATCTCAGTTAATCTGAGAGCTCATCTTTGTGTTTGTCATGGGAGATGGTGATCAACTGGGTCATCGAAATTGCTTCTTTGGGTTTTTTCTTCCCTTCAGTGAAACTTCTGAGTGGATGACAAGTGTTTTGAAGGCCATATAGGAATCTGTTTGTCCAGATGTTCTTCAGAGTCCAGATGTTTGTAAAGTCTCAAGTGGCTGTGGGAAAGCATGTGGATGACCCTTATTAGTAGCTCTGTTCAGCAGCAGAGAGCAAAAGTTGTTTTAAGTCTTTTGCTTGTGACAGTGTATTCTTCTAGTGGTTTGAGAGCCCAGGTGGGTGCTATTTTAAAGTTGTCAACAATTTAAGTACTTCTAATATATAAACATATACTTTAAACTGGAACAGCAGAAGTTGATGATGTGCTACATATTTCACTAGCTTAATTAACGGACAGCCCACATACCATGTAACATTATTTCATATAGTGTAATCCGTATTTCTGCAACCATGCAAGATATCAAATAATATGTCATAAAATGTCCTAAAAGATATGAGAGAATCATCCCATTAACCTGTGACATAGACTGGATATTTTTCTGGTAGCTCATCCAGAAAACTAAAGCGGTTGAAACAGAAACTGTCGACACTAAAAGAATGTTTGAGTAAATAGTAACGCAGAATTCCTTTCGTAACTCGCTTTTGTTTACTGCTAAATTCTATCTTCACATCATAAACATAATTAATTAGTAAACATCCAACAGCATTTTTTTTGCAGTGGCTTGGTTTGAACATATTTACCTTCTACATTTACTAAATAAATGTTTAGATTTTGCTGTACATATAGGTAAGAGTGAAGGAAGAGAATTGTATATCAATGTACAGCATGTCTGAGATTTCTTAATAGCAGGGGCAGTTGCTACCACCTTTATCCTGGTCTCTTTTAGTTTCTGAGCAATTTTAATTTGCCACTGCAAAAGAAATACAAAATCCTTTGTCCAGTGCTAGGTTTTCTCTTCAACAAGCATAAGCAGAGAAAAAATAGTTCCTATCTGTGGTAGACAAACAAGAAAAACTGAAAAATCAAACTACTCCTTTCTTGTGCCAGTATCTCATAGTATTTCACTGTACATCTATGTTTCACCTGTATATTAAGTGTCTGTCTGGAAGTTTTCAGATTAAATTCTTGAATGGTGCCATTGGAATGGTCAAATGGACTGTTTTGTAATTTGCAGAATCCACCACTTTGCTTGATGATAAAAATCAGCCAAAATTATTACACTGCTGTTACTGTGCTGATCACACACAAATACAGCATCTCCTGTACTAGTTTAAATACTTCTATGTACCTTTAGAAGGATAATGCATATTTACACACAATATAAAAATTACTGTAATTGATTTAACTATGTATTTCAAGTAGCATCTGTCACATTTTGTGTCAATGTTACATTTCAGCTGTAAACACAGATTGGTACTAGGAAATCTTACATGGTGCTTCCTTTTTTTTCCCCTCATACTGAGTTAGTGGTTCACATTACACCATGCATTTATCTTTGGGCAAGGTGGTTTGGAAGCTGCTGTGCATGGGTGGTCAGCTGCCTGCTCATAAAACTGTGCAGCTGAATTCAATAACACAGTCCCCTTCACTATCAGAACCTGCCTGAAAGTAACAGAAATGAGAATACCTGCACATTAGGAAATCCAGCATTTCTGCCAAAATATTTGTAAGTGAGGAGCAGCAGAATGCATTTCTCTTTTCAGTTTAATAGGCTTTTTTGGTTTTGTACTCTCTGTGTATGTTGAAATGGGATAATCCTAGTACAGAGCTACTTGCCTGGAGTATATACTCTCTGTTTGATTTCCAATTACTGACTGTCTTCTCCTCACCCCAAATTATTCAAGTATAAAACTTCCTACCTTTCAAGGGGTGGGATAGCAATTTGCTCTTCAGGATTTCCAAATCATTCCAAAAGCATAAGTAAAAACTGCAGGGCTTTTTTTTTTCTTGTTTTCCTTACTAAGAAAGAGGCATGCATTTGTTCTGGAGCTGGCTGTAGGGATTTAGAAGTAGGTACGGAACAGCTCAGTGCCTTGGTGTCTGCGCCATACTAGTTCCTAGAAAGTGTATTCTTCATCCTGCAGCAGCCTCTAAGGTAAAGCCAACATCGATGCTGTTTCTCCTTATAAGGGAAACGGATACTATTCTGATTTTTATTTAAGCCGTTATCTAGATGCGAAATGCTGCACCTCTAGGGCTTGTGTATATACGTATTTAGACGGAGGCATAGGAGTCCACCTCCCTCAGCTCCCCGCCGGTCCTGTGTTACGCGCTTACTCCGCTGCTCAGTCCACAGCGCTACCGCTTCTGCCTCCGCGGGCGCCGGGAACCCGCGGGGCGCCCGAGCAGGCGCGGCTGCCCGGCCGCAGCGTTCCCCTCACCCCCGGGCAGGAGCGCGGCTCCCTGCGTGCCCCTCGGGCAGCGCATCCCTGCCCGACCACAGGTGACCCGCTGCGGGGCTCACAGGGCCCTCCCGCCGCATCCGCCTCGCGGGCACGGCTCGGACCCCCAGGACGGCGGGTCGGGGGTGGGGGGAACGTTTTTATTCACCTCTCTCTCGCGAGAAAGTGCTGCATGGGCGATACTTGAAGAGGAGGGGGGGGAGAGAGGAGGGGAAAAAGGAGGAGGAGAAGGAGGGAGGGAGGGGGCAGCTGGAGCCGCAGCTGGAGTAGCGGTGGGTGCAGCGGCCGCAGCTGGAACAGCAGCGGGAACGGCAGCCGGCGGCGGCGGCTCCAGCGGGTGCGCGCCCCTCGCAGCGGGCTTCACCGGGGCGGGCGGGCTGGGCTCGGGGCTCCCTGCCCGCGGCGCGCCCCGGCTGGGCGCTGCGCTCCTGCAGCCGCTGCTCGCAGCGGTGCCCGGCTCGGGGAGCCGGGGAGGGCTCATGCCCGGGAGGTGCTTCCAGTCCCGGAGCGGCTCCGGGAGCGGTGACGGCTGCCGCGGGCTGCCCGCTGCGGGAGCGGGAGTCCCCGCGGATGCTGTTGGAGGGAAGGTAGAGTCCGCGCGGCTCCGGGCAGCCCCTCGCCATCTCCCGCGGCCGCCGCCTCCCGCCGGCCGGGCTAGCGCCGGGCTGGCCGGGGGCCGACGGCGCCGGGGCGCGGGGGCAGGCGCCGGGGGGCGCGGAGCGGCCGCGCCCGCTTTTTCTCGGTCCCTAACTCCCCCCCTTTCTTCCCTTTTATCCCCTTGCAGCTCGCCTTGGAGAGGCTGGTCGGAGACAGGGCGGCGGGGACCGGCGCACTTCGGCGGCGGAGAGGAGGCGGCGGCCGGTCGCAGCCCGAGGACTCGGGGGACGCGATGTGGCGGGGTCGCCTGCTGGGGATCGCCCTGGGAGTTGCCGTGCTGTGGATGTCCCAGGCGGGCGCCGCCGCCGCCGGGCACGCCGAGGGGGTGAGCAGCGCCAAGGAGAGCAGGGCCAGCCGGGCCAAGAGGCGAGGGCAGGGCGGCGGCGGGCACGACGCGCTCAAAGGGTAAGTGCGGGGCCGGCCCTCCCGGGGTGCGCGGTGCGGGGAGCCGCGTAGAGCTGTATGTGTGTGTGTCCGTGCGTCCATGTCCACCGCCCCTTTGCGGTGGGACCTGGCGGGGGAGAGCTCCCCGATCCCCCGTTGGGGCTGCCCCTGCCGAGGGACAGGGTGAGTTGGGGGCGCCGGCGCTGCCCACAGCATCCCGCGGGGCTGGGTCCCCTGCGTGCTGCAGCCTTACTTCGCCTTTGGCGGGTGATGCTTGGAGAGGATAAGCCGCTGCAGCTCGGAGGTTGCAAATTTAGTTTCTAGGAAGGCCGTAGCTAAAGGCACACTGCGGGCGTGTGCATTCCTCCCGCGTCCCGTACTTCTGCTTTGCATAAAGCAGAATAGCGATGAGGCCCGGAGACCGCAGCGTGCCCTTTCCATTAGCTGCCCTCTTCCATCACCACTTTAAACTTTTTGAGATGTGCATCTTTCCTGCACTCAAGCGGACCGACTTTGCTTATTTGGTGTTGCTTGTGACCTGGGGAAATCAGAGGGGAAGAAGAAGGACCTTTTTTTTTTTTGTATCAGAGCTATCTACAGGCATATAAAAGTTTAAAATCATTATGACACGTTGTATGTACTTAGTAAATTGTTTCTTTTTAAAGGGTAAATCTGTATCAGGCGAACTTTTCCCAGTTCTCATGGAACACCTTTCCAATGCAAAAGTATGTTTTTAAGTTGGCTGAAAGACATTGCATGTGTGTGCAGTTGAAAATGTAGTTCTCTGTAAAGGGGAAAAGCTTGCAGTGTTGGCAGAAAAAAGGGGGTTCCTATTTCAGGTGTTCCGATGCACCTTTTCAGCCCATAGCCAGATTTTTCAGTCATCAGGCAGAGGGCAGCTGTAGCAAACATGATATGGAGGTAGTTATCCTTCAGTAAGGGATGCAAGCTATTTTCTTTCTTTTTCTGGTTTCCTCAAAAAGGAGCTGTTATAACTTTATTGTTAGAGGCCTTGGTGTATATGCTTTAGTTTCTTTGTAACTTCCTCATACTTGTATAGTACTTTTTATTTATATTCAGAATTGCAATGTTGGCACTTTCTTATGCTGCCTGATTGGAAAAGGCTGATTTTTTAGGTCACCATGTTGCAAAAAATGGATGCAAGCTCTTTTTTTTTTTCAAGGGTCTGATTCTGTATTTCATTTCCTTATACCTAGTCACAAGAGAAATACTGAACAAAGCAGATTCTTCTTGTGACAAAAACTAGGAGGTGAGGAGGATGTACAGTAAAGTTTGTAGGACTAATTGCAAACAGTAAAAGATGATAAGGAAAAATATTTCTCAGAAGGTGCCTTATTTTATAGGATGTTTTAATAAACTTTCTCATTACAGAAAGTGAAAATCACCATTTTCTGACCAGTGGGACAGAGTATGCCAGCTAGCACATGTGTGCTGACTTAACGGACTTTGTGGGAGTTAGAGGCACATTAGCTAGGGATAAAGTGTCTTTGGTGAATGCAACTGTTGCTCTAAAACTGTGCTGTTTAGACAGTAGTAATAGTGCATGAAGAGGTGATGGTTCAAGTGTTAATTATTTTTGGAATCTAAAATGGATTAGTGTAAGTAGTTTGTCTTATGAGTTGATTCTTACGTTTAACAGAAGCCTTCCATATTTGTGTACTTTGCAATGATTTATTGTGTATTATCTATGAGTTACATATCTACTTAAAATTCTGCAAATCTAGACATAATGGCAATATAAATTTTAAGTATTTTATATCTTAGTCAATAATTTTGAATATCACAAATCTGAAAGAGTGCCTTTGGGAAGCAGGTTCTTGGCAAGGATATAATAATATACAGTAAAGACAAAACAAGTTACTAGTTTGCTTACATGTTAGACCTTTTTCTGTAACTCTCATTTGAGGCTGAGGGTAGGGTTCCCAACTTGTTTGCCGGAGATCGTTAACACAGTCATCTTGATCACTGTTGGGTGATGAATACTCCTGGATATTTCCAGTTTAGAAACACTTCCTTAGGTGTGGTACTGAACTGTACAATATGGGTAAAAAGAATTGTCATTTCAGCAGACAAGGTTGGAACTAATTCTTTGGAAAGCCAGATGGAAAACATATTTTGCATGTACAGGAACTGTATATGCATTAGACAGGGAGAATTCATGGTTACTGAAGGGCTAAACCACTAAAAATATGATTTCACAAGAAGACATACTGTTTTTTTAACTTGTTCATCAGTACAAGCACATTTGGGAATCTGAGAGCTGTAACACAAGTCATAACAGATGCTGGGAAACTTTATTTTCATGTTATTGTAGTTGACTAGGACTTTTTTGCAATGAACTCTTGCTCTGTAAGAAGCAAGGGGATATGTTTTTGGAGAAAACCCTTTACATTTAGACTTCATGTGTATTTCAATGTAATGACTATTGAAAGCCTCTTAGCATTTAAAAGTGCTGAGGCTAGTCTTAGTGTGCATATTGGTCTTGTATGTTAAAATGAAGAACTCTAAGATCTGTTTCATTTTTCATTATTTTTCTCACTTAACATTTTTTTACTGCAAGCTGTTGATTGCAGAAGATGTTTGCTTTTGTCCTTATGACCTCTGCCTCCTTGTTTGTGCAGTGAGCTGTCTGAACATATAACATGATCTAGAAGTATATCTTAAGTTTAATAATTAGAAATCATGAAGTGCCTTTTATGTGCTTATTTTAAGACTTCAAGCTTGCTGCTCATGTAGATTAAATTGCTCCAGCTCTGGAGCCATTAGCAATGTAGTCCTTGTAATGTTTGGTCTAAGACAATGTATATGTATGTGCTAGTGCTTCTAAGTGATCAGAAAGCAATCAGAATAAAGGCAATAATTATTTGAAAATATAACTAGATTCTCCATTCATGTTGCTGGAATCCATTGTGATTCAGCAAGTTAAAATAATAAGCTGTTACTGAGACACCATTAAATGTCTTAAGTATAGCATCAACTTCTGAAGAAATAAGCCTTACAAAACTGGCCATGGATGGGAAGTTCCTTGTAAACACAATGTACTTGAAGTCAACCATTTATATGTGCTTCTGTCATTTGAATATAAAGTAAACAAAAAAGATTTGCTGGTGATTTGATTGGTACTTGACTGAGTACAAGAAGTATTGTGTTTAAAGATCTTAGAATTAATTAGGATTTCCCGTTTTCTGAGGATGCTAGACAAAGACCTCAAACTCTAATGAGGCTCAGTCAGTACTTAATAATACTTTAAGCAATGTTTATTGTGTTTATTAGTCTTTTCTCAGTATAATGGTCAAAGAAAGCAATTATTTGCCTAACCAATAGGTCAGCAGAAATTTTAAAAGAACCAAAATTTCGTCCAGATAGCTGCATTGTGATGTGACTCTAATTAAGAGACTAATTAAATGCATTTGTGCAAGAACAATTTAATTTCTTTGTTTTTATTAAGTTGAAATGATAGTGAATATTGCAGAACAGAATAGTTGGCTCCAGAATGATTCATAGAACTCTTGGAGTAAAGCTATTCAATAGGGGGTTGCATGGGTTTTTTTTTTGGACCAGTTTCTTTTGGTCATCTTAAATAAAGTCCACAGGTTTACCAGTATGCTTACATGGAGAAGCTTGGTTGGATTTGACCCTTTTTATGCATCACTGCCTTCTGAAATAAAATAAATCGTATAAATCTATAGCATAATTCCAGTACTCAACTATATAATTAAGGCTTCTGGTTTTCATTTTAAACCAATATTTACCACTAAGAGCCTGCTGAAGAAAAGCAGACTTTCTGCACCAGTAAATATTGGTTTATACTGAAGAACCGCAAACATTTTTCTTACCGCTTTTGGCCTACACACCTCTGGCCAGCTGCTGTTGCCACACCTTGTCAGTGTCCCTTTCTGAGCAGGAGGCAGCCTGAACACTTGGGAATAAAAATCCTAATTAAAAATAGAGGCAAGATGCTTAATACCTCATGTGCTGGAGCACTCACCTGGCTTCCTCTGCATCTTACAGGGTAAAGTCTATGTGGAGGATGAAGAACTTTAATGCCAGTGCATCCTGATGTGAAACCTGAAGTCCTTGGCAGCCACTCATAGTGTTAAGATTCTGTCCTCTGAATTTATTTGCTGATGGCAAACTACATTATCCTTGGACATCTGGTTCTAGAGTGAAATGAGTTCATAGGTCTTGGCTCTGTGACTTATGTACATGTTTCTTTCAGTAGGACTGCATGATGCGGTTTGATGTAGGTGTGACTTTCTCTGGGGAGCAAGATGTATGGATTAGTAGCAGGGAAAGCAGACAGAATCAAGCAAGAAGCCAGCACAGAATCTGTTCTGTGACTGGCAATAGCTGTTATTAACACTTGCTGAAGGGCTAATATTTAAAGAGGGAATAACACACTATTTTCAGTTCTCATCATATAGATGTCTTCTCCTGGCTACCACAATAGGTTTTAGTTATGTTTTGTAATATACTTGTTTAAATACAATATGGAATTTTTTAAAACACATTTAATGAAAGCTGTCTGGTAATAGTCTGCCCTGGATTGCTTTATCTAGAGCCAGTAGCAATGCAAAGCTCCCGTGCTAGCATTCTTGTTATAGTTCCATGTTGTTCTTCAGCCCAAAGGAAAACAGTAAAAAGTAAATAATCTTCAGGCTTAGTCCTTGTACTCTACACTTAGATTTCCAAATCCTGTCATTCGGACAGGATCTCTTTAAAAAGCATGGCTTTAATCCCAATTCTGGTTTATAATTTATAGGGATAGGCTTCTGGGGCTACGTAGTTTGTAGGGCAGGATTAGAACTCGATTAATTTTGGGTATGCCAGTGGGAAATTATCCTATGGTTAAGACTTTTGGTGGGTATTGCTGTAATCTGTCTTACACTGGTGTTTTAGGCACATGTGACTCTGTTACAAACTGTTTAGCCTGTCTTCTCTCTGTGATCTTTTCTCATATTATATTGTAGCTGAACACAAATGGTTTAGAAGTGCCACATGTCTGTTGTTTGAAATTTGAATCAGACCACTACCTCCCCAAAAATGTATTAGAGAAATGCTTTTTTTTTCCCATTTGATGATAGTAAGTCAAAAATAGAACAAACAGAGGAAAAAGGCCACAATAAACAGTGTAGCAGCATTCTTGAGGTACTGTAAAATTGGCTTGGGGGACTCCAGACGAAGCAGGTTTCCTACCACCAGACTCCGTTTTGCCTAGATGACATGTTGAGGATCAGGATGGTAGGATTGGATTCCTTTCCTCTCCTCTTCTATTTATTACTTTATTTATTTATTTATTTTGGTCTACATAGCTCTTGGCTCTTTCAGGCTGGCCTGATATGCTGACCCAGATGCTGCAGGATAGGTCACAGCCGGCCTGTGAGGGTTTGTACTTTGTGTACAGAGTGTATGGAGGATTTCACATTGGGTTTGCCACATCCACCCAGAGGGGTCCTATGTAAGGCTGACTGTGGCTATGACTTAATTGCTTGGCAGGTTAGGAACAGATTTATGCTGCAGCTCTTATTCAGAAAATAAGAGATGTCATGGATTGAGCTTTGTTTCCTTGTGTGATCATTTTCTGCTGTGGATTTATGATGGAATCGTCTAATCTTTTGTGTTGTCTTTCAGGAGACTTCAACTTTCTGATGCCAGTTTGTTGGTGTTCAGTTGAACTTCTATTAAGGGGGGGACGGTCTTCAGAAACTGGAGGCATAAAGGGTTGGGGGGAAGAACAGCACCTGCAGAGCGTGTCTAGTTGTAGCAGGGTACAGTAATTTGCAGGTTGCAGTGCAGGCTTCCAGATAGAATTGTTTGGAGGAGGCAGAAGAAGCCTCCAGCATGTGCCTGGGATACTAACCACAGCTGCACTTTCCTCTATCAAGAGCCCACTTAAGGTTTATGAAAGTAGACTTCTCCCTTCTTGTTAGCCATCACAGGATACATTTTGTTCAGTGGTGGTTCCAAAAGTTGTTCACCAGATTCAGTCTGATCTGGTTTATGTTTGCCACCTTAACTACATAAGCTACTACACTGTGTGCAACTTCACACTGCTGTGCCAGAACCTTTGGGGCTATACTGGGCTTGAGGATGCAGAATTGAGGTAAGCATAGGGCTGCTCTCAGTTTATTTGGGAGCAATGGGAGCATCACTGGGTTAGGGTTTGGCAGGAGCAGTCCATCTGTCAGCTTCATTTACAGTGATCCTTATTGAATAAAACTGCAGCTTCTGTTTTTCCTGTATGCTTATTTTTGTTTCCTGTGGTGTGTTTTTCAGCAGTGCTGCTCACTTAGGACAGTCTATTTCACTGTCATTTAGCTTCCATCCTGCAAACTTGAATGTTTTATATATGAACTTCAATACAGGTTATGACGAAGGTCACTTTAAATACGTTCATGGACTCGGCAGCTTGTGATTACTAGAATAGTACGACACAGAACACAAGACCCAAGCTATCTAGGCACATCAATCAGCAGGGAAACTTACTCTTGGTAAAAGTGTAGTAGATATTGGCTAATAGGTGGCCATCTCTACTTCAGACTTTAGCTAGGGATCTTGGAAAGTTTACTTATGGAAGTAGGAAGAAATTAATCATTAGCTTTTTTGTTTTCCAATAAAATCACCTTCGATCTTGTTTCTCTTCTTCATCTCCCTGCGGAACCCTGCAGATGAAGAGGATATAGATACATGTGTGTCACTTTGGTCTTGCTCCCCAGACTCAGTAAATATTTTTGTAGAATGGAACAATTGTGGCCTGGAGTGTTTCTGATTAACCATCACACTGTGCTGGAAAATGTATTTGTAGCATTTTGCTCTTGTATTGTGGATGTCTCCTTTCGTTGTTTTCTCATCCATTCTGACTTCCCCACTTTGGTTTTATTTATTAATTTTTTTAAGGCCCATGCCAAGGTTGGTGTGCAGGTAGAGGCATGAGAAGAATAATTTGGTTTTGTTGCATTTAAAGAGCCTAAAGAAGTTGGGCTCATCTTTGGCAGGTATATTGAGAGGTAAAATGTAGCCTGTTAAATGAAAACCTGTGCCTTCTGGTTTTGCTTATAGATCTTCCCTGAAGTATGAAGGAGTTCCAGCTTTTATCTGGAAGAATACTTTGAATGTTGACTTGCTGGAGAATCTGTTGTTTTCGTTTTCTACTTTTCATTTTATGAAATGATTCATGACCATTAAAACCTCAGAAATACCAAAAGAAAGCCACAGTTCTTTTGTCTACAGCCTTAATCATTTTCATCCTCTTTTTTAAGAGGATGAAAACCCTCTCTCTCGTTTTGCTGGAGGACATCAGAATATCCAGTGATGTTCAGCTGAGGTTTCAAACTAAAATTTCTTTCCTTTCAGGAACATTTTCCCCTCTTTCTTTTCTCCTTTGTTTTTCCCTCGGATATTTCATCTTTTTCTTTTCCCTGTATACAGAGTGTATTACCAGCAGCTGCTAGGGATAAGGTGCACTAAAACAGTGGGTTCTGTATCAGCAGGGTTTTCCTGTTGCCTTATGATAGACATGCTGGTAACCGCCCTTTTGCAAACACAGAATCACTGTTCCAGCAAGGAGAGGGAAGAGAGTAGGACACAGTGTGTTGTGAGGGGAGGGGGAGAAATGCTTCTGTCTTACAAAATAAAAAAACTAATCTTCCAGTAGCCTAAGGGAAAGCAGTTTAAAATACAAATTAATGGGATTGCTTAATACCTAAGGGCATTCACAGACAAGTATCGATACAAATTCAGCCTTGTGAGACTCCCTAAGTGCTTGCATTTGCTCCAAGGTGGGGACAGTGGGCAGCACCAGTTTACCCAGCAGCCTCTGTGAAAGCCTGGACAAGCAGCTGGCTAGCCTTAGGGCTTGACTGCCCAGTGTGCCCCACACAGTCCTTGCGCTGCTGCTCGCTCTGCTTGGTGCACAGCATGGGCTGGCAGAGGTCCTGAGTTTGCCTGTGTGCTTTATCTTGGGAGACTGTTAGAGGTCCACCTTAACCAATAGCCATCAACAGGTACATGGTGAATGTGAGAAGTGGTGCTGGAGGTGTACACTGTTTCCCCAGGTGAAGTGACTAAGAGCTAAGCATTGGCCTAGCCCACAGGTGTATCTGTTTCCTGTGGGATGCTATTTAGTGCCACCAAGATAGAAAGACTGATTTCTTATCTGCTGAATGTGCTTTGGGGTTTTCTGTTACTTGCTTTTTCTTTGTAGTTTTGTTTGTTTGTTTTAAGGAAGTATGTGCTGGATCCCTCCTGTTTACCAGCTGTGCTGGCCTGGCCTAACAGATAGTTTTTGTGTTGGTGTACATGTACTTTACATGTCTTATACAGCCACATGGGTCGGGTGTTGAACTGGACCCATTGGCATTCTCAAGTGAAACAATGAGAGAATATGAGCCAGAAACGCGTCTGTCCCTGGCTCTGAATAAGAACAATGCCTGGCTGTCAGGTTAGATGAGTCTGTCCCTGCGAAAGACACAGTCAGATTTTCAGAGCAAGTGCGGAAGAATTCACTTAATGTCAAATGCTGTTGTTGGATTGCTGTATTTAGCTGTCACAGTGTGATGGGAGTTGGGGTTAGAAAAGTGTTCAGTGTTTCTGCAGGAAACTTGCATGTCAGTTTGAACTCTTGACTTGCACATAGGCCAGAGCCAAAGATACCCGTAGAGCTGCTCAGCATGTTATTTTTTCGGTTGAACTGAGCCAGGACTCTGGGACAGCGGTATCCCTACTGTCAGAGTGAGAAATAGTTATCATATTAGGCTCTCTGCATGGCACAAACATCAGGCTCGCTTAGTGCATGGTAAAAATGAGTACATCAAATGCAATCCTTTGGATATAAAAAACCCTGGTTTGCTTAAAAATGCTTGCTTATCCTTTATAGGATAATAGAAGCTAAATTTTGTGTTTGCTCACAGAGTCTGGAATAATTTCCTGGATTTTCTTTTTATGTGATCGAAATAAATAGCTTCAAGAATCCTTTTAATAAATCTTCTCTGAATGATGAAAAAAGGGCAGTGACTAAGAGCATCCTGTTTTCTAAAATTTATCTAAACAGCAGAGAAGCAAACCCTGTTTAAATTATTTGGGGTACCTGGAAACGCACATTAAATGCAGATGTGTGTCTGTGTTTTGTGCTCTATCCCATCCACATAGTTCACTTTCTGTTTGTGGCTGTGCTTACTGGAAGTTGTGAGGTCATATGCAGAGTGGTTATGTGTCAGGGTGGCAGGTGGCTTGGGAAGGCTGCCCATCACATGCCCTAGCTGTTAGCTGCTGCATCCCATGGGGAACCAGACCTTCCCTTCCCAGTTCTGCTTTGCTTGCTGCTCCCTGGAGGAGTGGGTAGGCACCAGTGTTAGCAAAAGGAGATGCTTTTGGTATTGAGTTCTAATTTGTCCACCATATACCTGACTTCTGTCATTTAGGTGGGGATAGTCCTTGGAAAGCCATGTGGTCCAACCCCTGCTCTGAGCAGGGTGAACATAAATCAGGTTGCTCATGGCGGCATCTGCTAAGGTTTGGAGTATTTTTAAGGATGGAAATTCTTGATTCAGTGGGAAAGCTCAGTAAAGTGCCACAGGACTCAGCAGATCTGGGCCACTCTGTGCTTTTAGCATTTACTCTGAGATGCTGAGAAATTTAGGAAGGTACATAAAGCTGCTTTACAGCAAAAGGTATAGATGTGATTGTGTGTCTCTGGAAAATGACCAGTAGAAGCTATTCCTATTCACATTTTAGAGCCTTAGCTACTATGTCTTCATACATTGGCTATATTCAGACTTAGACAACCACAGTTTTAAGCTTACCATTATTTCAGGTGCAGTTTGTCATTCTTTTTAACTCCCAGTGCAGGCATGGAAGCACTACTCCAATTCTGTGTGGAAATGATCAGCAAATAATAATCAGGTTTAGCAGGTACCAGTGTTACCCACTTAAGAAGAAAAATAGGCAAAGTCTTCTAAAAAATAACTGTTGGCTGATGACGTTGCTTCAAGTTGTATCTTTTCTGCTAGAAACCTGGGTCCTTATATTGTGTTAAACATATGCTATCCATTGCAATCAATCCTTCATCAAGCATTTTCTTGCAAGGAAGTCTGTGTGTTCTTTGAAGGAGAGAAAAGGTGAGGTGAGTGATTAGAAACTCTTCTTCACATCTCAGCTCAGCTGTAACTGGTGATCAGCTGTCTCTCCTACTCTCAGCTGCTTTCTACCCACTCTGTCTGGTGTCTAATTTATTTGAGACCCATGCTTTGTGTTTGATTCAGCCTGGGTTATGCCAGTGTTGGCCGGTGCATGGCAGTGCTGCTGACAGATTTTCTGCCTGAAGCCTTGCTCACAGCAGTGCCAGAGACTTCCTCCCGTGGGAGCCTGCAGATGGGCAGCGCTTTCTTCGGGAGAGGGCTGTAATTTCCTCGAGGGGTCACAGGCAGGGCAGAGCGGGGATGTGCAGAATTAGCACACCCCCAGGCAGGCTGTGTCTGTGCCAGGACCCTGGGGAGAACAGCCACAAGGCTGTGGCTGATGCCCCCGCCGCTCCTGGGCTGGGTGGTGTTCCTCCATCAGCTTCACATGGAACTTTTGAACACCTCCCTCTCTTGTCTGGTGGTCACGTACCCTTGCTGCCTGTTACATCTGATAAGAAGGCACTGCCAAGTTTATCATGGTTTGCTTCCCATCCATCTACATACGTGTGCCTGCTCCACAAATTCGTCCCCGGTCTCACGGGGTAATTGCGTGCAATTCGGGAGAGCCGGGCAGCCATTTATCCATGCTGAAATGGGGCATCGGGAGCAGGAGTAGCAAAGGAGGGATGGACCCAGTTGGTCCTCCCCATGAAATAATGTCAGTGTTTCGCTGCGGAGAAAGGAGACCATTTATCTGAGACTGTGTGGCAGGCAAAGGCTGTGCTGCAGCCACAGCCTGGGTGTAGCATAGCGCTGCCCTGGAGCAGCGTCATGGTGTCCACCTGAAGGGACTGATGCTGGTGGGCTCCATCCCCATGCAGGTGGAAAGGACAGGCAAAGCTTTACTTTGTAATGGGGGGTGGGGGATTCCCTGCTATAGTCCCTGAAGAAGAATATCTTCTAGTTTGATGCATGCCGATGCTGTCAGCCAGACCTGTCACTCCCAAGTGTTAGTTATCAGAATTTCCAGATGGAAGTTTATTACTGTCTCTCAGCACTATACCCTTACCAAAATCCTTTCATACTTTACAAGTTTGTAAGTGACTCTAAAGTGAGACACCTGTCTATTTTAAATTGCAGTGGGAATAGCTTTGTTCCTGAGATACTCTCTCCCTCTTGTGAGCTTTGGAGTGAAAGTAGGGTTCTGTGGTCACCACAGTTGGCTTGGGCTACATAGATGCGTTTTTGCTTATTTTACCGTTACAAATCAGGTTTTATAACTGAACTCTGTTTGTAGTGCTGTTCAGGAAAACAGTTTTATAAGAATATAAAATGCTTCTTTAGTATTCATAGCCTATAATATCAGCCGGAAGATATGCTCTATTAAACACAACAGTGGCTAACTGTTTAAAGTATCGTGATAAAGCCTTTACAATTTAATTGATGCTTTCAATGACTTTACATGAGCTAAATTGTTATGCCCTTTAATTTATTTATTTATAGGTATTTATTGCCATAATGTCTGATTATCTCATAAATATCACCGAATTTCACCTTCAAAATTAATTCTTTTTAAAGACATTTTACAAATAGGCGCAAGTAACGAACACTCACTCCCTCTCAAAGAAGTAGTGTTCAGACTTCAATATAAGTTTCTTTTATAGGCTAGACATGAGCTTTCTGCTGAAAAAGTGTTCCACTGGAAAATGCACTTGTCAGGCTCAAACTGTTCCATGGAAGTATAGTTTGATGACTTTTTTTTTTTTTCTATGTTAAAGCTGAGCATGCTGCATCCGAGTTGGGTGTACAGCTTAGCCTACCTTGTGAACAGCTTCAAGGCTTCCAGGGTCTCTGACTTCGTGATTACTGGCACATCTGTGTTTTCCAGAGCCCTATTTTGGAAACAGATTGTAAAATTTGGGTTTCCCCATGGCACAGAAATCTGCTCCTGACTCTTAACTTGGACCAGATGGTCCCCAAAGCCATGTACTTGCCGAGACTGAAAATGGACAGAGTACCTAAACATCACTTTATGGTTAGCCATTTATAGATTCTTACCAACCCAGACTGGAAATGGGTGGTTTATGCCTGTAGGTTGTAACAGGTAGCAAAAAACCCAGTCTGTCTGTCTTAATAAGTTCCATTATTTCTATTCCATTATTTCTTCTGCCTGGAGAAGGTGAAAAGCAATCTCACTTGTCTGCCTGCCAGTCTTACTTGGCAGATGATCGTGGAGCAACATTTGGCATTGATGAACAGGGAACTCTAGGAAAGTTACATGGTTATAGCCCTGCAGGGAAGTAGCTGACATTACTAAAACTGAATACATTGGAATTATATGAATAAGACTTTGAGTCTGTAACAGAAAAGGGCCCTGCAACAAGTCCAGTTGTGTTGCTCTCATTCAGTTTGGTTACCACTTTGTAATTGCCCAGAACCAGTGGAAGATAATGATAGTGTTTGCTTTGACTTAAGTAGTTTCTGGCCGAGCAGTTAATGAAAAGACAAGGTGTCATCAAAGGTATAATCAGAATACTTGAAACTGCATTCATAATGCAGATCCGTGAATAAATACAAGAGTGTAAAAGTCTGATAGTTAGAAAATGTGCATGAATAAATGTTTGTATATATCAAGATTGTTTGTCTTAAGTTGCCTTACTATATGAGGTAACTATTGTTTACTTAGACATTGCAATACTAGGGATGAAGAACTTTCTGAAAGACCAAGGACAACAATAATAGAAACCCCTTCCTAAAACAATAAACACTGTAAATCTGTCTCAAATCCGCCTATGATATTTTAATAAAGCAGTTTCTAAGAAGTTTTTAGTTAGCTTTCGATGCATTAATCTATGGAGTAATTGCTCACAATATTAATAGAGGTTGTAAAATTTTCCTCTGACATTAAACATACAACAAAAGGAGGCACATTTTCCCATTTTTGGTGCTATTTTTACTAGCTTTACTTGCATGGATAGATGCATTAAATAGGACATGATAAAAAAATTATAATCTGTGAGAGGCATAAAATGGTTTCAACTTTTCTATTTTTACCAATAAAATCATGATAGGAATAGTGTCACATCCTGTCGACTTTCATTGTAAACTCTAGTGATACAGACATTTGAAAGGGTAAATTTGGATGAGGGGAATGGGTTGGAAAGAAAAATCCCTATGGATCCATCATTTAAGAAGGGCAGTGGGCCCCTCATTCATTTCACAGGGCCCTATCTCTCTACGTACACCAACATCCTTGACTTCTTTTTTTTTATAGTAAGTACTTTTTACTAATGAAGCGTTTACATATTTTGGCTAATTCATTTATTTGGCTAATCTCATGGTTGGCATGTTTCTTTTGTTATATGAACATAGTTTTGCTCATGGGCAAAACGAAAGTAATAGTACTTTAGAGTAAAGAAGAGAAAGCGACATGAAGCCTGAAAGTTATCATTGAGAGAGGAATAGATTTCCTCTGTGTTCACCAATGATGATGGGTGTGATCCCTCATTTTGTCCTGAAATGGGAGTTTTGCTCAGCCCCCCTGTATGCTACTTTTCCAGATATGGAGTGATATGAGACGAGGTTTGCCCATGCTGTTCCTGTTGTTCAGATGTTACTGATTTGATTTCATGTGTATAATGTAATCTCAAATTTGTGAAAGTGTATGTTACCTAAAAAACCCAGCAACCAAAGGCATACAGTTCTGCTAAAAACATACAACACTTCTAGATTTAATTATTGAAATGTATATTGCAGTGATTTACTTTTTCCGTTTTTATGCCTCTACTTTTAAAACATATTGCTGAGTAAAAATAAGAATTCATCTTTTTTTTTTTTCCAGACCAAATGTGTGTGGATCACGTTACAATGCTTACTGTTGCCCTGGATGGAAAACTTTACCTGGTGGAAACCAATGCATAGTCCGTAAGTTAATCCAGTTGTGTGTTATGAGTGAGGTTTATCTCTGTTCCTCTATGTCAGGGTATTTTTAATTGTATACCAAAACTGAAATGTGTTTCTGTATGGTTTCAATAGCAGCTGCGCATCATTTCTTTACCGTTTTAAATATATTAAGCTAATGTACAAAGTTCTGTGGGCTATAATACAGTGATGTGATACCAGTATTTAACAAAGGATTAATCTCATCCACATGTTCTGTTTAAGTCTGTGGTAAAGGGATCCAAGGGGTGTGTGGACTCTCGGGAACGAGTAGCTGTGGAATATGTTAATCTATTTAAGTAAAATAGAAGGAGGCAACAGCATCAGGCCAGCAAGTACATTTTCTGTGCTTGTTTGGACCATATCCTTGAAATATATATGTAGGGATATAAATATATATGTATATCAATAGTAGTGCTGTGTGCATATTCCCATGTAATAGTACAGGAGACCAGAAATAATTGTTAAAGGCACTTTGCCTAAGGCTGATAAGACCCTCTCCAGAAGTACTGAGGCAGCGTACTGTCAGATGGGAATTATTATGCTTATGTGTGTGTCTGGTGCAGAAATAAAGGGGACATTGTACTGCTGCCTCAGTGCTGTCCTTCCCCCAAGAGTAGGCTGGTAAAATGGACCAGCTTCACTTCTCCACGGAAATTTCCCTGTATCTAGAGTGGCCTGTGGCACATTCCCAGACCTTTTCATAACAGATGGTGAAGGTCTAGGTTTTATCTGTCCTCTGGAGAGATGAGGATGGAACAGGAGGAGATGTTTTGGAATCTGTTGTATGCAATTTGAAGAGTTTGTAGGTATTTATGGTACTGAATTTTCTATCTGTGTTTTTTTATGCGTTTGGGGTTTTGGAAACATATTTTAAAGGCATTTATATTTTCTTTATAGCAATCTGCAGACATTCCTGTGGGGATGGATTTTGCTCTAGACCAAACATGTGCACATGCCCAAATGGTCAGATAGCCCCCTCCTGTGGTTCAAAATCAAGTAAGTATTTCTTCTGTGTCTTTGATATTGTTCTTCTGAGTCTGTGAAGCTAATAAGGTATGTAAGGTCAGTGGTCAGTGTTTAAAACAAATAACCTCTGAGTCACCAGACATACTTTTACCACAGGAAAGAAAGTGTAGCCTCCTGTGATGAAACTGAAGAATGACTCAGAGGCTAGCTATTGGGGATGCTCTTTTTTGCCAGATCAAAACTGAATTAGTTTTATTGAAACCTATATTCATTTGCCAATTTGTAGCACTAATTCCAGTCTTCCTTGCTTTCTGTAAAATGCCTTATCTCTATTCAATGCTGGCATGCACACATATGCAGCACAAAAGTTGTAAAGATATAGAGAGATGACTGTTGACAGTTGGCTGAATTTGACCAGTTTTGTAATTCTGCTCCCATTTTGGGGGTTACTAAGGTAGACATGATGCTGTATTATGTATATATTGGCCTACAAGTATTATAGCATTTCCATGGCAGGCTCTCTGAATCTACTGACTGATCCTATTCAGATGATACTTCTGTAGTTGCTTTGATGTACAGAACTGGTCACAGTTTTAAAGTGGAACAGCTTTTCATCAGAAAAGAAAAGATGTTTTGGAAATGAAATTTTTCAGACAGATGACTTTTCCTAGCAATGTTTGGATTTTAGATTTTCAAGGAAGGTTCCCCAGATCCAGTAAAAAATAAATAAAATTAAATTAATTCAATGAAGCAGATAGCTCAATGACTAATTATGGGTCAAGTATCTAATATAAAGTAGGATGTTGCTTGGGATTGTATCTCAGTTCGTATCAGAGATGCCAGCTGTAAAGTCCAATGTATTCTTAATTGAGTTCGATGCTTGTCTCTTAGAATATAGATGATTCAGATTTTTGTATAAAATGTGAAGTTTCTGGGAAGAATTTTGGGGAAGCTGTTCCCACAGATGCCCATAACTGTCTAAACAACATATTAACTGAACGCAGTGGGGAATGCGCTCAGCTGAGGTCTGTAATATTATGCAATATGGTCATTCTTTTAATTCTGAATATCTATTCAGACTCACTGTGTGGTCTGCTTTGCCCCTGTATTTTTTTTACCTTGCTATTTTTTTGCTTTCCTAGTTGATAAGAATTTTCCCACATGACCGACCACTTCAGCTTGTGGCTTTAGCATCTTTTTCATGCAATAACAGTGGAAAACAATAACAACTGTGGAATGTAATGGAATGGCATGTACTAAAATGGTAAATATTGTTCTTTGTAGTTTGACCCCTTTCACAGGCTCCTGTGATGTCTGTTAGGGAGAGGCCAGCGTGAGGAGGGTATGGAGCTACGGAGCTCCCAGAGATTACTGGAAGGAGGAAGAGTGCAAAATGCTACACGAATCTGTGTGTTGTAGCATTTCTGCCATGGTTTGCAGCTACTGTTTTACCAGGTGCATATGCCTTAATCCTGTAAACCAGTAAAGGAAAGTATGACCTTCTCCCAAGTCCCCTTCAGGGTACAGAGGAGAGATGTATCCCTACATCTGTTACATGTTTTTGCACCTTTGTAAAAGGAGTGTGTGGGCCTTAGTATTACCTCATTTTCATCTTAGGCCACACTGAAATATTTTATGAGTCAAGACTTAAAAACAGAGTGTGAGTAAAGTTACAGTTCTTCTCATGGCTCTTTTCTGGAATATTCTACCAATGATCCCCATAGTTTTAGCCTTCATCAAAGTTGTGCAGATAAATGGGTGCAGGACTTTATTACGGTTTTTAGTAAAGCAGCTTCTAAAACCTGTATGACATAGCTGTATTGGTTGTTGACAATTACTTCTCCTAGGTATAAATCATAGAATCATAGAATAGTTAGGGTTGGAAAGGACCTTAAGATCATCTCGTTCCAACAATATTCTGCTAATCCTAAACTTAATCAATGCTGACATTATTGTCCTTACATTGCTACATAGGTTTGCTCACTTTTAAATGTTGCTTTTCTGTACAAGATAGAAATATTAACACTTTACAGTTGGACTTAGGAGTTGGCTTAAAAAAAATAGTTTCTATTGAGTTTCATCAGTGCAGTAATTTAGGATGTATTGTGTGTGTGGTTGCATCACCTTTAGGTATTAAACAAAATCTAAAAGCAAGTGTCTTGAGTTATTGTAGAGAGACTCCACCGCCTCTGTGCACTTTTGTATAATAATGTTTATGACCCAGAACCTCATTAGGACTTACAGAGCATATACTTGTTGTAAATAATTTGATCTTGGCACTGTAGACAAAATCCATGAATATGTATTTACACAGTAGACCACAATGACTTGGATCTGCTATTAGGAAACAAAGTAAACATAAACATTAATTAAAAGTACTGATTGACATCAAAGGGTTACGATCAACTCCCATTGATAGCAGTTAATATTCTGTTGGAATGCATTCATGCTTACTTTAATTATATGTTTTTTAAAACATGAAAACTCTTATTAAAATAGAAAATAATCAAAAGAGTGATATGTTTTCCACATTCAGAATGCAAATTAAAAATGAGTGACAATGCCATGATTTCGCAGGATTAAATGCATGACTTCTGATAGATGAGATACGTGTCTGAGTTGTCTTTCAGATATTTTAAGCTACGTGCTTTTTTAGTACTTAAGGAATCAGTAATGGACACAGGTTTTATAGTACGTACAACCATAGACAGAAACCAAATTCATGGTGGCTCTTATAGACCGGTTGTCTGTCAGAATCAATTAATGCAGATTGGAAGGCATAACAAAGCCTTCAAGTTCTTTTCTTATGCAGGTCAGTGTTGTGACTTTTCTGGTTACGAGTCAGCTTTGGGAATCTGATTCGTGGTTGGAAAGATCAACCGGTGGTTTTCTCAGCAGGGATTTTTCTGACATGAGTGAACTTGCTGGCTGACTAGTGGTTATTTCTGTGTAATTAGTGAGTTTTTGGGTATGCTTATGGTAGGCTTGGAGCTAAGGTTGCCATGTGTGGAGGCACCCCCCCCCGCTGGCCCTGATATGTGGCTGGCTCTGGCGTCGCAGGTGCATGTGTTGAGGAGATATCTTACACCCTGTGCTGTGCTGGCTCTGTGGTGGCTGCTCCGCTGCTGCCTGTCAAACCACCCGGGCCATGACTGCTTCTGTGGTGTCTGTTCGTGCTGTGGTTGTGCCCCTGTCTGTGCTGCACACACACCCTGCAACCCTGCCATGTTGCTGCTGGGAAAGAGGGTATGAGAACGAGGAGGAGGAGTGTGTCTCTTTCAACATCAGGCACCCCCAGCTGACGCTGCTATGGGCCAAGCCACTGCTTTTGCTTCCAACCTGCTTTAGGCACACTGGCTTGGGCTGGTCTAAACAGGAAGGTGTTTGCTGATGGGGCCATCTCTGAAGGAAGGGAGCCATGGCAGAGGCTCTCTAGAGAGCTGTGGAGGGTGCTGAGGCTGGTGGCTGGTGGGGACAAGTGTCTGCACCCCTGGCAGGTTGGTTACACCTCCTGAGTGCAAAATGGGGCTTGCTGTGATCCCCAGCTACAGCAGCTTCGGAGGGACTGCCCGAGGACCGAGGTTTTCCTCAGAGACCGTGTTGCTGCAGGGGGGAGGCCAGGGCCTGCACCCTCAGCTTCATGCCCCGGGATCCCACTCCTCAGAGTGGTGTTGTGACCCTTCAATGGTGGTAGAACCTGGAGCTCAGCCCCTTCCTTTACGGTCTGCTGCTGTCAGAGGTGGTAACAGGTCTTGAATTTTAAATGTTCCCAGAGATTTCAAGGCTGTTGTGGCTTTCCTCAGTATCCCACACGTGGCTGCAGCCCGCGTCCCATCCTGGCGCTGGTTGCCATCTCTCTCCTGAGTCAGTCACTCAAAGAGAAAACTTGCTGAGCATCTGGGATGCGATGAGACCGTCATTCCTTGTTTACAGCTCCTGGCAGGCAAAGCCCTGCGTCATGCATGGCTGGGGTTGGGAGCGTTTCCTTGGCCGTGGCACAGAGAGACGAGGCGGCCTTTCCTCACGGTACCTGCAGGGCGCCCTTGGCTTGGTTGTCCCTCCTGATGGTCGCAGACCCTCACACCTCACGATTTCTAGGTTGGAATCGCAGAATAGACAGCGTGTGGGTTACCCTTCATCTGCTTGGTGAGCATGTTTCGGGAGCGGTTGTGGTGTCGCAGCGCTCTTGGTGTGAAGCAGGCTTTACTCGGCTTTGCTGAGAATTTATTCCAAAAGTCAGGAACTGTTACGCTCAAGCGTGGAGCTGCTTGTTTCGCTTTGCTAAACAATGCAAACATTGCCCACACACAAAGCATGTGTGGATGTGTTTGGTCTCACTGGCTGTTTTGTGGGTTTATAAAGCTGTGTTCCTGCAGTCATTCCTGTTTTGACTTCAGAAGTTTCCAGTGCAGACTGTTTACAAATGGGATGTGAAAGAGAAAATCAGTTGATTAAAACCAATAATTTATTAATATTGTTAACATCTCCTGAGCATGCTGAGTTAAGGCAAAGATACGTGCATTGATTGACCAGCCTTATGGCAATTCCTGTGCTTTTCTCCTGAGTGTCTGTCAGTGTGATACCTTGGAACAGGTTATTTCACTTACTGGAATAACTCCACTGACATTAATGGAATTGTTGATTTAGCTGAGAAAAGAGACTCTGGACCTGCATTAATGTGCTACTTTTCAAAAATGCAGTCTTAAAATCATAATCTGAGCTCTAGACAGCCTTTGCATGTGTTTCTATAAACTTTTGGAAGGATAATATTTCAGAATAGTCTGTATGATTTTGGAAATACAATTTTCAACATTCCCTCAAAAAAAGGCAGAAAATTAGCAGTTTACTGACTGTATGTTACTGATTTTCTTGCCTGGGAGAAAGTTTACTGATTTGAATGGCTCATTTTAACAAAGATGACTGGGTGTCCCAGCAGTCTCCTGTAATGATTTTAGTTTAAGAAGGAGGAAGAAATATTTTACCTTGGAAAAGTTCCTTTAGGAAGCAGCAAGACAAATTATGGAAACTTTGTGTGTGTGTGTTATGTGTAAAACCACTCCTTATCCCAAAATGGGGAAATAGACTTTACTTTTACTTGAACAAATAATATGAAAATCATCATATAAGCTACTGTTAACCTTTTTATCTCGAATGTAGTTCAAACTATTTAAATGGCTTTGGTCTTCATGTGGGAATGGAAATTAGCTCTTGGCATAGTGTGCTCTAATTGAAATCAGTTTTGTGGTTTTTAAGTTCCTTCCCTGCTTGACAGATGATATCATTTCCTATGCTTCTTGTAATCCCCTCTGTTTTTCTAAGATTGTATAAAGCTAAGTTGAACTACACATTTTAAAGTAACTATACACCTTTTCTGACCTACTTAGGACATTGTCCAAAAATCTTCACCAGATATTCACTCTGTATTTGCAGACAATTTTACTTTTTGTTGAGGAATGTTAGTACATTTTTGTTGCCTGAAGTACTGAAGCACATCCAAAGTAGAACAAAGATGTATCATAACTATTAGACAGACATGAAATACAAGATACAGTTTTAACTTTTATAATTGAAGAATTAAGAGTACGAGTGTTTTAAATGTTAGATTGTTTTTAAATCCTTTCTCGCATTGCATGTTTAACTTCTGTTTTGTGGATTCATATTGCTATAGAAGGCAATACAGTTAAAATCATTACTTTTACCTGAAAGTAAAAATAAAATTCCATTCACATACTTCTGGACTGTAAAAAGCCAAATGATGTTTACGGGCTTTGTGCGATGGGAAGAATTCAGTGGTTGGCTTAACACTTGCTAGCAACAGGCTCTGGCGGGACATACGATTTCTGATTTTCAGTCCTGAGCTTTTCAGACAGCGTGGTGTAGGTATCCAGTGCTCCATCACAACCTACTGAAATGCTGATCTGACCATAATCCTATCTGGGG
This sequence comes from Pezoporus flaviventris, assembly GCF_033815535.1. Taxonomy (NCBI): domain Eukaryota; kingdom Metazoa; phylum Chordata; class Aves; order Psittaciformes; family Psittacidae; genus Pezoporus; species Pezoporus flaviventris. The sequence goes on from NW_026892554.1 coordinate 11,444,130, forward strand.
ATGAGCCTTTCATGTGGTTCCCATTAAGAGGGAAACCATTTCCTGGCTGCTTACTGGAGTGCCCTGGTTCACAGCTGTATGAGACAGCAGGACCTGTAAGGAGGATTTCACTTGTTTGGGAGGTCTGCCTGCTTCTCTGTGCCCAATGAAGAGACTACTTAAACAATGTATTTGTCCTTATTTTATTAGACTTTTTATTTTTTATTTTTTAGACTTTTATGTTTTACTGGCATGGGACTTCAGGTGCATATTAGTGAGTATAAATGGTAGGGCTGCGGCTGAGGAGAGCAAGCTGCTGCTCTCTTGTTTCTTCTGCTTTCAAGGGAAGGTGTTGGCTCTGGGGAAATGCTGTCTGTGAACTCCACAGCCCCAAACACAAACCTGCTGCTGGCTGCTGTGGAAATGGGGTGCAAGAAAAGTCCCACCTGGACAGATCTGCTTCTGGTATTGCACATGTCTGTAGAAGCAGGCTGTCTTCAGGAGCTTCCTTATATGCTTCCCTTTAATACTTCCATCCTCCATTGCCCAGATGATAAGACTTCCTTTCTTCTTAGTTGTAACTACCAGAAGTTTAGTTCTTTTACTGATGGGCTTTTCTCAGCATGGCAAACTAGGAGAAAAGTTCTGTGGATTTATGCTCATATGAAATGATGTTGACTTCAGTGAATAAGGGTGGTATCAAATTCTTGCACCTATTTTCCTGTCCTATATTCCTTATAAACTGTAAATCAATATTGTTTTCTTATTACCACTTAAGTATCGGATCTAAAATACACATCCTTGGTTTCTAATACTGGTTTCTAGTTCATAGAATCAATTCCTAAAAATAAAAAAGATATCTTAGCAGGTAGTTAAATGTTTCTGACTGGTTTGATTTAACTGAGGAGAATCTTTTTTCTTTCCAGTACAACACTGTAACATCCGGTGCATGAATGGAGGTAGCTGCAGTGATGACCATTGCCTCTGTCAGAAGGGATATACAGGAACACACTGTGGACAGCGTAAGTACGCTATTATTAAAGTAGATACTGGGTACACTTAAGTAATTCTTGGGTGTGTGGATCGGGCAACCTTTAGCACTGAATTTCAACTTGTGTTGAGCTTGGTTTTGATCAGGTACAGTGGAATTTTACAGGAAAACACATGACTTTGTAATGAATGCTGAGTGAATTCTTTCTGATCAGGACTACTAAAATAAACATCATGTGAATTCATAATAATTGGATACAACTTGATCCTGTAGTTCTCACACTACCATAATTCCCATTGACCTTGGGGCTTTCCACTCACTAGAGCAGTAGGCATATATTTAGAATTTACATGGGATTCAGTTTCCATCTTACCGACAGTATTAAGCTTTTTAATACAAAGCCTTGTTTAATTTCAGGGGTTTGCTTCAGACTTAGCATACTGTATAGGAATTTTGCTCATTTTGATGTTGTCTCATTAGAGTTGATTGACATACTTTTGATTTCCTCAATCAATCCTGAGCCAACAGCATTCCTGGATCTGCTGCTTGAAATCTCTCCCAAACTGAGTCTGGTGGTCTCTTGCTCTGCTTGGCTGGAATGCTGGGAAGTAACTCAAATAAGGATGTAGACACTGCTTTTAACCAGGGCTGTCATGTTGCTATCTAGTGAACTATTGGTCTGACAAAGAAAATGTGTTTAGCTCATTTAATGAAAACCTTTTGTGCTCTGTCAAAACCAATGGCACACTTTACATGAACTTCAGTGGGACGAGGAATTTACCCTAATAATCTGGAAGAGGATCATGTGGTGAAAGGATTAAGAACTGTATTTCTGCCTTTTCTGTGAGATAATAAGTGGATAAAGGAGGATAAATGGAAACCTTTCTACTGAAGTGAATGTAAAATGGAACAAAGAATAATATTACTCAATGAGCATAAAAATGTATTTAAAACCCCTCTTTCTCATGTAAATGTTATATTTTATGATTATTTTTGAGCAACTTCTTTTGGAGTTCCTTATGAGGAAAACTGGCTTCTGACTCTGTTGGCAGCATCATACAGGGAAAGTGTATCTTGGAATAATGTAGTCAAAATAGATATTGATGACATTTTGCTGTTCTAGTTAATATCGTGAATTATTTAACATCAGCAAACAGCCCTTTAGTACTGCATTGTTCCTCTTTTGTGGTAGAAGAACAAATAAATTTTTAAATTTGCTTCAGAGTAGGGAAAGAATTGAGGATTCGGAGATGATTTTTTTTCCTGTACCTTCTGTCTGCAGTCTCTACCATATCAGTGTTGCTTTGTTGAAAGTTTGAAAGAGATGTTATTTTGGAGTTATGGAATTGTCTAGGCATCCCAAAGAGAAAGGCTTTGAGAGGTCAGAGAAGCTGTGACTGTTACTGTGTTTATATTTTACTCCCTTGAAAAGATGAGCTCATAATACTAATCAGGCCAGGAAATGGGAAAAGATCATAAGTAGATTCTGGAAAACAAAGTATCCAGTTCTGTTCTGTTTACCATTTTAACCATTTTACTAAGTTTACCTGAGCTTTTTAAGTACAAACCTTCATATCTTCCTGGAAATAGCTCAATAAACATTGCTTTTACCTTCCCTCTGATACAGCTGTCTGTGAAAATGGATGTCTAAACGGAGGGAGATGTGTGGCTCCAAACCGATGTGCTTGCACATATGGCTTTACTGGACCCCAGTGTGAAAGAGGTATGTGCCCTAAAATAGTGGGGAAAAAATTGGATGTTCCAATTTGTTAATAGTAACTAAAAAATATTTAAATAGTAATATAAAATATTTAAATAGTAACATTTTATTGCTGTCTCTAAATAAGGTAAAATAGAATTCATGTTCTTGTAGATAAAGAAGCTTTACTGAAAGGAAAACTCCAGTCTGAGACAATTGCGGAGATATTAGTTATGGAATAACACAGATTAAAATTGTAACGACATTCCTTAACATTTCCTAAACAGCTCATTTTCTTTAATGAGGAAAAAACCCCTTTAGAATAGCATTAAAAAACATTCAGTGATTTTTATATATATCACAAGTGTTGATTGGAATGATTTTAATGGTTAGTTCTTCAGTTCACAGTACGTTTACCAAATGTAGTTTTCTTTTTCAGAGAAAAAAATCCTCATTTATTTACTGTTTATTTAACAGTAGGGTTGTTGAGCCCTTACCTTTTCTAATCTATAGTTGAACTGACTGGATTTGGTTTTGTTAGTCTCAAGACTGAAAATGAATTTTAAGTAGCATTTTTAGCAATATGTGAGCTTCATGAGGATAGAGGCCAGAATGAAACACACATGAAATTGATTTAGGTCTTTCTTTTGTTTGCTTTTTTGCTATGAAAATATTCCAGTGGAAGAGGTGGCAAATAAAAAAATATTGATAAGTGTTTTTGCTTAAACTTCAGTTTCTGGGTCATCAGAAAAGCTCTTTGTATATCTGGTACATTTGCTTACCAGTGATAAGCAGCATCTTGCCTTTGTCATTGGCATGTTTGGTTTTGGCACAATTTATTAAATTCTTTTTCCCATTTTGTACAGATATATTGTTATCAATTTTAGATTTTATTCATATATCCATAGTGCTAATCACAGCTGTTTCTAGATGAAAACACAGCTATACCACTCTCTGATCTGGTGTATGGATTTTTTCCGGGTTATTATACCAATTTAACAATCATGTGAAATTTAACCAATTTAACAATCATGAAGACATATAGTGAATAATGTTTAGGTATAATCCTTCTGTTGAATTTTGTAGTATTAAAAATAAAACATTTTCATTTGCTAGAGCTATATATTTATCTGTTTAGTTGGAGATTCATGCGTACTTCTCATGCAATAGGTTGTGTTACATATATATGAACATGGACAGGATGGACATTAATATCCTGATTTGAGGCTTGCATGTTGGGGATGTGCTTAGCACATGAATTTTGGTCAGTGAGTGTGTTGGATAATCACTGCTGTTGGTGCTGCACCTGGAGTAATGGTTGAGTTTTTCATATGGGCAGCATAGGTTGATGAGGGCAGAACAACAGATCTTAGGGACCAAAGCTTTTAGTTCAGTGCTAGAGCAAATGGTAAGATGATCCTGTATTTTCTGTACTCCCTAGAGCAGATAAAATTGGCACTGTGTGAAGTTCTTCTAGTTGTCCACTCAGATGTTGTAAAAGTAGTTCCAACTGATGGTGAAGTTTTACTTCAGAGTAGTTCTGTTCTGAATCTTGGGATCTCACTTCTGGAGAGGAGTGAGGGGAATGGAAAATTAAGTTAAAAGTCTTAAGTTTGAAGAGAAGGCTTTATAGGTAAAGAATGTACTGAGTATTACTGCAGAAACTTTGAATTTCAAGCAGTGACTGTTCTCCATTGGTGAAGGGTTTGAGCCTTTAGTCCAATGAGGAGACGTAAAGTGTAAGTTCAGAAGATTGTTCAGTGCTGCTTTTATGTTGCCTGATCTGGGACCAGTTTGACTCCACCTTGTTGGGGCAACTTTCGGGCTGAAGCCTGATTAACAGCTTCAGCCCTGTCCCTCAGGTCTCCTGTCTTGTGTCGGGTGGAGTGGGAAACTGGTGACACAGAGCCATTTGAAGCAAATCATGCTGTTATGAAATCCCATGCATGTTACTGAGCAGAACTGAGGTGGCAATTTGTAACTTATATGCCTCGTCCATAAGCAGTTTTTACTTAGAACATGTGTTTGATTCTGTAGTTATCAATAAAAGAGAAAACAGACGTTAATGGACTGTAGTATTTCTGACTAATGCTCAGTGCAGTACTGAGCCAAATGATAGTCGTATCTTCCTAGAAAACCTCTGAAATTTGGCTTCTTTCACAAAGATTTCCTGCAGCCTCTCTACCTAGCTGAGCTAATATATTCCCCTCCTCTAACAAGGGTGTGGTGGGTTTTGGTCCCAGAATCACATTATGCCATCAGAAAAACTTTTTCTGAAGATAACTTTTCAAGTGTAAGCTAATGTTGGTCTTAGTCAGAATAACTTGCATTGTTCAGCACATGCACCTGTGTAGTCATTAGGGAGTTGTCTGGCTGCAGATAATTTTACGCATCTGTCAGCTAAGTAAGAGGTCCATATTTTGAATCTAGCTTTGGAAAGCTATGTGGATTTGTGACACTCCCTAGTGGGCTTCTGATGTATATGTGGATGTTATCCAGTAAATTGACAATATTCATGCCTTGTAGAGTAAAACTGTCTTTATTAGAAAGGAAAAAAAAAGCGGAGGGGAGAGAGAAACCAAAACAAACCCAAAGCTTCTCTATGGATGGAGGGGATGGGGGTGAAAATTACTCAAGAGAAATAGTCTCTTAAACTATCCCATTTCTGGGGAACCAGGAGGGGCAGATTATTTGGAAAACACCACTTCTGGATATAAATGTAATGGGAAGTGGTACAGTTTTGTGGCATGCATGTTCTCCATCTGTTTGGCTGTGGTTTGACTTCTAGGTTATGCCATGCCACAAGCTAGCAGTAATGTAAGTAATTTACTGCTGTGTATCGCACAGTGCTTTTCTCTACAAGCATCGACTAATAGTAACAGTCACAGAGTGTTTGTGGCACGTATGTCACAGACCAAAGACGATTCCAGCCTTTGCTGCATATGTCATAGCTTAGAACTGTCTTGAATAAAACAATGTTGAGGCAACCAAATTCATGGGGGTTACTCCAATAATCTGATATGAAAAACAATTAAAATGTTGCAGGTGGTTGTAGCTAAGCTAGAGCCAGTTTCTTACATCCAGAGACAAATTGTGTGGCTTTGTCTACTGGTTTAAGTAGTTTTTCCATACTTTTGGACCATATTTATAGTACAGATTAGCCTGATTGATATTGCTTCAGTAAATACTGACCATATGATTGTTAATAACGATCTACAACACTTCTGTGTAGCTTCAAATAAATGCAGAATGAAAGGGCTTTATCTGGTGAAAAACCTGCTGCTTTCACAGTGTAGCAAACACCATCAGACTTGTGGCACAAGTATTTTCATGTATGTATTCAGTCATTCTTTGAGAGGCCAGCAGCTGGCCTTGGACAGTTTTGGGATACAAATTGCTTTTTGTGTGTCTTAGGAATTTTAATAATGATACAAAACACTATAAACATGGGCAAAAAGAATTTTTAGGTTTATTATTATCACTGGAGTTCTTCTTTATGTTCTGGGAGTGTGTACCATGTCACTATTTTATATAAGCTTCATCAGAGCTGGATTGGTCACTGTAGCATGGTCGGAAGTGGTACACGTTATTATTAGCTGCTAAACTGTTGTGCAGGGTGTTTGGCACTTTTCTGAGCACGGAAAGCCTCCTGGGCCTGCTGTCAAGTATATGCAGGTGTGTCATAAGTAGAACATACCTGGCTTTTCTTTGGGATCATGTATCATCAGAAAGGTGAACTTGACATGAGCTAAACCATAAAAGTGCAGTGGGGTTAGAAATGCCTCTTACAGCAATTTAAGACACATTTAAATTACATAGTCCAGAAAGGAAAATATTTCATGGATATTGGCTCAGTTAAAATTTCAACTTCAAGGATTCCTTCTGGAAGGTGCTGAGTTCTCTGGCTGTGATCCAGTGATGGGCTTTGACATGCATTTAAATTCAAACCTGAGATGTCAATATGCCTAAAATTACATGAGTGCTAAAGGCCTTGCTGGATTTTGGCCCAAGTTTTCAGAGTCAGTTAACATCTGAGAGGTGCACTCAGCTTTTAGCATATCATTTGGCCATATAGTTAAAGAAATCCCAGGTAACAGAAAATGCATGTGCAAGCAAAGCAAAATTTCTTCTATTGGTTAATAACTGGATGCCAACTTTGTGCCCTTTGACTAATGCTGAATGCCTTGAGTGAGATACAGATGCTGCAGTTCCTTTTAGAGTTGCTGAAGGGATTGAGATCACACACTTAGCTTATGGTCCCCTGAGGATGATTCAGAACATCGACAGCTCTATTTATTGTCTGTAAAATAGCCTAGGGGATTTAGCTGGCTGTATGAGATGCCCACGTTTGGGTCATGTGAAAACATCCCTATGTCATGGACTTAAGAAAGTCCAGAGGAAGAAGCGATGTTAGGAGCTCAGGGAGATCAGACATGCTTATCAGATTTGGTAGAACTGTGTCCTCCAAACTTGTGCATAAAACCTTTCTTGACTCTTTGAATCTGTTTCTCTTTGGACATCTGGATGATTGTACTTTAAGAGGGTGAATTCTATATAATATAAAATTGTACATTGTTGTTATCCATGTATTGCAAAAATGCAGTGAAATGTGCCTTTTTTTTTTCCTGTCTGGATCCATTTAGAGGAACACAGTGGAAGCTTAGAATGTGTTACAGCCCTGTTTGTTTATTTGAATGCTTGTGACAACATCAGGGGCTCAATCCTGCTGCATTTTGGAGTTTTGCCACATGCTTCACATAGGAGCAGAATTGGGCCTGATGTAGTTCACATATTAAAAATGTACCACGTGTGTTTTGTTTTTTTCTGAAGTCAGATTATGAGCAAATGATTACTTTTTCTTCAAACAAAGTTGTTTCTGTACTGCTCTCTTCATGGCAGGAATTTTTGCATAATTTTTAATTATATTTGGCCATTATTGAAAGTTCTCAGAATTAATGCCATATGTAAAAATATCTTTCCCAGATCCTTTCTATGAAAGTGCAGCCGCTGAAAGTGGTCTAGAGTAGTGTAGTGCTGGGTATATTTTTTCCTTTCTAAATACTACAACGGGTAGAATGTTTTCCCAAAGAGGACACTGCACCCCTAAGTGTGCCCCGTCTCTGGTATTTAGTCTAAATGGAAAGTAAATAACAAAGTGTAGATAGCAGTAAAAGTATGTTCCCAAAGCCTTATGTTGCATTTAAAGTAGTATTGCAGCATATGGTAGCTGGCAAAGATTTGAATAAACTTGATTTCTGTAGTTGTCTTCCAAGAAACACATCTGTTGACATAGACGTGTAGTTTCTGCAGCCCTGTAACATGAATGCATGTCCAGTATTATATCAGGAAACAAAAGGATGGCTAAGCTTGAAGGCCTGAAATAAGGACTCATGCACACCATTTTTGCCCTGAAAAATTGTGAAAAAATGGCTTCAGGCTGAAGATAAATATATTCAGAGAGTGATGTTTTACTGTCCTGAAAACAATTACAACATATGTTGATGTCTTTCACTTTTAAAACAAAAAAATCAGTATCAGCGTCTTGGATTATCTTCTCTATAGAAGAAGTGGAGATAAATGGATGAGGAGTTCTATAATTTTTAAAATTGAAGCTGTAGCTTAATGGTGGAGAAGCCAGACTGTGCAGAATAGCTGTGTGATTAAAATTGGTTTATATACTTAGCAATGTGATCAATAGATGTCAGGATCAAACTCAGTATTGAGCTCAGTCTGTTACTTAATGCCAAAAAGCATCTTTAGGATCTTGTGTATGTGAAGTCTTATCCATTGTTCTGATCGTTGCAGATACACCCGATAACCAGTCCTGTGTTGATTGCTGTATGCTTTATGCAACTCAAAACATCACATAGCAAGTTTTAAAATGTTTCTTCAGATAAATGCTTAAAGCTTAATCAAGATCAATAAATGATTCAGTACATATGGGTTTAGGTCTCTTGTGAGATGTGAGGGCTCCAACTTTTATACACAAAGCTGAACACTTACATTTTGTTCCAAATCGAGTTTTGATTTCAGTCAAATCCAAATCCAAAGTTTTCATTCAACTATTTGGCAGTCCTTTCTGTATTTCCATGCCTTCTTGATTGGTTGCTAAGGGCACTGACCTTTAGATATGCAGTAAGGTGTTATTTGGACTTGGTTTTGTTTTGTTTTTGGTTATAGCAGTGGAGATGCAAACAAATTTAATCACAAATTGAGGAGCCTGTATTTTGGTGTAAATTATGACACAAATGAGGACGAAATAGCTGCATTGTTCTAATCTGTAAGATTTTATACTTCTGTATCGGATGTTGAAGGGACTGACATGAGAATCACTGAGATTATTTTCCTGGTACTGCAGCTTTGTTGCTGAACCTGATGCCTTCCCCCAGGTGCACTGGCAACCTGTGGCACAGGTTTGCTGTGCCAGCAGCTCAGTTCTACTTTCCTTGCAGACAAGGGCTGAATCTTGCACTGGCTTTGCTTGCTCATGGTACTTATGATCTGCCTTATGATATCTTCTTAAGAAATGACGATTGGAGGCCTGGGCTTTCATCAAGAGGTTTTGTTAACGTTATATACACAAAGAGATGTCTATGTTTGTTTGGTTATGGGATGTTACATTAAAACAGATATCACTTTTATATACACAGTGCAGGCAGTTGAAAGATATGATTTCCCTGAATGGCCTGAAGTGCCAGATCTGTGCTCTGTGGAGCTCCAAGGATAAAAGGGAAAAATCTGTCTAATGTGTTGTATCATGAGAGTCAGATATTTTTGTGTGTGCAGAAAGAGTGAGTCAGCCTTTTTTGATTTTGGTTGCCGGGGCAGCATGGTGTTGCATCTCAGGCCTTCGGAATGAGTGTCTTCAAGCTGTTTGTGCTCTGTTAGTGCCATTATGACAGGCCCGTTTCTCTAATTTCAGCCATCTCCTGATTCCTGGGTCATTACAAAACTTGTAGAACATAAAATAGTGCAGCACAACTAATTTCTTGTGGAGCTTTACATAGAAAAGATGCTTTCAAAATGGTGACTCCTGGAGTTGATAATAGTACAGGAGAATGAGTAAATGCAGCTGAGGACTTACCTAACAGGGCCCACTTAGCCATTTATGGGAAAATTGTTCCTTCTTCTCTGGGCTGCAATGTATCTTGATAGAAGAAGGCACAGCTACCTGAAATTCCTCCATTTGCTACAGTGAAAACAAATTTTTCCTTTTGAATCACCCTGAAATTTTAAATTAATATTTCCCATTCCTACCTGTTTTAATTATTGAGCTGGTAAGCTGAAAGTATTTGTTACAGTTGCATGAGGAAAACTCAAAAATCAGAATGTATAATGCCTCAGTCAAGTTTTTTTACAGACTTCATTTTTTTTTGTTTTTTAAAGTGATCTAAAACTTTCATGATGATCAGCTCTAACAAAGAAAAGAGAACCTCTTTTAAAACATCATAGATTATACCTAATGCAAGGATAAACTGACAGGCATTTCCAAGTAAAACAGTTCTTTTATGTAGGTCAACTGCAAACTGCTAATGAAAATGCATGTGAAGCAGAGGTGCTTAGCATGGTCAGTGCCACTGTTTTGTCAGATGTAAGTTTCCTTGAAACATACTTGCAACAGAGTTGATGAAATCTATGTAAAAAATAAACTTTTCTCAAGTAAGCTGTTATATTTAGAAAGAGATCTGCATCCTTTCTCAGCAAAATAGTTGCAAAAAGTTGTAGGAAGCAGCTACCTAAGGGCAGAGTGTAAGGACAGTTGCATTCATGCTTCCAGTTGCCCTTGAGAAGTTCAGGAGTAATGACTGAGTGGTTTTTATATTTTTTGTCAGTGACAGCTTGTACGGTTTGGCACTCCAGAGAAACGCTGTAGGAAAAGAAAAGAGGCCTAAATAAGGTCTGAAAGGAAAGGAGCCCTAAGAGAAATAACCTCTCTCCAAATTCTGCTCTGCTGTAAAACAGAGCCTCGCTTTCCACTCCTTTTCCAGAAGAAGCTCCTTTTGGAAAAAGGTGGAATTTCCTTATGTAAAGAAACCAAGATTCAGTATTTCTCTTTGTAGGAAGATGTGCAAAGGCAAAGGATAAGTAATTAAAAAAAGGTATAGAAGTTATTTAAAAGTGCCTCTCTATGTGTGCACTCATATATACGTGTGTAGGTTTATATTTTAAGAAATATAAAACCTTGTAAGCACCTCATTTTTAATGGGTATCTTCTACATTTACTGTGTGTCTATTGCAGGTATTACCCAGACTAAGCTAGCACAGGTGGGTTAAGGTAACTGCAGTCTGCTGTGCAATAGTCGTAATTTCTTTTCATGGTGATGTAATTCCCGTTACAGGTCCCATTCCATATTGGTGGCCTCTGCACCATTTTCCTTGATCCTGAATGTTTAACTAACCGTATGTCTGTGTTTTTAAAAAGTATTTAACTCAAGTAAGCCTGGCTTACCGAATGATCTTGGTCACGTTTTATAACGGCCCTATTCTCCTCATTTATGTTTTTTGCAAAGTTTACCCAGTGATTGCCAGGAGTTTCAGTGCTGTCCTTATTTTCTCCTCGCTCCTTGGGATGAATGGTCTGCTGTGACCTTGTAATGCTTTTTCTTCCAACACAGAGGTGCTGACAGTCGTAGGGAAACAGGAGCTTAGCAGAAGCCTGTATGTTTGCAGTTCTTGCCTCCTTGGGGAAGTGGTGGCTGATGCTTTCATCCTGCACCACTACGCACAGCATGGGACAAAGCCTCTGTTCACTGTGCTGAAGCAGAAAGGTCTTTGCTGGCATTGCAGCAGGTGTAATAAAGTCAGTGGTATTTTATTAGACTTACAATTTTCTTTCTTGTTTCTGTATATACATAAGTCTCTTGGTGCTCTTTGGTCTCAAGACTAAACCACCAGCTTTTGCCGTAAGTCATTTTACATCAGTCCCACTGCTTATGATGGCTTCATTGAATCTATTGATAGATGAGTTTTCAGCAAGGCTGGGGAAATCAGTTTATCTCCAGCAAAACCAGCACACTAAAATGCATGTCTACTATTTTGTGGAGTGACTCCTACCAATCAGAGAATGTATCTATTTATTTATTTATTTTAAATAGAGCCATAAGAATTACAGGAGAGAGGGGATAATTTCTAACAGTATTTCAGCTTACAGAATTGCTCAGGGTGGAAAGGACCTCTTGAGATCATGTGGTCCAACTACCCTGTTTAAGCAGGGTCAGCTAGAGCAGGTTGCCCGGAACTATGTCCAGCCACCTTGTGGAAAGTGTGTTAAAATATATATTAGTCTGTGATTTGTAACACTTCCAGCTGTATCATTCAGACTTGCTGGGCATTTAAGGAAGATCCAGTGCTAACATTGTCAAAGCATTCATAATCCTGGATGTTTTGTGTTTTTTCTTAATTGCGTCTTACTATAGAATCATGGAATAGTTGGGTTGGAAAGGACCTTAAGATCATCTAGTTTCAACCCCCCTGCCATGGGCAGGGACACCTCACACTCAACCATGCCACCCAAGGGTCTGTCCAACCTGGCCTTGAAGTAGAGGGTGTTTGTCCTGCGGTAGCAAATGATTGAGTTCAAATGATTGAAATGAAAGCATGTTTTATGCTGGCAATTTCTAGTGTACCTGACCCATAAAATTCTAAAAAGCAAAAATGAGTTTAAAAATATAAGATCAACTGACAAAATTACCGTGGTTCATTGGGTGTGGGATAGAGAATGGTTTTAGTGCCTGGTAACGCTAGTAACTAGTGTTAGTAGTAACTACAGACTCAATGTCAGGGGAATTTTGCTATTTGCACTTGACCACTGGCTGTGCTTACTTGCTTATCACTTAAAACAAAAAGATGAAGAGACCTAATATGTACTTGACTGATAATTTCACCTGGCTTTGGAGGAAACGGTCCCTCAGTGATGGGAGATTTCAGGATCTCAAAAGCTCCTGTGTCTGCTGATGTTTCTGAGATCTACAGCAAGAAAGAAGCAGTAAAGATACAGTGGAAAGAGCATGCTGTGCACTTTCTTCAAGTAGATCTTAAAGTGAGACACCTTGAACTGCTTCTTCAAGGGCCATTGGACTAGTCTCTGTGCTGGAATAATGCATCCAGAAGTCTTAGTTCAGTTGAGCAATACAGTGACAGAATACTACTTGAGCTTGAAATGTTTATAAGAGGTAATAGTAAAACCAGGGAGCAATGAATTATAATTGTCCTGCTGGGATATGATGAAAGCCTTTATGAGAATCTCCATGTCCCGGTGGGACAGTATGGGTGGTAACTTGGAAAGATTTGTAAAATGGTAGTATGACAGCTTTACAGTTGGATTAATACAGGCTTCAAAAGAAACCACAGGGTCAAAAATTACTTCCAGGCTGCAGGCTTTACAGGCAGGAAGATCTACCATTGAAATGGGCAGTTAAAAGAGGTAGGTGATATATAGCTGTGAAAGGAGAGTCAATGTTAGATTACTTGGGCTCCAGTAATCTTTAAGATAAAATTTAACGATGCAGATACTATATCTGAAACTGAATTGTACCACCTGGTGTGAATTATTCCTATTACGTGATTCTTGAGGTGAAGAATAAAGGAGTAATAAGAGGACAATTTGTAAACTTTTTGAGGGATTGAATAAGGAGAGGGTAATGTTTAAATACGCTGGAATTGAGTAGAAAAAGCAAGAGAAGCAGGTGAGGGGGGTGTTCAAGGCCAGGCTGGACAGAGCCTTGGGTGGCATGGTTTAGTGGTAGGTGTCCCTGTCCATGGCAGGGGGTTGGAACTAGATGATCTTAAGGTCCTTTCCAGCCCTAACTATTCTATGATTCTATGATAGGCAAGAAAAAGATGGCAGAGGAGAGCTAGCTGAATAGTTTTCACATATCTCAGGAATTGAGAGTTGAAGGCAGGTTGAGAAGTTTATGCTGCTGCTTGGGCAGGGGAAGCCCAGTGGAGATGTGCATTCCATTCATCTGAATGGCTCTTCTAGTAAAAATATTGCTAGACACAAGTACAGTCCAGGCATGGCAAATGATGAATGACTTAGCAAGCTATCTTGCTGGGTATTTAATCTGTGTGGTTATCTAAATAATTTGAAATGCTTCTCTTGGCCTGAGCCAGGCTGGGCAAAATGAAGTGCCATGCATTAAACCTTGTGCTATTTCAGCTCTCAGCTCCCAGCAGGAATCCAACAAGATATGGCTCCGTGAAAGGTGATACTATATTAAACCAACAGTACAAGTTGTATCAAAGTCAGTTCCAAATTCAATACAAAAAGTTGTGTTTTTAGAAGGTATTTTAAGCCTAGCACTAGCACTTCAGCCACTTGCTGATGTCAGTACAAAAATAAATGCTTTGTACAGCTGCTGACTGCAAGGAAGATGAGAGGTTAAATTGGGTTAGCGGAAATGAAGGACGTGCAGTGGAAGAAGTATTGGTATCAGAATGTTTATGGAATTTGTCGTTAAATAACAGAAGTGTTTAAATTGGAGAACCATTTTAAAGTGTTCCTTTTTACATTTTTTTTTCTCTCATTTATGTGAAATTGAAATTATTTATAAAGGTGTATAAGGAAACATTAATTCCTTCCACTCTTAAAAAAAAAAAAGTAAAGATGATGGCAAATCCATCTTAGTCTCTTACTGTTCAAGCCTTCTTGAGCTAGGGCCTGAGCCACTGATGTGTATTAGAATAATTCTGCTATTCTTACTACAGTTGATTACAGTGCTCTGTTATAAAGGGTGGAGGCACTTGGTTGTTCTCCAAAGAAAGTGAGTAATAATTGACCTAATGTACAGAGCACATGAATAACATATTCTTTTGGTAAGAAATTTATGTTTTACAGGGTGTGCTAGAGTTCACATCCCTTTTTCACATCTTCCAAAAGATTTTAAAATACTCAGCTGCTCTATTAAATTTCTAATTCAACAAATACTCAAATACAAAGTATGCATTAGATAAAGCTCTTGAGCTGAATCCAAACATTGAAAAATCTTTTAATCTGCCTTGAAAACAGCTGTTTAGAATTTTGAATAGAAATAACAACTTCCTTCAGCCTTGATGTCTGCTTCAGTCTCAAGCTGGGAGGAATTTCTTTTTGTTACTCTGATACAAAGTCTTGCTGCTGTTGCAATAGTTTGACTATCCACAAAATGTACCAGGAGTAGAAACCTGGTCCTGTTTAAAATAAATGGCAACACTTCATTTGAATTCAGTATAATGGAGGGGAGACTTAAAAGACGAGATAGTTTTGACACGTTAAGTATAGTTGTCTGAAATGTAGCTACAGGAGCTGTTATTGACATCAACTGCTGAAGAGACTGCTGCTGTTCTTTGTATTTGCCTGCTGAAAGAATTCCTGAATAAGAATTGTGGTTTTTTAATGTCTAAAATAATTGAAATTAATTAGATGGGTTTTGTGCATATGCACATGCAACTTCTATTCCTTATTCAAAAATATACTTAGGTAATCTTAAAATGTTATGCAGTGACTCTGCATTAAATACCACAAATGAAATTTCTAGGCCACTGCCTGTTACATCCAAGGAAATACTAAAAGAGCTCAAGATGGCTAACATTACAATGAACATTAAATGCAGTAATGATTTGCCAGTTACTTTAAACTGTTGCCAAAACCCTGCAGGGAATGGCTTATGTTTATTTTACAGTTCTTCAATTTGTGATGTCCACAGGTTAGATTATACATGCATCTCACACACACATGCTCACACGCATATCACTTGTATACTCAAACATTTGGGCAGTACTTTAAGCTCAGAGGTAGAGTTCTTACATTGTTCAGAGAAGTGAAGCCTGGATGATGCTTCTCAGTAGCTATGGAAGTGATCCAAAACCTACTTATGTCAGAGAAAGGGATGCCTGAAGATTTGGGTGAGCTTTGAATTGGGAATCAAGAGTTGACACAATCAGATCTGGTCAGACAGGTTTCAAGAAAGTGTGCAAGGTTATGGAGAAAGCAATTAGCACTGTGCTGTGTTACCACAGTACTGCCAGTTAGTAATTAGTAATTTTGGATAAAAGTGAGATGTGCTCAAAGGCATAAGCCACATAAAACACTCTTTATCTGTGGCTGTAAGTTATAGAAAATAACGTTATACAGAATGGTATTTATTTAAAACCAATTTGAGATTTCAAGATGATAAATAACAAACATTGTAGTAGACTATATAGCAAAAAAAATGCATTTTTATAACATAGTATGCTTTTTCTTTTGGGCTTCTGTGCTGCATGTAAAAACTTTTGTGTGTTATTTCTAATGTGTTTCTTGAATGCAGGCGTGTTAATGTACATTGGTTAAGACATGGAGATGTTTGTGTATACATGTCCTCCAATAGCTTCTGATGAAGTATAAGTAGCCCTCTTAAAGTAGATCTTTGTATTTGTTTTACTTGGATTTAGAGTATACTCAAATTTGAGCAGATGTGGAAGAGTTTTGGGCCTTCTTTTTTTCTGTGAGATGTCTTTGTGGTGTTTTTTCATTAGTTTTGTTGTTGGTTTGGTTTTATTGGCTTGGGTGTGTTTTATTTTTTAAGTGGTCAGTATTGTGAATGTTTTGCAGTGGTGTGATACTGGTGCAGAGGTGCAGATGGAGTACCCAGGATGGCAATGATTCTCTACACCTCTTATGCAGCAGAATCAGATCACAGGCAGGCAGCAGGATTGCTGTTCTGCAGAGGGGCAGCGTGATGCTCATGTGAATAATATATAAGGTAACTTTTGTGAACAGGACTTCTAATCAGCTGTTTAGAAGTTCCTGATCCAATTTCAAGTTCTGAGTGAAATTAAATGGGGGAAAGATGTTGCCAGGCAAGAGTTCCAATCCTGTGGCTATCTCATTTCAAACCTGTGGGCTAAATTACATTATAATTTAAGCTAATAGTATATTCACACGCTAATAAAAAGTTCATGTGTAAAGGCAGTTAAACCACTGCAAGCTTATTTTATTTTATAAGACTAAACTATTTGATGCTTTAAAAACATTTTTTCTGATGTGAAGGTTATCTATCACAAGTGTGGTAAAAACCTGAAGCTTAGTTAATGAAATAGGCACTTTCCTGACAAGAATGATGTGTATAAAAGACATTATTTCCAGGAGAAATCTTACTTTTTATAGTGCAGAATACCTCTGATAATCAGGAGGAAGTATTCTTTTCCACTGAAGTGTCTTAAATTATGAACTTTCTACTGTTTTATGGGTTTTTTTTTAAAGCCACCTAAAGGTTTTCCCACTGTGCAGGTTTACAAGCAGCTGAAACTGTACACACCACTCAGAACAGTCTGTTGTTCCACTGACTTTGCTGGGAGTGATGCACATGTGTATTGGTGACCACCTGGATTCCTAAATATACCCATTCTATTAAAAATTAAAAGGAAATACTTCCTGTATTTTTAAGTACAAGTTTAAATTAGCACTGTAATTGCTAAACCTTGCAGCTGAGGCAGATGGCAGAGCTCCCACAGAGGAGCTCTAAACTGCATTATGCCATGCTCTGTGCACTTACCCCTCTTAACCCTTTGCTGCTCCTCAGCAGTAGATGGGAGCTCCCTCCTGCTTCGCTTACTCTGTCTCCTCTTACTAGTTGCAGGAACTCCAGGGTGCTGCCTGTTATGTGCCATTCTCTTGCAGTCAGTCCCAGGCAGATACTGACTTTTAATACCTAAAGTAACCTGTCTCAGCTGTGAATCTGCTTTTGGCTTGAGGGGGCTAGGGGAGTTGAACTGGATTGTGAGCTTCCTAATGGCTTAATACTGCATTCAAAGGCAAGTGAAGTTCAAGGAAAAATATACTCAGGGTGTCAGTGGTGTGGATGACATTCTATATCCAGAAGGGTAAGGTAAGCATTGAGACATTGCTTATGCATGGGTTACCTCACTTCTTTTTGTAAGTCCTGGTTTCTTGACAGGACTACCTCTTAACTTCAGTATCTGCTTTGTATGATGCTGATTTACAGCAGGTAAACTTGCTGGGGAGGTAAAAATGAGCAGGATGAGCCTTACAGCCTGGTGTCTGTGAAACAGAGCTTGTTCTTCTCAAGAATAATTTAAATCTGTCTCTTCTATTGCTCATTTAGTTTCTTTTTTTGAAAGATGAATTTTAAAACTAAAAATGAGCCTTGCCATGGTTTATTCAATTGTTCAAGTGTTTTCTTCAGAAGACAGCACAAGTACTTACTAATAGAAATTATAAGTATTCTATTAGACATTAGAAGTTTTAAATGTTTCCAGATTGAATACACCTAATTTCATTTCTTTGAGGTGAGCAAATAGCAGCTCCCTCATTTAATAGATAAGTAGTATTTTGTCAGTGCTGTGTTAGGCCGTTCTTTATGTGGCTTGTAACTCCTATTTTTATCTCATATCCTCTGGCCTGCTGTTGGGTTTTTCCCTGATTTAAGATTTTGACACTGAACTATACAAGTAATATTGGGACACATAATTTGTACCTTATCTGCTTGAAAATATGAAAGTACAAAAAGAATATGGAATTCAAGTCTACAGTTGGGAAGAAAATGCCTTTTGGGAAAAAGCATGGTTAATATCTGCAGCTTATGTAATAATTGTTTATTCATGTTTGGTCACACAGTGATAACAGTGGATAGAATTTCAGAGCACGTGGACAGTTGGGATACTGTGGTCCTCTGTGTCAGAGATGCCCATCACATTGCTCGACATTCTTAGGAGAACGCAGGCGAGCACTGATAACGCCTGTCCGCACACCCCCCCCCCCCCCCCCCCCCCGCCTTCGCGCAAATCGTGGTGCTCGCTGCAGATCACCCAGCTTCTGTGTGGAGCCAGGACTGCTCCCACTCCCCTGGATATGCAGATACTCTCTCCTGGATGGCTTTGCCTGGCTGGGTGCGCTCTGTTGGCTCCCTAGACCTCCTTTCTAACTGGTGAATTGGCCGGCCTGTCCTGGCAAACCTCCCTCTCCTGGAGGCTGGCGAAGCTCTGGGCTGGCCGGCCTTTTCCTTTCCTTCCCTTCCCTTTCTTTTCCTCCCCTTCTCACACATGGTGTCTGCTGGCTCCCGCTGTTTATCTCTCTATGCCTGTGTGCCTCCCACTCATTTGTTAGATTTGCTTTGATCCATCCCGGTTTTGCTGCCTTCCTGTTTTTCTTCCCGCTGCTCTTTTGCTGTTTTGCTTCTTTGTATCCTTGTTTCCTTCTCACTTGTTCCCTGAAGGCTGTCAGCTCTGGCTTTCCCCTACCTACCGGCAGCATGCATCTTTTCCAGAGCTTGCTGTCTGTCCATCTGATCTAGCAACCACATTATTTGAAACGGTTACTGACAGAGCACCAGTTAGTGTTATAGGTTGGAGAATGGTTATATTTATCATATTTTTATTTCCCATAGTCCTTTTTTAAGTTCCTTTATAAATCTAGTCTGTGCTTATGTAGAAATGCCTGTGATAAAATCCCAGCTGAAGTGCTTTGTTGTGCTTCTGTGCCATCTTTCCCATAACTGTGGATTATCAAGTATCTATGTAATCTCTGTAACTCAGTGTCATCCCTCTTAGTCAT
Source organism: Pezoporus flaviventris (assembly GCF_033815535.1). NCBI lineage: Eukaryota > Metazoa > Chordata > Aves > Psittaciformes > Psittacidae > Pezoporus > Pezoporus flaviventris. Next base: position 11,463,330 of record NW_026892554.1, read on the forward strand.
AACTCCCTGTTTTAATCCAGACATCACAATTACAACTATAGCCTCACAAACACTTCATTATGTTAGCTAGGACAAAGTACTTCTGGGTGATCAAAAATGATGGGAAAGGAAGTGTGGGGAATATTCATGGCAGTTGAAAATTTGCTGCTGAATACCTTGTGAGAGAAGGCATAAAATTCTGTGGCCATTCTTCTTCTGCTTGTCTTAGTCTTTATTCCACAGTCCTTATTCAGACACAGCTCCTGCTGATGCTAGTTGAAGTTTTTTCTGAGTTAAGACTAGAGAAACGGATCTCTGTTGTTAGATGCTATAGGGTACCTCGTGTAATCTGTGATTAAAAACCCTGTAAGTATCTATTTCGGTTCAGTTCAAACCCATTTTCTAAGTGCTTCTTTTGCTCTTTCTTTCCACATGGCCAGTGTTTCCACTCATCCTAATTATGGGGTACCTAATATCAAAAATCACTCTAAATACTGATTAACAAGTCAGTCCCTAATGGTAATTACACAGCCTTGTCACCTGGAAATTGCTCTCATCCCCCCCCATATGTATTTTCTTCTTTCATGACAGAAATATGAATCCCATGTGAGAGGGCATTGTTCCCATGTAGCAGCCCATTCCCTTCAAGTGAATATCATCTGTCCTCCTCCTTTAAGGTTTTAAAAGTTTTTGGATTGCTTTTACACATGTGTATCCAGTATAGATACATTTCTGAAAAAAAAGAAAAAAGAAAAAAGTTCACAGCATCTATTGAATTGGAAAATTAATTAGACGACCTAATTGCTTGTGCATGAGTTCCTCTGTGGAATGTGTTCTGCTGCTGTTGCACTTGCCCAGCACAGAAAATCTTGGGAGCTAATTCCTCTGGGCTTTTATTAGAAACTGACAAATAATTGGACATAAAGAAACCCCCAAACCAACATAAAACTCAAGCAAACAAACAAAAAGCCCTTGAAGGGTCTTAACACAAAAAGCATTACAGGAACAATCTTATTTTATTACAGTAATGTCAAGAGGCGTGAACTCAGCTTGAGGTTCCCTTTATCATACACAAAGCATACAAGTCTGTGTCCCAAAGCCTGTGTAGTCTGAAGAGGAAAAAAACCCCAACAGCATCATCCAGAAGTATTGGCAGCCCCATGTTACATGTGGGGAGCTAATATACAGAGAGATTAAGTCACTTGTGTGAGGATGTACAGGGAGTCTGTAGTGAGTCTGAAACTGAACCCAGGTCATCTCAGCCCCAGCCAAGTGTCTCAACCACAAGACTATCCCTCCTCTTCAGTATGTCAGTGTAGAAAGTAGGCCAAAAAGTAGTTTCCATCCTTTTATACACAGCATTTTCTAAGGCTGTGAAGTATTATGTATTAGACAGGCATCTGGACCAACAGCAGTTTCTGCGGATACTTTTATCTGTAAACAGAAGCAAAGCTTGTAAAGGCTTTGTAAATTTTACATAAATTATTATCTTATCTATAAATGGCACAGTTAAATCTATAAATGCTATACTTAATTTCAAGGTATTTTAATAATTGTTTTAAATTTTTTTTTAAATTTTTTTTAAGGGTGGAAAATGTATTTAAAGGATTTCTGTGTTCTGTGCCTCTAATTTGCGTATGTTTTAGGTTCTGGTACTGCTCATATGTAATGATCCATTAGCAGCGTTGTGTAGCTACGTCAGGATATGGAGTGTGTTACACGGTGTGGTGTAAACTGAGAAAGGGAGGCTCAGGTCACATGGTAGGCCAGTACACTTGTTACTCAAAAGCTTATGTACTCCTGTGTTGGGAGTCAGTGAGGCTGGAGGTTTGTTGACCTAAATCTGAGTAATTCCTATTATGTTGAGCATTTACTTATTTTATTGAGGATCTCTATATATAGCCAGAGTGTAAAAAACCTTCTGCTTTAGTCTTTTGTACCTCAAATGGAAAAGAAAAAAAGTGCAAGTATGTGTGGATAAATAGGCATGTGTGTTCATCCTCCTCCTTCAGCTGTTTCTGTGTGAAACCAGCATTACTGTGTTGAAGTGTATACAAAGAACAGGCCAGAGCTGTTCATTCCCCTCAGTGCCCTAGTTAGAAACTCACAGACACTTGGCTCATTTGCTGAACCCCTGATTCCTTTCTCCCACATGCCCCAAATAAAACTTACTTATCTGATTCTCACTGGTGTATGTTTTGGAGCACCACTTTTATGAACTCCATTAATTGAAACCATTAATTCCAGATGTTCTGTGCATTTACACAGATAAATTTCAGTGATTGTCATGGCAAAGAATAAAAAAAAAATAAAAAGAAATCAGCCTTGAATGACCACTGGGATTCAGGCAGCGTAGAGGTGAGAGAAACCTTGTTTTTCAACTCAGAATCTCTAAAATAAGTAGTGAGAAATCATCCAAAACTGCACAGTGATTGGTGTAATGGACCGTTCAGTACAAATGATTGTTTCCAAGATTCTGATGCTATTCCCCATGAGCACATAATTAGTAAAACACAATTGGAGTGTGTCACTTTTGGTTGAGCCAGGATGGCCCAGCTTTTGGAAAGAGGCCTCTGAAGCTGGGTGGATCTCTCTCTTCCCCTCATCCCTCCAGCGCTGGCTGTTTTCTACATGTGGGTGTGTGGATGCATAGTCACAGGCAACAGGATTCTCCCTGAATTGTCATTCTGTTGTCAAAGTGAATGAGTCTAATCCTTCACTTGTAACTGGGACCTGGACTTCATGTTGATGGCCCATGTCTGGGCACCTACAAAACCAGCAAGTCCTATCTAATAGGGAGGAAACAGAAATCTGTTAGGATTTCAGTCTTGGGGTGTGAATGTTCATGTTCAAGGCACTCAGGCTGGTGACGGTTTCCCCAATTTTAATGATTTGCTCATGTATGGAGGCAGATGATGTCTTAGGACCTGATATTCCCATCAGCAAGTAGAAGAGATGCCAGTTTCCAGTGCTGAGGTAAAAATAGATCTGCAATACCTGTTACACTACAATAATGTATACACAGCAAATGTGACAAATAAGAAAAGGCCAAAAGCATCAGCACAGATGTTATTAAAATATTAAGAAGTGTTAAACATTATGCTCAGAATGGGGAGTTGCTTGCATTTTGAGTAAAAGCACAAAAAGTTTCCCATGTTTGCCTAGAGTATTTATGGTAATTCCAAGTCTTTTAGAAAGACTTGCAATTGTTCTCAACTAATACCTTAAGTTAAAAAAGAAAATTTGTTGTGCTCTTCATTACACCACTAACAGGAGAGCCAGTAAATACCTTTTGCTCTTGCCTGCAGTACGCAAGTAGGAAGCGGACTTGACCCTGAGTTTGATAATTGTGGATTCATCTTTCTCCCTGCCTCATTTTAAGATAATTAGTTCTGTACTCTCTCACTGCTTGGGGAAATCAGGCTTTTGATGTGGTTTTAACAGAGTATTTAATTGACAGTTGTCATAAGTAGTTTCTGTAATCCTTAAATTAAAAATGTGATGGACTTTGGGGGACATCCACCCATTAGTGCTAAGCAACAAGAAGATTCCTTTAACCAAGTGGCCAATGAAGACAGGAATAACAGTCGATGTTAAAGAAGAAATAGTTTACTTTTTAAAATGAAATACTAATTATAGGTGATGTTCACTGGCTGTTTCCAATCAGTACAAAAGTCTAGAAAGTCTGTGTGTGTATCTTAGATTTTCTGAAGGTCATTCACATTTAGCAACAAAGCAGTTTGATACTTCAGTAAAGACTACAGGAAAGTGTTAAAGATGAGAGAACCCTAGGCTCACTGAAACCCAAAGGTCACCAGAAGAGGTAGGGTCCATGATTGTACAGAAAATTGAGTGTAATGAAACATGAGTGTTAGCATCTCAACTACTTTATATTGGTGGACATAATATATATCTTTAATAAAATTAATACTTGTTTAGTTAAACACTTGTGAGTCAAGGTTAAATCTTCTTGGAAGGAGATGTTTTCTACTTTTAGCAATAGGTATTCAATACATGAGATAGTTCCAGAATTATGGCATGTATTCTGTAACAGTTCAACAGAGATACCATTCAGAGTTAAGTAGTGCATGTTATTATTGTGTTCATTTTTGGATCACGGTCTTAATGCAAATCCCATATATATGGTTATGCAAAATGAGCCAGATTCTGGTCACGATTACACTGGTGAACACACAGAATGATGCTACGGTTTCATTGTGGAAGGAATCTGATCCTGTAACACAGAGAGTTGCATGGTATTTCAGTTAAGTAGTTGATGTGTTTCATTGTAGAGTTAGAGGTGAGATACTGGTGTCTGAAGCAATTTTTTATGTTGTTGACTTAAATTTGTAACGCTTCGTGAGATTTTTTTGGGCTATTGTGCAACCATGAAATAATCGTTAAAATATTACTGGGAAAATCAAAATGCTGTATACAGTCATTGTTTTTCAGATTTTTTTGTGTCTTTTTAGTTGGCTATTTACAAAGTAATATTCTGTGTTAAAACCTTACTCAAAAAGAACAGTATTAGTTATTCCAAGTCTTCAGGCAAGTAAAAAAAAAAAAAAAATCACTATTTATGTCATATCAAATCTGTCATCACTCATGACAGTATCACTAAAAATACATGTATGTGAGAAGTATTGAGAACACGAAAACCTGGCAAGAGCCTGGCTTAGGAAATTTGGCCAGGGAGCTGTCTGCCATGTGGAGAAGAGTCTTTATGGGAATACGACCTGCGTGCCCTTTGCTTTCTTTCGGTGGAAATTTTCCACTGCCATAATTTCTCAGGAGTGCTGGTCCTTTTGGGTTATGGCTAAGAAGGAGTTTGCTTCAGACAAGCCAGATGGTTCCTGGCAGCTGTTAAAAAGGAATGAGAAGAAATTGTTGATTGCTTTAATTACCTTGTTAAAGTGTTGCCAGGACTTTGGAAGTTCTGCATTCAGTTAGGACCGCAAAGTTATTTGTCCACGTGTCATTATGATAATATATACTTACCAACACCCCAGACATCCCTATTATGCTTACTGCCTTTCCTTTAAGTGATCTACAGTAAAAATGAGTCGACTTCTCACCATTCTTGCTGCATGTTTACTCATTGTATTTCACTTAGCTTGTGCAGTGAAATTGGCTCCCTTCCTCTCTTTCCTCTTACCTTCCCTTTTTATTTATAACCTATTTTCAGCTCTGGACTGAGTTTCATTCCAGTGCTCTGCAATTGTATTGTGTTTCATGACACTGCAGAGGAACATTTATATTTGGGGAAAAAAAAAAAAAGAGATTATTTCTAATGTATTGCACTATTCCCTCTCCTTTTAAAATGTGAGCAGTATCTGTTTAAATCCTGTGTGTTGCATTATTTGAAAGCATTTTCCCTTTATTTGGATGTTGGTCTATTTAGTATACTGCAAGTCATTAGATCTGTTTTTCTTATACAGTTTGCACTACTTTGGGTAGTCTCAGTTATTTTATAATCGGTGTCTTCTGGAGCCAAAGAAATACATAGAGCTTGTCTACTAGCTTTGTCTTTACCTTGCTATTTAATAGTTAATACTTCGTGGTACGTTAAGAGAGCTTCTATAACGTGGCACTTCTTAAGAGCTGTTTTTTAAAAGTAGTAATATACTTCAGCCAACTTGTTCTTTTTAGGTGAAACTTCCAGAGTTCGTCAGTTGAATCCATTCTCCTTCATAATCATCTGGTCGTGACAATAAATATGTCACCAAAGTTAGTTACTTTTTTGCAAAAAGAGAGATGGAAATCAACTCAGAATTTGATTTCATTGTTGCTAGCCTGTGAAAAAAATTGGAAAAAATTAAAATCTGCAAAGAAATGTTCTTTTGTAGGCAAAGTAGGGTGGGTTAGAGTTTGTCAGGTAGCTGATTATTCACAAATGAGAAGTTATTCTTCATTTAGCTGCATTGCTTACTGTTTTCTTCATCATGGAAAAGAATAAAATGTGGTAACAATTTTCTGTATTTGGACTGCTGCCGCACATAATTGGGAACAACAGAGCTAAAGCCTTGATTTTGGTGAAATGCTTAGTCTGCGTGTTGGATTAAAATGTGTGCAACAAATCACTCCAATTCTGTAATAATTTTTTGAACATTATTTTTTTTTATTTTATTACTGTAATGTTATTACTTTTCAGTTACAGCCTTTGAGAACTGGGTCAGTTGCAAGAACAAAATTGGCATGAAAATAGTTGTATATTTGTTCTGGAAAATGGATTGCCAAAATACTTTTGAAAGTAGTAAGCCTGAATTGTTCTGTACATCAAATGCAACTGATAATGTTAGTCTCACATGGTTAGTAAGCTGTTATTTAAGTCCTGCTCTTTAACCAGTATCCGAGGAAGACTAGATAATATTTGCTAGATAGACATGTTAAACAGATCATCTGTGCAGAAATGGATTTGTGAAGCAGCTTACGGAATGGAAAATAACTTTAGGCTGAAGTGTGCCAGCAAGTCAGTATATGAGAACAATTTGCAACAAGGAAAGGTGAGGAAGACATGCAGAAATGGGGTCATCAGAATCATGAATTAGAAGATAATATTCCTGGGGCTGAAATATATGAGGCAGTAACTAACTATTGTGGCTGACTAATACAGAATGAAGAATTATGATACCTGTGGAAGTTATTTATTGCAAGCGTTAGATAGGCTTCCATGGATGTTTTTTGCTCTTGTTAAAATAACGAGAAGCAACTTGGAGCTGTGATCTGTCCGCAGCACAGCTGTGGTATTTTGAGACATTGCTGCTGCCAGATATATACCCCTGCCAGAAACAGTGCCTGAGTGGTTGCATTCCGAGGCCCTAGTTCCAGTGACATCTTAGCACTAGCCAATGTTAAATCTCAGCTATTTGAGCTCTGTGCTGCACTGTGTGCTGAAGCAGCTGGGAAAGGGTCTTGTTAGTATGTGAAGCCATCTCTGGCACTGAAAAGGAGCAGACAGAAGTGGCATGATGATAATTTCTTCACATACCACAGCTAGACCTACCAAAGCTCATTGGTAAGAAGTGTTAGACATCATAGGAAATAAGCTTTAAAATATTTACAAAGTTTTGTTTTCTTTCCTTCTGAACACCCTCTGATATCTTTGCCATGTACTTTCCAATGATGACACATTAGGATCTGACTGGAGTGAGTAATGGTGTCTGGCTGGGGGGAGGAGAGGACAGGGAGTGCTTAACAGTGAGTAATTATTTAAGGAAATGGCCCCTGTGGAAAAAAGAGTGTTGTGATTGGATGCATTTATCAACTGGCATTTCAGTGTCACCTGTGGATGGAGAATTATTGTGTCTGAGTTTTCAAATGGTTGGAAGTCAGTGCATTGAGCTAACATGCGAATGTTGTGTTGTGTGTCTGGTCTTGATTCTGTGAAGTGAGATATGCAATAAGTCTCCTCTTAGGAAAAACAGAGGTAAATAAATAGAGCTATCCCACAGGATCCTGAGCATGGTCATTCACTTTTCTGATCAGCAGTTAGAAGCCACAAAATCCTCTATGCAAAACATGATTTCATGATAGCCATAATACACATTTCTTCTATTCCTGGTTTTTAAACTCAGGAAAGTGATTGGAGTTTTGTTTGCACAAGCATACCTGAATCAGCTTAGGTAAATGTGATTATATGTGTGTATTTTTAGGATTCATTCAAGATCCTTCATTCATGGCTCATTTTTTTAAATACTGTCTTTATCCCTGTTCCAAAACCATAATTTGCTTGATGTCATTCTCGTATCATTCTTATTGGTGAAATTAGATATATTCAGAGTTCCCTTCTTCCACAGTAATGTTTCCCATATATAAGTGTCCAGCCACTGGACATTTTTGGAAACTCCTTTGGAAATCCCATCATCTGGTTTTCTAATCCTAATCCTACTTTTTCTAATCTAAAAGTTGTATTCAAGATGAATTTTCCCTCTCAGTGGCAGTGATGTGAAATCTTGTCTTACTTACAGCATTCTCAGCACTTACTGTTCCAACCAGGGGAAGATGGAAGCTCAATTTCATAGAATCTTAGAATCACAGAATGGTTTGTGTTTCAACGGACCTTAAAGCTCGTGTTTCCAAGCCCCTGCCATAGGCAGGGACACCTTCCACTAGACCAGGTTGCTCCAAGCCCCATTCAACCTGGCCTTGAACATTGCCAGGGATGGGGCAGCCACGGCAGAGCTGGCCAACCTGTTTCAGTGCCTCACCACCCTGATTTCTTATACTGTTCCCACACTGGACTGCAGAGTGCCGCATTTTAATTGCCCAGTATTTTTTTCTGCTTACAACTGCATAGTTACTAGTTCTCTCACTATTTAAAAATCCTTTTTTGTACTTTAGGAATGCCATTGAAAAACAGAATAGTTATAAACATTTTTATTTTTAATTTTTTTTTTCTCCCATCAGAAATACACTTTTTGGATGCTTGAGAAAAATAGTTGAAATTTGCCTGAAGTCATGTACCATGCTAAAAGGATTCTGCTACTTGAAACTTAGACTGCCAGCTTTTAGCTAGCATTATTCTTTGGCTGTTTGAGATCAGTTTCCAAAAGAGCATTCTCAGGTATAGCCAGTTGCGATTCTCTGCCCAATGGCTGGCTAAGCAAGGGCACGGGCTGTCAAGCGCAGTGGGTCACACATGAGCGGCATTCCGGAGACTTTGCAGAAATGAGTCTGTGTTTCTGCCTTGCACAGTCTCACTGCCAATGTTCCTCTTTTATCCCCAGCTGATAAAAACACAACCAGCCCACCAAACAGCAGAAACAAAACTGCTGCTAGGCAGGAAAGTAAGCTATAATGAAGATCAGCTTTAAGGTACTTGACTTGCCTTGGAGCCCTTTTTGACCTTTCTTTCATTGATTGTACGATAATGGAATATTCTTTTCCCTTTTCCCCTGTACTAAAGAAAGGGAAGGTTGCCAGTTTGTGTTGCTGAGGGTGGTTTCAGTTACACAGCAGTCTTGGCTGGATTTGGGGGTTCATGTAGAATTTACCCATGTGAAGTGCTAGTAGCTAGGAGGAATGTTTCCTCCCTCCAAGCAACAGTCTGGGTTTGCTGCTCAGCCAGTGTGCAGCACAGGGTACTGTGTGAGCTGTGCATGCTGTGTGCTGAGAAAAACAGCACTCATTTTACCGTTATCTGTTTCTTTATGATGGCAAGAGATGGCATTTTCCTCTTTTCAGTAATGAGATCTTGGTCATGATAAGATAAATGCTGACTTGCAAGGGTCCCATCCTTTGGCCTTTGCACCCATGCAGATTCCATTCATTTTAACAGAGGTGGAGGAGTCTGTCAACCTCCTTAACAGGTGGTTATCTGTTTGCAAAATCAGGCTGTTTACTTTGAAACATCAAGAACTCTTCAAAGGAGATTTATAAGAAATGAATCGTGAACGAAAGGAGGAAAAAAATCCCATAATTTAATCCAGCACCCTTGCATTAGCTGAATTGTTTAATCTGGGTTCCATTAGTTCAGAATTTTTTTTAAAACTGTATTTTTACATTAAAAACTATATTGTGCTTGAAAACAAAGAGAGGTTAACATGAACTGAGCGCTTAAGATATGTATCTGGTGTCTAAAGCTTTGCACTAACCTGGTGCTTGGAGTCTCTTTGGTGCTGTCCAGCATTACTTGGAACAATTACCATTATCTATTGCTGTGCTCGGTTCTGATCAAAGCCTGCCAGTACTGTGTATTTCAGCAGCCTCTCTGGTGCTTTGAGGAACATAGAGGATTTTTTGAGAAGATAACTAAAATTATTTGATGATTGCGGCTGAAACAGGAATGAGCTCTAGATCAAAACGCGGCTTGATTCTTTCCTGTGGACTTAATAAGCAGGATTACCAAGTCTTGGGAAACGGGAGAGGTGCCTGAGGACTGGAGGAAAGCAAATGTCACTCCAGTCTTCAAAAAGGGCAAGAAGGAGGACCCGGGTAACTACAGACCGGTCAGCCTCACCTCCATCCCTGGGAAAGTGATGGAACACCTTATCCTTGGTACCATCTTAAGGCATATCAAGGATAAGAAGGTTATGAGGGGCAGTCAACATGGCTTCACCAGGGGGAAATCATGTTTGACCAATCTCTTAGCCTTTTATGAGGAAATAACACGGTGGATGGATGATGGCAGAGCGGTGGATGTGGTCTACCTTGACCTCAGCAAAGCATTTGACACAGTCTCCCACAGCATCCTCACGGCTAAAATGAGGAAGTGTGGACTGGATGATCAGGTAGTGAGGTGGACTGCGAACTGGCTGAAGGAGAGAAGCCAGAGAGTTGTAGTCTATGGGGCTGAGTCTAGTTGGAGGCCTGTAACTAGTGGAGTGCCTCAAGGGTCAGTACTGGGACCGGTATTATTTAATATATTCATCAATGATTTAGATGAGGGAATTGAGTGTACTATCAGCAAGTTTGCTGATGACACTAAGCTGGGAGGAGTGGCTGATACGCCAGAAGGCTGTGCTGCCATCCAGCGAGACCTGGATAGGCTGGAGAGTTGGGCAGGGAGTAACTTGATGAAATATAACAAGGGAAAGTGTAGAGTCCTGCATCTGGGCAGGAACAACCCCAGGTTCCAGTATAGGTTGGGGAACGACCTGTTAGAGAGCAGTGTAGGGGAGAGGGACCTGGGGGTACTAGTGGACAACAGGATGACCATGAGCCAACACTGTGCCCTTGTGGCTAAGAAGGCCAATGGCATCCTGGGGTGTATTAGAAGGGCGGTGGTTAGTAGGTCGAGAGAGGTCCTCCTTCCCCTCTACTCTGCCCTGGTGAGACCGCATCTGGAGTATTGTGTCCAGTTCTGGGCCCCTCAGTTCAAGAAGGACAGGGAGCTGCTGGAGAGAGTCCAGCGCAGGGCAACAAAGATGATTAAGGGAGTGGAACATCTCCCTTATGAGGAAAGACTGAGGGAGCTGGGTCTCTATAGTTTGGAGAAGAGGAGACTGAGGGGTGACCTTATCAGTGTCTATAAATATATAAAGGGGGAGTGTCACGAGGACGGAGCCAGGCTCTACTCAGTGGCAAACAATGATAGGACAAGGGGTAATGGGTACAAACTGGAACACAAGAGGTTCCACTTAAACTTGAGAAGAAACTTCTTCTCAGTGAGGGTGACGGAACACTGGAACAGGCTGCCCAGGGAGGTTGTGGAGTCTCCTTCCCTGGAGACATTCAAAACCCGCCTGGATGCATTCCCGTGTAACATTATCTAGGTGTTCCTGCTCCGGCAGGGGGATTGGACTAGATGATCTTTCGAGGTCCCTTCCAATCTCTAACATACTGTGATACTGTGATACTGTGATTCTTGCATGGTCTGCACCAGCCTCATTCTATTGCTTTCTTGCTCTTTTTGATGGTACAGGAGCTTAATGTGGTTTTACAGTTCCTGCCGTCTTCTCAGTTGTCTAAGGCTCCCTGTGGAATTATTCCTTATCAGAATATCTAAGAAGTATGTGAAGAATAAATAGATAAAGTTGTAGATAGCTGTGACTAATGCCTACTGAAGGCTGCTTGCACATGCTGAAATTTGCATTAGAAGTGACTTAGAACATTTGATTATCAATTGCACATCCTTTAAAAATAATTTTACTGAAATAATTTCAAGTCTCAACATTCTTCAGTATAATGAAATTACCTCTGGGAAACAAAACAACCAAACAAACTGTGTAAGAGCTTTTCCAGCTATACTTTTCCCCTTTCTTTCTTTTTAACTCCTGACTGATCACTTGGTACCTTGTGTTTGAGTTTTAGTCATCGAAGTAGTTTGAATAATCTCAAATGACACAAATGTCTAAGGAAACTTCGTTGTTACAAAATAAAGATTGGAGTTTTAAGCTCATATCCGAAGTCAGTGCCTTGTAGCATAGACCCCATCTTCTGAAATCTGCATGATTCATGAAACCAAACACCTTCAAAGAAAAATGGTGTAACGCAAGGAAATTTCTTTACATGTGATATCATTCTCATTTCAAGTTAGTGGACTCCCGTTTCCTTCTCATAGGTCTTCATCTTGTAATGCGTCAGAAAATGTTAAACTCACTATTAAAGATGCTTTAATTCTAGAACTCTTCTTACTAAGCCTGTGTACAAATAAAAAAGGACTTGGAAGTGTGGATTCCTCTGTGGCCATAGATCAGTGGTACATCCAAATGGTCTTTTTCTTATGCATTTTCTGACCCTTAGAATTTTTCATTAAGAACAGAAAAGAAAACCTTTCTTGTGAAAAGGTAAATGGTTGTATTGAGAAAATGGAAAAAAGCTGTACTAAGCAGAAAAACTGAGTATTAAGGGTAAAATTTATCAACGCAAAAGATAAGGTGAAATATAGTCTATAATTATTCATGGTAAAGTGCTGTGAGCTTGGATGATAACAAATAGGAACTGGATTTGCTTGGTTTTGGGTGCATATTTGACCTACTTGTTACTGAAACCTTGCAGAAAGATTTGTATGATTATAAAGTTAATTTCATTGGGCTTACCATATTTCTACGTTGTATTAGCCACAGCTAAGTCATTTATAGCTTGAAAGCAAACAATCGTAAATGCTGATCCATTCATATTCTACCATAAAATACAAGATGGGTTATTCACCACTGTCTGGCGCATGCTTCCCGCTACGACAGAGAACAAAATGACTCCTTTTTAAACTGTCTATATATAAATGGCATAGGGACAATCTACAATAAGGGATTTCATTCTGAGGAGGTACACTGGAGATTTCCTGTTGCCAACACAAAACTGTGGTGTTTCTAAAGAAATCGCCATCTATTGTTTTAATAGGGGGAGGTTGAATATTGTGAGTTTTGCACAAAGTAATGTGTTCTAATTTGTATCAAGGATGAAGAATCAATCACAGAATGATTTTTTTTTAATTGATAGGTATAATTGATCATGATTTATTTGTATTCATTTGTGTATTGAAGGAGTAAGATAAAGTCAAGAGTCAGTAATATTTGGTTTTATACTATATGCTTCCAAAGCTGCATCTCTACAATGAGAAATGAGAAAGAAGGCAATGTAAGCTTTGATAAGAGCAAACCAAGCCTGTTTGACTAAGAAAATAAAAGCAGTTACAGAAGTGCTTCAAAATGGGAAAAGAACTTGACAGAAGCTGTAGTGTGAAAAATTACTATGGGAAATGAAGGGGCACAATGAGAAATACCAAGCCAAAAAGAGTTAAGGCAATGAAAAGGAATTAAGTAACCAAGGGTAAAGAAAGAGATGTTATCAGAGATTCTGACCCATTCATGATCAGGCTGAGAGAATCACTAGGGAAGAGCAGGGAGAAGTGTTCAATAAATGTAGCTGTACTGTTTGGAGGGGATAGGCCAGCAACTTCATATTTGCAATCTGATAGCAGTTAAGGATGACATTAAATAGCAGTAATTACATTTACATATTTTTATATAGCTAGTCCAGCTAACCAGCATGAGGGAAACAGAGAAGATTTAGCTAAAGGGTTCTCATATCATGCAGGTTAATTCTCCATAACTCTGGAAGGACAAGACAGATTTCCAGAGGCTGAAAAAAAATTATTGTTGTTCCAATACTTTAAAAGGAAAAGAGATGCTCTAGGTGATTGCATGTCTGTTAAACAGGCAAAAGATAGAATCACAATTATAGTATGTAATACATAGTTAACGAACAGCAAATGGCATTTACTGTCATTTAGTGCAAGTTTATCAGAAATAGATCTTTGAAACTAACTCAATGTCCTTCCTGAGAAAAACACGTTTAATTGTTGAAGATAATATAAGACTGTTGTATGGCTTACAGGACTTCTCTAAGCCATTTTATTTATTATATCAAGGAGTGGCTTGATTAATCAGCAGAATTGTAGCATATGGACGCAGCATCCCTGTTTTGGAATAATGATTAGTTAAATGGTAGGTTTCAATGTGGAAACATGGGGAGATAGGGCAGAACGGAAAGGCCTCCATTCTTCTGCCCTATTTAACACTTCTTATCAGTGGTTTAATGTTAACATATTATTGTTAACAAAGTGTGGAAGTGGCATGAAAGCTGGAGGAATTTATAATGTCATGACTGTAAGGTAGTGTGGATTACTTGGTGACCTTGGCTGAGGCACCTGGGAACCATTTCAGTGCAGACAACCTTCAGGTTCATAACTTTCTGGCTACACTTACAGGATGCTGGACTCTGTCCTGGTGCACCATAACAGAAAAACATATATGGTCACTTGTGATGAATTAACAGGGATGCTCACTCTGGATGTGCAGGAGACAACAGGAGTTGGCAGTACCACTGTTGGGCATTTGCCCTTGGAGAATGGAACAAAAGGAAGACTACTAGTATTTTATTAACATCTTAGTTTCATTTTGTCTATTGGCTAAGTGGCCTGTCCCACCATAAACAAATCAAAGCAGATGTGTTCCACATGCCCTCCATTCTGCTGTAGGCAAAGCTTACCCACATAGCTGGTAGAGTGTGTGCCTGAATAACAGTGAAAACAGTCCTCAAAAAACAACTTGCAGTCTGCATTGTCTTCCCTTGGGACTCATTTGAGAACAAAACTTGTGGAAATAAATGTATCCTAACTTAGTATTATTTTAATTAACACACTGAATATTTAAAACAAATCAATAAATAGACCCCACAAAGAGTATTGCTAGAGATTAAACTGAGCAGCAAAAGGGGACCTGCAGAATCTTAAGTATATAATACTCCTTGTAAAATAGTCAAAATAGATTTATAGAGCTGCTTATTTTCAGTGGATTTGAATGAGAAGAAAAGTTGAGAAAAATCCTGTGCAGAATACTGCTAAGGAGAATTGTTGGGTTGGTGGCAATTTGTTGCTGGTATTTTGCTTTATTCCAAGTTTTGTTGTGTATTTTTGTTGTGATGCTGATTAGATTTCCTTTCTTTGGCACAGATTACAGGACCGGCCCTTGCTTTACTTTGGTAACCAACCAGATGTGCCAAGGACAGCTCAGTGGAATAGTCTGCACAAAAACCCTTTGCTGTGCAACAGTTGGGAGAGCATGGGGCCACCCATGTGAAATGTGTCCTGCCCAGCCGCATCCCTGCCGCCGAGGGTTCATTCCAAACATTCGAACTGGAGCCTGTCAAGGTAAGTTAGCAGCAGAGCTTCCCCAAAAGCTGCTGAAATTGTTACTGGATTAATCTTAATTGAGTTACGCTGCTGTGAATAGCCTGTCCTAAGCCATTCTCAGTTATATGTGTGAAGCATGGAAAAACATTGTCAGATGCATTACTTCATGATTCAGTGAGTGCCTGATGTTCAAGTGAGTACATTAGTAACTTAGGTCATGTGAGAGCAGCCAGCATCTTAATGAATTTCTCACTGCCAGCAGCCCTTTCCCTTGGTTCTGTAAACGTGTTTTTCTGAGTGTGCCACTCGACTATTCTGTGGAGGAATTTATTCTGTTTTCAAAAAGTACTCAAAACATCACAATTCTGTGGCAATAATGTTCCATTTATCCGGTGTGGGATTTTTTAGCTAAAATTTGTTGATTTTGGATTCATCTTGGGTGTCTTATCTCTCAAGCTACTCTGGTTTGACCTGCAGAAAGTGCCTGTCATGCCATTTGAAATGCCCCATTATGTATTTTATACAAGTTTGAAATACATTTGCATTTGTTTCAAATCTTAAAATCCACCCAGATGTTGCTTACTTTTTACTTTGGAGCATGCCTTACCATAGAAAGTCCTTACACTGCTTTTGGCTTTTATTCTAATACTTCCAGCTGTATAAATTCTTTTATTGTCTGGATGTCTGGCAGGAAACAGGAGAAAGTTAACAGGGGCAGCTATGTATTAAACTGATGTGGATTATACGTTCCCAGGACCGTATCTCTAGGGCTAGTTTATTTCAATCTGTCTAGCGTTTTTTAATAAGTTACAGTATTTTTGAGATAAAGATTATAAATTTATGAGTGATTTTATTTAATTGTGAAATTCTTATGAAGGACTTCAAGGCATTCCATTGCTTTAAAAATGCAGATATCCTCTGCCACAGGCCAAGTCCTTGTAGGTGCCTGCAGACAGTCACGATGAATTTTGAAATGGGCATGTTTGTGTATGCCACATAATGTGCACATATTTTGACCTCAGCCATTCTGTTGTGCAGAAATTTGTGAATAGAGGTTATGGACACTTCTGAAATCTTATGTGTATAAGTATGTGGCCCACACCCCTGAATTTATGCCCCACCTAGTCATATCCCTCTTGTTTGTGTCACAGAAAGCTACAGTGACCTCTTGGATGGGTTTGTGCAGTTCAGAATAAAGCTACTTCTGCTTGCTGCACATTTCTTAGCATGCAGCTACATTTATGCTAATCTGTATGCGGCGCCAACACAGTTTTGGCCCTGTATGTTTGACTTGTACTTTCCAGTTTTCCCTTCTCTTGTAATGTGTTCATAATTTCAACAGATCTGCTATGGAACCACAGATTAGTTTTATTTTTCATGCAATTGTACGAAATCCAGTCCTTTTGAAATCAGATAACATCCATTCAGACTGAAGACATTTCAGGGATTTCACATCCATATTCAATCTAAATAAAGGAAAGCAGGTTCAATAAAATCCAGGTTCTCTGAAAAGAGAACTGTTATTATTGTGTAGAAGTCAGAAAAAATAACGTGGAGGGGAGGGCAAGTTTATTTTAAAAAGTAAATAAAATATCACTGCTCACAGTTTGACTTTGTCTGGGTGAAAGTTAAATTAATATCACAGCTGAGATTTTTAAAGATACAAAGGAGGAAAATGGAAGCCAAAAGGTGGGATTTTGAAGCGGACGTTGTGAGTCAGGAGCATGACTTATATCTGTTTCATATTTTATTTTTTTTAAATGGTCAGTACAGTGCCATGAAGTCTGGCTGACTACTGCTGCTAAAACAGTGCAATATTGCTGTAGCTGGAGTCCCAGCAGCAGTGTGACTGTGTCGGGAGTGCTGTAGTTGTGTGAGTTCTCTGCCTCCCAGCCCAGGGGCTAGCTCTAGCACAGCTCTGCTCCAGCTCTGCTGCGTCCTTGACCCCGCTCAGTTGGCCTGGGGATCTTTACATAACGCCCTGCGATGTGGTACAGATATGCCCCTTGGCGTTCCTGAAACTTCCTACTTGTGGCTCCCAGGGAAATTGCCTCTTGGCCTTTTGTACAGACATAATACTTTGCTTTTCAGACGACAAGACACATTACAGCTGTCTCTCTGGGATTTAGAAAGGGAGATTTGAAGGCGTCATCTCCTTCAGCCTGTGTCCCTCCACTGAAACCCATCCTAGTGTGAATCCCAAGAATTCACGAAATTGGGTTTTACCAGCAGCAGCTGGTACTCTTTGGGGAGATGGGGGAAGCACAGGCGTTTGGATTGGAGAGTGGTGAGTGCTCTGTTTGCTCTTGGAGGACAGGGAGCAGCATACGGAGGGCAGCCCTGGGGACTTTGAGCCAGACCTCCGCTGTCTGCTATTGCAGTGCCACTCCTCCTCTAGTCTCTTTTCTTTAGCTGTTACTAAGCCATAGCAACACTTTTGCAGCTAAGTGATGACATACACGTTGTTGTGCTAAAATAGCTGTGAGGCCAAAAACTGGGGCCTCTTGAAAATGTTTGTCTTAAGCTTCTTACCTAGCCTGTGGTCATCTTTTGTTGTTTTTCTTGAGTGAAAAAATTAAAAGCAAAGAGAGAGAAATAAAAGGGAAAAAACCCTCCAGATTTATGGATGTCTAAGCAGCTCATTAATAATTCCTCCTGAGACATTAATTAT
The DNA here is from genome assembly GCF_033815535.1 of Pezoporus flaviventris. Taxonomy (NCBI): domain Eukaryota; kingdom Metazoa; phylum Chordata; class Aves; order Psittaciformes; family Psittacidae; genus Pezoporus; species Pezoporus flaviventris. The sequence continues at coordinate 11,481,053 of NW_026892554.1, forward strand.
GGCTATGAAACTTCTTGAGTCAGATCCTAACCACAGCCTAAGGTCATTGGTGCTGCTCTTACTGGAGTGACGAGTTAATAATTTCCGTCAGTAATGAGTCTGCAGCTCCCCAAGTCTCTCTGTGAGGCTCCCTCCATGCACACTGCGCACTGCTCCTCTGTGGCTGCTGCATCTCTGTGCTGGTGGGCTATGTTGCCAAGATTTTCAAAGGGGCAAGTGATTTTGGGTGCCCAGCTTTAGATACTGTAAAGGAACCTGAGTTTTGACAGACTGTGTTCTCTGCACACCATTCCCCAGATGTTTTGGAAAAACAGAGCAACAGCAGTTAGATGTTTAATGTCTGTAACAATAATAACCATGTGATTTCTTGCAGAAAATATTTAGAGTACTGTACTTAATCATACTTTGCATAGAGTAATTACAAAATTAGTGTCTGTCTTCACAAGCAAGTATCATAATATTATGATGGTTGAAGCATGGATTTAGGCATATTTACTTTAATTTCTGAGTAGACAAATTATTATGGCTGTTCTTGAGAAATGAATTGAAAGTGGGTGTTTTTTTCCTTTTTTATATGATAGATGTGGATGAATGCCAAGCCATCCCTGGGATCTGTCAAGGGGGAAATTGCATTAATACTGTTGGATCTTTTGAGTGCAGATGCCCAGCTGGACACAAGTTTAATGAAGTGACACAAAAATGTGATGGTAAGAAACTTTTAGAACTTTCTAATGAAATTAAAGGAGGAAAGTCATCTTTCTGGAGCCAACTTTGATTGTGACAAGTTGATCTTACTGGAATCAAAGCACTTTGATTGTAATTGTGACAAGCTTTCCAGTCTCTTGTGTTGAAAATGCAAAGAACATGCTTCACAATGAATACGAACAATAGTAATTTCTCTTTCTAAACCAGAGAGTCTTAAATATTGGCCTACAGTTTTTCCAAGCCTTGTATTCATGTAGCATTTTATAGACTTAAAGGTAAACCTGAAACAAATTAAACAGTAAAACAAAAATATACTTCTTAACCAATATGTTGCTTTAGAAATGCTTGAGGTACATTTCTCTGTGTAGACCTTTTAATCAAAAGTTGTATATGACTGTAAGGTTCAGCAAATGCCCACCTACTCATGTAAACTGCCTTTAACATTAATGGGAGTTTGACACTGCTGTGTGAAGTCTGCAGTACTATCATCCTTACAGTCGCAGATGTTAAAGGAGGACAAACATTTTATCTTTCCTTATTGGTCTTACTATTTTGGAAGTACTGCAGGTGCTAGATATTAGTGTGGAAATTTGCAGTGATGATTATGGAATCTTGCTTATTTTTAAGTGTGATTTGATAGTATTTTTTCCCCTCTGTAATACAGTAATCAGGCATAGATGTCTCCTTTGCTTTAAGACCATTTTGGGTACATAAGGAGCATATTACTAAAATGTGTCAATTGCATATTTTTCATTCATCTTTACAATGAAGTCCACATAATGTTTAAACTCTCACAACTGATCCTCTTTGCAGTGATTAGACAAAAATTAAATTAATTTAGGCAGACAAGTTTCATAAGGGGCTAGTGCCAACTTTCAGTATTGTAAACGGGTATGGCTGCAAGGTGTGCATCCTTCACCTCTTCTTGCATCAGGTGCCTTTAAGGAAGCACTCAAAATTTTGTAGTCATTTGTGAAGAATTATGACTTACCCTTTCAAAAGAAAAAATCCAATTTCAAGCAAAGTTTTATAATTTAATTGCAGGTTAAGGAAAGCGATGGCAATGTCAGAACAGTTTGTACACAGCCTGGTTTTCAGATTGACTGCCAGTGGTTTTGTCAGAAAGTAAACCCAGAAAATTATGATTGAACAACCTTGCGAGTGTTTCCTTCTGTGGATGAAGTACGAAGGACATGGTGAATAGGAAAGACTGCACTTTATTAAGTGCTTTATTAAGTATTAGTATGTGAAAAAAACAAGAACTGTAGGCTTGTATAGGCTGCATTGTAGAAGCATTCCTATGGTAGTTTTCTCTTGCTGAAACATGTAAAAAACCCAAAACAAACAAACAAATCCCAACGGCAACCAAATCAAAGTGAAACAAAAAAACCCAAACCACCCTCATGTTTAGAACCTGTGCTTGGTAATAGTTGAGGGACTGGACCCAAGAACCTGGGATAGCTTGGTTCATTCCCAAATCCTGCCACAAGTTTCCTGCCCTGTTTTGTGAAATTGCTTTGGAGTGATCACCTGGCTGCAAAGATGAGACAGATTTTTCTTTCTTCAGTTCCGTACCTGTACAATTTTTAACCTCACCAGACAGAAGCTTTCAGTACATCTTCATATTGCATGTACCAAGCAATTTTAATTAAAATCGTGTAGGTATTCATACAATTGAAAGAATGAAAGGTAACAACCTTATGCCAGCCGCATGAAATAGGATAGGAATTCAATAGTTGAGTATAGTAACGTAAGAACAGCCTACCCATTCTGCTTCTTTAAATTGTCTTTTGAGTGTCAAGTTGAAGTCTACCAGTATAAAACAAGTCATTTGCCTTGTAGTAATTGACTGTAATTAATACATACTAATTAACATCCGATCATGTACTTGGTTTAACTTCCTCTCCAGCAAGTAAGACTTCTCGCAGCTGTAACCTGTCCTTGGGGCAGAACCGGGAGCTACCTGCTGAATTACCAGTTGTTTTTTCAGTAGGCTCCCATTAAAATGAGATTGGGATAGAAATCATTAGGTACAGTGAGACAACGCAAGAAGATGGGAAATGAAGCGTGTTGGCCAAATTTCTGTTTGTTAGCATAGCTGATGGAAAACTTTTTTTTAAGTGTTACAACATTTTGCAGCTTCATATAACCAGTTACATCATTTCCAGTTACATTAACGCTGAGGTAAATGCTTTACTGTGGTGATCAGGGGGGAGTAATTTTTCCTGGAGTGACATTTATGTCTGCAAGTACATCAAGTATACTTACCTTTATAAAACTTGCATACTTAACAATGACAATGTTGCTTATATGAATATCAACACTAATATAAATAGTGAAATACTGTTTGGGTTAGGCTCAACCCTAAAATAAAGAGTGATGATTTTGCTTTTAAAAAGGTCAGACTCTATATAAACAGTGGCAACAATGACTTTAAAGATAAACATTGGTGAATTTGAGTCAGAAAATGCTTGAATGGGATCCATTTACAACTGCATTTTTCTCTGTTAATCAAGGGGCTTTATTCAGACCAAAATTCAATTTCCACATTTTTTGTCACTGAAACTTTTGGGACTCCTGTGGAGTATAATCTTGGAGCAGGAGCCAGAAGTCTCTTAGCAGTGCTCCCAGGGCACTTGGACTTGAGGCTTTGCCAACACTGTCGAAGTAGCCCTGAACAAAAAGTCACACCCCTCTCACACACCCACGCGAGGAATGTGACCCACATCACGACAGCTAGCAAGATGATGGGGAAGAATGTGTGCATAGGGGACCCAAAGCCCTGCACTGCTTAGGATGGGTTAGTCTCCAAGGTCTGGTTATCTGTGCCAGCACAGTCCCCTCCACTCCTTTCCTGCAAAGGCAAGGGGCCACAAAGGTATAGGAGCATCCAATGCTTTACCTAGGGGTGGAGGAACTGATAATTTTTATAATACCGAGTTTTGTATTGCTCTCTTTAGAGGAGAGTAGAACAGAGATCCTTTCTACTTGCTAAAACACTCGTTAATGGTCCTGTGGGACTTTGGGTGTTCCCCCATCTGTTGGGGCCAAATTCCAATTTAGGCGTTCCATTTAAATTCCCCCAATCGGTTTTAATGACTGTGATATTATTCACTCCTTGCCTTGGCGTGTTGGGTGGTGTTGCAGTATTTCATCTCAGAAATTTTTGTGGTTGGTGAAATCATTATTACAGCCATGTGTCTATCTGTTTGTAGATCTCTGGAGGAGAGGTTGGATAGAGTCCTGTGGTGCCATTATTCCTGGCTGGGTTCTCCCTGTCAAGAGAGCAACTGGGTGATTGTAGGTGGCTGTGACAGGCAGTTACCATTGGTCACTCTAGAGAATAACCCGCCATTCTACTCTGCTTTGCTGGTTCTTCTCATAGGTACCATGGAAAAAGTGAGCCATTTTTAAGCTCAGCTAGACTCCAGGTTCCTAGAAGATGAGAGCAATGCTCAGTAGATACAGCTGCATTGTTAAGACAGTCACTGGAAACTAAGGGGAAAGTAACTACACATCACAAGCAGGCTACTGGTGTTAATTAAGAAGCAATTGGGGCTGGCATAGGTTGTTATTAATGTGATTGTAGATAACTTAAATTCCATGCTGTGGAAGAAACCTTTCACATTCCCTCTATTCATGTATGCAGCTATAATCAGCTATAAGAAGGTATGTGTTAGGGTGTTTTTCTGCAGTCTTTGAAATTTTTTCTGCACTGGATTTGTGATGATGATTTAGTATTGAATTGAGATTCTTTACTGAAGACCATCACAATATGGACTTTTATTTTAAAATCACTGACAAAATCTAGGAGGAATTCTGGACTTTGTCTTGCTTCTGCCGTTGATGTTTCAGTTACTGTCTCAAAATGTGTTGAAACTTTGCAACATTCACTTAGGGGAGAAAGCCAGGAAAGGTAATTTTTGTTGCCTGCAGTCATCCTTCTTTGGGCGATAATCCTGTCAGATTGTATTCGTTAAACAGTGCCTGGCTGCTCAGTGCTTTTATATGGGGGATTTCCAAGAAAAACCCAAGTGCAGTAAGAAAGACAGGCAATTCAGTAGGTGCTACACTTCCCTTTGAGTCAGTATTGAACCATTGCCTCAGTGTGGTGCCAGTACATACTATGCTGCTGGAGATAACATGAAACATAACGGTTAATCTCCTGATTGCTTTGGTCATTACAGGTCCCATGACAGTTTTCTTAATTCTGGCGTGCAAAATTCAAACTGGAGGGGTCATGGTTTACTCAGTAAATCCCCTATGCAGTGTAAGACTTTCATCCATCATTATTAGGCAATAAAGAAAACCCTCCGGCTTTTTGCAATTTACAGATACAGTATTTTCTTAGGCTTTATTTCACTTATGTTTATAAGATGCCTAACAAAAGATCCTAATTCAAAACTGCTGATTATGCCCCTAGTACATAAGTTAGGAGGGGCTTCAGACCACGCTGAATTTGATCATTGAGACTAATTACAAAATACCTGTTCTTGTGCTAGAACTAATTTAGCTAACCGGCCCCTGCTTCTCTTTTTGCGTTGAAGATATTGATGAATGCAGCACCGTTCCTGGAATCTGTGATGGAGGGGAGTGTTCAAACACAGTTAGCAGTTACTTCTGCAAGTGTCCTCCAGGGTTTTATACAGCTCCTGATGGCTTAAAGTGCATAGGTGAGTACAATCCTGTAAATAATAAGACAGTAGTTGTCATGAACATTCATGCATATCTAAGATGGGTAACTGTACCAGAAATTTATTTCAGTTCATGGTCATGAAATCTTCCTTTTATATAGAAGTACACCATGTGCCTGTATGTGTATTCTGAGATGATTTTTCCATTTTCTGGACGTTTTTTCTCTTTCCCTCTTTGCTGTGACCTTCCCTTTCATTTTTCTTACTACACTTTTTCTCTCATGTCATATTTGTTGTCTTAAACTAGGCAGAACTTGTTTAACACACCTGCTTGCATGGTGGGTTGACCCTGGCTAGATGCCCAGTGCCAAAGCCACCCTATCACTCCTCCTCCTCAGCTGGACATGGAAGAAAAAAAATACAACAAAAGGCCCACAGGTTGAGATAAGAACAGGGAGTGATCATTCACCAGTTACTGTTGCAGGCAAAACAGACTCGACTTGGGCAAATCAGTTTTAATTTATTCCAATCATATCAGAGTAGGATAATGAGAATTAAACCAAATCTTAAAAATACCAGTCCTCTACCCCTGCCTTCATCCCAGACTCAACTTTATTCACAAATTCACTACCTCTTCTCTCCCAGAGGCACAGGGGGTGGGAAATGGTGGTTGTGGTCAGTTCATTGCAGGTTGCCTCTGCCACTCCTTCCTCCTCAGGGGAGGACTCCTCACACTCCTCCCCTGCTCCAGGCTGAGCTCCCTCCCACTGGAGACAGTCCTCCACAAACTTCTCCAACGTGACTCCTACCCTTGGGCTGCAGTTCTTCATGAACTGCTGCAGTGTGGGTCCCTTCTACAGATGCATCCTTCAGAGCAGACTGCTCCATTGTGGATTCCTCCATGGGCTGCAGGTGGATATGTGCTGCACCATTAACATCCATGGTTTGCAAGGGAACAGCCTGCCCCGCCACGGTCTGCGCCAAAGGCTGCAGTGAATTTGCTCCAGTGCTTGGACCACCTCCTCCCCTTCTTCACTGACCTTGCGGTCTGCAGAGCTGCTTTTCTCGCATGTTCTCGGTCCTATCTCTGGGTGCAATTGCTCAGGTTTTTTTTTCCCTTCTTAACTATGTTATCCCAGAGATGCTACCACTGTTGCTGATGGGCTCAGCCTTGGCCTTCATATTCTTGTTCTCATGTTTGCTTTTGATTTAGTCGATGTTATATTCAGCAGTCATTTAGAAAAGCAACTATACTTGAGAAAGAAAGTAATCACCCCAGACAGCTCCTCATTCCAACTGTTAGGACCTTAATGCAGATATTTTTCATTAAAGGAAGTAGCATGATAAGCTGAGTGTGGGACATTTGTATCTGCTTTCATGATGATGAATTGGCAGTGCTGTTCTTTCAGGCTTTCATTGTGCAGAGCAGAACCTGTCTTCTAAAGGCCAGAAACCAAAGGACTGTGAGAATTAACTAAATGCCACTGCAGTGCCAAAGCCATGAAAGAATAGTATTAGCACTTAGTGCTTCTGGGAAGCATACAGCCTGCTCTGAGGCAGGGCAAGTATGCAAATTTTATTTTTTTTTGTGTGTTTATGTAGTAGTTTCTGTTTTCACTGCCAGTGCTGAATTTTGAGCAATTTTATTGTCATTTGAGAATCAAGTGGAAGGTTTATTTCCTCTGTTTTAGCTTGTTTATTTAAAGGCTCACACACAGTGCCAGCACTGGGGTTCCAGGAAGCACCCTGTGTTTAGTAACTTTGGTAGAAAATATTTTGGGGAAAAAAATTGAAAAAAAACCCAAACTTCACAGACCCAAGTACCAAATAGTATTCACTTCTCTGAGAGATCTGGAAGTAGTTTGAGTTAGGATTAATTTTGAAGGGTGCCATTCTATTTATACAGGTTGTGAAAGATGAACTATATTGCTTCCATTATCAGTAACAGGATTTTTGTAGATTGGATCCATACCATACACTTATAATGCCACTGGGAATTGCTTCTGTTGCTTCAAATTAATAGCTCCTAAATGACTATGGGTCATTAAATCATTGACTGCTGCTTGTACTTCGGAGATTCACCTTTCTATAACAAAAAAATTCTAGAGATGCACAAGTACCATTTGCTTTTTACTTTTTATAGTCATTGTTCTGTCAGGACTGCCCAACATTCACACCCATGTTGTATTCCTGCAGTTTTTTCATCCTTTTTTTCCCACTGTATATGTAGGCTGAAATAGCTCAGCTAAAGAATTGGGTATTTAAATGCTGACAGGCTCTGTTAAGTAATATGCCAGTGTGAACCATCATTAAAATTTTAGCTGTGTGTTCAAGGCAAAACGTGCTAAATGGGAAGCACTGTTAATTATCTGCAGATATGTTGGATTTGTGTCTAATATTAACGAGGACAGAACCCAGATCTATATGCGAGCTGGGAGAAATGGATGATCTTGATTTAATTACAACATGCCAGTCTTAAGTGAAAAGTGTTAGCTGAACATGTCTGTTCTGTTAGAGATGAGGAAGTGCTTCTGAGAAATGTATCCCTTATGGGACTCAAACTGAGCAGCACTGGAGCCAAGCATCCAGAGGAAGAACTGGGAGTTCCATTATTACAGACCTTAAAAATTCAAATAGAGAAAGCAAAGATAATATCTCCTAGAGCTGAAGAGCAGAAACAAGAGCAGAACATCTCAGCCCAAGTACATGAAGAGTCTTATGAAGAAAACCACTAGCCCAGACATCCAGCTTCAGCTGGCATAGATGTCTTTGGTCAGTCTACTTTTTTAAATTTATTTTTTATAGAAGAGGCACATTTTTCTTGAGGTATTTTCATGGCAATTTTTTGCCTTTTCAAAATACTATTTTTTTTTAAATGAAAAGTACTAAAATATTAAAAACTGAAACAGTAAAAAGGTTGTTTCCTGCTCTTCTTTCCCTTATTTGTGTGTTTGACTGTTTGGAACAGAAAATGAAAGAAGAGAAAAAGAAAAAAAGAATCACCTCTGATTGGAAGTATGGAAAGATTTGGCATTTTTCTCACCAATTTTCTGTCTTTTTCTGAAAATGGTGTGGCTTTTGGATAAGCTCTTACTCCCGTAGGTAGACAAAGATGTATGCTGTGTATTTACCTTTTTCTGCCATTTTGTGTTCCTGCACAAATCCTATATAGATGCTTTTTACACTTCTGCCCATTACTGCTTTTAAATGTTTAAAAACTTGGTACTGACCAGAAGTGAGAAGGATGAATTACAGGGGATGATGATAGGGTCTGTTAGAGGACTTCCTCCCTATTATCCATCCCACCATCATACCAAGCATCTGAATAGTTCTTCAGGGATACTGGAGAACAGTTTCCTTTCCAGGGAACAGTTTGCATCTGAGCTTTATTTGATTTTTAATATAGTAGATAAAGGAGTGTACGTGTTTGGCAGTTTAGTTGTGTACCAGGAGAAAATGGAGGACCAGTAACAGAACTGAGTAGATTTGGGTCTTTTTCTCCGTTTCAGATTTCCATTGTATGATAGTATGAGTGAACTAACTAAAGTTCAGAAGCAAAGGCCAACTGAGTCTTTTAGTTGTCCTGCCAGTAATATCCGTGTTCAGGGTTCCAGCTAATAAAAGGCAGAACCATCACAGACTTTCCCAACATATCACTATATATCAATTTCCTCAAAGTAATAAGAAACTTCCCTATGCTTTTTTTATACCCACTACTGTAGCTAGTAAACTCTGCACAGCCCTGTTACTAGACAGATGATTCCACCATGCCCTGGATAGCTGAGATAACGTTTCTTTAGAGACTGGTGTCTGCTGTTGCAAGGTTATATCTGCAACTTTTTTGGTCTGCATTTTGACAGCAAATGTTTGTATGTTTTAGAAACAAACTTGGTCTGGTTTATTGTGCAGGATCAAATCACACCACAGCTTATACTGAGTTGGACATGATGTGACATATTGTGAAACAATTGCTCAGAGCTTCAGATTGTATCACAACATTTTTAAGGTTTTTTTTTCTCCTCCCATCCACATTTACTCTCCTTTCTCTAAGCTGAGGAATCTCTGTGCAATGTTGTTAGAGCTGAGTGTATGAAATCTGGGTACAGGACGTTCTTGTACAGCACGTGCTTACCCTTTTCAGACAGGAAACCAGAATATCTCCATATAAAAATGCGATGGCACCAATTAAAGCTTTGTTGTTGTTTCTTGCCTGCAAGCCTGTATCTTGTCAAGTCACTACATACTTCACCTGGGAAAGCCATGACTGATGAAAAATGAATGCTTTGAGAGCTGCAATGCTGTATTTTGTTGTACGTCAGTGGCTTTCAAATCAAAGCTTAAACAGAATTGATCTGGTGCTGTCTTTAATAGAGATGACAATTATATTCTGAATATAATTATATATATTGAATATAATTGAATGTAAAAATATATTCAGTTCTATTTTTGCCTTCATTAATTAATTGCTGCTCCATGCTTCATTTCAGCTTCCTCACATGAGGTGTTACACCTGAATCCAAAGCGGCCCAAAGATTATCTAAATTTTCCTGGTTTTCTGCCTTTTGGTTTTTATTGTTGTAATGTTCAAGTGCTATGTCCTCAGTAATGTAATCAGCCAAGAAAAATGGGACCTTTGCCTTCTGTGAAAGCTGTGCTCCTTGTTGGACTGATGGTTACATATCCCTTTCTTTCTCTTGGTAGATGTGCGTCCTGGATACTGCTTTTCTTCTCTGACCAACGGGCGTTGCAACAACCAGCTCCCCCAGCCGATGTCCAAAATGCAGTGCTGTTGTGACAGTGGCCGGTGCTGGTCTTCTGGAGCAGCCACTGCACCTGAAATGTGCCCGATCAGATCCACTGGTAGGAATCTGCCTGTATACGCTTATGAGTGTGGTTGAACACTGAGTCAGGGTGATATTCTTTTATCAGTAATGTTTTCATTAAGGAAAATCACAGGATGGCTGAGGCTGGAGGGCACCAACGAAGGTCATTTTGAATTAAGCCCTGTGCTCTCAAAGAGAGCCTCTTGTAGCAGGTTGCTCAGGACCCCCAGGAGGACAGGGCAAGCAGACATAAACATAAGATTTTATCTGTTGCTAATTAATGTTTTGTAACCGCATTATTCTGACATTACCTGATCCAGATTCTGTTATCAACATCCTCTTCAGGCTCAAGTTACTTCCTTCACAGCCTTCTGATAGATCCTTATTCCCTCTGCAGTTTCATTCTTGTTGTAAAACTAGGGTTTCCTTCCTCTGACATACAGCTTTCTGAGATGCCATTTATTTCCTGAGGTTTGGCAGAGAATGCAATCTCTGCTACCAAAATGTGCTGGACTTTACCACCTCCCTGTGAGTGGAGATCCCCAGATAACATGTGATTTGAATTTAAAGATGATGAGCAGATTGTGCAACTAAGTGTGAGGGAGTGGGGGAAAGATGTTTTTGAGATTGTTTAGGACTGGAGACCTAATGAAATGCTTTAGAAATAAATGAATAAAAGAAACTTAAGGATTGGTGGCAGGAGCTCAAGGGAGGTGCAGAGTTTAGGGAGGATTGGGGGTCATAACTATAGCAGTGAAATTCTGAAGAAGTTGTCAGAGGTCATGTATGGGAGTGTTTATTATTCTTGGTTTAATCCTTTGAGGGAAACTGCGTAATACTGGAGCAGAAATCTGTGATCAGAACTCTTGGAAGACTCTTCCTGGTTCTGTCACAATCTCATTAATAATACTTAAACATGTTAAATGTTAAAGCTGGCTAGAATAATACTAATGAAACAGTGTAATCTACTGATGCTCATCTAAAATGAGAAGACAAGGAAAAGCTTTCAATCTTAACACAGTCCCTGTTTTCTTTACATACTTTCCAATTATCCATATCTAACTGGTGAATAAACTGGGTGGAAAAGTGAAGTAATTTGGCCAAGGCCACATACAGAGACGTGGTGGAGAAGGAGCTAGAACCCAGGACTTCCTGACTCATAAATCCATGCAAGGTCTTCCACATCATTGTTACATGCCACTTTTTTCTTTCTTTCTTTTCCCCCAACTTGGGATAAAATGAGACTATAAATTACTCTTTTCAAAAATGCCTTAAAATTCTTTGGAAGGTCTTACATGTATGTAAGGTATTGCTGTCAGTATTTAATCAAGTTCAGTTATTCCTTGATGTATCCTGAGAAAACAAGATGAGGAATTTAGAACTGTCAGTGGCCCAAAGTCTGTCTAACTCTGAAATGGAAATTCACTGCAGTATAAAGTGGAGCACTAGCTGCATAATGTAACCAAGTGGTTGCATTTTCAGTGTGGGCAGCAGACCCAGATGTTACTATAAAATAGGCTGTTTACTGCTAGAAATTATACATGGAGATTAAAGTTGCAATAAAAAAGGTTTGCACTGTATTTCTTTGCGTAACACAGCAATAGTTGTTTATTTGGAGTAACAGGGTTTTACCATTGACACTATAAATACTTCAAAAGTGGTATCTCGGGCATCCAGCTGTGTGTATGTGTATGTTCAATTCTCGCCTCAGCAGTCCCTTCATGTCTGCTAATTCTGTTCAATCAGTGGGTACCCCTAAGGCTGTGACTTCTTTTTGCACAGAAGGCCTGGGCTCCTGGTGGTTGGCTTTGGATAACTGGGTATTACCCATCTAGAATAAAAAAAAAAATACAGTATTGTTTCTCTCACAGAGACTGATCATTGGATTGTAGAGAATGCGTGATCAGAGAATTGACTATTAAAACCACCATCATTAGCAAACATCTGCATATTGGAATTTGTGTATGTGTCTTCTGACTGATGTTTTATCCACAGGTAGACCTCTGATTGAGAGTAGCTTCAGCTTACATGTGAATAATCAAAATAGAAAGCTAGGAGGAAAAAAAAACAAAAACAAAGAAAGAAAATACAATACATAATGCAATAAAATCTTCTTGGAAATGATTTAAAGATTAAAATCACTCTAAGGAACAATAAAGAGAAATGCAGTGGCATGTGAAACAAACCGATCACCTAAGAGCATTAAAATAGATGCAAAGATCATAACGGGGAAAAACAAAACTTTAGGCTACTGTGTTTATTTAACAAGTCCTCTGTGATTCAGGAAGAGCTTCTAATGTGTTTTACAGGTGGAAATAGAAGTGAGATGAAAGTGTTGAAGGCTGAAATATCCAGCTTAGTTCTCCCAACACTGAATTTATTTTTCAGTTCTCATTTTTTATATTGTTTTGGGAATTCATGCATCTCTCTAGCATTTTGGTTTCATTATATAATTCCTCTCCCCTGTTGTCCATAAACTTTAAAATTTTGAGGTCCAAAGATGTTGGCTGTGTAAATAGTTATTTGTGTATGAACAAATTGTGGACATGAATTAGGTCAGCTGGAAATGTGGTGTTTAATTGTGATACTCTGCATGCATTCTTTGGATCAATAAGTTCCAAACACACACTTCCCAAAGACAAAAGAGTCAGGGGCAGGAGGAAAAGTGGGGCAGTAGGGCAGATGCCACTAATAGAGATAAACAATAGGAGAATGCATAACACTCAGTATAAACTGTGCTTACAGCAAAATAGATCATTTTCCCATCATCTGGAAAAAGATTGTCTTGGTGGGGATCTGACTTAGTTTCTCTTTGTGCTCCTTAGACTGCACCTCATTTGGTTTCTGCTTTTATTGGCAAACTTAATTTTCACAGGGAAATAGTGTTTGTGTATTCATTCTCTAATTGGTTTTGCCTCATTGCTTATATTTATATTTCTTTGTTTTAGGAAGTTAAATTTTAAGAAATCCAGTTGAAACTGGGCTTTTTCCCCCTGTTCAGTATTTTCCTAACTCTGTGGCTAGCTTTGTATTAAATTAACTTGGGATCAAGTCCAGAAGTCCTTCTTTAGGTAAACTTCCCACTGAGTTCACCAGAGATTTTGCCTGAAAGAAGACTAAGTAGATTAAGATCAGGTCTCCGCCTCACTGTTCAATTTCATATCCAGAATGTCAGTTATGTTATCTTTTCACTGGCAGTCTTCTGACAAGCAGTATTGATATCCTCCTAGATTAATGACTCAATTCACAGAACAAAGCTTGCTATGAAACAAATTTATGGGCGCAGATTTTCCAGATTACTTAAAATTTGCTACTGCTAATCTGAAACACTGTGAAAAAGGGGAGGGTTGCATTAAATGGGAAGGCCACAAGAGTCATTCATGTATTCACGTTTCAGATGAGTATCGCAAATTATGCACAGTAGCTGCTCTGCTGCCAGCAAGACCTGAGCTTCCTCCGGGCCGTCCTGACATCATCCCTCCACCACTCATTCCTGGTGTTTACCCACCTCAACAGCCAGAAATTGTCTATCCATCTCGGGCTCCACCACCTCATGGTAAGAAAGGAATGACCTTCCCCTGCACCACGTGCATTTAGCTCTTTAAAAGCATGAGGTTCTCAGGAGCAGTGTGCTCCCTTCAGCTGTTGGTATCTTTTGCTTACTATATGGACACATAGCCTCTGGATATCCTTCTAATCTTAGAAGGATACCCTGGTTACCTGGTATGTTACAGCATGTGTAACTCATTGGTAGTGTTTTCCCTGTTGAGACAGGATTTAAAAATTACGTCCTCACTGTCTGTACTGAGGCCCACGTATTGTAGAAGTTACGTTACTGTTATTTTGAGGCTGTTGTGAGCTTTACTGCATGTTAACAGTGAGGAACATGAATAGCTCTTTGACTAGGTTGTGGTAAGTTACTTATATTAAAGAGCCAGAGCGGGAGAAAGCGGCTTCTTTCAGGTTGTTTTCTCACTCTTGTTTGACCAGGTAGGAAATGTACCAATAAAAATACTAGTGTGCTGCAGAACTGATGCTGCCCAACATAAAGAAATAAGTTTTTCAGAGATACACATAGATAGGTTAGTTTTCTCTAGAGCAAGGATGAAGCCAGAGCAAAATACTGATACATACCTTATTCTGTCCCTTGCTCAGGGAATTTGCTACCTGCCCATATAGTCTGCAGTAGGCATGTGCCACCTGAAATTATTTGGCATAGCCACATACTCCTTTGCACATAAATACAAGCTCATTTCACCCATGCTCTGTGCAGATGCAGACAGACTCTGCTTGCACTGGCACAAGTTGCAACTGTTTGGTCTTGGTTCAGCACCAAGCTGAGCTAATGAGCCCAAGAAGCAAAGTATGTTAACTCAGGCCTGACACTGCGCTGACGTAGCTGCACAGCTTCTGGTCAGCTGGGAGCATGGACAGAGCCAGCTCATGACCGCCTGCCAAAGACTGTATAGGCACACCTTCCAGGGTTATCCCTGCCCTCCTCTCGCTCTGCTGTCTATGAAAACAGAGATAACTGAACCAGTCTGACTGCTTTCTGCTATTGTAGGCTTTTAGTAGAGTCCTTGCAGTGCCACGTACCCACTTTACCACTGGGTATGAGCAGACTCTGTCCTCTCTCGTCCTGTAAAAGAGGAAAACAAGATTGACTTGCCATAATAAAAATAATCAGTGGTTGCTAGCTGTTTTCAGATTAATCTCTGAGTCAAAATTATTATGGTGAACTTTTAAAGTATTTCTCCAACTCTTGTTATTTCAGTGATCTTGCCGGTGAACTTGACTGACTATTGCCAACTGTTCCGACATCTCTGCCTTAATGGGCGCTGTATTCCCACTCCTGGGAGCTACCGCTGCGAGTGCAACAAAGGATTCCAACTGGATGTTAGAGGGGAATGCATTGGTATGTGGGTTTCTGCTGTAAATCACAAAGGGAAATTTTGTTTTGAAGAAAAAAAAATTATTTTTCACATATTGTATAACTCTGAATTCTTCAATAAAACAAACCTCCTTTATAAAAACCCAGTAAATAGACTTCAACAAGCTAATTGCTTTCAACTGCAAACATTTAACCAAAAAATAATAATAGACAAAAATAACCTACAGCAGTTTTGCCTTTAAGTCAGTATTTAACAAATCTTGTAATTTGCCACAAAATTATACAGAAAGTTTTCTTATTTTACCAGCCTGTGCTATAATGTGTTTATTAGTGATTGCAAATGATCTCTTTGATTATGCAAACAATCTATTGTTAAAAAAAGGAGTCATGATCTCACACTTAGTAAGATTTACAAGTCATCTTTCAGCTCATCAGGAGTATCTTGTTGGGCTCTTGAGTCCTTTAATTTTGGGACTCAGCCAGAGTTGGATGATAGGAGAAAGGATTAACTGTCTTTAATGTATAAGATTTTGCTTCTGTCAAAATCTGTGTCTCCAGTGGGGCTGGAAATATGGAGTTGCGGGAATAAGGCCTCTGCCTCTTGTCTTGCTGAGTACTCGTTTTTCCCAGCTCCTGCTTACCTCAGAACATGGTATCCTCTTGCTGAGAATTCAGTGGTGTCCCCTTTCTTTTCACACTGAAAGACACTATTTCTTCAACTACAAAACATATAAAATACCTCTACAGATCTGAATAACTTTCAACCAGTGTCGTAATAAAAATATACTGTCTGTGTCTGCAGATGTTGATGAATGCGAAAAGAATCCATGCATCAGTGGAGACTGTGTGAACACCCAGGGGTCCTACATATGCCAGTGTCGTATAGGATATCAGAGCACAGCAACTAGAACAGAGTGCCGAGGTAAATTATGGCTTTACATCTGTATCTATACTATTGTATACATACCAGGAGGGAAAATAGTTTTTAAGCAAAATTTAACAGATGTGTTAAATATGAGGGGTTTTTAAAAAAATAAATCAGATATGGCAGTAAAAATGATTAACCTGCATGAGCTGGCTGTTCATAGACTGGGTTATGGAGAAAGACATTTTGTATTGTGCTGAAGGTATCTGGGTGCCATTTGTGGCTTTGAAGTGGAAGCAACTTAATTTGTAAATTTTTTTAATTTTGATTTTTGATGATCTTGAGGACAATTAAACATCCCTGCTTTGGAGAAATCTTTTACCTATAAAAGTTAAAAGACAGTAAGAAGTGGAGGGAAAGATAAGTCTTCCAGTGGGTAAATAGATTACAATGTCCATGTGTTATCCTTGCGCACTGTCAGAGAAAGAACTAAACATACATTACAGCAATAAAAACTTAAATAAGGTATGGAAAAGTAGTGAAGAACTGGCAAGGTCTAGGTGTGGAAGCTTCAACGTACCCATTATTGGTGTTTTGAAAACCAGGCTCAACAATAGTTCTGATGGTCTTCATCCTGTCTTTCTATGGAGTGGTGAATGGGTAGTTTCTTGGTGGTCAGCCCTATGTCAGGATTCTGTGGCTCCGAAACTGTCCTGGGGTGAGAATTTGACAGTAAAGATAGATGCAGTCCTTTATGGTGAAGTCATAATGAGAGACTTCTGGCAGGAGAATGAGTGATTACTTAAAATTTCATAAGAAATGAAGCATCTAAATGAAACAGGATGTCTGAATGCTCAGAGTCCCACTTCATATTTTGCTTTCTGCACTGAGGAAGGTTCATTCTGAAGCAGAGTGTTTCTAGAAAGCCAGAAGAAAGCTATCTGTATTAGTGTGTGATTTTTTTGCTCTTCCCTTTGTGAATCGGAAAGGTACAGCAGCTTACTCCAGTCCAGGAGGACATGCAGAGCCAGCACCACTGCTGCACGTTGCTGAGAGTATTTGACCTAATTGCTGCCAAACAGCCATGTTGCAGAAGCATCTTCATAGCTCAGCTGACTAGTGGTGAAGGAGTGCTGAAGTGGAGTCTCAGTGGTGATGAATTCACTCATGAGTCATTTTTGTCACACGCTTTTAATTTGACTGATTCATTACACAAACACATGCTTGTCAGAAGCCCAGTAGCTTAATGGCATTAAAGTGTGGTCACTTAGCAGTTCCTTTGCAGTCAATGGGAACTGTGCTTGCTTGACAGGCAGTTCAGAAAATGCAATGTTGTACAGAATCTTTGTTTTCTGAAGAAATTTTTAGGACCAGTTTAGGGAAAAGAAAAAGGCTGGTGGGGTGTATTTGACAAAATATGCCTATAGCACTGGTGCCTGCCAAAATCAGCATTTGCTGCAAAATTACTTTGCATGACTATTTTGTATGTTGAGTTTTTATATTTTGGATACCCAAATGTGTCTGTGCCCATACACATTTGCAAATGTGTTCCTTGCATCCATTCTTGAAAAATGGGGTCTCTGCAATGACCAGATGTTTACCTATTCCTTGTTCTGAGGTCCCAGGGGAGGGTGTTTTCTGCATGATGAGCCTGATAGGTGACTGATTAAACATTGCGGTCTCTATCACAAGCGACTGATACAACTGTTGTTAGGATCCCTTATAATTCTAGTAGGATTTTGGCTGAATTAATATGTTAATTGGAGACATAGATGAATAAGGTTGTCACATGATGATTAGCGATCAAAACAAAAAATGCTTTTCAATTTCAGAAGGTGATTAGCTAGGAGTGCATAGGAGTCAAAGCTTTAATAGCAAAGTGCGTAATATGATCTACCCAACATTTCTGACAGGAGGAAGTCAGTCCTGACATGGAGATGGCTGCAGTCATGGATATTTCAGTGAGAGGAGAGCTTTGATTTTTTGCCAGTTTCTCTGAGGAGGGGAAAAAAATCCACAATGTTATTTCATAAGTACAAAATTAAAAATGTAACATAAACTAATAACGTGCATCCCGTCAGCTGTGTGTACATAAAGAACAACAAGATTTTGTATTAGTTTCTGCAGCATGATTTAGATGGCATCAGATGTGCGTACAAAATCCAATAAACTCTTTAAAAGGCCAGAAAAATCTTGAGATGCTGTAGGATTTCTGCTTGTCCTAAGGCCGGTGGAGTAGCTGAAGCCAGGGTCAGGTACAAGCGAGTGCCACAAAAGTAGGGGGAAAGGAGGGACTGAGCAGAGAGAATTGCTTGGTAAACATGATAATGCTTGTTTATCAGATGAGGGTAGGTTTATCAAGCCTGTATGCTTTTGCTGGAAGTCAAGAGGGCTGCAAGCTGCCACCACAGTGATTTATCACTTGAGCAGCTCTTGCCTCTCCTGGCCTGATTTCTTCATTGTAAAACAGTTATTTTCAGGGATTTCTTAGCAGCTTCCCAGAACCATTGCACTGCAAAGAAGGCAAATACAGGTTCACAATGTTGAGAGGCATCAGTTCTCCCTCAGTTAAGGTGTCTAGAGAACAGGAGCATCTGGGAGGATACCTTGTCCTCTGCTTCTTCCTGAAGTACAGCAATGCCCTTCTGCAGAGAGGGCTTAGGGAAGGGCACCTGCAGGATATTTGGGAAGACGGTCTGGTTGCATAGTAGATAGGTCTGCATGGGCTGGTTGAGATCTCTGTGAGCAGAGTCCCCTGTGTGCAGGAATCTCTGGGAGATGGTCCAGGCCTTGATGGAGAACACTGAGCAATCTGAAAAATGTCTAGACAGTCTGTCTCAGCATCTCCTCTCCCCTCGTTTGGAGGAGAGGGAGAGCTGCCAGCCTGGTGTGATATCACTATTCAGGTCCTCCAAAGCACTTGCCAAGCACCTCCTGCAGAGAGAGGGAAATGAGGAGCTGATGTTTCAAATATAAAATACGCAGGAGAAATATCTTCTGAGGTGGGAAAGTCTCAAACTTTCCTGTTATCTTACAATGCAGTAGCAAAAGACAAGCTTCCTCATCTTTCCGTCATAGTTAGCTATTGTTGAGTTAAACTTCAGTAAAAAATTATCATGATAAACAAAAATGCAAAAAAGCAATTGAAGGGGTCTGATTCTTGTCTGAGCAAGCTGCAGGGTAATAGTCACTGAAATTCTTGCACAGCAACCTGAAATTTCAAGCTGATGAACATTTTCCACCCTCATAATGTTCACTTATGGAAATCAAAATAAATAATTTTTCAGGTGAATATAGTTTCCATGTAGGGTTAAAAACCTAAGGGAAAGGGAAGTGGGAAAAATTCCTCTTGAGTATAAAAAAAGACCCCAAAATGTTATTTTTCTTTTTGGTTGGCTTTCAGACATTGATGAATGTTTACAGAATGGTCGTATCTGTAATAACGGACGATGCATAAATACAGACGGCAGCTTTCACTGTGTGTGTAATGCTGGCTTTCAGGTGGCAGCTGATGGGAAAAACTGTGAAGGTAAGGCTTTCCTGAGTTTATTCTGTGTCAGTAATTGCAATTACAAGAGGTTATTCACGTCAGTGAAAAACAAAAGGACCTCTGGTGGGAGGGAAGAGAAGGAACAAAGCATCACATTTCTAAATACCTTTTGCTGTATTTGGGAGGGCAAGTAAACTGTCTTTTGCAGCCAGTTCTGGAGCCTTGGCTTGGCAATCATCAACGGGATGTCTGTCCAGCAGGAGAAATAGCACATACCACTATCGCAAAATGCAGTTTCTTTGGTGGGAGTGGTACATTTTAAAACAGAGCACAAGTCACATGCTGCCTGGTTTTACTGTGTGTTTAACAGCATGCTTTATGGGATCTTACTGGGTGACTAGCAATGTGTTTTATGTAGATGCAGTCTGGTCTGACCCATAAAAACTGTTTTAAGAAAAATTTGTAAACATAATTGATGTGTTTCTACCTCCCAGACCTTTAGTAAAGGGGGGGGGGGGAAAGAAGAATGTTCTTTATCATGCTTCCCAAGGTCCTTGGGAAGGTTCCCAATGATCTATTCATACGTTAAAGGAATTTCAAGCACTGTTCTTAGAAACATTTTTGGCAGAATATTATCTCAGTGATTCAGCTCAAAGACTTAATGCCAGAAATCCCGGTTGGGATAGATACACGATTTTTTCTTTTAAATCATAAATTATTTTTGTCTGACTTAGCCTGTAAGTAAAAAGAAAACACACCATGTCTAGAAGTGTAATTTCTGTCCAACACAGCTGCAATATGAAGGAAAATAGCACAATTCCGAATATGTTGTAATGTCATTATGATCCAGTGATTTTATGTGCTAGTAGTGATTCTGTTAATCCTTCATAGAGACAGACATTTTAAGACTCTGGTTTTCCTGACGCTTTTTTAGATACAGTTTAGCACTATAAGCTGCTTTTAAAAGATCTTATTATGGAACTATATTGACTAAATATATTTAGAAATTAATATATTTTGGAAAAACCCCTCAATTCTGATTTCTTCCTTTCCCACCAAATACCATGTGCTAATAGTAATAAGAACCAGGACATCGGCAGTCTGGTAAAACATTTTTAATTCCATTGCATAA
Organism: Pezoporus flaviventris; assembly: GCF_033815535.1. Classification (NCBI taxonomy): domain Eukaryota; kingdom Metazoa; phylum Chordata; class Aves; order Psittaciformes; family Psittacidae; genus Pezoporus; species Pezoporus flaviventris. Next base: position 11,501,593 of record NW_026892554.1, read on the forward strand.
GTTGCCAGAATGTCTGTTGCATCTACTTATGAAACAGTTTCATTTCTGGCTTTGTAATGCATTGAGTTTTGTTCTTAGGAATACATGTGCACACACACTAATCATTAAAGACCATGGCATTGTGCCACACCTTAATGTAACTGTGTGTACTCCTTTATATGAAACTGGTAAATAATGCTGATTTTTTTGGATGTAACATCCAAAACTGATTTCATTTGTGCCAGGATGAAATAAAGACTGAAATTATATAAAAGTTTACACAAATCCAGTACAGTTATCTTTGTACTTGCTTTTTTTTTCCCCTCCTACCTCTTTTGGTTATGTGAGTAATTGTGTAGGGTTCAGAATAGCACTACCTGAGACTCCACCTTTTCCTATTTAAGTCCTTCATGCTATGCCATACCCACATATGTGACGTGTCATGCTGAATCCAGGGAAGGGGTAGGTTTCATTTTAAACAGAAGTTCATGATGGAAGCGCCCACAGAATGAATACTGGAGCACAGTGCTGGGAATTCTCCCACATCATGAATCTTAGGCTTACCCAATGGAGGTTACAAAAGTTTTCACTCCAGACACAAATGCCTGGTCCTCCCCTGTCAGGTGATCTTAGTAACAGAATTGTGTTTACCATTCCAAATGGGAGTCTGTTTCTACCCTAGCTTCTGCTTACATCAAGACTGCAAATCTTCTTCAATTACATATCTTTCTCACTTTTTTTTTAAACGGATTTTACCAACTGGCAGTTCTTAAGCTGTCCAGCTTCTCATCCATTTGTCATTCTCTTTTCTCTTTTTGGATGCATACCTTTAGATGTTAATGATTCATTATGAAGTAACAGAATTGTTGCTTTTACACGTTGTCCTATCATATGTTTGTTTATCATGTACCTGTGACAACTGAGAAAGAAATTGAGGTTTATATTTTGCATATAAAGCATATAAGTAAGAGTTCTTTTACTTAAACATTCTAAACATTATCTCTTCAATGTACTTTTTCAGATATGGATGAATGTAGCATAAGGAACATGTGCCTCAATGGGATGTGCATCAACGAAGATGGCAGTTTTAAATGCATTTGTAAACCGGGCTTCCAGTTAGCATCTGATGGACGCTATTGCAGAGGTGAGCACAAAAAAAGTTTGTGAGTCATATCCCTCTGGTAGCTTCAAGAATCACCTCATTTCCTTACAGTGATCCTTGGGGACAAGAAATACTGGGCAAGTCCTCATCGGATATGCTTTTTTAATCAGCTGGATTGATTTGTCATTGTGCAAGACAGCACTCAGTCTTTTCCAGTGTTGAGTAACCGCCCTAACCAGCCAGTGAGAAACATTCTTTGATGAAAAACTGTGTGATCTGATCTAGTTAAACTCCAGTTAATTTTACCTATTAGGTCTTCTGTAATTTGGCTCCAGTCTACCTCACTTTTTGTGTTTGGCTTTTTAAAGTTTTCTGCCTTTGGCCACCCAAGCATCCTGGCTCATTGCCTTCTTTGGGTTTTTCTCTCATTCCTTGCCTGGGTGTTCCTAGTCAATACAACATCTCCAAGGAGTGCCTGGCACTCCATGTGACTGAGATGCAGACATGAGCACCACAGCAAAATTGTCTTTCCCATTTGCTGCACTAGCTCAGCAATATCCCCTGTGGGAGACACTGCAGTATTCTGATTGCTAGTTATGTCATCAGTTTCTGTTCAGTCCTGTCAGGAACTGGAAGTTTTGAGTGTATAAATCTTCATGTTTCAACAAGTTATATGGGCACAAAGCAACAGTCGAAATAAGGAATAGACAAGTGCTAGGCCAAGTTACTTATGGTTTTTCTTTTGAAAAATTTGAAATCTTTTAATTTTTGGAATCAAGGCATAAAAAATGCTTGTGTACAATTTGGCAAATTGCAAAAAGGGCCTCACTGGGTTACACAGCAGCATCTTGTTGTGGACCAATAGCAAAACTATATGTTTGAATAAATAATTTGGTTTTGAGAGTTAGTGACATGAAAGGTGAATTAATTTGGATCCTGTTGCTTCTTGAACATTGTACCAGTCTTAGATCTGTACCGTCTGGTGTCTAGACTTAGACTTCAGATCCAAACCAGGCCAGTAAGTCCAGTAAAGCATCCGGAACTTTCTTGATAAGTTTTGCACTAGGGATGCAGGACAGTACAACTCAGTCTTCAAATGGGGTAATTGTGTATTTCTAATGAGAGATGACCCCATTCTGTTTTTTAATAGAGTTGTTCTGATTGGGAGAATGAATTGGTCTTTAGTTTCTCAAATGAACAAATGTGCAGATCTGTACAAGTGTCTCCTTAGCTTAACAGCTACTGGCTGTGTTGGCTGCACACATAGAATCAGCTTTATTTCTGATCTTACGTGTTTTCCAAGTGGTAGGTGTACGTCTGTGCTTTGCCAGAGCTTTTGTCCTGACTCATCTGTGTGGGGGACCAGCAGTGAGACTTGCTCTCAGACTTGGCAGGGAAGAACTAAATGCCCATCAGGCCTTGGCATATGAGCCAGTTGTGTTCCCAAAAACCACTGTTTGCTCTCTGTGTTGTTAGCAGGGATTCAATTCACTGATGCAAGCTCAGCTTAAATGCTTGTTTTGATTTTTCTCCTGAGCATATTTTGTCATTTTTTCTTTTTTCTTTTTCATTAACATCAGTCTGTGTACTGAAATGCCATCCAAGAAAATGGCATGCAAATTGCTTCAGACTACTTAAAAACCAATGGTACTCAACTTCACAGCCTCTGGTACGTGCCTCCTGGCTAAACAGGAGTATGGATACAGCCCAAAAGGGGTTTCTGGCCCTAGAGAAATGTTACTTCTGTGCATCAAAGAAAGAATATTTGAAAATTATCCAAAAATTGCAGGCAACTCGACTGATTCCTACTGAAAGTTGGAACAGATCTTATAGTAAAATGAAGGATTTCTCCCACTGCTTTTCAACACTTACAGTAAGCCTCGTTCTCTGTGAATGAGCACGCAAACATTCCTTACATTCTAAAATTGCTATTGGGTCAAAATCAAACCAGATTTTGAGACCTTGACACCCCAATTAGACTTTTTCCCTACTTCGTATTTGTCTCATTTCTTCCACTTGCCCACAATATTATGAAACAGTTCCCAGGAATATAATACCTACAGAGAGCACAACTCTGGTGAATGTCTCCCGTTATGTTAGTGGAAGTTTAAAAGATTGGTCGTTAATAATGTCTTTTCCCATTCATTAGGTTTTTCCTTATTGAGTCCTTTCTGTACACACCACACTGGTACAGAGTAAATAATCTCTGTCCTGCTCAGTGTTCACACTGCATATCCTGAATTTGTTTGTGAAGTGACTCCATTAAGATCTTACACAAGCTTAAACTCTTAAGCTCGTGCTTGCCCATGCAGTTAGTGCTCATGCGCATTGGGAATGTGTTTATGCACAAACTGACGCTTCTGCAGCATAATGGCTACCTGCCTGAGTGATTTTGATGCAGAACTGAACATGTGTTTTTGGTAAACCCTGTAGGGGATCAACAAAAGAATATAAGAATCACAGCATGTAACACATTGTATGTATAAACATCTCATTTGATGCATGCTAAGCTGAATTTTGAAATATTAAGAAGAATTTCTAACTCAAAATTAGGGATACTGTAATTGACACTTAGTTTCATAAAATTGGAATTGAAGTATAAGTACAAGGCATATGCTTGGCTGTCTGGTAAAAAATTCCACTCAGGCTTTACGAAGTAACATGCCAAAAAAGAATGTTACACCATAGTCTTGTGTATTCCCTGTAATACAAGACATACTAAACTTATTCACTGTTAGCTTCTTTCGCCGATGATTTGCCGATGATTTTTCAGCTATACTTAGAGCAGACAGAGGTTTAGAGCATTATTTCTGTTCCATACATTGTTTTGTCTTCAGACCAAACAGGAATTCCCCAAATTGAAAGCTATTGCAAGGCAACTGGAAGTGGTGGTTTAGTAGTCTGAGTAAATTTTTCCTGGTTAAAATTAGAGAACTTGGTGTACCCAGCTGGCACTACTGAGCAAGCTAAGCAGAAAAGGCAGAAATTCATTGGACACGGAGAATGAGTCCATTAGTTGGTTTTCCAGAATCTGGTTGGAATATTCTGGCAAAAATCAAAAAACGAGTATTTTTGAAGTCATCCAAACGATTTTTACCATGGAAGATGGCAGAGCCTTGTCAAGGTCAGGAATTTGGACTTTCTGCCTGCGTGTGCAATTGATTTACTGGAATTTCAGCCCTGGTAAAAGCAAAGGCTTTTTACCCCATCTTTATGGGAGCCAGTTTTTCAGCTATCAGCACAATTCTAAGTGACCTACTTTACCTTTCTATGAAACATCTATAACAGTATTTTCAACACATTTATAAAGTGGTGCAAAAGAAAATGGATTGCGCATTTCTCCCCTTAATAGCTTACAAGATTTTTTTTTTTGCAAATGAACTACAGGAAAAGGAAAAAAGTAACTGCCTGTTTCTATAAGTAACCTTTAAAAAGGAAAGCTTTGGGTTGTTTTTTTTTTTCTTTCCTTTCAGGAGAACTTGTATCTGTCAAAGGAGCTCAGTGTTGTCTAACAAAATAACTGTTTACACTGTTAAATCGTTTGGGCACATTTTGAAGTCCGAGCTCTGTTTTCACTTGCACTGAGTAAAGGACTAAATTTAAAGTGGAGAAAAAGCATTTAAGATTTGTCCAAAACAGAACAAAAGATTGCAGGATGAAATAGAAATGAATGAGCCCATGTACTTAAATTTAACTTCTATTTTAAAATGCAGTTTCAAAAAGGAATCTTGGATCATACAAGCCATGTTTTATGCCAAACAACACAAACTAAGTAAAACACAGAGGTGTTTCACTCTCAATTTGCCCTTTTAAGGTCAGAAAAAAGGAAATTGTCACACACACTGTCTCTTGTATATATTATGGAGAGTTGTTATGAAGTGATTATTTTATAAAGGTTATACATAATTCCAAACAATATTTTTAACTCTCCTTTTCTTAATCACTTATAAAATAATGGCATGCTCTCTGTATCTGGAGAATGATGTTACTAGTAACAAGATATTCAGCCTATATAATTTTTTTTACAAATTTAACATCCCTTTGTGGTAGTCAAATATTCTGGGGATTCATTCTTGTATTTCATTGCAAAAGGCCTTATTGTTCAATGTACTGTTGTTGGGCAAAGATGGTAGCTTGTGCTCAGCAATCACTCAGGGCTCAAATCATTAACAAATTCCTTTCTGGACTGGCATGCAATCTGTCCATTGAAAGTTTATGAATTGGGCTATAATGAGCATCTGATAGGAAAACCCAATTGTCATGCAGATCACTAGGAGATGCTACGTGCGGGGAGGGTTTGACTGTGGAGATTCAGATGTACTTCCAAAAACTGAACCCGCAACAGGAAGAATGGAAATTCTGTGGTGGTCATGTAAAGGCATCCAATAGATGGGCTTAAAGAATCAGTTTGCTATTGGAACTCATTTCTTACAGCATGAACTAACTGTTAATACAGAAAGGGAATGCCCTGGTACACACTGCAGAAGTCCTTTGTCTTAGCAATCACAATTTCCTCCTTCCTCTGATTATGTTTTTGCCTGAATGACCCTTAAATCAGAATATGTACCTCTTGGGAGCAAGTTAGGAAACTGTACTCCCTTTCTGATTTCCAAGGAGAGTAAAATTGTTCTGTTTATTTCTCCTGAATTTTGCGTGTTCTTCTGCTATTTCACAGAATGAATTAATCATTATTCCTAATAAAACCTTTACTTGAACTAGTTTCCACTTACACCTGATATTTTTCTATAGGACACATTGAAAATAAGCTGCGCAAATGCAAGTTTCAGCCAGGCATTGAATACTATGTAATTTAATTTCTAATAAAGCTCATTCTGTTCTCCAACAGACATCGATGAGTGTGAGACAGCTGGAATATGCATGAACGGGCGCTGTGTGAACACTGATGGCTCTTTCAGATGTGAATGCTTCCCTGGCCTTGCAGTAGGATTGGACGGGCGCGTGTGTGTTGGTGAGACAAGCTTAAAGTGTGGCAAATCCCAATTAACCAGTGTTAAGGCATTAATGCTAGACTGATTGACAGATCAAGTTTGAATGTAGAATTTACTGTTGTTCATGGATTGGTAGATAGTAGTTACAGTGGATATTTACTGTAACAGCCCATTTTGCTCTTTTTTCTTTTACTTTGCACTTAAAGAGAATAAAATGCATGGGCCATATCACAAAATCAGGTAGACTATACAGCATAGTGCTGCTGGAGGTGAATAGGTGAGAATTTGCCCCATTTCTGCCAATGTAAAATTCCTCATTTCTCACTAAGCTTAAGGATTTAATTACTCTTTCACCTCTTTTTAAAGTGGAGATACCGATTTTTCACTTCTGCCAATTTCTCTACAAGCAAAAGATACTTGAGGTGTTTGATTTTAAAATACTGATGTGTCTGACAGCCATTAAGGGCCATTTTTAAACAGTGAGAAATGTCACACCTGGACCTGAAGAGATAAACATTTTAAATCTTAGACACTTCAATAGGATTACTGAATTTTTGTTTGTTTTTTACAAGCAAAGAAAAATATTCTTTTAATGACAGCATATTTTGTGATTTGTTTTTAATGAAAATTGTTTGGGTTTTTTTTTTCTCTTATTCTTCCCTTCTTTCAGGTATAAAATGAAAAGAAAAGCTTTAGTATGACCTTAGTGGGCTTAATCCAGGGTGTTGTGCCAGTGGTCATTTTAACCTCAGTGAATCAGAGACAACTAATAAGGTTGGGAGGGGGAGAACAGATACTTCTTGTTAAAATCAAATCAGTCCTCTAACTGTGAGAATAAAGTAAACAGTACTGAGTTGTTTTGGAAGTTTTGAGGTATACTTGGTTCTAGCTCTAAGATCCCGCAGCTAGGCCTGTCAAGTTACAAGTGAGTAATGTCCTTGTCATGCGGCAGAGTCTTTGTCCTTTTTCCCCATGGCTTCCTGCTAGTTCAAGGTTAAATATGATTTTTCCCCTAGTAGTTCACTAGTGCATGTTAGGTCATTAAATGCAGTAACTAGTTTGTATGTCTGAACTCTTTGGAGCATGAGAAAAAAGAATTTCCTGTCCCGAGTAGAGCGAGGGTATAGTTGGGTGAAAAGTATGGAGAAATGGTGAAAGAGGTTATGTTTTGATAGCTATTTTACAGTGTTCATGACACCTGAGCTATATTTAATACTTGTAATTTATGGCAGGTGGCTATGGCAATATTAAGAGATTTCTTTCCTCAGATACACACATGCGAAGCACATGCTATGGTGGCTACAAGAGGGGACAGTGTGTGAGGCCATTAACTGGTGCAGTTACAAAATCAGAGTGCTGTTGTGCCAGCACTGACTATGCCTTTGGGGAGCCTTGTCAGCCCTGCCCAGCACAAAATTCAGGTATGCCATTATTTACTGGTACGTATTTTAATCTATGCTTTATGTTGATAAACTAATTTTAGAAAGGCAAAATACAGTTTGACATTAAAATTTCACCCTAAATTAGGACAGTTAAATTGCTGTGTAACATCATATATTTTGAGCAGTCTGCTGCTTTGCATGTTGGAAGAGTGCAGGAGAGAATTTTTTGAGGGAACAGTAAATGTCAATGTCTGGGTCCAGAGCTGGTACATGCATTAACAGATTTTCGAACAAAACCCTCAATTTTGATAGATGTGGATAACAAAAAATGTAATTTTTAAGTTAGTAATGGAAACATCTTGAGTAGAAGATAGCTAATTCTATAAATATAGTTATTATTTATTAATTTTAGCAATTCAATTATTTGGGGAGTTACTGAAGTGCAAATATATTGGAAAATGCTGACCTATATGACAACAGTTAATTCTGATCTGCCTGACTATTCTGTTAATTGTTCTAAACTCAAAAGAGCTTGAACTTAGGAGTAGTTGAGACATTTGAGATACTTCAATACATATTTAATTATTTTTTTTAAGGATAAGAGATCCTTGATTTGCTGTGAACTCCTGAAGATACTCCTGCTAAATGGAGTTAAATATGGACTAGATTTATAGGAAAACCTTTTCCTGGTCACTTTGAATGTGCACCTTGAGCAACAGCTTAGACATATGTGTTCTGGAGAATCTTGCTGTGAATATGTTATGGTTCATTTCTGTAGGACGGCTAGCATGAAGTGTATGTCTGTTCCTGAATGCCTCAGTTCATGATGTGAAGTTTTTACTCATCCATCTTCATGAGCACATGCAGACACTGCATCTGCTAAAATGTTTCACAGGTTCAGAATACTGTGAGGCTATTAATGTTTTTAGAATAATTGAAAGCCATGTTATTTCATTCAGATAATTAATTGGCATATTGTAAGTGATGATGCTGAAAGCAATGAGCTAAGAAAGAGCATTCCATTAAGTATTTTAATATATTTCCAGCTGAATATCAGGCTCTGTGCAGCAGTGGAACTGGCATGACTGCAGGAGGAAACGGTAAGATCACTTAATGTAGTTCAAACTATTGGAGTTCTGGCTAAAAGTGTTACCTTGATATCCTTGATTTGTTAGACATGCTGGTGGGGATGGTGGCAGAATAGAATGAGAGAAAGGCTTATTCAAATAGCTGTTTGTAACACATTAGAATAATTTAGGGTGCAATGAGTGGAGCATACCATTTCACCAGTGAGCTTTCTCTTTTACGCCATGGAATGTATGTGATTACTGTTACAAAATAATGGCAAAGTTTAGAGAAGCGTTATTACCTATATGACTTAGAAGTAAAATACGGAAATCGTATTTGCACATTCTAACTGAAATCATCCTGAAGAGTAAAGCCACGTTGACACTGAGCTTCCTGACATATTTTTATCTGTCAAAAAGGCCAAGCTGACCAAGTCTGGTTAATTACAAAGGAGCAAATGATGGCAATAAAAGCTCTGTAGTCATAGAACTTTGAAACTGCAAACTTTCAAATCAGTCAATGCTCACTAGTAGATTTGTTGGCAGTAGAGAGGGAAAAACATTCAGAAAGGAGGAATGTTGATGCTTTGGAGAGTGATGCCATCTGGAAATGCTATGGAATCAGGAGATACAGGGGACTACTAGTACATGTGCCTCTCTAAATGTAAGTCCCCAGTTTAATACCCCAGTTTGTACCTACATTGTCAAGTCTCTTAAATGTTTTTGGCCTGGAGATGGTTTAAAATCAGGTGTGAAAGAGATGCTTTTTTTCCTCTTGATTGTCAATATTTACATGGGGTTTTTTTGCCTTTGTATAGATATTAATGAGTGCTTACTGGATACTGATCTCTGTCCAAATGGAAGGTGTGAGAATCTGCATGGAACATATAAATGTATTTGTGACCCTGGATATGAAGTGGATTCAACTGGGAAAAACTGCATTGGTACGAATTTTCCTAATTTTTATTTTGTAGTTTTATGCTTGTTTTTATCCTCTTTCACCTCTTTTTTTTTTCAGTATTTCATCACATCCACTAAGCTGATCTTCTGATATTTCTGGATGTTTCTGCTGAAGTCTTGTTTTAATTTCAGTGCTTTGCAATGCTCATAAAATCCTCCACTGTGGGGCTGTAAGGGATCGTTGCTGTCAGTGACTCAAATCACTGGCAACCAGGCAATAAACATCCAGTTCAGTTAAGTCCACTGAACACACACTCTGCAGTATGAATGCTTTAAAAAACCAAAAGAGGCCAGACCCTGCAATTATAATCTGACAGTAGGGATCTAGGATCTCTAGTCTGCTAGGTGCCTCCAAGACCAGGGGATTTATGTAAACCCCCCAACTGATGCTACAGAAGGCTTACGTGTTTTCTTCCAACTCTGACTTTGAGGAAAATTCCCTTTCAACTTTCAGACAGGAATATTGGTTTAACTCTAACTGTACTGGCGAGGCATAAGAAAATTTATTGTCATTGGAAGTATCCGAAGGCACAGGATCTCTAGCTAGGGCTGATTTCTTGTGCTGTGCAAGTGAAAAAAAAAGGAAGCCAAATTTTTCATCACAGAAAACGTGAAATTTCTTTTTGCTCCTTAGAGGTGACCTGTGGGAGGCACTGTGGCATGAGATAAGAATTCAAATAAATAGCAGTTCAGTCTCTTATCTCACTATCTGGGGTGTAAAGTATCCCATCAGATGCCTGCAGACTCTTGTTAAAATCTTCAATTCTGGCAATTCTCTTGTTCCATTACACAGCCTTATTGAAGCCCATAACTTAAGAGTCTTTCAGTTTTCCACTTTCTCCCACTCCTGCATTGGTGCATTGCTCCAGACCCCTTTTACACAACTGATTAGAAAATTCTTCTGGTTTCCTGTTAAAATTTATTTGTGACCATTTTATTACCAGTTGATGTAGTATTAATATTATCCTTTGACTTAGAAGCATGTCAGCAATTATCCCCAAAATATTTATGAAGAATCATCATAGTCTTTGTCAAACTGTTGGCAAAACTATCTAAATCTATGCTTTCAGTCTTTTCATGAAAGCAGAGGCTGCAGCCTTCTCTTGAACACAGTTGATCTGATCAGTCTACAGTGTTCTGATGAGGTCTGACCAGTGCCACATATAGCGGTGCCAGCAATTCTCCATTGCCCCTAGGAATGTCCTGCCTAAATTGATTCTAGAGTCCATTCGTTTTTTTCTTCAAATACATGTTATACTTTGGGATCGAAGTCAAACTAATTGGGAGTTACATCCAGAGTTTTTTCTTTTCCATAGCCGTCAACTGATGAGTTCTGTTTTATAGCGTATTATAGTTGTTGGTCCCTAATTGCAAGGTTTTGAGTGTTGGTGATTATATTTCCTCTTACTTCTCTCATTCATATTGTCAAGTTTAATTTAGCCTTGCATGATTCTCTATATTGGTAATAACTTCCAGCTTAGTGTGTCCACGGTGTTTGATCCCATTCATTTCTTATTTCTGAATTGCAATGAATATTTTATAGGACCAGTCCCAAGACTGATTCCTGGAAGCATTGCTAATATCCTCTCTCTATTGTGATTACTCCCCTTTTTTAATATACCCTGCTGTAATCTCTCCTTCAGCCAGCTCTGGAGCCACCTTGAAGTTCTTAAATTCCTTCCTGTATTTCCAGCTTACATAATAATTTTATTTGGGTTCTCTATTCTCTACTTAAACCTAAATAGTTTTAAGTCATCTGTGTTATCCCAGTCTAAACTATCCATTATCTTACTTTTTAAAAAATAAGAGTTGATCTAACTTTGATAAAAGTCATGCTGTAATTCATCCCATTTTCCCATTTGCTTCTTTGGCTTTAATTATCCACGTCCCATTTCAGTGTCTGCCTGTAGCTTATGGCATCCCTTCTCTTCTCCCCATCCATCTGTGAGTTTTCCAGTTGCTCCCTAGCCCACCCTGTTGCAGCCCACATCCATGCTCCATCACAGCTGTTTCCTATTCTTCCATAATGTTCCACCTGGCCCTCTCTCAATTTTTCTGAACTCCTGTGAAGCTTCCCACATGGTCTGTTTTATTCTGCAAATCTCCCTGCTTTTCCTAGTACTTTTGCTGTTCCCAGCTGCTGTGCTGACCCTCTGAGTCTTCCCAACTTCTCTCAACACTTTCTGAGGCCTCTCTGACCCAGCCAATTGTTCCTGTCTGCTCTCAGGGTCTCTCCTGGTCTTCACCTGCCACGCATGGCTGTTGCCACCTTTTTGCAACTTCTTTCTTAATGAATACAGGTGTTCCAAAGTGCTTGAAATTTGTCACTAGTATTTCTATTTAAATTTTTCTCCTCTGAAGCAAATGTAGACTTACACTGGCCTTGTTAACCATAACATCTAAGACAGTTCAGAGCCAGCTTGGAAAAAATGGTGATTTAGAGACCAGGATGACCAGCAAACTTTCCAAACCAATCCTCTTCATTTCTTTCATGACTCTGGGGGCTGCTGTGGGGAATCAAAGACTGCAGAGACCTATTCCACAATATAGGCAAGATGAAAGTGTGATTCCCAGCTTAACTTTAAACCATGGTGTGGCTGTCACGTATTATGAGTATGTGTAGAAAGGAGGTACAAGCTCTTACAAAAGCAAAGCAGCCTGCTAAAGAATAAAGCTCAGGAAAAAGTCAACAAAAATTTACCAAGAAGGCTGTGGCTTTGTTGGATTTTTACTTTTCCCTGTTTAAAAAAGAAAATGAAAACATTAAGTTTTCTCTAGGTAATATTTATGTGGTTTGAAATTACATAACTTATCGTTGTTCCCATCATTTCACTGATAGTTTTCACGAGGAAGGTGTAGTAAGTGGGTTCTTTATTGTTAGTATATTTGGAATGGTCGTTTCCATCTGAAATAATTCCAAGCCTGTTTGCTAAAAGAATCTACAAAACCCTTTAGTGCAAGTTATGCGTGTGAGTATTCTCTCTGTCTCTTCTCCCCCTTGCCCTTCTTTGTCTCCTCCTTCTCTCTCCATAATCTAATATAGAGAAATGTGGCTGTTGGGAGGGAAATTCTGTCTTGGCTTCTATTCCAAAAATGCTTTCTTTCTTAACTTCTTGATTTTCATTATAGACATTGATGAATGTGCACTGAATATGCTGCTTTGTGACAATGGGCAATGCAGAAATACCCCTGGAAGTTTCACCTGCACCTGTCCAAAAGGATTTGTATACACTCCTGACCTAAAGACATGTGAAGGTAACTGGTAACACTCCATTTCTTCCTGGTTTGATTAATTTGGATTGTTCTCGGATTGTGCCAGAAATACTTTGAACCTTGATAAGGATATAATGTAAACTGAAAAAAAAAAAAAGTAAAGGCATTATAAGGGGGGAAGCAGGGCAATGAGGAGAGACAAGGCCAAAATGAAAGCATTAGATAACCTCTTGGAATAGCCTGTATTAGGTCTGTACTAGCACTGTCCTTATTGACTGCTACCAATAGGGCCATTCTGTGCTAAGGGTGAGAAAAACTTGAGAAGAACCAAGTTCTACAAATCTGTTATCTTGTGTGGAGAACAGAGCCAGACGGCTCCTAGTTTGAACCCTTTCTGATCCACAGACAGGATGTGTATTAGATCATTTAAACAACACAGTCCATCATCAAAAGCACTGCAATAGCTGGGTATCAGTGAAAAATGAGATGCTGTTTCCAAGTGCAATGTTTTAATGTCCTAATGTGTTAGTGTGTCTTTAGGGCATCATTAGTCTGTTGTGAAGAGTCTCATAATAGAAAAACAGAATACCAAGAAAGCTAGTCATGAGAAAAGCATCCACTATTTTTCCTAAGCTAAAAAAGGCCATATGCATTGTTGTTCAAACTTCCTGGCCCTAATGGCAGTGTTTCTCTTCTAGATATTGATGAGTGCGAATCTAACCCCTGTGTTAATGGGGTGTGCAAAAACACACCAGGCTCTTTCGCTTGTGAATGTTCTCCTGAAAGTACTTTGGATACAACCAGAACCATCTGCATAGGTATTTCTTCTTCTTAAGATTTTATTTTGAAAATGTCTAGCAACATACAAGTATTGTACACCAAGTTTAGAAAACATTAAAAAGAACCCAAACCCTTGTGTAGATAAATTTAGTGGGAAATATTACAGAAACAACATTAAGAAAGTCTTTATTCTCAGCATTACTGTGAGTACATAAAGCGTGACTAACACTTGGGAGCATGGTGTGCTTCCATGTCAAATTTGAGATATAATTTTTTTTGGTAACAAATACTAAAATGCTAAGACTACTTCTTCAGGACTATGCTCACCCACTTAATTCCTCTGCAAGAGGGATGGGCAGGTTCTCATTAAGTTCTGTTCTCTGGAAAGGCCAGTTTTCTATTTGAGATGGAGCATGAGTAAGTTTTTTGTACAACTGCTGTAGAAGAGCAGCCATGGACAGTGCTGTGACTCGGATACTTTGTGAACTTTTTTCCATTACCTGTTTTGGAGGGACAATTATTTATAGCTGTTGCTGAGTCACTGAGGAAAACTGTGGAACTATAGCTCTGTCTGACCCTTGGCTATCTTCTGCCACTCCCAGGATAGGAAGATCAGATATCCAGTCTGAGGGATTGAATAGATTAATGGAATACCTAGCAAGGGTTCATATCTACCCTTTTCTTCTGCATGTGCCTCTAATCTGTGTCATAATAAATACAATGACTCAGGTCTTGCATGGTGTTGAGATGTTCCCTGTTAAGGTCAATAAACATAAACTAGGAATTGCAAGGGCTCTGTGCTGGGATGATTTCAGGCTACAGTCCAGCATAGAGAAGGATAAATTAAGAGCTTTTAAAATAAATTCATATCTGATGTGGCAAGTTATAATGAAAGGATGATTCTTTTTCATGGTTAAATACACGTTTGCAAATATACTAATGTATAATGCTAAATGATCTGCATGACAATACACTGGGTTTTTTCCCAAACAGAGACAGTTAAGGGTACCTGTTGGCAGAACATAGTGGATGGAAGATGCGAAATAAATATCAATGGAGCAACTCTGAAGTCCCAGTGCTGTTCCTCGCTGGGTGCTGCCTGGGGAAGCCCATGTACACCATGTGAACGAGGTAACGCTGTTCATTTTCCTCAGGAGCCTAGGATTTTTTCCTATTCTGAGGTTGGTCCAGATTATTGTCATAGAAATTTGGGCACAGGCTAGACACGTAACTTTACTTATTCCATTACCAAGCACTCATTCAGTCTAAAAAAAGAGAAATCTTAATGTTTGAGGGGTAGCAGGTACCTATTGAAGGTTCTAACTCTGGGTCTTATAGTGAAGATTTTACAAGTTTATATTCTGAAGGGAAGGGACCACACCTACAGTCTGTAACTTACAGCATTACTTTACCATGGTTTGTCATAATTAGTGATCTAGAGTTCCTAATGATGTAGCAATAGATGCATATTCCCCAGAGCTCCCAAGAAAATGTTTGCAACAAATAGATCTTTGGTGTAGTAATGGATGGAGGAGAGGGAGTAGCCCTTGTTATTATACTCTGTAGATTAACTGGTGACCTAGAGAATCATACAGTTGATCAAGAAATGGGTTGAGGTCTCCACATATTCACTTGATAATTAGACTGAACTGTGGGATGAGCTGGGAACACAGGGATGAGCTGATGAATGTAGAAATGTGTGTGGCTTGTTATTTCTATATGCTGAAAGCTGCTGTGTTGCTCAAATCTTTAGTTAAATTCATCCTCTGTATATCTTAGCTGAATTCATCCTCATCCATGGTAAATAGGGCTGTAATGTGCTGTGAATAAGTTAAATTAATTAATTGATGTGGATGAAGCAGGAATTGTATAACCACTTCTGAGTCAGCTAGCTAAGACACATGAGAAGCAGAAGAGGATAATGGCTGACAGTCTAAATAGTTTATGTAGTTGCCCCATCTTATCTCTTAATTATCTCAGAAAATACTGAGATACTGTCTAAGCACTCAGACTTCTCATAGCAACAAACTCTAGATAATAGTTCACATGATCAGTTTAGCACAATAAGTTAATGGTGAGTTTTGGACTGTAATGTTCTAAATGTTCACTTTTGTTTGTTTTACAGACCCAATATGTCAGAAGGGATATTCAAGAATAAGAGGAACATTGTGTGAAGGTATTTATTGTTGCCTTAACATAAATCAGAGCTTGAATGAAAAAGTGCCAGTGTTTTGATTTAAGTGGTTAATTTAGCATAGGCGCACACTATGCCAAATTCTTACCTCGTGTAGTTCCATTGACTTCATTGGAGTTATGTCAGAGATGAATTTGGTTTCAGTTTGTTTAACATTCCTACATACTCACAGTTTATCTCAAAGTACACACTTGCAAATATAGTGTCTACCAGTATAAGAAGATGGTTCTCTCTCTTCAAATACTGTTAACTGAATAACCTATTTGGGCAAAATATGCATCTTATGTTAGTTACAAAACATGGCATTATTGATACACAGGTATGACAATCCATTACTGTGCTTTAGAAAAAGAATTTTTAAAGACTATGTTTCACATGAAGGTTAGGTTTGGAGTTTTTTTCCTTATCCATGGCTTTCTTCCATCAACATTATATGAAATCAAACACATTCCAAAGCATAGGTTCATTATGAAAAAAGAAGAAAAAATATATCGGGACACAATTAAACTTTGGTTAAAGAAAAGGTTAAAGTTTTCTTAAATGTGTAGCTTTTTGCTTGGTATGAGATGACTCCATACTATTCTGTGAGAATTGAAGGTCCCACCCAATTTCATCTTCATTTAAATTGATTTGGACCTGTGGAAAAGTACTGTGTATTTCCATAACATGCAGAAGCACAGAGAGTCTCAAACTGCTGTGGGTCATCCTGACTGACAACATCTGACATGACACTGCAGTTAAAATATTTTTTAAAAATTACTCCCATATGTAGCTTCCATAAAGAAACATTGTTTTTTCCCTTAACAAAAACTAAAATAAAAAAAGAGAGGAACACCCTCACACATACTCTTTGCTTTCCAAATGATGACTGAATACCTTGGCACGTCTGTGCTGCAGACCCACTGTACATAACTTATCTGACCTCAGCAACACTTTCTGGAGTGTGTAAGGCCCCACCTATCTCTCTTCACAAGGAAAGTCTTAGAACATTTTCAGCCCTGCTGCGATGGAAAGTTTATCCTTCCAAGATGTAGACATAACTGTTTTCAGCATTTCCTTTACCAGCACTTCGGATTACATCTATTACATACTTTAATCTTTCCCATTTCAATGGGACCTGGATAGCCCCAGATATTTTAGAGTAGTTTCCCCTGCTTCTAACATACTGAAGCCATATTTGGGTTTCAACCAATGTAAGCGTTTTTCAAGACAGGAGAAGATCTCTAGGAAATTTACTGGCAAGTAGGAGACAGAGCAAGGGAGTAATTTTAGTTCACAAAAGGTGATACTCAGTTCTCCAATACACAGCCCATGTAAAATGAGTAATGGACCTTGTGCAAGGGAATAAGCAAACTAAATTGGCAATGATCCTCTAGTTTACGGGTGAGCCCTGGAATTGTCAGTGGGAATATTGCTCACAGGCTGTGAACAGTGTTTCAGTGGTTTCTAATAGTCAGTGGCTTTACTTCCTGTCTTCCAGTTAATATGGGCCATTTACTTATAGCTAATCAAGGGCAGATGCTGCTGATGTCCACCCCAAATTTATCCTCCATCCTGCTCCATGCAGTTTGAGAGTTGCAGAGTCTGTTCACACCAGGAGTTATGTCTGGGGGCCTAGCAGGTCCAGTCTACCCACTTCTTGATTACTCTATACATGAGTGTTCAGCTGTAGATTATCAGATTCATTCTTTTCTCATTTCTTGTTCTTATCCTCTCCTGTCTTAAAAATTGTCATGCTTCATCTTGGGCCATATGTAATGATGGAGGCTTTTTCCTAAAGGCAGTTGTGAAGCATATGCTTTTCACACAGGACCTCACACTTAGATTACTAAACATTTATTTATGCCAAGCTAACACAGTTAATCAAGTTATCATTACCCAAAAGTGCTAAATTTGCAACTTAAATATAGAAATATATACATAATGAACTCTGTGTGCACTCATAAGGAGTTTGTTTTAATCTGTATGTGAAATTATTAATTGCTGACAGGGTCATAGGGCCAGATTATAAATGGTGGTGTAGTTTCAGACATGCAGAGGTGTGCCTGATAAGAGACAAACATTAAAAATACAAAAAAATATAGCATAATTTAATCCTGTTGGAATAATGCATATTCTCATTATGCACTTACCTTTGTTTCTTTGCCCATTTGCTTCAAAATTCTGGCCCACAGTGAGTATGAAATTTGATACAATTTTCAAATGCTCCTCTCATTTTTGTTACTTTTGAGCTTGATTTCAGTATATGTAGGAATGACAAATAGCAACATATATATTTCTGATGTTTTCTGTAATCAATTGGTTCTGATTAACTTGAATATGAACTCCTAAATATTTGGAATTCTGTTGGGCCAATTTTTTTTTTTTTGTCCTAAAAACCGACCATTAGGTTGTTAATATTTTTTCTGATTTGTTCATGTTTAGCATGCTAGTGATTACTTTTATTCACATTTTGTTTGGATGTAGATGTAAATGAATGTGAGGTGTTTCCTGGAGTCTGTACAAATGGTCAGTGTGTCAATACCTTGGGATCGTTTGTTTGCCAGTGCCCCAGTGGAATGACTTTAGATGCTTCTGGACGGACATGTCTTGGTAGGTATTAATTCCATTTACAGGTCTTCTAGGGAAGAGCAAATCTATGTGATGAGCAATGTTTGCCCTGCATGTTTTCTTACAAGTAAGGAAAATTATTTTTGTCAGCTATAAGTAATTTTCAAATGAACTAAATCAGGGACATGAACTTAGTTCAGCTGGAATACAAACAGATTTCAGTGGTAGCAGCTAAAGCCCATCACCATTTGCTAGCTGGTGAATAGCATTTATTTAGTTCCAGATTGTTCATCTCACAAATCCCTGTAGTCCATCTGTGCGCTCTTCATCCACAAAGCCAGTGAAATCAGCAAGATTGGAAGGGATAATGGGTAACATTGTGGGCTGGGACTTGGGTGTCTGAGGAGGGATGCGGTGCTCCTGACTACACCATATACCTTAAGGGAGGGTGGAACACAATATCATAGTTTTGCATGCTGTCCACCCAAAGCATCTTTATCCCTTTATGATAGTAAACGTCTAAAATTTGTCTCAGAACAAGGCATAGCTTGCAGTAATCAAAAGGCCTTATAGAGGTTGAGTAAGATGGAATATTTAAAATCCCCTTCTGATCCAAAATTAACTTCATATTGAGCACCGTTATTCAGAATGGTGCTTTGAATTTACCTTAAGCTCTGGAAAAGAGTTCTGCGGTGAACTAAATTTTCTCTTTCTCTCTCAACATATTGTTCAATTGCCCAACAGACATTCGCTTGGAGAGTTGCTACCTGCAGCATGAAGATGAACAGTGCACCTCACAAATACCAGGCCGACACCGAATGGATGCTTGCTGCTGTTCAGTGGGGGCAGCATGGGGCTTTGAGTGTGAGGAGTGTCCTCTGAAGGGGTCACCTGAATTTGAAGCTCTTTGTCCAAGAGGATCTGGGTTCTCTACAAAGATAGAGATAACTGGGAAGCCTTTCTCGAAAGGTATGTGATCTGTTTGTGGTTCGTTGCCAGCAAATCCTGCTGCCTTTTCCTTTCACTCTTCCCTGAGGCAATTCCTGTGGGTTTGAAGATTTCAGTGAGAGTCAGGCACTTCACCCACCTTAAGGCGCATTCGAAAATCCAGTTAGATTTTAATGGAAATTAAAGCCAGAGTAGAACACATGATAATTTATTCTGTGTCACACACCATTAAATACCATATAATACTGCAGCCTCAAAACACTAAATTTGTGTGTCTACTGGAGAGGTTAAATTGTGCCTGACTTTGCCTCTTGTGTGGCACCTAATGGCACCTCTGACTGATGGAATAACTTTGAAAACCTGGCACCTCAAAGTACAAGAATTGGAACAAACTGAGCAGTTAGCTTTGGATGTTTTGAAAGATCAATCCTTTTTACCTGTGCAGAGTGTAGTTACTTCAGTTCCACTGTGGAGCAAGAGAGGGAAGGTGAATAATTTTGGTAACTTCTTGTGGAGTTATATGGAGAAGTAAGAAAAATTATTTCCAGGATGATAGCTCAGATAAGCAGAATATAATTTACTGTAAACCAAGCCTTGTTGTGACTGTTGTTGCTAAACTTCCAGCGTTAAATGGGAATCACAGTGACACCCTAATATCATATGTTGAAAGCTGTTTTACCAGGGTTACCACTGGGGTTAAGCTGGACAATGTCAGAAGCACAAATGGGTGTGAATATGCTTATAGAGAAAGCCAGTTAGTTACCCAAAAAATAAACATACTGAAGTTTGAAAGGAGGGGGAAATATGTATGAATGACAATTGCTCTTGTTAGTTTCAGCCTTAGTTTTATAAACAGTTACTAAGCCATTAATTATCCATAAAGAGAAGTAACATGTGATTTTATTTGTGCTTGTTATGTTTTCTGTGACTCATGGAAGTCTCATTTTTTTTCTCAGAAACCAGAAGACAGAGTGGGTCTTTTGGAAACTCCCTTTGCCCTTGTAGGTTTGATCTTCTGTCCACTGACATCTTACTGTTGACTTCAGTGACCTGCAGATCAGATCCTCCAGGACAAAGGGGAGATTAATAACATTTTATGGCAGAAAAGTGCTCTTGGCAGTTCCAGTGCAGAGCGTCTGCATTGTTGGTTAGGGGGAAGTCACTATCAGTTAATGTAGTGTGGTCTACAGTTTCCCCAAAAGGGAAGGGGTCATTGTCATGAGAAAGAATGAACTCTGAAGTTGGCATGGTTCTTTTGTGCACTGTTTTTGCATGAAGTGATAACATGATATGTCCTTGCCATTTCATTTTTAGATATCAACGAATGTAAAATGTTCCCCAGTCTCTGTACCCACGGAAAATGCAGAAATACCATTGGCAGCTTCAAGTGTAGATGTGACAGTGGGTTTGCCCTTGATTCTGAAGAGAGGAATTGCACAGGTAAACTGCATTGATGTATCTCTTACACCTTTGATTTGAAAAGGAGAAACTAAACTGCTTTAAAAATACTGTGAATGTGTTTTGTGTTACAGATATTGATGAATGCCGCATTTCTCCTGATCTTTGTGGCCAAGGCATCTGTGTCAATACTCCTGGAGACTTTGAATGTGAATGCTTTGAAGGCTATGAAAGTGGATTTATGATGATGAAAAACTGCATGGGTATGTTTTTTATAGACCATAGATCTGCAATAGTGTGCTGTGTGCTAGTATGGTCTGCATGGTTTATTTTTTTATTTCATATTTTTTGTAAGGTTTGATTGCATCTGGATTTAGGTCCCTCATCAATGAGGTCCCTCTCATTTTGTGAGTCTTATTAAAGCTCACTTGAACTTGATTTCCACCCCAAATGTGAATTCACTGCTTCTGCAGGATGCCAAAGCATAAATGAGCAAAGATCAGGAATTTAGGATGTTAAATTTATCCTTGCAATCCCTATTTTACTACATGGGACACCATCCTGAACTTTGAAGTTACAGTAGATTAAAATTTAGAAGAAACCTTATTTTATTTTATTTTATTTTATTTTATTTTATTTTATTTTATTTTATTTTATTTTATTTTATTAACTGCACTGTGGTGAAAGGGGTGACTAAGGAAGTGCTGTGATGGGTAGTAGGCTATGGGGAGGGACTTGCTGCTGTGGCAGTGCTGGCCCCTGCAGTGATGTGCCTTCTCTTCTCCCCACAGACATTGATGAGTGTCAGCGCAACCCCCTTCTCTGCCGAGGAGGCACCTGCATCAACACAGAGGGGAGTTTTAGGTGTGATTGTCCTCCAGGCCATCAGATATCACCAAATATCTCTGCTTGTATAGGTGAGACATGCAGGCAAAATCAATACTGTGCTTTTTGTATGGCTCTTGTGCTGCGCATGCGTTTACATTTGCTTCAGTATCATTTTCATTCAGACCTAAACCCTATTCCTCTTTTTCTGTTGCAACAGACATTAATGAATGTGAATTAAGCACCAACCTGTGCCGAAACGGACGTTGTGTCAACCTGATTGGAAAGTATCAGTGTGCTTGCAACCCTGGGTATCAGTCAACACCTGACAAGTTATACTGTGTCGGTAAGGACAAAATCTACATGGGATCTCTAGTGAATAGGGAAGATATACCACAAATAATTGTTTCATTTTTAGTAGTTATACAAAGACATTTTTAACTGTGATTCAAAAATCTAGCAGAGTCTGTCAAAAATAGTATGCAAAAACCCCTAAATTCACACCCATTGCAAGAAATGATTTAAATCATGGCAGTGCTGCAGCTAACTAATAGCCTATTTTCTCTAGTAAATGAGTCATGATGCATAAAATAGCACATTATTTTAAGCGGCCCAAGACTTCAGACTTTGATCGTTAAGGGGGAATACCTTGTTAAATCTTGAGTTCTATATTTGATTAAAACTCAGCATTCCTGACAGACCATGGAGCAGACTCATGTGGTTCAGTTGAAATTTTCCTAATTAGTTCCGCAGTTGTCTCAAATATAGGTCCTTTCAAGTGTTTCCTCAAAGATGTATTTTGTTAATGACATTTAGCTTAAATCATGTCTCGTGCACTCCTTCACATGCGTACATTTTATTGTGCCACAGAAAAACATGTAAAATTCACTGGCTTTAATTCTGCCTAGTAGATATTTTTTTCCCTTGCTCCTTACAAATACTTTGTTGTTTTCATGGTACTGTGGTAACCCAACAGTGGTATTTTTATATGTAGAAAAAGAACTGCGGAAGTATTTCTTTGCAGTCAGCTAACACCATCTCTTTCCCTCGCTGGTTTGCCTAACGTCCATCCCAATACCTATATTTGCAAACACTTGAATGTTCATGGAGCATGCAAATGTTGAGCGTACATTCTGGATTGATGCTGTTCTGGAAAGCTGACTGTTGTGGTTTAAGCGCAGCTGGTAACTCAGCACCATGCAGCCATTCACTCACCCCTCCAGTTTCCGCCCCCCATCCAGGTGGGATGGGGAGGAGAATCAAAAGAATGTAAATCCCACAGGTTGAGATAAGAACAATAAAAAAATTTAATAACTAAAATAAACTATAGTGATAATAGAAAGAATACCAATAATAAAGATAATAGGAAACAACAAGAGAAGAAATGAAAGCTTGAAGTGATGCACAATATAATTGCTCACCACCCACTGACTGATACCCGGCCCAATCTGATCAGTGATCAGTCCCTTCTGGGTGACTCCATCCAGTTTCTATACTGGGCATGATGTGCTGTGGTATGGAATATGCCTTTGGCTACTTTGGGTCAGGTGTCCTCTCTCTGCTTCCTCCCTGCTTCTTGTGCCCCTCCTCACTTGGCAGAGCATGAGACTGAAAAATCCTTGTTCAGGGTAAGCATTACTTAGCATTACTAAAACATCAGTGTGTTATCATCACTGTTCAGAAACTAAGGATGAAACACAGCACTGCAGTAGCCACTAGGAAGAAAAATAATTGTTACAGCTGAAACCAGGACACTGACTCAAAAGTGTGTACTTGAAACATGCTTTAAAATAGAAGGTATTGTGGGTTTTAATTGTAATTTTCTCCTTTTTAGATATTGATGAGTGCAGCATAATGAATGGTGGCTGTGAGAACTTCTGTACAAACTCGGAAGGCAGCTATGAATGTAGCTGCAAACAAGGCTTTGCACTTATGCCAGACCACAGGACATGCACTGGTAAGGGAGATTTTGGGAACTTTTTCATCGGAAGGGTTTATTTCAGTAGTTTAAAAATGGACCTTCTTTTTAAGATTAAAGCTTTTATAACAAATACACTGTAAAAACAAAGAAACAAAAAATCCCCAAACAAACAGCAGTTAGTGCATGGCAAGTGAAGTTCTTTTCCTAAAGTAAACATCTCCAAAGTACCAGAAATGAACAACTGCAGACTGAATTGTTTTGAAGGTGATTGATTCTTCATAATTGCAGAAAGTTTATAGGTTGATTCCGAGTTTCATAATGAAAAGCTGTAATTTTTTTTCAATAGGAGATAAATTTTCTCCCTTAAAGTATTGCATTGAATCAAAAATCCAAAATGTGTTGAAGTCAATGGAAAGAATCATCATAAACAGAAGCCAAAATACTCGTCTGCATGTGTGCTGCTGTATGGTTATATTGGAGAGAGAATAGACAAATGCTAGAAAAGGAGCTGATTGCCCTGTTCTGTGGTTGTGTGGTATCTGCTCTTAAGCAAGCTAGAAAATTCCTGTTTATAATTCTTTGTTTTGTCAAATGTAAGTATGCTGCGTTACCTCAAAACTGACTTTCAGACAAACTGAAATTTGAATAGCACGAATCTTTCTTAGGAAACAGCTAAGAAAACTTTAGAAATATGAGAAAATTTTCAGAGCTCTGTAACGGGTATTCTCCTTTGGGAGTCTGGGAGTCATAATCCCAGTAAGTGAATTGTACTTGGTGATTTCCACATAGGTTACTGGAAAGATAATTCTACCCTACTCTTTGATTTCTTGCTGTACAACCACTGGCCCACTGAGGCATGGGAACGTTTGCCAGCAATTTGCCAATTCCATCCAAGAGCTCGTTGAAGAGCGTGAGAAATGTAAGAGGGTTAATCTCTTGGAATAGAGCTGCCTTTATAGTTGGACAAATGGAGAGTTTTCTATACCAAATTAATAGAGAGAGCTCATATTTAGAATTTGTAAATATTTATAGACCTGAACAGGTTTGAATATTCAAAATCCACATGCTGAAATTTTGTCTCTGCCCAAACTGAGTGAAAACAGGAAAAAATTGTATTTTGTGGCATTTTCTACTCATTTCACTGAGTATCTGGTTTTACTGTGTTAGATGTTTGTGCATGGTACAGGATACAGTAGCACTGTGACCTGAGTAAGTGAAACACCTATTTTTCAGTTGTGTGAACATGTCTTTTATCTTTAGCATCACACAGAGCTGGAACCCATTACAAAATATATTTCTTGATAATTGAACTGATAAGAATGCCGTTCAGGTCAGTTGTAGGTCAGGTTTGAATTGGTGAGGTTATGCATAAATAATCTGCTCAATTAGGAGAAACAACAGGTTCTTTGTCAGCTGATTTTCCCCCAACTGTGAAATCAGTACAGTGGCAGGTTAGTAAATAAAGTTCTTTATTTCTGTCATTATTATCCCCATTTCTAGAGCTTTCTTTTGCATGTTAATTCAAATTCTCTTCCAAGTTAACATCTTCAGGGTAGTGTCCATGCCAGCATTATTTGTTTGTTAAGATCAACAGGGACTGGTCAGCCTTTTTCCTTTCAGAAATTGTGTTGTCCACGCAAGCATTAGCTGCTAGAAATACAGAAGAATGATGAACACAGTATTTTGAATTAAAGTGAGTTTATCTTCTGCAGCTGCATAATTACTGCAATCCACAGCAGACCAGCCTGATAATGAGTTACACTCTTTCTCTTGGAGAGGGTTCCTGAATCTTGTCCTTTTTGTGCTGCTTTTTTTCCCATGATATCACTAGGCAGAGTTTCTGATTCTTGATCCTGCTGGTCCATGCTGGTGCTGACACAGGTCAGTTCTAGGGAGTTTTAGAAGCAACACTAATAGAACCCCAGGGACTCTGAAAAAAATTTCAGATCTTGGCATGGCTGCATTAATATTATAAAGTATCTGCTTCTGCAGCTTGACCCCAATTAGTGATGGCTAATTTCATGAGCTGAGAAAACAACTTTCATGCTAGAGGATAGAACTATATAGCTGGCTGGGCTAGTCAGTTGAAATGCTAAAAAAATCCCCATAAAAAGTCTCAGTGAAATATTATTCCCATCATGAGTTTAACTCTGTGTTTCCGCTCTGTCACACCTGGATACCTGTGGAGGTATTCTACATGTATGATGACTCTTTTAAGCTCTGTAAAGTCTGACATTTTTGTCACTGAATTTGAGTTCAGAACTTCCATTGACTTCAACAATGATGGATTGTATCCAAAAATTTCCAATTGTGTGTGACCATGTGGTTTTCTGTTATGTTGTTGGGCTTTTTTTTTATGTCAATGACTTTTTTACCTACAAAGTCGATTCCTGTCCCAGGGGAATGTTTGCCACTGACTTCAGCTGGAGATGAGGAGCTCACTCTTCAGGTCAATTCTGCAATGTACCATTCAGTTATTTGCAAGGATTCAGTCTTCATTGTACTTACCTGAGCATTAAAATGCTTGCTTGCCATGATTATGGTTAGTTGCATTGAATAAAGTTAGCATATTTTAATCTGATTTTTACCTGTAGATATTGATGAGTGTGAAGACAATCCTAACATCTGTGATGGAGGCCAGTGTACAAACATCCCAGGAGAATACAGGTGTCTTTGCTATGATGGATTCATGGCATCTGAAGACATGAAGACTTGCATAGGTGAGTGAAAGTACATGTATTCCAAACTGCATTTACTAGGGAAAAATTATTAAGGCACTATTTCTAAATAGGCAGACAGTGATATTTTAAGAGTATTGCACTTATGCCCTTATTTTGGCCACCTGACCATAGAACCAGCCCCATTGCACAAGCTTTGTTTATCAAATGCCAATGTAATCTCTGTATATTCCTACAGATTGGGATGTAAACATGATGATCTGTAGTATTGTATCTTTGGGTCTTCTTCCAGTGAGGTTTTTATGCAGCTCAGCTGAAAGAGTGCTTTCAGAAAGAAAGTGTTTGCAGAAAGGCAGATCATGCCATGGAAATATTAATATATGTATGTTGATACAGATACGGTAACATAGCTCTGTTAAACCAGATCTCAAAATGTATGCTAGGTATGCAGTAACTTACCTAAGCAATTTTCTCTTTGCATATGTAAACCCAGTTTTATATCAGAACATTATAGCTCAAGAGATTTCCTCGGCTATTTTTTAATATTTTGTTTAATGAATCTTAAGTAATGTTTTTTTTTAGATGTTAATGAGTGTGATCTGCATCCAAACATCTGTCTGAGTGGAACCTGTGAAAATACGAAGGGCTCATTTATCTGTCATTGTGATATGGGATATTCAGGCAAGAAAGGCACAACTGGTTGCACAGGTATGTTTTTAATTAGTAACTTTTAGTTAAACTTCTGAGTCTGCATGCTTTTTATTTTTCCTCCAGTGTTCAAAAGCCCCTCTCACTGCGCTGCTTTCCAATTAGTTGTGCTAAATATTGTATCTCCTATCCAAATTTGCTGAGCTTGCTTTCTGCTGAACTTCAGTGGCTTAGGCTTATTACCGTACTGTTGTTGGTTTAAAAGAACAGAAAATGCTATTGCTATAACTTGACAGGCTCCTGAGGACCTCAGTGCATTTGGATTAGTTAATTGTACACTACGCATACAAATAACAAGTATCTGTTCCAAGCATTATTTTGGCAAACACAAATGGCTTGAAATAGATGCTAAAATATATTTTCAGTTTTTGCAAAGTGGCAACAATACAGATACTCAAACATATTATATCAGCAAATTCAGAATTTGCATTATTTCATTTATTGCCAGCAAACAGAAATGAGATTCAAATATACAGGCTCTGAGGGCATGATATTAATAATCCTCGTGCAGGTTTCTCTAGCCAAGGTGTTGAGAGTCTGAGGCTTTGCCCAAATATGAAGGCAAACATATGCTTAATATAATTTTTAGTGTAGACTTAGAGTAAACATTTTTCTGGCAATGTCTTTGAGACAAAGTTTTATTCCTAGTCTGTCCTTATTGTAGAGTTAATAATATACTTCAGTAAGTGCCCCAAATACATGAAGCTGTTTTTTTACAGCTCTCGTAGAACAGTCTGAGAGCTGGAGTTGTACTTTGCATATTGGACCGTGGACGAATATTTGTGCATTAGTAACAGCTGCCTTTGACTTACATATGAACTGATCTAAATCCAAGAAATCCCTAATTGTACCCTGTAGACCAACATTTCAACGTTCTTTGTTTCTGTGCTAAATTATGTGAAGATCTTCAGTACTCTAGACCTGAAAACCCTTGTGCTGATCAGTTACACATGGGGCAGCTAAGGAGCAGTCAAGGAAAATGAAGCAACTAGTAGAAGGCAAAAGACAGAGAACATTAATGGAGGTAGGGAAGAAATCTGAGATATAGCTTCTGGGGAAGTGCCTGGAAAGAGCTGCCCTTTTGGCATCATGTAATGCAGAGTAGTGGCAAATGTCCTAAGCAATACTCTTTTGTTAAAGGAGAGACAAGGAAATCCCTCTCTCTTGGTCCCAGCCAAGCCCAGTGTCCATCCCATGTGGGCTTTTCCCACCACCTCACATCTTTACTTCAGCCCCATCCTCTGTTGCTTTTGGCTTTATGCTGGTGTCACGGGGAGGATGGCACTCCCCAGGAAAACCACCAGGATACCTTAATTAAAACAGGTGCTGTAGAGGGCTCAGGAATGTGAAAGAGGTGAGGGGTTTAACACAAACATATGAATTATCAGTTTTGCTGATGCAGCTCAGATGGGATCACATACTCAGATCACCAAAATCTTTCTTATTTAAATAAGAAAAGAGAGGAAGCAGAGCAGGAACTTTCTGTGCCGGTCTCATGCTGAAGAAACTCTGTAGATATGGGTCCCATTGTGACTACACTGTGCAGATTCTTGCATTCTGGTTTTTAAAGGGTGTGACTTACTGGTGGAGGCTTTTGAATTCCCCACCAAATATTTGCACAGTGTTAGAGCAGCGCTGAAGTTCCCATGCTCGGGTATTACAGACCAGGAGAGCATCCTTCAGGACTTCTTGAGGGACTTTGCCAACAGCATCTTGACCCCAGGATTCAATTCCTGTCTTAAAGACTGATCAGAATCATCCACAGTTTTTAGGAACTCCCAAGGAAAAAAAAATTACAAAAATGTGTACAATGCTTTCAATGGGAGGTTCTCTGTTTCATGAGAACAACTAAATAACGTCCTCCGGGTTCCATTACAGTTTTGTCTAAATATTTCAGCTCCCTTGTCATTACTGATTGTTTCCATTTTAACAAATAAACATGGTTTTTCCCCAATCATTCGACAGTACTCAGATTCCACCCACTGACTTACATTCCCATCCCACACAGATGTTAGTTCCCTTCTTGATTCTCGGTAAGAATGTGGACAGATTTTAACAAAAATATAATTTTTAAAAAATGATGCAAAACCATATGTTGCAGATGCAGGTTTCCTAGACAGTGTGCTACGAATGGTTTCATTTCCATGAGCAAGGCATGCTGTGGCAAGACTGACTTAGAGCAGTTCCATTGAGATTTTTCTAGGCAGGCAGTGGTACATAGCCACTAGAGAGAAGACTGCAAATCTTCCCAGTTCCAGATTGCCCAGCTTTAGGATAAGTATCTCTGCTTTTGCTGTCAATAAAATATACACGTACTTGTGCAGAGATGAAATCCTGTATTGGCACTTGCATTTTTATTTAGTGATTCACCACCACTCTGGAGTATTGCATGTAAATTTGTAATATTTTGCTGTTGATGTAAAGCCTTAGATTTACTTGCTCTGGTATTTTCACAGAGGATGAAGATCTTCTCTGACGCTGTCCTACCCATCCTTGCCAGTTACAGCTGTATGTGCAGACCTGCTCTTTGCTGCTGTTGGAGCTGTGCTTTCACTGGCTTAGGGCACTTTTCACAATGTCAAACTGAACAAGAAGGACTTGGGGACTGAAGTTTCCCATGATGATTCTCAGATCAAAAATAAATGTGCTTGAAAAGTCAGCTGGATTTCTGCACAGCAGGCTGAGGGAGTTGGAGGGCTGAGTCTGGGCTCTGACTCTGCGAGGGCAGTGCTGCTGCTGTTTGGAGAAAGACTAGTGGAAGATGTTCAGCTGCAGCCTTGGTGTGGGGTGAGAGGTTAGAGTTTGATCTTGAACATTACTGTCATCAAGTAATGATGATGATAGTCGATAAAGGAGGAGTGAGTACACACTGCAGGCTTGCATGGCTGACAATAACATAGTTATAAGGAGGAGACCTGACAAGGTGAAAGGAAGAGGTGAGCCCTGTCATTTGCCCTCAGCAGTAAGTCTGTAACGTTTTGTGGCTTGTATAATGTGCTTGCCTCTCTCCTCTGCCTTTTGGTTTCTGGCCATTAATAACACATTGTGTTCCAGTCTTGATGGCACAAGAGAGTTCTGGTATCAGTGAAACAAATACATTTCCCCTTGTGAATATGGGAGCTGGCTGTGTCAGGCCAAATACCAGAAGATAATAATATTAAGATGCTGCCCGCCAAATGGGGTATTACAGAAGGAGTGTATTGTGAGTAGGCGCCTGTCCAGCAATAACATGCTGCGCCCCAGTGTGCTGATGATGTAAGGAGGGATAGCAGGCAACAACAGAATGGCCCCATGTGAAACTCCAAGAGATGCTTACAGTGCAGTATACTGAATAAAATCCAACAGTGATTCCAAGGAAGAAAACAATTTTACAGGTTTAGACATCACAATAGGGTAATTCTCTCATATATTTCTGTACTTGTGTGAGTGCTAAGTTGAAATTCAGAGCTTTCTCCCTCTGGAAAGCCTTCCCTTTTACCTGCCTGATTACATGGGCAGCAACCCAGGAGGAGGAAATGCCTTGTGACTTCCACCAGACGACTAGCCCTGTGAGAATTGGGCCCAGGCTTGAAATACCAGTGAAACGTCAGTGTGATAAAATGCACAAATATGCAGAGAGGGCCAAAAAAAATTAAAGTCAGAAAATGCTTAAGGGATTTGCATAATTCGTGACAAAACTACTGATTTATAGGCAGAGTCTGAATTAAATTGACACTTTGCTGAGGATCCTTATAGACTACTGAAGCCCAAATGAAATCCTCAGAAAATATAAATCGTACATAGAGTACCCTGAGGATTTCATGCTTCGTGATGAACATGAATTTTCATGGGTTAATCTTCACTCTCATTCGTTCAAATGCAGAAGAATGACTTGGGTGTTTCCAGAGTATAGGTGAGAATGCAGCAATTTATCCCCATGCTGCTCTCTGACTGAGTTTAATGATCCACTTCAAGACTGCGTAGGGATGTGCTGTGCAGATACTGGCTAGCCATTTCTTTCCTTTGGTTGCCATGTTTGCAAACACAGTGCCAACATGACAGGTATATGTGACGTGTATTTTTGCTGCACATCCACAGCCCCAAAAATTTGTGCCTCTGTCATTAATGGGAGAGATGCTTTAGGCCAAAGGCTTGAGGAAGAAAACATTTGTCAAGAGAACTGAAGGAGCCAACAAAATAGGGTGACTGACAGGTTTTTTTCCCCAGAGTGCTTGGGATTATTATGATGTCAGATCTGCATATTATTTATCATGCGTATTCTCATCTGTTGTAGGCAGACAACTCCCTTAGTATTAATGGGAGTTGTGCAATTACAAAGCTGAGAACATGTGTGCAGCAGGACCGGGGCACAATGGGACTGCTGAGGATGCAGTGTCAGTCTCTCATTGGAATGTCTTTATTTTCCTTGGCTTGTCACAGCCTCATACTGGAGGCAGAAGGAGAATGCTGATATAAATCAGTGACTCACTCCTTTACTCTTCAGTGAAAATCCCCCTGAAGTCAATAGGAATAGGCCATCGTTGTGTGAAGCCCTGTGTCCTCCTGCGTGCTTTTCAGGTCATGATACCTTTACTCAGACCGAGTAACGCCTTTGTCTTCAAGCAATTATATAGAAATAGTTGGAGTGTTTGAAGAGTGTAGTACTGTTTGTACTGCCATGTACAGACAGCACAATCTGGACTCTTGCTTTTATTAAAGATATTTATATTGAGTTAATTTTTTCCCCTACAGAGCTCAACTTCTCCTTTCTGTTTCATTCTGTGAAGCCATAATTCAACACTTATGGCAGCATAAATCCATATTAAGCTCCAGTATAAGCAGGCATAAATTCCATTGATTTTACTGCCCCGTTTACACAGGACCGTGTTTGGTCTGAGATCTCTTTTGCCTTGGAAATAATTGCAATGCAATAAATTTAGGCTTATAACTCAGCTGTGCAATGAAAGGAGAGTATAGGAATTATAGCAAAATAACATCTAAGTTAAACACAGATAGCTTTGAAAATAAGTAAAATCTGGGATGAAGCCAGTGATGGTATTTTATATGCCTCAATCAGCTTTCATTTAAGTATCTGAAAAACTTGCCATGCATCAATGAAAAAAGCTCTCTGGTGTCCCTGTAGAGGTAGATGGTATTAGAATATATACGTTGCATTCCCTATTTGATCTTTACCCAGTCAGAAAGCATTTAAATCTATTGATTTTTTTGTGAAAAGCTGAAGAGGATTTCAGGATTTTGTTCAAAGAAAGTGGAATAACAGTTCAGTGGATGATCTCTGAGAAAGTTGATCCCATTATAAATACCCATGTTTTTGGATATGGATTTGTGCTTGGAAATTTCATCCTGCAGAAGATTCCAAGCTTTTTACTGTGTGTGTGTGAAATAGCTGTGGGGGAACGAATGCTGCTATTGCACTGAGAGATGTTAGTGGAGCTCTCAGGAGCAAAGTGTTAGTGGGTCAGTGTGAGCTGGGATGGGTTGGAATCCACAGTCACTTTGTGTAGAGTTGAGAATTTGGGTTTGATTGCCTGAAACTGGAGCCTGAGCATGACTTCACTGTGGTGTAGCTGTTGCATGCAAGTTTCTGTTTGTGTTTGCTGGTGGTTTCAAAAAAAAAACCTTGGCAGCAGTCTCTCCACTGATGATGTTTTTTGTGGTGTTTCGTTGTGCTCTGCAGGGTATAAGGAAGCATGTGATTGTTTGTACGTTTCAAAGCATCAAATAATCAAATACAGTGCAATCTTAATGTTAACAGTGGTTTTGCAGTTTGGGGATAAAATCACGTAAAGGTTAAGATATAGAGTGTTTGCCTCAGCTTTTCTATGTCAATGTATACTGTAGCTGGCCTCTTGAAATTCCATCTAGTCTTTCCCTTCAGTCCAAGCCAAAATGAGTTGGTTTTTTTCTGATTTTTGATAGACACTAGTTTCCTGTTTAGGGTGATGTTATCTTTGTATGAGTTTTTGCAAATGCTAAAGGCAAATATGCTCTGAGATTATCTGCTTCTGATCCTTTTTTCAAGTTTTAAAAAGTAAGTGTCCATTTACATGTTTTCAAGCTTGTTGGTGCAGTCAACATTCATAAATAGTAGATTCCAGCTGCCAGATTTAGATCTCTATCTAGACATCAGCATTCAGATCATGGGAATACTCATGTCTGGGGTTTTGATTCAGAGCAATGCCTCATTTAGAAAGAAAACCAGAAAAATAAGATTCTGATGCAATTCCACTATACAGACTTTAAAAAAAACCCACCACCACAAAACAAAACAAGAAATCCCAACCCAGCAAGCACAAAACCAACCAACGAAAAAATCCCAAAACCCAAACCAACAGGGGGTTTGGGTAATTTCTTGAGTTTTTTATTGTAAGATGACAGATGGATGTTGTCTGCTTCTCAGAGTCACATGTAGCCTTTGTGAAAAGACAAAATATATGTACAGGGCATGGAGAAAGGACTCTGAGCCTTTTGTCTGAAGAAGGGAGGACAGAAAAACCTAAGAAAGAGTTATGAAAGATACGGTTAAGATGGACCTGAACTCTTTCTTCTATGGCTCCACTTTCTTGCCATCTTTAAACAGCTAATTGTTTTTTAGGTGCAATGGTATGGAAGCTGGAATCTGTGGTTTTGGGGCTGAGAACCCCAAAGGTTGTTACTTGTTTAATGGCTGATGCCTTTTCTTAATCATCTTCTCAAGAAGGGTCTGAGCTGGGTTTTCATCTGTGGAATCATGCAGAGTTTGTGAGCCCGTTTTCCCTTTCCATAGCTGTTCTAGAAAATTAGATGTTCCAGCTTACTACAACAGCAAAGGCACCTGGAAGGGCTGAAAAAGATGGTATAAATATTATGTGGTTTGATGTGAATTCTAGATAATTTATATCCTGCACAGAAGTAAAGCACAGTTAGAAAGAGTGTGGTTGCAGAAAACACTGTGAAATCCACAGCTCAGATGTCTAAGAAAATTCCAGCCAGTTTTGTTTTAGTTACCAGTATAATTTCTGAAAACTTTGTCTTCGAGTTTATACATTCTTCAAGTGCTTATATGGGACATTAATACTGTTTTGTGACAAGGAAGAATGGAGTTCAGGTTGGAGGATTTTTGTCTATACATTTTGACATTGCTAGAGAATGCCCAAGAATGAAAACAAGGTGAAAATAGCAAGTACTGAAATAGAATATGCTGGCACGAATTCATATGTTGAAGTTTAGATGACTTGCTGCCTGGTGTCTCCAAGGATGCTGACTTTTCTCCACTCTATAAGGTTTCCTGAGTTCTTAATAAACTGCGTACCTGATGAACTTTGTGTTCATCAGCCGTCACATTAAATACAATGGTACAGCTCCATCCTCCACCTTCCACACAGTCTCTGGCAAAACAGAACCTGGCTTTGTTCAATACCTAGAGATAATCCAAGCAGAAGTTTGCAGGTGATGCTGAGCCAAGTCACTCTCTGTGGACTCCAGGATGGGCAGATGGGAAAGCTGTCTTCTTTCCTTCAGTCATGTTAAAGTATGGTCAAGATGCAAGCAAGTACATTGTAATGGTATCTTTCTATTGTCAGAGGAGCACAGGTCTTCACACCACTTATTCATCAAATCTGAGCCACAACCTATTGCAAAGCTGCTTGACAAACATATCCCAGGATGCTGAACACCTGCAGTGGTAATCTTTATGAATGCTAATCCTCTTATTCCCAAAGGCTGTGGCCTCACATTCTTTCTGAGCTCACCGGTTAGAAAAAGAAGGAAAACCTGAGTTACTCTTTTTTCTCCTTGAATATAAAAGTTACCAGGCTTTGGAATGAACTGCAGAAGTACTGCTTTATATGCCCATCAGAAAAATAGATAGTAGGGCAGGACATGTTTGAAATATGCTACATGCTTCTTTGCTTTTTATTGCTGTGATTTTCTCTTCTGCTTCATTTTTAAATGTCATGTTCTAAAGAAATGCAGACTTGCTTTCATGTTTGCACTGTCTTTCTTGGGAAATTCCAGTATCAGATGGATATGAGAAAGTTTGATCCATGAGCTCTTCAAACATCTTTCTGTTTTTACAGATATCAATGAGTGTGAAATTGGAGCCCATAACTGCGATAGACATGCCATATGTACAAATACAGCAGGAAGCTTCAAATGTAGCTGCAGCCCTGGCTGGATTGGAAATGGCATCAAGTGCACAGGTGAGAGTCATACACATTTGTATTTATTTGTAAGGTCAGACCAAGACTGGGTCCTACAAATTCTGAAAAAAAAACGATACCACACCTAGGAATTGAGGAGGCAAATGGTTATGAAGATTGTTAATGTTGATTTGACATGATCTGTTGGAGGACAAGTTCTCTGCCATGGTAACTGTGAAATCAGCATTATCTCATGTTTGGCATATGAGTTGGTGAAACAGACTGGATCAAGGAGGGAGGCACTGTGTCTTTGAGGGCAGCTGATGGGAGACAATGAGAGGTCTCCTGGTGCTCCCCATGGAAACAAGATACAGGTCTTAGTTTTGAGTGTGCCCTGCAGCTTCCTCATTCACAGTTACCTTGTTGGGCTGCGAATAAGCTGTGCCCACTTTTCCACTCAGGTGACCCTATATATGTGTGGGTTTTATTATGAAAGATTATTTAAAGTAGACCACCTGTGAGCCATATGCTAGTTAAAGTTTGTGTTCATTATGTGTTTTTTTTAACTAATGCTTTTTTTTTCTTTTTAAATTTTATTATTTTAAAGATCTGGATGAGTGCTCCAATGGAACCCACATGTGCAGCCCACATGCTGACTGCAAGAATACAATGGGCTCTTACCGCTGTCTGTGTAAAGAAGGTTATACTGGGGATGGCTTCACTTGTACAGGTAAGTTTTCTTAGGAACATTGGATGACCTCTGGTGGTCCCTTGCAACCTAGGTTAGTCTACAGTTCAATACACGAAAACAGCTTTTAAGCATCTGAAATTATTCACTTAATGTGTCATCTTCCATTATCTTCTACTTCATCTAAGTTGCCACAAGTTGAAAGAGATACTGTGTATTATACCTAGCGTAAAGCCGTTACTTTTTTCAGTTGATAAAGTGCAAGTTGTCCCTGAGCTTCTCCTCTAGTTGGAGTCATATAATTGGCTACTTAGTAATCAATCTATTGGCTACCCACCTTAATATTTAAATAATAGGGCACATGCATTAAAATTGCTTCGTGAAACCGCCTAAAAATGTTTGTTCTTTCCACAAGCGAGTGTGTGGTGTGGGTCCTCTCTTACTGCATCATCCTGGGAGACAGTGTCAGGATGCAGTGCTGGCATTTAGGATGGTGGAAGTAGCTGCTTCTGAAACCTCATTTTATAAACAGTAAATGTGATTATAAAACATTGCTAGAGAGATGTTTCCCACTCACACTGTGGTCTTTTGCTTTCTAGAACAGATTAGCTCATGTAAGCTTAGTCATCAAGAACCCTGATACTACATTAAGGACATGAGTGTTGCTAGTGATGCTACATGAGGGTGACCCTGTTTGGTATAAAGCTCTGATAGACAGCTGGTGGGCCAGGTTTTCAGCTGGTGCCAATCAGCAGCACTCTATCAACTGCAGCAGGTTTTCATGGCATCTGAGAATCTGGCTCAGCAGCTTTAAGGCTGAATTTGAATCATTCCAAATTATAAATGGACCCTGGGATTTTGTTTAATTCTCTCTGTCTAATTTACTCTTGAATCTGATTCAGCTTCCTTAGTGGCCTTCATAGCCCAGTGCTCTTTGTCAATTTCCCATATGATGATTTCCAGGAGTCTTTAAACTGTATCTTTCAAATAGAGTGCTTGCAGAGTAGAACTTTTTGGGTTTGTTTTTAATTTGGGTACTTAATTGTTCATGGATTCAAGAGATGGCTGGGACTCAGACTAGAGCACACAAATGTTCTGTAAGCCCTCTGCAGCATTCCCCCTGTAGGTGCTACCTTTGATTTGCTAGCCATGGACTTTTACAAGCTTGTGAGATTCTGTGAGGGCCAGATTCTGTTGCAAAAAGTAGGGTGTTTTTGTGATGTATAGAGCTTCAGCTGGAGAGTAAGAGCCATAATATGTCTGAAGGGCAGCGTAGCCCAGTAGCAAAGCTGTTTTTCTCATCAGCTGTTAACCTGCAATTCAATTTTGATCGAGTTATTTTCACCTCAGTGCCACTTGTCAGCGTTTTGTATGTTTGGCATGGAGACCACCTATTACCGTATGTTTGGTCATTTCACAGTAAACCTCTTTTTTCAGTTGCTGCCTCTAGGCTTTGCTGTAATAGAAACAATAACTATAATAAAATTCACATGCTTATTCTGAGTCTAAATTTGACCCTGTGTACTGCCTCCAATTGTTATTAACTGTAGCTACTTTAGGAGTCTGTGCCTCTCTCCAGTTTTCCTTTTGATTAGAAGCAGTATATTCAGCATGTCAGAAATATACCAACCTGTTACATGTAATAGCCTTTGCACATAACTAGATTGCAGTGTCTTCTGCAAGTGTTCAGAGCTAAGGGAATAATTAAAATCGTTGGAACACTGCATGTTTCAGCTGAAGCAAATGTTGGTGAGAATGGTGAGAATGTTACATTTACTGAAAACCTGCAACTTCTCTTCCCTTTACAGACCTCGATGAATGCTCAGAAAACTTGAATCTCTGTGAAAATGGGCAGTGTCTCAATGCCCCTGGAGGATATCGCTGTGAATGTGATATGGGATTTTTGCCAAGTCCAGATGGGAAAGCATGTGAAGGTAATTCTCTGTAAGCTTTAAAGAGCACTCAGCAAATTCTGCCTTAATTGTATTTTATGTTTGAAGAATCTTACAATTAGTTGCAGTTGTGCTTGTGTTGAGAGCTCCATGAAAATTGTCAATGGTACTTGCTTTTTTTTTCATTTTATTATGGGCCTCTAGATATTTATATACCTACTGTATAATAAAGTACAGCTTTTGGAGCCTGTCTTATGGTGCGTTATTTGTGGGTGATCCAAGTAGCACTGTGTCCTGAGTGAATGAGTTACCTGACTGGGTTTAAACCACGACACACTGTCATGTGCCATTTCATCTTGATCATTTGTACCCAGTTCTTCATTTTATTCATAATAGTTGAACAGAAAAAGTTGTTACTTTGCCTTAGCGTATAGAAAGCTGAAAAAGACTGATTTGGTAGCTAATACAGTGAACATTCTTTGAGGGTTTCTGTAAGATGTAGAAATGGAGTTGGAAAGAAAAAAACTTTAAACTTCACAGAAAGTTTGTATGTCCACCAAAAAAAGGAATAAATCGCACGAGTATTTGTTCAGTTTTGAGTCAGTCAGTTAACTTGCTTGCAACTCGCTCATAAGAGCCTTGCATATGCAAAGATTCACAAAAATCAAATAATAAGCATGTTACCAACATGATTAAGGTCATTGTACTTGATTGTAACGTTTGAAATCTTCAGTTGATAATGCTGATCAGTTAAGTCAGTCAAGAAGAAGCAGCCGTATCATCTGACATAGTAATAACTCTCAGTAACTGGTATTTGATAGAGTTCTTAAGTACATCACTATAAACACATAAATAGGATTTATTCTCCTTGAAAAGTGCATTTTTTTAGTATTCTACCAAGAGAAATAATTTATGAGAGTGAATTTTTGTGTAAACTAAAACAGTATTAGATTTCATAATGTTTCATGAAACAATTTACTTTCAAACCTTTTAGCTAACTTTAAATAACTTATATAGAGCCTAGCTCCTGTTGCTAAAACAGACTTTCCTTAATTCCTCAGATGGGTACACGAAATGCAGTATTTTAAGGTCCTTT
Organism: Pezoporus flaviventris; assembly: GCF_033815535.1. NCBI lineage: Eukaryota > Metazoa > Chordata > Aves > Psittaciformes > Psittacidae > Pezoporus > Pezoporus flaviventris. The sequence goes on from NW_026892554.1 coordinate 11,540,043, forward strand.
GTAAACACATACTTTTTTTATTATATCAAATGGTTGTTCTTTGTACAGTGCATATGGCATTCAGTAAATACTGAGTCAGATGCAATGATTTGGACAATAGGCACAAAAGCGAGCTCTGCTTGCCAAACCTAAGATCTGTCAAATGCAGAAACGTGAAGATGGGCGTCAAGTTCACCTTTGGACCCAAGCAATTCCTTTGCTGTTGTCCAGTTTTCTACAGGTGACTACTGATTTAGAATGAAAGTCGTTTTTTTAAAGCCTATCTCCTGCCATGTTAAATTTTGCTACTCGTCAGATTAGCCCACTAATAAGCTCAGTTTGTTTCTGGCATGACTTGCAGAGATGCTGGAAGAAGCTTTTTTGCCCCAAAAGAGGTTATAGATTAGATTTCTTAGACTCCAAACATATATCTTGCATGTCATTTTTTTCTGGTCTTACTTGGTGTGCAGAAGCAGTTGACTTCCAGATCCATGTTTGCTGAACCTTTTTTTGCAGTTCTCTCTCTGTATCTTAAAAAAATAAGGAAACCTCATATTTTTCTCCTCCCATTCTTCTATCAGATATTGATGAGTGCTCACTTCCAAACATCTGTGTCTATGGTACTTGTCATAACCTCCCTGGACTTTTCCGATGTGAGTGTGAAGTGGGCTACGAGTTGGACAGAAGTGGTGGTAACTGCACAGGTAAAGATAATTTTGAACAACATGCTTTATAACTTTCTGTGAGTGTCATGGTCAGTTCCTTAGGAAACTCCTTTTAAAATCTGTACAAATCAAACTGGGCATAGGAAACTATGGTCTTCCCTACTACATAACAGAGGATTATCCTTCTTGCCTTTTCTGTATTCCTCTTTCACCTTCTTTTTCAACCTCTGATATCCCAGTGGCTGAAGAGAAGAAGGGGAAAAACAGAGCAGAGAGAATCCCTCTGGCAAAGGTGTGTTGTGCCTTGTAGTTTCCATTCACATTACTGGATGGCAAGCTGTGACCTTGTTGTGTATTTTTTCCTTAGGTATTTTTTTAGTACTTTATGTGAATTTTAGTTCATAGATTGGTTTTCCAGGAAAAACACTTTTTTTTTTTCTTTCCATGAAGTGAATTAATCTCAGACTACTGGTCTCCTAAAATGTGTTTGTATTTTTTAGAGCTTTCTGGAGATCAGTATCTCATAACTAATGGCTTTGTGGTGGCCAGCATATGATAGCTGATACGTCATGGTCTGCACTGTCCTCGAATAGTTGCTTACCATGTGCTGTTTTTTCTTGCAGATGTTAATGAATGTGCAGATCCCACAACCTGCATCAGTGGCACCTGTATCAATACTGCTGGTAGTTACACCTGTGAATGTCCTCCTGATTTTGAGCTGAATCCCACCCGCGTTGGTTGCGTTGGTAAGGGACCATTTACAAATGTTATTTTTAAGTGAAGTTGGACAGAGGGGCTGCAAGGCTAACTGCTTAGGAATAATGTTCCAGGTCATGGAAAAGGGCTGCAATATACTCTCCAACTCCCACCCTGATGCCCCTGGTTTAGAAGTTGTAATAGTGCAGCGGGAGTGATGTAGCATGCCAGCAGTGCCTGGCTGCCACAGCCAACCCCTTGGGGCTTGTTACAGCTGTCCGCAGTTTACAGCAGGCGTGAGTCAAGTTTAAATTTCAACAAGCTTAAACCAACATCCAGCTGGCCCCAAGATGGCAGGCGAATGGAGCTACAGCACAAAGCCACCCATGCTCTTGGAGCACTGAATGCAGCTTGGCTAGGTGCAGCTTCACAAGCAATGGAAATGGTTTTGTGTTACGCTCCAACTGCTTAGTAATCCCCTGATATTTTTTGGCTTTTGCTTGCTTAAGAGGGTGTAGGGGTGCTCCTCATATTCAAATGTATTTGAAATTCGTAACATTTAGTAGATGCTTTCATGGTTGTTAACCTCAATGAGAGGAGAAAGCAGTGGGTTTCTGGAATCAGAAGGATGTACAAATGTGGGTGAAAGTGTGAATGAGAATAAGAAAAGGCCTGGCTACTGCTCTGGGTCACACTGAATAAATTCCCTGCTTTGTGAGAAGTCCAGCAAAGCCAAGGAATGGGCACCACTGTCGTGTCTAAGTGGGAAAAGCTGGGTCCTCCTGGACAGCACAAGTTACTTGCTTTGGCTTTCCTACAAGAAATGAGAGTCATCTGAAGGTACCCCTCATCTTGAGATGATGTGATGTGTTCTCCTCTCTCATGTGTTTGTCATTATGTGCATTCTGAATAGATACACGATCTGGCAATTGTTACCTGGACATTAAAACTCGTGGAGATAACGGTGGCACTTTCTGCAGCAATGAGATTGGAGTAGGTGTTTCCAAGGCCTCCTGTTGCTGCTCCCTGGGCAAAGCTTGGGGAGTTCCCTGTGAACACTGCCCACTTGTGAACACAAGTAAGTCAGCTTTCCTGGGTAAACACAATGATACAGTGTGTTTGGATTTTTTCTGATTTAGCCAGGTGTCTCAAATAGTGGTGTAATCATCTATTGTGTACATGCAGGGGACAGGTTTCCACCTGTCTTTACCAAAAACTTAACAGGTCTTTTTAAAAGATTATTTAGTCAGAATATTTTATTACCACTTCTGAGCAAGTTTCCTGTTACACAAAAAACTACATTATGGAATGGAATAGCAGTTGACTTTACAGAGTAAAACCTAATGTTCATATCTGGTTAATTTGTTACTTTACATTTAAGCTACCTGTAATAATCTGATTAAATTTCAAAAATAATTGTGCTGAAAATGTTTCTGCTGTTTTAGGTTCATAAATGTATTTTATTTTCAGCTGAGTATAAGGTTCTATGCCCTGGAGGCGAAGGGTTCCGACCAAATCCCATTACGGTTATATTAGAAGGTAATGTTTACATTTTCCTGTGTTTACACAGCTAAAAATATGAAACTCTTCAGCCAGTGTTGCTTTTCATGGAAAAGCATGAATTAAATATTTGTGGGTTTGTTTGAACAGATATTGATGAATGTCAAGAACTGCCTGGACTTTGCCAAGGAGGAAAGTGTATTAATACATTTGGTAGCTTCCAGTGTCAGTGTCCATCAGGATACTATTTGAATGAAGAGACTCGAGTGTGCGATGGTATGTAGCCTTCATTTTACTAGTCTTCTGCTTTCATTCTTAGAAAACGATTACAGATTAATATGTAGAATTAATCTGTTGTTGACTAAGCAGTGTAAAATTTAATGATGGGAAAATTGGAACAAGTTGGAGCCTTGCATTGAGAGAGAGAAAATTCCTTCTTGACCGTGTTGCAATATATGCAAATTTGTGTTTAAAATCATCAGATTTTGATCAAAACCAGAAAACCTGTCAATTTTTCTTTTAGTAAAGCGTAATTTGCTAACCAGCTATAAAAAAGTAGCTGTTTGGTAATGGGTAATGAATAAGCAGTCAGATAAGAAGCAAACTTGTCCTATGAGTCTGCTGGGCTGGTTACAGTGTGTCAATGCTTTTTTCCACTGCTTATTTTATCTCCTGCTGATCTTAATATCCAGTTGAAAGTACTGTACTGCAAAACATTATCCTTCCGCTAGCACAGTCAGTAGTGCATATTTATCACATTCTAACATGTCAGGTTGCATTGGATATAAAACTTGAAGCAACCAATCAAGTCCTTAAATTTCCCATTGTACAGGCTGTCTTCATCCTTCTAGACTGTTAATAATGTTAATATAATACTCATTATGTGTCAGATACTGCAGAAATACAAAAGATTCAGGTCCTAAATTAAGGGTGAAGTGCTTCATGAATATTGTGCTTATGTAGCTCAACAAATGTTAAAAGCTACCTCTGTATTTTTCCTTAGGGGTGTGTCAAAGGTACTTTAAAATGGTAAAGCTAATGAAATGCTTTTGAAATGTTAAGAACTGGGAGGGGGGGGGGGGGGGGGGGGGGGGGGGCAGTGTTTTGTTTGGGTTTGGTTTGTTGTTTGTTAAACAAAGGTTAAAGTCTCTTGATGAATTAAACATGACATCTTGTGTTGGGAAGGTTGCTCACTTCCCTGGTCAAACAGACTGTTTTAGCATTACTTACTGAAATGGGCACTCTGCAGGGAAGAGTTTTGGTTCTTGTCCAGACTGAGGAATCCAGAATGGGTAGGATCCTCAAGTACTTTTTTTGTGCAACAAATGCAAAAACCAAATTGCTGACTCTGAGACTGCCTAGACATTAGAATTCCCTTCACATCAGAGTCAGGCTTTCCATGGCCACCTGTGCCACCACTTCTTTCTCTGTGTGGGCATTGCTCCACCATGACCACACTCAGAGCCCCTTAGCTCTCCTCCACTGGTACCTTCCTACCTCAGGTGTTAGTGAGACATTTTTGTTTTCAGAAGCACAATGAGAAATTTTCCATGGCCACTCACTGCCTTTTGTTCTCTTCTAGATGTGAATGAGTGTGATACACCTGGCATTTGTGGACCTGGCACATGTTACAATACTGTTGGGAACTACACCTGCATCTGTCCTCCTGATTACATGCAAGTCAACGGAGGAAACAACTGCATGGGTATGGGTTGTGTGTTTTTTAAAGCTTTATCTTGGTTCTTTGGGCCAGAGCTTTACGGGGAACAAATCTGAGCTATTTCTCTGAATTTAGTTACTCAAGAATTAACTAAATGGCAGATCAAGCCTCTTCGGTAAATTTCAGTAAATAAAACAAGGCTGATCACTTTTAATACATATTTCAGTGCCTCATCAGAATTTCTCCTTCAAGTTGATGTTTTCCATGTTTATCCCTTCCAAATTTCACTTCAGCTTTAAAAGCTTCTATATGTGAAACACTACTAAAATTACTCAGACCTCACAGAATGAAGTCACAAGCTGTGTACAGTTCTTGGGGGGAACCATGAACTAGCTTGTGTTTTTCAGTGTTGCGTAAAAGGCCAATATGAAATTCTTTGGGACTGGTCAGTGTTACAGCCATGTTGGTTGCTCTTGAATATTTGTGTTGCTAACTTTTTCATACATTTAGAGTAATTTTCTAGGGACAAGCTATTCTGTAGTATTCTACAGTGCTGCAGCATCTACTTGACAGGACTTGAAAAAGTACCTGTGTGAAGGAGGCATTGCTAATGCGTTGGCCTGGGGTTTTCTTCATTTTCACAGATATGAGAAGAAGTCTGTGTTACAGAAATTATTATGCTGACAATCAAACCTGTGATGGTGAGCTGCTTTTTAACATGACCAAGAAAATGTGCTGCTGTTCCTACAACATTGGACGTGCGTGGAATAAGCCTTGTGAACAGTGTCCTATCCCGAGCACTGGTATGTTTTTGCATTGCAAAACCATGGTAACATTTTAATATTAGTGGGTGTAATATTTTTAGAGATGCATTGACTTTGTCTGCTCTTGTATGTCTGAAATGAAGGGATTGATTACTTTTTTGACCTGGAGGTGATCAGCCCCAGTCACAGTGAAGGCATATGTGGAGTGGTTTGTGTTCATGCTGGTGGGCCATGCACATATGGTGTCTGCTGTGTCTCAACTACCGATAGCCATGGGTTTACAGAGGTACCTTGGTCTTCTCTGAGAATGGTCTGTGACAAGCAGCTAAATGTTAAAATGTGGGAGGTTTTGGGCAAATTGCATGAGCATACAGAACTCTTACCCTGGGTAGGACTGAAAAGTTCAGACCAGGACATCCCACCCTGCTACGAGGTAGTTTGCTTCAAGAACAAATTTCCTAGGCACTTATTCAAATAATTTCCAACTTAGGGTTCAGGTTTTTTAAAGTCAGATCTGGACTTGTATGCAAAAACTGTAATGCACAGAGATAAGCATATGCAAAATAAAATCAGCATGTGATCCCAAGCCCTCTGTATCTTTTTATTTGCTAGTTTCAGTGGCCTTTGAATGAGAATCGAAGTGCATACTAACTACATCTCATGGTGAGCCTTGAGGAAGGGTCTGTATACGTCTGCATGCCCTGCAGGTGCTGAAGGAGAAGAAGAATTTTCTTGGACAAAGGATGTAATGAATTTTGACTGTTGATTAATTCTAACTACTGTAATCACTGCCTTGTTTTCCTGTTGCAGATGAATTCTCCACACTCTGTGGAAGTCAAAGGCCTGGCTTCTTCATTGACATTTATACAGGATTACCAGTTGGTGAGTTGTAATTTCTGTTTTGAAATAAATTCCATGCTACCTCTGCCCAGGGGAGAGGGAGGTTTGTTTTCCCAGTTATTTTTTTCATCAGAGGAATAACAACTAAACAGCGTAAGGGAGTTCAACCCTTCATTAAGTCTGAGCCTGTGAGTGCTCTGCCTAGCTCCTCCTAGCTGGCAGCAGTGACAATTGCTGCTTGTGATCAAGGCAACATAAAGCACCAAAGAAACTGTAATCAGGTCTACATGAGCAAGGCACAGATACTGGGAATAAGAGGTCTGGGAGTAAGGCCAACCAGCATTTGGTCTGAGAGGAATTAGGAGTCTTTCCTTCAAACTAAAGCAGAGATTTAATCTGCCATTTCACATCAGTCCCCCTGTGTATTGGTTTGACACGAAAATCCTTTTTTCTGCTCAGCTGGAATATTTCTCACATATGTTATTGTGTGTAACATTTGAATCATGAGTAACAAATTGCAAAACAAAAAGAAGGGAGATAATGAAGAATTCTAAGACAAGGAGTTTAGTAAATCCCTGATGGGACTCTCTTTTGTTTTTATTCACACAAAAATGCAAATAAGAAGCAGATAATGTGCTCTGTAACAAACAGAGGCAGCATATACACAGTAATCAGGTTCTTTAGCATTAAGCTATTGCTGTGATACAGTGTTGAGCTAGTTAGGTGGAAATATTTCCAGTAAAGTGGGGATGTAATTTCTGAAGAAGTTACAGAAATATACAGTATTTGTTGTTTACCAGGTCATTTCATAGAAGCAAAGTCTCCCTTTCAGCCCTTAGCATTAGCCCAAATTGTTGCTCAGCCTACTCAAGCTAATTGGGCCATTCATCAGCATCTCCAAGGAGACCTTGGATCATGCTAACATGTATAGGTAAAAGCTGCATCTGTAGCAGCTGACATGTGCCAGGAGTGCTGCAGTCAGAAACAAACTGAAGCACCATCCCACAGAGGCCACCAGTCCATCCCAGTGCATGCAGCATTATAGTGGGAATGGTCCACACAGAGCTTTACACTGTGCAAATCACAGGTTTTCCCTGCTGCTTTGGGATCTTGGCAGGTCTTACTAGCTGTAGTGAGACTCACCCTGCTGCTTTTGCACAGGAGTTGCTCATGTCCCTTAATTCTGTAGGCACAGGGCATGGGACTGTGACAATTTTTACTGAAGGGAGAGATTTTGGAGAAGTCTCTGAATTCTTTCATATTGTCAGAATGTTAAAGATGTATAACTTAGGGACCAAATAGGCATGACATTTAATTGTAATAGCAGCTGGGGTTTTTCTCTGCCAAAATCAGTTACTTAACCCAGGTGTACATAGAGCATTGGCAATTTCTGGCTGCCTGGCTTAATTAATCTAATGAATAGCGTGTTGGCAGCACTTCAGATGTTGCCTGGCATTGGCAATTTCAAACTGTTTCATAAAAATCATGGAGTCATAGAATAGTAGGGTTGGAAAGGACCTAAAGATCATCTAGTTCCAGCCCCCCTGCCATGGGCAGGGACACCTCCCACTAAACCATGTCACCCAAATATGAAAGGCTTTTTAAATTAACAAGGGTAAAACAGTGCAAAACTGACCCTGACGAGTGTCTGTGTTCAGTTGTGCTCTCCTGTGTTAAACCAAAGACAGTTACATTCTCTCTGTCTTTTCTCAATGACTCCACTGTAATACTCAGGAAGATGAGGAGGTTCACCAAGAGCTGTGGGTGGGAGACATGAGGAAGGGCGTGTGCCACCCTCTGCATTCCAGTAAGACAGGATATATCTTCACTACAGTGAAGAGTCAGAACTTGAAGAAATAGGAAATATCTATATTTCCACAGTTTGGAATGACTCATTGTCTAGTGCAGTTGGGAGCATTCTGATGCTCTCATTATATATTTAATAATTCTCTTAAAGATAAATGCATAAGGACATACTTTGTAGCAAAATATTTTGTGAAGTGCTGCTTTACAAGTATTTAAAACACTTTCTTCTTGCAGATATTGATGAATGCAGAGAGATTCCTGGAGTGTGTGAAAATGGGATCTGTATAAACATGGTTGGCAGCTTCCGATGCGAGTGTCCTGTGGGTTTCTTCTACAATGACAAGCTACTGATCTGCGAAGGTAAGAGTGCTGAGCTCATTGAGAGAAACAGGATTCCACCAGCTGGCAATTCAGACACTGGCGAATCTGGTATACTTGCAAGTCACCCTTAATGAGGGGAGAATAGTGGTATCAGTGTAACAAGTCTGTGTTAATTCAGACATTTTGAATTCTTTTGCATAGAAAATACCAGATTTTCCATCAGATATCTAAGGCCTTGAAGGACCATGAGTCAGCAGTCATGGGAAGAAATATTATTTTTCACATTTGACAATAAAGCCAGGAAAAGAGATGTAGTCTTGAGTCAGAGCATGAGCACAACTTTTTAATTCCAAGATACTTCTTTCTAATGGAACAAAGATTTCTGTAAATAATATAAACACATGGTACTTTTTTCCAATTCACACATTTCCTAACATTGTATTAGTCAGTTTAATGGAGACACTGAAGACAGCGCTATGCTGTCATACTCTGGAGTGGGTTATGACTACTGATAACATAGGTACTGCAAGCAAGACATCGAGAGTTCCGAGTAGAAGCATCTTGTGGATGCTGCTTCTAAGTGAAACAGTTACATTTCTAAGGAATAAAATTCTCTTTTTGCAGCAGTTCAAGGAAGGAAAATAGTTCAAAAGTTTTGTCTACTGATAGCCAAGAGGGATTTTGATTCTCCGTTATGATCAAGGGAGATCCTCATAGTCTCCAGTGGAGATCTCTGCAGGCATAGCAGCTTACTTACTCTGATTGCAGTCTTAAGACTGAAATCTGCCCAAGTGAAGTGTTGCAACAGGCCTTTCAGGCACCCTCCTTCAGAAAACCATTATATAAGTTTCTGTGGAAAGGGATGTGGAGCATGTAGGTTTGGGATCATGTGGGTTTGGGAGCATGTAGGTTTGGAAACATGACCAAATACCCGATTTCAACAATATATTGGTGTTTGGTTGGTTGGTTTTTTTGTTTACCAAAATTAGAAAGAAATTTCTCCGTCAGGGTAAGGTAATACTCCTACACTAAAACTGAAGTGGTTTGATGTCTTTCTTGTGTCAGCTTACTATAACAATCCAATTCCCTTTTTGTATTGACAGATATTGATGAATGCCAAAATGGACCAGTGTGTCAGCAAAATGCAGAATGTGTCAACACAGCTGGTAGCTACCGGTGTGACTGTAAACCTGGCTATAGGTTCACATCAACTGGCCGCTGCACTGGTGAGTACTTCTGGTGTGACTGTGCAAAAAGTAGTAGATTTTAAAAGTCCCTTCAGAAAGATGGTATACCAGATGATCTGGGCTCCAGGAACCCTCCTTGTAAAGCCTTTTAGGGCATCCCATAAACATTCTGGTAATTCCCAGAAGACTAATGGACCCATCCCACAGAAGCATAAATGACAGTTAAATCACCGGAGAAGACGTTTGTCTTCCACTTTATCTATCAACTACAGGCATTTTTCTTTAGCCCATATCACGTCTAGGGAAGAAAGATGAAATGATTCCCTGCCTTTTGACTATTTTCTGACACTTAAAATTCAGCTGTGGTCCTGACAGGGACCTTTCTCTCTATAAATTCTTTGGGTTTTCTTATAATTTACTAGATGTGTTTTAGTAAATTTTTTGCCACTTGTATTTTTACAAATACTTTGCTGCTTTCTGGGGTCTCTGCTGATAAAGTGGACTTATTTGCTAGCCCATATGCAATAAGCAGCTTAAAAAGCTTATTGTTAAACTTTCTAACTTTTAAGTGGCTTTCAACAGCCCCCTGAACATTATTTTTAAAGTCTCACTGAGTCCCACTCAGTGGGACTGCAGTTCTCTAATCTATTTGCTTTTCTTATAATATTGTAGTCCAAAGAGGCATTCATGTTATCTTGATTACTTGAAGAATTACAGAGATAATAAAGACTGCTGTGGGCCAAGCAGCTGTAAATACTATATATATTTCCGAACAAAATAATAATTACAATGGGAACTGGTAACATTTTCCTTGGGTTTTTGCTTCTGAGTACTTGGGTTTTAGGAAGTGTACTTTTCCCTGCAGTACAGTTTTTCATTGTTTCATGTGACCCTTTAGGGAAAAGGGTGTAGGAGCAACCAGAGCACTACTATGAGAACTAAAACTTTGTTTTGTTAAGCTATGCAATGGCACATGTAAATATTCAATATGTTCCTAATGCAATTGTTGTTATGGGTTCGTTACAGCAGTACAGGAAGAGCCAGGGAAGGTTCTGATATGGGTTACAATACTACACATGAATTGGCACAAACAGTAATACTTCCCTGTATTTTGCTCTTATTTTATACTTAGTGAAAATAAAGTCACACAATTAGAGTTAAAATAAAAGTAGTTGATAAAGTACTTGATCTAGCAAGGGAAGGAAATTCCCAGCCCTCTGCTGAGAGCAGAGTGCTAAGCACCTTGCAGTGCTAAATCAGTTATGTTACTGCATGCAGATTGATCACACTCCAGTAGTTACAACTTATGTTACCAAAACTGATGTATCACAGCCACTAGTACTACGAGTAGTGCATTTATATTACTATCAAAATAGTGTTCTTCTGGTGCTATCTATTGTGGTATAGTACTTTTTCATATAAACCCTTTTTTGGCACTTAAGGCAATTCTGCCTCCCAAATTTTCAAAAAGTTGCTGTGTTCTTTATTTATTCTAACAGAAGTGACTTTTCCCTTGGACTTTAATCCATGCCTACAGAGCACCAAAGAGAGTTCTAGTATTTCTTTCAACTCTAACTTTCCTGAGCTGTGATGATTAGGAGTTCTTAAGACAGCATGGTTTCCTTTCTGCCTCCTTTAGACTCTAATTAGCAGCAGTATCATTAACATTGGGAGACCTTGGTCCACAGTGAACACCCATCCAAAGTGTGTTACTAGTGGCCCCAGCTGAGGTATAGTAATACTGGCAATAGAGGCCATCAGGATTATCCATGTGCCAAGTAGCGTGTAGAGAAGTAGTAAATCTAATCAATTCTAATACAGGCTTATGGCAGCACCTCAGTTCTTGTATTTTGGAGCTGCAGCAGACAAAATGCCAGGAAGCCTATTGAATCAAAGCAGCTTTTGCTGGCAATGAGGTCAACAGAAATACCTCATTTGATTCATGTTTCTAATTTTTCACGAGGAAAATCGTCCTGGATTCTGCCTGAAAGCACTTGTAGCAGGAAGCAGTCAGCTGTTAAACAAGTGTAATAGATGCCCTGCCAATCATAAGGCAGCATATCACATGCTGGCAGGATAGCTTTCCCCATCTCTCTTGCAGAATCATGCAGTTGAGTGTTTGATGTTGGCAGATCATTTTATGAATCTGTATAACAGTAACTCTTCTTGTTGTTTGATCCTGCACAATGAGTAGATAATCTACAATGCATTTTATCTCTCTGTAAGCTTAATCAGAAAAGTGTGGCATTCATCTTCCTTTCTGTTTTGTGTGATTTCTGTGAGGTAATCAAGCAATTTCTGCTATAATCAAATGTAGCTGAAGGCAAGAAGTTGCTTTCATGAGAAGGATGCAAACTATGATTTGTATGTGGCTTTCTTATCTACTGCAATGTAGAGCACTCAGAAATCTTCATGCCACTAATTCTACTTTCGAAAGCCATGGTAATGCACTTTCCCTCAAGTAAGAATTTGGTTTTGGTAAATACGATTTTTATGCTAAATTTCTTTCAGCCTCACAAATATAAAAGATAATTTACAAGCAAATAACCCCTTTTCTGGTATTAACTTAGTAATGCTTTTGTAAATTAAAAATACTATTTTAAATTAGGGCTGTGCACTGATTCTGTCATGGCTGTTGCTCCTACATCTTTCCAGCCCTGCAGTTTAGAGACCTTAACTTCCACTGTGCCTCTTCTTTTTCAGATCGGAATGAATGTCAAGAAATTCCCAATATCTGCAGCCACGGGCAGTGTATTGACACTGTTGGAAGCTTCTACTGCATTTGTCACAATGGTTTCAAGACCAATGATGACAGAACAATGTGTGTAGGCAAGTATATCAAATTAAGCTGTACTTTGGCTTCCCTTAAGATAGTTACTAAGTCTGTCTTCTCTGTCATAAGGAGTTGCATTACAAGAATTGAGATTGTGAGCCATTTACTACCAGCAAAGGTGTGGAAACACCAATAGGTGGCAATTAAGAGATGATAGGAACTGATAGTGAATGATGAACATCTCATTACAGTGGAGTGAACCTTTAAAAATACATCTCCTGTCAAATGAACAGCTAATGCTTTTACTTTTCAGGAAAATGTTCCATTCTTCAAATTTTCTGAACCATCTTGTCTCAATTATTCCTTTAAGCAAGAAATTTAATAGATGAATATTGCAATACAGCAATTGTATACAGACTACTTGTTAACAGAGTAAGTGAAAGATAGATTTCTTGCTAGAAATGTGCCCTTTTCAGAAACAGTAATCTTTATAAAGGAGATTCTGTATTTAACCTATTCACAGCTGTTAGCATAGCGTCTGTTGTCTGAGCAAGATGAGATTTCAGAATGCTTATTGTTAAAGATAGCTTAGACTTACTTTGGGAAGGGCTAGAGAGGAGCTACAGTTTGATAAATTACTGTTGGACCCTTGATTATTTTTGTAGATGTTAATAGCAAGTGTGTAAGCCTATGTAAAATCCTGGGGAGAATGGCAACCTTTTTCCCTTCAGTGTTGGCAGTGGGATAGCTACAGACTTTCCTTTCTTCATCAGTAATTAAAATTCTTGCTGCTTGTTTTTTTCTCCTTTGTAGATATAAATGAGTGTGAGAGGGATGCCTGCGGCAATGGAACCTGCAGAAACACCATTGGCTCTTTCAACTGCCGCTGCAACTTAGGGTTCATCCTCTCACACAACAATGACTGTATAGGTAAGGAGTGCTGGCTGAGACAAGTTACCTGTTTCTAAGACTTTCTGCTTCTAATGAAATTACCACTAGCGACATCTTCTCTACTAAGTTAGGATCGCACCTTGCATGTCTGCAGGATTAAAGGCAAAAAACTATTTCTTCGGTCTGAGAAGGCCTCTTTGATTATTCACGGCTCACTTTCTGTAGCCATTTAAATGTGTGCATGTGATATATGCCATTCCTGTTTTTAGTATTGCTTTGGCAGTTTTACAACATAGACCAGCAGAGGTGTTTTTTTTTCCCCTCACTTGCTTTTGAAACGGGGGATTGTTTATGTATTATCAGCTACTGTGCCGATATAGTCAAAACAGAAGTCTCACCTACCAAATTCCGCTTGCTGCAGGTTTCTTATATATCTTTCAACATTATCTTTCTTAGATGTGGACGAATGTGCAAGTGGAAATGGAATGCTCTGCAGGAATGGTCAGTGTGTGAATACAATCGGATCCTTCCAATGTCTTTGCAATGATGGCTATGAGGTGGCTCTGGATGGAAGGACTTGTATTGGTGAGTGCTTTCTTTTAGGGTAGAAAGTGCAGGAAACCTTATGGATATGTTCTTAGTAAAACAGAAGAAGAGGTCAGAGAGAACCGTCGCACTGTCATCGTTGTACCTAGCAGAAGAAAACAGTGACAATAGAATGAGAAAAGCACTCTTCTGCTCCTTAGAAGTTAACAGCTATTATCTCAAATGAACTGTCCATCTTTTCTTTTAGATGTCAATGAGTGTGCATTGGATCCTGGAAAATGCTCACCAGGCACATGTCAGAACTTGGATGGGTCATTCAGATGTATCTGTCCTCCTGGATACGTTCTGCAGAATGACAAATGTGAAGGTATGTACAGAACAATCCTCCTGTCCTTTCCCTAGCTACTTCCAGTTGTTGCCACTTTCCTCTGCTTCTAAACATAAATAATGTCTTTTGTGGCAGTGTACAGTACTGAACTGTAGCCACTAATAAGTCACTCACTTCCCAGAAAAAGTCTCCAATTTTTATTTGAACCAGAACTATGCTATTTGATCCCAAGAAAAATCTAATCCCAGATTTTTTGGTTGATGATACATTGCTGATGTTTGACCACTGCGTGAGGATTTGAAAACTAACCCTAGATTTTGCACCTGGATTTCTTGTTCCTCTTTCTGTCTGTTCCTTTTTTTTTTTTACCTTTCTGTTTGTCAAATATGTTAGATATCAGTGATGATGTAAGGTTACATTTTAGGTAGTACAGCTGCCAGTGTAAACATTTCTCATCTCTTTAATTACTTTTCTTATAGACATTGATGAGTGTGTGGAACAGCCAGAAATTTGTGCCCTGGGCACATGCAGCAACACTCCAGGCAGTTTCAAATGTCTGTGTCCAGAAGGCTTTGTGTTGTCTTCCACAGGAAGGCGATGCCAAGGTAAGTTCATTCCTATTTTCTGGCATTTGAAAATTTGTTTGCTGTTTTATAAAAGCCTTATTAGCTGTCTGTTTCTAATATAACAAGGAGACTCTGGGCTCAAACAGTGTTTTTCACAAGGAAAACATGATAATACTTTAGTTGGGGCCAGGTTCTGTCTTGCCCTAACATCTGTTAGTCATTAAAGAGAACATTGCAATAAAAGGGGTGAAGATAATGTTAAATGTACCAGGTTAAGTGAGGAAATTGCGTTGCCCTTCAGCCCTTTCTTGCACCACTGAAAGAAATGTTGAGGCTACTTGGACTCTGTATAGACTTGACAGGTCTTATATGGAGGTGGACCACAAACACAGGCAGGAGACTACTGCAGTGCACTGCTAAAGGCAGCATTTCCAGGAATAAGGCTGTTCTCAGCACTTATCAAATTCACCATAACACTTGTTATATGCCATTCCTCTCCACAAGTGTGTGGCTGGAAAAAAGATCAGTGGAAAAAATTTGCAAACAGTATTGTGTGGACAATAAGCTCTCATCTGCTTAGAAAAGTCTGAAGCTCATTTTGGCTCCTGGATTACCACATAGACTGTTCAGAGTCTAAACATGGGCACTAAGACAGAGATCAGATGCTAGAAGCCGAACATGTTGTAATGAAAATCCACAGGTTAGTTTATTTTGTGGATAGAGAATAAGCATCGCCAATTATGTAGTTATTTTAAAGACTTTGGAAATAATTAAATAGATACATCATTAAATGTCCTATACGCAGTGTGCACAGTGGGAATCACTGATGAGTAAGACCTTTATAAGGACCTCTGTAGTTATGCTTGGCACAGAACAGTGATGCATGTTGACACCATAGTGAATTCTTCACTTCACAGTGGGCTAAATGAAACTGTGGTTTTGGTAAAAATGAATCCAACCTGCAGTAAATGTTCATCCAAGTCTCCAAACCACCATACAGTTTGGCACAGCTACTTCACTCAACTTCAAGAAAGCAGCATAGCTGGTTTAGCTGTGCTTTTGTAGCTTGTATAAATGAGGTTTCTTCAGTTTGAGGGTGGTGTTTTCTTCAGGTAAGGGAAAAAACAAAATCACAAAATACCCGCCCCCCAAGAAACAAAATCATAAAAAAGGATGCAGCCTGATCTTCTCCTTTATGAAAACAGACTTTTGTTTACACGTAATGTCAGAGGAAAATGCATGCTTGGGTGTATGAAGTGTAAGTGGGCTTCTCCCCATCCCCTGGAGAAGACTGGTTGTTTTCTTGGTTTAGGTTTTTTTTTTTCCAAGTATCTCAAGCCAAACCAAGTTTTGTTTAGAACTTCAATTACCTCGTACTTCTGTAGAATCTGGACATTGCCCAGCATTGATGCTGCAGCCGGAAAACTGGATGAGCAGCTGCTTCCACAACTGCCCTGTTGCTGTTCCCCTGCCAACACAGGGAGCTGCCAGCTCTTTGCCTGCTGGATGCTTGTGGTCTGTGATCTCAGCTCTGCTCCAGCATCCTGGTTACCCAGCTTAAGGAAGTAAAATATAGTGCCACTGGGCCAGTTTTCTTTGTGTGTGCCTCAGGGAAGAATGAGGAAGGAAAAAAGCTATTGAAAATTGCTTCTTATTTTAACACTACACAGTATTAACATTGCAAGTTGATTAAAATCTCTTGACTCAAGTGATTCTTACTAATAATGAAATATAAATAAATTAAGCCAATATTCAGCTTTTACAAAGAGGAGTGAGGTGAAGAGAGGGGGAGTACAGCCCTTCCATCTCTGTTAGAAAAAAAGAGAAAAACTCGTCCTTTTCTATGACTTTTCCATTGCTTTCCTTTTCTGAGGTAGGAAGCTCCCCTCTGTCTCCAGATCTTCTCCAGTCAGGGACAATAATGCTCTGTCCTGATGGACTCAGGTGGAAGCTTGGTGTCTGGGGAGGAGGGAGGAGTGTCCTGTAATTTTGCAGTTAACATCTCTAAGTGAAAACTCTGCCAAAGTCACCCTAACTGCTCCTAATGAGTTTTTCTCTGTGCAGATCTGAGAGTGAGTTACTGCTTTACCAAATTTGAAGACGGAAAATGTTCTGTGCCGAAGTCTCGAAACCATTCCAAACAAGAGTGTTGCTGTGCCTTAAAGGGACAGGGATGGGGAGATCCCTGTGAACTCTGCCCAGAGGAAGCAGATGGTGCGTTTTATTGACTAGGCTACCTTACTGTCGTGAGAGCCTCTCATAACTGAAAGAAGATTGGGATTCTTATAAGAAGGAATTAGGAAAAATAACTTTGTGGAGGTGTTTAACAATTGTCATCTGTAAAGCAGAGGCCACTGCAGTCTCAAAAAACATATTCCTTGCATTGTCCAGTCTCAGGTCTATTCGTTGTTTGCTTGTAGGTTTCTTAGTATGACTAGGAGCTGAGTATTTTGCTCTGGAGGTGTCACATACAGAAAGCAGGAAGTAGCAAGTAGGTCCTTGATAGGCTGTGGGTGGAAATACCTGCAAGACATAAATGGAATTCATCTAATTGCAAATCAGTGTAGGAAGGGGTACCATAAACACAAAATCTAATGTAAAAAAAGATAGCAGTCAAACTATATCCATGTCTGAATCTCCCTGTTACATTTGTGACTACATTTTGTAATTAAAAAAAAACCTAAATTTGCAATCTTATTAATATGAATGACTTGCAAAAATAGAAGAGAGTGACAAAATACAGGCCTTGATGAGGGAAAGTCTCCCTAGGCTGTTGCTAAAGAAATACTTTCCTTTGTTAGTACCCTTTGTAAGACTGAGTAACTAGGCACCAAGCAAGTCAACAGGCCTTTGTACCATCATGGTACAATTTGCTGAATGGACTTTAATTCATGCTGACAATTCTGGTTAACAGCGTTACTGGTTTCAGCAATACATTAATGCAGTTAATTTAATTAATAAGTAGATGTAGAAGTTCTGCAGACAATCCTTACAAAAGCCAAGAGAAGGAAAGAGAATCAGATGTGTCAGTTGCAATATTTCTCCCATGCCTATTGCTTGTGCATGTTTCATTTTGTTGCCCTGGAGCAAGTCAATTGCAAAAGCATTTCCTTGAAGTATCAGCACCTATATTTTTTACTGTCCAAACAGTTCTCAAAGGATGATGTCAAGGTCATTTTTCTCATCTTTTAGTAAAGAAATAGCTTTAAATTGTCTGAGTCTGGGAAATTTATGTCTTGGCAAGTCATGAGCAGTGGAATTATTTCTTGAAAAAAACTAAAATACACAGTTGTTGTCTCACACATGTTCTCCATCAAGTGCTGTCTGGGTGCAGGCTGGTAAAAGCTCAAGCACATTTGCCACCTGAGTCTTCTTCTGAAGGCTTGAGCAGCAGGCAGGTCCCCACTCAGAGTCTAGCAGTGCATGACACTTTCAGTGCAGGTGTGTGTCTACATTTAGTTCTATTTTGTTCTGCCTCAGCAAAGATCAGCTAATGTATTTCAACTAAAGAGAGTGTAATGTTATGTTTATGGCTGCACTGTAATGCTGCACTGTAAAAAAGTATCCCTGTCACATTTTGGTCCAGCAGAGTGGAAATTTAGGATTTCTTATTTATTCTAATGTCAAGAATATAGCAGGTGATTTGCACAGGTAAGGAAGTACGTGCTTTCTGCAACAAAACATAAAGAATGTCTTGTTCTCAAAAGACTTACATCATCTTTAAATCTTCAAAAACCACACAGAAAATCTTGTGGATTGGGAAATTGAGTGGTGACTTCGCTGTAAGCTGAACCTAGAAATTCTACTCTCAGCCTACCTATAGTAAAACGTATTAGTTATTCTAGAAGTAGAGATTGACATGCTTGAAGGAGCCACCAACTGGTGACTACTATAAGTTTATATATTTACATCCCGTCTGTCAGGAATTGAACGTGAGGAGGATGAATTGGTGTCAGTGGTTACTTGTGTAGCTCATGAATAGTTCTGATCACCAAGGTATGGTTTGATATTTTAATTTTTTTTGTAACAGAGGCATTCAGACAGATTTGTCCATTTGGAATTGGCATCCTCGTTGGACCTGGTGATGCAAGACTGGGTAAGTGCTTGAGCTGTGCAATGCTGTTGTTGCATCAGTATGCCATTTTCTACCCATAAGCCATTCTCCATTTTAGTTGAGAGTAACACCTCTGCAGCTATTTCTAGAAGTCATGAACTGTGGAAACTCATATATGCTCTTTTTTTTTTTTTTTTTCCAATTATTCATACCAATTTTTACTTCAATCTTGAATATCTCAGCTCTCATAAATTAAACTTCTTTTAGTGTAGTATATTTGGCACTTTAATTTATGCTGAGCAGACTTACTAGGAAATTTATGTAGAGAATTATCTAGAGAATGATCACATAGCGTACCTGTCTTTTCTTTATACAATCTGTGTAGCCTGTTTACACTAAATGGTTTTAATCCTCCAGAAGTGCAAACCGCAGTTTCCCAGATCCCTTCAGTACATTCTGTTCTCTCCCAAGACAAACAGCACTTCAGCCGTATTGGCAAAAGCTTTCATTTAAGGAGCGCTGGATGACTACTGCTTTTCATATCTACTCCTCTCCCTGTAACCCCAGTTGGAGAGTTTTTTTATCTGACATTTAAAATCAGTTTGTTTTCTGCATATTGAAAGCTGGCCTGCAAGGCAGATTCTGTGTCCTAAACCTAATACATCAGAATTCAAATAGTAGGGTTTTTTTTTGTGATCTCAGGAACATTTCTCACTGGAACAACACTTGTTCTTTGAAAAAAGTCTAGAAGCACGTGAAATCAGTTGCACTTACTGTGTTGTTTATGTTTCTGGTTAAGATGTGGACGAGTGCCTTGATCCAGATAACTGTAGATTTGGTCAGTGTATCAACACAGATGGGTCTTTCCGCTGTGAATGTCCATATGGTTACATCCTACAAGGAGCTCAGTGTGTAGGTAAGTATAGCTGTTCATCTCCCATTTTAAAGAATCTCCTGAATGCTAAACATGGAGTAAGGAGCAGTGGGGTTACATTACTCCAATGCTGTGGAGTCTCCATCGCTGCTGGTGCTTAAAACTTGACAAGGCAGGCCCTGACTAATCTGTTCCAAAGTGGTCCTGCTCTGGCTGAGATTTTGACCCAGCTAACCTCTAGCAATCCCAAATTATGCTGAGTCTGTGACTAATTCAGTACTTAGGTGAGTTCTTGGATTTTGTATTTTCCTGGTTGTACATCAGCGGAATAGGTTTTATACCTTTTTGTTTGAGTATAACCATGTATCCTTGCCTTGATCTAACTGCTTGCAGATACTGATGAATGTGCTGTTGGAAACCCATGTGGAAACGGAACTTGCAGGAATGTGGTGGGAGGTTTTGAATGCACCTGTGTTGAGGGATTTGAGCCTGGACCAATGATGACTTGTGAAGGTGAGACTCCCATGTGTTAAAGGACTGTTGTTGTAGTTGTGTGCTGAAACACTCTCTTGATTTCAGAAACAACTGAGAGAGTAAAACAGCTTAAAAAGAAAAATACAGACATTGGGAACAATACATCTTTATCTGAAATAGAAAAATAGATTCCTCCTTCCTGTATCCATCTTAAGCTGTGGTTCCTTTTTCTACCTGGAGATTGGGTGAACAGGATTTCAGGTGGTATCTGCTAAGGGACTGCTTGGAGAGGAGCATGTTGGGGTACAGTCTCTCCAGAACAGTCCCCAGAAATGCAGCTTATTATGTGTGTGGTTTTTGCTCACCTCCTGGATGACCTTTGAGTGAAGAGTGTGAAGTGATGGTGAAAATAGAAAATGGGCTGCTTGAGTTTGTTAGGAAAGAAACAGGAAACAAACTAGAAAATACAAATACAGTGCTAGACAACTACCACAGCACCCACAGGTTGAATATTTTTTACATTTTGGTCTCTCATTTCAAAAATAAAAATTTAAAAATGCACAAAGAAGGGGAGGAGTAACAAAGATGGGAGAATTTTTCAGGGTGGAAAATGTGGTTGAAGAGATATATGATTCAAATTTATAAAGCCACAAGTGGTAAAGGTACCAGAAATAGAGGGAACATGTTAGACAAACCAAAGCAAACATTTTTATATTCATAGTACTTACAGAAGTTGTGGAACTCTCTGCTGCAGAATATTAGTGAGGCCGCAAGTATAAATTGACCCAGAAAGAGATTGTACAAATTTGTGTGGGAATCCATCAGTGGAAATCAAACTTGATAGTTTGGTTGTGGCTTTTGGCTGTGGAAGTCCTTAAATTGAGAGGCTTTATCAGGGGAGAGATCTTTGCATACATGGTATGGAGCTTTTTCAATACTCGTCTCCTGTTACAACCAGAGAGAGGAGAATGTCCTAGGACGTTCTGACACTCTTCTCTGACCTGACACAGCTGTTCTTAAATTATCTGCCACAATCTATTTGTTTGCAATCCCATACAAATGAAGGCTTCTACTTTTGCATCAGCTTGCATTAGTTTTATATTCAGTTAGAGCTTCATTCACTTCCCTGTGGAATTTGGGTAAAAGCTCAAATTGCAGGGGAGGAGTTAGCAGAGTGCATAAACATCATTATATAGCAGTAATTACTCAAGTAGCCCAGAGCACATGTAAATGGGCTTCAAAATAATGTTTCTACGAAGGATATTGTTTTATGGAATTCAGTTTATGAAGAAGCTGAATTAGTGTATCTAGAATTTAAAAATAACCAGTCATAAAACCAGAGGCGGGATGTGGAAAAGATGCAATTTGAACTGAAGAGACTCTGCTAGCAGCATGGATCTGGAAATTATTTCCATTGGCTGCTTGCTGTTGAAGATATTGAAACTTCAGGTAACTGTGGAAGCATCCTGGCATGCCTGGTGCCTGCTCCTCTGCAGAAATCCACAAGGAACAGAACCATGGGTCCCTAGCTATTAAAATGAAGCCCTCACCGGGGGATCTGTGGAACTGCCCATATGTGAAGCCTGTGCACTCAAGTCTGCTGAGTTCTACAAAAGCATGTTTCACTTCCCCCATGGTCTTTGTCTCTCCAAATCCAGATGTCAACGAGTGCATTCAGAACCCTCTGCTTTGTGCTTTCCGCTGCGTGAACACTTTTGGATCCTACGAATGCAAGTGCCCCGCGGGATATGTTCTGCGCGAGGACCGGAGAATGTGCAGAGGTAAAGCTCCTACCAGACCCTCACAGTTAGAGATAATGATTTCAAGTTCCTGCAGGGGTAGGTCTCTGACTCACTACACTTTGGGGCCAGAGTTTTAATCCCAGGAAGTAACTGAGTCAGAAAGAATTTGGGATGAAATTCTATGGTTTGCATTATGCAGTTGATTGTATTAGCCCTGTCCTACCCGTAAATTTATACATCTGCATAAAATGAGGTCATATCAGATGATACGGTTTTGTTTTGCCCTGAAAATGGGCATTTGGGAGAAATTGGTTTGCTCTAGGGTAGGATATCTGATGATTAGTTTAGCACAATAAAAGTGCGTATAGAGTTTATGATTGAGATTCCAAAGTCAGAATTTACTGTTGTGAATTTCCAGGATCATCCCTCTATATAATGAAGTCTAAACCTTATGTTTTAGATCAGAATGAGTGTGAAGAAGGAATTCATGACTGTGACTCAAAACAGATGGAGTGCAAAAACCTAATTGGCACCTATATGTGTATCTGTGGACCAGGTTATCAGCGCAGACCAGATGGGGAAGGCTGTATAGGTAAGTGACACTGAAGTGTTGAAGCTCTTGAAACACACAGTTCCTCAGCAGAGCTGAAATTTTTACATTTAACAAAGTGTTAAGGAACTCAGGGGAAGAATTACACAACTACCAGTGTAATGCATCTACTGGTGCTGTGTACATGCTTTGCTTTGCTGTTCAGGTGTGCACATGTGGGCAGTAAGTAGAAAATCTGGGTGTAGCTGTCTTTACAGTCTGTGCTGCTGCTGAGTTGCTTGGAATGAAGGAAGCAGAGAAATCAGCCCCTTGCTGTAAGCTTTTTATCTCTGCTAGCATGAATGAGAGTAGAACAGAATTGTTTTTAAACTTTGGATGGCATTCAGCAGTGCAGCTGTAACTATGAAAAATGTTGAGAACCAGTGAGGAATATATTTCAGACAAAAGGTAGTAACAAGATGGTCAAAAGAAGTAACAAGATAGTCATCTTGCCTCTGAAAACTGAATACAAGACTTTTCTTTAAAAAAAAATATATGCAGGTTTAACCAGCCAAAAAAGCACAGCTCCATACAAACCTCTCTCACCTGTATGAATCCAGTAATGGACTTGATTTTTGTCGTATCGTTTCAAAAACACAGATGAGAACGAATGTCAGACCAAACCTGGGATCTGTGAGAATGGTCGTTGTGTGAACACAGTGGGAAGTTACAGATGCGAATGCAACGAGGGATTCACTGCCAGTGACACCCAGAACGAATGCCTTGGTAAGTCACACAGTGACACCCTAATGAGCTATCCCTTTGACAGTAGAAATTGTGGTTGAAATTGGATTTAGAACTGGATAGTGAGTAAACATGCTCTTGAATTTACTTGCTTTTAGGAAGGAGCCTTTGTAAGTAGGTGCCCTCCTGCGAGTTCATTCTTCCCATACTAACCGTGTGCCTGCTTCAGTCAGCCTCTTGTGTTGATTTGCTGTGAAAGCTGTCGGTGGTTTCAGTCAGCCGGGAATTGCTCTTCCTTGTCTTTGGTCCTGATTTTCAGCCAGTCCTTTTCCTCTGGTCTTGAACAGAAATGTATCTTTATAAGCATATGTAACTTGTCTCCCAGCTTTTGTTAAATTTCCTGTCTTTGTTTCCCTTAGACATCGTGCTCTCTTTCTTACTGCTGGTAGTCTTTCACTCTCAGTTCCACAATCCCAGGGTGAAGTATGCCCTTTCTTTTATATTTCTAACTAAATTCCTAATATCTCATGACCCTTTGGAGGTCGTCACCATTAGGATTCTCCCTGATGCATAATTTGTTTTCCAGACAACAGGGAGGGCTACTGCTTCACTGAAGTCTTACAAAGTATGTGTCAAATCGGATCAAGCAGCAGGAACTCTGTCACCAAGTCTGAATGCTGCTGCGATGGTGGCCGAGGCTGGGGGCAAAACTGTGAGGTCTGCCCCTTCCCAGGCACTGTGGCCTTCAAGAAGCTTTGCCCTCATGGCCGAGGATACATGTCTAATGGAGCAGGTACTGACTTCTGTGTTAACGGCTCTCTTAAACAATTCCAAATTAGGTGATAAATTATAAACTTTCTTTTTGCATATTTACACACTATGAGGTCCTAACTATTTTGGATATCAGTCGAAATGTTCTGAGAGTTTTCATGTTGAGAGAATACAGTCCTTTGGGAGGAGGGTACATAGCCAAAGGCCCTGGATGACAAAACATCCATCCCAACTCAGCAGATACATATTTTGCATGCCAGTTGATTGACATGCACTTGAGTGAGAATTTGCATTCTCACATTTAAGTATGTTGTAGGTACAGATTAAGAGCTCTTTCTGTATATGATAGCAAAGTGATGTTTGATTGACGGTGGCTAGCACATGATCAGCTCCAGTTGTTCGCTTCCACTTAAGGCTTGTTCATTTCGTTCGAAAGTTAGATTAATGCTATTTTCCCACTTAGTATTTCTCCTGCATCTGTGCAGTATTTCATTATTTATTGTATTTTTTTTAAATTTTATATACAATATGGTTTTTTTTTTTGTGTCAGGTCACAGCAATCTATTGAAGCTATATAAAATCAGTTCTTGTTCCATCGTGAACTAACCCTCATTTCCTTGCAGATATTGATGAGTGCAAGGTTATTCATGATGTCTGCCGTAATGGAGAATGCATCAATGAGAGGGGATCTTATCGTTGTCATTGCAACCTTGGCTATACTACAGATATAACTGGCACTCTTTGCATAGGTAGGTTTTTCATTATGGTGTATGTGTATAAAGTTTATTACCAAGAGATGATTTGAAGAAGGAAATACAGAGCTTTTGAAAAATGAGAAAATGAAATGTCATTCTTTAGAATGCTTTGTGAATTTTTATTTCCTTCTGATATCTCCTGAGCATTTTGAAAAACATTATCATAACTATTGGTTATCAGCACTGAAGTATCTGGTTTTGCATCTTCTAGATCTGAATGAATGTAATGAGTCCCCCAAACCTTGCAATTTCATCTGTAAAAACACAGAGGGGAGCTTCCAGTGTTCATGTCCAAAAGGGTACATCCTCCAAGAAGATGGGAGAAGCTGCAAAGGTAAAAATCAAGAAAATAATTTACTGCAGAAACTCTGTGCTTCACAGCAAATGCCAATCCAAGGACATTTAAATGATGTAAATCTGTTTTATTGATTCCACTGTCTTTATTTCCACTAAAGACAGTGGAATTGGCCTGCACAGGATGGAACTGATGTTTCATTTAGTTCTTTGATAATCTGGATGAACAACAGATCCACAGGAATTTTTGCAGGCTGATGGCAGCTGATCTTAAAAGACTTTGTAACCAATAGTATATGTGATTGGTCTTATTTTGGTAAGCATGTTGGTTTAAGTTGTATTTTTCAGTGATATATGTATCCTAATATATGCAAAGATGAGCATGGTTTGCAGTTCATTGTCCAGCATCAGTAGAGTTTTAACTTGCTACCTCTGCAGCATGCTGAATAAGGGACAGCAGTGCAGGAGGGATTTTGAAATATTCATTATAATTTAATTTATTTTTTTTTTTTGGTAGCAAAGATCTGACTGAAACCGCACAAATTAGAGCAGCAATTCTGATCTTAGCATGGGAAATTCTTTTGGGGTAATAGCATGCTTCGGTGCAATACTGTTTTGCAGTCTGCCACTGCTTCTCTTGAAGATGGTGATTTCCCATTTATTGACTACAGTAAGAGCAAACATATGTAACAGCATCTTTCAGAGAGATGAGAGCAGTGTGCGTAACCCACCGTTAGCATGGACACTGGTGTAGCTCCAAAGTCCCATCCATTACATGTGGGGCTTCATGTGAGAGGAACTGGAAGCCACTGTGGAAAGTGAGATGTAGATTCAAAAGCCTTTATTTGAATTGGGTTTTTTTATATGCAATTACTTGTCTCCAAGTCCAGCTGAACTCTCAGATACTCCACAGGGAACATAAGTTAAAGGTGTTTTCTTGGGTATTTTAGATCTTGATGAATGTGCAACAAAGCAGCACAACTGCCAGTTCCTTTGCGTCAACACTATTGGTGGTTTCACTTGTAAATGTCCTCCTGGATTCACTCAGCACCATACAGCCTGCATTGGTAAGTGACGTGGAATGTAGACCCATATTTGGGATTAGTAACTGACTCTTACTCCAGAAGCAAAGTAGCAAGGAGGTGAAATTGCCTTTCTGAGAAGCCAGATGGAAACACAGGCCAGGTTCTGATCCCAGTCCCACCAGAGCAGAAGATGCAAAGTGGCCCTCCCTCCGTAATGGTAACGTAAGCGCTCCTTCTGTAGTGCAAAGTGAAAAATGGAGAGGGCAGTAAGACAGTTACATTACTGGTGTTGCTTTACCTCTTGTCACAGACTGTTCATTGTTGGCATTGCTAAATGATCATCTTCACAACAAGGAATAAAAAATAACACTGAGGTTTTTGTTCCCTTCAGACAATAATGAGTGTGCTACTGAGATCAATTTATGTGGGGCGAAGGGCATTTGCCAGAATACACCAGGAAGTTTTGTCTGTGAGTGTCAACGTGGCTTCTCACTCGATCAAACTGGGCTTAGCTGTGAAGGTAGGTACAACACACAGTGCATTTAACTTGGCCTTCTCTTGCTTTCCATCATGATCTCTCAGCTGTACTGTCATCCAAGGAGAGGCCAATGGAGTAAGCACCAAAACCTACAGAGTAAGCATGTGTAGACTGATAGGGAGCGGGGTATGGAAATTTAGCAACAAGGTGGTATTTCTCTCCATGCGCCTCGAAAAATAGATATATTGCAGCTAAAGATTTGGGCAGGTATTTTTTGAAGAGACTTCAGTTTAGCCTGGAATGTTTCAGTTTAAGCATTGTAAGTTCAGTGAACTTCTGTTGAATCCTGCATGGATTTCTGAGGGACTTGCCAAGGACAGGAAGTCCTGAAGTGCCAGAGAGACAGTTGAAGGCCTGCAGGCTTTATTCCTCCTAGTCCATAGGGCCTTCTCCTGAGATAGAGTTTGGTTTGCTTTGGAAAGTTAGATCCCGGGATTCCTGGGTTGAGTGCCTGGGTAAAAGCAAGGGACTATCTGCTCTGGAGCTGGGAACCTTAAGAAAACCTAAGGGGGTCCCCTATTCAAATGGTTTTGTGCTGTCTGCTCCATTGAAGAAAGAAAAGAAGTCTGAAAATTGTGGCTGAATTTGAGCTTTCAGTGGTTTTTAGCCCTAAGTTGCTTGCTGTTGAGCCAGAAATCCAAACCTGGAAGGCTTGAAGTGGTCTCCCAGCACTGGTCAGGTTTTTGGAAGATCCTGAAATATACCTCTCTGTATATGATATACGAATAAGTATGATTATTTGTAGCATACTTTTCAAATGTAGCGTAATTTGAGTTTTTCTCCCCAAACTCATCTTTTTAGATGTTGATGAATGTGATGGAAACCACCGGTGTCAGCATGGCTGCCAGAATATAATTGGAGGATACAGGTGTAGCTGCCCACAAGGATATCTCCAGCATTACCAGTGGAACCAGTGTGTTGGCAAGTGACTTTCTAAACTCTATACATTAAAATGAATGTGACCTTTGTTAGCAGCAAGAAGGGCAATGGTGCAGTTTGGCATATTTTCTTTTTCGGAATATAATTTAGTATGTTCAGCAAAGTTTCATTGCAAATGTGTGCGACTGTGAGAGGCAGAGTGGATATGGAGCATCCAATGGCCTGTGACCTGGTTCAACAAGTGTTTAAGTGCAAAATTACCTATGGGGGTGCTGGAAGTTGTACTGACTTTGAGGGAAGTTGTGTTCCTGGTCTATTTTGTGGTCTGAACAAAAGTAGCCTTACTCGGCCGTGCAGCGGTCTCTGCTCAGATACAGGTCCTGTCTGAGAGCTGATGGTGGGTTGAACTTGACACGCTCAGAACCACAAATTTGGATTGTTAAATTATAAAAGGAAAATTCTGGCCCAAAGCATCTAAAATTCTGTTAAAATCCTACTTGATCTGTGCTTTTACCATTCTTATTACACCTTGAGGAAGAATGCTGCCTTTTCTCTGTAACATTCGTTATATTTGAGCAAAGCTGCTGCTGTATGTCAAAAGATGCTTCCTTGCAGCTTTGGAATACAGTTTATAACAATCGCTTAAAGGCCATTTCTAGTTAGAAGTGCAAATGCCAGTGCTCTTGGTTCTATCCCAAGTCTCTGAGCCCTCATAGATGGGGCTGCATGTGCAGAGCATTGATGCTGTATATGACTTGAGCAGGCAGAACTGGGTCCTCTACAGAAGTCATGAGAAGAGTCCCTGCATGTTTCAACAACATGGCATGTAGCATATTCAAACAAGAGAAACATGAATCATTTTGCTCTAGTGACAGTTATGTCATTTTTAATCACATTTAATGGGCTTCATACAAGCTAGTCTTGTGTGGATACCCGGAGATGTGTTTGATGACCTCTTCGAGAACAAAGGGCCTCATAACTCTTTTGTTTGGCTTTCTTTGCTTTCAGAAACATAAAAATGCCTTTGCTTGTTATCACTGTCATGCTCTAGGGAGGTCTCTGCTTTTAATTGTGCTTACCAAACCCCATGACATTTTATGCAGTCCTTGCTGTGATGTTTGCTTGCTTGTGCTCCAGTACTCTATGCCTGTTACATGTAAGAGTACAAGGAGGGAGCCCAAACATGTCGTGGTTTTGAGTATTAATTAAACTAGCAGATCTTAGGGTTAAATTAGAATTTAATCTGCAGGAAGGTAAAAACAGAGAGACAAACACAGCCCCACATGTCTGGCTGCTGGAGGACCCTGTGGAATCTGAAGAAGTGCAGCTCTGTTTTACAAAACATCTTGGCTGCTTCCAGTCCTTCCTGGGTGATAATAGCATTTAACCAAGTGTATTTCCAAAGGAGGTGTACACTGTTACTCCAGCTTTTGAGCCCATTGGCTACCATTGAGATTTTATACAGGGAATACCAGTTTTGGAATGCACCAGCACTGGTGTTTCCCGAATGGAAAGAAAGGCTTCAACCTCGGCAACACAATTCTGATCACCAGGGAAAATTACACTGAGAGCCACAGCTGGGTTTTCTTCCACCTTTTTGGACATGAGGCAGGCCCAGCAGAAACCCAGAACTGAAGGAAGGAGGCTTTGTTTCCTCTGTCCTTATAGCGTCTCTCCTTCCTACTGAAGCTGAGCACAACAGAGCTGTGTGTTACAGAGCACAGCGTTCACACTCTTGCTGCTGTGGAGCGAGTTAAAATGAGCATCTCCTCTTGGTGCAGTAACTTTCTGTGGCCCAAACATGCATTTATGATGTTGACATAATTTCTGTGTTAGGTATGGAAAATACTGAAATATCATTTTGAGTTAAGTGCAAAACCGCAGGCTTCAGTAACACAGAATTCAGCCCCAGGTTTTAGTACCTTGTGGTCTCCACATATTCATAATGTAACATCTGTAACTGTATGTGCTTAAGATACTTATCTAGATCTCCTGGGTGTACCACAGGGGAAGAATCCATGTAATAGGTTTTTCCGTGACAATTCCTTCATATTCCTTGGCAATCCCAGCTCTACAAACAGTTTGTGTCTTTTTTAGCTTATTTAATGAAGTGTTCAGGGACTTTTGATGTTGCTGCAACACATACTTAGATAATCACTGAAGAATGCTTTGGTTCCTCCCATGTCTTGTGCAGTGTGTGACTGCATCCCCTGCCCAGGCAATTCCGGAGTGCATCATGCTGTAAATTAGGCTGCAAGAAGCACAGGCATTGAATTTAAACAAAGAACAAACAGCCACATTGTTTGGAAAAAGACAGTAATGCTCTGAATTAGTGCTTATTCTCCTGTAACTTAGATGCTTTGGTCAGAGATGCTGCTCTATGCTTTACATTTTATCCATACAGTGTCCAGATGGCATTTCTTACACGTGTGCACACA
The DNA here is from genome assembly GCF_033815535.1 of Pezoporus flaviventris. Classification (NCBI taxonomy): domain Eukaryota; kingdom Metazoa; phylum Chordata; class Aves; order Psittaciformes; family Psittacidae; genus Pezoporus; species Pezoporus flaviventris. The sequence continues at coordinate 11,569,682 of NW_026892554.1, forward strand.
CACTCGGTGCACATATGCAGTTGCTTTATCACAGAAATCAGGGAACAATAGTGTTCAGAGTGTTTCAAACCAATTTGCCACATCAGACAAAAAAATCAGAGCAGCTACATTTAAAAAACTAGGCATTTACAGTAACTAAGCCTGAACTGACCTCAAACCCCTACAGTGCTGCTCTTGGGAAGTTTGGAAAAGGGCTGGCTCAGAATGTGGCACTCTTTTGTATCTACAGCTGCTTTTATTTTTATTTTACTGCTTGTTCCTGTACCTTACCTGTACCTCATATTTAAATGTGAGTGTGTAGGGAGGGATTTTCAGTGCCTGGAAAAGGTGTCAGAGGTTGATTCCTCACTCCTTTTCCTTTAACGTTGAACAGCACTATGAACATGGGATTACTGGACCGGATTGTTGGCTATGCAAAGTTTTATTCTTCTCAGTTGTTTCTGGAACAAAAAAAAAAGTTGCCTCCTCTGCTTTCCAGAGCATGAGCTGACGTGGCATGAAATATCTTCTGTAGAGTAGCCCAACGGTTGCTCTGTTGTGTGGTTGTAGTCATCTCCTAGCGACCACTGCCCTAGGCAAAAGTGAGGCCAAGCTCTGCTCTCCATCTGTCCATCTGATGTGACAGAGTGTTTAGCAACAGTTGAGCACAACCTTTCTGAAGGGGTAGGTTGGACTACACCTCAGAGTAGAAGTTAACGTATGGTATGTTCTGCTTCTTTTCCAGATGAAAACGAATGCCTCAGTGCACACATCTGTGGAGGAGCATCTTGCCACAATACTTTGGGAAGCTATAAATGTATGTGCCCAACTGGATTTCAGTATGAACAGTTTAGTGGAGGTTGCCAAGATATCAATGAATGCGGTTCTGCACAAGCCCCATGCAGTTATGGTTGTTCAAATACAGAAGGTGGCTACGTCTGTGGATGTCCACCTGGTTACTTCAGAATAGGACAAGGGTAAGGGATTCTCATTTTAAACTAACAGACGTAAAAGGGACATAATCCTCTCCTTTTGCTGTAGCGTGGAGCAGCAGAACCAGGGGGGTTCTGTCACCAACAGAAGAGGGATAAGATTGTGGAGGTGCTCAAGAGTTGGGTGCACATGCTGATTTTGGAGATGAGGGAGGGGAAAGGTAACCAAGGGAAGGGAGCAACATGGTTTTAATGCTTAATGGAATTTGGTCAGGGCAGCCAGGTTCAATCATCTCTTTTAAGCCACTGCTTTCACCTCCCTCCTGCACACTCCAACATCCAGCCAAGTTCTCTGAGCTTGCCACCTGGGAGCTCACACCCCCCTTGCTGAGATTTGTGGTGTATCACAAGTCCCAGGCCCCTGCCTGCTCCAAAGACAAATGATATTATACAAGTGGCTTCACCCACTGGCTGGAATAGCAGTTCTGTACGCTTTTCTGTTCTTGTGTGTTCCATATTCTTCTGTGTTCCAAATGAATCATTTTTTTAATAAATATCTGCTTTATCGAGGAAACCGATTTTCAGTTGTCCCAGCGGGAGTGTTAGGGCTGTGCAGCTTGTAGGACCAAGCAACTCAGATGGAAAGCAGAAAGCTTGTGGCTTGTATTTCAGAAGTGACTAAAAGCTTTGGGGTTATTAGGCAAGACCTCACCTTTCAGATTTTTTCAGCAGTTTCTGAAAATTGGTCTCTTTCAATGTGTTCCAGGTCGGATGACAGGAATTACTAACAACTTCTCAGAGCTTAAGCCTGTGTTTTTAAAACTGTTAAATATTGGCAGGTCTCTCTTAGGCAAAGCCTCGTGGAGCCAGGTTCTTGAAACCAGAGGTAGCTGCATTGTGATTCAGTGAGAGTTTTGCCTGTTGACTTCAGCAGATTTTCCTAGGAAAACAGTGCAACATAATTGCTTTATTATTTATATTCACAGTCACCCCAGTCCACGTTTTGGTAAGATCTGTGTCTCACTGGAATTAACTTTGGATTTCTTCCTTCCTCAGACACTGTGTTTCTGGAGTGGGGCTAGGCAAAGGTCAAGGACAAGAGCTTTCACTCAGTGGAGAAGTAGATGACAACTCCCTCTCTCCAGAAGCTTGTTATGAATGTAAAATCAATGGCTATCCCAAGAGAGGCAGGAAGCGCAGAAGCACTAATGAAACTGCAAATGAAGCAGAGGTAATTGACCCTTTTGGGGAGAAGGGGCTTGTGGTGGTCTTGGGAAAGCCAGTCTCGAAAGGAGGTGCACCAGGAGACAATCCCACAGCAAAAATGTACCCCCCTTACAAAGTAGAAAAGCTCATTGGAGAGCTGGATTTAGATGTTGAGCAGTCTGTGTGTGGGCTTTTGAAGTTGTTCACTGTCATTAGGCAAAGGTCATCCTCCTTTGCAAAATTCAAACTCCTTGAATTACCAGGGGAGTCAGTCCCATGTTGGCTTATTTCCACTTCTTGTAATCTAAAGTCAGAATTGCCCAGTCCCGTCATCCAGTCACAAGTGGCTGGATTTAAAACCTTGTGGTTCACATTATTTACATGCAGACTTCAGCAAACTGTAGAAGGGTTCCCAAGTCCATCGTCATTTGAATTCTCACTTCTCTGTCCACTCTAAGGTGACAGTGATGTTCCAGGTGATCTGCTCTGGCCTGACCACAGAAGCAGCAGGTCATGACAGGTCTCTAGACTATTCAGGTGAAAGTACGTCTGGGTGTGCAAATGTGTGTGTTGCATTCTAAATGTGATCAAGAGATGTTGAGCACTCTTGTAGAATGTTGCCACACAGTCACTACCCTGAGCTGAATGTCATCCATACCTTTGCTCCTGTGTATGTGCTGAAGGCCTTGCTTTTTCACGCACAAATACAGGGGATTTGGGATCCTGTTAGCTGTTCCCATTAGGTGCTCAGTGCATGGTGCTCTGCTAATACAGGAAGACAGGAGAGTGCTTTTGCCCAGAAGAGTGTGGACATTTGATTTTGGGCAGAGTGGGGTCGTAAACTGTTTCTTCAGTGTGTTTCAGTATTCTGTGATTAGTGCTGGATTTGTCTCAGATTTGCTGGATTTGACTTAGAGCTTCCCTTGCTTTCCAAATGAAAATGTTACAGCTGATGTGCTGCCTGAAATGTCATCATTTTGCCACTGCAGTGACCTGTGTGCAGGGAACTCAGGGGGGAGACCAGCTACCATCACTGGGAGGTGAGGGGTGATGCTCCCACTGAACCCACGGCCCCTCCCAGCTTCACACCCAAACAAAGTGAATCTTGCAAAGCAGAAAACTCCCACCTGAATGACAGCCTTCCCCAGACCCTGCACGCTGCTGTTCATGTCAGCTTGTGGCTCCTCTGGCAGGGAGGAGGAGTGCCCCTCTGCTGCTGTCTTTGTAGGAGTCCGGTGGCGGACTCCAAGCACGGAGCAGGGTGGTTTGTCAGGCAGCAGGACCCACACACATAGGCTTTCATCACATCTCAGGCTCCTTACCCATGCCGGAGCAGCAGCAAAGACTGTACTTTATCCTGACAAGTCCCAGGCCCATAGCAGCGCATTTGACAGATGACAGTACAGAACCTCCTTCTGAAAAGTATTTAATTAATAATGAATGAGCTGGGTGAGCAACACATACACACAGGCATGCATGGAACGCGCTCTGAGAAAGCCAACTGACATCATTTGTTCTTGTGCAGGATGAGCAAGAGCTGCAGCCGCCCATCAGTCTCGCCAGCTGGGATGTTGAGAAAGCAGCAGTCTTCTCCATCAACATCTCAGATCTCAGTAACAAAGACCGCATCCTGGAACTGCTCCCTGCCCTCACAACACTGACAAACCATAACCGATATTTAATTGACTCCGGAAATGAAGATGGTTTCTTTAGAATCAATAAGAAGGACGGGATAAGTTACCTTCATTTCACAAAGAAGAAGCCAGTGCCTGGAAACTATTCATTACAAATCAGTAGTATTCCACTCTATAAAAAGAAGGAACTTAACCAGCTTGAAGAGAAACATGACAAAGACTACCTCAGTGGTGAGCTGGGAGATAACCTGAAAATGAAAATTCAGATATTGCTTCATTAATTCATCAACCAAAGACCAAATAATTAAACCAAAGATAGATAGGTAGGACTGAATATTCCTCCCAATCAGATTCTCCATATCATAGGTACAGTCTTACATGAGTACATTTGTATGAATGAGCACTATTATATTATTACATAAACAAGGTACAGGATGAATACCCTAGCTCAAAACAACCACTTTCTCAGGCTTTTACGTGTAGCTGAGCTACCTTGATATGTTGAATCTTGAAAACTGGGACTTTTCTCCTTGGAAGTTGGCCACTGATGCTGAGACACGTCATCATTTCAGCAGAGGTACAAGAATGTGCTTTCAACTGATGGACAGCTCTATTTTTGTAATTCTTAAACTTCGCTTCTCCAACTACAACTTACTAGGTCCGCCATTTATGATATCCATTTGGTGCTAGTAAATTTTCAACCTAGATTTATAAATGCACTGTACTATTTACACAACTTAGAAGCCAAAATTGCCATTATTCAGTCTAAATACTTCAATCAACCAAAGTTAGCTCAGTAGTTTATCTCAGTTATGCCTATAATACATTACATGTAAATTAAGTGTGTGTATACTGTAATCATGCTATTTTTATCAATGAAGCATTTGTAAACTAGATTAATAATACCCTTAATGTGAGGGTTTGTAATGGTGCTTATAAGACCAACTACTTGTTAACTGTATACACAAACCTGATGATAAAGTTTCTGTGACTTGCCAAAATGCACTGAGGTCAGTAGGGACCATTAAACATTCTCAAAAGTCAGATGACAATCAGTGCCATCCTACACCATGACATTATGTAACGTGTCAGGAGTACCCACAGCCATTCCTATCAACAAGGGTTCAATGTCATAAATGTCACAATAAAACAGTCTTTTTTTTAGTTTATTCTGTGGCCTTGTGTTCTTGCTAGAAGTGTGAGGAGCCGCATGCTCACGCTGGAGGCACTGTCGGTAGGGTTGGTTCTGTATCTGACTGTGTTCACAGGTGATGTCTCCTTGCAAGTCTGCTGCTGCCATTTGCTCATTCTTCGTGCAAAGAACAACTGAAGAAAGCCAGAAACCGTCACAGATCTGAGCGGCAGTGGACCTCTGTCAAATTACTGTCTGGCTCCAGAGAGCGAGTTAGAACATTTCCAATGGCTTGACCTGAATAGTCCCGTCAATAAGTAACTGACAGCCAGAACACGCAGAAGTGGATGTTGTTATGCAGACAACACAATTAATTTGAGAAGTCTTCTTTGCTAGAACTGCCTTGACTTAAAATATTCCATTCTTTCACCCCTATTTCAATGGCTATTGTCAAGTAACCTAAGACTGGTAACAAAGGGAAAATCGAATACCAAAAACCATCACAAGCTGTAGCTGGGTTTTAATAGTAAGTAAATTACTTGATGGTGAGGGTGTTCTTGTATACACAAGTGCCATGGTGTATCTTTTAGCAGCAGCAGAATGTTGTACATAAAATTTGGAAGAAGCAATGAAGCAAGTGGTGTCACTGCAGCTGCTCTGTATTGGTACAGGGAACATACATCAAGATGTAATAGCTCTGGAAGGGAAATGCACTGTAATAATTCACCTGAAATTGTATTATTTTCTGTAATTAGACTTCAGCTCTCTGTTTTCTTCTGCATAACAAATATAACGATATGAAAAGGAGCTTGTGCACAGGGCTACTTTGATATTTTTAATAGACCATGCCTGGATTTTATTTATTAGTGTGCCAAAATGCTGAACAGTGTATTTTTTCCACATGTTGTGTAACTATGGTGAAATATAATCAGAACTTCACAGTTGTAAATGGCACTCCTGTTTCAGCAGGTTGGGAGTGATTTTTAGTGCCAGTGGCAGTGTGCAAGGTCATGCGGTTTAGAGCGAAGCATACGGTTTGAGTATTTTCTCTCCAGCCCTTAAACACTGAGGGGAGCTGAGAAGGGTGATTTCAGAAAGCGCTGTCAGAACTCTGCTCGGTGGAGCTGGCCCAGCATTTAAGCTGTTCTGTAACACCTTATCATGCCAAAGGTTCCGTGATTGTTTTCCAGCAGCCCCAGTGCTGCCTGCTCAGTTCTGCAAATTGCCTTTGTTACCTTGCAGAAACAAGAAATCTTGAGTCTCTTTCAGTGATTCAAAATGGAAATCCCAGTCTTGCTGTACTGAGATGCACATAAACCCCCATATTCTCGTTCAGTTATTCATCTGTTTGCAGCAGGGCCCTTTAACTGGTGTGTTATTTCTGCCTGTCAGTTTTGGTTGCTGTATGTGTACAATTATTTACATTAGTCTGAATTTCTGCAGTTTCTTTGGCGTTTCAGTGAACCACAAACTCTCAGAACAATATTGCGTGAGACCTGCCATTAAAGAGTGGTTTGTAGCCTACAGTGTGATTTTTAAACCATTCCCTGTGTTTATTTGATGGTGGGATCCCAGAACAGCTCTAAGCACCAGTCAGCCTGAAGCAGGGGCCTTTCTGAATGCAGATCCTTTTGCAATTAAAGGATGTTTCTCAAATTCAAGGAAATGGTTGAATTTCCAACTGTTTGAAATAACTGTGGCTTCCCTCCACTGTGACTGTGCAGAGGGCTCGTTGATTCATGTGTGGATAATAAATAGAATTTTTGATGAACAGAGTTTAACACAGATGGCTTGTTACTGTACATGTCAGATCATGCTCTTGTTGTGTGTTGTAACAGTACCTTGTAAACTTGGCGGCTGACATGTATCTTGGCAGAACATGACTGTTTCCAGTCTCCTTTTAAGCTGACTTTCAAAGGACCCGAGGTGTTTGCTTTCCTACGGCAGGTCCCAAAGGGTCGGACTCAGGTTTTCTCTAAGATAAACACGCTGTGATTGAAGTTCAACTTTGTGCTCTGGGAGAGCTGGTCTGGTCAAGACTTCTCCACACAGAGAGGCCTGAGCTGTCTGAAGAGCAGGACGCCAGGGCTATTGCCTCACAGCTGCCTAAGCCTTCCTGGGACCCAGTTTGGGCACCGCCAGTCTCCTACACAGGTAAGTGCAGTACTAGACATCCCGCTGCTGCTCCAGGCTGGGCTGAGGATGGTGGTGCTGGCACTGCAAAACCCTTCTCACCACTTTTGGAAACTGACATTTGCTGTGAAGGGTTTGTAGGATTCCCCCTTTAAACTGATGCTGTGCTTGAACCATTAAAGCCTCTCGGTGCTCTTGTGGATCTGATGGTTTCTGCCAAAGCGAGCCAGGTTTAAGAGCTTACATCATGCTGCAGCTTTCTGAGTAGGCACCAGATGAGGAGACAGCTTCTCTTCAACTTCACTGCTGTGACAGGAAGATTCTGTGGTTTCAGTCATGCTGGGGAAGCCAGAGTTCAGCTGCCGACGAGGCCAGGGCTGCCTATGGAGCTGCAGGAGCTGTGTACCCATCCCAATGCCCCTTCTGCCCTGTGCCAGGTAGGACAGGAGCTAATGGGGCACAACAGCATCCCAAAGCCAGGAAGCCTGGGCCTAAGTTCCTTCCAACTTCACCCTGCCCCCAGAGCAAGCCTCTAAGCTTTTCTGCTTTGGTTGGCTTCATGCTTGCAGGAGTGGCCAGCAGCTAAGGCCAAGATACAATGTACAGCAGGTTAATCCAGTAAATCCAGGTTGGCAGTGTCCTACCAGTGTGATCACCCAGAGTAAGCCCTCATATTGTCACAATCTTAGCAGAAAAATACTCAGCTAAAACTCTGCTGTTTTTAAAATCCCAGAGCTCTCAGTTGTTCCCTGTGTCCTGAGCATGTTGGATGCCTGCAGGACCCCATGCAGCCCCTGTGTGAGCTCCCATGGTTACACAGGAGGCTCTGTGTGCAAACTGCACCGGCAGTGCGGATCCAGGGTGTCCTGTTAACTGCAGAATCACTCTGGTGTGGATGCTGTGAAAACTTAGGACAGGGCAAGCAGGCAGCTGTAATCTGGGGCAAAATATGCCATCATTCACACTAATGAGAACGCCAGTGATGACAGGTTGCAGCAGTAGCAAAAGGGAAAGAAAATGGGAGGGGGGAGAATGCTGCAGTTGCTTAGTGGCCCAAAACGCCACAGTGCACGTGGCTTGTGCTTCGCTTGGTGTGCTGGTCCTCCTCCAGCCCTGGTGCCTTGTGCTGTTCCTGAGCTGTCGCTTGCAGGTCCCCATGCAGATGCTGCAGCAGTGCCCCCGCAGCCGGGGAAGCACCACCACTGCTCTTGGAGCAGGCAGAGCACTGCTGGTGCTGGGAAGGTGGAGGTGGTCAGCGGCAGGTTCTGCGGTGCTGCTGCATTCAGTGTGTGCTCCACCAAGGTCCATGATGCCCCCAGAGGCTCTGAGAGCAATGCCCGGAGCCCATGGGGTGGGCTGTGTGCTTTGCTTTGCCTGAGGATGAGACCCTCTTCCTGTGCAGCAAAGACCTTGAAGATGCCAATGATTTCAGCTCTGACAAATTCCAACGATCTACTTCGACCTTAAAACTTGCCAAAGATTTCACACCCTCAGAACAAATGCTTTTGAGGAATATCACGGCCAAGCCAACTCCTCCGTTATGAGCTTCCAGTTGAGTTCAGCGGAGCAACCCTGAGGCCAGAGAGGTCACCAAAGTGTTTGCTTTCGTATTTCAGGCTCTCCTTTCCATTTCTAACATAGCCCTGCGCAGCACAGCCATGGCTGTGGAGGCCAGGGCTGCCCAGCTGGTGGGACCATGCTGGCAAAGCTGTGCTGTAGCTCCGTGTTGGTGCTACAGTCCCGTGTGTTCCCAGTGCTGCTTGTTAGCATCCAAGTCCTCAACCTGCTTACACACACACTCTTGTGTATGTAGAAATGCAGGTGGTTTTCGTAAGGGTCTAGTCAGGTAACTACATCTCAGTGCTTCCAGGCTGAAGTCACGCTGTGCTAAACCGTTGCTAACTACCCAGGAAGGGCTTTTTCTCCTTCCCTCTCTCGGGCTGGACACTTCCCTCACTCATGGGGGCCCAGCCCTTGCCCTGGCTCAGCTCTCACATCTGCAGGTTTGTTTGTTTATGAGCTTCTCTATGGCTCCCAGGGCTGTAGGATGTGAGCGCCTCACCGACACTCATGTTGAGCCTCGCTACACCCTTGTGAGGTTGGGATGTGTTTGTCATCCTTGTTTTACAGGGCAGGAACTGAGAACCAGATGGTTTGGTTTGGGAGAGCTCATAGGCAATGGCTGTTCTGCCAGGAGCAGCCCCAAAGAACTGAGGTGTCCCTGGAGAAGAGGACAAGGAGCCACATGGGCAAGAAGCCATGGGAACTGCCCCTCTACATTACAACATGTCCCAGATGGAGCCTGATGGAGCCCCAGATGCTCCCTGCATTCTCCAGAAAGCCAGAGGCATGGCCCCGTGCTCCAGCATCATCCCCTGGGGTACTGTGTCTGTAGGTACCCCACACAGACAGGATGCTGCCACTGCAGATGCAGCAGCACCAGTTAAAAATTAATAGGTTTAAAAACCAGAGTGAGAGTGTCCAGTAGTTCTGTGCTGGCAAAAAAAGACCTGTGGTAAGTATCCAGGTCAGCAGGCTGCGTGGAGATAATCAGAACTGACAATGCTGGTGAGCAGGACCCGGGCTCTGCCAGCTTCCCCAGCTCATCTCTGAGGCTGCTGGTCAACCAGCCAGGAAAACATGGCTTCTGTTTAGTTTTCTTTGGAGGTTGATCGTTTATTCCTCTCATTCCTATGTGAGGTGCTTCAGGGTGATTTTTCTATTTCCCCTGGTCTGCGACAACCCAGGAGACATTGGATTTTTTAAGCAGCTCACGTGGGACTGAGTCTGAGTGGAGCTGTAGGGCAGTACATTACTCAGCGGTGAGCTTGGACAGGTAGGAAAGCTGTCTAGACTCTTCTACTTTGCAGGGTTGTGTGTATGCTCGCAGCTCTGCATGAATGTGTTGTTATTGTAATCATAATAAATATGAGAGCCATGAGAAACGTCTATAACCAAACCCAAACCAGGTGAAGCTCCCCTGGTTTTGGGTTTCATTACAACCTCAGTTCTCCGGCCAGGTTTGTCGAGGTTCATGAACCTCTCTCTGAAGCTGGGCTCAGTTTCAAGCACTCCTGGACCAAGATTCAGGCAAATCTAGGCCAGGTTTCGAGCAAATTTGGAACAAATTTTTGGTGCCTAAGAGATGATTTATGATTTTAGGTTGAAACCATACAAACCGTGGATTCTCTGCTTGGTGTCGATCTGTAACCAGGAACTCTTGGCACTTTGGCTGAATTTCACTTTGATTTTGAATTTGACCATAAAAACAAAGATCAGAGGCAAGTCCCAGGAACAAACCACACAGAAACTGCTTCACAGGGTGGGTACCCAAAGCCCTGCATGCACTGAGCAGACACCTGTGGTGCTGCACCAGCAGTGGGGTGCATTCCCCCACTGCAGGTGATGCTGTGCATGTCTGGCTGGGAGTCTGACATGGCTCATGCTGCCCCAGCAAATCCTCCAAGTAATTAAGCCTTCCCCAAGCTCTTAATTTGAAGTCACATGTGCGATTTCCAAGCCTGGAGTGCACTGACTTCAGGTTTGGCTTATCCAGCAAAGATCTGGTCCATACTGTGCGTTTGCATTTTGAGGAGTAAAGTCAGCTAAGGAATCTACACAGGAGAACAAGACCCATCGTCTTCATCCCCACTCTGCAGTTAAACGTGGCTCGTATCCAAGTACACGGTGGGAAAATGGACTTTCTACCTGAATTCCTGAGATTCAGAGCAACACGGTACCAGTTGTCCAGCCTAGAGGTTCCTAACAGGGTTATGGGTCTCGGCTTGCTACTGCTGCCAGCTCTGCCACAGCACAGGTACCTTAAAGATGGAAAAGAGATCAAAAAGATACCTTAAAGAAGCTGCATTTCTCATGCAGATTTCTTTAGATTCATTCAGGCACTTTAAAGGGAAATTCAGACATAAACTTGTCTTTATAAATAAAAAATATGTATCATCATTAAATCCCTTCATCATGATGTTCTTTGTGGATGGAAAATATTCGAGCAGGAGCTGGCTTCAACTTTCAGGCAAAATATGAGCAGCTGAACTGGGAATATAGAGAAGAAGGTGATAGCACAAGTTGCTGCTGCTTTGAGAAACGTGATAGGAGGGATGGGCAGGAAGAGAGGAGGAAGGTGCCAGCACAGAGCAGACGGGATACAAAGGGAACTGTGCTGTCAGCCTGCATTCACATCAGTGCAAGGCTGAAACAACAGGAAACCAGGAGAGAGGAGAGAGGAAATGAGCAGGACTGGCTTTGCAGGGTGGCTGCGCAAAGGAGGACTTGATGTCGATCAGCAGCCACCTGCCCTGGGAGTAGCCAGGCCCACAAGGCTGCCAGCCTTGACGCAAAGCCCTCCCCATCAGCTGGCACTCCTGAGGCAACCAGCACTTTAAGAAGGGCCATAGAGCTGTTCACAGGACTTTGGTAAGAAGAGAAAAAACCCAAGACCTACTGGGGCCAGATCGTTAGAGACTTTAGCAAGTATTGAGTGTAGATTATTAAGCTCTTAAAGACAATTCCTCATTTACTGAACTCCAAAGAAAAGGTTTAACAGATTTCTCATTCCACGTGTTTAAATTGTACCTGCCAAAGGCATAAACCCCCTTCACTGCAAGCTCTTCACTATCAGGTTTTTTTGCCTCCAATTTTCAAATCTGCTTCTGTAAAAGATGTCCCAGTACTTTTTCAAGATCTCAGTGTCCTCACAGCACTGGGGAGAAGTACTCACAACAAAGGATGTAAAGCTCAGAGATCTTCTATCTGTTAGTAGAGCTCTTACATCAAAGCAGCACAGAGGTGAGATGTTGCCATGTATTAGACCAGCAATGGTCTCTGCTCTTGGGGTGCAACTGTGGTGTGACACATCATGAGGTCAGAGCTGGAGAATCCCAAGTGGAGCTGCTGTGTGGCATGGCAAAGCTTGGCTGAGGGATGGGTGGAGGGCCCCAGGAGACCTGGTCTTCATTTTTTAAATCGTGTATCATGTCTGTGTTGCATGGATTAGGACTGAAAGCAGCAGCCAGCAATGAGAGGAAAGGGATTAAAAAAGGCTGACAAATGTCTGCTACATGTATTCAGAGCAAAGACAAGATGCTGCGTACCAGGAAGCTCTTCAACAAAGCCAGCTCGATGTGAACTTGCCCATTTATGTCATTGAGGAGATTGAATTTACTGATCATGGTGTCATCCATACGTATGTCCACTGTGCACTCTGATATCCCAAAATATACTGGAAACAAGAGTGTTTTCTGCTCTGCAGTGACAGCACAGCTAAAACTCTGGGAGGAACTTGTGGGTCACAACGTGATGGCCAGGCCCAAGTCTGGCAGGAGTTGCACAACCCGCTGGTGAAAAGGCCAGTTATTTGTCTTGGGCTCATTTGTGCTAACAAAGAGCACAGCCTTGAGTTCCCCACAGACCAGCCTGGAATTTGCTTAAAACCAGAGAAGTGGTAAAGGATTTAAGCAGAGAGACCTCTCCACCAGCCCTCTAAGCATTAAATACCTCATGTCCTGCATGATCTCTAACCAGGAGCAGCCCTACAAGAGAAGCAGCTGAACATCGTGCTTTGAGCACCAGATGGGAAGGCAGTGTGAAAGGGAAAGAAATGCTGGCTGTGATGTCAGCTGAACCCCTACCTCTTCAAAAACTGCAAGCAGCCGAACTCCATTTGCTGTGAGTCTTGGCGGTGCCACCAGCCTGTCCCAGCCATGCTCTTCAAATCTACTGCTACAGCATAAAGGAAAGTGAAACACCTTCAACTGCCATGTTAATGCACAAGTTCTGTTCTGTGTGGGCATGGATCCTGATACTAGCTGTTGCCTCGTTTTTCTTTCCCTGGAATTAGAACAAAAGTGGAATCCAAGAGTTATTTTGTGTCCTGTTAGCCTAGATTTGTCCAGATCTGCCCTTCTTATGTAGATACCTTTAGCAGCAAGGAGGTTTGCTGGAGGGTCACCCTGCATATGCTTCACTGCTCCAAAAACATGTCAGCAAACTGATCTCTCTTGACCCAGGGTCCTGCTCAGAAGAGTTGGATTAAGTTTATAAAGTGCAATAAGAAAGATGATGGTTGATCAGAGTAATATAAACTATGGCATGGAAAATGAATTTTGAATGAAATGCTCAGATAAATCATTTATCCTCACCAATACCCTCTCGATGTTTCTTATCCCAGTAATTGAGACCATGTGTTGTGCTGCAAACAATAACTATGGGAAATTACTCATGATTCTTCCTTCATAAACTTGGGAAATGAAAGTGATGGGAAGTATGATCATCTTAATTTTTATTTTTTTTTTAGGTTAACAGCTCTAAATTATTAGGGTGGGAAGAAAATGTCAATAGAATATAAAAGTGCTTTGTATAGTGTTCACATTTGCTCATACTTTCAAATCCACTGTGGCTTATTAGTTCATGGGAAAAATGACAAAAAGAAATAAAACCCAGAAAATGAATCCAGTATCAACATCTTGCCTCTATAGTAACAGAGAAATTGTAACTTGTGGGTAAAATTGACAATATTAGGAAACGCTTGTTGGGCAATTGTGGTGATTAACCCTCTCCTTCCCCCCGTACCCTCCAGTTCCCCCAGAGCCTGACACAGTCCTACGTTGCTCTGTGCTGCTCCCTGCATCAGGAGCCTGGAGCTAGTGAGGCCTTCACCTCTGTTTCAAGAGTTTATTGCTCAGCTGTAAAAATTCTCCTGGGCTGGAACCTGACAGAAAAATGTCTCTGCCTGGGAGGAGGTTCTGTGCTGAGTTTGGTTTGAATTAGGTCAGCCCTTTCCCACTTGCAGTGGGACAATGGAACAGGATTCCCTGTCTCCTTTTCTGTTTAAATCAAGTGAACAGGCAGTACACATGTCCGGCAGCACTCAGCCCACAGCTCTCTGCACAGCTGTAGCACAAGGTCAGTGCTGGCTGCTGCAGCAGTTTCCCTGCTCTGTAATAGCCAGAATTCAACCCTTTGCTTGCACAGATGCTGGCTCACGCAGTGGCTTGTGCCGCCTCTGTGCTGAGGCTGCTCAGGGCCAGCTTGGCCACAGTGCAAGCAGGGGAAGTCCACCCTTGCTGTTATTGCTCAAGGGACCAGCTCACTGTGATGCAGAACCACCCGGGCCAATCCTCTGGGGGACTTTTGGCTTCTCCCAGAGCTGGATGGCATGCATGTATATCCATCCATGGTGGAGGCACAGTCAGCCCCGCTCCACCCTGTGTGTACAGTGGAGAACCATGTGGTAGGTTTCCCAGATAAAGGGCTTGGCTCAGGGAAGCTGCTCCCTGCAGACCTTCTCATGAGCCAGGGGATTCATTTCTAGAAGCAAGAGTGTGAGATCTATTACACTTCTGCATGGGCTGCCTGCGGGGCTGGTAAATCTATTATAACAGTCAACGCTTTATGAATGAAGTCTGGCCCCACCAAAGTCAATGGCAAAACTCCCATTGATTTCACTGGAAGAAGATTTACCCCGAATCCTCAACGTGCCCCTGGGATCTCACCCATGCTCAGCACAGCCATACACAGCTCCAGTGGGGGGAAGGAGAGCAGAGCGCAGAGAAGGGCCTTGGCGCTCCCCCAGCTGCACATGGGTCCTGCTCAGGCAGATGTGCTGAGAGTATCACTTTGGCAATGCTGACAGGCCTGGGTGTGAGATAGGTGTCATGCAGCTGAAGTGGCTGATGGAGATACTTTGGCACAGAAGCAGAGCTTTATAAATCAGTGGAGCTTTGCCCTGAGCTCTCAGAGGGCCAGAGCATAAGTAACAAACAAATAAAAATGTCTATGGATGGAGGGATGTCCCCCCCGCCCAGGAGTGCCTTGACGCTGTGCCAGTAATCCAGCCTCCATAGGCACTTCTCTGTGTGCATTTAATTGACTCAACAGCTACTTGATATCATCCAGAACCACTTATAAAATTAAATGTTATTAAACGTAAGGGCAGACTCATAATACTTGCCAATGCTTATTTTAATAATGATGCTATGCTTGCCACTCCACAGATCTGACCTGTCACTTGAGAACTCAAATGACCTGTAGCTTAACATGTTTTATCCACCTATAAATTCAGGCAGGTTCATTAGCTGGACCTGGCATGCTATGTCATATTCTGTCCAGCTTTTTTACAACTACTTAATTACTTCCTGCTCATACACTTTCCCATCATCCCAGCACGCATGACCCCTGGTGACAACATTTTCCCATCTACCAGAGTAAATGAACAAGATCAGCGTTTTATTCCACAAAACAGAGCTAAGGAAATTAATTGCTGTTATTTAATAGCTGTTGGAGTGGTTTCTTCTTGTTTTGCTTACTCTCCCATACCTTACCATTTGCTAAGCTGACCAAAAGGTTTTCTCCATGTTTGGATTCAAGCAGTGTTTTTTCTTTGACAGCTACTTCAGTCCCCCTCCCACTGATCACAGGTGAGCTCATCTCTAAGCTGTGCTGTGGGGTTTCTGATATTTGGAGCTCTTTCAACACTGATATTGGGGTGGGAGCTCAAATCTGAAATAAAAGCAGTCTAGCACCCTAAAGGCACGGCTTGTACGTGGATATTTTTGATGTCTAGAAAAAGCTAAAGTTCAGCCAGGTTTAGTCCCCACATGGACAAAGCATCAATTGCAGCACCTTCCCATTTGCTGCAGTCTAATCCAGGTGAAGCTCATGATGCATCCTTTCATCTGGGTGGCAACTAAACCAACTTCTCCTTCACTGCCTGCTTTCCTCAAAGGCATACATGAGCTCAGGAGTTGTTAGACATTTACTGCTTGGTTCAGTTTGGCTGAAGCTGACTACTGGCTTTGTACTTTTACTAGAAGACATTCAAGCACACATATGGAGAAAGCAACTGTGAGTATTAAAGTTAGCTCATGGCCTATAGCCACTGAAAAAGTTCAGCTGTACAGCACTTGGCTCAATTTCAAGCTATGCTGTACGAGGGTTCCTTTCCACTTCTCCCTCTCATTATAGAAGCTAATTAGGAAATCATTTCCCCCTTCCTTTTTTTTTCTGTTAAAGTGCTGCTGTAGATGTCTCTTTAAAAAGAAAAAAGCGTCCTTTGACCACCTTGTGCTGAGATACTACAGAGGTTCTTACTTATAGCCAAATACATACAAGGGTGGACTCTGAAAATCAATCCATTATTCTCTTTTCCCCTTTTGCTCCTTTGCATGCACACAGTTTCTTTCTGCTTTTTATAGTCATTTCACTGACTGTTACATGGCATGAGAATCGTTGCTCCAGGGAATGAAATGGTGCCCAAACTTATTCCACCTAGCCTAGCATGTGAGCTCCTTCACGCTTTTCCACATCACCCAGTCCCTTTAGGCCAGAAGAAGCTGGTGGCATAAAGTCAAATTTCTTTTCAGGATGGATAGACATATAAACTGACCTATTAACTCTCAGTACTGTGTGGTCTAGTATAAGCACTAAACAAAAAGCACTTGCTTCTTCTCCTTTGCAGAGCTGGCAGGAAGAGGCCCTGTGTGTAATTTACTCTGGGACCTGATTTTCAGGATGTTGAGACAGAAAACAGTTAACATCTATGCCTGCCACATTTGTGGGTAGGAAAGGGTGAGCTCTGCTTAATGGCACCTGGAGCTGGAGGAGCTCAAGTAATTGATTTAATTTGAGCAGCTGCATGAAATAGATCTTACTGCTAGCTCTGAAGTTGAGAGGTAATTGCAAAGTGTGAGAGAGTGAGGGGTTAAATAGAAAGTAACATATTCTATGAAGTCCATAGTAAGTACATGTAACCCTTGTGGCTCTATCTATAGATATAGGTAGATATCTATACCTACATCTATCTATATCTATATCTACCTGATTTGGGAAGCTGAATGTGTTTATTTGCTCATCTCAAGCAATAAAAATCTCTTTGTCCCACAGAGTAGCAGTCCAGTGGTGTTTAAAAAGTTACTTCTTCCAAAATTAGTTCACTTTTTTACAGATGCTACTAGGATGAGTTGCAGTTATAGACTGAATAAAATCATTCTAGACTGAAGAATAGCCATTTTCAGATAAATAAGATAATGTAGTGAATATAACAGCTAGCTGGAGATATAACAGTGCTAGGACTAAATTCTTCACTGATTACTGTGCAAATCGCATACCAAGAAAGATTGCTGATATTGCAATATTCAGAGAAGAATGATCTACTGTAAAATAACTTCCTAGCTTAGATTTTTATAGTTTAACACTTAGAAACCTGTTTCAGAAAGCAGGTTGTTAGAGAGGACTAGCAGCTCTAGCAGAGGGTCAGAGGGCAGGGAGACATTCAGTGAACTTTCCCTGCAAGTTTCCAGTCATTGCATTCAAACTGTCTTTTATTTTGCTGTCATTTGTCTGGTATATTCATGGTGATAACTAAGGGTTGCTTTTAAAATTTTGTAGTGCAAATATTCCCTGCTTGGTTAAAAAAAAAAAAGAAAAAAGGTCTTTTTATAGCCTTAGGTAATTGCATGAGCAAGAAATTACCTTAGAGCAGCCTTCCAGGACCTAAAAGGGGCCCTACAGGAGAGCCAGAGAGGGACTTTTTACAAGAGCATGTAGTGATAGGACAAGGGAGAATGGCTTTAAACTGAAAGAGGCAGAAATTCTTCCCTGTGAGGGTGCTGAGGCCCTGGCACAGGGTGCCCAGAGAAGCTGTAGCTACCCCATACCTGGCAGTGTTCAAGGCCAGGTTGGATGGGGCTTGGAGCAACCTGGTCTAGTGGAAGGTGTCCCTGCCTGTGGCACGGAACTTGGAACTGGATGAGCTTTAAGGTACCTTCCAACCCAGAGTAGTCTATGATTCTGATTCTTATGACCCTGGCAATTAAAGGTAGTTAGCAGCAGACTGGCTGGTGTGAACATCTGCAGGCAATAATTACAGCCTGTTCTCATTCCCCTACTTTGTGGGGATATGTGGTATTGTTGAGCTGGCCTGGTGAAGAAAACATGATCACTGTGGTCAGGATTTCAAGCTACTGAAGAAGATGCAAGTAGGTCCTGTCTTCTATTCTAAGCTGTTGAAAAGATAGCTGGGCAGAAGTCTTTCTTTGCAGGTTTTGAACCAGTTTAGTTGCTAAAAGAATATGAGAAATAAAAATGAGCCATGTGAAGCCTAAGTTCAAGGAACAATTCAAAAGACCCTTCTAGCTTAGAAAAAGACTAATCTGATTTTCTGAAATGATTTCTCAGGGAGAGCTTTGTTCTACCAGTTAGGCATGTAGTGCAAAAGGAACTGCTCTTTATCACTGCTGCTGTTTGGTTTATGGGCTGAAAACAGCAAGTGAGAAGGCATGATATCCAACCTGAGAATGACACTCCTCAGTCACAGTAAGGCAAACAGTGCTTTGCAGTGCTAAATCCCATCTTCTCTCCTCTCCTTGGCCTGTTCCCCACCAATGGGGAAGCAGCCATGGCATGAACTTCACTGACAGATTTCAGAGGGCCCTAATGTCTATATACACTACATGTCAAAGGTTGCAGATTCCCTTTTCTTTTTGCATTATGTCTGGCTACCAGAAGGGGATTTAGTACTTATTTGTGTGCTGATAATTAAAGTGTTTGTGATACTGAAGGACAAATCACCCTCCCCTGGAAATTAAGCACTCGTGTTACAACCTCTTGATCCTTAGTGAGTATTACATTAGTCAATTTGTGGCTAGCCCAGTAACTCAATAGCAGTGAATTATGCAGTTATGTGGGAAATCTGGTTTTTGGAACAGGCTGATGTTCCCAAGCTCAGGCCCAGCACTGGTAGGGTGTGTCATCTGTGGGAGGCACTTAGCGGAAAGAAAAAGCTGCGAAGCCAGAGTCTAGTGCTTTCTGGAGGACAAAATATAGCAGCAGTATTACATTAGGGTAAGAATGGGAACAAGCGGATTATTTCACCACCAGAACATTTCTCTGCAGTGGGCAACTGGTTGGTTGAACAGGCTTTCCATTGACACGATGTTCAATTACATGTTTTACTAATGACTATTTTAGGTTTAGATGTGAAAGGTTTGAGAGTGGACTTGTGCTGACTGATGTCCTGTCTGTACCTGCAACTCCATGCTTAAAAGTTTTACAGGACCCAGTATAAGTCACTGGAAAAGACTATTCCATTTCCTTGGGGGATGAATGAAAGAAACTAATCATGATTTGTGGCAGAAGCAAGTCTTAGTCCTGGTGCTCACTTACACTTGTGCTGGATTTAATCTAGTGCTGGATTAGGTAACTGTCAGAATCTTAGCCCACCATGTCCATGTCAGTCCAGACTGAAGGAAGGAGGGATGACATCTAAGGGCCCATGACTAAAATACATCTCTTTGCACTCTAAAAGTAGTTCTGTTGTTAAACTCTGGTCTGAGCGCCACTGATTTCAGCAGTCAGGCTCTCACTGTATTTTTGAAGATGGCAGTACCTTCAGTCCTTACATACCAGCCTGGTGCTTCTTCGTGTTTTCTAACACATTCACAGTTCAAATTTACTCTGGAAATTAGGGACAAAATCAGACTGTGATAAAGCCAAGTGATAATCTGCTGAAGTCGTAGGAAAAAATCAAAAGATACCAACAACTTATTTGTTACCAAGTGCCAGACTCTGCTCTGCCTTGCGTACCTGTGCAATTTGATTTACTAAATAACGGGGATGTTGGCCTGTGTGAACCCCTTGCTTTCAGCTCTGGAGAAGATTTTCTCTTCAGGACCATTCTGCGATAGATGGAAAGGTCTGGAATCTAAGATACCTTCCTAAGCCACATAGTGAGGTGCATTTTTGTGTGTGTGAGTCCCTGCGTTCCAAGAGACAGAATGGTATTGTTTTGTTTTTTTGTCTTTTATACAATAGCAAAAAACATGGCTTGAATTTTATAGTGATGTAAGTGAACACTTTGTAAGAAGTGCTTGAATTATTGTATGGCTGTGTCCAAGGCTACCATATCAAACGAGTCTTTCAGAGCTAAGTTTCTTGTCCAAGAACCCACCCAAAATTTTACTGTATGAGGTATGAAGCAATAACGGGACCCACTGATTCATCATTTGATGAAACCAGGAGTGCCTAGTATTGCCCAACGTAAGGTTACATAGGGCCCTAATGAAGTGTTTCTCTTGCATAAAAGGGAACAGATGTAGCCAACCTCATGAGAAACAGAGCTGTGACCTGCTGTGAGTTCCCATTGGGCAAAGTTTCTTTCAGATCTGAGAAGTTGCTCCAGCTGAGTCAGAATATTCCTCTGGTACCACCATGCCTCTGCAGGCTAGATATCTAAATTCAGATCTGGGTTGCTGTAGGCAGCATTCTACCATGTTTCATTTAGTTACTGTATTGGCAAAATATCTGTAGACTTTCCAAACTGCTGGAAACCTGACTGCTAGCTGAGGAGCTCTGCTCTACAGACTAACAGAAATTGTCCACAGACTGGTTCTACCGTCAAGGCTTGTGGTATATGTCACATAGGCAAAGTGACAAGGCTTGATACGCCAAGTTTTGGACGACAAGAGGTATTTTGAGTCTTCCTGCTGTACTTTGAGCTAGAAATGTAATTGTGTTTGCCCCAGAAGTAACCTGATGGCAACAGGGTAAAGCAGAAAGTCTGGTGTTTTGACAGTGGAATAAATGTGAGAAAGTGGCTCTTGTGAGCTTGTACCAGTCTTAACATAAGGATATGCTGTAGTGAAGAGAAAGTACGCTTCTGACAGTAACAGACTAGGTGAAGAATAGAAAAGAAATACTAACAGGTTTGTTGCTGAGTGAGGATTTCTAAGTGTGTTTTTGCATCTCTTAATGAGCTAAAGTCTTCAGGCCAGAGCTTATAAATCCAAACAATAACTTGGGTAAACAGTACAATAAGTGGTCGTGTACTGTATTTCTTCTGCGCTGAAGTACGCAGCATGCTGACATCCATTCCGGTTACTATGTATTGATGCAAGTGTTTCAGGGAACCTGGTGTTAAGGGCTGCGATAAACCCAACTGGCATGATGGGGCATGTTCCCACTGGCATTTTTGTTGCCTGTCACCCCATACCGGTGTTGTTTGTTCAGTGGTGTTAGTTACTCTGAGTTCCAAACCAGATCTTTATTAAAGCTTCCAGGAAAGCAACAGCACAGTGGATGTCAACAGGGCCTTCAGCATCAAAGCCACAGAATAAAATTATAGATGGAAAAGACCCGTTAGGTCATCTACTCACCCCATCAGCCAGTGCAGAGCTGTTCAGTGTGGTGTGCTTTTTCCCTTCTTTGTCTGCATCAAGCCAAAGGGGTTACCACAGCTTCCCAGGAGACTGTGACATAGCTGACTAGTTCTTGCCCTTAGGAATAACTTTGAGTCTGTGAAATAACAGAAGCATTCTATGTTTAATTTTGGTGGAGGAAAGGAACTCTGAGAGCAGGACCCTGAGCCTTATGACTGTATTGTATCTCAGATATAATTCTATGTTAATCACTTCTTCTATATAGATCATATGAGGCTAAGTGTGTCCCACCCCACATCTGTCTCTTTCAGTAATTATTCCTTAGACATATTTTGTCATCTTTCAGTAGTAAGTAGTGCGCAAACCATGAACAATTGCATTTCACTTGGCAAATGTTTGGAATTTGCCCTAACTAGTGTTTGAAGTGTTTTGTCTGACTCTCACTCCTTTTAATTGTGCCAAAGTTCTTTGGCAATTGGTGATCTGATATCCCAGAAACCCATAAAAATTAATTCCAACATATTTTCTTTAGGTGAATTAAAAACACTCAACAGATGTTTACTAAAAACAACTGCATTTATAGATACAGGACTCCTGACAGCTATTGATTTAAGACTTCCAAATGTTTTCATTCAAATCCCTTGGGCACCTACTGTTGATAATTTGTAACTTTCTGGCATCTTGGTCTCTTGCAAGGAAATGCTTCAGACCAAATATCTGAATGTGCTTTTTGACCTTGGGTATTGGGCATTAACAACCATAAATCCAATTTTTTTTTTTCAGAGGGAATAAAATACTTCCATAGCTATTAAAACATGAAATCCTCTATGTGCATACAAACTGAATTTGACTATGGTGATAGTTTTAAAGCAATGCCAGTACCCTTGGTATTCTGATGAGGGCTACATCAGTTTCACAGCTCTCAGCCACTGAAAATTATATCTAGCATGCAGGATAACTTTAAAAATGCTAGCTGTAGAGCTATGGAAGGCCATGACAAGTACCATTTTGTGATTGTTTGAGTTGCGCTTCACACAATGAGTAAGAATTCAGAAAAAGCCTTTGTCTGCCACTTTGGCTATGGGGAAAAGGGGGGAATCTGAATACCCAACGTCTTTGTTAGCAGTTGGATGTCACTTTCTTTTGTTTAGCTTTGCACAGCACTCTGTGTAATGTAGGAATATAATAAAGCTTTGCCAGCAACAGCACCAGACTTTATGAACACGCACAGGCCAGTGAGACTATATAACGTACTGTATCATAAGGCAGCAGTAGAAGAGGCAACCTAATAGACCTGATGGAGTTGTAACAAAAGGGTTTTCCCTAGGCTATTGGCATATGCTTTATAGTGCTAAACCAGGAATTTTGCTCTTAGGCATTAGAATTAAAATTAGACCTAATTTGTAAGAATTTTTCCTTTGCACCAGTTAAATAGACCTTAAATTATTTCTCTACTGTTCATTAGAAATAAGCAAGTTTCACATGAATCTTCCAACCTCCTATTTAAACACTCCTACCATTGCCTGCTAGCTGATGGTGCACCTGGAAAATGAAAGTTTGGCAAACCAGAAGGCAGAGATCAATGAGCAAAGGCATGAGGGAAAAACATCTTATCCAGGGAGACCCTAAGGGATCATAAGGTATGAATTAAGCCTTGGCTTTCTCCACATCTATTCTATTTGTACAGTAATAAACCCCAATATCATTCCTAACCCGGGTTAGTACCAACAACACAGTGTCATGATTAACAATCCTACCACAGCCAGGCAGCCATGATGTCAATGTTGTATTGTTTTTTGCTAATCTGTGGCTCTAGAGGCACTCGGTGTTCTCCAACAGCTCCAGTATATCGGAAGCTGGAAGAGTAACCAATTTGCTGGGCAGATGTGGCTGCATGCTGCGTTATCAGTGCATGTTGTTGCACACCAGCCCAACACTGGGAAAAAGTTGACTCTTCCAGACAGCCATGGCCGTGGCTTTGCATGAATTTCTTCAGCCTGAATGCCAGCTTAAACAGAGCCTAGCCCTCTCCTCATCCAACTGTTCTATTGTTTTGGCAGCTACCCAAAAATTCTTGGAATAATTGCAAATGATTTTTCATTTAGCTTGTATGCAATGATTTTTCATTTAGCTTGTATGCAATCCTGGCATCAGTGATCATTTGCATGTTTTGATATATACATAGCCATGCCCTCAACACATGTTCTGAGCATTCGAAGAACAAACTTCAGGAGTAGGGGGACAGAGGTGGAGTCCAATTAGTTGTTATTGTTATTAGTGTAGGTTCTTACAGTTTTAAAATCAACTTAATTAACAGAAAATGATGATGCAAAAATAAATAGGCAGGTCCTATTGGCAAACAGGTGCCCAGGATCAGACAGGACTGAAAGACCCAGAATCCTGTAGACTACTCAGAAGTGCCTGAGCTGTGTTCTTCTGCTCAGTCTAGGCTGTCCCATAAATGCTAAGCATCTCAAAGGTTATCCAAATAAAAAGTAAATGCAAAGAGTGGCTACTTCTCCCACACAGCAGACTTTCAGCCTGCTCAGGATACAATGGTGAAAGCTTGCCTTTGGACTATTAGTCAGGCTTACTCAGCTGGCATTTGGGAAAGTTATGAACAGCAGTCTGGAGGCTTTGTGCAGGTGACCTGGGGTGGGACACAATACATGTCATGCTTCCAGAAATATGAAGCCCTTTTTACAGCTGCTCTTAAAGCCTCTCTCAGCTAGAAACTGGTATCAAGATGTACAGTAACGCACTTAGGTGATGAATTATGCTCTGACAAAAATAGCAGTACTTAGCTGCCACCCTGGTGCAGCAGTTTGGCTTTTCATCTGGCAGCAGTCTTCCAGGCAGTGAGGTTTACCCCATTTTTTCCTGGATAACTTTTAATATTAACCATATCAATTAAACTAGTAAGACAAAAAACAAACCCTAACCCCCTCATGAAACCAAAAACCCACAAACCACCAAATCAACCAAAAAAACCCCACCCCAAACAAAAAAACCCTCACCAAGATGATGAAATGTGAGCTCAGTCCATTCTGACTCAGCTGTCTCCTCTTCAAATCCAGGGAGGGCAATGAGTTTTCTCTGTTGCTGGATCCATGATTTGTTGGCATTGTCACAGCTCCCTTTTCAGTTTTCTCACAATGCTAATGCCTTAATGCAAGTTAAGAAAGGTAAGAACAGGACTGAAACAACATACCTTTTCCCCTAACAAGAACCTCCTCCTTTTCTTTAAGACTGCTGCCAGCCTATGTATTGCTATGATACAGTGTTATAGGATAGAAAAATCATTCTTGCAGAATTTAAATGGCTTGACTTAGCTGTACTGCTGATAGTTCGGCTTGCTGCCAGCAGTAACTTCTACATAGAAGCATAGGAAAGTGAGACTCGTGTTTTGCGTTTGCTGCTGTGAAAACCTGACAGTGGTGTTCCTTGATGTGTTACTGCACCCTAAGGAAGGGTACCTGCAATTTGGCAGTGGCCAGGGTGCAAGCTAATGACAGCAAGAAGGTTGTGGTCAGGACTGAAGTGTATTAGCAAGGCAGCACTGGATACTACATACGGCCATGCTTGCTAGACATGGCACAATTAGCTTGGCTGCAAAGGAAAAGGCAAATTTTCTTCCAACTAGGACACATAGTTATTTTGTCTTGGACACTTGGAGACAACATTTCAGACTAGGAATCCATAAACCACAAAATACTCATGTTAAAAGAATGTGGCCGAAGGTACTACATTCATGACTGTTTGTTTTTTCTTTTTCCTTTTACAAAACAAAAGGAAATTGCTTTGCTGTAATCAATAGTAGTCAAAAGATAACTTGCTTCAGTTTGAGGATATCAGCTTTAAATATTAAGGCTACAAGCAATATTAATTGATATAAACCTCATATTTCTGTTACAAAATCTGCTACACAAATGCTCTGTAAAAGCCAATGATTATTATTACATTTTTGTGACATAACGGAAGAAAAAAAATAAAGTTTAAGGGAAAGAAATAAGTATGCCTTTGCAGCTCCCATGTTTGTTCAAGCATATTTTACGTATTAAAATACAGTAGTTACTTTCTGGATGAGGGTTCTCAAATTATTAATCTGTCAGGTTTTCCGAGCTGGCAGGGTAAAAGGTTCTCTTGCTCTCTTCTAACAGAGAAAAGGGAAAGCATCACTTTGGTGGTAAAGAGCTAAAATAACTACAAAGTTAATGGAGGGAAAATTTACGAAAATAATTGTGTTAATTCACTTCAGCCCTGATCCTGCAACCTTTTACCATGCAATGACATTTTTTGCTCAGCAGCAGACCCAGATTTACACTTTGCAGAATCACATCCATACTGACGTAGAGGTTGCCAAAGAGCTGTTGGTGAGGGAAGTGCCATGTGTGCCAGTTCTAGAAACCAGTAAGGCAGTACAGTCTGCCCTATATTTTCAGAGTTTTGGTACCTCACATAACTAGGTGCGAAACACTTGTATCTCTGGTTCTTTTCTTTGGAAGTGCAGTCATGTGCAATCAGGTGGAATAAGTATGCTGATAATTTTCCTTCAGAAATTGTAATGGTTAGTGATGTGGACACTTTTCTTTTTAGGCAGAAAACCATAAGGCACTGAAGCAAGCATTCACTTTTCTTGCACTTGAGGTCACAAATTTATGCAAGTCAAAAATGTTGGGCCTGCCAAAAACATCATGCTACACTCCACCAAATAAAAGGACACTGTTATTCTTACAAGGAAAGGTTTGACAGGACAGGAAATAGGCAGGGTCATAGAAGTTTACTTAATACCGAAACTTATTTAACCATCTTTAAGCCAAAATACAATGATAGTTATTTAAATAAAAATTAGAAGAGGAGGGGGAAAACAAGAATAAAAGAACACCAGACTGTGCTATTACGGGAGTAGCAACCAATAGAGAAACTAGAGAACCTTAATAAAAATTCACATAATTTGGGTTACTCTATGTCACCTGCCTTTACTGGGTTAACACATATTAAGTAAGTTTTAATTTATGTCCTGAACTTACAGCAAGAGGCATCTGATTTGGAGAATCCATTGCCATTTACAAAGCTATACACTACTTTCATTAAAATGCAATCCTTAAGGAAGACTGCATTCCACTTAAAGGACTGGCGGAAGGAGGACTAAGAAGAGAGTGAATATGAAAGATAGGAAAAATGTTGCTGTTCATTACAATTTTCCATTTTTGTTGAAGCGCAGCAGGAGAGCAAAGCCACAGGCTTCTCTACTGCTCTTGCATGCCAGGAGGGATTATGCAAACACTGCAACCACCCAAATCTTATTTAAATTATAGTCATTGTTCCCCCTTTAATGGTTATACTTTTGCCTGCTTTCACTCAAATATTGCTGCATCTTGCTTTCTGCCAACATAGTCCCAATGGGAGTCATCAACTCTTAATTATAGATGAACAGATATTTTTTTAAAATACCTCTGGAAAAAATAAGTGGAAGAGAAAGCAAACTTTAAGTGCCATCTAGTGGCTGATCTACTAAAAGCATTGAATAAATCCAACGAATTCTTAACATGACAAATGGCTCATATAGTTGTAGCTGAACTGAGGAAGCAGTGCTTAAATTCACGACTGCTTAAGACCAGGTTAATACTTCGGGGAACCAAGAAAAGGACTAAAGGCCAACGGTATTGTTACCATGATTCTTCTTTTTTCTTTTGCCCCTAAGTTGTGAGTTCAAATGATAGGAATTGTACAGTGATCACGGTTCTCTTCAAGACCCTCATCAGCTTATCAGCTTCTGGCTTTCTAAGGAAATACAAGTCGTATGTATTTCAGTCTAAATCAGAAAACAGAACCTCTCAGGTCTCGAAACAGAACCCAAGCCATAGGAGTGAATCAAGCATCTGAATTCAGAAGTTACTTTCTCTAAATTCACCTGGGGTCAAAGGCCAGATTTTCTCTCTCTCTCTGCTTGTAACAAGTCAAATCCATTCCTAAAAGAAAGGGAGCAGATTGTCAGTTAGTAATATCCTTTTCATTTCCCTGCAGGAAAAAGCTGTTTTCTGCTGTAGATGAGAATTCCCAACAAATTATTTTCCACTGCAAAAGCTCCATGTTCCATTTACACAGGGGACATTCCACAAGATCATTCCCCAAGCTTTTAAGTAACTTCTCTTGGGAGATTTGTCCCTTCTCCAGCAGTAGCTTTGTCTGAACCTGTTCAGTGATAATGGAAAGCAGCCCAGCATAATTATTATTGAATGTAATACTCATTTCGGTTTTTTTGCAAATAGCACTATGGAGCTTTACATCTCTTCAGTTTCATACCTATATTGAGCCCTGGGGATTATACCTTAGTGACAGGTTTTGGAGAGAGGA
This sequence comes from Pezoporus flaviventris, assembly GCF_033815535.1. NCBI lineage: Eukaryota > Metazoa > Chordata > Aves > Psittaciformes > Psittacidae > Pezoporus > Pezoporus flaviventris. The sequence goes on from NW_026892554.1 coordinate 11,597,223, forward strand.
ATCTGTCTAGATAGAACTGAAATCTATGCATGTTCGTGTCTAGCTTCTCGGAAGGTTGCTTGCTCAAGCATGTTCAATTTTTCATTGAATTACAAAACTAATTTGCAACTAATTAATTTAGGGAGAAGGCTAGATCTCAGATATAGTAATGAACAAGATCCACCTGTTTCCAAGGTCTCTCTTCTTTCTGCTAATATAAAGATTTCACACATTCTGATTTCTGTTTAAGAGGATCAAACGTGCTAATTAAAGCTTAAAATGTACCAGAATAAAGAAGCAAAATTTAAACCTTGCTGAAGAAGTGCTGTTTTATCTTTTTTTCCCTCGCTTACAGGGAGAGGGTGATTTTTATGAGTCAGAGCCAGGGATACCTTGCCAGATACCAAGATCAAATACTTTTGTAGCATAGGTAATATTAATGGAAAAAGGAACACCAAAATAATTTCATACTGATGAAATTCTAGGACTTTCTTTATTAAAAAAAAAAAAGGGGGGGGGAGGGAGAAGAGGCAGCATAGTTTGAACCAGAAAATAGCAAATACTGTTGTTAGAATTCTCTACTCACTGCCAGTACAAAAAGTTTCTACAGATTTCAATACAGACCCTGGTCTGCAGTAGCAAGTATTGACTTAAGAACTTTCGATACATTGGTATGTAATTCTCGTTGCCTGGTTAGAAATATTTCTCTCCTATAGATTTACTACTCTTACTGAAACAAAACCCCAACACTAAAAGGAACTATCAGAATTTGTTACCCTAGTGCAACGGTTTGATGCAGAGGGAGGAGTTCAGTGTGGAGGTGAGCGTGAAAGCATTTGTTGTGTCAGATGAAGAGGCTTTTCCAGGGTCCTACTGGCAAGAGCCTTGCAAAAATCTTAAAACTCATTTCATGGTTCTATAGGAAAGTATTGAGAAATGGTGGAATGGAACTCAACTATACCAATTGTCAAAATAAGGGAGCTTTTTTTGGTAGACACTTAGATAACAGTCTGTATGCTAACAATTTACAGAAGGCATTGATTTGTAAATTTATGCTTCTTCCTTGTGCATCTGAGATAGCTTCTGAAACAGAGCTTTTTCTAGCAAATACCGTTCCTTCTTACGTTAGAACCTGAAGTATTACTTTCAAAACGGAAACAAGATCAGTTTCCAACAGGTACAACAGAGAAGTATCAACTTTTTCCTTGTAGCCTGCTGTTTCAAGCGAGATCATCTTGTAGTATCTCTTAAGAAGGACTTTCATCAGTGTATCCCCTCCTGTTTTTTTGCTTTGGGAATAGAGAGGGAACAAAAGAGAAGCCTAAACTTGCTCTCAACTTACTGCAGCTAGAGAAAAACCTTTTACACAAAAGGATAACAGTTATTTTAAGGTCTTTTAATATCTTTTGGTAATTGAAGTTCCTTTTGGCAGGTTATAGAACAGAAGGAACCTAGTGTTAAGATCAACTTTTCCAATTAATGAAAAACATCACTGGTAGGATGTACTTCTTGCTTACAACAGGCTTTGATGTGTTAAATGTGCTTATGAAGGTCTAGGTTCAGACAGTACAGTGTTGTGGTAGGAGTGGAGGGGGAAAAGAAAATGCTGGTAAGCATACAATGCACATAGAAGAAAGGACTTCTACCCTAGTCAAAGATGACTTCTTTCAGCGCTGCCAAGTCACTGTTGTGACCTTTCAGCTAAGGAAATCTAAAAGGAGAATACAAGCAGATGGGGGGGGAATACATTTGAGAGCATCACAACCTTTTCTAATCCTTTTCTGTTAAGTGGCCAAATACTCAAGACTCTTTCCTTTTGTCCTTCTCGTGTGCATGTTCTTCCACCTGAGAGTTTGAGTCATTAAGGGATTCTTACAGTTAAAGAAGCAATCGGGTTCAGGACAAATTCCAAGAGAGTTCTATGTTAAGCAGTCAAAACAGAACTGAAAAAATCAGTTTGTGTATTACTTCAGTAATTCAGAATCTTTCTTCCATACAGTGACTTATTAATGAATTTGTCAACGTGTATTTCAACAGCATATTTCATAGCATTTATTTACTATATAAGTTATTTCCAGATGACTTGAGTTACTTAGCTCAATCACTATTCCTATCTTTTAATAGAGAGCTGAAAAAACAGCTGTTTGAGGATCAGCAAAGGATCAAAGACAGAACTTTGGGCTTGAACAGAAACACAAGTATTTTCACAGGCTGTAGAAGATACAGTATTAAAGATCTTTGCCTTATTCTGATTTAGGGGTCAGAGGGGGAAGTCATATTGATACCTGCATTATCACTGATTTGGTAAGAAATAAGCCCTCAGCATGAAATACTGAGCTACACAGAAGATAGCTTTTAGAAGACTAACACAAACTAGCACAGGAACAATCAGCCATTTTAATTTAGGTAAGTAAAATAAAATCAAATAATTAATTTATTTTTAAGTTTATTAGAGCATAATCAGAACATAAGCAATGAGTTCTTATTACCAAGGACTGTACATCTAAAAAGCAAAAACAACACATCAACTAATCAATCAAGTTAGTCATGCACATTTACCCATAATGCAGATGAATTCACTGCCTATAAAAATGGACAGGACAAATACACGTAAGTCTGAATGAAACTTTTTTTTACATGTGCACCAAAATCCCACTTCTGTTTCAAATGAAAATTTAGAAATAACTTAAAAATTAGAATACATATTCAAATAATTTTCAGTTCTTTCCAGTAGAACCAAAGCCACCTTCACCACGTTCGGTGTCATCCAGAGCCTGAAAGACATCAATTATGGTAAGTTGGTTTAGTGTCTTAACTTCCCTTTTGTTTCTACACAACAGATAAGGTCTATCATACAGGAAAGTACATTTACCCGTAACAATAGGTATAATTGAGAAATTAAACAAAAAAATGTTGTTAAAGACTTCAGAATACCTTTTGTACAAGTTTAAACAAATCCTACATTGAGAGACAATTGTTTATAGGGTATACTGAGTGTTTCTCAAGTACCTGTTAACTCTGAAAACTACAGAGAAAAAAAAATCAATATAAATGTATGCAAAGCAACAAAACTTTTATTCAAGTAGCAATGCTACTACGCAGTTTTAAAGCAAAGTATTTAGGCCATAAATCTCAGCTTCTATAGAACTATCTACAACTATTAATTACTGAAAATTGAGAAATACTTTCTTTTGGCAACTTACTTGAACTTCTTCTAGCTCAGGATAGTAAATGCGTTCACAGATGAGCTGCGCAATCCTATCCCCTTTTTTGACTGCAATGAAATTATAATATTATTAGTTGCTTCAAAAAAGTAAACCAGCAATAAAAAGCTTAGATAATCCTCTTTTGAGAGTATCAGAATGTACTAAAGTGCAAACACTTATTTGAAACATAGTTAGACAGAAATTAATAGTGACAGAAAAACACAGGATAAGATAAACTTGTTTTTAAGTCCTTTTAAGGTGAAGTTTCAGGAGCAGTACCAGCTCAAGGCATTCCCCCTCATTCCTGCTGCCACCCATACTGTGGTATATTAAGTATCATTATGCATAAATACTGCAGAGATGAAGAGAGCTCTATGTATGATGTAACTCCTTGTGTGAACTAGTCCCAGAAACTGATTTCTATGGAGGAAAAAATCCTGAACTGATAAAAGGAAAACAGATTTTCTGATTAGCAAACTGGTTCACAGAACTGCCAGAAGTAGCTTGTGCTGTGAAGTGACAGAAAAGGCTGCAAAACCACTGGCCCTGAGGCTTAAAACTGTTTGCAGAGAGATAGCATGATTAAGGGAAAAATCATACCTTTATTATTCATGTTTCCAAGGTTTTTATCTCGCATACTAATCAGCTAAATGTTTGGTGATTTTTTGTGGAGCAAGAAAGCAGCTTAATAGAAAGTTGTGCTTCACTACAGCTCATGAATCTAAAGCTTAGCTAAGCTGAGTTGGTTTGGTGTGGTGGTGATAGTGTGTTTTGGGTTTTTTTGGGTGGTTTGTGGAATCTTTTTTTCTTTCCTTGACAGGGCATTGTTAAGTTTCTATGGTTTTATTAACTGTGAGAAGAAAATTGTTCTCAGCTAGCTGTAACTCTTGAGAGACTTTTAAAGAAAAATTATTTTCTCATTTCCAGTCAGAGGGCTGAAAACAGGCTCTGCCAAGCTTAACACTTACCTTCAAAAGTCTCCTTGCCAAAGTTGAAGAGTACCACACCAACATTTCCCCTGTAATCCTCATCAATAACACCAGCTGTCATAAAGGATAGAGGGATAACCAGTTAATAAATGTTGTTAGTGCAATAGGTAAGTAGGTTAGATAAGGCTTAGATTAGCAGATGATTGCAGTACCTCGTATTGACGTCCTCTGCACTGCTTGTGCACAATTAAACAATACATATGAAAACCCTGAAATATCTAGAAATGCTAATCAGTCCTGCAAAAAGAACTGAAAAAACACAATCACATATCAAAAAGTGTTTTACTAGTGTGCTACTAATTTTAGTTGTAATACACTATCTGAAATCAAGACAGCTGGACCAAATTCAAGCTCCATTTGTTCTGCTAACTTCAGCTTTTTGCGCATCAAGCAGAAATCTGTTTTTAAACTCTAACATTTTATTTGAGAGCTATGGATTTGTGCAGATCCAAACCCTGGACCTCAGGCAGGGTAAAAGAACAAAAGCTTTAAGGAATTGTCATTCAGCTACATTTAAGTATAAATACTGTAACAAAAGCTTCCTCTTACATTTTATTTAATTATTAATACATAGTTCAGAAGATTATCTATGAATATACATTAAAATAATCATATTCTGCTTCTTTGGAGTTTTTCTCCAGACACAGGAAGCACATTTGCAGTAAGAAAACTGGAGTTTGGGCTTCCTTGCAGACTAAAGTATGTATTTTGAAGTCTCCTTGCAGTAGTAATTTGTATTCTACAATTACATGTCATTCCAAGACTCCCAGACTATCACACAAAGTACTACCTTTAGAGATTATAAACCCTAGAGGAAATCGTAGCATGACTATACCTTGAAGTTTTAATGTTTTACCACAACATACATATTTAAGAATAGAAAACTGAGGTATTTTTTTTCTTCAGCTGTGTGACAATATTGCAGTACATATGGTCCACAGTTACTGTACAATGTCTGCACTAGTTCTAGTATGTAAAAGGTATTTACACAGCTCTTTCTCTTGCAGTGTTATAGGTTAATCTAATCACATTTCTGAACAGCTTCCTAATTAAGGTGCTAGTAATACTGGGAGTATCCCGAATTCTGAAAATTCAGAAAAAAAAAACCATTTTTCCAGATAACTCACAGGTATTTAACTGCATACAATTTCTTGAAGGGGCCCTAATTACAGAGCACTCTCAGCAGTAACAGTGCACAATACATAGGGGTTGGTGTGCATGGAAGTTTTCAAGAAAAATAAAATTAAATTATTGAATGTAACATTCAGTTCAGCTGATTCAGAGAGCTTGATGTACAGAACCTACATGCACAGGTCTCATGCTGTTCATTTGGTTTAGGTTAGACCAGCCTTCAGAAAGTAACAACTATACCATCAGTTAAATTGAGGATCACAGGACACCACTTTCACTGGTGATCACAGATTCCTTGCACAATTTCTACCACAGTTCAGTGTTGCAAATGAATACTTAAAGTATTAAAAATAAAATTCTACGTGCAAGTGTCAAGTGTATAAGCAAAAAAGGCTGAACTATAAAACAATAACATGAAAATTTTGCCTTCTTATTTCTAGGGAAGTACTTACTCCTTCCTCCTTTTTAATATATCAGAAAACTTACAGCCCTTACATTAATTGCTAAACCAGGGGTGACAATAGCTGAAGACCGCTACACAGATGATTTGCTTTTTTTTTCATACAATAGGAGACACTGAGTCCATGCTACATGGATGCATTACAAAGAGAGAATCAACAAACTTGTAATAGCAGCACAGATAATTCTATGCATCATTCAAATTCTGAATTCAGTTTCCTGTTAATTTGGTGTATTTGTTCATGTGAGGCAATCAGCCGGAGAACTGGAAGCCAGAATTCAGATTTGGCACATAAAAAATTAAGTACATATGCTCATAAATGCATTAAAAAAAACCCCAACAAACATGAGCTCTTTGGTTTGTCAAATTAAGAATTTATCCATTCTCAAGTGTTTCTCTACAGCTAAGACAACATTTTCCTAGACCATAAGATGGGATATATATTGCTATGCACTAGAGATCGATGATGGAATTTGCTAATTTAAAATAACGATGGACAGCTTTATTTCTTTTATAAGACAGTATTCTACTCTAAGACAATACTCAAAACTGATTCGATTACTAGTTCTATTCCAATAGAAATTATGATTTTATATGTATAAAATGTACCAATTAAAATAGTATGGTTAGAAGAAAGTCTTGCCTATCAGTTCTTCCAGAATTATCTGAAGAAAATTTATAAAAGAACAACTGGGGCTACTTGAAGTCATTCTAAATTAGCTTTTCTGTCTTCAGGTCTCTGACAGTAAGAAAGTTTATTTCTACATAATGACAAAAATTGCACTTGATGTACTGGTTAGTGCTCAACCACTAATGAAGCTTTTTGATCTACCAGATGTTGCTGCTATTTTCTGGGAGAGAAAACTCAGTAGTATCTGAAACTTAACTTGTATTGGAGTAACTGGAGCTTAACAGAACATTAGTACTTCTACCCTTTGTTAAACCCCAGACCTTTTTTGTTTGGTTGGTTGGTTGGTTTTGGTTTGTTTTGCTTTTTTTTTTCCCTGGAAAGGAGTGTTGCAATTGATCTATGCTGATTTACAATGAATCTAGCCAGATGCTTCCTCGACCTTTAAACAATAGCATTAGCACAACCTCAGCTTTATGTATAGACACTAATTTTACAAGTATTGTTGAAAAGGCTGTCATCAACACATAGCTCTATAAACAGACACCAGATTTGTTTGATCACCTATTTGACTACTGCTAGAGACTGGCTTTCTAGGACTTGAAAACTATCAGACAAGTAAAAATGGAAAAGCCAGATGAATATTTCTGTGGCTGAATTGAAAGCCATACTGAAAACTTAAAGTCACTTGTATTATGCGCTAGAGGGGAAAAAAGGCTCTCACTACAACTCTAATTTTCTAAGCTTAGCTATAAAGTAAACATCTTGCAGTGGTTCTACAGATTGTATTGGATGTATTTTCTAGCAGACAAGAATTGTACTTTCTGCACGCTTCTGAGGATGAAATATATCCATAGGATGCAGAGAGGAAAAGCAGGCTTCTTCCTTAAAAGCAAAGCTGATACAAACAGAACTTTAAACAATTAGAGTTGAAGTTATGTATTAAGAAAATAACATTTAAAAAGATGTGTTGTGGCCAAAACAATTAGTCTCATGCTGGGCTGAGTGACTGGTGTCTGCATGGTGTCAAAGCCATGATAATTTCAAATTCCATTAAAGGCACAGCTAGTTAAACATTCTGTGAAATGAATTCCCTACTAATCATTTTCTCTTTAAATGTATTATACCTCCACTGACATAGTCTTACCAAGTTTAACCACAATGTGGATTTTGAGTTCAAATTTCACTATTTGTATTAAAGAAAGAAGAAAATATGACCTAGGAAGATCTGATGAGTTTTCCTTCTGTACAGGGTCACAGACTCGCTCTATGTAATTGAGTGTACTGGCAAAACATATTAACATCCTTGGCATCATGTTATTCTGGAACAGCAAGTTGCAATAAATATATACATTGCTGACAACTAAGGCACTAGGTGTATTGGGTGGAAATCATCTAAGTAAGTTTTGGAAAAAATCATGCATTGGAAATGACAGTCTGACATTCTGTTTTATTCTGTCAGAAGTTGGGCATATTACTTGCTGGGAAAGCATCTACACCTAGCAGATGTGAATTCTGAATATATTCTTGCATGATCCCAAATGTTCTCCCTGATCCTTAGGTCATCTGGCAGTGTATTTCTACTTAGACGGGTAATGCCCTCATTGTGACAAAAATACTTCTGCAGGGTAAGTAAAATGCTTTTCTTATCAACTTCCATTATAACTCAAATTATAATGTGCTCAGAAAAAATTCATTCTCTCAGCCACTCAGCACTTCTGAAGATATCCATTAGATGCATCTTCTTTACATCATCATATCAGAAATGTAGTTTTGAGTTCTTCTCCTTCGCTACTGTCAGAAAAATTAATTGCTTAGGGGTTTAGGTGGCAGAACACATTTTATTTAACTTAAACTGTATTCTTGTATAATTAGAACCATGTAACATGCACTTATGCTAGTTAAATTGCTGTGGTTACATCTGTGCTCAGAATAACTCTACAGTCATTTTAGCGGCGACAACTTCTGTGCAATGTAGATGCCATTTTATAATACAATAGTTAAAGAGAATCTGCCTGTGCTCTCATCAGCCCCACTGCAAAAGTGGAATAGAACTTTCAACATCATTTACTTCATGTTGCAGTTATATGACAAAAGCATAGCAAGACTTTCATGAAGGCCTCCTTATAGATATGCCTGTAACAATTGCTTTTGAGGAGATATCCATGAATTTCTAAACAAGATTAATGAGAAGCTCAAAATATTTAAAGAAACACCCTGTTGTGCAAAACAAAGCTGTTGGTAGTACTGAGCAAAACACCCCGAACAGTAAAGACTTGTAAAAGTGGGGGTTTAATTTTGTTTTGTTTCAAAACACTTTCAATTTTTAAGTCAATTAATGTAAAAATTTATGACTTTAAATTTCATTTGCTTTAAGTGATTTGTTACATTTTCATCAGTAAGAGTAAACTAAAGCTCTTTTCATCCTAATAATCAATTATACCCACAGTAATGGTGTATTCCAGTGCCATCTTCATTCCTTTTGAATATCGTTACTATTCTCTGTTTAAAAGAATATCTATGTTTTATTGATTTAATTATTCAGATTATACACTAGACTGAGAAGAATCACACACTTAGTCAAAATGGAGAAAGAATGTAAAAAGTCATACTGTTTTTTTGTTTTGGTCTGGTGTTTTTTTTTTTGGGGTGTCTTGTTTTGGGTTGGTTTTTGTGTTTTTTTTTTTAAAAGTAGTATTTTTCTAATTCAGCAGGTCTTAAAATAATTACAATGCAGTGGCTCTATGAGGTATTACCCACTTACCTCCTTTTCCCAGACCATCACTGAAGCTAGCATTATTTATTTGCATGTATTACAATGTGAAATTAAGGCACTTCTGCAGTAAGGTTTACAAAGTCTTAGTGAAAAGAACAAAAATCTTACCACCAACATCTATGAAGTGCTTTGCAGCTAAACCAGAACGTGGTGCTAGAAAACAAGAATTGTTTTGTAAGTACAATAATTTATTTATTTTAGAACTCTTACACAGTATTTATAGGTTACATAGTACATTTACACAGTCATGGCAGCAAGAACTGTTTCCACAGACTTTCTAAAATAAACATGATTTTACAGGAACTATTGTGTTAATGTACATATTAAACAAAATGACAGCTGCTACAGGCTACAACAAAAATGCAATCTATCTTTAAGTGATATAAGCATATCTTTGTTTAGACCACCATGTGCACAGTAGGCTTCCCCAAGGTAGGCAGCTGCAACAGACAACAACTGTCTAATCTTGGTTTATTTTTGGTACTACCACTGGTTTGGCATAATCTCAAAAGATTATTAGTTTCCATCATCCATTCAAGTGATGATGGAAAACAGTATTTGGCAAGCATTTTTCTAAGAAATAGACACAAATTATGTACAGAGCTTTGTTTTTATTATGACAACCTACTTTGAGGTGCTAAAACTCACCTTTCTTCAAATTTTTCTTTGGGATTAGACACATGCATTTTCCTTTCATATGAAACAACACACAAATTCTGATCATGCTCTTCCATTGGAGTAACTACTGTTTTTTTTTAAAGAATTTATACGTAATTCAGAAAAAGAATTCACAAAACTAACACAACTAACACAGTATCTTGCCAGGTTCTCTCAAGTACTCTGTCATAAAAAGTAGTCAAATTCTACTATACTAGTACTCTTACTTCAGGATTAATTTTTAAACACTAAAGCATGTGTTTTCTGCATGTCCATTATCTGTTGGTCTTTGTGATTTGAATTCTGAAACTGCAGAGAAATAATGAACTACTGAATAGCCTATTAAGTTGTATGTAGATTATGATTTTTGCTAGTGGTTTTTTTTTGTCATTTGACATACAAACCTCAAGTGTATTTGACAGCAAATGTCTATTACAAAGCTTAATAATAAATTATGCAGCCTGTGAGGCTTTTTTTTTTTTTGTGTAAACTAATTCTAAAAGTTTTAGGCAGAATCAAAAGGAGAGGATGGTGTCAAACCAGTGGTACAATGACTCTGCAGCCTTTTTATAATCTGTTTACTTACCTACTCGGCCATAGCATCCAGAAGGAAGCGCAACTTGAATGTCTGTTTTCACTACAGCCTTTCCCATGGGTGGTACCTCACAGTCATAAGCACTATATTAAAGAAACACACACTAGTTTATACAGGGTATTCTGAAAATTTTCTCTGTAACTGAAATGTTTCCTTATGAAATGGACTTTTTCCAGGTGTATAGTGCATCACTGGAACAAGGGGAAAAAAAAACCCAGCTGTAAAGGCAAAAATACTAGTGTCAAGTGTGGTGCAGCAAAGCTTCAGGAAGGAAGCTGGGCAAAGGAAAAAAAGGGCTGATTATTTTAATACTAAAAAAGGGAAGATAGGAGTGGTCACAGATATAGTGATTGTACCTGATCACAGAAGCCCTATGCAAACCACCACATACCTAGCTTCAGATATTACTGACCAATGGTTATTTTAAGTTCAAGCAAACCCAACCTTAAGCCTGTACACAGCAACCCACGTGGTTACCAGCATTATCAAACTGCCACAACGTTTTCTGGCACGTGGCACTCAACAGCCATGAGGAAAGCAGAAAAGCATAAGCGCTGGCAGGGAGGGCCACATGCACTACCCAGGAAGGTACTAGTTAATGTTGATGCCAACAGCAGCTCGGGCTGATGTGTCAAGACTGCATCGCTACCTGATGAACTCGATGCTGCAGCATGACTGGACCACAGGTCTCTGGAAACCAAGGGAGAGGGATGGAGAAGCAAGGAGCTAACGAACAGGCCAGCTCTTCACAGGGTGGGCGAGCCTCTCGTGGGGGCTCTTCTCAGCATGAGGACTCTCAGCCGCCGGAGCTTCGAGTCATGATGGCTCGCTAAACGGGGTGGCAGCGCTTGTCCCCAGGGAAAAGCGGGCAGGGCCGGGACGGGCCAGAGCGTACCGTGGGCCCCTTCCCGCGGCGGGTACCCTCACCTGTACAGATCGTAGCCCGCAGCCCGAGCAGAACCCTTAGAGGGGGAGAAGGCGTTCTCAGACAGCTTAGTGAAGCGGAGCCGAGCGGTGGGCTCCCCGGGCACCGAGCCCTTCTGCCTCTTGCTGGGGGACGGCTGCAGCACGGCTTCGGAGGAAGGCATCGCTGGTAGGGACGAGAAGGGAATACAGACACCCCGTGAGGAAAAAGCCCGCGAAAAGGCGGCGCAGCCCACTGAAGGCGGAAGCAGAGGGGGAAATCGCTTCTTCCCCGGCCGCTCTCTGCGTGGTGCACCCTTGCCACCCCTCGCCGGTGAGAATGGCCTCGCCCGGCTCCTCCTCAGCGCCCAAACCCCCGGCCCTGAGGTGCCCCGGAAGGCACCGGTGTCTCCGCCGGGGAAGGGGGGAACTCGCGGTCCCGGCGAATCGTGGCCCGTCCTGGTCGCGGCCGGCCCGCAATGCGCCCGGGCAGCTTGTGCTCCCCCCGCGCCTCCCGCTGTTCCCTTACTGCTCCAGCGGAGCCGCAAGAACAGCTTCATGCTCCGGGACAGCATAACGCCGCGCCTTGCGGGGCCGTGCCGCCGTCTGCCGCCAGGCGCAACCCCCGGCGGTCCGGCGGTAACAGGCCCGCGGCGCGCAGGCGGAGGGCGGCGGCACTCCCTTCTTCCCGCTTCCTCCCCTTCCCGGGCTCTACCTGTCCTGCGGCGCGATGCAGTCCCTCCGCCAGTGGCCCGGCACCGCTGCCCTCCGCGGGACAAGTCGGCGCTTGTCCTGCCGGTGGACCCCGCCGGCGTTCCGCGTTGTAGGGGGACGCAATTGAGGCTGCACGGCGGGCGGGGCCCGGGCCCCGGGCCCGTTGCGGGAGCGTGGTCGTGTCACCGAGCTGCGGTGCCGGGGAGAAGCGCGGAGGCGCCTTCGGTGTGTCCGGGGCTGTTACAGCCCCTTCAGAGCTGCCGCGTCCCCCAGCCCCGTTTTTGATCCGCACAGCAGGAATGCGTGGCGTCTGACAGTGCTGCCCTGCGTCCTTCTGAAATAACCTGCACGCTCAGGCAGCGGCAGAAGCGTTTGCCGTAGGAAGGCAAAACCGCTTCCCCTCCTTGTCGAGGCGGCAGATAGCAAAACCCATCAATGCGCCACATGCCTTGTTCTTCAGTCTCACAGCAGAATCCTTTAATGATTTCACCATCTTTGATGTTGGCATTGGCTGCTCTCTTTTGCCATCCCATCTGAAAAATGCTCCTCATGATCCCCTCGCACAGCCACCCCTTATCTCTTCCCATAGTGACCCACACTGTAGCTGCCGCCCCCTACCCCTCATGGTCACCCTTTACCTCCCCTCAAGATCTGCCCCCATGGCCACCCTTGCTCTCCCCTCATGATCTCCCCTCATGATGCCCCTCATCTCTCAGCTGCCCCTCTTGCCCCTGCTCCTCCTCCTTGGCCTTGAGCACTCTGATGGCTGTATTTTTCTTCGTGCAAAGTAGACACAGGATGGAGCAGTCTAGATTAAGTCAAGCAACTGTTCTTTGACTTTTTAAAGATTCAAGTGTATGTGATTGTCTCCTTGCTATGTTACATGTTTCAAATGCAGCCAGATGGCAGTGAAACCATTGCTACATATTGCAGTCCAATTGTGAAAAATATTCCCCCCAATTTGCGGTTTGTTTTATTGCCATTCTTCAGTCTTAATAGAATCATAGAATCATAGAATAGTTAGGGTTGGAAAGGACCTTAAGATCATGTAGTTTCAACCCCCCTGCTGTGGGCAGGGACACCTTACGCTAAATCATATCACCCAAGGCCTCGTCCAACCTGGTCTTGAACACTGCCAGGGATGGAGCATTCACAACCTCCCTGGGCAACCTATTCCAGTGCCTCACCACCCTAACAGAAAAGAATTTCCTCCTTATATCCAACCTAAACTTCCCCTGTTTTAAGTTTTAACCCGTTACCCCTTGTCCTATGACTACAGTCCCTAAGGAAGAGTCCCTATCAAGCATCCCTATAGGCCCCCTTCAGATACTGGAAGGCTGCCATGAGGTCTCCACGCAGCCTTCTCTTCTCCAGGCTGAACAGCCCCAACTTCCTCAGCCTGTCTTCATACGGGAGGTGCTCCAGTCCCCTGATCATCCTCGTGGCCCTTCTCTGGACTTGTTCCAACAGTTCCATGTCCTTTTTATGCTGAGGACACCAGAACTGCACACAATACTCCAGGTGAGGTCTCACAAGAGCAGAGTAGAGGGGCAGGATCACCTCCTTCGACCTGCTGGTCACACTCCTTTTGATGCAGCCCAGGATATGGTTGGCTTTCTGGGCTGCAAGCGCACACTGCTGGCTCATGTTCATTTTCTCTTCAACCAACATCCCCAACTCCTCCACAGGGCTGCTCTGAATCTCTTCTCTGCCCGGCTGTGCCTGGGATTGCTCCGACCCAGGTGTAGGACCTTGCACTTGTCATGGTTAAACTTCATGAGGTTGGCATCAGCCCACCCCACAAGCGTGTCGAGGTCCCTCTGGATGGCATTCCTTCCCTCCACGGTATCAACCGAACCACACAGCTTGGTGTCATCGGCAAACTTGCTGAGGGCGCACTCAATCCCACTGTCCATGTCAGCGACAGAGATTTTGAACAAGACCGGTCCCAACACCGATCCCTGAGGGACACCACTCGTTACTGGTCTCCAGCCGGACATTGAGCATTGACCACAACTGTTTGTGTGCGGCCATCCAGCCAGTTCTTTATCCACCGAGTGGTCCATCCATCAAATTGATGTCTCTCCAATTTAGAGACAAGGATGTCGTGTGGGACAGTGTCGAACGCTTTACACAAGTCCAGGTAGATGACATCAACTGCTCTACCCCTGTCCATCAGTTCTGTAGCCCCATCATAGAAGGCCACCAAATTGGTCAGGCAGGATTTCCCCTTAGTGAAGCCATGCTGGCTGTCACCAAGCACCTTGTTGATTTTCATGTGCCTTAGCATGCCTTCCAGGAGAATCTGCTCCAAGATTTTGCCAGGCACAGAGGTGAGACTGACTGCTCTGTAATTCCCCCGGTCATCCATTTTCCCTTCTTGAAAATGGGGGTTATATTTCCCTTTTTCCAGTCATCAGGAACTTCACCTGACTGCCATGATTTCTCAAATATGATGGCCAGTGGCTTCGCAACTTCATTTGCCAGCTCCTCCATTTGCACAGTCCCTGCATCTGCCTTCCAAGACTTGGGTGGTGTGGTCAGAGCCTTTGCCAGTGAAGAACGAGGCAAAGAAGCCATTCAGAACCTCAGCCTTCTCCAAATCCTGTGTAGCCAGTTCTCCCGAGAGCTTCTTGAGGGGGCCTACATTCTCCCTAGTCTGTTTTTTATTTGCTACATACCTGTAGAATCCCTTCCTGTTATCTTTAATACCTCTAGCTAAGTTTAATTCTAACTGGGCCTTTGCTTTCCTAACCTGGTCCCTGGCTTCCCGGACAACACCCCTGTACTCTTCCCAGGCCACCTGTCCTTACTTCCACTTATTATAAGCCTCTTTTTTCATTTGAATTTTCCTCAGGAGCTCCTTATCCATCCAAGCAGGTCTCCTGGCCCTCCTGCTGCACTTCCTTCTGGTTGGGATGCAACACTCCTGAGCTTGTAGCAGGTGATCCTTGAGTATCAGCCAAGAGTCTTGGGCTCTAGGGCTGTATCCCATGGAACCTTCCTAAGCAGGTTCCTGAAGAGGCCGAAGTCTGCTCTTTTGAAGTCCAGGGCAGTGAGCTTGCTGCACGCTCTTCTCACTGTCCTGAGGATCTCAAATTTGACCATCTTGTGATTGCTGCATCCAAGGCTGCCCTGGAGTGTCACGTTTCCAACGAGCCCTTCCCTGTTGGTGAGCACGAGGTCAAGCATGGCACCTCTCCTTGTCGGCTCCTCTATTACGTGCAGAAGGAAGTTGTCTTCTACACAATCGAGGAACCTCCTGGATTGCTTGCGCCAGGCCATACCGTCCTTCCAACAGATGTCAGGGTGGTTGAAGTCCCCCATGAGAACAAGGGCCTGTGAGCGTGAGGCTTTTCCTATCTGTCTATGGAGTGCTTCATCCGCAGGTTAATAGTGAGCACTGCTTGAATGAGGATGTGTATGTATGTATCATAGACCCATGTGAAAAAGCTACTTAGAATATTTTACGAATTCTGAGGTAAGCCATCCACAGACTGATGTTTATAAGAATTTAAGTTGTATCACATGAGTACCCAATTATAAATGGTTATTTATACAAGCAGAACTTCATAGAGGTTACAACTGCAACCTGCCTTATAGTGTAGAGAAGGACTAATCTTATGAATAGTTTGGCTCAGTGAGGCAGGCTGGGTTCTAAACAGCATCTATGGTATCCTGAAAGTCCATGAAAAATAGATAGGAGGAGTCCTCCAAACATGTTGTCAAGGAGAAAGGTTTTAGCTGAGTGACACTTCTTTTTCCCACAGATCTTTACAAGGAAAACAACCCAGCTGCTTGAAGTCTGGGAAAGTTTGTGTGGGTCCTGGAATGTGCTGTTTCTTCTGTAGATAAATAGTCCCTTGGTCAACATTACTGCCTTCTTGATTGCTGATTAGTGTTGCTCTCCACTGGGCATTTACTCCCGCCTTTGAAAAACAACGAGACAAACTGAAATTATCTGCCCTTTACCTAGATTAAGAGCAGAAGTGGAGGCTGCTTTGTTGTGCGCAGAAAGAAACACAGACCTTCTCTCCAGGACAACAATCCATAAAATTCTCCCCACTGAAGTTTTGGTGTTAGAATTGAGCGTTTTTCTTAGAAGAAAACTGTGGCTTTAACAGACAGATTGCCCACCCAGTGTAACTTAGAACAGCTGTCTTTCTCACAGTGATTAAGGCTTGTGATTTAAAAGGCTGCTGTGAGGATGTTTACTTATAATGAAGCTCTATTTTTGATCGTGTGTTTTGCTGTACCGTGTGGGGGCTGTGAAATTTTGCCATTGCTTTTTACTCTGTTCCAGAAAAACCTTCTTTCTTTATTTCATTTGAAACTGAATTTCCTCTGATGAAATTCCAGCAGTGGCATGACTGTGGGTTATTGCTCTTCTTGTTTGTGCAGAATGTGAGCTACAACTTGTTGTATTTGTTTGTTGTTGTGCTGGCAGAGCTACATTTTCCATTTTTCCTAGCAGAGTCAGGCCCAGTGTGAGATGTTCCCTCAGCAGAGCTGGCCATGCAGTCTTGCTGGGCTACATAGCTGCCAAGTGGCCATGCCAACCAGGTACCACAATGATAGGTGTTTACAGTGGTCTGATGTATGCTGAACCGCACTGTTACAAACAAGGTTTCCTCACCTGTAACTTGAGAGCTGAGCCAGTCATTTGCAGCACATTAAGGGTTTAGTGTCCTTCTGATAAAAGGTAAAATCTGGTTGCTGGGGAGACAAAGATCAGGTCCTGAGAGTGATCCTAAGTCACTTAATTGAAGTCCAGTGACAGTCAAACTATGTTAAGCAGCAGTTTGAGGGACACCACTGCACCTCAAGCTGAAGAGGCTGGGGGTTGCTCAAATTCTGTTCTCCCAGCTCTGTTGGTAAATCAGGGACCTCTGCCAGAGAGCAGGTGATGAACAGGTATGGGGAATTAAATGAGTCACTAATAGCTAAAACTCTGTAACTGTTTGCCCCATATCTATAACTTGAGTGCTAATTTGTGTTACGTGTTGTATGTCTGTTGCTTTTAAACTGCTCATTAGTTGCTGAAACTGCTTTTGTTTTTAAGAAGATCATGGAATTGTTTTGAAAGACAAAAGCTGAGGAATGGCCAGGTTTTCTGAGAATGAAGGGTAGCCTGATACATTTTGCTTAACCAAGAAGGCTTTTGGTAGGTCTTTTCAAAGATGTATTGAAAATTTCAGAGGTTTAAGACGTGACATTTACTATGCAAGTGGCTGGAGCTTTGTAATTTGTTATTATGATCATTAGGGTGCGAAGTATGGTAGTGGCATGTTCTTTGCACAATGCAGCTTGAGCAGTTGGAGTTATTTATCTTCAGAATGTGATGCCTTTTTGGTTAGGTAGATTTTATACTTGTGCTATTGGGTTGCTGATTTTAAAAATAGAACTAATAAACAACTTTTGCCCCCCCTCCCCCAATAATCTCTGCTGGGGCTGAAAACCTAGTAACAGTTGGAAGAAAGCTGTTCTGGAGCCTAGGTGGAGACACCTACTAACATTTCTAAGCACTGTGCCTGGAGGGATATGTGATCAAGATGGGCAACTTGCCAGTGGTTGCAAAAGGATTTAAGGAAAATGTATTGTCTGAACTGTAGTGAAATGCTTTCTATGGTACCTGTTGGAGCTCCTGAAGGGAAAGGTAAGATTCACTGATGAGAGGAGCAGCAGTGGATCATTTTAAAAGGCCCTTAGGCACAAGCTTAGCTGTGCAGAATGCTTAGGCTTTTGAGGAAGAGTCAAAATATTCTTTGTTCTTGCTTGCAGTAGTATTTTCACACTTTAATGTCCCTGGTTGCCTTATCTACTCTTACCTGTGTCGTGGCTGATCAGATCAACCCTACATTATATAAACCTGCAGAGTTGGTAGTGTGATATGAGCTCAAAATGTGCTAGACAGCTTTAGTCATATTTTTTTTTTCGAGAGATGTCAAACTTGTAATTAGAATTCAGTTACTAACATGGTGATTAAAATTCAGCAGTTGTTTTATGCATAATTTATATAAAAGAGGAAGTGTCTGTTACAGAGTGGGAAAGGAGGTAGGTGGACTAACTAAATTTTGCAATTGAAGTTGCAATTTACAATAGTCCATAATTAGTATGCTCTCCAAATTGGTTGTGCACATGCTTTGGAAATTGTGGTGAGGAACAAGAAATAGAAGCTCCTAAGAAACTGCTGTGTTGAGATTTCATGTGAATTTGTGGAAATAACACTTTCAGATAGTGAAGTGCTCTTGTGTCTAGAGTTTGTGATGCTCATTATAAATCCTAGCAAGTTGTATGGATACATCTTCTAATCAGTCATGGTCAAAGAGCAAGGAGTTTACACAGATGTGTATGTTAGTACTTAGTTTTTGATGCTGTTAATTTAGAAATGTGTCTCTTGAGATTTATTCTTGTAATGCCCACATTAGAAACGAGTGATGTGTTTGTGAGAGAGAATTGCAAATACTGTTGCAAGTGCCATTGCTGTTTCGTATTTTGAATCTGCCTATGTCCCCCAGGTCAGTTTGGTTTGATGTTCCCTGTCAATTGAGAATTACAGTATTTCGGAATATTTAGGAAAGAATACCTGCTCATGTACATGATTGAAGAGTTTAATGCAGGTGTGCAATTCTCCCAGATCCTTCTGCAGATAAGAAATACACTCACAGAAAGCCTAAATGGAGTCTACATAAGAGCTCTTCTTCTTTGCATTGACTGTCTGGGTACCACATTCAGACTATTCCTGGTTGGTGTTGAAAGTGAGATGGAAATGATGGTGGCAATTGCAATTCTACAAAGGTGGAAGGACCTGACAGCATGCAACAAGCTCCTGTGTTGTTGCTAGCATCACTGCGAAGGACGAGAGTAATTTCCTTGTTTTGCAGGTGCAGAATGTGAGATTTGGCGTGCTCAAAGCTGTGCAGGAAGCCCAGTATCTCTAGGAAACTTGAGTATCTTGTATATCTATGTCATGCAGTTAAACTGCAAAACGATCCTTCAGCCTGATTGTAAATGTGCAAGAAGGAGTGAGGGAAGAACATTATGAGAAAATATCAGTATTTCATATCCTACTTTTAATAGATGGAGAAAATAAAACATGGATTATTGGGCTACATTACCATGTTATGCTGAATTGCTGCTGTTCAACTTGGAAAAATATGAGCATCAAATATTTGTCTTTTTTGGAGATAGAGTGCTAGATCCTCCACAGGTTAAGTTCTAATAATTCAAGCAAAGATGGAAATGAGGCCTGCTTGAAAATAAACATGTAGTGAAATTCAGGGTCCCCTGGCTTTCCTAGGGCTTAGATTTCAGTCGATCTCTGCAAAGGAGTTACAGAACTATAGTAATTAAATAGCTGCATTCTTTATTGGTCTTTAATTTAAGTAATGCTTACACACAGGATATAGCTTTCCCCATTAAAAAGAGAAGCTGCTTTTATCGACAGCTGAAATTATAAAGTACTATAATGTTGCAGAATAGGAAAGAGAAAACTTACACAACTTAATAGATTTCCTTTAAGTTCGTGTATAATGAATATTATTTAGAAAGTCTAAAAATAAAAGAAATACCTTATATAAATCAAAAAATAAGGCATTCAACTCAGCTAATGGAGTTTTTGTTGTTTTCTAATCACATAAATCACTTTATATATTACCCCAACATATAATGTCAGACTGCATTAACCCTAATATTCATAGCAAAAATTGTGAGAGTATTTAGTATTTCACTATTTTCTTTGTGAAATTTACTTATCACATTTAATTATTACAGTCATGCATTCTATGCCACGTCAGAGCTTGAAAATTATCAGGTCTTGTCATATAAAGTCTGTATCTTTTATAGATAACTTTTTTGTTTGTCAATTAATTAGACGCATTTGAATTAACATAAATTAGCATAACAATTTAGGTAAAAGCATCTGCTGTAGGCATACGTCTTAATTTGGCAATATTAGAATTAAACAGCATCATGGGTATTCTACTTGCATTGTATCAGTTTATGACTTTGACCTGAGTGATACCATACAGGTTCTTTTTCTCTCTCCCAGGTTAGTGCATTTCACTGGAATCCTCCTGTGTCTGTTAGCAACTATGACAATGCAATTTGAAAGAAGTTATTTATAGATTTAGTGCTTTTTGTATTGTAGCAGTGAATTTTGGCTTTCTGGGATAAATATCAAAAGCATTTTCAATACCTTTCAAAATTAATGGAATTTCTTCTTTCTGTGTTCAAAATATTTGCTGTCTCATGTGAGATATATATATATGTATGTAGATTTTCCTTCTTTTGCCTGTATTGGTGTAACATCAGCAGGGACCATTTACTTTTTTCTTTGTTTTTGTCTAACTCTTTACTGTATTGCTTTGGATTGTTGAAAAGCTTTCTGTCAAGTAATTAGTTTTTAGATCTGTATTAGATAAAAGCATCTTTAATAAATCACTGCTATTAAAAACATAGGTGTTAAAATCAAGCAAGGGATATTCTAGGCACTGATGTTTTTCTAAGAATAGAAGGTCAGTACATTTTTGTGGTTGCCCCTGACCATTAAGACTGGAGGAAGGTTCTTGGAGAGAATTTCTAGCCAAGCCATGTACAGGTAATCAGACACTGCTCCTTTTCTTGCCACTGGGAGGCTCCTGTTTAGAAAGAGAAAAATGAAATTAGCATTATGAAGACAGGGGTAGTTCTGATAACACGCATGTCACTAAGTATTAACTAGAAAATATCAGCTATTCATTTACAGTTCTGAATATTCATAATTAGACTATATGAGATTGTTTTAATCTTATAAAGCACAAAGCTACCATTAGGGCTTAATCCTGCAAGCTCTTGTTCACCTGGTTAATGTCATTAACATGGCTAGTTGTACTGGACATGGATTGCTTGTGATTGTAACCCTAAAGTGGTAAAGAAGCATTTTTGGGGTCTTAAAACCCATGTATAATATGATCTTTTTTTAAAGGAAAAAATACAGTACATGCACAGCGTTACAGTCCATCAAGTGACTTTCTGATCTGTAATTACTGTGAGATGAGAGTTTTAAAGTATGGGTCAATTTATGGTGAACATTACCTGATAACCGTTATTGGAGACTTAATTAATAGAGCTAAAGAGGTTTATCTGTGCACCATAAATACTAATTTATTGAAACTGTGTATAAAAATATGTGGCTCTAACAAAACATAGAATCTGAAAATGGCTTTGTTTTACTTTGTAATTTTATGCAATTGCACCATCCTTATTCAGTTCTTCAAAGTTCCAAGGAGAACTTGCCTAACAACTCCATTTATTATGTGCAAACCAAAATAATCCTTTCTCTACCTTCAAGTTGTTAATAGTTGGGGAAAAATAATGAAAAATATGTATTTTCTGCAGGTAAGTAAGCAGATGGAATCTTCACATGCAAAGCTACATGTTGGGTGTTACATTTTTGACACGAGTAGAGCTTTGTTTTAAGATATGAAGATCTACTAAAGAAAGAGTCATGTTCAGTGTAGTATCAGAGAACTCTCAGTCAAAACATACTTAAAAGATTATTTTTGCCCTCGGTGCATTAACACAAGTGTTTCTGTTGCTCTAGTCCAGGATCCATTTACACATTATTCTCTAAGCTAGAACCAAAATCTTGCAACTCACAGGACGATGAGGTTGGCTGCCCTTGAGTGCTCTTGTAAGAGTTCATTCAGACGGACTTGGCGGTAACTCTGAAACAAAACAGGAAAAGAAGGAAAAAAAAATGGTTAGGTCAGGGACCCTCAGTTCTGGTGCCTTGTGCATGGCTACAGTATCCGTTGCTTTCTCCTGTGGCTTTGGCATCATTGAAAGCCAGGTCTGCTCTGTGGTCCAGAGTGATAAAGATGTCAAAATATGAGGCTAAGCTTGCTTCTTGATTAGTGTAGTTATGTGGGGGGCAGAGTTGTTCACCACTGTGTAAGTTTTCCTGGGAATGGGAATTTTTTTTGTACTGATGCAGTACCAGAGCTGGCTCAAATGTAGTTTTTAAGTATTTCTTTGGCCATGGGGTATAGGAACTAGACAGAGACTCCTTTGTGCTATTGTTTGACAGTAGTTAATGTATTAATTCATCTGTTTTCTAAGTGGCCAGCCACCATGCTGACAGAGCTGAAAGTCAGTGTGTAAATGAGCATCTTGCCAGAAATTCACCTCTTAAACAAAAGACCAGGAGTTTGGAGTAAGACTTAGCTGCTTTATGTATTGTGTATGTGTATGGACTTCTACAGATCACATAAATGGCTGTTACTTTGACATTCAGCCAAGATTACTTTATGGTCAGGCTCAGGCCCTCAGAGTTTTTTAACTTAACACAAGTCATAAGGAACAAGAGACCAGGGCAAGTTTGTGTACAGTGAGATTGCAGCATGGGAGATAGATGTATCTTAACTGGTCATATAAATTGTTCTCTCTTTCCCTAGAGAAGGTAAAAAGCTGGTTTTTCTCCATCCAGACCTTAAATTTGCCTTCTCTACAGAAATTTTGCTGTTCTTTTACATGTGTTATATAGGTAAGAATCTTTTAATTTAGCCAGTGGTTATCTCATGAGAGTCACTCTATAACATCACCCTTTATCTGTGCTTCGGAGGTTTTCTCTCTTGAATTTTAAATGTCTTTGAATGTCCTCCATGAAATTCCCAGAACTGCCTTATTTCTGAAGATAAAGGACACATCTTTCCAGGTGTGTAAGCTGAACTTTTTGTTGCTGTTCTTATTTTATAGAGAGATTTTGCATTTTCATATTGCTGACTGCTTTCAACCTGTGAGTTTTTTCCCAGTTCCTTAGTGACCCAGCCAAGACCAGGTTTAATCATGTATTTTTTCCCCCGTTGTAATCCTTAATGGTTCTGCACACAAGTGTGTCTATTGGGGGTTATATTCCTGATGTCTTTTATACTGAGATGTTCTAAGGGCTCTGACTCCCAAGTTTTGATGATTTATGCTGAGAGTACTTTAAAATCTTTCTGCCCACAGCAGACTACCATAGCTTTATTCTGGTTATCAAATCTATGAAAAGGGTAATACAGTGAGCAGTCAGTCAGCTTCCCAGCTGCTGCAGTCAGTAGTATAGTGTGTTATCTTAAATCACCATTGATTTCAGCTTATGTTAATATGTCAGGCTGTGACCTGTAGCAGCTCTGAGCTCAGGCTCACAATCGTTGCTCCACTGAGGAAGTTAACGAGCACCATAAAGTGGAGATAACTAAACTCTCAGTGCACTCAGGTTAATCCGACAGGAACCATAAATAAAACTGCTAGATTAATTCTCTGTGAGTTACAGGAGAACTTGTCTCTTAAAGGTGGAAGAGTTTGCAGTATCCTTTTGGCATTAGCCTGATGAAGCCGTGCCGTTCATTACTAAAAAGGCATGTTCCAACAAAATTAAAAGAGCAGCCCAGGCTTGAATTCACCCAGTGGGTCAGCCAAAATCAGCCTTGGAGTGCCTCTGAACTGTGGGAGAGCTCCTGCGTTGAGGGCAGGTTTAGTCTTCACTCTGCCATTGAGGTAAGAATCCATGTTAAATCTTGCCTTTGGAAAAATTTCTAGAGGCAGTGGTAGGGTCTGGATTCAGTTCTAAATGTCCCAAAGTAGTGAATGTTTGGAATTACACTCTTTAAGACGTTCAAGCTCTAGAACAGTGGAGCCATTCAAGAAACCTCTCGGCAGATGTTACTAGCTCAGGCTTAGCACAGTATTGTGTGGCTTCTGGTTCAGAGGTGGCTTTTGGCTGGCTGGCCCTGATGTGGGAAGAGCTTCTCATCAGCCTGGAAAATACTGTGTAAACATGCCAAGGTCTTACAGAGTGCTGAATAATGCAATCGTAACACACCTCCGCAGTGTTTACAATATAAATCCAATTTGTAAATATCAAGTACAGGTTTGTACGTGTCATGTTTCCAATTCTGTGTCTGGTATTTCACGTTTTCTTACTAATCGCTTCAAACATCTGGAGTGTAAGAAAAGGTACAGATGTAAAAAGGTAGACAAGGCTTTACCTTCTCCTTGAATGCTTCCAGCTCTGCATCTGTAATTTTCCATGGAGTCTCTCGCTTTAATTTCTCAGCAGTTGTTATATCTTTGCAGCTTTCATGAAGGCGATATGGTTCAATCATCTCTTCAAAGAATTTCCAGCTGAAACAGGAATTACAAAGGAAGCCTTGCTGCAGGGTATGAACTCACTAACTTATTTCAGACATTGTGTATGGCAGGCCTCGCTGACAATAATTGTAGCAGAAAAATGTGCAAAATCTTTTAACTATTCTTTGCTACGTTGTGCCCTAAGTTATATCTGTGCCACTTCAGTATGTTGGGGTTATTTGAGGGTAATTAAAAGGTTATTTGAGGATAATTAAACACCGCATTTGGCCTATTGTAGTTACAGAGATTTTTCTGCATTTTCCTCAAATTGTAGCAAAAATATTGAAATGAGTTCTACAGTAACTCCAAACTGCAGAACATTGGTACTAATGTCAACAATGAGTGTGGGTCTCCTCATAAATACTGAGCTTTTATTATTGTTTTAGCATTAGTTGACTGATATCACCTGTTTCTCCATTTCAGTAAAACTGTATCTCCTGTGGCAAGGGGCTGAAGGAGATGCTGTAGGTTTTTTGCTATATGGAGGATCAGGTTTGTGTTAATTTCTGCACTTCTCCAGAGATTTTTCTCTCTAAATTTCAATTTATTTCTTGAAGCTTTTGACCGTCATCATCCAGAGAAGCTTATCATCCTTCTGTACTTCCCTTCTTGCCCCTTTGTTTAAAGTTTATGTTGTCCCACAGAGACTTCAGGAAATTTCTTTTATATTATTGTAAATCTATTTCCATGTGCACTTTATGCTGACAGGTATCACTGTGAATTGAAACAGGAGGCTGGGCACAGGCTGGACTTTGCTGTATGGCCAGGAAGTCAAGAGATGGGTTAAAGGCGGTATAAATATAAGTACATGTAGTATTTAACGTTGCTGCTGCTAAGTTGCCAGAGACTTTGTCAACATCCTGAGTATATCTGTTTTGGTATCTAAAATAGTGATAATCCCCTTAATATGAGTGAAATAAATGGGATTCCAGCTGGGAGAGAGTTGCCCTGGTCTCGCAGGTGTCTGGCGCGGTATTTGCTTGTTCTGTTCAGATAGTGCTGATGCAGCAAATATGATGGTTTGTTAATGCCAGATACAGACTCTTTTTGATAGCTTTTATTTATGTAGAGTCACTGCATGGTACTAGAAAAAAGAGAAGTATTCTGCACAGTTCTTTATATATTTAAAAATATTAACTGGGAAATGGAGGGCACTAATAAGTGACTTTAGGTATCTAGCACCTACTTTTGTCTACATAAAGCAGAAGAAATGGGCGATTTCTATAATGACATGTTTTCTAAAACCAGGGCATAAAGATTTTATTTTTTTATTTAGCTAATATAGTTGGAGGTGGAGCTTCCTGAGCTCTGTTCTACCAACTTCCTAACCTCTGCCTGACAGCATTGATTCTGTAGGCAAGTTAATTTTGACAAGCATTGAACATTCATTATGTTTTGGTGATAGGGGAGTATTATAATAATGTCCTTATAGGAAAGGAGAAGCATGCTTATGTTTGGCCAGAAAAATATTAAGTTAGGAATTCATGGTAAAACCCAGAAGGCTGAGTTGGCAAAGATGGAGAGTTTGCAAGAGAACTGTGACTGACTGAATGATACGGTGAAGAGAAGTCTGTTGCAACCTAAATAGATATGAAAAGCCATAATAAAATGCCTGTTATATTTTGTGGCTCATAAGTGTGGTGTTTAATTAGTCTGTATGAAAATTAAGTCTTATCAAATCGTAAAGAAAAAGGCTGCCTCTAGTTTTGACCTTTTAGGTTGTGGTTCTGTTTGTTTCTCCTGCTCAAGGTACTTTAGAAAATGATTGTAATAAATTGTCACTATTACTCTTTGTGGATTGTTTTAATTTTTTCAAATGCTCAACATAAAAGAAACAAGCTCCTGATAAAGGCCAGCTGCTAAGTAATGGGTTTGGGTAATGTTTCTTACCTCTCTTTGCTGGGCTTTATATTGATATCACAAATGATATTAATATCAGCAAATTTTATTCTGAATTTGCTTAGAAGTGAAGCCATCCTGAAAACAAAAGAGAGAACATTTTATCTCAAAAGAGAGAACTGTATTTGAGTGTTTTGCATCAAAGAGCACTCATAAATGAGTTAAGATATCAAATGCATTTGTCTCATTATCTGTAACTGTATGACAAATTATTTTAAATGCCTTAGTGTTTCAGTTTCTGATTACAGAGCTGGATTGATGTGATTGCTGTAGTATAACTCATTTAACTGGCAATCGATGAAAATCACAAAATATTGAAATAAATAGAGGGCACGGTGTTTACATTTTGGGAGAAAATGGTGCTTCAAGTTTTTGCAAAGCTTTGAATTATAAAGGAAAAGTACTCAAAATGTGGGAGGACAGAATTCTCCAACACTTGGAGAGGGCGTCTGTTCTCTTGTCAGAATTTTATGCATGGAATATATACATCACTGGTATGTGCTGGTGAAAATTGGGTCTGGAAGGTTGGTGTGCAGTACTTAACAAATCTTTTTCATTTATGAATTTGTATTGATTTATTCATATGTTGTCTTTACGTATTGTCATCAAACTAAATAATTTGCTTTTCTGCCCCAGTTGGTAGGAGGAATAGTTTATAACTTTGTATGTGTTTGTGCTGAGGGTAGAGAGGTTTAGTTATGTCAGTTTTGCCTTTGGTTGAAGCACAGTAGGGAACTTGTATTCCCCCCTCTCCTTTCTTTTGGGAGGAGGCTTTTCTTGTGGGTTGGTTTGTTTGTTTGCTTTTGTATGTAAGCTTTGGAATTTGAAAAGGTCAGAAAGTTCCTAGGAGCAAACCATGATAAGCTTATATGACCTGAGAATTTACTTGTTGTTTTTTTCTGCTATACTGCTTATAGTATATACTGCTTATACTGTTTTTTTCTATATACTGCTTATAGAAATTTTGATGTCCCTCTGGGCAGTCCTTGTTTTGAACATAAAAAAAGAACAGTCTCAACTTCTATGGAAGGGTTTTAATTTGGGGAATTCCATGTTAGCAAGAGTCCAGATAAATTTAATTTCTGAATTGGAAATATGATGGATGAAATTGTAGTTGGATGTCATTGTGTCAAATGTACCTGCGGAATGGAATAGTCACCTGGCCTCCAGATTTGTCTCTTTGAAGGCTTCTGTGTGTGGTGGGTAGCATATGCTGTTGAGGAAAGCTAGTATTTAGGTAGAAATGCATACACTTCAGTGTTTTTGGAGACAAACAAGGTTTTTGTCAATTGTACTGACTGCTGTTCACTCTGGCTTTTGTAGGACAAGCAGTGTATACAGGTGCCAGAACTGGCCCTGTGAAGATCTGTCATGTTTTGACAAATCCCATTGGATGCCAAAACCTCCTAATGTCTCTCAAACTCTGGTGACTTGAGATCCTAGATCTATGCACTGGTTCAGTCCTGAACAGTCGAGTGTGGGCAGGGAGCTGAGAATGCTTCCCTGCAGGTGCTTGAGCAGCTGCAAGGCTTTTTTTACCCAGTGATAAGAATAGCCTGTACAAACACTTGTGGATCTCTTCTACAGAAATATGTTAACTTTAGGGTAATCCTTGCAACTGGCAGAACAACACTGGAGTAAAGTTTGCTTTAGGTGAAAGCAAAAGCTTAAGGGAGCATCCCTGTGGTAGCTGTCTTTGAGACACTGTGTCATAGTTGTAGTGATCCTGGCTAAATTCTGACTCCTGTCCTTGCACCCATTGCTCTTGTTTTCCACTGGAATTTTTGTTGGATATGTTGGTTTTTAACTCACTACATGGTGCTGCTGCAGTCACTGACTTCCATCCCAAACTGGCCTGCTTCCACCTGTGGTGAAGTGTCTGTATCTCTAGTGTGCAAAGTGCTTTGGAAGGAAAGGTCATCATACAGTGATGATGAAAGTGAGTTTATATTAGTACCTTTCATTTGCTTGGATATGAATGATGATGATGAAATCTAGGCTTTCTTTAAAAAGCTAAGTCAAATCAACTTGGTCTTAAAGTTCATTAACTTGCTCTTTAACTTCTTTACATTTTACCATGGTTAATCACATTTATGTGAGCTATCTGTCTATGGTATTTGCATATGAGAAACTTCATGTGCAATTTCACTTATTATTAACTGGACAATCTCATGTAAATCCCATAAAACTAATTATATTCTCATTACAGAGTGCAGACCACTGCTCTAGAGAAGGGAATATGAGCTATTAATGGGAAAAATTGCTGGATGTGAGTTTCCTTTGGTAATTACCATTTACATTGAGCCTTGAGGGCTGTGCCGTAAGCTCAGCACCTTTCTATCAAGTACATAATTTTTCTTCATGCTGTGCACAGCACAACAAACCAGTTGTGCTGAGAAATTCCCAGCTTCCTGCTGTATATGCATTATATTCATCATCAATTCAAACTCTCTAAATGATAAAATATATTTACACTAGTTTTTCTTCTTCAATCCTATTGACTTTTCCTCCAGTGAAGATCCTTAGTTTGCAATTTCTCCACTTCTTCCTGATAGTTAGAATGTAAGGAATTAGGATTGTTAGACCTGGAAGAACACAGGAAATTGCAGGAAAATCATATTAGTGCATTGTGTGGTAAAAATTCCATCCTTCACTTTGGCAGTGCTGGACATAGGTTATTCATAAAACATTTAAGGCAGACAGAAAATTGACTGTGTAATCTTAAAACAGTTTTGTGCAAGTTGCCAAGTCTGTTTTTGTATTTGGTAACAAAAATCTCTCTCCCTGCAGTTCTTACTCCAGTTCCTTACCTCCATCATCGAACAGCCACCAGATGTCAATTGAACCTTTTCCTTGCTTCTTCTTAAATTGAGTGCTGGCTTCTAGCAGCTTCTGATTGAATTCACCCACATGCATTGACTGCATTGTGTTAATGGTGCTGTCTGTAAGGAGAAAGAAAATACATGGAAGGGTTTCTGACAAGTGAGGCAACAAGTAGCTTTAGGGAGCCAAGTGGAGACAAAGCTTTACGAAAATGAACTATTTCTGGGAATTTCTGTACTTTAAATCTGAAAAAAAAAGTACAGTGCAAATGCTGTGGACTTCTAATACACCAACACACACAGAAACTAAAGCCTGTGTAACATGTTCTCGCTAGACTGTAACATCTTGAGGAGGGTTACCTGATTATTTGTTTCGTGGATCTTTTTAGTTAACCCAAGGTTCACAGGGGCCTTAGAAAACAATTGGGAAATATCTGAGAGATTTTAGAAGGAAACGGCATCGTTTTGTGTCACTTACAAGCTCAGCTGTCTTGTGAAATACAGAGCTCCCTGAAATGCACAATAACAGTGGAGAAAGAGCTAATGTACGGCAAGAGCACAGGTGAAGCTAAGGCTGAAAGGCAGAAAACAGAAATATATATGGCAACTTCTCTGTGCTTGAGAGGATTGTTGTTAATTGAAAATAAACTTTGATTCTTGCTGTTTGCTTGGCGGGCTTTAAAAGGTACAGTCTTGCCTATGTGCTAATAATATCTTCTCTCATTCCATCTTTTGACGACTGTGGCTTTATTACTGCTTCTCTTTCGATGGTTTCAAAGAGGCTGTGTTAGAGCAGTATTTTAAATGGAGCAGACAGGCTTCCTTAGAGGTTTTACTCTGATCTGCTAGGTTCTGAAAATACTTTGTTTGGGTTTCCTGTATTTTTAGAGTGTGGATAGGATAGTTCTAAAGCAGATATTGGTTTTCCTCTACAGTTCTAGCATCTGGGCTAGAAGATGCAACAACTCTGGGTAAGATGAATGTATAGGTAAAATGGAGAGGCAGAGATATTTATTAACATCATCTATCTCATATATAGAGCCGAAGTGTGTAATTTGTGTTTCCTTTATGCCTTTCTGAACTAAATTGAAAAGAGTAGTTGAAACAGGGGTGTACATTCTTGTGATGTTGTTATAAAAATATATTCTACTGAAGCCTGCAAAATGAACTGGAGTCTGCCAAGTAAAGAATAATGACATTTTATGTTTTCAGTCTGTAGATCTTCTTGATACCCATGGGAGCTGCGTGCACAGCCAGATGTTATAGTCTCTGCAGGTGAAAATTCTGAGAACACTTGCCTGCATGCAGGCATGGCTTCAGGTGGGTCATTATCATTGCAGCCCAGCAGTTGTGAAATGAGACCTTTAATTCTGGCTGTATTTCTGTATAATTTCACTATATCTGAAATGTAATTTTGATTTCATCGCCTATACATTTATGTGTTAATTAGTTATTTCACAGCATGTTGTATATGTGCTTTCAGTACTTTTGCCACTTTCATTTGTGCATTTTTAGGAAATTGTGCTTAGGATATAGAGCAGTAGTGCTATTTTTACCTGGTTTTCAGCTGGGTACTGGGTTTGTGTGTGTGTATGTTGAGGAAAGTGAGATTCCTTGTTCCCTGAACATTGTGCATATATTCCTGTTTCCTTTAAGAAGAAGGAAAAAAGGCTTCTATTTAAAAACTGAAAACTTGCTATTAAAAAAAACCAACAAAACAAACCCCAACCTGTTCTATATTCCTCAGACTTTAATAACCATGTGCTATTTTTGACAAATGGAGTTTAACATAAGCCTGAGCTGAGAAGCTCATCTATCAAATGAGGGGGAAAATACAGTTGTCTTGTATGAGGTACCATGTCCCACCAGCAGAGGGCTCTCACTCTGCTCTGCATTACATTGTTGTGGCCACCAAGTCAGCTTTGCACAGAGTAGGTCCTGTTCCAGGGGCTTATATGTTGCTCAGGAGTTTTTGCCTTGGAGTCAAAGTCCCGTTTGCATATTAGTGACAATCTGATGCACTGAAGGGTCAGGAAGAAGTTGTCAGTTTGGAACTTACCCTTTTTTGTTTCATGTTTTGAGATATTGAGTGTCCTGGCTTTCCTGAAGAGTCCACAGATGCCACTTTTTCCTTCTTCAAAATCGTTTTCTTTAATGGTAGCTTCCAGTGCCAGTCTCTCCTGCTCCAGCTTCTCTAACTCCTCTGTGTATTGGGAAAAGTAAGGGAACTGGTAACAAATAATTTTCTGTTTTAAATTAAATCACTTACTGAAATGATGGTGGTGATGTAATTGTTGTGGTACTTTGTACATAACATAAAGCTGCTGGGAGGAAAAACTAATTTAAAATTATTTTTCCTTGCAAAGCAATAGGGAGGAGAAAGCTGAATTCCTCTCTGGAAGCCCTAACTTAGGGTGCCCCCATCTATAGCAATGTTGTGTACTGAAGTGCTATTCAGCTGTTCTCAGATTTCCTCTTCCAAATCAAGTTCAATATTACTCTATTTTATCGTTACTGCAGATGCTATTTATTGAGTCATGTTTGTGGATTTGGTTGGTTGGTTTCTTTCCCCAAGAATTTGAAAACTCAAGAGGAAAGCTGTTTTTCTAAAGTGAGAAAGCTGAGGTATTGACTTCTATTGAACTTTGAGACTCGGAAATGTGTAAGGATCCTGAAGATGCAATCTTTTTCTATGTTGAAATGTTTCTAATGTTTTAGGGTTGGGTTTTTTTGGTTTTGTTTTTTTTTTTGCATTTGCTGTAAAGACGTAAGATTTAGATAACCAATTCTGTAAATTCAGTAACATAAAAGAACAGTTTAGTCTTAGCAATATTAGACTTCTGTCGAGCAAAAGGTATCACGTGTTACCGTGGAATATATGCATGTGAGACATTAATTAATATGATCCAGGCATTTGCCTGCAGAAAGGTTTTTTTTTCTCATAAGGAAAGCTTCTATTTGAGTAATACATGAACTAAGAGTGAGATTAGTTCATTTGAGACATTGTGTTTTAAAGAAACTAAACCCTTCCTAAACTAGGCACTGTTAGCTCTGTTGGCAATCTAATTTCTTTTACTTTAGCATCCATGACAGCCGTGTGCTTCTGATTATTAGACATGATGATGGTTACTCAAAACTTTGTTTCTCTATTAAACTGAATAATTTAACAAGTATAATAGAATACTGTCCCGCCCCCTATAATCCTAATTCTTTCTTATTCATTTTGTCTTAATGCTTGGAGAACATTTGTTTATTTGCAAAGTTGGTATTCTGATGTCTGTGTCCTCTGAGAAGTCAGTTTCTCAAATCAAGCAAAGAGACAGGCAGATCTCTTTCAGGTATCAGTGAGGAGGAGAAAAAAACCCCATGGTTTGGATTTTTTTCCGTAAATCCCTGTAGTTTTGCCCCATAGCTCTGCGCGCACAGCAAGCTGCCAGTCTGCTGGGTGAGTGTTCATTTACCCTTGCTTCTTAAAGGAGTTTCTGGCGCCTTTTAATTCTAAGAGGTGATTTGCTTTTGAGAGTTGCCTCATCCTGGAAGCTGTCCTCTTTAATGGAGAGTTAATTTTGCTTATAATTAGCAAAGGCACTTAACGTCCTTTCTGCATGTTCTCCCCAGGAGGTATGAGCGTGGTCTGTGTCTCTGGGAAACGGGGTAAGCTGGAGGCAGGTTTACAGCAGGCGGCAGCAAAGAGTCGCCAGTCTTTTTACGCTCGCCTGTGTTCCTGGTCTGCAGATTTTATCTAATTCATTTATAATACAAAGCATTTATCTGCTGTGGAGGACAAGGGTTGCTAGGAATAATGTGCAGGTTTAGGCGGTATCTGTCTGCTCAAGTGGCCAAACTTTTGAGAAGTGGGAAAATTACTGTACTGAAAACCTGGAGAATTGTTCTGATGGTTTTTTTCTATGGAGTCATGCTCCCTCCAGGGTACCTGAGGAGCAAGTTACCAGTAACAATAACTCTGTGTCCTGAAAAAGAAAATCGAAGGCCACCATTGTATGTCACTCTTGGAAGCCCTTCATTTAGGTGCAGCTTCCTGCATGCTTTGTCCACACAGATGGCATGTCTCCCTGACTGGCTGTGGTGTGGTGGGAGGTTTTCCCTTTCCCCCTCGGATATGCACCACTTACCTAAGGAAGGATGAACAAAAAGGTGAAAAATAGAGCTGATTTTTTTTCTGTGGATTCCAAATTTTTGCATGGGTCGGAATTTTCTGGGTCTCAGCATTCCACAGATGGTACCAAAAGTGCAGCTTCCTGGTTCCCACTGTTCTCAGAGATCTTGGGTAGGCAGAGGGAGGAGGATGTGCACAGAGCAGGAAGGAAACATGCCAGAGTGACTGGTTGCTGTGGCACAGCATGATTTTACTACGTTAGTCTCTGCCTGTGCTGGAAGTGCTTTGGGAATTGAGTTCTCTGTTGTGCAGAGCCCCTTATTGTGTGAGGCTTGGCCACCTTCTATCACTGCCAGTGATTCAGCAAGGATTTCGGGCAGGATTGAAACTGCAGAAGCAGCAACTGTGGAAGTTACGGATGTAGGAACTACTCTAGAAACCAGGCAGTAACTCTCAGTTTTGGTCAGATTCCTTCTTATGCTAAGTATGTAATCTGCATAGATATTCAGCTGCTGAGTCACCACATACCTTGAACCTGGAGGACCTGGGATATATCAAATCCTTGGCTAATTCTGACAATAATCATTCCAAGCTCGAAATCAAAGGCATCACTGAAAAGGAAGAAAAAGAAGAGTAAATATTCTTTAGCATTATGCATGTTGGCAAGGAAAGCTACTTTGAGCAGATCAGTCCCAGGGAGGTGTTATTGCCATGTATTAGGCTGCTGTAGGTAAAACTGCAGAAGGAACTGCCTAAGCTTAAGTACTATCAACTTTCTTCCTTTACTTAAAATAAGGGTATCACTGGGCATGGGAACAGGTAGGCTATTGCTGAAATGGGTCTTTCTGACAATGCTTTTTAGGATCTAGGTTGCCATTGGATAACTTTTTTTTTCCTTTCTCAGAGGACATAACAAAGCTGGGCTGGGTTTAGTTATTCTTTCAGTCAGTGGAGCTTTACAGCTGAACTTTGAGGAAGAATCCATGAGAAGCCTGTTTCTAAATGACTGTTTCCTAGCTAAATCCCAACCCACAGAGCCTGCTGAGCCGTAGGCACACGTGAGATTTGAAGCAAGGCTCTTCCTCTGTCTCCTAGGCTTAAAAGAAGAATTCCATGATGTTCTCTTATTCCCTAAGAGAATGTATGTACATTATGGGTTGTTCTTCTCTGAGCTCCTGCTGACTAAAAATGAGAAAATGCAGTTCTGCAAAAGCACTGCTGACAGCAGTGCAGCTTCTTTATGTAGCATTGTCAAACCACATCATCTCTGACAGGGCCAGGTGTTTGCTAAGCAGGTCTCAGTAGGTGTGTGAAGCCAAGAAGCCTTTTTTAATGGGCAGAAACCTCTGTTACAGAGCTAACATATGAACCCAGATTTGTAGGCATTTGTTTACATTGTTTCTATACGTCAAATTCTGTATGTGAATGCTATATTAATCTAGTCTAAGAGGAGTAAAAAAGGGACTTACTGTATAACACCCACATAGTTTTCAACTTGTGTAGCAGTGGCAGTTCTCCAGTCCTTCTTAAATCCAATCACCAAGGTATTTGGTTTCATTCTACCCAACCCTGAGGCCTAGCAATATTAAAACACTGCTTGAGAAGGTATACACACATGCATTTACTGTAAATGAAAAGTAATGGCAAAAGATAACTGAAGCAATGTTCTGGAGACACTTACAATGAGATTGCATTTCATGAATGTCCTTCATGCTCATACCCATGCAGAAAGCAGAAAGATTAGCTCTAAATCATTCCAACTATAAATGATTTTAGATGACAGAAATGTAGTTTTGCTAAATTAGCATTCATTTGCATTTCTTCTGACATGCTCTCATTAAAATGGTTCAGTAACTTGGAATCAAGAGAGAGTTCAAGCACTGTTTGTATGCTTATTCTAACGTAATAGCATAAAGCTCTTATCACATTTGGAATACTCAATAGATGAACGGGGTCTGAAATCCCTTAAAACTTCAGATATGCAGAGAAGACATATCTTTTTAAACATATAATGTTGGTTTTTTTTTGCCTTGGACTTAGGAAGTGTTGCTGTTCTGTTTGCTGTATTCTTTCCAAAAGATTATTCAAAATTAGCTGAGCATGCTTTACAGGTAAAGTTTATAATCAGGAAAAACAAATAGTTTGTCAAGACATTAGACTGCCTCCAAAACTGGGCCTGGATGCTAAAACCTGAACAAGTAAGGGTTGTCAGATCTAGATTCAGCTAACCTAATTTTTACAAAAATCTAAATACTCAACATATTGGGAACCTTCAGGAGGAGACCCACAAATACACCAGCTTGTCAAGTTGGTACACTTGCCAATCTTTACTACTAGCAAAAAAGAAAATAGGTAAAAACTGTTGGAACCTTGGTGGGTTTTGTTTTTTTTTTTTTGAGTAGCGCTGATACATCTGCACTATTTACATTGAAATGAATAATTGGTTGGCAGAGCAGTGCAGGTGTCCTTAAGTTACAATAGTTATGATGTGGCTTTCCTCTGTTTGCTGGAAGGGAATTATCTGTGGTCCAGTAGTTCACTTCAGCAATAGTGTTAAAGTAGTAATGGAAGGGAAGAGATCATCAGACTGTAACAGTTCTCAAAAACATCAGAAGGATCTCTTACTGAGAGAATGTATAAACCCAAGATGAAATGTCCTTGTGATGCTTTGATAGAACAAAGGGATCTTTATTAATGATATTGCATCTTGCTCAATTGTACTGTTCATTCAGCAAATGTACAAAGAACCCTGGTAGGCTACCAGTGGGTGACTGTTGCCCAGAGTATTTTAGTCAATTCCCTACTGTCTCAGTTCACACTGATGTCTTTTCAGCAGTGTATTTGGTGCAAAGGATGGGAATTTTCTCTACATTTTGCCTCAGTACCTGTATATTTAAATATTCATATATGTGAGAGAGGGAGATGGGAAATATGAAAACAGCGCCTCTGGGCCTTCATTAAGGCCATTTTAAATGGACTTGGAAATGATCTGCTGTGTTCTTAGAGTAATAGAAAAATATTGCAGTCTTTTATTTAGATGGCCTTTTCTCTGTTTGCAGAAAATGTATATTACATATTTTCAGTCTTCAATTAATGCAAAAATATTCTCAGACATTTAATATGCTGCATAATACCAAACAATTGACTTGATTTGAAGTGTATCAAGTGTTGGCTGCAAAGACATACAAATGTTGCCCTGTAGCTGCCTCTCTTTTTTTTTTTTTTATATATATAATAATGTTTTGTTCATTTAGGAGAGAGTCGGTCTGCTTTGTCTCATACTTCCATAGCCTAGAACGAGACATCTTTATGAAATAACCTGTAATACAATATACGGGTACCCCAGAATGCCCTTTCTGTTTATAACATTATTCACATACACACAGGGCTTCTTAACAAGTAAACAGTAGTGCTTTACATGAAGGGATGCTTTGATGTAACACTCATCTGTGTGTTCTGTAAACAAAAAGCTTACTTGAAGTAGACTTTTGACTCCATCTCTGAAGCTGTCAGCTGCCACTGCTGTATAAAAGGCTTTTCTTTTGTTCTTTGTGAGCCAAGCCTGCTTTTTTGCCATGCCACTGTTCATCTCCTTAACACACAGCTTGCGTGGTCCCTGCATGATACAATAAAATACGATTAAGAAGGCTTTGTATTGTACATCACACAATGATTTTGAAGGAGTTACCTAGTCTGCTATGGGAGCAAATGAAGAGAGTCAGAAAAATACATTTCCAAAAAGGGTCCGCAGAGATTCAGCCCTTTGAAAAGAATTGTGCAGCTACCATAATTCACATTCTGTTCAAGAGGGCTGAGGCTGCTAATGCTACTTAAATATAGTGATTTTGACACAAAGAAGGACTACTATGGATTGTAACATCTTAGAAAAATATCTAAGGTACATTGAAGCATCCTGGTGTGAATAAGGTCCTTCCCTGACTGGACTATGTAAACAAGTCTCAGCAGATCTAAATATATATTGTTATTCTCCTTTCTGCTAATAGTAAGAGGAAAGGATTGTTGCCATACAATTAAACATGCAAGTGCCTTTGTCACCAGGTTCTTCCAGTGGTCATCTGATAATTTAATGAGACAAAAAAACAATGCCTTCAGCTCTGGGGCCTCCAGGGTAAGGATGTGGACCCGTTGGAGTGAGTCCAGAGAAGGGCTGTGAATATGATCAGGGGGCTGGAGCACCTCTCCTGTGAACACAGGCTGAGAGAGCTGGGGTTGTTCAGTCTGGAGAAGAAAAGGCTCCAGGGAGACTTATTGTGGCCTTTCAATACCTTAAGCATGGCTACAAGAAATCTGGAGAGGAACTTTTTACAAGGGCATGTAGGGATAGGGCAAGGGGCGATGGCTTTAAACTAAAAGAGGGAGATTTAGATTAGCTTATGAAGAAATCCTCTACTGTGAGGATAGTGAGATACTGGCACAGGGTGCCCAGAGAAGCTGTGGCTGCCCCATGCCTGGCAGTGTTCAAGGCCAGGTTGGATGTGGCTTGGAGCAACCTGGTCTAGAGGAAGGTGTCCCTGTCTGTGGCAGGGGGTTGGAACTGAAGGAGCTTTGAAGTCCCTTCCAACCCAAACCATTTTATGATCCTATACTTTCCAAACCCAATGCTGCAAATCAGTGACAAAGTTGAAAATAAAGAGTTTGGGTAACTGGACTCTTGCGCTATAATCCTTTAAGTTGTTTTTGTGTTTTGGGGTTTTCTGTTTTTTGTTTTATTTTTTTGATAGTTGTTTTTGTTGGCTTGGGTTTTTAAAGCCTTGCTGTGTCCATTTAAAAAACCCAAACCAATCTTTCCTTATAATGCTTTATTTTTTTTCAAACCGGTTTCAGTTCATCTACTGTGAACTCTGAAATACATCTCAATGAGGCATTTCCCAGCAGGCTCTGTATCAGCCAATAGCTTTCTTGTCAAGACTTATGACAAAATTAATTCTTGATGCAAATCTCTTTCCTGGTCCACGCTGCCACCCATCAGCACCAGTGAGAACATTGTGTGCTGAGTGAGAGTGGAGTGTGTAATGGAGATCTGCAGCACCCACTGGTGCTGGATTTTCAGTTTTATGAGTTGAGCTTACCGTGTACACTTCACAGCAGATGCACAGCCCATTGTTCTTTGTGAAAGTATGTGTGATGTCTAGCAGAGCAGGCCTGATCATAGGAGCTCCTGTTAGTGCTATGCACTGGGGTCTGTTAGGAGGAAAAAAGAGGTTGTATTTACTTGGGTGATGTACTCATTCAGAATAAGCCATTCTACTGTTCACTGGAAATCTTACCTGAAGTTTTTCACATGATCTTCCACCGTAGTTAATGCCAGAGCGCTGTCTAAGGCATTAACGTAGTAAAGAGCCTGTGTAGAAGAGCCCCAGTTTACATCTGCGTATAGTAAAGATAAAGAATACATATTAAACCATGGGCTTTTTCCCTGTACAAAGATCAGCAATCATGTTATGTGTGAGCCAAAGCAGGGTATGTTCTCTCATGCTTCATAGATACAGAACTATCATTTTGTGCTTCATAATAGAATAGGCTTTGCTCGTGTGATGCAAAAACAAATATGCAAATAAATAATTTCATGCTTTATGTAAAAATTGGAGGGAATGTTCTTCCTCTGTTTAGAAACTGTTTTCTTCTCTGTTCCATTAACTTTGCATCATTCTCCCATGTATAAAATCACGTATTTGCTGTGGGATTTCAGGAAGGTCAGAGTAGACCAGTAGGATGAACACTGCTAGGTCAAATTAGCTCTGTTCTATTAAGGTCTAAAATTGTTATTGAAAACCCATTTTGACATATACGTATTTTCTCATTATTGTGCAGTTGTTTGGTGGATGGAGACAGATAAGAAACAGCTTTCCATGTTTTGAGATCTATGTGAGTGCAGCTCAAGTCCCATTATGCTAAGATACAAAGCTAATACTTAGTGCAAGTGGAGGTTTGTGTATAGGTCATCTTATCTAAGTGCTGAGCAAAAGTCACAGTCTTAGCAGGAGATAGATAGCTTTCGTACAGTGTCTTTAGTGAATTTAACCAAGTTTTAAGCTGCTACTTTGCAGCAAGGACGCTGGTAATATAGTAGGAAAGGGTATATATCCTCAAATGCTTTTGACAACTGTCTTGTCACAGGTGCATTCTTATACAGCTGGTGATATTTACAGCAAGAGAACCATAGACCATCCCATTGGGTATGGGAGCACAGATAGTGCAGCAATATACACAGAAAAGAATAACACAAGCTCAGACCAGGTGTTGCTGTCCCAAGCTAGGTGCAATGAAAGCATATCTTTTGCTGAAAACTTGCCTCTTTTATTTGTATTATAATTTTTTCTACTGTAGAAGTAATTCAGATGGTTAGCACTGAAATCTGGACCTGGGTTAGTTTTGTCCTAGATACGAATAACCACTCTGTCTAATCTTGTACTAGTGTTGTATTGGCACACAGATTTCTGAGGACAGCTCCTGTGATCTGCTGAGTTACTAAGCAGTTTTTTCCTATAGTAAAGTGTGCCCATCGTTCTTGATTTACTGAGGAATCGTAAGGAGGTGCTGGAGGATGATCAGTTCAGCTTGCATTTTTGTTGTAGAATGGGCAGCAGGTTTACATTTTGAGTGAGGGCCCCAGATAAGTCAGCTAAGAACACAGCAAAATTCAGATGTATGGGTGGAAAAATATTACAAGTGATACTCAAGTAAGAGCCCAAATGTAGTGAAGACATGGTAGGAATAAACCTGTATGCTGCAATGTTTACACAACCCCCTGAACCATACTCAAAGTGTCTGTTAAACAGGCAAAATTAACCATACTATCATCTTAATCTGTATTATATACAGTGGGATATAATGGGATATAAAGTATTAGAGAAAAAGTAATGTCTTATTCTGTAAGCAGAATTAATTCCTGTAAAATTCAGTCTGGCTGTATAACACATACACAAAACAATAGTGATCTGTGCCCTTACCTGGTTTCTTATATGTTACATAAATATATAGAAAGAGCTCAATGGCATAAGTGATGAGAGCTGCCCACCAGTTGATGACAAACATGACACCACAGCACAACAGGGCTCCAAAGAGTGACACCCACATATTATAATATCTGAATGCAGGTCTCCAGCCTGTTTAAAGAGAATTGAGGAAATTGGAAGAGCATAAAATACATAGATCAAATGGTGATCCATTGATTCTTTTGCATATACAAACTCACATGCAATTTGTTTCTGGCTCTGTCAGAAGGGGTGGGAGTGATATGTACAAATTCTTGGGCACTGAATAAACAGATACTTTCAGGTGTTTGCTGATGTAGATTTCTATACATATGAAGTACTGGGTCTTACAAGCTTTTTACTACAGACCTTTTCCAACTGCATTGTCCAGCCTGGCTTTGAGTAGCCATTCTGGTTTTATGTATTTTTTTGCCAAATTAAAGCTCACTGGTTCAGAACTGAAAATAGATTTTCCTGTAACTCCAGGTAATTGGCTACTGTATGCATATACATAAAACTTCTTAATGGGAGTTAACGCTGAGAGGAGAGTTTTATCCCAATACTGTAAGTGCACCTGCCTTAAACTTGGAAATTGCCTGGCCTCACTGCAGAAAAATAAAATCATTTGCAGTTGACTTTAAAAAGACATTATTCCTGCTGCTCTTCAGCTGCAGTACTGAATCCATCCCCTGCTAGCAATTGAAATGGTGAGGCGAGCAGTGAGCCTCCATGGGTTGCGGGTCTCTGCCAGGTGTTCTGCAGAGCAGACTCTTTGGAGAAGGGAAAAAAACACAGGAGAGGCAAGAAGAGGCTAAGCAACCTTATCTTGGATCATCTTTATAATGAGGGAATGGGAGGGTCCTGCTGTGAAGAAATTTGCTGTCCTGCAGCCTTGCAATTATGATAATCTATCACTGTGAATTGGCAGAAAATAACTGGGGGAAATGAGAAAAGAAAAATGGCTGTGGTTTTGTCTGAAATGTTAAGTAGTGGCAGAGTAGGGTCGGATGGTATGATACAGGGGTATGATATAATAGGCATCACAGAAACACGGTGGGATGGCTCCTGTGACTGGAGTGTTGGAATGGAAGGTTACAGGCTCTTTAGAAAAGACAGGCCTGGCAGGTGGGGAGGGGAGTTGCCCTTTGTGTTAGGGATAGGCTGGAGAGTATGGAAATCTGTCTGGGGACAGGTGAGAGGTCCGCGGAGAGTTTGTGGGTCAGGGTTAAAGGAACTATAGCTATGGGAGACATTACTGTGGGCATCTATTACAGACCGCCTGATCAAGGAGAACCTGCGGATGAAGCACTCCATAGACAGATAGGAAAAGCCTCACGCTTGCAGGCTCTTGTTCTTATGGGGGACTTCAACCACCCTGACATCTGTTGGAAGGATGGTACGGCCTGGCACAAGCAATCCAGGAGGTTCCTCGAATGTGTAGAAGACAACTTCCTTCTGCAAGTAATAGAGGAGCTGACAAGGAGAGGTGCCATGCTTGACCTCGTGCTCACCAACAGGGAAGGGCTCGTTGGAAATGTGACGCTCCAGGGCAGCCTTGGATGCAGCAATCACAAGATGGTCAAATTTGAGATCCTCAGGACAGTGAGAAGAGTGTGCAGCAAGCTCACTGCCCTGGACTTCAAAAGAGCAGACTTTGGCCTCTTCAAGAACCTGCTTAGGAAGGTTCCATGGGATACAGCCCTAGAGGGCAGGGGGGCCCAAGACTCTTGGTTGATACTCAAGGATCACCTGCTACAAGCTCAGGAGTGTTGCATCCCAACCAGAAGGAAGTGCAGCAGGAGGGCCAGGAGACCTGCTTGGATGGATAAGGAGCTCCTGAGGAAAATTCAAATGAAAAAAGAGGCTTATAATAAGTGGAAGCAAGGACAGGTGGCCTGGGAAGAGTACAGGGGTGTTGTCCGGGAAGCCAGGGACCAGGTTAGGAAAGCAAAGGCCCAGTTAGAATTAAACTTAGCTAGAGGTATTAAAGATAACAGGAAGGGATTCTACAGGTATGTAGCAAATAAAAAACAGACTAGGGAGAATGTAGGCCCCCTCAAGAAGCTCTCGGGAGAGCTGGCTGCACAGGATTTGGAGAAGGCTGAGGTTCTGAATGGCTTCTTTGCCTCGGTCTTCACTGGCAAAGGCTCTGACCACACCACCCAAGTCTTGGAAGGCAGATGCAGGGACTGTGAGAATGGAGGAGCTGGCAAATGAAGTTGGGAAGCCGCTGGCCATCATATTTGAGAAATCATGGCAGTCAGGTGAAGTTCCTGATGACTGGAAAAAGAGACATGTAACCCCCATTTTCAAGAAGGGAAAATGGATGACCGGGGGAATTACAGAGCAGTCAGTCTCACCTCTGTGCCTGGCAAAATCTTGGAGCAGATTCTCCTGGAAGGCATGCTAAGGCACATGAAAATCAACAAGGTGCTTGGTGACAGCCAGCATGGCTTCACTAAGGGGAAATCCTGCCTGACCAATTTGGTGGCCTTCTATGATGGGGCTACAGAACTGATGGACAGGGGTAGAGCAGTTGATGTCATCTACCTGGACTTGTGTAAAGCATTTGACACTGTCCCACATGACATCCTTGTCTCTAAATTGGAGAGACATCAATTTGATGGATGGACCACTCAGTGGATAAAGAACTGGCTGGATGGCCGCACACAAAGAGTTGTGGTCAATGGCTCAATGTCCGGCTGGAGACCAGTAACGAGTGGTGTCCCTCAGGGATCGGTGTTGGGACCAGTCTTGTTCAACATCTTCGTCGCTGACATGGACAGTGGGATTGAGTGCGCCCTCAGCAAGTTTGCCGATGACACTAAGCTGTGTGGTTCGGTTGATACCGTGGAGGGAAGGAATGCCATCCAGAGGGACCTCGACACGCTTGTGAGGTGGGCTGATGCCAACCTCATGAAGTTTAACCATGACAAGTGCAAGGTCCTACACCTGGGTCAGAGCAATCCCAGGCACAGCCGGGCAGAGAAGAGATTCAGAGCAGCCCTGTGGAGGAGTTGGGGATGTTGGTTGATGAGAAAATGAACATGAGCCAGCAGTGTGCGCTTGCAGCCCAGAAAGCCAACTGTATCCTGGGCTGCATCAAAAGAAGCATGACCAGCAGGTCGAAGGAGGTGATCCTGCCCCTCTACTCTGCTCTTGTGAGACCTCACTTGGAGCACTGTGTGCAGTTCTGGTGTCCTCAACATAAAAAGGGCATGGAACGGTTGGAACAAGCCCAGAGGAGGGCCACGAGGATGATCAGGGGACTGGAGCGCCTCCTGTATGAAGACAGGCTGAGGAAGCTGGGGCTGTTCAGCCTGGAGAAGAGAAGGCTGCATGGAGACCTCATAGCAGCCTTCCAGTATCTGAAGGGGGCCTATAGGGATGCTGGGGAGGGACTCTTCATT
Source organism: Pezoporus flaviventris (assembly GCF_033815535.1). NCBI lineage: Eukaryota > Metazoa > Chordata > Aves > Psittaciformes > Psittacidae > Pezoporus > Pezoporus flaviventris. The sequence goes on from NW_026892554.1 coordinate 11,640,657, forward strand.
GGAGACTGTAGTGATAGGACAAGGGGTAATGGGTTAAAACTTAAACAGGGGAAGTTTAGGTTGGATATAAGGAGGAAATTCTTTCCTGTTAGGGTGGTGAGGCACTGGAATGGGTTGTCCAGGGAGGTTGTGAATGCTCCATCCCTGGCAGTGTTCAAGACCAGGTTGGACAAGGCCTTGGGTGATATGATTTAGCGTAAGGTGTCCCTGCCCATGTCAGGGGGGTTGAAACTACATGATCTTAAGGTCCTTTCCAACCCTAATTATTCTATGATTCTATGAAGTCTATGGAGGTAATTTTTACTCGGCTCCAAGGCTGTCTGGAGCAGATCTGCATTTGTTCAGCTGTGCAGGTAATTAGCAGAAGTGCTCAGCTTTTCTGCCCTGTGAACAAATGGCACCGTGCAGATCTATAGGAAGGAAGCTGATGGAGGTGTTAATGTCACTGCTGCAGTTTCTTCACACTGGAAATCAAAAATGTATTCCTCGCTCCTTGAATTGAATAATTGATTCACAATGGCAGGAAATTGTCTTCCCTGTGTGCTAAAACCAGTGTTGCTCAGATGATTGACTTTAGTCCTTAAGGTGTCACCCCTTCATGAAGATAGAATCATACATAATGAGAATTATTCTGCTGTGGTGATGCACAAGCCTGAAAGCCAGTATGTTTTCCTTTGCTGCACAAATGTGCTAACCTTGAACAGGACCTTATTGCACCTCACCTTACAATTCTGCTACTAGCAACTGTGGAGCTCTGCTGATGCTTTTTGGTGGACCTGGTCTTGTTCTACATGTTCCTTTTCAGACAGTCTCCCTTCTAATGCAGTTACTGTTCTTATGAAAGGCATAACAGGTCCCCACTATACCTTGCTTGCTTTATGTGGCTAGAGTTGGCATAGGTTTTTATCCACCCACGTTGTGTGATAGTAAGGAGGTAAAAACACCCTGAGGAGGAACTTTGCTGCTGCAGTGGGATCCACCAAAGTCTTTTTCATCCTGTACAACTGTAAGGAATGTAAGGACTAGAGCTATTATTTTTATCTTTTGAACATAAATAAAATCTCATCGTATTCCGTGAGAGCAGTAAAACCTCAGATCACATAGCTTTGGTATTTTACAGGGACTGCAGCTTTCTCTGACATACAGTCAAAGCCTTGCAGAGATCAGGCTGTGAAGCCAACATCTAAATCACTGGTGAATGCAGACTCACTCACCTGGAGATTTTGCGTATGAGGCGTGAAAGCAGGAGAAATTAATCAAAGCATATGAAGCCAGGAAGAAATTGGAGATGATGGGAGCAATGGTATTCAGTTCAGCTGCAAGACAGACAGACACAAGTCAGACATAGGCACTGGTTCCCTAGACTGGATAGTTTTTTCCTGATGATGTATTAAATCTGTCAGATTTTTGGGAACTGTCAGAATCTGTCTTCCAGAAATAGCTTGGGTATTTTCCTGTGGTACTAATTTAAGGCCACCTTGATATATTTTCATTCATATTGAGTAGTGTCTGCTGATGCTAATAATATGATGTACTATGCAAAGTTGTACCTGATACTCTGGTTCTACAGACTGGCTCTTAACGGTGTAGAGTTGGTGTAAATTTCAGAATTAATTCATTTTTAATTGAGAGGACAGCTGCATTTTACAAAAGACACAGAACTAAAACTTACTGTTTTGCCTTTTAAATGGGAATCTGAATTTTCTATACTAAACTTCCCATTTGCTTAGTGTCACACCGTTTGCGTTTCAAATCTTGGAAAAACTAATCTTAAAAATCCCCTAAATATGATAGCAGGGATTTTCTACCACCACTGCTGGCAAACTGGGATTTGCTTTGGGGCTGACTGTGTGAAAGGCTTGGCAGAGTAGGCTTCCTAATTAGCTCAGAATTACCGTAGAGCTTTGTGCAGTACAGACTGAAAAACTATTTTCAAAGTTGGTGACTTTGCCTTATGTGGTACAGTCCTAAGCACTGCCCTCTTCCAGCGAGTGAACAGGAATTGCACCTATTCCGCGCCTTTGAAAATGAGGCTGTGGTGGCATTACTAGAGATGTTACTAGAGTCCCTGCTGTTTTGGGTTTTTTTTGTCCTATTTAAGAATAATGGAATTGCTACCAAGGCTCTGAGTGCACTTGGGCTTATGTCAGAGCTTACCTGACTGGAAATTTTTCCAACCATAGCTAATAATTGCTTTAAATTATCAGTTCATACCATTTCGGAACATGAGATCATAGTGGTTGCGTAACAATATACAGACCAATCAAAATGAATGCCATAGCGATCACGAAAGTGAGAACATATCCTCTGATGGGCTCATTGTTTTTTCCATATCCTTTGGCAAAGAAGTGGAGCCCTGTGTAGACGTTGTCCTTGCAAAGAGCCTGGTAGACAAACCAGAACTTAATTCTGTTAGGCAGTGCTTTCTTGCATCAGAAGTTGTTTGCTGTCAGTGAGTGACAGTTTGCTAAGCTTTTGCTAAACAAAAATTAAGACTATCTTAGTGCTTCAAGTACATCTAATGCTATGGCATGTAAACATTCAAATAGGGTGATATCCTGCTATATTATTATATAGTGGGAAAACAGTATCACAGCCATTCCATATTTATTCAGTGCTTTAAAGAAAAGATTAACTGAATAGCTAAATAGAATCTAAATTGGGGGAAACTGAAGCACAAATCAGTGGTTTGGTGTAAGTTGTCCATGTTATCTTTCTGTCCCATGCCCTCTGTTCCCATCCTGTCCACACTGCTGCTTCCCACACAGCTTCTGGACAGCCTGTTTGAGCATATCTGCCAGCACCTGAATTTTATGGGCCTGAGGGCTCCTGCATATTGCTGGCACTCCTGTGCTTACAGGATGGTTTTCTGTAAGAAGATAGAAGTGGTCCTGAAAGTATCCTTGAAACTATCTATAACAAGCACACATATATCCTGTAGCAAAGCTGAGCTCTGACCAAAGGAACATCACCACCCTATGAGGGTGATAAAACTTGCCTATTTCTGTAGAAGAACATTCTACATACTGTTTTCCCTGCCTTTTCCTCCCAAGTCTGCAAGTGTTGTTTAAACATATATCACATTTGGCACATAGACTTCAACTAAATTGTATGTATTTGAAGTAAAACAGAGTAAAATTAAATGGATAATTTAATTTTACCTGGAAAACTTTGGGTGCACTGACAAGAGATGCTAGAGCTGATGAGAGAGTAGCAGAAAAGATGCCAGCTGTGATAAGAGGACCAAAACCAGACACCATGCTCATCACCTTTAAGCAAAAAAAAGAGAGGAAGATAATAGTCAGGCTTGCATTTGGATACACCTTTTGATCACAGACCCATTTAAGTACTCAGTTTCTACATGTCTCTGCTTTTCACAGTTCTAAATTCAATACGCTACAAATCAGCTGTGAAGTAGGGAAATACTATTATTCCTGTTTTAGTAAAAAGGAATGGAGGCATAGCCAAATTTTTGTACAAGTGTACAGCTGTCTGCTGGGGCAGATGAGTACTCTCTGAGATTTTCTCACCTCCTTTACTAACTGATTGCTGTAAATAACAGCCTCTACTTGATGGGTAAACAGTCAGCTTGTAGCAAGAAGTGTAAATGGAAATGGCAGGAAATAGCACCAAAGTATAAAAATGTGGTTGGAGGTCCTTGCTTTGGTTTGGTGTTTTTTTTTTTCTGGATTATTTAATATGGCTAAAAAAGAGAAAGTGCCTGAATGTATTGGCTTAGCAGTAGCGCTGGGTACAGTGATGAGGCTTTTCTCAGGCCTCCCAGAGGGGCTGCACTGGCCTCTGCAACTACTGAATCAAAAGAGTTGTTGAGAAACACCAGACAAGAAAACTAAAAGATGAAGTGGACAGCTGTGATTGCCAGATGCTTTTTGGTGCATAGGAAGTACTCCAGGAAAGAAACCAGTTAATCCTGCAGATCTGTCAGATGAAGAAATACTTGTTTTCTGGCTTTAGCCTGGCAAAGATAAATGCACAAAGTTAAACTGTTTGGCCGTAGGGAGGTCACCTATTTTAAGGATCACTGCGGGCCTAGGCAGCTGAACTGAGGTGGGAGTGGGCACGACAAATGATAAAGAGAGGAAGAAAAAGCAGTGTATGACAGGGGCAGCATATCGCTTTTAAGGTGGTTACCCAGCCCTGTCATTTAGCAGAGCCAGCTGGGAAAAAAGCAAGTGGCTTTAAACACTGCAAATGACTACTTGAAAAGCAAGTGCAGGTGGGTGGTGAGCTCCGCTTGCAGGCCCTGAAGCACAGGGGCTGAACAGACATCTGGGGTTGTCAGGCTGCAGAAGAACTGCTTTACTTTGATGCTTTGCCTAAGCTTTATTTTGAAGAATAAAAATGGCAGGTAGTCTCTCTCTGGCCTAGGAGAAAGACCCCTTTACTTCTCACTTGATTTTTCACTCAACTATTTTTGGATACTTTTTTTTTTTTTTGAAGAAGTCAGAACTCTGTTTTTTGTGCTGTGGCACAAACCTTTAACAGTGACCGCAGCACCCCTGAGGTAAATCACATCCATGTGTAAAGAGCAGTGAGATGAGTTGCTCATCTAACAGGAGCTCTGAGGTCTCTGTTAAGTCTAGATTTTGAGTTTGAAGATGTTACAATATACACTGCAGGGTGGTACTTGTTGAAAGAGAAGGTAAAGATCTTACCACAGTGCTGGTAAGGCTAGTGATGGGCAGTATGAAGGTAATGTGGAGTGCAGGGGACTTTCCCCTTTGATTATTCCTATAGATTTTTACTTGTTTTAGACAGAAGTGGATGTGCTGTTGCACTTAGTTGTCAGAAAACAATGGTTTTGCATGTTTGTATTTATAATCATAAGCAAACATGAATATATATGTATTATCTCCTTAAAACCTGAAAATTATTCATCAGCCCATAATCACATGGCTGACTTGCACATCTGGAAAAATCATAGCCTAGGCCACAGGCAGATGATCCATTGCAGCTCATTCCAAGTACAACTGTATCATTGATGTTCCCAGTTGCATCTCGTACAACGCAGGAGGCTGTGGAAACAATGATATATTATTATTTTCCTTCCTTGTGACATCAGGTGAATGTTCTTGACACATTTTGACTTTTAGTCTGCACACATTTGGTACAACTGCTGCCATAGTCTCATCCCAAAGACCAACATTTTGTGTTGGGTAGAGATTACTTCCTCTAGTGTGGCTTAATTTCTCAAGTTATCTGTAAGCAAATATTTACATTCTGTTACTTTCAAAAAAACCAGCCAGTTGACTAATGAGAACTAGCAGATATCTGAGACTAGAGAACCAGACAGAGATCAATAATAAATTAACTGACTCAGAAGTATACTGTCTGTGACCACTTTTACAAGTGCCAGTATTCAGAGGAAACAGGTCAGTGATGGCCTTAGGTATAGACATACACTTCTTTGTTTAACAAGGACACACAGTTGCTTTAGAGACCCAGATCCTCAGCTGTTCAAGTTGTCGTAGCCCTACTGATATCAGAATGGTTAAAAAAACTTTAAACAGGAGGAATTACCTATATTCTTTTGGGTTTTATTAATGTTTGTCTTTTTCCCCAAAAGAATCATACGGAGTTAACTTAGAGCATTAATCTTAACATCTTTAGTGGCCAAAACATAAATTTATGTGGTATCTTCAAGTGTGACAAAAATGTTGCTATTGAGTCCCAAAGTAATCATTACCTGTTCAGCAAACCAATATGCAAACAGAAACAAAAAACATCAAACTATTGCACTGAAAAAATGGACAGTTCTGAAGCTGAAATACAGCTATTGCCTGTGAGAACAGGACAATGCATTAACACACATTTGTAACAGAAAATGAAGAATGAGTACTTTAACTTTAATTGTAGGCAAAATTTAGATCCAAATAATGCAATAACCTGAGCTGCAGCTTGACTCAAGTACAAGAACCACAAAAGTCAGGAAGACTTGAGATTCATCTCCCAGAAAAGGGAGGCCTCACAGGCCTTTCATGCAGCATTGAGGTATTTGCTCATAAGGAAGAGTGTCATTTACAACACTGTTTCTTACTGAACTACTAAAATAGGAAAAAAAACTTTTTCTTGAACAGAGATTTATTGTACCCCTGTAATGAGAATTTAATTGCATGTTCCTCCAACACAGTTCATGGCTTCAGTACAGGTCTCCATTTTACTTTTGTATCCGTTCTGTTACATCACATTCTAACATTGTAAAGTACTTAATAATATAGTGCCTCTTCTTTAAGACAGGCAGTTGATTTCTGTCTGACATATAACGTACAAACTATGTGTTGCCCTGTTACTCCTGAGTGCTCATTCAGACAAGTGAGAGCAAAGTAGAAGCCATGTGAATTTTCAGTGTGAATGCGAAGCAAAAGATCAGCAGATTGATCAGAGGTTCCTTTAATCTTTACTATGTTCATGGATACTATATATTAGTGGCCTTTGTCACTGAATCTTTTGCACTGAATGCAAAAGTAACAGTACAAGTTATACGAAAGTCCAGCTGCCAAACAGGAACTTCTGTTTCTGCTGCTTGCCCCCTAGTGTTTTTACATACAGTAAAATCAAAACTACTATCACTCTAAATAATAAATCCACAAGATGAAAAAGCAGAGAGGTTATTCATTAATTTGCTTACCAGGCTTTCAAACTTTAAGTGTATAAATTAAGACATGAAGCAGAGATTCTGTACTTACCCACACATATTGCAACGCCAATGTAAGCAACTGTTGTAATAACAATGGCCAGCATTGTTCCTTTGGGTATCGCAATTTGAGGATCCTGAAAACAAAGTAGTGATCCAGAAAACATTGTGAGTCTGTATGCTGCAGTCTGATTGCATTTGCATGCGAGGGAGTCCTGCTGCGCTATGAGTTGAAGATACCTTTATATGATTTTTAAATTAATAGGGATTTATTGAGCTGAAAAATAGTTGCAAAGTCACTTACTTCAGCTGCATGAGACCTTTTACTCTCAGATCATGGTAACATTAATTTACACAGTTCTGATGTGCATGTGGAGTCTAATGTGGAGTCTCATGCTGCAGTCTTAAACACTGCAACATTAAATCTTAACTTCTTGCAGCTTAACAACTTTTAAATTTTATCAATAATTAAACACTAATTTAATATGCTGTTAGCACTTTAGGGCCTGCTCCAAAACCCGCTGAAGTCACTAGGAAGACTAGCTGTGTCTGTAAGCAGGCTTTGGACCAGGCCACTGCCTGAATGTGTAGTGGCTACAGAAGCATGTACATAGCTGTTCACAACGAATTCTAGAGAAAGTTTGATTGGTAAATGTTACACTTTCTAAATACTTCTTAGCTTGTCTTTTAGATTTCTGGAGAGGCTGGTTAATTTAATTAGATCTGTCTCCTGCATCTAAACATGCTCAGTGGGGAATCTGCAGCCTGGAGGACTTGGTAATAGAAATCCACTTACTGCCAGGCTGAAACAAATGCAGACAGCCAACAGGAGAACTGCTTCCCTTGGTCTGCTCAGCCTCTTTCAAATAGCTTATGAAGGAAGTGCTGCTGGTTTGGGAGCTTGCTATGTGTAGAGAGCACTGTATATAGCAAAAGAATTATTTTTGTTTGATAAAAGGGTGGCAATTGTGTGAGGCTGATTCAGTCTCACTGGGCAGAAGTACAATGTTTTGGGGTTTTTTAATAAAAAATTGAATCTCATAGCTGCTCTCTCTGCTCTGTTTCAAAAGCAGTCCTCTGAAAACAAAGGAGATAAGACATGCAACTCAGTGTGAGGAAGAGAAACGGAACTGGCTGTCAGGGTTGGTAGGATCTAGTGAACTTGATTACTGTGCCACTACGGAAATAACAGACCTTTGGTTGAATCCCCAAGTTCTACAAGACAATGCGTCTGTATGATAAAACCAGATAACTTCATTTGACATGCTGGGATTATCTAGGTGTAAGCTACAACTTTTTGGTGACTTTATTTTAGTTTGTGTGTGTTTTTGCATGTTTGGCTTTTGTTGTTGTTTTTTTTTAGTATTAGATTGCAAGACTTGAGTTATGGATACCCTGGTGCCTTTCTGAATTTCTTGTAATAGTACGAAGTATTGCCTCACATTTATTGGAGATATTTTACCCAATGTCTTACTGAACTTTGACTTACTTCAGCTTTGCGTTTAGCTTTAAACACTCTTTGCATTAAATACACTGTGGAAAGTCATGAAAACTAGAGGGCACTCAAAGGTAAAACTAAATTGCTGTCTCTAATTTAGCAGTATGTTTAGATATTGGGAATATCATCTTACCACTGCTTTAAAGCAAGAGGAGAGTGGGCACCTGGCAGAATGGCCACAGCAAGAGAACTGGGCACCTTTGGACCTCTTTTCCCTTCCTCTTTGACTCCTTTCTTTTGTCACATCTGCAAACCAGCAGCGTTTCCTTTGAGCAGCAGTAGTGACATGGGATTGGGACATACTTGCTTTCATTACATGCTCTGTTTGTTCTGCCCTTGCTATGACCCTGAATAGAAAAAGCCAGTCTCTGCTGATTCTTGTGAGTACAAATGTGGGCTTTACAGGTATGCTTTTTTGGATGATGCTATAGGATATTTTGCAAGAGTGCCAAGAGATACACATGTAATTTCTCTTATTTAGTGTGCTGCTAATGGACCATTAATAATATATTATTACAGGTTATTGAAACATGTTTTTAAATGATACAGAAACCCAAATCTAAATGCAGTAATTTCTGTAAATAGCCATAAGGCATTAGGAGAGAAAATGTGAACTGATTTTTTTAAATAATAAACCAGGCACATTTAAAGGGAGAGTTTTGCTTCCCAGAATAAGACATGATTTAAAACTGAATACAGTGTTGATTCATAATTTGTTTTCTTGTTCTTTATTCAGCCTACAGCTAGTATTATGAAGATAATGAAATACATACTTTCAGATCTCCTGAGATATTTGCTCCTGCAAGAATGCCAGTGGCAGCTGGGAAAAAGATGGCAAACACCGAGAAAAACCCTTCTCCGCTTCTGAAACCTGGTCCAAAGTTTTCTGCAAATATCGATGCTGCAAATATAGGTGAAAATGAAACATATCACCATGATTTGGTTTTAAAGCTCCTCAACTTTAGGTGAATAAGCTAGTCTTTCATGTCTGGACGACTGGGTTTGAAACTGTCTCTTATAATAAGCCAAGTGAATTTGATTTCCTTAGTCTGGTCCCCAGTAGGATGTGCTTGTCTGCATCTCAGAGCTACGGATCTGTACTAAAGTGACAGGAGTGTCACTGCATCACTTGCACTTAGCTCTGTGGAAAGGTTTGTCTGTGCTCTGCTGATATATAAATGACTCAAGCTGCAGGTAACTGTGCTGTCAGCTTCAGCAGCAGAGAGACAGACTCAAAATAAAAGATGAAATAAAGTCCCTTGGTTTGCAAGCTTACTTAAACTCGGGTAGAAGGTGCTGATCTTGTGACCTTTTTCAATGGAATCCTTAACTTGGTATGAAGCCAAAAGGAATGCAGACTTACTATTTTATGATAGGCAGTGAGGTTACTTGCCTTGGTAATTGAAAAAGCCTCTTGCCTTCTTTTCATTGTTGGTAGGAATGATTGTGCCAATAAAGAAGTTTGCAATGGCAATAAGGAGAACAATTAGAAGAATAACTTGAGCCTATTAATAGAAACAAAAACATGTCCCTTATTATTTTAATTTGCATTGACTATGGAGATGGCTTTATAGAAAGTTATCCGCATGTGTTCCCCATGACAGATTGCTAATTTCTGTAGTTTTTTTAAACACCAGGCATCAAGATAGCTGAATCAGCTAATGAAAACAGCAGATTTTACTAGGGGGCTATATAACTATATGAAATAAATAGTTATAATTTAATTTTATGTTAGTTTCCTTAGAAGAAAAGGCAAAATAAAATAGCTAATGCATTGCTATCAAGTGTAAGACATTTTTATATTGTTATAAAATTTGTTTGGTTGCAGTGGGTTGTCACTTCAAGGATTATAATATCTAATTATTTTTCTGATCTCTTTTACAAGTAGTTCTAGTCTTCATCACATCAGAATGTAAAAATAAGGGTGCTCTTCTGCACCTGATTTCGATAGCTGTTATTTCACCCTCTAAAGTATTTTCATTTTGAACTTTTCTTTTTACAGGTGAAGAAATAACATAAATCATTAGTGGTTAAGGAATGAATACCAAATAGTGCTCTTCTGCTGAGTAGAGTGAGTACAATTGAGTGAGTACAGTGATAAAACTATATATTGTTTTTACTACTGTTTATTCTGTCGCTCTGCATCAAAAATACGGGCAAAAGGGGCACTTACTCAAGACACTAAATGATGTCATGAATTATAAAAATCAATATAATCAAGCTGTCAGCAGAGCACAGACTTTCTCTTCCCTTCTGAATGTATGTACAGGGAAGAGCATGGAGTAACTGTGCTTTCACTGAAAGCAATAATTAAACTCCTATTGCTTCTAGAAAGATTAAGCATAAACTGAAACAGTGCTTTTGAAAATTCCACCTGTTGTCTACCATTCCTCACATACAAATTCTTTACAGTAGTCTAATATACTGCTTGCTTTTATGTACTTTTAAAGGTTTACCTTTGCTTCCCATTCCATGCCAGCAACAGAGATGCCGAGAAGACAGACAACAGTTATGGTACCTATAATTCGGATGTCATTGGACTCATCTACCATCAGTGTATCACTCTCCTGAAAGCAGTAATAAATGTTATTAGAACCAGTCTTTCTCTGCCCTACTGGTGGGATCAGGTAATAAGGTGAAATAGAAAGCAGTGAGCTGGCAAAGTTTCTGAGATCTGTGAAACCAAATGTTTGGATTTTGTGTTCTGGCTGGCTCTTTGCAGCTGAGGTTATTTGGCTGCCTAATTAGGTGTTTGTTCCTTTTCTGATTTTGAGGTTCTTGTTGAGAAATGTGTGAAATATATTCGTAAGGTGGAAATAATGGAGAAGCACCCTATAGCATGTTTAGACAGACTAGCTGCTTCTTTGCTAAAGATGTTCCTCAAGTCTCAGCAAAAAAGTACCACTTAAATCTATTATATAAACCAAACAAACAAGCAAAACCCAAACAAAAACCTAGAAATAAAGGCCCCCTCAAAAAAAACCAACCCCAACCCCTCCAAAACCCCCAAAATCTCAAGCAATAAAAAAACCCTCCACAAAACAACCCTGCCAATTTAGTCATATGCATGAAAGATTTACACTTACCTTAAGAAGTTCTACAACTGTTTCAGCAAATCCAACTACATACATAGCAACTGCCACTGCATTCGCAAATGCAAAGATAAGTCCTATAGATCCACCAAACTCTGGGCCTAGACTTCTGGAGATCAAATAGTATGCTCCACCTGCAGACAGAAATGATTGTTATTTCAGCACATCTGAATGTTCAGGTTCTACTCATTTTTCACACATGAATAATACCTCTGGAATCTCTGCTTTTAGCCTAACAAACATAACCATTATTTGCCCTATAGTAATAGAGAACACTGATTAAAAAAAGGAATTTGCTTTGTACTGGGTCTGCCTCCAGACCTTTCTGTATGCCTTTCTATTGCAAAAATCTTTTATTAGCATGCAAAACCAGACCTTCAAATAATTTTTCATGATACATAATATAGTAACACAGCAGAAAGAACCTTACTTTCAGACGGATTCTAACTTACCTGGATCTATGCCAATGTTAGCATGAAAGATCATATTCTGTGGCACATTGTTAAAGCTCCTGCATAGTGATACAGTGAATCTTTTTTGCATAACACCATAAATGGTGCATATTACTTTGTCATTTAATTATTTCATCTTATCTCACTGATACTTTATTATCAGGAAATGTTTAAGATTATATACATTTTAATTTACTGTTAACGTATTGAAAGAGATCATTCCAAAGATATTTATTTATTATTGCTTTGCTTATAACAGTTATCTTAATTTCTTTTTTCTTTTCCTAATCCAAATCTGCAGATTTTTTTGTTTTTCATGAGATCATATTACTTACCTCCTCTTACTACTCCATTAGTGCAAATGGCAGACATGGAGATACCTGTTAATGTTGTTACTACTACACTCAGACCAATAACTATGATTCCAAGACCTGAAAGATCCGAAAAAGAAAGTGTATTCAAGTATATTCAAATACCTGTTTTCCTTAAACGACGTAGTGAGAACTTGCCATTTCCCAGAGAGACTAGAGCAAACCAGTTATAATTTTAAGGGTCTGAAATGCACTAGAACTTTGTTTCATGAAATACCTGATGTGTACTTTCCCAGCAAAATTATTTACTCATCTTCCAAGGAGTGGCTGAAACGTAAGGAGTTTTATAAAGAAGGCATTAAATTGAAGTTATCCACTGATCTGCATCAGTCTTTAAAATGAGAGGAAGAGATGGCTCAGGCTCAGTTTGTCCAAGGATGTCCAACCTGAAATGTTCTGAATAAGAAAGACCTGCTGAAAGGTAAGAAAAGAACTTGAAAAGCCAGAAGCTGTCTCTTACTCAGCAGGAACATCTGAAACGTACTTCACAGACTGAACTGAAATCTGGGGTTATTAAAAGTGACAACTCAGACATGCTGTAATTTGTGATTAGGTGGCTAGGATTGTTACCTTCTGGTTCCTTTAGTTGTACCATTTGTTTTATCATCCTTCTGGTTTGCCTCATATGAAAATAATACATAAAGACCTTTTGGGGCTTGAAAGCATTAGTAACCCTAAGATGTTTACCTCCACGGATAAACCCATTAGTTGCTATTGCAGAAGTTGACAACCCAGTAATTGAGGTTACCATCGTAGCGAGAAGAATTATGATTACTCCAAGACCTGTCAGTAATAAGAAGATAAAATATTTTACTCATGTTCCATGATTCCTACAAATCACTCTCTTTAAATTGAATTTTCAGGCCAGAATTAGAGCAATAAACTGAAAAGATGGTTTGTTGACCACTTGCAGTTTCAGAACATTTCCAAGGAGTTCATGTCACAGTAGTAAATTATTCCCATCAGTGTTGAAGCGGTGATTCTTTCTGAGAGCCTAAGAGTCTCGTGATTTTTGGAGCTGGAGGAAATGACCAAACAAGTGTCCCTTGGCATGGATGCTTGTATCTCCCTTTAATATACTTCTGGGCTATTTAAGTGTAAGTATCTTTAAGTGTGTTTAAGTGTCTTTCATCAGTTAATTAGATATTGAATTAGAGAAAAACTGTATAGTTTCACAGTGCATGAGGACAAAGAGTCTATCAGATAGAGAGACTAGACCTGAGTGTGAGCCTTCTATATCCTTACATGCCAACCTATCAAGTGCTATGCTTCCTCACTCTCTCATCTCCCTCTTTCCTTGCAAAAAGTGATTTTACTCTTAACAGGAGATAAACATAAATGAAAATGCCAGTATTGCTTTAGCAGGTTACCTGTAATATATAAGCTTAGAGTCTTATTTTTATTTTTAGCTAATATCACAAAATTGTATCATTAAACAGAAATAACCAAACACCTGAAGATCAGTGACAGGTGATTAGTTATAGGTGAGCTGGGTTTCAGTCTGAGTAGTGTCTGAAATCTGAGTGTTTCCAGTCTTTAGCTATATAGTCAGGTTTCTGTTAACTTTATGAAACTATGCTAGACATGGGTGGAAGGTGCCTAGTATGATTTAGAATCATAGAAACGTTGGTTAGAACTGACTTCTGAAGGTCTGTAACAGCCTCTCAGTCATAGCAGAGCTGTAGCCAACACAGGGTTAAATCAGTGATGACTTTGGCTAGCTGGATCTTGAAAACCTCTGTGGACAAAGATCCCACAGCCTCTTTGGATTACTTACTCCAGGGCTATAATACCTGCCCAGTGAAAAATATTTCCGTGTGTACAAACTGGACATTGCAAGCTGCAATTGCAAACTACAGAGCCAAATACTTTCTTGTTTTAAGCCAGGTGAAGAAATAATACGACTTTTTCCTCTCAAGTTTATTGCTTCTATTCCCATTTCTATCTATGAGAGGAGAAGGGAAAAAAAAAATAAATTGAAACAGTTACAGTTTGATGTCAAATATGGAATTTGTTCTTAGTTTTATCTAAACTTATTAACACTTATGCAATAGCTGTCTTGTTTCCATAAGATACGTAGGTCTCCAGTGTGGAACTGAAGATCATGCACTGCTTGTAGCAATTTTTATTGACCAGAGCTTGTCCAAATTAAAACTGTGATCCTGCAACTACAAACATACTGCTTTATCTGCTCTATTTCTACCTTCTGGCTTCCAGATCAGATTCCTTCGATTCATACTGGATATTGCATCCTAAGGGGATTTTTCCAGGATTTTCTATCGCATTTCACAATTCATGTTGTTTGTATGTATATGCTACATAAGGTCAGATATTCTGCTAATTCGATGAGTTACAGCTGCTTGGGAAGAATTTAATGTTAATTAAAAAAAATTTAATGTTTATGAAGATAAGTGCATAAAATAAAGTGACTTGACCAAAATGTCATTGTAATCAAACATAATGTAACAGAATTGTAATATTCAGGGCCAGATTTTCAGTTAACAGAAACTTGGTGGTTTTTCCTGCCTTTGGCTAACCATGCCATGTACAGGTACAAGTACAGACTTTGGAGAGTCCCTAGATTAGGTGGACATACCTAATCAGTTTTGGATCCGAAACCTTGTCAGGACCATACTGTCCTTCTTTTCCCAGCTGATGATAGGTGGAGAACCTTGTTGGAATGTTACATTTTTTCCCCTTGTAAGAGCTTTTAGCCAAGACAGCACATCAGGATGTGGAAATAATCGGGTTTTCTCTCTTTGGCCCTCAAATGATGGGGATATAAATGGTGCCCAGATGGTGATTTAACTGACTCATTTAATTTCCATGTTAGTAGCATTACCTAGTGAAATCCCTGAGCCTTTGTGATGATGAGCTTCCATCACTTTTCTCCTTAAGCAGCTTGACTAGGGACTTAAAGCTCATTGCTTATAAGACATTCAGAAAATGCATTGAGAAATTATTCAAATGGAATTTTATGTCTCATTTTCGGAAGTAAAGTTAACCTCCTTACATAAGGCATGCAATTTTAAAAAGCAACAGCAGAGCAATAAACCATAAGAAAGGAGAACCTGCTTATCAGTGAATTAAAATGGTAAAATTAAATGTGAAAGCAGAAAGGCTGTAACTGATGTTGGTGCAAATTAATGTTAAAATCTGATTAAAGTTTAGGTTCAAAACCAGGCATATGGCTGCTAAGTAAGTTGTTCAAAAATGAATTACTCTTGCCTATGGCTATTCTCACACCTCAAAACAAAGTAATACTTCTTGATGATCTCAATAAGTTACTAAACTGCCCTTAAAAACTAATTTTGCATGAAACCCCAGAGCAAAATCTTGGCAATATTAAGATGCAGAATTTTCATGGCAAGGCATATACTTATGAGTGCCCTGGGCTATACGCTCTCATTTGGTATGCATCATAAAATCAGCAAGCCCCCCTTTGTCAGGCACAGTGCTAGAGCCATGCATGGAGCACTGCAGAAGTAATAAAGTTCTTCCGCTTAGTTTTGGATCTTTTATTGGTTTGGTTTTTGCTTTGGTGTTGAGGTTTTTTAGTTTTGTTTTTTTTTTTTAAACATATGGATGTCTCTGTAAATTTGTAGCTGGTTTATTTTTCTTAATAAGTGTTTTATTTGTTTCTCTTTTTAAAAGCTCAGTCTTGCTCAAGTGAAACTTCTTGTAACATTGCTGTGCTTTGTTGGAAATGAGACTTCAACCATGCAGGATTCTGGAGATGTTTTGATTCAGTGTTTCATTTCACTTCCATTAACAAGTAAGTGAATGATATTTATATACAATCTGAATCTGAGCACTGAGTTTGATCCACGGCCTTGCAAGACCAAGGAATGTTAATGCCTGAGGCCAGAGTTTGGACTTCAGGTTGCGTCTACTTAATATTTCCACTCTGTGAGAATCCAAACTGGAATACTTGCCATCCACCCTTTGGATTGCTGTTTTTTATGGCATTTGGGTGCTAGTCAAAGATTAGGGACCATTATTCTAGACTGTATTATCATGTAACGCAGAATTACACTGCTACCGCAGCAAAGATGCAGCACACAATGTAGTGTACATATTTATGTGAAAACTGTAGCAGAGCTTTTTAAAGCTTAGTGTTTCATAATAGAGTAGTATCTAGTGCTGTGCTAGAGTTAAAAATAACAAAATCCTGATGAGATGAGACCTCCTTCCAGTTCTGTTTTCATCTTTGCTGAGAGGTGTGAAGAAGTGTTGTTTTTAATATATAGATGACAAGGTTTGGGATTCACAGATAAGCAAAGTGTGAACTCTTAAAGGTTAATTTTGTACGTACATATTAGGAATTGGCCCTAGTCATGAGGTTTACATCTGTTACAGGATCTAAATACAAATTTCACTAAAGCTTAGAAATACTCAAATGTGATGATCATATGCATAGTTAACAGATCCGTGCCTCTAAGCAGTAATTTGGCTGTGAGTCTGGAAAATTCCAATAGTTTGGAGGATTAACATCTTTTACCCTGGCAAGCATTTGAAAACATTATTTAGTTCAACATGCAAATGCACATCTTGGATTATATATTAATCATGATCATGTATAGTTTATCCTCTTTATCCCTTTCACTGTTGAAAATGATATTAAATAAGATACATACCAATTCCTGCTTGACCTACAATCCAGGAAAGTCGAATAAAAAGCATCACACCCCAAATGTTAAGCATACATCTTACCTGGGTTTTAAACAAAAAAATACTTCATTAGTGCAATGTTAAAAGTAGTGTTAACAACCAGAAGGGTAGTAGCTTCCTTTGCAGGCTTTTAAAAAGCACCCCAACATCCCTGAAGTCTGTCTCCCTCCCACTTCATAAAAGACCTTGATGTTGCAAAACTAATCTTGATGTTTTTCTTCTGTTTCTTTTAGAAATGCAGGTAAGTTTCTCACCAGCACACCCTTCACCCATCCAAACTTGACAAATCCTGGTTTGTTTTCTTCTTCCTTGCTGACTGCTGTCTCATCTCCAGTGGTGCTTTCTCCATTGGCCACTCTCTCGACCGACCCGGTGCTCACAGCTATGTTCTGAAGAATCACACAGAAAACAAATACAGTTTTGTGCCAAGCAGAGGACACCTGGCTGCATAAGAGAGGCATGGAATAAAGGAATTTCAATGAAGATCAGATTTTACTGTCTTTGGAGAAGAGTGCCATATTCTGCTCACACCAGGCATCAGCAGGTGGGCTTACTAGCAGCAAGAAAATATTAAAGAATTGCTTAAGCAGAGTAAATAAACTATTATCTGATACTAAATTGTTTTTATTGTAAACTGTATTCAACATATATGTCGCGTTGATATGTTAGTACAGCATCTAGCGTAATGATGGTCTTGTGGTTAGCCTTTATATGCTGCTGCAACAATTTATGAATAATGCTAAGTGTAGAGATAGAAATAATTGCTCACTAGCAAAGAGAGACCTAGCTGAGTGCTGTATGGCAAAGTTATGTAATGAACTGTGATGCTTTCTGTTGAATGAAGTACAAACATAACTGCAGCAGCAAATGGTAACATAGTCTTGAAAACAGTCAGAGAAATGACAGTGAAATGAGTAAATAATGCAGTAAATCAAAAATTCTTTTTGTGGTTTATCCAATTCTGGTATAACCATAGTAGATAGGTTTAAGAATTGCCACATCTGTGGTGTAACCAGAATAAATGACCCAGTAGTTTAGATTGTTCATATGCAGTTACAGATATAAATCTATTTTCTCTTCAGCTCTACTGCCCCAGAATCTTTGAGGCAATTTAGCATCATGATATGTTTCTTGTGGCTTGAATAGAAATCAGTGATGGGTCTGCGGTTGATATGTGTTATCATTGTTGCTTTGGGGGGGGTGGGGGTGGGGGTGGGTTGGTGTTTTGTTTTGGTTTTGTTTTTTCTTTTTTTAATACAAAGTTCTGACTGGTTTTGCAAGGAGTTGGCATTAGGTTAACAACTGCCAGGTATTGTCTGGGGCCTCTACAAAGACCTTCAAGAATGACCACATACTTTGCTGTAGTCTGCCAGACAGTCAGGGGAGTGTGTCACTTCTGGAAAGGAATCAAGGTGCTTTTAGGGTTTAGAAGGGGATGAAGATATCTCCAGGTTAACTAAACAGGTCAAGGAAGGGAAATATCTGTGATTCTGTAAAAAATACGAGATTTTTTTCGTCTTGTTTAAGCTTCAAGGCTGTTTCTATATTTTGTCCATGAACTTAAAAATCAACAAACAAAACCAAAACCAGACATAAAGACCAACTGTATATGATGCTTATGCTAATATTTGTCATTCCCCCTCATGAAGCAGGCTCTAGTCACTATGATGCAAGGTTCTGGAATGCCTTTGACACAGTAAATCCAGGATTGTGCTCACAAATGAGAAATAAGTGACTGGATAATACATTTCAACATGGATTAAACTTGACGCCTATGTCCCTTTTGGATCTAAGGGAAATGGGAATACGAGATCTATTGAAAGCTGTGACTTTGAGCACCTCAATTACTCAAATAATTTTGACAATTCTTACCCTAAAATAATAATGGTTGTGTTTGCTTAAATAGAGTAAATTATTAAGTGAGTTAAGGAAGATAAGCAGAATAATGTGAGGGGTTTTTGCTGCAGTAATTAGAATTCTAAAGACAAAAAAAAAAGGGGGAGGGTTGGTGTTTGTACTTGAAACAAGTCATTTCCTATGTACTTTGAATTAATTTGTGCTCTCTATGCCATTATCATAAATTATGGCCTTAAACCTTCCATAAATGCATTTTAAATTGGCGTGCTTTAGTGAATGATTGGTTATTTACCAGGCAGCTCTACCTGTGCTACTCATGCATTAAGGATGTGGAATAAAAGTGACAGAACATTTTGAAAAGCTACCAAAATAAAAAGTTAACTGCTGTCTTAAAGAAAAAAAAAGAAAAAAAATCCCTTCCTTGTTTCAGAACAATTTAGTCTTCATCTCTCCTGGGGTTAAAGATGGTGAGCTCATCGAGTCCCCATAACAAGTGTGGAGAATAGCCAGAATGAAGAAAGGTTAGATTATTTCTTATGTAGGATAAATATTAAGCCCATGTAATTATCACCAGCCATCAGCTGTGAAATAGCACTTAGACAATTTTTTAGGGATTTAATTGGTGATTTGTGGCTTAATATGTGTAAAAAAAATGACACATCTTGCTGAAAGATGACACAAATTTGACTCCAGCAGTGTGGGAACTGGATATTTGAAGTTCTTTTCAGCCTGCTTTATGTTCTGACATTTGAAAAATTACATATTAACAAAGTGTATTAAATATTAATATTTATCTTCTGATGTTAAGACCAGCATCAAAGCACAATGGGAATGCTTATGTGATGTTTAGCAATCCAAAGTCAAACATGTGTTGCTTATCAGAATCTGGTAAAGGGCTTTGACAGAACAGTTGTCAAAGTTTTGAGTTTCAAAAAAGCTTGGGGTGAAGGGGGTGGGATTGCCTTGGGGTATGGTGTAGTAAGCCCAGGTTTTAGTGTTAAGTAAAAAGAAACAAAGCATCTTCTCCAGAACTGCATCTTGGGTTATTAGTCTGGGTTATTATAGCCCCCATACACACCCAGTGTGGCATTTCATCCCCTCCTTAGCGATGGCTAGAGAGCTTGCTGCATGTTGGGGCTGGTGGATAGGCATCTCATCCAGCTGCACATAATGCTTTTGCCTCTTGATAGAAGCTCAAGCTTTTCATACCATCTTAATTCCCTTCCTTACAAATCTACTATTTAGTGACCACATGCTTGTTTATTCTTCAGAACAAGCTCTGTAGCCCAAAGTGATTTGTCCAAGGTCATGAAGTGAGTCCATGGGACAGCCAGGAATAAACTCCAGCCATGGTAATGGTGGGTCATTTGTTCCACTGCTGTGGTTAGCGGCCTTTTAGACCAGTGCCACAACTCACTTACTTAAGAGTACAGCGGATTGCCAGTGTAGCAAAAATCGCATTACCTCTGACATTCACCTTCCTATTCTGTGAGGATAAGATTATCCTTCTTTAAGCTGGATACTGGGAAAAGTCAGAATGACCAAGCTAGATGATGCTTTTTTCCCTAAAAATCCCAACCTGTAAAGCAATTTTTCATTCATTTTATTCTGGGATGGAATCTGCCGCCTTTTTTTCTCTAAGTGAAAGCTGTAAAAAAACTAAACAAATTTATCTTATCTTTTTAAAAATAAACCACTGAGAGATGCAACAGTAAAACCCCTTAATTTTCTAATAATAGATAAAACTGAAAATCCCTTAATATGCTAATGTTCAGTACATGTTCATTCAGCATTACTTTCAAAGGCAATACACTATTTTTCTCCTCTCTGGCTACTACTAAAGTAAATTATTTCTATGAGAGGAAGTTTCTTCTGGGCATGGCAATGTATTTAGTCCCTTGAGTAGCAGATTATACATCTGCAAATGAGTAGGGATACCAAATTTGTATTCCTTCCTTTTCACATCCACTTTGCATTCATTTTTGGAAATAAATGGTGACCCAGGTAACCCGTTTCTCCATTTTAGGCAGGTCTGTGGAGGCCTTCATTTAAACAAGTCAGGTCCAAACTAGGAATATGTCCTAATAAGATCATAAAGAATCAGGTCCTACTTTCTTAATGGCTATTTTTTGCTTGATTTCTTTACTTTATATTAAACCTCCTTAGGACAGGTGAATCTCCAGAGAACTGGAGTTTGAACAAGATCTGGACCAGCATCCAAAAATCAGATGCTTGTCCAAGTTATTCTGACCTCAGAAGTATGAGTGGAATGGTGATGAGAGTGTGTTTTCTCTGGAGATTTCTTATTTCACTCTTACCCAACACAGAAAATGTATAGGGGTTTTTGCTGCATATTGGCGCTTCTAGTCTGAGGTGATCTCTCTCTTTCCAGCCCTGCCCTGACAAATGCACAATTAAGAACCTCAGGAAAGGTTTGATATTAATTCTGTAAGTAAGTGTATCCTGTGTCTCTCCTCTGCTTTTTACAGAAAACTTGGTCTTGTGGCTTAAGGGGGAAGAGTCTGATTTTACCAAAATCAGTAGAGGATCATGTTATTCCACTGTTTTGCAGTAAAGTTTTTAATAGTTTAACTGTTTCAAAGTGCTTAATTTAGTTTTTCTTGTCCCCACAAGTTCTTATTATAGGGTGACAAAAGTGAGGATTATCCTAATAAAGGACATGTTTGGTATTTCATTATTCATTTACTGTAGTGTGTGTTTGTGGAAAAAAATGTCGAGCAAACAGGAGGAGTCTGCTAAGGGGGAGTTTTGTCCATAAAATCCATTGGTCATATGCATCAATAGTAAACTCCTACATTGTATTAACCAAAAGTAGGTCCACTCAGAAGGGGAGAGGAGAAACAGCTCTAGAAAATCTTTCAAAGGCAGGTTAGCCAGTTGTCTCCTGTTCAGCAGTTCTCTCTGTGGGTATATTTTACATGGATATTGTGCCATCTATTACATAAGTAAAGTCTAAACAGCTCTTCTGTGTAATAGATGAGGAGGAATTTAGCCAAATTATTCCTTCATAAAAGCTTTCTATGTAGTCATTCAAGAGACTCCTCAGATTTTCTCCAAATTCATTGATATAATGAGCATGAAGGCCTAAATTCATTCACTGAATCAGTACTTGGAAACTGTTGCCTGCTATTGCTTTTCTGAACAAGCACTTCAACCTCAACACCCTTGTTCTGGGTTCTTTCTTGCTGTTTGAATGGTTCATTACAGCAATAAGTAGGTAGTGCTCTAGATTTCTGATTAGTTTAAATTGCATTTATTGCACTTATTTTTTTTATAATATTCAAATGCATATATAAAAACGAATAAAACAGGAATCTATGAAACGTTATGCATTGATGTTAAAGTCAAGTTCATGGTAAGTGTGAATTGTGTAACTTGGTTAGATTATGAACTGATATTCATCATCTGCCGTCGTAACTATGTGAAACAGAAGAAATTCAGTAGTTCTATACATTTAGGCAAGATTAAGCTATGATTTCCTGTTAATCAAGTACATTACTATCACCTTGTAATAACAGTCTTTGCTTTGAGCAGGGTACAGGGCAGAAAACATACTGCAGCTACCGAAGGAAATATGGTAAGTGATTACCTGTAATTTTTCTCTTGGGCAAGGTCCATGAATTTAAGGACTTTTTCATATTAATAAACAGAATTAACAGCCTGGAAATGGAACAGGGAAAATTTGTATCTTTCCTTTCCACTTACCTTTGCCAGTTGTTCATGAATTTCTAATAAGCTTGGTCTGCTGAGCTTATTCCCACTGACGCTGCCGGTGTTTCTATAATAATCAATTTTGGGAACTGGGTCCATTGTGTTATGGCCAAAAGTTTGTAGATAATACATTTTATTGTGAGTATCATAGGGATGTAAACTAGCTTCTGTTTTCTCCCCATTTTGAAGAAAGTTGTCATATAATTCTGTTTTTCCTGGTCTGTAACTGATTCTCAGTCTGTTATGTGCTTCGTCAGTAAAAGATGTTTCTTCATAATGTGGTGGGTCAGAGCCCACATCCTCTTGGGATGTCTCATTGTTGTCGTGGCTTTCATTAATTATGTTAACTTGAAACCGATTTGCATTTGGATCCAAAAATACGTTTGGCAAATTATTCATCGACATCTTGAGGGATGCTGTGGTTTTAGGTCAGTGATCCGTTTACTTTTCTGTGGCTGCAGCTAGTTAGTTGCAGCTACAGCAAAAGGTTTAGTGCCGTTGCATATGGAATCTGTGCTCTTCAAGCAATGAAGTTCTGTGATATTTTTCTTTAAACCTCTAAGCAATCTTCTTAATGTTGTCTGCTGTGTTTCTGCCATAAAAAATATAAATAAAACATTTCTGTTAACTTGCACAGTTAGATGTTTTCCACCATAAGCTCTTCCCTGCCTCATCAAATATCCATGAGTCTGTAATCCTATGACTTGTTGAGTGAAAAACTAGTTGAGTCAGAGCCTGAGTTTGTGGGGCTGTTGCCATCTACGATGGATGTGCTTGACCTCTTAATCAAACTACCGGTAGCTTGGTACAGACTGTAAAGGAGGTAGAGGCCTAAGTTGTAAATAGGCCAAGAACTCCTCTAGGTTCAACGTGTTCTCTGAAACCCCACAAAGGAGCAGAGTAACACAGTGAACATTGATGCAGATGGGCTTGTAATAGCCTTCGTGCAATTAACACGTGAATTGCAGGTGGCTTTTCCAGGACTTACTTATCAAGGAACAAAGAAAGTTGTGGGTACAAGGAGTCTCATGCATACCTTTGCCATCACATGTAATTCAACTACAAGTTAACCACTGTATTCCATAAACATGACAGCCTAAATAAGCCTTCTTTGAGCTCTTCCTGCTAGGCAGCGTGGCTGCATGGTGGTGACCTCCGCTTCAGCTGGGTTGCCTCTCAATGTTGCTCCTTTAGGCAGAGGAACTTTTTACCAGTGATAGATCAGTAGTAAGTGACTGATACCTTGCATAACCTTGTAGTATGGTAACTTTTACCATACTGTATTAAAATCATGTTTGCTAATACCTTTGAAAGTGATTCTTTAAGCAATCTAAATTGCCCATTTGCAACAATTTGGCATAGTTGGCAGGATCCTAAATCAGGATTCATCATGCCATTTACATAAAATGGGCTTTGGATCAGAATTACATACATAAAATTGATTTCCAAATGTAGCATTTCTTTTAATAATGCAATATTTAATTGAAGCCAGAGAAAATGTATGTTTAGTAAGACAGAGAAAAGGATATAAGATTCCATGAAGTCCATTTACTGTTTATGTTCCACTTAAGTATTATGATACCATGTATATTTTTCTCATAATCTTGAATTAAATTTGCATGAAAAGGTTGAATCAAATATATCTGTAAAAAAATAACTACAAAAGCTCAACTAAGTTTCAGTAGTTACAGGATGGTGACAATTTATGAGCAAGCAATTAAGATATAGCAAATCGTTCATCTTTCATGTAAATGAAATTGATGAAATATGAAATAATAAAGAGAGAGCTGAAACAGATCCAAAAATAGCATTGGGCTTCCTAAATTATAATGGAGGAAATAAATTACTATGGCAAAGTAGTAATTATTGAGAAATCCTAACAATAGTCCTGGGCTTTGAAAAGTTCATAGAATTTTACAGTCAATTTCACATTTGTACACTCAAAAAGATGATTTGAAAGAAATTGTAGCAAGTCATAGAATCACGAAGGTTGGGAGCTTATCTGGTTGTCCTGGATTCATCTGTAACAGTTATTTTTCTCCTTCTTAGTTGGTGCAGTGCTATTTTGACTTTAGTCTGAGAACAATGGTGGTAACACACTGATGTTTTAGTTGTTGCTAAGTAATGCTTACCCTGATCAAGGACTTTTTCAGTCTCATGCTCTGCCAGTGAGGAGAGGCACAGGAAGCCAGGAGGAAGCAAAGACAGGACCTCTGACCCAAACTAGCCAAAGGGGTATTCCATACCAGAGCACATCAGAGTATAGAAACTCACACAGAAGGCCCAGATCACTGCTCGTGTTGGTTGTTGGGTGTCAGTCAGCAGGTGGCAAACAATTGCATTGTACAGCATTTGTATTTATTGTTGGGGTTTTTTTCCTTCCCTTTTTAGCTTTATATTCTCTTCCCTTGTTATTTCCCTTATCATTATTATTATTGGTGGTAGCAGCAGTGATTTGTGTTATACCTTAGTTACTAAACTGTTCTTATCTCAACCCGTGGGAGTTACATTCTTTTGATTCTCCTCCCCGTCCCTCCAGGAGCAAGGGGAGGGAGAAGTGGGGGAGTGAGTGACAGACTGGGCATAAACCACAACAGTTCTTTGTGGTGCCCAGCGTGGGGCATGAAAGGTTGAGATAATGACGGATCTGAGCAGAATGTATCTAATCGTATTTGTGACAAGTATTCATTGTTTTGGATTAATAGTCACTCATCACAATATTGATTTATTTGCTCTTGGGGTTGTGCTTGGTCTCAGAGTTCCATTATGTTATACCTCACTTGCAGTCAGTATTTGCTGGTTTAGTGTTTATCAGCTCTGGGGCCTGGGTTATGGTTCTCATTTTGCTGTACTTTATGATAATGGTTTGTAATACAATAGAATTCTTGATCATAAAACTGGTCTGGCATGCGTTGTTGGCATGGCCATCACCTCTATGCTATGGGAAGCATATAATAGGAATTGTTAACAATTACACCTCTTTTTCCCCCCCTCGGAGGGTCAATCTATGGAGGAGACATCCTCTCACACCCTTTGCTCCCACCAGATTATTTACAGCAGCATTTGAGAATGTTAAAGATTTTGGATATTCTTTTAATGCCCTTGAAACCAGCCTGCTTCTTTTGCTGGGAACTAGCATGTTGCTGTGTATGCTGCATATGTTTTACCTGCAGCCATACCACCTCGAGAACACCTGATAGTGTCTGATCTCAGAAGCTAAGCAGCGTTGGGCTTGGGTCTTGTCTAAGGTTAAACAACTATCTAAGAATACCACCAGGAGATCTTCCCTGAGGCTGGACAGTCATGAGTGGCAGCGTGTGTGAGATTATATGGGCAAGCATCTGGGCCAGTGGGCCCCTCCAATGCTTTGGAACTTCACCCCTGAACAAGTGCAAAATCCAGAAAAACTAATAAACACTTAGACAAGGTGTCCTGTTGTCCTGGCAATACCAGAGAGGGACAACTCACTGCAACGTGCTGGGGCTTGGCCTACACCTAACAGAGCCCTGTTCTGTAAAGAGCACATAAAAGATGTCTCTGGATCTGATGGTAAAACAACAGACAATGCGGCTGCTCCATCCCAAGCAACAAGCGCAGTGGCTGGTCTTAAACCACACTGGTCTAACTTCCTACTCAAAGCAGAGGGAACATTGAATGTAAATCATCTTACTTAGAGCCTTTAGCAACCAGGTCTTGACGTCCTCCAAGGACAGATTCCTCAACCTGCCTTGTCAGCCTATTATAATACTTAATTGTCCTCTAAGTGGGTTTGGTTTTGGTTTTTTTTATGTATATCCAGTCAGAACCTTCTGTGTGTCACCCTATGATCATCATCTCTCTCTCTCTTTCTGTGCACTTCAGTAAAAACCAAGGTTCTACCTTTCCAGTAACCTCCTCATAAGTACAGGAGGGCTGCTTAGGTTCCCCTAATGCCTTTTCTTGTGCTTAAACAAGCCCCATTTCCTTATAGGGCAAATACTCCCACCTCTGACCATCTTGGTGGCCCTCCATCAGACACGCACAAGTTTATCAATATCTTGGAAGTAAAGGCAGGGAAGGGCAGGACAGGTAGACAAACTTCAGGTTTCTAGAGGGGAATGATTGCTTTTCTTGATCTACTGGCTATGGTCCTGTTAACGCAGCCCAGGACACTGTTCACCTGCATTGCTTCCAGGGCATGGTGCTGACTCCTCTGTAGCATGTGGTCACCCGGTCCCTTCCGAGAGAGTTGCTCCCTCCCAGTGAGACACCAGCCCGTACAGTGCAGGGTTGAGTCTGATTTGCATTTGTCCTTGGGGAATGCCATGAGATTGCTGTTGGCCTGTTCTTCCAGCCTCTCTAGGTCCCTCTGAGTGGCAGCCCGTAGAAAGGTGAACATACGAGAGCTGTGCAATCTGCTTCTCACCTTCGCTTTCCCACACAGCCCCCTCCAAAAAACAAGCAAACACAAACCCCAAAAGCAAAAGGGGTAATTACATTTAAGGCCTTTAGTAGGTTAAGTACCTTTGCAGCAACTTACAAGGATGGCCTACATGGCTTTGAAATAAGCTATCGAAACAATGGAAATCCATACATCTTGAAACATGCTTCTAAACATGCTTCTAAGGAGGATATGGGAGTGTGATTGTATAGACCTGTATAACTCAGTAGGAGTCCAGGTCTGTTCAAACTGACTAAAACAGAGCATGCTTAGACACTGAAAATCTGTAAGAGTATGTAAAACCAGAAAGTTTTAGAAACAAGACTTAATCTATATAAAGGAATATATGAAGTCAAAATCTGGTTAAATAAGTCCATTAGAGGCATTTGTTTAAAGTTTTGTGTTTTCACAAGAGGTTGGACTAGATGACCCCCCAGAGATTTTTTCCAGTCTAAATTTCTCAATAATTTAGTGAAATGCATTTAGCCATTTGGCACTGGAAGACAGCTGCATCAATAGCTACACTTCAGCAATGTACATGTTCTCTAAAATCACATCTCAAAATAAATTTCAACAGCTGATAATCAAAAGTCCTCCATCTTCAGTATGAGATATAGCTAAAGCATATTTTCTCACTACTTCCAGCAGCTACAGATAGTATTCTGTTGTCACCTCTCTGCTATAATACCACTTTATACCCCCCTCATATTTATATTTGTTTTCTTGTTAAATATTTTGTAAGCCTCACAGTAACACGTTACATTTATTTAGTTTATTTTACTTCTATTGGATTTGGATAATCAATATTATTTTTACTCCTACTACACATTTTTGATCACAGACAGTAGTAGTCTGCTTCCTTCGGCCTTTTAAAGTTGCAAGGAAGTGTTTCATCTTCAAGCATGAAGGAGCAAAAACAAATCTGTTGTCATTAGGGTCAGTGAAAGTAGGTTTGTTTCCATCTCCATGACTGAGTGAAATCCTGATTCTTTGATAACACTGAGCTTTTTGCTACCAAGTAAAATGATTCTGTAATTTCACTATTTTATTTCCATAATATTACTATTCTGTTAGGAAAAGCAAAGTCTCTTACCTTTCTGTGGTTCTTGAAAATAATACTTTGATTTTCACACTGTATTTCCAGAGGTGTCTCAACTGTTATTTGCCATTAATTTTGTGTTTAGCATTCTAGCATTATGCATAAATATTCAAGTTTACCTTATTCAGGATAATTTAACTTACCATCAATCCTGTGTTTTTAGGGAAGGACAATCTGCCTCTTTTATTCATGTGTATAGCGTGACCCTCTATTTGAAGTATTACAGACTCTGCCTTATTGGCCAGATTTTTCTCCTGCTTAATATACTGAATAGACCATCCAATCCCTCTTGTTCAAAACATTTCTGGATGGTGATTTAGAGAGCCATTCTAGTTTGTTAACTATTAACCAGTAAATGTCCCTATCCATTACAATTACTGGGTTTATGGTATTGCAAAATTTCTAAGGGGGACTGAAAATACTTTTGTTATCTCCATTTCCCTCCCAGCTATGCCTCATTCTGTGCACAGATAATGATCTCTCTATTTTTCAGTTCTGCGTATATAATAATGGAGATAATAAGAGTTCAGGCTTCTGCTCAAAGAATTTTATGCAGAAGAGATTCCAGAGAATTCAGTGGATCAGTCATTGATGGGTCACCTTGTCCTACATGCAGTTTTAAACCATTTGCGCCTAACCCGGTTTGAAGTTTTACTCTGTCGACTTAAGGAAAACCTTTGAAAAAGTATGTTTTGTGTATTCGTACCGGGAAGGCTCACTCCCTTGTCTTTTGGGGGTGCAGAGGAGGATGGGCAGGAAATGATAAAGCTTTCTAATCATAAGAGAATTTGATACTTGCTTCCAGCAACAGACTGGGTTAAGAACAAAAGTAGGACAGCAGTATTGGGGTTCTTTGGGTATGTTTGCTGTGTAGTTTAGAGATAACCAAACTATATTTAACCCAGGTAACATAAATACCTTCAGGACTCTAATCTGACAGCACAGAGCTCAGCTGTGCTGATTAGGTGCATGGAAAAAGAATGGCAGTGTCAGGTCTCTGTAGTGGATGATCCTATCCAGCATTAACAGGTCACATGAATCAGTGTACTGATCCCTACCTTTGATGTTGCAGTTAGATTAACTAAGATAAATGTAACATCCTGAATCTCTGAAGATCTGGCATTTTTTCTTACGCAGAATCTGAAGCAGGTTAAAAGCTCTTACATTCACAAAATTGTTTTGTAATTCAAATGGACCAGTGTAGATTAGTGTTGGCTGTTCCTCTCATATCCTTCAGACAGGAGATTTATGTGCTTCCCTGTACAATCAAGTATTTCATATTCAAAATGGCAATTGAGGTCTTCTATTCCACTGTCTGCCTCTGCCTAGTATATAGGTCAAAAGGGACAATATGTATTTTTCAGAATGCAAAAGAAACCAATTGCTGTAACTGATCTCCTTGTCTTTGCTCCTCATTGCAAACAGAGCTGTTTAGCAAAAGTGACTGCTTAAAATTCTAATGCCACCCTTCTTAAAATCTGAATTGAATTTGTGTCAAGTGTTGTCACACTTGCTAAACAGCTGTGTATGTGAGGGTGACCTTGAATACCCAGATTTGAGTCTCTGCTTTCACTGTTAGTTCTTCTGCCTTGATAGAAGCTCCTACGACTGATTCTTCAGTCTGACAATCCAGATCATACTCTGTGCACAGTTACAGGAGCATGAATAGAAGAACCAACTGTGATGAGAGGCTGGAGAGTACAGAGATCTCCAGTTAGCTCTAGACCCCTGCCCCTCTCGGAGCTACAGATATGTGTTCAGCATGACTCTCTCTGCTTTGGCCTTGCCAAGCTAGTGCAATTACTGCTGGGAGCTGTAAACCAGACAGGTTAAGCTCGAGTTTCAACTGCATCTTCTTCCATAATCAAGTGGAGTAAAAAAGTGCCATGCTTTGACCAATTCAGACTCTAAGAATTTACCTAACATTCACTTTTTCACCACTGTAGTGGTGTTGGTTCAGAATGGAGGTCTAATGGAGGTCTAAGCAGGTAATATATTTTGTGTTGCAGAATATTTGTAGAATCAAAAACTTCCTTGATAATGTTTGTTTCCCTTCCACTAATTCTGCTTGACTTTCTGTTGCTGTAGACTAGGAGAAGGGAAACCTATCAAAAAATACTCTCATATGAGTTACGCACTGTTTGCAGAGGACCACATCAAGTTTCATACAGGAGAAGCAATGTACACTTTCTTTATAAACAGTCACTGGTACAGCACCTGCTCTTCTTGGAAGGTGAGAGGTAAGTTAGTTGATGTGATCATTAGCTTTCCCATTAGTTCCTTGTTGTTTGTAGTGCATAGAACAGCCCTTGTTCCTTTTGTCCCAGCAACATGGACACACACCTCTTGCAAGCACCTCCTCTGAGCCACAGCCAGTTGTTGTCCTCCATTTTTATATTCTCAGTATACAAGCACAGCCTGTGAGCTTCAGAAAACTGTCAGATGAGATGGGAAGGAATTACACTTAAGCATTCACTATTCGTGAATGTCTTTTATCTTTCACCTTTCACAGCTGATCATGAGACTCAGTAGAAAAGAGATCCTCCTCTGAAGAGGCAGGTATCATTTGATTCTGAAAATACTTTTTGACCATGGTAACTTTCTAGTGAATTGTTTATTGTAGTATTTATTTGCTGTTAACCATTTCTTATCTATCCTTTAACTGTTACTCAAACAAAAGCAACATGCAGTGCCTTTTGAGTCTGCAACAAATATTTATTTAACAAAATGGATGGCACCAACATATCTCCAAAACACAGGTACGTATAACAAATGTAACAACAGTTGGTTTCCAAAATGAAATCAACATCAAATATAAGGCAGGATATTCTGTGAGTTTTCATGCAAGCGCATAATCAAATGTTCCTTTATCCAACCCCTCAACTTCATCTTCCCATGTAGATGAAGGCATACTACTGTAGGGGTCTAACAGAATTTTGAAGCATCTGATAATTAGAAGTCCCAAGAAAACACACAAGATTCCCACAAAGGCAAAGCCAGTTTTTTGTTCTAAAGTCAGAGAGAAGGCAGACATTTCGTTGACACTCATGCTGGCTGAACTGTTGCTGCAGTAATTACTGCTCATC
This sequence comes from Pezoporus flaviventris, assembly GCF_033815535.1. Classification (NCBI taxonomy): domain Eukaryota; kingdom Metazoa; phylum Chordata; class Aves; order Psittaciformes; family Psittacidae; genus Pezoporus; species Pezoporus flaviventris. The sequence continues at coordinate 11,671,590 of NW_026892554.1, forward strand.
GTTGGGCATCACATCCTGGTGACTCTGGGGGATTTGCACCTCTATTGCTTCTTTGCCTGTATAGAAAAGTAGAATAATTTTGTTTAAATTTGAATGGGGTGTGTATATCTGATCTGTAGCATATGAACATTTGGAAATGAAAAGCAGTTTGGATTTTAGTAATGTCCTGTTGCTTTTTCACATTTAAATTAATGTGATAAAGTTGCAACTTTCAGCCTCTACACACCATCCATTTACTGGCCTCTGTTATGAGACAGCAAACTCACAGCTTTCTGGCTCTCTGTCTCCTCAAAATGGAGCCATTTCAGTACATGGCTGTTTCAAACAGCATTCTGTCAGATTTGGGCTAAACCTACAAGTTCTGATTTGGCAATATTCACCAAGGTCTCCACCTGGAGAAATTCTGAAATGGCTTTACACCTCACTCCTTAAAGTAGTTAAACTTGCATTGACCTCAGAGGGAATTTCAGCCAATCAATGTGGTCTTTGCTTATGTAATTTAGCTTATAAAGCTAAATAAATAAATCCAACTTGTAAAACAAAACATTGTGTGTGCAATTTGAGTGAAGTCTTGGGCTCCATTTTCAGAAAAATGCTGCGTGCATTCTGAGCTTGTAAGAAAATGAGCATATTGGTAAAATTGCTCCTTCATCTTCCTCTATGTGTGTCCACTTTTGTGTATGAGGAAAACGTGGTGGGGAAAAAAGATAACAGAAGGGATTTCCCTTCCCCAAAATCTTGTTCTCATTTGTTTCTTCTGCTTGGTCTTCCCCATTAAACGCATCCATATCCTGCCATTTTTACAGGCATAGTAAACACATGCTCCTCGTGAACCTCTGGAGACTGACCCTCTGTGTTAGGAAGGCAAGATGTCCACCCTGCTACTGTCACCAGGAGAGCTGTGTATGTTTCCAGCCAGGAGACTTTTATTTTTGTCTTTTTAAGGAGGTCTTACATATAGATTTTAGTTGGGGTGGGAATAATTTTGATTTCAGGTTTTCTATCAGATATTGAAATCACATGTTTATTTTGTCTCTATAGACAGGAGGAGAATTGGAAGGACTGGGACATCACAAGTGCCAAAGGACAAAGGCTGGAGCTTGAGTTTTTTTTTGCTGTTAACACCTATTTAACAAACGTGCCTCACGGGGAAATTCTTTCTGTTAACAATTCAACTGTCTTTCCCCCAGGGAGTTCCCAGTATCCCTTTATTTCTTGGCAGAGTAATTAGGCCAGTCAGAGCTGGGTGCTGCCATGGCTACACTGCTTCAGGTACCTGCACTGGCAGCCAGTTTAAAGGGAGTTCCAGTATCTCTACTCTGTACTGAGTCATAGCTGAAAGTAGCCATCTCCTGAGACAGCCTACAATTAAGAGCAACAGAAAAAGTAAGAATAGGATTTGGTATTCGTAAGAAGACAGAAATGGACAGAACTTTTATCTCATTTGGTGTCTCTTTTCTCACTTCAGAATTCGTGGGATTTCTAAATTTTATCCTAAAGAATGAAAATTTTAAAACAAGTATTAAAAGGGCAAGAAAAGTCTCTTCTTGCAATAACCCTCATTATATAAGGTATTAAATAATATGTTTTCCTATCACATTCTTTACACATTTACTACAGATTAAACCCAATGTTCTGTTTATTCTGTAGAGCTGTGTATGAGATCCTTTGTTTTTCTCTTACTGTTGTAAGTCAAGTTGCAGAAAAGACACAGATATGGACTATGGGAATTAGAAGTAATGTCAAAACCAATCAGTATTTACTTTTTGAAAACATATCACAGATCAAGCCCACCTGTTGTACAGGTTTGTATTGGGCATATTTCCAGTGTTTCTTTTAAGTTTGACCTTCTGTGGGAAACAAAGGAATCACAGAAGGTTCAATAGCACAAATTTATGTCACAAATAAGTTGATTTGAACGAGAGCCAGTTAAGGGGAAAAAATACTTTCCAAAAGTCCTGGACACTGGTTTGTAAAAATTAAATTAAAGGCTTATAAGGGAAAATAATATTTAGACATTACCTGGGGAAGCCAGACCCCCCAAAAAAACCAATTGCTGTCTTGAAAGACAGAGAAATCTTAGGGACAGGCTGGCCTTGGAGAACCCCACATTTGAGCCGAGTCCAGAGAAATATGTATGTGTTTGAGGTGACATTTCTTCACCATCATATTCCAAGAATATGACTTCCAGTCTTACTACTCTTGCAGGTTACACACTGGGATTAGTGCGATTTGCTTGTACATGATGTGCTCGTCAGGAGATGTTATGTGGTAGACCTCTGAGCAAAGCCTGACTGATGCTGAAACATGGATTGGTAAGAAATAGGTATGTTAGTCTTATTTGGCAAGAGTTTGTTTAAAACAGCTGCATCAGAAAACAGTGGCCGCTTTGCTGGGGGTGGACAGGATTGGTTCTGGAAAACTCTGATATATAGCTTTGTGTTCTTCTCTTCCTTGTCCTGAATTTCAGAAATTGTAATTAAAGCCTTAAAGTTTGGAAAACTTTTTGCTCTAATTACTGTGGTACCAGGACTGACGTTGAGTGCCTTTTTATTGTTTTCACATTTCAGTGCTGCATGCAGGTTCGATGTCCTTTCCCAGTTACTCAGATATCCTTTCCTTTGCTGCAATGTTTGTGTCAAGTTGTGAGTCAGAAGACTCTGAATACTAACTAACATGGCCTGGATCCAGAAATCCTTGAGGATAACCTTTAGGGCAGTATGATGAGGACAGGCATTATATCAGTTAGAATCTGCAGAGTCATTTTGTAGGTGCTAGCCTCAGACTAATCTCTCTTGATGTTTTTTATAGGTCAGACTCTAGTCATCCTTTGATTCATTGCCCATATAAAAACACTGGCATAAAGAAAGTCTCCTTAACATCCTGCTGTGAAATAAAAGGCCTTTGGAGACCCTTGTGAGGCCAGGAAGTAACAATCTGAGTCCTAGAGAAAATAGGAATGAGGAAAATATCTTAGCACACAGACCATTGATGTAAGCAGAATGGAGGTATGAGCTGGGGATGGTGGCTGCACCTATGGAGGGTGAAGGGGAGCACCATGGCCACTAAATATTGTAAGGCAGGTAGAAGAAAGATGATGAAATCCTTATTCTAGCAGTATCACCAGCCCAACTCTGCCAGTGTTTGTTTGGTGCAAATTGAAGATCCCAGCCCCAGCTCTTTGGTGGTTTGAGTGTCACTTTTTCCACACCTAGCTTTCACCCTTATGTTTTCAGAGATACTGAGATTAAGAAAGTATCCAGTAAGTGTTAAAGAAGGACTTCCTCAGTGATCTTTCTTGTATTTTGGGTTTCCTTCCCTCACAGAACCCACCATGGAGTTTTTTTGTAATGGCTCAGTACTGGAAATGAGTACCTTAAACGTCTGCTCAAGCTGGGCGCATTCATCCTCTTGGCATGATTAAGCCTCAGGTGCCCGAAAGCTCACTTCGTAAACGACAGCGTGTAACAAAATGGACCGAATCAGTTGCCATCTGTTCTCCCCTTGGATGTCTGCAGCCCAGCTGCTGGTGCATGGTCATTCTGAAGGTACTTGAAATAGCTTCAGTCCCAGGCTTGTGTGTGAGTGACAGCAAACCTGACTTAAAAGGTGTTGGTGTGGTTAGGCACATAAACAGGTATCCTCTGGGAGTTTCAGAAGCACCTCGTTTGTCCTTAACAATCTGGTCAAGGAAAGTGAACTGTATTCCAGGACTGCTGTTACAGGAATTGGGCACAGGAGGCGAAAGGGTTAGACAATGGAGAAGAAGATGTAATGAAACAGAAATCAGCATGAATTTGGATTCTCCTAAGGGTCTGAGCTGAGCTAATAAAACATGGCTAGAAGTCCTGCAAAGCCAGCTCTGTTACCACACAGCCAGCCTGTCATGCTCAGGTTTACACTGCTTGCCTGTATTCTCTAAATTGCTGGGGAGAAGACCATTTCTTCAGGGTAAGATTTCTTAGAAAACATATAGGGAGGTATAAGATAGGAAGGCCAGGGCATGGATGTCTGGCAAATGAAGGCGTGGTGGTGAACTGTTCTGCAAGGAGAGCAAATCCCCACAGAAACAGGCAGTGTTTGTGTGGCATGGAGCTCAGGGTGCAAGCAACACTTTTTCTCATATATGGCATTCCCCTGCAGCGCAGCAGCCAGACAGTGACAGTTCCAGCCTTCAGACAAGCAATGGATTGCAGAAATGAGACTGTATCCTCCGTAAAAGCGCAAGCCTGGAGTCTCCAGCTACAAGAGCTCCTGTGCTGTGACTTCATGTTTGTGGTCTAGGTTTAGATAATACAGAGAGGCAGGAGAATGAAACGTTCGTTCACTCGCATCATGCTTAACTTGTGAACGTGGACCAGTGGTGCCTGCTTCCCTAGGGATGGAGCCTGCGAGAGGCTGAGCCTCCTGCAAAGCAATTGTTGCTGTGGGCTCGCACGCACCGCCTCGCTCCCCCCCGGCCCGGCTCCCCTGCGAGAGCACATTCCCGCCTTCACCCCCCACCCCCGGCCGGGTGCGGGCCGGGCGGTGCCGCAAGGTCAGACCCGCCGCCCCCCGCCCCGCGCCGCCAGCGCTACCAACCCGTGTCCTCCGCGCCCGCGCTGCTGCCCATGGTGGCGGTGCGCGGGGCTCCCCGCGGCTCCGGGCCCGGTTCGCCGGCGGTCGGGAGCCCAGGCTGGAGCCCCGACGGCCCGCCCGGGCTCCCCTCGCTGCGACCCCGCCGGGAGATGCTCAAGCCGCCCTAAAACATTCGACACGGCCGCTCCTGCTGCCGCCTGCTCCTCCCCGCCCGCCCCCTTCCCCCGCTATTCAGCCGCGCTCCTCTCCAACCCGCCTGTGCACGGATTAAACCGGGGAGCGTGGAAACTTCCTACAAAACACTACGTGAGGCGCATCGGTAAGGGCCCGGCCGGCCGCGGGAGCAGCCCTCCTCCTCCCCCCGGGCCGGGCAGCGCGGGCTCGGAGGCTGCGTGGTGCCCGCAGGAGGAGGGCTCCCTCCCACCCAGAGCCCCAGCCCCGCCGCCGGTGCGGAGAGGGACCTGTAGAGCCGCGCTGGGTGCGTGCAGCCCTGTAGCGGTCACCGCGCCGTCAGCGAGCGGGGTCTGCACGGCGGTGTCGGGCTACTCTGCGGGGTGCGCTGAGCGCCTCCGAGCCTGCACCTGCAGCGTGGCCTCGGGTCCTCCCAGGAGCTTGAACAGTAATAATGTTGGGGCATTGAGCATACGGTGACAGGCGGCGGGGAGCCGGCCGGTGCGGAATTCAGACCTCGCTTTCCGCCTTTCATTAGCTATGCTTAGCTGATGCTGGTTGTATACTAGCGAGGCTTCCATTTGCCACAACAGCAGGTGTTTAAGGTGGATAAGGAGAAGGGATTTCTTTTCCCAAAGCGAGATCTGTATGTCACAGTAATATACAGCAAATCTGTTTTAAATGATAGCGATTCCATATTTGTATGCCACCCTGGTGAATACAGCCCTGCAGGGATGCACATGGGGCAGTGGAACAGGGCTGTATCATTGTGCCATGCATCATGAGGTTTTTGAGGCAACTGTAGAGCTACTAGCAGAATTTGTTCTGTAGAAAATAATTTAAAAGCTCCACATGTTTCTTGCTAAATGCAATAACGCGGGGGTAGGTTAAAGCTTTTTCCTCCTAATATGAACTGGGAAATGGGGTTTGCATTGCATGCCATTTTATGCCTGATTCTTCTGCTGTCTGCAGTGGGCTTCTCAGCACTGGGTAGTCTCAATAAAAAGCTTTCTCCTGCTAGTAGAAATAATGGTTAAACTGATGGTTAACTATGCACTCACTAAAGGTTATTAGTTTGATCTTCTAATTTTGCAGCATCAGTCATGTCATAAACAATGTCTGGTGCTGAAATTATAAGTCAAACTAATTTTGAAGTGCCTCTCATATTTAAAGATCTATGAAGACTTTATAAATAGCTTGTTTTAAATAGTGTGAGATTGTGCTTTCAGAATATGTATATAAGGAGCCTCTCCTAAGGAGCTCCAGTTTTCCCTTTTTTAGCCCTGACCCCGATTCACCTGGGGACCACATGAAGGTCTCTCGGTGGAGGGAAACAGCTACAGTTTGGGATTTGGAGATTAGCACACAAAGGCTCAGAATTTCACAGTACCCCCTCAACCTAGCACAACTGTTTGGGAGAATGACATAAATCCAGGCTTTTTGGCTGAGTACTGAGCATTGCTGTACTTGGAAAACCTTACTGAAAGCGGGTCTTGGGAGTAGCCAGGACCGCTGTGTTTGCTCTGGCTAGGAATGAGGGGCAGTATTGACAGTAGAAATACATAACCTCTGAGTGGATGCATCTTGCCTCTTCTGTCAGATTTTGGGTATGGACAGTGGGTCTTTCATTATAATTTTTCCTGGAAAAGGTTTGGAGATCTTCCTCCCCATAGTTATAGTATCCTTTCCTCTTGCTATTCCTGTAGGATTGAATGTTAAGAGATTCCTTTTTTTTAACTGTGAAATAATTGCCTCTCTTGTACTATGGCAATAGCAGAGGTTGGTGAAATCTTGATTGTTCCTAGGAATCTGATGCTCTTGTGCTTTGTTAAAGACTTGACTTTTTTTTTTTTCATGTGTTGGAGATCTACTTTTCATGGAAGTGAGACTGAAAAAGAAACTGGCAGCCAGCAACAGGGAATAAGCCTCCTCCTTCAGCTACCAGTTGCCAGCAGACAAGTAGCACCATTTGATTCTGTTCAAGATGTTATATTTTAAAATGGAAAAGGGATGGAATGGCTTAATCTTTCCTTGTATTTCATTGCTTTTTCACTTGAAAGTCAAGTTTTACTCTTGCACAGGAACAGTGATTTTTTTTTTTTAAGACAAATGCAGTAGCAGTGTATGTGAAACTGTTCTGGATACATGGACAAATGATGCATTCATTACTCTTAACTTTCCATTTCTTTATCAGGCTCCATCTTCCTTGTGTTCAATGGAACAATAACTATTACTTCCACTTCACTTCAGTCATATTTGCTGTGGATTTCATCCTTATTTTAAGGAGTATTGTGTTTCCTCAAAGGACAGCCCTTGAACAAAAATAGAGATTTTATAATTATCTAGTAATTTGGTTCATTGAACTTGCAAATTCAACTGGCCTAGTTTAGGGTTGGGCAAGACACTTAAGCCAAGTGGGTGCCAGGGTGCCAGGCAATAGGGAACTCTTAGGTATATTAGCTAGTGAATACTTTTTCATGTTTAAGCATCATCTAAGTGGTGTAAGTATCAAGGAAATTGTAACTATATTAAGTGATAAGTAACCTGCTTTTCCATTTAGCTTTAAACAGCTCTTTGGGTGTTCCTTCACAAGCAAACAAACTGTCCCTTCAGTTGTTAGAAATTCAAAGTGGGCTGACAAGGGTAGAGTCAATGAAGAGCATTGTGTACAGAAGAAACAGATCAAGCTGAACACCCCTTTCCCTCCAACAAATTTAAGCAAGTCAAAGCAAGTTTATGAGAACATGCATCTTCAGAAGGCAATAGTTTATGGAGGCGATAAAAGCAGTAACAGAGGTCACAGTGAAAGAGGGAAGATTATGTATTATGTATTGATAAGAGTTGCAAGTGGGAATTATTTAATGAAATTTAGTTCAGGGTATTTAACATCTTAAGAAGGATAAAGACCTCTGTTCTAGCATGGTGGGTTTTTTTCGATAGTCTTAAAAGATCTGGATCTCTCTTTGTGCTTGTCCAAAGACCATACTTTTATTAGGTACTGCCCTCACCAGCTTAAACATATGGCTGTGTACAGTCCTGGGAGTCCATAGGGTACTCCTCTGGTGACTGCCAGGAATGCAGTCAGAAAAAGAGGTTCTACAGAGTGGTCTCCCCATGTTAAATATCTGAATAGGCCCACTCTTCAAATAGGAAAAGAGTAGGGATTCAGAACTGAAGAAGGTTGAGAATCACGGCTTTTAGGTTCAGCACCCATGAGTGTCAGTGTTGGGGAAGGTGGAACAGTGCGCACGTACAGTGAAAACCAACAGTGCCACCTGGTGTGAGTGGGACAGGAGAGTTGGTCCATGAAGGAGGGGCAAATGTTCCCAGGGGTGCCCCAGCTCCTCCACTTCAAGGTTGGGGCAAGCCCACGGCCAGAGGGCAAAAGGCTTCTAAGGCCTTAGAATGGATGAATTCTCCTTAGAGATGCAGGAGGGAGGTGTTCACTGCCTTGTTGTGAAGGGGGGAGGTGGTGGGTATGTTAGGGGCACTCAGCCTGTTTAGGACCACATGTGTTATGGAAGGAAGGACCAAAATGCAACTGGCTTGCTTTTTGCTTTTTTTTTTTTTTGTAACGTCAGCAGATAGAGTAATGATATGGAGGAAGAGAGGGTAATGTGATTTATAAAACGTAGGACCTGTAAAAGTGCTCCCCAAAGGCTGGTGTTATGCAGCCTTTTAGGGGTTTTAGGCTTTTAAGCTTTGGTCAAGGGTTGCAGAACACTGAAAAAAAGAAAAAAAGAAAAAATGAGATTTAGGGGGATTTAAGCCTTCAGTGGGGGAAAAGGTCCCTACAGGTCAAGTGGAGCAGGTCTCCTGTGTGAGGGATCCTATGCTGTGGTTACAGGATGCTGCACAGTTTTTCTGTTTATAAGCATACACCACACAGAAAAAAAGCCTCAACACAGTTTCATTGCTGTAGCAGGTTGTCTGCACAATCTTTTATCTGGGGCGGGCTGAGCCAGTTCGTGACTTACTCAGTATAGGGGAAAGAGGGCAGGACAGACAGAGCAGGAAACTGGAAAGGTATCAAAACAGCTTGGGAGTGATGGAAGAAGCAATCGGTGCTGCAGTGGCAGGTGTGAAGGCTCTGGTGTGGATGGCTGAGCTCTGCTGCAGTGAGACTGGGAGATGGCTGGCACCAGGCAGGCTGCTGCACTTGGTAGCCTGCCCTTTTGAAGTGTAAAATGGTTTGTTTTCCAAAGTTAAAAAACAAAACAATTTCTCAGACTGGAAATAAAACGTTTATTGCGAACAGAGTGTTTGGGGAAGGTAGTGTTTGCTTTATTACAGGTCCAGTATAGCTGTGTAAAAGAGGGAGCCAGTTGCAGAGTAGGGTTAATTTTCTTGTAGCGCAAAGTACAGCAGTGTAGGTTGGGAGCAGCCTTAGGCAGTGCAGACTGGTTTGGAAATACCTGTGGCTGTGCAAAAAAGCAATCTTTAAATGAGCTGCAAAAGTCAAATGATTTACAAAGCAAATCTGTTAAAGCAACCCTTCTCCAGCTGCACTTCCCAGAGAAGGGACAGGGTCTAGAAAATGCTAAGCACATTTAGGTACCATTGCAAACTAAACAAGACCATGCCCGCACTGTATAGGTGAGAACAGTGTCTGACTGAAATCATTTACCAAAAAAAGTCAACAGATTTAAAACATGAGGCTCACAAATCCCATCCTCTCTAGTTCCGTACAAACTGACTTTCAAGAAGATAAAACTTCTTCGCAAGTCCCACCTGACGTAAGTGTTGATGAACTGCTTTTGATCATGACTTAACTGGAACCAAAATTAAAACCAATATAGAGATGAACCAAAAACCAATAAAAGGATGGTGATGCATATTTGGTCATTAGCAAGCTGAGAGCAATGACTTGTCAGTGAAGACTTGAGACTTTTAATTTTCTGTATGGGAAAGAATGCTGATACTTAGAACATATGTAATTATTTTAGCTCAATAACTACTACTTGTACAAGAGACTTCCAAGAGTAGTTCCTTTACAGTTGCTTATATTTACATATATATGCCAGAACACTAATGATATTCCATTATTCTCAACTCCCTGTGTAAATTAGTGCTGCCAACTCTGCTTGCCCAGAATATACAGCCATAATGTCATATACTCTACCCATAACTGAGAAACACTATTTACATTAAAGGACAACGAAAGGAATTTATTAGGACAGTAGATCAAGAATGCTTTTAACTGTTCTGTACTAAATGAAGGATCCCCTTTTAACAGGGACATTCCTCAGAGACCACATCTGTCTCCTGTAAGGACATGAGTAGAGGTGGAAGAGATGTTGGAAGTCTATATATCAAGAGATAATTTTAAAATATTCTCAGGAGGCATCGGTGGTTGTGTAACAGAAGGAGACTTCCTCAACACAAACACAAGCATAGAGAGGTATGTTTTTTTCCTTTTTCCGCTTACTATGCCATGGAGATTTTTATTATTATTATTTCAGTCATTTTGTACACAGGAATCCTCCTAGGGAAAAGCTTAAACTTCTTTCAACACAGTTCTGAAGACCAAAGAAATCCCACTTTTTAATCCCAATTCACCCATCAGCTCTCTAAAACAGCTCTTTGTGGTATTGTTCTCCCATTTTTTTATTGTTCTTTGAAGACGGATACACTGAGTGATTATGTGTGCGACTTCTGGGAAAGGATCAAGACTCCCATAAAAATCCTGACACAGGCAACCAAGGGAAACAAAATGCAGTAAATAGGAGTTGTGGTGCGAGGGGGACAGAGCAGAGCTAGTAGCACTCCTGCAGGCTTTATCCTAAACTATGTCCCTATGCAACTCTAATACAAAACACCTCTACATTTATAGATTTGTCACTGTATGGCTTGTACAGTTACCAGTATTTATTACAAAGCATATTGAGTGACAACTAATTTTACTGATACAAACCTGTATGTATGCTGTGGTGGGTTGACCTTGGCTGGACCGGTTGCCCACCAAGCCACTTTATCACTCTCCTCCTCAGCAGGATGGGAAGGGTAGAAAATAAGATGGAAAAAAATTATGGGTCAAGATAAATGCAGTTTAATAAAGCAAAAGCAAAGTTTGCACATGGAAGCAAAGAAAAACAAGAGATTCATTCTCAACTTCCCATCAGCAGGTGATGTCTGGCCACTTCCTGGGAAGCAGAGCTTTAGTTTGTGTAGCGGTTGCTCTGAAAGACAAACTGTAGTAACAAACATGTTTTCTCCCTTAGCTTTTATTGCTGAGCAGACATCATAGCGTATGGAATATCCCTTTGGTCAGTTGGGGTCGGCTGTCCTGGCTATGTCCCCTCCCAAGATCTTGTCCACCCCCAGCCTACTGGTGAGTGGGATATTGGAGAGACAGCCTTGATGCTGTGGAGCACTGCTCAGCAGAAGCCAAACGCTGGTGTCTTATCAACATCTTTCTAGATACCAATACAAAGCGCAGCACTATGAGGGCTGCTAGGGGGAAAATAAACTGTCTCAGCCTCCCGGTACATGCACCAAAAAGACATACAAACTTGAGAAGGCAGCGGCTGAAATAGCCAGTAGATTATTTGGAACAAGTAGGCAAAACTGTGTGTAAGAAAGTCAATAATTCTTCCTGTTACTAGCATCCATGGGCCCATGGGCATAGGAATTCAGCATCAGCTGCTCAGTGACATTATACTGGGTTAGGGAGTATAAGATTCCAACACTTGAGATGCCCTGTGCGAAGCACAATTGAACAGAGGTCTGGTAATGGAGTTTACTAACCTGAACATGAAAATTACTTCCTTTCATCTTGGAGAAGTGAGAGCTGTAAAATGTAATGGCAGCAACTTCAAGTAAACATTAACCATTTCAGTGATGATGATTATCACAAATACCAAGTTATTTGGCTAATTATGGTTAATGTGTGAACAGAATTACACCTCTTATCAGACCTCTAGAAATGCCTTTCTACCTTCATCTGGGATGTAAGTTACTAGGTTTTTAAGGTGTTTCACAGTGTCTCTGAGCTTTCTCCAAAATCTCAGAGGTTACCAATAGTGGTGTGACAGTCATGAGGACAAAGAGTCCCAGCAGCTCATAAAGGAGTTAACTTCCAAAACCCGTATTTGTCCAGGTCAGTGACTCTTAACTGTCTCTTGCAGAAAGACAGAGGCGTGGAGCCTCTGTTGCTCTATTAATAAAAACTGCTCAGTTTTTACTAACATTCAGTTGTGGTTTTCTTAAAATTAGTGTGTGGATTCCTGCAGGTCACCAACAAGAAGCCACTGATCTAAAGTCACTGCAGGGGACTGAATGGTTTTCATTATATCATAGATGTTGATACACCATTTGGTGACCCCTTTAGAAATACTTTGGTACCTGTGGTTAGTGAAGTGATTAAACTTTGTCCAAACGACAGATGTTTTTTTCTTTTAAAAATACTAGTTAAAACCTTTGCCCCCCCCCCCCCCCCCCCCCCTTGTCACTTTGTCAGTGACAAAGAGAAATCAGGATTGCAGAAGCCAAGGGAGGCTGAGAGGACTAAGTTGCAGGTTCTACATCACAAATACATCTTCCAGGATGAGTGAGAGAGAATGCAAAATGTTGAGTGTATGGCATGGAGCTATGTGATTTTGAACTTTTACAGCAGAATTGCTATTCATATTTAAAGCTATTCATATTTCATTGTTGGTTATATTTAAAAATAAAACAAATGTCCATCTAGAAGCTCCCAGTGCTCTAACTATAATTGAACTTGCACCTAAGTCTGCCCTGTGGTTTTGTATGTTTCTAAATAATCAGACATCTGCAGTGGGAGTATTTTAGCCAATACCAGGAGAGTGTACCAGCACCAAAGCAGGCTGGGTATAAGGTTGTATTTGATCTGTGAGCTGTCTCAACACAGGTTAAGGGGTGATTTGGGTCCACCAGGAGCTTCAGGATCTGGGAGCTTTCATGTCCTCATGAATGTGGAGACCTTCTTGATGGTACGGAAATGCTTGGAAAAAGACCATACAACATCTTATAGGCAGAAGGAGTACTTTACTTGTTACTACACTGATTTTTGAAGGAAGACTATAAACGCAGGAAAAATACAAGGCAAATTTTAAGTTAGCATTACTTCAATTCACTGAGTATTCTTAGCATAAAGTTTGAATAGTAAATTACAGTCCATTTTCTGAGGTAGAGTAGAAGCAGTGACCATTCCAAAGTGCTTCCTTTGGAATGCAGGTGGACCCCAAGCAACAGATGCCATGCTCCTCAACTGAAGTAAGGACTAAGCAGCCATTTGCTGCGGCTGATGGTGGTGTTAGAATCGTAAAGGTGCAGCAGGTTATTTATTGTTATCACCCTACGAATTTGCAGTATTTGTAAGCTTTATGAAACTGCTTTCTGTGAGGTATCTGTGCTCCCCATCCAGCCGCTTGCCTTGGGCCCTGTTGGCCTGCAGTTGCTCCGGGCGGGGGTGGCTGGGTATCACAGTATCACAGTATGCTAGAGATTGGAAGGGACCTCAAAAGATCATCTAGTCCAATCCCCCTGCCGGAGCAGGAACACCTAGATAATGTTACACAGGAATGTGTCCAGGCGGGTTTTGAATGTTTCCAGGGAAGGAGACTCCACAACCTCCCTGGGCAGCCTGTTCCAGTGTTCCGTCACCCTCACTGAGAAGTTTCTTCTCAAGTTTAAGTGGAACCTCTTGCGTTCCAGTTTGTACCCATCACCCCTTGTCCTATCATTGTTTGCCACTGAGTAGAGCCTGGCTCCATCCTCGTGACACTCTCCCTTTATATATTTATATACACTAATAAGGTCACCCCTCAGTCTCCTCTTCTCTAAACTGTAGAGACCCAGCTCCCTCAGCCTTTCCTCATAAGGGAGATGCTCCACTCCCTTAATCATCTTAGCTGCCCTGCGCTCGACTCTCTCCAGCAGGTCCCTGTCCTTCTTGAACTGAGGGGCCCAGAACTGGACACAATACTCCAGATGGGGTCTCACCAGGGCAGAGTAGAGGGGAAGGAGGACCTCTCTCAACCTACTAACCACCCCCCTTCTAATACACCCCAGGATGCCATTGGCCTTCTTGGCCACAAGGGCACAGTGTTGGCTCATGGTCATCCTGTCGTCCACTAGGACCCCCAGGTCCCTCTCCCCTACACTGCTCTCTAACAGGTCGTTTCCCAACCTATACTGGAACCTGGGGTTGTTCCTGCCCAGGTGCAGGACTCTACACTTTCCCTTGTTATATTTCATCAAGTTACTCCCTGCCCAACTCTCCAGCCTGTCCAGGTCTCGCTGGATGGCAGCGCAGCCTTCTGGCGTGTCAGCCACTCCTCCCAGTTTAGCGTCATCAGCAAACTTGCTGATAGTACACTCAATTCCCTCATCTAAATCACGGATGAATATATTAAATAATACCGGTCCCAGTACTGACCCTTGAGGCACTCCACTAGTTACAGGCCTCCAACTAGACTCCGCCCCATAGACTACAACTCTCTGGCTTCTCTCCTTCAGCCAGTTCACAGTCCACCTCACTACCTGATCATCCAGTCCACACTTCCTCATTTTAGCCGTGAGGATGCTGTGGGAGACTGTGTCAAATGCTTTGCTGAGGTCAAGGTAGACCACATCCACCGCTCTGCCATCATCCATCCACCGTCTTATTTCTTCATAAAAGGCTAAGAGATTGGCCAAGCATGATTTCCCCCTGGTGAAGCCATGTTGACTGCCCCTCATAACCTTCTTATCCTTGATATGCCTTAAGATGGCACCGAGGATAAGGTGTTCCATTACTTTCCCAGGGATGGAGGTGAGAGGCCGGTTTCACGTTAAGAGGTTTTCATGTGGCAGGTAATGCCATTTAGGGGATTGGGGTGGGACCTACTGAGTCGCCGGGCAGCACTACCTCAGCCTAATTCGGGCGGGGGCCGCGCTGTGGGGCTGCCATTGCGGCGGCAGGCCCGGCAGCCCACCGGCGTCTCCACGGCAACCCGTAAAGCCGCCTAGCGCGTCCCCTCCCTCCGTCGCAAGTCTCGTTCTCGCGAGACTTAGCCCGGCCCGGCGCGGCGAGGCCGAGGCGTTGCGGGCCCTTTTCAAACCCAGTGGTAGCGGGGTTTTGGCCCGGTTAGGAAATGGCGGAGAACGACAAGGTGGAGGCTGCGCCCGCTGCGCCGCAGCGCGGAGCCGAGGAGGCCGCTAGCGCCGTCCGTCCGCTGCAGCAGCAGCCACCGCAGCAGCAGCAGCAACAGCCGCCACCGCAACAACAGCCGCCGCGGGATGAGGAGGCGGCGGCAGCCGCAGCAGCAGCAGCCACAGCGGCAGTTACCGAGAGCGGCGGAGGCAGCGCTAATGGCGTCAAAATGTGTGTGCTGGGCCGGGCCGGGCGGCGCGCGTAGCGCGGCCGGGGAAGCGCGAGGGTGCAGCGGGCCCGCCTAGGCCGCGGCGGGGGCTGGGCGGCCGGTCCCCTCCTCCCCATTCCCCTGTGGGCTCCTCCTCCGCCGGAGATGGCGGTGCGCCTTGCTGCGCGGCCCGAGCGTGGAGCGCCGGTCCGCGGCGGGCGGTTGAGGCGGTGGGGTGGCGGGGCAGGCGCCTCCCGGCCCGGTGAGCTGGGCTCGAGGGAGGTGAAGTTTCGCCTCGGGCAGGGGCTAAGCGCCAGCCGCTGCGCTGTGGTGAGCCCTTGGGCTACTGTAGTGCGCTCTGGTCAGGACGGTTCTCACGGGATGCGTTCCTAGAAGTGCTCTGCCTGGTTTCTGGTTTTGTTTACGTTTCCACTTCCTACCGTAGCGGTGCGTTTTGTAAAGCCTTCGAACTAGTCATTCGTTTATGTGAGAACAGTAAGACAGGCCTATAGCGGTTTACTTTTCAAAAACAAGCAAACAAAAAGCCCCGCATATATGCACAAACTTTTCTTGTCCATTGTAATGTCATATATGGAATATGCAAACTGCCTTACATAGCAGGTCTAAAAGGACTTTTACTGGAGTGTAGGTGAGCTGGAAGTACCAGCTGTCTAGAGCAGTGCTGTGAATAGCTTTATATATTTGTTTGTTCTTGATGTCTGGCCTTGAGGGTTCTCACTCTTCATGTGAACCAGCTTTTGGCCTTATGTCATTGTAATTTCAGTCTCTTCCAATCTCATTCAGATCTTGGAGGGAAGACTAGATACCTCCAGAGGTCCCTTCCAACCCAAATAATTCTGTAATGCATGTATGGTAGACTTGCTGTTGCAGTGCATCGAAGCTGTTGAGAGCTGTGAAGTTTTGACATGTTCTAAGCAGGCCAGTCTGATACTGTTGGCTTTGAAAAATGCACATGGGATCAAGTTCAACATAAAGCTAGAGGAATAAAGGCATGCTTCATGCCTTTACTTGTCTCCCTGTGAAATGCAAATAGTTTACAAGTTATAAATTTTACATTACCATAAAACTGCGGTTATTATTTTTTTTTTTTTTTTTCCCTAAGCCAGGCCCTCAGCTTCCACACTACACAAATTACAGTAAATTTTCACAGGAAGTTTGTGAGCCTTTTGCACCTTTGGAGCTTTTAACGTTTTATTGACTTTTGGAGTCGTTACTGTTCCCTCCTCCTGTCAGTAATTTTCTTCTTTTCCCTCCAAACCAAATTGCAAGCAAATGAAAAATCCCAGTCATTCTGTGCGATAGAAATCACAATTGTAGTTTGAAAGTAATACAGAGTTACAGATCCTGTTCTTTCACGGCAGTTTCCAGTCTTCCCCAAAACCTGTGTACAAACGATTAAGCTCTCAGTGCGTAGGTGAAATGTACTACATTTAAAAAGTATTTCAGTAACTAGGTTTGCTTAGCACTCAGATTACATTGAAGAGGAATCCTGGTCTTGGGTGCTTCCCGACTCTCATTGTATTGAGAAGTGGAATTGCTCAGCATAAGAAAGCTGAACTGATCTGTGTGCTTTGGAATCACATGTGGACTTCTTGCATTTCTCTCTCTGCTGATCTCATTATTTGTATGGTCACTAGTGAGCAGAGAGGAGAAGTTTGCTTAATAAAAATACCAGCTTTTAGGGCTTTTGTGTTGAATTATCTCATGCTTATTATTTTTTAGGCTTTTAGTTTTGTGTATGGAAACCTTGTCTTTTTTTCTGAAACTTCATGGATGTTCAGAGATGTTATTTTTCAAAAGGTAAAGATTGTTCTTTCTAATCTATGAGGATAGGCTTTGTTATGTCTTAAAAAAAAAATACTAATGTAGACCTCTCTTTTCAACCTTAGAAATTTTCTAGTGATTTCACAGGCACATATTAATGAAATGTATCAAATTATTGGCTCATACAAAAGGTAAAAAGTAGAAATCACTCTTGTTATTCCCCCAGGAATATGTCATTTCATTGTTTTTGAGACTCTTTTCTGTGGTCTGCAGGTCACTAACATGACATTGCTTTGAATGTACTTGATTGAAATTATGTTTAATACTTAAGGAAGAGGGTAAGAGCTGCATCCACAAAAGGACCTCTGGCTCCAGCTTGTTCACTGGCCTGTGTTGGTTTTGGCAGGTGATTTCTGCAAGACGGATTTTTTTTTTTTCAAATAATCCTCTGTTTTCAGGAGACTGACTGTGGTCCTCAGGCTAAGTGAAGTGTTTTCTTACTTCCCAGAGTTTATGCCAGGCTTGTATCCTCTATGCTTTACTGGTTTGTACAGCCAGATCTTACAGATCCTGTGGATTCTGTATGTGGAGACCTGGCTCTTCCTGTGCGCTATATTGAGCACCCAGAGGCTGTTCATAATCCTTTAAGCAGGAAAAGGGCTTAAAAGGCTAAAGAGAATCCATTGCTCTAATCCTAAAATTTAAGGAGGAACTCAGATTTTGCTAGAGTCTGATTGGGCAGGAGTTTTGCTTTTGCAAATATGACTGGATTGGAAGGGACTGATCTGACTGGAAAACCTGATACTTTGCTCTTTCCTTCTCTCCCGCTGGTTCCCTCCAGTTCTGTGTATTGTTCCCTTCATTAAAGCCACACAATTATATAGCCACAACTGACAGGATGCTGTTGTGAAGGAGGAATGATGCTAGGGGAAGCTAGAGGGTGCTTGAACCAGATAATGTGTTGTTGACTTTGAATGTTTTAAATTCTACAGATACTTGGCCCAGTAGAGTGCCTGTGTGTTTCTCAATTGCGAATCCTCTCTTGATCCACTTGTAAACACAAGGACTGTGAAGTTTGTATTGTTTGAATACTTCAGAATTTGGGGAAAAGTCATATGAGAAATATGGATGTATTTGAATTATTATTATTCCTCCCTGACAAGTGTGCAGGCTGGAGTAGATAATATATTTAGCTTCATGAAAGGCTACTTGCATGTGCTTTTGGGTTTAAGACTGCCACTTACAGTTTTGTTAATAAATGTGCAGAGAGCTGAAAATACTCATTGCAGTTAATCAGAATAAGTGATCTTGCCATATGTTGTGGTTGTAAAACTGAAATGCCTGTTTCAGCTAATTTTACACCAAAAACCTTCCAAAGTGTCAAAGCAAGATTAAAACCTAAGTCTTCTGAAATGTGGTGGAAAACTGTAAAGGTAGTGATGCAGTCTGAGAAGGAGGGTTTACAGTCAGTCGCTTCTGACAGTCCTTTAGGACATTTCCTTCCATAAGGTAGGCAGTTTCAAGTCTCTCTTCTGTGGTGGTGAATATTGTGCAACTGAGCCTGATGTAAAAATTACTGAAGCACCAAATCATGGGTGCTGTAGCTCATTTTGCAGCTGGGTCATTCTGTTTTGCCTGTTTGTAGTAGTTTCAGAGTACTGTCTTGTTCCGTCTTGACAGACATAATGGAAGTGGAATGTAACTGAAGCAGCAAGTTGTACTTTCTTCACTCACAATAGTGAATAAATCTATGATAACATGTTTTGTCCTAGCTAAAGCATCGTATTTTGGAATTAGATTGGTAATGTGTATTTATTTTTCCTAACTTGAAAAGCAGCATTTGCCAGTATAGGAGGTATACAGCTGTATATATAGGAGGTATAACGGTTTGATGATCCAACACAAAACTAATATTTTTTTGTTTGGATTTGTTTTAATGTAGGGGTAATGATGAGACAGCAAAAGAAGAGAAAGCACCTGCTAAAGAAAAGTATGTCGCAAAACCGAAGGCAATCCCTTCTCTTGGAAACAAGAATAGATTCCACCCCTATTCAAAGGACAAGAATGCAGGCACTGGAGAGAAGAAGGCTATTAATCGTAATAGAGTTTTTATTAGCAACATCCCATATGACATGAAATGGCAAGCTATTAAAGATCTTATGAGAGAGAAAGGTAACTTATTCATTATAATACACTTTACACAGAAAGGGGTAGAACTTCAGTGCAACGTGTATGTCCTTTGAGCCACACAGATTTGACTTGGCTTTTTTTGGTTTTGGCCTCTACTTGGTATATCTATCTCCCTTCCCCCTCTTTCATCTGAGACAATTGCATTGCAGGGTAGGATTGGTAAATGAAGTGCTTACAATCTTCTGCCATTCTAGTGTGACAGTAGAGAGTACATGCATGACCTCATGACTTCTTAAAGAGATTGTGTTTTGTCTAGTTGTAGTCTTTGTAGATTTTTTTAAAGGGTTATTGTATTTAAGCAACACATTTAGTGTGTTAACATGAATAATAAAGGGCGTCTTTCAAAAGTTGTTTTGTATTTCTTTGGTGGAATCTGGCTGTGGAATTAACTTTGTCTGCATTGTCACTACTGCCATGACTGTCTGGAGACTTGTATTATAAGCTTGTTACTATTGTTGCAGTTCTGATAGAGTAATCTCACTACCCCAAATGTGCTACTTTATTTAAGTTTGGGGTAAAATAATGCTAATACATGAATTCTGTAAAAAGTTAGTTCTGTGTTTTCCTTGAAAAATTGATTCTTCAAAAGTAATGCAAAGCACACTTGGCTTTTAGGCTGTGAAAAATGCCAAACCCCCCCATAACTGCTGGTTTATCTGTTGTAAGGTGACGCGACTATTTGATTGGTTTATTTACTGAAACTTCCTCCTTTAGAAAGTGAGTGGCTTGCTGTGAAATATTTGATGTGTAAATTTGGTTATTATTGAAGGCAAACTTATGATTGAAGACATTCAGGTAGAAAGTCACCTTAAAACAGGTGTTGTGAGTAGGATGATAAATGTAACACTTCCCAGTGAACGTTGGCGTTTCATTTGTTAGGTTAAGGGTGTATATCTGAATTTGTTCACCAACTATATCATACTGGCCAAAATATGATCTGTAGTATGAATTAGGTTAAATATAGTTGTTTGCTTTTAGCTTTTGAGAATGTGGCTGCTGCATATTCCTGAAAATTAGCTAAATTATATAGCCATTGACAGGAGGTACGTTGGTCTGGTTTTGATTGTTGGTGAATAATAGGTGTTTTTCTGTAGAGTTGTGCACAGGGGCACAGTAAAGAAAGATACTGGTGTTTAAATGCATTGTCTCTTGGTATTTTCCCTTTGTATGTCTTATGTAGTTGGTGAGGTTACATACGTGGAGCTGTTTAAGGATGCTGAAGGAAAATCAAGGGTAAGTGCCGTGGGCAACAATCTGCTAGAGGTTTAAAAGTTCCTCAGCAGTTTTATTTTTGTATCATACCTGTACCAGTTATTGGAAAGTAAGTTTCATTTTTACATCGATTTTCATTAAGATAGTCTTGAGGATTCTGTATTAGAAGTAGTCTGACACTTCCAAGCAACTCAGACTAGCTGGCTGTAAAGGACAAAATACTTTTGTTAATGTTAACAAATGGCATTTAGTTAATTCTTCTTTTTAGCCAATGTCTTTGTTTTGGTACAAATCTGTTTCATACAAAGGTTGTTCAATAACCCAGTGATTTTATTTAAATTTTGTTAGTGTAGTATTCTTGGGGCCAATGAGTATAAAATTTTAGCTAAGAATATATTGTTTGAAGTGCCTGATTTGACAGCTTTGCTTGGTTGGTACTCTAAACACTGGATTAATGTATTTGCCTTCTTAAAACTAACTGGATGGAAATGGTTAGTAGCCAATAGAGTGCCAGCAATGAGGCACTAAGAGTGAAGATTGTTAAAGCTCCTTTGTCTTCTTAAAAATAGTAAAAAGTTGGGCCAATAGTAGATCTGAACCTGCAGTGAGGCCATGAGAAATGCAGGTTTGTGTCTTAACTTAGGTTGTATCAATTTTGTTGTAAATTACTTCCTTTAAAGCTTGTTAAAAAACTAAAACGTGCTGTCAGCTTTGCTTTACTTAAAGCAATCCTTGACTCTTTACTTTATTGGAAGGATACTGGTGCAGTCAATAAGGTTTTCTTAGAAAGTAATTTCTCAATTATGCTAGTAATACGGAAGAGGTATTCAGACTCCTTGTTCATCGTACTGGTACACTTGATGATGTAGGTAGACTTGAACTTTGCAGTCAGTGGGCAGCTTTTAATGACACAGTGAGTGTCTTGATTGGCATTTGGTTATGGCTTTCTTTCTGCCCTCCTTTCCCACCCCCCACCCCAAGCCTTCCTCTCCCCAGTTGTCCTTACGTGGATCTGTGTGGCATTTTTCCAATTCTGGTTTGGCTCAAAGAGAATAAAATATAGTGTATTTTCTTGGACTTGAAAGGTATGTATATTGAGAAAGTAAGATAAATTCAGATTGGCTACCAGTAAAGAGCATGTATTACGGATTTTGAAACTGAAAATAACTTGAATAGTTATTTAACAGTGAGCTGGGATCTTTAACTGGAATCTTATATGATCTATCATATGTGCTGACTGTCTTTTTCTTTTTTTTTTTTTCTCCTCTCTTTATGATGACAAATCATCATGGATGTAGGGTTGTGGGTAAGTTTCTTTTTATATGTGTGTAGAAACACACTGCTATCCAACCATGCTGTTAATTTTATCAATTTAAACTTTATTTTAATACTTTGTACTTTGTTCTCTTGAAGTGTGGTTGAATTCAAAGATGAAGAATTTGTTAAGAAAGCGTTAGACACTATGAACAAATACGATCTTAGTGGAAGACCCCTGAATATTAAAGAGGTATGGTTATTGCTTCTGGCATTAATTTGAAATAGTGAAGATACTGTAACTACTGAGATGATGATATAGCATTTTGAGCATCTTAGCTTTGTAATTTCCAGGTTAATTTTTTAATGACCTTTTCTTAATGGGCTGAAGCACCTGTTGGCTTGCAGAAGTTCTTGATACTATGCCACATGAACTGCCAACAGGTCTGTCCTAAAATCAAAATAATATAACATTTTTCTTTGAAACAACTTTTTCTTTAACTTCACATTCTTACCTTAGTGTCATCAGGTCTTTTTCAACTTACATGATTCTATGTTTACACTGTTTACCTGCTTCAAAATACAGCACAGAACAAGCCAAGTATCAGACTACTACATATAGGCAAAAATGGGGCTGGAAGTAGAGAAATTGTGCTGACTGGAGAGTCAAATTAATATCAATTTTATCGTAGCATTGCCGTATATGATTGTGTCTGATGCAGTTCTTTTTGTCCTGTTACAACTTTAATAATAGTATTAATAAATTCTTAAAAAAGCTTAATTGAATTAATTCAGCTCTTGGAAGAAGGTGCCAGACTGACAGTCCTTTAGATTGAAATCTTTTCTACTTGTCCGTAGGCTAGGTACAGCATGTGAAGTGGCAGTGCACGCTTCCTCAACAAGTGCTTTGCCAATATGCCTCAACCCTCATCTGAAAGGACCCACCTCTAGAGGTGAGGGAGTTAGGTCTCCAAGCTAATTCTTGACCCCTCTGACACAGACAAGGATGTTAGTTGATAATTTTGATGGGTTTGTGTAGAATTTCTAATATTACCTACTTGTTGTTGTCAATCCGCTTGATGATTAACATGATTATTTTTTGCCCATGTTTCAGGATCCTGAAGGTGAACATGCTCGTAGGGCTTTACAGCGTGGAGGAGGACAGTTTCCAGGAGGACATGGACCTGATGTGGCACCTGGAATAATGAATTTACCGCCTTCTATTCTCAATAATCCAAACATTCCTCCTGAGGTTATCAGTAACCTGCAGGCAGGCAGGCTTGGGTCCACTATTTTTGTTGCTAACGTAAGTTTAAAACTGTATTTTATGACTGTAATATTTAAGCTTTGTAAAGCATCTGACATCTCTGCATAGTTCAGTTTTAATATAAAGAGAAAATTGGGAATTAGTTCACAATTAGTATATTCAACTAAAATGCTGGATATGTATTCAGATTATGTTACATGTAACTGCATTCAGAAATTACAATTGCATTTCTTAATTAAATGTACAGTTCAGTTTATCTTGCTAGTTACTTTAGACTAACTTGAGCTGTTGTATTTGTTGGAATGTAAGTTTGTTATTTGCACAAAAGAGTACTATGTCTGCAACAGGACTTGTGGGAGTACAGCTGCTCTTGATAGGAGCACATCCACTTCCCAATGTTAGTATGTTAAAGTAAAATACATACATGTAGTACAAATTGTTGCTTTTAGTTGACAGTTTTGGACTTTGTTTCTGTGTGTGTATATTAGAAAATCCTTACTATTTACATGTATCAAGCATTTAGTAAAGCTGAAGAGTTACAAGAAGGCAGAAAATCTAGCCCAAATGTAGTAGCAGAGCAGAAATGTGCACCAAAATCACTCATGTTTTTCCTGTGTGTAAGCTTGACTTTAAAGTTGGGTGGAAGAAACTGAAGGAGGTATTCAGCATTGCAGGAACTGTAAAGCGTGCAGACATCAAAGAAGATAAGGATGGCAAGAGTCGAGGGATGGGAACAGTTACCTTTGAACAAGCAATTGAAGCTGTTCAAGCAATTTGTATCCTTGGGTTTGAAAAATAATTGATCAGATATGGGTTAGACTTAGAATGGCTTCTGACAGTGTAGTTTTGCAGATGGTGCTTATTTGCCTTGTAGCTAGTATGTTGGGGCTAGAGCGTAATACTGTACAGATTACATTTTTAATAGTGACTGAATTTACTGCTGTAGTCTGAAAAGGTTTTCCTGCTAATGTTGAACAAGATTAAAATATGTGGGAATATGACGTGAAACTTTGATATACCTAACAGCTTGTATATTCTCTTCTGGCCTTTGAATTGGCCTTCTAAGGATTAGATAAGAAAGATAAGGCCCCAGAAATGGTACAGAAGTAAAATAAGTTATTACAGTGATTCTTCTGAAATAGATTGTCTTCTGTAGGTAGATTCCTTGACTTGTATTTATGCAGCTATGTTCAATGGGCAATTCCTTTTTGATAGACCCATGCATGTAAAAATGGTGAGTTCCTTACGTTTTTTCTACCTTGCCCATCTCTGCTAAAGCACTGAAGGGATCATAGCATGACATCACTGTGTTTTATCAGGATGACAAATCAGTTCCTCATGAAGACTTCCGTGCTGCAGACAGCAAAACTTCACAATTACCTCGTGAGTAATTCTGCTTTCTGCTTCTTGCACTTAATATATGTTGATACAGAGTCTTAGAACAGTTTAGTAGTACTTTTGCTTACTGTGGTCTCTTTATGATACAGAAGAAAATCTTTTGGTAATACTTTTGTTTTCAAGGTGGTCTTGGTGGTATTGGTATGGGACTTGGACCAGGTGGACAGCCTATCAGTGCAACACAATTGAGCATGGGCAGTGGAATGGGGAGCATGGGTCCAGGAGGTAAGTCTGTTCTTCATTATAAGTTTTATAAGTTTTACAGATCTTTAAGCTTAAAATTGTTGTTTCTGTGTTTGGAAGAACAACATACTCTTGACAAAACAAGTCTTGTGTAGTGTGCTGTTGATGTTAACTGTCTCTGCATTTTTTTTAAGTCCATTAGGATCTTACCTGTCTTCTAAATGGTGTTTGTGTTTTTGTTTTAAAGGTATGGGAATAGACGGTCCAGGATTTGGTGGAATGAACAGAATGGGAGGCGGTAAGTACAGTGAGATTCTTTGCATTCAGTATTTTTAAAATACTGTATAGAAAACACTTCCTTATTTTACAGGACTTGCTGGACTTCGTGGAATGGAAGGAGTGCCTAATATGGGAGGATTTGGAGTTAACCGAATGGGAGGTCGGTGAACACTGTTCTGTACACTTATTAGTTTGCTTATATTTATTTATTAAAAACCTTTCCTTTAGGGATGGGTAATGTAGATGAGCTCAGAGGAAATCCTGTCAATGGTATGAGTGGAGGCATAGGAACTGGCAAAAGTGTCTCTGACTTGTGCATTAAACCCACTTCTATTTGAGCAAGCAGCTGTGAAACAAGTGTTGTATGAACATCAGCTTAGATGGGTCTTTTGCTTTGTTGTCTATAGAAATGTTCCGTGGTGGAATGGGAGGAAACATGGACAGAGAATTTGGTCGTGGTGAAATGGCATTGAACCGTGGTTTTGGAGATTCTTTTGGAAGGATGGGTATGGTAACTTAAATTTCCTGTGGCAAATTGCAGCATAATATTGGAA
The DNA here is from genome assembly GCF_033815535.1 of Pezoporus flaviventris. Taxonomy (NCBI): domain Eukaryota; kingdom Metazoa; phylum Chordata; class Aves; order Psittaciformes; family Psittacidae; genus Pezoporus; species Pezoporus flaviventris. The sequence goes on from NW_026892554.1 coordinate 11,696,765, forward strand.
GAGTTTTACTAGAAGAACTCAGTTTCATTTGGTCATCTCTCTGTTCCCTTTCTTCTAGTTATTAAGGATGTAATCTGAGTGCTTATTAGAGCCATTGCTTAGGATGGAGAATAAAGTGGGGTTTTTGGTTGTTTGTTTTTTTTTTCTCCCCTGTCTATAAAATAGAAACAAAACTATTTGAGGAGAGCATTTAGCTTCATATTGTTAACTTTGCAAGGTACTAAGTCTTTTGGATATTAAAGTAAATGCTTCTGGTAATTCTGAAGAAGCTGCCCAGGTACCACCTTTGTAAATTCCAGGAGCTTGCTTTTGTAAGTGCATGCTGGAACTGTTCTTACTGCAAATCAGGTAGCATTGGTTAGGAACTGTGAATTTTGGTGCCCTCGGTTTTCTTCCTGCCTTTGAAGCTCAAGCAGATCAGAATAGGATTTATTTGCCTCTACTTTAACTGAGCCAGCTTTCTTTAGTTAATAGATGATGCCTTGTTGACAGATTTCATTTTTCTTACTTTTGGGTTCTCCCAAATGAGATACTTTTCTGTCTTAATGTGCCTGGAGTGCTTAACAGTAGAACCTTCTTGCACTTTCTGATTATACTGTTACCTGGATGAAGGCATTATAGGAGACAGGTTTTCTTTCACCCCCTCCCCATTTTTGTCCCTTTCCCCATCATCTGGTCTAAAAGTTGTTGATACGGGTTTTGGTGTTTTTTTTTTTTTTGTGTATTTTGTTTTGGCTTTGTTTCTAGGTTGTGGTTTTTTTGGGGTGTCTTTTTTTTGTTTGTTTGGTTGGTTTTTTAGATTTTTGTCATTTGGGCTGGTCATAATAGGGCAATGCTTATGTGCTTCTCTTTGAGCACTGGTAATTGTGTAGAAGTGATAACGTAATAAACTTAGTGTTATGGCCTTGGAATTAGTGTCTTAGAAATCAAGTGTATGCTTTCACTCTGTTTGCAGCATAGGATAAACATCTTTTTCCTGAATGAAAAGCCAAAGCCACTTCAGTTATAAATATTCATGCAAGCAATAGAGTTTTGAGTTTTTTGGTAACACATACTGGTTTTAAGATGCGTGATCATGGCCACTGTGAGAAACTGATGTGGGAGTTCATTCCTTCAGTAGATCCAGCAAGCTTCAACTTCATTACCTGTCAGCAATGTTAGATTTAAACATGGTTCTGAGAAACAAGATAAGAATTGTTCAACTTATCCTTAAAAAATGGAAGGAAATCGTAGGGATTTACAGATAGAATAGGTACAGGCAAAGGATGTCTCTAAGGTCAGAACCAGCTGAAATCCTGCTTGTTAGGGTTATTTGAGCTTTCAGATTGTGGGGTTTGTTTTGGGTTGTTTTTTGAAGTGCATCTCAGACTGTTGGGGAGTCTTGGGGCTTTCTTTCCTTTTAAGAGACAATAATTCAAGCAGCTAAGGTTTTCTTCTAATGGAAGACTCAGCTGTAACCTTTTTTAGATATTAAAGCAGTGGTGTCTATCCTCAATATGGCAGTTATTGGTCTATTTTGCCATAAGTAAAGACTGACCTGTTTCTTTTAGGTATGAAAAGCAAGCAAGAAAAATGCATCTGACAGTTGCACTGTGTTCTGCAGTACCAGGAATGTAGTTCTTACATAGTTCTTTGAGCTTTTACAGTTCTGCAAGCTCCTTTGAGATTACTTTCCTGAATATTAGCAGTTTAATAAAACGAATTATTTTTACCTCACTATAGGCTCAGTCTGATACCATTCTAGAGATCCCATGGTTCTGATGAACAGGTTTTATTAAGCATTGATTCTCTTTCGTTCTCCCCTTTTCCCCACCAGATTCCATCAGTTCACCTTCATATGCAGTAAAGACGCATTGGGAGAGCATCTCCTAGCTTTTGCTTTGGTTTCTTAAAAATGGGAGAAACCGGGGCATTTTTGTACTACGAAGTTCAAATAAGATGAACCATTCAGTTTTGAGGCTCTTCTTCTCATTGTGGGAAATGGCTTATTTAGTTTTAAGATGTTTGTGCTGCTGGTGGACTGTCAGAGGAGAGAAAAGGTAGAAAGAAATCAGAGTAACTTAAATCACATAATAAAGAAGGAGGGACTAATGTTACTTACTAGATGTTTCCTATTTAATTTGTATAATAAAGGCACGTGTTAAAGTGTTGTAGAAAAGAATTGTCAGGTAACACAGAGAACAGTGTACTTCGTCAGCGTGTGCTTTGTTGTTGTCACTAACGGGTGTTTTTGTTGTATATCACTATATTATTTTTTTCTGTTTAGGTGGTGCAATGATTGGTGTTTTTGCAGGAGGAATGGGAGCACCTAGCATGGGCCCAGTAAGATCTGGAATGAGTAGGTTAACTCGTTTCAATAGAACGTAAATACATAGGCAATGTAATGATACAGTGTACATGTAATTATACCAGGGGGTTTCTTTGTAGCATAGCATCTTGCCAGTGTTGGAAGAAGTAGAATTCTGTTGTGTGCAACTGCAAGTCTAATAATTTTTAAAGCTGTTTTGTTGAGGTAAAAATTCAGATGAAAACTGCTAATAACAGTCCTTCCCTGAGTCTTAGTTTTGAAATGGTTTTAACTTCTGGTTTGGAGGGAGAAGTGATTTAGGTAAACTCTTGTTCCAGAAGAAAGACAAAATAGGCGCAGCTATTTGCATGAACATCATGAAGCTGAACGGTAGTAATCTCTCATAATTGAAATAAAAAATAAGACTTGAATTTCAGAGTATTATGCAGTTTAATTTTGTGCAAAGCTCTAAAGCTGAGTTTGTCTTACAGCAAATGTCTTAAGTTCCTCAGGCTAGAGCAGATGAGAAACTAAAATCTTGCTAGTGGCAATCCTGAGAGCCCCTCCTGAATGATGTTGATAGTTTTGCTTTACATTATTTTTTAATGATGAATACAGAAATATAGGATATTTGAATGCCATTGATCTTAGTTCTTTATATAATATACACTAATATATTTGCTTGCATGTATCATGGTAAGATCCATGTTCTTCACAGCACTTGCAATAACATCTGTTCTCTGCAAAATATGCTTTCTCTAGAAGATTGTGTCATTAAGTGTGGGTATGGCTGCATTAAATCTGAATGTGAATGTGCAAAGCAAAATAAATGAGTATATATGGCCAAATTATCTGTATTGTAATGTTGCCACAGTTATTTACTTGATCTCTTTTTTGGTACAGAGTATTGGATTTTTATTAATAAAACTGGACAGCCTTTAAGTCTTAATTCCTGTGTTCAACATTTTACTTCATTAGATGGTGTGACTAATAGCTTGATGCAGTTTGGTTTTTACTTTTCTTTTAGAACTGACACTTTGTATCTTCTAATACTTCACCTTAAAATATTAGCCATGCTACTACGTAAATCACTGTGCATGTATGAAGTTGTTTTGTGTTACAGCAATTTTATTAAAGTTATTTTTCTCCTGACACAAAACATTTTTTGATATTTTATTCTTATAACAAAGTACTTGTGCATTTATTACTAGAAACATTTTGATGTTATCCCCCTTTCCTTTCTCTGTGTAGGTGGTGGAATGGGTGGTATGAACAGTATGCCTGGAGGAATGGGAATGGATCGGATGAGTTCAGGTTTTGATCGAATGGGACCAGCTATGGGTGGAGGCTTGGACAGGAACATGGATATTGATCGAGGATTTGTGCCTGGGCCAATGGGAAGTGGCATGAGAGAGAGATTAAGCAATAAAGGCAACCAGATATTTGTAAGAAATGTAAGTATCTGAATACATAAAAATCATGAACTTCTATTGCATGCATGTTTGGTTACATGCTCTTTTGCACTTTGTAATACTTTGTTATTTGTAATACTTTGTTATTTATAATCCTTTTCTATTCCAGCTTCCTTTTGACTTGACCTGGCAGAAGCTAAAGGAGAAATTCAGTCAGTGTGGTATGTATATGAATCCTGTCACTGCTCAGCTCCATCAGCTACTTTTATATAGTGTTCGTTAGATAAGGACAGAAACACAAGGTTGATGCCTTACCCTGAGAAGAGTCTGGCTAGCCTAATCTTTCTTACTTCCCCCAGCTTTTCTGAGCTGTATAAATAGTTCTTAGGCATGACGTAACACGCGAGACCAAGGTATGGCACAGGTTATGTAGGCTCTGAGTGCACATCTGCTATAAACTTTAACCCGTTCCATTAATAAAATTACTCTTGGAGCGTTTTCCTTTTTGAGGCAGGTATTATGTATCTTCTGCCCAATACAGGGTATAAAGTGTAGCATTTATGTTGAGACAAATGGATTCAGGGCTCTGGGCCTGTCCTGGTTATGCATTACTTCCAGAAATGGTGCTGCATCAAATCAGAGTTAGCAATTTTGCCAAACTGGCAGATTGGTTTTTATGCAAATAGATGATCCTCATTAGCATATTTGCAGGCTGTAATGCTTCCCCTTTATGTTAAGAAATAAAGGCCCTTTTTATCCAAGATAAAGGATTTCTACAAATATCCAATAATTCTTTTTATTCAATTCAGAAAAATTGTCATTTCTCAGAAGTAAATGAAGAATGAAGCGTTTGTGTAGGCATACGTGATTGTTTTGTTTTGAAAATGCACTTTCAGAATGAAAAGCTTTAACTGAGTTTCAGGATGTCTTATTTTGGAGAGACAGAAAAGACAAGTCATTTAAAACATAACTACTGATCATAGAATCATAGAATAGTTAGGGTTGTAAAGGACCTTAAGATCATCTAGTTCCAACCCCCTGCCATGGGCAGGGACACCTCACACTAAACCATGCCACCCAAGGCTCTGTCCACCCTGAACACCTCCAGGGTTGGAGCATTCACAACTTCTCTGGGAAGCCCATTCCAGTACCTCGCCACCCTTACAGTCAAGAGCTTCCTCCTTATATCCAGTCTAAACTTCCCAATCTAAACTGTTTAAGTTTTAATTTGTTACCCCTTGTCCTATCACTACAGTCTGTAAAGAAGAGTCCATCCCCAGCATCCCTATAGCTCACTTCAGGTACTGGAAGGCTGCTATGAGGTCACCACGCAGCCTTCTCCGATACCTAAGACAGTCTTCATACAGCGCTTTGTAGATAATTAATAATAAATTAGAGCTTGCAATTCAACTATGAAAATTTTTTGGGTGTTTGCAGATGTGTGTTTTTGTAGCTGGAGGACACAGACAGGTTCTGTTTTTAAGTCTTAACTGCCAGGTGGGCAACTTTCACATAGTTCAGAATTATTTTTTCCATCATCTCCTTGGCAGTTTAACAGATGTAGTCACTATGTTCCATTGTTTTTAAGAATCATGAGCACAAATACAAACAACAGATTGTTTTCATGCCATGTCATTAGGAAATACACAGACCATTTCTCCATATGTTCAGTTTCTTTCTGTGAAAGTCCAGCTCTGTTATATATTTAAAAATAAAAAGCTATGTATTTTAGGGAAAAGTTTGTTATTTAGAGTGGCATTTTAGGGGCTCAGGAGTGGTGTGCTATAACATACCATAACTGAACACTCAAACTCCATTCTCTGAGGTACCAAGATACCTACATAAAATTGTTGCTTCATGAATTGTGTCCAACCTCAAGAAAACACTGCAGGAATTGCATAGTGCATGCTACTTTTCCATCACTCCTAACCTGGGAACTTTACTGGTTTAAAGACTCTAGTTTTGCTCTGCATCTTTACAAAATTGCCTGCTGGTTGTGATTGCTTGATAGGTTGTTGTGATGAACATGGTGAACTGGACTGAACTATAATGCAATTAATGCCTGTCAGTAGTCACACCTCTGGCAGTGTCTGTAAATGAAACGCAGAACTTTCCCTTAGCTTTATAGGGCACTTTGTTTCAAACTTGAGGATAAATGCAGGTATGCTTCGTCTTACAGTAGTGTGACGGAAAGATCTGAAACGGTGGATCTTAATTTGGATTCTTCACTGCTGTTTTGACCTGTGTCACCTGCCCTGAATGAGTGAATATACCATCAGTCTGAAAGTGCTAATTTCACGTGTCCCCCTAGATTATATTTTAAACTGCTTTGTATCACTTCTGATGAGTTCTTTAAGTTGTTAGTGCACCAAACACTTGAAATAACTGCTGTTTAACTTATTTATTCAGGTCATGTAATGTTTGCAGAAATAAAAATGGAGAATGGAAAATCAAAGGGCTGTGGAACAGTCAGATTTGACTCACCAGAATCTGCTGAAAAGGCCTGTAGGATAATGAACGGCATAAAAATCAGTGGCAGAGAAATTGATGTACGCTTGGATCGCAATGCATAACTTAAAACTGTGTGTTCAGGAACATTCCTATGTCTGTTTAGCTTCTCTATCCTAGTAAGTCATTTTTAGTAACATTGTATGCTTACAAAAGCTGTAAAAAGGAACTTTTAAATCCCACCAGCCTTTAACAGTATAGTGTTTAATATACTGTGATACTTGTTAAATGAATCTTATGATGTTTGGTTTTTAAAGACAATTTGCCTGATTTTTGTTCTTTTTTTAGAGGTACTGAGCACCTGTAGGCCATGGAAGCTTTGGGTGCTCAGTGCCTTTGGAAAATTAGGCCAAGTGTCTCTAGTCATTCAGTTTAAATGAATGGTTATACTGTTTTTAATAAAATAAGCCATTTTCTCTGTTAATCTCAAGATTGCATAGTGGGATTTGTTTAGTGTCTTCTTATTTTTATCCCCCCCCAGTGTGTATCAACATTGTAATGTAAAAACTAGATGCCTTTTTCTTTTATTTTTCCAGAATTTTGGTTTTACATGTGCATTGTCCTCATACTGTAATTCTTGACTCTAAAAGAAAGGGCTCCAATTAGGCTGTGATGTTTTTGTTCTACTTAGTATGACTTTAATGACATGACTTAGTTCTGTAAATAAGAGTTAGAGCCCAATGGGAGTTTGGATTTTTTTATTATTATTTTGACTAAATGAAGAAACTGGTCTTTATCTTTTTTTTTAATCAGTATAATCTCTGATTAAAACTAGTTCCCACAGACCCTTGTAGGATTGTTCCCTATGATGCCAAGTTCATATAAAATTGATAATACAGTGAATACTAAGTACAGTGCAAGACAAATTGCTCCCAATTTTTTATCTATTTTCCACCCATTCAGGTGAACTGCCAGGAAAATAAAAACAACAGAACAGATAAGAGAAATGGCTGTGTATGTCAAACCACTGCTGTTTACTTCTACGGGTCCTGATGTATTTATGAACGCAGTTCTTATAAACCAGGGTATTCCCAAACAGAGCATATCAAATACGTTGGATCCTACAATGTTAGACATAGCCATATCTCCATTTCCTGTAAAAGAAGAAATACAAATAAGTCTGTGTCATTGTATTGTACTGTACAAAATTGCCAAACTGTTTTGGAGGAACAGACTGTCAGCCCTCAGTCTCTCACAGAGCACCCTTTTCAGACTTTTCATTGAAAGAACTATACTCGTGATTCTGCAGAACATGGTTTTGGGTATCACAAGCATTAAAAAAAAGTCTCCCTAAATCACCAGCATCTGCACAGTTGCACTTAAAATAAGCTAGGCAGTCTGTTGTAAAGTCCAGTCATGTTAAAAATCCCGAGACCTACAGTTGTGTTTTGCAGTAAAAGTGTAACACTTGATCAACAACAAATCAAACCAATCTAGAATGCTTCTCTGAGATACCCTGAGAGGTTTTTGAATGTCTGAGCCACAGCTTCTTCAGGTAAGATATTTATTTATTAGTAGTAAACTTCAGCTCTAGAATCTGGAGCAGAAACTTTGAAGTTACTTCTTGAATTTCTTGGAAGTGTTGACTCAAAATTATTTTTTTTTTTAATAGTAACTTTTAAACACATCCATCGGAATGAGTCTGAATACTAAAATCTTTACCTTTTCTAGCCACCAGCACACTTGCAACTGTATCTGGTACACTTGTTCCTGCTGCTAGTAATGTGAGACCCATTACTGACTCTGGAATTCCCAGTGTTTCACCTGCAGTTGATAAATAACATTAGAAAATACAAGTATGTTTTTAGTTAAAGTTTCGTCCAAAGAAATTGCTTTGGACTTTGTTTGCTGGGGAGAAAGAATTAGTAATCATACAGTAATTTTAAAAGGAATGTGTCAGCTAACTTGACTAAATAGGAAATGACTGAACCATGAATAGTTAAGAACAATAACAAAGAAATACCATCCTGTCCATGTTCTTCAATGAAATAACAAAAGGAATTGTAGCATAGTAACCATCTTGCTTAATAAGTATCTCGAAAGCCTGAGTGGAATGTCTCCAGTGGTCAAGACAATACCAGTTACGGTATATTTTATTTCGGGTACAGGAGAAGTTTAAATATCCAACAATTTACTCTTCCCCCCAACTTTTAGGAAATAGAATAGTTTTCTGGTTTTGGGCATATTGTGATTGGTGCTCAAAAGTCTTATGAAGCGATAACTCTTACAGTCACCCTCTCTATAGTCGTAGGAAAAAAGCAGATGAATTTTCTTGGGAGGAGGGTCATTAAGATCATGACTTCAATCCTGTCTCAACTACATGGCTTTACTATTTCACTCCAGTTAGGTTTTGTGTTGGATTTAGTTGTATTTGGAAGAAGCATAATGCAGAATTTTTGTATGACTTTTTAAGTGCAAGTTATCCTTGTGCGAGTTTCTTTAGATAAATACTGACCTAAACTAAGAAGTTTTAAATTGTTACTAAAAAGGCAGCTTATTTCCCCCACTTTTTTTTTTCCCCACATGTCCTGTAAGCATATTAATTTCTCACTTAAAATACACAGATTTAGCTCTTCAGAACTATTTTAGTGGTTGTACTGTTCACAAGCATCAATAGGCTGAAGTGTTTGATATCGCTATTTAGACTATTAAATAATTAGTTTTTATTTAACTTTTCTGTTCACTAAAAGCATTGATACATTTGGGGGGGGGGGGGGGGGGGAGTTTGAAATCTGAATTCTTATTTGCAATATGTGGACACTAATAAGAGCAGTTTTCTTAAAGTAAGAGGCAGTGCTTGCCTGTACCTCCCAGCGTAGTCTGGATCACTTAAGGAAATTTATGTTTGAAACTGTTGGTTCAGAGGGACTAATACAATCCTGTTGCAGAATGTGTACTGGTGTTGATTCTCCCATCACTCCTAATGTAAGAAATTTATAAGATGAGGGACCAACAAGATCAGCTTTTATAAACCATCCAAGTGGAAAATAATGCTTTATGCCAAGCAGACCAATGTGAAATATGAATGAACCCTCCGTGTTGTACCCAGTAGTGGTTTCTAGCCCTCTGAAGGTTATCGGATAGAATCTAAACTCAGGTGAATCTAAGTTTTTCTTTTTATTTTAGATAGATTTATCTTCTATTTAATGTGAAGGGTTGTTTGTGTTTTTTTTTTTTCTGACAACTGACATAAATAGAGAATGGTTTTATTTTTCTAGCCTTTAGTTAATTTTGTGTGTTAGTAGCAATATCTTGCTATAAGTTGTAGTCTTTGTTTTTTTTATGCTAGCAACAAAAAAGTCACTAGGGTTTGTTCTCGATGGTCAAAATTCAGTCCCCAGTTACGATATCTTTGTGATGTTCTGATAGGTTGTTATGCCTCAACAGAATCTTTGAGTCACCCTTCGTAAAAGAACCTGGACTTGAATAGAATGTGTGTAATTTAGTGTTTCAACATGTAAATAGAATATATTGGACCTAGAAGTAGTGGGCTAAAGACCCCAGTACTGCTTGTGATGACTGTTCAAAGTGGACTAACACTAATGCACTATCTGAACCTCCAGTGTACCTGCTTTCACGTGGATTAGTGCTTTGTCTTCTAGCACAGCAATAACTTTCATTTGAGTCCTATTTTGAAGGCTTCTAGCATTCAGACAGTAAACCTTTGGTCTCTAGATACAAGTGGAAAATTATTTGACCAGGGAGTGAACCCGGTGGGTGTTACATCCAGTAATCTACGAGTCATTTCGCAAAGGTTTACCAAATGCGTCTGTTTCTGCGCTGAACAAGGAGCTATCCATCAAACTTAAGTTGAAAACAACTTTAGGATGCTGAACTAGCAGAATACTTGAGTAGGGTTAGTGAGCTCAAATGTGGAAATAGCAAGCTTTGTAACCTTTCTTTCTTGTTTAGAGATTTATTTGCTGCTTGCTCTTAAAATTAAAAACTGGATTGTTTTTTCAAGCTGACTGGAGAAGCAATGAAATGAGATATTTAATACTTGAAGATAGTTTTAAGAAAATGTTTTTACACAGAAGTTTTCTTACCCCTTATCTCACTCCAGTGCAGTTCTTTTACTACTTTATGATTAAGATTTATGAGAGGTATACATACACACCAAAAATGTTTAATAAACCTGTGATGCTATAGGTGTAATAAATTAGTACAAAAATCTAGGAGATGCTTTTGGCAGTTAATTTAATACCCAATCTCTTACTGTAGCGCTCAAGAAAAAATACAGGTATAGAAATAATAGTTCTTTCATAGAACTCCGTACCTTTAATTCCAGTCTTGGTGGATTACTTGTTTGTCAGACTTCAGCTTGACAAGTCTATTTTTGTGTATTTAATCATTTCACTTAATGAAGTGTCATGAAAGTTTCTCTTTTTAAATACAGGCTGGTTTTTTTTATAGAAATATAAACAAATTTTCCTTATTCATGTGCTGGTAAACAGTCTGAAGCAGCTAAACTCTAAAGTGGTTTTCATTATATGGAAGAAGGTGGCAAGTTAAGCAGTCAAACATATATTTTTGTTGGGTTTGTTGTTTTAAGCAAACTATGTGTTTCTAAACTGACTGTTAATTGTGGAAAGGAAAACTTCACTGGGGAAAAAACTGTTTTTTTTCAGTGATTCTCAATTGGTTGAGTCTGTGCCTAGCAGTGGCATTTAAGGTACCTACCTGCTATGGTTATCATCCATACTAGGACGTAAGTTATGGCAGAAATCCATGCTGCTGACATTAAAAATGTCACCATGAACCAGTTCCTCCAAAACTGTCTTCTGCAATCTGGTATAGTCAAATAGAGTAGTGTAATAATAGGAAGGGATAACACCCACACGATTCTCTTCATATCTGCTTCAGGCATGGTGAAGACACTTGGATGATCTGTTGAGGAAAAACACTATTTTAAATTGTAGCATGGTTTGAATTCATAACATAGCCATGTTACTGGCATCTACTTGTGAGAATACTGAAAACAGGTTAAAAATACTTCAAGCTGTAGTCTTATCCAGTACCTACATCACACTGGACGAAACTCTGAAATCAGATGTTCTTTGTTACCGTGTCAAGTAGGAGAGAACTAAGGTGGGTGAACTTTTCTATAAAGGTCTACACAAAAGGTTTACCAAGAATAAGTACCAAATGCTGGGTTTTGCCTAAGTGAAGAGGAAACTGATTATCTGTGGCCACATCATAGCTATTTCTGTATTTCTGATGTAATGAATGTTTTGGGCTATGAATTTGCCATTGTCATAAGAAAACAGTATTAGTACAGCACCAGTGTGTCTTTCAGCTGATTGCATCTTACAAGCAGCATTGCAGGGAAGTTTCTAATGTGCACAGCAAAGACTGATGGAAATCTGCTGTTCTGATATGACACGAATTACTATCTTAGCATTCCTCTAGTAACTAACTTCATTTAAGTACCACCATTCTGATTTTACTTGATGTTATGTTCCAGGGAAGAATAATGCTTTACTTAAATACAATGCTGGAGTTCTTTTGTGAACAAAATCTTAATACTGTCTCAGAATCTACTCTATTAGAAATGGTGCAGACAGGCATGCAGAGTATAAAGACAACTGTAATAATACTCCTACCTTCAGAGATTTCATCAAGCCCATGCAAGCTTGTTGAAAGCTGAGAGTAGTCCAGCTCATCTTGAAAAATGCCACTATCTGTTCTTGACTGTTGTCGGATTAGAGGTCCACTCTCTTCCCTCCACCCAACCAGTGGCTGCTGCTCAGCATTCTCTTCCATAGCTTTTGTAAAACACGCACAGCAGGGACTGAACTTTTTCATGAGGTATTGGTTGATTTTAATGTCAAAACACAGTATGAGAATATAACACCCGTATATCAATAATAAGGATGCACTTTCATACCTAGAATGAAAAACAGGTTTTACATAACATGTAGTATAAAAACCTGACAACTGTTTGACTCATTAAAATGGCTAGTGTAAGGAGAGAGAAAATTTGTGAGTAGCAAAAGGAAAACACCCAAAACATCTGTTTGCAGTCGTATGGTTGATCTCATGAGTATCCTCCTGCCTTTCAGCAGTTGGATTGATTCCACTCCCCTGCAGAATCTTGTCTGTGTATTGTATAGCTGCCTGTCTTCCAGGGCATCTTACTGAGCCAGCCTCTTACTGATGTTTGTGAAACTGAGTCCTCATGCGATGGTTAAAGAGGGGATAGTATGTGCTATTTTGAGTTGAAAACGGCAGACTTTGTGTGGGACATGACTGAATTGTTGAGGCAACAGGAGTTTCAATGTTCCTGGAAGAGTTAAAACCTCAGAAGCTCATGATCTGCTTCTAGTAGATAAAGGCTCAAAAGGAGTATGAAGACTAATTGCTATGCCAGAACAGTGGTGATAGAAATTGTGAAGTCTCTACAGACAAACCTATGCAGATGAAACTTTATAAATATGCAGGGTTTGAATGTTTAGGTAATAATCTTTATAAGCATTGTGACTTTTTTTGGTTGTGTTTTGGTTTTGTTTTTGATTAGCCAACGGGATGTTCGTTTCTGTTAGTGAATGGTAGTTCAGGCTACCTGGTTTGGGGCTTGGGGTTTTTGGTTTGTTTTTCAAGCCACTGTCTCACTAATCTCCAGTCAACATGAATTCAACACTACTTGTGCTCTTACCAGTAAATTCTGTTGTCAGATATCATCGCAAGGACTGCTGCCACACTAATTGTATATGCCAGGCAGTCTCTAAACAGCGGCCAACAGGATAGCTTTGACACCTGCAGAACACAGATTCATTTCCTTTTCTTGGACTTGTCTGTAATACTTTCACTAAGTGCTGTAAATGCTGCATCAATATGTTGTTTCTATATAATGTAAAAATTTAAGATTCTTAGGAATGACTTGAGTATGATATTTAACAAGTTAATGTTTTTAAAAACTTTCATAGCAAGTTACCTTAAAACTGATTACATGCTGGTTTTGCTACTAAATAATAAACTTGGCAGTTGTCATAGTAAGTCTCTCTTGGCTTTTGTTGGCAAATCAGAAAGGATAACTGTATGGCTCTTAGGAGCAGAACTATCAAAATTGATACCTACCATGCTGGAAAACAGCCCACAAGCTGCAGAAATACCAAGAAGATTATAGTTTGCTGATCCAAGGATGGTGCTGATACCAATATCTCCCTTGGTCACGAAGACTCCTGTAAGGGAAATGACTCTCTGGTATGTTTAAGTTTGGCATACAAGGAAAAGAGTTCTAGATTCTGAGGAGTCAAGCCCTATGTTGCTTACCTAGAAAAGCAGTGACAAGCTCTGGAGCAGAGCTTCCAGCAGCCATAAAAGTTGCTCCAGCAACATCTTGAGAAAGGCCAAGGCCTGAGGATAGAGCAAAAGAATTGCTTGAAAAAATAAATACTTCAGCAGTCTGTTCCCTTTGTTTGCATTAGTATATAATGTTAGAAGCTGCTACAGTTTAATAGAATGAACTTTGCTTACTTTCATACAGTTAATGCATTTGTTTGAAATTGGTAAAATAATACATTGAAAATGTAGCCTCATTTACTGGGCTAATTTATTTCTAACTTTATTACAGGAATTAGTTTAAATACCGGAAATGAAGTACTGATAATACAAGAGATTGGGCAATGATCTGAAAATGTAAAATAGGCATATGTATGCGGGTTTTTACTGCTGGGTAATTGTGGGGAAGTTCCTTGGACTCGAGTGTGATATTGCTACATGCTCCATGTCAAGTCTGTCTGTCTTCCAGGAAAATCCATGCTACTGTGTCTTCACATACCAGAAATACTAGTTAAATTCAAACCAGTGCTGCGATCTTAAAATCAGATTTTCACTTCGTATGGACAATGTAAGAGCCTGTGTCTTGCTTGAATGAATGAGATTTTTGTTCTGGTAAGTGGACTGTTTCTGAAATGTAACTCACTCTGGATCAAGCTCTGCACACTGAGAACAGGGACGTGTGGCTAACTATGGAAAAAGTCTGACAAATGCTTATTTATCATCAATAAAAAAATACCAGCTCTGCAGCAATGTTTAAGCTTACATTTTCTGTAAGTGTTCTGGTCTGGAGAGTGTTTTCCTTAGGGAACTGGTTTTTAATTCTTGGCAGTGAAAACCTGAACTCTCAGCCAAGACCATCTCTTTAATTCAGTGGTGTGCTGAAGCCAGGGGAATTATTATGGGTTGATTAGATTTCATAGAAGCATTTTAACTATGGTACTCCTTCCCCTCCTGTGTCATACCTTTAATGGGTAAATGGTAGCTCAGCCTAAAACTTGTCCAGTACTTTGAGGGAATTACAGGAACTCGAGGAAGGCAATTCCCGTGTTTTAACAGAGGAGAGGTTTTTTCTTGGTTTTTTCTTGGTTTGGTTCCCACCACCCTTCTACTAATAAGCTGGATGTACAACTGCTCAACCCAGAGTTTTATTGCCAGGTTAGCTGATACTGAGCAACATTTCAGATTGTCCTCCATGCCACAAGGAAAGCAAATTGTAAATGAATGCTTCTGCAAAGTGTAGTCAGAGTATGGTTTGACAATATAATAATGATACATTGCATCAGATTAAATGCTGTATTAAGTCTATGCACAGAGACCGGAATGTCTTTAGTTTTGTTTCCAAACTCGTAACTATGAAGCTTTTCTTAAAGAGGATGTTCTGCGCTAGGCCGGTTAGTTTTACAGGACAAGGATGTTCACTTACATTCACTGAGGATCTCTAGCGAAGGTAGGAAGTACTCATCGCACACGATGGACACGGCCAAAAACATGTAAAGTATAATTAGGAAGTAGATAACGATTCCTCCATCCTTTCGCTCCTGCGGTGTAAAAAATCCTTCAGGAAACTCTGACGAAGAGGGGACACAACCCGTCCCGTTCCCTGGAAACGGAGTACAAAGGTGTTACCCGTGCTCGCACCTTGCCCTTCCCTGCGGCAGTTGTGCGGCTCGGAGCTGTGAGGAGCTCTCTATTCCGTGCAGGTCAAGGCCCGCCGCAGCACACCTGGGGCTGAGGGCGTCCGCTGCGGCTCTGCCTGCGCCGGACCCCCGACCCCTCCCGCCCCTACCTGCGTCCGCGGCGGGGCGCTGGGCCCGCGCTGCCCGGGGGCGCTGCCCACCCCACACCAGCACCAGCAGCAGCAGCGGCAGCGCTGTCCGCGCGCCCGCCCGCATCTCGCCGCGCCAGGACCGCTCTGAGAGCGGGGCCGCTGGGGCCGGGCCGGTCACGTGGGGGCCGCGCCTCTCGTGCTCCCCCCTCACCTCACACAGCCTCATCCGCCCCGTGGGCTCCGGCTGCTCCCCTCAGCAGGGTCAGCCCCGCTCCGCGCCCTCAGCGGGGCCTGAGGGCTCAGCCGTGCTCCCCGCTCCGCTCCACCGGCACGGCAGAGGGGGGTCTTCGCCTCCGGCTGCGGTTCTGCGGGTGGGATGTGCCGGGCGCCGCCACCCGCCGCCTGTGCTCGTGAGGGA
Source organism: Pezoporus flaviventris (assembly GCF_033815535.1). Taxonomy (NCBI): domain Eukaryota; kingdom Metazoa; phylum Chordata; class Aves; order Psittaciformes; family Psittacidae; genus Pezoporus; species Pezoporus flaviventris. Next base: position 11,712,439 of record NW_026892554.1, read on the forward strand.
ACGCACCAGAGAGCTTTGGTTCCCGCCGCGGGCCGCGGGACCCGGCGGGCGTCCGGAGCGGTGAAAGGTGAATTTCGGGTTTTACCGCCCTGCGCCTTTTTTGTGCTGTGACAGTTTGTGTCCGTTCCTACCGGAGCACCTCGGTCCCGATGCTGGGCCGTGTGGATACCTAGAGGGAGATGTGCGTGCCCTTGAGGTGCAGGATTCAGCATGGGCAAAGCTGGGAACTTCCACACAATCCCTCCCTTCAGCCCCTGCTCACTGCACTTCTTTGTCTGGTGACCTTTCCATGGTGAAGTCATGTGTATAACTGGGGATTAAACAGAAAAATACAGTCTTTTAGCAAGACTGGCCCCTCCCCGGCCCCTGGTTTGCTTCTCAGACGGAGTTGTGTTCCCATCGGATCACTCACTGACACGTCTCCATAAACATTTTCAACTCCATTATGTCAAATGACATTTGGCAATGCCCATGTTAGTACTAACCGTTTGTGAGGCGCAGGGATGATGAGAAGGAAGTGCAAATTGGAAAACACTGTTTTGCTTCAGTTCATCTAATCCCTCTGAACTCTTTGGGTTCCTTGCATCTGTGGTTCTTGGCTTAGTATGTGATCAGCCTCTCTCTAGGATACAGGAGATAAGATAAGGTGACAAAGTGGATTCTTTTCTTCTGTATTAAGTCAGACAAAATCATATGGCCGTCATTAGAGTATGGAAAGAAAATAATAACTTCTGGAACAACAAATCCTCTCACAATTGCTGTTACCTATTTCTGACCCCTCTGTGGCCCTGAATGACTTCTAACAGAGCGAAAATTATTGTCATGATGAAGAATTTTAGGGGTGACAACTGATGTTCAGACATGAGTTCTCCATCCTCCCTGAAGAACAGACTGCTGCAGAGTTATGGCAGCTGCTGCTTCGTCTCCTGCTTTGCAGGAGGAAATAAATCATTTTGGTCTTGAAAGATTTAAGGATTTTCTTCAGAATCCCACTCTTCAGCAGAGTAAAACACTATGAATCTTCCTGTGTAAATTAATGATGGCTCTCCCCTTACACAGCTCAACAGAAAGGGTTTTGTTATCAAGGTAAGCAATTTCCTTGCCACTGCCTCTCTTCCTTAAAGCTTATCATTTGCCTGCCCTTAAAACCTCAGCACAGTGTTCTAATATCAGCTGCTTCATTTCAATTTAGATAATTTTTGATGGCATGCTCTTTTTTTTTATTGCTTTAAATTACTTGCGATCCTGCCATTCTAATGGGAATGGGTTCTCTGGGACAGCAACATTCTTGCTGTGTAGTTAGGAAAGCTCAGTCATGTGCTTTCAGGATTTGAAGGTTTCACTATGCTCTGCTCTTGCTCTGTGTTCAAGCTCTAATTCCTTTCTATAGGCACCCCCTCTCCACACATAGCTGAAGCAAAGCCAGAGCTTTGATCTTGCTGAAGAACGAAGCCCACTTAGTTTGCTGAGAAGTTGTGAGTGAGGTTGCTGTGCTCATGCCCTCCTTGGCAAGCATACCCCTGGAGAGGGCCACAAGCAGAAAAACCCATAGTCCCCCAGCACGAGGAACCACGCGCTACCTATCTGCATGCTTGACCCAGCGCAGAAGTATCGAAAGCCTCTGCGTGGCTGGCTGCCTGGCCTGGGCTGTTTCAGCCTGGGAGAGCATTCTGCAAAGCTGAGGTGGGTCAAGTAATAGCACAGATCCAGTGCATGCTGCTGCATGTTTTTGGCTGCTGTCAAGATAAACCCCTACTCTCCTTAGCAGTAAAAGTAATGGATGGATAAATTTTTTGCAGCTTCTGAAGGAGAAGGGCAGCTGTTCGCTACTCAGGTTACTAATACTAACACTCATCCACAGGGATGTGCTAGAAGGTTCCTATGGGTGCCCAAGCACAAACTGCTTAAAAAGGGTGAGGTAGCAGCTGCAGCTCCTTTCCTAGTGACCATATTCTGGTGTGAATTGGCTATATCTGAATGCCCCATTCTACCGAGGACAGAAAGTTGTTTTACTGCCCCTTAAAGCAAAAGGAGTTGGTTGGGCTGCCCAGAGGTCTGGCTCCAGCTGTGTGCTGTTTAGGGGGCAGGTGGGAGAAAATGTTCATTGTGAGCAGCTGTGTGTCTGCACACAGCAGGTACTCATTTCTTTGTGAGTGGTTTGGCACTTCAGCACTTCTGTACAAGTCAAAGACGGAGTTATTCTAGATGCAGTGAATTTGCTTATTGTTGTTTGAGGTATTTCTCTCCCACTTTCTTCGTAATTTTAGCAGACAGGACATGGATAGTGAGGAAAAAAGCAGGTGAGTTCATCAGAACTTAAGGGGAGTGTGAGTCTTTGTCAGTAGGATCTGGTCCTCAGGTAGAAAAGATGTGGGGTTGGCATGATGATTCCATGACTAGCTTTAAACAGCAACAGTGTCTTTTTTTTCTGTGTGGGTTGGGCTTCTCATGAAGTAGAGATTCTGGTAAGGGATTTGTAGCTATCTTAGGTGTAGGTGATCATAGGTACCTGGAGAGTAATGCCGAGTTTCTCTGGCTTCCTTAGTTATAAATGCACTTGCATTTTTTCTTCTAACTCAAGCTGCTACCTACTGTTTCAGTCACAGTTCAGTGACTGTGTCATCCTTTCCTTGTGGTTTTGGCTTTTTGTATTTGTTTGTTCTGGTAATGGCTTGGAGAAAATTAGCCCATGCTGGGTTTGATGAGTATGCTCAGGGAGCCCCAGGGCTGATAGGAGCACATCTAGGTGGTCTGTGCATGTATATATCCCTGTATAGATCCCAATCACAAGGCCTAATGTGCTGGGAAAACATGTAAGTGTAGATATATTTCAAAAAAACAAGCCCAAACATTCCTGTGATGATCTGGTGTTATCCCTGTTTACCAGAAAAGAAGCTGAGGATGAAAAGGGAATGGACCTACTGCTGCGATGGGAGGTTGTGCTAGTGCTGTTCAGGTCAGTGTTTCCATACTTCCTTTGTTCTGTTCATAATGCTCGTGTGGCTTCTTTGGAGGCTGCAGTAACTATCTGTGTAAAATGGTGGTCTCTAAAAGAACTGATAGAATAAATTCCTCTCACCATGAGGTGCTCAGATATCACCCTAAGGTGATGAGATAGATACTTTACTGTTGCAAAGTTAAAATGAGTCTCTCCAGTGTAACTCTATTATTCTTCGTTTAAAAGATAAATATACTGTCATTGTCAGACCAGATATTCCCCTTTGTCAGCATTTCATGGCTCACTTCCTGGATCTAGATAGATTGATGATAGCTGTTTAATATTCTTTCCTCCATAACCAGCGATTTGAGAGTTGCCAACTCTCATGATGGCAGCTCTTTTTCTTCAAGCATCAGCTTGATGTACATTAGCCACACAAGATTCCTAGCTTGCTTTCTCTTTCTTTCAAATAAATAGTTTTAGAGAAAGCTTGAAAATAGGAATCTGAATGTCTAATGCTGGAGGCAAATAAACACAGGACAATATTATTTTCAAGCTAATCTCGTGACTTGAAGGGATGATACGTTAATTCCTAGCTTTAGAACAATGTTAAATGGAAGGATTTGGTTTCTGACCCTTAACTCCCTGAAGTACACAAGAGCCAAATGCTCTTGGTGTGAATACCTCTGAAGATCGTAAGATTCAACTCAACTGCAATCGCTGGTGACAACCAGGAAAGCTGCTGAGCTGTGAAGGAATGGTGCGTGGTAGCTTGTGTGAGTCAAATTTATTCTAGGACTCTTGGCCCTCAAGTCCTGACCTTGCACATGCAATAATACGGTTTTATTGACTCTAAGGTGTGAAGTTGTGAATAGCGTTTGTTTTAGATAGTCCATAAATAGACTTCAGTGTTAATGCATCTTTGAGCTAAATGCAGGAAGCTTCTAGCTTTTTGGTTGTGCTGTCTGGCTGCCTCCATCTGTATTTCAGTCACTAAGAGTGAGCAACAAGGTTATTTTTGGCAGACAGACCATGGAAGCCTTCAGGTTGCATAGTTAAGGGAGGCAGGTGAGGGTGGGGAGTTGTGAGGCTGCTCTCTTCTGTGGGGATTGCAGCTGTGGAATAATTATAATGTAAACTGTGGAGTAAAGTCACTCTCTGTGATAGTGTGGGTTGTAGCCTGACAAAGGCATTAGTTTGACTTAGGGCTACTCACAGAGACAAAAAAAGTAGAAACTATTTGGCAGGATTTTTTGCCTGCTTGTTCTCAAGTGAATGCCCTCTGAAAGGACAGTGTACTGTTGTTGGAGAAGATCCAATCTGTTAATTCTGGGGCCTGGGGATTTCTATTTTCCCAGTAATTCAAGTGTACAGAATTGTGCTTCCATTGTCGGGCCGAAAGCCTCTCTCACTCCATCTGCTGTCTCTTTGGTGAAGCTCTACAGTAGTTCTCATGGTCTTAGCTTGCTCACTGGGTGGTTTGGTCATCTGTTCAGGACAGCAAAGGAGTCTCTCAAACTGAAAATGAAACATGTCCCAGATTAAATGCTTTTAGGATTTAAGCAAGTAAGAACTTGTCCAGTAGTATGTGAATGCTCCTCCATGTTAACTTCTTTCCTGTGGTTAAAAGTCCTCATTAAGACAATTGGAATGTATTGTAACTGTCAGTGTTTGTGGTATCATGAAACTGGAAGGCTAGATATGGGTATATATCTTGCAAATATATGAATGTACCTATAGATACCAGGAGAGCAGGGCTGTTGCTAGCCAGTAATAATGCTGTAGAGAAACTCCTTTGTATGTTTCTTGTTTGGTGTCTCAATATACCCACTGCCTTTAGAACATCTTGAGGCTGTGAAGCTCAGAAGGCTGCACATATTATAAAAAGGAGAGAAAATTGTGGATGCTCTGGCAAACAGAGCCAATGTGCTTCGAGCATGTAAGTCAAGTGTTTGCATGGAGGATGGCCAAAGAATGGAGCAAAATGCTCTGTTTTTGAGGGAAGTCCAATGAATAATACTACCATTTCACCATGACCACTTGAGGTTGCTCTGTTCCATCCCTTCAGCCATTTATGTTACAAACCAAATACATGTACACCTCTTCTATTTCTAATACACTGTTATGTAGGTGGTGCAGGTAAATACATCACAAAACATATGTGAGAGTAGAAGCTGGCAATGAGTCATATATTTCTTTGATAAAAGCTTGTGTGTTGCCCTCATCCCCTCGTCTGTCCTCCCCCCCCCCGGTTATGCAGGGTTTGTTTCTGTGGACGAAGTTGGACCAAAGAGTAGAAAACTGCTTCCTTTCCTGCAGGTTCTAAACTTGTCTTTCCCTGCACCAAGGAGTTCTGGTCCCTCTCAGTGACTTTTGCTTCCACTTGTGTTCTTTCTTCTTCCTGTTGACACAGAGAGTTCACAAACACTTGCACTTGTACTTAAGCTGGTGTGTACACTTGTTATTCCCATTCTTTCAAGTGTGGGTTCCTATTGCTTTCTTTACTTCAGTGCTCACCCTGGCTGTCTTGAGGCCTGGCTTCATCTGCTGCCTGCCATCCTTTCAGTGTACCTCTCCTGAACCGATTGGGAGATCAAGATGTGTATTGCAGCTCTGTGTCACAGCCTCTGTGGTTTCAGAGAGGCTGCTGGGTTTGTTAAAGTTTTACTGTTGTTTTTCATCACATTGCTAATGAAACAGCCTGGCTGCACTGGTAACTTTCAGCTGACCTTGAATTTGCAAGTACTTAGGAATTTACATTCTACATAAAGAAAATGCAAATTATTATTCTTATTATTATGGTATTATTATTCTTATGGCTATTGCCTGCAAGTTTTGTAACCTCAGTGATATCTCGGGAGATAAAACAAACTCTATGTAACAATACATAAGTATCTATATAAACAACATCAAATCATGCTTTCTCCAATGCAATTGCTTCTTTTCATGTATTCCTATAACTGAACAAGCATTAGAAAAATAATTACTATTGACATACTAGAGAAGAGAGACATTTAATTCTGTATTATAGGCTACAAGGTTGTTTCACCAGATAACATCAGCATGTACTAATGTTATTTACAATATAGTAGGTGTTGTTGATCTGAGGATGTTCCTCTGTTTCAAAAATTAATTGCTAAAAGACAGTGTGTTGCAAAATACTACTTGAGTATGTTGGGTTATGTTACTGTGCATCAGTCTGGAGGCAACTCCTTGCATTTTAAAGTATCTCCAGGTTTTGGCGCAGCATCCATGATGCTAACCTTTTGTCACTTTGTGCATGTTGTGATATGCTCCTGGAAAGTCTCTTCTTCTCCCTCAACCCTGTCTCTCCTCCTCCCCTCAACCCTGTGCAGCCTTAGCGGTGAGGCCAGCCAGGAGGAAAACAGCTCAGTTGCTTTTTTGTCTGTGCTTTTGCTGAGGAGGAAAAAAGGGGGAGAGTGGAAAACAGTTTTCTCAGGAGCTGGAGCAGGGGTCTTTGTGGCAGCCTGGCTAGACAGTGAAGCATAAGCCTGTTGTGTCTTGTGCAGTGAAGAGTTGGGGCAACAAATAGAAGAGCAGAAGCTGCTGGTAAACGTAGCTGGGCATCTGCATGCCAGAAAGATGGTCTGAGTACCTAGCTCTGTAAACATGGAGTTTGTGAAAACTGGCTGAAATTCAGCTGGAACTTTTTGATAAATTGGTTCTCCCAGTTTATACTTGGTGTAGAGTTCATGTAAACTGTATCCAGGCTAATATACCAGTTACACATGTGTGCGAACACCTGCCTTTCCTCGGAAACACTGTATGCTTTACATGAAGGCAAAGGAACAAAATCAGTTCTGTGCTTCTGCTGAGGAGATGACAGAACTATTACTGCTCAAACTGAGCAGTGCAGGCAACTGCAGCATTAAATTCTTGCAAACTCTGAGAATGTGTCTCATCAGAGAGCTTTGGTGCAATCCCCCACTGCTTCCTCATGAGGTATCTCATCACCAGAATGCAGTTTGTGTCTGGCCAGAGGACTTGGCTTCTCTCAAGCTCACATAAACTGTTGTCGAGTTACTACTCGTTATTCCTTCACAATGCTAGCTTTAAAAAGCTCCACTGTGAAATGGAGAATATTTAGAACCTCACACATTTAATAGTAATTCTGTCATTGCTGTATATGCTGGAACATAACATTTTTAATATGCTAAGGCAACATCTAAGTTTTTATCAGACCTTAAAAAAATGAACATATTGATGTCTTAATTGCTAGCACAGACCAAATGGATAATACTGTATCTTTCACAAGAAGCAGGTTGTGCTGACAGGGGAGCTGATGTGATAGAGCTGAAACTTTTTCCCCTCAGGGTAGAACAATTATTATATCCTTATGTCACTAAAACTAGTTTCTCATATTCTCGCCTATCATGAACTCTATGAATTAGGGTCTTCTCATCCATTTTAAAAGCTTCTAGCTTATGCATCTGTTCCCTGGCCACTAGAAGCATTATTTCATTGTGGTCATTTATCACTAATGAGCATAATCATCAGCCATGGAGATGGCATGCGTAGTATGTGCAATTTTACATGGCTTCTTCCATGGACCGTTCTCCTTGTAAGCGGGGGATGGAAATGGCAGCCAGGTCTCCAGCTGCTGTCCTGTTCTTGCTTTCCAAAAAAGCTGTTTCAGTCCTGACTGATTTACTGATAAACATTTTTTTACAAGCACTTCCTGGCTTACCTTTTCCTGGATCACTTTTAGATGTTCCCATCCATTGCCAAACATTTTTCAGCCAGAGCTTGACTGAATGAATAGCTGATTCAGCATAACAGGCTGGAAGCCACCAGCAGGGAATGAAAAATGGTGGGGAAATAAGGAAGCAGGTCAGATAGAAATGGAATAGGCACTCTGTAGGTAACAACTTGTGAAGCCAGTGAATCTGCTTTCATACGTTTTTGCTCTAATGTGTTATGTACACTGCTGAACCTCTGTACTCTCAACTTGAATGAGAATAACTGTTTCAGAGGGCGTTATAGACGTAAAGCAAGTATTTTCCTTTCTCATGTCTGTTGCTGCTGAATTTCATCTGCCACACTGAAGAATTTGTAGTTAAATGGATAGGATTTTTTTCACCCTAATTTCCCATCTGTTTGAGCAGAAGCAGTGGCAACAGCTTCAGCTTTGTGAACCACCTCCACACACTTTCCCCAACTATATAATTTCCATTACCTGGAAATACATTTTTGTTAGTGTTTGAAGAGCTTGGGCTGGGCTAAGTCTGTGTGGAGCTTCTAACTGTGTTTTTCTGGTGTTTATGCCCACTGAAGCCAAGGCAAGGCTTCAAGGTGGGCGTAAACCATTCAAGGAATGGCTTTACGTGAGTTCTTGTGTTTCCTGTGAAAACTTTGAGATGTCAAATACAATCCTCTGGTTAACATGGAGGAGGAAGCAGTGTCTCCTAGAGAAGATTGTACATCTCTGCTTCCTTGGAATTTAGGGACACTGACTTGAATTCTGCTAATGGATGAAGTGTACAAGAGTATTTAGCAATATCCAGCTGTCTCAGGACTTGTCATTTTCATGTAGATTTTCCCTCTTGAAGTGACCATTGGATGTGCTCACTCTGATTCTTGTGCTCAGTTTATTAAATTCCTAGTTTTGAAGACCTCTCTAATTTGAGGTGAGGGATGCTATCCTTACAGTACGAACTGTGTATTCCCTGGTTCCTTTCTGGGATCTGTTTAATGCTGTCTCCTCTTGAAGAACTTCCTTGAACTTTTGTCCTAGTTAAATCTCCTGCTTGCCTGATGAGGTGATGCTGTTGGTAAGATACCTTGCACAGTCTCTGACCTTCAAGGCAGAGCAAACTATTGGTCACCCAAGACTCAAGGCTTTCAAAAGCTCTGCTTGGAAATGCTTTTTTCATGCGCTTTCTGATTTCACTATTTCTTTCAACTTTACAGATGCAATAAAGAAAACTATGCAAATTTAAACAGGCTTTAAAAATGTTCAGTTTAATTGTCCTTGAGATATTAAATACTGGATCTGCTTAATGGGGTATCTGCTGACCAAGAATTTGAATGCTATAGAATCCAGTCCTTTTCCATAACTATGGGTGCTTGACATTTGGGTGCTCGAGGGTATCCTACCTGTTTTCCATCTGCTGCTCTGGAATTGGGCCTACTATGTCTGCTAGCTTCATGTGAGTGTCTTGAGTACTTGAATGTCCTATTGCTAATCAAGATAACTGATGTTTAAGCATCTGAGTTGAACACTTATCATTATTTGAGGTGGTTTTGTAGGTTTGTTTGTTTTTTAAGTTCATATGCTTTTACTCTCCTCCATGATCTGATGAGCAAAACAGCACTACTGATAGAACCTTGTCTGCAGCAAAAAAAATGGTTCTTGTGAACTGCTATCATCTGTTGGGACCATAAGCCCATTTCTGTGCAAATGAGCTTATTGCTGTGAAGTTGTGCCAGTTCTGACCAAACCACAGAGGGGTTGTTATTATTAAATGTTATAAAAAGTTTCAGTGAATTCATGCATCCCTCTTCATCATGCTTCAGCTTCCCAGGTTCTTAATGTTAAAAACTAGCCCCAGGTTGGATCTAGTAGCTCTAAACTAGTTTGGCAGTTCTACTGGAGCAGATGCAGAGCACTGAGGCTTAGGGAGCAGAAGAGTACTGCGGCAAACTTGCACAACCAAGAATGTTCTTGCTTTTGACTTCCAGCACAGTTCAGAACACTTTTTCCCCCTTCCTTTGTTAAAGTTCTGCATTTGGGAATGTTACACATTTTTCTGACTGAAATAGAAAATAGAAATATGCTTGTGCCTGCACCCAAATCTGGGGCCAAGCAGACTGTGACTCTTGGCTGATTGAAATATAAATCCTGGTGTCTGGAAAATCCAGATCTAAATACAGCCCTAAAGACCTATCAGTGCAGGATTCATAGAAACACAGTGCTGTGGGGGAGGAAGAAAAAATATCATTGTTTTTTCCATAGCTGCTAAAAAATGATGGAAAACACTGTAGAAAAAGTTCTAAAAAGCCTCAGACAGTGCTCTTACTAAGGTATTTCCTGAATCTATAGTGAAACAAAATAGTTTAAAGCTTAGTCTGACAGCCTTCTTGTGAGGGCAGGACAGTGAAGACAGCAAAGTAATTCCATATGCTTAGTATTTGTAATGAAAAAGCAGGGGTACAAAAAAAAGATGCGATGACCACTCACTGGGTATCTTGCATACATTTGATTTGGATTTTAAGAAGGGCACTGTTGCCTCTCACCGGTTTTGTTACATATCAAGACAAAAGTGTGTTTCTATTTGCATAGCCTATTGTGGCACGCAGCACCGTCTATTCACATGCTTACCTCCTGTTAGTGCTAGTGTTATATACTATAAATGCATCTCATGCATTTCAGTTATGTGGTTATGTAGTGCTTTGCTTGGGCAGTATATTTAGCAAATTGTGTAGTCAAATGATTATGTTAGACTGAATGGTTGACGTCTAGTACACAAATAATTATGACACTAAACTTACTCTGTATGAGCTGGAGCCATAGCTGATTTCAGTGACAGATGGAAAACTCCACTGAACCTTTTATTGGCCATATGCCATTTCTGAGTGTTGGCCAACAACAAGATTTGTTGCTAATATATAATGATTTAAACAGTAAAAAGAGCAGCTGCACTTTGATTTTTGGTGCCTTTACTACAGGTTTTCCTGGAGCTTTTGAATATCCTGCCGCTTTCTAATGCAAAGCTGTCACTTCTCGTCTGTGAGAAGAGACTGTATCTTCCCAGCACTATCTGCGGTAGAATTTTATATTTTGATACTTACAACTAAAGCTCTCCTCTGCCTTTTATTGCATTATTAAGTTGACAGCATAAAAATCTCCCTGCAACATGGTGCTGGCAATGGATTGTAAGAAGCTGACTGTTGTGTAGTACAGCAATGGAGCTTTTTTTAGGCTGTCAGTAAGTCTTATGTTTTATGACCAGCCTGAGGACTGGGAGACCAGAGTTCCTCCAGCTGTTCAGAGAAAGCAGCTTTCAAAGCATAGTTCGTTGAGGGGAACCGCATATGTTGTTCGTCATATTACCAAGACAGTGTTTGCAAATGTATGTGAATATAAACTGCAATCATTATCCATGCAAAACATGTCATAATGTTTCCATACTGCTGGCGGAGCAGAAAACTTGCTGCCATGCAATGCTTTGACCTTCATTCCCCCTAAAGAGGTTTTCACTGTGCTGTCCTTTGTCAGTCTGCTTACTCTGATATTCATCCAAAGAAAACCAAGAATGAAATCTGGAAAGCAGAACCATTCTGGCCCTGGGCCCAGGAGCAAAGAGAATGGTAGGGGAGGTACATGACAAGGAAGCACATTTCAATAGAACCTCACACACACACACACTCATATATATGTATAATTTTAATTTTATTATTTTTTCATATTTCATTTTATTAAATTTGTATTATGCAAGCATGAAACTGGCTAAACTTTTGTCTGTCCTGGTCAGCATCAGTCTGCACTGCAATGAGATGCACTTGAGAGGTTTCTAGGCTAGACTACTCCTGTTGGTCAGATAATAGTCTTCATGTTGCTCCTGAGCCAAGGGAGGCATGAAGTTGTCATTGCATAGTACTTTCCATTGCAGAAGGCAAGCAGGTAGAGAAGAGAGCAGTTGACACCTGTATGCTTCTTGCACCTTCTTGGAAATGGGTGAGAAATGAGATCAGTGTTGCTCTCCCCTTCCTCTGACAGCTTGTGTGAAGAGAGTTGCAAGGACCCAGCTGGGTGCCTACAACCACAGTTTAGTTTCTGACCAGCTCCTGGGATATGCTGTGGGTTGGACTGGTGTGCACAGCCCAGCCTTGGTGCATGTGAGGGCAGTTATTTCATGTTAGCTGACTGTAGCTGAGCTCTGCTCTGCATGGCTGGACTGCCTCGGGTTCTCAAGCCTGGTTGCTAATGTGCTGTTATGATGCTGTCTGTAGTGCATTATAGCAAAGACTACCTTTCTCATCTGTCTAGGTGCTCTGCCAACTGTTGCTAGAGCAGTCTTTCCCAGTAATGTAAATGAAGTGATTTATCCAGCAAAGCCTAAAACATTGATTTATTTCTTCACCCAATAGTAAAAAGTAACCAAAGGAAAAAAATGCCTCTACATTTACTGCATCTTTTACCTTTGTGGTGTTTGCATGCCAGCTGACTCCAGCTCTTGCAGGTCACATTTGTTGCTGACCGCTGCATGCTCTGAAAGTGTCAGTGTGTCGGCTCTGCTCATCCCTTCCTTTAACAGATCAATGTTATGTTATTTGTTTATTTACCTTGTGTCTCTTCCTTCAGCTTTGGAAAAGCAGCCATGTAACTGTTGGCTTCAGGCAGGTTGTTTCTTCACAGCTAATAGCCTGTCTCTTGTAGTTTGAATGTTTGTTGGGATGCTTCTTATCTAGGTCATAGTTTTTCTTTCCTGTCAGTTTCCTTCTACAATCCTCTTTGATCTTACCTACAGCAAGCTATCTGTCTCAAACAGTCAAGCAGAGCTATGCAAAATATTTGTAAAGTGATACAGATATTTGCCACTTTGTCAGGTCTTGTAGTGTTGGACCCACGTGAAACCCACATCAGTCACAGGGATAGAAAACTGTAACTTTTATTTGTATTGGAATCGAGACGTAAAAGATAGATGTAATTCTGAGAGAGGTTTATGGCTGGCTGTGTTATCAATCTGAAATGGTAGCTACTGCGGAATAATTTTCCCAGTGATGTGGATGCCCTTTGTGTATCATCTGTGAGCTGCATGTGCTTTCAGAGTGCCCTGTGCCTGTTTTTATCTTGCATAGCTGGTGCATGACACCTTGTGCATCTGTGCAACACAGGCCAACCACCCCCTTCCATTTTTTCACTGTGTTTTTAGATGTTTTTGATGCCACCTGGTGTCTTGTGATAAATCAAGCTGAGTCTGGTTCAGATGTGGAACGGCTGCCCTGTTCTTTGATGGTTTTGTTGATTTTTTTGGGGGGGGGGGGGGGGGGGGGAGGGGCTTTCTTTTTTTGATGACTTGTTTCCCAGGGTTGAGAAAATCTCTTATTGAGGTGTTTGTGGTTAGGTGCAAACTGTTAATCCTAGAGCACTCGTGCTTTCCTTATGTTTTACAGTTTCCTAGTGCCTATTAATGTCACTGACTGCATGATCTGCCCTCTTTGTAATATTTGCTGGCATCACTGTTTGCTGGTCTAAAAACTAGTTAAGTGAGGTAGTACCCTTTGCTACAAGGAAATACACACCAGCTTGCAGTGTGAGAGTTTAAAGGTTACAGTTTTTTTTTTACAGATAGTTAATGCCCACATAGATTATCCAAAAGTAAGGGAAACAAATGTTACTTTAAGAGTTGTTGGGAAGATTAGTGAAGGTTGTTCCTCCCAAGTCATTGTCATGTACTTCCCATTGATGTTTATAGGCACTTGTGTGTGTAGTCAAACAGGAAAGAATCAGATAGCAGAAAATGAATATGAAGCAATAAAGCTCTACAGTTTCAATTTTTCTCAATAAATTCATTTTTGCTTCATATAAAACATCGAAATGATGTTTTTGTCTGACAGCTGTACTGTGGAAAGTGTTTAGCCCTGGTTAGCAACATCTCCTGGTGATTTTGCATAGCAAGACCAGTGATTTACAAGTTCAAGATAAGGGTCCTTGGCACCATCATTGCAGTGAATGAAGCAATTAAAAATGTGATGGTTCTTGAGATGACATGTACAGAAATGGAAGCACTTTGCTAGAAATCAGGACTTGCTGGTGTCAGCTGGTGATTAGTATTTGTTGTGTTAAAGGCCCAAGGTTATTGCAATTTTGTCTTTTTGAACAGAGCAAGCTCAAAGTGTGATGGGCACATCTCATGTTTGACTGAGTTCTGTGGCTGAAATTTCTGTTCAGCTGGTACGTGGGCACAATGAGTGCGTCTCATCTTCAGCTAGATCTTGTTGAGCGGTCATGCTAACCACGTGTTTAACATACAGTATTGGGAGTAGAGACTTATGACAGGTAAAGCAACAGTGTATGGTGAATGTGTCTTATAATTAGCGTACTTTGACTTTCATAAGATGGGAAGAGTTTTTTGTATTAAAGATTTGTGATGACTTGGAGCGGGTGAGAAATAATTCATACTCTTCTACATCCACTGTGATTTCTAGGGTTTGTGCTATTAACAGTCTTCACTTGGCAGATGAACGGTGGGAAGTGGCCCTCTGAAGTGGCGCTGTGCAGTAGCCGTTTGGTGCTTGCTCCAAGTACATGTATTGTATTGTTTATTCCTGAGCAAATCTGGTTTCTCCTTCGGTGAGACCTTTGCAGCTCACCCCACAGTTTTGTTATACAGCTGTTACACAGGTATGTGCTGTGTGAGTCTGTATGTGTGTGCAGGTGGATACTTCACAGCTGTCTGGAGACAGTGACCACGTGAAGGGCAGACAGCAGTGTGATAAACAAATGCACCATTACTGGATGGGACCCATAAGCGTAGTTGGTTGGGTCTGCTAATGCCTGGCTGGGTGAGTTTAGCAAATCCCTCCTATATCTGCGGTGTTTAAAATGAGAGGAGGCAATGTTCTGTGTAGGGGTAAAAATTGTAATATCTAAAGAATCATAGGATCATAGTGTTACTTGAGAAGTAATTTTCTTGATTTTGCTGTACATGGCAAACAAAATAGGAGCAAATGATCAAGTGTTTTCTAATAACTTAACAAGAGATGGCATCTATTGAAGTCCAGGTGGATTTATTAGTGGAATAACCCCATCCCCCTGGAGCTTGCTGCTGTGGCAAGCTGCTTCATTCTGTGTTCCCTACTGGAGTGCATACAAGTGCAGTGTGGGAATGAGATTCAATTACTGTTAACAGTTTTAAGGAAAAACTGAAATTTTTAGTTCCATCCCAGTGTTGGTGCTAGATACATATATATAGACACAGTCACTTACACGTGTATACTTTCATGGAGCTAGAATATACACAGTGAATAAAAGAGATGATCAGGTGATCGGATTCATGCATTTGAGTAACTTACTTTGATTTTCTTCTCCAGCACTGAATGTGACATGGAATATAACTAAAACATTTCTGAGAGAAAATTTTACAAACCAAATCCTGGCAACCTTTAGTTCCTAATCTCAAAGCTGCCAATAGAGATCCAGATGCTTGGAAGCCATATCCAACTGCAGACAAATCTCAGGTGCAAACAGAGCGGTTATTAAGCAGCAGCTGTGCTTATGAACATTTGTAAAGTCGTAAAAGAATTTGTAACCACATTGGATTAATAGAGACAGCAAAGTTTTTTAGTTTGGACAGTAATATGTTTTGTAAACTGACCACTGTGGGAATACTGCTCTCCTCTGTTGCCTGGAATCTTACAGTAAATGTGTGTATCAGACTCTGACATTATGAGTACATCCACCTTTAACTGAAGTGATAGGTCCTATGCATTTGCAGCAGAAACAGCCACACTCTGATGTTGCATCAAGTTCTGACGGGACATAATCTACTCTGCTAATAACGTATTTAGGTTTCTTGGTCGTTGTGGATCTATCAATTTATCTATGTTTGTAAATGATACTGTTGTAATATTCTGACATAGCAACATTTATGGCCAGATACTCTTAAATATTTTGTTCTTTCTAGCTCGTTTGAATAGGCAGTAAGATTGTGTATGGAAAACAGATAAGGTTTTTCTGAGGTTTCTGTTTGCTTCAGGTATATCTCTACCATTGCATACTCAAATAGGCAGTGAGGACATTTGGTGAATTTAAGAGCTCTCAGAAAGCAAATATTCCGTCACAACTGATGTTCTCCTCCTGCTAGTGGCAATACTTCTGGATATCAAAATTAATGGTAGAAACGAAAGCAAATGAGCATTTATTTGACCAACAGTGCTGAACATCAATGTGAAATAAATTAGAACTTGCACCTGCTTAAGACTTTTCTTTATGCTTTTGATTTGTATGATTTTTTGATCCCTTTCTTCTGTTGACCTTGAAGCACTGGTTATTTATTAGCATAATATGATTACGTACCTACCTGCAAGGCTTAAGATGAAAATTGAAACCTTGCGATAATTTAGCTAAAACCTACTAGAGCATTCAGCCAGCTGTTGAAATTTTAAGAGAAGCCATATTAAGCAAAGCCAAGCTGTAACTGTTCAACTAATATCTGAACACAGTCAGCACAGCTACCTAGGTAGGTGGCACTTTGGCTGGTTTAATTTGCTGGCTGCATATATGAATTATTAGCAAAATGCTATTTGGTGACAGCTTATGCACTGTGGGCCATGGACTATTTTCAGTCCACACGTGCAGCCAAATTAGACGCATTTATAATTCATTCTTTCCTCCTCACCGCACTCCCCCTCCACTCTCACTCTCTATTCTGTGCAATATTTACTTGTAACTGAGATGGATCAGGGCTTTGTTAATTACATGTGCAAGAAAGCGTCACTTGCTATCACCTTACAGATTCCTTACAGATACAAGTGGCTAAGAACTGATTAAAAACACATGGCAGAAATAGTAGCATCACTACTGTTACATAAAATGTGACTGTGGTTTGTTTAAATAGTGGGGCTTACCTTTGGAAAAAAACAAACCCTGCTTTTGATGTAGATGATTAAGTGTTGCTAATTCCCAGTTGGCCAGCACAGTGGATGTGTGCCAGAACTTGCCTAACACCCTTTCTGGGTCTTAAAGGTAATTAATTTTTAAGACAGAAGCACTCAGTAGTATTGATAAGTAATTCTTTTGCTCTATTTGC
The DNA here is from genome assembly GCF_033815535.1 of Pezoporus flaviventris. Lineage (NCBI taxonomy): Eukaryota > Metazoa > Chordata > Aves > Psittaciformes > Psittacidae > Pezoporus > Pezoporus flaviventris. The sequence goes on from NW_026892554.1 coordinate 11,729,152, forward strand.
ATTTCCTTTCCCCATGTAAGCTGTACTAGTTGGATGGTTGTTGATATCTTCAAATCTGTCAAAAACTGTATTCTCAGAAACCAAATATCACAGAATTATTGTTTGGTTTCTGTTGCCTACAGAATGTGCACCTTCTGTAAATATTTACAGTAGACATGTGGGCAGGTTTCCTTCTTTTGTCAAGTTGAACAAAGGACCAAAGCAGTACCAGTGCACTTAGTTACTTACATACTAATTGTGTATGTTTGAGGAAGCAGTCTCATTCTGTTACAAGGTTTTACCTGGGTTTGAAAACCACTGAACTGCTCTGTGGTCTGGGGGACTTGAGTATCCAATCAGGTGAATGTAGCTCTAAAACTTTTGTTACATGTGGTGGTTGTGGGGTTTTGTTTTTTTTTTTGTTATTATTATTATAGTTATTATCAATTATTGTTTAAAGTGGAAAACTCATGCATGCTTGGTATGGATCTTAGTAACTAGCATTGTAAATGCTGGTCTGTTTTCTTTTGCATGTTTCAATTGTCTTTCTGAAATACTACATAATGAGTGCTACAAACACATGGTAATGTATTTAGAAGCACTTACTTTATTTTGTTTCAAAACACCACTGAATCTGCAAAGTTTCATACAATTTTTCTTTTTCTCAATCTCTAATGCTGTATCAAATATTTAAATACTTGGAAAATAATTCAGAACTGGACAGAAAGTTTTGTAGCAAGAGAGCCTAAACATCCCTTTTTTTGTTGTACAACATTTCTTCCTGAGCTCTTGACATGCCACTATTTTAATCTTATGTGGAGAAAGCAGCACTGAAGCCTGTGAAATGAATCATTTGCACCCTTTGAAGCCGATCCTTGAGAGAATTAAGGGGGGGAAAAGGCAGGAGGCAAGAGATTAGCTATCAGTGACTAAGCAGTCTACGGATCTAGTTCTCACTGCTGGTGTCCATTTCTGAAACCAGCTCAGATGGCTTTAACCCCTCCAGACAGTGTGGAATTAGAGGTAGTTTCAAACAAATGTGGATTCAGGTGTTCACTGTGAGATTACAATCCTAAAGCTCAGAGGCGACATGCATCATGCTTTCATTTCTGAAGTGTAGTGGTATATTGCATGTCTGAATGAATAAGAGAGCATTGCCTTTTTTTCTGCCTAAAAAGTACTTTACTATTCAAACCTAAATTTGGGTTCCTCTTGGTTCTGGTTGAGATTACACTACAAACTGCTTTGTTCAGAGATTTTAAAAATAGGCCTTAATCCTGCAATATGATGCAGAGGTTTCAAAGCTTTGTGAGGAACTCTGAAGCTGCGTGTTGCACATCTAGGTCTGTGTTTTCATAGAATGATGGAATGGTTTGGGTTAGAAGGGACCTTAAAGCTCATCCTGTTCCAATCCCCTGCCATGGACAGGGACGCCGCCTTCTAGACCAGGTTGCTCCAAGCCCCATCCAACCTGGACTTGAATGCTTCCTCTAGAATATTTCATAGTCACATGAAGGTGCATTTTCCATTAGAATTTCTTGCATCTGCCTTTCTTTCTAAATATAATATAATTTCTATAATATAATATAATATATATAAATATAATTTCTAAATTATCCCACATAAAAGAGAGATATTTTCCTATAGATGAAGTATATACACATTTTTAAGAAAATGGCTTTTATTTGATGGTGACTTTTGAATATAAATATTTATTACATTCTTAAAAGGATGTTTAACAACAACAAATTATGTAATCCCTTATATTTAGTTTATATAAGAACAGTTGTACTCAGTTGTGCTTTTACGGGTTTTTTTTCTTCTTGTCTGTGTCTGGAAATTCAAGAATCCCATATTTTTGTTGCTTTATTCCACTCAAGGTCAGTGAAAGTGGGCTCTTTGAGTGGTGGGTTGATGCCAAATGCTTGAGTTATTGTTCAAGGTGTGTAGTACTGATAGCGGTCAAGCTTGGCTGTAGTCAGGGTTGAAGCCGAGCCACATCTTGCTTAGCTTGCTTAGCTTGGCCTCTCTACTGTGGTTTTGGCTGTGTGATTTTTGGCTTGATTTGCTTTGTTTTGTTTTCTTCCCATTATTCCAGAGAGGATACGTATTTGTTGAGCCTTTTGCTCAGCTTTTGGCAACCTTGACTCAAGTTTTGAGATGGAAGGGGGCTATTTTAACTTAAGTTCTGACAGTTTAGAATCACTGCAGTGACTGTTTTCTGGTGACTCCCCTTGAAAACTTAAGACATTCAATGCCCTGTCAGGAAGACAGCCTGGGCTTTCACTGCATTTGCAGTTTTATTAAGCAATGCTTTCTTGGAAGATGTTTATATCATGGGAAAGAGTTTTTGTCTTTAGAAAACAGCTTTCCTTTCCTAAGCAGTTTGGCTACCTACCCTCTCATGGTAGGCAGCCAAAAGACCAGTACTGCTTTTCTCATATGACGGTCTCTTCTACCCACCTTCAAGCCTTCTTTCTGGCAGAGGATTTTGCTTTGTTTTAGCAAGGTAGTCTTCATTAAGTTGTCTGTAATTTCACCAACAGTAAGAAAATCTAATGTTTTCCTCACTGGTTTGCTGAAAATAATTTCTTACTGAGATAACTTCTTTCTGGATTTATTTGACTAGTGTACAGTCAATTGCTGAGGTGCTATGTTTTAAGCAATAACTAAACTAAGTATACTAAGCTTATGCCAGACTGTCAAGTACTTTGTGAAAATTAATTTAGATAGACAAGGGGAAGACATTCCTGAAAGGAGCAGAAAATGAAGATTGGAAATGGTCCATGTGTCCCCAGCAGCAATCTTTTTCCATGTCTAAGACAGCAACATTGGAAAATGTCCTTTAACTAGTGGCAGACTTGCAAGTTACTGCCTTGGACTGAATCTCCTCCTCTCATCCAAACTGCTTTTTGGATCCCAAATTTCCTTGATTTTGTTTAATACTTCTCTTTCTTGGGATGGTTTGATTCACTCTCCCTCTGTGGCCTGAAGCTCTCACTACTAAGTCATCAGACCATTGCAGCTCATTCCACTGCAGCTCACTGACTGCTGTGGCCTGTGTGTGCCTGAGCAAATTGCTGCAGCAATTAGCTACTTGCCCTGTGCTAGAGGTTGCCTTCCTGCAGCAGAGCTGGAATGCAGGGACTCAATTTCACAGTCCAGCATCTTAGAACAACTTGTTTTTAGGTCAAACTAATTCACATCCATGTTTCATACACAGGTGTATGCGTGTTCTGTGGACTACAGTATAGGGACAAAGGGCTGAAACAGGCAGATCCACCTTAAAGCAGCTCCAGCATGTACCAGATCAGCTAGTGCCTATAAACTGTGTGGTTGTAGAGAAACAGGAGCACTGCCATAGTAAGACACGTGGGAGGCACTGGTAGTACAGCTGTGCTGCTTCGAATACTTGAAAGGTCATTTAGTGCTTTGGATAACCAAAGAAAGCACAACTTTGCATTGCAGTCAATTTACACTCCTTTCTATGTGATATTCAAAGGATGCTTCCAGAAATGAATACTGAAGTGTGACTGACAAAATTCTGCCTCCCCAGGAGCTGTTGAGTTAACAGGAATCTCAGCCCCCATCCAGTGTGCAATGTGTGGTCCCTCAGCTTCTCTTAGCCGGAGGATTTGAGATTCACAAGAATTCCCCCATTTCTGGACCTTGTGAAACAGGATTCCTGCTGGTTTCAATTCCTTACTCGTTCATAAAAACTGGACCTAGCAGGGAGATTCGGAGTGTGGTGGGAAATGCATACATGTGCCTGTGATTAAAACAGAGTCCATATGCTGGACATCATCCAGCCTGCAGACGAGGATCTCAAGACTTCTGTAATTCTGTCCTACAGTTCTGCACTTCCCCTCCAACAACAATCTGCTAACATGGTGCAATAGGCTGCATCCTAAACTAGTACAACTCAAAACATAGTAGCCGAATGAAGGTAGGGTTATGCAGCATTATTTTTCAAGCTTGGCACCTTTGACAGTGCTTTCAAGAGGGAGTTTCATAATTCAAGTCAGTTTTTCAAGGCAAAGGCTGCTTACCCATGGGCTGTGTGTGGTCTACCAGGGTAATTAATCTGGCCAGCTTCCCAGGATAATTTGGAAGAGGTCTGTAGGCAAAAGAAGTGGTTCTTTAGCTGGGATAGCCTGCTCCTAGCTATCTCCTTCTCTCTTTCTCCCTTATCATATCATATTGTTTGTGGCAGTATATTCGTTTGCGATGAGGAAAGGAAGGCTGAAGCATGTGGCCCTGCATGTAATTAGTGTCTTGTAATGGCTGGGCAAAACTGGGCTGGGTTAGATGACTTCTGATGTTCCTCTGACTACTTACAAGCAACAGGGCTTAACCAGGATGGGCATCAAATTTTACTGCTCTTCTGAAATTTCAGGAAAACAGTGAAAATATAACTGGGGTATATGTCTTTTTTGTCTGCCAATGAGGAGCAGGAAATTTATTCAGATGAGTCCTATCTATCTGCATGGGATGTTTTCTCTAACAGCAACACATCTGCTCCTTAGACATGCAGGAACACCTTCCAGGTGTGGGCAGGATCTGACCCAGGAGGGTCTTCCCATGGTATTTTTGCTGGTATTTCAGTAGATGTGGCAGTTTTCAAACCAAAGAACAGTTTTAGTTTATCCCCTTTGCTGTCTATAGACTCTAGAAAATAAGGACTGTTATCTTTCTACTTGGAAAAGGTGGTTAGCTACTTGGCCCTCAGAAGCCAGAAAAGTGGGTTGGGGTAGGAGCAGTATAGATGTGTATTCCTGTTGCAGTAGTGGGAGTCCAAGAAAAGCCTTTTCCCTCTTTTTTTTCTAGTTCTTGATATACTCAAATAGCCACTGGAGCTTTTTCCTGTGTGCAGATGAGAGCACAGGCTCTTTGATAGTGATGAGACTTCATGCTTGCCTATGCACAGGTGTTCTGTCTTCTGCAAATTCTGGAAAATAATAAAACCTTGAGCTGGACAAAACAAACTCCAGCAAAGCAGTTGTGCCTACTGTATCAAGAGGGGGAATTATGCATTCAAGGAAGAGATCACAATTAATCAGAGATCTGGTCTTAGACTACTTGTTCTGAACTGTCATGAAGTTCTGTGAAGTCCCTGTCTTTCTAAATGACCTGAAGAGGAGTCTACAGCCAGTTTGTGTGCCTTGAAGACTGGGTCACAGTCTTCCAGACTGTAATGTTGACTGGCTTAACCCATCTGATCGCTCTCCCAGAAGAAATGATGCCTACTCCCTGTTTTATTCCAAGCCACTGACTACTGGATTCTAAGGGACAGTTTGCATCTGGTCTGTTATCTGTTATTCTCTAGAGGCATAGATCCTAAAGGTGCCAGGTTTCTCTGGACAGGTTATGAGTGGTGCCGACCCCTTTCATGCGTATCCGTACCGTGTTCTAAACAAAGTCTCCCCCCTCTGTGTGGAAAAGCCTATCCCATTTCCTCTGGAAGCCCTCTCACCAGATTGCCTACTGTTAGTTATGGGCTGTTCAGCTCATGCAGATCTAGTTAATTACTCGTTCAGAATTAAAGTAGTTTTAATTTGATAGAGTTCCGTTTGCAAGTATGTTAATACTTTACTTTTGATTGAGAGTGTTTGCAGAGGGCTCTGTTTAATGATTCAATTTTGAAAGCTAATTCAGGTTAATATTCTTCAGCATGTGTTTTTCCCTTCCTGTCCTGTACACTCAGGATTTTAATTCTTGCAATATGGGAAAAGCCTGAAATCAGGAACCTTAGCCTGGGATAGCAAAAGTAAAAAAGACTTAAGAGACTAGTGAGAAAATGGTTTTGCTAACCCCATATTCACCTCCTGATATTGGATAAATTGGATGTCTGTGGACCCATCTGGCACTGCAGGGGAGTAATATCCTTTATGACAAAGACATTTTACTTAAGGTTTTCTTCCAGTTCTAGTCCAGAAGGGGGAAATTGATTTAGCTTGTGATGTTAGAAACCAAAATCAAGGAGTGTTGAGACAGAGGGCAAGCTGCACTGTGACATCTTCTGTGCATTCAGACTAGAAACAGGGTCCTTTCCTTATTGCAGTGATCTCTTCACATCTGTTGCTCCCTTCTTACCCAGACACATGCAAAGTCACATGCGCTATGCTGACAGCACTGCAACTGTTCTCCTGGAATCAAAGGACTCCTCATATAAGCTCCTCTGCTTTTGCTGTAAATGCTAGCCCAGAGGGAACAAAGCTCTGGACTTACTTCATCCCAAGAGGAAGCCTTTAGAAGAAAAAGGATTTTGCTGGGAGTGTTTGGGAAAAATATCCTAGGGGTATTTTTTTTTATTCTGTTAATGCCAGTCTGACTTGTTTTTGTAGATGGCAGCAGTTTCTAAAAGCTGGCATTTCTGAATGAAAGGACCAGGACCTTTGTGGAGTTTGTTTTAGTCTCTTTTTCTCACATGAGGAAGTGGGACGCAGTAACCAGATTGTGCCTGTTGTATATCTGATCTGTAAAATGCTGACAGCTTGTTCATAAAGTGCCTGAGGCAGTAGCCCATTCATAAGCAGAAGATGAATGCTTAAAACCACTAGTTTTGAGGTTGCACTCAGTGGTTATTCCTTTAAGAGACACCCTCATGTTACAGCACTTATGAATACTGCATAGCTCCCTGGCCATCATCTTCTCTTTTCCTCTGATTCAGTGGTTGGAAGCTCCCTGTGGAGCAGGAGCACTGCACAGCCAATGATCTTGTCTGGACTAAACTTCTAGATGGAGAATCTTGTTTTAACTTCTTTTTACTTATTTGGGTTTATGTAGCTCATGTGGTTTCTTCTCCCCAGTAACCAACAGCCGCAGTGTTCATGGCAGTAGTGTATCAGTTCTTTCTGGGGAGTAGTGGGCCTGCCAAAGCTCATCCAAAACTCTGACAAAAGTGTGTTTTCCTGGGGTAAGTCCTCCATAGAACCGAAATGCCTTGCCAAATTAGGTTGAGTAGGGATGTTGTTTTGGAAGAAAATAAGAAAAAAATTGGGTGATGTCATTCCCATTTCACCTTCTGGGAATTGAAAGTAATTGTCTTTGGGTTGTTTTTTTTCTTGGTCTCTCTCTCTTCTTTTTACTTCTAAATTGGAAGCAGCTTTTCATTTTAAAGCCTTTTTTTTTGGTGCATGTACAGCACATAACTGAAGTGAAAACCAGACGTTTAGATTGAGGTGTAATCATTTTATGGGAAACTATTTCATAAATTTCCATTTGGATTTGTCAAAAAGCCAAAGGTTTGAAGGATTGGGATTTTTCATGAAACCAAACCTCAGTTCTTCACAGAGCTTACATGCTTGTTCCTACAGTGGCTTCCACCTAGATTATTGCAGTGTACTGAAGTGAGGAACACATGTAAAGATCAGCAAAGACTTCAGCTGAGTGTGACATGTCTGGTCCTCTCCCCAAGAACACCTGTAGTTTCACTTGTGTGGTTCTGAGGTTTGGCAGTGATGATTAGCTAATACTATTATCCCATTGCTTGCTGCTGACTGTTGAAATTACTGACTGTCATACTTGGAGTATGAATGAAGTATTTAGTGATTATCTTGAGCAGTGATATGAAATGAAGTTGGAGAAATCCCAAATCTCAACCCTATAGGCTCATTCAAGTCTTCTGTTGGTGCAGTCTTACAAGTGCACCACAGAACTCATCTGAAACAGGAACTGAAGTTGACCTTCTGTATTATTGAAGTCTGTGGAACCTTGTCTCTTGAAGCTTGGACTTAGCTTGTGAGTATTGTTTCACACAGTATGCAAGTGGAACTCATTCCATGACTGTTATGGGAGCTACATTGATAGGTAACTATTAATATTGATATTTCTCTTTTTGTGTGAAGAAGAAATCTGTTTTTTCTTTATATGTTGTAGCTTGTCCCCAAACTTCGGGGAACCAAAGATGCACAAAGCAGGTACGATTCTTCATGCCTGCTGTCACAAATACTCCCCTGAAAATCATAACAGCAAGGATGAAGATTGGTGTATTTGTTAGGAAATACAGCTTGCTAGTAGCAAAACATGATGTGGAACCTCCTCTTTCCCAAGGCTGATGGTTCACATGCAATTGCACATTTATAATCTCTGAGGGATTAAAAAAAAGACTCTTAAAAGGCCAAGATACCCATTATGAAGCTATCAGGCTGGAAAGCTGCCATTTATTAGATTAATATGAGCCTAGTCAATTTTTCAAAACATACATTAGAAAAAGAACAATGCTTAAGTGTTGCGTGTGTTCAAGGTGCTTTCAGCCATTTATGGAATCATCCTCAGAGATACAAAAGATGTGCTTAAGCAGAATCTGGAAAATATTTAATTCAGGATTTATTTAGTCATTGTAGAAACCAGTTAAGATGCTGGGTCTCAAGCATTTGTAACAACTTCCTTCCTCCTTGCCCCCACTCTTCATCCTTCTTGGCCTGAAGGGTCTTCGTCCAGCTTGGCCTGGTTGCCCGTTTCCATGTAGTTTGGAGTGGCTCCCCAGGCTTGCCTGAGCCAATAGTACTCTGCTTCGCTCTTGCCTTAGGCTCACTCATTTTTTCATTTTCCAGTTTGTCTTTCACCTAGGACTAAGGTGCAGGGGAAGGTAATGGTGCAGGCAGCCACTCCATCACATGAGGTCAGAAGGTACTTGGAGTGCCACCGCACCATGAGGTACATGGGTGACAAAAGCAGCGAAGGGGCTTGAGGTGGTGCCTTCCCCTCTAGATGTTGCCTATATTTCCTGCTGCCTTTTGCTTTGACTGCTTCATTTCCTGTCTTGGCTCTGCTGCCTTCTTCCAGGTACAGCCCATATCTGTGCTTCTGTTGTTTCAGCAAAGTGATCTGCGCTGAGAACAAAAGTTGCATGTGAGCTGTGCGTTGCCCATAGCTGTGCAAGTGCAGGACTGTCCAGCAGGGAGCAGAGCTGTAGAGCTGGGCTGACCTTCCCTTGCACCTTCCATTGTAGCACATCGGGGAATGAAAAATAACCGAGCTGTGCCAAATGACGTCTGGTACAAAACACACTTTGCTTTAACAATTGCCCTTATTTTGGCATTAATGGATTAGGAGAAAAACTGTCAGGGTATTGGAACAGGAAGTTAAAGACCTGAAAAGTGGAAAATCATGCTTCAGGTGACAATGAGAAAGGGCTTTCAGAGTCTTAACACAAACTTTTAGACTGGTTGGTGAGTTGCTTCATTCTTTGTATTCTTTTCAGCTTATAAAATGATACAGAGATTAAAGATTATCACGCTTCTTTCTCACAGCTTTAGCCATTTACTATAAACACTGTACAGATGAATCAGAAGTGTTGCTTTGGCTAAGAAAGTTGGCAGCATGAGAAGTTTTGATGAAATTTTCCTTACACATTTAGAATAGCAATAAGCATGCAGTATTTCATCCCGTTTTTATGGTCTGGCTGTGGTTGCCTGGAAGTACAACCCCCTGGGAAAATCTCACACTGCTAAATGTGTTTTCATTCTATATCAGACCCTTCTTCTCTCCAGCCTTCCCTCCTCAAATCTAAGGTTTTCCATTGAATGGAAAGTAATTTTTGAGACATTCAGTATTTTCATTCTACTAATGTAAAATCATAACTATAGCCTTACAGTTCTGGTATGAAAATCAAATCACAGGAGCAAAATAACATAAAAATATCTTGCTTCAGTACCTGTCAAGGGAGTTCACTCATTGAACTATTCTCGCAAAATATTTAGACTTTCAATAAAACTACATTTCCCACAGAGAACATGGTTCTGGCTCTCTTTGGCTTTCTCAGGCTAGTGCTGGCCGGCAGCAATCCTGTTTACTTTGCCTTAAGATCTGAGCTACAGTTTAAAGCAAAAGCTTTAGTGTATTTATATGTTTGTGCATTTCTGAGAATGATGCTTTCTATAACTTGAGGGACATTATCAGCAAGAAAGAATAGAGAAACTGAAGCAAATTTGGGCTGTTGTTTGGAGGATATATAAAACAATGACAACAAAATTACATATTGATAACATCAACAAGTGTGACTTTTGTTTTGTTTGTTATAGTAGCCAAAATTGATGATTTTATGCCTCATGGTAGTTAAACCAGTTATTAATTTGGCAGTCTTGAGTGACAGGGAGAGAGAAAAAATTGATCTATAATAGCAAAAATGAGCAGTCTTGGATCTTAGCTGGTGGTAGTATTTTTTTTAACCCTGGTGTAGGTTACAGATTCCAGTCCATTCATTCTGTAAGGTTATTTTTATTGCTAGCATATCTTTATGCCTTCGTTTTCTAATTCAAAGATTTAGAGCAATGCTTTTACTGTCTATAAATGAGCGTTTCTTTCAAATATGCCCTGATGTAAAATGCTGAGAGGGTTAGCTTTGGCTTTTTTCTTTACCTACTGTATACTTTTTCTGACATGTTAGATTAACTTTCAGCCGCAGGCCAATCTGTCAAAGAAACAGGGAATGTCTCCTGCTATGACAGATTTGCCAGAGGCTGAGGTTTGAAACAAGCTGGGTATTGCTTCTTACACAAAAGTAATTTCTCCCTACTGAAGAGAGCTATCACTGAATCAGCTGAACAGAAGCCTCTGACTTGCATTACTAGGTTCTGATCAGAAAATCTGCAACAGGCATTTTTTTTAATAAACTTATATGCCACACAGGGGCTCTGGCAGTGTAACTGTGGGAGAACTTCCAGCAATATAAGGTCAAAATAATTTCCTCAAGGATATCAGGAATCCAATATATATTTAAAAAACTTTCCCTGGTTGACTTCAGTATTGTTATCATATTGGATGAATATACTGCTGCAAAGATAGACCCACAGGTCAGACTGTAACATATAGGCAAGACATGCACTATCATCCTAGCATCTACTCCAAAAATAACCATTCTGCTCCTTGAACCTGACTCAATTTACTGTATGAGCTGAGCAAAATTGTGCTCTCTGCACCCCAATTGTCCTGCCTTGGCTGTAAGTATTGAGGCACTAGAAGATGCTGTGCATCCTGAGCTTCCCTTTGCAGCATAGCTTCTTCCAAGGGGATATCAACAGCCAGCTCTTGAAGCAAGTCCAACAAAGCCTGGGATCTTTGCAGAAATGGCTGAAGAAGAATACCTATTACAGGTGTCCCTGAAGAAGCAATCTAGACAATTGCACAGGAGCTACAGTACTGCTGGGGAGCCTGTTGGCTGAAATGAAGTCACACTTCATTCATTTGGGACTCCTTTTGTGGCAGATTGCTGTTTCCTCTGTTCAGGACTGGCTGGCAGAAGGAATGTGGATAGTACAGCATAGGGAAGCATTATGAGAGAAAAGAGAAGATTAGGCTGGAAGCCCTTGCTGCCTCTTTTGCCTTCTGTGATATGAGTGTTCATGCACTGTATAAACTGGGAAAGTGGCATCAGTCTTTCATTTTAGGGGACTTCAGTACCCCTTACATGTAAGCCAGATCCTAGGATAGTGTAAGAAGAACGCTTTATTTGTCTCGATGAAGAAATTAATGTCTGTTCTCCTCAGGCATGTCATAAAAAAAAATTAGACATGCGTAATGGACCCCTTCTGGCAGTGGAATAACTGAAGCTGTGCCCGTTTCTGTAGACTAATTTAAGTCAGTGCACCTGTATTAGGTCAAGGATCCAGCCCAATTAAATTGGAGTGACAAACCATGCTAATTTTAAGACTTTCTCCAGAAATGCATATATGTCTGCTGTAGTACCTACTGACCACAAAGTTCAGAAGCTGCTAGTAATAATTTAAATGCCCCTTTGTAAAGTGGAATCCCTATTTGAATTTCACTTATATATATATATATATATTTGTAAATGCTGTGAATGGTAAATAGACGATGATAGTAATTAATGTTATCTTAGTTCACAGAGGTTCCTGTACAGTTGCCTGAAAACACAGTGTAGTTGAGAGGCCTGTGAGGAGGTAGGAAGTATAACTCAGTACTATTTCATTACTAAAGTCCTTGCTGCCTGGGTACATTTTAAGAAAAAAACACTGTTCATCTGTTGACATGTGGTGGGCTTCTAAGGAATAAGAAAGCCTAAAGACTGCAGGTTTCACATCTACTTAAAGTTGCAGATAATGAAATGTTGTATGGGCCAGGGATCTCCTGTTGTTGGCTCCCCACATGGGCCCTTGCAGTGTGACTGGATGTTGTAGGAGAGGTACAGGGAAAGAGGCTGTCCCTTGGCTTTTCTTTTTGAGGTGACCAAAATATAAGAAACACAAAGAAGTACTTTGGGGTATTGTTGGTGATGTAAAAATGCAGTAAGTTGAAGGACAAAAAAGTGGGAGAGGAGAGACAACGTTTTCAACCTACATGAAACAGCTGCTGCAATATCATAGCAAGAGACTTTATTTGACAGAATCATGTAGGGCTGTTTCATTTTGAAAGTGTGCAGGGCTTTAGTGACAACTGTAGAGGTATGTGTTTGTAAAAGAGATGACATATGAAGCGTGTCAGCTTGTTTGAAGTATATGCCAGCAGACACTGGGGGAGGGGGACTTCGCACTGGAATGGTTTTGAAGGCAGATGACTTTGGGCACAGAGGACCCATAAAAAGGTGTTGAAAGTGCAGGATTTGCCCTTTGTGTTTTATTTATTTATTTATTTTACCAAGTTTTTTTCAGCTATTTTGCAAGTCCTGAGAAAGAAGCCTGAATTTTAAAGTACGTTCTGGACTATTTTATTCTCATCTATAACAATAATTAAAAAAAGTCTGTAAGCATAAAAGCAGTGAGGATCTGCTGCAGGATTTCTCAGGAAGGCTGCTGAAGTTCTGGATTTGACACAACTGGAAGAGTTTTTCATCCAAAGTAACACTAAGATTTTATACTTCTTGATGTGCGTCCAATGCTGCTTTGGTGTAAGTTTCTTCAGAGTAGGGGAAAAGTGATCAAACTTTGTGGATAATATGATTAGAGAATAGCTTTTGTAGTTATAAACAGCTCACTCTGATCCAGTGGAAAATTTCTTAAGAGTGGGTTGCAATTTTGCATGAGAGGCAATCTTACCAGTAATTTTCATTCTAGCCATACTATCAGTTTGGAAAAGAGAGTTTAGAGTAGATGACTGTATTGGGTTGATGGAGGGATTAACCTCTACCTCCCATTTAATTCACTTCAGGCAATACCTAATAGTGTTTTGTTCTAAAAGTTCCGCATGTATTTGCCTTAGGGATATGGGGTTACAGGCGCTATTTTTTTGCAGGAGGTGATGAAAATCAGTGTTAAAATGCTTTAACTTGAATTTTAATGCTACTTGCTCCAAAGGCAGTGGAGTATCTAAGCAGGAAGAAAAGGGAGACACCACAGAGGAAGCACTTATCGTAGAAAATGGTTTCCTGAAAGTAGATGTTATGGCACATTTAGGATCGATGCAGTAGACTAGTGGAGCATTGCAGTATGAGTCAAGAAGGACCGAGAGAACAGAAGCTCACCAAGAGATCAGAAGGACCAAGTCATCCTGGTGGCTCCCTTGAGCTTAAAAAGTGGGGTTAAATAGTGGGAAGTTGACTAAAAGGAGAGAGTTGCCAGTTCTGATAGGGACTATAGAAGGCAGGCAAGGCTGAATGGTGTGGGTGTTGTGAAAGCCCTATGACGGCAGAATAGCTCTTGTTCTGGACTGGGAAGGTCAAAAGAGAGGAATGGTCAAAAGATGACCGAAAGAGGAAACAATGCATGTTGTGAGGGAAAGGGGAAGGAGGGGGGAAGAGGACAGGGGACAAGGGAGGAAGACAGCAAAGAATGGTGTAAAGTTCGGCTTCAGTTATTTCTGCTCCCTTTCCTGAAGTGCACAGAGATGAGAAGGCTCCTCACCTGCCTATGAGGGACTAAGAAATTTTAAACCATCTGAGGTCTTGGTCTGTGCCCCTGAACAGAAAGCTGTAAAGGAAAGGTAGGCACTGTAGGATTCCTCAAGGGAGGCACTCCATTGTGGAAGTGGAGAAAAGCAGAAAAGTTAATGTGCCCCTTTCAGAAGGAAAATGTGTGCAGAACAGTAATTTGCTGTGGAAAAAAATAGCAGGGGGAGAGGCTAAGCCCTGGGCTCTAACTCAAGTTGAGGGAAGTGCCTCTAAAGAGTCATGTGTCATCTTGCAATTGAGAGGTCCTCAGCACAAAACACCTTTTTGCTGCTTGCTGAGCTGATTTACACCAGCCTGGTTTCCAGGGTCCGGGTATAGAATAGTTGTCTAAAAGGGCTACTGTAGCCATTAGATTTACCGAAAGAGAGGAAAACTCACACTTTTCCTTCATCCCATCTACAGGAATGCTGGCAAAAGATTTCCCATGTGACCTTTGGTGGTACAGTAGTGCCTTAGTGCAGGTAATTGTTAGCCCACTGCCAGTATGAACTTGTACTTTACAAATAATCAATTGCTTATGGAAAATACTGATTGCTGTTGGGTGAACAGGGCACGTGACAGGAACCAGGTCTGCTTGTGGACTGGAAGGCACCTTGCTTATCTGCTGACATTCAGTGTGGCTACACCCCAGATGTGCAGACACTAGCACACAGTACTGAGGCCATCATGTTTTTGTTTTGCTTCTAAATGTCTCTAGGACCGCAGCCCTAGCTCTTCAAACAGGCTGAGTAGACAAGATTGCAAACCCCAATAAACAGACATCAGTGGTAGGGGCTTTTGTGCTTGTTCTGCCCACTGCTGGTGTGCTGTGGAGCATTAGGGGACTAAATTACACTTCTGAAAAACAAATGAACAAAGTAAATGATGTGCTGTGATACCCTTGACTGGGCTTTTTAATAGTGTTTGTTTGCTTACTTGTTAATTTGCAAGGTCTGGTAATTTTCGATGGGCCTCCCAGTTGTTAGTGTGAATTAGTGTGACTATTATATCAGAGGGACAAGCAAGTCAATAAGAAAAAGAGAATCATCCCATGTTCATGAAGCTACAGGAAAATAGCTTGAATGTCTTTGCACTGTTTAGTGTGGTATTTAGCTCAAATCTATTTCATATTAGTTTAGTTCTAGTTCATTCCCTCGCATGTAAATAACTGTCTAAAAAGAAAAGTCTTTCCTAGTCTGTAGTGAAGGTGATCTCTTGTTATTGTTTGTTTGAATACCTCCATTGTGGGCCTTATATCATTTTTATGATGGTGTAAGAAATGTGTCATCTATGTAGCATCTGCACAAGGTTTGCTGAAAATTAGCCAGGTTTAGAGCATTATATTTCAAATCTATCATAGTGATTTTAGTGGTGATGTTCTTTCATTTTAATTAAATTATTCTGAGGGTTTTATGTGTTTAGGCTTTTTTTGGTTTTTGGTTGTAAGCTTTTGTTTTTGTGAGAGAGAAGAGGCAGGGAATGCTCTCTTGACAAAGTCCTTAAAACATCCAGTTTGAAAGAAAGCAGTGTTATTGTCTTACAAAACCCATCTGGCTTTACAATAACACTAGTGGACAACACTTTGTGTCCTATTATCAAGCCATTCGTATGTGACTCTTGGCATGAAAGGATGATCTTAGGGTCGTAAACATAGTGCTGAGAGCTCTCAGAAGTTTCTTTTTCAGCGCTTCCCAGTTTTCCTTGGGCATTCTGGAAAGGTCATTTGCTATCATAACCTTAAAAGGAAAGTGCTGTTTAAAAACAAGACATTAAGCAATCATTCTTTATGATATTTAACTGGTTTATAAAATAAAGATCTCCAAAGTTTCAATGCATGAATGCATACTGACTAAACTAGACATGGCATATATGTAAGAAGTCAACCCTGTACTGTTGGAAGTCACTAGAATTGTTGCTGTTTTTTCTCTCAAGAACAAGAGTAATTTATGGAGTGATTCTCTGGAGTCTGTTTATCCTGTAGGAAAAAAGAAGGAATAGAATAATACATCTGAGGAACAGAATCAGTATAATTAGTCGTTGTCCTTGTCTTGAAGTTATTGCTGCCAATGAAACTGTATTTGTGAGTGCAATCTTTATTTTTTGCTGTTGAGAACGCTTTCGTTGCAGGTTGTGCTTCTGAGGCTGTGACAGCCAAGTTTACCTAGTGTTTGAGCTGATTCCCCTTTCCATCCGTCACTTGATCCTCTGTTCCTATAGGTGCCAGATTAATATTTCTTCCTAATTTTCTAGCTCCATTTATTCTGTAATATGCTATGTATAGTTGCGTATTTAAAATTCTAATATGATATAAAGCAGCTTGAATACAGAAAACATTTTATTCAGGGGCAATTATTTTCCTTTATGGTTCAGCTGACTAAGGAAGAAGACAGTAAGGTGAATTTCTCCAGGGACACATTAAGATTAGCTGGAGATGTGGGCAGGTTCCTTCCCTTCCCCTCTAAGGTTAGCTATGTGCTGGTTTACATAAGTTTTACTGGCCTGATTTTTGGTTTTATAGGTTAACGTTCTCTTTTATTCATGGTTCATGGACTGAAGTAAGATGGGTTATACTGATACAGGTAATTTAGTGCCAGTTTAAAACTGTGAACACCTGGGAATGGAAGATGAGTTGTAATCTACTGTTAAAATTGCACTGGAAAATGTTTTGGGTTTAGTGAGAGTTATCTGATATACTTAGCTGAGAGGTTTTTCTGTTTCTGAATGAGGTAGACAGTTTCATTGCTACCATGTGTCTTAGACTCTTCTTAGCTTTATTGTACAACTTCCATTATCTCAGAATCTAGATGATGTATATTTACTAAAGGACTGTTTTTATTGTTTGTGAGGCCACTATAAAGATGGAAAACAGGATCACGACTGATTAAGGGGCAGGCTTGGATCACCTAATAGCTGTGTCTAGTTTAGGTACGACAATTAATACTGAATTTAAGGGCAGGAAAGCAGCTGGTGATTGAAAATTCCAGACCTAGACTACCTGAAAAGCAAGTAACAAACTGGGGGGCCAAGGTCTGGTGGTCTCAAGTATAAGGTTCCTTTGGGTTCTCAAAGCTTTCTGTAGTGACACTTGAGTGAAAAAACTTCAGTGCATAGTTTGAGCAATGCCTTGACCTCAGTCTCAGCCACATGTCTTGATGGAGCAGAGGCTTGACCCTGAGGACATGTCTATGAATGTCAGAACGTCCATCTTGTCTGGGAAGAACCCCTCATGTCTGGCTTCATTTTGTAATATCAAACAGGAGGATGGGATTGTCTGGTTATGTTGCCCTAGCAAAAAGTGCAGTTTGTGTCTTATAATAATGATATGCATATATTATGTTTTGGTTTTCCGTATCATGGCTGAAACTTTGTGCTGAGGATTTTCTCTGGCTGTCCTCAAAACTACAGATTGATCTATTAGGATGACAACGAATTGCCAATTTTATTCATTTATTTTTTTTTTTTTTTAAGTATAGAAAAAAATCAGTCTGGCCTATGCTAGTCAGAGGAGATGTTTTGCAAGATCCTGCCAGGAATTACCAGGCTTTCACTAAGCTTAAGAGGAATCTGGACTGGATTACAGTGGATGTCATAGGCTTTTGACTCCTCACAGCAAAGGCAATTAAGACAACCGAGGGTGCTGGGGAACAGCAATGTTCAGTGAATGCAGATTTCTGAATTAAACTTTTACATTTGCCTTCAGGAAGGAGATGGGTGAGTGGCAGTCTGTGTAGAATGAGGCAATGAATTGCTGGCCTGCTGTTGTGTTTGCAGCCTGTCTTTGGGGAAGCATCTTTCCATGCTTTTTTTTTGGTTTTCTTTTTTTGTGAGGGGATAGTGAGGTGAGAAGCATTGTCAGCTTCAGACAACCCTTAACCTAACAAAGAGGGACAAGTGTAGGTATATGTAAAATGTATGTATGCATAAAAGTATTATCCTGTGTTTGTCGACATCATAGTGCTTCCTGCTGCACCACTTCAATGTAACTACTTGTGATGTTTACCTAAGTGCATATATGACTGGTTTTATTCTTCTGCTAGTGTGAATTTTCTCTTAATGTTTCCAGTCCTCATGTCTTTGTTCCATCAGCCTACACCCATGTGAGCACCTTCTTCATCCTTACAAAAAATACATTGGAAACCATTTCATTAAATTGTAATACTGCCCAGTCCCTAAATGCCCTGCCTGTTCTTTGAATGTCCTGGTATCTCACAGAGTGCTCTGAGCAGGCTTTGCAAAGAGCACATATGCTGCTGTTCAGTGAGTTCAGAACACAGTGGTGCTGTGACTGCACCACAGCCAGCCTTGGAATAATTTTCTCTGTTCAGACCAAGTATATTAACATTTGAGATTACATTATTCTACATGACTCACCTAAAAAGATGAGGGGAAAAGTCATCATGGGTGAAACAGTGTGAAACTCCTGTGCAGCATCTGTGCCAACTTTTGGTTTCTTCTTAGTTTAATTCTGATTTACCAGCTGTTGTAGCTATGCTGTTTAGTTAATGCCTGGGGCAAGGTTTGATGGTGTGGGGAGGATTAGGGGAATATATGCATCCCTGCTCTGTGTTTTCAGAAGACAGTGTCTATTCTGAGGGTTCTTCAGGACACATTTGTGCAAGCTAAGCTACTTTTGGGTTTTTATTACTTTATATTTAATTCAAAGGTGAACTGCAGTAATGGCCTTTGCAGGGAAGTAGTTTCTCTTTCTTGATTTTCCAGATCTATACCCATGTTTTCTTCCCAAACTCTACATTATCCCTGTAGTTTTGTTGAATGATGTTTTAACTATTCAAAAACTATTTTTACTATTCAAAGATTGAGACACTGATGCATGTGGTATGTTATTGCCAGTCATGTCACCTGTAGTCACTGCATTTAATACACTTCTCAAATTTGTCTGGTAGTGGTCTTACTCCCAAGGCTGTTGCAAGTTCAAGTTGATATTTTCAGAGTATTCCCAGGTTCTCAATTTCAGGGTGGCAATGTAAATGCCACCTGAACAGGATGTCTGTGACCCTTAACTCCTTGGACCATATTAGAATGATTGGTAAGACTCTTCATTTCTTCAGAGCTCGTGAATCTGTGTCTGTATTAAACTATGCGGACTGAGGAAGCTCTTGCGAAAGAACCAAACCGAAACTTTGCTCCCCAGCCAAGGACAGTTTAATGTTCATATTAGCATGTTTTAGACAATAGATAGCTTGATGTCTGGGGTCATAAATTTTTTAAAGTAGCCATACTATGTCACATTACTTTTTGATCTGTGCTTAAATTTTCATTTACTTTTATATGTTGTTGACTGAAGGCCACTAGTTTTCTATCATGAGAAATGGTTGCTGAATTAGATTTGCTTTTTTTCCCAGCTCTGAAGAGATGTGCATTATCAAAGCAGGTGTTTGGTTCAGAATAAGAGAGGAGATGGTTCTGTAGGGAATACACTTAGAAAAGCAATACCATAAATAGGTCTTGTGTCAGTGTTTGCTGTAATGTCTTGATATGTGTCATCATGAATTATATATTATTTCAGATTTATCACTTCTTCCACTGATAAGGGACATTGCTTCTTTGAGTTTTCTTCATGGCTTAAAAGATTTACTGATACATTGAAATTCCTGTATTGGAGATTCAGATGAACTTTGGAAACTTGAGATAAGAACTATAAATCTGCTATGAACTAGGAAGCCATTTCTCAATGTGTATATTTATTGACAGAGTTTGTACTAGCTTATTCTTCTGCTTCTCATTTGTGTGTATCAGCAGAGGTTTTCTTTTCTACAGTACGAATAAGAAGTGAAAAACTTCATGTGGGCTATATAATTTATAAGTAATTTGTCAACAAGGTGGTGAACTTCATTAGAACATCACCAGGTATTGCCTCGAAAGAGTAATTGGGGAAAGGGTATTCTCCTGTGTCTTGAGTACTACTTTCAGGTTTTATTCTTTTGAAATGCTGTGTCATTGAGGGTGTTTTTAAATACAAGTCTAGACTTAAGTCTTTATTTCTGAGCTTTAAAGTAATGTTACTAAAAATTCTGGGCTAGACAGCCTATTTACATTAAGTTCTTTATGCAAAGTTGGCTTCACTTAGGCACATTTGAAAATTAGATCCCTTAGTGGATGGCACGAGGGCAGTGGGCAGGGAAGCCACTATAGACCTTTCAATATAAAACCCCATTTTAGATGGAAAGAGGCATAGCATTTCCTTGATCTAACCTGCCAAGACCTGACCTGTAATATCTGCCCAAGGTCTGCTTTGCATGGGAGAGCAACTGGGACAGCGTTGGACCATGCAAACTGCCACTTAACCTCCAACAGGAAAATTGTACCTGTGGAGATATATGTATAAGCAAGGTCCTGAACTGCAGATCCTGAATGGATTCACGCAAGGCGGTTCTGAAAGTTGTGTAAAATTATTTTTCTTTTGTAGCATTAGCAGGATTTCAATCAGTGAAAAGCTACTAGCAATGATATATCTGAACTCGATTTTCAGATCTTGAACCTTTTCAAAATCTTTAATGAAGATTGGGCTGTGGAAAGCAAGGAGTGAAGAATATCTCGTTTCTAGCAGCTGTTTTTCTCTGATCCCCATTGAGTGGCATTTTGTGCCTCCATCCAGCTCCTTTTGTTTTTCAAAGCATTGACACACAAATTGATATTGAAATTTTGTAACAGAACTTCGTAACAAGCAGCATAGATAGAGAATCCACCTTCAGGTC
Organism: Pezoporus flaviventris; assembly: GCF_033815535.1. NCBI lineage: Eukaryota > Metazoa > Chordata > Aves > Psittaciformes > Psittacidae > Pezoporus > Pezoporus flaviventris. The sequence goes on from NW_026892554.1 coordinate 11,749,672, forward strand.
TGCTTTTATCCCGTTTTATGGTTCAACTGAGTTAAAGATAAGACTCAGATGACTTCCCCAGGGGACCTATTAGATCCAGATGGAGACTTCTCAGTATCGCTTCCCTGCCTTTTACCCAAGGGCAGATCAAGGTCTGGTTTACCCCATTTTCCTGATATGGCTATGAAGTGAAAAACAGCTTCACTTTTACCACTGCAGAGGTGCTTTGTATTGCTGTGACTTCATCTTCTGTATTAGTTCTGGCCACTGAAAAATGTGGCAAGGTAGTGTTTTAACTTTGTTCATATTGCCAAAATGAAAGCTCTTTCAGACAGTATAAGCCTCAGGACATAACCCCAGTATTAAAACAGTAAGTCTCCCTCTGTATGCCACTCACTCTTCTCTAGGCATTCAATCATTTATCAGCTGACACAGACATTATGGACCAACCTATTGTAACTTAGAGTCGCACTGAAAAAAATACATACAGAATGGGGAGATTCTCTGTTACAATTTAGGGATAGTTCAGACAAGTTTTTGATCCAGTTGTACAGTGAGGAGGGATGAGTAGAAATACGTTACATGCAAGCGGCAAGGAATGCTCAAGTTCAGCAGCTGATAGTATGAAGAAAAAGAATATAGGAATACTTCCTCACCCCCCACTGCATCCAGAGCTTAAAATCCAAAGCTTTCAGATTCTGGCTGTTTATCTGTGAGACTTTTAAGGACAATTGGTACTGATTAAATATTGAAGCAATCTAAAGACAGCATTCTTTCCTGTGCTTTGTAGTTACTAAAGACTTAACTCTTCAGCAGCAGCAACTGATTTCTTGGCATCTGTGCAAACTGTCCAAGGAAAGCACCAGTAGCTCTAAGCTGCTGCTCTTTAGCTTGTGTGCAGCCTCCCTGAATGCATCTCAATTTTCACAGCCAAGCTAGCTCCTGCCTGGCCAGTTTGGCATGTGTGCATTTCCCAAGGATGCAAGGTTAATGCTGTGTGTGGGTCTGTGTTGTGGGCTGTTGCAAGCGCTTGTGAAGTTTAGGGCTGTCTCTGTAGGTAGATCTCCCTCAACTCCAAAGGCCTCTTGCATCCATGAAGTTGAGGGTTTTACTTCTCAAAATAACTAGTATCTGCTGAGACTTCCCAACTGCACTTCCAAAGTTTGGATTAATGGAGGTTTTCTGACTTTGTTTTGTCAGTCTCATAGTTCAGAAGACGCCAGACTGTAAGTGGGAGACTGAATCTTGGACAGTCATGATCAAGCATCCAGTTTGCTGCTTAGTTGAGGATGAGTGATAAGCTTTTACTGATGGAACATCACTATATGGAAGACTGCTGTTGCCATTTTTTACTACAATAGCAGCACTTAGATGTTCCCATGTTATTAAATGGTACTAAATGATAGAATAAAGAAGTTTTGATATTTTAGTGTCTCTCACTGAATTTACAAAGGATGGTTAAGCTTTTTGGAGCTTTAGATGACACACTGACTGGCTGCTGGGATCAAAAACAATTGATTTTTGGCTACAGTAGGTACCATAAGAAGCAAACAAGGATGTTTTCTTTCTATAATTGGTTATAAAGGATGAAAGCACTCAGTGGTGTACAGTAATGAATTGGACCAGTGTTGAATTCTTATGTCTGTCTGAATATGTAGTGTGTGTAGAAATCGGGGCAAAAGAAAATCCTTTTCCTTGGGGGAGTGGGGAGGGGCTGCCTTTTTGCAGGGGGTTGTTTTGTTCTGCTGCAGATCTAAACCTAGGTGAATTCATTGGGATGTCTTTTGAGATGGTCATGTCCCAGGCACCCCAAGCTGAGAATAAGTCCAAGCTGGTTTTACACTTTCTGTTAGACTTTTTGAATGCAATTCTAGCAGGAGACACACGCAGACACTGGTGTGTCTGCATAGAGCTGCCTGCAATACCAGGACCTGTATTTTTTCATTTTGTCTTCCATAATTGAAAATAAATCCTCTAGATTGAAAATGGAATGTATTGCTTGTTAAATACAGGGGAAATTCTGGCCAGTGTAATAGTGTTGTATTTTTATATTTGCTGAGATGAATGGATTCACTTTCTTGCATTTCATTTGCAGAGGTACTTTCCAGCTCAGCTCAGCTGGACAAGATGAGGAGAATGGTATCCAAGTGGGAATTTTCTTACCCCAAATCTGTGAGCTGTTTTCAGCATTGCTGATGTGCAAGCTGCTGTTTTCTTCCAATACTATAATAAGAAAGCTATCACTGAATTTTTAAAGGTGGAATTTGTTATCCTGATGTATTGTGTATTGTATTTCTATGCATCAAGCCTGATTCTTTTTGACTTCGTGCCAACGTAACTGGCACCTTCACTCAGTCCAGAGTTCACCCATCAGTAATTAGTTTGATGAGAAACAGCAAAGTGTCTGTTTTTCCCATACTGTAATGCATATATTCACCTTGCTGGTGTGTTAATAGCACTGATGCATTTGTCTCGACCTTGATAAATGCAGCGAGATAAAGGTTGTGTATGAGAATAAAACACCCACAACTGCCGTAGGCTTAATCTCTTTGCCTAGCAAGATGTAATTTGCATGTGTAGCCCACTGGAATGAATGTATTTTAGGTAGCCTTCTGCATCTGATATAGAAGGTGTGAATTATTATAGCTGCTAGAAACAAGCCTTGGTGCTTTATTCAAGTTGGTGCATGACATGCTTTTAGCTATGGACATCCCTAGTGTGCTGCATGTGAGTGGCAGTTTTCTTACTGATGTCAGATATTTTCGTAAGGAGGGTGCAGAGAAGAACATTGAAGTATAGGTCAAGAAATATATTTTATTTAATGTTACTTTAGCTTTTGCACTAGTAAACTGAAACCAGTAAACACAATGTGAGCATGTTGTAAACTGATACACAACTGATGTCCTGGCATTTGTGCAGATCGTCCTGGGGATGCACCCATGGGGAGCATCTGCAGGATGCTCTAAGTATCTGCAGGTTTTGGAGCAGATCTGGCTGCTGCTTGCCCAGCTCAGCATGCAGGTAAATGACCTGTTCCACAAGTTCATCTCCCTGCAGGAGTGCTGTAGTGCTGTTGGTCTCTGGAGTGCTTGTAAAGTCCAGGTTGCCTTTGCAGGTGTCATTAAAACTTTGGAGTCTCTTGGCCCCTGTAGAAATTAGGACTAGGGCTAGGTTTGTTTACTTCATAAAATGAAGACTTGGAGCACAAGGTGTGGTTGTAGCAGAGCAAGCTCCAGTGGCTGTCCTAGCTCCATCACTCTTTACACAGAACGGAGTAATTTGGCTGTGTTAGTTTGAAATAGCAATGTGAGAAGAAGGTGCCCTCTGCATTTGTAGATTACTTGTTTTGTTTTCTTTCACTGTGGTGATGGTCACAAGTGTTATGTAAAATATCAATCAGAACCCACAGGAGTTGAGAAGTTCGAAGCACAACTTTCAAGAGACGCCCTAATGCCTTAACGGAGTAAAGTTTGGCAGATACTGTATGTCTACTGTGTCCCTAGTCAAAAAGTTGTGCTGGTTGGCACACTGATGGGAGTATTATTGAATAAACATAGTACAGGATTTGCACTCTGGTTAAAAAAAAAAATGTCAAATACACTGTTTGGAGAAAAAAGCTCTGAAAAAACCTACCTGTTTTCCTAAGTCTTCCTGATTTCTTTGGTTTTATATTTACCACTAGTATTGCATGGCCATAGGAATATAAACTTGTAAACTATCTGGACCCAAGAAGCAAGACTTCCCATCTTTCACTGAGGGCTCTGTAAAATGCAGTCTTTCTAAATGTGTTCCCTGAGTATGTCAGCTACTTGCCAAACCCCTGATTCTGCGTGAAACATGATTAGGGACTACTTTTCTCCTCCACCATGCAAAACTTTTTTGTATTGTTTCAAGTCTCTCCAAAATATTGTCTCAGTTTACCCTTTTGTGAGCTCCTGTTATAAAGAACTATACTTGTAAACCCACCATGGAACTAAGAAAAAGCATCATAAAGCTAAATATGAAAATTTGTGTAACTTGCAAGCCAAGAGCACAACCATGTGAGGTATTTTGACCTCTCTGAATGTTGACATGGTGGGCTTCGATCAGGATCTGTGGACTTACTTACAAGAGTAACTTATTTTAGTCTTTGCATCATGGGAGTGGAAGTGTCACGCAGTGAGGTTTCTAAGAGGTCTTGTAGTTTCTGCAGTGGGTCCTTGCTACAAAGCAAGACCTCTTATTTTTTTTTTCTGTGCTGAAGGCACTGATTTATGTGCCTTTATTACTCTCTGAGCAATAAGAATAACGAAGGAAGGTTAAGAAATAGGATGGAGTGTCACTGTGGTAAGCACCATGCATCTATGCGTTTCTGGACTTTGGACTATGGCGTTATTTTCTGCCCGTAGTGGGGACCCAGCGGGTGTGATTTGGTGCCTTCCTGGCATTCGCACCTGTAGGTGGCAGCATCTTCCTGTTCTATGGGATGTGGTGGCCAGCTCCCGGGTTTCCAGTGTGATTGGGGAACTGAAAATTAAAAGCTAGATCGTCCCACTTCCCTCTTCAAGATATTCTCCTTTACAAAATGCAAGTGTGAGGGAGGGCTTGTTTGACACCTCTGTCAGACTGGCTTGTTCTTTGTCCATCGCTTTAAACATGGCTTCTCCCTTAGGTTCTGAGTCAGTTTTTCTCCTTGTATTTTAATCCACTCAGTTCTCAGACTTCCAAAGCTTAAGATCTGTTTCAAGATAGAAGCAGGGACTTGGAGAACAGCTCTCTGAAATGCCCTATTGGCATCTTGGTAAGGAAGAGCAGATAATGGGTATTGAGAAAACTACACATCCTTTCTACTCTTGTTCAAATATATGTAATGTTGTTGGAGCCTAAAAAGGTCCAAAATAGCTGGAAATAAATCAAGCAATGTTTTGACTTTTAAAAATGTCATTCCCATTTCCTTAGGATCTTCATTCTCTGGATTAGGGCTGTTAGAAAAGAGACATTGTTATCAGCTTGAATAATAAACATGTTGCATTAATGTGTGAATATTAATAAGAACAATTAAGTGAAAGAAAAAAAAAGTTTTACATTTGTTCCAGTAAGATAAAAAGCCAACAGAGCAATAGAAAGTGGGATAAATCAGAACAGTGAGAGAACTTGTTCTAGAAAATACTGAGAGGAGTGAGGATTTAAAAAAATCTAACTCCATGAACTGCCATTAAACTTAGGCTGCTTTTTCATTAGAACATCAAATTGGATCTCTAGCTTGTCTTCAGGGAGAGTTCATAACACTTGTACCACCAGGGCATGCTCTTATAAGAATCATCTTCCAGCAAATCACAGGACAACTGCTGCTGCACCTCATCTCTGGGTGCTTAAAATGGAGTCTGTAAGAGTACCAAGTGTAGACAATGGCCAGAGACAGAGGGGATGGGAAGATGCTCACACGACCACTCGCAATAAGGCCAATCAGCCGAGGAAGAGATGGAAGCAGATGTCTGATGTCTCTTGTATTGGTTTCCTTTGCTGAGGGATTCCCTTTTCATTAGAGCAGCCTTCCAGTGCTTGAAGCAGCTAGACAGGTATTCAGTCTACTGTGTTTCTTTACTGATGATAGGTAAAGTCACTGTTCCAGAAGGGCACTACCAGTATTGCTTTGGGTAATACTCTAGCTTTATTTGCCTGGGTGCTGCCCAGTAACTGCTGTTTATCTGGGCAATGATACCAGACTGCGTTTTTAGAATTGCCCATTGCATTGGAAAATGAGGCCCATGTGTGTTCTCTATACCTGTATCAAGGATTATATCATATATACTAAATCTTTTCTCAAAAGGAATGTGAATAGTACTTTTCCTTATTCAAAGGATTCATAATATTCCTCTACATCTTAGAAGCAATTAAGAAATGCCACAGTTTTGAATGTCTAACTCATCTTTCTTAATAAAATTCAAAATACATTGTTCATGCTACCAGGAAATGGCAGTACATTTGTGACAGTGACACGAGTTCAGCCCACAGAATTCAAGTTCCACCCCTGCTAGGAAGCTGAATGGTACACATCAAAACCCTGGTTGTGGATCGAAGGCAGTTTTGTTCAATGCAACTCAATCTAGGCTGTAACAAATTTGAAATTTGGCTTCAGACACAGACTGTAGAATCCTAGGGAAGGTGATTAAAATAGGAGCTCCCTCACCATCCATGTATTTAAAGCCTCTTATTCTAATGTCTTCAAACACATTATGAAAATGTTCTGCTGTAGTCTTCATGTTCAATTACCATCATTTGCCCAGTTCCACACCTCGTGTGTGTAACTTTGATGTGAATTACCAGAATTATCCTGCATGTGCACACATCCTTGTTAAAATATGTGGGTCAGTGCTGCTGTCTCCTCTGCTAACAGCACTGACCTTCATCTATATCAACTACCCTCTCTAGAAATTGAAATAATACCCATGGCCAGTTTTATTGTTGTGCCTAGAAAGTACATTACACATGGGGATGTATCCTGCCACAAAGAATTGACATTGAAGTTAACACATATGCAGCGTTTGAGGGTTTGCTTTGCTTTATATTTGCAAGGTGGTTTTATTTTTTACTTGTACATAAACTGATTGTTGGTATCTCTTCCAGAACAGAAAAGAAATTGAGAAGTACCCATTTTCCTGTTTGGTGGTGAGGCGATTGTAAAGGTACTTGACAAGATGAAACTCTCTCCTGTCATGTTAGTGCAGTTGTCAAAAGCTAACCCCTCTAGGCACCTTAATGACTCCTTAATGAAAACAGAGCTGGAGAGCCTGGTCTTCTCCTTGGTCATACAGTAATATTGCAATGATACATCCGTTCACTTTGTGGCTGTGTAGATGCTCAGTAGTGGGACTCCACAGGGTTAGCTATAGTTTGTCATGTTCTGATTCAGGCTAGAAAGCAGGAACAAACACTATTATGGGTTAATTCCTAGTTATCTTTAACAGGGGAAATCCTTCCTTATTTGTCTATTAAAGTTGGAGAATCTACAAAGCTTATCTTCAACCTCTCTATCTTGATTCTTCAAAGCTCCCAGTACCCTCCCTGGAACAGCAGTATGGGTGCAGTCTTGAAGGATGAATATGGTTATTAGCTGTGGCTATTTGAACATCACTGTTCATGTCTAGTTCCTTTGTATCACACACTCTGAGTAGGAAACAAAAGATGCAACTGTTGAGTGATGAAAAGAGTAAAGATTTGGGTAGAATAATGCGTAAGGGTCCTGTAATCTTTGCCTCTTTCAGTACCCTTCCATAATTTGTTGTACTCTCAGCATCAGCATTTTACCACAGGGGTGTAAAGTAGGAATAGCTAGACCAGGCTCCTCAATGTAATCTAGTCCTTTGCAGCCTCTGTATCAAGTAAACCTGCTAATGAAGCTCTCAAGTTCATCTTGCCACCTTTGACTTTTCTGCTTCTCTTTGATGTCGAGTTCATATAGGCTTCTTTTGCTAATTATGCATAACAACCTATCTGCACATACAAACAAAAAGAATACACCAAACACAGCTCTTAGTGTAGGAGTGGTAAATTTTGATAAGATCTATCTTCCACAAATTCAAAATAAAGGGGAAAAAGCTACTCTTGCTATGACTATTGAGATGTGAGGGAGGGCCAGACTTTGATGGAGCTGAGGCTACACGGCTTTTGCCATATTTTGGTTTCAGATTTGCTCTACAAAAGTGGTGAATATATTTGAAATAGAAGCATCTTGTTGAAAATGTCATATTATTTCTTTACTAATTATACTTAATGTTTTGGGGTGTGATACAATATTCAGGACTTTAGTTATCGATCAACTGTCATGTGAATTCATTCTGAATTCCGATTTTTGGTAAAATCCAGATAAAAAGTGCAATTTCTTTTCACTTATATTTAGATATGTAACACATGACACTAATTTCTCCATCCAGTTATAGAACTGGTACAATGAAAGTTTCTTTTGGTACCTCTCCAGTTTGTTGCAGAGGGCTGAGCTGGGATGTGGAGATCCGTTTCTTGTGAACCGTTTTCTTCCATTAGGTAAAATCTCAAAATGGTCTTGGCTGAAGGGTTTTTCACCAGAAAATCCGAACTCGGCAATGATGGTTCCCGTCAGTCTTTGATGGGAGCACCATTCATAGGGAAACTGTGTCTTTCACAATTTGAAGTGCAGTTAACATGAAACCTATGCCAAAATATTTTGGGATAAGTCACAGGTTGTGACTTCTGGGAGTTGGAAGCGGAATTGTGGCAGATTCTTCTTCAGCAGTTTTTCCTTAGATGACTCCGCTGAATGGGAAGCAGGGCCAAACTGGCACTTGATTAATTCTGCAGAGCCTATTTTAGTGTTGTATACAGTTAGGTTTATATGACATGTAAATGTTCATTTGGAAGTGAGTCCATGATGGTGCTGAGCACTTTTTTGGTTTGTTCTTTCTGGCTTCTGTGATCAGTGAAGTTAACACAGCATCTTCTGCTTTAGGTCCTTAAAATTTCTGATAGAGATACAAAAAATATTCTTCATACAGTGTTTTTCTCTAGGTTCTTTAGTACCCATGGTGTTAGTCACAAAGGCAGAGATTTTCAAAGCACACAAAACCCCTCAAAACAAAAACAACCTGCAAATTTTCCAGCACGACTGACCTTTCATGGAAACCAGGAACTAGGAAGTATTTCCATAGATTAAACAGTGGGACTGTATTGTAGTCTCTAATACATACATTGTTGTTTTTTCTTTGGAGAATTGTTCTGATTTCAAGAAGTTGATGCCTTATCTAAATGATATCTAAATGCACATTCAAGGCTGCATGGGAAAACAGTGAACAGTGGCATGTGTCTTTATTTTTACACTCAGCTGAGTTTTCTACCATGATAAAAATTACAATAAATGAAACATTGCTGCTAAGGCACAGCACAGTCAAAATGGAATGATTATTCAGAGGCCTGCTTTTCTAAAAATGTGCTGTGATGGTAAAAGAATTTGTGGGATCTAAATATTTAAACAGCATTTCACCACACAAAAGGTGGGAAAATTACAGTAATAGTTTCTTCATCTTTCATTGCTATTCTTGCTAGATTGAAAGCGCAGGTCACTTAATGGTGTAATGTAATAGCAGACACCCTGTTTCCTCAGTAATAAAATGGGGATAATACTGCAAAGGACTGTGTTGTGGTGATTCATCTTTATCAAGTTCTACAGAAATTGTAGGCATTATTAGCATCCCATGTGATTATAGTGACAGGATGATATGGTAGTTTGCCTGAATTGGTATTAAGTGGTACTGAAAGTCTCTCAAAACCCCCGTTCCTTCTGTATTTCCAGACACCAGAGACTTAGAACAGTTTGGATAAATATCTGGATTGAACTGAACTCTCTTTTAAAGGTTACCTTAAATGACAGATGAAGGAACCTTATATTGTGATAACCTTCAGTCTGAAGGATCTCAAAGTACTACGGGAATCAATATGCAAACTATATATAGATTATAGCAGCTCTGTCAAGTTAGGGCACTGTTTGGCAGAACACAGTGGAGCAAAACAACACGTGATAAAAATCAAAATGGAAAAACACAACGTTAAACTCAAAATACTAGGGGAATGTAGTCAGAAAGTAATCGTCAGCTGGGACCTGGCAGAAAACTGGGAGGTGCAGCTTCTTCTCCCAGACAATGTACAATGTACCATGTGAATTGGGGTCTGAACTGAAAGGCTCAGAAATGCGCTTATGGCTTGTGTGAAAAATTGCAGCTCCAGGGACAAGCAATTTGCTGGGATGCAGGTTAAATAATGCTCAATACAAAAGAATCACAACTGCCTGTTTGTCAGCATAACATCACAAACCCCATGCATTTTAAGCTGTTATGTCGTTGACGAAAAAAGTGCTGCTTACCAGATTGTGTGGATCACTTACAGCAGCAATGTCTTTGGAAGGTGCTCCCTCCCTTCTTTAACCTTACTCAGCTTGATTGAGCTGAGATTGCACTACATGTTTGATATCACTTACATTAAAAAAAAATAGAAGTAGATGTTTTACAAATATATTTAATCTCAGGGAAAAAAAACAAGCACGGAGAAATGTTGACTGTTTTCTAAGAAGTTGCTTCTTTTACTTTTGACCTTGTACACTTACCTGCTTTTGACTCTTTATACTCTCTGCAGCAGAGAATTGATGCAGCTTATCTGAAGCAGCAAAAGCTGCTTCCCATCCTGCCTTGTTGCTCTGATAAAAACACTGGTAAGAGCAGTCTTAACCAGACTATTTCTTCCAATTTTCTCATTGCCTAGCAAAACAATGAAGTTTGAGAAATTATGCTTACTGCTTTTCACCTACAGAAACCTATTAGTGCTCAACAATATGTCAGAAGATTTGCTGTAAATCTTACCTATCTAAAATAAATGTCCAGGGTTTAATATTTTATAAAAAGTGGAGCTGCTCACAGAGATGAAAATGATGGAAGGTCTGTGTTCATTTGCATGATTTTTATCTAATTATCATAGCCAAGCTGTTACCATACTATTTCTCACTTAGTTCTCTGGTACACAGGGCGCATGACTGACTAGTGATTTATATTGCGCTATGCTAAAATTCCTGCAAGTGGTAATTTAGAAATAGCAATTTAGAAGCTGATCAGTGAAAGCTGGTTGTGCTGAATCAGTCAAAATGTTACACTGGTTCCCATTTAATGGATTTGCTGTAATTAATTATTTAAATGTCCAATGATTCTCTTTCCATCTTCAGAATAATCTGTTTTCAAGTAGTCCTAAATGAACATAAACACGTGTTTTCCTCCCTCCCTCTTTTAAATATTTCACTAAGTTTTCCTGTCACTGTGATAATTAAAGAAATTGATAATATGTCTGTAGAGGAAGGCCAAAGGGCCCTAAAGAGTTCCTTTCAATCACTGCTTAGCATTTGCCAATAAATTAAGAAATGCTACTTAAAGTCAGGAAAAGGTTTAATCTCCATACACTAGCCACTGTGTGAGTGCCTGTCATCTGATGCAGGATCTTGTGCTCAGCCCTTCTTAAGGCCATGGCCCACTTCGAAAAGTTTGAAGTCCTGTGGATTTATCTGGAACTTGATTCCTAAAAACTTCACAAATCTAAGAATTTGTTAGTGAGTAGAAAGGCATCATCAGAAAAGCAATTAATTTAGGTAAGGAATGCTCAACAATCTAAGTTTGTAAACAAGTGAATGCAAATGCAGAAACATCTCCAGAACTATAAAGACAATTCTTAAGACCTGTAGTGCTCAAGGAAGTAAACCTGGGATAATATTCCTACAGCTAAGAACCTGACCCACATTTTTATGTATGCCTCCTCCAGAGCAGAGATAAGTGATGTTTGATAGTATTCAACTCAGTAGGACTTGTCTGATGGCTTGAGAAGAAACTTCAGATGTAACTGAAGGATTTCTTCTTGTTTCCTTGGTGTCAGGGTCAAGCATGAGTCTCAAAGGAGGCAGAATATTCTGCTTTTTCAGGAGATAACAAGTAGAAATAAGTTTGATTTCATTAGACATAAAAAGAAGAACTCAAAGCATGGCTGCTGCTGATGGTAATGGCTCCTTCTCTGATGGTTTGAAGACAACCAGAAACCTTTGATATGAGAACCATAATTGTTTATGAATCATCTTACATTGGATGAACAAAAAACAATTTGCAGACTCACAACTCGGAGTGTGTCCTGTTGCTGCAGCATAACCTCAAAACAATATTCTGTCTGTTAGTTTTCTCCAGGGCTATTGAAAACAAGAATAATCTTCAGATAACTCTATGCTTGAAGGGTGCAACACTGATTTAGAGAAGTGTATGCATTCAGCCAATAGAAAAAGGAGATAAGCATGGGCCTTTATTTGTAGTAGTAAACCAAACAAGTGCATTGCTAAAAATATCCAACAATATGGTTTTTTTTTTTATAAAAAATCCTAGTAATTAAACTAAAAAATAGTAATATTTCCTAATACAGGCTGTAGATACTGTGTCCCCTTTTTTCACTCCCATATATTGCTCTAACTCTAAGCATGCAATATTAAATTTTCTTCCAAAAAATCGAGGTTGTGAGTTGGGGTTTTCCCCCTTCCTCACTGTAGAAAACAAGTGCTCTAAGAGATAGAGACTACTGGGCCAATTTGTTATGCTTTTTGAAAAGCTTCAGTGGAGTTTTGAAACTTGTACTTTTTAAGCATATTCTCAGTTTGTTTATTGGCTGGAACACGTTACAGATGAGACCTTCTCTGGGCAGTTTGACATAGGTTACAGCATCAGTGGTTATCCTGGCTTTTAAAACTTGAATAGAGATTGCTGCCCCAGTGTGTCACATCCTTGCTCCTTGTGTTCAGGTCTTCCCTATGTGTCTGGTCTAACTTCAGATAACTGCTACGGGCCTATTTCCAGATGATCTGTTTGGATCTGTATGTTGTGTAATTTGAGTGAATGAACACCTTAAATTCAGATGAGGTGAGGGAACAACTAAAACTGTCAATGTGTTTAGTTAATATTTAGAATTACATAGCAAATAGATTTTGAAGGAATACAGGTAAGGAAATTATCTTTTATGAATACAAGTACCTATCTCTAGCAAGCAAGCCTTTCAGTGCGACCATCTTTACAGGTAAAGATTTTCCTAAGAACTAGAAGGCCACTCCTGAGAGGGATGAGCCAGCCCATCACTTCAGTGCTTAGTTTGCAAGGTCCAGATGGTGGCAAGCTGCAAATGGATATTTCTGCAGCTGAAATGTCTCCCCCCTTGGCAGACTCGAGAGACACTGGTTCTGGCAGATTTAGACTTGTCTCTGGCTATTTAGCACAGTTGTACAGCTAATGGGCTGTTGGACAATTTCGTCAAACTTGCTATTTTCTGGTGACTCGTTTGTAATTCGGGGAAGGAGTGCACGGTTAGCCATTTGTGAATAATTGGAAACCCTCTTGAGATCTCAAGAAAAACACTTTCAATGTTAAATAGGGTTGATTCGCCTGTTTATTTAGGTATCCTAGATAGAATCTCAATACTGACCTTTGAATGCTCCATATATTTCTCCAAATTGGATTTTGCCTTTGTGTGTGTCTGATGAGTTTTAAGAGGCCAAGATCTTAATTACTGTTATTATGCCTAGTTTACCATACGATTATAGTTGATGTTAATTAAAATGAGGACTTTGCAAATGCAAAAGGCAGATCTACAGGATTTATGTGCTCGCATGTACATTTTCATGTGCATCCACAGGTATATAAATATGAAAACTTTGTCATCATCTGCATTTATGTTTTACTTCTGATCAATTCCTGGACATCAAAATTCTTTACCAGCCTCAAACCAAAGTAAAACCTAACATATCCTTCAATTACTGTCCTAAATACAAATCCTCTATGAGAAACCTGTTTCCAGTATTAGGCTTGTAGAATAGAGCAGTGTCACTGCAGAGAGGTGATCTAGCTATCTATAGGACAAACCTCACTTTTTTTCAGACTGCAATACCCTGGTACAATCACAGTCATTCTGTATGGACTGTTTGAAGTTGGTTGATAGTTTTGCCATTAATTAGAAAGTTAAAACCTTCATCTGCCTCTAAGACTTGCATTATGATGCCTAGTTTTACAAATAGAAATGCATACAAATAGCACTGATAACAGTTTTAAGACACATGGCCCATACTGAATACACAATGATATAACATTAAGAGATGTGTTGTCTCTTGATGAAGGTGATATGAGCTGCTTGCTTGTGTCTTCCTAAGCTTGTATAATGGGGGGCTGAAATACAGAGAGCATCTTGTAAAGGGGTAGATTAATACATGCTCACAGAGAAAAATATGTGCTTAAGAGAGATTGCCCAATGGTTGTGAAAACACAATTTATATTTTCAAACTGAGTTGTTTTAAAATTCTAGATGATCCTGGGATTCGTATTCTGTGTAGCACACTGGCATTTTGCTGTATTTTCCTCTCTCAATATAGTTTAATCTGTATTAAAGCACTGTGCTGTCACAACTTTCATAAATTATTACACAGCCAGCCAATAGGAATTACATAAATACTGCAAATATAATCATCTGTTCTTAGCAGAAAGTCTTAAAGGACTTTTAAACTAGTTACAACAGAAAGTGGTAATCCTTCTATTAAAACTTTCTTACCATGTTATAAGTTTGCCGTTATGCAACATTTTTCACTTTGTCAGCTCAAAACTGTTTTTCCAAAAGTAATCTAGACCTTGCTTTGCTGAGATGGAAATAAAGGGAAGTTTGTCTTGACTAAGTGCTCTGTTTTCCTGTGACTCGGAGCAAGTAGTAGTTAGAATGAAACATTGGAAACAACAGTAATTTACTAATCAGGAGAAAAATGGTTGTTACTGAAACATATCCCATGTTTACTGCAAAATTGATTTAAAGCGCATTTTAAAATAATAGCTTAAGAAAAATAGGCTCACATTGGGCTCCAAATTCCACATGCAGCATTTGCATATATATTATTAAGTGCCACAGAAAAGACTTTGCTCACGGAGGTCTCTTAAGGGCACAGAAGATAGTAAGGAACATGCTGTTGAATTACTCTGCCTTTGGAAGTGTGAGGAGCATTGAGCTCCTGATTAGGCTTTTCATTGCCCTTGTGAAAGGCACTGAAGCAAAGAAAATGCTGGAAATAAACCTAAATTCTATGATACCTTCACCCAAGCCCTAGATTGTGCTTTTAGTGGATTTTTAATGACCACAGTGCTAAAATGTAATTAGCTTAAATTACCACTTGTACCCTCACAAAATAAAGAAGGGAAGAATTATCCAGTGCTAGTGCTTTTCTTGGAACAAAATGGATTAAACATGGCTGTTAATCAGAAGTAAACTCAGGAACATAGACCACTATCCAGGAGAATGAATAGCTAAGGAATGAGATCAGACAAAACTCTAAGGAAAGAGAAATAGTTCAGTGTATGCTCCTCTGCAAAGCTTGTGAAGAAAGGAGTAGCAGAAACTTTAAACAGCATTGGCGGTGTGGAGACTAAAGCAGGGTGCCACGCTGGCATAACACTGGGTTACAGCAGGGGTTTTGGGGAGAGACAAGAACAGAGCTTGATTAATCTGTAGCACGAATTACTCACCCCTATATCAGCAACAGATGGTAGAATTTGAGTGCAAGAAGTACAGAAAGAGGAGATATGTTTATTCTGACACGTGAAGTAAGTTATATACAGGGGGAGCATCATTCTGATAGACCTGGTGATAGAGAAAAAAGAATTGAAAGCTGTTGCCAGGAGCAATTCCAAAGAAAATTAACTTCAAAATCTTGTGTGGCAAACAGCAAAAGTTATCATGATTAGTCTTCTCCCTTTTTGCATTTATATATGTCCTGCTTTTATACCTGTATGTGCTTCATGTAATAAATATTCAAAGATTGCTTTACAGTGGCTACAGCCAAGTTAATGCTGGTTATTCCAGATGGAAAGATCATTGCATCTCAAGGTACTGTAACAAAAGACTTGGCAGTTCATAAGCTGTGTTCCTGCTGGGAGCAGGTGTCTTCAGTTTGACAAGATTGCACTTTATCCATGAGTGCTTGAAATGCACTGTAGCTGGTAGCAGGTCAAACAGGTCTGAATTCTTAAAAAGAGTGTTGTAAGACTTTGGTAATGAGCTTGAGGCGGTGAACAATGACATGCAAAACTAATTACCTGTTTACTAACGTCACAATAATTCAGCCATTTGTCTTGACTGGAGCCATGCTGAGCCTTGGCTTCGTCTGCCAAGCCTGCTTTCCAGCCGTTGAGTGATTGTATGTGAACTGTTTTGCTAGAAAGTGCCAAAAAAAAAAGAAGAAAAAAAAAGGAGGGAAAAGGGAATTCATTTAACTGCTACAACTGAGGTTTTAATTTACTGACCACATAAGAGATTTAGGGATTAGATTTGCTTATCTGTGAGGCATGTCTCTGTGGGAGCAGTGTGTTTTCACTGAAGAGCATGAACTGGACACCCAGCAGAAGAGTTCATTATCTGAGTGCTAATGTTCACAGACAAATACGTAATGCATCATAACTATTAGCAATGAAGTGCTGGCTGGCAGCATAAAATCAAATCACCTCCGGCAGTTTTACTGTTGAGGCTTGGTTCCTACACTTCGCAAAAGATCCAGGTTACAAACAGACACCCATGAGCAGGGAGCCTGTGAAGCTGTGATGGGTTTCTCTCTGGGAATTGCACACAAACTGCTTTCAGTTGACGGAACTATGTGTGACTGTGGGCTACAGTGGTTAGGGTTAGATCGGCAACTTCATACAGTTCTCTGACTTGGTGAACTTGACAGTTATTCCACTATCAAACAACAAAAAGTCATTCTGAAGAAGTTAAAAGAGAGCATAAAAGGCTGGCTTTTTTGTCTTGACTCAACAAACTCTTTGGCCACCCTAGTTTGTAGTTCATAAATCAGAACTTTTGTGTGATTTGGTTGATCTGGATATCTGGATTCTTTGGTTGTGCCAAGGGTTTAACCTTCTGTAACACAGCATACAAGTAACCCTTGAAGTAAACTGTATGGATTTAGCGGATATCAGCACAGCACTTTGCTATCTGCTTGGTTCCCCTCCCCACTAAAATTAGAGGATCTCTTTCTTGTGGGTTCAGTGGACATTAGGTCAAATGTTAATTTTATCATGAGTGGGAATGCTGTGTTATGGCCATTGAAAGTAAAATGCTGGTTTACACTTAGTGCTAGCAACTGGGCAAAAATCACCCACTAGAGGCAAAGAAAATGTTTCATAGATAGGAAAATTTGAGCTTGTTTGCCTAATGGGGTACTGAGGTACGTGTGTCCAAGAGATGTGTTCTGAAAGATTAGTACCTGTCCCAGAGATGAAAACCTCTTTCTTCCTTGAATGGCAATAATTAGAAAGAGTATTCGAGGCTCAACAGCAGAACTCAGGGACTCTGGAGTGTTTTCTGTGAATTCTATTTCTACCCTTTCTTATTTGTAAAGACTTCATCTTTTACAAATCAGTCTCCTGAATTATTTAGTGTGTATTTTATGCAAATAGCTTAAGAATAATGAACAGAGAAGCATTTCTCTCACCTTACCCAAGGTATAGCAGGTAAGGTGTGTGATATGGGAGTAGGTTTTATAACAGCTGTCAGCAGCTAAAGTTGGATATAAATAAAAAGAAAAATACCTCATGATCCAGCTCACCTGGGCCTACAGCTGGCATCAGTTCCATGAATATGTTTTTTGTACTGACATTTATAAGCTTCTTGAAATGCACTGTAAGCATCTAGAAAGCTCCAAATCAGAGCAGTGGACTACTCAGCACTCATCCAAACACAGTTTGGAGCAGACAGTGGAATTCCTCCATCTGCCTCCCCCGAGCAGCCCTTTGGCCGATGGTTATGCAGTGAGAGTGCTGGGCTCTCTGCTGAGCTTGCTGCCTGTGCACTAAGGAAGCCAGTAGAGTTCTTGATCAGGGTAAGAGGGCTGTTCATGGGAGTATTTTCTAATTGTTGTCAGGCATGATTTGCAATGTTAGCTGAACCAAGGTGGTGATGGTGCAGAGAGGCAGTAACAGCAGCTGTGAGCAGTAACCTCACTCCTGATGCAGCTAGAAAAGGATGCCTGTGTACGGTTCAGTTTGCTAGGCAGAGTAACAGAGCATGAGGGGATGCTCTGTATTGGTATTAGGTTTAGGGAAACTTGAATGGTGGTTACAAATCCCAAATGGAATTTTATGTAATGACCCATTTTAATGGTCATTAAAATGGTGTTCTTTGTTCTTTTTTTTTTTTTCAGGTAAGTCTTGTTGAGATGGAAGACGGCATTCTGGTGTTGCAAGAGCGTTCTGAGCTGTGAATCACAGAGAGAGATTTAACTTCTGTTTCACTCCTGACAAAAGCTTTACTGGATTTCAGGTGCCTTCCTGCTCTCTCTGTTTCCTTTTTGCTAGTGCTATGGAGTTTCTGGTTGACTGTGCTGAAGTGCTCCCTGTTTAATGTGGTAGTTTTTCTGATACCATTGTTTGTCCCCATACATAGTCTCAGGAGACATGCCTTCTTTCTAGCATGGCACCTAATTAGGTTAATGGTGTTGCTAAAGAAATGTTCATCAAACCACAGACTTGGGCCCAAGCAGAACAACCAGTTTGTTACAAACACGTGGGTCTTATGCCTAAGAAAATAAGGGAAAGAGGAACACTAAAGGCTTTTCATGCTCTAATTTTCTTTGAATTCGAAGTGAGCTATCTGCAGCTCTCTGTAGAACACCAATTCATTATTTTACATTAAGTCTTGGTTATGACTGTGCTGCTCAGACTGGAAATGACATTTTCACATCCAAGAGGGGTCTGAGAAATGAGACTATTAAGAGCAACTTTCAGGAAGTGATCACTGTTGCTGTTGGAGATTTCACAGGTATTGTCTCCCCAATTTGGGGAAATTTACTTGTACGTCTTGAGTCTGCAGAATTTCCTGGAAGTGAACCAACAACAGAATTTCTCGTGAGATTTCTCTTATATCCTGGCAAGCTCCTTTCCTGGAGTGTGTTTAGAGGCCCCACAGGAAGAAGCTGATGAGAACAGTAAGAAAATCTCAGGAAAAATAGACATGTAAACTCTGAGATTAATTGTGGGGAAGACGTGGGTTGAGGTTAGTTTTTTAACCCAATTCAGTCATTCATACACTTATAATTCCATCTAGAAAAGGCCCAAATAGGAGTCAGTTATCTGAAACTGCAGAGGATATTCTGTCTAGGTTCAATAGACTTCAGATCTGTTTTAGTCTGCAGAATCACAGCTTAGCTGATAAGCTTTTTGCAAAACTAAATGGTTTGCCTGTACCAGCTGTACTCCTCATCTTGGGCTTTGCAAAGACAGTTGAAATTTTTTCCGTATACTGCAAATCTGGTAAGAAATAGTTTCGGATGTTTCTGATTTGAGTGGGAGACAGGAACTGAATGGTACACTAAAACACAATACGTAATTTTAATCAGTGAAAAGTAGTGAGTCCTTCAGTTCTAGTGGGTAGTTAATAAGAGACATAAGGATGTAAGGTATATGGATTGCTAGAAGAGATGACTAAATAAATATTCATAACAGTCTAATGTGAAACACATGTATGATTCTTATTTATTCTATGCCTACAGATTTAGCAAAGGGGTAAGGGAATAAGAGCTTACCTGAATTGATCTAATCTTGTTAAGGCTGATTCTTATAATGTGTAGGGATAGATGGGTAAAATATTCGTAAAGGAGACCTTATGGAGTGGTCTTATCATGATTCAGGAGCATTTGCAGTACTTGTGCAATGCAGTTCAGAGGTGAGGTGTGTGACATGGGAATGGCTGCTTTTACAGCAAAACAAAAAAACCTATCTGAAGAAAGGGGTAAGGTCTAAGGTGTGTGCTGTAGTTAAGCTATGTATCTTCTCAGTGATATGACAGGCAGTAATACTGTGTCTGTTTCACAGTTGTTGAACCTCAGGCACCCAGTTTGCATGGGGAGTTATCTCCTGAAACCTCCTTTTAAGTCATCTGCACCAAGGTTCAGGTGTGACACAAGAAAAATACTAGATCTGATACTGATCTGGAACCAATTCAAGTCAAAATTGCACGTCGTTCTATTGTTATACTTCTTGGATCAGACCCAAGTGTAAGGAAGTTGAAGGCATGAAACAAACTAGCATGATGATGTGGATCCCATTTTGAAGATCACATCAAGCCGAAGAAAATTCAGTTCTAAAATATACCTAAAGTGTGTACATACAAGTCTAAATTCCTACTCAAAGGACTTATTTAAGCAGATATGTTTTCTTTGAGAGGAAAAGACACTGAATTAGCTTTATTTTAAGTGAGTCCAGATGAGCCAATACTCAAGGTTTGTCTGTGGTAGCTGAAGATATTTGTAACTTAAGCCTGAATGATACTTGTGAAAATTGTCCTTTTTTTTTTTTTTTTCCTGTTCAATTGCATGAAAACCAAACCCTTAACTTTGGGATGTTTGAAACATGGAACAGTATCAAGTCTTGTGTAGCTCCATTGACATCTCATGACTGTAGCAAAGAGGATTTGACTGATCTGTGTAGTCCAGCATTAGATACTGTATAAATGTGCCTTGTGTTTAGAGAGTGGCTGGTTGGTGGGGTATAGTTATGGGGTTGTTCTGGATTTGGCGGAAGAATCTGGCCACCATCTCTTGAGTATCCCAGGAAGCACTACAAGGCTCTTTTAGCTACTTCATTTCCTTTTTTTCTGGTATCATTCCTAATGTATATTAAAATTATATCAGATCTGAGGAATGGAAATGACAGTCAGAGTCTGATTTGAATGTTAATAGAATTTTAGTTTTCTCTTCACTTTTCTTGCATAAGTGTTTTTTGCAAGGATTGCAAGTGAGGGAAGTGTGACCCTGCCATTTGTTGTGCCTGTGTATTTTAAGACTTCTAACATGTAACAAAACAAAAGAAGGTAGCTTTACTCTAGGTGTGAACATGAATTGTATTTACTGAATATTTTGAAAAGACAAGTTCAAACAGGAGGAAAAGGCGTAAGGACACCAGAGACATTCTGACCAAGAAGATAGACTTAAACCGAGATCTGTCCTCATACTCGGAGAACAGTGAGAAAGCAGTCTTGATTTTTCTTACCATCACAATATGTCAAGGGCAGTGAGCACACTTTGCCTCTTGATTTTACAGGCAATGCTGACATGAGCAGAATATTATTAGAGAGAACCGGAATATTATTAGCAGATATGTATTGCCAAATCTTATATTTTACTTCTATTTATTTGGAAATCCAGTGCAGAATGCTACATATTTATTAGCAGCACAAGCTTATCAAGAGCCACAATGTAATGGACAGATCCTGTTTCTCAGAAGCTTTGTACACTAGAGGCAGAGACAATCCTTCGTGAAGGAGGAAAGATGATGCAAACTGTCAGCTGTACATAAAAATTACCCCCAAATTGCAGAGAGCAGATGGCTGTTAATGGCAAGTGTTTTTAACATAGCTTTATTGTCCCATACTGGGACATTAACTTGTCTCTCTGTTTTTTAAAAAAAGTCACTTTGTAAAAATGACACCTTGGCATGACTTGCATTTTTCCTCTTTGGTCTCCATGGTGTGTTTTGCTCAGATATGCTTGCCCAATTTTGTGCAGTTGATGTGCTCAGCAAGCCATTAGTGTATATTCTTTCTGTTTCATACATTCTCAGCAATTAGTAACACAAAACAACTATTTTTGAAGGACTGCAATGAGTAATTGCTTTTCTTTATTGGACTGATTCTGACTGCAAAGTAAGAATACGTACTGCCTGTTCCCACATGCTAAGCTGATACATACAGGACTAAATACACAACACCAAACTTGCTTGGACTAGCAAATGTGATAACAGAGGAAATAGAGAGAAAAATGCATATGGAACACCTCTAGCTTTTCTGTTTTGTTAACTGCAGGTTGAAAGCTAGCTTTTGGGTGATTAAACTTTTCATTTGGTTATTAAGTGATAGACATCTTGCTGAACCCAAGCATGCTGCTACAAGCACAGGAAGAGCGTTTATTTAAAGCAGACACAGAAGATTGCACAAAGACCCTGAAACAAAACACAAATGTCAGCAAAACGAAACAAAGTAATCATGCACAATTTAAGACAGAGGCAGGCAGTAAATTGATGACAGTTCCTGAATAATCCTTTAGAAAAGAGTCACCCGGTGAGTTGGCAAATCTGTTTGTTTGTTGCAGTTTCTTATCTTTTCCCAACAGGAAATCTAGGAAACCTCCCCGTAACAGCCAGTGCATTTACCATGCACTGGGGTGATGGCTAAGCCACTCAGCTTGTGCTGGAGCTTTGTGCTACCATGGTTGTGCTGCAGAGGTTTTTATTCTGAGCTGTCATGAGCAGAGGAACCTTGTAGGGACCTTGTGGGGTCACTGTCACACCGGGAAGCAGATCCTTGCCAGGATCCACCCTTCCCTTACTGTATGGGAAAATCATCTAACCTTTCAGTGACTTGATTTTCCTTCTGAGTGAAGGGGTGATGGTATTTGTAATGAGACCTGTGGATTTAGGAGAACTGTGCAAATGCTCAGTTGTATTTTTCTTTTTTTGTGCGGGGAGCTTGGACCTGGGCAAAGCCACATTACAGAATAGCTGGCGATTACTCTGTAATCAATTCTTCTCTGTTATGAATAAAATGGTAGTCAGCTTCTTGAAAATCATCCAGCTTCCATCTTCTTGCCAGTCTCAGCTTCTGTTCTTCTCTCCAGAGCCCTTGGCACAGCCATTAACCACACCAGAGTTTCACCAGTTGCAACATGCAGCTTCTCTTGAGTCGGAGTGACAGGAAGGCCTGAAGGAGGTGGCAGGGACAGAGGGAGTAGTCACTGCAGAGGACAGATATCTAATAGCAGAACAATAAACAATATACAAACCTCCCTCCGCCCCCTCTGGAAAGAGGAGAAGTGGAGAGGGAGTGTGAAACCCAGAGATACTTTGGTAATTGTTCATTGGGAAATAGGAATGAGGCATTTCTTGGTCAAACCATCTCTGAGGGGCATTACCAGTAAAGAACTGGGAATTAGAACATTAATTGGAATGATAAGACCACTGAGAAATCCATTGGACTGAGGTCACATCAGCCTCATTTTCAGAAAAGCAGCTCCTCTTGAGCTCATTCTGCCTGGATGGAAAAACCAGGCCTTTCAGACAATTTACAAGGTTTTTGATTTCTTTTTGGTTAACCTAAGGCTTATCTTTTATGTTTTCATTGCCAAGTTCCACTTCCAGCAAGTAGCTGATGTGGAAGCATAGCAGCTATGTTGCATCGTATTGAAACTGAATTTCATAAAGCCAGATGAAGGCAGTAATCAGTGCGTTTCCTTGTTCTGCACTAGAAATAATTGTACAGCTGTCAAATTCTCACTCAGGAAAACAGATCCAGGACACTGCAGCAGCAAATGTGTGTTGGCCAGTACAACAGCTGTCAAATTCTCAGAAAACAAACCCATACAGTGCAGGAATAGATCTCAGTATTCTGGGATAACTCAATTTCTATGTGTACCTTCGTATTTCCTGCTGCTTTGAAAACATCTGCTCCAATTTCATCGATTAGTAGAAGCGGCTGATTTGTTTTTTCCATGTGCAGGCATGAAGTTGCTCCATACAACCTGTTTAACAACAGGAAAGTATCTGTAATGGCACCAGTGACCCAAATAATGTAACTTTCAATGGACTGTTCTTGTACTCTTTTAATATTGGCATTTTTAATTAAAAGTCTTCTTTTTACAAGTCAGTGACTAAATGGCAATCATGAAGCAGGTACTGTTGGAACAAGTGCTGAAATCTGATCAAAACAAAAGGCTGGAAATAGTTGCACACACAAATGCTTTGGTTCCAGAGCTTCAAATCAAATTAAATGGGATATCAAATTTTCCAGTCACTAAATTCAGTGGAAAGCTCTGTGTGACCTATGCTGCTGTATAGATTTTAGAATCATTAAGAAGCCTAATTCTTCTAACACAGTATAATCTTTTCCTTTCATTATGTGGAACTACAACTAGAAGCATTTTTTACTGGCTTTACCTACAATGACTGAAGTTTTATTTGTTTTTCACAGTGTTGTAGCTGCATGCTTTGTCTTACTCTTTGGAATTCTTGGTCAGGTTAAGTATTTGAAACATATGATTTTGAATCAGTGGAGTGTTTACTTACACTATGACCATGCTTCTTCTCTACTTCACAAATACTGTTTGATACAGCTCAGAATATGGCCAGCTTTCATTTTATGGCTGAGATTTGAAGGGTCCCCTTATTTGTATCCATAAAAGTATTCTTTTCATACCAGATGGGGTTATGTGGTTTCTAATGAGTCATCAAATCAGCATTTCATTGAGCTGTTTCTTCCCAGGAAGGTTTTTGCATTTAACAAAATTTTTACCAACCAGTATAAAATGAAAATAACAACAAACTCTAACTCCTTTTCTATATAAAGAAGCTTGTGCATCCATCTGGTATCATACATTTAGTTATTCTGTAGTTTAGCAGTAACAAAGAGCCCTGGTTCTTGACCATAACCCCCAGTGTCAGGTGTGTACAAGCTCAAGTGAGGATGTGACAAGAGGGAGCCACAAGGTACAGGTGTGGGAAGGGAAGGACTCGGGAAAACTGCGTCAGGCTGTAGGACAGGCAGTGGTGGCAGCTTTCCAGCTGTTTAACCATGGTTAAAGTCATGAATCTTTTGACGCTAAGGGTATAAGGACAGGAAATAGTTGGTGTTTAAATATATAGGCAGTGTAATGCCATTGTGTCTAATAGATGGGTACTGCTTATCTTTCAGGGGTTGAAATGTAAAGCAGAAACAAAATTCATTATCAGATTGGAAGAGAAAAAAATACAAAGATGGTAGCTTTCTGCAGATGCTGATTGCCTGTCATTTAGGATGAACTCTGAAACAGCTTTTGCTGCCAGTGGTAAAGCACACCATGCATGGAATTTAAAGGTTCTGGTTAGTAGGTTGACAGTTCTTTACAGTAAATAATATCGAGCCTAGTCTGAACTGTAAAACAAGGAACAGCATTTGTTGTAGGTGTATGCCAACCTAGAAGTTTCTGTCAGATGGTGACAAGAATGTGGCTATTCAGGTCTTGCTGGAGACTTCAGCTAAATTCAGGCCATGGAATATCTGAAACTGTTGGGATCCTGTTTTACCAGAGACAATTAAATTCCCTATTCTCTTTTGTGTCCCAATGATTGAGAAAGATTTTTATTGAAATAAACCTTGGAAAACTGTATCCAACTGCTAATGTGAAATTTAAAAAGAACAGGAAGCAATGGTTAATATCAATATATTTCCACACCTGAAATTATGGGAGTCAAATGAATTTTCTGCAGCTCATTTCAGTGTATTTTAGCTCAGACACTGCAGTATGTTTCAAACTCTGTCTGCTTTTATTAGCTCTGCCTTCCTGCCCATGAAGTAATTGTCTGAAGGAGGTGACTGAGGCTATAAATTACTAACTAATCTCACTTTCTGAGCTATGAATATTTTGGCATAATAAATGATGCTATTCCATTTCGATTCAGCAGGAAGTTGGAAACAGAAGTAAAATTTCAGGTAATGTGCATGAATAAGTTGCACACAAAAAAGGTCTGTAATTATGTACAAGGATTTGATCTCATGGCAAATATTTGTTGTGTGCCATTTAGGCAAAGCAGGACAAATTGTTCTAAAAATAGAAAAAAAAAATCTAAAACTGTAATTATTCTAAAATTCTAAGAATTCGTGTTGGATCACTTGACACAAAAGTGGTACTGGTAAGGGCAGTTCCTAGTTTCTCAAGGGAATAATTGCCAAACAACTCCTTTGTTGAGTTATAACACCTGAGTATGCTTGATCCAGGTTAATTATCTCTTTAGACAAATTAAAAGCTTTACAGGTAGTTTATTTAGCTTGGCCTTGCTAGGTAAGCTTCTGAATGATACCCTGTGATGTAACTTAGAGCATTACATGTTTTTGTATGGAAAAATCAGGGTTTAGAAAATATTGTTTAGAACCTTTATATGGCTTTCATTGGAACAAATGGATAGTGTCCTTCCCCACTCATACTTAAACATTTTAGGGAGGAGTTTTCCTACCTGATGTTGATTGAATACTTGTGTCATTTATAGAAAACATGCAAAATACAGTCAATGACAGTGCAATGGTGACAGCAGGAAACCGTGCATTTCATGTTTAATAAGCAACATCTTACTTTAGGGTGAAATACTGTATTGGTGGAATTCATTTTATAAAAACACTCCTTCTTGACTCAAGTATGGAGTGTATCTTAAAAGAACCCAGAACCTTACATGTGAGGAGTTTCTGTGTGGACCTTAAAAGAGCGTATTTCCTATGCAAAATACCTTAAATTTTTAGGCAGTGTTATTTGCTTGCATGTGCTTTGTACTGAAAGACAAAGATACTCTGGAAACATATTGCTGAGGTCACCCCTCTGAAACAGAAAATGCCAGGGTTGCTACTGATATGAACTTGTTGTTTACATGATTGCTGGTCAGGAAAAGACCTCTGCCTCAAAGAGCTTGTAGTCAGGAGAAGAAAGGGAAAATCTTAGAGTGCAGCGGGGCACTGCACACGAATGTGATCCTGAAGTGGAGGACGAAATGCAGGTCCAGTCTAGCACTTAATTCACAGGGCAGTTGTGTTTTCTGAATGTTCCAATAGAAGTCTGATTTTTTTGCACAATTTTAATTCTCTATATGATTTTATACAAGACCTTTGGACATCAGTGCAGCAGCACTACTGCTTTTTAACCTGCCTAAGCAATCTACAAACTGCAGCTATCTGGGAGCTTTCTGACAAAACAGTTTTCCATCAGAAAAGGCAAATTCATTGGTACCAAAATATTTTGCAAAAGCATCAGTTTTAGTGACTCTCTGCAAAGACACAGGATGGGTTCTGACAGGCTTCATGCCTGATTTCATGGCTTCTGGCAAGCTGTGAGGTCTGTGGCTCTAGGATAGCCTTGACATGCTGGATGCCTCTAGAGATCCCCAAAGTTCTGGCATATGCCATAGGTTCTTTGAGGGCTTCTGGGCAGCGTGCCACAAAACTGGAAGCATAGGAGCCACGATTCCCAAGCTCTGTGGTTTCTTGCCCTCTGATGGCTCCCAGGGCTTTGAGCTCCTTCTTGTTGGTTCATTTGGGCTGATGGGGCACGGGTAGCCCAGCAGCACTTGTACTCATTGCTGAGCCAGGAGTCTTGGAGCTGGGGAGCGGATGCTTTCAGGCTCAATTGTGTTCTGAAGTTATGTAAATGAAGTACTAATTGCTTAGAAACAGTTCCCTTCTGTGCGAAATGTCAGTATCTGTATTGCACAGGGGACCACACTGCCTTTCTCCCCTGCCACCTGCTTGGGGAATTGCTTGTGCACAGGATGGCAACCACCTTGTGACTCCCAGACCTTAGGCTGCATTGGGGCTGTACTGCAGGTACTCTGGGCAATAGCCTGCTCCTCAGGGCAGCTGCAGGCAATGCCTTGGACTAGATTCAGTGTATTGCATATCACAGGGAAGCTACTGGCTCCACTGACATTGAAATGGCAGTTATATTCATAATATTTTGGTTCCACAGGGAAATCTTTATGTGGGAGTACAGTGTATATATTACCTGTGTGTGTACAAACAAGCAAAGACATGCATTTGTATAGATAAATGTCACTTTCGGCACAACATAGGATCCACAGATCCTTCAGGCAGATGTCAGCATCACACGAGTTGTGATGGTTTCTTTGTTATGCACTGCACGTGTTTCTGATACTCTTATGTTGTCATGAGGAAGGGTTTTGATGTGATTTCTGAAGTGGTCTTTCTACAACCTCAGTATTTTAAGGAACTTAAATAGTCACGTCTTAGATGCTGTGGAGAGCTGTAGAACTGTAGGCTTGTGTTCACTGAAGAACAAGGGGTAATTTCAGTAGTTAAAGGCCCTCGAGACTCCTGGAAGGCAAAACCAGTCATTTGATCTATGTTGTAAGTCTGCAACATGTGTGAGTGTGTATCTTGATATGGGTGTACTCTTTAGAGTGGCATTTGGCTTTGCAATGCAAATTTGTAGACCCATGTAAGTGGCCACAGGGGGAGATCTTCAAAAATAAAAATGCTAGCAAAGTTACCCATTCTTTCTGACTTCTGGATCATGGATCATCAGTGAAAGTTAAATTCCTGGCTGCCATTTGGTGCCTTTGGCAGTCTCCATATATATATATATATTTTAGCAGTTCACATTTTTATGTTTGCTGAGAGTGCTTAAGGGTTTGCCTATTTCTCCTGATGTGAAATCACTGGAGTCAGAGTTGCAGAGGTAAAATAGGAAAAGAGTCAAATGAATGTTGATTGCTTCTGAGAATTAATTCCACACTGCCTTTACGAAGGTTCAGTGCATATTAGCAGCAGTGCAGTGGCATGATGGAGTGGTAAATATCACTTACTGAGCCCATCATTCATTGCAGAAGAGGACCTGGACCATGCAAATTGGATGATGCTGTGTTTGAAAACCAGACAGCCCATAATTTTAATCTGTTAAAAGAGATTATGCATGACATCGATGAAATACAGTGTCAATTCTTTGCAAGATGCCTTTTCTCTGCAACAGCAGCTGGAAGCACAGCCCACCAGCAGGCACTGAACACCTACTCTGAGGCTTTCACCCACTTTGATCCCCTTTCAGGACTGAGCCTAAACCAATGTCCCACTGGAAACCAAAGAAGCAGAACTACTTTGCGATACAGAGAGTTAAACCTTCCCCCACATGTGCTTATTGATGTGAACAAGCTAATACAGCTGTATTGACATCATAATGTTCAGGAGCCTTTAAGCTGCCAACAAGCTTGTTTGAAGACAGTCCAGTGTTCCCTGGACACACTTCACTTACTGTTCCTTTTTGTAGCAAAGTCACTGTTAGGATGTTAGGAGATATCCAGTAGTTTATACTTTAATTGATATTTAGAAATTACAATATGATTTCTTATATACCAGCAGGGAGAAAACTTAGTTCAAAGCCATCACTTTTTCCTTACCAAAATGCATTGTCCAGTGCTCAGGGCTATGGAAGGATCACTCACTTCTCCTAACAAGCAGGTGCCATAAGACGCATTAAAGACTGCCTGCAAACTACATAGTGTTAGATTTACTCCCTTTTGGAAAGAGCTGAATTGAAGTTGTGCATGCATGTGACTAGATTAGTCAAAATTTGTTTTGTAGAATTCAAAGAAGCACCTGAAGCATAGGTATGGGGTGCATCTAGCAATAGTGCCCCTTTCTCACTTTTTTTACCTTTAAAAGTATTAGATACTTGTGTTTGAAGTCAGAGTAAAAGGCCAAAAAAGAAGTAAAAAGTACCTGAATAAGTGGAGTCCCAGTTCCCCACATTTCACTTAATTAATCTTATATTCCCTAAACTGTACTCTGGGCTTGTAGGTCCACCATCTGAAAGCAGTGCGTTTCTAATGCCAGCAGTACGCAAGTCAGTGTCATAGAAATTGATGTGAGCTCTGTATCATTGTGATACTGTCCTGTCCCTCACAGGGATTTGGGATAGACAGTTATTAAGTGTGACTAGGAACTGAAATTTAAGGAGTGATCAGTTCAATGGCTACTTTTTGCTAGAGGCATGGTATGTAGTTGGTTGACCTACGCAAAGAAAAAGCAAAACCATCCTGACAGCATGCAATATATCAAAGTACAGAATTTCTATGGTTACTAAATCCTATCCAAAAGCTCCTTGGTAATTAAAAGATATGCTTCCATTGCCAATCTGCCGTATTAATAGTAGTCTAATCCTATCTATAAATATACCTTTCCAAATTAATTTAATTAGGTATGAAAATACTGACTGCTCCATCACCACTTTAAGATCCTTTCTTGCAAACCTTAACTTACATAAATCTGTCATTCAAATCCATGTGACTACTGAGCATGACTAAGCCTTATGTGCATAAGGAAAATTTTTCTGGGTAAGACCTGTAGACAGTGTTTGACTGGGAGGCATTGCCAAGATTTCTAAGTGTGGAATACTAGTAGGACACCAAATACATACAGGTAACTTATTTCCAAAAATACCTGTTGTGGGTGTTTTACTTGAAGTAGGAACACGAGTAAATATAACCTGAGGGAACTTGTATCTATTTTTTACGTGGGTTACTCTGGCAGAAATCAAGACGTTGTTATATAGCACATAGAAACCTCTTCAGCCACCTGCTTCTCTGATGTATAATTGTCCATTCATGTGCAGATCTGAGGTTCTTCATGTTTTTTTTCTACAATTGCACAATTTTGAACTTTCTTGTAACTCCTGGGACATGTAACTATAGTCAGACTGCAAAACCCTCAGTCAGCCTTTCTGCTCCAAGCACTGTTGGGGACCTGGCTGCCTTTTAGCTTGGTTTATCCTGCTGACAGTCCTGAGGCTGTGACCTGGCATGTTTACAAAGTCTAGCAGACCTTCTCTGAAGGTGCTTGAGACCTAAACTGACAAGGCAGAACAAGGGAATGAGATCTGTTTGTACAACTGGTTCTTGTGGAACAGGCAGTGGAATAGCTGGGTTGCACAATATTTGGGAAGGCTGATTAGCCATGCCCAGGCAGGAGCATCATGTTAACATGACTGCTGTTTTTAGGATCCAAGATAGCTGTGAATGAGTTTTGCAGAGACCGAGTCATGTTTCTCTGCTTGGCTACACCTTGTGCTGTGCAGACATGCCTGGTATTGCAAGGAAGAGCTGCCTACCCCACATCATGCAGCATGGCTTTACCTGCGAGAGCACCTAGCTCTCAGGTGCAGCCAGGTGCTGTACCTGCTCAACCTCTTTCCCCTGTCAGTGTCTCGCACTGCAGTGTATCATAACCATCTTGTGGTGAGCGCTCCACTGAACTTCTTGCTTTCTGTCAGAACCCTGAATGATGTTTAAAAGTTGTGCTAATATTCTTTGTGCTGCAGACAAGGTCTTAAAAGAGCTTGTGAAGTGGATTATCCAGGTTCTGCCTGTTCCTCCAGTCTACCTTACCATGCTGTTTGGGATGGCTCAGTTTTTAATATTATTGAATAACTTCCAGGATTAATGAAAAAAACCCAGCAAAAAGCATCTTCAAACATAAGTTGCATTATTCCTGGATTTGTCAAATCCCCTCTGTCCACACAGGATTCCCATGATCAATGATAAGACTAATTCAACATACAGATTTAAGAGCAGAGAACAAAATACATACTGTGGCAAATATCTCGGTGAGAGACATAAAAGTTCAAGTGTTATTGGCACCGGCTTATCTGCAGCAGAGCATGCAAGCACCCAATGGCTAGGTTAGTTCTGACTGATACATGTCACGTATTGCATCATTTTAATTGCTAACACTCAGGTGTCTGCACTTGCTTTCCAAGATGCAAACAGCAGAGCCAGCTCCAGGCCTTGGAACAAAAGGCCACTGCCTCCTTCATTAGCCTCCAGCTTCCTGCCAGGTCTGCCTGGGGATGAGGAGATGATGATCAGCTCTTTTGGCTTGTGCAGGGAAAGGACAGAAGGAGTGGCAAGGCAGGGAGCAGTTTTAGTGCAGCGAGAGCAGCTCCTCTGCAGCAGTTGCCATCAGCTTCCACCTCAACAACAGCAGGGAGAGTGAGCCTTTCACTTAAAGGCTGTCCTGCAGTCCATGGCCCTTCCTTTTCCACTTTTTCTGCCCTGTAAGCTCAGGGGCCTCGCTGCCTCCTAATCCCCAGTGACCCAGGCAGCAGGTGGAGGGCCTATGGCTGTCTTGCCTGTCCAAGAACTCTGACCTAGACAGCCTGTCTTCTGAACAGAAACACGTTTTCACAACTGTGTTATTCATTTAGAAGGTGTTTTCTGCTGGCTTGTCTCTAGCAGTACATTTGACTTGGTAATTGCAAATGACTGTCCACTGTCTAAGATGGTCTGAGAGTAAAATTGCTTACTGGGGCAGTCTTCTGTTATAAAACCAGGGCCAATATTATATTTGAAGCAACTAGAGATACTGGTGAAAAACAACACTACTAGCAATTAGAATAAAATGAGCACTGAATTAATTTCAGCCCCCTTATATACTTCCTTGAATCTTTATCTTCTCACCATTTTTAGTTGAAACCTCTGCTTAGGAGCTCTTTTTGGGATTTTTCGGCTTGATATTTTACTTTTGTCAAGCACACAGATGTTGTAACACCACTGGCAGAGCTGGGTTTTCCAGGAGTAACTGATTAGAATTAATTTTATTTCTGGGTGGGAATAATGACATCACCACTGAATATATTAACTATTTCCCTTGAAATTATTAGCATGGTGTGATGGGTTGGCATGTCTGGCTGCCAGATACCCCCCCTCGCTTTCCTCCTCAGTAATGTGATGGGTGAGCTTGTGGTTTGAGGTAAAGACAAGGAGATCCCTCACCAATCATCCTTCCAGGCACAACAGATTTGACTTGGGGTAACTTAATTTAATGTATCACCAGTTAAAATAGAGTTGGGTGGTGAGAAACCAACCTCCATGGGCTGCAGTCCTTCAGGATACACCCGCTCCAGTACAGGCTTTCCAAGGGTAGCAGAGGAATTCCTACTCCAGTGCCTGGAGCTGCTCCTTCCCGCCACCTTCTCTTACCTGGGTCCCAGAAGTGCTGGTCCTCACACCTCATTCTTGACACCTCACTGTCTATGTGGGGTTCTGATTGCTCTTAAATATGTTTCCATACAGGTGGTACCAGCTTCTCTGATGAGCTCAGCTGTGACCTCTGTGGTTTGCATCTGTGGAAATCTGGTCTTCATTCTCCCAGAGCACCTACTGGTGCCAGTAAATGCAGTAATGGGGAACTAAGGGAAAGGTGGCCTGTCAGAAGGCCTCATGTGCAGGACTTCCAGCCTCTGGGGCAATGTCCTTTTTGCAGAGAGTTTTTCACTATGCAGGCTTTTAGCAACTCCTCCTTGTCTCAGTGAGTGAGAACACACTGATGTGAGAGTGTGTGACCCAGCTTTTTAGTCTCACTAACGGCTCTCAAAAACACTGCAGAAAATAAGATGGCACAATGTCAGTGACCTTCATGCTGAAGACAGGGTTTCCCAATTTTGAGGTAATTACCCTGCTCTCGAAGCTCCTGAGGGGTTTATCGCATGCTTTGGCAGTGTTCAGAGAGTTTCTGCACATGCACTGCTGTTAATTTGTTTGAGATTTGAGGTAATACCTGGGGTGATCTGAACTTACACTTTGGTCTATAGGTTCTTTCAAATAAATACCCACATCTTATTCCAGGTTTTGCAGCCTTAAGTTCTACTCCTGGGTCCTCTTTTGCAGTTTTGAACCCTGCTGCTGACTGCAGGGCACCTATGATAGCAGAGTTTTTACCTTCCTCTGCAGCTTGTGAACCCCCTTTATGTTACAGACCCATCGCTGACAAGCTGGGGGGCTCTGCAGGGAGCACATCAAAGAGGGCTTTGGGGCTTTCTGCCTTTTTATTAAATCCTGCAGGTTGGGATGACAGAAAACCTCCAGTCAGAGAGCGCAGAACAGCAGGCAGCTATCTGTCAAACGTGTGCTTAGCCCAGCAATCAGATGCCACTGCTGAAGTGGGTGAAACAGCCCTCTCAGCAGCAGCTTCCGCCTGACATCTTTGAACTTGTGACTTGGGGCTCAAACTGCTGGCAAGGTCACCAGGCATAGAGCTTGCTGTGGGTGGGCCAGGGGTCACTCCAGTGGAGGTGAGGCATGCTGACATGTGCCCATTGCCCAGTATTGCTTGGAGAAAACAGCTACAAAGCAGCATAGTTATAAAGGGTGCATCAGTGCAAGGTGGTTATAAACTTCCTGAATGCAATGACTGAAGAATCTTTTGGTATGCTGGTTTCTGCTCTGGTTATGTTCTCAAAACAGTGGCTGAGCAACCAGAAGGGTACTGAGGGTGTAATGCAGCCATGGTGCATTTTATCTCCTGTTGATGTGATTGATTCTTTCTTTTTTTTTTTTTTCTGCATTGGAAACAGAACCTTTTTTTGTCAAGTGCAGCAAAGAAGTGCACACTTTCATTTACAGAGTGGAGTTCAATAGGAAAGTGTACCATCGATCAGACTGCCTGCTTTATAGCCCCAGAACGTACAAAACACAGAGCATAGGGAGAGTATTTGGGTACTAAGGTGCTGTGAAAGATTGTTTACTTCTCTGGACACCTTCTCTTTCTCTTGCCTCCCTGCCTTACCAGAATAATCTCTTGCTTGCTCAGTCTTACTTTTATTGTGTCATTTTCTTACCACCTCTTACTTCTCCCTTTCCCACCTCTGAATACAGCATATACTTTATGCTTTACGAACTAAAGGCATTGCCCTTCCCTGAATTTGCATGCCCTCACTTGACAATTTTGAACTTGGATTAGGAACATGTATCCTGCAGAGGTAAAATGCTGGGATATTACAAACTGGTACTGCTGTTCCCTACCTTACATGAGTTATAAGTTGAGGTTAAAAAGTGGTCCTTTCCTTGGTGTGGATGCATGGTCTGTTCTCAGTTCTGTCACAGATGTCCATGAGAACAAGTCATTCATGGTCACCCTCTTAAAAGAGATCTCTGCTTTTTCTTGAGCTACTTAAATGTGGTAGCTGGCTGTATCCAGCAACTACAATAGGAGCTTTGAATCCATCTGAATTTTTTCCTTTTAATATTTTCCCTTTTCATGGAGGCGTTATGAGGCAGTTGCAAGCGACTGCTACAATAATTATGAACTAATATAAATGATGGCATCTTCAAAGTCCTGAAATGAATTTATACAGTTCAGCAAGGTTCCCTCTCACAGCCATTCATTGTGGGAGTATTAAAACTTAAATGACTTAAGAGGCTGCTGTGAAAGCAGAGCAAAAAGCAGCATTTTTCAAAACAGGAAGTAGAGCAGAACAATTACTATTTAATGATACTGGAATTGGAAAATGTATGATGAAGCGGTAATGTCAAGTTTACTGTGCAGATTGCTACTAGGGCAGGACGGGTTTTGGAAGAGTTTACCCAATTTCTGTTTTTCTCCTTATACATCTATCCTGGTGATGTGAAAGGATTCTAGTAAATGCTAATCCAATTCTTGGCATCACCCATCTCTCCCCTCCTTGACCAATCTAAGGCTTGTTCATGGCACTGCTTCAGTTTTCCGCTTGAAGGCCAGCACAATGGTTCTCTTGACATATCAGGATGCTGCAACCCTTTACAGGCTAGTTAATGCTACAGGATGGTCCTCATTAGGTGAAATAACCCAGAGGTTGTCGCTGCCTTGCAGCATTTCCTCTAACAATGCTCCATTCTCTCAAGCAGCCTTGATTAAGAATGCTTTTACTGCTTTGAAGATCATTATATCAAATATCAGTCAAACCAATATAAAAATTTCTTAGCACAATTAGTGACTGGGAAGACAGCACAAGACCCAATTCCCACAGGACCAAAATATCTTCATGTATTTGCCAATAACCTTATCCAAAATGACATCAAGAGTAGCTCCATCTGAATCACACACATGATTTCTTATTTTTCTTGTATTGTCTCTCCCTGTAACCTAAAAACCCAAATTTAAATCTTGCCTGGAGCTTGGTATGTCTTATCAAGCACTTTATTTAAAGATTGCTTATTTTCCATGTTAGTTTTGAAAAACAAATCTATTTTGAAATCCTCCTGTACATACTTGCTCATAGGATCTGTGTCTGTCTATACTTACTGTCCATTCACCTGGGACATTCACATGCAAATAAATTTTCTGTTCCTTAAATACATCTATAGCATCTTCCAGTCTCCTAGTTGAATTTATAATCCTTTGCATAGACATTGCAGTTTGGTGTGCAGATGACATCTCTAGAAAAGGCCTGGCTTCAATTGGAGAATCAATGCCATGAGCAGATGAGGTCTTGGAAGACAGCTATTCAGCTTGAATGGGAATTTCTGTAATAAAGATTGACAGATGAGAAAATACAGAGATTTAGGGTATGTGGTGTATGTGCCAAAAAATTCTATTCACAGGCAAAGTGTACCATGATTATTCATTCCTTCTTGAAGCCTTCTGTAGGTTAAAAAATACTCTTAATTCAAAGTGAAATGGATTTTGAATATTTTTAGTATGCTAAGTTGTTCAGGCAGGCACTTAACAGTGATATTCCTGTTCACTTCTGCGCTGACACTGCCCCACCTGATTGACAACGCAGGTAATAATGACCGCTGGGATTTTTCCCTTTTGGATGGCCAGTGCTTTTGTCCCTTTTGCCTCTTTGTTACAGCTTTTCTTTACTAGCTCTTTTTCCATTTACGCTTTTACCTGAATTCCTGTAGCTTTGTGGTTTTCCTAAACAGTATTTTGTAGTCCAGATTTTTACAAAATGTTTCTAGAGGCTCAGTGTGTTCTTTAAAATTACAGCCTGCCTAGATCTGGTGAGGGAAAAAATAAGTGTGTGTCAGGTTTTTTCAAGAGAACAAAGGCTTGCAGTGAACACTGTTGTGGGATTGAAATATAAACGTCCATTTCCTCTCTAGAAGCCCTTGAAAGAAATGGAACTGTCCGTTACATTAGCTTTTGCCTGTGTATATAGTACTTGGGAATTTACCAGCTCTCGGGAGAGAATTGCCTTTAGCTTGAGTCAGAATACTTCACTGATACTGGATCTTCCATAATTCTGGCAGTGAAATACACCCACCTCCACAAAGAAGCAGATTTTTCTTCATTGTCACCAAGCTCAGTGACTGTCTCTTGTTTACTGAAAAGAGAAGACAGACTTGTTAAAAAAGTTGTGATATTTAGCAACATTAGTTATAGTCACTACATCACCCTGCTGCTTTGCTTTCTGCCTTTGCTCGCTGACAAATGACAGAGTAGTACAAGCAATATGTAACTTGGCTCCGTTTGTTTTGATAAAGGCAGGATTGAAATGATTTCTTTTCTTTCCTAACACAATACAAACAGAGAAAAGGAGGGCCAGTGCGATCCGGTAATCTGGGACAAGCTCAACCCCTCATTTCTGATCCAAAGTTCAGACTTGTTTGAACTGCTTCATATCTTAAGTGATGCAACCTTTTTTTAAAGGTGGAGGTTTGCCACCTCTGTAGTGACACCTGCCAGCCTGGTTTACATCACTCTGCTATTCCCATTTCAGGAGCTTGTGCTGTTTGTGAAAATGAACCGAGTTACCAATGTCAGGGCATGATCCAGGTTTTTATTTATTTGTTTTCTGTGGAGGTGGATGCAATAGTATGTGGTAAACATAAGCTCTGTTTTGAATATCAGGAACACAGACAACGAAACAAAGCTCCCAGACATGGTAAGATCTAAGAGGTATCGCCACAGTCCTGCTGCTGAAGCCTTAATCCAGAACAATAACAAGTCATATTATGTTTGTTCTAAAGCTTGGGCAGGTTTTCGTAAGATCTGTAAGTTGAGCAAAAAAAAATAGACTTTTTAATCTTTGCTAGACTGACTGCTTAAAGAGCCCGCTGTGTAAGGAGCCCTAGAGAGAGAGCTTGTGAAAGAGGGGATGTGTTAAAACAGCAGCTGTTGGTATGCCTGATCCTGTCTTTTGCAAAAGCAATAGGTCTGTTACCTACATGAGGAGCTACGCTGAGGGTTAAGGTGGCAGAGCTCATTTTAGCCCCCAAAGCTAAATTCAGGGATTCAGGAAAACTGATGTTAGCAGAGACCAATGTCTCATCTTG
The DNA here is from genome assembly GCF_033815535.1 of Pezoporus flaviventris. Classification (NCBI taxonomy): domain Eukaryota; kingdom Metazoa; phylum Chordata; class Aves; order Psittaciformes; family Psittacidae; genus Pezoporus; species Pezoporus flaviventris. Next base: position 11,786,802 of record NW_026892554.1, read on the forward strand.
ACGTTTGGTGTATGATCAGTCCCACTTCTGAACTGAAAATTTGGATATTTCATTTCATAACAGCATTTCTGTTAGAGACTTAGGTATTGAAAGGGTCAATAATCCATCTTATTGCTTGTGTTAGAAAAGGCTGCTGTCAACAGGGGTCTTAAACCTGCATTCTGTTTTCTGTCTCGGTAGGTTGTTTTGATGTAATTCTAGGGTTAGATTTAGGATTAAGGTTTGGTACTGTGTGCTGAAGGTGTCTCAACATTATGAACAATGCCTTGTGTTTTACTCTAAGGATTTATTTTTCTGGCCTAAATTAATGTTTGCTTTGCTTTTTTGGGTCAATTTTTGTCAAATTTGGGGTCAATTCTGGAAAACCAGGGTTCAAGATTCCTTTTTTTTACTGGATTCTGAAGAGTACGCAGAAATGGGAGGTGGCTGGTGCAGATAAGTGCTGGCATCAGTGTTTCCTGAGTTTGGGGAACATTTTTCTGGGTACATCTGAGGATATAGCTAAGGGCTTCTGAGGTGTTTTTTTTTTGTGGTGTTGTTTGTTTTGGGGTTTGGGGGGGAGGGTCATTCATTTTTTAATTTTTTTTTTAATATGCTAGCTGACTAGGTAAAATACCATCTTTTCTGCATCCAATTTAAGGACTCTACCATGCTTATTCCTATCTCATCAGATGATCTTTACCCTGAGGAAAGAGCGAGGAACCAAATGACAGCTGCGGCTTTTCAAAGTCATAAAAGAGGGAAATATGTGTGTATGTACTTATTTATTTATTTTCTCTCTCTCTTCTGTATTTTATGCTGAGGCTATGAAGCCTATTGAACTTTTTTTTTGAGCCCTTAAGGTATATCCAATGTCATTCAGACATCAAAGCTCCGGAGCTGAAATGGAAAGAGAACAACCAAATTGCATTTAAAGGTTAATAAAATGGTGCTTGTGTTTTCTGTTGTCACAGAATACTAAAGAGAAGAACATTACCTTCATGTTTACAAAAGTGAACAGAAAATAGAAAAATGTGAAGTCACCTGCGATTGGCTTAGCCTTTGTTCTAAAAATGATACATCCTTGTGCTATAGCAGAGACAGGATGGGCTCTGCAAGCTCTGCTTTTTTGTTTTGCCAGATATTAAATGATCTCAGTGGCCACTGATAATTCTGTTGTAGTTTAAGAGAGTTTATTAGTTCTAATTTCAAACTAAAGTTTTAACCTTATATGAGAATTTCCTGTCTTTATTCTTTGGGAATCTGGCTAGCTTTTGCATGAGTGAAGCTGAATACTATCATCCTTACACTGCATATGTTGGCTATGCTTACAGTAGGTACAAAGAATAAAATCAGGGAGGTTATAGCCATACAGCAGAACTGCATGAATATAACCAACCCCTTTGACTCAAATGGCTGAGTTTAACTTTGGTCTCGCTCTGCCCTTAAAGCACAGATGTAGTTCTTTGGGTGTTAACTGAGGAGGGAACAGAGCTTGTAACTTGGAAGCTGTACAGTGTGTGAAAACAAGTTAAAACTCCAGAAGACTTACTGGTTCTTTTAAAGTTTTATCCTTCTCTGATACATACTGAGCCTGGTACAGCAGCTAAACATTTTTTTCTTATGGCTTGTCAGTCTGCAGGCCAAAACCCCACATTGCTCAGTGGAATCAAGATCCTCTGGGACTTTCAGTACTGTCACATTATTCGTGGAACAGAGATCTCTGAAGTCTAAGAGAGCAGAAAGTATTAGTAGAGTGATCAGAGCTTGTGAGTATGCCGAATTATTTGAAATTCCTCCTGTGATGAGGTCCAAGTACCAATCTGACTGATTTGCCAAGCTTTGGGTCTTATTTTTAAAGAAAAATACATGTCATGGTAGCTTGGAGGCCCAGCTGAATGCAGTAAGAAAGATAGTGGCAAAATGTGCAATGAATTTAATAATGATTCTTTTTCCCAGGAGTATTATAAAGTGATCTGCTATGTGCATCTGCTCGTTCTATTTCTGTTTCTTAGCCTGAGATTCCTAACACAGGAGGCAATAACCCTGCATCGTGTTAGATCATATCATGTCACACTGAATGTTGACCTTGGCTGACATAACGTGACATGCTACAGTTGAAGTAATGTAATGTGAGCCAATGTATCATGTGCTTAATGTTAATCTGAAGTTATTATCTGTGAACAGAGCAAAAGGTTCGAATAGTGTGGTGTATGTAACTACCCTCTGTTCCTCAGGCAGTCTGAGCTGCATGTGTTCAAGCTAACAACTAAAAACAACAGAGAGAAAGAAGAGGGTCAAAAGCTAGATAAGTCTTTCTATGAGAGTTAGGTAGATACCAGTCAGTTTAGTATGGGTCTGCAGCTCACCTACTAAAAGACATTGTTATCCCCCTTGACTCCACAACAACCACAATAGAAGTGTGACCATGCAATGGGAGCACTGGCTATCAATTGCATTCTTTGGAGTTTTTAACATAGAGAGCTGTTCATATGCACTTCTGAGTAGATTTGTTGTTGAAGGTATTGCTGAATGCATTTATTGATATTACTTTAGTTAAAGCAGTTAATGTTAATGTTGGGCCTTATGAAGTTCATCAGTTTTATAACATCTCCTTTGTTCATGTTCTTGCTTGATCTTTCGACCCATTGCAAAACCGTGCCCAATACATATGGGGTTGACATTTGTTGTTTTCCTGGGGAGACGCAGAGAAAACTCTGGGTCATGAAAGCTATTTTCTAAACTATAAGTCAGATTAACACAGGCTTTAAATTTAAATATTAAAAAAATAAAAATATTCAGTGCTGTAGTTTCTTCAGCGGTTTAGCAGTGCTAAGAGCCTGTTTCTGTTTCTCCCATCGTGTGCTCCTGTAACAGGATCATCTTCTTTAATGTGATCACTGGCATGCTGACTTCTTTGTGCCACCTTCATTCTTATTCAGCTAGCTCTAGCTGACAGGAGATATTATTCTTGACATTTGTTAGGTGAATATTTTCAGCCCTTGATGCTTAAAAATTAGCCTTATAGAGCTGTAATCGTCCATCTGCTTTGGTGAAAGCACTAGGCAACTCAAGCTGGAAGCATTTTAAAAATGAGCTAACAGTGTACCTAGTGGCCTAATGCGATGAATGCTGGCATGTAGATTTGCTGCAGATGATAATCAAACACTGGGTTTATTCAAATAGATGAAAAAAGGATTAAAAAAAGAAAAAAAATACACCTGGGTACATAGGATTTTTGAATGCTGTAAATCTTAAGCGCCATAAATCAGGCTTTGGACTATCTTAGAGCACCTAGTAAGAAAAATGGAAGCTATATCTTCTTCCTTTGGAGGAAATGCTTTTCCTTACTCTGAACTGTCCTTTTGATCATAGATCAGTGCTGCATTCTTGGCTATACCAAGCCTGATCGTGCTCACACTGAAGATAACTAACAGCTCCCATTCTCTCCAGGAGCACAGGTCTAGACCGTAGCTAGTACAGTAGCAGTTTGTGGGTGAAACATTCTTCTATATAATCTGCAAATCCTCAAAACTTTCCCAATTAAATGTATTTAATGAAAGCTACTTTGTCTCTTAGGTCCTTTCAGTTTTTTCCATTCCTGTTAATCCTTAAAACTATTGGCTGGTGATAGAAATATTTTCAAAAGTTTATAGCAGGAAGAGCAGCACTGCTGCTACCAAATAGCATGAAGGAAAGGACAATAATTTGTCCTTGTCACTGCAAATATTATAAAAAAGGAATAAAAATAAAAGTAAATTCCATGTATTTTCTCTGACTCTGGACTAGACTTGACTTATCTGTGCTGCAGACTTTGCCCCAACCAGGGCGGGGGGGTGAGGGGGGGAAAGTAGCAAGCAGCAGAAGTAGGTAATGATCTGATTTGGGTCCTTTGCTGCAGATGATTGTGAGGTCTTGATCAAACAAACAGAAGAGATGAAGCAGCATAGCAACAGAAAGTAAAGGTTTATTTAATACAGTTTTTCTGCCTTCTGTTTAAGAGTATCAGGAGCATGGGAAAATTAATTTATTTTGTGAGAATTAAGGAGACTTTGAGGTTGTCAGTTCCTAGGCTCAAGTGGGTCATCAAAGCACAGAACTAAGAATGCTTAATGCAAAACCTTAATAGTATTTAATGTAACCCAAAATTGGGGTACCGTGGAGAAACCAGGTGGTTTTGAACACTAATTTCCAGAGAGGAACATCATCGCAGACCTGAATGCAGTCAGGAATGAAAAGACATTTTCTTCAAATGTCAAGCAACACACTGACTGCATTGCAAGGACAGAACTATTGCGAATGAATTCTCAACTCTTCAGTACATCAGCAGTTGCACTAATGTAATCTCCATATATTTTTATATATATATACATATACAAGGACTCTAGCCCTTTCTAGGCAGTGTTGCTCAGCAAAAGGGATATCAGTTGAATAAAATACTGGAGGAAAGGGCATAAAATGGCATGCAGCAGACTGTTGATGACACCTGGAGTTGCCAAAGAAGGATAGACCGAGTGTGAGGAAGAAATTGCATTTCTGTGTACAGTAACCTCTGACCAGCCAGATAAATCATGGCTAGTCAGAAGTTATTCCAGGGCTGGAAACTCCAGGACAGCCTGCAAGGCAGAGCTGCTTGAGCTGCTGTGAGAGGTTTTCTATCTGGAGAAAAAAGTACAAAAAGGCAAAAAGAAGCTTTTTGAGAGAAAATGCTGGAGTTAAGGGAGCTCAAATAAAAACTCAAGGGGTGCAGAGAAATATAACTTGTGGCTTTTCCCTCATTACTTTATTCTGACCTCTTTGAAGTTAGTAATACCATGAACATTCTGTACAACTGAGAGCAGTAACTATTCAGAGAGTTCAAAAACCAGTCCCTTTACAAGGAGAGTGTTAAAGGTCTAAGGAAATGAATGTCTGTACAATTGCAAATTCTTTGAGGAACAGAATAATTTGCATGATTGATTTAGAAATTACTATATATAGTGTCGGTAGAGCAAATACTTGTCTAGAATCTTTGTCCCAGAGCAGTCAGATAGCACACCTATATCACCCACTTGCCCTGTCCCGCTGAAATCAGCACGACTTCACAGACATCTGTCATGAGACTGGGCCTAGAATGTAAATAAAACCAAGTACCTCTGGAAGGATGTTCCAGAAATAACACAGGACTACATTTGAAAGAGGCTGTTGAGAATAAGGAGTTTCACTGCGCTTCCAAAAAGAGTTGGGCATGTTCCCTCTCCTTTCCCCAAAACAACAAAACTTTCAGAAGACTCATTAAAAACCCTCTTCCCAAATAGTTTACTCTGATGATCTCATACTGACCTTCCTTCATTTGCTTTTGACAATTTCTGATATTCATAGGTGCTCAGAGATACATCTCAGCTGCCTTGAGGTACATGCCTCTGCGACCTGTAGCTTGCTGAGGCATCTTGCATGCAGGAATCCATGCTTAATCCTGCCAGGACATTGCTGCTGGTTTTCCCCACACTGCAAAGGTATCCAATGATGCCAATCCCTTTCTCTATTAACTCTTTTGCTCACTAATATTAAAACAAGTGCTTTCTAGCCAAAAACTGCCGAAAACTAACCTCAGCCCTCCCACTCAGGCTGGCATTTTTGCTCTGGTGGGGGGCAATAGAGTGTGCTGAGGGCTGGCTGTGATGTACCCACTTCAGAAGTGGATAGTGTCCTGGCTTACAGATAAGGGATCTTTTCTGACAGTTTTCTGTTTGTGTGCACATTGTGCAAATGATAAATATTGTCCATTTGCATAGCATCTTCTCTACTGAAGGATTCCAAACCTCTTCACAAAACAGTTCACATGTAGGATTGCTGAAATTCAGTTAAGCTGTTCTTGAGAAGCTCTCAAATTGTTCTCCTAAAGCCCACATAAAACCAGGTTCTCAGTTTTTCAAGTCTGACTTGAAGATGAAGGTAGAATTAAAAATCCACAGGCATTGCATTCCCTTTGCGAAGAAGAGGAAAAGCAGATGGAGTTGCTTTTTGTGTGCCTTAAAAGCAATGAAAACTTGTCGATATTTTTCATTTGAATTTTCATGAAGAGTAAGAAACTCTGCTGATGCTGGAGGGGGCAGGAAAATGTTGTGACTTTTACTGGCAGAGAAGTATTTGAATGGTTATTGACAAAGAACACAGTGCATGGAATGTGCTTGGGCTAAGCAGAGTGAAGATGTTTGACGTATTGGCAATACAGCACAGGGTCAGTGGGTGACAGATTAATGTTGTGTTTCACAGTCCAAGCTAATACTCACTGCATGCCTTCCTATGCTCTTTGTTATTGCACACATTTGGAAGGACAAACAAGCTCTGGGCTAGTTAAACCTATGCACTGATTCTAGCATGAACATGACTTATTTTGGCTTAATCAATTAAGCACAAGTGTAAAGTAAATCTAAATAAGCTATTCTTAGACTAAATTGAGAGCGTCATGCAGGAGTTTGCATTATTTTAATTAAAATCAATTATATTTCTTAACTGGATTCAGGGCAACACTGTGTGCAGGAAGGAGGGAGTCATTCTCAGCTCAGTGATTCACAGCAGCCTGTGACCGTGACCACTGTGACCTAGCAGTGAGTGCATTTCATGGACAGGCCCTGCAGCTCTGGGTATGCTTGGAAAATCTCAAGGCAGGGGGCAGAGATTACAAGAAGGAAAAAAACAACCCACAATCCCCTTAAAACCCCACCTCTTGGCTTGATGCTCTCCCTGGCTGCCTGCTTCTGGCCTTCTCCCTGGAACAAGTAACAAAAACGACTCTGCTTCCAGCGGCAGAGACCAGGAAGCCAGTGGATACTTTTCAACCCTACAGATACTTTTAAAGAATGGGAGGTAAAGGAATGAAATGGAAAACAGATGATAGACAGAGGCTGGCAAGAACAGCAGGAATGCAAAGCAGGCAGCCCGTTTGTCTTGGAGTAGCTGACATGCACTCCCGTGGAAGTGGCCAAGCTTGTCAGCAACAGTGTCTTAAAATAATGGAATAGTAATGGCTCTCTTCTGGAAAGCGCTGAGCACTTTGGCTTCATAGCATCACTGTGCTGCGTAGGATTCAACCCCCAGTGATGGGCATTTCACATAGCTGTGCAGCCAAGGACAAGGGTGGTCCATGGCAGGAGTCTGCATGGGAGGAACCTACAGAATGCAGAATTGCGTGCCAGTTTCTGCAGTGCCTGGTGAGATGGGTACATGTGTGAGAAACAGTGCGGGGGGCTTGTGAAAGCAGAACACAGTCTGAAAGCTCCAGTTGCTGAGTTCTGATTTCCAAATGCCTCTAGAACCTGGCTGAAGGATAAATCAAAATCTTTTCCATCTCTGTGTTGACACAGGTGTACATTTTGTATCCAGAGCTGTTGTTTTCGAGTCAAAGAGCCCTTCTCCAGTGTAGCTCCTTGTGTTGCATATTGCATACATCAGGAGCTGACAATAGCAGATTAAGGATGAGAAGTTTTCTTCTGATGACCCCAGCTCATATTCCTTAACAAGCATTTGCAAATACCCATGAAATAGCAGCAAAGGGAAAGCCCACAGTGGGAAATGGTCATGGGATTCAGATATTGGCACAATCACTGGTAAGTTGGAAGTGATGCTATGCCTCTGACAGAAATAACGTGGATGGGTACAGGTCTCCTCTTCGGGGTACAGGCAAGTACAGACGTGAAGGAAAATGCAGGGAAGCATTTATCCAAGCTCTATTTGCACTGCAAAGCAAAATGAGCAGTATTTGATTACAGACATCTGAAAGTGTGACATGGATGGATGGTTGAGTTAGAAAGGTTTTGCTTTGGAAAGACACCACCTGATTCTTGAGTGAGAATAGCTGGAGCATATTGCAGTAACTACATGGCTGTAAGTGTGCTAACAGGCTTCTACCACCTTAGTAACACTGTGTGTCTACATGGTGATCCCACACTTGAAGAGCTCATTTGAGGAGAATGAGATGTGATGACAGTTTAAGGCCATTTTTCTATCAATATAGCACTGTTTCTGTGTTGGGAGATGCTGTTACACTGCTGCTCTAGATTGCATACCTAACTGTAACAGCTACGTTTGTAGAGAAGCTGCCTGCAGGCGAAGCAAACACCCATCATGAAAAGTGGGTCTGCACTGCAGCAGTGGTCAGCACCAGTCACTGCAGTGGGCTGCTGCTCAGGGGACTCCATCCGTTTGCACTCAAATGCTGTGATTGCAACTCCAGCTTCTGCTGAAATCACAAGGAGTGTGCTGTTAATGCCAGTAAAGGTCACCCCTGAATCACTCAGATGGCCTCACCTACACATGTCAACCCATCCCCACTCCCCAAAGCACCTTGGAGAAGTCTGAATGGTGGTTAGCAGTTGACTTCCTTTCTTATGCTTGCTCTGCTCCATGGTATCTGAGCATGTCATGTGTGCATTAGCATGCATTATATACCTTGTTTGAACAGAACCAGTACTAAAAAATTGTTAAGCAATATCGGTTTTGTTAGAAGAAAACCAGTGGATTTAGGCAAGGGAATTTTGTGTTTGCTTTCAATCTTTCAAGAACTTATTGACAGACTATGAAATTTAAAAGACGAAATGAGCTTCTTCCCAGGACCTCTTATAAAGAGGCCTTGTCCAGCTCAGAATTTAGGAAGTGTAGCCTATTTTCTGAGTCTTGCAGTTGAGGTCAGCCCGTCTGCTATTGCGAGCATCTCTAGACTTTGGCACTGTGCTGATTTAAGCCCCAGGGCATGCATTTAAATTGTCACATATAGTGTGTCTCATACTGACATCTTCTTCTGTAGAAGTGAAGGATAATACAGCACTTGTGCTGCAGAATAAGACAGTGCTCTCTCCTCAAGCATGAAAATTGTCTGCAAATTTCAGACATGTTTTCCTTGATTGTGGCGGCTAATCAAGGCAAAAACCAAAGTTCATTTTACTAGGGGATGAACAATGCTTGGCAGTGTAGTGAATGTTAATGCAGTTAATTATTCCTAAGCTGTGTCTGTCCTCTGAAGAGTTCAATATCTCTAGACAGGGCTTTAATGATCCACAGCCACCCTGTGGTTTCTCCCAGGGAATATTGCCTCTTCAGGCCAGTTTGCAGTAAGCTGTCCCTGAGTCTGCGCTTTTCCCCTGCTTTGTGGCATGTCACATCTGCTGTGGTGAAGTTGGGTGGGTGGTTTGAAATAGGCTTTGTTTTGTTTCAGAACTGATGGTTATTTTGTACTTTCTATTGTGTCTGTTTTCTTCACACTCTCTGTATATAAGCTTTTGATATGGTGAGTGGGAAACCTAAACATAGAAGAAAACTCCCATTTACCGACATGGGGGGAATTGATTATACAGTGTTCCAGTCCCCATGGCGCTCAGTATCAGTGGAGTCCCCAGGACACACGATAGGAAAGCAAACCTTAACTAACTTGTATGCTGATGGGAATAAATTAGCTTTAATAACTCCTGTTTGCTGATACACTGCCATCGTAACTTAGTAATGGTGATACCTGTAGTTGTGGCTTTTTATTAGATCAGCTTAGTCTAGAACTTCATATTGTTAGGGTGCCTAGGAAATTTTCATTTTAAAGTTGTGTATCTCTACATATAAACAACTTCCTAATACCTGGAACAAAATAATTGATGAAAATACTATCTCTCAAAAGTTGTCAGAGGAATCAGCTGCATAACTATTTTTTTGTACTTGAAAGCTATGTTTTCTTTGATTTATTTTTTTATTAATTTTTTAAAGTATGTCAGTTTTGGGACAGGTCCTGTAAGTTGAGCAAAATTTGTGTGTTTTACCCTGAATGCACACTCTTTGCTATGAGATTACTGACAGACCATATTTCTCTAGCTCAGAGTTTACAGTGCACATTCTCTACTGACCCTTTGTGTCGTGATTTTACAGCCGTGTTTTTGTTATTGTTTTTGATTTGAAAAAGCCACTGCTTGGAATCGTCTTAACTTTGGAAGTTGTCCTACTGATGAATGTGTGGTTTGTTGACAGCTTTGATCAATGGTACCTTGATCAAGAGCTCCAAGCAAGGCACTGGAATGCGGGCAGGTAGAGCAACGATGCTGAAAATGAGCCACTTTGCACCAGAGCAGATGGGTGGAGCTTGGGTGACTAATTCTACTTCTGCACAATAAACTGCCTTTTCTGTTCAGCTCCCTACGTGCTTTCTTTGACTATTCTGAACTGAACCAGGTACTCATTCCTAATCTCCTACTGATGTAACTGGGAATCCCAGTGTAGCGATGACTTGAGAATTGAATCCTCTGGGCTGGGTCCAGCCTCCATTAGAGCACACTGACTACTAGAATTGCATCCCAGAATATTTTAAAGAATTTTTGGAAATGTTCTGTTAAAAAGTAGTATTTTTTTTTTAAAAAGAAAAATGCTTAAATGGATCTCAGATATGCCAGAGATGTTACCAGTGGTTGTCATACAGAACTTTAAAATAACAAAAAGTTTTCTTCAGCAAGAAGCCATAGTTAAAAATTAGCTTTGAGGAATAGAGAATGATTAATGAAACTCCTCTTACTTAGAGCACTAAGCCTTCTTGAGGTTTAAATATCTGCTATGGAAAATGTCCACAATTTGGAGTGAATTATTTATAGAAGAAATTAGGCAATATACAGGGCTTGTGGTTTCTGTTCAGAGCAGAAGATAAAAAGCTTCTAGGTTTTAAAATTATTATTATTTTATTTCTAAGCATTTCTCTTACTGAATTCTTGACATATGTACTGCTAATTAAGCAGTAATGATTTTCTTTCATTTGCACTGCAAATTATGCCAATACTTACGCTTTTCTTCACAGAATGTATTTTGTTAACTGACCTAGGGTTTAGTGTGGAATACAAAATGAGAAAGAATTGTTAAGTTCCAGTCAATGCTTTGAGATTCCTCAGGAGTTCTGCTGTTCCTAAGTTTTGAATTTTAATTTTGGAGACACCGACAAAGATATACAACAAAAAGGTTTTAACTAAGTATATTACTTTGACAGAAGTCACTGGGTTCTACAATTAATTCTCACCAGTAGATCAATGCACTTTATAAGCTGCAAGTCATTCTGGCAAGATGAAACAAATAGAGTCTTTAGTGAAATCCTGATAATTTGGAACAACAGGCTGGGAAACTAGGTCAGTTTACATCTTCTTTGAAATATTTTTCCCTCTGTAGTATTTCATACTTGACTAATCTTGATAATGTACTTGACATCTTTGGTGACTGATCATATGCTAATTTAAACTCACATTGTATGTGTAAATTCAGAGCAACATGGGGAGATGTTTCAGCATGGTGACAAAAAAAAAATTAGCAAATGGATCTGAAATATTTTTCTGTTTTTTTTTTTTTTTTTCCCCTAATGTGAAGAATGTAAAGAGGATTTGATTTTTGTTCTTTGGAGATAGGTATTTAAATGACTTTGAGCTTTTTTTTCCCTGTCCCAGTAAAATAGTGTATTTGACTTTCTAGGGCAGGTTACTTGGAAAAATAAGATCTCCTAGAGCTGCTCATACAAGCCACTACATGCAGTTGTTGGAAATGCTTCTCTCAGGGGTGTTTATGGTACTCTATTGGCCCTAGTCCTAGTGTATTGGTCCTAGTCCTGCTGCTACTGATGTCAGTGGTAAAACTACTGTTGACTTCAGTAAAAAAAAGTATGAGTTCTATTATCTTCATAATATGGCTATTTAGATTTTATGATATTTCTTGGAGCGTATTTGCAACTTCAGGCATTTCCTACTCAGTTACATAGAACCCATCCATTAAGAAAGCATATAAAACTTCCATGCCCTTCTTCATACACTTCTTATTGTACTTCTTCACTATTATTTTTCACAATAGATAGCTCATAGTCTTTCAGAGGTGAAGAAAACGTTCATAAGAGCTTATTGTGCAGCAAGTTTGCTGACAATTGCTAGTATGCTGTAAACAGTTTTGGAAATTAAAAACTCCTTTTTTTTTTTCCAGTAAAAAAAAGAGCTTGATTCGCGATAGCTGTTTTCCTGACTCACTGATATATTCCATCTGTCTGCCGCTCTGCTCTCTCCCTTTTTCCTTTTTTTTTTTTTCCTCTTTTTTTTTTTTTAAGGTGTGAATTCAGTGAATATTTGTTAGGCTGGCTGCTTGTGAATAATAATAATGAGAGAGAACGCCTGCAGTATAGTGTGTATTTAATAATACATAAATATAATAGTTGGAGAGTTTTGGACCTCAGTTTCTGTCTTATGTTTGCCTCTGTTTTCCACTAGTTATGCAATTATTAATTACCAGTTTGGGGGAATAAAAAAAAGTTTAGTTTAAAATCAGAACTATCTTAAGAAGAAGAAGTGACTTACATATACTTCATTTTTTTTTGGTAATGTCTGGAATATTAAACCTGTAGGACTTGAACTAGCTTATTAAGTTAGCTTTTCAGAGGTGCTGGGCACTGACATCTCTCTTTGCTCCACACATGAATTTGCAGAACACTCAGTTGCTTATGTTAAAAAACCCCAACAAAAATGCAAACTCTGCATAGATATTAAAGTCAAACTAAAATCTGTAGACTAGGTATTTTATCTCTCGTCTTCTTCTTCCATCCTTTTTCTCAGTGAGTGTTTTTCCATATGGCATTAAATGGCACCTAAGAGTCATAATAAGGATAAATCTAGGGCAATGTAACCATGTTTTTTGTCCTTTGAAAGACAACAGGAAGAGGTGGCAGTTGCTCAGGGACAGGTTTCCAGATCATACTGTTTCTGGTAGGCTTACAGTCCAGGGAGAGAGAAAAAATCCAGCTTAGTGGGTTATGGCCTTTCCAGGGTAATTTCACTCTGTAGAGACTGAACGGTGCGGCATCAGCAGTCATGAATGCCCTTGGGAGTACCTTGTTAAGGGCAGGATATTGGTAGTATATTATCAGATTTGGAAATAGTAGTAAATAACATACTCAGTTGAAATTTTCTGGTGTTATGATAGTACAGCTGCAACATGATCATGCCCCCTTTTGTAGATTTGCTTGCTTTCATGGCTGAATTTTGTGAGTCTCCTGGGACTCTAGCTAGGTACAAATCCTGTTGCTAGTCACCTGCATGGAAGTCTGGTTCTCTAACCAATTACAAGTTCAAAATAGCAAACATCTCTGACTGTGTGTCTGCTTGGGATACTGCATGCAAATAATAATAGATATTGATTAAACTTTGAAGAAACCAAAAGAAAAGGATGTGCTTCCATTGCTGGAAGGTCTTTTGCTCTGTTTTGGGATTTGTTTGGGTTTTGTTTTTTTTTTGGTTGTTTGTGTTGTGGGCTTTTTATTTGTTTATTTATTTTAAGAAAACCAATACCTAAACAGGTATTTTAAACCTTCGAAATTTTACTGGAATGTTGATACTTCCTCTCACTGCTCCTTGCACTTCAAGATTTTCCACTGTGGTGTGTTGTCCCACATATTCACTGAACATTTGTATTTCAGCCAAAGATGTGTGTGTGGCCTGAGTGCAGTGCAGAAGTGGTGTGAGCCGTTGTTTTGCACAATGAGAAAAACCCAGGTGCTCTGCTGTATTTTCAGATATAGCCCAAGCAACACAAGCTCGTGTGAAAATGGAAGTCTTTGAAACATGAATGGGTTTCTTTGGGTATCATTGTCCTGTCTGCAGCTAAACTTCAGCTAGGCACAGATGTGTGGGGTGGGGGGGCTGCACTGTGACGACTTATGGTGAGGGTTTCTTTTGGCAGGCTAGGACAAATTACGATGTGAATAAAGGGAACTTGTTTAGTTCAGATGAAGACTCTATTAATGAGACCCATTGTAGCTATTTTTGGAGAGTGTTAGATTTTTTAAAAAATATATACAATGCTGTATTATTTTTGATTACAGCAGCATTCACTGGTCACTTTTATCTTTGTGTGTGGATTTCTAATTATACATGTTAGACAAGTGATCTTTACTGTAAATAGTAATGTGGTTTTCTTTCACTTGATCTGTACTGGATTCTATTTCATTGTTCACTTTCTTCATCACAGTATCTTGCTTATTTTATCTTTCAACAGACATTTCTTTAAATTCTCTCTCTCACATGGTCCTCCTCCCTCCCCCTTGTAACTTTTTGAAAAGGGCTTTATCTGAGCAGGCAGTTTCATTTGTCTTTTGATCTATTTTTTTAATGGATGTACATTCAATTTTGTTAGTAAGCTCAGTACTAAGATTTTTATTCAAGGCCAAAGTGTGGGGGCTTGAGTGTGACTTCTAGGTAATGCTTTTACCTATGATTTCCTGGAGCTACTGGGCAACTTGGGTACCAGAGATGTTGGTTACTTAATTGTGAGGCTTCCAAAGGTTTTTCAGGGTGGGTATTAGCAATTTCCAGACTTTCAGGTGATTCCTCTTGAAAGCTGAACAATGGAAGAGTTGGTAACTGCCAGCCACTTCTGGAAACCTGGAGTTTGCATCCCTTGTATGCACTGCCTTGAGGCATCGGGTCTCTTTCTGCCCATGCAATGGCATGGTTAGTCTGCACATGAGGTGCTTAATTCCTTTTGATGTGCCTCATCATTGAGCTCTTCCTTTCATGTCCTTATCAAGGTCTTCTCGAGAGCAAAGAACATGAATAAAGAAGGCAGAGGCTAGCCCAAAAAAGTGAATCAAAAGACTACCCAAGTAGTACTGACATCAGCTTTGGGAGAGGGAATAGAAATTCTGAAAGCAAACTGAAGAATCACCTGCCTACTTGCACATGATAAATAGGGAAAACCAGCAGTCATTCAAACCTAATCCCTGCATTTCTAAACCAAAATAAAACTGATTTGCAGAGATGACCAGACACTGGAAATTCAGGTATTTGTTTTGTTTAGGTTGTTTTTCTGTAGCTGCTGGATCAAAGTCAGATCCAGCTCTCCTGTATAACTGTGAGTGACTTAAACTTATTTCTACGTTAAACAACTTGTTTAATATAGTATTAGAATGCAGAAAATCACAACAAGGCTTTAGAGGTTAACATCCCATAAAGATGAATGGGAGATGTTCATACCTCAGGCTGTTGCTTCAACAAGACAGCCGAGCATTGGTTTACATAGTGAATGCTATATCCTGGCAAACCAGAAGGGATGCAGACATCAGTTTTCTAACAGGAAACTTCAATTCCAGTGAACACATTGCGGTTTGCAAAAGGCCCCAGATCAGGAGAGCTGCTGGAGCTGGATAGCCGCTGGCTGTAACTTTAAACTGAAAGACATCAAATGGGCTTTTCAGTATAAAAGTTGAGATCTCAGCCAGGTGCTCCCCACTGTCTTGAGACTCCCTTTGCTTCCCCTAACCCATTTTCTTCCAGAACAGTTTTTCTGATAGCAGATATAGGCCAAGGACTTGATGACTTTTATTGACCTTGTTGTGCATGTTTTTGTTGCCTGTTTTAGCCCGTATGTCTCCCTGTTTGTGCTTAATCTTTAGTTTCCCCCTTTCTTCCGTATGTTTTTTATTCTCTCTTATGTTGATATATTATCACCCTAATTCCTTTCCTTCCTTCGCTCCACATTTAACCCCACAGGACCTCTTCCATTTGTCTGTTTTCTTGCTTGCTGTCCTTGCTGTCTGGCGCACTGTAATTTTTTTCTTACTCACTGTCTCCTAAGGAGCTCCTCTTTGCACAGCCATATGTATGGATGTGGATTTTATGGAGATCCTCTCCCACATAAGCTCTCCCCTGCAGCAAAGTAAGGCCCTCCTGCAAATCCCAGGATGCTTCTGCCTTGGGCACACAGAGGGCAAGAGAGGCTGGATTTTGCAGTAAGGTCAAACCACAGACATTGTGCCTGTGTGTTTTGCAGCTGAAAGACCTCATATTCTTTCTAGCACACACCGGCTTGATCTGGGCACCAGCAAATGAACGTGGCTGCATTTTAGTTCCAGTTGGTTACATTGCAAAACCAAAGCCCTGCTGTTTGGCCTGGCTGGGGATTCAACAACAACTGGGAAGGGAATAGCAAGGGCACTAATTCTGCGCTGTGTTTGGCAGGGATGAGGCTTCCCATGCAGCAGCTGCTTCTACTGTGCTGCAGATATTACTTATGTCTTTTGTCACTGAAGTCACTTGTCTCTTCTGAGTAATTATTAGAATTATCAGCTTGTAGCAAGAGAGCCTAAACTGATTTTTTTTTTCTGGAGGACCTCTAACTGCTTGTGAATTTTGCTTTGCAGCAAAGCGTTCATTTTGTACCAGTTCAGCTTTTGTAATTAATTAATCAGTCATGGAGGAGACATAGAACCTGAAGCTTTTGTTTCTCTGACAGATATTGCTACATACCTTGATTTCTTAATTTTTTTCTCTTTGTAGTACCTCAATAGAGCTGGAATGAGGGTCAGTCACTTTATTAATGACTCCCTGTTGCATTGCTTTCAACAGCTCAACCGTCACTGTACGTCACACAGCCCTGCATTTGAAACTCAATATAGTTACTGTCTAATAAGCTTCGTTTTCTGTACCACTAGCTTGTGTTCTGTAGTGTTAGCTTCCCAAGCATGCTACTAAGTGATTTTAGGAAATGCTCGTACAACTGTAGCAATTTTCCTCAATTTGTTCCTGACAAAGAATTTGCTTCAAAATCGAGTTGGCTTCCTTTTTGTTCGAAACACTGATAGACACAATTAGCCTCATTAACCCTGGTTTCTGTTTCATAACAGAAAATTAGCTTACAATCACTGGTTTGCTGGAAAGCACTGTTGTAATTAGTCCTCACCAGTCTGATATGAAAACCCATCGTGTTTTTAATTTCTCTGACACGTCAGTGTATACAGAAAACATGCCTGATTTCTCACTTATCTTGGGGATTGAGATAAAGTCAAGGACCAAGTCTGCAGCTGGCTTAGAGCACTGCTGAACAGACTAGGCAAAAACTGTCAAGAGTGTCATAGGTGCATTGGTACTGCCATGCAGGAGGGCAGCAGATGATTTCTGAAGCTCCTCTCTGCCTCTGCAATTCTGTGGAGTTCTGACCCTTCAAAGAACATGAGACCTGAACAAGGACCATTCAAATCCTGGCACAACTGACTGAATGCTTTTGCTTACTAGTCCTCCCAAAATTCCATTTTATTCCAGATTTATAGAATCATAGAATAGTTAGGGTTGGAAAGGACCTTAAGATCATCAAGTTCCAACCCCCCCTGCCATGGGGAGGGACACCTCCCACTAAACCATGCCACCTAAGGCTCTGTCCAACCTGGCCTTGAACACTGCCAGGGATGGAGCATTCACAACTTCCCTGAGCAACTCATTCCAGTGCCTCACCACCCTAACAGGAAAGAATTTCTTCCTTAGATCCAATCTAAACTTCCCCTGTTTAAGTTTTAACCCGTTACCCCTTGTCCTGTCACTACAGTTCCTAACAAAGAGTCCCTCCCCAGCATCCCTATAGGCCCCCTTCAGATACTGGAAGGCTGCTATGAGGTCTCCATGCAGCCTTCTCTTCTCCAGGCTGAACAGCCCCAACTTCCTCAGCCTGTCTTCATACAGGAGGTGCTCCAGTCCCCTGATCATCCTTGTGGCCCTCCTCTGGACTTGTTCCAGCAGTTCCATGTCCTTTTTATGTTGAGGACACCAGAACTGTTATGCCAGAGAAGAGCTCTGTCTTGTTTCAGCTCTAAGATGGTATTGGCTCTGAAGCCAGTGCCTTCTTACCAACATGGAAATGGACTTAGTCAAAGATGGATCAAGCTAATTATTCTTAACACTCTGTACATAATCTGAAATTGTTGATCAGGAGAGATTCATAATCACCTTTAGGATCCGTGCTGCTCCAAGGACTAAGATTAAGTTTGCACGAAAAAAAGTTTTTCAAGACTGTTATTTTAATCAGAGAAGAAAGATATAGTTCATGCGGGTTGCCAAGCCATTAGCTGGTACATAGTACATCACACTCTCAGAGGTTCACGGAACTAGTGCTGCTGCAGTGCAATATGTACTAGATGTAGCTAATGTGAACTAGTGTCCAAATTGTATCAGGCTCTTACTCAATGACCGCAGAGCACAAATAGAAGAAGTCTGTGTAAACCTGTGTGTATAGTAGTGTACTCAAGAGCTCCTCTGGGAATTTGGGCACATCCCTTAAACAAAAACCACATTCCCCTGTGAAATGGCTGAGATTTAAAATACAGATCTCTTTGCATTAGGAATGAGACGATGACCGTAATTGTTTTGAGTTCAGCATAAAAGCTCTAAGGGTAACTCCTAATCTAGCTCTGTCCTTCCCACACCTCTTGTCATCCAGGAAAGAGAGGTAGTGACTGCCTACCTCTGGATGTCTTATGAGTGCCTTCAGTGAAGAATGTTGTATAAATAGTAGTATTTTAGTGAAAGACAAGAGAAATTATTTGTATAATTACAGCATCTTAAGTCTTGCATGTGGGACAGAGGGCAGGTTTGGAAAAGTTTCTAGGGCTGCTTGCACAATAGGGAGTTGAAGACTGAACCATGTGGTTTGTGCAGGAAAGGGATTATCCCACATGTCTCTAGTGCCTAGTGAAATCTTCGCCTAAGGGACATTTTTCTTGTGTATTGAATTTTCCTCTTAGTTCCAATTATTCTCTCTCAATGCATATGGCACCCTGGGGGTATCTCCATTTGAAAGATCTCAATTGCTTCTGTGTCCACTTGGGTGCCAGGCTACACAGCTGTGAAGTGAAGCTGAGCTATTCTATCTCGTTATCTGAAGTGCAAATGAGGAATTCTGTAACTGAAGTTCAGGTCACTACATATGTTTGTTATTAAGTTCTTAAATAACCAAACAGTAACTGAATAAATGGTAATTTAATTTATTAGATGCCCAGAGCATTTATAGTCAAAATGCTCGGGAAATGAATATGAACTTGCTTATTCCACAAAGAAACATAAAAACATAGACAAAAATTCAAAGCCTTCAAACACCATCTTCATTCATGCATGAGGCACCCTGCGTGCAAAATGATAGTGTTAGGAATGTCAGCCAATCAAGCAGTCTAATTGGCAGAACTACTTAAGTGCCTTGTCATATAGAAATGGGTTTTAACATTTTCTTTGCCACAGTTTAGCTCCTTCAAAGTGTGCCTGAGGTTTCCTGTACTCCCAGCCTGCTGAAGAGTTTTCTTGGTATTCTCCTTGAAGACCTCATGATGTTGAGCTATGACCTAGCCCTTCATCTAGCTGGGAGCACAAAGGTGCATCCCTACCTCAGAACCTGATCATGGGGGAGCTGTGGAAGCAGTCCATGGATGGGACATGGCAATGGCTCCTATTTCTCCTATTACAGTGTGGCATAGACAGTTTGGGTCCAGCTGGGTTTCAGGGTACCTGCAGTCTCACTTCTTCTTAGAAGAGTGGGTTTGAGGCCCTCATGCCCCTGCACCAGCACAGCTGAACTGCCAGTCACCTGAAGTAGCCTCATCACATGAGCAGTAGGTGAAATTTTCAGATACCAGAAGCTGTCTGAATGTGCCCCGAATCACAGGTAGTGAGGTGAGCAGGCAGTGCTTTAGCCCCTGCTAGCAAAGGTGCATCAGTGACCGTGTACTCTGTGTTCAGGCAGACACCCACTCCTGGCGTAGGGAGCGCATCCCCCCCAGTTGTGCGGTGGGGGAATTCCCACTGCAATTTTAGCAGCTTGCAAGGGAGAGGACCGTGGAGCAGAGATGATAATTAGAGCTTCATGAGCGCTGATTTCCATGTTGTACTCCCAGCTTCTTCACTGATTTTTTGTGATGAACAAGAATAAATCACCTAGACCAAATGAACCAATTTGCTCTCCTGTAAAATTATTATACTGGTAGTTTCTGATTGCCACACTGTGCTGCATGTGACTGTTTGAGGGATGCCTTGAGATTCTTGCATGAACATTGCTATATAAAGGCAAAGCACTCCAATCAAGCATCTGTTTCAGAATTGAGTCAAATTCTGCTGGGGAACAGTTTATTGTGCATGCACACACAGACTGTATCTCTTAGCTTGTATTTGTCAACATGTGTTTGTCCATCCTCCTTTCTCTTGCTTCCTTTCCTTGGTTATTTCACACAACATTCACCCTAACCTGAAAAAGAAGAGATTAGGTTAGATTATTTCAAACATCTGCAAATGTAGTAGAATGCACAAGGGGCATTTTTGGCATTAATGTTCTGTGTACTTTGTTTGGGTAATTAAGCATGGAAAGGTCACCTTGTGTTCTAACAGGAAGCTTGGAAAGATAGCAGAGAGAAAAGCCAAGTTTGAGCAAAAGCATTTTAAGGAGGAAGTGTCAGCATCTGACAATATTTATTATTTCTTCAGTGTTCCCCAAGCTGCTGCAATACATTGATTCCAACTTTCTGCCCATACATTTTGTTTTTAGAAGCAAGTATGAGAGTGAATACAAGGTAAGGGCTAAGCAGCTCAAAGTGTACACATTGTTGACATCCATTTGGCAATGTTTGTCCTTTGGGACGAGCATCCAAATGAGGTTTGTTTGAAGCACATCAGCCATGGCACTTTGTAACTCTCTCAAGGAAGGAATGCAAGAGGAGGTCCTTTTCATATGCTTACGTGCCTGGTGAATACCCTGTCCTTAAATCTAATAAATAAATAGATGTTATTTAGGAGTGAAAACAGTGGGTAGAATTTGAGTATGAAGTTCTAATTGTTTTTGTCAAACCTTTCCTGTCTCAGAGATGCTACTCCCTTTCTCACTTTGTTCTTCATGGTTTTCTATTTGCAGCTCATTATTTGGCTGATTCACTATTTGTCTGGTAAATGCTCCCAGACCAAGTCTCTGACTGCATTCATAGGTGAGCTTGGTCCACCTTGTAACACCAGAAATCCTTCCTGAATTACAAACACTGAGAGGGGATTGAGATGTTGCTGTTGGTTGTTGGTCCCATAGCAGTTCTGGGGTACAAGCAGGGGCAGGTGTGAGCTGTTGTTTGCACACACAAAACCTGTCTTTCCGTGTGAGGCCCTTGCAGCATCAGAGATGCTAAAATAGCATAAGGATGGTTTCTTGAAGATGATCTCTGCCCTCACAGTACCTAAGGTTGGGAGGTTATATAGATTTCTGCCTCATGTAGGACAAATGAGTACAATGGATGAATACAATAGTAACCAATTTTTCTTCTGCTCTTGGTTCTCATGGAATACATTGAAAATTCACTCTTAGGAGACCTCCCTGCCTCATCTCTAACTGGGGGAGGGCGTGTCTGTACTATGCAAAGATATTTATTTATTCCTTCTACTTGTGACCTGCAGTTCTTTGAGTCTTTTCCTCCTTTCATGGCAAAACTAGTTTTCTCTCCTGCCTTAGTCTTACATCCTTTCTAATGAATGCTTGGTAAAGATTTCATTTCAGTTTTCTCCAATCTCTTCTCTTACTAAATAATCCTGGCACTCTCTTAGATGCCCCGCTAATGTTTTGTTTCTCATATACTTCAAAAATTCTTATTTGCCTTTATTTCTTGAAAATCTTTTTTCACTCTTCCTTTCAGCCTTTCCTAGCCAAGTTTTATTCTTTGAGCCTGACTCCTGCAATTCCTTGTCCACCTCTTGTCTCAAATACCTGTTGTATTCTTTTCAGTTACAGTCATTCATTTCTCTTTTTGTGTCCTTTCTCCCAGTGATTTACTTCTCTTGATTGCCTTCATTCTTCTTAATCTGCGGAATCACAAAGTACTTCGGTCCATTTTTGGCTTTTCCAAGGCCAAGTAACAAACTTGACGGCAAGGAAATAGTGAAGGCTTGGTGTGTGTTGTATATCTAAAGGGAACACCTTCAGAAGGATTGGCAGTGTTTCAGCAAGCCATAGACCCTTGGTGGTGCCTGTCCTCTGTGAAACTGCTTTCATGTTTAAAGCTAAACTACAGCACTTGCTCTTAAGGACATACGGTGGCCCTTGTTTCTGGGGGTTGTCTGCTCTATGAAGGAAACAGGAGCAATGCAATTATCTGAGTCACACCCCCAGATTCTTTCATGGCAAACTCACAATTTGCCTTTACAGTTATTTCTCAAAAGCTGCTTCTCCTCCCTCTCTCCCAAGATGTTCTGTTTTGAGCCTAAGAGTGCATCTCTTGACTGTGGTAAGGGAGAGCTTCCATTTGGCCCTGTTTCACCACTTGGTTTCAGCCTAAGCCTTATCCCTGTGATTTCTGGGTCAGCTTCTGCTTGGAATGCAGTGCCTTGCCCAAAGCATCCTGTTTCACTGTGCTGCTGGGTACTTCAGTGTCTCTCCTGATCAGGCCTCCGTATGTATTTAGAGAGCCATCATTTAACTGCAACGCTTTGCCCAAAAGCAGAGCCAGAAATTCTCGAGTTAAAAATGCCACTATGGCATTCTTTGTGACTCTGTTATCTTAAAATCTGTCACAGTGGGCCACAAGCACACTCATGCAGCTGATTAAGCATGGTTTGAGGACTTCAGAACTGCTCCTGCTTACCAGATAGAAAAGACTAAAGGAGGATGATAGTACTTCCACAAGCCTTCTGAAAGTCACGACATGGTCTCAGGTGAGATTACTATCTCTCCTGCTTTTCAGTTTAA
Source organism: Pezoporus flaviventris (assembly GCF_033815535.1). NCBI lineage: Eukaryota > Metazoa > Chordata > Aves > Psittaciformes > Psittacidae > Pezoporus > Pezoporus flaviventris. Next base: position 11,809,272 of record NW_026892554.1, read on the forward strand.
CTTTCGGTGGCAGCAGTTATGCTCTTGGAAAAGGACAGGATGAAACAACAGGCTGAAATTGCAGGGAAGCAGAAGGAGCCTCCAATAAGATACATGCCTCACTGAAAAATCCTTTATATCTAAGCTTCTGCTGCTGCAAATTCAGAGCAGGAGAGGGGAATGGAGACAGCAAGCCAGTGGTTCAGGCTGACAGAACTTAGTTTTACAGGAAGGAAAAAACCCCATTGTCTGCAATCACATAATATCCTTGCACGGTGTGTGATGTTTATAAAGAACAGAGGGTCACATATGGGAGGCTGTCAGCAAGAAACAGCAAGCTTGAATTAGCATTAAAAAAGCTGAGTACTTACAAAATAATATAACGACATGTAACAAAAGTAAATGGTTTCAGCTGTGATAAGAGAACAGCCTTTCCTTCCTTCAGACTTGGCTCTGTGTTTCCTTCCTTGATTTCTTCTGTCTTGTTAAATTATTTATAAAATACATCCTAGTATTGAGAGGGTGGGACCTGAAGCAGCCACCTTCTTTACTGGCCTTGTGGTCAGCGTTTAGCAAGCTAACTGAGAGCTGCAAATGGAAAATTTCTACAGCTCTTTTTAAGTCTTGCCACACCTGAGGAGGTGTTCAGGTTAGAAACACAGAGAGCTGTTGTACAAACAACTCAGTCTGGGACAGCTTTAGCAACCCATGTTATTCCCTTACTAGCCTAATCAGCTCTCATACTCCAGTTGTACGATATTAGGGATGGGAACAAGAGCTGGCTATAGGTAACTAGGGCTGGCTTTAACTGTATGGGATACTTGTATGAAGGAAAGAAAGAGCTAATTCTCAAGGAGAGAAAATGAAGCCAGTAAAAACTGCAGGCTCCCCTCTTCATCTTCTGCTGCTTCCTGGGGGTTAGGGGTGTCAAAGTACAATGCTGTATTTTAACACTGATGATTATTCAAGTGACTATCAAAAAATTACACTGCTGCAAAGAATATACTGAAGATATAGTGCCCAGAAAATGCCATGCACTTCAATGGGTAGCTTTTGCCAGAGAACAAAAGGCCTGGGGCTGCAAGAAAGATAGAAGGAAATGTGGAGCCTGTGCTTCCCTGGAGGGAAAAAATCCATTAATTTATATTGATTATATCCCTAAAGCATTTAAAAATATTTTTTCCTCTTGTTTGAATCTTGTTGCTTCTAAGTCACAGAGGGAGGGAGCAGAGAGGGGGCAGATGAAGAGCAAGGCAATGGTGGCTTTTCAAGAAACAGAGGAGAGTAAATACAGCTTGTCTATTCCTTCTGTTCTCGATCATGCCTCGCACTTACATTGTCACTACTTATGGCAATGAGTACCCAATACCAGAGGCTTTTGCAAGCTGAGGATGACAAAAGGAACTGAAGAGTGGAGTGTAGAAGGTGTGGGACAGCTGGGAACTGCTTTCTCATGGCTGGGGCTCAGCTCCTGAGCTGTCTGCCGATGAAGGCCAAAACCCATTCAGAGTAGAAAAGGGCTTTCTACTCTCTTTTCTGCTGTATTTTCTTGATCATTCATCATTAGCTTTATTGATAGTATAAACTGGTATTACAGAGAAAGTAATGAAAAAATGTTCTGTTGAGATAGCAGCTAGCGAAAGCGAAAAAGAAGGCACTTGCAAGAGTCCAGTCTGACAACTGGGGTTGAGAAGGTAGCTCTCACATCAGTGGGAGCCACAGAGAAGAGCTGCTTTCTGTGGCTCCCAACCTTCTCACAGTTATTCACTCCCCACCCTGTATCCATCTCCTTCTCTCTGCTGCTTTTTCCCAGTCTCTGAGCTTGGAAGATATTGGCTTTCTGCTGATCTATTGGATCAGGGTGAATTCTGGGAGTCCTGTGAGGAAGGCAACTGACAGCTCGTACTGTTTCTGCGGGTTTACCTTGTGGCCTTTTCTTCCTAGCAGGGCAGAAAAGTGAGAAAGAGGGACAGGGAGATGGAGGCTCCTGCAGACTGCCTGGGGCAGTGTGATTGTAGCTTTTGCTTGCCATACTGGAGTGGGCAAGTAGGTGACAGACCTGACCTGCTCCCTTACTACTGCTTGGCAGAGGGGCATTATGTTATCTTGAACAAGCCAATAACCCTTTGTTTAATTTTAACATTTCAAAAGTGCACTGTATCTATGTTACACATTTACAGGGAGCTAGTGTCTGCCCACGTAGAGCCCTGCCTCCTCCAAATGTGATGATTGGGATACATTACTCACGTGCAATGTAATGGTAGATGCAGCAGTTACTACATATTTTCTTTTGAAAACAAGAAAAATAGGAAAAACCCCTTCATTTTAAACACAATTCACTAGGATGTGAAATGGGCATTATTTTAATCTCATTTTCTGTTAGCTTTGTGGTGCCTTTAGTTACATGCTTCACTGGAAGAGTAAAAGATTTCCACTTAGTTTGTGTACTGGCTGACCACTATTCCTCCAGTCCTGGCTCTTCCCCATACAGAGAGTCTTCAATGGCTTTGTTCTCTGTCTCATCCCTCTTTTTCCTCCTCCCTGCTTTGGTGTCCGGTTTCCGGCAGAGCTCTGGAAGTGCCTGCCAGCCCCAGCAGTAAGCCTGCCCTGCACAGCTCCCTCAAAATGCTCTGCTCCCCTACCTCCATATTTGGTCCACCCTGCTGGGACCAGGGCCTTAGCATGTATTTCACCCTGGGGTGTGTACTTTTCTCCATGGTACTATTTATCCTATATTCTTTCTTTTGCAGTACATTATTCATTCAAGCATGCAGTTCACATCCTCCCACAGTGGGGATTAGAAAAGGGTCCTGCTTGGTAAATGGGAGGGGGTTTTACCCATTTACTTTTTATCTGTGGTGGTTCTTTCATTGCTGAAGTCACTATTTCTGGCACTGCTGTGATTTCCATGCTGTGATGCTGTGCAAATGAGCCCCTTGACATTCTTGTGCCTCTTCCCCAGTTGATAGGCATTGTCCATTGCTTGATGTGTTGTTTTTCAGTCAGCTCCAACTATGAGCTCCTTGCACCTTGTTGCTTCCAGTCTCTTTTTTAATTTTTTTTTGTTATGGTTTATATTCTCTCCTGCCTGCAATACAAGAGGTCTGTCATCTCCCCGTCTGTTCTGGTCTGGACTGTCTGACTTCCTCTGCTTGGCAGGTCCAAAAGGCTTTCTCAGAAGTGCCCCTTACAACTGAGACTGGTGCCTTGCTATTAGATTGGTCCAAAATTTCTCTCTGTTGCCAGAAGCCTCTTTTGCAGACTCTGTTTCTAAACATGTCTCTGAGATGTTTTAATCTTTTGTGGTTGCAGCTCTGCTCCTGTCTCTGCATTAGCTCTCCCCACTCAGCCTTCTTTGCGCAGATCAAATAAGAGCTGTGAAAAGTGTGGTCTTCTTCAGGACTAGCCCTGGCCTGAAAAAAGTTCTGTGCTCTGACAGTTGCTCTCCTTTTGGCAGCCACGTTACTGTCTGCAGCACTTTTAAACCTTCTCCAGTTGTATCACACATTCCCAGAGAAATTCCAGCTCTGATGGCACTTCTAATTGGTTTGGGTTTTTTCACTTTATGTCTTATCTTGTTTTACTCCGAGTACTTTGTGTTGTCCCAAAGTCACCCTGAGCCAAAGAGGGTGGCAGGGATTTGCCTCATTCAGTGTCCAAGCTCCAGCAGCCTGGCATGGTGTAATATGAGAACTGGCACAAATGGAAAATCAGTTTCAAATGGCTCAAGCCAGCGCACGTAGGAATGTGTTGACTGCAGAGTGTGCTGTGTGGATTGCACAGATAAGCATATTCTCTGCTATACCATCTTTCAGAGCACAACCTGCCCTAAATGCATGTATCTGCTCCTTTACAGATGGACTAGCTCTTAGTGCAGTTCTGTTTTCTATAACGATACATAATGTGTTCACCGTCTTTTTGATCTGCCTTTTTCTAGCTAAATCTGCCTCAAATATACCATGCACCACAGGTATATAGGAAAGTCAGATGGCTCTATAAGGGCTCCTCACCAATTAAAATATATCCCCTGTGGATGAATACAGTCAAGTGCTGTAGTTTGACCCATCAATAGATTCTTTTCCAGCAGCACATCCACTTATTAAAGCTGCTGATTATAAGAGAGGAATGCCTTTCTGTAGAAATTAAACTACTGCTGAAGAGTCCTTTGGTGGGGGACATTCACCTCTCTCCACAAACAGCCCAAGTGATTTAAGGTAGCTGGAATTCACCTGCAGAAACTAAGCACAGCCTCTTCATAGGTGTTTTAGAGGTTGAAATGATGGGCTCTGGTGCCTGCCCTACATGGAAGGATAATGTGGGTGTTTTAGGCCAGCAGATTTGCGTAAGTATGGAGCCAGCCTGGAGAAATGTAACAGAGGGCAATTTTTAAGTACCTTCTTGACTGTAGCTCAACAGGCTGTACCTGTTTTCCACCACAGTTTGTGTTTTCTCACTTGGTAACATCTGGAAGGCACTATGCTCGACTATCCTCAAAATGCCCAGGCTGGCTCTGGGAATGCTTATACCTAACACTTCACTAAACTGCATGGTGCTCCGGAGTCAGTTCAGCGCTGACTGAACTGGGAGTCTCTGCACCACCCTGCCTTTCAGGGGAGATGCAAGCCTGCTATGTCCTGTGGTCTCTATGCATAACCAGGGTACTCTTAAAATGTAAGCAAATGTCAGTGCATGGCAATGAGACAGCAGACGTTGGTGAACAAGTCAAATTTCACTGAACCAGCAAAGATATGTATGATCTTCTACCTGGCCAAGAGGGGTTTGCAACTGGAGCTATTCTCCCTTGACAGCCCTGAAAAGAGGACTAATGCCTACTGCTGATTGCCAGTGTTTTCTGACAGCAAAACATATCACTTTTTAAAGACAATGGCTTGTTTACTTTTTATTGAAACCTGAATTGAAGATATTTCATAATAGAATTTGAGCAAATTTACCAGATGTTTCATCCCACTGCACTTTTCTGGCAGGTCTACAAGACAGAATGCTGACTAAGGCTAATAAATCAGGCTGCGTATGAAAGGCTTGGGGAAGTAATACAATATATATGCCTGAAACCATAGGAATATCTTACCCCATCAATCCTTGTGAATTCCTGATGTTTCCTGTGCTTTTCTTAGAGACTGATCTCAAATGCAGGAGGGGAAGGAGGTCCTGTTCTGTTCCTGTAGCCTATGGTGAGACATAGCTTTGTCTAACAGCACTCCTCGTGCTGGCATTGGAGATCATAGACATAAAAATGATTAATATATTTCTATAGTCAGGCAATTATCTATCCAGCTGGGAGAGAATGGGAAATTAGAGTTTAAGGTGCATTCAGCGGCTGGCTGTGACCCAGCAAAGTACTGTGTTGCTCTACAAAATAATATTCCCTTCCTCATCCATCTCCTTCTCTTCCACCCCCTGCCCTTTTGCTTTGTTCAAGATGCAAATCTCTGCTCCCTTGCTGCGCTATCCACCAGAGGTCTACTGGTTCTCCTGGAAGCAGGACATAAAGCCACCTGTAGAAGACTCTTCTTTTAGGGCCTTTCATTGCATGTGTTAACCACATAAAGCTGTTTTAAAACATACTTCCACTCCCTTTTCAGTAAGTCTTACAGTACCTCATTCAGTTAACTCACCACTGTCTGCAAGTTGGTGCCATTCTGTCTTTTTTTTTGCCCTGGATACCTACTTTCTTTCCTCTTGCTTTTATTTTTTGATTACTGTACTTTTGCCCACTCTCTGGGTTTTCCTCTCCTTGTCTCACTACACCTTATATATCAGGAAAAAGCAGCTGAAGTTCCCACACCATCTTCCAAGCAAGGAAGTGATACAGGAAACACTATTCCTGTTTGTCTGACTGCAGCAGGAAAACATACATCAAACTTCACTGAAGCCCACACCAGTCCAGCAGCACTGTGCTGGTGATGCCTGGTTTGCTAGGGTGGACATCACAGCATCATGTCACTCTGCCCTTGCGTGGAGAGACTTAATAAATGTGCCCCTGAAATCCCTCTGTAGCTAAAGGCTGTGCTAGTTGCAGGGCTTGCAGTGCTGCTCCTCCTATATGGCCATTTGTGAGGATTCTTGTTCACACCAGGGTGACAGTGGAACCAGACAAGCCTTCTTTCATTCCAGGAGATGTGAAGTGAGAATACTCAAGGATAGGAAGGTATTTTTCAGACAAAACCATGGACACACATGGACCCACCATGAACAGATTGCCTGTGAATAAAGTTTGTCCATCTGAATAGCAGTGTCAGGCGAAAAGAAGCTGCATTTTTTAAATCACAGTCATATTATTTAAGCGAGTTGTATTATTCTGTGTGTTGCCTTTATCTGAAGATTGCAGGCATTTGTGATTATCTGTCATTTTACCTTTGTACAGCTGTTTCCCTCCTGATAGGCCACAGAAATTTGCCACATGGCAGTAACAGCAACTGTCTCATCCAGCATGTTACAAAGGAACAGGGAGAAAGGGAGTGTCTAGCTCAGGGCTGCTATAGCAGATTGCTACACTTAGAGAAATACTGTAAAGCTATTTCTCTCCATTTTTAATGCTGTGTCTGAGCAGCCTATGCTCGACAAATTGTGTGGTGTTCAAGTTGTCTGTCTGTGCAAGATGAAGAGCTGAGCTGGCAGTACCAGGATTGAACCTATGCATCTTGCAGCAGTAGCTATTCCAGGGCCCATGCTTGGGACTATGAAACAATCCTGAAACCAGAGCTCTGAAATTACAGCAGTATCTTGAGGGTTAAAGGGCTGGAAAAGGCTCCTCAGGTCTTAAAACCATCAATACCCGAAGCTATTGTGATGTTCAGCCTGTGTCTGCTGAGCAAGGCTGCACAGTTGGCATCACTCCAGCTGCAGCTGCTCTTTAAAGTTGAAATAGAGCTGCTTGGAAAGGGTTTTTTTTTTAAAATATATTATTTTCTCAGCTTGGAGAATAATCGGTGTTGTGTTGTCCCTCCCCCCCAGCAGCAGTTTCAGTTTAGGTTGTGTCCCACCACTCATACCCTGGCTGCAGCCTTAAAGGAGCACAGACCAAACCTCAGTGATTTTCAGCAAGGCCACAAAGTCATTGGAAAGGTTCCCACTGACTTCTTCGGTGAGCTCGGAAAGGCAGGCTCCAGCGCTTCCAGCTGCTGTAAATAATGTCTAGGAGAGGCCGGATAAGGAACAGGGGGGACGCATGGCCTTGCTTCGAGCTCGTCTTTCATTTCCTTTGTCTCTTAAAAGAGAAAAAGGGAGCTAATTTCATCTAACTTGGCACGTCATCTGATCATTGGGCCCTTGGGGGTCTGTTCAGTGCTTCCTCTCCCACCAACAGGACTTAAGGCTCCAGGTTTTACTTGGAGGAGTCAAAGGCCTCTTGGGTGCCTGGAGGGGAGAACACAAAGTGTTAAATGCAGGAAGAGCATTGGAAATCACTCTAAAGGCAATTTGCTAGCTTTGATCTGTCACTTGGCAGATCCTGGAGACAGGCTTGTCTGAGGCTATCTCCACAGCAGAGTTTGGAAGTGGCTGAGCAAGGCACTGCTCAGCTCAGGGGATCAAAGTGCACTGGAGAGAAAAGGGGCATGATGTTCTCTGAAGCAGGAGCTGCAAAATGCAAATGCACTGCTGCTCTCAGCTGGGAAGCCAGCAGGGAGGATGTGTTTCCCTCCTTTCCCTCTTTCTGTGGATTTTTCAACAGGTTAAGTCGGATTTGGTTGTTAAAGATTCCAAGTACTGAGAGAGACAAACGCAGCATCTGCAGAAGGAAGGAAGGTAGTAGTGTTAGGGTGGGGTTAGTAGCCAGATAAAGTGGCAAATTCTAAGTTATGGAAACCTTACTGTATCATTCTCTTAATTCAGCAGAAGGTGATGAGGAGATGAATTAAATATAGAAACTAGACATGCCAGAACTCAAAGAATGTGCGTGCTCTTGTTCAACACTAGGATACAGAATGCACAATTTCATGCAAATCAGACTTCATTTATTTTCTGTTTTGCTTCTTCAGTTAAATATGAGATGAATGAGAGCGAGAGCTTTTTTTCAGCATCCCATATCTAGTAAATTCATTCTGGGAATGGAGGAAATAGAGTGAATATGATTCTGGACAATGACATCGCCAATGATCCAAAAATATTTGCACTGGGTGACCTGAATAGTCTCTTGAATACAAATGAACCACAGGGGAAAATTTCTATTAAGAGCAAATGCAGTAGCTAAAAGGGTGGTATTACTGAATTGGAAATAGGCAGAAGGATTAAAGCTTGCTGAATTGTACACAGGATTAAGTGAATTGACACATGTGGAGAAAATAATTTCAATAATAAACAGGCTTTTGTTCTTTGGGAATCTTTCTGAGAAATACAGTCGTAATTTTCAGAGAGTTATGACTGAATTGTCATACTATTCATAATAAGTTACTGCTGTGATGCAGAATGATGGAATGTATTCATGTGGTAAAGTGATGATCCATATTAGTATTATGTTAGTGAAAAAACATAAATATTTGAAACAAAATTAAACTTTGTATGTTAAAGAGGTTATGCTACAATATGCTTTCATTTGCGGGACACCTTCAAAATGATGGTTTGCCTGCTGGGTCATCACATAACACTTTCTCCTGCTGTTTACTAATAGGGGACTAAATCACACATACAGGCAGGAAACTCTGTGAAGGCCAGGCAGAAGGGATTTCAGTTTCATGGTTATCTTTTCTTTGCTGTCTGTGTTGTCCCTCTACATGGTGATCCTGTTGAAACAGGGCCATGCAAACGCAATAGCTGGTGATTCTGTTGGAAATTAGGTGGTTGTGGTTATTACTGCTCTTCTACTATCTAATGTCTGCCTAAGTCATGAGTACTATTCTCAAAGACAGTCAACCTGGGACATCGCAAAGTTTTACAAGCGATGTGGTTAAAATCTAGTAAGCCGGACATTTCAGGCTTGTTGCTTTGTCAATGGCTCATATTTCTTATCAGGTTAAGTCTAACTGGCTGCAATTACTATGCATTGAAGGTTCCAGCAGAAATATCATCTCTGTTTTTACAGCTTTACAACTTCCCAAGGCACTCTTTGCCACTCATTTTTTCCATGCATGGTCTCCAGCAGATGTCAGTCATTTTTTTTCCTCAGCCCCTTTAAGTTCGTCAGTGAAAAAAAGTGACTGAATCTTTGTAACTTACTGGGGTAAGGGGTACATCTTATCTCACCTTGTGTCATATCACAGCGTTTGCTTTCAGTAAACAATAATAGTTACAACTTGTTAATTAATGGGCAACAAACTTGTAATCTCTGGGTTTGGAGCACCTGTGGGCAAGAGAGCACCCAGCTGAACATTTTGAAGTTCTAATGCTGACTATTCAGGTATTTCCTGATAGCATTGAAATATAAAAGGTTTACCCTGAAACGGTTGTGACCTGCCTGTTTTCTATGGCTTTGAGGGTTAGCAGAGTCTTTATTTAAATTGACAGAGATTAAGAAATTCTTCTTGACAAAACAACTGTTCACGTGATTAGCAAAACCGCTAATAGAGGCGTGGTGAACAGCAGGCAAACAAAAGCCCTTTGTCTCCAGCTCTGCAGTTAATGCTAAAATATTGATGGACAACATACAATTTTCAATCACTCCATACAGGACTGTAGGTGAATGAAGAATGGCTCTGATCCAGCACTGCTTAGTGTCTTCTTTGAGGCCACTCAAGAAGAATGGTGGAAAGTGGTGCAAAGAGATGGTGGCTTGCTGGTTGGGGTGCTTGGCAGTCAGGCTGCACCTGGGCTCTTCTTTTGGTGTCGTTGGTAGCACAGGGCTTCTTCCTCCTTGGTGGAAGAAAGTGTGTGCACATGGAAATGTTTGTGTTGGTGAGTGAGGACTCGGTTTGCCCTTTTTTTTGAGGTCACTTTGCTTTAAAGGAATTGATCCTGAAAAATGCTAAAGGGCAGGAACAGAGCATTAGCATAGCATGCTAGAGATGTTATAGGTAGCAGATTCAGTAGCAGAACTCTGCTCTACCACATTTTTGCCCTTACTCCATGTACCTCCAAGTAGTGTCTGAAATCATTGCCTGTCATAAACAGTTAATTATTTCATGTATTGCCTCCCCACAACAGTCACTTGGAGCACAGAGGGCTGTGTAAGATTTCATAGCAGGGAATTGGGGTTTTTTGTTGCTCTTGTCATCTGTGCTGGGATTTGGTTTTAATGCTAGAAATATGCTTGGCACGGATGATGGGGATGTAAAGCACTGTGGCTCTGGGGAGTTCTTTGCACAGTGTTGCCCTGGATAGTATCCCACAGGGATGAGTTTTACTGTTGTAGCAGAAGGAAAGTGTGACCCTGCTAAAGGAACACAGTTGGTGATTGCAGTTCTCAAATTGCAAAGAGGATGTACTTGAGCAATTCTGTTGCTATGTTGGAGAGCATTGGGAATGGTCAACAAATGGCCTTGACCTATGGTCCCAATGCCTGCCATATGTCAGCATTGAATAATGTTAACTGAATCTGAAATCACTTGAATTTGAGTGAGAAATGAATTATAAACCACAGTACTGAGACCAGAGCAGGAACTACTTTTCTTTACCTGATAGGTGAATCAAAGGCTGGTTGGTTGCAGCATAGCCGGAGCCCAGGTGAGTGCCTGAAAGTTCATGTTAACTATAGAGAAGGTGGCTGTGGCATCTGGGGTGATGAAGCCCTGCTGAGAAGCCTGCAGTCTTTGCCCAGGATTTATGCTCCAACAAGGAACGAAACTTCAAAAGTGCACTTCTTTGCTGATGTTCACTATGTTGGTTTGGTGTGTGGAGCTTTGGGTCTGCTTCTGACATGCTCAACCCTTTTCTGAATTTTGAATATTGTGGCTACATGGGCTTCTTGGGATGACACAGACACAACTTAAGAATAGTTTCTGGCATTCCAAAAATTCTGATTTTGCTGTCTGGGGAAATGGACTAACTACAGTTTGTTCCATTTAAAAGCAGAAAGTTGTTTTTATTGCAAAACCCCAAACTGCATTTGAATATTCCTGTGCTCTTCTATCTCCCACCTCTTGCTCCCTGTCAGTAAGCGAGATCTTTCAGTGCTTTTCTCAGTGACAAAGTGATTCTACATTATTTCCTACAGAGGTTTCTGCTGAAGTGGGCTGGCTGCAAAGAAGCAGCGGCTCTTTTACATTCAGTAACCATACAATTTTCTCTATCAGCATGGAGCATTTGACTCATGTGCCCTAGAAAATAACTGCTCACTCCCACTATGTGCTCATGTACTGAGCTGGGATCTAAACCTGACCTGCAGTTCTGGGATGCAAACTCATGATCAAAATCACTGGATGCAGGAGGTCAGTGTTGCAGTGTCCTTAGTCTCTGGGGTGAGAGTCCACTATTTAAGGAGTAGTGTTGTGAATTCAAAACAGGTTAATGCTTTCTAAGGTCTAGTGAAGTTACAAAAACATGGTACAAAAGAGCATGCCTGCCTTAAATAAAAGCTGATTATAGAGCTCAATCCTGTTTCTATTAAAGTCAATAAGGAGATCATGCTTCTAAATTTCACCCAACCTGGGTCAGGGTCTTTTACAGGGGGCAAAAAGTTTCTGTATGAAAAATTGAGGTGTTTGGTTTCCAGCACAAGCAGTAATTCTGCTCTTGCAGTAATGCAATGCAAGTGTGCTCTTCAGGGAGTTTATTTAATAAACAGCACAAAAACAGTGGTTCTGTCTACAGCCTTTTCTCCCACACAGCACCTTGAAAGGAACTGAGTACTGGGCCGTATGAAGCGAAGGCTAACCTTCAACAGGATTTTATTCTCCCCATAGTCCAGGGATTAAGTTTTCATTACAGTTAATAGGACATGGAATAGCTAATATTTTAAGCCAGATCTGAGGCTGTGAATGGGTAGCAGAGTTGTGACTGATACAGTTTTCTTTATTTGATACTCTCAGAATGTGCACAATCCAGAGGTGCCTGGTTGTAAAGCTTGGAAATAGACTCACCTCCTACAGTGATTATCAGAAAGACTTCTGATCCACCTGCACACATAAGCTGGATATTTGTATGCACGCATACATCCACCAAGCACAAGTCTCTTGAGAGTATTGGCTCTCGTTATTGGTGAGGTTTTGTTTCATGATTGTTGCTCTGAATTTCTCATTTGTTATTCCCTATTTTCTATACTGGAAACCATGTTGCTGAACTCACCTAATAAAGGAGAAGTGTCTGCTAATAGTTGCGCTTCAGGGGGAGATAATGATGAGCAGGCTGGGATTTCAGAGAACGCTGCAGAAACCTACCTCTGAAACCCGGTTCTGACAATGAATCACCGTCATGCAGCAGCACCATTGCCTGTGGTGCTCTCCTGTAGCTACCCACAGATCTGCCAAATGCTGAGGAGCATATACTGAAGTACCCTAGAGGGTGGTTAGCCATGTGGCTGCTCCATTAATTTTCTTGGTGGCCCTGTGACATCTGTATGTTGCTATGGGGAAAAACGTGCCCTCTGAGATTTAATTTTAGGGTCATAAAGACCTAATATCCCTTTTCCATAAAGCAGAGAGCAGCAAATGATTCCTCAGTGCATTTTGGCTTTGTTTTGTAGCATGTGAGGACAGGGAGGTTTATGAGTTTATTTGGTATGTAAAATCACTTGGTTAGTTGTGCAGAACATCGTTTATGGCTATTTCACAACCTTTTTGGACATTCTCAGGGACAGAAATTAATTTCATGGTGTGACCAAGTACAGAAAGTGCTTCTTCTGAAGTTCCTTTCTATAGAAATTAATGAAGTAATCCTAGGAATGAATTCTGAATGTGTTAATTTGCTGATCATCTTCACTGTTAACCGGAAATTGACAGAGAAGTGTCAAGTGCTCTAATCCCAAACCATGGGGGAGAGCGGAGAGCAATGGAAGACAGACTGCTCAGCCAGCACTGATTTTCTTTGCTCTGTTCCCCTTGCTGTGGAAGGGGTCTCTTCATCATCAACTTGAGTTGTCTGTTTGGTAGTGCTAGTAAATCCAGAGGGACTGTGAACCCATGGCCCAAGGTCCCTCTGCCCATGCGTGAACTGTAGTATTCCTGTCCTAGGTGCTGTTTATAGTGTTAGGTGTTACCTTCAGAAGATTGTTCCCCTCCCACATAGAGTCTCAGCTTTACCAAGGCTGGATCTCCTTCAAAGAGAGCAGCCTTCACAGTCCTAACAGGCTTTCATCCATATGGCTTCTCTCCTCCCCCTTCTCCTTCCCACTTTGGCTTTCTCTTGTTCACCTGTCTGCTCTGCAGCTTGCTTGGATGTATTGCTGACTTGGGAGCTCCAGCTTTCAAGGTTTCTGTCCTAGCATGTGGCTGAATCCTAAATGTGACTCTCTGGCTGTGAGCATGTTGCATGGGATGGGCTAAGGGCTGGACCGAAGCTACTTTCAACTCTCTCACAGTGCTTCCCTTCCCCACTGGCCAAAGAAGCCATACATCCTTTTCCTGGTAAATAAAAGAGTTCAAAGACCTGCCCTGTGGTTTCCTTCCTACCATTAAACAGATCCATCTCTATACATCAAATACCATTTTCTTTCGCAGCCAGCCAGCTCTCCTGACTGTGCTCTTTGCTGATCTGGTGGTTATTTTCGGTGTTGCTGTGGAGGTCTGCTCTCAGCGCACCAAGAGCCAATGCTCCTGACAGGCAGCACAATCCTGGAGTGCCTTGGCAGGCTGCCTGTGTCTGTCCTGCAGGCCCTGGGGGACTCTCACACGTTTTGCCGCTGATTTTCCCCTTTCCTCGAGATCTGAGGCGGTTTTCCGAGCAGTCACTCGGAGCAATCGTTCCCTTTGCCCTGCAATATTATTTTATTTATTTTTAGTAAATGTTTGTCAGTGTTTCTAACATTGTGCCTCCAGCAACGCGGCCTGGACTGGAGCCACGCAGCAGTCTGACAACCTGTTAGGCGAGTCTCCTATCAATTAGGCTGCAGCTGTCATTGGATCTATTCTCAGCCTCCTTGGTACGTGTTTGCAAATAACAGGGGCTGCTGGTTTGCAGCTCTTGATTTCTTTCCTCCTCCATAGCCAGTCAAGAACATTTTGTCCCTAGAATTCCTCCTGTCTCCTTTGTTTTTGCTTTCTAATCATCTTCGCTTTATTCTCCTCAGAATATATGCTCATCGAGGATGTTGTTGGAAGCAAAGTGTCTGCTCTCTTTATTATTTAATGCACAAACCAAGGAAAACCTCCCCCAAGGAAACAAAAAAAGGAATATCTCACTCAAGGCTATACTTTGATCCTTTAAATGTTTTCAGATTTTCTCCAAAGCACCCAGCCTGCCTCTTACATGTGGGGAGCCACCATTTTGAAAGCCTGCCTTGCATGGAAGCTCTCCATGGGGGCTGCTTTGTTTTTGCTGATGTTTGAGCTTCGAGATCATTGTGTGGTTTATTATCAGGTTTGCCACAGCTGGAAAGAGAGTCCCCAGCAATGTACAATCTGTTAGAATTCCCTCTCATGCCTTCTACCATTTGCACTTTCTCTTCTATAAAAGTAATAGAAATGGCTCTATAGCTTCTTTCCAGATGTTGCACACTGCATGGTGGTACTTGATGCTAATATTTCATTCCGTAATCTGTGGAACACAGCCCAGTTTGTATTAGACAGGGCAACCACGCTTAGGCATACAATTTTCATGTTTTGCTTCCGTGTGAAATGGGAAATTGGAATTGGGGTGTTCAAGCAAGGCAGAAGCACCCAGGGTGTTTCATCCTTGGGCTGACTGAAAGATACTCTTTGATATTACACTGTCATTTCTTTCACAAGCCAGGCTCCAGCTTTGCACAAAACCACTGGAAGCTGTTCCAGTTTCCACACAATCCATAAGTCCTAACAACATGTCTCCATCCAGCTTGCAGCTTTGGAGGCAGAGCCAGCCCATCATAGGCAGATTGAAACAGTTAAGTTTAGATCACCTCATGCTGAATTGGCAAAAGTCCCTGGACTTGCCTGGTGGGAGACTAAGGACAAGGGCTTTTTTCTATCCCCACTAAACAGCACACAATACTGCAGGATGCTTCCGCTGCAACATCACTCAGTGTTTGCTCTGCAAGAATAGTGACCAGGAGCCCACCCAGTGCTGTACCTGTGCTGGCATTCAGAGGCCTTGAAGCTTTTGTGCATAAAATTCCCCCAAACGAGCTGTGTGGCCCTGGCAGCTCTGAAAGTGTCCCTACACTGTAAATACACAGCTCTGCCTGTACTTCTGGAGTGCAACAAGCCCATAACAGGAAGGCTTCATCAGGATCCCAGCACCAGGAACTCTGGCATTACAATACCAAGGAGTGGGTCAGCTGGCTCACTGAGAGGAGTCTGTAGGGTTCTGAGCATCAGCTCGGCACATAAGCAACAGGGGCTTCCATGGGCAAAATTAGGGAAGCTGGAACATGTAGAAGGCCTAGGCAGGGTTTTGCTGGGTTGCCAGGTAGTGCATTAGCACCTCAGAAAGACCTGAGTGCTTTTGTGGTCCTCTTCCTAGGAAAGGTGACTCTAAATCCCTTCAGAAGCTGCTATTTAGGCTAGGATGTAGGCTCCCCCAGCACTTCAGGTGTTTCATGAAATACTTACTGGACATAGATCCTTTTGAGCGGTGCTACAGATCTTTAGCCAATCTCTGGCTGAGACATTTAAGGTTTTCTTAAGTACTTATTTAATGAAAACCAAATTTTGTATGTGTTTAGCATTTCACATTGCTCCTGCACAACCACTGAGCTTTCAGCTCTTTGAAAGTATAGTTAGAACAAGCTGCCATCCTGTAGACAGAGCTTAATTGGCAAGAAGATGTAGTTTATGCAGTATTTATGTTCTCCTGGTAAACAGAGACAAGTAAAATGTTTTACTTGTTAGCATCAATTCAAAGGAAAAGCAAAGGATGGCATTTGCTGTAATCATGTTCAATGTTCTGAAGGTGTCTGAGTGTTTCACCTTTATTCTAGGCTTTTGTTCAGAATTTACTTCTTCTGTTTAATAGTGTGCGACTGTTTCTGAGAATGCAGCGTATGACTTTGTTTCAAGGCAGTATGTTAGTAGAAGGGTTCTCTCTGGATTTTTCAGTGATAATATTAAGTAAGTGCAGCAGGAGGACACTGGTGAAATGAGCAGCAGGGGCCTGAGCTGACTTGTTTGGTGTTCACTTCTTCGGCAGCTGCCATTGGAATAGTGTTCAGATTAATGTGATTACTTTTTGCAGTGGCTGCAAGTTCATAGACCAACTGTGCACTTGTATCAAAGCCATTAAAATGATCTTAGTCCAGGTTTCCTACCAGAATTATTTATATAAAATGCATTTGAAATCCTATATTGGCCATTTACACGTGAGGTTTTCTATTTCAGGAAGCTTTGGAAACAGCCAGGATCTTCAGCTGCACCCTTTCCAAAAGATACAAGATCCTTTTAACATTTAATGATGACTGAGAAGGTGCTTAAAAATAACTTAGAAGCACAAAGCACATTAGTGTGCTCTATATTGGTTACAGGACTGGACTAACAGTTAAATTTTGGATTCTATTTGCATTTCTTGTCCTTTCTTGCTTCATAACCTGAGATGAATTGCCCAGTTCCCCTTGATAAATGAACTTAATGCTTACCTATTGTCCATATTTACATCATTACATTTAGGAGGTGATATAATATGAATTCAGCTTCCCAGAGAAAGGAACTGTAAAACTCTGTGGTGGTCAGGTAGTATAAAATATGTCCTTCTACATGACTGCACATAGTATTATCCACTGCATAATTTGCTGGGTATCAAGTCCATTTCACATGGAAAAGGTCTCTAGTTAATGATGGTATAAGTTCTTTTGGGAGGGATTATACTTTACTTACATATATATTTGTACAATATTCAACATAATAGCAAGCTAATCTTGATGGTATCATTTATGCTTTGCTACAATTTATACAATATAGGTAATCAATTAGACTGATTCTTCTGTATGCTGCTAAATGGAACATGAACAGCTCATAATGGGCAGCAGTAAATAGACATTTGTATGTACACAGGTACACTGCGCAGTGAAAGAGTCATGCAGGAGACAAGGTGCTGAACAAAACAGCCTTGCATAAAACCAGACATTCATTTAAAGGAAGAAAAATGTTGCTGAAAGCTGCAAGATTATTAGCATTACTATGCATGAGGAGTAGTGAAAGAAGATGTTACAAGAGGAAGAGGGACATTATTCAAGTGTCTAAGAAGACAGACCATCAGCAGCAGTAGAGAAAACGCTTCCAAAGGAATAGCATAGCATTTCAAACACTAAATTATAAGGGGACTGAAGCTTTAAAAGGTATGTTGGAGTTACTGCATTATTTATTACTTGAGATTGCCTTTCCCCCCAAATGCTTGAGTTTTGTTCCATTCATACAGAACAGAAAAGTCCTTCTCATACTTCTCGTCTTCCCAGGGCTTTCTGGAAGCTGAGCCAGCTCCAAGTGTTGAGATAGAATTTACTCTAAGCAGACATTGATTACCTGCAATACTACAGTGGGTTAGAGCTGCTTGTTAGGAAGGCTGGGGAAGTGGGAAGGATTTGGCTGCCATTATTCTGGAGCTTGGGAAAGTTGGGCTCAGAATGCATTATTACTTTGTATTTTTATTGCATCCATGCCTACAAGCTGCAGGTCCTGACAGGGATTCATAGCGCGGGGTGCTGTCCTTTCCCCAACACATATAAGGTCTTTTGGACACCTTTTTTGAAGCCAGTGCATAGCTGCACTGACAGCACAGTTACTCAGAGTGCAGAGGCTTACTCTAGGAAAAAGCTTGCAAAAAATATAGCTTGTATCAGTTGCCTGAGCAAAAGAAGCTGTATTGGCAAAAAGGAACTTTTTTTCCCCCCTTTTTGCTCATATTACAGCTGTGTCTACATTAGGGCTTCTGCTGGCATAGCTGAAAAAAACCATCACACTCATAGCTGACAGGGATATGCTGTCAATGTTTTTAAACAGATGAGTCTGAAGTATTTCCACACGATGGATCAGTGTTTGTGTGTGCGTGCAGGGGGAGGGGTGACCCTGCTTTAAAATAGAACTTTCTAAAATTGGTTTGTGCAGATACCCTTAAAACGGTAAGGACTGCCCCTGCCAACAGCTTCCTGCTCCTGCCCCTCCTGCCCTCCTCGCCTGGGCTCAGACCCCAGCCCTGTGCTCCCCTCCACTCCCTCCTTGCCTACCCCACACCCTGGTGGGTCCACTGCTGTCCTCAGTTCTCCTGCCTGGTGTCTACGCTGGTAGCATCTCACCTCTGCGCTTCGGCCTCCTCTCCAAAACCCTTCACTGAAGCTCCAGTCCATGGCCTCTGTCACCAAGGGCTCTGCTCCCTGCAGTGTGCGTTTCTTACCTTCTCCTGCTGCTGTTCCCAATGCCTCCTGTCGGGCATGAAGGCTCAGGCTTTGCGTACAAACAGAAGTCTTCTATAAGCTCTGTGCAATTGCAAAATGTTTCATTTCCTGAAGCCAAACTGCATGTTAAGTCAAAGAGAGAGCAGAGGGATTTGCATTTTGAGCAGGCAGGCAGAGCCTTTCCAGAACATCTGGAGGATATTTGGAGGAAGAGACAGAGCTGCGATAAGATCACAGGACTAGAGCCGTGAAGGCTGGTTGTGCTGCCGCTTGTTCTGACCAGACAATTAGTGATGTTTACCTTGATCCATCAGCTCAAGGTGGCTATGCTGTCCAAATGGCACATGAAAGCATTGTCTGTACTAGCTCCTGGGGAAGGAATTGATCCCAGAGCTACTGTGGTCTTTCTGAGTCACCTTTGGGCAAGAGTTACTGCTTTGGTGCCTCAGATTCTTCATGTATAAAATGAGACTTCACAGCCATGAGGTATGAACCTTAATTTGGTCAGACTGGTCAGGAGTGAAGTCCTGTGGTTTCTGAGCCTGCTGAAGCACAAGGAGCGGGGATTACCTGGTCCTCAGGCCATTCACACTGCTTTAGAAGTACAGTTCTGTGAAATTACCTTGCCAAACAACCAGCACACAGAGTGAGGGACCAGGGGCAAGCAGGCTTCGGAGCAGGCATCAGCCTGGGCGAGGGAGTCCTCGAATCTGTCAGTGTGCACAGCCAGCACCCGAGCCCTTACTGATGGTTCATGCAGGTAATTCACAGGTTATACACCTGGAAATGAGCCATAGGAACTCATTTTCAGAAAGAGCAGTGAGAGGACTTGTTTTAATTCTTTCTGAATCTGAAAGTTTAAGCACTTAAGCAGCATTTAACCAAGTAACCCACAGCCCATTGGTATCAATTATTTGTTCAGAGTTTAAACTGACATTTCATAAGTATGTTAATTGATACTGCACTAACTTACTATAGGTATTTTCCTAAGTGCCAATTAGCTGCCTCCAAATTCCCCACAATTGAAGTTTGCTAGTAAGAAACTAATTATACTAGTTTATTGCTGATGGAATTACATGAAGAGTAGATTTCACTCTTACATACTTATTAGACCTCAATAAGTGATCCTTAGCAGTCTGTTGCTATTCAATTAACAAGTAATAACTTCCTTAATGAATCTAATTGAAATGCTTATTTCAGTCAGGCACCTAATAGAAAATGCTTTACTTTGAGCACTTTTCTGAGTGCTAGTCTTGTTTACTTAACAAGAGCAAAATGGAGCCACTGAGGAAAGCTCTGAGATGAGAACTGAACTACTGGTGGTAAATCCCTGCCAAATATGACCAGAAGTAATTTGCTGGGTGATTTCTGGTGTACGGAAACATCCTGGGAATAAACCAAGACATTTCTCTCTCTGAGGGTTTAAATCCATGGAGGGAATTCTGCAGCATGAAATCCTTCTAACATGTTAGTGAGGGATGTAGAAATGCTGCTCCGCTGGGAAGCACAGCTAAGCTCCAGTGTACTGCTGTGGACACTGCCACCGAGCTCTTGTTACAGTGCAGCCCTTAAAACTCACTCATTTTCTCTCTGAGTCTGCATATTTGGCTTAAGAGATTGATAGAAAAATATGATGATGGCTACATTTAATGATCTAAAACTATTGGTATAATTGCAGCCCCAAAGAGGATATAACTGGGGGGGGGGGGTTATACTGTTACATGTCCTTCAGTTAGACTGACACTAAATCACTTTGAATTCAATCTTTGCTCACAAGCGTAACCTGCACTGAACTGTCTTGAGTGACCGTTGCTGGGGCTAACAAACCCCAGCTGCTATGAGACAGCTTCCTAAGGCAAGTGGCAAAGGAGTGCATACAGTGCACCTGGTGAGCTCTTACGCTGTGAGTCTCCTGAATGGGCAGGGAGAGAATTCTTAACTGGGACCTTGTCATCTAAGGAAATGATAACCTGCTTCATCCATTTATGGGACTGGAAGGTCCAATCAGGGTTGGCCTCTGAAGCTATTTTGGGTTTCAGGATTAAAAGCCTGGTTTCTCCTGTAATGAGGATTTAACAGACAAGTCTTGTCTTTGTGGATAAATGCCAGGAAATCTTCTCAAACAACACTAACAAATTATTCCATTTGGCAGCATTAGTGTATGGGCAGTAACCTTTCCTCAAGAATTTTTAGCAGATAGATTTAGTGTCAAACCTCCCGGTAACAGCCTGCAATATCTTCTCCAGTCTATCATTAGGTTTGTTCCCAACTTTTTAATGTATGCCTTCTACTCATTGAATTGAAAGACCTTATTGATCTCTTTGCAGCTGAACTGATTATTGGGGTAAGAGAGAGACTTCCTGAAAGAAGCCAAGAGCAATTATTCATTTAACATATTCTGGTTCTAGTAAACTTCCATTTAACCTCCGGGGTTAATGATAAAAAAAATATTGCTGGTTGGCTGGCATAAATTCTTTAAATCAGACAGAAACTGAGCTCAGGCTGGTGCCTTTAGTGTCAACTTTCGTAATATTCTTGGGGAAAAATCCACTCAGATGTGTTAGTATTCCAGAATTGCTTTATTTTAAAGCAACAGCCACAACAGCAAAACAACTCAACCAAGAGCATACACAGCCCCAGAATGAAAACACATTCTGCAACTTTGGGTAGTTCAGACATACTTAAATAAGGTTTCGGGGACTTCATAGGTCTCTGGTTACCGGCTGAAACCCAGTGTTCATCGTGAGGTATTAGCTAGTTGGTGTCTGCAGCTTCTTCAGCTTGGAATTAGGGGATTTGGTATGTTTTCCAGAGAAGCCATGGTTCTTCCCTGTGCCTACAGGGTGAATGATACACATCATAGCTGGCGTCTTTGTTAATGTCTGAACAGAAGACAGAGGATTAAATAGGCCTAACAGCTGAGGGGATTTTCAAAGGCATGAGTGGTATTCAAAAATGTATCTCCTGCTGGTTTCTATGGGTTTTCCAGTCTTGCTTTGAGATTCCTGGTTTGGTGTGGGTCTCTCTCCCCACTGCTCTCCCCGACTCTGTTGTGGACAAGCTGTTTATGGGTGTTTGATGAGATCTGGGGAAGTTTTCAGAGGTACGAATGGCAACACCCAAGTTACACTGGTGGGATGGAGGAGCCCATGCTTGGTGGGAAAGAGCTAATGGAGAACCATCCTAGGGAAGGTTCTAGTCCCCCATGCTGTGACGAGCTTGGGGGTGAGGTCAGGTGCCATAACAAAGGTGCAGTCTGTCTTTCTGAGGCTGGGTTCCTCTCACCCTGAATTGACCTTGAACTGAAGCAGAGGGCAGTGGGGCTATTCCCTATGAAGTAGCAGCCAGAAAAAGGAGAATCCTTCACTGGAAGGACTCTATGAAAAAACAACTGAGCACTAAAATACCCAAAAGTGAGGTTTCAGGACAGTGCAGTTATTGACCTGTGCAGGACAAGTGAAACTGTCCTGTGTTTTGGACAACACAGGGAGGAGTATGAAAACTCTAGTGCTGGATTTAGTTAGAAACTGCTGACACTGTTGGCTCTGTGGCATTTGAGCAACGTTTTTTAGAAGCCAACATCATAAAGCTGTCCATTGTCCAGCAACCAGTTTCAGGGCAAACATTTCCATCCCCCTCCCACGGCACCCATTGAATTGAGATGACAGGTTTCTAAGCAGTTTTAGTCTGAAATGTGATGTTTGGCAACTGATCTTGCTTTGTGTCCTGTGGGATATCCTGTCCCTCCTGGCCTGCAGTATCTTATGTCATTAGAGCCTCTTGAGGCACATCCCCTCCCTCAGAGTAGGGAGAGAAATTCTACCTGGAGTTTTGTTCCCGTGGAAGAGGAAATCCAGCCTTTTACCGAGTACTCCAGTTCAACTGAAGCAGCAGGAACTAGCAGGGAACGCTTGTAGTACGGAACAGATCATGTGCAGTGAAATGTCATTTTCAAGTGCTTTCTGAACTACCCATCCCAGTAATGAAGCAGCTCTGAAATACCACATGACTTCCTCAGTGCGCTGCTCTGTGCAACCTCGCCTTTGATCGTGATGTCACTTCAGATGAAAGCCTCGCTTGGAGAGTGGTAGGTTCTGCGTTGGGATCAGCTGATATCCTGTGGGATCTCAGCAGTGGAGGACTATTTGAGATGTGCTCTCTATGCTTGTCAAAGAGAAGTGCTGCAATAAAGACAGTAGTCAGATATTCAAACTCGCCTCAGTTTGGGTAGAAGGAGGCCTTCCCCTTGATGTAAAAAGACCTGCTTAATCTGAAAGTTCTTCTAGAAAGGATTTTAAGGATGAGTTGTCATTTTCACTGTCTTTCAGCTCAGTGATTTCCTGAATGCCTGGGTGGCTCCAGGTGGCCCTGCTTGAGCAGGGGGATTGGGCCAGATGAACTCCAGAGGTTCCTTTCAACCTCAGCCGTGCTGCGATTCTGTGATTTTGGCATTTTGTTACCAATAGAAGTGAAACTGACACCACAAAGCACCTCTTCTTCCGTGAGCACAAGCAGCTCTCCACAGGATAGCCTCAGTGAGCTCAGCCAGTACCCTTACATAGCTTTGCTTTACTCTTGTGCCTGGGAGCCCGATGTTTGGTGCCTTATGTCCCAGCTGAGTTTAACATATGTTGGGCTTTTCTAGTGATTTTAAACCCAGGCAAACTTACAACCACACACTCTGTAGTCCAGGGGTGGCAGGAAGTCAGCTGGCCCAAGCAAGCCTGTCCAGTTGCCATTGCTTTACCTGCAGGAAAATGCTCCAAAAGCCCAAAGAAAGCAGAGACATTTTTCCTACTCTGAAGCCTTGATGTCCTTCTCAAGCAAATGTGGCCAGAGATGATGTCAGGGCTGTGTCCTGTTCCAGCAAATGCTTTCCTGCAGATGTGCATCCCGTTTTGCTTTGGCCTTCCCCACACCTCCTTAGCATTTGTTTTCTGTGAATGTCTGAGTGATGGAGGGTGAAGGCCTGGCCCCATGCAGCTCTGCCATCTCATTCGATGGAGTCAGTATTTCACCTTGCTAACAGTGACAGAGACTGAATGGCAGAGCTGCGTGCACAGACTCTCACAGAAATCAATTCTCACATCCAGCATTAATATTGGAAGTGGTTCTCGCTCACCTCATCATTGGCCAGGCACAATAACCTGTGACTAATGGCCATTCACGCTCATACGACATGGCCTGATTATAAGAATTTGCCATTAGTCCGTAACAAAAAAACCTCAAGCTGTTAATTGACCAACGTGTATTCCTGAGGAAATCGGCATAATCAGATGGATATTCACTGCGCAGCAAGGGAAGGCACAGCCAGCTTGTGCATGGCTTTTATGATTCATCTGCTCTGATTTACTTTTGATTATTTTTCCCTCGTGTGAGGCCAGTGGTGTAAATCAAAGATTGGAGAAATAAGCCTGTGCTTTAAGTGACCCAAATTAAAAGCCAATTGCCACCTTTCTTCTCTCACTAGGCAGCTGTCCATTTCTGTGCAGGAACAGACATATGTTAAAGGCTGTCATTCAGCTGCAGGAGCAACCCAGTTAGCTCATGGGCTCGCTTTGCCAATGTTTAAGGTCAGCTACTGGAAAAAGTTACAAAACAGCTCTTCCAGCCAGGTATAACCCTGCAGAAGGGCCTTCACTGAGGATTGTTATTTTTGTGCAAGTCAGAGAGATGCTGTCCTAGAAAAACAAGCAGCGATTCACAAAGTAAGCACAGCAAGATGGGTGCAGGGGGGTTTGGGGTTGGGGTTCTTTTGGCCATTTAAATTTTCCTGTTGCAAGATTCCTTTTTTGTTGATAGATGGGGTCCATTCCTGACAATGGTCAGGACACCTTGTCCATGTGGTAGATTTTCTTCTCCTTCCCTACCCATAAAGTATTACAGGAGCCTGAGCAACACTCTTCTGGCTGGCATGAGGGGAATAGGCACTAGTCTGGCAAGAAGGATACAGCCCAAGGAATTCACAAACTGTACCTAAACATGGAGACCCCCTGGTATCTCTGCTCTGGTCAGCAGCCTTCACTGTAGGACCCAGACTTGGATCTGGTTGGGATTTCCGTGACTAGAGCTCAGAAAAGTCGTTGGTGACTGTAGGAAAACAGCAAGCGAGCAGCCCATAAATCAGCTCATAGGATGAATTCAGAATGCACTAATAAAATGAGAGCTCCCAATGAATTTCATTTCAGGCAGAGCAGAAACAGTTCCTCAGTCGAGACTCCAGGACAATTATAATTTCAGATGTGTGTCAGGCCAATGCTATTTGCCTACAAAAGCGTTTGCAGGCAGCAGCGGCTGGTCCAGAGGCAGGCCCCTCACCAGTTGCACTTCAGTAGGACTGAATAAGAAGGAAACAGTCTCCAGTTCTCTGAACAAAGCTCAAGCTAATTAAATATTTAATGTTTTTTTTTCCTCCCAAATCCTTTGGTTTCTTGCTCTTTCACACTGCGATATGATGACATTTGAACAAATGCAGGGTTGGTAGCTTGGTCTCCTGGTACTGCCGCTCACACGAGCAGCTCGCCCGCCGCAGCTGAAGCCCAGATGCCACATTTATGAGGTATTTTGTCGTGATCAGTTTTTAAAAAAACATTTTTCCATCCCATGAAATTAACCGGCACCTGGGGAAATAGCAACCGGCTCCTCGCCTCTCCTGCAAATACCAGCCTTTCCCAGATGGGAAGGGATTTCTCTTTCCCTTTATTTACCTGCAAGATGTCCTTGCTGGTGCTCAGAATCACGGAGGGAGAAGGAAAAATAAGAAAACCTTTGTAAGTGGAAAACCTTACAAACAGACCTACTGCACATGCTCCAACTGAGAGCCTTGTGAGGATCTATTATACTGAACAAACCCTGCATAATCTTCCCAGGGTGGCACAGTGAGCATCAATGAGACAGCACTAAGACAGAGGCAGCCTGATTTTTGTAACCACTCTGATTACTTTAAGACCCCAATTTAAAAGGCCATAGGTTTGTGCTGGCAGCGCAGGCAGAGATAACCGCTGACGGCTTTACAAATTGGTTTTCTTGCAGTCACCTCACTGCTGTGGGTCTGCAGCTGCTTCTGTGTTGTCTTTTTACCTGTGTGTGTTATGTACCAAATTATTTATGTTTTTCCCTAAAAGAAAACCCAAAGCAAGGCAGAGATGAGTGGGAGCCTCGCCTCCATCTTCACACACCACTGTGTACCTCCCGCAGCCTTGAGCGCTCAGGCCAACCTCCCCTGGCCAGCATATTCCTGCCTGCCAGCATCAAGCACCCTCTTGTGCTTGCTCATCAGCTAGCGTTGTGGCTGCAGAGTGTTCTTCAAGAGACTTTGGGACACTTAAAACCAACCAATCGACCCAGGAGAGCACCTGAGGGTTAAAATCTCAAATTGCTTTCATTTCTTCTCTTGCTAAGCTTCTCCTTGCTGTTGCAGTTCTCTTTCAGAATGGAGAGTCTGCAGGTGGCTGCTTTGACATCATCTGTGAAGACAAAGCAGTTTAAAAGCTGCTGTTACAGCTGGTTAGCCTTTGGCTGCCATGACCCCTCTGTTAGTAAAGGGAGAGTTTTTCTTGTACTTATTTTTCTAACAAAGGGTAAGTATTTGTTTTCACAGACTTTTGCAACCAACCAGGTAGCTGGGCAGAGCATGTCCAGAGAGATGCCTGCCTGGCTCACAGCACTCTGGTTAAGGGAAGGCTGGTTCAATATAGACCAGAGCAACTAACAGCAGACAACGGTCACTTGAGAGTTTTCAGGTAAAATAAATACAGGTATTTTCTGAACAAAAATATTCCATCATTTGTGCTGTAGCTGCCCATTGCTATGTCACTAAAAACCCAACTGTTTGCGATTTCTCATTATGACCCTTCATGCCTGACTGAAAATTATTCAAGTGGGTGTGCTCCAAAAGGAACTACCCCTTCCCAGAGGGAATGCTGTTAGCTTTATGGCTGACACTTTCATGGCATAGGCATGGCTAATTTATTTTGATGTGGAAAAGCAGCACAGGTTTGCAGCATATGACAGCAATAGCTCTTCAGTTCATATACAGAAGCATATATAAAGTTAATATTTAAAGACATTAATAATACTCTTCCCCCCCCCCCCCCCCCCCCCCCCCGATAAATTGAAATTTGTTTCTGCACTAGAAAAAATACACATTATAGGTCTGGGGGGTTGGTGGTGGGTGTTTTTTTTAGTTCTATGTTCCTTTTCCCTTTAAAAGCTATATATGTATATTTTTAGTAAGCTACAACTGGGTGCCATTATAGTGTTAAAACATGCACTGTAATTTCAAATTATTACTATCATCTTGACAGCACCATCTCATAATAAATCATTTTAATCCATTATCTAAAATCAACTTTTAATTAAAAGAATACATTATATTTGTTGTCTGAGCCTAAATTACCCTGATTATTTTAAAATTACGTGTGATGTTGGCACACGCTCAGTCTATGGCATATATATTTCTGTTGGGCTTTATTGTCTGCCTGAAACGTGAATTTCAGTTATCAAGCATTAGTAAGTGTTTAGGAATGCTCAGGGTCTGCAATTAATTTTGCCAGGAATTATCTCTTTTTGTAGCCTGTATGTTAGAAGGAGCACATGATCCTCTTTCCAAACTGTACTGTATTTGCACAAAATTGGTATTTTTCTAACCTTAACAAGAAAGGTTTGCAGGAACCGGAACCCATCTGACACCTGGCTCAAGCTCCAACAAAGGTGTCCTACTGGGCATGTACTCTGTTCAGTGTATTATTTGGGCACCCCTGATGCTGTGCTACGCCCTGACTGCCTGCCAGTTACTTTGACATTTTATACTTAATGCAGGAGGCCGAAAGTCACCTACAGACAGTCCCTCGAGGCCCCACGTGGCAGCACGTGGTTGCAGGGAAAAGGCAGGACCCCTGTGTGCATCACTGCCCACCTCTGCAAGTGCCTGGAGAGGCCGATGAGAGGATGTTCCTGTGCCCCAGTCAGTCACACAGCTACCAAAGGCAGGTAGAGCTTCTCCACTGTCATCCCAACAACAAAACCAGCTTCACTAATAATGAAATCAGACACTGAGTACATTGGAATATTTTATTTTGACTTTACATGCGGTGTTAAAAACCCAAAGAACGTATTATTTACACATCCACAATACAAGTTTACAAGATATCTATACATGTTAAAGTACTCTATAGTATAGAGCAGCTTCATTTAAGGGTTACTTTTTTATGCCGTACCATTAAAAAAGATACAATCTGCGTTTACCTTTGCACAAATGGATAAAGCATCTTTTATTATTAAATTAAAAGAATAAGGACTAGGTTGAATGTTAGAAATTTCAACATAAATACTGAGAGAACTCACATTACCATCTACAAGGCAGCACAATGTTACAGGAGGTTATCAGGGTTCACATACATTTATTGTTCGGTTTCACACAAGTCTGTATTAATATTTGTAAAGTGAATTCAGATCAGTTTGTGTCTTTTGACAACCAAGTACATTTTTAATAGTTATTAATCTGTAGTGTTTTAGTTGCAGGACAGAAGTGTTTAGGAAAAGAGATCATTGATTTTTGGATCCAGAGGTCTCGGGAAATAAATGTCCCTTACAGCCTTACAAGGAAAAAATGACTACTTCTATCCTCTGTTCTGTAACAGAGATCCTCTCTTCAGTGACTAACCTTTTCTCCCCCTTGAACACATAATATAAATCTCCACCGTCTCTGAAACCCATTGCAGTTATTTGTCCCACTAATTCATGAATATTCCTCTGCTGTGGTTATTTCTATAGTTATGTTCAATAAACAATGTGGTAGTGTGTAGTTTGCAAGCTAAAATAGCCATCTGTGTTGAACATCAGCTGCAAGTGGATACTGTAAAACCTACTAAATAGCTTACACAACTTTAGCAGGTGTTCCATTACCCTAGAAACCTCATTTGATTTCACATTATATGTGTTTGATCCTTCGGAGAACTGGAGTGGAATGTTTATCATGGTAAGGTGATTTAATGCTGCTGTCTTCTTGGACTGTAGGCTGCCTTTAGTTACCATTAATTATTCTCGCTTTTTATCTTTTTTTTGGGTGCTGTTGAGAGGTTTTATAACTGGCACTCGGGAGATATGTGCTATAGTGAGAACACTTGACAGATTCATTTATTTTTTTAGTACTTTTATCATTTGCATGAATAAGGCACAAAATGCACAGATTCAGGTAAACTCACACATAATATTTACAGAATATTGTCATTACCTGCATGACTTTGGAAAAAAAACAACCTTACATTACACAACAAAAACGAATTGATTGCACTACTGTTGAGTTTTCACAGACTGCTTCTGCCAGGCCAATTAATGTTTCTTCTTTTTTATTGACAAGAGTCTATCAGCGTGTAGGGCATTATTAAATGCAACAAAAACATAACCTTCTCTAGCTACACAGGCCTTTGCTGAGTGGATTGATTATTAGCTGCCCTCAATGAGAAGTACAGGGTCACAGGTTCACAGTGGCCAGGTACTGGATGGAGGCACTGTGGAAACACAGCGCAACGCCTCCGCTCCAGCCCAAACCACTAGATTTGAAATGCACAGCTCTGAATCAATAGCAGCATAACAGAGTTATGAAGAATTAAACAATCTGTGCTCTTTCACTGGGTGACTAGCTCATCGAGGCGGTAGTGTTCAGAAGGCTGGCAGAGATGTGCAGTTCATCCTTAGCTGTCTCCAAACGGAACCCAACGGGCTGCAGAAGGCAGAGTCATCTGTTTGTTCAGTCATGCTCAATGTAAACAATTCCATAGCATAAAAGATGCAATGGGAATCTAAGCACGTCCTAGTGTGTACAGTACGCACGCACATCCACACACACGCACAGCTTTATCTGTGGCACAAACAAAATGCCACACACATGGAGAGAAAAAAATAATAATGCTACAGTTGGGCCAGAGACTGAATTCCAGAAAATTGATTGTTAACTCAGATAGTCGTTGAGACATTACCATTTTCTGACATTTGTGCAAGAGGCAAGGTGAATGCATACATAGTAAAACGTTCACATTTAATGGGAAGGACCACGCTTAATGGCAGTCTAAAATGGAACCCATTTTTCAAGTATTTGCTCACTGATTTTTTTCCCAGTAACTTTTTTAGCTATTCAGAACAGTAAAGTAGCCCCCACCCCATTGTGCTACATGTCTCCTTAGCTCCAAACAAAAGAAATGTAATGACCAGCACTTTCCTTTGTTTTTTGTGTTTGCTCTTAGCAAGTATGCAAAGCCTTGCTATAGCTACATGTGGCAAGACACAAATGTTGCTGAAGTAAAGACAGTTTCTTTGGCCACTTTGTTCTCTGTAATAACAAGCAAGTCTCTGTCTTCTGTGTCTACCACAACATCATCTCACAACCTGTACAGGTCAACGCCACACTCATTTTTAGCACAGACATGTCCTAGTAACTGTACTTGTTCAGTGGTCTGACTGAAGTTGTTTGGGGAACGAATGAGGGTTTTGGTGGCACATCGGGTTTTAAGGAGGATGTCCTCTTTATGCCTGTACGAGGAAGGGTGCCGTTGCTCGTGTAACTGCTCTGCCTGGACAAGGAAGGCTGGAGGTGAACGCTGACAGGCGTCCCTTGCATATAGTCCATCTTTGTGCCTGCCGTGGGAGGTATGTATCCCCCACGATTAATACTAGGCTGTCTGGATAACAAAACACCATTCGG
This sequence comes from Pezoporus flaviventris, assembly GCF_033815535.1. Lineage (NCBI taxonomy): Eukaryota > Metazoa > Chordata > Aves > Psittaciformes > Psittacidae > Pezoporus > Pezoporus flaviventris. The sequence goes on from NW_026892554.1 coordinate 11,839,298, forward strand.
TGAGTTTAAGTTTTTAGGAAGGGCAGATATTGAATGCCTCTGTGAAGAATTTTTGTGATAACCTCTCTGCCTTTCCAGAGAGGTCATTGGTACTCCAGGGGTGGTGGGAACGTCCACTCGTTTTGTGGGGCTGTTTCTTGGAAGAGTTGATGGAGGAGAGTATAAAGATGCCTCCCTGTTGGGAACCTTAGGTGGGATCTCAGACATATTTCCCATTGGATCCAACATTAAAGTCTGGTGGGCCACTTGAATATCTCCCATAATTGCTTTGGGATTACCAGTAGTTTCATTTAAGTGTTTCAGAAAATCATTCAGGGTGTTCCTGGAATCAACAGATCTCCTGTGGTCTCTTTTGCTGGATGGTTTTGTAAGTGGGTGATCAATATGCTGCATCTTTTTGTCTGCCTTGTGTGCATTAGAATTTGAGAAAGATGTATTGTAATCATGGGTAGCATTGGGAAGAACAATAGCACTAGGGATATGTCCGTGACTTAGAGGAGAGTGCGGTGGAGGACTGGAAGGAAAAAACTGAGGGCTTTTTAGCGGCGTTTCCTTTCGTGAGGCATTGAGGTTACCAAGCGCTTTGTCCGACTGACTCTTCATAGCCTGCAGAGTCTTTTGTTGAAGAACTGGTGTAGATTCAGGAGTTGGAAGCGCAGCTAATTCCGGAGGCTGGCCCCTGTGGTCCATCATCATGGCCTTCGTATCACCGTTTGGTGGCAACTCCTTCCTGCTAGTCAACAGGTTTGTGTAAAGTTTAGGGGAATCAATGTTTTGTTGATACTCCTTAACAGGACTATCAAAGAGCCCATTCAGTTTAGCAAAGCTCCCACTGGAGTCAGTACAGGACTGAGCAGATTCTGCATCTTTGTGTATTTTTCTGGATTTCCGTACAAATATATCCCGGTAACAGTAAACGGCCACTCCCGCAATAAAGGCTCCCAGGACAAAAGCGGCAAAGACACAAGTGATAAGGACATTCATATGTACCATTTGGTTGGACTCTCCTGATTGTACTTCCCACCTTACACCTGCAAAAGACACGCAGTATATCATAAATCTACACACAGTTCAGATGGATACATTGAGAAGGATGTAGCCTCCCTCAGGGCTGTGTCTAGGAAGTGTCTGTAAGTGCTCTGTGTAACTCAGCTGGATCCTGCACTGCTGAATGCAAATACTTTTCTAAATAAAAATGTGTGAGCATTGACCAGTCTAAACAAAGACTGTCCATTTTCCTTTATAACACAAAATTCTTGTTCAAGCTTCTCTCCTTGTATGTCTTTCTGTTTAGCCTGTCCCCAAATTTTCTTTAAGGCTCACAAATAGGGGCCTGTATGTTATTAACATTATTAATTTCATCTGGAAAATTGAGGTTGGAAGGTGCTACTGGGCCAGAAAACAATAACTCATGGATGGATTTCTCTCTCAGGTTTCTGCCCAACTCATAAATCAGTAGCAAGAGAGACAGGATTATGCAAATGTTGTGTAAAACTCTATCATGTACATATTGCATAGTGATAACCACGTTAATCTACTACGGTGTAGGACTTGTGAACTAACCCAGCCACAGGCTGCTAGTCTTGGAGTGGCACACCTTGCATTACATAAATGTGCAACTGTGGAAGTTCCAGATTATTAGAGCACTAATTTTTCTTTTTAGTCAATAATGAACATAAATAGTTGTATAACATTAAAGACCCCCAAATTGCAAGGTTAAATTATTAGAGAATGTTAAAATTTAGAAAACTTTTAGCTTAGACCAAAACCTTGAATACTAGATTAGTTTTTTATTTGTGTATTAACAAGCTCCCTTTGTTTTCTGAGATTTTTTTAAAGCAACCACAGACATCTTGCAACTAAGACAACGTTAGTTTTTAATGGAAGTAATTCTGTTAACTATCCCAAGGCATGTTAAAATGAAAGAGCAAGAGGAAGGAACAGGTTCACTTTTGTTACAGGCAAGGCCTTTGAACATTGTTAATGTTCAGGGTTATAGGTTTTAATGGCACAGTGCAGAAGAAAGAAAACATGAATAAAGTTCACTATTAGCTATGACAGGAGAGCAAATGATAACAAAAACTTAAAGCAAAATGGAAAATAACTGCAACAAATTAAAATGACAAATGCACTGCCAGAATGGCTGACAGGAAACCTGATATGTTTTGGTGAATGGTAATAAAACACAAATGGGTTTTGGCTGGTGAGATTTTCAGTAAATACAGAATTGTGCAAACATGTCTGTCACCTGGCTATGCTGTGTACTGATGAAGACTTGGGTTAAGTTTTTGTTATTGGAGTGAAAGCTTCTGGATTCTTTGGTTGACTGCAGTAGTTCTGCTGAATTAAACCCTTTGTTGCTGCAAGAGCCTAATCAAAGGTTCACTTAGCCGAACGAATGCCTACAGAAAGATGAGTTATACGCAGAATATGCTTCTTATGTTCAGGTTAAAACCTGCGTGTGTCTCACTATGCACTGAGATCATCTGTAAAAGGATGCTCATAGCCACAGCTTAAAATTTCAACACATGCTTACTCAGATCTGACCCATGCTCTTCAGAAAGGTGGTGCAGGCAGGCAGAGTCTGGGATGCACCCCATTTAATGCATGGATCTCCCATGGACCTGTGCTTTGTTTTCTGTTCTGCCACTCCAAACCAACCAAAGAACCAACTCTCCCTTAAGCTCTTGTAAGCAACCACTCATGAGCACCAATAGTCTTATCCAAACAAGACTGGTCTGAAAACAACCATCAGAGCTGCAGAAAAAGTCTTGAATGTAGATTTTTTTAATGCATCCAGAACTCCTACTGATTTTAATGGGAGCTTTGGAGCACCCCAGGAATAAAAGGCTGAGCTTATTATCTGTATTTCCCATTATAAGCTCTAAGCAGCACTTTGTACACCAGATAAGTAGGTAAGAAAAACATGATTGCACTGTCTGCATATTCACAGGAAATGGGTGTAAAATATAGCCTAACAATCATGGCTATTACATTTTAGCCTTAGACAATGCTGAGACTATCAGGTTTCCATTCAGCTGCAATGTATTCCCTGGTAAGGCCTTACCCTTTGGGACACCTGATAATGGATCAGAATAATCAGAAGTGTTTGGGTCATCTTGAACTACAAATTTCCGAGAGCCAGTCACTTTAGGTTTCCAGGAACCAATCACTTTGGGTGATATAACTGGGATACTTGCCATTGTGGTAATGGAAGCTGAGGAGAACTTCATGTCTGTGGTGGCAAACAGATTTTTATTAACGTGTTTCATGGCACATCTAAGCTATAGCTGGAGACAGTATGTAAAGGGAGTTACAAGTCAGAGCAAAACGTGACCCCCCTACACTCTGCAGAGGTACAGAGGGCTGATCAAAATCAATTGCTTCAACACAAAAAAATACATTAAAACATCAACAGCTGCTAGCCGAAAATGCCAGAAGTCAAACACGAAAGCAGTGCAAAAGTTAAAGTAAGCAACTGGTGCAGGTGAAAAGCACATTTTATTCTATTTAATTGCCATGTTCCTCACTGGAGACAATGCACTTGGCTGCCTTCTAAACACCAACAAAAAAAAGTTACTTGGAAAGATCCGCGCTCCTGACAGGTTACTCCTGAGAAACCAGATCAGCTCCACTAGCGCTATTAGGTTATACCAGGAACTGCTGAATAAGCCATTTCTACAGGTGGGGATGAAAGGAATGTTTTAACCCCTGTTTTGTAATGGTTCCTAAGGAACAATGTTGCACAGATTCTTGCTCCTCTGTAGTACATTTGCTGAACAAAATCACCACGGCCTACTTGAAAATGCACGTGAGGAGGAAACACATCAAATTGGGGTTACAATCCAAAGTCTGCTTTGCACACTCAAGTACTTCGTGTTCATTGTCCCAGCAGGTTTAGGCATGAATGTCTATGGCTCAAGATCTGACTGAGAAATGTACTTCAAAAGCACACTTACTTACTTGAAATAATGCTCAGTTGTATCTGTGTCCTAAAATATCACTTTGAAAATTCAGCTGATAAAGTAAACACTTGTGTAAGCAGGGCAGCATTTCCATGGAACAGTTTTGGTTTATTTTGCTTTCCTAAGTGAGCCCCTAACTTACAGTATGGGTAAATATATCTGGAAAATATTTGTCTCAAGCATTACTTCTTATTAAGTTACAGAAGTGCAAATATCGCAAACTAAAATACAAAACAGCGTTCTTGTTCTTGCTGCGCTCTTACCAAAACAGACTGTTTTCATATTTGTCAGTCAGAAACGTGCACCTGGTTTGAAAGCAGAGACCCAAGTTCCAAGGAGCAAAGACTGGAAAATAAGAGCTCAGTCTTGCTCCAGTTGAAGTCAACACAGGTTCTGCTTTTTTGAGTTCAGTGGAGGAATACTGGGTCCCGCCTCCCTTCACACCAGGGGCTGACAGTGAAAACACCATTTGAAAACCACTGAAGGAGGAAAAGATGTGAAAGTCCATCTGACAATAATGCATGCATTTTTTTCTAAGCCACCTTTGTCTACTCAAGTCCTCATTCAGCTACACAGTTTGTGATGTTAAATTTTTCCATTATCATAAGCTACTTAAAACATCTCAAAAATATAGAAATACACATTGTAGGAAATGTGTATTTGTGCAAAAAGCTTGCTGGGAACGAAGGCAAAGAGGAAAGGAGAGGCAAGGAGGAAGATGATGAAATTCTGCCATTCATCTACTAGAGATGACCAATAGGGGCATTCACAAATGCATGGCTGGGGATAAAGAGTAAAGCTTAGTGGACTTTCGAGCAGTGAAGATGTCATCTATGTTAATCAAGCTCTTTAATAAAAGATGTCCCAATAAATAATGAGCTGTTAACATGCAGCTACACAGGGTGAAGTGCTGAGTGAGAAGAGTCTGACTATCTTTACCATCAGTGGGAACATGAGTAAAAGCACAAAAATGGAGGATTGCCAACTGTGCAAAAGGAAGGAAAAAAGGGCTGAAAATGCTGAACTGAAGGAAAGTAAAGGTCATTAATTCAAAAAAATTAAAAAAAACTAACCAGATGTTGGGTCGCCAAATATTTTGTAATCTGGTGTAGCTGTAGTAGGCAAAATTTCTAAAAGAATTAAAGGAACAAGTAATCAGTAAAAAGTAACAAAAAGAAAGCAAAAGATCTCAAACCTGAGTAATGGAAAATAAGAACTAAAATATTACTGCTTACAAAAAGAAATTCTTCAGTACTTTGCTGCAGACCCCAAATAGCTGTAAACTGGCGAAGAAAAGACAAAACTTTGCCACCCAGGACCAAAAGGCTCAGCGTTGTGAACAATCACAGTGATATGTTCATCATCTTACTGAAAAGCTCATCATAAATTTAACATCCACAGTGAGGTGTGGCCACAGACTACTGTCGAGACATCGCAGAGGAGCGGCAATGACTGTGCCTTACCGTGGCAGTCCCCAAGCTGGGCTGTGTTGCCGTATTCGACATCTTGTACGTATCCTCCGGTGCTGTGGTTGTATGAAACAAACAAAGAGAACCTGCAATTAACAGTATCAGTAGGGAAACAAAGGGTGATTTTTTTTTTTCTTTTTCTGGAAGCAGCAAATGGAACCAAGAACAAGAGCCAGTGTATGGCCCAAAGAAGTGCTTTACAAAATGCACAAGTTGGTTATAACCAGGCTTTAAAACTCCATATATGTGCTTATGCCAGAAAATAAATAACAAAATAATGGGGAAAAAATTCCCCCTTTTCAGCAATTTCATCATGCCTTCTATATTGGGCATGCTCTTGGTTTTAGACACAACCGTTCAATTATACTAGTTAAAAGTTTGCACTGGCTTGCTACAAAGGCCTCTTTTAAAGATACAGCTGCTAATGCACTGTATATTACAGACTTGATTTGTGCAAAATGCCTTTGGTATGCATATATATCACCCAAGCTCCAGCGTGGAGGCAAATCTTACTCTCTTCCCACTGTGAATCCTGTGCTTTCATATTTGCAATTGACTGTGCCCTGGCTGTGAGAATGCCTGGGAGGGGAAACTGTGTATTGTCCTCTCTGAGCTGCTCAGGTTTGCAGGCAGCAATTTCTTGCCTTCCTGCTTCCAGTGCTCTTCCTACAGGTCTGCTTGTCCTCCCTCACGTGTAAACCTCACCCTGAAAGCAAGTTTTCACCTAGAGATTGCAGAATTGGGTCAGACTTTAGCACTCTATCATCTTACACATACTGTACACTGAAAAAACATCTTTAGAAAATGCAGATTTATTAAGTTAGTGCAAGGGAACAGCCATAGCATAAGAGCTTGTGTGGTCTATAAAGCATATGGAGGTGCTGGGCTAATGTGGAAAGGAGTACTTACGGCATGCCTGGTGTCACTCTTCCACATGCCTCATGGTCTAACCAGCCACAGTATGGGTCTCGTGAAGCAATACATGCCCTTGCAAAAGAAAAACCCCAAAAAATCATGCATTTTTTACTTCCTTCCCAAGAGATGTTGGTGCCCTTCCTTTAAGGGGGAGTTTGGGAACGGGGCCGTACTTTTTACATGACCCATGACGCTCACACCGGCTCAGAGGAATTCTAATGACACAGCTGGAGAACGCCACGAACAGAGCATGGTGGTCTCTATCCAACTGAAGGGCAATGACTCTTCTGTCCTCCTCGCTCTCAGCATTACACCTGCCCAGCAAAAATAATGGGAGGCCATTATTTTAGTAACTGTAGTTCTTTGTGTAGCACTTACACTGTAAGCATTTTATTTACTGTCTATGTAGATACTCAAGAGACTTTATATATGTATATATACACATATAAATGTAACTTGTTAGTCTTTGCTGAGTGATTTTTAAACAAACCTGTGAGTTATCAAATAGCAGCTTCTGGCTCCTATTTACAGCTAGGTGACACGTTTGCTGAACTGCATGGGAAAAAAAACCCAAATCCATTCTCTTTGTTCTCTCAGTTGGCATAAATAACAGAGCAGAACGGGAATCCTGCACTGGACACCTGTAGAGTCTAATTGGAATGCTTCCATTCCTAAATTCTTTGCACCAGAACAAGTTTACAATGATTAGATGTAGTTTATACATTATTGGTCACCCTTGAGAAACCCTCAAGATAAGCTCACATCATTTCTTTTTACTGCAGCAGGTAGTTCTGATGTTTCATATTCAGGAAGAAGTGTATCTATTTACAGGAGAATTAGACTGTATCAGTGACGTCACTTGAGTGGAATTAGGTTGCTCGCTCAACCCATGCAAGATGGCAAGCGACCAACTATTTTCAGGTTATTCAACATGAGGAACGCTGTGAAATGACAAACAAGTGGTGATGTTGGTGATAGGGAGTTGGTTTTCATTTACCGTAATTTCTTTTAGCTAGGTACCAAGGACTAGATGAAGAGCGTCGGTGTTCTGGTAATACTTACTTTGCATGATTATAGGCTTCAATCTCTTCCAGCAATACACTGTCATTTAAAGAGAAAGGTCTGGTCTTTGCCAAGATTTTAAGTACTACTCCTGCTTCAGAGCCAACAAATATGACTGTGTAGTTCTGGTAGGGTCCAGCAGCGTGATCTACAGCAATTGCTGTCAATCTGTATCTAGCAAGAGCAAAAGGCACATCATTAACAGAACGTTTTTTGTTTTCCTTTTCACACGTGTTGCTTTTGAACAGTGTTCATACCTGACACGTGTTTTGGTAAACCAGGGCTCCTCAATGATCGAGGGAACAGCTGAATCCATCAAAGGATGAGATTTGATGAAGGAGAGGGTTTCGTCCGGGAAATCAATGGAGGTTTTGTAAGCTTCTGCTAGGCCATGTTTTGCACAGCAGCCAGGTCTGAAAGGAGAACAACATTGTTTTCCTCTTGGTATTTTGGTTAATGAGAGAAGGCAGCTTGCTAATGAGCAACCTTACGGCTGAAGTGTTAAGCTCTACTTTGGTTCTCACCCGACAAGACACTAAAGAGTGCAGCTGATTTAAGGTAGCTCTTTACAAGGACAGTATTACGTCATCATGAGTAAGAACCTTTTACCTTGGCTTTGGTACTTTGTCTTCAGGTACAGCTGTCCAAACAGAGTCAGGAGTCTTTTGTTCTTTAAATCTCCCTTTGAAGACTTTTTCGATGTCATCCATGCTGAAAGCACACACGGCTGAACCAGGGATGCTGTAAAATTAGACAAATAGTTGCAAAGGCTCAGACTACAATGGCACCGATCTCAGGGTAAGAGAGAACCAGAGAGCTACCTTTGATGTGAGGCTGCTCATCGCTCACCTGTTAAGCTGTGTGGTGAATACACCAACAACCGTGGGGACTCCATTGATTTCTATTATGTCTGTGATAGACTGCAGCACATCAAAGTAGAAAAATGAATCCCCGGGAACTGAGCAGTTGAGCCGAGCTTTCAGGAAGGATGTCCAGTGTTTCTCCAGGACTCTCTGGGACCCCCCCATGTCATTTTTGCATATTCGTGCCACACGGGAATACACAGCCTGTCAAGGGAAACAAAACAGGAAAACAGAGAAAGGCTTGAGAGAAGCAAGGAAAACAGCGCTTGTTGCTGAGCTGTTAATAAACCAAAGATAATTTTGTTAACAAGAAGCTGCCATTTATCTGCACAGAAAGGATGTTTAGCTCAAAGCGCACAGGCATCTTAATGTATCACCAAGCAAATGCAGCTCTGCAGCTTGTACCCACCTTTTTTTCCCCCTTCAAAATCATACTGTGTGTGAGACTTTGATTAACCATGTGTAAAGGATTTAATAATTTATTATAGAATATCTTTCCATGGTGAGGCGTAAGTATTATACTCTGTATGGGCATGACTGAATTATTCAGCATGCAGGGACATTAGGACAACATCTTTGAAACTCTTGTATTGTTTTCCTTTGTTTCTTTAATAAGCATGAGAAAAAATCCCCTTGAATTTTCCATGACTTGCAACAAGTGGTAACAGCAATGCTAGAAGATACCTGTCATGATCTTGCCTACCAGCGAGGCAGAGAGAACAGAGGCAATTTTTTGGTTGAAGAATACATTGTTCTTTCTATTTTCCTCACCCCCCCCCCCCCCCCCCCCATAAATTGTAATGATGGGAAAACTGTGTGGACTTTGTACTAGTCCCCACTTTGTATTGTAAACTGTGCTTGTTACTGACCCTGCTTTAGAATGGCTGATCCTGCTATGACTCATGGCTACCTGACAGCTTGCTGTGACGATACCCACCTTGCCTAAATTATTGTGCTCTACAGCAATTTCTCGGAAGAAGAAATAAACATAGTTCCCGTATTCAATGGCATGGAGGAAGTGTGGTTCTGTAAGAAAGAGCAAGGAGACAGTTACTCCAAGGAAATTCTCAATGGGCATATAACACCGACTATGCTATGTGACTTGGCAGCTTCTCCACAGCTCTATACCAACTAACATGAGCTCCAGTCTTCCAGACACTTCAGGATATACAAATATGGGTGCACTAGAGCTTAAATGGACTTGAAATCTTTAATGTTGGCTAATGGACTGTAAAAAGGGCTCACTGAAATTGCATTTCAGTTGAGGTATTTTGTTACTGCAGATTCATCCATTGATGTATTTAAGAAGAGCTTGGCTGCATTTGTATTAAACTGCTTTTTTATTGTAATCACACTCTACTGAAAGCTGCATTACGCTGTTGTTGTAACATACGTGTAAAGCACGCTGACCCTCTGCGCCACTGAGATGGCATTTGCCATGTGTATGGGAAAATATTCCCCCAAATTACCTTTTATCCATTTGGAATCATACTTTATTGTTCTTAGGGCAGATCCATCCCCCATGCTGCGATAAATAACAGCATCACTTGCCAGGAAATCTGCTACTGTTGCCGAATACAATTTTCCATCTAAAATAGAAGTTGAGAACCTGGTATTAAGAGGCCTTCCATAATCTACAGAATTCTGACCAGCCTGTATTTTTCCCCATTTCTTTACTGCCGCTCTTCCCCAGATTGCTGCAACCTGTTTATTAGCAGGTCAGCTTCTAATCCTTTGGAAGCCCTTTAAAAAAATTAAGGGCAGGGGCACCATGACACCTTTAGCTTTCCTGTGCTTTCTTTAAAAGCTCTCTGGCTCCTTCAGTGCCATTAATCATTTAGGCTCATTACAAGCAAGAGCTCTTACCAGCAAAAAGGGCGACATTGGTTTGTCTGGCATCAAATGGGCATCTTGCCAAACCACTAATTTCCTCCCCATCATACTCCAAGGTATTCAGCTAGAGAAGACAAATAAATGGGTGATAGTGTCATTTCTATTTTGTACACTGGCACAATAGCATAACATTGTCTTTTCACAACACTTAATTCAGCACATTGGCTTCTGTCTGTTTTTATTTCACCTTGAAGCACTCTCCAATCACACTGGATGTATTTGCTATAGCATGATTAGTGCCAGCAAACCCACTAATGGATTAATGACAGTTTCAATATTCTTACCCGATAGTATCTGCACATAGGGTTAAATGCATTTGTTCCACAGACAAACACCATCTCATCATTTCTTGGAACAAAGACTTTAATGAAGTTATGGCACTCATCCTGAAAAGAGAGTAAGATGTATTAATTGCAGACTTCACAATACATATTAGTGCTGTTTTTCTATAACGTTGTACGCTAAGCTTACTTTATGTTTGCCTTTCATAGCACAGTTCTCACGGTCCTGCTGCCTGGACCTCCATGTTAATTTCTGTTGGAGCAAGCCAGAAAACAACATTTGACTTCCTTTCCACAAAAACAAAAGTAAACCCAAAAGAAATACCCCTCCCTTGCCAGCTCCTGTATCTACTCACCTTGCTTGGGGTAACTTCTGATTTTGGAACTTCATTTAAGTTTACAGTGTAAACTTGGTCCCTGTTTGCAAGTAGAAAGACACAAGTAAATTATTTAATTCACTGGCCTTATTTTTTATATACTACCTCTATTTTTAGAGTGTTTTGTTAGACCAGCTTTTGTTAGAAACTTTACAAAATGCTTATGGATTTTCTGTGTTTAATACCAATTGGAGAAGGTTGGTCATGGGCAACATGGGGTGGCTTTGATTTTTTATTGGTGTGGTCCTTAGATAGCAACTGAGCATCCAGTCATCCACCTCTGTCTTTCCATTCTGTTGAATACTAACCCAGACTGTATATATTCAAGTGTTGTATCCTCCCTTCCTACATCCGAACGTGTCAGTTCAAGTTTAAAATAATCAGGAGAGGTTTTCATCAGGGCAGTAATATGAAAGAGGGAAGAAAGTATTTGATGATTGGTTTTAGCATAACTACAGTAACTGCAGCCTTCAAATCCAATTTTCATGCCCTGGCCATAGATACAGAGTATTTCTCCGGGAAGTCCTTCCCCAATTCTAATATTTATCTTATTCTGGAGATTTTTCTAAATGAATTTTACACATAAATGCAAAACCAGAAGAGAAAAGAATTTTAATCTAATGAACTGAGTGAAGGAAAATTACCTGCCAGCGATATAAAGTGTGTCTCGAATTTTCAGCATCAGTTGGAAGTCCAGCCTGTGCTGAGATTCATTGCCTGAAGGGCGTCCTCTAAATACTGGATATTGCCTTGAATCTGCAAGTAAAAATGGGCTACACCATCACTCAGGATTATAGAGCTAAAGAATCAATATATGGCATTGATTAGCTGTATATACTAGGTGTAGAAGGGTTTAAACTAAATTCCTTGAGTAATGTCTTGAATATAAATGAGAAAAAGACGGCTAATGTCAGCAAATGTTCTTTTTCCTGAAGTTATTGCTGTATTTCTGATTGCTTTTTTAAGAAAATGATTAAGTGCTCTATTAAAGATACAAGCCCATAAACACTTTGCAATTTGAAAGGAAGCAGACTTTTTTTTTTTTTTAACTTCCCAAGTAAAAAAACCCAAACATTAAAACTTTTTCCACAGTGGCTAGCACCATTTGCAGGGTACTTACAGTGGTAGTCAACAACATTAATAGGGTCCTCATCTTCAGGGAAGCTGACAGCCCAGCACTGGGACAGACTCATCAGCATCATGGAGGCACAAAGCAGAGGTAGCCTCATGGCTGGTGGAAGATGAGTACTACCGTTGTGGCAACACCGTTTAACTACCTGCAAAACAGGAATATGGCAATGGATTTCAGCAGCACAGGACAGTAAACGTGACTTCCTACTGCAGAAGAAGGTTTTTCATTTGTATTGGAGCACTGGCAGTAGTGGAATAAATTGGTGCTTATGAAAAGCTCCTCTACGTACACTGATGGAAAACTACTGCGTGACATAGCCTACTCAAAGCTGCTCTGAAACATATTGATGTTTGCTAATTTTTAGCTGGATTTACACACATTTCCAAAGAAGCTGACAACTGTCAGCCCGTTTAATTCACGGGAATCACCAATAGAACATGCAGGCTGCTGACCTGGCAAGAAAAATTGTCAAACTTGGGATTAGAGTTTTAATTAAACTGCAATCTCTTTCCATCCCCTCTATCACTGAATGTCATCCAATAAAGCCCTTTCCCCATAAAATACCTAAATCTTATCCACAAAACGTCATGACACACACAATCTGTCTCAACATCCATGCCATGTTTTAGAATTATTACTTCTTTCCAGGCAGTGCCATCATAATACTAACCCTAACATGCTCATGGTGAAAGAGACCTTATGTCTAGGACCAGACACTCCATGCTTTGACTTGTGCAGTGATTTACACATATGTGAAGTAAATGCAAAACTGCTGCCTCTGCAGTGTGACAGTGCTTGCCATGTGCCTTGCAAGGGTGGCAAGAGCCTCTAATGGGGCTGAACTGGGTTCCCAAGATGCCACTTTTACTCTATTTGCTACCGTAAAAAGCTAGCAACTTCTGTGACTTTCACTTCTATAGATTATAGAGCACATGTTATGATAGCACGGCAAGATTATACAACAAAGCTTTTTAGAGAGGAAGGGAAACATAACTTCTCCAATTAAACCACAGGGGTATTTTAGTGAGCGGAATGTAAGTTGTAAGAATGTACTCAAGTTGCAATTTGGGTAAGATGCAAGAAAACACATCTCAAAGTGAAATGCAATCCTTAATGACCACAACTGGTCTGGGCAGGGGTCATATTTCTCATTAGAAACCTGGCAAATGTAGCACTGTTCCCTCCCCCAACCTTTTGGAAGCATTCATTCAGCCCTGATTCACAGGTCAGAGCTTTGAGTCACCAGCTCAACACCGTGCAGTTGCTGAAATTGGTTATTAAACTCTGTCTAAACAGAAAAAAAGAAGCCTTTCCATTTGAAGGTTTCAAGACTGGCTGCAAGATGTACATGTTGCCAGCACAGTGTCAGGTCTGACCCAGCAAAGTACATAAGTATTAATTATTTAATAATTTGAAAAGCAATTTAAAAAACCCCTTCATAACAACACTTGACCTTTCAGTCATGTTTACTGGGGATGAAAATACTGCATTTGTTAATTGATATTTGCCTAGGCACAGGGCTTCTTCCTTCCACAAGGCTGCTGAGCTCTCTCAGTTCAGGCTGGTCTGTGAGGAGACCAACTTAAAAGGCTGATAGCATCTGGCGATAGGGGGTTTGTCTGAATGCCTGTCCATTACAGACTGACCTGAAAAGAAGCATTTTCCACTGTTACTGATATTTCTATATCTCAGCCCACCAGTCCAGAACGAATGGGCTGTGCTCTTAGTCAAGACTGATGAGGGCAGTGGTTAATAAACACTAATGATTCCTGGCACTTTCCCTCTGCTCTTCCTTATCCTGACATGGCCTCTTCAGCTGAAGCATCTTGCGTTAAATTACTAATGAGCAAACTTAAACCAAACTGGAATTAATAAAGTTAGTCAAATTTGTGCTTTCTGCTGCAAGCACCATTAGAACAAAGTCCTGCAGCACAGTGGCTCCCAGACACAATAACAAATCATTAAGCATTACACAATCTTTTTCCTTTTTCCCAAGGAAAGCAGGCTCCAAATAGCCGACCCACTGCTGTCCCAGTGAAAGAAGAGAGAGGGGAGGCACGTAAACCGTACATTGAACCAGTGCACAGCAACATCTGTAAGGTGCTTAGTAAAAGTCCTCCCTGAAGCCTCATTTGCTTGGAGAACAAATGAATACAAATTGCCAAAAGAGCAAGAAGCTCTCCCAGCCATGTAGGCCTTAGTTAGCATAGAAGATGAGGCTGTTCATGGCCCACACATCGTGACTCAGAGACCCTTGGAACGGCTGCAAAATGCGCCCAGCCTCCAAACCGTACAAGTTCTGCCAGTATCAAGCATGGGCATGTATTTGGGAGTTTCTTTCTTCCTCTTTCCTTCCAGTATCCTATCCAGGAAGAATTCACCAGGGCAACAAATATGAAACTTACATGTAACCTGCCTTACAAAGGCAGACACTGTCTCCTACAGTGAGGAAACGGCTGCAGAGAATAAAAAGACAAATTGCTGCATATTGGCCGGAACAATTGTGACATAAACCCAAACTGTCACAAACCCAAAAAGAAGGGATTGAAATGCCAGGTAAACACACACAGTATCAGTTCTCTCAATTAGAGTCAGATTTCAGGGGTGTACCACACCGCCTAAAACAAGGCACAGTTTTGTACATGTAAAACCACAGGATGCGTCTCCCTAGAGACTGCACCCAGAGCAGGAACAAGCTCATTCTGAACCCCCTCAAACCTCTGAATATACTCCAGAGATGAACTCTGAGGACATAAAGGCGGGAGCAGTTATGTTCAGCAATCTCTTTTAACTACACAGCACCTGTCACAAGTCTCTATCAAAGAAAATGTCTACATCTGCGTGGAGCACAGACCTTTGTCATGACACAAGAACAGCAGACAGAGTGCTGGGCTGGATCAGCAAACCACAGGTAATCACTTCTTACCAGGCAGGTAAGGAGTACATTCATTATTATTTTGCTTGTTACGATCGTACCAGAAAATGAACAGTAGCTCTGATTTCCAGCTACGTATGAAAAGAAAATGCACCTGCTTTGAGAGGCATTTAAATGCACCTTTTAGCTGGCTGGACACAGGCTTGAGAACCACTGAAAAAAGAATGAACTTGGAAGAACAGTTGTTCCCTGGATAATCAGAAAATAGGCTTCCATCTAGCCCCTGGAACAGGGGTTTATGACAGCCAGGTGTATGCTTCTGGTAGGCACAGATAGGCTTGTGTGAAAGATAATTCCTGCCACATTCAAACCTTCTAATGGAGGCCACTACTGGGGACTAGAAATAACAATGCTGAAGTATCTGTTTGGACCAGAATAGCAGATTATGAAATGCTGGCAATATCTACGTTCAAGAAAAGCCAGAAAACAATCATACTCTGCGTCTGATTATTTTTCCCCAGCCAGGATTCAAACCAGTCTTTGATTAATTTCTCTTATAAATTGCATTCCTAGCACTTCAGCTAGAAAACAAATCATGGGGAGTGCAAGGTTTGGAAATTACCCTACTGCTATCCCTGCTTTGCAGCCAGGGCATTGAGGCACACATCAAAGCTGAACTTGTAACCAAGGCCCACCACCAAAAAAAGCCTTATCAAAGGATCTGAGCTGCACTGGGTCATAAGTGCTCCTTCCTTAGAGCACAGGCAAACTGGCCAGTGTCACCCAAGTGGAAAAGCTAGTAACAGACCACAGATCTTCTGGCCATTTGGTCTATGCCATAGCTAGTTGTGCCTGGAAATACAAAGAAACAGAGGTATAAATGTTAACTGCTGGAACAAATCCACATCCATAAAGAGGGCAGCAGCCTGACTGAACAGGCTTCAGGGCGAGTGCTGTTGGTCAAGTGGAAGGCAGGCAGTTGTCCCAAGCAATAAACTGGTTCTTTGTGGCTGGCACCTTTCAATCTCCGATACAAATCCTATCCTTCAATTCCTGATTGGGGGAATCCAGAGAAGCAGGACATCATTTCTGCTAAAATATGAGCCCGGCTTCAAGCAATCACACATGAAGGGGAACAGGCTGCAGTTTCTTGCCCATTAATCTACTCCAGCCTTTGACAACGCACCGGTGACACTCCATCAATCATCTTTCCGTGCACTGCCATGTAAAAGAGGAGGGGGGAAGGGAAAGGGCATTCAGCCAGCTGGAGAGAAACAACACATAAAATAGCTTCAAGTCTATTCTTCTAGTATCTTCTAGTCACTAAAATAAATAAATAAATAAATAATCTTAAAACTCTCCTGAACACAATAAATGCTCCTCAAGAGGGTAAGGGCAGGCAGGAGTGTGGAACGGTAAATCCAGGCTGAAGTTCAAGATAGGTCAGAACAAAAGATACATCCTCAAAGTTAATTCACTTGTGGATAGCTTGGTGAGGCAAAAGAGAAAACGGCTGCAACAATAAAAGCTGAAAAGCAGGCCTGTAACATGACAAGACTAAATTGCCTTCCTTCTCCACCAAACATAAGACAAAATCAGGCTGTTAGGTGAGATCAAGGGTCTCCTCCGTGCTTGGAGGTATATGTTAACAATAACATTGAGGGGGGACAGGCAGAATTGATTAATAATATGCTGAGCTTAGTCAATTTATGTGATGTGGTTTCCCACAATCCCAAATGACTGGACTTTGACAGATGAGGAAATCCCCGTTGTCCTCTGCTCCTTCCTGCATGCAAATGGCTCCCTGAGGGCACCAATTAGTGCAAATGCACCAACCAGTACATTTCTGAGATGGTACCTCCTGAAAAACTTGAGCATGAAACCACTCTAATAATAAAAGCTAAAACAAACCATCCTTTACTGCGGCTTGTTCACAAATGCTGAAGTTTCTCAGGACCTACAGCTGAGACTTCAGTTCCTCGTTCTGACAGAGAGCAAAGCAGATCCTGTGCAACACTCAACAACTTCCACTCATCTCAGCCTTTGAGGTAACCCCCTGATGAAGGTCACAGTGCATCCCTGGGCAGTGGCTTCAGGGCACTGAGCAGTTGGCCAAATTAGTGCTTCGAAGCTCTTTAACCAGAAGACCACTCAAACAACAAAAGATCTTTTGGCTGGGTTAGAGCAAGTCACAGATTTCACTTGCAACCAAAGTTATGTTAGTCTCCAAATGGGAACTTATTTGGGTTTTAGTACCAGCTTCAGCCCCCTTTTGGGGGGATAAAAGGACCAGTGTAAAAAGGGTTAAAAATACTGTTTACTATAGCCTCAGGGATTATCTTTTGATGTACAAATCACTTCTGGTCAACTATCAGCAGGCTGTAAAACACTAGCTGAAAAGGATACTGTTCACATTCTGGGTTTCATGAAGTTAAAGACTGTTGGCAGTGACTCTGCTTTAGAAGGCTAAGGATTCGCACATGAATTTACTTGCTGATGGTAACTGCTACCAGGTGGGAGAAGTTCAATTTCTAATCCAACTTGTCAGTAAGGTGCTGGTGCAGGAGCTGTGCTTCACTAGTGTACAGCACAGAAAGGTAGGCTGTTGCTGAATTTTGGATCATCAAGCAGGTCAGTCTTCTCAGAAGACAAAACATTTAAAAGAAAACATACGAAGGTGGTACCTTCAGTGGTGCCCCAGGCCTGTAGTAGAAATTCATGCACTGGCAAACATGTATGCACAACAATATTCAGTCAGAATAGCACCTTACCCCTGCTGTGCACGAAGTAATATAACTCTACAGTAGAGCCAAACGCTGGGGGAACCAGGTCAAAGTGTGTTTTGGTAATCAAAACCTGAAAAAGAAGGATTTTCTTATCACCCAAGTCAGAATACAGGACAAGCAAGGCGCAGGGTCTGGTGGCAAGAACTCTATAGAGAGTGAGCAAACAATTCTGTGTGCTACCTCTGTTTTTTTGGTCTTGGTCCTTTTCACTATGTCTCACTGTGTGAAATGGGTATACTGAGTAATTTGCTTACAAGAGAGAAAGCATTCCACATAGAATGCAACATTTGCCTTAAAAATCTGTACCAGTATCTATCATATGAGAAGCAGGGGATGAGATTCCCATTTTAGGTCATATCTATACATAGGTTTTCCAATGATGCAACAGCTTTAGTGTGGTAAGCCCTCCTAAAACAAGGGTACAGCAGCCAGCATCAATGCAACTGTGATTTTCTTTCTAGTTTTTATTTTTTTTCAAATGGCATTCCAGCACAAATGTGCTCCTTCTAATGAAGGCTGACTTCAGTGACGTTCCTGAAGGCAATGCCCGACATAAAAGTTTACTGTACATTCAAATCTCAGCGGCTGTCTGTGATGTGATAAATCCATATTGTGGAGTTTGGTGACAGATTACTTCAGCTAATTATCAAATAACACAGGAAAATATTTGTGGTTATAACAAAAGACACATACTTAATTCTTGCACTCCCTTTTAGAAATGACCTATTTATTCATACAAAATGATGCTCTAAGAACTGCTTCTGTCCTATAAAGGTACACTCAAATTTATGCACCAAGAGATACGAAGCCTTGGGTGACATGGTTTAGTGTGAAGTGTCCCTGCCCATGGCAGGGGGGTTGAACTTGATGATCTTAAGGTCCTTTCCAACCCTAACTATTCTATGATTCTAAGAGGTACACAGCCATCCTTTCTTTCTGAAACAACTTTAAAATCTGCAGCTCTGAAGAAAACACACAGGATATTTGGAGCCATGATATTAATTGAGCATGAAAGTGCAAATAACAGGTCTGTTTTTTTAAGATAATACTTGACTTCTTCTAAGGATTCTGCATTAACACCTCTTGATCTATGCCTAAGCAAAAAAAGATAGTTTAATATTAAAGTGATGAAACCCTACCACTGAATATCACAGATTTCATCTTAATTGGCTTATGGCACTGCTAGCTACACTTCAGTTGTTTGCAGCCTTTCAGCACCCCTCTTGCTCTAGAACAAGCTGACAGAACGCCTGCAAAATGGATAGGGTGATTTTTAATGATGCAAGTGTTTAGCGGCTGATTAGATGCACTTTGAAGGCTAAATTCTACTGTGATCAAAAATTTACTGGAGCACAAGGTAGTTTCAGCAGGAAAGGAAATAAAATGCTGAGGAAACTGTGATTGCTTCAATTATGTTTATTTTAAGTTAACTTTTGAAAGTGAATGTTAACTACCTTCCCTTACCAGGGAGACACAGAAGTCCTCCAGCCGAAGCCAACCTTTGATTTCAGCCACATCCGTGGTCAAATCTGTTCTGTTTTACAAAGCCCCTGCAGCACATGCTCCCCTTGAAAGTTTGCCAGGGTTGAGCTATCGGTGCAAGGAAGTTTAACATAAGCAGTGCTCTGGATTCACCATTTTAGCAAGCCTGCATTTTATTAATTCAAACTGCTCATGCCCAACTGAGACGGCCCTAGCAAATACTAACTTTATATGTGGAAATGTCCAAGGACTGGTGCAGGGTTTGTTCTATACTCCCAGCACTGACCCTTTGCTAATTCCTGGCCACAGGCAGCACGAGGTCCTGCCCTGACCCAGTGCAAGGAAAGCCATGCCACCCTGCTGGGTTGAGCAGATGTACCTCATCAGGGTGAACTCCTGCATGCTCCAGCTCACAGCTGTGCCAGAGGGGTCTTTCTTTCAACAATGATTTTTAGTCCAAAATACTTTTATCCTGAAAATGAGAGAGAACTCCTAAGCCATGATGGCAGAGATCTAATTATGCGCAGTAGTACATATATGCTTAGATGTAGGTTAGGAAAGAGCCAAACAAAAGCCTAAAACCTAGTCCAAAGTATGACCTTCTCCTCCCTCAAGGAGGGTTAGCTACAAAGATGGGTGAACGCCATAAGTGAAGCAACCAAGTATTCTTCCTGCAATCCTGCAGTCCATGATTTACATAGCAAAACTGCCACTCATTTCAGCATGATTAGGCATCATCTGATAAGGCAGCTCTAGGACAGGTATAAACCAGAATGTGCAGGCGAGGGCATAATGAAGGTCTTGGACACAACTTGCACAAGTCCAACTGACGCCACAGACATGGTGAGCTGCTGGCAGCACCCCGGGTCTCCCGTCTGCGGGCCCTGCTGTCTCCTAGCAGTGGAGAAAGCACCCTTTCCCTTGAGCAGTGTTCCAACCCTGATCCCTGAGATAAGCACTGCCCATTTTAGACCTGGCTGAGGCCCAGGAGGTCAGGGTTTGCCTACAGGATGAAGTGAATGGGATGTTTTGAAATAGAAGGGAGGCTTGGGGGGTGGGAAAGAATACACCCTAACAAGCAGGACAGTTGAAGGAATAAAAAGGTATCTATACGGTGGACAGGGCACATCTGCTATTCAAAAGGCTGTGCCCTAGACAACACTGCTGTCAACCTCACTCCAGAAAGCATCCTTTCTTCCCACCCACTGCTCTCTCCTGCTATAAACATCCCTCCAGCATCTCAGTGCAGTGCCTTGCTGGAGCATGGGGCTTGCTGGCTTGAGTGCTGCTGCTAGGGTAAAGGCTGCCACATTGCCCCTGCTTTCACTTCAAAGAGAAAGTAAATGGCTGCTGGAAAATGTGAGGGGAGAGACAGGGGAAGACTATCAACTGGCAAGGAACACATCAGAGCATCTTAAGCACTGCGCTAGTATTATCAGTATGCCATTCTCGGAACTGGAACAGTCAGCCAGCCTTGCCCACAAGAATACTGCCTATAGAGACTGTGGAACAACATGTTTTTAACTAGTCTTAGTTTTTCTGCACAGACAAATCTGCTAGCCGGCCACCCAGCCACCTACTTGTATATGCAAAGCATGTGCTCTGCCACTTTCCTGGGCACAATCAATTACATGTACAAAATGCAGGCATGAAAACCTGGAGGATGCCTGAGCTCAAAGTTAACAATTACTATTATCTCGTTAAGCATTAAAGATTAACTATGCCAGTGAAAGGATGTGTTATCAAATGTTTTTCCCATGCTGAAAAGTAAACAGAAGGAGAGTTTTGTGTTCTTTCATCTCAAAGGCTACTCAGGATTTGGAATAATTGTTTAAACTGCTGCTTTTATTTACCATAATACCAAAGCACAGTCGCTCGCCACGTGACTGCTCATATTTTTATTTGCGATGTCGTGCAGAAACACATGGAAATCTGGTGAAGGCAAACCAATTTTAGAACATGTTCCGAGCAATTGTTTTGCAGCACTGCCCTACAGTATGAAGTCTCTAACATTTCTTAAATTGCCTAATCAAATGCAGACTCTGTTCCAGTCACGCTAAATTTTCACATAATGGCAGAAAAACACTTCTTTCTAGCCTAGCACTGAACAGTTGGATCACATTATTACATTTGCTGCTTTTGTAGTCTCCAAGTGTGTATTTGTAAATGTATGTATATACATACTCACAGGGGACAGAAGAAACATTGGTGCTCAGGCTGCAAGACCCTGGGGACAGTTGGAGGGGCAGATGTATGCCTTGAGAGAGGTGCCCATCCTTAGGGTCTTCTGGGAGCAGCTGGCTTCACGCTCTGGGGTAGTGGTGGAAACTTTAATTTAGTTAAACATCAGATGTATTAGTGCAGGATTTGATCCAGCTGATTCCTTATCCTACAGTCTGAAGTTCCGGAACTGATGCAAATGCAGTTAGGTAAATTATACCCATGTTGTTACCACTTTGGGGTTGGAAGCAGGATTGGTGCAATGTGAAACCCCAGCTATCCTGCTCTGGGTCTCAGTCTTGGGCAGGTCCCTGTGCTGCACCACAGATCTGCCTACTTTTCACAGGCCAAATGCGATCTGCAGAGCCCACACTGGTCCGTGTGTTCCAGAAAGTTGTCTGGACCGGCATCCAGCCACCAGTCGGACATCAGCTCTCCCTTCCCTACATCATCTCCTGATAACATTCACCCTGCAAGGCAGGGCAGTATGCGCATCACCATACTTGTGGCATTATGACCAGCGAGCCACAGAAAAGCCATGGATCAGATGTTTAGAAGTAAAAAAATAGTTCAACTCGGTAACATATGGACTGCAAGTGCTTGAATCAAGGTCACAAGGGAATCTGTGGCAAATCAGGGAACAAGACGTACAGCTTTACATTACAGCTTGTCCCATTCTCTCCTCCATACCAGCCTCCCGAGAACCACAGTACAATTGCACAGTTTCCTAAATCCTCGTGTTATCACCAGTAATACTGGGCCAGTGTAAGAATGTGGTTAAATAATCATATCAGATCCCCACACTATGTATGTCTGCAGGTCTATTTTTCCTCTACAGCTGCACCAAATACATTTAGCTTTGCGTTGGCACAGTTTGCCATGTAAGACCGTTGCTCACTCATGAGCAGTGCTTGTTATATCTTTGGCGAGGATGAAACCCTGATACTTTAGGGGGAGGAAAAGCCGTAATCCACTTGCAGTAAAACCTGCACAGTGGTACACAAGTAGAAAAAAAAAATCCTACCCATACCCTTGCAGGGAATCAAATTAATCCCCAAAGCATGGGATTTGATTATTTTTGTCTGAAGTTATCATTAAGGAAGAAAAATCTACATAATGCTAAAAATATCTACACAGCATTTGTTTTATGAAGAAAATATGATTTACTGAGCAAAACATTACCTGCTTTTCACTGTCAATCTTTGACAAACACGTGCTGGGTCAAAGAAACCATCACTGAGAGCAGAAGTTTGCAAACTGAAAGAAACCATTCAACTCTGCAAGATGATTCCCCCCTTCCCTTATTACTCCTTTCATGAGACACCTGGGGACATTGTTCACACCCTGTTCACTGCTTTCACACCACTGCTTTTTCTCTGTTATCCTTACCCTTCTCTTCAGCACTCATCTCCAGTAGCAATACACAAAAGAGCTATATTTGCGAGGGGTGCCAATGCTGGCTCTTGGACAACTGTTGGAAAGCCAAAGAGCCCTCTCCTGCCTTGCAGCCTGGCTGGTTCAAGTTGGTTCCAGAGGGCCCTGCACTTCCCTGACCCGTCAGGCAGGACACAGATATTTAACACAAGCGTGCTGCATCACTCGGCGAACACGCAGACTGTTTATAGCCCTTTTTTTGTTTAATTCCCATTACACTAACAGGCAGACTCACAGCTACATTCAGACACCATCTAAAATTTTAATACTCTAGGCTTAACTATACACTAAGGCTTCTGTAAGTTAAATACACATTCTTCTTCTCTGTAGTCTCCCAAGACAGGATGGTTAGGCAGCCTGACAGGACACAAGCGTTCACACAGCATGGGAAGGGAGTACCCAAGTGGAGGGATATCTAGACAAGGGCTTGAAATACAAGCGTGAGAATTTTCTTTTGACCCCAAAGTGCATCTGTCATGATACAGACACAGAAATAGCAGCAACACTTTCTGCTGGTGCTGTAGCTGCCCCGCTGCCTGTCCACCCCCAGCAGCTATCAACATCCTTAGGAAGCATGGCAGCAGCATTGGAGGGCAATACCTTTTGTTTTGTACCACAATAAAGCTCCGAGGAAGGTCCCACCCAACAGAGATGTGAGCTTACTGCTTACCTTACTGGGAAAGCAAGAGACCCAGCTGTCACGACCATTTGGCACAAGAGAGATGAACTATGTGGCTCACATCAAGAAAAGCCTATTATTGCAGTAATAGCTGAGCTGAGTGACCAGCTGATTACCTTTCGTCTCTTGTGAGGTTTCACTCCCACCTCTGGTGGGCAGCCAGTCTGTGATGCTGGTCCCCACTGCTCACTTGTTACCTTTCCAAACGAGCACCTCTGTGCTTGCTTCCCAGCTGTCCCTCGTGCACTTGAAGAGCCCCCCAGCACGCATCTGCCAATTAACTCCTCATTCTTATCCCAAGCCCTCTTCAAAGCTCTTCTTTGCCTCTGATGCCTACAAGCGTGTGTGCCCCTTTCCCCAACACACGCAGCTCAGCTATGTTTAGGCACTTGCGTGCTAACACGGCTGCTGATTATGCAGGCCAACGCGGACTCCTGCGTCTAGAGGCCACTGACTGACTGTACCCATCTGCTGTCTCTTCTCTTAAACCATCCACTGTGGGAAACGGGATCCATCCTTTCTGTTCTGTGTTTATCCAGTGCCTATTGAATTAGAAACCTGGGCTGCAATTTGGCTCTTAGATGCAACAGTTAAAAAAATAACAGCAACAACAAAGCTTTTTGCAAGAGTATCTGTGTGCAAATACGACCTCTGTAATGTTATCAAGGTCAGGCAGACCAAGGCCAATCTGCTGTGCAAGAATATAAATCAAAGCTGTCCAGGGACTGATTTCATTTACAAGGTTTGTAACCGTTCTGGACAGAACAAATGTCAGTTGCTTGCTTGAGCTCCTTGCTCCTCCTCTTCGCCACCACTGCTCTGCTCCTCCACTTCCACCCAGCCCCTGCCTGCCTGGCAACACCTCTTGACCTCCTTTGCTCTTGAAAGCAAGAGTTCTCTTCTAGCAAGAAGGCTGTGGCTCACACATGACACACAGCCATGGTAGGCCAATTTAGTTAGATTATGCAAAAATCTCAATAAATAAAATTAGCACAGAGGCACAAGCACGTTCACCTGCTGGTTACCTGCCATCCACAGCACACATCAGATTTAAAACAATAAATCCTGCAACAACTTCTTTCCTACTGCATTCATAGATCTGCAAAACAAACCAAGGAAAGCATCTGTAGCAAGTATTAGAGTCTGGGCACAGATCCTGTGAAATCACATGGTTTCCGTTGTGGAACTAAAAAGGCTTCTACAAGAATGTGTGAAATACACAGCCGAAACTCTCCATTTCTTTCTGTGCTCCCTGGCAGTTTGCATGTCTCAGTTAAAGCAGCAAGTTCTGTTTCTTTCACTGGCGGCTCCCAAAGCACACCCAGATCTGAAAGCTGAAAGAGCACAGGGCGCAACTAGTAACTTACTCCCTTTCCAGTATGTATGGAGTTAATGCAACCCCCCTCCAAACAACAGGTTGCTAACTCCAAACTGGAGCCTTGCATAGGAGTCTGGCCTCCCTCCTCCTCCTCACAGCCATTTTGTAGCCCTTGTGCAGGTGTGCCCACTGAGCTGCAGTGGGGCTGGGGTGCCAGAACTAAGGAAACTTCACGTTCTGGATGTTAACTTTAGTTACCATAGCCAGACAATGCTGCCAGTGGCGTGGAAGAAAAAATTGCTGTAGCCAGCTGTGCTGTTCACAGTCGGATGGTTTCTGTGTAGCTCCAAATGGTTATGGAGCCAGTAGCCTGTTGTGGCCAGGGACAGCATGATGGATGGTCTACACACACTGTCCAAGCAGGGAGAATGGCAGAAGTTCACTTCAGGGTTGTTAAAATGCTAATCTGGGTTAGTTAACAAAAGCAGAATGGAATAGAAAAGTTAGGGAAATAAACACTCCTCATGTGTTATATATGTGCACTACAGATTTGATCTCTGTGGTTAACACAAACATTTGACTTTGGAAGCAGGACAATTCAACAGTCTTCCTGTTTGAATAAACTGAGTCAACTTCTGATATTAGCTGTACTGTAATTACTGTCAAGCAACGGTGAGGGAAAGGGGGCTACAGCAGACAACACACAGAGCTCCGGAAAACAGCATCGGAAGGGCAGCAACACGATTTCCACTGCACACCTCTTCCTTGTGACATGGGAACAAATCAGAACCTACTTTTGCCTGAACTCGAGGCTGGCAGCTATTCACAGAACAAGTAACAACTTAATAAAATGGCTTAGATGGATTTTAACGGTAACTTCAGTAGCTTATCTGATGCGTAAGGAAAGAGATCATCTGTTCTAACAGCAGTTTTGACGAAAGCAGCATTTGAACTGTTTTAATTACATACAGAGCTGCTAAGACTGAAAATAACTTGTAATACCCAATGCAAGTAAAATGCCTTCCAACCTCTCTTAATTACTTGTGGAGCAAACTGCTACTTCATCCAATGGATAGACATATGATTTTCTCAAACTGGAATTATAGATATGTTTAATACACAGGTATGAAGTCTACTGCCACCTCCTCTGGTCAGTAAGCAAAGCACAGTGTATTCCTTGAAAAATATCAGACCGCAATGTAAAAAAACTCAACATAAGCTTATACATGCACAGAAGCTGTTGATGTAACCATTTCTTTCGTCTTACAGACTAAAAACTGAGACACCCTCTGTCATGACACTTAATGAAAACTGACCATATTCACACATGATCTCCACTTGACTTCAGATTTCTCTTTTTCTTTTCAGAAGGAAGCATAACTGAACCATTTCAACATTTCTGCACGGGTTCTGGCTAGCTAACTGGGCTTCTCCAACGTCAGGGGATGTCAAATCCTATGTTAAGTGCAATGTTTTAAAAAGAACTTAAAATGCATAGAAATCAAGAGCTGCAATCTGTGCGAGCCCAACTGCAAAAAGACAAGGCAAGAAGATAAGTTATTACAAATGCCTAACGTACGCTTTGAAGTGAGAGCTTCTGTGACGTATGTTTCTCTACCTTCACACATCTCCTGACAGGACCCATTCGATCAAAGACCAATTTAGTCAGAATTAATTGCATATATAATTAAGCATTCTATCTAAATGTGTGTTCTTCATAAACCTACATCAAAGTTACGGTGGCTCCAAGGGCTAAAGTACCTGCTCTAATATCGGCTCAGACCAGCCATACAGGGGAAGTAGAAGCGTTCGGATGGTCCAGCTCAAAGGGCAGGACAGGCTGGGGGGAGCCTGCAGCCACACAGCTGGTTTGTAGAGCTTTGACAAGACCATCACTGTATTCCTGGCACACACTCCTGCATCACACAAAGCACGTTTAGAAAATGATGTTATCTTCATTGCATCTCTACCATAGAGGAGAGCAGATAGTGACAGACTGCAGGATATGAGGAAGGTAGCTGTTCACTGTAACTAAAAGTGCAGATGGAAGTGAGAAGCTGATTAAATAAACCTGTTTAGAGCCTCTGGGTTATACTCCTTTGGCTGTCCTTTTGAAGACAAATCTGAGCTTCATAATTCAGAATGCTAATAAATTCCTGCTACAAACTTTCTCTTCCTGTTTTTAAAACAGCTGAGCTCTATATTAGTTAATATTAAAAGCATTGAAGTTCATGATGATATAGAAATCAGAGCACTCAGCTGGCAATTTGTATTTATCTAAGCCAGAGTAAATGTTTATACAGTATCTGCCAACATAACAAAACACGCCTGCCACTTTCTACATTAAAGATGATTACATATAGGTTAATTTACTGACTAGTAACTTAAGCAGACTTTAGAGGTGCACAGAATTTCATAGTGTGAACAAAGCAGGGAAAACACCTATTCTCTTTTGCAACAAAAGTGATTGCAAAGCTTTACAATGAGCTTCCTGTTGGACTTGGAGAAAGGAGAGCACCTCAGAAAATTCTCTGTGAAAGTATTTGTATGTGAGAGCAACAGACCAGCAGTAAAAGCTTCTCAGACAGTAGAAAGCTGTTCCGTCAAATAATATTTAAGTGAATTCATAAACGTTATTAAGGAAAGACTAACTACTTAGAATGCAAAGGTATCCCAATAAAGACATGTTTTCTGCCAAAGGAAATAATCAGGGGAAAAAATGCCACACGTTTACAGAGCACCAAACAGTATTTTTGAGGAAGTTTGCTGTAATTCCTGCACATTATGTGTGAAGCATGTGTGTACACGGATAAGCTACAATACCATCTGTACAGCAAGTGCCACATATGTGAGCATTATGAACCATCATTGCTGCTGCTATGCTCAAAAGTAAATGTATTCTGAGCCACACACACACATAAATACAAACGACTCTACACACTGAGGGCTGATTTTTGCTCAAATTACTCACAAAAGCCTGCGATATAGGCAGTCTTGACAAGAAGAAACAACTCAAAGACTGGCACACACACACACACACCCTTTAATTTGAGACTAGCTGTATTAATGCTAACAAGGGGGATATCCACCGGAACTACAGTATTTTCAATACATCGACCTAAAGCATACTTAATAGCATTTTTCAACTTGCAAAATGAAACACAATGAAAAACATAAAAAACCCCCACAGCTCTTTAAAACACAGGCATAATATCCACCTAGAAATATCGGTGTGACCTTTCATTTCCATCCAGCGCTTATAAATAATAAAGAAGGCTTTAAACCCTTTCTAATTACTCCCTCAGAGCAGCTGTATCTGTTTCTGCGGTGCTGAAACGCCCGCCCTCCCTCCCCCCCCTAAAAAAAAAAAGTTTCCCCTCTCCACACCTGAACATTGTTGTCACCGGGAGGAGAGAGGACGGAGCGGAGCGATCCCTGCCTCTGCACAGGGTAATTCAGAACCGACTCGAGTATTTGTTTCTATCCATAATTGATGGGGAGCTTAAAACACAGCTCCCTCTGCCTCCCAGCGCCCGGAGCCTGCCGTGGAACCCATAAATCACACCTCGCTGAGCGCCCGCACCGCCGCCGACCCCCAGGACCGAGCCAGCTCAGCCCCCGACCCAGCGCCAGCCCAAACTCACCCCAAGTGCCCCAGGGCGGCTTCTTCGGGTATAAACCGAACAGCTCCGCTTCAGCTCCCCCCTCTCGGGCCAGCGCTGGCTCCCACCGCAGCCGCCAGCTTCGCTCGGCAGCGCCGCCGCGCACCCGCCGCGGCCCCGCGTACCTGCCGCCGCACCGCTGCCCACGGCCGCCGCCCGCCGGCGGGGCCGCCTCCTCCGCCCGCTGTACCCCGCCGGGAGCCCCATCCCGGCTCTTCGCTCGGGGCCGAGCCAGCGCGGGGAGACGCACCCCGCAGAGCCCGCCCCCCGGCCGCCCCTCCCCTCCCTTTAATGTGCTTATTCCCGCCCGCCCCTCTCCGTCCCGCCGCGCCCGGCCCCGCTCCGCCCTCCGCCTCCGCGCAAACACCGCGGCCGCTCCGCGCCACTGCCGCTGCCAACTTTTCGGCTCCCGCTGCCGCGGCCCCCGCTCGGCTCGCACCGCACCCGCGGGAGGCAGCGGAGCTCCGTGCTGAGCCGCACCATGGCGGGGCGGGGGCCACCAGCACCGCTCCGGCCCCCTCCTTTATTCCCTGCCCCGCCACGGGCAGCACCGGGTGCGGAGCTCGGGCAAACTTCCCCCGTAGTTTTCCCCCTCCCGGAGCACGGCGGTAAAGTTGTCCCCGGCCCCGCGCCCGTGGGTGCGGAGGTACACCGCTGGGGCGAAGCCACGGGGAGGCGGTTTGGGTTGTTCATCACCGGCGCCGCCTTCGTTACTTGATAATGTTCATTTCTACTTGGAAAGACGAAGTCATTGCGAGCAGTGCAATTCTGCAGGCTAATGAGAATCAATTTTGCAGCCGAGTACTTCGCGGGTGGTGGTGGTGGTGAGGGGTGTCCTTGAAATGACATCTTTTAAATGCCTGCCCAACATCCCCCCAGATAGTCCAGAAACAAAAGGTTTAATCCCAGAAATGAAGTGCAGGAAATAGCTGTCACTAATTCATTTATCTTCACATGAAAGATAAATTAATTAAGGCTTAAAGTGCCACGAAATATTTTGGATGCCCCTGCAAGAAAAAGGATTCCTCGCCAAACTGTATCATCCGTGCTTGTTTTATGGGAAATGGGAATAATTCCAAGTAGAATTTTTGCTGGGGAGCCATCTCTTGTCAGTCACATGCAGTCCCTCAGCTCTGCACTGCCTGTCTCCCACAGGTCCCTGGGCAGGTCCCTCCTGCCCTGCACTCGGTGCTCCCGAGCAGGGATTTGGGCTGCTCTGGCCAGTTTTTAGCCCATACCAGCACCACTCACCGCGGGAGCATTGCCTCTTGAGAACTGATTCATCTGAGCAAGGGCGCCAGGGTTTGGCCCATAGTAAATTCTCTTTAGAGATGGTGCCAACAGAATCCCTCAGCCATGGGAATTGGACGTTTTTGGCAAGTCAGTCCCTTGGCTGTCTCCCTCTGATGTTTCCTGGTGGTGACAGGCTAAAGGCGAGATCGTTATGGGCTTCCTCGCAGCAGACACAGCGCGGCTGTGCTGCACCCCAGGAGCTGCTGCCTGGTTCAAGGTGCAAGGACAGTAGTTTCTCAGGAACAGGCCTCATCTGAAAACCATCAAAATCTGCAGAGTGCGTGAAAATGCTGCGATCGGGACTGCTCGCTTGGTTAGGAATCAAATTGCAACCTGAGGACAAAAAGCTCAGGAGTCCCTCAGAGAAAAGGATTCGTTTGGTTCCGGGAACAGCTTCTTGGCCTCTCCTCTGGGAGTCAAACACCGGGAGTAGCCCTGCTGCCGTGTGGATTTGTGGAGGGTGCGGGTACCTCGGTGCAAGCTGCCCGTGCCAGTGCAGTGAAAATGTGGGATTTGCTTCTTGGGTTTTTAAATGCCTCGTGGTGGTGCCAGCCAGAGGAACTGCAGCCCCAGAAGAGGCACCCATCTTTTCATTCGATACATCCGTTTTGTGACTGGCATGTAGAAATTCCTCGGCAATGCTGCTTGGTTATCCCTGCAGCGGGGGCATGGGAAGCACTCAGCCTGTGGCATCTGCTTGGGCTGTGGCTGCACGCTTCCCTCTGCCCGGAGAGGGGCTGCTTGTGGGAAAGGACCTTTCTTCCCTGCTATACATCCCAGCCACAAGCTGTCTCAAGGCTTCCATATATCAGGATGAGAGATTAATATGGTTTAAATCTCCTTCTGCTTCAATTAGGCAGATGACACAATGTTCAGAATCAGATCGCATTCCTCTGGGGCAAAGGGTTTCAGTTTGAAGTACAGCATTTCAGCGGATTTTGGTATAGCCGAGACTAATATCTTGTGTCTACGCTTAAATATGGTAGTTTATTATACTTTCAAAATGTGCTGCATGGCTAGAAACCACTTTATGTAAGGATTTAAAGTATGTGCACCTAAAATATGTGCGCAGTCAGGGAATTACACAGCCACAGGTTTTTAAACAAATATATGCAAGCTCCTATTGATATGATAAACTATCAGGAACATGTGCTGCAAAGCTTCTTAAATCCTCATTGACACAACAGACCACTATTGTGTCAATAGTGTGCAGATTAATGGGCTATTGTCAGGCTATTTTAGGCCTTAACTTTCATTTATCCTAAAACTTGTTCTTCTTTGTAACTCTTAACCTTTGGATTCTGCCAACACGTTTCTTGTCAAAAAAATACTAATGGAATTAAAATAAACCTGGCTTTTAAATGTTAATTACTCCTAGAATGATTGATTTGTAAAAGAAACACATCAGCAGAATCTGAAAGTACAGAGGCACAATAAAATGGACTGTTAGCCCAAGAGGACCTGCTCTGGCTCCGATGAGACTGTCCCTGTGTATGGGATGGTAATGAGAGCACTTACTCCCCATCTCCTAGGTATATTTTATGGATTATTCCTCTTGCCTAAAGGACTTTTCACCCTCTGAGTGTTTTACAGACTTAAGCAACAACTCATTCATGAATTTGAAAATGTAAGCAAAATATTCAAAATTTACATATAAAGAACCACCATCTGTTAGAACAACAAATTGAGGTTTTGCTTCATTTAAATACAGATAATACTAAACTAATATGTGTTTAAACCAGACATTTCATTCGCCTTGAATGCCTCCATTGGGTTTATAACCAAGGCTGAACTGATTCCAGCAAGGAGAAGCATTCCTTGAAATCACTATTTCAGCATGTGATTTGGTAAGAAAGTGCAAGCGCACACAGTCCAGGGCAGTTTGCACTCTTGGGAAACCACCATCAGAGCACTGTCGCCCAGGAAAGTTTGCTCCACAGGTGCATCCCTAGGAAATGCTAAGTGCTGAAGAAAATGGTATTGGTGGTTTCCCTCTGCTTGAGCCAGAGCTGAATCAGTGACTCAGCACAGTAACGCAGGGACACGATGGTTTCTGAATGAAATGGGAAACTTACATTTTGAGGATGTATTCATTTAAGCTGTGTCATTTCCAATATAAACAGCAAATGTCAGTTACAGAAGGATGGTCAAATCACAGCAGTGCCAGAATATGATGATGTTATAGCCTAAACTATAGCTAAGTTATATTTTAGCTAAATATTTTCTTCCTCCCTCCTTTTCCTCCAGAAAGCACCACATTTCACCAGTGCAT
This sequence comes from Pezoporus flaviventris, assembly GCF_033815535.1. Classification (NCBI taxonomy): domain Eukaryota; kingdom Metazoa; phylum Chordata; class Aves; order Psittaciformes; family Psittacidae; genus Pezoporus; species Pezoporus flaviventris. The sequence continues at coordinate 11,871,276 of NW_026892554.1, forward strand.
ACAGGCCTCTGCCCACTGCATGGCACTGTACAGAGGAACTGGTAGGCGATTAATATGATCAGAAGTACATTTTCTGATTAAGTAGACATGCACAGTTTTTACATTTGCTGTCTTTCAATCTAAGTTGCAAAGTGCAGATGTTATGACTTACCTTGACTGTAATTATGTTTGATAATAAAAGAGAATACAAATCATTCATTACGAGCGGATAAAATTAGTTGGACAATTTGAGGTGCTATTCAATGAGTAATGCTCCCATTGCAGGGGTAAATATTAGTCTGCTTGATAATACTAGTTTCTATTAACAACCCAGAAAAGTTATTTTCATACAGCTCTGGTTTTATGTGCCTTCGTGCCTTGTCACTATCCAGGGAGCCATTGCACGGGGCAGGGCAGGCAGTACAGCATGTGAATAAATGTAGAACAATTTCCAAGAAAAACAGGCTTTTCATCCCTATTGATTGGTGAAGAATTCTCTCCTTTGGATTTCTAAGAACAAAACTGTAGAAAATAGGAAGCTCAAGCTATAATGCTTCACAGCCCATCACCAGAACAGCCTTAAATCCACGTAAGCTGAAGTGGATAGCTCATTACGGTATTCCACTGTTAGCAAGCACAGTGCAGAGTTACGTGTTTTCTAATGCTCACCTCTGTGAGACGGATGTCTACTGTTCCTCGCTTTAGCATCCAGTCTCCATGAACCCTTACTGTAGTTACTGCCCTGCCCTATTTGTAGCCGCTTATTCACCCAATACCCCATGATTTAGATCTCAAGAAGATGGGTCTTTAATCTGCTTGGAGTGCATTGAGATCCTATCCCTGTTCAATCACCCTAAACCTTGTTGCCTGGGGAAATACAGGTGAAAATCCCAGTGTTTGGCTGGTGAAGCAATAAAACTGAACCAACCATTTTCCTTCTCTGAGCTTGTGTCAGTATCAATGCAAGTTAGAAGTGAGACATTTCAGAACACTGTCACTCATGATTTACACCAATAGGCTAAAAATAGCAAGCTGCTAATAAAACAAGCCTGTGCTGTGTTGATACAGGCAAATAATTGGTTATAAGTCAAGTACTGTATAAAGAGTGGTAAGTTTAAGAAAAGACATCATCATTTTATCCTTGTAAATAGCATCCAATTCAAGTAGCGCATAAGTCTAGTTCTTTATAATGCCTAAAGGAAAGAAAATATTTTTCTCATATTTTCTAAGTGATGTGAAACCCCTTTTTCACTCTTGTCAGTTGTCAGAAAGTTATAGGAGGAGCTTTTAAGCAATTAGTATTTTGTAAAGTATAGCAAGATGTAAAACAGTTTCAACACTTTCTTTTACCATCTTCTTGGGTACTTTATTAAGGGTTGGTTTAAAAGTATTTCTGACTGTCAAAACTTCCATTTAACATCATTGTTCTCTCTTTTTTATATCTTTCCAATCTGCCTCCTTATTTAGAGGGATGTGTAGATATCTCAGGTTGTATGCCTGTCACTTGAAGGCATAGTGATAATTTTCTGCTAACAGTGATGGGCTGTGCATCTGAACTTGGCAACTTTATCCTGGTTCTGTATAGGGCCAGCAGTGCATATGCTTTCACTGTTGTCATTCATCTTTCCAGCTGGTGTAAGAAATGGGTCCACACTGCTGTTCCATGCCTACCCACGATCATCTGACATCAGTTTACCATGAAAAGCATTCAGAACACTATATATTGAATATTTAAGTGATAAATCTAATAGATGCTCTCAATTTTTACTTAGGCAAAAGTCTGACTGAAATTCAGTATGCTGCCTCTCCAGTTCCCCCATCCACCCTGGGGAGGTAAAGGAAATGTACCAATAATTAATAAAAATAATAGGAAAACAAATATGTTTCTTTATGCTTTGGCAGTGCACTGTGTGGGTCAGCCAGCAGGGACCACGTGTGATCCTGCACAGATGAACCTGACGCATGGAAGGCCAGAAACTCCTCTGCTGAGGCTGTGGGGCTGGCAGAGACAACCCTGCATCAGCAGACATGGACACAATGTTTGTAATGTGTTGTCCTGTGTATTTTACTACTTGAAATGCACTTAGAGTGACATCTGGATGACTTTATGTCAAAGCTAATAAAAGGGAGTCAAGCAAGAAACATAACTGGGCACAGTCTTATAAAACTGGTCTTTCCTGCCTGCAAGCTCCCCATCAGGCTTAACTTGGAAAAGCCAGCTCTTTCAGGCCAACAGTTCTGGCCATGGCACTTTCCTGCAAAGATCATGGCAGCAGTAAAGTGTGATTAATTCCTGGTCCTTGCAAAATAATAACCCTGTAAAAAAAAATCTCAGAGAGGGACAGCTGTACAGGGCAGCGAGCTGGGAACAGAAAAGCCAAGCTGAAGGCTTTGCCATGCTGCCTTTTGAGGCCAAGTATAGAGTGGTAGGTGTTACTAACTGTCCTCGGCACCTTAAACGTCTACAGGCATCATTGCAAGCAAGAAAACTCCATTTTCTGTACTTTTCAGTTAGGTGTATTTCATCCCCTATCTTTTGATAGGGAATTCATTTCAAACATCTAAGCTAGTATCAACAAAATACTGTAATTAGACTTAATGACATAGTTCCAAGATTAATAGGTGATCTTCCTCACAGCCTACAATTTTAATTTCCAAAATTTCATTTGTCATAGTGCTGCTCTGCAGTGCTCATCTACACCATCCACAGTGCTTACCTACACTTTTCCTCACAACTTGTAAAATGTGCTGCCTTTTTCAGGCATAGACAGATGAAAAGATGTATTAGGAACAAATCTGTGTTCATGGCATATAATCACAAGATGACAAGACACTTAATGTTATCTATTTGTATTATATATAGCAACTTCTGTTACGCAAAATCACTTTTCAGTCCCATTTTAGGGGATTACCTAATCCTGTAATTGATTCTGTGTGACGAGTCCCCCTTGTCCTATGGAGACCCAGTGACCTTCAGAACAGGAGCAGGCCTGAAAACATGCTATTATTTCACTGTTATTTATGTGTAAATTACAAGATAATGTAGGATGGGAACAGATGATAATTTTACCTTTTTATTTACTTCACTGGGTTCAGACTTGTGTTTTATGTCCCAGCCCAGAAGGAAAATTTCTCCCTATCAGTAAGAATGACCAAAGACAAGGCTGACATTTTCTTTCACATAAATCAAATGTTCCCTTAGAAATTTAGCCAATCAAACTGGTTCCCAAACAGCTCAGAGCTACTGTAAAGCTACTATCTACTGTAACTGTCACATCTCAAAACCTGCAGTTAAGGGGTGAGGCAATTGCTCACTGGTTATAAATACCAGCAGATTAGTTATCTATAGATTAGTATCACATTACTCATTCCAGAGCCCATAAAATCAAACATGAATCAGCTTGGCTTCATATACCAACAACCACATCCTACACAAAGGTGAGTCCACAGGTACCAGCTGATGACATTTTATAGTCCTGCTGGTTTTAGTATTACAGAAACTAGCTATTAGGCATGCGTGCACATGGAGACTCACACAGACACATCCACAGACACACATAAACCTTGCTCCTTTACTGTCCCACCAAATATAACTCCATGGATTACGGCCTTAAATAAGACTCTAAGAATGTAATTTAGCACAGTCTGAATCTCCCTTGGGCAAGCCTGAGGTAGCTCCTTGGGCTGTCACAGCTAAGCAGCTGTCCAGCCTAGCACTGGCTCAGGAGCCAAAAACCTGCCTCATTTGGGTGACAGTAAAACAGTTGTAAAGGATCAGACAGACATTATTCATGACTGGTGGAGGGAGGGTGCGTAGAAAATAGCTAATACCAGTAATCACTAAGAATAGAAAGGTAAACAAACTGTGTGTAAATTTGTATCTCCTTGAACTCTGAAATAGATTCTTACCACATTTCTCCAGTGCATTCCTAATCTAGCAAGAGGGTAGATTCTCATTCTAGGTTTGAAGAAAGGTGATAAAACTGTTTACTTTTACCCCTGTGACAAATACAGAAAGTTCATAGCCCACACACAATCAGTAATGACAGGAGTTGCTGCCTTTGACATGTTAACTTGAGTTTCTGTTCAGTGTATGCCCCTTGACATCTCAGTGTCTGACTTCAGCCTAGGATATTTTGTACTTGAGACAAAGGTAGGTACCTTTAATTATGTTTTTCAACACTTATGGCCTTATCTAATAATACATCTTGTTTAAAAAAATGACTTCTAGCTTTGGTGTACTTCAGCGTTCCTTTTGTGTGCTAGCTGTGGGCTGCAAAATCCTTTCTACTGAGTAGCTGTAACAAAGCCATCCATGAAAGGTTTGCACTTCTCTGTTCTGTGCTTTGCTTGTTTCGGGAGAAGAAAAAATTCCCCTTACAGAAGGTGAGCGAGTACAAATAATTATTATTCTCTATAAACCACATTATCAAAACTAAAGAGACAAAAAGTGAGTGCGGGTGGCTGTGATCCTTTGGAGTTACTGCTACTCCTTCCTCCCCATCAGCCATTTGAAATGGTGCACCATATCTGAGAGCCACTCATTATTACTGATCCTGGGACACATCTTCCTACTTTGCTTTAGTGGGTGCAAGACATATTTTCACCTTTGAGGTGACAGTAGGTGACAATGAGATAGGTGGCCCATTTCATCCCCACATTGTTTCACTGATCACAGTCTGCCAGCTGCTTGATGACTGTGCATGTCAGCCCACTAATCTTGAGTGATGCAAAGCTCCATGGAGTCTGGGGAAATACCATTGTCTGTGACAAGTCATGCAGGAAACAGCCATGCAAAGGAGCTGTCAGGGCAGAGGCTTGCCCTAGAAGAGGGGTGTGTGGGGTCAAAAGTGCAGAAATCACTTTGGATCCAAGGCAGTATAAGTTAGCAGTGGCACCTATTCTACCCCCCAAGATCTCCTGTTTGCAGCAGAAAGTGGAAGAATTAACATAGCAAAAATATACAACAAAGCAGCAACCAGAGGTCATCAAATTATTGCTAAATCCTCTGGATGGTGCTTGACTTGGGAAAACAGGCTCAGGTAGGAATGCCAACACTATCATGTGACGTGGCTCAAAAAAAAAGTAAGCCGTGACATCTCCATTCTCGGCAAAACAGAGACTGCTGCATGCACTGTTCCCTCTGCAGCTTGGAGTGATGCAGCTGTAGCTGCTGTGGCTGTTAGTTACAGATCTCCTCTTTCCTGTGTCTATCTGGGTAACAGGAGGGCATGAAAAGCAGCTCTCCATCTGGGAAGCGGTAGAAGAAACAGTACCTGTGGCTCCAACCAAAGTCTTCCAGCTCCTTTTATGGATTTGACTTTTTTAATTAGTTGCATAAGAAGGTGCCAGGATTTTAGCAGCCATGTTACAGCAAATAAGTAATTTTATAATAAAGTCCCTACTGTCCAGTAGCCAAAGATAACTACAGGTTATTCTCAGCTTTCCTATCAAAAGCTGTTTCGGAGTTGGATATTTTATCTGAGTACTTCAGAGGCTGCCTGAATAACTTCCTGTGTTCAGAAGAATCTCAATGGTTGTTTATTTTGTGTGTGCGCTGCATGCTGGCAGAGAATGCCCAGTCGGTCCTTTCTCTCCTGTCATCATTAGCCATATATGTCCATCAGGCCAAGAGCTCAACACTAAACCAGAGAGTGGTGTAAGGGTCTCCACCTCCTCGTATAGCCAGACCATACAGAAACGCTCTCTGTATGTGGTTTGGGGACCCAGCTGCAGGAAGCACAGGCTTAGCTGTGCTCTGCCAGGTAGGACAGCGCTATGTCCTGGCAGAGACGTGGAGAGGGGAGTGCAATCAGGAGAAGACAATAGAGGGGAAGGAAAGCAGTCTGTCCGGTGCTCAGCCAGGTGATTCTGAGAGCAGGTTGGAGCCATGGTCAAGGTTGGACTCCTGTAACATCACACTGCCAGGTGAGTTTTGGACATGTCAGAACAGGGATGTTAGGCCATATGACTCTTTACTACAGACCCAAGTGAGTAGCTCTCTGCAAGGTGGATCATGTATCATTCCTGCCAATCAGTAATGTTATGGCACTGATGTCAGGCTGACGATTTAGATTGAAAATCCTTCCTAGAAGGATCAGGACAGCATGTGTGCATGTGTTTCTGGGGCTGCTGACCATCTGGGCTGCCTTAAAGCTCTGTGGTTTTACACTGCCTACATTTCAGGCATGTATCTGTACCCAGAACGTCACCAGACAACTGTGTGTATTAACTTGCTCTCTGATCTACACCCCTTCCTGGACTTTTGTCAGAGTCGAAGTCCATGTTTTCCCTAGGATCTTCAAAACTCTTTCAGAAAGACCTGATGACAGAAAGCCTGTTGATTTTTGTTGGGACTGCAGGAAGATCCCTTAGTTGCCAAAGGAAAAGAATGTGAACTATATTTGTCAAATGTCATCCAAGGGAACCAACCCTCAAACTCTTCCTCACATATAAAATGTCCTGGCAGGATTACCATATAATATCCATTGCAGCAGTGGAAAATATCAAAGGATCATGATTTAAAATGAAACAAAAATGCACCCTTTCTTGTCTCAAAAGCAACACACTGTTCCTCTTCCTTCTTTTCCTTTCTCACCTGCAGATTGCCATGCAGTTTAGTGAAGGGGATTAAGTAGCCACAATAAACATACCCATGTGAGGCCAGCAAGTGCAAATGGAAGCAATTGCTTTACTTTTTAGCCCAAACCTTCTGTTACTGTAGCAAATGAGATTTTTTTTTTTTTTTGCAACTGACTAACAGAAGCGGATTTAGGCCCTTTGCACTTGCTGGCAGCAAGTGTTCCCACTCCAAAAATAGCCTATTGAAGAAAGAAGTGTCAGTTGCTGTCTTCAACAGGCTGCTTTCTAAACCCATTGTTAGAAGGCACCTACTTCAAATGAAACCTGGCATGTCACCACGTTGGTGGGCAAAGTGCCATTCTAACAGATGGGCAGTGGGTAGGCAATGCCAGTGATTCAGTCTGTATATCAACCTTGAGTAACAAGGTTGTATTCCCACCAGAGAACGTCAAAGCCTATAGCCATGCTCTACCATAACCCGTGTCTTTACATGTGTTGCTGCCCAACCACATCTACACAGTAACTTAAAACACTTCTACTTCATTTGGAACTCATACTGCTCTGCTCGACTGCGTACCAAGTTTAAGTTTTGGCTGGGTGAGCCTGGCCTGCCATGCTTGGCAATGAAGGTGTGGGCAGGACCATGTGAGTAGCACTTGTCTTTCAGTGCCTTTCTCCCCACTGTGGCATTTCCCAGCAAGTATGTGGGAAAACACTTCAGGATGCTGTAGTCATAGCAGAAATGTCCATAAACACCTTAACAGCTGTGGGAACAGTGAGAAGCCACAAAGGAGCTATCTCTGTCTAGGGATGTAGGAGTCCAACACAGGGTTAATGTCAGTGCTCAGGTTTTCCTCCATTAATGTAAACATGCACCCAAGATTCAGGTGGTAAGAGCAGTCCTGCTTTCATTTTGTACTAGTCTCACAAATCCTCATACTCTCAAGTGCGTCACAAGAGCATCAGGTCTTGATGAACTGGGATTCACATGCCACAGCCTCGTGAGAGTAATACGACAATGAAATCTCCACCTTTCAATGTGTCTTGTGCAAAAAAAGCCTCGGCTTTTTTTCAGCCTCTTAGTGAAATGCCAGCCTGTGTGTGGAGACTTTATCTAGATTCTTCTGTAGCACCTATTTGTATTAATGTGTTACAGAGTGTCTCAAATTAATGCATGTAAACTATATCTGCATCTTTTCAAAATCCCCCCTTATATGTCCCATGAAACTATTAGTTTAGCTATGACTAGGTATTAAAATTTAAAAGGGTCGCTAAATGCGTACTGCTAGAAGGAAACAACATTAGTTACACATTACCAGAACAAAACTAAATTAAGCAACAGCTCATTTCCTTTGTACCATCAATATTTTACTCAGCCATAGCCTGGATGCTTGTACTCACAAAAAGGAATTAATCATTCATGTGCTAATGTACATCCATTATTTTTAAATCATCACTTAAGTAATCATTTTTGTGTGTGCTCAGATGTGTGATGTCTGCTTATGAAAGTGCAGGGAAAATCAATAAAAATTAAATAGAATTTAAAAGGTGGGTATTTGTGAAACAGATGCGAAAGAGTCCTCCATGCAGTGAAATTGCAATCAAATTTCTGTAAAACTCTGTTAGTGAGTCATAATTTGAAAGAGATACTGGTCTAATGCTAAGCTTATTTATAAGCCATGTTTCCCTCTTTATTTTGGTGCAAACATACAGGAATCAGTTCATTGCAGATTCTGTCTTAAACCCTGCATAAAACTGAAACAACAAAAGCTTTACTGACATTTAATTTGGTACTGCCATTTTCTAACAGTTTATTTACTGAGAATTGCAGGGCTCATATCGTAACATCATCTGTGTCTGCACACCTGGGAGGTTCCCAAACCCCTTCACAACGTGAGGTGCAGGAAGCCCAGTGGGAATGCTCCCACAGGTGGGGTGTGCAGGGCTCCCTGCCTGCATGGCATCTTGCACACAAAGTGTGGGAAACAAGGCTCAGAGAAAGCAAACCCCTACTCTCCTGCAGTGTCACACAGCCTTTAACACCTGCCCGGTACCGATCACAATAATCAAAGCCTCATTTCCCCTCCTCCCAGCAATGGACTAACTGTATCTCCTGGGCTGGATTTGCTGCTGCCTTGGGCTTGTCATTTGCACCCATGGGAAGTGCTTCCAAATCAAGAGCCCTGCTTTACTCAGGTATGAATTACAGCTACTTTACTCAGACATAAATGTCCACTAAGGTGCAAAGTAGCGAAGAACAGCAGTTAGTGCTGGCTGCATCTAAGAAGAGTTAAGATGGCCCTACTAGATTGGAGCCCAAAGTCCCATGGAAATTAAATCATCTTTTGCTGAAAGTGTGATTGCTTCTTTTGGACTACCAGTATCAGTGAAAGAATATGGCAAAGCTGTTAGATCCCTGCAAGTACGGTGAATTTCAGAGAAAAGCAGCATAATACTTGTAGCAGAATTTGGTGTAGTAATGCTGTAAGGTTTTTCTTCTATTGCTTCAGTAATTTTATGGTGATGTACTTTGATGATAATTTAAGGGAGCTCTGTGTTTATGAGGCAATAAAATAATCTACTGCAAAATAATTTTGAAGTCCAAGTTGTCTATTAATATATGGTATGGCTTCTTGTGAATTAATAGACATGAGCCGGAGCAATGCTCTGGATAAAGAAAGAGTGTGTACCTTGATGTCAAGATGGGAAGACTTGGGTTCGTTTTTCAGCTAAGACCTGACACTCCCAGTCTCTGAAATGGACAAAATGGTTCAACAGGAAATACTTCCATTTTGCAGCAACTTTAGAGGCTTAGTAGTGGGTTCCCACTCTGCTCTGCACTGAAAACAATGCTTTTGGGTGTTCCATTTTTTAATAAAGGACTTCTTTTTCTTTTTTTCTTCCTCTCTTTCCATTCTTTCTAGACTCAAATCTTTTGCAGCTGAACTTTTTGGAAAACCAGTGCATCTCTGTGAACTGTTCCTTCCTCAACAAGATGTATTTCCAGCCAGCTCATCTGCAAATGTCACTGAGTACATGGCAAGAAAAGGCACAGCAGTATCATCAGCTTACTGATAATGGATAACAGAAGCACCATGAACTGAGCGTGATTCAGATGTATTGTGAATGACTCTATTTTAGACTGCAAGGAACTGAGAATTTAACTTCTCTTTTGGAGAAGTACCTGGTGAAGCTGGGCTTGGCTGCAGCTTGGGGGCTCCCTGAGAAGCATGCAGGAGTTCAGTACACGCTGTGTAGGCACCAAACCAAGCACACGATTTACATCCCAGGCAGTGCAAAGCAACCAGTTACTACAATCCAACACACAGATGTGAGCCCATAACCTTGGAGAATTGGATCAGATGTGTTTACTTAATTTCAACCTAATTAAGTGACAATAAATGGCCGTGAGCAGTATACAAGGCAAAAAACATTTGGCAGGTGAAGCATCCACCAGGTCTGAAAACCACTATCAGTTAACTGTGCAGGACAAGCGCTCTTGCAATTACACAAACAGTTAATATGGATTTTAAAGTTCTTCCCACTTTTATCAAATTCAGCTGTTGTCAAAGCCTACAGCAAGGGAGAGGAAGGTGAATGAGAGGGCAGAGAGCTTCTCACCCTCATCAAGTGCCACGTGAGTGGGTAGAGGGAGGGCCTTCATCTAAAGGAATGTATTTGGGTTACAGGAGGTGACACAGGTTCTTTGCGTGAGCTGTCTGCATAGAGCTACCTGACCTCTTAAGATTAAAGTTGCTGCTTATAAGAATGTAAAGTCTGATCTATAATAATTTATTTTTCTGGCTGCCTAAAGGACTAAATGGCTCTTTTCCCAGTTCAGAAGCTGCAGGTTGGCTGGGGATCACTTGAGGGGAGAGATTCAACTTTCCCTATGCCTATGGGCCTCTACAGGTCCTTATGCCAAGGAGAATCCTTGCAGAAAAAGTAGAGTAGGAACTTTCACAGATGTAGAGAACTGCCTTAAACCTCTGTGTGTGCGTCCACTGTCTCCACACACAGACACTTGTGTCTCTTTCGCCTTTGCTCAAATTCAGCAAAATGTTAAGTGTCCTGAAATGCACTTCTTATGATGTGAAGGATAAAAATGTCTCTGTCTTGCTTGTGCCAGTTTATTGCTAATGTGGGCAGGTGATTCATCAGTGGATGAAATGAGATTTTCAAGTTCTTTTAAAATGATGAGGTAGTTTTCAGAGCTCACACAGTTTGTGACTAGATACATGACTAATGAATATATTTGACAAATAATGCATATGACAAGTTTAAAAACATTTCTGGCTAATTGCTTTTATTACTCATCAATCCTGAAAGGGGCATAGCAGGATAAGATTTGTATTTTATGATCTGTGTTTTTCTAGACTCTCTCTTGGCACATCCCAGTGGATTGGATGCAGTGTAAACACTGGATCTGAGTCGGCCCATGACTTTTCTTTGGTTTACTGTTGATTTTGTTTGTTCAAGCTAGACTGAACCTAGCAAGTGAAACTAGACAGGAGATTGGCCAGTTTCAAACTTCAGTTTACAGTTTCATAATCAATTGCTTTTGGCACCATGTGACTTTTTTACAGCACTTTGTCAGATTTTTTGTTTTGATTTCACTCTAAACCATGCTCACATTCTCATCTATTCCTTGCTGGGTCCCATTCAGAAATCTCATTTTCAGGATTACATTTTCCTATTAAAAGCTTGATTGAAAGATGGGTTCAGGGCTCAGACACATGCTCAGTTAACAAAGCAGATGCAGCAATTTCCTCAAGCTGTTTGTTACCACCTGCTAGTAAGACGCCGTGTCCTGCCAAGGAGTGCATGGAGCAGTGCACGTGAGTGTTTGGTAGCTGCTTCAGTGCAAAGTCCTGTGGCTTAGTTAAATTCCCTGGACACATTCCTTTCCATCTACAGATGGCTAAGCTCAAACATGCATTTAAGGGCCGCTGACGTAGACTGCAGTTACGAATGATCTGAGCAGTTTTCCTGATTGAGACCAGCGTCCCCAGTCCTGTGATGAGATATGCCAGAGGACTTCCAAACCTGTCCCAGGCAGCCACAGGGGCTGTGCCTGGGCAGAGGAGCTACCAGCACCAGTGCTGGTGCAGGACCAGGTGCTCAGGCTGAGCACACCCGTCCCCTCATGCATGCTGATGCTCATTACTAGGCCCAGCTGCTTTACACTGTCCCTCTGCCAACTGTTGCTGCTCCATAAGTGGGATGCAGGATGGGTAATGTACCTTTTCCTTGGGCTCCCTGGGCAAAATCAGACAGCTGGCCTAACTGCCTGCTTAAACTAATTTAAACCTAATGTAGTCTTCAGGCCATGACAGCTTAGAGGAAAAACGGGGAGAAGTCTTGGAGACCATTCTGCTGAATAAATGTGGGGAAATTTCTTATACTAGCCTGGTAACTGGGGAAAGTGAAGCAGTGATGTCTTAAACCACAGCAGCAATTTGTTAATTGATATTGTGGGTTCTCTGGGCCTGCTAGGAGGGGTTGGGGAGAGGGAGAGGCAGGGAGGGAGAAAGGAGTTACACTCAGATGTACATCCTTGCACGATCAGCATGTACAAACCCTTCACAAACCTGCTCATGTAGCCTGCATAATGCCTACGAGGAGCTGTTGATTCAGATTTTTCTTAGTAACACAAATACAGTTTTGGGGACTTAAACTTTGGAACATAATGCAGTCTGCTACACTATCTTCTACTTAAAAATAAACCAAAACAACATAGAAGGCATAGCATCAGTCAGTGCTGTGAAAGCAGGCTATTTTACTGAGAGCAAGAGCCTGTGCTCTTGCATTGAACCAACTTAGTTTATGAGAACGTGCCTTACTCAGGCCCAGCGCTGCAAACACACTCAGTCACGCTTAGTGGTATGGGACAGAGTTACTGCCTGATCCACTCCTTACAGATGAGAGCCACTGACCTTTAAGAGGCGTTTCCTTACCACTCTTTCATAGCATAGAAAATCCATTGTTAAGAGACAAAATTCAGCAGTCAGCTTTATTTGTGGCATCTTTTTTCCTTTATATACGTTTTAACATTGTCTTTGGCAGAGAGTGATACACTGTGGGATTGACACCCAATGCCAGCTACAGCAAGCAGGGTGAGCAGGGGCACTTCAGAAACTAGTAAGAGTGGAGAGATCCGCATATTCATAGTGAGATGTAGCTGCATATACAAAGTGAGCAACTGCCACCAATGGGAGAGCTGATTACTGTTCATTTGCAGGGGCAGAGAAATGAATCCTAACTGGCTAAGATATTTTGTTATCATGAAACACATATTTGGCTACAGCAAATGGCTTCAAATCAGAAAAATTACATTGTTGTGCTGGCTGTTTATAAACAGGATGCAGTTAGTGTAAGACACCCACAGCTGCAGATTTTCAAGGCCAGACTGAAATGTATCATACTTTATCATTAGTTTTCGTATTTGCTGTACCCAAGGCCATACAGTGTTTTACGGGGAACCCAAGGAAATAACCTGACTGATTGGCTGGCACTCAATATTGTGTGACAGTTCATTGTTTTCAAAAGAGTTTGTATTTTCACTCGAAACTTTAATCACAGCATCACAGGCCCAGTCCTGTTTTTGATAAAGTCAGTGTCAATGTCATCAGCTTTAGTAAGTGCACAACTGGGTCTGCACTTGATAAAACTGAAAAATGGGAAAGCTCTTCAGTATTAAGAGTTTAGCTGAGGCAAGGGTCAGGGCCTATTGCTGACTGCCCGACCCCAATGGGATGGCAGGTGGAAATGGGCAAGGAGAGGGGTAGCACTAAGATGATGGCTAGCATCAGAAACACAGCTTTCTAGAAGGACAGATGAAGCTTTAATCCACAACTCAACCCACAGATATCTTCCTAACACTCATGATAAAGTTTGTGGGAGTGGTTTGAGGAAATCCTAGAGCAAAGCTATCTTTTGCATAATTGTGCTACACTAATTCTTGTTCCTTGCAAGAAAAACATTCTGGAGATAAAAGCACCTTTTTAAGTGGAAAATAAGGAAGATAATATAGGGTTATACGTAAATACTGTATAAGGACACAGTAGTTAACAGATGTATTTTACTTATGAGACACATGTTTGGAGTTGTGTCCAGTGCTGGGCTCCCCAGTACAAGGAGGACACAGATATGCTGGACTGAGTCCAGTGCAACAGTGAGAGGATGACTGAGGTCTCAGAGCATCTCCCAGAAAAGGAGGGAGCTGGGTTTGTCCAGCTTTGAGAAGAGAATGTTTGGTGGGATCTTACTGGTTAAGATTAGCAGCTGGGGGATGTAAGGAAAACGGAGCCAGACTCTTTTCAGCAGTGCCCAAGGAGAAGAAGCAACTGGCACAAATGGAAATACAAAACATTCCATTTAAACATAAGGAAAACTTTTTTTTTTTTTTTTTTTGTACTCTGAGTATGTTCAAACACTGGAACAGGTTGCTCAGAGAGGCTGTGGAATCCTCCTCCCTGGAGATGCTCAAGACCCAATTGGACACAGCTCTTTGGCTGCCTGTTCTGGCTGATCCAGCTCTGAGCAGTGGGGTTGGACTAGATGATGTCCAGTGGTGTCTTCCAACCTCAGCTATTCTGTGTGATTCTTATTTTATATAGGGAGGAACTGGGAAACATGAGCTTGTTTATTATTTATAAAACTTCGCCAGACACTTACGGGTAAGGAGTATTATTTTTGCAAGTTGTGTGGACTAGTACTGGCTGATAGGTGTGTGCATCTCAGTGTGACTTAGCAACTACAGTACTGAAGTATGCAAGCAGCTAATAGAAGTTGTGCTCCAAACTGGTATATGCAGAGTTTGCTTTTGACTCCAGTAATAACTAATGCAACTTATCTTTTGCCAGCAAAACACATTCCTTTGATGCCAAGAGAAAATTGCTGTGAGTAGGCCATCGTCTCTGTCATTCTTCAACTTCCTGTCTGTGGATAACATTGGAAAGGCCAGCTTTTCTTGTGTTTTTTATTCTATTTCTTCCCTAACTCCCCCCCCCCCCGTATCTGTCAGTGATAGTACTAATAAGTTTTGAAACAAAAGAACAATTTGTTACTTTAGAATTAGCACCATGACTGCTCTTTGTATGGAAATAAGGTCATTCTGCTCTAATGAAACTGCTGAGCTGAATGCACAGTTTGAAGTTCATGACCCATTGAAATGATGATTTATGCAGCTTTCTTGCAAATTACCTATGTTAACATCATACATAATATATTTCTATCATTAGACCTTTGGAAGGAATTTTCTTTTGCAATAGTCTTCTCTTTTTTGCTGTGGATACTTTTGTTCCCTTAATACTGTCCCATAGGAGGGTTTAAATTTTACAGTGCACTAGAAAGCTCTTAAACTCCTGCTTTCAGGTAAATGCTCGGCCTGCTTAGGAGGGTATTACAGTGGAAAGCCCTTTTTCTGTACTATCACCAGTTTACATATAGTCTCAGCTCTGGAAAGACAGGACATGATCTTCACCAAGATGTGACAGAGAAAGAAGTAAGAAGGAAAATGGCAAGGCTTATCAGTATGGCCGAGGAAGGTGCAGTGTAATGGTATCTGTTCCCACACCATCCCTCCCCTTGTCTTCTCGTTTGTGCTCAACATTAAACTTGTTACATGAAAAGACAAGAAAAATCAATGTGGGATCAAAGAATTAGGGACAGATAACAGTGGATCAAGAAGCATTTTTGTCTACATAGGATTATATGAAAGAAAATAAGTATGTGGAACAATACTGCTGGGGAGTGGGAACAGTGTGGTGTGGATTTCCCTCTGTTGCATTTCCACTGAATTTCATTCACTGAAAATGCTCAATATATGGCAGATATTTGGGAGACCAGTGCCAGAGTAGTGTTTTGTATATTCTGTGGATAGAAGTGTACTGGGAATCTGGTCAGCAGTGTAACTGTTTATATTCATTATAAACAATCTGTGTTATTTGGCAACAAACCCTGTCTTTCTGACTTGACTCTCATTGCTGCTGAGATAGTTCTATCAGCTGGTTGTAATTTTACTTTGGGGGCACACAAAAGTACACTGTATTTCTTCCAAATCATCTGTGGGAGAAACATGAAGAATACACTAAAGGCCCCTTACTCTTCTGGGACCTCTTTTGGCCCTCTTTCAGCAGTCTTTAAGGGCCATAAGAGGATGCAGAATAAGCTTAGCTTGTGTGTGCCTTGTAGCACTATTATATACCTCTTCATCTTCTTTCCTGGTTTTAATCCCCAACTACTTCCATCTTAGGCAGTGACAGCAGATAAAATAAGAGAAGAGGCTCTTCATCTCTTATTAAAAGAAGAGAATTGCTACTGAAGATGAAATGGGCATGGGATTGGGGGAGAAGATCTTGCTGTGAAACAGTTAAACCCCTATATGGCTTTAAAGATGAAGCAAATAGCATAAAAGCCATTTTATTAGCCTTCTACACAAGGCTGAGTTTAACTCCAGTGTATAAGTATGGTTTTCACAAGATGGGCCATTGCATTTGTCCTAGCTACCCTGCATCTGAAGCACTTATTAGTGTTTACTGTAACAGGTATTTGTGCTCCTGCCCAGAACAAGGGCAGTGTAAAAGATTTTCTACCTGTCAGTTATTTGGGACATTGCAAATGGTCCTCTACTGTATAAGGAGGAGGTACATCTTCTGTATTTGTTTATTCCTAAAGGAGCAGAGGAAAGGCCTGGCAGTGCATTAGCTAGTGAGCTTCATGATTAGGATCTTCTGCTTCTATTCTCTACTCTGCCCAGAATGAATCAAAGTTGAAACCAGAACAGACTCAAAACCTGAACTTTTACATCCGACATTCCTGGTTTAACTACTAGGAACTGGTCACTCAAAAGGCATATTTCTCTGTCACTCCTGAGCTGTTCCAATTTGTATGAATAATTAAATGCTCATTAAACTTAATGAGAGATGGATTCTACAGTCCAGCAAGTTTGGGCCTTCACCTCAGGTGCCACTGATGCAGGGTGAAGTCTCTGCTCCAATGACTCCTCAGATCAAACAGGCACAGCTGAATTGCTGGACTGGGATTGCTTTTGCTTGACTGAAATTTTCCAGGAAAAAGAAACCCTAAACCAAACTGTTTGTTGAAAGAGGCCTGATCAGCTCTGCACGAGCCCTACCACATGCCTGCTACTTCTCTGACCACAAACCTGATCATGCTCTAGCAAAAATATTATGAGAACGTGTCCCAGCCAGCAGTGTTTCAGAAAAGCATTTCCTCAGCATGAGCAGTTTTATTTCCTCTCCTATGCCAGCAGCCTCCACTGTGGGGGAGTGTGTTTGTGCTCACACCTGTGCCTAGAGATCAGAACTGCACAAGAACAGGAAGGGTTTTTTCCACACACATTAGGGGCTTTAAAAATTTCCCAATAATTTTCTGTTTTCCCTGTCTCTTTCTGCTAAGCCCCTGCTTGTTATGCATGAAGGCTGCAAAGTGAGAAAGCCCCTCATTCTGAAGGTAGCTGTTTCTACTAAGGGAAAGCACATTCACTTTGGCTGTGATCTTCTTCCAACAAGGTGAGGCTCTGCTCTCAGCTTACACCCAGCCTATCCTGGCTCCATTGAGTTTTACCCAAGGACAGAATTTATCTCTTTGCGATCTCTGGTGCTAGAGGTTGAGCTTTAGCTCTCCTTCGGCAAGTTTGGCTCCTTCCTTATCCCTCCTGCTCTCAGAAAGTGCAGCAGAAGCCTCTCTAAAGTTTCATCAGGCGATTTTCATTTGTTCAGTACTTGAAGAGCAGGATTTATTTACCGAGGATTTAAATTTCTCTAAAGTAGAGAGAAACCAAATAGCACTGCTCTTTAAGCATGCCTCCACACTGAAAAAGCATTGGGTTACACTTTCCATTTGAAGTTTTTCTTCTTAAAAAATAATTCAGACATCCCTCCTGAGACCTTCCTGGTGCTGCCCCCTCCTTGTAACCCAATCCACCTCTGCCCGAGAGCACAGGACTACTTGCCAGGTGTGCAGGCATGTTTGTCACATAAAAGAGGTAAGGCATAACCACTGGCAACACGAGCTCTGGAAAGGCATTCAAAGAGAGCTTTATGTACTTTTAAGTATGAGGTGTGTGTTTTGCTAAGGGGATTCAGTATCTGTATTTTACTGTAAATGCACCTTTTCACATCACAGCATCAGCTGTGAATGAGAAATTAATTTTGTTGACGTTCTGGATGGCTTTTGATTAGAGATGGATCTCTTCCCACAGGCATCCTCTGACATCCTTCCTTTACCTGAGTGCTATCAGGACTAGTAGGAAGCAACCACCATTTCTATTTGAATGAATTCTCTCGTTATTATAGTGTCAGGCACTCAGCACTGTCTGACCTGGCAATCTAGGGCCCAGACTTTCTGCACTTCTGAAAAATAGTGATAACTAAGATAATAATAATTCTCAGCACTCCTGTAAAGCTTTTAATCCACTGATCTCATACCAGATACCGGCACTTACTCCTAGAGGAAAGCTAAATATGCAGCACGAGGGATCCTATCATTTGGAGAAGGAAGACTGCAGAACACTGTGCACTGGGCCATTACAGAGGACAATGGTCAGTTGTATTGGGTAACATACTGATCTCTCTGCACTTAATAGCAAAATAACTTCAGTGGAGCCATAAACACAAAAAATTGTTGTGAAAAATATGGTCATGGTCTCTGTACTCAAAATATGCACTGTGTAGCAAAGCACTGCAAACTAATGCAGGTGTTTGCTGTCTGTTGCATATCTTGCATGTCTGACTTACTGGTTTTGACTATTTGGCTTGTCTATCTAATTTATTTTAAATTTTAATATCCCTTGATATAACTTAGTTAAGTGAAATGTTGCAAAAGTATTCTGCAAATATTGCCATTACTTCAAACTGATTTACTTTACACCAGATTTGGTTTTGTTTGTATATTACAGAAGTTCATTCTTTTTGCACCAGCATTCATGGTAAATGGACTTCACTGAAGAGATTTACTGAAGAAAAAAAAATACATTTGCATGTGTCCTTGCTATATTTGCTCTGGAAAAGTAGGCAAATGCATCCAACTAGGAGAAAGACTGATAATCATGTAACCATGTACCTATATGAGAAAGTATAGCTAGTTAATGCTACATGACTTACAAGTATGTTACAGCCTCAAAGACAAATTACAATCAAACTACTAAGAACTGGAAAAAAAAATAAAAGTCCTATTTCTAAAATAGGTTTGACTAGCAAACACTTCTGAAGCTGCTGTGATCTGCTTATGGATTACCTACAAGCAGAAGGAAAAAACAGACTTCCTTGATAAATGACTTATTGTTAATTATTCACTGAGTCCTATTCTCCCACCTACTTTAATGAACTCTAATACAGTGAATCTCAATACCCAACATAATGAAAGTAAATTTTCACCCTCAGTGCAGTGTGAATGGCACAGTCTCTTTATTCTTTTATTCACAAAGTGTCAGTCATTCATTTCAACTCTGGATCATTCAACAGAACTAAGATGTGCAGTGAATGTGATTCCAGTCATGTCATTCCTTTAGTGCAAAGTGATTCTCAATAGCACTTGACAGCACACTGCTGGATTGGCTCAGTGCATTAAAACAAACCAAATTATTCTGTTTTTATGTATATATCGGTACTTGTTGACATAGTAGTAAATTGTTTTAATGGCCTGTACTTATGAAGGTGTATATCTTTGTAGTTAAATTCCAATACATTGTAAAGTATACTTTACATAGAAAATACTACTCTCTTAGGAAAACTGTAATCACAAAGTTTAGACTCAGAAAATACAGTAATGCTAACTGTTTTATCCAGCCTTTGAATAGCCATCCTAAATTAGATGTGTGTGACTGAATCAGAACAAGTACCAGAAGACACAGGTTTGGAGCCAGTAATGGACTGTCAGTTACAGCCCAATTAAATGCTATTCTGCTCAGCTGTTTGCGGCCATAACTGCAGCCTTGATGAAAACCAAACCAAGACTTCTTTTACCTAATCTTCAAAAATAATTTCCTTTAAGCAGTCTTTAGACCAGCTTCATATCTTACGACAAACAAAGGAGATGATGAATACTTCCCTCAGTTAATACCACTTTCATGCGAAAGGCGTACACTGGCCTAGCAAAACAATAAATAAATCCACAATGATGAATACTGGCACTCTTTACTCCTTATTTCTGCCTCTGCATTCAGCTCCATGGTGCCATGCCAACTCAGAAGTACAGAAAATATTCTTAGCATGTGTCTTGTTTATGAAGATTGACCAATTTCCTCCAACTTGTGGTGGTCCTTAAAGCTCAGGAGGAAATAATTCACCTCACTAACCTTTAGGGACTTGAGTGTTTTTAATTGGTTCAGCTGTACTAGTTTGATGTGGTTTGCTACACTTGCTGCTTTTGTTATGAAACATCAAAACACCCAGGAAGTCTTACTTCAATGCATGTCCAACCTCTCATCTACCCACACAGCTATTACTGGGTTGTGGTTTTCAAAATTTGATCAGAGGGGCGTCTTCCAATTGCCAGATGAGTTAAGATTCAATTCCTGGAGCCCAGATACTGAGGGGCAACACACATTGTGATGCCAGACAGAAACTGCCTGGCACTAGCATATCTCGCTGCTGATTTGCCTGATTGCATTCACATTCACCTCTCTGTAGGACTTTGTGCCATCTCTCAAAATAGCTGAACCTTTACCACTTAAGCATGTGATCTGACTCCTTTCAGAGCAGAGGTAATTCCTAAAAGCCCCAGAAAATTGGTGTCTTCAAATTTGAATACATTCAGCATTAGAAATATATGAGCTACATCTCTCTAGGAGGGAGAGAAGGGGACAGGGTGATGGGGCATTCCAACAGTGGGAGTGCGCCATTCTGAGGTCCCTTTACTTTAATATTGCATAGTTTCTAGCAGGAGAACTGCAATCATGCTGGAAACCTGCTTCTAGGGAAGCCAGATCTGAAAATCTTACAGGAAGGATCTGCAGGGTGATGTTTTTCTCAAAATGACTAATTTTAGCTGCTAGTCCATTGGTATGCTTTATTCTACAGCATTGGTTGGGAATCGCTGTACATACAGGCAAGAGCTAGAGAGCTACAAATGGTTTGTATGTTATAAACAGGCAATGCCTATTTCTTAACACCATGGCTGTCCACTTTGCCCTGCTCCTGTAAATGTCTCTCTCCTTAGGAAAACTTTTGACAAACAGGAGAATTCTTAGTAAATGCATGCTTTTGGTTCATTCAGTCTGAACATTGAGGTTTTTTTGTTATATGAGAGTATATATAGAGAATAACAAATCGTAGAACGGTATGAGGTGGTAGAAAAGAAAAATAAACCAATCATACAAATGCTCTGGAACCGCCAGGACGCAGGAATCTAGAGATCTGAGGTGGTTTGCAAAACACCCACAAATGAAAACTGATATATTAGTTACAGTCCTTCATGTGATGGGCTTTCTCCTTCAGACCTCATGGATACTTTATGGCGTACCCTCAAACTGCTAATGATACATCCTCAAGTACTAGGCTTCACTTCCTGCAGCTTCTAAAGCGCTAAAACTCTGCAAAGATGCACTATAAGCATTAACAGCACAAAGGGAAAATGTGATTTATTTACATTTCAATCACTGATTAAACAATAGTATCTAATGTAACAATCATAACTGGAATAGGGAAAGGGTAGGGGAAGCAGAGTTCTGTATATAGAATGTAGAAATGAAAAACCATTTTGCTTGAATTTTTCATTTCACTTGATAGACAAGCAATAATGATAGTGGCATAAATGCATGCCTAGATTATCTTCAGCAAGAAAGAAGCCAGACCATACACAGTTTCTCTTATACTAAAAAAGGTTATTAGGCATGTGCAGTTTTTGTATGTCTGAGATAAAGTGGATATATAGGCCAATGGAAATACTGTATTTCCATTAGTATATTCCACTTGCTATAGAATATAATACAGTTGTGGAAGGAATATTATTACTTTTTTTATTTTGCAGTAAATGTTATGTTTTATAATACTTATTCTTTGAAAAATATCTAAAAGATTTGGCTTTGCCTTTATTTCTATTTCGCAAGGGACAGAACTTGTTCCTATTAAAATCAGTATATTTTGATTCTGACTTCAGTGGTACCTGGGTGCAGTCCCAGCACACTCTCCCTCTAGAACCCTGTATTTAACCAGTTTTCACAGTTCAGTAAAAACTTGATCTCCTCTGCATAAAGTATGTGGTCAGCTAAAGGGTGCTCATCTCTACTAGAAATGAGCATGTTTTATTGGCTAAACTGTTTAAAGGATAATATATCAAATATGCCGAAAGTATATTTAGCAATACCAGAGATTTTAAAAATGTCAGTCTTAGTTTCTTCATTTTTTTAAAGCACACATATACCAGAACTGTAGCAATCCCACATCAATTGCTGCACCAATGTGAATAAAATGATGGGAGAGAGAAACCGGGGGAAAAGGGACTAACTGGGTTTGGCACAGGGAGAATCCCACGTCCTCAGCATGTCTCTGATCTGTTCCCTTAGACATGGACATGCTTCCATTTCTGGTTTAGGAGGTAAGGGCTGACTCTGCTCAGCCTGCTGAGCTTCTGCAGCAGTCAACTCCCACTTCTAACCTTTCAAGTGCGCACATTTTGCATAGTGAGGATTTGCTTTGGCTGAAAGCAAGGAGGGAGGCATTGCCACAGCAGTTCAAGTGGCAGCCTGGAGCAAACAGTAACTTCTTGCAGGCAGGCTGTAACAAAACGCTGGAGGCAATAGAGTTTGTGTGCCCAGAATTGCATTTTTTTTTTTTTCTTAATCAGGATTGGAGAAAACCAAATTAAATGAAAAAAAACCTCCGTATTTTCATATGAAAAATCCACTCTGTTCATTAAAGTAAATAGCTTCAATAATCACTGAATCAGGCAGTCTGTGTATCCAGGACTGAGTCATGATGCAGTACTAAAAATTTCTGGAGTGAAACCAACCCCAAACCTCTGGCCTGCTGCTAATAACACAGCATCAGCCTGCCTGAAAATATTATTCCATCCTACTGCCACATACAAATCATGTAACAAAGAAGCTGCTCATGTGAAAACAAAGCCTAGGAGCAACCTGCTTGTTGCATCCATTTCATATGTTTGTTTTTAATGTTGGGGTTTTGTTTTAATGTTCAGAAAAGCTGTTACAAATTATTTGGGTCTTAACCTTCTCTAGGCTGCATACATGCAGCTCGCAATGATGACAGGAGAAATTAGTCACTCTTCACATCAACAATAAAGACAAATTATGTGATTTATCTCACCTAACTTCAGTCATAGGCATTTGGACTGATCATTCAGTTGAAGGAATTTTACAAACCTAGAGGTCTCAGTTCTGCCTGGAGGGATGAGTGCCCTCAGTCCATACCACTGGTCATTACTTTCCGTCTCCTGGAGGTTACTGCTCCCTCAGCTTGACCAGCTCAGTGACATATGGGAGCATCCCCAAATTTGTGCCAAATGGAACCAGGAAAGCTTTAAAAGTTTCATGTTAGAAAGTATCAGCCTTTTTCTGCTGCAGATGGAAGAAGGTTACAAAAAAGAAGATACTGTAGAAGACTGAACTGTTATGGGTCCTACTGAAATATAGCATTGCTTTTCTTGTGAAATTACGTACAAAACCTCACTGATGATTTTAATTTCCCTAACATCACTGTGAACTGAAGAAAGATGTCTTATCTCTGCAGTCAGCATAAACCCTGGTTTTCATTTTTTATCTCATTTTTATAATTAGTGTATTTTTACAATACATTAATTCTAACTTGTGATTTGTATGTTGTAACTCCATAAAACCAGCAATAGTTGCTTTCTACTGTGTTCACTAAAGCAGAACTGCTTATATGGACAATGTAATGAAGAGAAAAAGGATGTGAAAAAACCCCTGGCTTCTTACTTATTTCAGCTCAAGCCCTTCCCAGGCAGAAAATGTATAACTAGACAGTTTTTGTGGCCAGCTTTAATTGCATGATGACAAGATGAATGTAATCAATTTCTGATGTATGCATTTTTCCTATGAAAATTTCCAACATCCACTGTTGCAAGAATGTAGGGATTATTTAAAAACACTTATAATTTATCACAAATATTTAGATAACAGCTTCATAAAGCAAAATGATGTGCATCCATGTCCTGGGCTGCTGGTTCTGTTGTTTTCAATAGACTTAATAACTTTTCAGAGAAAGGCTATAGGGACACACAACACCAACAGACTCCAAGCACAAAAATGACAAAATGCCTCCCAATTCAGCTGTGACCAGAAGAATGGAATGTTTCTGGGGGATCTTCTTCCATAGCCAGATGTTTTCACCCCTATTATTGAGAAGCTTAGCAGCTTTCAGATGGCCTCTGCAAATCCCTAGGGTGTTTTCAGACTACTGGAGGATGACTTCAATTTGCATGTTAAAAGATAGGCAGACCTGCTTTATAGGTTGCTTTGTTGCAGTCCCTCACAGTTTGCTTCTTAGGTAAGACCTTCCCTGCAGATGGGATGATAGAAGAAATGGCAATTTCTTCTCTACAACAGCCTCTCTTTGTTCACCATACAGCTTCCCAAGTGTCCAGTATTTCTCTTGGCAAGTGTTAATGTACTAAATACACACACATATGCACGTAAGTGTACATATATATGTATGTATGTATGTATAAACTCAGTGGGATATTTTCTTCATTCATTGAAGGCATCTGTTGCTGATCTGACCTCCAGAAGAGCCTTTTTGCCTCAAAGAGCAGGAAAGTGTCTCAGGGCTATAAATATACATGGTATACCTGCATACAATCAGCTCAAGGGCCTGCATCTTGCAGCTATGAATCACATGAGCACCTGAGTATGGTTTACTTTGGCAGCAAGAAAGCAGGACAACTGAAGAAGTGAGTGGACTGGATACCAGGCAAACCAGTACCTCTCCTGAGAGGGGGTCTCCCTGAGCAGGCACGCCTAGCTAAGGAAAAGGCTGAGTCAGTCACGGCTGAACACTATGCATTCATCTAAATGGATTCATCTCCTAATAGGGCATTTATATTAATTTAACAGTTTTAAATGCATTTGAGGAATTTAGTTACTGACAAAGAGAAAAAATAGAACCTCCTCTGTATGCCTTGTACCTACCTAAATTAGCAACTAATGAAAACAAATTGTTTTTAAAGGATTTTAATATTAATTAAGTTAATGATGACATATTCCAAGTAGTACACTTAGAATCAGTCTGTAATAGCAAGCTAACAGATGTTGGCATTTTTATTATTAATTATACATTTCGTTATCATATGATGATTGTCAAACGTCATTTGACAGCAAAAAGTGTATAAATGATTCACGTTTTATACTGTCACGATGATACTGTGCCTGATTTTTTAATATGCTGACTTTAGTATGCTAAATACAAAATACTCTTTGTTTTAGCAGCCTGAAATGCAGACAGATTCTGCATAACACCAAAGACTGACTAGTCTAATATGGGTTGAAGCTCAAAAGAACCAAAACGGAACAGCTGTCACATTTGAAGGTGAAGCATGTATTTTAAGATTACCTCAAGTAGCAACAGAAGGTAAAAAATATCAATGTATATATTTAACAAGCATCATTTGCCTCTGTCATTCATATGGTTATGAAACAAATGTGCTGGGAAATACTGATGCTAACAAGTTGCCATCCAATCAAGATAAAATTGGGGGACAATTTATGCAGTATTTGCGGCATGAGTGTGTTTTACTTAGAATTTGTTTAAAATTCATACAGTTTCATCTTTAAAATGAAGCACTGGAGTTGTCTTATTGATTTCAAATCACTTTACATGAATCCTTTAGAATACAGTTTCAGCAAACCCTGCTGTAGGTACACTAAATATCTCCAAAAGAATAACTGGGGAGGAAGTGTAAATCTCCACTGCATATCAGAGCAGACAGATCAGAGATCTTCAAATCAAATTCTGGTATGTTTATCTTTATAATCACCCAGGATTTTTTTTTGCTTACTGTTTTCTAGATCAGCTTAATCTTTGTTCATTGAATAAATGTTAAATACTGTAAGTGACAGTTCTCTGAGGGCTATTTTAGTCTTGACACATTATTCCATCTACTATAATCAAAGAGCAGTCAAGTCTGAAAGAAAGGTGGGTCCGTTTCAATCAGCTTGATTATTTTTTTTAACAGAAAGGCTCACTTAGTAATTGCTAAACAAGTCATAAACATCCTTGCCAAACTCTATCACTGCAAAAGGCATGATTGGTAAATGAAAATGGATCCAAATTACCCTCTTTGCCTCTTCAGGGCATGAAATGCTCGGACATAGTAATAATTCTGCCTTCCTGTGTCCCTCACACACACTTGCCATTTCAGAATGAAGATTTTCCAATGATCTCTTTTCCCCCTTTGTTCAAGTTTCACAGTTAGACCATCTTTGCTGTTCTGTATTAGCACAGTTCACAAGAAGGCTATTTCAACTTCGTTTTTTAACACTTATCTGCTTAAAGTGCACATAATGTATGTCTGAAATATAGCCATTACCCAGAGCTCTGATTGTAGCAAGAGATTACTCTTAGCTGACTCACAGAAAATTGTTTAACCCTAAAGCTCTGGGTTTTAGACATAGGAGTGTCTTTGAAACCTTATCACTTTGTTAGAATGAACTTAATTTCTTTTAATTAACCAAGGGACGTTTTCTCATTCAAAAGAATGGATTTTTAAGGACACAGCAACAGCACAGGGGTAGCTCCTCAGCAAACAGCCACTAAAACCACCAGAGCTACAGAAGCTGCATCAGCTGGTCATCTATGTTAACACCCTACTCAATTATTAATGCGCAAGGAGGTTAAACACTGAATTTCTGTTTCACATTGCTATGGATATACTTTCTTGTTTAGACAATGGAAAGTGAATGGTCTTTTCCACATGGTATTTTTCATGCAATAGCATGATACTGAACTGCTAGGCTTCCAAGTGCCCCAGAGGCAATTTGATTTTTGGCACCCCTTTTCCTGATGTCTGTATTAAACCCCCCACTTTTTTAGCAGAAGATTTGCTTAACACTGAGAATAAGTAGAAAAGGATGATATTTACCCTGACATTTTTTAAACTGTATCATTGCCTGATGTTCAGCTTTTGAGGATTACTCCTAGAGGATCTATTTAGGGTTGGTTCTGGTCTGGTCTTTTTATGTTTTATTTACCCTGTGCCTGTTTATTGTTTGCAAAATAGACTGAGTGTGGAATCTCAAAGGGTCATTTTCCATTGCTGCCCTCTGCTGTATCATCAGCAATCTGTTCTCCAGCATGTGCAGAAACCAGGCACGATTCAAGGACATAAAGAGAAATTTCTCAACAGTTTGTGGTCACAGTTTTTTTGAGTCATGTAGCCCCATAATAATCTTCTAGGAAACATTCCAGTCCATTCCTTGTTATCAGGCTCTTGCTACTGTGGTTTCTGTGTGGGTAGCATCGTTCTTTCCTGGACATTAGTGTTTGACATACGATACTACCCCTTAGCCTAGCTTACAGGCCCTAGTGGTGGCACACATCCAGTGATGATGTTTTGACCTAATTGCCCACAAGCAGTATTGAAATTCACTGTGGAGTATATCAAGATCTACTTTCATTTCATTTGCCTTTCCATCATGAGGAGTACTGAGCACCTCTTATCATAAGCGGTAACAGGGCTTCTTCTTGAATTACTGAGCCTCAGCTGTACCAGGACCTGGCAAATATCCAGCACAACCTATAAACTGGCTAAAGCTGAGTAAACAAATTATAGTGAATTTATAGTGCACAAATTTAGCCTCTCGTTCTGTTTGTGATGTGTCAGAGAACAGTTTACAGCTTGCGTTGCTTCATTCATAATTCAAAATCTTTTGGCAAAGCATTTCGGTGAATAATCCTGTACTTGTATGTGTTGAGTATTTATCAGGTCTTTGGAATATTCAGGTCTCAAGAGGTATTAGCAAATTTTCATGGAGGCACAGGCTTCCATCCCTTTCTTTTGACTAGGTAACAATTAGTACTAAACTCGTTCATATTCAGCATTCCACAGAAGTTTCTGCCTACCTTTACTTGTGGTGCAATGAGAAATTTTTCCTTAAAACATTATGAAGGCACAAATGTACATTACATAAGCAGCCACTGAAGGAAAAAAAAAAGGCAGCTCAACAAAACCAATGACCACTGCGCTTCGATTTAACTGCAAAATTGAGTCACAAGCAAGAAGGCAGGCTTGTAGCCTAAGGGTCTTTCCAAGAGCAAAGTTTCAGCCTGTTGTAAATCCTACTGGACTAAATTTTAAAGAAGAAAGTGCTTAGCCATTCAGTGTGACCCTCAGTATAGCAGAAAACAACTCATATTTTCCCTTCCCAAGCTAAAATCACATTCTCTAAGACATAAACCAAAATCCCAGTGACAAAAACTAGGACTGACTGGGCAAGAATATTTCAGTGCAGAAGTTGCACTCTCTAGTGACAGGTGTGGCTATGCTGGAAAAGCCAGGGTGATGCCAGACACCAGTCTCCAGCAAGCATGGCAAACCCAGAACCAGACTCCACCATCACCTCTCCCATTGTAGCTGTTGGATAAGCAGCTCTAATGCAAGAACTACTTCAGCTCTTTCCTGTCCTTATTTCAAAGACAAACGTGGTTCTTAAACGGTACAGACTTTGTGATGGTTCTCTATACAGGACAAATTCTAGCAAACTCATTTATGTTGTTATCTTTTGAAGGAAAGACAGAAGACACTGGAACACTGTCAAAGAAAAATCCTTCTTAAAAAAAAGCTGATGGAAGCTAATAGAAGTATTAAAAGCAATTATCCAAATGTTTCTACATTTGCTTAGCTGTGAAGTTAGAAAGACTGGTATAAAACTCAAGAAAAGCTTTAGAAATGTTTTAATGACATATAAACCAAGAAATTTTCAAATGATCACAATCCAGATGGTGCAATATGCTTTGGAACGTGGTGGTAGTAGTTCATCACAAGACACTACCATCCATCCTGGCTCTGCACCATCTGCATTCATGAAACTTAACCAGACCTCTTATCCTGACTCACTAACCTGCTGCCAGGCATCCATGCCTACAGCAAATTGTACAAAATTATCAAATGTGTTTAGAAAGCCTTTTTTGCTTCCTCAAAAAAACCCTGCAAATACTGTAATGCCTACAATGAATTAACTGCCAAAAAGTCACACTGTATGTATCTAGATGATCTTGAGTTACAGGTAAACCTGATTAAATCTGGCATTAAGCACACAGCAACCCTATGTCCAGTTCTTGCTCCAGATACATATAATTAAATGGTTTCATACCTTTCTCTCTCTCTCACACACACATATGCAACTGGCAGATTGCTGTTCGGAGACCTGGGAACTGTACCTTTGCCTATGCTGATACACATTTGAGAACCGGAGGATGGAGACTAAATGAACTGATTAGGTTTTCAGATGTGCCTTGGAAATGGACTCTGACCTGAATTTACTTTGCTCTGCTTAAGGACCTACCCTCCTGGGCTACCACGAACAACCAGCAAATACAGTATTTCAAAAACCCTCATTCAATCTAAAGGCAGATTTACAGGAAAACCTCAACTTTAAACAGAAAGCGAACGCTCCAGCAATAACAAGAAGAATAATTTTTAAACAAGAATTGTAGGAAGTTTGTACTATCCACAAGACTTTCTTAGAACTGGAAACTAAATTCATAGACTATTTCTTTAAAATTAAAAGATTCCTTTTGCTGTGTTAACATTTTTCCTTCTGTGCTGTTGCAACCACTCTCCCACTCCTTTATCTGACTGATATGGTAATAACAGGTCCTAGGGCCATATGTTCAAATACATTAGAATTCACGATGACTTTGTTCTAGTTTCTTAGTTCTTATTAAGGCTGACAATCTTCAGGGAAAATGAGCTTTTCTAGCACAGCTTCCTTAACATTGTAAAAGATTAACATATACAAATACAATGTTTGACTGCACAAGGGGCTGTGTATTGATTGTAGGCCTGATCCTGCCTCCACATACTTCTGGGCATATTGGAAACAGTTGCTTTGCCTTCAAAGGGAATCTCCTGGCAATGAAATTCTCTGGTATGAGCAAGAATTTCCAGGATGAGCCCCTAGATATGCGTAGATATGAGTGAAAACAAAACTTTGGCTGGAGATAACAGGGTCAGAGTCACAGAGCAAGCTGGCACACGTGTTCTGAAAGAAAGAGCTCCTGACCTGGGCCTGATCCTGCCTGGCTGCAGACAAGCTGCTCTAGGGCTTGCCCTTAGCCCTACGCCTCTGGGCAGCCCTGGTGAGACCTCACGACTTAAAGATGTGCCTATGCAGAGTGATACCAAAGTTAATGCAAATCTCAGCAGTACCTGCATGTTAACTAGCAGAGGTTGAAAATGTTTGCAGGGTACATAAAATTTACAGATATACAGTTTCAGAGGGAATTAAACTATTCAGAAAGTCAGACCATGTTGTAACATAGTTTGGCCAAAAGAGTAAAATCAGAGAAGTATAAATGTTATTCATTGACATTTTCTAGGTGAAATATTTTGACTTTTTGTTCCAAAATGACATTGCATTTTGAAACTGACAGACCCAGTTGGTTTGGGGGATGAAAAAAGGTAAATAGCCCCCTTACAAAAGAAAGTTCTTTGTCTCAGGTCAGGCAAAATGTTTTGCATCAGCTAAGACTGACATTTAAATACATATTTTCCAGGCTAGGCATGAGCAGAAAAAATCCAACTCTAGTCTTGACAGATCCTGGTAAATGTATAAACCCGAACAACTGTTTCCAAATACGTACACTACTGGGAAAAGAAGCGCTGCGGTTTCAGCTTTTGTAGTTGTTGAATTGGGTTACTTGAAAAGCACCCACCATTCAGTTTTATTAAAAGGTCTTTCCAATTAACAAAACAGCTGTGTTTAGGATTACAAAAAGACAGCCACAGTCTCCCTTAGAGTTTGTCTGACCATAAATCTGCCATTAGACATGCAACGATTTTCACTTGTCCTCACATAAGACGTTCCAAGGTTCTCCTGGCCAGCCTTCAGGACGCAGGGTCCCCATTTTATGAAGTTAAACTACTACAGTCTGTGACCTTTAAGATTAACTGTTCAGGGATTTTCTTCTCACACATATTTTTAATCTGTTATCGAATTCGTGCAGTTATTGTAGAGTGACTGTGCTTGTGAAATGCACTTTGTAGAGCTTGAAAAAATAGGAATAAGTGCAAAGGAAGGCTTCTTATTTATACAGCAAGGCTGTGTATTACATTTGCATAATATGATATCAGAAGAAATAAATGGCAACAGAAATAAGTGTACAGAGGGAAGTGCTAATGAGCTGTGCAGAACAGGGAAAGACAGTATTTTTTCACAGAGGCTGTGGATCTACATTTTGGGAGAAAGAAAAGTCATAGATTTTTTTCTTTTCTCTAATGAAAACCTGAACAAAGAGGTATTGGATCACATTTCCCCTCCCCTCCCCCCTGAATTTGCTAAGATGTTTACAGATCTAGTTCTGAAGATTAATAAAACCTGCATACTAAGCTGTACAGCCAGAAAACATGCACAGTGGAGCATGGCATTGCAGAGGCAGTTTAATGTGCTAGCTGTGCTCCACTAACATTATGTAGAACAATATACCTGAAAAAGTCTAAGATGCAGGTGCATATGTAGACACTCAAGCGTGAGAAAAAGTGTCACTGAACAGGGTCAGCCCATGGGAAAAAAGGTGAACCTAAAACAGAGGGCATAAAGACAGTTGGATTTGAGCTGCTCTGGATATCTCTGAGATGGTAGAGAAGTATGATATTAGCACAGGTTAAGCTCTGTTTTGTCACAGTTTTTTGGCTTAATCTATCACTGTGCTCTACACAGTCATTTAAGAAAGTGACTAAGTTCGTGCATCTGTTTTCTTTCTATTTGGAAGAGGATATTCCACCATGCTAAGCATGCCCAAATTTCTGCTTAAGTCAATGGGAGTTTTACCATTGACTTTCATGACAGCAGAGCTAGCTCCCCTGCTTTAGCAGCTGCCATCCTTCTCCTCTGGTAGGATTGATCAGTGTTCCCCAAAGACTTGAAGACTTACTGATTGATGCTGCAGCAAAACAGCAAAGGGTTGAACAGGGGAAGGAAAAACTGCAGTTCATAGTTGACAGCAAACACACCTCCAAGGTGTTCTTATTAGAAGTCTTCTATATGCAAATGTAGAAAACTTACCAGACTTGAATGGATGCTGAAACACCTACTCATTAAACCCAGCTGTTAGTTTTGCTGCACAGAGAAAAGCTAGAAAACATTAAAAACAGCTAGCACCACAACACTAATTCACTGCAAGGTTTTTCTTGGACAAACACATTCAGCGAAGAAACAAAACCAAAGCCCAAGCCCAAACCAACAAGCTGTCTTCTCAATTTATTGCCCTTTTACAGTACATTGTGTTATTGATGGGACATGGCTTCACAATTCTGTTTCTTATATTTTACTTTTTTTGACATTAGACAGAGAGCAATGTGTAGTGCACAGCCAGTCACTGCATCTGGTGGACAATTTTATATCCTGCTCAGATGCTGGAGTATATATGGTCCCATGGTGAGTACATCCAATAGACTTTTTTCTTCAGTGGGGCTATAAATACAAGTAAAAGCAAAGTACTGCACATAAGGTACCTATATATTGCTTTAGTGAGAAGTGAAAGATGCCGTGGATTTTGGTTGTGTGGATGGATTCATTCTCTCTTACAGCATACTAAATAAATTGATATCTTTGTTCATGGAAAGCTGAATTTCTACATGGTGAGTGTGTTCCAAAAATTCTCTAGGGCATCAATTACGTCTGCATATCTAAGTCACTTTTTGCCCTCCTATCACTATGGTCTGGGATGCAGTGAAGACAAATTGTAGTAAGATCTGCCACCACCTTCTGGTTTCTCCTGGTGACATTTTAAGAAGCAGCTTCCTTACATGTGTTAAACCTGATGGTGAGCTATTTGGAACTTTCCAGCTTCACAGTCTACAGTTGTCACTCTCATTGCTAACATTGGCATTATGGCCATTTTGCATATTTGGGTGTGTTGGTAAGGTCAAGTAAGATCTAGACAAAGCTGTGTGGGAAAACCAGTAAATTTCTCTTTTGTTCAAAACCTTCTGTCAAGTCATACTTTTGGAATCCAGAAAGAATTCTGAAAACAGAAAACCCCCTCAAAACCTGTATTTTTTCCTAAAAAGCCAGAGGCACAGAAATGTAACACAGAAGCCTTTAGCCCACCATAGCAAGACTGTAGAGTCTTCTGGAGCAAGCAAGTACCAAATCTTGTTGCTCACTCACATCTTCATGCCTCTTTTTTATAAAAAGTCAGGCAGCTGAGTTACATCCCATTTTAACAGTGCAGCTTGGGTCTGGAACAGAGCCTGACGTAAAGAACGTGAAAGTCTTCTGTTATTGAAAACCTAGTCTAAACCCACAGAAGAAGTACTTTATACCACACATGGTCCCAGTCAACTCACTACTGACACCTGTGAAGGAAGTGTTACCTAGTTACATAAAATTTCACAATCTTGTCCTACATCTAAAGAACCAAGTATGTGGCAAGGCAATGGTTTGCAGTATGGCAGAATCTAGAGTAGTGGCTTAGTCAAGCTGCATATGGGGGAGTTTTGGGTTGCAGCACAAAAAGGAACAAACAATTCTATTGCAGTATAGTGGAGGACATAACTTCTTTGTTAGTAGACTTCTATAAAATACTCATTTGCTTTTAAAGGGCCATCTGAATATTTCCTCTCCTGGTCAGAACTAGATTTTCTTTTCCATCCAAGCTTAAGACCTACACATTAGGACTCTGAACTACACATTGAGGTCTGTCTTCCTCTTTAAACTATTTAGACTGTGGTGTACTTTTGATGAGTACCTAAAGCATCTGTAAGAAATCTGTGTGAGGAGAGGTAGTATCAGTCTGGGTATTGGACCTGACCCAGTCACAGCACAGCAAGGCTGGAAGAACTGCATGTTCTTGTAGCATCAAACCTGCATGTACATCATCTCTGAGGGCTGCAGCAGGACACAGGGATCTTGGGTCTGCTACCTAGCTGAGCTGGCACATTCCTCCACTTCAACACTGTCAAGTAAGGCAAGGCTAATACAAAAACTGGAAACTAGCTATGATGGCACAGCCCTGCAGCTGAACTGTAGAAGACCCAGAGCTACAGGGCTGAGGGGCTTGGGGCTCTCTGCATCCCTCACTGGACACTACAGACTCCGGCAGGCAATGGCTCCTACTCTGCACTCTATTATCCTTGTGGGGACCAAACACATCCCTGATCTCTACGTCAAGAAGC
Source organism: Pezoporus flaviventris (assembly GCF_033815535.1). Taxonomy (NCBI): domain Eukaryota; kingdom Metazoa; phylum Chordata; class Aves; order Psittaciformes; family Psittacidae; genus Pezoporus; species Pezoporus flaviventris. The sequence goes on from NW_026892554.1 coordinate 11,905,176, forward strand.
AGTCCTGCCCCTTTCTATATCAAGCTCATTTATGTAAGGGTTTGTTTTTGCATTTTTGTTGTTTGCCTTGCAAGGTGCGTTTACAATTTTCAATCCTAAAAATGAGGCTAAATCAGATTTTGCTTTCCATTTCCTAATCCATAATCCACAATATTTGTTATCTACTTTTCCAAGCACCAACATTTTGGCAATCAAAAAGTCTCAAAAATGCAATGAAAACTCTTATACAGCAATCTGGGTTTAGGCAGAAAGCTTTGTCAACTCTGGCTCAGCAGAGTTAGTTATCCTGGTTAACTGGATCGATGGCGACAGCTGTAATTACTAGAGATGAGATTGCCTGTACTGTAATTACACTTCAATCTTCAGCGTGAGCTGGACTGTAGAATACACACTGCAGATTTGCCCAATTACAAACAGGTTATAGAGAGCACAGTACTTCTGTGCTAATCATGTTTGTTATTATATAGAATAAAAAAATATGGCACCAGCTTAAAGAATTGTAAATCTGAAGCAGCTTTGCTGATTCAAAGGCATTAATCCACAAAGCTTTACTGCTACGTGGTTTTTCAAGATAACCACACTACAGAAGCACAGAAGGATTTTTTTAACCTAAGCAGTTACCGACTATTCAGCATATTACAACTGCCAGTACGTGCTCCAATATTCATGTGCAGGAATAAAATATCAGTGTTTATAAGAAAAAGCTCTCCTTTCAAAACCATGCATTAAATATGGGAATAATTCTTCAAATTTCTTTAAAGTCCAGTGTAGTATGGAAACACATGCTATGACTCTAAAAACTTGCTCAAAGAACAAGGACAAAGAATAAGGAAACTATATGCATTTGGCCTTTGCTTTAGGTTTGCAAGACATCAACAATCAATGTAACTTAAAGGAAAGAAGCATATTTGAAAGTAAGAGAATGCTGAAACATTTATTTTCAAATCTAATGAAACTATTAAAGACAATATCCTCTTCTGCTTCACTGCATATTCAGCCTTCTGTAGTCATGGACTCTTGTTTTGGCTTTTCTTGATGGCTCCAAAGAGGGAGGATTATATACTTTTTTAATTAGGTTTAAAAATGTTTGAAACCACATCTACATACATGTATTAACTTCTGTTTCCCAGGAAAGCCACTTGACCTTGTATTTCTGCAGCTGTTCTTCTAATTTTGCTTATTTTTCAGAGCTAATTTAGAAATAAACACGATTCATGTTTGGGGGAGAAGGGAATCGTCTTTTCTTTCCTGTTTTATTTTTTTGTTGGTTTTTTTTTTTAAACTCCTGAGGCTCAACTATGTCTGATATATTAAAGACCATGTAGGTTTAATGAAATCCATTTATGATTTTATGAGTAAAATCTGTCCCTGAGCACTAGTTAAGCTCACATATATGCAATCACAACAGAACTGAAGTGGTGTGTTAGTGAGGAAGAGGTCTTGCTCCTGCTTTTTGCAGAGGAGCGAATTTGAGTTTCTAGTATTGAAATCCGCCGTTTTGCATTCATGCAGCCATCACATTCTCCTTTGCAAGTGCCAAGTGATGGCACTGCAGAGAGAGCAAGCACCATCTGTCTCTGCTGCATGTGCTTTCCATGCAATGCTTTACAGTGGGAAGAAAGAGTGGTCCTTGCAGGAGGCGGCTACTCTTGCTGCTGCCTCTGCAACTCCTCTCAAGGCCTGCATGGGGCAGAGCAGCGGCTGGGGCAGGGCCACAAAGCTTTGACTCACCAAAGTAAGGACCTGTGCCAGGGAAAGTGCAGGTGCATGTTAACTCCCCCTTACAGCAACTGAGTGTCCAGAACTAAACTGATTTCCTGCAGCATCACACATCCTCAGAGCCAGTGCACTGCCTCCTGGGGCTAGTGGCAAATCCAGAAAGTGCTGCCAGATCTTTGGGAAATAATCTATTTTGTTGATTTCACAAGTAAGAATTTTCCAAATAACGTAGCAAACTGGGAGGGGAAAAGGGAGAAGTGAGTTTTACAGTTCAGCTCAAACCTACTTTGAATATACTCAAAGCATATATCAACTCAATAACAATCCTCAACACAATTTCACTGTTTCAAATAGATATTAAAAGTAAATATTTGGGTGGCATATATTCTGGATAAAAACGATTTCTAATTATAGCCATTTTCTTTCACTCATTTTTCTGTGTATAACTTGCAATTATCTTTTTTTTTTTTAACAGTTTGACTTACTGTGAAAGATTTCTGAATTAAAATTACACTATCTTATCAGGCACTGTTACTGAGCCTCATAAGATACAAGCCATTGAGGATATTAAATTTATTTAAGCTACTTAAGCAATGATTTCCCTAATGTTACAAATGGGTTACTTCACTGTTGTCTATTTTGAAAAGTTTGGTATTGTATTTAAAAGTGAGTCTGTGAAATCCTGATTAGAAGAAATTGCCTCAGCACACATTCGACCTAAAGCACTTGATTCCCTTGAAATAAATGGTCCTACTTACATACTCAAAGGTAAGCATTTGCTTGCTGCTTTGTTGAGCTGGGGCCTCCAACATTTCCAGAGATTTTAATATCACATTGGCAAACCAGATGGCAGTGCCTTACTTTAGTAACAATGGAGCAAAGTGTCCTTCGTTTATACTTTAATCCCAGAAAATGAGATCAAGACATTTTCAGCAACCAGCTGATTGATACTACGTGAAAGCTGAACAACTTTGTTAATGAGGCAGTCCTGCTGGAGTGGCTGAAGTGTACCGCAAACCGTAATTAAAATATAACATTACAGTGATCTGTGGAGGCAACCTGCTTTAACCCTCCCTGAAGAACAGGCTTTCCTGAAGGTGCACCGTGGCTTTAGAGGGGCAGACAAAAGAGCACTGCCATGTGATCCAGCTACAGAGGTTAGCAGCTTTCAGCTTCATAAAAGAATTAATCAGACTGGAAAACCAAAGACAAAAACTGGCTTTCTCCGGCTAAAGATTTGAGTATTCAGAAACTGCACTCCATTTTATTTGTTTGTATTCCCAGTTCACAAACACAAACAAGAAAAGTAACCTTGTGGACTCCAGAAGTATAACCCAAATGCCCTGTGAAGAGATCCTTTTTGTCACGGTAGAAAGACATGGATGGCTGATGAAAGTTTCTCATCTGCACTGGCCCAAGGCAATGAATATTCAAGAGCTGCTTACCTTACCAAGCAGACAAAATCTTAAAGGAAATTGGAAAGGGGAAAGGAGAGGGGAGAGGGTCAAGTTCATGTAATAACTTCTGTTGTAGAGGTTGAATTGTTGAGACTGTCCTGAAATTGCTTCATTACAGCTGCAGCGAGAACAGCAGTGGGAAACTTCAGCCAACCAACTTCTTTAGATAAGTTTTCCACAGCTACTTAGTAACTTGCTTGGTTTGCAGATCACATTCCGTATTTTCAACTCGCTCAGCAAGCTCAGAACAAAGCTCACAGATGGATGCACTATTTTGATGCAATTAACTGTATATTTAGATATACTCTTATTACACTTTTGGAGACTGTATAGAAATGTTTGGTTTTAAATAACACCGAGACAATAGATGTTTCCGTGGTTTTAATTACTGTCAAAATTTGTATCCACTTTCTGTGCTCTGGAGGCTGATTTTGGCTTGGATATTTGTTTTGTCTTTGTTCAGAGACACTGTGCAATTGAAGATGTCTTTTCTGAAGATGGCAAAATGGGATGTAAAAAACCTACTTCAGACAAAACTCTGACTACTGGATAAACCAGAAAGTGTTAAAATAGCTAGGACTGCATATAATAAACCCCCTATACGTTGCTAAATTTAATTCAGAAAATCTTTCTCTACAACAATATTAGTGCCCCTGTAGGTAATGTTGTTTCTAATCCAATATGCAACAGTTTTATTTCAAAAACTGAAAAGGAAAAACAATGGAAGCATGTTAACCCCCTATTATTTATTAAAAAAATGGTAAAGAATGTGACTTGAGTTATACAAAATTACCATATTTTTATTGGTTCCAAGCTCTGGGAGGAAATGTGTATGCAATTATAGTATGTCTTCTGCATCCGTCTGCCGAGTTTATAGCAAGAATAAATCGTGGTTAATCATGTACAGTCTTGTATTTGCTCATAACCACAACAGTGATATGTATGCATGAAGCATCCTGCTGTTTGTTATTGGATTTTTCCTAATTCATATATTATTTCATGTTTTGCTACTGATGACATAAAGCTGTCAGTTTTGCATATATTAAATACAATCAAGTTATTAGAGTGACCAGTTCCCAAACCTTGCTGATTATCATAGTGTACATATAGATCAATGTTTTTGCACAGCTTTGGGGGAGTGTGTGTTGTGTAAATGGCGATGAATCTTAGGTGCGTCTCCTGATAAACTAGCAGCACATGCCCAAAATAGAACATTCTTATTTACAGTTTGACATTTGTCAATTTTCTCTCAATTTTCAAGTGTAGATTTTTGAATTAACCTTGCTTTCATTGAGGAAAATTCCCTCAGGCACTATCTGTTCTGAGGCTGACTCACCTTTTTTGGCTAATTCTTTTCCCCCATGTCCTTGCCTTTCCAATATCTTTGATAGCTTTTGTCTGAACAGTTGAAAAGTCAGTCTTTTTAAAAATGCAGAATTTAAATTCTCTGCTCATAAAATTATCATTTTAATAATTTTAATAGGATTAAATTTTGCCTTTCCAATATAAAACAAAGCAGATGTGGCGTTATTTGAATCCAGACTGCACAAAGACCCAGGCCATCTACCAGGTGAGAGCTCCTCTAGCTCTTGGGTAGGTGGTAAGAAGGACATGCCAACCTTTTCACGCTCTGTGAGATGTGGAGTCCTACTTTTAATTATTTATTACTTGTATATGTCCTGGGAGAGAGTAGTACTTCTGACTATAACTTGTCACAAAGCTGTCTACATAAAATGCATCACTACCACTGACAACGTTCTACTAAATCAAAAAGAGACTTGCAATATGGCATATGGTTATGGTCAATAGTAATGGAATCTCAGATCTGACTTGATGCACATTTTGATTTTCTTGCTTGGAGTGCACATACACAATAACACTATTTGGTGCTCTGGACCTAAACCCATGAGACTTTGGGGGCATCAGATGTCTCACGCTCAGTTCCAAAGGCACTTTCCCGTGCCTTTAGATACACTCAAAACACAAACCCCCTCCCTGCACAGAAATACTAGATGCAGATAAACCAGTTTTCTACTGACTGAATTTGCACTTGTACGATTTTTTTAGGATATATTTAGATCAAGAATTAATATTCCAATTGGTTGATTTGCAGGGAGTTCTGCATGGTATTTAGATGCTAATTACTGCACAATTAGAGGGCTAAGGTCAGACACATCTTCCAGTAATGGAGCACAGAAATATAGTGTTAAAATATCAAAATTATCTGCAAATACAGAAATGAGGTTTTTTAGAAAGACTACCACACATGGGTTTCTGCAGTTCAGAGGCCAAACTTTGCTCGTGTTAATTACACTTAAGTCAAAGGGAAGAAGATTTGTCCATAATGGCTACAGAACAGAGCAACACAGGTTCCTCACACTGTGAGCCAGCATGCACACATTTGGCGTTTTGGCAAAGACCTCATTAGGGTGAGACCTCTGGAGTCTCCCACTCTCTTCTCTGGCCAAACATTACATGCGTCCATTCAAAGTTTTTCACTAACCACCACACAACAGAGCTGCATGTTTCTTACTCAAACATTCAAGCAGAGATTAGTGTGTAAATAGAGTTAATAGTGTGTCGACCATGTCTTACAGCCTGCTCAGAAACCTGGATGGAGGAGAAAGATTTCTAGGTTAAGGAATGTGGCATCAGAAGACAAACAATCATAAAGCATTTGAGAACTAGGTGCAGAAGCAGGGCACAATCTGTTTTATTATTACCACGTCTTATGATCAGAACCTTTGCAAAGGCAGGCTACTGGAAAGGCACAGATCTTTCTTTTTCAACATGTTACAAAGAGGCAACTCAGGGTTTTCTTTTTCCTAGTTTGAAACATCTAAAATCTGCCCTACATTAGGAACAGGGGTTTTGTTTCCTTTCCAGTACTAGGCTATCCCAAAGGTGCTACTTGCTTGCATTCACTGCTGCTGAAATTCTATCGAAATTGGAGAACTGATTAAATTACACAGGAAGAAATAAGTGCTTTTGTCTTTAGCCAGGAAAAAAGTGCCTGAATGGAAAATAACTAATAAGACCTGCAGAAAGGAAAAGTGGTCCCATGCCCAGCGCTTCTCACTGAACCTCTTATGGGTACAGGCAGCAGCACCTGGCTCCAGACTCAAGCCTGGAGTCCTGTGGCTGCCGCAGTCCCAGCTTTGTATGTGTGGGAGAGGAATCAAGGTCTGGGGAATCTTCTTCAGCCCAAGTGATGAAGGGCCCTTGTACTGAATAACAGGATTAGCTTCACTGCTCCAGTGAATGGTGTCCTGCTCTATTCAGCTGTGACCAGAGCAAAATTCATCAGCAACTGCAAAGCACCTTCTTTGTCCTTCTAGGGAAGGAAACAATCAGAGTAAGTGGAACTTTTCTCTAGTAACTAAGGCCATGTACAACAGGAAATTGAGGAAAAATGACACTAATTTTTGTTTCCCAATATCCTCTTTCCATTTCCATAACTCTTATCTGAAAAAATACCATCTGGAAAGTATTTTTTTTTTTTCCCCTTAAAAAACAAAGAGAAAGCTGCTGGTCTTACAGGGTGAAATTGCTGTTTCTTGACAAGACAGAAAAAGGAGTAATATCAATAATAGAAAAACACAGACTGAAGTTTTCCAAACTTCATGGGTCCCTGAAAGTTCTGAAAATGCATGATCAGCTCATACCTGTGAGCTTGTTGATTCACACCAACTCTCCATGAACCAGACTGTTTTCATAAGTAACCTTCCCTTCTGAACAGATAGTATGCTAAATTAATTCAGGAGCATGTTAAAATACTCACGGAGGTAACTGAAAGAAACTCTGCAATTGTGGTTATAATCACCTAGATCTGATGGCAAAAGAGAACACTAGTCACTCGCTCAGCTCTGGCCATACTGGTCTCTCAGTGCAGGTGTCTCACACTGGGATACATTTCCCATTGCCTCTCTCAGATATAATGATATCTAAGTCAAGAAACTTCAAACTACTGCTCTTTAGGTTGATCTCAGTGTCAAGACAGTGATGGGCTGAAACAAGGAACCATGAGGAATTGCATCAGCAACCCCTGGATGTCACGCTCTCTAAGGACAGGCAGCACAAATCAAGTACCAATAAATGCACATCCTCATACTGCACCTTCCCATTTGCTCTTTCCTGCCAGACTCCTCTCTTGCAGGTCTGTTGTCAGAGTTTGATGGGTCCCATCTCAGAGCACAAACCCAACATGCTCACCCAGAGATTGCTGTGGCTGTGCGGCCACCTTCCAAGGCTTAAAAGGCAGCTTATAAAATCTGAGCTAACCTGTGTTCCCTGGCTCCTTCCTTTCTTTTGGTACCCAGATCTCTTCTCCCTGGCCTTACCTGTGCAAGCAGAGGGTGAATTTTTACCCTCTGCCTATGAGCTTTGCCACAGGAGGTTCCTATGGCTCCTGTGCTGCCCTTTTTCGACCCTCCTCTGGCCCGTGTCCATACGAAATTACTGAAGGTGGTTTTTCCTTTTGCTGCTGAATGGCACTCTGTTCAGGCCAATGCCCTCTGCACTGCCGGCTGGCGGCACTCAGGCCAGCTCTAGACTCAAGGCTTCATACCAATGTTAGTGCAATGCTGAGGTTCTTTTGCTAGCCTTAGAACAAAGGTCCTTTCTCTGGGTTTAGCACTCTGCTGAGATCTTTCAGAGTGGAACTGGATTGCAACTGGCCAGCATGGGGTTGCTCATGGCATGCCCCCAGTCTCACAGTTCCTTGAGGAGGACTCAAGGAGTTTCATGAAATAGCACAGAATTGCCTGGGCTGGTCCCACCAATCCCACTTGTTTCAGCTTTAAAAAAAAAGACAACTGATGCCTTGGTTCTGGGGAATGGTAGGACTGAAAATGAAGCTGAATTTCAACGCCTGCCAAGAACAAATGTTTCACTAACAGAAATATTTTTCCCTCTTGATCTTCCGTAGCATGGCTGCTCTGTGGCAGTCAGGAGTATGATGAGCTCAGGGCATAAGAGTCCTCTTAAAATCAACACTTAGCCACCAGAATTGGGGCTGCTAGGAATTATATTGGACACAGGAGCCATTTTTAATGTATAGCCTATGACAAACCTGATTTACAGATTAAAATAACAGTATTATGGCATTTATAGAATGTATAAATTTAAAGCTGAACTGTACTGGCCATAAAATTCTGGATGCTTTTGTTACAGCTGTGCCTAGCAGCAGAACAATACAGCAGCTAAGCATCACAATTAATAATCTCCAAGTATAACACATTCAAAAACGAGGGTCCCTTCAGAGTGCGTTACCAGGTGACATGAACATTGCATTGTGTCGTGTCACATCAGATTTTCTTCAGGCAATAGCTCAGAGCTGACATAAGCAGATGCAAAAGACAAAGCTGAGAACATTTAGTAATATGGAATCAAAGACCACACGGTCTTATTATTTGGGTTTAACTATTGTTCTGTACTGTATATTTATCACAGGGCTTTCATTTTCCTTTAGCTTGATACACAGAAAAAAATGCTCACTAAGAATTCTAGTCCTTAAGTGTGGTTATACTGTAACATTTCTATACTATTTTGTGTCAGAACACAAAAATACAGAGTTTACAAGAGAGTTTTTTAAATATATGCATTTTGTATGAAGGGCTTTCTCCAGCAGGCAAACCAGGATGTTTTGCAGTACCAGTTCTCTCTCTAGCAGGAATCAAAGTTCTCAATTAATTTCCAACATGGCTATTACTGGGTCAGTAATTCCCATTCTGGTTTGAAAAAAATCACACTAGAAAACCCCATACTTGAAAAATGCAAGGGGTCAGCTGAGGGAGCAGAGCCGCAGAGTGGGATCTTAGCCAGGGATAGGCTTTCAGTTCCCATTGCCTGCTCCCCTATTAGAGACCAGCAGGAATTCTGCATGCTCTCTGGTCCATGCCAGGTTTGTGGAAGTAATGATAAAGTTAAAGGCTGCTGAAAATAAAAATCCCCAGAAGAAATTCTTAGAAAACAACATGCAAATTGAATTAACTATGGCTGCTATGATGACTGTATTTAATTTGCAGCATCTTTTGATTATATACGGCAAGGGATAGCATTGGCACCACACTACTAAGAAACAGCTAGTCAGACAATACAAGTCTGCCATTGCACATTGAGTAATTAAGTATCCTGTTCACCTTGTTCACCTGAGTAGTAACCACTGCCATGTATACAAAAATCATCCATCATTCCTAACCCTTTCTCAGCAGGATGCATAGCTCTCCGTCCCCATTATGCAATTAGGGAACCTGAAGTCCAGGTTTAAACATTGCTGAAGTCGCAGAGATGAAAATAATTACTGTCATGGTCTTACATCCACCCAAGACAGAAAAGCAAGAGCTCTGTAGTGAAGTTCCTGCCCCACAAAAATCAATAGCTAAACTCCCTCCCTACCCCTGTTCCTATTCACTGAACCATAATAATGACAAGGGAGCTATTTGCATGTTGAAAGAAGCAGAACTGAATGCACATAGACTCCTTATAATTAGTTTCACAGCAGCTGACTGTAAAAACCACATAATTTAGGTCCAAATAATATATACTTTTAAAAAATCCTGAAATACACCTCTGTCTGTTTTCTGGCTCCAAAACCACAAAACCGGCACGGTGTAGCTGAAAAGTGTTCAACTCAACAAGGTAGAATGCTGGGCTTTGGAGGAACATATTGTGAGTCTGAAAGCTGTATAATCAATTAGCATCCTACTGGAAATCTGACAACCTGTTGTGACCTGTTAGGAGGCACTCTGTGCTCTCAATAGCTGTGGCTACAGGGACCATTTACACAGATAGCAGGTATGCCCCTACAAAGCAGAATAGGGTAAGGTCAGCTCTTAGTTTTGTTTCTAAGTGCTTTTCCAAGATGGTTTACTCTCTGGTGGAATGAACACGGCAGTGTGGCTAAAAAATGGCATCACCGTATTTCACGTAGGTGGGTTGAAAAATCATTCTCACTGGGAAATGAACTCATGACCTTTTCAAGGAAAGGTAAACCTCAAGTCATGAAAGTTTGCATGTAAGATGTACTAAATATATCATAGAGTAATAGCTCAAGAGGGCAATAACAACATCGCCTGGCTAACAGCTCATGCTAATGCAAACATAATGTGCTGTGTAAAAAGAGATTAATCAAGTTTTCCTACTGGAAAACTGACAGCCCGTCGTGACCCGTTAGGAGGTATTCTGTGCTCTCAGTGTCTGTGGCTACAGGGACCATTTATGAACTGCCAAATTTGGGTGACTGGTAATACTACACCCTGACAAAAATAAAGTCTGAGGTGGGTATCACATTTCTGGAACTTTCCAGCACTCTGCTTATAGACATCTCTCTTTTATTCATGCTCTTTAATGTACGTACATAGTGTGCACACATACATGCACCTTGTGTTAGCTGCAAGGTAGTGCATTAAGTATGCAGTTTAAGCAGAAACCTTTCCAAGTTCCTAGAGCCACTGCTTTTTGTTTCATGATCAGAGGTTCATAAGGTCAGTTTTCAGCAAGGAAGCACAATTAAAAAGTGTAAGTAGCTCCAAACCATATCTGATTCCCTTCACAAAAACAGAGAAAACAATGTAGTTCAGATTATAATTTAATGTCACAGATAAGTAAATAGGACTTAATGACATTATCAGCACTCTTCGATGAGGGCAACCTCGAGTCGCTGGCTCATCTCTTCTATAAATTGGAATCAACTGTGATTAGACTCCATTTGGCATTCTGCTGTGCATTAGCCAGTTAATACAGTGCTTATACTAGCTGTACCCAATGAGGCAGCAGGCATGCCTTAGTTTTTAAGCAAAAACTTATCTACATGTCTATAGATGATTCTCCAAGTGAAACAGAAGATCCTCAGCCCTGTTTGCTTTCATTCGAGCGTTTGAAAATATTGTATCCTGCAGTGGAAGGTACAACACAGCCCCCCTGAAAGCCAGCCTGCCACATGGAATGTGCTGTGTTTAAAAAAAAACAAAACCAAACACAAAAAACCCCCAAGCTTTCCACACAGTAATAGTTTTAGATATCTTATGTTTTTCTCTGCTGTCTTTATTGCATCTCTCTTACTTATATAGCATTGTGATTATTAGGAATTTAGTGGATAAAGCAGCTAAGTGAACACGATAAATTTTAAGCAAGTTTCACCTAGCTATGTTCTTAATTAAAGGAGTTTTCAGTGAATTACAGTCTCTTTAGCTAATTGATTTAATGGCCCTATATAACTCCAGTCCATCAAAAAACACTGGGAGACTAACTCATCACCCGCCTGCCACTGCAGCTATCGATCCTAGTGCAAAGCCAGTGTCAAAGGCCATCAGAGCAGAGTTAGAACCCTATGCATTTATTTCTATAAGATTATAAGGTATACTGTAATGATCTGGGATCTCGAAGTTGATGGAGGCTGGCCCATGCAACATAATTATAATTACCTCTTTTATCCCAAAGACTCCACAAACCATGACTAATTTTTTTTAGAGCCCACTCAAATAAAGATGTTGGCAATGCAGATGCATTATCATGGTATATTTATCTTTATTTTTGCTGAAAGAAGCCATGTCAACTGGTCTTAATGTAGCCAAGCATGTATGAGATCATTTAGGTATAGAAATTTCCAACAATAGTATTGTGGCAACTTAGAGGGATATTTAGCAGTGGAACAAAGCCCTAGCTGGGTTTGAAGCTCCTTTTGGGTTCAAGTCTTACCTGGTTAGTTTGATACTAGCTTGGGCATACGCATGATGATATACAGGCACTCCTTTCACTGCTGATCAGAAAGACTTTGTTTTAGCAATGACAAATTCAAAATATTTTGAAGTTATACTTCATAGTTGGACATGATGTTTGAAAGGAGGCAACATCCCCTACTGTCAGTTAAAACTGACTGCTAAAAATCACTTATTATATGCATTTTTCTTTAATTCTCAGCCTTGAATATGATAGCATTCTAGTGATAAGATGTTAAGCTCGCCCTGTGGTTATGTTACTAATATGGGTATAGCACAAAATTAGTAATGAAAAGTCAGTAAACAGTGCTATGACCCAAAAACTTTGATAGATTGCACTATTCCACCAAGCTAGTCTTGCCATAAAATTTTTAGAAGTCAAGGTTCAAACAAATTAGCTGGTAGGTAGTTATCAGCAGCAAAATCTCAGAGAAAACTAAATATTTATATCCTCATAGGCACAAAAGAAGACTGCAAAAGTGCAATCTGAAGTGCGACCTGAAGCATGGTAAAACTATAACGTTTTTCATTTACAGAAGCAGAAGAGACGGCAATATGAATAAAGTTAGGCGTGATGGACAGGTTTGAAGTACCCCCCTACATCTTTCTATCTACTACCCCAAATAATCATTACAACAGAGTTAAGGCTCACTAGTGTGCCACCAGTTCTCACAGAGTATCATGTACTTTTAAATTTAAATCTTGGACATCAGGGAATAAAGAATTAGAGTTCTTAAACCTTAAGATTTCTTAAACCTTAAGATTTCTTAACTGTTCCCTGTTAATTAAATCTGTATCGTAGCATTTAGCATAAGAGTGTGGAATCAACAAACATCTATCATCTCGCATGAATACTATGGAATGAAGTCTAACATCTCTTTACTAAATCAAATCTTGGTTGACTGTGAACTCAACCTCGAAGTGTACCCCTTTAAGACAGGAATACCTAAGTCTTCATCTTCTGGTCACACAGCTCTCAGCTGGCTACACAAACCCCTGGACTGCATCCAGATAATGCAAGTATTCAAGAAAATGTATGCAATGGTGATTGTTTCCTTCTCTGTAATTTTTGACACTTCATCCATTGAACAGCTTGTGGGGAGTCTTGTCACTTTAGGGAATGCCAGAGGGTGTACAGCTAAGGGGGTCGGGTTGTACCTTAACTAAATTGATCCACAGAAGAGAAAAACCAAGGTTTGAAGTGACCACTGCAGAACTCCATCTAATATAAACTCTTGTTCAAAGCAAGTCTAACTTCAAAGTTGGATCACGTTTCTCAAGGATTTGCCCAGCTGTGTTTTAAGAACCTCCTAGCACAGAGATCCTGCAGCCTCTCCGTGCATCGTGCTACCTGCTGCACTGCTCTTACAGTGAAAAATTATTTGCTTATATGCAACTAAAGTTTTACTCTTTGCAACTTGTGTTTGTAGCTTCTTGTCTTCTCCCTGTGCACTTCTGCAAAGGCTCTCGCTCCATTTTTTCTGTAACCCCCTCTTAGGTAGTGAAAGACTGATTATATCCTCCTGAGCCTTCTCCAGGTTAAACAAACCTCATACGTTGTATGGTCCAGCCCCTGACTACCTCAGCAGCTCTCCTGCTGTCCTCAGGCATCCTGAACTAGCTGCAGTGTTCTAGACCAAACCATTCCATAAGATGCAATCTCTGAAATGCCAAGTAGAAGGGAAAGCTCAGTTCCCTTGTCCTTCTTGCTCTCCAGCCAGCTGTCATGCTCCCAGAAAGGCAGGAGCATTACAATCATAGCCTCAAGTCTACATTAGCATTATTTTTTGGTACTTTACATTGATAAAGTGTGTTTATATGGAAACCAAGAATTTTCTGTAATCATATGTATTTTATCCATTATTCTCTTACCTTACCATTTTCCCAGTAAACTCTGATTACTGTGACATTTTGGCAGGACTATTTTGTGGGCAGTTCTTTCTCAATTCAGCTAAAGCAATGTGATGAGAAGCAGAAAAGATTGCAATATGCTAACATTTTAAATGTGCTTTTGAAGAGGCCTTTGGGCACAGATGTTCCATAAAACTGTATTTATTATTATAATAATCTGCTGAAGAGTGCAGCTGTTTATTCAGGGGTCTGAATATTGAAGATTCCCTAAATCTAATGATTCTAAGTCTGCCCCACTCACTGCACATCCAACACTAATAAGAAATACAAATTTGGAAACTCTGTAGATACCAATACATTTTAGAGCACCATGGAATAAACATTGACTTACAGTATAAATGCTGCTACAAGAAATCTTTCAGATGGAATCTCTTCAAAATACAGGTGATGTCAAAAAAGCTTCTAAGGAAAAGACTCAAACCAACAATGCAGAGGCGCTACCCGAGTTTAATGCCTAACTCAGAGAACTACTCTGGCTTGTAACAGAACTGACGCACATGGACAAAAGTCTCTGATTCATCAGCTTTCCTCAAAACATGGAGGAGATGAAAGATTAACTCCACATGACTTTTTGGACAATGTTATTGGTCATGATTTCCTGATTCTAGTTTGGAGAGGAGAACAATAATTTGAACATCAGAAATGTGCAAAAATCCATAATAAAAGTATAAGTGTCACTTGTTTTTTCCCCTTAGATGATATGGCAACTCCTTGCTCAAACATCAGAACTGGATTACTGATCTGATCTAGGATGCCATGATGGAACAATTTTCTCTCAGTCAATACAGATACAAGAGACTGCAGAGCAGCTAGTAAAAGAAACAGTTTAAAGCTGCAAACTATTCTCATCTGGACTCACAACTATTTTGCCTGACTATAATTATCTCTTCTGATTTCGTCCCCTGGAAAGCTGAGTGGAATCTGGAGCTCTCCTGTCTTTGCTATATGGGTGCCACAACGAGAGCTTCCTTGGAAAGATTTTCCTTACGTGCTGGGCTCATCCCCAGCAATGAGCACTGGGAGCCCTCGGAGCACCTGGCTCCTTAAACAGATGTTTGGCATATGAAGCTGGGGATTGCCTGCTGCAGATAAGACTGTGAACAACCCAAATCACAACAATTATTTAACTTTATCAGCCTCAGCAGGGTTCAAACTGGCATGTATTTAATCATACGGTATTTACCACTATTGTCAGGAGCAAACACTGAGGAGTCTCTGGAGGAAACTGCCTGTAGCTCTACAAACCTCCTTTCCAAGCCTGTTCTTTTACACATGTTCTCAGACCTTTCTGAAATCTAGCTTCTCTATATCCACTCAATAATAAAAATGTGTTATTCTTAGAGATATTAAATTCATATGCTATTGTAATTCCAAAAACATTGTATTCCACTGTGGAAGCATTGTTTGTTCATCTATTTGTGAAGTCTGGAGTCTGTAGGTTTACCGGGGACTAAAATATTGCTGAAATCCTTTGCCTGTTCCTCCTCATTTTTGTGGAAAAATCTAACTGAAAACTGCTAATTTTTCACTTCATAGAGTCGTAGAATAGTTAGGGTTGGAAGGACCTTAAGATCATCTAGTTCCAACTCCCCTGCCATGGTCAGGGACACCTCACACTAAACCATGCCACCCAAGGCTCTGTCCAACCTGGCCTTGAACGCTGCCAGGGATGGAGCATTCACAACCTCCCTGGGCAGCCCATTCCCGCCCGCCCCTCACCACCTTAACAGTAAAGAACTTCCTCCTTATATCCAATCTAAACTTCCCCTGTTTAAGTTTTAACCCATTACCCCTTGTCCTGTCACTACAGTCCCTAATGAAGAGTCCCTCCCCAGCATCCCTACAGGCTCCCTTCAGATACTGGAAGGCTGCTATGAGGTCTCCTTCTCTTCTCCAGGCTGAACAGCCCCAGCTTTCTCAGCCTATCTTCATACGGGAGGTGCTCCAGTCCCCTGATCATCCTTGTGGCACTTCAAACAAACAAACTTCACTATTTTAATATTAAATGCTATAATTTCTTAAACAATACATGAAGCAATATTTGAATTATTTGTTTGCTGGTGATCATTATAGAGGGAGCTGCTTTTGCAAACACAAAAGGATTCATGTCATCTTTTACCAAGACCAAACAATTCCTTTGCCTTGTACCTTCAGGATTATGATTCTGAATCTACTGTAACAAAATTCTCTGTAGAAACACTTGTGCTCTTCCTTCATCTTTGGTCTTCCCAACTAGGCCTATGTGAGGTCTGAAACAGCTCACTGGGTTTCTCTCCCTGTGTCCTCACAGCCATAGAAGTGGGGCAGTCCCAGCACGGCTGTGAGCCTCACGCTGCTTCAGGAGGCTGCTCCATCCTTTAGAGGATCAGTGAGACTGCTGGCCCCGCATGGCTCAATCACCACCAGTACTGCCGGAAACAGCCTGACTAACAACCAAGTGTTAGTCATATGTACAGCTCTCTTAGCTGCCACGTGTGCACATACCCCAGGATATTCATATACTTCAAGGATGAAGAGACCAGAACAAAAGGGAAGTTAGTCCAGGCAGACGTGTTTCTGGCTACAGTATGCATTCTATGATAATACAAGACACAGAAACCAGCAGTCCTCTCAGCAGAGCACCAGCTGGCTCCACGTGCTGCAGTAATAAGCTCTGCTCTAAAAACCTGGTCTTCCATAACTTGTGTACCAAGTACAAAACTATGAACTGGTCTGCAAACTGCCTACAACCATATCTGTGCTTCTGAATTACCACACAGTTTACTGATGCAAAATAAAAGAGTACTTTTAAGTTCAGTCTGATAGAGCAGTACAGTAGTGGATTCTAAAGAAACTTTCATTCTATGATATTTTAGACACTTTTAGTGGTAGCAGCCTTCCAGGAGTGGTTATGAAGTGTAAAATCATACTTAGCATAAGGTCTGATGCCACAGTAGATTAAGAGTGGAAGAGAGAGCTGGAGAAGTAGTAAAAGTGGATGCAACGACAGACATCTCTACTTCTTCCAGTACATAAATTTACCATATTTTCCCTATGTCATTAATTGACTCATCGTTCACTGGCCATGGAGCCCATTTGCTTTTGGAACATCAGCAGAGAAAGAGCACCGCTGTTCAAGGACTACCCAGTGTGACTGAGCAATGGTTTCCAAGTGCTCAGCAAGGCAAAACAGATTTTTACTGCAACAGGAGGAGGCACCTCTTCCCCAAACACCTGTCTGCCTGCCAAATTCCAGCTTCCTAACCCAGCCGCCGTGGGGTTTGAATTGTTCAATACCAGTCACATGCAATTTTTATAATGGGAAAGTGAACTTTTTCTTCACCTCATTCTCAAAACCAATGAATCTTTTTCTTTTTTTTTCTCCTTAAGCTTTATTAAAATTAATTTTTAAATGTAATAAAAATGGAGTCACCGAGGATGGGAAATTTTTGCTTGAAAAGTGAAAGATTCAAAAGATATAAGCAGCTGCTCAAACAATCCCTAAGTAGAAATGGCCTTGCTCTCAGGAGCTTGGAATTTAAGCTGGCATGTGATTTTAAGCGCTTGAGTAATCCCTAAGAAACAAAAAATCACAAATCATGTGCTGCAAGTTACATGTAGGTACAAAATCTTGCTAGCCTGGGAGCGTGGACTTTAAACATAACCCAAACCCAAATAACTTCTATATTAATACTTAAAGTTACACACTCAAGAGCTTGGAGTAGACACAGCCTAATGCTGCTCTCAAATTGCTACAGTATTTCACAGGGTGCTATGGTAATATCTTCTGCTGTATACAGAGTGATGTTAATTTCTATGCTTTACAGTAGAATGTGCAGTGAAGTTAAATTACAGTTGCTGTGGGAATCAGAATACTGCAAAACATGTCTGAACCTCAGCTTTAAGGGAGTGCTAATATGTCTTTTACATTTGATTTCCTTTGTAGGGGGGGAAAGGAACAAGTGACAACTGGCTGTTGTTGGCTTTGCCAGCAAGAAGAACCAAGATGTTCCAGTATGGGTTAACTGGAGATCTCTGTCACATTCCCGCTTGATCTCTTAGTTTTTTTCTTAGCAAATGTTACAGAAACCCTGATGAAGTCCTCTCTGTGATACCTTCATAAGGCCTTATGCAGTATTAGATTACTGGAAAAGAGGAAGAAAGATAGGAGAAATCTTTTCATTTCACACATAACCTCAAGGGTGCTCTGGATTCAGAGGCCAGGAAAGAAATGATGTGGGGCAAAGTTGTATCCTCTAGTAATCAGGGACAACTCAAGGCTCCTCCATGGAAGAATCACATCAGAGAAGCACTTAAAACAAGGTGAAAAAAGGAGAGAGAGAAGCAAAGATGACATTCCCATTGAAAAGAGCCCTCATAATTCCTCATGTGTTACAGAAACAACGTGCAATAACAACTCTTTAGAGCCAAAATGTCATTTTGTTGATTATTGACCTCCCGTCTTCTTTGCACTTTGGAAGTAATTTTAACTTAATTTTGGATGCTGCCTTTTAGTTGCCTTTGCTTTTTTCTTAGACTTAGCAAATGGCCTTGTTAAACCTGTCCTTTTACTGGATTCTCTGGTATTTTAGCAGAGTATTACGAGAATCAGAACTCCTCTGAGAGTTTTCTAACTGTGGCTGTTTCTATTTTACAAATTAGATATAGAAATTAGAGGTTTGTTTTTTGTTTTATTTTTTTCTCATACGGATGAAAGTCCATACAAAGAGGAGATCACTAAGGCTGAAATGGCAAAATCACTAGGTTGGAAAAAGGAGAAGACTGTGCCCTTAATATCTAAAACCAGCATTCCCAATCCATATTGATGCCATGAAAGACAGTGCTAAGAGGCAACGGGAGCAGAGGGAATGAGTGGGACAGGTCATTAAAGTTCCATTATTTGGACTCCAATTCTCTGAATCCTTTCGTAACATTATATTAGAGCTGTACAAAATTGAAAGAGATGAGCAGGTTCACATCTATGTGTCTGAAACACCGAGAGGATTATACAATTCCTATGTATTTTTCCCCTCATGTCTCCTTGTGGGAAACCTGACACGTGTAGTCAAGCAGTTGTGCTTTGTTGTGGTTTAAACTGGAACCAGGACATGCCTGTATCTACATGGATACGTACGCACAGATGCAGTGTACGTCTACTTTTCAAAAAACCTCTGTGAAGATCTTACAACTTCTAAAAATACAGACATGTTTTTGGAGCTTGGTATTTTTTACAGCACTTGCCATCTTTCATTTAACAGTTCCGTTCCCCTCCAAAAAATGTCTGCTGCTTTGAGAACAAGACATGTGAGTCAGGGGTGGTCTGACTCATAAAGAGCCCCAGGACCTGGGGCCAGCCAGCTCTTTCCAATTATCAGGTCCAGGTGGGAAGTGGTCAGGTGGTTCCTATAAAAGCTGAGGGACTGCATGTGGAGTGGGAGCTTTCTGTGAAGTCTGTTTTGGCTGAGGGGAAAAAAAGGCTGAAATTAGATTTTACTAAGTTTGAAAAATAGTCTAACTCCTGGAGCTGTGGTGTTACGTGTTGTTGGGCTCAGGGGCTGCCCACGGGCCCTACACTATAGGGACCTATGTGTACTACAAACAAGCCCGTTAGACTTGTTTGCATTATTTCAAAGCCCTGGCCACAGCAAAGAAGCAACCAAACACACTTCCCCCAGAAAAAAACAACAAAACAAATCAAATCAAGGGCACAAAGAAAGCAACCCAACCCCAAAGAACCCACCATGCACACATTAAAAATTCTGGCTAATATGCAAACAGCAGAAAAATAAGTCAGCAATCATCCAAAATGACTTTTGTGTTATAGATTGCTCCTGAATGAGGCCTAACGTGGAAGCATCGCTGCAAACAGTTTTCCATTTCCAGCGTGCATTTATGACAACCATTCTGCCCCATTTCCTGTTCTTTCGCTGGCAGAAAGGGACAGATTCCCCCTCCCTTACACTAAGCCTCCTTCATGCTGCCTGGGCTGTACTGCATGTGTGGTCAGTCCCTTCCTGGGAAGCTGGAGATAGAGGGCAGAATGGTTATTGTTATGCAATAACTGTTTTTCCTTTATCTTATGGTGAAAAAAATGTACAAAACTACTGGCCACGTCTGCAGTGCACCAATTAGAGATAGAGAGGACTTGTATTCAGTCTCCATGGATGGTTCAAGGTTAGAGAAAATTATCCACTTTTAGCAGATAACAGAATCCTAACTATCTGCATTAAACTGGAATTGCTTGCTCACTATAAGAGCTGATAGTAGGTACAATATTTCATCCAAAGACAGGTGTATTTGCCTCTTCATTTTACCACTATGTTATATTATTTTTTTGACCTTCAGTCTTGTTGGCACAGGAATTGATGTGACAGAAGGCAATCAACAGCATAAGATACAAAAAGCCGAAAGAAGAACTTATGTCCTCAAGAACAGGATACCCACTACCCTGCACATAGAGTTTTCAGTTGCGAAGAGCTACCAGACAATACAATGTAAATCAATATAGAATCATAGAATCATAGAATAGTTAGGGTTGGAAAGGACCTTAAGATCATCCAGTTTCAACCCCCCTGCTGTGGGCAGGGACACCTTACGCTAAATCATATCACCCAAGGCCTCGTCCAACCTGGTCTTGAACACTGCCAGGGATGGAGCATTCACAACCTCCCTGAGCAACCCATTCCAGTGCCTCACCACCCTAACAGGAAAGAATTTCCTTCTTATATCCAACCTAAACTTCCCCTGTTTAAGTTTTAACCCGTTACCCCTTGTCCTGTCACTGCAGTCTCTAATGAAGAGTCCCTCTCCAGCATCCCTATAGCCCCCCTTCAGATACCGGAAGGCTGCTATGAGGTCTCCATGCAGCCTTCTCTTCTCCAGGCTGAACAGCCCCAACTTCCTCAGCCTGTCTTCATACGGGAGGTGCTCCAGTCCCCTGATCATCCTCGTGGCCCTTCTCTGGACTTGTTCCAACAGTTCCATGTCCTTTTTATGCTGAGGACACCAGAACTGCACACAATACTCCAGGTGAGGTCTCACAAGAGCAGAGCAGAGGGGCAGGATCACCTCCTTCAACCTGCTGGTCACGCTCCTTTTGATGCAGCCCAGGATACGACCGCTTTCTCCACAGGGATGGATAATATAGCAGGCCAACTGGATTTACCTTAATTTGCAAACTGATTTCCTACCTTTGTTTTTTTCAAACAAAGACAAAACAAAAAAATCACTTCAGACTAGAACAGACTGAATTGCAGTGGGAACTCCATCTGCATGGAGGAGACCCTACAGCATGCCTGCAAACATTGCTCCATACTGTGTTTGAGGTCCTCAGACCCATCACTAGCTTTGCACTGGGTTAGTCCCCTGGGGAAAGGAAGAAAAAAGGCCTAAGACATTACTAGCACTAGCAAGGTGTTAGTGTTTAAACGACTGTGCCTGCAAATTCCCTTTTGGGTATCCCTGAATGCTGCCTGGCACTAGGATAATGGTACTATGGAGGAGTTTGGATATATAGATGAGTTGGAATTGCAACATGTGAATTTTCTTCTCTTTATCACTCAAAGAAATGACTGCAGTGCAGGCAGATCTGAACAAAAGACAGCCTGTAGCCCTGCTGTCCCACAAACCCACCCCATTAGGTTCTAACGGCACTTTGTTGTGACCCCATGTGCAAAGCATCACACCTGAGCAGTGACACTGCACAGGACAGCAGGGCTGCTGCAGCACAGCAGCTCTCAAGGAAGGGCAGTGGTTCAAGCATGCCCTGAGGCTCTGCCTTTGATTCACACCCCACCTGGGCCCACTGGGGTGGGAGTACCGACTGCTACAGGAACCATGGCTCCCAGGCAGCTCTCTGATTGCTCAGCCATAGCTAGTGTCTGCAGCCAAGACTGTCTCTGCTACTTTAGCCCTATCTTCATGTTTTCACGTGGGGTAGAGCAGAGCAGCCTGTTGAGAGTCCTCTCCCGTGTGATGCAGGCGAGCTGATCTACATCAAATATTTTTTGGTCAAAACTATTTTAAGGCACAAAATTACAAGACTTGATACATGGAGCAATGTGGGATTTTACACTTGGAAACCAATCATCAAAATGTCCTCGAATATGAATGGTACTTTTCTGTGGTGAGTCTGTATGGGAGCTAGACACAGCCTCATCTATCACAGTATTGTAGCAAAAAGAATAATTACTGCATAGCCATTTAAGCAACAAATCCCTTAAAGGTCTTGTGAGTGAGGGTGCAGAAGGAAACAGATTTCAATGGACATGGAAAGTATTTCCTATGTGAGGATTTTAAAAGGAAAGCAGCTCTAAGAATGGAGATACTCAGAAAGAAGATCAGATGTGTTAAAATACTCAGATACTCTTCTGTGTCAATACTCAGAGCAGCACTTTACAAAATACATGCAAACCAAACTTGAGTTCATTTGTCCCATTTCATTCTTGGCTGTTCTCTTGAAGGACTAGGAGGATACATCTGTAGAGTAAAACAGTTTAAAGCCTGAGCTCTTGAAACACTTCTCCATTTTAAAATACAGATGGATTATTTCCACAGATGATTTGCAGATGTAACATTTAGCTATTTAAAGACTACATTTTTTTACAATACTTTTGGAAGGGCAGTAGAAAACCTTGTTTGTGGCAGGACTTAAACTGAAATTGTAGAGCTGTTCCATTAGTACCCATAGCACCCATCACATTTTTCCTCTTTGTTTCACTTAAGGATTTCCCTTTTTTTGTCTTTGCCTTTTCTCTATCTCACACTTGGCTCTTTTCTACTCGTGTCCATAGCAGCACCCACTGGTAGACTGCAATGGTACTGAGATGGACTTCTGCCAGGGGAGGAACAGAATCAGTGAGAAACAGGCAATGCAGTTCAAGGTCATTCTGGGGGTTTTCCTTCCAGTACCACACCCCTTCTAAGAAGCAGTACCTGACCTTTCAATCTTGATAATCTTGGTAAAATGGAACTCATTCTGTTTTTTGTTTTATCTAATGTGTCAGTAAGAGGCAAATAAAAACCAGCTAAGCAATGAAAGTTCACTGCAAGGTGTGCTAACAGGTACAACATTTAATGCAGGACATTTGAGATGCTTTTAGATGGTTCTAGGAGCATTTTAAAAAATAAAAATATTTGCTACTCTATATAGCAGAGAAGGTACCTTGAAAGTATTTATATTTGTATTATTATGTCTGTGTCTTAGGCAATTGGTGCTTATTAGAAGATTTAATCTGACCTTAAGACTCACAAGCAAGGGATTGCTGTGTAGACAAATGTGTAGAGAAAAAAGCCAAATAAAATATAATGCATTTATAACTATTTATGGACTTTGCACATTGCTAGTTATAAAAAGGGTTAAATCTTGCTAAGTCAGAGCTCTAAAGAAAATCTGGGATCAACAGAATAAGACTGTCCATGTGGCTGAGTTGAAGACTTTATGTATTTTTGTTGTGATCATTTTATCTAAAAGCACAAAAATATTTGGGAGAGAAGTGGATGGAGTAGATAAGAGGTGGATGGATGTTGAGATCATTATTGAAAGATGGCAGGCATAGATGAAAGGACACAGAATAAAAGGCAAGAGTAACTTCATACAGAGGGATTTTGTGGACACACCAGAAGCAGTATGGATACAGAACTATATTACTTAGATGTAAGTACTAACACATTTGGGGGGATGTAGGGTTTGAAAAATCCAAGGACTAAAGGGGATTGAGTGTGCTGTCACCCCAACGAATGGAACAGAGACAAAGAAAGGATCACTTGAGGTGAAACAGCAAGCAAAGCTTACTGACTGTGCCATTTACTTGCTTCACATACTCACTTTTAGTTTCAGCCATCCATTCACAGTTGACATGTGCCCAAAGAAAAATCTGTGAATTTCACTGATGACTTATTGAACCCTTCCTTAGTCAATCAATGCATCATAATTACCAATAGTACCTCCCCCCAAAATGCTTCAAAACAAAAAACCCCACCACCTTCACCTACTCCTAAAAACAAAACAAAAGAAGAAATCTTAACTACAACACATCCCATAAAGGTCAAATAACTTGGAAGTCTCTCAGAGAGCATGAAACAACTGTCCTGAGACAAAAGTAGTTTAGTAACACGTGGTTTTTCATTACCACAAAATCTCCACCCTTTTATCACCTGTGAGAAGTAGTCCTGAGTATCAAAACTTATCTCAACTGCCATGAGCCCTCATGGAGAGAGAAAAAAAAGTCTTGGGTAGTTGGACCTTGAGTTGATAGATGGAGAACTTAGAGAGGGACCCAGAGAAGAGGTTGAAGTGAGGCCCACATGACTCAACCATGAATATGTAGGTATAGCATATGAAGTGGGTGCTGTACCTACGTACAAAGCAGTTTTTCTTTCTCTGAAATATCCCATTTAAGACACAAAACACTGAGCACAGGGGGAAGAAAAAAAAAACAAAACAAAAAAACCAAACAAAACCCACCAAAAATCTGTCATCCATACAGAGAGTTATTTGTTTCTTTAAATATTTATAGATGGAAAAATGAAATCTACAGATGTTAAAGCCTAAACCTGATAATCACCCAGTTCAGACTTGGGCTTTTTTCAAGGTTATCAAAGTTAAGCACAAACTAGTTATCAACCATGGCCTCAGCTCGTTTCCTGCTTAAATCCCACCCCACTATTTTAGCCACTGCCTGTGTAATGGTGTAAAAGTGACAGCAAGTTTGCCTTTAACTGCCAGGAACTTTGACACTTCTGCAGAGAGACAGAAATGGGTAGCCCTTTAAATAAAAAGAATCGTATGAATAAATTTGCAGCTAAGCTATGCTATCACAGAAACCAAACTTTTAAAATGATGTGACCAAATGCTGCAAATAATGATAGAAAAATTGTGACGTTGCTATGGTAACTATTAACAATTCAGACAGGCTGTTGAGATGAGATCTTATTAAATATGTCAAACTAAACATTTTATTTATAATTTAAAGCTCCAACATTGACACTTTGCAGTTAGCAGAAATTAAAAAGAAATTCAAGATGTAACTTAATAAAGACTCGAGAGTTAAGGCTGAGATGACACTTTCATTCTACCTTGTCACTTTGCACATTCTAAAACACCTTCAAGAAACCTTTTATGCTGAAATTTTTCTTACTTGGCCTTAGTCTGGAGAAGGGCAGAAGCAAAACCACTCAGCTTCCTTTGAATTATCTTCTCTGAGAGAGGGACAGATTGTAACATCTTGATATTTATCCCCTGACATAATCACTTTGGTGTTTAAAGATCAGAGTGTGCTCGTGCACTATACACTGCTGTCCTTACTTGGAATAAGTTACAGCTGCTCCATTGTTCTCACATCGGTGAATCGAGCTAACTTTACAGATGAAACTGCAGAAACTTTCCCAGAGAAACAAACCTCTTAAAGACCCCTATTCTGCAAAGCAATGAAAATCACCAGGATTACTCATGTGCTTGAAATTAGGAATGAGATTAATTTACAATGCAGTCTACTTTATTCTGTGGTGCAATTGCAATCTGGAACTGCAATCCTAAAAGGAACATTAGCACATTAATATTGTGTTACAGAAGCCAAAGTTCTTCCCTGTTTATTATGGTCATGCTGGAGTGGAGAGAACTGTAGGTCTCTAGGCTCAACTGGAACCCTGCTGAAGGATCCCAGATCCTTCTGGGACCAGCTTTGCTGACAGACGGCTCTAAGAGTAAGCACATGCTATATACCCTTGGCTGCCAGCCTTGGTACCCTGGCCCGTCTTCAGGCATTTTTGTCCCCAGAATGACACTTGTACCTTGGTTGCGAGAGGTCTGTGGCTGCCTAGAAGTACCAGCTCATCACTGGGGCTCATTGTGTGGCCAACTCACCATGCGGTGTGAACAGTCAGGCGTGCAGTGGTATTCACAAAGCCCTGGGTGCTGCCATGGTCATCTACTACTAATTTTATGGGCAAGTGAAAGTTAAAAAAGTGCTGACCCTTTCCCTTAAAGAGTGGAATAAGAGTAAGAACAAATACTGCTCAGTAGACTGAGTCACTGCCTGAGCATGCAGCAAGGGACCTGCTGTAATGAACATTCCCAGGGAGGCAGAACTTGCCATCACTTGAGAACTTACCACGTGCTCTGCAAATTTCCGCACTTGTCAAGTAATAATGCTGAAATGGCACTGGTCTATTTATAAAATTACTTCTTCCTGTAGAGAAATCCTGTAACATAGCTATCATGTGCGGACCCACAGCTAACTAGTTTGATGATACATACCTAAATATCATGATAAATTAGCTATTTTTACCTTACTTTCCAAATAAATTATCTGTAATTTTATTGCTTTTATCTCTGTGAATCATACTTTTTTTTAGCAAGATGTATTAGTAGAGTTTACATTTCTGTTT
The DNA here is from genome assembly GCF_033815535.1 of Pezoporus flaviventris. Taxonomy (NCBI): domain Eukaryota; kingdom Metazoa; phylum Chordata; class Aves; order Psittaciformes; family Psittacidae; genus Pezoporus; species Pezoporus flaviventris. Next base: position 11,931,346 of record NW_026892554.1, read on the forward strand.
AATGAAATGTGCATTTTCAAATGTCAAATGGTACTTTGCTTTGAGCCTCAGAGTGGGCCTCAGGTGACACTGTTTCCACAGGCAAGGCCAGCTTCAGAGGTTTCCACCTCCCCTCTCCTGAACCACTATGCAGTCATGCCCTTGGTGTTGCAGTTTCCATCCCTTCAGAAATTCTACAGATACATCTGCTTGTGGTGCCATCCAGTTAACTCGAGTTCTAAAGAAAAATGCACTGGAAAGACTCTCATATGGAAGCCTATTCTAACTGTCAGGACACTTTGGGCTTCCTCACAGAAAAAAGTATGCAAAAGGTGGGCTCCCAAACCATTCTATGTTTTCCTTGATGACCATTTAAGATGTAGGCATAAATCCCTTATCCAGCTAAAATTCAGCGATTGCATAGTGCATGTAAAGGTTCTGGTTACTGTTTACTTTATACATATGGCAGGCTAACACATGCCTCTATTCATACATTTACTTGCAGGTGCTGTTAAATGCGCAGCAATCAAATAGCCTACCTTTAATATTTCTAATTAGCTTCTTTAGTAATCATGATGGAAATACAGGAACACATTTAATGGTGTCCTCTCAGATATCCTTAAAAACGAGGAAAGTCCCTAGAGGGTTGTCCTAATGTGGGTGTCTTTTCAGCCCAGTCAGTATGCATCATTTTAATGTGACTGTGATCATAGCCCCATTGTGCCTGCCAATCCCAATTAACAGAATCACCCATCCTAGGGCTGAATTTATTGCTGCATATGCAGCTTCCTGGGACAAGAAGCAGCAGCCTTGTAGTCTACAGGTCTCTGAAAGGAAGCTGTGCCTCTGGGAACTGTGCTCAACTTTCCTCAGCTGTGAAATCTCTCTGTTGCAAGACATGTTCCTGTCACATATTTTTCCTTACGGCAGGCTGAATATTTCCCCTTCTTGATGGCTCCAGTATCATCACTGATATATCATGATAAACAGAAATATATTCAGGAGATAGAATTGTTATTAATCTTGAAGTTACCATTCAGCCTTGAAAAGTAGTGCAAGTTTGCTTATTGTTAAAAAAATTTGGTTTGCACCTGCACAATGAGTTATTACGTCTGAAAATGAAATGGCATCAGGATTTTTTTTGACACAAATTGATATGTATGCCATGTTACATTTTTCAACACACAGCTAGTGCTGTGTAACCTATATTGCATCATAGACATACAACCTAATTCATATGTGAGGTGCCTCTATGGTAAGCACCAGCTTTCTTCTGCCAGCATCAAGCAATGTTACTTTTGGAGAGTAGGGGAGCAGTAACTCACTTTTATTCTGCAAGACCTTTTATAGCAAAAACATAGCACCAACAATTTCAGCAGCAACAACCAAAAGGCTGTGCATAGTACAAAGATATGCAATATTTTTTTGTATCTCTAGGGACTTTCCCTAGATTCTGTGGCAGTGCAGAGAGATTGCTCATAGCTCTTTTGTTCCTTCATCCCTTCTCACCAATTTTCATTTAGAATCAAACACTTTTGCTGGAGGCAAGAGGTCTGTTTTCTGGCTTTTCCCAGAATTTTCTACTTGCACATGTCTGCAGCTGACATATGAAATATGCAGACTCTTCCCCTGATTTATGCTTTCTGCTCTGCATGGAGCCAGTATAATTGTGGGGAAAAAAAAATACTTTTCCTTGAAGTTCAGAAAGCAATGTACACTGTTTGAAAATGATTCCACAGCATCTTACTGCTGCCCCCACTGGAACAGCTCATTTCCAGTGTGTATCTTGTAAGAAAAACTGAAAAGAAACTCAACTTTTTTTCAACATCCCTAGTTTTAAATCTCAGCATTAGAGAAGATTCCTGTTCCCATCACTGCATTTGGTAATAGGGAAAACTTAGGAAGTAAGTTTAGGAAATTTATTAAAAGCCACTTTTCCAAATGGACTTGCAAGCAAACTTTTAACTACAAAACCCTGGGCCAAATTATCAAAAGAGCTCACCTCCCATTTGGCACAAGATTAAGGACAGTCTTTTCAAAGCATTTAGCCACTTGAAGTTCTCAGTGTGACACTACTGGCCGGATTTCCAAACTTTCCACTCACTTAAGGACCTAGAAGCGAGCTGAACTCCTTTGAAAATTGTTATTGGTTTTGGACGCTTCAAAACTATATTGTATTGAATATCGTCCAGGCACTACACTATTTATAATTACTTGATAAAATACAAATGTTTCCTTCAATTTCTCTATGAATAGTTTTTATGCATTCCTCAGAAAACTTCTGAATCTATAAAGAGAAAGTTTCCTTACTCTAGTCGTCAGAGTTCTTATTCAAAAGCTCAGATAAAATGGCCCTTGCCAATTTACTGACAGCTAGAGTAACTTCCCTCCTTTCTTTTCCAGATTCATAAAGAAAACTAAGATTAGCTCTCTTCACAAACAGTAAATTCCTTTATTTCCTTATTCTTTGATACAACACTTTGGCTAAGAACCACTTTTATCTCTAAAATTACAGTCATTAGAAGTTAAAGATACTAAATGAAATAGAGCAATCTCAGATCAAAGCAGCCTGCTCTTAACTACCTAGAAACAAATTAAAGGCACTAATGAGAAACAGGCTAAACACATCAAGGACCTAAACGATTAATTTACATTTAGCAATTATTTTGACAACTTACTAAAGCATGACTGTGTATTACTGACCAGATTTTTCCAAATTAGAGCTTTTCATATTTACAAGAAGAAATGATGATTTAGTTATTTAGCAAGATTTTCCTTACTAGCAAAGCAAAAGCAGCATTCTTATCAGAAATAACTTGACCACTACAAAACACGACTCTCTAAACTACATCTCTCAAAGCTTTCTTGTGTATTAGTACAGTGATCCTATTGATTCCATAGTAACAAACTGCAGTAGAAGTAATTGCATTTTACTGTGAACACAAACCTAAATATTTAGGGTTTGACTACATGCAGTATTAATCCATTTATAATTACTGAGACTACACTCTGCTTTTTGTTTCTCCATGATTTATCTGTACTATCAGGCAACTTTTTGAAGGTAAGCTTATTATTTCTCCTTGTATCTGTAGAAGTTTCTTTAATTTGTTTTTTTGCCGCTCCTGATATGGTTTCAGTTATTAAAAAGGCATTGGAAAAAGAAGAGAAGTTGCAAAAACCAGCAATACAAGACCAGAATTAATTTTACCAACAAAAAATAAGGCTTGGGCCACCTGCAATAAGAGAGTTATATACATTCTTTGTCTTTGGTAGCAGAGATTAGGTTTAGCATGTTAATGCTGTATGGAATAAAATAGTTTAAAGCCTCCAGACAATTCTACATATCCAAAGACAGACCTGCAAGTCTTTTAACAACATAAGACATAACATCTAAGCATATTAGTGAGTTCCACACTAACTCTACTTTGTAATTTTAACAATAGAGTTTGATAGATACGACAGTGCTGGATAAACAATTTATATTTATCACTTGCTGCAGTATGAAGATTATTTGTATTCAGACTCAATTCTGTCTAGGATTTAATGCACTCATGGACCAAATAAAGATATCTTGTTTGTTATCTCATAACGTGCAGAAAGAGTGATAGTAATATGTATCTGGCGTTGAATGTTTAAGTCCAGAGGGTGTCTGGATGGCTTTGTGTTCTATGCAGTCTGTATCAATATGTAACACAAATATATTTAATCTTGATACAAGAAATACATTTTTTACAGCAAGAGCAATCATTCATAGGAACAACCTCCCCAGGCCATGGTGACAGTTCCTGTCACTGAAGGTTTTCAAGATGTGATTGGACAGGCTGCTAGAAAAATCTTATCTAGGCTCCCTTTGCTACAAAAGGTTGGACCAGCTGGTCTTCCATGGCTCCTTCCAACCTGGGCTGTTCTATGTTTCTATAATATTGTTAGTGATAATGTTCTGCAGGTATCCAAAGTAAGAGGCAGAGATGCAGAGACCACTGCATCACAGAGCAGAAGCCTCGCTCCTACCCTTCTTCCTCATCACCCTTCTCAAACCAATCCCTGTACAATTACCATAGCACTACTGTCTCCTTTAGTGTTTCAAAGATTCACTTTTCAACTGTAAAAGCTACAGGTTTAGACTTACAGGAAAAGCTTAGTTTCTGGAATACAATTACATGGCAGTTCTGTGGCAATTACCATGGCAAATTACCATAATTATTTTGGAAATGGTTGCAAATACATCACTGTTACTTTTCTTCTAGGTGTGCAGAATTACCCTGTGCCTCATAATTCTGCGATACCAATGCGACCTTTCAAAGAGCAACTGGAGTCCCAGGAGATAATTGAAGAAAACTATGACATGTACAAGCATTACCCCTCAAGCAGACAGTGAAGGAAAACACTGAAAAAATCTCAAAAGACTGGGAGATTTCATAGAATCATAGAATAGTTAGGGTTGGAAAGGACCTTAAGATCATCCAGTTCCAACCCCCCTGCCGTGGGCAGGGACACCTTACGCTAAATCTTATCACCCAAGGCCTCGTCCAACCTGGTCTTGAACACTGCCAGGGATGGAGCATTCACAACCTCCCTGGGCAACCCATTCCCGCCCCTCACCACCCTCACAGTAAAGAATTTCTTCCTTATATCCAACCTAAACTTCCCCTGTTTAAGTTTTAACCCGTTACCCCTTGTCCTGTCACTACAGTCTCTAATGAACAGTCCCTCCCCAGCAACCCTATAGCCCCCCTTCAGATACTGGAAGGCTGCTATGAGGTCTCCACGCAGCCTTCTCTTCTCCAGGCTGAACAGCCCCAACTTCCTCAGCCTGTCTTCATATGGGAGGTGCTTCAGTCCCCTGATCATCCTCGTGGCCCTTCTCTGGACTTGTTCCAACAGTTCCATGTCCTTTTTATGTTGAGGACACCAGAACTGCACACAATACTCCAGGTGAGGTCTCACAAGAGCAGAGTAGAGGGGCAGGATCACCTCCTTCGACCTGCTGGTCACGCTCCTTTTGATGCAGCCCAGGATGCAGTTGGCTTTCTGGGCTGCAAGCACACACTGCTGGCTCATGTTCATTTTCTCATCAACCAACACCCCCAAGTCCTTCTCCTTGGGCTGCTCTGAATCTCTTCTCTGCCCAACCTGTAGCTGTGCCTGGGATTGCTCTGACCCAGGTGTAGGACCTTGCACTTGTCATGGTTAAACTTCATGAGGTTGGCATCAGCCCACCCCACAAGCCTGTTGAGGTCCCTCTGGATGGCATTCCTTCCCTCCAGGGTATCAACCGAACCACACAGCTTGGTGTCATCGGCAAACTTGCTGAGGGCGCACTCAATCCCACTGTCCATGTCAGTGACGAAGATGTTGAACAAGACCGGTCCCAACACCGATCCCTGAGGGACACCACTCGTTATTGGTCTCTAGCCGGACATCGAGCATTGACCACAACTCTTTGTGTGCGGCCATCCAGCCAGTTCTTTATCCACCGAGTGGTCCATCTATTGATGTCTCTCCAATTTAGAGACAAGGACGTCGTGTGGGACAGTGTCGAACGCTTTACACAAGTCCAGGTAGATGACATCGACTGCTCTACCCCGTCCATCAGTTCTGTTATCTTTAATACCTCCAGCTAAGTTTAATTCTAACTGGGCCTTTGCTTTCCTAACCTGGTCCCTGGCTTCCCAGACAACACCCCTGTACTCTTCCCATGCCACCTGTCCTTGCTTCCACTTATTATAAGCCTCTTTTTTCATTTGAATTTTCCTCAGGAGCTCCTTATCCATCCAAGCAGGTCTCCTGGCCCTCCTGCTGCACTTCCTTCTGGTTGGGATGCAACACTCCTGAGCTTGTAGCAGGTGATCCTTGAATATCAACCAACAGTCTTGGGCCCCTCTGTCCTTTAGGGCTGTATCCCATGGAACCTTCCTAAGCAGGTTCCTGAAGAATGTCTGCTTGGATACACCTCCAGCCCATGGGCATGTCCTAGTGGATCTCTGTTCTATTGGTAAGCTACCAGCATGAAACATATTATCTGAGGCAAGCAAAGAGGACTGACTATGGTAGCACAGACTGACATAGCAGACACAACTGCATGAACTGTTTCATGGAGGTGGAGGTTGTGCACACCTTTATCCCTGTTCCCAGTACAGTATAGAAGAGCTGTGTGGGCTGTACTACTGGCTCACACAACACTCCTCTGTTACTCAGTGCTCAGGGTAGTGGTTCAAGGCACTTTGTAGATTAACTCAGTTGATGCTAGCAGGTGTCAGCAGCTTGTTGGGTCTGGTTGGGGTGGGACTGTGTTGTGGTTTAAACTCAGTCACACAGTTTCTCTCTCACTCCTCCCCTTCCTTGCTCCTGGAGGGGTGGGGAGGAGAATCAAAAGAATGTAACTCCCACGGGTTGAAATAAGAACAGTTTAGTAACTAAGGTATAACACAAACCACTGCTGCTACCACCAATAATAATAATGATGAGGGAAATAACAAGGGAAGAGAATGCAACCGCTCACCACCTGCTGACCGATACCCAGCCTGACCAAGCAGTGATCTTGCCCTTCCAGGTAATTGCCCTCAGTTCTACATCCTGGGCATGACGTGCTGTGGTATGGAATACCCCTTTGGCTAGTTTGGGTCAGGTGTCCTGTCTCTGCTTCCTCCCAGCTTCTCTTCCTCCCTGATAGAGCATGAGGCTCAGAAAGTCCTTGGTCAGAGTAAACACTCTGACCACCAACTAAAAACATTGCTGTTATCAGCTCTGTTCCCAGGCAGAAAGTCAAAACCACAGCACTGCATCAGCTACCAAGAAGGAGAAAAATGACTTCTATTGCTGAACCCAGGATAGACTAGTATAGTCCTGACAACCCAAAGATGCTTTGACAAGCATCTGTGAGCTTGTCCCTGCTGGATGTCTGGACCCTGCTGGAAGGGCTAAGACACTGTGCCCAAGGGTATCCACAAGCTCCCACTGGCCTGGGACCTTGCTCACACTGTTTTTGCTTCTGCATGGAGGAGGATTTACAAGTGGAAGACACATCTCTGCTGCAGCCAGCATTTGGAATGCTTAAGAGAGTGGATTTCTGGAGACAGTATTTCTTATTTCCTCTGGTTTGTATTTTTGGGTCCCTGGGTCAGACTGTCTTGAAGAGACCTCAGGCCAAATTCTGTTTTCAGCTACAGTGCAGCTGTTTTGAAGGAATTGCTTTGACTTTCATTGCTTGCTGTGGATTAGCACTGCAGTAACAAAGGGTGGAATCTGGCTCACTGCATTCTTTCCTTGCCATCCAAAGAAAAAGCAGGTTAAGAGATTTGTATCACAGTACATCAGGTGAAGAGTTTTGGAGAAACAGAAAATGAGTTAAAAAAATTATAGCTAAAAAAAGAACCCCCAAGCCCAAGCAGCTCAATTCACATGACAAAGGCTGCTTTTCTGACTGCTTGGTTTCATTTGTCAACACCATTTAACTGTACATACATTTTTAAATTGGCTAAAAATAATGATTTTGAAGAACCTAAAGATGTTTTTAAGCAGTCCAGGTGAACTTCAATCACATTCAACTGAAGTGCTCACTCAATTCTCAGATCTAGTCTGAAGTCTTATTTTTGTTCATCTGTAAGATTCATGTGAAAAGCCACCATAGCCTGGGGTTTTGAAGTTGAAAGATTATAATTTGGCCTTCTGGCATGTATCTTTGTCAGTTTTTTAATCTCTATATGAAGTCTTTCAGCTTTAAAGAGAGACCAATTGATGTTCTCTGAGGCATGTATACTCTTTCAACACCATAAAAGAAGTCAGCCATTGTCATTTTCAATCTAAAAGTTTTATTCTCTTTATTCTCAGATTAATTTCACTTACTAGTTCAATTGCCTGTGCAAGTTTAAAAAACCCAAGAATTAATGTAATCTGATTTCTACAGCTATCTATAGGCTGTTGGTCATGCAGCCTGATATCTGTGCGATACAAATAGGAGAACTAGACACCTCAAATGGCTTAAGAGATAAACCCCTTTAAATAAGCTTGAGACAGATCTGAATTTATTTAAATGTCTGATTCTAAATGTACTTATGCCTAGTAGTAATGTTTACCATCTGCCTGATTCTGTCTGATGAGGTAATTGTAAATCTATAAATAGCTTAACATATGCTGCACATATTCTGGCCTTAAATATAACAGCCTTTGTGTAAAACAACTGGAAATAATAAGAAGTGATATTCACTTGGGTGTTATTCAGGGTAAGTTGAGAAAGACGTATAAAGGGTTTGCACTTTGTATTATTTGTATCTTCTCCTCCAAATGCCTGGTTAAAACCAAACCATTGTTTATAGGCCCAATTCTAACAAGTTGTCAGTACTTTCTGTGATTCATACCTACTGAAATAGGCATTTGAAATGTAGTAAAGCAGCTACAGTCAGTTATGTATAGTGTAAGCCAATATGAGAACAACATTCATTTAAGATGAACAAATAGTTTTTACTCTGTGAATGACTAACACTAACAACCCAGTGGATTCTTCCTTTTCTTTTACAGGGTAGAAGACAAGCAAATGATGTACAGGCACAGCGACCATGAAAGCTTAGCTTGAAAGAATTGCTTTAGTGCCAGATTAGAGGATTCTTGACACTCCTGTACCTACAGTAGTCACTGTACAAGCAGTCAAAGTGCTGTTCCATAATTACAACTAAGAATACCATTAATGCCAATTATCTGCAGAAAGAATGGTAATTGCTCATGTGCACTCACCTAGAATAAAACCATATGAAAAGGCACAAAGTGCTCTAAAATCTTACAGCTTTTGAATCCTCACTTACCGGCTCACAGCTTTTTGCCTACACAGTGGAGAGACCATGAGAGGTAACCAAAGATAGGCCTACGGCTGGATAACTGGGTGACACTCTTTTCTGGATCCTAGTTCTTAAAAAAATAATTCAGTTAAGAGGGAGATCATATTTTCTCTTGCATGATTCGTGCTCTAGGACCAAGACTTCACTGCAGATTTCCATGAATTAGCTCTGGAAATTTGACATCAGCCTGTTCATTCAGGCAATCGTTTCAGCTGCTTGCAATGGCACCCTAGTGCAGGTGGGGAGAAAATGATACATTACGAAATTAGAAATAAAACAGTGAGTCACTCTCCAAACCTCCTCTCTGTGGCATGCTCAATCTCTATCTTGTCTGTTGCATTGACACAAAGCTTAAAAAAACGCCCAAAGATGTATATAGGTTCAGCTGCCCACACCGAACAAATAAAATTCTTAATGTGGAAAGCTAAGAGCAGGGACTATTCTAAGGTTTCTTACTGAAAACTGGATTCATGGAACAGGATCTTGGCTCTAATGCTGGGAGCTGTGTGGTTGTACTCTGCATCAAAGATGTGCAAAGAGGCTGTTATTGTGTTTCTTGCACCATTAATCAGTCCCTGATGTTTATGTGGACTTTTAATTTAATTCATAGAAAAGTTTTGCTCTGTTCATATTTAATGAGGGTTCCTCCTGAGCATCTGCGTCTTGACCCTAACAGCCCTCACCTGGTCCAGAACTTCCCAGGTTATTCATTATCAGCATGAAACTTCTAAAAGGTGAGAAAAGATGAACCAATTTCCAGCTGTGTGCAACTATGCCCAGCCAGACATCTTCATACCATATGGGTGGCTAGACTTCAATCAGGCAGGACTGAGAAGCTGAATGGAAGAAAGAATTGTCTGAGAAAATTAACCTCCCCTAAAACTATTATTATTTTGAGAGACTGCATATTTGATGTAAATCTTTCCTCTACTTTCAAATGCCCTGTGAGGCTGGACACCCAGCTAAACTTGCATCAAAAGGTGCCCAGTTCTGCCTGTGACAGATAATGCAGTTCATCCCGGACTTCCCAAGAAGCACACTGTAAATGTACACACACTATCAAAATACAACCCCTCCCACTACTTGGAGCATAGCACAGGCAGCAACCATCAAAGTGAACTGGATGAAGATGCGAGAATGAGAGGAAGGAGGTTGAGCACTGTGGATGAAAGGAAAATAAATGAAGAGTAAGCAGCAAAAGTTATTTTAGTGAGAGGGTAAAGAAGAATGGAGCAAACCAAAGAAGAACTTTAAAGCACTACTTACTCTATTTTAAAATATTGAAATAAAAGCATTGTCACAGTACCAATTAGTGTACTTAATTATTTGTTCTGCTATCACAAGAGAAGGATACGTGCACTAAAGAGTGACAGACGTTTCCAACAGGGTTTCAGAAATACACCAGAGGTATTCCTGACACGTTTTAGATCTCCAGTTATGTGGAGGTGTGAGCTATGCATTGTCTGTCTTGGGAAGTGTGTGGAGAGTGGTGGGAGGTGAAATAAGGAGGCAGGGTCAGATGCCCCTTCAACAGTAAGGGAATAATTACATTTACAGATTACAGAATTCATGTCAGTCGAGCTCAGATTCTCATCCAATTTTCACTAAAATAAATCTGATGTGCGACCTCTTTTTTCTTACTCCTACAGACAAAAATTCCAGATTGTCATCTAAATATCTAATTTCCCTTTTACTTCCTCCATTTTTTTATTACTTCATTATAGGGCCAAAGCCACCTTCTTTTATATGAATAATATCAGTCATTTTACCTAACTTGCAACTGTGAACAGATTATGACCTTCACTTCTTTTGTATCCACTGGTGATGTAGCAATTTCTAAAATAAAGACAGAATGGAGCTCATATCAAAGCAAACTGTGCTTCCTGTCCCTCTAAAGTGGTAACATATGCTAGAAAGAAAGGAAGCAATGAGGTCCAAGACAATAAACAGCCGGAACATGTGGAAAACAAAATGCCAGACTGTCCTCAGTTGCACATCTCTACTGGCTTCTCTGTGATTACCCCATATCCTCAAGAAAATAAAAATACTAATTTCCTACATAGCCGGGCTGTCAGGAGAATCCCATTCCTGACTAGGATGTTTTACAGTGACACAATTAAAACCCCTTATGATCTCCATGCTATGTTCAGATTTGGGTAGTCCCTACACAAGACGCAGTCTCTAAGAATCCATGATAAAACTGAAATGGTATCTTTCCTCTCCCACTTAAGCCATTTTAATCTGTCAGTAAACCCAAAACTTGCTGGGTTCCTGACAGTGTTAATGGATGCAGCATCCATATATATCTTAAGGATTTTTCATTACATTGCCAAGTCCCTGATCCGAAGCTAAACTTCTGGAAAATTCATTCAATTTTAATCACTGTTGGGCCAGAGAAATCAGTGGGTTTACTTCAAATTCGGGTCAGTGTAAAAAGGACATGAGCAGCATGTCTTGGCTGTACATGCCAAACGAGTAGACCTGATGCACTAGGGTGAGTGAGCAGGTAGTGGATGAAGTTGCAGGGTGCAACAGCAATTCCAGGGGTCAGCGTCATGAAAACAAAACTTAATGTCACTTTACCTTACTGTAACTTACTAGTACCATTGCCTATGTGCCTATACAGCCAACATTTGCTTGTGCCACTAATTTATCCGTCCCTGAGTAACTATTAAGATAGTCGCTGTTACTGTGCTGATCACTAAGGTATTTGAAACATTGTGAATTGCTTCATTTATGGTAGAATAGAAGCCAAAATGACTTCTATCTTTGTTCTCCAGTATCATTGGAATGATATGTGCTGAAACAGCCCGGGGGTGGGAATATTAGTCAACTGGTGTTACAGAACAATAACTTAATTTCAAACTCCAAAATGGGGGTTGTGCCACCTTTTGTTTTTTTGTAATATCACAAAATGAAAGCTATTCAAAAATAAGCACATAAATCATGACAAATATTTGCAACCCTATTCATATTTCACACACACTTCTACTGCACATTTCCTTATGCAGTGATCCCATTTCTCCTCCAATTGTCTTTTGAAGCCTTCTTGTGCACGCTTCTCTGATACAGATAAATTTCCGTCCATATTTAAGGGCCATGTGAGCTGGTATACAGAGTTTGTAATGCAGAATCTTCAAGGCTATCACCTGAACTTTCTTATACTAGTAAGGGGTTGCAGGAATACAAGAATCCATCCTTCATGAAGGCACAAGAGGAAGCAGAAAGTGTTATGTGCAGTGATGCAGGGAAGCAGAAAAGTGTTACGTTTTTGTATCAGTAGCTAAATCAGACTATACCATGGATCAACTACTGCCAGTTACAGCACTCTATTTCAGGAATAGATAAGGATTTCAAATAACCATTATCAAAAAAGTATATTGTTTGTAATAACTGGTATACAAAAGATGAAATAAAATCAAGAATTTTGTCATTGAGCTTAGTGGGAACAATCTGAGACTTGCACTATCTAGCCTTTATAATGCTTTAGGTGGAATTTAAGTGAAAATTGTAGATTTTTCCCTAATGATTTCTCTCTTTCCATTTACCTGAATCCACCCTGAGAGTTGCTTAAGATCAAATGAAGAATTGGCCATAATAAATATTAAGAAGATCATTACATTTAGTTAACTTTCAAAGTATTTTAGTCAGGCCTCTGACTGAACAGTGCATTCCCCTTTTGAAGGAATGTGGCAAATACCTCCAGTGTTAAGTTTTATTGTATGATTAAATTAAGGATCCTATAATTCAAACATATTTCACAAAAACAATGCCATGGTCTTTTGGCTGTCATGCTACAGGGAGACGAACAAAGATCAAGCACATATTGTACACCTATGGGCCCTGGAAATGGTGTTGTATGGGTCATGGAGAAACCCAGATGCAAGGCAGGCACCGTACCTGTAGCGGTAGGAAAAGCCATGCATTACAAATTTCAGCAGCTACAGGGGCTGGACAGTCAACCCGTCCTCCCCTAGAACAGCACATGCATCAGCTGTTGGAGTACGCAACAACCAGCCAGGGCAAAAATTTCTTTGCACACAGCCTGCCATAAGAATGGTATATGGCATTTGCTAGTTCTATCAACCAGCTGCTGCTGGAAGAACAGATTCAAGTAATGCCATTTCATGTTTGGTACATTCTTTATAATGAGCAGGTGGAATCCAAGTTTTAATCCTGCTAGCAGGTGACCTTTTCAAAATTCTGTATTTTTACTGCCTATCAATTTTGACTCTTTCTTCCAAGCTCCTGAGATTGTAATCAAAGATGAATAGGAATTGCCAGAGAATTGCTGAATACTGTAAAAGCCAAAGCTTTTTAAAGGTGGCTTTCACTCAGTATATGCCCTAATGTAGCCATGACACCTGATTTTCAGTAGATTAGGTGCAAATATGCACATTAGTAAACTAAACAATGTAGTAACATCAACAGAGAACAGGTTTCATCGATTAACTCATAAATATAGTACCTTATTATGCTTTGGGGGGAACTGAAATATGAAAAGCAATGCATGCATTTTTGAATTATAAGAGGAAGGAATATTGGCAAATCTTTCAACAGCTGTTTATCATGAAAAAGAAGTTACAGTTACCATTCCCCAGCCATGCAGTCTGAAAAAAACCCTAAAAATTGTACATTAATAAATTATAACAATGATGCATGAAGCTAATAAAACTTTTGAAGGCAGTTTCTTATTCCAGAGGGAGTTGTCAAATTTGCTATTTGTGACTTTAATGTTACTTGGAATTTCTTCTAGGGCATTTAAAACTCCTTTTGTGACTCTTCATCAGCAGTTTTGCAGACAGCAAAGGCCTTGACAATATACGTTTTCACTTTTCGCATGGCTGATGGACTTCATATGCTATATCCAATTTAAGGGTAGAGCGGTAGATTACATTGCTAGAATATAGAAAGCCATTGCCATTGAGACTGAATCATTGCTGTTTATAGTAATTCTTACTATTTGGTTTTTGACAGCCCTTTGTGACTGGAATAAAAGATGATGCTGAGATTATTGTCAAACTACTGTAACAGCTAGTAGTGCATGAAGTCTACAGCAGATGGACTTGAACTTATGAGCTCTCAGACTTTCAATAGCCTTTCAAATGAGCAGTGTCCTCCTTGGCCTCATGTAATGTGATTGGCTTTGACAAATCCTTATTTCAGAAGATGAAATATTATTTCGGCCAGCTTTCTTTGTTCTGTTTGAAATGTTTCATAGGGCTTAATTTGAGAGGTAGCATAGAATTGTGAGAGAACAAATTGATTTTCAGTTGCATGACGTAAACTACATTACAGGTACACCCAAGCTGAACAACAACAGTGGCTTGACGTAGTCAGACCATTTCCAAAAGGGCCCCCCAGCCATTTCAATTACAATACACAATAGCTATATATTTTTCTTTGGCTAAACACATAATTTTCATTATGATCTCCGCTAATTCAAAGAGACCTGAAAGGTGACAAATGCGAAGCAACAGTAAAAATTTGTTTGGCATATGATATCCCAGAAGGATTCTCTTATAACACAGACAGCTGCTATTGACTTGGATGCTGTTTTAGCTGCTGTGAAGAACATGGATGGACAGCGACTAGCTTGCACTGCTGCAGGAATGTCTTACACTGCTGCAGGAATGTCTTACACTGGATCTGTCTCACTAAAGACCCCTTACAAAAGCACATTTGTCTCAGGTCACTAGTTTACTGATTGCTTAGCGCAGTGCAAACCGACTATTGTTCATGAACAGTCAGCTGTTCATGCCAGAAATGGACAAGAGAAACCCACCAGAGTGAGCTGAGCTTCAGCAGTTTTCTGGATCTGATCGACATATACAGCAGCCCAGTGCCTGTCTAAAAACCAAATGATAAATGTTCCAAAGGCTGGTTTAAGACTTTGTCAGATTATTTCTTTTATCCATAGCTACGATCTTTGTTTTAGGATTGATTACTTCTGAAAACCTTTTGCTCTTTTTTTGCATATCATGATTCTTTCTTTATATTCTAGCATTACAGTTTGATCTTTTATTGCATTGCTGCTGTTCAAGATTCTACAGTTAAAGTTGTGTCAGCATTTTTACTACAAAACCCATTTACGAGGGGGTTTATAACACAGCTATAAAGATGTCCCACAGAATGAAAGGTGGTGTGCAAGTCTCAGCATGGGGCATTGTCTTTTCTTATCACTTTTTTATAAACAAATTAGACTTGCTATTTTAAGCCTTTATGAGCGTAAAACAATTCCAGTTTGTAGGTTATTGCCTACATAATGTGGCAATCAACTGTTATTAAAAAAAAAGTAAAATGAACCAACTTAGAAATGCTATGATTAAAACTGATTATGAGAAAAGTGGAATTTTGTGACAATAAAGGCAGGCCAAATACATGTTTCCTCATGTGGGTGAGCTGCGAGTTGTATATTGAGAACATATTGTTTTTTATACAAACTTATTTTCCCCAGTCAGATGGGGGAGTCCGGCTTGGGATGCAAAAAAACCTGGTGAATAATGCCATTGTAGCTTTCTTCCTACAAACAGAGGTGAGCGCAAATGCTTTCAAAGGGAAGGCTGCTCATGCACCTCATGGATGTTGCATGTTTCAATAAAAGTGTATTAATGAGGTTCAGTGAAGGCTTGAGAGTGCCTGTTATGGACTGTGCTTTATCCTCTTTCCTAGGTCTTCTATCCATAACTTAGTTATGAGTCAATTATCTTTCGTTTCTGCTTAGCCACCTATAGTGTTATGTTTTGAGGCAGTCTGCAACACCCTTTCATGGCTCAGAAGATGCTGGCTGGTTGAGCAGCTTTTCTTGGTAAACTGCTTCAAGACACTGGGGTTTGATGGATAAGCTCACAGCTCCTCACCAGCGACTCATCCCCCAAGATACAGGCGCAATAGCACACTGAGGACCCAGAGATAAAATGATACCATGCAATTAATGAGTCCAGGGGGACTGACTGCCGGAGAAAGCTGGTCAAACTGCTTGTAGCACCTGAACTAGCTTGGATTATCTTTGTGGAACCCTGTGTTGCACCTTGAATAAATGTTCTTAGATAATACATGTGGTTCCCAAGATTTGCTGTTAGATTAGGAGTGCCCCACTAATTCACTGCACTGGATTTGTTCATTCACAGCCCTGGATTTGGGTGCGGTGTGATGAGACAGGGAGACTAGTTCAAACTATGCTTACTGTAAAGGGCATTCAATAAAGAGCCCTGGCTATGTATATGTATGGATGTTACCTGCTAAAAATCTATAGTAAAACCCAGAAGGAAGTCATGCTGTTGCTACAGCAGGACCAGACGTGTACTGAAAGCTGCACCTGTGAATGCACTGGATGAGACTCACTGGCCGACTCGGACACTAAGAGGGAAGCTGCATCAGCACGAACTTCTGCCCAGGCTGCTCATGCCTTCCAAAGCTTTGGGTGATTCTCTGCTGAAGTATGTGCTGCCACAGCCTTGGCTATTAGCACTGCGTTACAAGTGAGGTAACAGATGTGCTACTGCCTGCTGCGCAGACAGCCCTGAAGTTCAGGTTCCACTGGCTTTTACTGAATTATGGATCTGAAGTAATTTCAAAATGTTAATATCTTGCACTCACTGAAAATGGGGCTGTCTTGGATTCTGATCAGGCAAGCGCTACACAGATAACTTTACACATGGGACTTCACAGAGCTGCCTAAATTACAGCGTGTTATTACAAACTCCAGCAAAGATTGGCACAGAAATCAGGAATGATTTTTAAAAACAGGCCACAGATTCCAAAGGAATAACTACAGGCAAAGCGGGGGGGGGGGGGGGGGGGGAGGTGAGGAGGGAGGAAGAAATCAGGTTTTACAATGAAGCTAGCCACGTATTAACAGAAGATATATTGTTGTCCTTATAACTGCTGTGTAGTAAAAAAATAATGTACTACAAATACGCTTTTAGGGGAGATGAAACTCAAATTATCTGCACATAAAGTAGCTGTGATGTATTTAAATAACCTTTTAACAGGCAAACTATTAAGTATATTTTCCAATATACAAGGGAACGAATCACTAAATACTAATCTTTTCCTAAATATTTAAGCCAT
Source organism: Pezoporus flaviventris (assembly GCF_033815535.1). Classification (NCBI taxonomy): domain Eukaryota; kingdom Metazoa; phylum Chordata; class Aves; order Psittaciformes; family Psittacidae; genus Pezoporus; species Pezoporus flaviventris. The sequence continues at coordinate 11,948,229 of NW_026892554.1, forward strand.
CAATACATTGCCTGGGCTGACAATGAGTCTCTACCCATATAAATGGTTCTGTAGCAATTTTAAACAACCTTAAGTACCAAACACAGAACTGCACAATCACCTCCAAGTGACCCCTGGTTTTTCCTCCGTTTCATAGGGAAGGTTGCTGGCAGCAGGGTTGTTACACGAACTCACAAAAGCAAGTGGAGACAGCGAGCTGTGCTCATTTAAGTCTCTATTCTTCCATGCCACTCAGCTTCAATCCTGTGCCTGGCAAAACATCATCAGTATTCTCTGCCTCTTCTAACTAAAGGAAGCAAATCAAGAACCAGACAGGCTAATGGGAACTGAACCTCATTTCTTGGCCTCTCACTCAACCTGTGAAGCCAAACGGAAAGCAGCCCACTCCTCCAGGCCTCGCGCTCCTCTTGCCAGCTGGGAAGTCGAACACCTCTTCGCCTCCCAGTTCTGTGGCAGGCAGCATGCAGACTGCTTTCCCGGCTGCGAGCGCCACAGGCCAGCTGGGAATCTGACTGCTTCTCCAGGTCTGCTGTCCAGTTGCCAGAGTCTGCAAGGCTCCTTTTCCACTCACCCCAGCCAGTTAGGAGGTGATCTACAGTGTTATTATCACAGTGAGCTAAACAGTCAAAAAATCTCCATATGAAAATGAAGTTTTGGTAAAACTCCACAAGAAAGGGGACCAAAAGGGAAGTTCAACAAGGAAAGGACAACTCCCCTCCCCTCTTCCTCAATTCCCAGTGCATTTAGGGTCTTTTATTTTCACCCCCTCTCCTAACTGCCCATAATCTGAGGCATATTCAACTAGGAAAACCAGAGACACATTAGAGGGAGAAAACTGAAAAAGTAACAGCTACTGACTAGAGCTGGTTGAAAGGTTTTCAGCAAAACCTGAGACCGCATGAAACCCACCTCGTTTCATATTTCATTGCAACCTGAAACTCAAACCAGATTTGTTGAGAGGTTCCCTGAGGATTGTGGTTCCAGTCCCAACTGGCTGATCCATTTATAGCACACAACTTTATTATACAAACCGAGGGCTGATATAGCTGGGCTCTGTTTCACAATTCTGAGACGTAAAGGAGAAGGGCAGCCTGTCTTGCATGCTGCCCTGTGTGGCCTTACCAGACTATGAACCCAGGAAACAGCCCCATCTCATGCTCTCGCAGACAGACACGCAATAGCAAGAGAGGGCATATCCTCTCTTTTCCACTTCCATATGAAATAACCAAATGGTTAAACGATCTGCAGAGATCCAGAGCAATATGACAGACAGGTGCAATTAAAGGTGCGTCCTCCCTCCCCATCAGCAGAGGACAGGTCACAGCAGCCTTGTCTTTGGCCCATTTGCCCACCTGCAGTTTGTGCAAGGCCAGGTTACTGCTTTCACCTGAATCAGCTGCTGCATTGAGTGATTTGACAGATACTTTGTATAAACAAAGTTTTGCCTCTGAGCTGCTTACACGCAGCTTGCTGTTGCCACTTATGTGCTGTCTCCACAACTGCACGCTTCAAATAGTCCATGTAGATTAGCCTCTGGTGAGTCAGTGGTCATAACTTTTATTGTTTATGTTGCCACTGCTCACATACACCTAGATGCCAGCAAACAGAAAAAGCTTCATGCAACCTTAAGCTTATCCACAAGCCTCAGCTGCCCCACATGGTCACAAACAGCAAGTACACAATCACCCTGACTACACAGATCATTTCACCAGCTTTATTAATGCGGATATTTAAAACTACATTTTCCTTTTCCCTACTTTCTTCTCTCCCTCCATGCTTTCCCAGCTCTATTTTGAGTTTTGTTTTGAAGCACTGGATTCATTCATACTTCAAAAGGAAATCTAAGGCATCAGAGCCCACACAGACAGAAAACAAAGACACTGTTTACAAGGCAGAAACTTGCTGAGAGAGAAGCAGCTGAGTTTTGCAAGGCTCACCCACTGACTGCCACCTTGGAGGTACATCAAACATCATCACTTGCTCAATACAGTCAAACATTTCTCTTTCAAAGCCTCCTAACATAATGTAGTATTTGTATTACTGTACTACTGAAAAGTCCCAGTCCTGACCAGTGCTCTAGGAGAAGTACCTCCCCCACTGAACCTGCAAACTTAACTGAGTTTTGCTGGATGCAAAGCAGTCCAGATCTTCCCTGTGGGCTTATTTAAACAAGATTAGGCTGGAACGAGCTGCTCCCTACCATGGTATCTCAAAACCAACTGGGCATCAATGTTCAGGATTAATTTTCCCTTGCTCAGGCTTTGTACTGAGGTGATGGGTTGGGCAGTAAGATACCTTTCTTGTTCTAAAGAGTTCCTGTGGTATTTATGATATACTTAAACTAACATATTGAAGGTATTTGACCATATTTTTGGGGTTCTATCTTTTAATTCTCATTTAAGTAAGTGTTTTATTTTTTGAGCAGTCTCAAGGGAGACTCTGGCATGAGAACTCACCAACAAACTGGCTGTTTCACACACAGCATTGCACTTTCCAGACCAAGTGTAGACAGCCATGGTAGATCCAAACCCCATCTTCTTTCAATCTGGTGGAGCAGGAGTTCAATATCCTTCCTATCTTGCAGTTTCACCAGACAGGCTTCCTTTCGTTAGCCGAGAATTATTATTTTTTTGTTAGAATGCCTGTTTACTTTTTTGGCTTTGTTTTTTTTGGTTATTTTTTTCCAATGCTTTTGCTTGTGTGCCAGGCTGCATACAGTGGATTCAGTATTTTGAAATCGCAGCTGAGTCTACCAGCCTCACACTTTCCTTCCCTACACCAAGCCCATGTTTTAGAGCCGAGATGACAAAGAGGAAATGAGTATTTAAAGTGACACTCATCTCAGAGCCTCCATGCGGTATGAATACTTTTGGTTCATTCTGGCTAAACTTTCTGGCAATTAAATGAAAAACATACAAATAATCACCTTGCTCTTCCATGACACTTACCCTTTATCAATCTCCAAATAGCCAACATTTTTAGCTGTGCTACAACAGCACAACAGCGGATAAAGCACAGAGAAGGGCTCATTTGGCATGCTCAGCTTCTAACATAACACACGTAATTTAAAACTTATCCCTCTAAATGCTTACAGAAATCTAACCAGAAACTGAAGGTTACAAACTTCAGCATGCCACTGCTTGCTACAAGGAGCCAGTGACTACACAGTGACATTGACTGCAGAAATACAGGATTGTACTTGTACTGTCAGTCCTCCAGTACTTTGCAAAATTTGAAGGAGCTCCTCATCAGTCAAACTTTGGCAAGTTAGCATCAATACAAACCAAAGGCCCAGTTCTGATCACAACTCGGAGGAAGCCCACTCACAGGGTTGTAAGGACTTTGTATTATCACAGCCATAAAAGAGAACAAAATAGAGGGCACATTACTGCAAGTTCTGGATAGTCTTTAGAAATCTATTAGTGTTTCTTACACCAGATATATAATCATGAGTTTTCTATTAGGGTCAATTTTCTCCACTCTTATAAACATAAGACAGCATTTAATTCCAAATGATTAGTTTCATTTTAAAAGGTGGACACATTAATTTAGCCTATAGGATAATAGCTTTGTCTTAAGAAATGCATAATAAAGTACAGTCCACAGAACAGAATTTTGAAGAAATGTGCTGGACTACAGTTTGAGCCATACCTACGTCTGGTGACTGTGCACACTGAGAAGGGTATTTCTTATCTGTGCGACCTATGAAGGGGCTGACTACTATTTGCAGCGATGTGGATGTTGTCATTGGCTTCACCATGCTAGGTCAATGAGCAAGAAGGTATGAAGCTTATTCAGAGTTTACACTTTCATCTGAAGCAAGATGCAACAAATAGATATGAGAAGCAAAACCAGGGAACAATGAAGAGGAATAAATGTTATCTATAGAAAAAATGTAAGCTAACAAAACAGCTATTTCACAGTTTAATGATTCCAAAGTCATCTGAAAGTTTTTAACAAAAACACCCTGCTCTCATTCCGGCTGGCACAGAACCCCTGCTGTCTCTGGGTGTAAGTGACTACCTGCAATACCATAGCAGACATTGCTTTGAAGGGAGATTCAGAGATAAGCAGCATTTCATGTAGTAAGGTATTTTATCAGAAAACTATGGAGCAAAAAATAGAGATGCACATGAGAATGCAGTACTCCAAGCTAGCACCAGTAGCGTATGGGAGAAGAGCAAGGGGAAAACATAGCATTTTGAACTATTTTGCTTTGTGGATTTAGATCTGTGGCTAGGAGGAAGAATCCTGCAGAGCTTGATTGACTTTCACTAAAGGACTGAGGTGAACACAAAGGGCAGCAGCAGCCCTCTGGAGGAGGGGCACTCCCTCACCTGCACCTCACCAGCTGGATGTGCAGCTCCACTTCAGAGCTTGGTATGCTCAGAGGGAGCAAAGAGAAGGAACCATTTGTTTCGTACCTGAAGAAAGCTTCCCAAACCTTCAGGCTTAGTTAACTATATTCAGTGTTATAACTCCAAGAGTTTAACAAACAAGACCCACTGCCTTAGCAATGAAACCAGTCATGACCAGAGTGCCCCTGGAAGAGGCAGAACAGAAGTGTGGGTTTATTGAACCTTTGCCCCTCCACAGCAAAGTGCTGTGTATGGGCACACGAGCCCTCTTCTATCCAAAACGTGCACTCAGACATCCAGTTCAAATATCAGTTCATGTGCTGATACCTTGTTATTGTGACACAAAGATAGTGTTCAGCTAATTCATTATGAAATATCTAAAGTAACAGTTCTCTTTCCTAAAGACCAGTGACAAGAGTAGAGATAGCAGACAACAGGAAATAGACAACAGTAGAGATATCAGAAACCAAGATATGCATTGTAATACTACGGTCTCATTTTCTCTTTTCAAATATATATCCAAATTGTCTTGCTCCGCATGCATATACAAAATGACATACATGACCTCAGGTAGGTATTAAAGTATTTTTGATTAATTGGAGACTTCTATTCATTCAGAAGAGTGTTTGAAATTCTGGTTGCACCAGGAGTTCTACTTCCTGCAATCAGTTCATACAGTTCTCCTGTGATCTTTTAGGAGCTTTTACATTAAGCCCCATGCTTGCTATTACCCTTGAAATAAAGCCTGTGTGAACCTGTTTCTTCTTAAGAGCCAACTACTGATTTCTATTATGTAAAGAAAAAGAAAAGATACCAAATTGTTTGAATCTCCTTAGTTAATACAGTATCTACTACACATTGTCTCTCCTCCCAAATTCTGTTACTTGGCTAAAAAACTCTGGACATAAGTATCTCAGTTATCTGAGATATATATACATCTGTGTTCAGCTAAGTTGCATTTATAACACTTACAATTGCTAATAAATATTTTAATTATTGATTTCATCTGAAAAATTCCTGAGGCTGAGCATAAACAAAAGAAATAAGTATTTGCCTCTTGGTTAATATTTCTATTCAAGTATAGAGGTGAAGCTATAGATCCCAGAGATGAAAAAAGCAATTTGCTATTTTCACTCATATTTAGAATCCTATTAGTGGGTTTGTGGAAAAAATGTCATATACTTCAAAAAAAGCATGCTATGAATTAATGTTTATAGATTTTATTGCTTTTTCCAGCACTATTTTTATCCTCTATTCTTTGCAAGAGTTTTTAAAAAACTTAGAATTATAATTTTCTCCCTACAGATGCTGTCTTTTCTATTAAGCAAATATCGATCCCTTGCATTTTCCCTCTTTTATTCCCCCTCAACCCCTTCTGTTTCGAAAGGACATAAAATTATCTTGGACACTTTTGTGTTTAACATCAACAACTTCATTTTACATGGGCCCAGTAGAGGCTCCATAGTAATAATCATGGTGCTGTATATCACAAAAGACATAAATTCTTTCATATCACTGCACTTTCTTTCCTATTGACTTTGGGCTAGACTGGAGATGCAGAGCCTGGGCATGTGCACACCAACAGCCCCACACAGATCTCCAACCTGCTCACCTGGAAGTGTTAGGGAAGAGGTACAGGTGATGATCTGCTCATCAGCACTGCACCAACTAGAGGCGGCCTTTCACTATGTACAGCTGTGTGGGCTGCTAAGAACACTAGCACAGAGCAGATGAACATGTATCCATCGTTCCAGAAGCCTAAATCAAATGTACTGCCAATAGCACATAGGGGCACAGGAAACTTTCATTTGCTCTGATCCTGGAGGGTCTGTCTATGGTGTAATTGATTAATACAATATAGCTTACTTTATTTAAGCATCCTGTTCAGGTTTTGCTCTGAAACTTAGTAAAGAACAGCAAGAGACTGGCCCCAGTCAGGATTATATGACTCTTCTCAAATACAAGACGCACATTGGGACAGCTGTGTGGGGCAAACCTATTAAGGAATCGATAGAACACTAGATATGGGATGCCCCCAAATACTCATATTCTAACAGTTTAGGCTGTACTGAAACCTCTTGAATCTGTAAATGCTTGTCCTCTTATACAAGGATCAGATCAGGGCAACTGAATTTTCACATGAAATGCATCACGCTCCTAGTCTTTTGTTATTTTCACTTTCTGATGCCATTTATGATCACCTCCATGAACAGAGAGAACACAGGTTATTAAAAGTCTAGTTAAACAGAGATTCCGGGATTAGCTCCTGCCCCCTAAAAGCTCCCTTCCTCTTTTTATTGTGGTATTTCCACTGGAAAAAAAATAATCTCTATGTAATCAAAATCATTTGCAGTATATTTGTCCTAGTCAGAGAGGGCAAGTTGAGTTCACAACTGTCCCAGTCACAATTGCGCTGGTTCACAATTGTGCTGGTGTAACAGTTCAGAATGACTGGAAAATCAGACCTCAGAATGTTTCTGCCAGACTGCTTTTGCTGCATGATTATTTGAATTTATTTTGTGAAGAGACATGAAGACAACAATCCCTCTGGATTCACACTGATACAACTCCACTGACTTCATCAGAGTTAATGCTTGTTTAGCTGCTATGAACTGCCCTTAGGGTAATAAGAAGTCTACACCTAACATGCGAAACACATTCCAAGATCAACAATAGGATTCACACCAGATAATTTCCCTCTCTACTGAAAGTTGTTGTGAAGTTTAAATGTTTCTCTTCAGCTCATGTTATATACATTAAAAAGGACTATTCAGTTGCTTTTATAAACTCAAATCCATATACTCCAACTCTTTACCCAGAGGACTATTTACTACATTATAAAAGGGCAGATATCTGGCTTGCAGCACACCTGCCCTTTTCATAACTCAGTTTGAGATGAGAAACAACTGGAATTTGGAAGTCCAATTCAAAAGATGTGTTGATAATTGGTAAAAGGAGAAGCTGGATCTTTCAAAAAATTCCTTTCAAAGGTAACTGAAGTGTGACAGGGAATCTGACAGGGACACCATTTATGGTGGACACTCAAGTGGCTGGGGACAGAATGCTGTTCCGCTGCCCAGCTAGCACAAACCAGCATCTCTTGATTCTTCTGTGTCAGGCCACCCAACATCAATCAGGATTTTCAATAACTGCTGATCTGTCACTCAATATGGAGTGCGTGTAGCTCTAATGTGTCCACAAGTTTCTGCAATGGTTACACTCAGCGCTTTCTGCATCTGTTTGTTTATCCTCCCCACAAAGCTACCCTGTGAACACCAGCATACTTGGAGGCAGAGGTAGGCTTTGCAACACATGGGCACCACCCAGCTCCTGCTAAAGATCTTCCCAAGCCTTGCAGAGAGCACCAGGATCCTGCATGCACCCAGCTCTGCTTGGCTGTCTCTGCGTTTACCTCCAACAGGGCATGACATGTGGGAAGCACAGCATCTTGATCATAAGCAATCACACAAAGTCATGATTTAAAAAAAACAAAACAAAACCCAAACCAGTATTCTGAGGACTTCTGGACATACGCTATACATAATTACTTACTGATGGCCCTTACCTCAAAGAAACACCTTCATGTGTTTAGTGAAATATGTATCATTCCATAATCTTACTTTAAAAGTACTTGTCCTAATTAGGAGAAAGAACTAAACAATCTTTTGTTGCTGAAGCAAGTCATAAACTAATCCTAATACAGTTGGAAGTTTTATTCCTTTTAAATAGTTTGACATTTATTATTGAACTTCCTGCTTTGGACAGAATTTTATTAAAAGAAATTGATTTTACTCGCTCAGACTATTACATTCTGCCGAAGGAGAAAACATCAGAGCTCGTTTTCTTTCCTGATTTTTGGTAAGAATATTTTTAAAAATTCAATAAGCTGTTGACTGAAACACCCAGTGCCAGAAGTGTCGTTTCTTTAAAAGGTTACAATTCTTTTAAATCAGACAGCAATACACTAGAAATTCTGTGCAAAAAACCCCAACAACCCCCCCAAAAAAAAAGCAACCAAAAAAAACCCTGAAAAAACAAATTTACTTTTAAAATATTCTTTCAGGAAGCTTCCATTTTAACAACCAAACACAACAATATGTTACATTACATTCGGAGCAGAATGTTTACCTTTCACTGAGTTTCTTTGCCAGCTGTGTCAGCGCTGACTCTAATAGCTTATGTATAAAAAAATAATATTAAAGAGAGCTGTTTATTTTTTTTAATTGCCACGTTCATGCCAAAACCCACAATGTGTGGGCTGCAGGCAGAATGCTGGAAGCAATATTACTCATGTTAAAAACAGTTGCCTGATTTGCTTTCTTTGAAAATTAGGATACTATAAATAGGAGCCCAGTGGGATTTGTCTATTGCAAGTTTTGTTTTAAAAGCTGCTAAGATTAAACTTTTGAAAGACTTACAAAACATAAGCCAATCAGAGCTATTGCATTATGGCTTGTCCTTTGCCTTTGGCCTAGATTAGACCTTTGTTTTTGAAGAGAGGTATGTATAATGATACAGATGTACCTCCTACTTCTATGCATATGAGCAAACACTAGATTTTTTTTTTTCAGACTTTATAGAAAGATTTCCTTTTTATGTCTTACACTTTTTTAATAACCCAACTATCAATTCATTGTTTCATTCATCAGCATAAAAAAATGTTGTATCACCAAACTCATGCCAATTCTATGCTGCCTGCTTTGTGAAAAAACTTCCCTACAAGTCTCTTTTGAATAACTCAGAAATTAATGATATACTAATTCATTACAAAAGAGTTGTGTCAAGCCATTGTCCCACAAGAGTAGCACAGCTGTCCTTCTGTCCTTTTAACTTATTTACCAGTATATCAGCATTTTGGTGCCTTTTTCCTTCCCTGCTTGCTTTATAGCTGGTAGAAGGCATGCTTCCAAAAAGAGACCAAAAATTCAAGCAACATACACAACACCCAACCAACCAACAAACACACACACAGAGAAACATTATCTGAATAACAAAGCAAGAAGAAACTATTGCAGAGATTTTATCAAGTACTTTTTTCTATGAGAAATTATACATGACATTCACCATTAGAAAGCTGGCATTTGACCTGCACTTGGAATGGGAAGCAATGGGAGCTATTAGGGTATGCTGACTTTTTAACAGCAAACACACAGGAAGAAATAAAAGATATGCTGCTAATTTCACTGTGAGCAAAGGGCCAACAAAACAATTACACAGCTTGTAAGACCTGTCTGAATTCCTGATTTTGCCCCCTGAATTCTGTAAAGTACAAAGAAAAATTTTTTTCCAAACACTTCAGTGTTTGACTGGTATTTTTTGATGCGAAACAGTTTTTACACATGTATATTTATACTGCACTGCTGACATAAACCGTATACCTTGAAAGTGGTGTGGGATTTTACTGTCTGTCTTAAAGAATGAAGCAAATGCCCTGATAGCCATTGTCCTAAAGGCACAAGCTTTCATCAAGAAATGGGACCCTGTTCAGAGGAGTTTCAGCTGAAATGCTTGGCATTACGGGAGTTGACAACCCAGTCTTGCTGCCTGTCTGCATGTCTTTATGCAGCAACTCTGTTCTTCTGACTGTGTGTGACCTTTGAGTCTACTTAACTCCATGGTCTCAGACTTGGTTCAGCCTCAGATTTCGACAGCAGCACTCAAGCTCCAGGAAAGAACAGCAGAAAATGGATAAAGAGAGGAAGGTGGAAAACAGAGATGTGGTAAGAGAAGAGCATTACCTTAAGCACTGCTCCACAAAGTTTTAACTAGTGCCATATTTTTCTTTGTAAATTAAATACTTCATGGTGTGTATCACGCAGCTATCCTTCTCTAATGACATTTGCTATCTTCATTGCAGATTTTCTTAGTAGAATTGTACTTGAGTAAGAAACAAGAGCTCAATCCCTCCCTTTAAAAAAACCCAAAAACAAACCAAACAAACCTCAACCAACCCATAAAGAGATGACAATTATCTTCTGTCCACCAGAAAAATTCAATCAAAATATGAAAGCATGGGTTCATCTGACACAAACCATGAAAAAGAAATGAAGAGTGTGACACAAAGCCACTGTATTTGATCAGGAGAGTTGACCCTGTTCCAAGGATAAAACAATAACTAGTGTCCTGAGTCCAGCTCTGTTACCTTCTGGAGCTGGAACTTTCAATAATGCCAAATTAGCTGCATCACATAGGCTGGCTTTGTAAGTGAGTAAGGCTGGATCAATAGCACTTCACTGATGATGACAATGATTTAATCAATCTCAGTCACCCCAGCCATGAGGTTGTGAAATAAGCACCAAACCCAGAATGCTAGGATCCTTCACTGGCAGGGTTACCTAGCTGCTCACCATTTGTTCTGTTTCTTTAAATGCTAAGATGAAACTATGAAAAACTAACATAACTAGCAATTTCCTAGAAGGGGTTTTGTCACTTCTATTCAGACTTACATTCTGTGTGCCAAATTGCAGCCTGATGTTCAATAATGCTGTTTTTGACACTTCAGTGTAATAAAAGTGAAGATCCTTCTTTGCTCAAGGATGTCTATGACACTTCTGACACTTTTCTCCCAGAATTGCAGGCAGCCCAGATGTTCTTTGCATTAGGTAGAGCATTGCCACAGCTGCTATAGAACATCAGAAAATACTGGGCTCTAGGCAAAAGTAGCAAAGGGCATCTTTCCTCTTTTTAACTGAGGAGTAGTTTTTTGAGAGTAAAACCCTTTTATGTGTACAAAGTTAAAGCCTCAGAGAGACTTTAGAGGCAAGGGACACATTGCATTTTCTCTGGCTCTTGTTTCAAGGTAACTCAGACTCATTACAGAGCAGCTGTTTGCACTTCTGTTCAGAAAAATATTTCTTACCTCTCCATGCTAGTCTATCACTCCTGTATCTGCTGGACTCCTGACTGTTACGATACAGGCAAAAATGAACATACCAGTAATGGGTCTTGGTGATGGACACAAGTCTTGATTTCTGTGAGCTTAAAAGGGTGTGAGACACAGCCACTCCTGGATTGTTTAAGCTTCTCAAGACTTGAATCCAGGGCTTTACATTCCATACTCCTTCCATAGCAGTGACAGCTGAAGGAGCTTTGACCACATGCTGTTCCCCTGTACCCCAGTGTTCTCCCGAGCTGGGCTAAAATAATTGTTCGAAGACCACATCATGTACCTAGAGGAAAATGTTTCTGGGTATAAAGCAACCAGACATTTTATGCATCATCATCTTCATTTCTGCCCTTACACTGTTCCCAAAACAGATACTTGTGGGACTGAGCAGTAAACAGAACTGTTTTACTCCTTTAACACAGGCCACACAAACAGTTGTTCTGTGCACAAGAAAGTAACGTCGGATGCAGGAGTCCATGGGTAGCTCCCTCAAAAGAAATACTCTTTAAACTAAAGCCCCAGGGCTCACACAAGCCGCAGCTCCTGTAGGCGGGCAGGCAGAGGAGTCCTTCCTTCATCCTGCTGCTCTTCAGCTCCATCTCCTGGAGCCACTCACTGCACGGTAAAAACCACCTTTCCACACCTGGCACTGCCCTTGCAGCAGAAACAGGTTAGTGGAGGGTCTAAATAATCAGTTTCCTCAGAAAAAAAACCATGTGCTAGGACATTTTATTTTGAAATAAAACTTTCCATTTGGAAATGTCAGCTCAGGATCTGGTTTTGATTACTTGCAACAGACACGTCTCTGACGGAAGGACTGTTTTTTTTTCCCTAATATTTCATGCCAGACTAGAGCAGTTACTGCAATACTCCCATCATCTGGGAGGAAAGATTACTTGTGGCATCCACACTGGGCTTTTTCTGTTGCACCACCAAGACATCCCTAATGCATGCCAGCATTATTGAGGAGCTGTTAGCATTCCAAAAGAAAGGCAATGAACATCAGCAAGTTTTGTTATACCTTGTATATACAGTTCCTAAACAATACCTGGTATTCCACCCTGCTTCAACCCTCCACAGTCTTTCTCCAGGAGATGTTGAGGAAGACAGGACCAATGTCTACCGCCTTATTCAAAATCCAAACTGGGGATGGCCTGCAGATGACCCTGCTAAACTACAGGCTGACTGTTTGGTCCACATTGTAAATTTTTGTCCCTGTTTAGGATAGAGTGCTTCAAATCCATACTCGCTAGTGTAGGTGTCACTTTCACAGCCAGATGCCACTTGACACAGTTATAGTAGTGATTGCTATGGAAAATAAGAAATACAAGGACAAATCATTTAACTGAAGAGACAGCAATGGAATATGGCAGCCATCCTTTTACGCCATAGTGCCTCCCAGTTGAACCTGGTCTCTGTGAAAAGGGGAAAGTAGTCTAGAATTGCAGATTCATTATCCTCTATGGCTCAGGAGGACAAGCTTATTGGGAACTATAGCTTCATCAGGTAGCAAAAGCTGCTCTGTCATTAGGCTACGATCTATTTCTTATCTTAGATTGTACCATGGATTTCCTCTCCCACATCCCAATCACAGTTGGCTACCATACCTCACTGCTTTTCAAGATGCAGGGTAGATCTTCCTTTTTTGAGTTGTAAGCTAAAGTTTCAGTAATACTACAGTAATATCTGGTAAACATTACTCATACTATCCATGTTCAAGTATGCCCTTACTTCTTTCTGGTATGGAAAAGGATCACTTACCAAATATCTAGTTATTAGCAGCTTCCATTACAGGTCTTATCTCCACTCAGTGAGTGCACAGTAGTAACAAACATTGAACCATACCTTTGTGGTATACATTTACCTTTATGTTTAAGAGATGCCCAAATTTACAATGTAAATGAAATAGTAAAATGAAACCACAAACACCAATTAAAAATATTATTTAAAAAGGTGACTGTTTTGGATATGCTGGAGGGTACAGGGAAAATAAGCAGCGTGCTACTTCACTCTATGGCATCCTTTTAAGGTTTGTTTTCTTTTTCTGAAGACTAGATTAAATGTTAATCCATTTTGCATTATAATGATATGTGCTATTTACCAAGAAGTGAAAGAGTCAGAAAACAAAAACAACATCATCTTAGAAAGTTCTATGTTATTTCTTAGGCTTCCAAAAGAAGTACTCAGATATAATGTCTTAAAGTAGACTTCAAAAGGTTTGGTACACCAGCAGCTGCAGCAACTACATAGCCTTTTCTATGTTAATTATCCACTTTCTCTAATAGGTTCTACAAGTCTTAAACATGAATAGAGATCAGAGGGGGAGCCAGATTTTATATTTTACCTAAACTATTCTGTAAACAGGGTAATAATTGAAAAAAAATGGCTGAAGCTTGCATGGTGGTGGTTTGTTTGTGTAAGTGAAGTACTCCCCCAGTGTTTCTCTTCTCCATGTTCAATGATTAACTCCACTTAAAACCTAATCCTTGTGTGTCTGTTGACAAAAATCTCTGCAACATAAAAGGCTTAATAGCAATACTTGGCATAAAATATTTTTGCAAAATGAACTGAATATCACATCAAACACAGTTGAAAGGCAAACTGCCAGCCAACAGAACAGTTTTATCAAACTCTGAATCAAAATTATTCTACCTTATAGAATTTCTTTGGTCAAGGTGAAAGCATTTTGGATATTTTTTTTATTGCTTTTCAGGAATGTAGTACAGATTCTATTACAGCAAAAGCCCCTGCTTCTGTGCTTGAAACTGTAAAATATATTATATATTGCTGTCCTGTTTCACTAAATTTAAAGCTGTTCTGGTGAATACAGAATTTTCATTTGGAGTTAAAAAAATAAAAATGTTCATGCCTCATTTATTTAGAGGCTCTCTGCCTTATCACTGCTCTATTTAAAGCACTGCCTGTCTGTTTATCAAAGCCAACTTTCTTCTTTTTCTTTTACATTTTTAAAGATAAAAAAATATGAAAAGTAACCTTTCCAGTGACATTATTCTCATAACACATACCAAATTGATTTGAAAAACATTAGATTGGCCAAATTTCTCCTGCATATTGAACCGGGGTCTAAATATGGCTCCCTTATTTATGTAAGTGGAGGCTTATTTATTCAAGAGACAATTTTTTGGAGGATTTTCGTAATGAGAGTGGAGAGAGCAGCTAAAAAATCTGAATTAGTTTTTAATTTTTAATTTTTGGAACATCAATTTCCAGACAATTTTTGGACATATAATTAAAGTGAAGTTAATTATCTGTTTACAAGGATTCTTTTAATGCATGGCTTTTATTGCAGAGAAACCGTGCAGTCAGGCTGTAATCTGAGCCCAGCACTGACACTGCTGCCAGGCAGAACAGCTACTGCATGTACCACAGCCCTGCAGTGTGGAGAGAGGTGATCTTAAAACCATCTCCAGCAGAAGCAAGACTTGGTCGCCGAATGCTCCAGACCATTTCATGGAGGCTCTTCCTTTCACAGCCTCCAAGATGACCAGAGTGAATCTGCACAAATAGAGAATTCCCTTACAGATGTGAAGGTTTTGGCCCTTGTTAGTTATGATAGGTGGAAATTCAGTTAGAAATGCATCCGTAAACTAGAAAGATTGTCCCAGCAGAAATCCTGTTTTCACTCATTTCTAATCCTCAAAACCTGCAGTTTTGCGCTGGGCTGTTACATGCTCTCAGGAGATATTTGTAAAGTTCAAAGGAAAATCCCTTTAGAATTTTTAGGTTATGAAAATGAGATCATTATAGTGGTTTTCCTGTTTTATAAATACATTTAAGATAATTCAAAAGCTGGCTGAAGTTTAGAGCCTCACATTTCTCTTGATTATTTGTGTCATGCTCAAGGCACTGTTATGCCTGACCTCTCCTGCACTGAGCACGGTATTGTGTCCCAAAGAGCTATATCAGATGCTCTGATCCTGCAGACACATACAACATGCTGGACTGTAAGCTGGTGAACAGTCCTCACTGAAGTAAAGCAACAAAATTAAGTCAGAGGTAAAGTTTGGGGACTCCAAACTAGTCCTAGTGGGCCCTGCACAGAGCCAGAGCCCTGTTTGTTTGGAGTTAACCGAGCAAAATCTAGGTTTTTTTACCTGCACGATCACCACAGAGAGAACAAATTCTACAGGTAAACACATCTACATCACCTGAGCACCAAAAGCATTGCTCACTGCTCCTGAAATGATACCTGCTGACACCCACCTTGTCAGCAACAAGCTGAAACTACATCTGTTCATTGCTTCCCTCATTTCACACACATTTCAAACCTATGTCATCCCAGTGACTACAGGCAAAAATATCAGGTGACTCCTAAGCAATTTCCTTTGTGCACACAGGAACCGATCATCTCTCTCAGCCAGAGGGTGTCATATACGCGTCCTCTGTTTCACTTGTTCCAACACAATCCACATAATTTTGTAGTTTACAGTTATTCCCAGTTAGTATGCTAATGAAAATAAAACGGAACTCCAAATAAAGTTATGAACATACAGTTAAACTTAGAAAACATAGGCTGGAGGGCAAATGCTTAATCCTGTACAGATACATCAGTGATAATGTGAAGTGGACTGCTGATATGGGCGGAGTATCTCCAAATTTATACTGACAGAAAAACAGACAATCTAGGTAACAGCTTAGTCCAAATTACTAAGTGAAATAATAGCTCTTGAATATGAGTAACACAGATAAAAATTAGCACCTTGCAGATCCCCAAATTGGCAGCATTACACTGCAGATAAGTGATATTCTGACGAAAATATAAACATGAGTTTAGTTTAAGTGAGGAATAATTCTTTCTCAAGTACAGTTTTTTTTTTCCTCCATAAGCTGTATCCATGTATCTCCAGTACCTGCACTGGCCTATACAATATGACATCTATTTTTATTTTTTTTTTTGTACAGATGTGAAAAATGGGGTGATAGCATTAGTTTTGAAACTGTTTCCTACCAGAGATGTCCTATTCCTCTAAATAGGATTCAGTTTCTATTTGAGTTTTGGTTTAGGATAACTCTTGGTTAATGTTATTTTTCATGTAAAGTTGCAAACTTGCACTAATAAGAGCTAGTATTTCCACAAAAGCTGTAATATTCTGCCCTTCAGTTACCATAAAATCCTGTATTCTGAACATGTCTTTATACAGTTATGTGAAGTATTTGTTAGCTGTTAGGTGGACGTATGCTTTTCATCTTAGCCTGAACTTCTCTCATGAGCATTCAGATAAATTATTTTGAAGGCAATCAGGAGCTAAGCATCTAACTGTATTATGTTAATATTAGAAGATATCTATATTCATAATATCACAAATGACTGTGCTATAGTTTACTTAATATTTTGCATTATTATATAAATATGAGTCTTTATGCCAGTGCATTAGTTCCTTTTTCCCCCTGGTGTTTAAGATTGCACTGAAGTCCCGTTGATGCTGTAATTGAGGTTAAGCATGTGTATAAGTGCTGTTTGAGATAGGACCCTATTCCCCAAAGTGCCATTTGTCTCTGGTAGACGATGGAAGATTGCTTTACTCTTTACTCATTAATATAAAAACATTTTATCCTCTCTTTGCACAAAATATGTGCCACAAAATCGTTTTAATGATTATGTTATTTATAGTCATGCACATTTCAGGAATATTCCTTACACCTGTATGTGGAATTACACCTGAAAATGCAGTAATTTGCACTTCAAATATTATTTTTGGGCAAATATAGATTTCTAACTTTAAAATGTATTTCTGCGCACCCAACAGGGGTAATTAAGAACTGAACATTGTTTCCTGATTTTGAGCTTGATTACGCCACTTAATATTGGGTTGACATCGTAGGTACATAGAAAGTTTGTTACAGGGTTTGTGAGTAAGTGATTCTCATCTCCTTTGTAAGGAAAATTGACTCCATTATAGGAGAGACAAGACATCAAGCTAACATTACATGAAGTCATAATCCTCTATTGAGACATCACACAATGACATTGTTAACATTAGTATGCAATGTTTATTATAAATAAAAGAGGCTATTGAGGCTTTCAACCCATAAGCAGCTCTGTGTGGATGACTTCACTGTAGGAACACAGTGGAGTTATAATGAGGATAAAAGATTTATTTATACCTAAATATGCTCTCATTAGTAATTCTGCACTAGCATGTAGCAGATACAATTGGAGGACCAAGAGGGTTTTGTGGTTGTTTTGTTTTTTTTTAAATTTATTTTCTAAAATACTATTTATTGTTTGCACTTTAACTATGAACATTTAGGAAAAAATAAATAAATAAATTAGTTGAGTTTATTGTACTATGTATTATTAATTCTCATGAATGAAGAATTACTCCATTTTTATGGGGTACAGTAACATACCATCACTTCATAACACAGTAATCCAGTGGGCTGTTTGCTCAGACCTTGGGAAAAACAGGAATTGTTTTTGAAGAGGTTCCTCCTCCATACGTAACATAGTCATGGAGCACCATAATGTAATGTAAGATTTCTTACTGACCTGACTCTTTCCCAAATAGCATTTTTTTGTATTTTTCTTAACACTACCATTAAGGACTAACCCGCATTGCCTGGAAGGAACCCAAACAACTGCCTGCATTCCCTTCCAAGACCTCTCATTGACTCTGTGCTGTCATCTCACAGCCTATTTGAAGAAAATTCAACTCGGCTTAACACCAGATCGTCTGTACTACCTCAGTTTGTCTCACTACCACAAATAACTCCCTACTTTCTGAGGCCCAGTTTACTTCCAGACTATTGTTTCACATTCACCTTTGTCAGGTGAAACCTAACAAAAATAAGTTCAAGGTATGGGTCCATACTTCACATTTGACCACCACTGTCGTTTTTTTTTCAAAGCCCAATCTTCCTGTATTTCACTGCTAAGGGAATTATGGTACAAGAGTGAGTATGTGCATATGTTATATGAGGAATACTCTGTATGCAAGATGAACCCACCCCATAACCGCTACTTAACAAAATCACCAGGAAAAAAAATGCTGAAGTAATGCATTATTTTTTATCTTAGAAGAATGAAGTTCATCAGGTATTCATTTCTCATCTTGGGAATTTCACTGACATGGTTCATCTCTTCCTAAAACTGCATTTAAGTTGATTACATGTAAGGTGACTGATAAGAAAATCTTATTCATATTGAAAAACAATCATTTAATTTAGAATCACTCAACTCAGCAGAGAGTCCTTACCAGCAATTACTGAGAGATCTGAAGAATTCTACTCTACCTTCAAATGCAGATGAAACCACATTTGGTTCCCGTTAGTTTCAGCTGCTCATTTTCAGCAATAAAATCTCAAACATTTTTCACTGAAAAAATGAGGCAACCCCCTTGAAAAATACTTTTCCTGTGGTCTTAGGTCTTCCCCTCCTATCTTTGTTCGTAACAAATTTTATTTCTTCTGCTGAAAGCAGAATTTTAAAAAGAGCTTTAATTTGAAAAGCCTTTAACAGTTTTGAAAAGCAAGACTATTTCCAGCTAGATTTGTTTAAAGCAACTAGCAGTAAAAAATTAACACAGCTGACATAAGTTACTTTCATTTCCTATGCTCTTTCTGACACCATAGGTAAAACCTCACAAACTCCATTTAAAGAGATAAGGTGAAAATAAGCAAGTTTCTGCTACTATATAATGGAGCAGAAAATACAGAGAATCTATGAGTTTAACAAAATAAAACTGAGAGGCTGTTTAGATCCTGCTACCCTGGTATTTTTTGCCTGTCTGCGATGAAGTGCTTGAGGGGAGCTGAAAGAAGAGCTTCATCATTTAGGTGAAATTCTTCCAATTTGTAAAAGTTTGTTAGCAAATATGTAACCTTATAGAACACACAGCATGGGTTTTCAGGGTATTCATTTGGGATTCAGATTATGAGCTGCAGCATGGTAAGTGACAGGTTTTTTTTAAAAGTATTTCCAAGTTTATAATTTCAATTGCTCTGTGTTAATGACACACACTACAGGTGGGCTTGGAAGGAATTCCCTACTACATCTCCTGTCAATCTAGCTCTTAACTCAAACTCCCCACCGGTCCAGCCCAAGTCCCATTAAAACCAGTGGTAATGTTCCCACTGACTTCTGTGGAAGATGGATCAATACAGATCTTAAATTCAGTTATTGAATAAATATTTTTTTTTGATTCATGCATTTTTCAGACATAAAAATAAAAGTTTTGTTTCTTTAATGGGCTTTTCACAGTAATCTAGGTGGCTGGTGCACCTGTCATCTGACAAAACAGGTATCTCTTTTTGCAGAGACTGTATATAAGTTTCTCCAACTATCTCAAAAAAAGTCTCTCAAAGCTATTCAGAACTCAGTACACGTTCTTCCCTCTTCACAACTCATTTTCACTTTTTTTTTGGTGACAACCTAGGCAATAATTCACAGCTCACTGGGTCTCCTAAATAACCCCCTTTATATTTACACGGTAGGCATTCCCCCATTACCCAGCAGGACTCAGCTGTATTGGCAGGCAGTCATTAGACATTCTTAAGACTTTGGAGGTTTAACATACCTTTGTGTAGCTAGTATCTTTGAAAAAACCCTGGATGGTCACCATCTCAGCAAATATATAGCAAATCTTTACAATTTAACAACAACATAAGCTGTGTCATTTTGTTATTTCAAAGTGGTTCCTTCTTTGGGTCCCATCCAGACTCCCACATGAAACCTTTAAAGCTCAGAAGCGTTTCACCCAGTGGAAGATTATTTTGTTTCTTTCTTTTGCTAGAAATAGAGCAAACAGCTCAATAGCTAGAGCTACTTGAGTCTTTTTGCTGAAACCTTCACAAGTGTATACTTGCTTTGCATTATGTATTGTAGTTACTTTAACACAGGATTATTAAGAATTCTAGGGGAAATGAAAATTATGCAAAATCACACCTTCTACTTATGAATGGAGAAAAGTCCTTTTAGGAAACACAGATGAACTAAAATAAAGACAGTAAAACATGTCACAAGAAAGATGCTCAAGTCTAACTCTCACAGAACTGAGATTTTTCACTAGAAGTTCATCTTTCACTAGATACAATCTGAGCTAAATTTCCAGGGCTTATGGGCATGCTCTGACTGAGGAAACTCCCCCAACTGACTTCTTCCACTGCCTATGGAAAGTCATTAAAGACACTGCTCTACAGCCTGCCTTGACTGACATCTGTCATGCAAACAGGACCTACTGGTTCACTTCTTCCCTTTCCTAATCATGGACCACAGGAGTAACACCTCTTTGAACTCTTTAGTAAGTGCCAAGTTATATTATGGAGGCTTGCAGGAATATAAAAGAAGAAAACAGAGAAGTTGATTCATATTAGCATTACTGACATTTGGTACTGTTAATTCTACTTGCTCTGAGGAAACCTCTAAATAAACCTAAAGTGACAGATTGCCAATCATGCCTAGAGCAGTATGCATCCTGTGAGCCTTGAACTGACACAAATGTTCAAAACTGGATTTGTTTGCTGCATTTATAAATATTTCAAATTAATATATCAAAAGGCTTTATGTCAGCAAAAAAAATCTCAAGGAAAGTGATTTTTGTTTATAGAAAAAGGATGCAACCATCTCTTTGTTTACAATTGGACTATTCTCTTTCTAATAGTATCTGAAAGTTCAGCTGGGGTATCTGTTTCTTTGATGAGAACCAGAGCCTTCATGATACAATGCCTCATATGTGTCACATGCAATGTTATTAGATATGTCCAGATTTAAGAAGTGAATTCCGAGTAATTCTTAAAATAAGAGCCATTCACACTGCTCCAGATATCATGACAGAATATGAAAAGTATGTGGCGATAGTTAATCTGCAGTCATTGCTCATGTTAGCAAAATTTGTGAAAGCACTTTTATATCCTTAAGACCAATAAGCACTTGAGAATGTATTTCCCATGTTGACAAAGTTCAAGTAACATGCTGACAGCACCAAACAATTCATCACCACAGTTGTAATGAAAGAAAGGGATCCCTATACCTACAAATTAATTGGGGTTTTCTTTAATCAAAGTGAGTAGTTCTTACTTATATTTTTCCTCATGGCATCCTGTAAGCTTCTGAAGACTTCTCTTTCACTTTTAAAATTCCTATAGAACACAATATGACTCCTATCATCTCAAATGCTTTGATAATGCTGCTGTTTTTAAACTGAATATTTATTTAAAGTTCAAGCTAATAAAAGTAACATCCTATTAAAAGAAAACCTGGGTGCAGAGCTGTATTTTTTGGCTGCTGATTGGTCATAGCCACCTATGAAACAAATGCTGAAGTTACTCAAAAGCGTTCAGAAATGCCTAAGTCACAACTCTTTTACAGGTGCAATTATGCAAAAGTAGAAATAGGAAAAGCACATTCAACATCTGGAGTCAGACGAGTTTATGAAGTAAAATTGCAAAATTAAAATTAGATTAACTTAATTAAAAAAGGGATCCAATTTAATATGGACATTCATCAAGTTCTCATTGAAAACCTTTCTTGCCTCAAGAAAATATAATAAAGTATGAACACAAAACCTATATAAAAGCTGAAATGAAGTGTGAAGGGATGGTCAAATAAATGCAGAAAGAAGGAAAACTTTTTTCCTCCTTTTACCATACATGTGCATATACACATATTTTTCTTTTTCCTTTTTTAATTAACTATTTTCTGACTCTGTAACAGTGGAATGAGTAGACTCATCATCTGTATGCCCTGAAGGTCATTAATCTTTCTAAGGCATATGCTACATATTTACTTATAATACGAATACAGAATGCTCTCCCCCTGTATGTAATTATAATTGGTCAGTTTTTTCTCCTAGATCCTAAAGAACTTTATCCAAACCAACTTATATTTCTTAAAAATTAAATGTTCATTACCTGCGTAACTCATGCTGGAGCGAATGGGTGTTTTGTCACAGAGCTGGGCCTTGGATGACTTGTAATAGGATTTTAATTTGCTTTAGTTAAGTCACAAAAAATGAGGCTCTCTTGCTTTCCTTTACTAGGTCATTAGTGTCTTTTGTTTCCAGGGGAAAAAAAAATCTAATAGCTCAGTACCAGTCACTACAAGCTTCCATGAATTCTGGCAGAAGAGCATTGACTTTCAGCTCTTCAACTTGCAGCACATACAGAATTTAGTAGTGTCAAACAACAATTTGAAAGGTTTAGAATAGTGGGATTATTAGGATCATATTATTTCTTTACAAAACTGCCTTGATACTTTGCTGTTCTGCACCTTGGTTATGTGATCAAGTAACATGATATGAATGCTGTATTATTTTATTTCTAACAAAGCATTACTACTACAGTATGCTCTGAGGGAGATACTGTCCTTTATTAGGAACACATTCCAAGAGTTACCCAGCAATAATGAAATGTAATCTATCTTAAGGATTCGTGATAACACATTATAATGCTCATTTGTGTATGAGGAGATTAGATAGGAGTCCTGTTGTTGTTCAATACATCTTTAAACTGAAGCTGAGATTTTATTGAACTACTTGGTTAATGACGATAAACTGCTAGAGGAATACAGGTTTTGTTTCCATGTCAGAAGAATTCTAGGTTTTGTGGTGTAATCTAGTTTAAAAACATATATACTTCCATACCATGGAATCAGCAGGACTTGGAAGTGCTGACACTTGACATATGTATCAGTGATCTAAAGCCAGCATGAGCAGGGTTTTAGGACAAGATCAACGGGCTGTCTATATCCTGCCTTTAAGGGTGGCCATTAGGCGAGGCTAAGTGGAAGAGCAGAGCACGCAGTGGTATGCCTCCCCTGGCCTCCTACTTCCTCAGCTACCAAAATATGAAATGCAATATGTGCCATAATGGAGATAATTTTGACCACAATATCATCACAGACAGTATTAAAATCTAAAAATTAGATCTTTCTTCCCCCAAAAGCTGAACACCTATGCACCAAAGTAAGTTCCTGTTAAACAGATAATCCAAATTACCCAACTGTATTTTTCTAGAAAACATATTCCCAGTTGATACAAAAGTATGGTGGGACTCAGCTGTTCCCTCCCTTTTTTTTTTTTCCTACAAAAGCTGAAAAATTTTCTCTGCAGCAAAAACTCTGAGCTTCAAGATGCAGATAGATCACAGCCCTTTACAAGGTCTCCACAGCAGTATTTGAGAATCTGGCTCAAGGTCTGAGTGATCAGACTAGTTACAACAAAGACAGCATTAGAGAGGAAAATAAATTGTAATTTTACAACTTACTGCTTCATTTTCAGCAAGAGGAAACTACTGAATTTCCTTTTTGTGCATTTCACTTTCTCTTTAGAGCCTGTCCACAGCCCTTCTCTAAATGGTTACATTCTTTACACATACAGTGTCAAACCATCCAAGAGCAGTTACGTTAGTAGAGAGGACAATAGAAATAGCCTTTCTGACTTCAGTCTAATGAAAATTACTCAGAAATTGTGTCTTGAGCTCAATCTCTTGCAGATCAATATATGTTCTAATATTCTCCATCCTTGCATGGGTCAAGGCAAAATACTTCATTATCCACATAGATTCAGTTTCAGTGTAACATAACAGAAAATGGTAATATTGTAATATGGTTTACTATTGCAACTTTAGATCTTACCACTGAGACCAAACGTGAAGATCCTCAAATTGCTGGCATCAGTGTTCCTATGGAGTCTGGCACAAATTCAGATGAGTGATCCTGCCAAAATACAAGGGAAAATATCCATCAGACAGATGATTATTTTTAATCACGCTCTCCCAGTACCTATGGAAGCCTTACTTTATAAATGCCAACTGCAGATTTAATGATAACACCACTAAAATAGATCTGAATGCAACACACCAGCACACTGACTTTTCGAGTGACTATGAACCTGAATATTGATTTCCACAGGGTACTTTCAATAGAAAAACTGTCCTTTTAAGAAAGCAATGCAGCAGATTTTACCAGGAAAAATAACAGTATGTTGCATTATTAGGTTTAATAAACTGCATTAGAAAGATGCCTCATGGAAAAAACCAAACAAATGAGAATGCACACAATTGGCCAAGCCCAAATTAATGAAGCACACACTCACACACAGTTCATTTTCCTTTCACATCAAAGAGGTTTTGAAGTTCAAATAAATTTGCCTCCTAATAGTTTTAGTATAGGATTATCTCCCAACATCTGAAAAATAACATTCAGAGTTGGCATTTAACAGCTTATTTGTATTGCAGCACTTCAGGGACAAGCAAGTGTAATTTTTACCATATGTGGAACATTTCTTTCATTAAAGTATTGAAATTTCTATACAAAAAACCATGACTGAGGAAAACCCCAGCAAAGGGATTATTTTACAAAATATGTGTATAACAATTATTTTTGTTATTTATTTTTAATTAATGAATATTATACTGTAAATACAAATATGTACATGTATACATTTGTTTCATTAAGGTTTACATATGGGCATTTTAAAAATTATTCAAGTTACTTCTGTTCAGGAGAACATGTAAACTAGCTTGAAGTGAAAGCAAAGAAGAAATTGACAACAAATGGCAAGAAATACACAGGCAGGTGAAGCAGTGTTCTTGGGTCAGACTAGTTTTATGAACTCATAGCAGTCAAAGGCAGGTTGCCTCTATACAATAACAGAGCAAATTCAAAGCAGGAAAAAACTGTAAGGAGCCAACATCAAGCCCTGTATGAACACAGAGGGTCTCCACATCTCTCCTTTCCTCTTTTCATCACGTTCCCAGTGAAAACATTACCATTTTCGCTGTGTAACAAGAAATTCCTTAGAGTGAGATTTTCAAAGACATGTAAGAGAACTGGGTGTCTAATTTCCCCAGGCAGTTTTGAAAAGTGCACGATTAATATACTATATAGCTCCTTATACATCAAACAATTTCCCAGTGCACTTCACATTAATCTTTAATCTAGACACTTTAATCTTCAAATCTTCATACAATAATCTTCAATGAAGGGTTCTTTCTGGGAGCTTACAGTATATTTAACACAATTTAAAAACTACTAGTGCATTGCCCTAGCTTTTAATACCCAGAAAATGTTTTATAAATTAGATCAACTACAACCTGGCCAAGGTTTCTGTATTTTTAATATCTTTGGAGGGAGATTACAACAAAAGGGTGCTGGAGGGAATGACTTAGCTGGTTAAGCATCAGTTTGCAATACTTTACATCACCCCAGAACCGGAGCTGCAGATCCCAGGGTTTATTCAGTGTTTCACTTTTTCCAAGGTAAGAACCATCATCTCTGTGTATGTTATTGGGGAAAACAGTATAACTTACAGTGTATACTTCTCTGTTTTGGCAGCTCTCTGTGCACATCTGGCTATGGACATAGTTTCCATATCTGTGTTTTTGCCAAAAATATTAACTGTTAGAACAGTGTGCCAGGCCCATTCTGCAGGGATACAGTCATGAGTTTAACTCCTCCTGGCCTTTACAGTTCCCTTCAGTGCTGTTTAGCATAGCACCTTTGAGTTCTACTCATGGACCTCCTTTTCACAGCATTAGCCCTATTGAAATGCACAGCAGAAAAAAACCTTTAAAAATTTATGCAGTGGATGGAGGACAAAACACAACAGGTCAGCATGAAGCAAGGCAAAAACAAAAGAAAAAGAAAGTAACAGCCATTAGGACAAGCAGTATTTTTTGTAGGCAGCCTGGCAAAGGCACATTTTGTTGAGAGATTTGAAGAACCAGTTCTGCAGAAGTGCCTGAAGAGTTCTGATAGGTCAAAGCATGAAGATGCTGGCTTGAAAACAAGAGCTGAGAAGCAAACGGACATCATGACTGAAACTGAGGCTGAAGCTGCTGTTTTTACACTGAGATGACAGAGCAGAGGAACAATAAACAAACTGCTTAAAAGAGAAAAGGAAGAGCCACGTATCACATGGTCGGAAAGCAGCATGGCTGAAACCAAACGAAACTAGGAAAACAATTTTTTTGACAGCATTATTTGAGTGATTATATTCTTTGAGATTTGAGAAAACAGATTTACAGTGCAAGAAATCTAAGAGCCAATATAGATGGCCAGGGAAGACCACATGTCTGACTTCACATGTCAGATGGATGCAAGGTGAAAAAGAGAAAACTCAGTTGAAGACAATGCTCAGATAGTAAATTTGGGTGACAAATGAGCTGACAGATTGTTTACAGACATCATGAGAAAGTAACTGAGGGGGTGTCTGCAGAAAGATTATGGATCAGCGTTTTAGTCTGAGATAACACTTCAATATTTATATAGAAAGAATTAGATTTTAGGTTGGGTAGGTTTGAAATACAGAGGTCCATAGTTCCTAATTAGCCTCATTAACACAGTAGCTTGATCTGTGCTTTTACGTGAGAGATCTCATAGATAAACTAGGAAGGAAGTAAAAGCCTGACTTCCCTGTCAACTCCTCCAACTGGAGACTCGATAAGGCAGATTTACCAAAAAGCACAAAGAGGAAAAGATAATGTCATGGAAGCATGATAATACACAACAATTTCAGCAAATATAGTTTTGAAAAGAGGCAGCACCAAGCCCCTCAAAGCACTGGCAGACAAAGGCTAATAGAATGTCTGAAAAAACTATGTTCTGATTTATGTAAGGCAAATATATAGACCCGGGAAGCAAAGACAGCTTCGGCATAATAGGAGCACTTATGGTCCAGAAAGTTTAGTGAAAGTAAACCCTTGTAAGACACTGATAATGGATTTTTCTGGATGAAGATATTTTCTTGATTTGGATGAAATTTTACAGTTTTGGCAAAGTCAAGAGATGAGATTAGAAGAGTGAGAATGAGAAAAAAAAAAAGTCAAAATTCTAAGGTAAAAAGCTTTAAGAAATATATTCCCAAGTGACATCCCAATGTGCATTCAGAGGGGAACAATTAGCTGAGAGGATAGAATTGACAATTCCCTGAAGATTAAATTTATACTGCAGATCACAAGGGTCTGTGGTGGCACCCATGACTTCAGCTTGCTAAATAGTATGCTTCAGAAATTATCAAGCACAAGAGGCCTTAGCAAGAGGAGCATTAATCCTGACTAAACACTGACAAGCACTTTCAAAAATTTAGAGATGACAAAGGGTAACAAATGGTTGAACTGATAATGCCCTAAAATTAGCTATGAACCCAATGCTTTATTTTATATCTTATTACAGTACAGTTGTCTGACTGGATTAACATAAAAGACTCATTAATTTACACATCCATTAGATTAGTTTGTGTAAAGTAAAGAAAACCAGTAGCACCAAATAAAACATTTTAGAAAGGGATTTCTCACCATTTTTGCTCTCTTTCATGAATCTGTTCTTCACCCATTTCCATGTAAACACACTGAATTTCGCAGAATTTTCCAAGACAATGTTTTTCTCTTTAGATGCATACACATACGTTAAAAAGCTACATCTACCTATTCACCTTGAATAAAAAGTGATGTCCATGCTTCAGTAAGGAATGCAGCTCAATGTGGCAACACCAGCTAATCTCTAATACGGGAAAATTATCACTGGTGTTATTTCCTAGAAATGTAAATCCAGTGTTGAACTGGTTGTGTAACTCACACTATCACAAGGTTTCATACAGCATAGAAAAGCTGCATTTTAAAGTCTTATGGGGGGAGGAGAGGAGGTGTGAGGAGATGCGAATTCTCTTCAATACTAAATTGCTCTCAATGCTGTGAAATGTGTGGAAGCAAGGTTAATTGAAAACCTGAAGTCATATAAAAATAAGTTCAGCTTTTAACAGGAATACATAGTGTATAAAGCACCATTGAGCCCAGGTGGATAAGTGAACATTTTCAATGCACATGAGTTGAAGAAATGAAGAAGTAGAAGCAGATAATAGGTATTACTAAACTGGAATATTCTGAAGGCCTGGAAGAGAGATAGAAAACCACTACCGTGGAACATTTTATAGATTACTTTTTCTTCCCACCCAGGGAATAGTAAGTCTCCCATTTCCCTTTAGATGAAGCTTTATTATTGACTATGGCATCATCCCTCTAGGGAAAAATGGGTGGTTTTCAGAGACAGACTTTAAGCAAGAGCATCTGGACTCCCCTGAAAAGACACAACATCAATCAGGGACTGGATTTCTCATAGTAGGGTGTAAGAGGTGCTGAGCCAGAGAAGATCTGCTAAAGCAGGAGAGGAAACTGTACAAGGTCAATGAACAGGGCAATTGCAAGGAGAGGGCAATGTGCAGGTCTGTTTCTGTTCCCCAAGGATGGTTTTCTCCCTGGGCATGCTGGGATGGAGTTATTCATGATCTAAATATTCATTATAGCACACCTGTGAACATCCTATGCATTTGTATCCCACATTAGTCTTAAAAAATATTTACCTATATATATATATATAAAAAGATAAAGGAATATATATTTATTCACTGTTACATAAAATGATTCTGGGGTTTGGTTCATCTACTACAGATGCATGTGGAAAAATGCCCAAGTTCTCCGTTATGCTGCCTGATAGCATCAAGCAGCTAATACCCCAGGCCAGGTACAGCTGAACCTATTTGAAGCTGTATTCTTTCCCATTCAAGCACTCACAGTCTCTTTCGCAACATACGTGTCCCCAGTTCTCCAAGAATTAGCCCCTTCCAAAATAACAGCTTGTTTAGCTGTCACCTCTGTCTAGCCTCTGTTACAAAAGGATGCAGACTTCAGACCTTCTGACTACCAAAGTAGGAAAGTAATGCAACTCATTGGCCAATCAGTCATCAAGGCAGAGAAACCTCTTTACAACGGAAAACTCCTCAGAAAGTATTCACGAAGAGTATGCCAATTTTAAAAGCATGAAAAACCCAATAATAATGACACATAACACTTATGAATGGCTACAAATTGGTTACATTGTTACAGTGATATGCTATAATTTAACACTGAAATTAATTGCTAATTGAACAGCTTTTCTTTTATCACCTTTGCATCAAAATATCCATTGCATTTTATAGCATTATGCTTTCCTACATTTCAGACTAACTGGCAATAACAACTCCCCCTTCTTCCCCCATATTTCGAGACCCTGCCTTAAGCACAGTAATATATTAAAGTTTGAATGCTCAGGAGGATGTATGTGAAAACCAATCCTTGTATTTCATTAGCTGCACCACAAGCAACTTAATTGCATGCCTAGAACATACTCATTTAAATGCAACTGTATGTATGACAGTTTTGGAAACTCTGGCTTAAATTAATAGTTTATTGTACTGTTGTACTTCATTTTTCTTGCCATTGATTTACAAAAAACTATCATAAACCTTTTATTTAATTGTTTAATAGCAGTATGTTACTCTGTTAACAGCATCTGAAACATGTATGCAGACAAGAATTCAGTACCTTCCAAAACCCATTTTGTGAGCTGGAATAATAGTCACATTCAAATTATCTTTCTGAAGGTATTAGGTTAAGAGCTAGGTAAGAAACACCCACTACCAAAGCAAAGCATTTAAACTTATTTTTATCCGATGACTTGCAACAAACAGATGTACTAGCAGCTACAAAACTTGGTGTTACAGCTGTCTGTAGTGCACATTTGAGGCAGTCTTTACCTTTTGTAAGATGTAAGCCCTAACCAAGGAAGTCAATGGAGAAGGGTATTTATGCCAACAAGAACATGCCTGAATTTTTATATCCCTCCTGCAGAAACCATTTGTCCCAGAGCCCCAGCATGGCAGTTCTTTGGTGTAGGACCGGTTTTTCCCTAAATCTATCTTTTCAAATCTGGCTCTGAACAAAAACACTTTTGGCACAGAGGCATATTGGTGTCAGTAAGTATTTAGGACAACACTTTCATTCTTAATAAAATTAAAAGTTTACAGCTTGAAAGCAAAACAGCGTGTCAAACACTTTTGATCTTCCACCTGCATACTTAGTAATTTCAAAGGCATATTTAGGTACTTCCTCCATTTCAGAAGATTCCCTTTGAAAATGCATTTGAATGAAGAATGTTACCCTTTTCTATGGAGATCTGGCTAAACATTTTTGTTACAGCAATTTTGTTTAGCATGGTAATGCAATCAGTATCCCAGGAGGCTCATCTTTCACAAGATGCCTGCCTGCAGTTCTACCTGCAAAGTTATATTATGGCAGTCTTCACAGATAACAAAGTACAGAAACTGCAATGCATAAAGCAGCACAATCATCTGTCAGATGCTGTCTAACAAGAATAAAAAAAAAAAACAAAAAACAACCAAAATCCTTCCCCTCAATTTTCAGTATACCCATTGCAAACACCGTTCAATGCAGTGCCTCATTTCAGGAACCAGTGGGCATAAGCTGTATTGCTCATCCACTT
Organism: Pezoporus flaviventris; assembly: GCF_033815535.1. NCBI lineage: Eukaryota > Metazoa > Chordata > Aves > Psittaciformes > Psittacidae > Pezoporus > Pezoporus flaviventris. The sequence goes on from NW_026892554.1 coordinate 11,978,746, forward strand.
AAAACAAATAGTTAGGAGATTCCGTGAGCAATTTCTATTTCCTGGACAAAGCAAAGAGCATTACTGCTTTTCAGAGGAAAGGTGAAACAGTAGTGCTCAAGCTGTGAACTGAATAAATATAAAGTCTATGAAGTGATTTACTATTCCTACTGCAGCCAGCCAGCAACAAAGTCAATCTCTTTTGCTGAGGCAGTGATTAGTGAGTGCAGTTGACCTGTGATACCTACTGCTTTTAATCCAAGGGGTTGCACATTACGCTAAAGGCTGAACTTGCAGAACAATTTATTTACTCCTTCTGGTACCTTTCCAGTTGTGTTTTTTTTTTTTTTCCTTTTTTCTTTTTTTTTTTTTTTTTTTTTTGCCAAAGACCTCTATTTTTATGAAGTGCTTAAATAAAGGGCTATGTATAATTAAAAAGTAACAGAAAATAATTACCAGCAAAATCATAATATGGGTCACAAGCACATGTTTTGGTATATATGGCACTGATAAAGGACCACGACTCTAAATAAGAGTCTTGCTAAAATGGACTTGTAAACACTTGCTTTTTATTTCTTTTCATATCCTTAAAATAATTGCTGTTGTACACCTATTCATTTTAATAGCTAGGCATTCATTTCCATGCTGCAGCTTTCACAGTAAGCTCTTTTTAGAGTTCAGATCTTCTACTTAAACACTGAAAATAACTGACAGGTTTTAGAGGAATGGGGAATCTACAGGCTTCACATTTACTATCACATCATTTCAAGTTCTGGGCTGATTATCATCATTAAGTGTTATTCCTAGGAGTGTCCCATACGTGACATGTGCCTTCTGAGCACCATTAAAGGCATCATCTCTTAAAATTAACCTTCTAAAGAACAGAAGAAAAAAAAAATGCTGGAAAGGCAGGAAGAAAACAGATGAATTCCATGATCAGGTAGCAGTGGGTATTTCTCCTAATAAGAAAGCTAACAGTATCTGTATTGTATCTTCACAGTATGGTAACACCAGGTCAACCTGTTATTCTAATCAGCATAAAGATGTTACCCTGAAATCATTTATTCTCGGTCCTTTAAATCATTATTCACAACAGGACAGTCAAATACAATTTTTTGTTCACCAGTTTGCAACGTATTTGTACATTGTTGTAGCATCAAGAATGCTGAAAACTATTACTTGTGTAAGTCTTGAGATTTGCTACACAAAGAAACAGATGTATATGACATTTGCAAGGCAGTAGCACGTGCTGGCCTGGGTAACAAAACTCAGAGTTAAAAAATAAAAATAAATAAAAAAGTAAAAAAAGTTTTGCCATATTTCACCCACCCATCATTGAAGGGCTGTAAGACAAATTGCAAAAGAAAATTGTGGCAGCTACTGCAAATTACAAAGGGGAGCAGCATCGTGTTTTTGGCCTGAACTACACATCATCACAGGACATTCTGCACAGGGGCAGTCTAGTACCTATACACAGGGAGGACTTCACAAGATGGAAGAATTCTGCACAGGTCCATCATTTCCCAGTTTCTGATGCCAAAAATTGGTTTTCCTTGCCTTCCTCTGTAAGAGGGTGTTTGTTTGTTATATTCACTAAAGGGGCAAATAAAGCCTCTTGATCAGATATATACATTTTTAAAAAGTAAATTAAAAGCATACTTTCCAGAACCTTTAATACATAATTTCACTAGATCAATTTTAAGACATTATTTCTTAATAATTTCATAATTCTTTATTCAAAACTCCTATCTGTAATGGAAATTACTGGAAAAGTTATTGTTACAATTAATAAAAAATCATCCCTGTCTAATACTTGGAAGTTTTGCACGGTTTTTAATCCTGCACTACAAACCTGGTCACTGCTCTGCAACTCTGGTTGTCTGAGAATTGAGTCTAACTAAATGATTGATATCATTACTTAAAATATTCTGTGAGAACTCCTACTACTGTCACAGCCAAAGTGTTCTAAAACTTAGCTGAAAGGGGAAAGAACAAATCAACTGCTACAAGATAGAGACCACATTTAAGAAATTAAAATAACTTTACTACCCAATTGCAATTTGGAAGCAGACAAACGGTGAAAGAGCAGCAGGCTATATATGTTACTGGTGTTCTAATTATGTATTTCATCTGGGACTCTATCAACTGTTTCCCTTGTGCAGAGTATTCTTTTTCCATCCTATGAAGTTACAGTGAATGACTAAGGAGGTGTGGGAAGCCAAGTGGTTTGTAAAAACCATGAATCATCCATACTTCAACAGCTAGAATTTCATTACAAAGCTGATTCTGTAGATTTGAGATCGTTTTGGGGTTTTTTCAGGACACTTATAACAAAATCTGTAAAGGACTTTAGTGCCTACACCCAAAACACAAGTCTGAAAAATCTCATTTAACTTTGAGGAGAGGAAGAGAAGTAGGATAAGGCAACCTATGTTTCCGTATCTATCGTCTTTTTAGGGCTCAACTTCACAGTCTTTATGTTCTTTTGCTATGTAAAAATGTTTTTAAAAGAACAGAACTCAAAAAATATCATGAAACATCTGCTATGAGAACAACTATTCTTAGTTTTGAAATTATTTAAGTTTAGTCAGCATAAATGATAATCAGTTCTGGTAAGTCTCTATTGTGGGAGTCTGAGGTGACCAATTTAAAAAAAATCAAATTTGCATTTAAAGAATTAGATATTTTTCCCTCTTAAAGAGGAACCCATTGTTAAGAAACCCTAACTCATCAAGAAGTGAAAAAAAGAACTGTTTTGAGGACTAGAGAGAAGGTCCAGTTCAGTATTCCAAGAGCTCTATCTGTGAAGTTTATAGCAAGGAAGATTAGAAATGACCATAACTGAGAGAATACTTGTTATAAAGAGGTTCTTTAATACCATGAAGAAAGGGATAACAAGAACTAATTGCTAGAAGCTGAAACAAGGCGAAGTAAAGTTAAGAATGCAGCTCCCTTTTTCTTAAGTTAACCATTAGAAACTAGCAAATTGTACTGGGTATGGTTTAGCAATTTGTTTCAGTTAAAGAAACCTACTAAAACTCATGTTGCTATATTCAGTGGAATGCAACAATTTATCATATACAAGGAGATCAGATCTGGTTATGTATCTGGAATGAAACCTTCTGCCTTCAATGAACCTGGTGGAAACTCTAGGCTGTGGATGCTGTACGTCTCAGGATTTGGCCTTCACTACTGACAAGCACATGTGATGCCCCTAATGCTTGAAGTGGTACTGCCTGGTGCATTGTCCTCATACATTGAAAAAATAAAAGGGATCTGTGCAGGAAATGATTCCCAAAGGACATATTTAGAACTTGTTTCAGAGGGCAACAGCTCTTACTCAGGCTTTGACCATTAACATATATATAAATATATTCTGTTCTCATTGAGTAGCCCTAGAAGACTTTTTTGCTATTGCAAATAATACATGGCAGATGGGACAACCCTATCAAGCCCTTTTGGGAGGAAAGAAGCTCTTTCAGGTACTTCCTGATTAATTTAAGTACCCTTTGAGGTACATTAGTAATCTAATTCCACCATTTTAAATAGAGGAAAAGGAAAAGGCTAGCATTACCAAAACAGAAGGAATTCTAGCATCTACTAACTTCTACCATGTCTTTGAAAATTAAAATTATTTTAAGAGTAATGTATTCAATTATAGGTGATATTTTTTGCCCACTGACATTAGTTTCACTAAAATATGTAAATATGTACTTTATAAAATCAACTTGTTTATATGATTCAAAGTCATACATTGAAAATTTTAATCAAGTTTCTCTGTCAAGAATACATAAATTAAGAAATTTGAGATGCTTTCATGAATAGTAAAGTAATTTCTCTAAGTTTTCTCTCTAATCCTTACCATTTTTCCTTGCAAATCAACAGGAAGTACACGCAGACTAGCCATTTCCCCCTTATATGGATTTAACTGCATATGTAATATTTGCAACACAGAAGCTCTAACACTGATGTGAAATGGGAGCCCAGCTGAGGAAGTTCTGCTCATCTAACTAGCTGTCCTATCCCTAAGGAACTATTAGAAACCTATGTGGCAAACAATAATACTCTTCAAAATGTTAATTAAATATGGGATTACGTTATAAAGACATCAGGAAGTTGTATCTCATGTACACAGCAACACTACTAGCCACCTTTTTAATGCAAAAGCCATGTCCATAGCTTGCCATTTTCATCCCTCTGTTTCTAACTACTTTGCTTCCCTGTAACTACATGGTCTGAAAAAAATCAGTTTGACGTTACCTTTGAAGCTGTTATTCCTCCAGGGTAAGTTCAGCTCTGTAAAGAACGGCCTCAAATTCCACCTGGGTGTTGCACAAGGGTGAATTTTATCCTTGTGACTAAAGTCTCCTCTCAGCTTCTGCAATGGGGCATTGCACTGAAGAGTGACCAATGAACTCGGTTGGACCAAGAAGGAGAGAGTGCTGGCAGAAACCATTAGAGTGTCTTGCAAACCTCCCTCAGCACCAATTCACAGAGAAGATATGTTGTTAGTGCACATAAACGTGGCTCTTCAAATGCAACAGCTTTTGCTTTTATCACTGGGATTCACTGACTCCATTTCAAGTACACCAGACAAAAGCTAACTCTGCTGTTAAATGCCTGTCTGACTGCTATTCCCAGACACACTGTGGTTTGATCTCTCACAGAGCAGACCCAGATCCAAACACAGCCATTTCCCACATGAACTGTAACCAATATGACCGACTCATTTCTCTAGGCAAACTGCAGCTACACAAGCCAGGCAGCAGCTCTCTTCATGATCCCTCACCCCAGAACAGTTCAGTAGCACAAGGATTTTACAGTTTACTGTAAAAGCATCTTATGATGCTTTGAATGAAGTGATAAAACCCAAACACTCTTTGTTGCTTCAGCAGAAGCCATGGCCATATTTTGATGCAAGCTCGGAACATTTTAGAGCCCCATGTTAGAACAGCCATGGTGGGCCGACTTTCTCCAGCCACCCACCCAGCTGCTTTCTCATTCTCCACCTCAGCAGGGCCCGGGAGAAAATAAGATGGAAGAGCTCATGGTTTGACATAAAGACAGGTAGATCTCTTACCAGTTACCACCATAGGCACACCAGAACTTGGGGAAAATTAACATATTACTAATTAAAATAGAGCCAAAACCACCTTCCCCTCACCTGAGCACTGCAGAGCTGTTCCTCACACCCTTCCCCTCACACCTCACTGGCCGTGTGGGTCCCTGATGGGCCCAGCTGCGGCTGTCGTGAACCGGCTGTGTCCGGCACAGGCAGCCCTGCCCTCACCTCACAGGTGCGCCCTCAGCCCCTCACCACCTGCACCCAATGCAGTGCTGTGATTAAAACCTCTTCAGTGACCCAGGAAACCTGTGCCTCAGGTAACACTGAGAGTTATTGCTATAAAATAATCAGACCCCAAAATTGGTTGAGCTTCAGAAGAGCTTTAAAGTGACAAGCTGCTCTTTTATCACAGACGTGTATCACATGTCTGTGATATGGTAACTCAGTCATTTGCCTAGCCTTACCCCAAGGATTCTTTCTGGTCATTCAGTTCATGGTTTTTTAAGGGTGAAACACATGACCAATGCCCCTGTCAACCTACTTCTATTTTCAGATGCAGAATTTTATGTGCCCAAGACCCCAATAACTCTTGCAGAAATTGCAAGTTATTATAAATAACCCATCATCATAAACTCATCATAAATAACCATCGTGAGATGGTTGAGTTCGAGATCCCCAGGACAGTGAGAAGGGCGTGCAACAAGCTCACTGCCCTGGACTTCAAGAGAGCAGACTGTGGCCTCTTCAGGAACCTGATTAATAAGGTTCCATGGGATACAGCCCTAGAGGGCAGGGGGGCCCAAGACTGTTGATTGATATTCAAGGATCACCTGCTTGGGTGGCATGGTTTAGTGTCAGGTGTCCCTGCCCATGGCGGGGGGTTGGAACTGGATGATCTTAAGGTCCTTTCCAACCCTAACTATTCTATGATTCTATAAATAACTGTGCCCTAACTCTTGAACAACTATCCACACACATATTCTACAACTGATGATTAGAAAGGTATAATGTTGTCCACTGTGAGGAGCATCTCTTCACCAAACCCAGCACCAGCATTAGAGGCTTCACAGTCTCCTAAGACCTTTCAGATCAGGGAGGTAGAGATGAATAAGTGCTTGGTGAGCAACACCACTGCCTCTTGTCCTGCATACTGCAGTTCTATCAGCAAATACAGAAACCTGCTAGCCCAGGACTTGCAACCCTGGCATCAGAGGCAAGACTAAGCCAGAAAAGCAGCATGAAATCAGGTTTTTGAGCAGGGAACACGTCTGCCAGACTTGTGTTTTCTCATTTCTGCAGGCTAACATGGCATATGATTTCAGAGGAATTAACAGACAAATTAACTCTGTAAGAGTCTATGCTGTCTCAAGAGCTTGTGCCAGCAGTGGTTACTGCTTCAGAGCAGGAGCTGCAGTGACAGTTCCTAGCACAGCAGCATGCACTAGACCCCAGGAATGATATGGGACAGAGACACACCAGCAGGATCAGTGTGAGAAGGGAGGAATCATGCCCCAGAAGAGGAACTTCAGAAGGGTCTGTCTCAGAAAATCCATCTGTTCTTTACCTCCTCTAATGAAGATCTCTCAGCCATACTGATCCACAGTACACTAGAGCAGATGCTGGCTCTTCATAAGATAATAAGCCTGTGCTTGTACCTTTGACTCCTGAGAAACCAGTGGGGGAGTTCTACAATTTTGCCTGATGTCTTCTGCCTATCAGAAGAATGTGCTATTCAGCCACCAGGGATAGATGTTTTTCCCTGAAAGCACTGATACACACAGTATCTTCTTTGAATTGGTGCAGCCATTTTGAAAGGACAAGGCTTGTAGCCTTGATAATGCTGTCATAGATCTAATGAGATTTACAAAGGGAAAGAAAGGAACTGAATATATTCACTGTATTAAATTAGTGGTGATTGAGAGAGCGAAGTTGCATGGTAAAGCAATGGCATTTTCGAAATCCTGACACAGGCAGTAAAAGGCCTGGACAAAGTGATAGGTGAGAGCTGCCAATGCACAGGAGGCATGCTTGGTCTTCCACATTTCCTGTAGGATTCAGAAAGTCCATAAGGCTGAATGAGTCCCTCAGGGATACTGCTGGCAAGTATTCAAGACAAAAACCACACAACATATGCACTACTAGAGGTACAGGAATACAACAACTGCTTGAAGTAGAAACACGATGCTAAACGGATGCCTTGTAAGTCTCTATTTTTTATGTTTGCTAATACAGCAGCTTTATAATAAATATCCAAATTCTATGCAGTGTGTGCCAATGAAGGCGCTGACCTTTATAATGCATAGTTTCGTGGGTTTTCTAATCATATTTACTAACTAATTTGCAAATCTTTCAGTCATCAGCACAAACTAAGAGCAGCCCTGAGGAGGACTTGGGGATTCTGGTTGATGAGAAGCTCAATGTGAGCTGGCAGCTGTGCACACAGCCCCGAAACCAGCCGTATGCTGGGCTGCATCAAAAGAAGTGTGACCAACAGGTCAAAGGAGGTGATTCTCCTCCTCTACTCTGCTCTCGTGTGACCCCACCTGCAGTACTGCTTCTGGCTCTGGGGCCACCAGCACAAGAGGGACGTGGACCTACTTGAGCAAGGCCAGAGGAGGCCACGAAGATGCTCTGAGGGCTGGAGCATCTCTGCTATGGAGAGGGTTTGAGAGAGCTCGCTTGGTCAGCATGGAGAACAGAAGGCTCCGAGGAGACCTTATTTTCCAATACCTAAAAGGGGCCTACAGGAAATCTGGAGAGGGACTTTATACAAGGCCATGTAGTGACAGGAGAAGGGGGAACGGCTTTAAACTGAAAGAGAGGAGATTTAGATTAGACATTAGTAAGGCTGGTAAGGCCCTGGCACAGGATGCCCAGAGAAGCTGTGGCTGCCCCATCCCTGGCAGTGTTCAAGGCCAGGTTGGACAGGGGTTGGAGAAACCTGGTCTAGTGGAAGGTATCCCTGCCTGGGGCAGGGGGTTAGAATGGATGAGCTTTAAGGTCCTTTGCAACCCAAACCATTCTGTGAGTCTATGAAATTAACAGAACTCTGTTGTGTGGGCATTAAGATTTAAAATTTGTAATAAAGAAGTCCATTAACCCTTGACTGTCTGCAGCCTGGAATAAATTCTGACATTAGGATTAGAAAGAACTTAGAAAAATTCATCACCTACTGTACAAAACCGAAAAATCAATATAAATATAGAAATAAAAATAAAGATAAATGTAGACTCATACAAACTTGTGAGACTTTACTGCTCCTACAAACTTCAAAACTAGTCTGTCTTTTATCAAAAAATCTAAAGTATAATCAGAAAATAATTATATTCTAGCTGAGTTGTAAATTAAATCAGAATTGCTAAACATGAATTGCTATCTTAGACTGGATCATTACGGTACTAAAAAAAAATTAAATTAAGATGCACAGGCTCCCTCCTGAGCTGAGTATTGTGATGCAGGAACCTACGTGTTCTGTCACTAACAAAAGGAAACACGGACATTTTGTAGGGAGCAACACTTCAATCACCTTTTCAATAAAAACCTCCACATGTAATACCTTTTTTAAACCGTCAGTACAGCCAGTGGACCAGCATTAACCTCTGAATGATTCAATAACTTCTCATATATTTTGCACCCCCCCCTTACCACTCCCCTCACCCAGAAAAAGAACCCCAAGCACCAAACCCACCACTGTTTCTGGGGCTATTATTTCAATAATTTTGTGGTGGTATCAAAATTACGGTTTGCTTTTTCACCTCCCTGGGACAGCACAGTCATCATTACTGCTTTGGTATTACCTGCTTCTCAATTGTTTATTCCTTTATGTGTTTCCCATTTCCTTCTGTTTATTAAGCAGCCTTTATACTTTCTCATGCTAAGAGTGCAATACTGCAGAGGTTCAGAGGGCTATGCATTCCTCAGTATATCATTCTCTCAGTGTCAATCCATCTTTCCTTCTCGGAAACAAGCTCCCAAGAAGAGGGATAAGAAAAAAATATAATTCCCCCAAACTTGCTCCCAGTATCTGTGTAAATAGAATTTCACAGTCTGCTTTGTGGGTTAAACATCGAATCACTGAGCTCAGTGGGGTGGAGAGTACCTTCTTTACCAATTCTCCAGAAGAACTGGAATCCAGTCAAATATTCCTTTCTTTTTCCAAACTTTTTTTGTAAAAATGCCTCAAAACATTTAATTTGGGGTTAAAAAAGCCAAACCAAAGCAAACAAAAAAACCCCAGCAGCCTGCACAAATATATTTATATACATAACGATCTGCCAGAAATAAACTTCACTTTAGATCATTTCACATGCTAGAAGCGAAAAATCAGTTTTACTTACACAATTCAAAGTGCTCTTCCTATAATCTGTTGTCGAAACTACCAGAATACTGGAGAGCACAGCATATCTAAGTAGAAAAACCTTGCGTGTTTATACACAGTAGTAAACAAGAGTTACTTAGAACACAGCTGTATTTCTGTGGTTTTCTCATTTTCTTATTGCTGGGTGCATAGCACAACAGTGTTAGATGATACTGGCTGCTGACAGCAGTAAAAAGCCCAATTACTAGTGCTCTAGATATGTCAGTACTTACCATCTAAAAAGATGGGCAGATCTGCTTGTCCGAATAAAACAAGACATACGAAAAAGAGACTATTGCAAATCTGGCTCTGTGCACGTCTGAGGAATGAAGTAGGATGTGGCATAATTAGAACAGCTGTAGAGGGATGTCACATACTGAGCATAACTAGCCAGTGCTGGAGTAACAACTCGACCCAAGCTTTCCAAACAGTTCAGAAGAAAAGAGAAAGACAAAAAGGCGCAGTGATCAGCAGTGCAAGCTGGTCTCTACATTAAGCCACCCTGGACTCCAGCGAGTAAGAGTGGAGAAAAAAGCATTATCAGAGATTAGCAATGTGCAAGAGGGAAGGCAGAGCAATGTAAAAAATTCATGGCTAGGACAACCACAGGAAATGATGTGTTGCTGGCAGATGTTTGTTATAAAGTTTTCCACAACTGACTATGCACATAAGAGCAGCTTTTTCAGTACGCCAAGAGCTGCAGTCAGAGAGCAACTCAGGGACAGCCACTAAGAGAAAGGCTTCTGAAGATCACACGTCAAAGCACTAACTGCTTCTTGTCCTTGCAGTGCCATGGCATGCCTTGCCCCCGGGCTGCCACCCCACAACCCCTATGCCAGGCATACCCCGCTGCTTCATCAGAGCATGCACAACCAGGCTTGCTGCTTGAAGGCTGAGCTCTTGACTTTGCCCCACTCTCCTACAGGGACCAATACAGAGTTTTAACTTCATTCAAGATCTCCCTCAAGATTTATCAATCTCTCCAAGATTAATAAATTTGAACATTTTAAGTCACAGGCATTAATGGGACCTCTTGTATACCACAGGTCATTACGTTTCATTTGCTGTTCCAGTATCAACCTTAAAATCTTGTGTGTGACCTTCCAAAAAGGCACCTAGTCCTGACCTCAGTCTATTGAAAGCTAGAAAACCTCCACACTCCCTTGGGTTTGTTCAAGGTTAATCAGCACCACTGTTCTCCTTCAGTTTGATTTCTCATTTGAATTTATTATGTTTCAGTTTCCAACTGATGATTCTTGTTATGATTTTACCTCCTGGATAAAGTAACTACACAGAATAAAGTCTTTCTTATGGAGAGGAAACACTATAATCACCTCATCTTTCTTTTCAGCACCTTCCTTGATTTATCAGCATCACTTAAAAATTTGCACCTCTGAACTGGATAGAACATTCAAATAGCAGATTCACAGATGCTGTATAAAATGTTTAGACCTAAATGATGGTTAATATTTTCTTTGCTTGCTAACGGACTTCACACTATTTGCTTTCTTAATGTAATTAATGTGCAATATCCTTCATCCTTCCCAGTACAGAAAATAAGTAGTAAATGCACACTTCAGTCTTTTCTTTGTTATTTTGCTGGTGATCTTGCCACCCCTGTCTACATACAGGTCAAAACTACAGCCAGGATGCGATCTGTTCCTAATTTACCCATTTTTTGTTGTTATATCAACTATATCTTTTCTCCTGACTATATATATTCTCCTTTTCTACCTTTCCATTTCAGTTTTCTGTTTCACGCTTCTTCAAATGGATTGCTGCATTTTTTTTCCATTGTTACATTTGTTGTTAATTTCTTGTCAGTTCCAGTCTTCATTTCAGACCTGAGTGAGAGAAGCCTTTAAGCCAAAGATTCCCTCATTCTTGAAAGAGCACTCGGGGCTTTCTGGCCATTAAATACATTCTTCCTAAATAAAACTACTGGTTTTGTTATGTGTCATCTCACCATGCCTTGCCCCCCCTAAGACAGACTTTGAAGAGAGGTTTTTCCTGACCAAGACTGCCTCCTTCAGTGACGTGATATCAGAAGTTTTGCAATTAATATTTCTAACATAAAATGGGACTTTGACATTTTGGATACACAGCAATATGTCTCAATTAAAGGATCATAAAACAGAGGGAATCACATTACATGAACAAGCATATTAGCTTCTGGAATTCTCCTTCCAGTTTTTGTGCTGAATACCACATCCAAATGGTAAAGTTAAAAGTTTACCTTTCCTGTTTATAACGCATATAGCAGAAAGATCTATATCTGACACTTGGCATATAGAAACCACAAGTGTATTGTTCATGGAGCTTTAGAAAAATCTGATTGTATTCCATATGTACAAGTACACTCATCCATGCTCACATACTCCTACACAAATGGACTTTAAGGCTGAAAGGCTTTCAGACTCGTGATTCAAATTTAATAAAGTATAATCTTTAATCCTTTGCATACAATATAGCAGTATGGTCTGAAAATTACTTCATCTCTAAATTTTAGAAGTATTGCATTTGTTCAAACTTTAAATGTCAGTGGTCAGTATTACATTGAATTCAGCTTTTGTATTTCAGCTTGAACACATGCAATGTTCTAATTCGGTGGTTTAAAATAAATCATTTACTTTCTTACTTTTCTTCCTTCTATCATCAGAGTAATTTAACACATGTCATTTCCTGCACTGCTATCCAATTCACACATCAGCAGGTGGTATACAATTTTTCCTTATTTTTTTCCCTCTTTTTTGCTGTATGGTATTTTGTGTGTATAGATAGGATCCATCTTATATAGGAAGCAGCAGCAGAGTGGCGCTGTAGAACAATGCCAGCTCCTACAGTGCATATTCCAGAGTTTTTAATGACTCTTGTCTGTGTCCCATTTAGTCACTGTTTTACTTAGAGAAATTATAACTTTGAGCTACTGAAAGCTTTAGCGTATGTCCCACATTAATACAGTCAAAGGAAAATTACCAACATCAATCACCTAAAGCAATACAAACCAACTCGTGTGCACCTGCTTAACACAAATGACAAAAAGAAAAAATTCATCACTTGCACGATCCTGTACGCGAGACGCAAGTATGTGCTTTTGCACATTCATCTAAGGGCTATGAGATAGACCTTCTATAGCTGCTCCTGACTACATCACCTGCGCAAATGCTTACTCTTGCCAATAGAGTTACAATCTGGGTTTTTTCATTTGCTCTGAACTAATTTCCTCTACGCTTTTAATCAACAGGAGAAACAATGGAAAGAATGCACAAAGACACTGAGAGATGATACAAGGTTTTTGAGTAAACCCAAGAATTTCACCAGAAAGTCCAGACATTTAAAAACCAACCACCCCTTTTAACTCCACCAAAATATCAAAAACCAGAAAGGCCCTAAAAGAAGTCAAGGAAACCAGAGGGTTATTGTCAGTCATCACTGAAGTTGGAAAGAAATCAGCAGTGAGTGAAATCTCATATTTCTGTGTTCTTGGAACACAAGTTTATTGTCCTTTAGCAAACTACACAGAAAGTAGAATAATAGCTTTACCCAGCTCGAATGAAGAGTTTTGTTTTTCAGATGAACATTTTTGTTTCCTACAGTAGCAATTATAGGAGACACTAGGAGTTGGCTAGAAACCTCAGTACAATCTATAAACACTTATTCATAGAACCACTGGGTGGACACTGTATTGGAGCCAACTCTTATGTTCAACATTTCCGTTGTGAAACAAGCTTGACATTTCTGTATCCCTTTTTTTTTTAAAGGACAAATCAATTTGTAACAGAGACAGCAGTTTGCAACCAACTGTGCTCAAGATCAAAATGAATTAATGATATTGAAATAAAGGTAACAGCACAGTAAAGAGCAAATTGGAAATAAAGAGTAACATAAAATGTAATCTGAATTGGAAAGGCACACAAAAAGAACATAGATTAGCCAACAAAGATTCTCTGCTTTTCTTAATTCCCTCCTACTAATTCTCTGTATTGTATCGAATTGATCAGCTGTTAAACACATGGTCACCTCTTAAAAAAAAAAGATTGCTATCTTTCATGTTTAGCTTGAAGCTAATGTTATCTAGTCTTTTAGAAAATGATACTGAAGAGCCCTTTCAAGCCACTGCCAATTCTTTATCTCTGCTGCACTTTGTTTTTGTCCTGCTCAGATCCATCTCGCATTTTATGTGGGCAGACATTATCTAGGGATCTGGCGTCACTTCTGAACCAACAGGATTTCTGCATCTCTGACCTCCTCACAACAACAAAGTTTGCTTGCAACCTAAACATGCTCAGCTGAGGGCTTTATTGGCTCTTATTTCTACACTCACAACTTAGTTATGCTTATGATTTAAACAAGAATATCTAAATAAATATTACTAACATTAGTAATAATAAATACTTGTAACAAGAAAAGACATGAGCTGAGTTTCAACACGAATACTTCTGCATCCCTTCTAAATACAATGCTGCCCTGAAGCTGGGCTAACCAACCACAGCAGAAGGTTCACAATGCTCTGAGCTGTTAACATGCCATCAACTTCCACATGTCCCGCAGGCAGTCAAGCAGGCCTAACAGCCCCCAGTTCCAAGAGCTCATGCAAGCCCACAGACTGTTCCAGTTGTGCTGGGATCATCCCAGCATGGATCAGTTCAGAGACACAGTAATAAAAACACATTTCTGGGAATGGTGATGTGTCTTTGCACTGCATGTCAGGCAGACTGTGACTTTTCAAGCTAGCCTTGCTAACCTCCCATCTCCCATTGCAGCCTAGGGGCCAGACTAGCCTGGAAGTGCAGACAGGGCTCCTTCCAGTATTTTCTTTAGGCTTGTGCTCAGGGTAATCATGCTGGATGGAGAAAACCCATCTTAATGTCCCTTCTTTCCTGACTTGGGACAGGGCCTAGAAGCAAGCTGAGACTTCATGTTAAGATAATAGAGGAATGGGGCTTTTTCCTTTTCCCTCCAGCTGTTCTCTGAAAAGCACTCATCTTCACACAAAACATTTGAACAGTCACAGAATTAGATGCTAAAGTCCAGATGTTACAAGAAATTACTGTCTTCACTTCTAAGCTACCAGACCATCCTTTCATTTCTGCAGAGAGTAAAAGATGGTGCCACTGTCTCATCTCCCTCTGTAAATGATGCTTAAAATCTATTCCTACTCTTTCCACAGATGCCCCAAGTTAACCAAAATGTTTAGACTGCAATCAGTATTCAGAAATGCCTGTCATTGAGTAATGCCCTGCAAAGCCAAAGCCTCAAGAAAAAAGCAGACACAAATACCACAGAATGATTCTAAGATTAGTGGATCTAAGTTGGTTAGAAATCGAAGGGGGTGTGGGGGGTGTCACAAAAATTCTTTCTTGGCAACAACTTAACTGCCTCAAGATTTTCCACTCAGGTCAGTGTTAGATTAAGAGTCTGTAACTGTAAACGGCTGCAGGAAAGATTGAATCATCCTATTTACCCCTTTTAGGCATCTCCAAGATATCTGTTGACGATACTTCAACTGAACAGCATCTTACATAATTATGGATGTCACATCATAATAGCATAGTGCCTCTACAGAAGACAAAAGACAAGAGAAGGCTGAAGTAACTATATCCATAAACTGATTCTGACATGACCAGTAGAAGACATGTATACCATGATGTGATCATTATTGCAGCCAAGCTGGCAAAATTGCTCGTACGACTACTAAAAGTTTTGGTAGAAGCCATTAGAAAGAACAATACGGAGGACTGAGAGTTTTCCCCAACACTTGCCAAACGTATGGTATCAGTGCTGCAACATGTGTTCAACTTCTCAGCAAGTTCTTTTTAGCATTCTGTATACCCCTGAATTGTGCAATTTCTTTGATGTAAAACATGTCATTTCTAGGTTTAAAAACCATAAAAGCAGAGTTATACAAAAACTATGACATGGAGTAAATGCTGTGGAAATTTTACAGCATCCTACGTCTGGCTGAACTTACTCAATTGCCAAGGAAAAAAAGCCCCTTTAAATACAAGATTAGCACTCAGCCCTTGAACAGTAACGTCTGTTCTTTTTAGAATTTAATTGCAAATAACAGCAGAGGATAAAAATAAATAAATTGAACACAGTTACATGATGCTAAAGCCTTTCTTGACAAATACTTAAAACAGAAATGAGAGAGCTGTTAATGATAATTTAGATGGTTGTCTTGAAGAAGCTACTTTGAAGTACATGTTTTTATTACCTGCTTAGTCACACACATTTCCTCCATTAATATTACATCTATAAGTGAGTAACATAGTTCTTTGCGATATTCACTTAACTAGATTAATACAAAAAATGAATACAGGAATACAAGTTGAGCATTAAGAGTTTTACTGAGCAGTTCTAATTTATAGTTCTCTGAATTATGTGACAGATCCTCTCTGAGAAGATCTCCAACTCCAGTGCACTTTAGCATGATGGTGAGAATTTGTCCCAGGACCATTTCACCACAGTACAATTGCTGACTGATCACTCGATAAGTTAGGCACATATGTTATGAAACACCTCTCTGTCTTTTGAATAGGAATTGCTTCCACAGCTTAAGTGTCACAGTGTCTCTCTTTTACCTCTCTAAAGAACTGAAAACTAACTTGTCCTGAAGCGCTCCACTTCTTTCCTTAATTTCACTGAAATTGGCCCATTGGTTCAGAAGTTACTAGGGCAGAAGGAGACAGACAGATGCAGACAGTATACTTTCACAAGGCTCATATTTTCAGAAGGCCATTGCAAAAAACTGTGGGCACACAACACAAGCAATGTTATGCTGTCTATCTGGGGCAAAGAGGAGCACTGGACTGTATTACAGGAATCCAAAATCACTATTTCACATGCTTCCAGTATACCTCTGAACAGGACATTCGGTGTCTTAGTATCCCATCTGTCTTTATGGCTCATTTACCTTTTATGTGATTATGAGTAAAGATCATCGCTTACTACGATTTTACACAGTTATCTAGGTCATTTAGACACCAATCCCAGTTAGACTTCTGGAAGCTGTTGTAATAGAAATTGTTAAAAATAATCCAAAGCTTGTCTGTATTGAGTTGCTAATACTTAATGTGGAATAAGTATTTTTTTTGTGCAACTTGCATGAAAATCCCATGCAACAATCTCTGTCTAGAGTAAATATCTTTCATACAGAATAGCTTAGTGAGTAAAAGAGCATTCAGGTGAGAAATGGTTGTGCTCTCACCTATTCTACAGATTCCCTGGCAGACAAGTCCTTAGGGTTAGAACAGGTAAGATTGTAATGATATTTAATATAGAATCATAGAATCATAGAATAGTTAGGGTTGGAAAGGACTTTAAGATCACCTGCCTCCAACCCCCTGCCATGGGCAGGGACACCTCACACTAAACCACGTCACCCAAGGCTCTGTCCAACCTGGCCTTGAACACCACCAGGGATATAGAAAATAATTAATATCGAGAGAATAAGAGGAAAAACAGCAAAATATTTTCTCATCACTGTATTGATGTATCACAAACCCTTCTGGTGAGATACATAACCTATACACACATCCAGGCCAACATGTACAGTAACTAAATACTTAAGACTCTACTGCTGGTAACAGGAAAAAGCTTAATAATGAAAACTGCAAGTCTTAAAAAAACCCAACAAACAAACAGAAAAAACAAACCAACAAGAAGCCAAAACACTTTTCTGTTTCTTATTTAGTGTTTTAGGACATAAGTAAAATCCAAAGAAGTTTTTTGATATGCTAACTTTTATGCTTGCATTAAAATGCAGTCTGATTACTGTAATAATCAGCAAGATTCAGTCTGAACCTCCTTTCAAGATAATTGCCATCTTTTAATATTAAATAAAAAAAAAAACAAAACCACCCTAGCTTTTCAGTTTCAGTTGAAAAGAATTTCAAATCACAACTGCAGTTCTAGATTTTGCTCTCTAAGTAGTGTGGGTGAAACATCATGGAAAATTAAAATCTATGGCGAGGAAATTTGCTAAGAAGGTATTACATCTATTACAAATCATTATTGTCTTTCCTTAGCAAGTATTTAATATATTGTAAAGGTGTCAAACAATTTGAAGGAAATTACATATAATGCCTTATAATTCTAACAGATCCTATCTATTCTAGGAATAATGGTGGCTTGCCTGAAATGAGGAAGATGTTTTCCTAAAGTCTCACTTTGTACTACTGAAGCATCACTGTGGAAAGAAGAATGGTTCTGCTGAAGTCCTTTGCAACCTTCATATTAGCCTGAATTATGCCCAAGTAGGTGCTGGCAGGCAATAAACATAACCGTGCAGGAAAAGCTGAACATCAAACTACCAGAGATTCCTGTTCTTAGATCTCATTTTGTCAAATGGAAGTGGTTGTGAGCCAAAAGCTTGTCATCAGCCATGTAAGAGAGAAACACAGGACTGCTTCAACTTCTTTAATTGAAACATTTAATAGATATTAGTCTGTCAACACAAAACTGGGAAAGACATTCCTCCTTCCCTGAAGACAGTGGACATTAAACAAGAGAGGAATGTGACAGACCCCAGATTCACCTTCCCACTTGCTAAAAATGAAGACACTGAAAAACACCACATAAATGCTTGCTGATAGCTTCTAATCTCCCTTTAATTCAAAGTAGACAATCAGTAAATCAGCCAGCACTGCACAAGCATGAATAATAAGATGACCTGATTCTAGAAGAATTTGCATTAAAAACAAGAATCATAATTGATCATAGTCTCTGAAGTATTAGCAAACTCAGAGCAAATGGCCATCTAATACTGCAATTTTGCAGTACCTTAACACCGAAAATACTGACTGTCGCAAGTTATCAGACTGAGTTACAGCATTTCATTCTTTTTGCTACACAGACAGCAGAAGCAGCCAGAAAAACACCTGGGGGAGATAGCACAACCAGTAGCAGCCTGTCTGCAAGTGAAGCTTCAGAATGTGCAGTTTAAATACATGTACCAGCTAAAGGTGGTGAATGTCATCTCAATAGGCAAGAAAACATGTACAGGGAAACTAATCCCTGCATCGCTTTCATCTGTCAAGCCAATATGTTTTCAGCCTGCGTTGTGGAGCTCAGCTTCACAGTTACATGAGTGCAGAGCATGCTTGGGGTCTGGGGTGGTTTTTTGTGGGGTTTTGCTTGTTTTTCTAAGCTGAATTTATTTGTTTATTTATTTATTTGTTTGTTTATTTATTATATTTAAACCATGGCATATTCAATGGCTTTGTTATATGATACTGTGGGGCTATATTATCTTAAAGTACCTCTCATTTGCAAGCTCATCTTTGTTGACCAGATTTTTGTGCAACTCTGAGGTGTAAAATACCTTTCTAATTATGAAATATATTATCTAGCTGCCTCTTTGTATATCTAACACATCTACTGATAAATGCTTTTCATTCACAATGTAAAAATACCACTCATTTAATTCAAAGGGTTATTTCAAGACTTTAATTAAAAGTTTCAAGATAGTTCACATTTTTATAGTGTTTTATATCTTGCAATTAAGCAATGATTTTTGTAATGATTAACATCATTCTTTGCTCCATTCCCATATAACTAATAATTAAGTAATATCAAAGACATTAGCTACTACTTTATGCTATCAACAACCGTCATGACAAGTTACTCTTTGATTGACAAGGTGTTAATGAAAATACAACAGACCACAGATCTATGTGATATCTTTATCCTTAGCAAAATGTAGAAATAAGAGAATAAAGGCATTTGTTCAGCTTCAAGATATGTTCCCCTTTGGGTTTTTAACTGAGACAAAGATGTGAACAAATGACTCCTGAAAGTCAGACTGTAAAAAAACCCAAACTTATACATTTTCCTTTAAAAATCTACAAGTTCTAGTCACGGACTTTCAAAAATACATTCCTTCAGGATTATTTCATAAACACATTTGATCATTTTTATTTTCTGCTCTTCAGTACACCATCACCCAGTACCAGTGAGGGATGCTCATTTCAGTGAATCTGAACTGAGGGCCCGACTTTGAGAACCTGCCGAGTTCCCTATTGATCGCAGACTTTGGAACAGCAGTATTTTTCATTGCAATCATGGCTCTCAAAACTGCCAAAGTATTAATGATACGATGTGGCTCTTAAATTCTCTCAATTTTTCTTTTGTTGTCACCTTGCCTTCCATCTCTAAGATGCTAGTGCTTGCTGGACACAAGAAACATAAAGAAAGGATAACACCTTGCCAGGAATGTTTTTCTCTTTATCTTTTGTAGTTTTATTTTTGTACTTCAGAGTGAAATATTCCTACTGTGCAGCCAGATGTTCTATAATCCTGTTTTTATACAGCCCAAAGGACTCAAATCCTAGGTAAAGTCTCTTCCATGATGACTTGAATTATGGGTAAATTCAGGCTTTAAAATCAGATAAGAGTTTGAAGTAAAAGTGAAGTGTGCTTTTGCTGCAACAAAGCTGCTCCATCTAATATCACACATACATAAATATACTAATATTCCCTTACTAAAAAATGATGGCATATGTTTGTTACCACACTGGTATGGAAAACAAATGATGTCTGTTAGGTGTTCTGCTGCAATACAAAGACAGAATATTTAAAACTTGGAAGCCTGCATATAGGTACTCTCCAAAACATAAGTACCAAAATAAGAGCAAGGGTCAGCAAAGTGCAGCTCCAACATAACCACTGGGAATTTGCTGAACTAATAGTCTCAGGACCCCCTTCAAAATTCCAGATATTTGCCAAGATCAGGAATCTTGCCACAGGACTAGAATTTTGATGGAGAATGTGATTTCAGATCCTCTGCATCTTCTCCTTTGGTAAGCAGATTATCACTATTATGTCACTGCAGAAGTCTGCCGCTTCACTGATTCACAAAGACAGTATATTTAGAAAAGAGCAAGGACTTAATGTTAGTCCACCTTTTCTTGCACTAAGGTCAATGAGGGTTTTACTGCTGCCATTGTAAACAGAGGACTACCTATGAGGAACATTTTCAGGGACAGAATCCTCACTTGTGGGGCTGGATTAGCTACATAGTGATAACAAGGTAACAGGCACTGATTCAAAATTACAGAGCAGAAGCTTGCATCATAAATAAAGGTAAAGATGAACACCCCACCTTTGTCCATAGTCCATACACACATGGTTATAACCAAACTTTTTCCCAGGAGCAGGGCTGTCATGTGCCCCAGTGGCAACACTCCCCAGTACAGCATGCCATGTAATAATGCAAAGTGCATGTTAGATGCACTTGCAAAAGCATTTTATTTGCTGGCCCTGATACCTGCACATAAAAGCCATCACTCTCCCAGACTGTAATAAAACTAGCAGGAGGCCAGCCACAATGTATGCTGTCCTTTCTAATGTCAGAAAAGTTGTTCTTTCACTCTATAAACAGCTGATTCCACTATTTACTCTTGAATGATGGGGTTAAATTTCCCACAAGGAAAATCAATACAAAGACCCATAAGGCAGAAGTACTATTCCAGTTAAAACACTAAATAGCTGCTCTATGGCAGTAGGGTTTCTAATGACTAGAGAGATGTGTTTTTAACGGAAATCCCTTCCTCCCTTGGTGCAGAGTGAAACGAAAACAAGGTATCACATGCCAACAAGAGGAGTAGATTATTACATGTTTTTAAACAAGGAAGAAAAATGATTAACATAACAGAAGTAGGTTGCAAAGATTCAGGCATATTTAAAGATGATGAATTGTGCTGGCTATATTCAGCTCCAATTTACACCCTTCTGTTTTCATCCCTTCCTAAAATGGAATGTGGACATAAACTATTCAAACATTGCCAACAAGACACCACTCTGTCCAAGTAGTGACAAAAATCAAGCTGTACACATCTGAATTAACTACAGTTCAAGTCTGTGCACAAAGGAACATGCATCCCTGTTCTGACCTAATACAATTACCTTCAGGGAGAGAGAGACACTATCATAAGCACTCACCACACTGGTGCTCTGTGGTTTAATGGAGATGAAGCAGTTTAAAACAATCACCTGGAATATTTGCATAATTCTTCTCAATTTTTCAAGTCATCCTAGTAGAAATTCCATCATAACAGCAAAATTAGAAGCTGTGTTTTGTACACTTGGAGGGTTTTCCTTTCCTTTTATTTCTTTTTTTTAAATATCAAAAGAATTAAACAGATGTGAGACATTTAAACACTCCCTGTCACTACATTATGGAGCATGACTTCACTTGTAAACACGCTTAATCTTAAACTGCTGCCCCATGTCATGTCAAACAGCTGGCACCTCTCATCAGAAACAACATTTTAATGAATCTTTTAGTTCACATACTCAAGATTGCACTTCTCATGTTTTATAAACAAATTATCTTTTCCTTGCAAAACAGAGATTGGTTGAGCTGCTGCAGACTTCAGAATAAATGGCTTTTCTTATAGAAATCAGCTATGAGTCTGATTTCTCTGTGCACCTTCTCAATTTCTTCTCTCAACATCTTATGGGATATCCATTATCACCATTCCTGCTGATCTAAAGCACACACTTCTGTAATTTCTACTTTCTTTTAGCTTAAGGATGCAAAACTAACAAAAACTAGCATATAAAGACAGTGTGCAAACGTGTTCAGTCAGTGTAAGCAAATATGTAAATTACATTTATTTATTACGATTTCTCTTCTGCTTGCAGAGATCTATTTTTACATTTGTGGCCTGTTGAAAATCTGCATCATGCTGCTCACTTACCTTCTGGGTAACATTTCCATCAATGATTCTCTGAAATACAGTCATCTCAAATGGGTAACCAAGCAACCAAACATGCCCCCATTATGAAAGCCAGGGAACTGCCTAAATCAGGACAATTCATGTAAATCACTGTCTTCACAGTAAGACTCAGATAGTTACAGGAAACTCTACACAAGATCCAGCCTTTCTATTGTTGATAGTGCAATAAGCGTGAAACTACAGTGTCTGAGTATCATTTACCTTGACGTGTAACTGGATGGATAGCTAAAAAAGATCCAGAAAAATAGTTTATTAAGTTGAATTTTCACCAAACTAAAATTTGTTCTGATAAAAGCCTACTTTCCGGCTTTTTATTCCTTAAGCTGCAGAGAAACAGGAACCCGTACGTGTCCAGCTCACACACACTACCATGAGAATTTATGTCTGGGGGTGTTTAAATTACTTTTTTCCTTTTTTTCCGTGTGGCTTTCTTGGTAATCTGCATGTTCCAAGGGAGGAACACAACCAAGGAACAAATCTGTGGTGCACCTGGAGTCATGGAAGCAGAATCTTGCACCTGGAGTCATGGAAGCACAGTCTAATCATGGAAACCAGAGCTATAAGTTTGGTGAGAACCTAACATCTACCCATGGTATATTTTGGGTTGTTTCACTTGAGCCTTTCCAGTCTGGTCCCATGGACCACAGGAGAAGCTAGAAGGCATAAGATCTAATCCTGCAGTGCCTCCTCCTGATTAATTTCATGCGAAAGACTTGCACTTCACAGTTGCTCTATCAGCAAATCAAAGCACATGAAGAACAATAGGCAGATCCACATTTAAAGTACACTTCTGAAATGAAATGCTAATGCAGCTGCATCCTGAGATCTCCAAACTAACACACCAATACAGCCCCATAACCAAAACTTCTGGATCAAAAAGAATAAAAATCTGTCAGCATTTAGTCAGTGCCTGTGAGAATGAGCAATTTTTAAGCTTATGGGTTTTCTTCTTATTCTCAAATAATAATGTAATATCTACACATTTCAACAGTAGGCATAGTTCAAGTCACTGTTTTGTAGTCTGTGTAACAAAAATCTTTGGACCATTTTATACAATGGTCTTCATTGACAACCAAGTGAAGATTAGCCTCATCTTTGATTATTCTTTGATTGCTTTCATTTCCAGCACAGTTTGCTTACTTGCAGAAATGGGGTTAATTTTTTAAGCACAACCATACAGTGAACTTGTTGCTTCACTGGGCTGCCTGTGATCAATGGATCACAGATTAAGTCATACTTCTTTAACTGATTAGAATAAGTATAAAAATAGATTTTTCCAGGCTTGCTCTCACTGCATAATTTCCAGGCTGGATTCTAATTTCAATATGACAATTTCACAGAGTGAGATACTGTTCACGTGGGAAAACGTTCACAGACAAATAAAATGATTTTCCTTTTGTTCCAGGAGAGCTAAGGAGCAGAAAAAAAGAGTGCAATAAATCTTAAAATGGATAAAAATTGCAAGGGAGGCTTAATTCTGTATAAATATTAATACTAGAAACCTTGAGATTTTGTCCTCTGCAAAGGTCTACCTTATTGCAAACTTACTTTTTATCACTTCTTACGCACATTTGAGATCATTTCTGCATGGAAGAAGAGAGTATAGAACAACAGTTAGCAAATCAGGGTAGACTCTACTATTCTTCATGGGAAAATCTAAACCTTTGCCACCTTTAATCAGATCAAACTCTGTTTTCATTCCTGCCATTTCTTAGCTTAAATAGGTTTTAAGGGATGTGCAGAATCTTGATGATAAACTCAGAATGAATTCAGAACCTGTTCTCAGAGCATTTTCATTCCAAGGGAATGGACAATTGGACACACACATTTTAGGCAGATTAAACTGTTAAATAAACCTACTTGGTTTCTCTTTTCTATACTGATGCTGCCAGCCTTAGAGGTTGGTTCAATGTGGATCTTAAGCCCTTTAGAAAAATCACACAATTTCTTCTTTTAAACAGAATGGCAGGCAGCCATTTCTAACTATAACTACTATCTGCCTTTATATCAGATGACAACCATACAAGACATCTCCTGGGTAAACATTAAGTCCTAATAGTCAACACTTCAGCAGGAAATAACGTATTTGGGGTAAATCTTTCTGTGTCATTTGGTAAAAATTAAGAAAAACAGGCAAGAGAGATCTTTAAAAAGTATAATTTTTAGACATGCAATTTTTTGCGTATTTTATGTGCAAAGTATCTACACCATAGATACTTTCTTTACATTAAAATGGTTGCGTAAGTAGAGATAAAAATCATATCACAGAGATCACTGAATATTCTGAGTTGCTATTTATATACTGCTGGACAAAACCTATAATTTTCCCTCAAACGTAACTTTTCTATTCAATCATTTACAAACTCACAGAAAGAACTCAGACTACTTCCAGAACAAGTTCCTGTTGCAGAAATGAGCTCCCATGCTTAGATATATCTCTCAAAAAATCCCATTTCTGTCACTTTGTTTATATATCCATCTAGAGTCTACATTTATTAATATTATTAATGATGTTCACTGCTACATCTGTTCAAGACAAAACGAAAACCATAAAGTTATTGCCTTCTTTGAGATTTTAGTGTCATGTGAAAGAAATGAGCAGTACAGCAGAACATTATTTTTTCTAAGTCTGATGTATCGAAAGACTGGATATTGGCAAATGCTGTGCCACTTCTTAGCTCTGCTGTACAGCCTCACTTCCTGCTTCATGCCAATCACTGTACTGCAACTGTAGTGAATAGTATTGGAAGCTTTCCTTAACCAACTCAACAGGAAATTGTTTGTGCAAAACAAAGGTTATCATACAATAGCCAGCAAAAGTTGAAAAAACATAATTAAAAGTAATCAGGTTTTCTTAAGGCCAGAAGTCACTTTATGCTGAGAGATGCAAACTCTTCCCTGTTGTCTCCTACTGGGTTTTCAAAAGGAGTTTTCCTTCAACAAAAGGGGAAAAAGAATGCAGGGGAAGAAAAAACTTATTTAAAAATAGAAGCACAAAGGACTGTGAAAGAGCTCCAAGAGAGTGAAAACTGTCTTAGAAACTGTACACAAAGAATAGTTATCAGTGGGAAATACTTCAAGAATCCCATGGAAACAGACCAAATAATATTTCATGAATTGTCTCCTTTAAGCCACATTTTGTAGACTTTCAAATAGCCTTTGGAACACATGTTCTTGAGATCTGCTATTCATAACAGTCAGCTTAACCTTTTTCACTATGCTAATGGCCTAAATTATGAGAAGTAAATTTGAATGCAGTGGTTTAGAGATGAACACTCAGTGTCACACATCAATTGCACAGCTTTGGCAGCACAAGTTTTACAGTCATCAAAACCAAGATCCAATTTATTTGCTTGCCCAGTTCCCAGACTTTGCAGGCGTTCACAGGAACTGAGCAGACACTTCCTCCCTCACACCATGAAGACACTGGCAGGCTTTTTTTGTGTTCCTTCTTGAACACCACCCCTGCTTCACTGGTGGAGCTGCTCAGGACATACATATTTAAATATTCTATGATGGCCTCCAGACAAGGCTTCCTCTACGACAGCCAGCAGGTAAGAACACAGCAACACAGTGTTAAAGCTTGAGTATGCAGAAATACCACACAGCTGAAAATGAGTATTACTTTTAAAGATTATGTGATTCCTACAAGTTTGTGAAATTTACTTGCCTTCTGGGTTTCATAAAGTCAAGATGCCAAGTAGCATGCAGCTCAATCTGACAAGCATGGAAGTAAAATGGGAAGACTTCAGCTGGAATAGTTTTTGCTGACTGCATCTTTGGTGATGGAATTGTCTGAGCTGGCTCCTCTGAATAGCTGATTTTTTTTATAAGTAAGATCCCAGGCAAGGCAGAGCCAAGACATAAAGGACAGTTCCTCTCCTGGTTGCTCAGGCACTTGGAATTTGAGGAGGAGGATTCTGTGCCACATTTTTCACTTTACTACTGATTTTGCACAGCCTGCATGTCTCTATAGATATGAAACTTCACGGCATCTATTTTCACTGCAATGTGTATTTTGCCAACTTGCCCCTTTGAATTACTGTTTTTACACTTTTTCTATGGCCTGCTCTTCGTGGGTGGGGTGGAGGGAAGGCTGCTGTGTGCGCAATAAAGTCAACCACTTAAAAGACCTACTGCCTACAGCATGTACTCAACTGTGGCGCTATCTCAGAAGCCTCTTTAGGAAAATCTCTCTCTGTCAAACTAAACAAAATAAGTTTGAAAAAAGATTGAATTTTAGGCCCGCTTGCTTATTTCAATGCAATAACTTTTCTTTAAGAAATAACAGATGATGAAACCCTTTCCAGCTAGTTTTCAAAAACCAACTGCCAGGAAACATGAACAGAAGTGTTTACAAGTTGGTTCTTACTATGCAGCTTTACATTAACAGAAAGTTTTGATAACTAGTAACATCACAGAATCATAACTTAAATGAGTTTCAAGAATTACCCCTGAGATACATTTTACCAAATACTCAACTGTTGATGAAATTGAAGCCCAAACACAGTCATGTTTAGTCTAAAACACACAAGTTTCTTATTGCTGCAGACCCAAGAATGAACTTAAAGCCTCCTCTCTTAAAGCCACTGATGACAGGGCCTGATGACTGTGTTTCATAGAATCATAGAATAGTTAGGGTTGGAAAGGACCTTAAGATCGTCCAGTTCCAACCCCCCCTGCCATGGGCAGGGACATCTCACACTAAACCATCTCACCCAAGGCCTCGTCCAACCTGGCCTTGAACACTGCCAGGGATGGAGCATTCACAACCTCCTTGGGCAACCCATTCCAGTGCCTCACTACCCTAACAGGAAAGAATTTCCTCCTTATATCCAATCTAAACTTCCCCTGTTCAAGTTTTAACCCGTTACCCCTTGTCCTATCACTACAGTCCCTAATGAAGAGTCCCTCCCCAGCATCCCTATAGGCCCCCTTCAGACCCCTATGAGGTCTCCACGCAGCCTTCTCTTCTCCAGGCTGAACAGCCCCAACTTCCTCAGAAAAACCCAGTATAATCCCAGTTCATGATCTCAAGAAATGCTGCAGGGTTGGTGGGGTTTTGGGTTTGTTTGTTTATGTTTTGGTTGGTTTTTCCTGTCTTTTTGTTTGTTTGTTTGTGGTTCTATTTATGTATTTATTTAAGTAAGTATAATCCCCATTTTCTTAGGTATCACACTGGACCACCCAGACTTCTTGAGCTCCAGCAACCTCAGGGTGCATACCTCCCGCTATACTTGTTGAAGGTATGAAACTCTGAGCCAGTCCTTCCCGTTTCTGAGATACCAATTCTGACTGTTCAGGGAGAGACCTCTTCACCCCCCCAAAGTGTGTGTAAAATACTGCTCAGTAACCTTGCGAAGAAAAGAAACAACAAAGCCAAACCAATCAAAAAGGGTACAAAATGAGCAAGAGTAATTGCTCGTGATCCAAATGCTTTATCAGAAGAATTATGCTGGTACCATCAGGACTATATCTCCACAAAATACTGTAAAACGCAAGAAGTAGTAAATTCTTCCAGAGAGCAACCAAAACCAGTGCAGGATAAGGACAAAGATCAGGGCCTATTACTAACCAAAACCAGAGGCTATGTCTAAAATGTCCGGCTTGTTTCTCTGGGGGACTTGAGACACCAGAGTCCTCATGAGTGCTGTAAGATTTCTTTGCTACCTAGAGTCCTTGTTTTCCTGCCTTTCCAATCTGATGGTTTATAAAGCTATGCCTGTCAGCCAGTGTTATGCATTTAGGCAGCACTCATGCATGCTGTCACACACTGAATAAATACCTTTTTTTTGTGTGTCTAAATATAACGCAAGTTAAGGTCATAATATGCTACCATTTAGGTCACACATGACCTCTGATACTATATGCTACTATTCAGGATGACATATATAGCAACATTTGATCATTTAAATATAAATTAGATCTTACATAAAATTCTGTGCTCATAAAACTATTGTCAGAAATTTGCTGTAGAAAATTCCAAGGTTAAAAATCTAATTTCTCCTCTCTAATGTGTTATACTTTTGCTGTGTCTAAGCCTAAGGTGGGTTTGGCACCAGATCCAACTGAACCCTCCAAAAGTTCATTAGGTGTTTTAAACATTTTAATTGTGTAAAGAGGTCTTTTAAGCACATCATTATAGCTTTTGCATTAACAGTATATTTTAACAAAACATAGAATTGACTCCATAGAATATCTCTTATCAAATAAGGTCCAGTAAATAAATGAATTCATGAAGTTATTTGCAAATAAATGGCACAATCACATGAACTGACTAAATAACTATGATAAGTACAAAACCAGTGTGTGATAAAATACACAAATACTGATAGAGAAAATGGAGTCCTTTTGCCAGCAAAGCTCCTCAGCTACCAGAACTGATTTTCAAGCAAAGCTCCTCAGTTAAGCTCTTAAAGGAAGTCATTTTAGAGGAAAACTGCTCTCTCTGTTATTACAAATAACAATAGACAGGCACAGACTGGAGTGAATTTATAGCTGTATATCACTCTTGGGACTCTGTTTCTGTTCATAAACAACTCAGATACACTCTCATGGTTTGTGCTGTTAGCAGAGCCCCTAGAGGGACTTAAAACTTTGTATTCATGCAGACACTACCCATTACACTATATATTTTAGATGATGAAATTAACACCCAGGAGATACATACTCAAAACATTACATGGGGTTTTAGCTCTGTGACTCCCTTGATTTGAATGGCACGTGTGGTTAAACCCTTTGCAAACCTCTGAGAATTAGCTTAAGATACTTATCTCAGTGGTGATAATGTAAATGTTAAGATCTAATGCTCCTCCCTGAAGCACCATTGCTTAATCCATGTTCTTGATGCTGCCATCTTAGTCCTCCTGAAGATAGCTCTTTCCCTCCCCATTCATCAGATTATTCAATTAAAAACAATAGGACTACATGCACAAAATGATGCTATTCAGCAGAACAGTGACAGCATTGATATACACATCCATAGAGTCACTAAAATTGTCTTCCAAAAGATTATCAACTGCAGTACTTACATTACATGTCAACTCTACAGAAGATATGTTTTGAATTAAATTATGCATCTCAGTTTGCAAAGGGCTATTGTTTGCCAGCTCATGGAAATTAAGGGACTGAAACCTGTATTAAACCATGGCATGATTATTCCAGTTTTCTAGGAGCAGTCCTATGCCAAGAAAACAATGTCTGTAAGGCATTCAGAGATATCAAGACCAGTGTTAGGATAACAGTAAACAGCAAGGTGATGGACTTCTTTAATCTCAAGACAAAAAAAAGTACAAGAAAAGCAATGGCAAGACAAACATCACAAGAACAATAACAACAAAAAGACATTGTCCTTTTAGATAAATACAAAACCAGCTGCAGTTCTACTGTTACCAGTGAAAAAAAGCCTGTGTTATCTAGACAAGATCCCCACCTATCCCTAAAATATGAAGCTGTAAAACTGGAACTATTCATAGGAATTCTGAAAAGGAAAGACTACATCCTTTTTTGTCACTGTTAATGGGTAGTAAGGGAACACTCCTTCCTTGCCAGAAATTTGATTAGCTGTTTCATGCATAGAATCATAGAACAGTTTGATTGGAAGAGACCTTAAAGCTCATCTAGTTCCAAGCCCACTGCCATGGGCAGGGACACCTTCCACCAGAGCAGGTTGTTCTCATTAATTCTGTTAATGAACTGCAGTCTTTCCTGCATTCTGAGTTAGGAACAGATTTACAGCACACCTGTCAATGCTCAGAGATGATCTGGCTTCTGCCAGCCACAGCCCATTGCATCCCCTTTTGACTGCTTGTGTCTCTGGGGTAGGGGGATGTACCCATGTGAGACAGCAAGTGCCTGCTGTACTGCTTACAGAGGGTTTTCATAATGGCAAGTGGTCAGCTACACTTGCTTGTATTCCTAATGTTCAAAGTAATTTAATGTCACCTACCATTCCTGAAAGCCTTCAAAATTCCCTACAAACCCAAACTCAGTTACACTAGCAGGGACTAATAGAGACTAATAAGTGACTACATGAGCATTCTCTTGGTATCTGGGGCACTGTTTAAAGCTACAAATGCAGCATGTTTCAGTATTTTTCTCCATCAGGAATGCTAATAAACTAGAACCACCACAGCAGATAAATTTCCCCACTGCAAATCTGCCCCTCTTCTACATTTACTTTGCCAGTTACAGACACTAAATAAAAGGGAGATAAGTAGAAGTTGAAACGCAAGTACAGGAAGGAACAGAAATGCAAGGGCAACTTTGGATACCAAGGGGACATCAAGACTCTACAATGGCATACAGGTCATGATCTGGATTTCAGTAGTGGGAAGTGTAAAAGGAAATGAAGGCTAGTGAAGCAGCAGAAGAGCAACAGCAAAGTATCTGTGTACTAAGTACATGGAGGAGAATGAAATGTTAAAAAAAGGTTAGCTTCTGCAAAGTGATGGTTTTGAGAAACAAACACACACATGTAAGCCACAAGTACACATTCATTTATACCTTCGGCTGCAGTGGTCACTGCCTCCAGCTCCATGTTCATTCTTTCCTGGTGGTTAGCAGCTCCTTAGGTCTGCTCTTGGATATGCCTATCCATCAAGCACCTGTACTGCTTTCATACGAAAGATAACAAACTTAGAACAGCCTAATAAGGAATATTGCATTCTCCAAGCCAGCAAGGTAACTGGAGGCAGGAGACAAAGAAAACAGCAATCAGACACGTCCGGCATTTGTCACTGTCTATAATCATCAGTGATACAGGATTATAGAAAAGAATTACTGGAAGACATTAGGGTTTTACTCAAACATCTGAGAATTACATTAAAGTCATATTTGCAGCTATACACTTTCAGAAAATTAATGTTCTCTCTGTTGTTGCAGGGAAAGCACAGGAGAAGCTGCAGGCACTTCAGACAGGATCATCTATCACTCAATATCAGGACCTGGTTTCGAGGCTAGTTCTGGGCTCCCTCAGGTCCCAATAAAAAGCCAAGGGTCCTTATCCATTTAAAGCCAAACCTGTCACGTATCTGGCATCAGCTCTTCTTTACCCAAGGACTGAGAAACAGTTCTGATTTTTCCATAAGAAATAAACACCCATTATTCTTCTTCCCCAAGGAAACAAAACTAAATGATTGATCTGTGAAAAGAGTGGGTCTCCCTGTGCGAGGGTAAATAATGCAGTCATTACATACAACTTGTTTAAAAAAAACCCTGCTCACTCTAATGATTCTACAGGATTTTATCGAATACTTTAACAGCCTGGACTCCTAGCAATTGCAACTTATTTGATATTGCCGATTTAAACTTGGAAAAGGAATTAGCTTTGTAAGAAGGACACAAAATGAAAGCCTCAGATACTTATTCAGTGGTAGATGCTCCTTGTTTCCTCTGATTCTGTAGACAGGCAATACTCCATTGTTAACCCCATTTTGAAGACTAATACACTGATGATTTTCCAAAGTAATATCACTTACACCTTGAGTGAATAGCAGGTGGGTTTGTGGCCTGTGGATTTTCACTGTCTGGAGCTCTGCTACACAATACTTCACAAATCAGTGTACTAAAACCCTGTGCTTCTCAACACAGAAAGTATCAAGCCCCTTGGCAGTTCAGTTACAGGTTTGCTGAACTTACAGTTCCACAGAAGTGCTGTTCCTGGCTATTGAAGGCTCTACTTACTGAAAGTGTTCCGTGTCCAAATAAAACTTTCAGAAATCTGGTATTTTCCAAACTCTTCACCTTCGGAAAAGCCCTCACCACACTTCATTTCAGAAGCCCCCAAAAGCCCAACATTTTTGCTTCTACAACAAGCCACTTCAGCATGATGCTAAAGAGAAAACAGTTCCATTCCCATCCCTACCCTGGCAAGTCTTCTGTCCTATTCCCACTCTGTTAAACTGCTAAGGAAATACAAATGTGGTACAGATTACGACAAGTTCTTAGCCTACTTGCACAAAAGAAATTACAGCCTCATCAGCTCCAGCTGCTCAGGTCATGAAATCAAAACCCTGAGGATAGAGAATTGGTGGAAGAGGCTTTCTCTTAGTTGCTATGTTGTTGCCTTTGCCTGCTGCAAATTTCAATACCTCTGTTTGTTCTGCGTTAACCTGAGAAGCTTTCAACATCAAACTGACGTTGCCACACTGAGAGACCAGTGTCCTGCTCCTGGCACAGCGTTGATCTCCCTCCCACCCTGGGAATTCTTGGTTTGTGCTCCCTTCAAGTGCTTTCTTGATTACAGACCAGTGCCAACATTGAGCAGCACTTCAACTATCTGAGCAGCTGTGGCATGAAGCCAAAATATGAGTGATAAAATGCTTTATGTGGGTGTATGTCTGAGGACTGTAATTTGAGGCCAACATGAATATATGTGCATGTGTTTTTAAAGGTAGGGAGGTAAAGGTAGTTGGCACACAGCAATTGTTGTTTGCGAGATCAGGATTTTACCAGTCGCTTTGGAAGAAGATAAGCATGGCTACAATACTGAATAATTTAGATGCAATTTTCCAGTGGAGCTCCATGCAGCTGCCCTTACTTAGTATCACATCGAGCATAAAGTCGGTTTTAAGGAATTAAAAAGAGTGTTATTATACACAGGTCTAGATTCACACTATGGACAAGTTTTTAGTTTCTGCAAAGGCAAATGGCTGGCTTTGTTCAGTTTTGGGTTTTTTAATTGTTATTAATGCAAAATTGGTGGCAGACAGAAGAATTATTCTCTGTGTTATTCTCTGCACTTGGAAGCAATTCCTGGGAATTGGATGTTAGGAGCTGAAATTTCTGGAAGACAGAAGTGCCTGTGTGGTGTTTGCAGCTGCCTCTTTTCCCACAGCTTGCAAATTTGCATGTAATAAAATAAGTTACAAAATTCTGCACATTGATTTCTGGTAGAGTGTCAGCCTGTGGCGCGATGTTATCAGGGTGATGATCGACTTCCAGAAAGATGACAGTATTGTTAAAAAGAAAAGCAACAATCTGAATCCATAATAGCTTTGGGAAATCAGGATTTTTCAACTTTTGAGACATAAGGACTTGAACAAGGTAAGAGTAAACTTACCTTAAGAGAGAAAACTTAAATCAACTCTCCCCATTCCCATCTCATTTCTCTTATGTTTTCAGGCATTGCCATCCGCTGTGTCCTCCCCTCATGGTTCATTTTAAAACTCAAACCCACCAAAAGTATTTTTGCAAAATGTTTTTATTGATTTTTTTGTTTGTTTTTCCTGAGTGATTCCTATAGGCTCTGGTTCCATGTGTTGCTTAATCAGCACTCTTAGCAATACCACCTCCTGCCAGTTGACTGACAGGAAGCTTATTGTTTCCAGGAAAGCTAATTCAGGAGAAATAAAAAAGGGGGGTGGGAGGTCTCTTCAAACAGGCACAAATACAACAAACAAAAACACTACAAAAGATTATTTAAGCTGTCACCTCCCTCCATACGCAATGCCAAGTGATCGACTCTCTACTTTGATACAAGTAGCTTATCCACGCGAAGAAAACAGGAAAAGTATAAGCAAAGTACCTCCACTTTCTACTTTGAGGCCCAGATATTAATGACTTCACACAGTCTCAAGCAGAAATACACCCGTTCACTGAGGCCACTTTCTTCCCCTCTTTTTGTGCTGTATGCAACTAAAGGTTTTGTAAAAGGGAAGGAAAACACCAGGTAGGGGAATACAAGTTCACTGGCTTACAGCAGGAACCTGCTAGGCTAAACGAGCTGGGTGGAAACAAAAGGCAAACAAGCTGTTTTTTTGGCCTGGGTCTCAACCCTGAAGTTTCTTGAATACATCAAGTTCCTATGGGGGCCATAGAGCACCTTGGAATAGCCACAGCTGTGCTTTCCCACCTCTCCCTGAGTGTGGTATCTCTGCAGCAAGGTTGGCATGTTCAGCGAAGGGCTGAAAGCTCTTTATGCCAATGGAATTTGTAGCTCAAATGAATTTTGTGGGTTTGAACTCCCCTGGCATTGTGACAGAGACAGACTCAGGATATGAAGTGTAATGCTCTGTGTTCTGACATATTTCTAGACAGATGAACCATGCATCATTAAATAAGCTCACACAGACTAATTGTCTTTCTCAAAAATGAAGCGTCAGATTGTGAGGAAAAAATAGGACAATAAAGAAGTGTTAAAACTTTGTCTCTTGAGAGTTTGTTCAATAAGAAAATCAAATGCATAAATATTTTTAAAAGTTCCAAGAAAAAATACAGCATGTTTGTCCCTTAAGTTTTGCTGCTGCCTATGACAAAGAATACGCATTTTGTAAATATAAGAAAATGAAATAAGTATAACAAAAAATAAAATCGGTGGCTAAGCACTGAAAGAGAGGATCTGGGTGCTATGATTTTTCATGCTGACACTATTTTTTGTTGAATTTTCTTTGCTAACATTTATGCCCAACTATAGTGCTAGTACCACTGAAACCCTCAGCAAGAGACCTCCAAACCCACAGGGAAACATGAGCTCCTTTACGAGTTCCTTTGACTGTGCTGATAAGCCCTACAATGAAGAATGCAAGCTTGACTTTGTCTGGTTTTTAAATGTAAACATATAACATCGGCAGTCAAAGATAATGTATTTTTCATCACAATGAACACTGTCACAGACGTACATCTTCCATATGCTGGAGGGAGGGAGTTAGACACAACCTGTGCTGTATTAAACACCACTAATATTTTGTCCACAATGCTACTTCCTACAGTAGCTTCAGCAAACGCAAGAGAAATCCTACAACAGAGAAACTGTCCTAAGAGAAATTGCTTTCTATTTACCTCCAGTCAGTGGCTGTCTCCTCAGTCTTGAAGCTTTAGGGTATATTTCTTACAAATGTTTTTATCCTTTTTTTTTTGTAAACGTGGGTGTTCTCATTTTAAAAGGAAATGTCTAATCCTTTCTTGAATCCTGCTAAGCTTTTTGCTACAATATCATCCTACAGCAGTGAATACCAATCCACCAATCCCTATCTCCTTTGCAGTAGTGTTTTTAGAACGGCCGATCAGAACCTAATACAACATTCAACTGTGGTAAACAATTGGTTCCAAATACAGAATTACGATATCTTTGGATTTATTTTCTAAAATCCTATTCTCTAGGCTTATCCAACTTTGTGAACTTTCCTGACCATCGTGTTCTGCTTCAAAGGGATATCTATATAACCTTTCCACAAAGATACCTAGGCCTTCTTCCTGAGTGATTACAGTTAATTATATGCCTGTAATTTCTGTAAGCAGTTGAAATTATTTTAACGTACATTACTTTGCATTAGCCAATACCACATTTCACCTTCCATTATGCTGACCACTAGCTAAGCTTTAAGCTATGCAATCTTCTTCATTTTCCTAAATACGTGCATAATCTAAAAATTCATTACTTGTTGCCTACTTTTTTTCCACAATAAAAGAAACTTTGACCCACCGTAGGCAAATAATATGCATGAGCATCTAAGCAAGCTAAAGAGTAAGGAATCGGAAAGCAATTTGGTTGCTAATTTTCTGAGGTCATATTTGACTTGAAAAATAGTGCACGCTAATGAGAAGACCTAATCCTTTTCCAAACCAATTCAGTGTTCATATGTCTTCCTATAGACAGAAGTCTTCCTTTTACACTTTGCCTTTCAAAATAAGAGATGTGCGTCTATATGAAATCCATATCAATGAAATCTGTATGTTCACATCTCAACTACTTTGTAGACTTTATTAAGAAGTATTAATATGATTAGAGAATCAGTAGGATCATCTTTGCCAGGCATGGGAACATGGAGGTGTCAGAAACTCAGCCAAGGCAACAACTTCACCACATAATGGTTTCTGAACTATCCCCAATAAGGTCATACTCAGGAAGAATGGGATTTGAACTAATACTGAAGTTTTCAGTTGGTGAAAGTAGGTGAAAGTTTTCAGTTGCCTGGTCAGCAGCTGAAGTATTTCCTATAAATTCACTTAAAGTACCTGTTCAAAAATCTGCCCTGTAAGAATAGTTTAATATTTGATAATAAGCATGCGAAAAACTAGACGCGATGCCCTTTTACTATTAAAGGTAATGAGAAATAACTGAGTCACTCTATGCTTGAAAGTTATAAGAAAGCATCAGCCAATCTTTCATTTTTTTTTTTATGAGCCATTCCCCCATGCTAGCAGTAACACACAGTAAGGCCTTTGAGGAGAGCATCTCTCTTAATAGAAGAGCTTGGCATATCCTGTTTCATCTAAAGAAAATACTTGACTGTTTTATAGAACAAGGTTGCATATCATCATAACATATTCTACTTTCAAAATGCTGAGGTTATGGTAGAGGTATTACCTTCCTCTTCCTTAAAACCACTTCTGGCGTAATAGTCTCATCACAAGAAGCCACCAGATTTTCTGTACTGAATCATTTTCCCATCACTATTTTAGAGGCAGAGGCAAAAGCTATGAGAATCAAAGCTCCTAAATGATTCTATAATCAGTTTAAAATTTATATTAACCTACTGTATGCTAATTATCATACTCTTAGTAGTGTATACAGAGATGTAATGAGTAAAACAGCATTGGGATACATTCTAAATTTTCATGAGACTTCTGAAGAGTGAAGAGCAATCAGCTTTTAAAGACTGTCCTTTTCTTTTAGTACTGCACCACAGTAAACACAGTAAATACATCAGAAATATCATAAGAATTATAGTTTGGAAGCTTAGAAAATTGCTCAGAAAGCGTTTTGCATTGAAAGCATTCTATCTACAACTAAAGTGCTCTAAAATAGGCTTCTAATTTAAACCATCAGGCATATTACCATGTTCCTGTGGGTTTTTCAGGATTGATTCAAGTTTACTGAATCATGACTCTCCTTACTGTGTTATCTTGGAACATCAGTTTGCTGTGCATGTTGTCTGTGGGTCAGTAGCCAACTCTTGAAGATACATGAAGAACAAAGTCTAGACTAATTTTGGGTATTCACTACAAAACTCCAAATGGGCATAAATCAAATTACCGCCATACCTTGCCCCGCCATTCATTTTCAGCTGTATCTGTTAAACAGATAGAAAGAACCACCAAATGCTGCCCTAGTGTCTTCATCCAAAAAAATCACACAGCCATTTCCCCTCCCACCACCCAGACCTCTGAATCCATGTCCAAGCTTCACCTGTTCCCACAGGTGAACAAAACCAAAAGAGATGTCAAAATCCTTCAAAGTTTTCTATAATTATCTTGGTTTTATATTACCTTTAAATTCTCCTCTTGGAAAAAAGATTCGTGTGTCGGCTCACACCAGTCGACCTCTTCACACTATTTTTAGCTGCCACCCAGTATTTTCTCATTTTTAACTTTTCAACCAGTAGAAACTGTTGCACACACTGGTAGCAACTGCGATCTCAAGTGGTCACAATAAACACCTAGAAAGTCAGAGTAATAAAGGATTGCTTTACCACCTCAGCTGTTCAGAGAGAAAAAACTAACCAAGTACAATTCTGAACGCATCTTCAGGCACAGACTCACACAGAAACTCATTAGAACTTCTCCACTCATCATAAGAATTCCGATTAAGCTGGAAAACATAAAACGCTTCGGGCCAAACAAGCAAGTGTGTCATTGTATATAGATCTCTTTTATGTAATTCTTGTAAATCATCTTCCACAAGATGGCTTTAAATGCTGAAGCATAATTAGGATAATTACTGCTTTGCAAGTAGCAGGAAGTTGTATCCAGTAGGGACAAACGAGCCAGTTTGAAGAGGTGGGGGAGGAATATGAAAGAAAACACATCATCCCAAACTCCAGTGCTGAAAAGATTCAGAATTAATTTCAGACTATTTAAAGAGTTTGCTTCATCTTGGAAATATTTCATTTTGGTGACAGTATTCCCTACAGGGCTAACAGATTCTTTTAAAAATATGCTTGGCTCCCTGAGCCAATATCTTAAAAATTGAAGCATTCAGCAGAGTGAGGAAATAGGGTAAAGAGCTGCAATTCAGTGTGACCCTCTGACAAGAGCAGGGGTGAGGGAAATCACTGAAGCAGAACATTACCACAAAATAGTTGATTTGCTTCTCACATTAAAAAGACTGATTTACAGTAAGTACCAGACAACATCAAGCCGTTACATACTCGGATACCCTGACATGATACACAACGTGACTGTTGCACACCTTTGCAAGAAATGCAAACTTCAGAAAGTTTAAAAATACCCATCTAGACAACCAAAATCAAACCCAACCCCCTCCAAGACACCTCCCAACTTCCCCCGCCCCGAGCACTGTGCTGAAAAATCAAATATGGATATGAAATCACACAGTACCCCGTGCCCAGGACTCACTCAACAACTTGCACCTTTTTGAGGTTTAATCCTAAAAGATGCCTCAGATGGAAGCATGTCCCCTACAGCTTTGTAAATTATTCTGTTGAATTTGAAGATTAGTACAAGTAATAAACAGGGGGTATGAATATGGGGACTACACCCCAGGGGAACATATGTCTGCTTGAACTCAGCCTGGGGGGTTTGACAGAGCTCAGATATGTTCTGCAGCCCAATTTATGTACCAAGATATCAGAATCTTTTGAGATTCTTTAATAGCTGCATCAGTGCTAATTTTATGCTAATCTCTTACTGTGCGTATCCATGATCATTAAGACTTCTGGAGATTGGATATTACATACAATAGCTGATCATTTGTTAAACAGAGAGTTAATGAAAAATATCTGATAAATTCAAACATTAACTTTGTATTTGTTTCCCACACAGCTGTACACAATAAGAAGTTATCTGGCTGGCATTAATGCACTCTATTTCTGCATGATTACTTTTGTTAACTAACACGTCACAAAATATAAGCAGACCTTTTTAGACAATACGAGTAGCTGTGCTTCTTTCCAGTTCCATATTACAAGAACAAAACTGCTACATAGTCTGGAAGAATAAAATCATTTCCTGACTTTGATTTACCTGAACCTCATTAAAGCTCAGTTTAACCAGTTTCATTTCCCCAGATTAATCCCACCTCCTGAGATAATTTTTAAAGCTGTTGCCCATAACAAAGCTCTCCTGCTGATAAAACAGAAAAACCTCTTGTTTTTGGCTGTGCTGATCAACTTTATTCTTATTGCCAAAGCTAAATATCCCAAAGCAATCAAAACTTCACTGAATACAATTCTGGATGTGCATCATTTGTTCTTTAATTTGAGTAAATGCAGCCTTCGAAGATTACATACTCATGTTAGTGGTAGTTTTATAAAAGTAGCCTTTAAGTTTCCACAATGCCAGTATGTATCTGCCTTTCTTAGTAATTAAAATACAGCTCTGCTTCCAGAGAAAGAATTGGTTTTGTCTACATTCAGTTCTGCCTCAAAATCTGTGCTCTGGAAGTAAATAAAATATTTACATTGAAAAACATTGTTCTGCAGCTTCTGTAATTCTGTTCATACGCTGGGGATCCCAGGGACTGCTTTCATTTAGTTTTATCCCTCATGGTTCAAGACACAGGGCTCTCCTTCCACTGTTAACTGCTCAACCAATTCTGCCCTTGAGCCAATTCCAACAGTACCTGTGAACGTTATTTTCCTGGAAAATGCTGACGTAGGACACATTGCAGTGAATCTCCCACTGCACAAATGAGGGTACAAACCAGAATGTTTGTACCCCAGCCATGGCCAAGCTTTATGGTTACGTGTAACACAGGCGGTTTGGAAAGTTAGGATCTGGATGCCACACAGAATCCCCACGCAGATCCCAGCCTGGGCACCTATTACACACCCACCACAGAGCACTTGACTGGGCAGGACATCA
This sequence comes from Pezoporus flaviventris, assembly GCF_033815535.1. Taxonomy (NCBI): domain Eukaryota; kingdom Metazoa; phylum Chordata; class Aves; order Psittaciformes; family Psittacidae; genus Pezoporus; species Pezoporus flaviventris. Next base: position 12,018,656 of record NW_026892554.1, read on the forward strand.
CCTAGTGTCCCCTGCAGATTACAGGTAGCTCTGACAGGGTTACATCACCTTGTGAGGGAGCTCCTAATATGCAAGTCTCCTCACTGGTCATGTCTCACCCCCTGCATGCTCACTTCTGGTGGCTAGAGTAGCTTTGCTGAAGTAATTGCCACAAGACTACAGAGGAGAGTGCTCCCCATCCCCTCCTAGCCTTGCACAGACATGCAGTGTGATAGCAATGCCTTAACATCTTGAAGGCTGTGTAGACTGAGATGTCTCAGAGAACTCAGAATAATAAAGGTTTCTATCAATGCGTTTGAGATTATTACTCATGACTTATAAAGCTTGATTACATGACTACAGTGTCTCCTGGTTTTTATTAGTTATTAAATTTCTCATTACTACTTAGGGGCAAAAAAAGAAAATGTATTTCAGTATTTTCAGCTTCCTCTCCCTTCCTCATAGTTCAACTTCTTTATAATTTACTTGGCTCATGCGTGTTAATAGAAAAAGGAGGGTGCTAAAAATCCCTGTAAGAATAATTGCCTGCAATACATTTCTAAGTAACACTTGATGACAGTTTGTGAAGGTATTTACTGCACTATTTACTCATCTGTTAAATAAAAGCCATTATTTCCTCTCACAAGTCTTTCATTTTGATAAAATACTACCACAGCAATAGAGTATTTTGTTCTAAAAGAACATACTCATTAAAATATTGCATGCAGCTTTGGATTTGTTGCTATAAACTATGTAGAGACACAGAAACTGTTTTTCAATTAACATTTTTGTCTCACATCCTTTTCTGTTCACCTACTCAAGTTTCAGTCAATTACACTTATGCACTATGTGGCTGTGCAGCTACCAGGCTTTCTCTGCTATAAAAAGTACAAAGTTTGTTTGGAATCCCTCTTGGTCTTAATGTACAGCCAAAAGTCTATGCTCATTTAATTTTCTGCTCATAAAACATTTCCAGAAAGTGGAAGACCCACTTCAGATCTGACAAACATTTCTATTTGTAATATCTAATCTATAATGTAAGCTATTGCAAATTGAACTTGTTTATAGGGGTCGAGAGGTGACAGATGCTGACCATCATTACCAATATTTTAGTAACTTAGTCTCAAGTCACAGGATTTAAAATAATTAGAATATAATAAAAAGACTAAAGGAAAATCTGCATTCTGTCACGGTTTTGCACCCATTAGTGTAAGGGCTGTTAACCATAGAATCATAGAATATTTAGGGTTGGAAAGGACCTTAAGATCACCTAGTTCCAACCCCCCTGCCATGGGCAAGAAAACCTCACACTAAACCATGCCACTCAAGACTCCATCCAACCCATTCCAGTGCCTCACCACCCTTAAGGTAAAGAATTTCTTTCTTATATCCAATCTAAACTTCCCCTGTTCAAGTTTTAACCCGTCACCCCTTGTCCTATCACTACAGTCCCTAATGAAGAGTCCCTCCCCAGCATCCCTACAGCTCCCCTTCAGATACTGGAAGGCTGCTATGAGGTCTCCATGCAGCCTTCTTCTCTCCTGGCTGAACAGCCCCAACTTTCTATATATATTGTAACTGATACTTTCATATTTAGCTGTACTGTGAAAAGGGGATTTGACCCTGTATACTTTAAGCATCCCAAATCCACTGATGTGAGTTTGGCACACACAGTCTTGTGAGGGGAAAGGAATACAACACTGATGTGTTTACATACATGTTTTTCAAGTTCATCGTATTTTAGTTACCTATATCAATCGTGTGAAATAGAAAAATGCTGTTTCTTAAACAGATGCTACCACCACCCTTGGCCCTCAGTACAATCTGATAGTTTCCATGGAAAAGAATGCCTGGAATTCAGTAGAACATGCTATGTCCAATAGGGAACATTTAATATTTAAACTAAATCGCATTTATATGCACAGGCAACTTTTCCCTACTCTTTCTGGAGTTAAGTAAGAGAACTATGTTAATGCAATGATACAGCTCCACATTTAAAGCATCAAAACCTTAGGAGGGTAAATACCAGAAGTAATGTTACCTTTCCGTATTGCTACCGTATTATATTGCTTACCATTCATTTTTGCCATTACTTCTAGTTTAGTTTATTATCATTCATATAATAAAAATATAAAAAATTCTAAATGTGGTGCAAAATAGAGCAGAGCCTCTCTAGAAATGCAGGCTTACACATCCAGACAGTAATTTCAATGCTGAATACCCCTGAAGTATTGTTCCATGTAGAAAAATACTTATTTAAGAACAGCCACATATGGTTCCATGCCTGTTGTCCCTCAAAAATGTTCAGATGTAACCAGGAAGGAGGTGATTTCTCCCTGTCCCTACACTGCTCCCCATCTTCCTTTCCCCATCCACTAATTAGTAGGTCTCAAAATTAAACTAAAGCAGGGAAGATTATTTGGTTTCTTCAAATCTCATCAATATCAGATCTTTCAGACCATCAGTTACTCTGAGCTGCTGCTTCATGTCCACAAATGATACAATTAAATCCCCACTATTGCCAATGTCACTAAAGGCATGAACTAAGAAAGGGCTTTAGAGGTGAGCCTGGAAAGGCAAAGCAGCTAACAATAACTATTCTCAGGGACACAGAATCTATGGGTCTGTTTTACATGCCCAGAATCACCTGGCACAATAACAGCTATACATAGCAGTCTCCCTCTGCCTACCCCACCAAAGCCGAGGAGTGAAAAATACATCTATAGGAGGGGAGATTTGCTGAATAGAAATCTGCTGTTTGCACATATTCCTGCTTTAGTGTAAGGAATGCATTGGCAGAACAGTGTACTGACTGATACAGCTGACTCAGTCTTTCAGATTTCTGCATTTAAAGTACCATGTGAGGCAACTATCAAAGTTTCATCCTTTTAAACTCTAAAGGCCAGAAGTGCCTGGCATGCTTGCAAGGACAGTGCTTTTCTCCATTCTTAAATAAACGTGCCAGTCTTTCTGAACACTCACAGTCCTGGGCTGATAACATTTTGTGTTGGTTGTGTGCTCACTGCTCTGTTGGTTACGGCCAGCTGATAAATGGATGAGGAGAAAGAGCCCACTGTGAGTTTTCTTGACTATTACTCTTTATTGGAACTAAGGTTCACCTCTTTTTGTACATAATGGGCCTATGTGGAGAGAAAAACATTTGAAAAAAACATTTTTCTTTAATCTCCCTTAGATCAGGCAATTTCCAAATGATTGTTTCTTCACTGCCAGAATTTCTAGATAGATTTCCGCTGGGCATTCTATCAGCTCTCTCACTTTTAATAGGTCATACATAATTTTTAGTATGAAGGCTGCATACATATAGAGACATTATGCTCCTAAGGTATACTACAGCTCTATCTTCAAATGTTTTGGTATAAACAAGTACTTCATCACTCTCCTAGCTCCTCAGTGGCATGCTCGCACTGCTCCTTGTTAGGTTTTTTTCCTGCCTCCCTTTCATGACATCTGTTCCTCCCTCACAGTTACCTTCTCTTAATTATATGCTGTCTGGGATGTTCACTCAGTCCTAAAATCCCATTCTTGTTTTAATAACATAGCCCTCAGAATTATTTCCTTCAGGAGCTGGAGGCCATTATTCAGTGAGCCCGTCTTTACATTTGCTCCTTGCATTTTAAGCTTTTAGAACAAAATAACTAAGTGTAAAGAAAATCAAGTTGCAAAGTTTTCAACTTGTCCAGTGATAAATCTTCTCCAAGGTGAGGGATGCTCACTTATACCTGGAAAAGATTAATCCTTAAAAACACAAGAATCCAAACCAACTAGCACATGTCAAGAAAGGCCACATACTACATTATGAGCAGAGAGCTGCGCTGCAGTTCTGTGAAGATCTTGTGATATCCAGCAATCTTTTCTTACCAGTGGGAACCCTTACTGAAATAAACATTTACTCCTAGGCACAAACCTTTAAAGGTTCAGGCCATAATGAACAGAACATAACAGACTCAATGCAAATTATTTAAATGTAGCAATGCAGAATTCTCTGTTAGCTTCAATTTTCCCTAGTTCCTTCTTTCAGGCAGGATTTCAATTTGCCTGTCTCATGTTTTAGAATTTCTAATACATAAGCAACAAACAAACTATTTTTTAAGCACAGACCAAATCAACTTCAACAAAAATCTCCTTACAACTGTCCATTTGTAAATACATCTCAAGTGTTCGGTGTATTTTCCTCTCTTTTGTAAACAAATCAAAGGCTATATTTCTGTTTGAAGAGAAATAGATTCCCCTTGAAAAGTGCAACATAAGAACACACCTATGAGTAAAACAATCTACAGGAACTTTGTTAAAGAGGGTTTGAAAACAATAATAAAATTCATATCAAACTACAATGGGCAGACCTGAGGGGCAAAGAGAAGAGTACAGAATAGTTTTAGAGCCTGCTGAAAGACAACTGAACTGCTAAGGCAGATAAGAAGAAATGAGGCAAGAATATTTAGATTTAATTTAAATTAAATCCACAGTAAACTAGAAGTCTGATTTGCTGCATTCTGCCAACAATTCTAACTACTGACCCTGTTTAACTTCACCAGTGCGAGACGAGCTTTTGCATTGAAGCAGCGAACAGTAATGCTAAGCTGGCCCTTAGAGCATTTGGAAAGTGATTCCAGAACAACCCAAAGAAAACCAGTAACTCCATACACGTTTATGATCACAAAGCGTTAGCGTAGTTCCAGGTTAACAGTGACTTCTTCACTTATGCATTTTGCCAGAAGTTTCACTTTTGACATCAAAGAAGGTGCTAGGTTGCTTTGTATTTAAAGGAAACATTCAGGTAACAAGCTGAGAGCAGTCAGGTCTGCAGAGCAGGCAGCTACAGCAGCATGTAGCCTTTGGTAAACACAGGTAGGACAGGGTAAATTTGGTACAAAAATCAGAATCTGGCATAGAATGGGGAAAAAAAACTCACAAAAACCAACCAAAATCCAAAGAACAAAAACCTGATGAAATATTTGCTTTGAGTCAAAAGATGACAAATGAAACAGAAGAATGTGTATCTTCTGAGGTTTGAGCTAAGACTCCAATAAAGAGAGAGAATGAATTTGAAATTTTCAGGAGAATCTCATAAGTATCCAAAATTAAGCTATGCAGAAATGGTCAATGTTTGCCAGAAAAAGAAGTCATAGCTCTAGAATAAAGTTTACTGAGGTTGGACAATATTTCAACATTCAAAATTCAATAAGGAATCCAAAACTTTACAGAAAAAGATATTTTTACATGAGTAGCAATACTGAGAATTACCACCATGTTTCAGATAATTTCTCATTAGTACATACTTTACCTACTACTTTTATTCTGAAAACACTGGTCCATATTTATAATATAGCATTTGCTTTATTTTTCCTATTTTAACATCAAGGATATTATTTATTAGATACTATACCTACTGGAAATGGTAACATTATTTCAAATCCTGAATATAGAAAACTACTTTGTCAGTCACAGGAATTGAACAAAAGCATTTTAAATCTTAACTTCATTAAAATAATGGGTGGAAATGACTAATTAGACCTAAAAAACAGCTCAAGAAAAAACCCTCTATTGGTTGCACAACACTTTTAGATGTTATAGTGACTACTCTGGTCATTAATCTAAAAAAACTATGTCTGGAACTGTCAGCCAGACGATATTTTATCTAATTTATTACATTATGACAAACGGACAGCAGTCTCAAGGAGAAAAATAAAGCACAGTCCAAACAAATTCATAATACATGAAGTTATTACAAGTGACAAGGAAACAGAAGATGTGGTTTTAGACATGAAAAGAGAGGAGAATGAGCAGGAATATGCACACACCATTCAGGCAGGTACTGCTGGAAGAGGCTGCCTAAGCTTATTTCTGAGTGATGCTACCCCAAAGATGGGTGCACAAACCAGCAACTACAGTCATCAACACGGAAAACTTTTACCAAACGGCTATATCACATTCAGGAGCAGAGAGAGCAAAACTACTGTCAGCAAATAAACAGAATTAAGGAACTGCTGAAACAAGTGAAAGGAAATCAATTATTTTTCCCAACAAAATGAAAAAGGACTGGCCTGTTCCCTGTGCATAAAACATGGTTTATAGTCTTGCTGACTGCTTTGAGTAGAGAAAAAGAATCTGCAATGACCTGAAATTGGACAAAGAAAGAAAAAGGGAAATTTGATGAGACTCCCTTGGGGCTGAATAAAAACATCCTGAGATATCACAGTAAAATAAAAAAGTTAAAAAAAAAATAAATTAAACCCCCCTAAACAATAAAGATCAATATTTTGTCCTGCCAATGCACCATTCATTTTTAAAATCCCTGTAGAGTGACATTTCAAAAACTTAACTATTGCTTAGAATTCTATTTTAGTTCGCAAGGCTCAAGAGCAGTAATTCAGCCAGCACAGTTCCCGTCTCATTAACACTCCTCAGTATGGCACGCTCTCCATGGCACACAATAAAAGAGAAACTGTGTCACCTCTTAGTGCCTTAATTACCACTGCAGCCACATCTAACCCCGACAGCAGACCTCATTCAGCAACCCTACATTGAATTAGGTCACAAACTGGACTCCAGAACACTGACCAATACAAATTGTGGTAGCCAAATATGATCAGAAGTTTCCAAAGATGTTAAATGTAATCACTGGTTTTGAGTCTAATCTGCTTAAAATAAATGCTGGAGAACTGCCAAAGGCTGTTTAAAAGGAAAAAATAAAAAAAAAAAAAAAACAACAAACACAAAACCACCACCAACAAAAAAAACAACAACCAAGCAGAGCTTATTTCATTTTTACCTTACCCCACAGCTGCCAAGTAAATTTAATAAGTCTTTGTTTTATGAAGAATCCTAAAAACAGTCCAAAAGCAATTTTATATAGCCAAAAGGTACTAAATAAATATACCTTCACTGTAACACAAAACTACTCTTTTTTGTCCCATAAGAGTGGCTCCAATTCTGCATTTCTTTTTGTGTGTGTATGTTAACACACAACGTCCTCAGATTGGAAGGGCTCCGACAAAATTACCAGGTCTTGCTTAATACCCAAAATGTTTTCAAGTTGCCCCCCTTTCATACATATCTGTGCAACAACTTCCAGCTTATGCACAAAGCTGACCTCTCTTCTGATCCTAAAATCAGCTTTTCTCCATTTCTTCAGGTCTATTTCTGCAAACTTCTGATTTCCTCCAGGCCGTACTCCTAACCACCACTCTCGCTTCCTTCCCTACAAAAGCAATGCCTGGATTGCCAACCTACAGACCCAGTTCATCCACAACATCTCATTTCTTTACTGTTACGTGTTGCTGTGGGCATTCCTGGCAGGAAAGAACTGACCGATTTGACATCTTTTTCTATAAATGTTTTTGCCCTTCAGCTCTGATATCTTCCTAGTTAAAATACTTCAGTTCTCTGCCCTAGCAGAACGTTATGTTTGTAATCCTAGGCTTCTTTCTGCTATTTCTGTTTTTGTTGTTTTGAAACCTTTTCTCTTTCTTTTGTAACCTTTTCTCTTTCTTTTTCTGTGCATCTAATGACTTCTCCAGAGAATATATGCAAAAGATAAGCTGATTTTCCTTATGTCATCGCTATTTTCCACTTCTTTGCTATCAACAATACGTAAGTTTTTCCATCACTCTTCATGCTTTATCCACCATTTGCTCCACTAACTCCTTCTCCTCAATCTGTTATCCCCATACCATTTTCCCCAATGTCACATCTGTCTTCTAATACACCCAGCTCTTCTTGGGGTGTAACACAGTTCCTAGCAAAAAGCTAGTGACAGTCAACATTCCAGACTCCTGTTTCGCCCTCAGACCTGTCTTAAAAGCAGTGATCATGGATTGTTCAGTATCTTCCCCTGCCTAGGTCCTGTTTTCTCCCAATTCTCTCTCAAGCTCTCTCATTCTATTCAATAAATTGTTCACAAGAACCTCACAGTTCAACCTTTGGATCTCTTTCTTCTTCTACATCTTGTCTTTGAATAATTACCTCTGCACCTGGAGGGGGGAGGTGACCATACCTGCTCCAATGAGTCACAAATAAACTACCCTGCTCCAGAGTCTTTCAACCAAAAAGACAGAAAATTTATCCTCACTAAGACTGAAATGACAAAATCTAACCATTATTACCAACCAAAACCTCTTCCTAAACCAAGTCACATTAAAGTTTAATGCAATATCTAGTACATGCTGTTTCTTATCCACTAATCTAAAAATTGGTCCTTGGACTTCCATTCTGCATAATTTCTCTTCCTGATGGGTATATGCCATCTCTGAATTTAGTCATTAAAAACTCCAGCAATAATAATTTTGCTTGCTTTTTGCTTAGGTGATTCTACTCTATTCTTTGCATTCACTACCTAGTTTTCCTTTCTTGGCCACATCCAGTTCTGTGTGAATGCACACTTTGGAGAAACGGGTACTGTCTGCAGAAGTTTGAGACATTTCTGGAAGAGTATAAAATGTGGAAATAAACTAAAGCTATCTGAGGCAACATCAGCGAGTTTATTAATTTCAGAATGTGCACATGTAATTCTGATTAATGTTAACAGGAATTTAACACTCATAAGACCCCACAGTCTGTTCAGCTGTCACATGCTGTGGGAGAAGTCTCCTCCTCACAGAATTTAATTGAGGAAGGCCTTATGCTATCCAAAGGTATGTCCCAGACTTTGTTCAGAGTTCTTGGAGAACTCCTCTGAATTACCAGTCTTTTCCACTGCGCTACAAACTATTGCCCTTCTTTAATATTTCTAATAAAAAAAGTCATTGAAAGCAATAATGCAAGTAATGAAAAGGTCAAGTTTAGCAGTATCTGGGGCTACACACATTGTACCCTTTAAAAATTTAATGCATAGTCAAAAGCAAAATAAAAGAATGCCTTGGAGTTCCACCTCTAAAAATTAAAAGCAGGTGCTATGACAGCATCACCCTCATGTTAAACTAAACTACAGCCATGGTGTAGTTATTCAACAGTTTAAATGCGAGTTTATTTTATTTATTAGTAAATACAGGTAATAAAAATGGTAAGATGACTTATACAGACAATCCTACTTCCTACTTGCATGCAAATAAAATTATTCTAATAATATCCGATTATCTCTAGTAGTTATAAAGCACCTCTCACTTACGTCTTACGATCAGACAGCAATTAAGTCTTCTTCAGTGTGCAACTTAGCCAGCCCTAATTAAAGTCAATGGGAGCTTTTCCACACACTTAATGGCTGTTGGTCGAGGCCCAGAAGTAATTGTGTAAAGAGCATAGTATGTCACTTAACGATAAATTGACTCTGATTTTGAAAGAAATGCTGGAAATGCATTACAAGTTTCACATTCCATAACCATCTGCTGAAGTCAGACACCCAAATGACTATTCAAGCCTTTTGATAAATAGTGAAATGATGATGCACAAAGGACCTACTCCTGTTCTTGCTGAAGGTGATGCTGAAACTCTAAAAGGGCAAACCCTAGGGCCTAATGTCTATCTACTAAATTTAGCATACAGAGAGCACTGAGAAATATTGACTTTATCATATACTACTACACATTAAATGCACAATTTTTCTGCAATAACAGATCTCAAAATTTCTGTGAAGACCCTGGCTACCATAACAGCCAATCACTCACATAAGTAGTTTTTAGGATCCAACTTGTCTTAAAATGTGAGTTACAACTGCCCTCACCTTTTTCTCTTATGTCAAACCCAATGAAGAGTCAGTATCTCACTTGAATACAGGTCAAACAAAAATGAAATGAAATAAAATAGGTTTAAAAACAAAACTTCAGTTTCAATTTTCTTAATGAAATCTATTACCAGAGAGGGTCTCTTAAAATAAAAATAATTCAGCTGCCAAAGTTTCCCTTTTATGAGCAGAATTGCTGGACCAATGGTTTCCAGAAGTGAAAGGCAGACAAGGGAGCATTCATCCAGTATGGCCCTGCCACTGGATGAAAGAAAGTGTGCAAGAGACCACAGCCTGACAGGAATATTACCATACCCAGGGATTCACAGTGGAAACACCAGCAACAAACAGCTATTTCAGGAGATGAAATGGTGAAATATTGACACAGCCATACCCATGTGCTAAAAGGCACAAGCCAAGAAAGCAGAAAACTGGCAACCTACTGCCTGCCCAAGCAAGTTGTCAAAACTGATTGCACCAACTGCATTGCTGTATTGCAAACTCAGCAACATGGAGTCAGCTGAAATGCTTTTGTCAAAAGATTGCCTGTGAATTTTAAGCCTATCTGAGCACTTGTCAATCAATTAAGACATTAATATGCTGCTTGCTCTTGATGAAAGACTGAGAAGACAAGGATGTTACTCCTCCAAGTTCTGAGGAATCCTCAAAATCTATAAAAAGAAAGATACATTCAGATGAACATTTCCCATATAAACCTGATCACTTCCATGTATTCTCAACAGTGTCTAATTTTCCATCTTTGCCCATGTGATGATCTGTTTCAATCTCTCAGTCACATCTGTTTTACTGTAAGAGTTCCTGTCTGCTACTGACATGTTTCCCAACTGCTTGATAACTAAGGCCAGAGAACATTAAATAGTTTATACAGTCATTCCACTTAGATCTTCCTAGATTTTAGGACTTGCACATTCTCATTACTTCTTTTTTATTTGAGAGAGACCACTACTACTCATCTTACAAGAGTTTAAAGTCAGAAAGACCACTAGCTATTTAAACCTGACCTTCATTTAATTCAATTCTAAGTCTAATAATCAAGATAGCTGCTTTCCAATTAAGCCAGGTCTTAACTCTGAGTAACACAACGCCTCTTCTGCTGTGATCTACAAGGCCATGAAAAAGCAAATCTTAGGTAATATACAAAGCCTAGTATTTTCTTTTTAATTATAACATCCTTTCTGTATTTTCAATTACAAGTCTGAGGAAAGGGTCATCCCTAAGAATTAAAAGTATTGACAGCAGCCAACTCGCTTTAAAGTTCGGGAACTTTCACAGGCATTGCTTCCAAATCAACATCATCACAGCCTACAAAGTTCACTGCATTTGTCAATATCTTGTTTCAGTAGTCAATCAGATCCACTACTTCACCAAACACACACAAAGAGTCCTCCCTCAGATGTGAACTTTTTCACTGAACTGAGGTACCCTTTCTGTATATTGTTTTCCTGCCTACAAATGTACACATCTCAATCTAGTTATCGCCTAATAAACTGTTGATAAAATGTGCCGGCTTGGTTCATCAAATCTCTCACTGCAGGTATTTTCTCCAGTCCTCAAATAAGTCGATGGGTCTCTGATACTCCATTTAACATTTTACAACTTTCATTTTTGGACAGCAAAAAATGGTTATACATTCAATACCTGCTTGCTGCTCTGTGCTACAAAGCCCCCATTAAGAATAAGCTCAACCGATGACAGTTGAGGGGGTGGTTTGTAGAGGTTCTTTTTCTTGGGGGTGGGAGGATGGAGATGTGTTTTGGTTTTGTCTTAACAAAACAACAAACAAAAGAATCCAGTAGCTATTCCATACTCAACCCATAAAATGTTGTCATCCAGCCAAGCACTGTAAAGGCACAGTTGAGGGAACGGTTTAACTTTGCACTTGGAGACAAGAATTTAAAATGTGATTTCTCACAGAAAAAAAAAGAAAAATGCACAAAGTTGTGCCAAATGTGAGACTTTGTTGAGAAAACTGGGGAAGTTCACTGCTCTCTGACAACGGCCCTGAAACCAAAGGAGGTTTGGTCACAAGGGGAGAAGAACCTCCTGGCTGGCCACAAGAGCCCCTGCATGATCAGCCAGAAAGAGGTGCCCACTGGTTCTCAGGGGTCTAGTGAGTCTTACCTTTCCATGTTACAGACAAATAATTAAGAATAGTTAACATCTCTCTAAAGGTTATTCTGGACACTGCCCAAATATCTGTGCCCTAGGGCAGACCACAAATGTTTGTAGCTTGCAGCAAGTTAACTGGCTATTAATTCAGTTAAAATAGCACTTGAACCAAAGAGTTCTATTAAGTGTAGACACCATGTGACTGCTACTGAATCTCTACACATCCTCAGCCCCTCTGCAGCTAGGTCACAAGGCTCATACATAGCTCCCCCTTCCTCCTAAGTAGTACTTGTTTACCTTACCATATAAAATAATTTAGCAACACTTTTCAAAGGTACAGCAGGAGACAGCGTGAAACGTACGCCATCTCTCGCTAACCTAAGCACACCCAGAGCATCGTCCCCGTCACCTCCCCATACTGATCTTGCACTCAATCTATGGAAGACTGTAAAATATATCAGCACTCGAAGGATACACACACTGGAACCCTGGCTACGTGCTGGTCTCTTACTGTAGCACTCAAGTCCTAGGACTGTTTTCAAATGTAGTTCACGCCACTTGCTAAAAAGGGCACATACTATGTGCAGAGATTGAAAGGCACCACATAAAATAATGTGACATTATGCAGACAGCTTGGAAAAAAATTATCAACTTTGTCTGTTGGTTCTGAATGACTGTGATTCATGTGACATTTTGGACAAGATTGTAGGGGTAGCTTGAGTTTAATGACTAATTAGCAAACTTCTGCAGGAATAATGTGGCAATGTATTAGTCAAAGTGTCACATCATAGGCATGCTACACTTCCTTGCTCTCACTGTCTCTTTCTGGGCTGGCAGAGCAGGAAGGTTGCTTATGCTACAAAACATCATTATGCTTAGAAACAACAAGCAAAATAATAATAAATATTTACAGCACAAAACATAAAACATGGAAGGCAGAGACTCTGGAATAATCATTTCAGCTCTGTCTTCGTAACTGGTTCTCCCAGTAGCATAAACCTAAACTGGTCAATGTGCTTCCTTTCTTCAAGTGACCCTTCAGACAGGCTTTCTCTCAGTTTAATGGATCAGCTTCAGAATGAGGACAACAGAGTTATCACTGTTTCATCTGAAACTTCTCTTTTGCTCTAAAAGCAGCAAGTGAGCAAATTATATTAATTGCTTTGGCAGCAATACAATAAGAACACCCACATCCTGCATACACATAATATTCTCTTTACAGTTTAAGCTGGAGTCAGGCCACTTTATTTCTTTCACAAAAGTTGTTTTCTATATGTGGTTATGTCCCTGAATATTTATATTATGTTTACTGGAAACAAGCAATAAAACTGGCATTTGCAAGCATCTTTCATCAGTTCTGGGTATTTCATCAATAAGTATACCTGTTTGATCAGAGAAATCAGCACTTTTGCCATTACCCATCTGATGTTTTCCCGGGACAGATTACTTAAGGACTAGCAATACAGGTACTTGGACAATCAGGATTTCTCCCATTTTTGGATCATTATACTGGCTGGATGGCTCAGAAAGTGCAATACTGAATTGCAGTGATTTTTGTTTATTTTTAAAATAGACAGCTAGGAATGAACCATCCCCACTGACAAGTACCTGAATACCATTATTTGGGGAAAATTGGTGACAGGATAACACCATCAGGCCCTTCTCCCCCAGATAAATAATTCACACACACACCCCCCAGCTACCTGGAAAGCACCCTCTGTAGATCAAATGGCTAGCATGTGCTTTGTTAGGTGTGATGTTTATCACTTATTTAGTACACATTACTACACCCTGGGGAAAAGTTTAAAAGGAATATCAACAGGCAAAGGTTCACCCTCAGAGTCATCTATCTAAGCTTGTTGTTCTCCCTGAGGCAAAAGTCTATATGAATTCATTCAGGGCCATTCTATTATATATGCAGGGAAGTGCCTATCAAATGCGGAATAAAAAGGAGTTACTCTCTACACAAGGTCTGAAGGATCATGTCTAATAGCTAGAGGTTTAATTTCAAGATTTCAGAAATTCTCATTTAAAAGTACCTGAAGCAAAGTCTAAACAGGGAATGATAAGAGAAGTAATTGGTGTATAAATTTCAATACCATGTCCTATTTCTGACAGGAAGCACAGTACATTTTGTATTAAAGATTAGGACAACAAGTGGAAGCCACCCCCGGTAAAAAAGCAATACAATAGCAGCTAGCACAGATAGCGTTAGCATTAACACTGACTTTCCTGATTGCCTTCAGTTACTTTCACAGCAAGTCTTTTTGATGTGTTCTCTTATTTCCTTGACATTAAAAGGAGGCTTTAAAGGAAGAGGTTGAGAAGTTATTAGTTTAAGAGGGTAAAATGGCCATCCTCTTTCAATTTCTGTTTTTTGTTGCCTCCCTTCATTTTACAGGTTTCAATGTAGAATTCTTCCTACAGCTCTTGAAAAAGTGTATCTCCTACCATTACCACCTTATCTTCCCTAACTCCGTTGTACAATTCTTTTCCTTACATCTCATTTGCTTCCCTATACCTCATATCTTCCCTTAAAATAATTCTTCTTGTTCTCTGTTTTCTTTCCCCCTATTTCCCCATCATAACAAAATTATTCACGTCTACCAAGTATTCAGGCGACTTCTTCTATCAGATATTTCAGTAATTCTGTGGCCAGGGAGCTCAAGGGAAGAATTCCCATTCATTTTAAAGTTGCTGTGAGTAGCAATAAGGAAGAGCTGTACTAGACTTTTTCCCCTACATTACACTGAGAGAGAATAGCAACACAGCCCTTATGCTTTACCATTTAGGACCTTGGTTCAGTTAAAGCAGGTCAGAAATAGACAACAAAGGATTAAGGAACTAGTCACAGGTCTCTTTATCTACCCCTACTCTTTCATTGCCTTAGCCATTCATCAGGCCTTTTGTTTTTAAGCAAGATCCATTCTTTCTGGTCTACTGCCTAATGACAGAACTCTAAAAAGGCTTCTCAAAAAAGTGACAAATCAACATATCACAGCAGCACCTCTCAATTATATATTAATGCATTTGAGTGACTCCTCCACCATCACACTGGCATATTTAAAAACATGCAAGAGTAGTTTGATCAACAGTAGAACAAAAGCTTTAATGCTTGAGTACCTCTATTTGTCTTCCCACTGCACATCAGAAACCAGCAAGATGGCATGGGCTTCTTCTTTTTTAATTATTTACTCCAATTTAAACATTTTCAGTCTGATGCACCTGAACCGTGATCAGTAAGGGGAGTTCTGTAAGCAAAACACCACAGAGTACATGCTTTTTTTATGATCTAAAATTACGCTATTCCCAATCTGCATGACATTTTATAAGCAACTATATATGCACTGTGATATTCTAAATACAGCACATCTTCCCTCTCTATAATAAAGAGTTGCATATTTTCATTACAATTACCTGGGATAAGAATGGAAATGTGTAGGGAATTAATGGGTTTGTTCAGTCACAGTCATAAGTTTGGGCATTTTCAAAGGCTTGTTCTGCTTGCGCAGCCATGCTATTAAATTATCTTTCATTATTAGTATAGCTGCTATTAGTAGCTCTGCTTAGCAAAATACTTCTTTTAATTTGCACCTAATGTGAAAAATTGACAAATGTTTAGACAATATCAACCAGTTCATTTTGTCCCTTGGTAGTAGACCAAAGATCACACATGTGATGACTGACAGTAGGAGCATGAGGACAACTGATAGACAGGAGAGAGGCATAAGATTAAGCTACCTCTTGATTAAAAAAATCCCACATATACATATATATAAAATTATATAGAATTACTAGGATTTCCATTCTAATAATTCAAGAATTTATATTTTTCACTGTGCAGTTGTATTTTAACTTAACTTTAATTTTCATCAATAAACAAAAATGCAAGTTACACAATTCCACCAGTCTAGAATCAATACAATGCACTAATGGGGCCAAGGCAAACGAAAAAAGAAAGGAAAAACTTCTCTAGAAAACAGAGGAAAGAAAAGTATCAGAGAACTCTATCAATTGTCGTAACACTAAGACTGGATCACCATCAGCTCCAAATTCAGTACTGCTTGTTGGGTATAGGCTTTTTTCCCTAGAAACTATTTTTCTCCCTTTCCAGCACCCCAGAGATTCAGTGTGAAAAATGACTCAACTGAAGTAATTTTTCCACTCTCCTTACAGGTAAGATCTCAACTCTGATTTTTATTGTCTATGCTATCCTATCCTATAGAATGGAATTTATTTAGCAAATACAATCAAAGTGATTTATGGCATGTAAACTATTGTTTCAATGAAGATCTAAAGTTTTCTCACATTTGCTGAACTGGTCTTTAGAATAGGACACATTTGGTCATAGATTTCTGACAGTATCTGGATGTTTAAGAGTTACTGTGAGAACAAGGAGGAGACACAAATACTGAGACTTGCCAGTGCCTCTCTCCTTCCTTAAGTGGATGGCAAATTCCTTATAATGGCAGAATTATGCTCCTGCATGCACACTTGTTTCCTTCCCTCCTCCCCCACCACGGGTTTTCTGTGGTTTTATAGGGTTGTCTAAGATACAGGCAATCTTTTCTGAGACAAAGAGATGATTTCTCACAGTCACAGAGAGATATAATTAGGTTTACCCGGGATAGATTCTGCTATCTTATTCCACATACACCAGAAGTCAGTAAGTAGATGAGACCTCAAAATGATTTATCACCTGAAAGAAAGCTGATGGTTGAGCATTGCTGTACGTGATGTTGAAGAGAGAGAAGCAATGTGGACATGAAGTTCTTCCAGTATGAGCAGTTTTTCACTTGTCAAAAATCAATTTTATGTGCCATCCCAGTTTCTGCTCATCTGGCTTTGTTATCTCCTTTTAAAGGTTACCAAGCCTCAAAACTACAGATCACAATAGACATGTCAGTGGGACTGTATCTGTTTACGCAAATAAAGACTTTTTGCTGTCATCAGGTATTACTTAAGTGTTTACTGTCTAATTTCCTCCCAAAGGAGGACAAGAAGCATGTAGTAGTCTAGATGGTATGCAGTGCTTTGCACAGATCACCACTGACCTCATAATACACCTGTAACCTCTTTGTATTCAGCTCCCTTCCTCTATAAATGTGCTTCCTTACTAGCTTGTACTGAATGCAATCTCTATGCAGAGGAGTTAGAACTGTGTTACACAGCACACTTGCTTTCAGCAAACGTTGAAAGGCACCTATTGATTGCATGCAAAGTGCATGACTACAGTTTCCATACTTTAGTCTAGGATCCAAATTCTTTTTATTAATTCTTTAGCAGATCAATCAGAAGTACTATGCAAGTCTGATTAAAAAAGTGTTCAAGACCTGCAAATCTAAAAATTATTACATTTCTAAGTGGTCCATGGCATTGCGTGTTGATTGTTGAATTTTCACCCTCAGTTACTAGAGCATGTGTGTTAGTTACATAGACCCAGCGCACCTCATAAGCCATTTCTGCAGTGAGTCAAGTAGTCATGAGAGAGGTCAGTTTGGTGCACTAAGTTAGAAGAACAGAATATTTATTCCCCTACTCCAAACATAACTCCTTTTTCCCCTTAAGACCTATTCTTGCCATATGGAAGAAGTATTATTTTGTGCTTTAAATAAGGCTTTCACCCTTTTCTCCATGAGACTGGTTTATGTATACATGCAAAATAATACACAGTTCAGACAGACTTAAAATATGGAAGATTCATAGTCAAAGGCTAAAAGCACTTCTGCATGTCTCCTACTTCAATAAATATTGCAATGAGAGGCTCAGAAAGCCTTTAGCATGTTATTCACAATTATTATTCAGATTTTTCCTGTTCTATGTACCTTTACACAAATAATATAAAGAAACTGCTGAATAACAGTACATCTGCCAAAATATAAAGATCCAACAGTTAGTAATTTTACATTTACAGCAGGAATAATGTATAGTACCTTGCATCTTAAAATCAATTTTAGAATGGGCAGCATCATGCCATACGAAGGATTTCTTACAAATTCTCATATCTCTTGGGAAGCATGTGGTGTTATTCATTGTACAGTTAAACAACAGCAGAACACTACAGGATGGATTGTGTAGGATGCTTTAGGATGCTTTTATCAACGTATTTGCAAAAATGCTCAGGAAATTCTTTCTCCTCTTACAGTTTCTCTTTTTTTTAATGCTTTAAAACCTCTTACTGCTCAAGCACTTAATCATATACAAGTTCCTCATAAGTTCCTTCAGCATCTGTAATATCATCAGGTGTGGGGTAAATGAATTAGAGCTTGCTGAAGAAAAGCAAATAGCTAGCACTGCAAGCTATGGCTAATTACATTCAATAAATTTTGGCCCTTTATGTTTTTTCTTCCTGAAAGAAATGTCCGATATGGAACAATTTTCACAGCGCTCAACCACTTTAAAGGATTAATTTGACACGCGTCAGTATATATGTTACAGTAGCCTTTTTGTAATTATTTGGAACTCACTTTGCACACAACAGCTACAAAAAAAGCATTTCTGGTTTACTGAAATATGAGTCTTAAGGTTTATATAAAACTGATTTGCTGCTTACCCTCTCAAAAGAGTGTCTGCAGCCACAGATTTGGATGGCTTTAATCAGGTCTCAGGTAGAGTCTGTAGTAAAATTCTGCCACTTATCTGGTTTCTGTCATCCTGAAAGACAAACTATTTTGAGTTTTACAAGCATTACTTCAGAAAGGTCTTAAACTACACCAAAGGACACTTTTGTTCTCAAAAGAAGGAAGGAAAAACAAAACAAAACAAAACAAAACTCCAACCCACCAGTAACTGGAGTCAGTGGGCAAAAGCACACAGATATTAATGATCACCAGCTTTAACGATCTAACTGGTTTCCTGGTTTAGTGTCCAGACTTTCAGGAAACATACTAAGAGGTCTTTCCCTTCCGCCCAGTGTGGTTATCAAGGCAAAAAAAGAGGCAGAGTGACATAATGAACTGCCTCTATAGAAGACATGGTAAGTTGCAATACAAACCAGTATAGCAAATTAATAAGCTCAAGCACAAGGCAGGGCACTCCAGAAGGAACAATACGGACTTTTCTTTGGGTGCAGCTGGACAATACAAGCAAGCTTTAACAAGTAGCTGTTATCAGTAAGGTTATTCAGCCCTCCTCTGGCATGACCTCTGCAGTTAACCCAGTTCAGAGATATGAACAAGGAAAAAAAAAACCCTCTTTTTTCTTTCCATGCACCAGTTTTCCATAAAGTCCTGGCAGAAGCTCACAATGCATCTATGAGCAGCAAGAAGCAGAGAAGACAGATTAAGAGAATTCCTTGTGACAGCTGCTAGGCAGTACACCAGTTTACCTGCTGTAGTTCACTGGACAGACTTGTCAGTGACACCACCAGGGTCTAAGAGTCTGGAATCAAGGATTAGCTCCCTCCTTCTGCACTGAGTTAAGTGCTTTTGGGTCCTCACTCAATTCAGAAGAGGGGGCAAGGAAGATCTGAAAGGCAGCACAGCTTGCTACAGCTATGTTTTAAACCCATTTTTAAAGGAGGTCCTGCACCATATAATAGAACAATCTCCTGCATAGTCTTGCTTTGCTTCAATCTGAACTGCAAACACGCAGGGAAAAAGTATTAGTACACAGAGAAATAGAGTAAACATTGAAAATACAATAATGCAATTACAAGAGTCAACACTAGAAAACATTAAGGAGGTCCAGGGATGGGCAATGAAAATGATCAGAGGCATGGAAGAAGGCTTCAGAAACTAGGAATATTTCATTTCCGTAAGACATGAACACACAAGATTTGACAAAATAAAGCTATGCAGAAGAATAAATTGTACAGAGAAGCCAAGTCAGACATTTCTCACAGGGTAAAGAGATACCACAAAACTGGGAAGCAAAAATGCAAAATTGAGCAAAGACTGTGTTTTTACACAGTGCATGACTACCTTGGGGAGATTGCTACAGGAAAAACTTAAAGCCAGGAGCTTAGTTGGACAGACAGGATTGCATATAAATCCTTACACTTCAGTCAGCTGTTTACTGACAGGGGTAAGGAATGCATTCTGTTCCATTTTAATTATTTTTGATTAGCCATCTATTACAAGATATTGCAAATTTTTAGGCATTTGTTATTAGATTTGATGTGAAAATTTCTGTCTTGCATTCTTCACACTAAGCAGAGTCACAGTATTGCAGGTTATTTTTCTTTTGGTGTTTTTAAATCATGTTTACGAAATGCTGGAGCACTGGAGTACAAAAGCAGGATGAGAAATAACTGAATTCATAGGATCACGCATAGCTTGTAACAGACATTTTCAAGCCAGTTCCAGGAGGGACCCCCTTCCCCAGCCTCCTTTGCCTACCTCAAAACACGATTACTCAATCCTAAGGAAAAAAAAAAATGATTTTTTTTTAGCAGTAAAAGCCACAATGTCAGAAACAACACTACATGGAATAAACCAAAGGCTTTGCCCATATTTTATGTTCACATGCAAATAACCAAGTGAAAGAAATATTCCAAACAGCTCTAGAAAACAGACCATACCCCACAATAAAGATGACGAGATTAAGATCCTAGCGGTCCTAAGAGAAAAGGCCCTTCCCAAGTCCGTATCTTGCAAGATATAATTCCATAAGAAAGTGAATGTGTAATAAGTGAATACATTATTGCCTCCTCCTTATTGTGAAATCTCATAATACAGCATTCCTTTTCCATGTCAATTTGCAGTCATCATTTCCAGGCTATGCAAGTACTCTATGCCATTGTTCTCCAGTTTATCTCTGTACAGAGACTTATCGAAACATGGTGGGATGTGTATGGACTTTGTTTGTTTTTTTCTTTTTTTCCCCCTCCCCAGAATAAAATCAAGATAAAAAAACCTAAACTAATTTTTGCACAGAAATCATCACAACTAATTCTTGTAATGGTTATTCCCATCTGTCCACATTCCAGGGCAAGATGAGCTTTTACCCAGCAAAGATGAGAAACAACAAACCTGTGTAGATTTCCTTTCTGACAGAGTATAATTATAAAATCATTACAGTCAAGGGAAAGAAGTCATTCACTAATATTTCTTTAGAGGTAACATCTTGTGTGCCCAGAAAAGAACTACACTTTCTTACTAAAATTTTAATAAGCCCCTGGGTTTTCTCTGAAATATTTAAGAATAGCTGGTAAGAAAACAATTGAGAAAAAACAGATGTTAAAACCTATCAATATATACACTTGCGTGTTTTAAAATAAAAGCATCTTGTACTAACTGTGATTGCAATATTACACGAAGAAAGAAACAAGGAGTCTGCTCCTACTTTGTTTGCTCCTCCTGTGCTCTGTAATAATGTTCTGTTTAACTAGATGTTCCGTACTGGAAAGCATGAAGCACTATTAAAAGAAAAAAAAAAGTCATTCATGCAATTTGTTTTCCATCTTTCTTAGAAAAAAAATTGGCTTGCACTGCAGTATGGTTTTCACGACTCCAGCTGTTGTTCCAGGCACAAATTATTTCTGGCTTTACTTAGAATAAATTATGGATAGCATGTATAAGAAAAGTTACTTGGACTACTGACTACAATTGTGTATATACTTTGAAGTTTTGCTAGTTTCGGTAGCTATGATCATGTCACATGCTAGACTTGACGTGAATGAAGCCAACATCTTCAGAACACAGGATGTAAACACCATTTTCCTTACTAGCTACCATTAAGGTTAAACTTCTGTTAAAATCCCCTCTAAATTGAGGAGCAGCTCCTTGGGGATTTTATTTATTTATTTCATAACAGTAATGAGATGCCCTGGGTAATGAATTCATGAAAGATTACTGTACCACTCAAGTAGTTAAAGCAACACACCCTTCAGCTCATTCCAAACAATACCACTGACATCAGGAGTATATTTCAAAGGGATTAATGCCTGTTGTGCCTTATTGTTTAACTATATATTGACTACAGAGAACATAAATACATAATATAATACTGGAATGCTCAGAATTTCGTTTTGATCATAGAGCTCAATGAGTAACTACCACTTCCAGAATGCTGCTATTTACAATTTATTGAATCTAGTTCAATAGTCACAGTACCTGACTACCACGACTCAAAATAAAAGATGCTAACTGCACATCTACAGCACAGTCTTTGAGGTGGCAGATAGGTTCCTTATTTCTAGTCTGCTGCAAGAGAGAATTTGAATCTCAGTTCTCCCAATCCCTGAATTTTTGTCTGTGATAAAAGCAGAAGGATCACAGGAACACACAGGTACCAGTCTGGATGTGCGAAGGCACTCTAAAACCAAAGCAAAACCACTGCTAGCAGTGCAGCTTCCCTGCCACATGTACCCCTCATCAAAGGCTCTGCCCCATTACAGCATTGCACTGAAGCAGCTACAGTCTTAACTCCACAATGGCACCCATTAGATGAAAACAGTCATTTTCTAACCAGAGTACTGAAAATCTCCCTGAATCTAGTGATGTCAATTTGACACTAGTTATCTTACAAGCAGAAAGTTCAGTAGCTCAATATATACCAAGTTTAATATGAATTATTACCTAGAGCTTTGTAAGTGATCATTTAAAAAACAAAGCCCCCACCTCACTTGTACAATTGCAATTTGCGTAGAGGTTTTACTACAAGGAATTTTTACAGCTATTTAAACTGATACAAAAGCAAATGTAGCTTAAATCTCATTTTTATTACTTCCACTATAAAATTACCCCAGGTAATTTCTTAAACACATACAAATATACTATAAAATTGATTAAGTCATCTTTATCCAATTTATTTCATTTTACAACAGAGGGTTAAGGAGAAATGTAGATACCTAAACATAGACATTTAGTGCTATTTCAGATGCCTAAGGGCATCCCGCCATGGCTTTCAACTGCTGCTAAAGAAGGCATTAAGTCATCTGTCACACCTGCTAGCCCTGACAGATGTCTCAGGTACCCAAAGCATCTAAAATGGCATTAGATGTCTATGTTTAGGCTTCTGAATCTTTTCCTTGGAGCCTAGAGAAAGTGCAAATGAGGAGGAGAATTGGTGTCCTGGAGTCTGTCATTTATCTCAAACACAGGCACTACAGAAGCAGCAGAAGTATGAAATCTTTACATTGTCTCACTAATGTATGTTTCCACTCCGTTCCCAGAAGATCAATCTGTGGCAAAATATACAGGATGCTGTGCGTTATTATAAACAAAACCTATTGCAATGAGGAAAGCTGGTACAGATTTTTTTTTTGAGGGTAAATATCATCTCACTTCCAAAAAGATCAAACTGGATTTACATGAGACAGAAGGATGAAATGCCCTCCTTCAACCACAATTCAAGTGGAATCAGTCTCTTGTTCATTCTGCTTGCAATTTTTTTGTGGCACAGAATGGAGAAAAAATAAAGATTTTTTTTTCTCCTGCATTTCTTAAATATTGGTGCTCTCTGCAATATAACACCTCACTGACACTTCTATCTGGACAATCCATAAAGAAGAATCAAAACCAAGGTCATGGCAAAAACTCTGCAACTGCACTGTCCTAAATGTACTTTCATCTCAGACAGTTGAAATCAATCAATTAGCTCATGATATTGTAGTAAATAATCTTGTTGCTATACACAAAGGCATATGAAGGGGCTTTTTATAACATACTATTTATTCTTTCTGGGTTCCTACTTTGAAACTTACTTTGTGGGCAGTTTAATATTCAGACCTGAATAGTCTTTTAGGTGTTGTTCTAAACAAAGCCACATAATGTAGAAACAAATTGTCTGGAAATAAATTAGGAAGCTTTCCTCTGAACACATGGGGTAAAAAAGGAATTTTTAGGCATATGCAGGAAAGACCACCTTCACTAGAGATTGTGCAACAGCCTTTTAGACTGCCTTCTCCCTCCAATTCCTTCCTCTGTTCTCTGCCCCACAGCACTGATCTGGTCAATTGTAGCAATTACTACTACAGCACCTCATTGCACTTAGCTTTTGATCTGTACGTCAAGGGATTTCCATGTCATTTTCTAAGCTAGTCTTAAACCATTATTAAAAATACAGAACCACAAAAAGGCTTTTGAAAGTCTCCAGTTAACCATAGCTTCTATGGCTTTATTTCAAAGTCTTAAAACTGTGCCTCTTTCACATGCTTACTTCCGTAGCCATATATTACGGTATTTTGCCATGGGTGTTCTTAGTAGCTACGACATCTTTTGACAAAATAAAAGCTATCATGGTTTTATACCAGTCATAGAAAACAGCTAAAGGAATTCTGCGGAAAGGAAAATGTTTTTAAATGACAACAGAAATGATTGCTTACCTCAAACACTTTCTTGGCCACATGAATTTTCTCCAAGACAGTACAATAAATTGTATTCCAAATTGTTTACGTACAATTGACTTTAAGCTACAAAGTTTGGCAAGCAGTTAATTAAGCTCTGTAATGAAAGACTTAAAAGAATTCATTCAGTCCCTGAATCCCAACAAGTAAGTGTACAGCTCCATTTTCCTTTTTTTGGTTTTACAGTTATTTCCAGGTATAAAAATATTTGGTATAGTACCAATATCACTTTAAGAACTTGGCCTGTACACTTACTACTACAAATAGCCAGTAACTTATTTCAAAGAAATAAATTAATTTACATTTAACAACTAGAGGAAAACAGAAGGTGTTTGTTATGGAAGGGCAAATCCCAAGTTACTGGGAAATGTCCCATGGTTAAAAGTTATTTTGGACCTAACCCTCAGTCTTAACTACGAAGATGCAGTTAAGCCAACCCAAGGGAGAATATGAAAAAGCCACCGAGAACCACCAGCTCGGCTCTACTTCTACCGCCACTTTCCATGCCATGAAAGGAAGTGATCAGTCTCTTTATTTGCAAAGGTACTATGTTTCAAAAGCAGGAAGGGAAAAAAAACAATAATGTGCATGGAAAAGAGGAAAAAACAGAAAAGAATTTGTTTTTACATTAATCAAACTTGGATGACTGCAAGGGCATCAGCTAGCTAGGATCATCACCATCTGTTGTGATACACCACTCTCCTTCGCAAGGCAGACAAGAAAAACTGAAGTTCTTCATGTCCATGCCATGGCATGAAACCAGTAGGCTAAAAGAATACCCAGAAAAACCAACCAACCCTGGTTACTTAGAACATAAGACTTCAAAATGCCTCTAAGCAATTTCCCTAATTATTGTCTACATAATCACATGCTCCATTGTTAAAGATGGAGGGAAAACACACTTTTCCCTTTAGACCACCTGCTGGAACTTAACTAAGCTGATTATTGTTATTTTGTGTATATTGCAGCAGGAACTAAGATGAAAGATGCATATAATCCTTTAAGGCTGATAATCTGTCTAATAGTCATTTCATGGCTTATTTGAAACAAGCTGATGTTAGCACAACAAATAAAACCTCTTGCGTTCTGCATAAAGAGCAACAACAAAGATAGAAGAAGCCTTCAAGCTAAATTAGGATTTTCCTTTTCTCCTTTGGACCTGTTCCTTCACCATGATTCTGTGTACAAGATGCTGACACACTGTGGCTTTTTTCTTTTTCTGTAAGTTGCTTATGAACCACAAAAAAATACCCAATAACTAAAGAAAAACATGGAAGACCCTTAGTCTGAAGTTCAATAACACAGCTCTGAGCACGAACACACACAACAGCTGATCAGCTTTTCAAGTGACAGTATTAGAAATACTTCATTTCTTTGTGGGAATGCCGAGTTAATGCAACCAGGGCCTGTGATCAAGATGGTCCAATGACTTTCCTCTGCTTATTTTAGCCATATACAAGTCCCTCATCTAGACTGACAAACTCAGAAATACGAGATATAAAATAAAGCTGTGGTTCCTTTTATTACAAGTAGAATATTTCTACTACCTCCCCCACAGAGTTTCCAAAATGTTCAGCAAAATGACTTTGCCCTATCCATTTCTACTTTCCACAAACCTTTAACATGTACAAGACAATTACAGTCAGGAATAGAAACAAGCTCAAATTCTCTAAACTAAAAACTGAGAGATTTCTGTCGGGGTGGTTTTTTGGCTTGCTTTCATTTGTTTGGTGGGTTTGGTGGGTGTTGGGTTTTTGCTTGGTTTGTTTTTGAAAGAATCAACACTGAATTTGCCACTGAAAAGCAATTCAGACTTTCAGCCTACCAGACCTGCTGCAATCATGGCATTAAGTTCACAGTTTTCCAGGTGACAGAAATCCTGGTTAAAACTACCTCTGCTTTCGAACAGCACCTGAACAACACAGGAGTGTTTGATCAGCCTGGGGCAGACCCCATAGCCCACGGGACAGAGCATGAGAAATCAAAGTGGTCTTTAAAAGACAAGTAATTGAGCAGCAATTCCCAGAACATCTGAAGCTTCCAAAATGGGTAGCACGATACTGACTTGAGAAAACTGCTAACATAAGCTGATCTCCATCCACTTAAGGCTCCTAAATCAAAATCACCACTTTAAATGTCAGAACAAAACTTGAAACCACCAAAGGAAGATTAAGAAGTGACAGAAACACTGAACATTCAAGTGACATAATTTTGCAAGTTTTCCACGCAGATTTTCACTTCTTTTTTTGCATATCTTTCAGCAGTGAAGGCTTAGAAGGTGCATTCACACTGCTCAGATCATACGCACACACTAAAGAGCACTACACGGCCACTTTAACAGCGACCTCACAGTGTACATATGAATGGAGGGTAGAGCTCTCCATAAAAGTGAAGGTATACCAGTTCACTTTCATCATCCATGTTTCCCCTAGACCTATGAAAATGACCTCCAATACATGTAAATTAAACGTCAACCCCATTCAACACATACTGAGCTAGATATCAGTATTCATTTACATGAATAATTCATAGTAAAAGACACAGATTTTGAAAATCTTATTTCCACGTAATGATTTAAATTCTATGCTAGACACCAAGTTTACATAAAAACACACTGTTTAGTAAGTAACTTGTATCACCAGCATTGTAAATTTTCATAGTTTTCTGGAATTTTCCAAGGCAAGAAGCAGCTGATCAGCTTTACCATTACATTTTATACTCTTTGTAAGGGTGATAGAATCAGGACCTATCTATACTGAGATTCCGATTCTCACAACACTGATCTCATGTAATAGAACATTTTGCTGCAAATAACATGTATAACTTCAGGTTTGGTTGTTGTTCGGGGGGGGCGTAGAGGGGCGTTATTGGTTTTTCTACATCAAGAGGAGAATATTAAATAGGAAAACTGTAATGAATTACAAACCAGACAGCAGAGGGAAGGAAATGAAATGAACCATTACAGATTTTACACTCCTTTATTAAACTTTTTTCTTTTATTTCAGGGGATATAAAATTCACAACAGCTGTTTTATGCGACACAGGAAGCTGCCTTTAAGCAGTATATATTTTTTTATTGCCTAGCCAAGTCTTCCAGCTTTCAGGCTGACTCTTCATACCACCAAAGGCCTGAGATTGATGACAATGAAGTGACAGAGGTAAGTTAGTAGTGGCAACCCGAGGTGTATGTTTTAAACCAGGACAGACACAGTTAAGAGGAAGGCTTCGTGGTAAAGAAAAATAATGTGCATAATTCAGCAGCTATGCCGTTCCACACACATATTAACAACATATAATTAACAAGCCTTCAGCTCATTAGCAGGCTGTATAAAATACATATAATATGCTGTGCAAAACTGATTGAGAATAAAAAGCTTCTCATGCATTAATCTCATGCATTAAAATACGTGATTTAAATTGTTTTGGAAGAGTGGTATCAGTAGCATTTAAGGGTATAACTCCCTGACCAATTCATGGCTCTATCTCCTTCAGACTTACACTTTCACCCTCATGGTTTTCACAGATGCCTTGCCATGCTAATTCTAGCGTAACACATTTGATCAGTGATTGCTGAGATTTTGCTACAACCCTGAGAGGTGAACAGGACCAAGGGAGTACAAACGACTGCATCAGACAGCTCTGTGTAAGCACCAATTCCCCAAAGAAAGGATGCACACAGCTCTCGTCGCATGCATATTTCAGTATCAATGCAGTAAGGGTATTTTTGAGGGACAATACACTTAGCACACATTAGCATCATTTTTTTACTTTTCTATACATTAATTAGTACACTGCACAATTTCATTGTTCGTTCTTCAGGCATATGATAAAGGGCAGTGCATTAATTCACCTGGTAACACCAGCACTTGAATGAGACCTTGAAACTATTTAAGTGTGTCTCAGGGGACAACACAGTTACTCCTGAGCTGTAGTGACACCTCCTGGCAACAGACCGAGAAGGTCTTTTTCCACATAAGAGAATTTGTTTCTCCCAACAATTCTTGGGGGTTTCAGCGGAAAGGCAACAATCATGGTGCTCCCTCTAGCCTGGCTTCGCAAGCGCACTGCCCAGAATACCAAACAGACGCTTCTGATCTATAAGCACTACTGACATTTTAGAAATCGAGAGGCTGAGATACAGCAATATCAGCCTCTAAGATCTCCAGATTCACTGTACCACACACTGGCCTTTCTCGAGTGGTAGGAAAAATAGCTGCAAAAGCTGATCAACTAGCAGCTTAATTCATACCATGAATCTTGCAAAGTGTTTTCTCACTTCTCTGTGAAACCCTATCTGTTTGCTAAGGGTTTATATCTTTGCCCTTCACAGATTGCATGCAAATATTGTAAGCATGATTTTGGTAAGAAGAATATAAGTTAGCATAGAAGAAACAATAGCTTAAGACTACGTATAATGCAAACATAATAACATTTAGGAAAAGCATTTCTCCATGCTTCAGTGTAGGTAACAAAGTCAGTGTAAGTTGTAAAAAGCCAGCAATGACAACTGTTCCATGCATTCTGAAACACATGAAATATCAGAGTAGTAGAAGTGAAAGAAATGATTTTTGATCTTATTGCAATTTTGAACAGTGGATTTAGAGGCAGAGGGACACCCATTGACTACAGCAAGCACCCCCCATTTAAAAGTGTCCTGCAGAACTGACATTTCAAATCTTTATATTCAGGTGAAAGTCAGACCCAGGTGCATTTGATACTTTACATTTAGCTTGCTGAATTAAAACAAACAAATGTTAAATGTTTTACACAGCAATCTGTTTCCCACCCCACCACAATATAATCACTACCCAGCATTTTGAAGGACTTGATTGCTCTCATTACAACATTTCTGTTACATCTTTTGTGCTGCCTTTATACAGTACCATTTTCTTTATACTTGCAAAAGAATAAAAAGCTGAATTTTCGCCTGTTTTCTTTTGTATCTTGCTCTTCTCCCCCACCCCAACTCTTCAGAGAGGTAATTATGACATTTTTAAGTACTTTGCATATGCTGCAAGGCAATCAAGAAAATTCATTTGACAAACTGGATTATAGACTGTCTGCCAGAAAGCAAAGTGGTAACAACATTCCTGACAATTTCTCAACGAGTATGTCTGTTAGATGCTCGCAGCACACTGAAATAATGCATGGGTAAGAAGAGTTTGAATGTTACAGTTTAAATAAAGCAAAAAGCCCCATGAAAATTCTGTATTTCCTCATCACATACAAAATTAAATTGTAGAACTTTTTTTCTTTCCCTTAAACAGTTGATAGCCTAACAAAGTAAATCCCCATTTGGCAATTAACTGCTATCTCCATACTCACAGATAATGAGCTGAGCCATGCATGTGAACATTTCTACAGGGCAAAATGGTTACAGAACAGTGTCACTTCTCAGATTGCAGTGCTTTAACTGTATTTTATCTTCACTTCATCTTATTTTCAAGCAGATACATACCAACATAGACACCAATCTCTTACTCTCTACATCTATCCATCAACATATATGTCTGTTTCAATTGTGAGTAACACAGTCATCTTAAGTTGTATTGCTACTGAAATCTCCAATGCCAACTTTATCACGTATTTCCTCCCTCCCACCCATACACTTGCAGACATGCCAGCTGTATTCCCACAGATGTAATGGCTTTTCAGTGTGTAGCTCCATCCTCCAAAGCACTCACAGCTATACTGTGTACAGCGGTATTTTGTGGGAATTCTTGAACTACTCTGTATGCAGGAGACCTCGTAGCAGAGCACTCTGCTTGCGTTAATTCACGTTGTTTTTCTTACTTAACTGGCTTTCATTTCAGCACAGTACTGCACAGTGCAAGCACAGGCACATCCCAGCAGGCCTGGGATCTGCACACACACAAATATTCTGGACTACCAGTTCAGAGTCAAAGGTGGGATGGGAGCTGTTTGCCTACCTAAGGCTGCCCAACATGTCCTGGTATAGGATGCTGTTACAAGTAGGGGTAGGTGCAGTTTTGCACAAATGTCATTATGCTTACATTTTACATGGGGGAAAAAAAATGTTTTCTTACAGTTTTTCAATAAATGCTTCATTAGAATTACATAGTTTGCTGTATGTATACTTTGTGAGAAAATGGGAATGCCTTAACATGGACAAGCCCATGTTTTCCTGAGAAAGTCCAAAGGCTCTCCTGCACTGGTAGAAAGACTTCGCATTTGATCAAAACATTTCTATTGTGTCCTAATGACAGTCTTCACATGGAAGAAGAGAAGCTCATCTACCTTATAAGTGTGTGGAATTCTCTGTAGGGGTTTAGAGTTTAACAGCTGTGTTCTCTGGAACTTCAGCACGTGTTCAACATATTTTATCTTACATGTGCAGGGACCTGGCAAAACTCCCCCCAGATTCTTCTTTTTATTATTTGGTGGAGTCAGCACAGCTTTGGCTACCAAGGCAACCAGCAGGTAAAGCTTCTCTCCTCACAACCTCAAGCAATTTGGAGAAAGAATGAGGTTTTGTCATTTTTCAAATGGGAAAAATAGTTGACTCACTACCAGAATAGAATAGGAGTAAGGAAACTACAGAGCAGACATGTGAGATTGTGTGGTAAGTGAAAATGAGAGGAATAAAGAAAAAACCAAGATCAGTAAACCTGTATAGGAAGGGGAAGAGGAAGAGGGCTGTTAAATCAGTGAGTGGGCAAGATGTCTGGAGAAGCAGCCTGGGAATGGAAAACAAAACTGGATGAAGGTAAGCAGTGGCAAAGAGAAACAAGAAACCAGGTCCGACTAATGTGGGGCACTAGAGCAAAGAGATGTCCAGTTATCAAGATGTGAATTTAGATGAATGAATTAGGATACTCTTCCAGACCTGAGTAAGATCCAAGATTGCTAGGGAAAATGACAGAATAATGGTAGATCTGGCAAAGTATGCATCATGTTCTCCATTAACATAGTTCAAGCAGAACCAGCTACTTTCCTTAACACTTCATTAGTTCAGGTGCCTGATGAAACAAAGGTTCAAACACTGCTCACAGACCATGGAAGCAGACACAATGCTTTTACATCTTAGCAGCATAGGATGTATTAACACACAAAGCAACATAAAAGCAGTGTTTTTAAAAAATAAATAAATACTGTGGTGCTGTGCATTTACAATGTGGGAGTAACAAGCCTGCTGGTATTTTCAGCCCGATTAATCTTGTCTAAATGTAATGAAGACTTAGACAGCAACTTACTGGGGAGGAAGAAAGTTTATATACAATCCCCAACTCTTTTTTTGTAGTAAAAGCTGAGAGGTTTGCAGTGAACGAGACAGAAGAGTGAAAGAAGATTTCACTGATAAATGCAATTGTAAGCTGCTCCAGAGAACTGAATTCTATTCCTGTCTCTACAATAGAAATGCAAAAACAGCCTTAATAGATATGACTAACAATTGCATGCTCCTTATTTCTTCAGTGACCAGCATGACAGCCCAGGATCCAACCTGCAGAAGCTTTAATAGTTATATCATAGAATCATAGAATAGTTAGGGTTGGAAAGGACCTTAAGATCATCAAGTTCCAAGCTTCCTACCATGGGCAGGGACACGTCACACTAAACCATGGCACCCAAGACTCCATCCAACCTGGCCTTGAACACTGCCAGAGATGGAGCATTTACCACTTCTTTGGGCAACCCATTCCAGTGCCTCACCACCCTCACAGTAAAAAACTTCCTTATATCTCACCTAAACTTCCCCTGCCTAAGTTTGAACCTGTTACCCCTTCTCCTACCACTAAAGTTCCTAATGAAGAGTGCCTCTCCAGGATCCCTGTAGGCCCCCTTCAGATAGCGGAAAGCTGGCTATGTGATCTGCGCATTGCCTCATCTAAGGCAGCTTACTGTTCTGTCTTCAGAAGGTTTGCCCTTCCATCATGCTTTACTGTGTTGCTCTGAAGCTGGTTGAAGTTACTTATGATCATATCTGCTACAAGGTATCAACAGGACCCAAGTGGCACTGCTACTCTGAAAAAAAAAAAAAAAAAAAAAAAAAATCATTAGAAAGCTGTGAAGCGCACTAAGAAAATAGATTTTACTATTAAAACCTCTGATCTCATAGCTGGGTCACATTAATCAGTAAATGGGGAAAGGACATGCAGAATAGGATGGATATTGGATAACGCAAAGATCTCTCGATCTGGACACTTCAAAGATTAATTTTTTCTTTTAAATGTCATGATGCAATTGTGCAACCTAATTGGAGACTGTCTAAAAAACCTAAGTTCTAGTTCAGGAAAATTTTAGATACTTGGCTTCATGACCATATCTTGGATTTTTCACTTCCTATGTATGAAACAGAGCAACTTAATGACTTCATTAGACTTTGCACTGTAAACCCACATTCTCATGCTAATTGTGTTTGTGCATTTTCTCATTTATAGCTGAAATGTCCCATCTTGATCTTTTGCTTTGTGAAATGCTTGGTTTCCTTCCTTCTGAAGGTGATTTTTCTTTTTAATTTTACAGCCTTAGACAGGTTCATTCACCTGTTCTTTCAATTATGGGGAAGTGAAAAAAGTAATACTTGCTTGAAATGGCAAAGTATAAGTGGGTCTCCCTCACTTCAACCCCAATTTGAAAATGCTGAACTTCATGATCTGACATTTTCAGGTTGACTATACCTGACTCGGTACTGGGCATTTCCATTAAATGGAAGAACTTGATCTCTTCCATGTCCCACAAACAAATGAGGTTAAAGCATTTTTAAAGTAGATTTTGTAAATTAGGCTAGTATTGGAATTACAATAATATTTCCCATGAAGGGCTAGCAAGAAGCTACCACCCATGAAGAAAGTGCAGGGCTAAACTACTCCTTTCTAGAGCAGCTGCAATGAAGCAGAATTCTGTAATCTCACAAAGAACCTTCTAATGCAGTTCGTAGAAAAATCCTAACTCTGAAGAAGGGAATAGATCTCAAGAGAGAATTCTGAACCTTGGAAGACTAGCAAAGGAAAGAGGCACAGGTCGTTGACTCAAGAAGACCGATTCTTTTTGATCTGGGAAAAAAAAAAAAAAAAAATCGAATTTATCAGTAGTTTGTCAGTTAACTTTTTAACCAAGAAAATTACAATCACATACTTCTCGGAGCAGACCATTGTGCCGATCATCTCTCTCACACACACAATGCATGCCCTTCAGCATCGATTCTGCTGGCTTTCAAAACCATGGACAGATCACCAATTTCCAGTGTAAAACTACTTGTAAGGATGAACTCCCTTCACAGCGCCAACTCCGTGTACAGTGTTAGAGGCATGAAAAAATTCAAGTTCAGAAACATAATACTAGACTTACAGATACATGCTACAGCTGGAGAAAGAAAATGTGTGCTGTCACATTGTCATGACTAGCTTTGAAGTGGGAGAAAAAGTTGTGGGTGTAAAGAGATCTCCGAGCTAGTGAGCAAACGAAGCAGTTGGAGTAAAAGGAATTGGGTTCTTTGGATAGACTAAGGGAGACAGAAGTGGTATATCAGTGGGAAAGGTAAGGATTAATGAATACAAAATACTTCTGAGAACTGAGGGAAGATGATCAAAACCAGAAGTGACAGAATAAAGAAAGGCAAAAGTTGACTTTGTAAAGGGAATTACAACCTAACAGAACAGACAGGGTGGATTCAGCGGAAGCTAACCTCACTGAAAAAGGTCAGAGAGACTGAAAGGTGAGCTCCCATTAGTGAACCAAAGTTAAGAATACATAATTGAAGCTGCTTAAAAATACTACTGCAAAACTGGTAGGAACTCCTCCTACTCTGGAATAAAGGACTCAAAAAACCTTTCTTCCAAGTGGAGATCTTTGCTACTTGAGCTAAAAGAACAGTCCCTTTGCTAACAGCATTGCAAGCACACGCTGTGTTTGCAGGCCTGCCATGGGAGCAGAATACACCAAGAAATACAATGGCTCTTCCTCGCCAAAGAAAGCTTGTCTTAAACATCTGAATTGCGTGATAAAGTCAAGTGATCTTCAGCTTACAATGGAAAAAAAAACAGCTGTTTTATACCACCAGAAAAAAAAAAAAAAGAAATCCCTAGTTCTTTTTTTAGAACATTTGTTTCTAGCCATGAAACATTACCAGGTACCAGCCTTTGAAAATACTGCATCTTTCTTTTCTTCTCTTTTGAATTGCAATTACATTTTGAAGAGTTGTCTGGTTTTCTGTACACCATTTACATTAGTTCACAATTAAATCATACATATCATCACCTAGTTTGAGACACAGACTTTTCTCCACTAAAACTTCACTCCCCATGTAATAGGCATCCTTACTGACTGCTTTCTTGCCCGGAAAAAAAAGAGATGAGCATTAAGCACTTCCTTGGAGGATCAACAATACTTGATTACTTCAGATCAAACCTAGGACTTGTTTTATGACCTGGAGTTCCTGCAGATGCACACTCTGATGCAATTTCCACATCAATTCCACCGCAATTCATTCAAGGACAATCACCTGGAGCATCAGGGATAACCAATGTTGTTGTAGTACGGTATGGGAAGTACAAGAAACCAACAGATAAACTGGTGTGTATACTCCAGCCCCTGTATTTTGTCATCTGTTATTAACATTGCCATTTATAAAACTGGTCTCTCGCATTTTGAACCCATTTGGGTTTGAGTTAATTTAAAAATACAGTGCCATAGCAATTAACTCACAAGATAAACACTTAAGAGACAGTATATAAAATAACTTAAAACCACCTGTAAATAGCAGCAGAGTTCAGTAGTAGACTCTCAGCACCTACCCTTGGTGAACAGCAGAGGATGTCAGCCTCTTCATCCACCCACCTCCCCCCAAGGAACTACCCAGCTTTTTCTGTACTGACCCAAGGCAACCTACAGTGCTGGTGGTCAACACAGACAGGAGGGATGAGCTCCATGTCACCTGTGTGCTGACCGTGACCACCAACTCTGCCATGCACCATGGGAAACAGATAGGAGGTAAAATGAAACTGAGTTCCAGAAACCCACATGTTTAAAAGAAATCAATTTCTGGAAAGCGACAGCGCACAATGCACAGTGCCAAGACCAGTCATGAACTGAGGCATTCAAGAGTTGTAAGTTGGCATAGGCCTGATCGTACAGCCCATTTCCACTGGCACAGAGAACAAAACAGCATTAGAAGAACAGTAACTGTGTTACAAATATCATGTTTGAGAAAGTTAGTTGTTAAAAATCTAGATAAAACCACACACCAAGAAATATTTATTTTTTTACATCTTGACATGTTAACATAAGCAATAATTATACAGGGTGTCCTTTAAATTAGCACATCGCTCTTTTTGACCTTTGTAAATTTCAGCTACTTTCTTTCTCAGCCACTCAGTAAGCCTGACTTTCCACAGCAGATTATATGCCCTTAAGACGTCCAAGACCTAACAAAGGCTGCTCCCAGCACCTCCTGCAGCTTTCCCACACTTCCCAAGAAATTCCATAACCTGAACACACTGACATATTTAAACATAAATTTCCAAGGTAGAAGCAGAGCAAAAAACCATTTGGAACTTGCAGAGAATTCATTTCAGAACAATAGCTTGGGTTTTTATTTCTGTTTTTTACAGTGAAACCATAATCGGAAAACATGCAAGTATGAGTATACAAATAACTCCCTCTTTTGGGGTACTGAGAAGTTTCAGCGATTGCTTGTAGTGTAATGAATGTTTGTAATTCATTAGATTCTGTTTAAAAATGCAAAGCACACCACGACATCAGTGATGCTCTCTTTATCTTAACAAAAAGACTATTACATTTAATGTTCTTCTGACAGAGCTAGCATGTTTCAAAATATGTATTTCTTCTCTACAGTATAATGTTTACAATTGTGTTATATCCAAATTTAAATTAACTGTATTAATGTCATATTTCAGGCAAGACTATGCTCCGCTAATTATCCCAAACAGCTTCAAAATCTTTGCAGTATATTCACTGCATTTGTGTCTTCTCCACAAACTTACTGATCTTGTTTATATAATTTTGCAAATGACAAGATGTGCAGGATAACGATGTAAATGAACTAAAAATTGTGTCATGGACAGATCCTTCATAGATTTGCAATTTGTAGCTGTCAATCTTCCTACAGCTGCTAGATAACAAAACAAGAGTTCTTTTCTTCATGCAGACGAGCAAATTCAATAAACATTGGTAAGGGTTCTTTTCCAAAAGAAAGAAATCTCTGGTTCTCCACTCTCTATTAAACCTTTCCTTATATACACAACTCCTTTTTTATTTTCTGAGGGCAGGAAAAAAACACAAACCATAGGAATCATGTGTATTTTAGCACCATATTTAACCAAATTTGAGTTATGTAAAAAAATGGGCTTGCTGATGACCAAACATTTTGATGAAGACTAAAAATATAAGAGGGGATAAGGGGGGGGGGGGGGGGGTGGGAAGAGAGAGAAGATGTACACACAACTTGCATCGTGTTGTTATTGGAGAACACACAACGGGAGTAGCCAAAATTATCGTTAAAGACAGCCAATGCATTTTTATTTCACGTTCTCAATCAAGACCTGCCTAAAATAGGCCAAGTTTCATTAACATTTGAAAGAGAACACCAACAAACAATAAAGGGATCAATACTGCATGAATCCTGTAAATTCAAAGTTGTGAAAGGAGCAAGGACACTGCCTACACTATTTTTATTTTCTTTTCCTTAAGATGAGAGCACAAACTGAACTGTAGTTACAAATGTTGTTAAGAATTGGATTAGGGGCCAGCATTCACAGTGATAAGAAAGAAAAGGAATTCAATAAATAGAAAATCATTATGGAAAGGGCAATAAAACCAGAAAATGAAAACAAACTGCTACTATAGCAGAGAGAGATTAAATAGGTAAATTGAGGATGGATAATGCAAATGTTCTATTCCTGCAAAAACCCTGTATTTAATTTTATGAATTGCTTCAAGATTTCTTCTTTCTTCAAAGAAATTATATTTCACTTTTCATAATCACAACACCAGTTCTGTATCATGGATTTTCCCTTTGAAATCAAACTCCACATTAGACAGGGGTGTTCACGGAACGTATTGCTCCCGGGAGCTAGCAAACTAAGCCTCAGCAGACTGATGCACTTAGCAAGTCCATCAAGGACCATCAAACAAAAAGCATTCGAGGCAGTCAGGTGTGCTGGGTCCGCTGAGATTAACACCCAGCACCACACGATGCACAGCAGCCGTTTAGGGTCAGCAGCTCTACCAGGTTTTACCGGGGAGATTTTAAATTGTTGTTGCCTTCCGCAGCTGAAGAAATACTCCTCTGTGGAAGGTGCGGCAAACAAAGTGACCAGGACACAGACTTGTAAAAAGAAAAGAGTGCTCGCAAGATCCTGTGTCACCTAGAGGCTGTCAGCACACATTTGCCCCATCTCCCTCCCTGATTTACCCTCTTCCGAATGCACATGCCTTCCGGTGGCAAAGGGGGCTCATGAATGCTGCAGAGACCTTTCACAGCATGCCCGTTTCTGCTGCGAGACAACCGAGGAGGGGATACCATTATTTAAAACAAATAAATAAATAAATATTCCGTCAGTGCGCCGAGCAGAAAGGGCTGAGCCTCCAGCGGGGAGAATAATTGGAAAGTAGGAACATCTGAGAGGAATTAGCAGCGAGCAGCACCGAGCTCCCGGCGCCCGAGGAGACACACTTACCGCCGCCAGAGCACCGCGGGAG
Organism: Pezoporus flaviventris; assembly: GCF_033815535.1. Lineage (NCBI taxonomy): Eukaryota > Metazoa > Chordata > Aves > Psittaciformes > Psittacidae > Pezoporus > Pezoporus flaviventris. The sequence continues at coordinate 12,056,410 of NW_026892554.1, forward strand.
CGCCCCACCTCAGCCCCACCGCGCCCCAGCCCCGGTGGTCCGCGAACAATGGGCGGGATGCGAGAGCCGCCCGGCGCCCCGGCAGCGCGCCGGGCAATGACACCGCGGGAGGGGGCGGCTGGAGCCAGCCCCGCGGCGCACGGAGGGACGAAGGACGGGCGGACTTACGGGGTCTGCGCAGGCCGCAAGGGAGCGGCTCCGGGCGCGGCTGGCGGCGCGGCCAACTCCGCGGCGCGGGTGCGGTGGAGCCCGGCTGGCGGCGGGGCCCGCCCCGCCTCACACCCCGCCCGCGGCCCCGCCCCGCACCTGCTCCCGCCCCTGCCCCGCGCGCACCATTGTCCGCCCGCGGCCCCGCCCGGCCCCGCGCACCTGCTCGCGCTGCTCTCCGCTCGGGCCTGTTGCCGCATCCCCGCTCCCCGCCCGGCCCCTCTCGCCTCCTCCCCGCGCCTTTGTCCCCCGCTACCGCGGTCCCGGTGTTGCTCGCCCGCGGCTGTGGGGCAGCGGCGGTAACGGGGGAGCCCGCAGCCGCCCGATCCGCCTCCCGCCCGGCCTTGCAAGCGCTGCTCCTGAGCAGCCCGTAACGGGCTTAGCTGCGGGGAAAGGCGCCAAGCAGCGATTTCCCTCTGAGAAGTAAACCGATTTACTTTTGCTGCTCCGCATCCCGGCGAACTTCCCGTTAGGTGTGGGGGGGGGGGGGGGGCTGCTTGCTTCTGCTCACCCGGCTCCCGAGCGCGCCGCTGCTCCCGTCTGTACCTGCGAGAGTCAGAGCAGAGCCCGGGCTCGTTCCCACGGGTCCGAGATCATCGACAAAAGGCTCAGTTGGCACGGAGCAGAAATCGCCTGGTCTGGTGTCCTTGCAGATTTTGCAACGATGCCTTTTCAGAATACTCTTTCTCAACCAACATTAGAAAAAGTCGGCTTTAAATTTGAAACTTAAAGATAAATTTAAGTTTGGGTTGGATTTTTGTTTTGCTTTGTTTTGCTGCTGTTTATTAAAAGCTCATATTTGGGGAGTTGCAACATAAAGTCTAGTCTGAACCTCTTTGTTTTGCTGTCATTTTCACTGAAGAACAAACAAACAAGAAAAGCCACTAAATTGATGATTTGGGTAGTAGTAACCCGAGTTCAGAATCTAGACAGTCCCTCTGGAGATAGATGGAAGCTGAAACATACAAGAGAAATAATTTTGCAACATGTCTTCAAGTACAATCAATTGAAATAAAATCACACCTTCTCCAGGTGTGGGCTCCTCTACAAATGAGGAAGGGGATTGCTGCAGAGGACACTGACACTTGTGCCGGGACGAGGGAGCTAGTACATACTTTTTTTTTGCCACTGGAAATCGTCAAGTGATAACCATGTTTCTCAGCTCCTGCATCAGCAGCTTGGCTTCCAGCCATAAGCAGGGGGGCTGACTGAGATCTCCTCCCAGACCTTCTCTCCCTCCTTGCCCACCAGCAGCCTGTGCAGCAGATCCAGCAATGCAGCCTCTGCCATTGTGTTCTGCTGAGTGTTGCCCACAGCCTGGAGCCCACTTGAGGGACAGACCTTCCCAAAGCCCTCAGGCTGTTGAGCACTCTCTCCTGTGAAAACACATGTGCTGGTCCAGTCTGTCACTGTGTTAGTACTTGTGGTGGGGATTTACCTCAGTGCTGCTGCTGCTTTAATTCTTCTAGGTGGCATCTTGCTTGGTGGCTCCAAACAAGGAGCTGAAGCACTAAGGCTCCCTGTCCTGCCTTTGGTTTTGGGAATAGATTCACTGTTGGCCACTATATTGCAACTGCGTTTGATGTCTTTATCATTGCTGTCATGAACTAGACCCAGCGAGGAGTAGCAGGGCTGTGCTTGACATGGCAGTGCTTTTGTGGGTGCTAGGGCTGGATGGGGCTTTTACTGTCAATCACTATACTCTTTGTGCTTCCTTTACTGTCCCATAAATGATCTCAATTAACATTCATTACTGGAAAATAGAACACACTCCTCTCTCTTGCTTCTTCTTGAGAATATATTGCTGTTTCAAGTTAGGAGCATGTGTCTGTCTTATAATATCAGTGATTAAATTGTCTAGAATTTATGCTTAGTCCCCTTTAAACAAAAATCTAGAGAAACGCTCGGTGAATTATTTTTCCATGCACTAATTCAACAAAGATGCAGTTTCACTTGGTTCCCTCATGTAGTTACAGATTTAGTTTGTCTTTGCTGAATAGTTTTTTGGTATTTTCAGAATAAGATTCACAAATGGGCCACAGTAGTTTTCATCAAGCTTTCCTCTTCAAGTGTCTTAAAGGCTGGGTAAATTTTGAAGCATGTAGGAGATCCATGTCTAGTTCCATTCTCTGCTTGAATGAATTTGAATCCTCACTTTTGTACTACTAAACTGTAAGTTATTTGGGGGTGTAAGAATAGGGAAGAGGAGATTATTTTCCTGCCAATACTATTTCAATATGTACAAATAACATTAACTGGAGTAAGAATTAGATCAGCTTTCTCTCAGGTAAGAACCAGGAGACTTAAAGTCCCGTTCATACTTCTCAATCAGCATTTATTTCCCCATGGAGCTCACCAGGGCTCCAGCAAGAGAAGCTGGAGGAGTGCCGCTTTGCAGCCTCATGGATGACACTCACCCTGCATATAGGAATGTGGATGCAAATCGCTAAAAAGAAAAGTGATCTGAGCCCAGAGTGTTAAGGTGTTTTTAACTCTTGTGGTGATACTGCTATTGGCACCTTTTTTAGGATTTGGATGGACGTAGAAATTGGCTGTCCAAAGCAGGGAAACTTACCAGCTTTTCTCCACTCAGCCTTATGTTCTTTCTTTTCTTAGAAGTCACTGTAACTTGATGTCATAGCACTGCATAACTTTCCCTTTGACATTTCCATTTTCTAAAATAAAATTATTATCTGCTCTGATTTTAACACCTGGAAAGTGCCTCATTTGGCTTATACTAAGCTCAGTGTAAACTATAATGCTTCCTGGAAGCACTCATAGTTACTCATTTTTAGAGGTACCTACCACAGGACGAAGAAAACTTTGTCAGATGACAGGAACCTGGTTAATTTAACACAAAATAGACAATCCTGAATGTTAGCAAAGCAGACAAAAGCCCCTCAGAGGCAGTTCAGGAACAATGTTATTCTTCACCGTGAAGTGTTTCTGAGCCAATGCCAATCTCTCATTTACCAAAAAACTTTGTCACTGCTGGCTGGAGGCAGATCCACACTGTGCTTGTTTCAGAAGATGTAACACCTTTCCTTTGAAGCTATGCCTGTTCCTTCTTCAGTTGCTTTGTTAGGGCTGCTGGAAAAACGGATGATCCCCATCGTACCAGGATGCTGTTCTCCCTCTTTCAGTTTGGAGTATCTTTGATGGCACTTGGTGGGCAAATTGCTCTTTTTCATGCTACACCGTAGCTCAGCACGGTATTCCTTCCTGTCAGCTGCTACAGACTCCAGGAGATACTGTTGCTTGTTTCACAGATTTCTTATTAACAGCTTGGTTTTGCTTACAGGACTCAAGAGTACATATACTGAATATCACCAGCTCTCAGCTACATTTCTCTACTGTAACATTTGTAATATTATCAATATTTCTGGGGCTCATGTTGCAGCTGGTCCCTTGATTCAGCTGCAGTTGAATTGGTTTATGATCTAACAGCTCAATTGCAAATATAGCAGCCTGTTTTCCTGCACAGCACTTGAATCAAGAGGCTGCAAAGTAGTTCAGGTCATATGACAGATACCTCTTGGTCCCTGGAATTCTCAATATTCTTAAACACTGTAGATGCTGCTCATTTTCCCTTTCTTTTTTTGGATAGTTATTGCAGTGGAATATGAAGTCCTTGGTTTTGCCCATGACTCTTCATCTGTAAGGAAATTTTTTCTTTCTCTCTACTGCAGATACACTGGTTCAGGCTTTGTGTCTCTGTCCTGCCACCCAAATTTCTTTGCAATTAATTGATTGTTGTGCTTGATGTGATCTTTTACCTGAAGAAATTAGCTGACATTGGGTTTGCATTGCTTTAGAACCCATTTTGTCTTAATAGTAACCTGCAGCAATCCAAACCTCCTCTACTTTAACCAGGAAACAGGTGCACCACAGGCAATCTTATCTCTAAGTAGAGAATTTTAGTATCCCCATACTTTTAAGTGAGGATGGCAGAATTATAGGTCTGTAATTTAAATATCTATTCCCTCATTACTTCTCCTTGTTGGCATCAGGAAATAACTAATCTTGAACCTTCTAGTGACAGTGGCCATCTCAGTGTCTCAAATGTCACCCCTTGTCACGGTAGGAAAATATTTACGTTTTAAAAATTCCACCTTCGACTAGGCAACATATAAGTGAACCTCAACGCGCTTTGATAGAATGGATTTTTATTTTTATATTTTTTTTACAGAATAATGCTTGCAAGTTTCATCTTTAATTAAAAAAAATGTGAACTGTGTAGCTCTTAAAGTTGAAACATTGGCCCAAATATGTAAAGTAAGCAGAAGACAGAATATCTGTAAAAAATGGAATACAAGAAAGTTTTTCAAAGAGAGTTGAAAGGTCTGATTCTTTCCTAATGTACATTTTATTTACTTGTAACTACCATAATATACCCTTAAATATACCCTTAAGCAAAGTTGTCATGACATATTATTGTGATTATACCAAACTCAGAGTCCTAGAGAATCACGCTCAGTGAATGCACATGAAACTGCTTCAGATTGCAGAATGCAACTAGACATTAATAGCAGAATTGTTTCCAAGCAGATAATGACACACAATGGCTTGTTATTGTGATAATAGTTCAGATTAAAAAAGGGTTCAAAAGTGGAAGCCAAAATTTATTTCATATTCAGGGTATAAAATACCAGTAAAAGGGCAACTAACTATTCTGTCTTGTTTTAAAAGACAGTGCCACTTAATAATAATCCAAATAGTAAATGATGATATATGACCAGTTTTAGAATAAAACCTGACTAGACATGAAGGTAGTTTAAAAGATTCTTGCCAGAATTCCACAAGATAGTGAACACTGGAAAATTCTCTATTCTCAAACTTTTAAAGGAGAACACTCCATTACAGTGGACAAGTCAGCTACACTGCTGAACTAGACACTAAAAGCATCTCTCAAGAGGCAAATACAAAAAAAAGAATCTGATACATGTAAGAACTGAGAGATATTTGAAAGGCAAATGAGCCTACAAACATGTTTTGTTCTACAGGTGTTACTGCAAACTCAAATGAGCACAGACATGAGCTGACTCATGTGATCTAAATAAAGACATCAAACATTAATATTATCTGATAGAAACCATGAAAGAAGTGGAAGCAAAGATCTCAGAACAAAGATATCTACTGTGTTAGGTGCAACACTTACACCTGGACAAGTTAGATGACAGAAGCCCTGAATTAGAACTTGGATGGTTCTAGCATCCAAGCAATCCAGCAATCCAAATACTAGCATTGTATCTGGAGGCCAACAGTCCTACTCTAAGCATACACACAGATCAGAGAAAACAGGAGCAGCTATATTTTAGGCTACATTGCTAAAAGTTAGCCTTTTCTCTGTCTGCATGTGGACTACTTTATATGTACAAAGCAAAGGGATAAATGCACAGAGAAAACAATAGTTACCCACAATGCCGGTACAGATTCTAGGCCTTGTACAGTCTTGGCAGAAGCAGAAAACTGGGGTAGATTTCTGAAGATGAAAATTATCAATTTCAATCTTCTTGCCTGGAGGAAGAGAAGACTAAGTGCAGAACTTTAAGAAAGCCTAGTAAACAACCAAGCCATCATTAAAAATATATCTCTTCTAGTCATATCTACAAATACATGAGTACATCAGTATCACAAACCACAGGGCTTCACAAAGGTACTCCAGCTAGCTTTTACCAAACTTCTTGGCAGGATAAATTAGACTGTTTAGGACTCTTTGGCCATAGTTCTAGTATACACAGTGAGAGCTGGCTCATTTGCAGCCTGTTTGGATTATCTCCAAGGCACACTTTGGCCTGAACGATATATACATTTGTTGTCTTCTAAAGATTAGGTCTTGTACGTGTTTCAGCCAGCTTTCTGCACCTCAGGATGAGTAACTTTGCATCTGACCGTCTCAAACCACTTCTTTAAAGAAGTTCTGCAGGCTATTTTTATGTGAACCATTCTGTGATTCTGTGGTTCTAATCCTGTCTTCATTGTTGCTGTTCTCCCAGTCTTCAGCTCATCCATGAATTTTAGTGCTAGGTATTTATACATCTATTTACACATTTATAGAAAAGAATCAGGCTTCCCCAGCAGCTCTACACTGCTGGATACACTGCCAGTATCCTCATCTGATGATGAATTTTCATTCACATGCTGTATTTTGTTTTGGTCCTGATCATATTTTCCACCAGTGAAACATTTTCCCTTTTTGAAATAGAAATGTTTGGATTCTTCTATTTGTACACACTAAAAGTTTCAGGTAAAAAACAGAAATTCTCAATTTTGGGCAAACTGTCTTTTTAATAGAAAACTATCAGGAACATCAGTAGTAACTCTTGTTACTGTTTGCATGTGACTTTCAGAATTTTTCTCCCAAACTGATTCACTCACACAATCCTTAGTTTTATTCTTCAGTTCTGTGCTGTGTTCATTTCTTCCTTAGTTGGATTTGATGATCCATGCATGTTGCCAAAGCTTTGCCTTTGGATGTTCCTAGCTAATTCATTTATCTGTAACATTCCCAGGTTCTTCTCTTCTGAGTTGTCTATGCATTTAAATATCCTTACTATTTCATGCCATCCTCTTTGATTTTTTTCTGCCAACTTTATAGCTCCTAGACTACCATCAGATTTTAGTGGGCCAGTCACACAAATGACTTGATAATTTTCAGAAACTTCAGCTGTACCCCCTTCACTGAGAATTTGTTTCAGAGCCTACACAAACAGCACAGGCTCTTAGACTTATCTGACATTTTAGACCACTCACAGTCAAAATAACAGCCACTATTTGTTTTGGTTATTATTATTACCAATGGTTCACAAAAGTGTATGTATCCTGTAGAGTAAGACAAAAATTAGGGAGAGATTATGATGTATAGTATATTATATATGAGGTGGTAAAAATACCCTGTACAGCCTGAATTTGAGCTCTGTATGTAATGAGCTTTTGCATTCATGAAACAATTCCTGCTGGCAGAAATAGCACTATTTTTTCACAGTCTTACAGAATATGTCACAGTTCAACTGCTGCAAATGCAACAGATAATTTAAAAAGTGCATTACAAAGTTGTCCACGTTCAAAAAGGGAGTGATTCAATTGCTGGATGCACAGAATGCTACTGAGTAAGAAAGAGTAAACATAGGAAATTAAGTCTGTAGAAGAAAGAAGTTGGACAAACTCAAAAGGATCCAGAAGGAAGAATATTCTTCATGCAAGAGAATGCAATGCGTGTGGTTACTTCCCCATCTATACCATGTGTACCACAGCAACCAGCATGTTTCATAATTTTATGAAGCTTATATGTGAAATCACTGAACAAAGATCAGTTACTTTCTCCAAATTGGCATTTTTCCTGCTCTTTAAAGCAATAGTGAATAAAATATTAATAAACAACTCATAAACAGTTAAACATGCTGAATGCTTGAACTTTTAGGTAGCTTTTGATGTTTTCTAATACACGTGCAGGAAGATCTCTTTAAATGCTAGTCTTGGTACATATGATTTTATGTGGCTTTTGCACAGAAAACACAAAACCAAATGCAGTTATGACAAGAATTTGATTGCATAGCATACTTTATATTCCCACTTCCTCACCTTTAACCCTCTAAGTGGACAATAGGGTTTTCTTTCTTGTTATATAAATTATTGTCTGTGGAAACACTTCCTTGAACCTCTGGACAATTACATTCGATTATCTGTAATGTTATATTTTCAAGTTATGAAGGAATACTGTGGCTTGCTGTTTTTTCATGACATTATTCTTTAATGAAAATTAAAGTGTCCAGTAACAGGGTTCAAATCGTTTGCCGATTTTCAAAATATGAGATTAAGTTTCATTTAAGCATTGCTTTTTCCGCCCTGAAAATGTAAACGCATTGTGCTCATTGAAGTAATCAGAGTTAAATTAAAAATCTCAGCACACCCTCCAGGGAGTTCAACTCTTCCCAAACCTTACTTTCATTAAAAGCATGGGTGGATATATAGGTATTCAATATGACAAGAGGGACAAGAATCCATAGTTTACTGCAATCTGGAGCTTCCTTTACCATCTATCTTCAACCAAAGATGTACTCATACAGGGACAAGAAGGCCCTGTTTAATATGATTTACCAGTGTGAATACAAAGACGGATCAATACCTGATATTATCAGACTAAAACTCAGGAGAAAACAAGAGTAAACAGAAGGTACTAGATCAGCTTTAATGACTAAGAAATTTTTCAGGATAGTATGTATCTAGTCATCATTGTGAGTGGCATATACATATGGGCCACTGAGACTGCCAGCCCACCATGGATGTGATCAACACTGCATCGGACACTGTCACTGGGAGATAAACAGACAGACTCCAGGTGGTTAGAGAGTGTAGAATCCACACAAAAAACAGTTTTATTGCTAAGAATGTCTGTGAAAAGTGATTTTGGAGAAATGTAATATTTTGTGTTGAAAAAAGGTTAAAGCACAGGGAATTTAATAACATTTTCTGAAGTGACGGATCGCACAGATGGCATATGAAATTATTACACGTACAGGAGTACATTATATTTATAGATATATTTACAGCATCAGCAAACAATTCTTGATCAATCAGTATGCTCAGTTTTCCTCACCATAATATTTGATAAAGAATAACTGATGGCAAACAAATAAGAAGATCTCACAATCTGTTCAAGCAATTTGCAAACATAAAGATGGGCTAAATTTGATTGACATTTTTTACTGCAAATTCTTTCCCAAGCTACTCACAGGATTCCTAGTGGCTTACACAGTATTTAGTACTGGTACACAGAAATACCATAGGCATTAAACTTCTCAGCTCCAGCTCAACTTTACATGTGATAAGTGAATAACACTATAAACTATAGAACTGCTGCTTTGGAATGTATTGTACTACCTAACCAACTTTCTGTGTGGTATTTATGCATTCATAGGGTGGTATTTATTTGAGTGCAAAAGCAATTTCACGTAAGGATGACATGTAACGAATTGATATTCAGTTGTCATAACGAGTTTCCATTGATAAGGGTAACAGCAGCAAACCTCAGCCTCAGCCTGAACAACTAATTTGTGTGGTCATTCTAGCCTGCAAATAGGCTGAGACCTGCAAATCAAGATATTGAGAGCCTTCTCTTCTTCCCCAGGAGAGCTGTAGCTGTATTTGAGATCTTGAGGTCTTGCCCTCAGTTATCTTGCCTGAGAAATTATCCTTGGATTACCTTGGATCATTGATTCCACTAATGTATGGGCAGTAGATATTATCTACTGCCAGATTTAAGATTTAACTTAGCAGTTACAAGTAAGTATAGGTGTTGCAAATGGTAATACAAGATTTTTTAATGAGCAGCTAATATTTCTGATGAGTAGCAATTGTAGATCATTCTCCTTAAAGACAGACTGCTTATAACACTGTGTTTTCTGCTAAATCTTTCTGTAAAAGCAGATGCATTCACGTTTAAGATTGGTTTTAAAATACTGGATAAAAAATAATACTCTTAAAAAAATCTACTTCTCCTTAATAGCTTTCTAATATCTAGTATTCGCTGTATAAATTTGCACAAAAGATTTGAAAACAGCCTACAGTAGGCTCTGCTTTTGTGTACTGTGGCAGAATGAATTATGAATGATTGCATCATTTACATTCTAAGTTTAGTTTTCAAGTATGGTTAATTTTGCTTAAATGAGAATCCTGTAGCTATTTAGTAATTAGGACTGATAGTTTTATGAAGTTCATAATTGGTCCCCAAACAGGTGTTTCCTTTCTTTCTGAAAGAATTGGGTATATTTTCACCCTGTTCCATGTGATCTCATGGAAATTTCCTGGGCAGAAAAGTATACAGTATTCATAACCATTTAGTATTATAAAGCCAAAATTATACTTCACTTTTGCATTGAATTTGAACTTCACTTGGGCATCATTTGCAGCAGTGCACCCTTGACCATGAGCAAATTTAACAGCAACTGCAATTACTCAGTACAGATAGTCTGATAATATTTTATAGGAGTCTGTAGTGAGTGCAGCTATTCTTAATTATGGATAAGTTAGATACATAATTCTGGTTTTCAGTATAGGTTGTGTGTGCTGCATATAGATAGATGCTTTGGATGTATTAAAACTAACTCCGTTATTGCCTCTAGAAAGCAGGTATCGTTTACATTGACTGAGTGTCAGGAATCGTACAATACTTGGACGGGTCATCCCCTTGAAGTTTCTTTGAATTGTTTCAGCTTAAGTTTGTGTCTCCACTTTGCAAATGGCAGCAGCTGGCAATGATCATTCATGTTTGATTGTTTTCCAATGATCTGAGCTCAGTCTAGTTACCTTATCATCAGTGCAAGCAATTTTTATGTGAAGCACCAATATTGACTACAGGAGATCTGATGGCAATTTTAAAACATTTCTGCATTAATAGCCTTCACATTGCATTTAAGCGTCTCATCTCTTAGATGCTGTCACAAATGTGACACTGCTATTATATGCCCTAAGTACCCAATTTTAATGGTGACATCTACACTTCAAAATGTTAATTGCCTAATGTTATCTATCTTTGCGATTTATTACCACCTTGGGAAAAATACTTTAAAATTACACAACTGTTTAGTTAGAAACACGTAATTAACTGGTTACCTTGTTGGAATTACTTTAGGGTAGAATCACAGAATTGTTTATGTTGGAAAAGACCTTTAAGATCACTGAGTCCAACCATTAATGTAGCACTGCCAAGTCCACCACTAAATATGTCACAGCACCATACCTATGTGTCTTTTAAATACCTCCAAGGACAGTGACTCCACCTGGGCAGCCTGTTCCAATGCCTGTCAACCCTTTCTATGAAGAAATTTTTCCTGATATCCAATCTAAACGTCCCCTGGAACAACTTGAGGCCATTTCCTCTTGTTCTGTCATGTGTTACTTGGGAGAAAAGACCAACACCCACCTTGCTACAGACCCCTTTCAGGTAGTTGTAGAGAGTGAGAAGGTCACCTCTGAGCCTCCTTTTCTCCAGGCTAAAAAAAACCCAATTCCCTAAGCTACTCCTCAAGACGTGTGCTCTAGACCCCTCACAAGCTTGTTCGTCCTTCTTTGGACAGACCCCAGCACCTCTGTGTCTTTCTTGCAGTGAGAGACCCAAAACTGAACACAGCATTTGTGGTACGGTCTCAGCAGTGCTGAGTACAGGAGGGCAATCCCTTCTGACTCCCAAGCAGAACAACACTTCTGCCCAGCTTGGTGTTGCCTGCAGACTTACTGAGGGTGACCTTGATACACTCATCCAGAACATTGATAAAGTTATTAAACAGACCTGGCCAGAACTGGGTAGCTACATAATGTGGGATACTAAAGGATATTTACTTGCACTCAGAGAGCACCTATTTAATAATTTTCTTGGCAATTCAGAAGATGGCTGCTAAAGTCACAGTCTGTGCTGATTCTCTTGGGAGGAAATGGAGTGACTTAGTGAGCAAGACTGATTTGTTCCAGAGTGAAGCCAGACTGATCTACCAAGCACCTCTGCGATTAAACTACTCTCACACATGTGGCTGTTTCCCTGCCTATAGATAGAGATAGTCTGTTTATACCATAATGGCTCTGATACATATGCTGTCTTAGTTGCCACAATAAAGCCCAGTTTCTTAGTCTGTATTGTTAGAGTATTAATAATATCAATTCACTGCAATAAATGTTGAGATGTGGAATCTCATGGGGGTCAGGGAGTAGGGGGGCTGGAAAACTCAGAGAATTAGCCACTATAGTGAAAAAAGCTAAACAGCACAGGTCCTTTTATCCCCAAGAAGGCATGAAACTTGATGAAAACAAGTCACTTAACAAGAACCAAACTCATCTTATCTGCTCTTTCAAAGCAGTTCTTTGAAGAGGTGTAAGACTCAGACCCAGTCAATACAATGCTGCACCCCCTCAGAATTTGAATGAACAAGAGAATTAGGCATAATTGCTGGTTTATGTTTCATTATTGACAGTCTTTTTAATTGGTGAATAATAGTTTCAGGGAAAAAAAAAATGTAAGGGGCAGTTACTTTCTGTGGAAAAAAATCAGCTTTCTGTCTTAAACTGACAGTTCATTTTCCACTTATCTGGAAAAAAATTGCATGCTTCATATAAAAAAAAAGATTTTCAATGAAAAATCAAATTTTGCTATAGATAATTTTGATTTGTTGAAGCCAATTTCATGGTCACAAATGGTCTCCTCTAAAATCCATCACAGTCCTGAGGGAGGCTCCTATAAATGGTTAAGCTTCATCTATCTGTGCTCAGCCTTCACTGCCACACAGCTTTTCTTCCAGCTTTTTTTTGATTTGTTTGAGATCAGTTATTAACTAAACTGTCTATTTGTCCAGTTCATAAGCTACTGTTTGGTCCTTCAAGGTGCTAAGCACTTGCAGTTCTGTTTGAAATGCAAATCACCTACACCAGAGACCATTGCCCAGAGGGTGCTCACTTCCCTGCATTATCAGCCCCAGGCAAGTGATGACAGAGCCAGTCCTCTCTGCTCCCAACATCAGTTTCCTTGGACATGAAAAAATACACCCATTCAAAGCTTTTCTCAAGGCTGCACTATCTGGCTGGCATCCCTCAGATCCATGTTCCCAGTATGCCACTGACTAAAGAGAATAAATAAACATCACATTTTACATATTACAGTTAAATTTAAGGTGTAAAAAATTATTCAATATCCAACTTGATATTTTATTCTCCTGTCTTCTGCTGTGCCTTGTTACTCTGCTATTCAAATGTATGGCAATAAGTCTTTTGTCACTGAAATTAAAAATGAGGGAAGTCAATGACAATTATTTATCATGTAGATATGCAGGACATTAAGAATTATATGTTCACCTGAATTTAAAAATGTACACAGATTATTTAAAACCTCCTTTAGGCAGATTCATAACCATGTATTTTATTATCATAAATGACAAGCTGCTGAGAAATAGAACATACCTAAGGAAGTACTGACTGATGGATCTAAAGGAAAAACCAAGGATTTTAGAAAGGACAGAAAGCCTGAAATGTTTGAATTTAGTTATAATTAAGCCCTAGCTTCTTTTGGGGCTAAATGGCTCACCAGTGCCATTATGTTCAGTGTCCCACTGGAAACAAAATATGAATGCTGTTGTCTTGATACTTCCCTGATCAAAGAATAAAAGCAGTAAGAACAGTGTTTCTGGCACAAATGTCTAACAGCTCTCAATATGATAAATAATTAATTGAGACAGTGCAAAAACAGTTTGTAACATTCTGATGCAGCAGAAGGAAGCAAATCTGTTTACTCATGTTTTGTGCATTGTTGAGAGATTAAAAGTGAAAGAGTGAAGAGTAAAAAACTTCAGATTTCAAAATTTATCAACAAGTCTTCAGTCCCTCTAAAAGAGATCCCACTGATTTTGCGAAACTGGGGGTTAGTGCACACTCCTGGTCTCTACAATGCAACCAACCTCTGAATTCCCCAGAAGAAACACGTGTACAAAGAATGGAAGCAATGCTGCCCAACCCATCTGCAAGAGGAACAACTCAATGGTACCAAATATTCAAGTCCTAAGAGTTGAGAAGCAGACGTTCTGAAAGACTTGATCTGAGAACATACACAGCAATGCAACAGAGCTGTCACTGAGTGTGAATACTTTGCAGGATTTCTTGGATTTAGTATCACAATGTGACACTATCCCCCCCTCCCCATCCCTTTCCAAATCGTGAAAACATTACTATTAGACACACACAAAGTCTTAATGGATTACTGTCAATTTTCGCTAAGATTTCAGCATGTGGTCCTATGAGGATTTATTATGTAAATGAGTAGATATGAGCAAAATTCATTAGACATTTCATGTATTTTACAAGAAAGAAGAAAATTCCTTTTCCATTTTCAGAAGAAAACAGGTGGCAACCAGCTGACAACACAAGTCTGTCCATATGCAACAGCAACAACAGAACCTCTATATTTCACTCCCTACAACTATCTGAAAGGAGGTTGTATTGAGGTGGGAGTCAGTCTCTTCTCCCAAGTAACAAGCGATAGGACAAGAGGTAACAGCCTCAGGCTGTGCCAGGGGAGGTTTAGATTGGATATTAGGAAAAGTTTCTTCACAGAGAGGGTGTTCAGGCATTGGAACAGGCTGCCCAGGGCAGTGGTGGAATCACCGTCCCTAGAAGTGTTAAAAAACTGTAGATGAGGCCCTTAGTGTTATGGCTTAGTGGTGGACTTGGCAGTCCTGGGGTAATGGTTTGATCATCTGAAAGGTCTTTTCCAACCTAGTTGATTGTATGATTCTATTCCATATCATCCCATACAGGAATCCTCTATTTCTTTATACTATTAGTGAAGGAAAAGCAATGTGACAAGCAAGGCTGCAAGCAGAGGAATTGCCCACAAGATGTTTTACCAATTGCAATAGAAAAAGCTTTTGAAAGGGAAGCAAAGAGAGGAGAGCAGAAACAATTTGATATGCAGCACACTAAATTCAGAAGTGCCAGCAGGCAATGTGCAGTTCCTCAGAGTTTTGAAAAACGTGTTTGTCAGGTTTATTTATTTATTTACTTCACAGAATAAATCCTTCCAAAGCAGAATTACTTAGCATAGCTTCTAAAGGCAACAGAGTCTTGCACTGATACCTTTAAGTACATCTAATTAAGAAACTGAAAATACATTGGACCACAGAGATCAAAGGCACTCAAATTCAAAGAAAGTGCTCTCTTTTGTGATTACAGCCTAGGCATTTGCTTTGTAACCACAGACCAGATGTCCAAACCTGTAGTAGGTATATATCACCCACCCTGCTGAAGTCTTCCCTATACGCCATCCTCTTGCCACAGCTACCACAACTGCCTGCTCTGCAGAAGACATACTAGAGCAGAGCTCTTCAAGTGGAGGATGGGAGGATTTTCTCTCCCTCAACACACAGGAACTAAGCACAGTCCTTGTAATACACCAATTTTCAAAACAGTGAAAAGGGAAGGTCACATTTTGTATTTTTCACATAAATTGCTGGTCTCTCAAAGCCATGAGAAGGAATGCATTTCACAATACACGTAGCAAGTATACAGGGATACACTGAACCCATGGCCCTTTCCTACTCTCCCACATACTACTGAAACATCTTGCGGTTTCTGACAAGCTCTGTTCTCAGTAGAAAATAGTTGTACAAATGATGCAGTTACCATTAGATAGCTTTGATTATCTGCAACTGCCAGAGAATTCCAGGTTATAGTAGAAGATTCCGTTAACTTGAATTAATCAAGAAATGGGTTTGACCTAAGGATGTGGTCACTTTAAATGATTGTGTTTTTGGCTTAATAACTCCTTGTCATTGTAAGTGAATGGGTCAGAAACCAGCCTTCTCTACTTCTGCCATTTGCTGCCATCTCCAAGTGTGCTATTGAGCTGTGACTGCATTGCTGATGCATCCTATTTGCTAATGAGCTTCACAAGGGCTTTTCTTGCACAGCTCCTTCGTGACACTGGTTATTTTGCATTTGCCAGCTCCGGTTGAGTGTCTGCATCCTGGTATCTGAAGTACACACTGCATCTACGGAGTGCACTCTTCATACTGATGGGGATAAGCTGCTGGCTGCTGATTTTGATTTCTCATCTCCCCATGTTGGTTAAAAGTATATTTATCTGGAATCAGAATATTTTATATAAATCTACTTTTTAGGGTGTCTGATTTTACACTTTGGGTAGCTCTAACTCTCACTGCCATATGTTAGCACCGAGCCTGCACTTGAGTTTAAAACTCTCACTCTTGTTGTAGTGCTACGTGGCTTTCATTTTTACATATTTTGCTACATTTCTATTTTCTGCTACAAACATCTTTCCTATTTTTCATACGATTCCTCTTGAATTCTCTGTTAGCTATTATGAGTACTATAGTATTTTGCTTTCCAATGTAACTATTTTGCCTGGCATCTGACCTCGAAGAATTTTGTTTTGGCATCAGTGATTTTAATCTGCTGGACTGCCCTTTTTGACTGGTTTTGTGTGTCTCCCTTCACAAATTGACCTAATGATTAATAATGGTATAGTGTCTATGACTTTCCTTACAACAGTGAAAAGAATAGACATCAGTCTTTTATAAGTTTGGGCCCACAATTTCTAGGGTTGAAATACTCCTGGTCTGGGCAAAAGAAACATTGTCTTTAATTTAATGAAAAACTCATGTATAACAGAACAGGCCCTCCCTCCTCCATTTACAGCTTGAAGATAGGCACTCAGGATGGGGTCTGAACACATACTACAGAGAGCTCATAAAACAGACACATCTATTGTGGCTATGCAATTAGCTGGACGTGCTTCCTTTCTGAGTTTTCAGATTGCATTCACCCCAGCTGTCACACCTTTTGTCATATGGAGAAATGTCAAAACTGCTGAGAAACTGCCAAACCCTGCATACAACTATAAACTATGCACTCTCTTCACCTGAATTCAAGCACCGGTGGTGTTATCCCATTTGAGAGATGTGTATATTGGCCAGAAAATCCATTTAAACAACAAAACACCATATACATTGGCAGTGGAAATAAAGCATATAATCACAGGCTCCTGAGATTAGCAGCATTACATGCGCTTGCCTAGTATACTTACACCTTGCCAGCTTGATGGCAACATAGGCAAGGCTAATTTCTTCATGAACATTCAAATAATATATATTTTAGTTTGGCTCCTTGATGGCCATTTCTCCACAATAAATTAATTAATTTCCTTCAGCCACAGTCAAGTTTTCGTTAATCTCTGTCATGGGCCTTTTCCATTGTGGGACAAAGCAAATTTGGAGGTTCACAGCCATAGCAAAAATAGCAAAGTTAATAGTTTGGGTGTAACCCTTTAACTCAAGTCTTTGCAAAGAGATGGCTATCTCAAGCTGTTCTTTTCCTTCCTGTGGGTATTGCAGACATTTCACTACTAAGGTAACTGTATTCTCTATACAGCAGAGATATAACATGCCCAGCCTCATAAATTCTCACAGGATTACTCCAAATTTGTTGAAATACTTTTGCAATCCACAACATGTCCTTCCTCATTTTGGCCAAGTGCATGAATGGATGTAGGGGCAAATCAAAGTTTTTTCTTTTCCTTTGTCAGAGTCTTAGCACTGCCTTGATCTTAACACCAAAGGATGCAGATTGAGCCTGGATCACGCATCTAGCAGGCTTCTTGTCTGCTGTCCTGCTCATGCATAGCCAACTGACCTGGGGCACTGCATGCCTCATGTGTTCCTATAGCTTCAGTTTCAATTATTAAGGGCTTGATACAATCGCACTTTAAAAAGGGATAGCGAAAAAAAACCAGCCAAATATAGTGAAACAGAAGGAGAGAAAAGAACGAGCTTGAACTCTTGCACAAGGTTCTTCACTCATTATATTTAGAGTAATTATGTTTGAAATGGCTGGGGAGCTGGGGAAAGATTTTTTCCCCTGACATGGCACCTACATGTGGTAGGTGCTACAGTGCTTTTTCTATAAGCTACATGCATCTGAGAGCTCCCACAGGTATTCTACAAGTCATTCCTCAGTCTACTTAACCTTCATTAGGGCTGTCATGACCCTTCCAGAAAGAAGAGATACAAGAAAATTGTTCAATCTTCATTTTATGAATGAATTTAGCTGTGGAATCTTTTATCAGATAGGAATACCCTCTTGTGAAGAGCACTGCTATGCAGTTCTGGCACCAAAAAAGAATACTGTGCTGTATTTTTTATCTTATTAATGATTCTCTGTGAATGAATACACTGGCCTTTTTATACTGGAAAATTGGTTAAAAAACCCGCGGAAGGTAGCAACTTCAGCATCTATTTGTGAATAACATGATAGAAATACTGGGTTTTAATAACTTGTAATAGTTAAGGTTTAGAACTTTATAGTGTGATTGGTGCAGCATACGTTGATTTAACAACTCAAAATACAAATCTAGAATTCTTTGATGATTGCCATAAATTCTCTTGGATGTACACATATGTAAATCAGAACAGAATGGTTTTAGTGTGTCTCACTGGCCTAGCAGGATATTACCAATGCCATGTCTCTTAACCTTTCTTCATTTGAACACTATAACTGTTCAAGTTTGCTCTTAAATCTCTCTTTCTTTTTTTGTTTCATTATTTTCAAGCATTTGTTCAGCTCTTCTCTACAGATCTTTGTAGATCTTTGGTGTCTGTCAGCTCCTGACGGTAGTGTTTCCCTTGGGCATTTAAATAGAACAAATGAGATACCAATTGCTAGTAGGTAGAAGTCAGCATAACATTTTGTCCAGCTACGTAGATACACATACAGAAAACTCTTCTGTATTCCAGATGTTCAAGCATATGGGAAAAAAGATTCGGTGAACTGGAACCTTTTCACATAATAACTCTGTGAAAAGCTCTCAAGCTGTCTACTTCACAGAGAATTTTCTAGCTTTCCGAATGCAGAATAGGTGGTCATTCACGGATGTGCCTGCACCTCTAAACTTAGTGCCTAACATTGCCTTTCTGATATTGAGAAAGAAGGAGTTGGAAATGAGCTGTGTGCTGCATACTGCACCTTATCCTGCTGATGGGCGGACAACATATGTAGGGAATTCCCATTCAGAGAACAGAACAAAGAGAAAATCGCTTGTGCTTTATTTCTGAAGTAACATGATTTTTGAAAATTCAAATCTTTATCCGATTCACAAGCTTT
Organism: Pezoporus flaviventris; assembly: GCF_033815535.1. Lineage (NCBI taxonomy): Eukaryota > Metazoa > Chordata > Aves > Psittaciformes > Psittacidae > Pezoporus > Pezoporus flaviventris. Next base: position 12,075,268 of record NW_026892554.1, read on the forward strand.
CTAGAAAACATCAGCCAAAATGTTAGTCATTGTAGTATAATTTTTCTCTCTAGCTGCAGCAGCACTATCTGTTCACATCTATACCTGATATTCTGGTATTATTATTACTATTATCATTATAAATTCTACGCACAGCAGATCTCCTGCAAGCACAGCTGTCCAGATTACCAAAATGGCAAAAACTATAATCTTTAGAAAATTAGAAAGATTATGTTAGAATTTTTCTTTAGTTTTTTCCAGAGAAATCTGCTGTACAGTTTTTCTCCTGGATGTAACAATTCTGGACTTTCATATATTTCATAGTACTGTTTTCTGCTGTGAGACTTCACAGGTCTGTGAGAGCCATGTTATCAAAATTGATACAGACAGCTTTCATAGTTTGATTCATACTATATAAAGTTTTTGAGATAGCTTGAGTTCTTCCATTCCTGTAATTTCCTCTGCCCTTTTCCTACTATGACCAGAATGAGATTTAGTTGAAAATGGTGTTTTGAAATATAGGGAATGATCTTGTTATTTCTTTTGAATACCATCATTATCAAAATTTATTTTTAAAAAAAGAACCGACACAAAATTTGCTAAGACTCATGTCATAATGCTGCCTTCCCCACAATTAACAGAAAACAATACCATTGATTCATTTACTATATTCTTGCTTAGCAGAGAACACACAAAACTGGCTGCTCTTTTTGTCTCTCCAAACCAGTCTTTTCTGAACAGGTTCCTTTCTCCTTTTCTGAAATGAAGTCTTTCCTTTTGAATGGTGCCTGACTGACAGCCTTGAAAGCTCAATTTTTCTTTATATAGAAAGCAAATTCACAGTCAGAGTTTGTAGTGTGAGATTGCCCATAGCGACCCACACACCATGCCCATGCTGGTTCAGTAGAGCTCCCTACTTTGGATCAGGCACTGGTTAAGTTTGGGAGTGACTTTCCCTGATGAATCTGGCAGCTGAAATGCAACTGGTATAAATTACATTAATTTTCGTGGTATGGCATCAAGATCCCAGGAACTATATTGAAACTACCAGTTTATTTCCCATACAGTCGGGGAGTCAATTTTTCTTTGTTATCCCTAAAATGCTTTCAATCTAAGCCCTATCACTGGCATATTATTTCTATGTGAGTAAGCCTTCTGGAACAGGAGTAACACTATATACATCTCTTTGTTCTAGGCAAACAAAAACCACCGTCTACTCTATTTTGATGATCCTCTCACTGTATTATATCACAAATCTGTGCATCACACACTCACAGCAATTCTGGGCTCATATGGATTCATTTTCTTGTCTCTCCTCCAAGGCCGTTAGACAGACAGAAGTTCTTTTTAGACCCCTAGGCAGAACTGAGTTCATATAACCACTGTCACATCCCCTTTAAAACTGTTGTTTTTCAGGTGCTCCTGTGTGCGCTAGAAGCCCTAGATTTCATTTCTCTCTGTGGTAAATTGCACAACCAGTCCTATCTAAAGAGTGAAGGCACCTATGAGATTCAGTACAAATAAATGAAAATCAGACATCCAAATCTGACCTCAGTAGTGAGACAAAGCAGAAAAACTGTCACAAAAAAAAAGAGCCAAAGGGAAGAGGAACTGCACTAAAACTCTTCTTCAACAAGCCACAGCAAAAGGCACTGGAAACTTTTACTGTACACTGCTAGGAATGAACAACAGAGTGCTGTACATGACCGTTCCCTACCTGCTCCCACAGGCTCCCTGCCACTGCTGGGCCAGCACCCACATCCCTCCCTGCACAGCTCTTGCAGCCTGCAGACAGTGACAAGCTGTGTGCTTTACAAGCTGTGTGCATTCACACAGCTCACCCAGTCCTTGTTTACAAATCTATACAACAGAAGGACATCTATTATTAAATATAATGAACTGTATTATCTTATAAACTGCACAGGGAGGAATTTAAATCTCATTTTTTCTGTATCCAGCTCTTCATTACCATTTTGGGAAGAGTTAGAAGCTACAGCTCTCCTTCTGCTTGTTGTCTTTTAATCCTCTCATTCCCAAGTCCCTCACTAACGCATGAAAGTGCCGTAAACCTAATGCTGTTTTATGTCTCTGCAGTAACAAATTCTAACGCAGGAGGCACACTTTTTGCTTTAACCTCCCTCTTACTGAGCTGCTTCCCAAACCTGTTTCTCTGCTCCCAAATGCTTGCCAGCTCTCATCTTCCTATTGAAAAACAGCACAAGATGGGGGAAGATGGGTGCAAAATTCAAATATACTGCAAAGCAAACATGTTTATTGCAGCCACAGATACAGGAAAAGTGATATTAAAACTATCAGTTTCAGTTATTCATTCAATTTTGTGTTAAGATGAGGTTTTATGAACTGAGTAGCTCAAATTAGGCTACAGAGACATTTCAAGCAGCACAGAGATTTTAAGGTGTTATAGGCATCCAGGGTTGCTTGAACCCTTTCCGTTGAGAACAACTACTTCAGAATGCTATTAATTTTGCAGTGTGCTTTATGCTGAACTGTAGGTGTTTTAAAAAAGAACTTGAGATGAAGAGCATTCATTTTGGTATGCACAATGCAAGGCACAGCAACTCCCTTAGAATTGCAGTATAACTGGGGTGTACTTTAAAAGCAGCTGATTGTAACTGCTCCATATAAAGGCCTGCAAATCTCTCTCTTCAAATTTACTTACTTGCTCTTCCTGCTCCTGCTATACCTCACCCCCACAGTATCCTCATCCCACAAAGCTGCAACACGAAATTGCAGCTGGTCATGAGACTCCAAGTGCTGTTCACACAGGAATTGCCATGGTCACTGTCCTTCTCTCAGCTATAGGATAGCAGCTCAAAACCCACCTCATAACTACTACTGGATTTTGTGAGAGGAATTACTTGTTAGTTTGATTCTGTCTCATTCCAGAATTTCTATTCTTCCAATATGCTTATGGTGAAAGAAACCAGCAGTATCCTCCCTGAAAAACAGAATATGGAGCAGACCAGAAAAAGTTGCATGAGGCATCTCCCACAACATAAAGTTCTCATGTCCCACCAGTTCTTGCCAGCCAGTACAGAAGTTTGCACTGGTTGGCAGGCAAGCTACTGAAGCCTTTTTACTGAAGTACGAAGACAGAATGGTACTACAGTTTCTGTACAGTTAAACACTGCGTGAAGAAAAAACAAGCCAACCTCATGTAAATTCGTCATCAAGACGAGCCCAAAGGACAACAGCAAGGTGTATGAAGTCGTATATAGATATGGTGGGGGAAGAGGAAGCTGCAGACTCTTGGCACATGACGCTATAGAAAATCCTGTTACTCAGCAGGACCCATGACAAAAGCTAGGCTGTGAGACATTGAGGTCAGAAAGGACCCTTCATAAGGTACATGTGAACCAAATACCTTAAAGTTATCTTAGAGGACTATTATCCTAGGTGTGGAAGACCAACTTTTAAAGGAAGCACTAACTTTTAAAGGAAAATCAGATACCTTGAGAAAAGTGCTGACACAATCTACCATGATCCTTTCCCCAGCACTGTTTTCACTCTGGCCATACAATAGTCTGTCTCCCTAAAGCGATCCGGCATTGTTAGCTGCGCACTTTCTGTCCCAGATTGCTGTGAAATGCTGCCTGGTATCACTTCCCTTTCAAAATCAGTTGCGTTTTAGTACCGAGGAAACAAAATGCATCACCTTAGATTACTTGGGGGAGAAAAAAGTCTATAAAAGTGATGGGAATAGCATTATCTTTGAACGCATTGCATTTTCCCTAATTTCTTTAAACATACATTTCTTCCAAACTAAAAAAACTGAAACTTAATTCATAATATATAAAGAATATGGTAATGGTCACTCCTGAGCATATTTTAACAAGCCAATTTAGTCACAAGACAATCTTTATGGTTATATTTCAGAGGCGATTAGTAATTGACTGGCCATTTCTGTTCCTAGAAAATTTTCAGATTGCTCAAGATTTCCATTAATTTCTCAATTAATTTTACTCACAAATCTTTTCTGTAACTTACAAAAAGTGCCCTGTATCTTGATGACAAACTTCCCTGAGTACATTCAAATTCCATATTCAAAACATGAGCTGGGTGGAGCGTCATTGCTACTCTGAATGAATTTAAATCAACAAGATGGGTTAAAGAAGGTACTGGGTTTCTGTTAGAAAGCAATAAAAATTAGCAAAATTAGGTGAACAATAGATACCATTAAAGCTTTTCCTTTCTGAGCTGCAGAAGCCTCATCCAAGGCCTTATTCCTAAGAGGAAAACAGGATACTATAAAGTTCATTGGCTTGCTATAGAGTTTAAAGTTACTTCATCTTATGACAGTCATAAAGCATAACTCCAAGAGGAGTTAAAAGGTAAATAAAGTGTTTGGATTTAAATCCTTCTCTGTTTCCTTTGCCTTTAAGTTTTTGAGTCTAAAGAAACTGGCTTGGCAACTCCATCTCCCTTGCTTATCTCCTAGTTCAAATACCCAAACATATGAACTAGACACCCAATTCTCACAGTCACTGTGGGAGTTGAACTCAGATGTATTTGGAGGAATCAAGCACAAGCATATATTAGAGCAGCAGCATAGAAGCCAGAAAATATTTGATGCTATTTACTTAGCTCTCTGTTCCAAATGCACATAGCAAAAATCTAAGCAGGTATCTTCAGAATATCAGAAAAGTTACGAGTTCTTGAGCTCCCAATACAGATTGCTGTTCATCATTTTTGCCTGGTACTCCACATTCATGCCCCAAGAAAGAAAGGAATGATGCAGTCAGAATTAGAACAGAAATTATCAAACATCTGTTGACTATAAAAACTAACCAAAAAAATCTCTCCAAATAACTTTGTAATGTTGGAACACAACTGCCCACCCCTTTGTAAATTTCCTTACATTCATAAATAGCCATTTTTTTCATTTATTTATTTTAAATGAGCAGATATTCAGTCCAGGTAGAAGCGGTGTAGCATACAACACTGTTTTCTCCTGTGTTCTTTGCTACATGTTTGATCACTGCTATTTTATACTCCCTGCTAAAAATACTGGGTTAATGAATTAGTTAAAAAAAATCAGTCTTCCCCCCCCCCCTTTTTTTTAAACTCCTAATAAAAATATAACAGAACAGAGAACAAGGTACTACAATTGAATTTTCATGTCTTTTCTGTAACAGACGTCCCTTTCTTCTCTTGCATCCCACTACTAACAGTTCATTTGAGCATAAAGGAATGGCATACATTTCTCTATTTGTCAAAGGAGCTCCATTTACATTTCCATGGTGACATACACAGCTCTCTTCTTTGTTACTCAGGAGTAAAATGTGCAGGATCTCTGCCACGTACTAGAAATGCCAGTACATGCAATTTTAATTGCAAAAAGTTCTTCTCCCCTTTAATTCTATTATTTTTGTCTTGCTCACTTGCCAACTGTCTTGGCATTGCTGGCAGTTTCACAACACCCAACTTCTAACTGAGAGGGCAGGAAGCGCAGCCTTCTCCTAGGTGTTTGGTACAGATCCAAATCCTGCCATCCTCACTTTTTACTAAATTCTTGTTCTCACACAATTCCCATTAACTGATGTAAGAATTTTTACTGCATAAACATGGAATCAGGATGTTTAGATCCAGCCCAGACTGTAGAGCTCCAGTTCTCATCAATAGGCCTGTTTAAGTGAGCAGGAACCACTGCACCTGAGTGCAACCTGCAGAATCAGGCTTTAACAGTTCAATCAGTGCCTTCCTCCGGCAGGAAGTTTTGCATCCTTTGAACTGACATGTCCGATTAAGCTGGCCTATGGAGTGGAAATGGGAGACATTGCGAATACAGAATCTATTTCTGCCTCTCAGTGATAAATCACCATATTTCTCCATTGAGGCAGTAAAATGTAGGGACAATAAAATGTTGTGGGCTTGAATTTTCATGATTCTCTGAAGTTACAGAAAACAGAAAAATTACTGGGTCAGATTCTTACCTGGCAGAGCCAGTAGAGATACAGAAAAGAATCCAGCCCATTCCTTTTAAAGTCTTGTCATGGTCATTCTTTTCAATATAACTTTCCTTCTTCTTTGCAAGACAAATGTAAGAGTCCCTTTCTCTGATAAGATCCCGTCACTTTCCTGCAGTTTCAGAAGGAGTGAAACCTGACTCCTGTTGCCAGCCTCAAAAATCAAATGAATCATGTGCACATTTTAAAGCATGTTATGTACAAATGCCTCACGGCAAAAGCACAAAGAATGTAAAATACCATAAAATAAATATTTAAAAAGCTAAATAAGACAAATGGATTTTTCATTTTGACCTAAAAATAGAAAACATTTTGATGTTGTAAAACAGAAAAGAATCACATTTCACAGTTGTGGAGACCAGTGAATAAATAGATAGTGTCCATTAGGTACTGTCCATACATGTGGACTAGCTAAAAGCCTTTTAGAAGCTGACAAATGTCTCTTGATAAGTGTTCAAAAGACAGAACCAAGAGATGCAAACCCTTGTAAAATGGGATCAAACTTTAAAGTCACACCTATTATTAGAGCAGGTCAATTAGGTTCTTTTCAAACCAGGCTAACACAATAGAAAAAAAAAATCTACATCTGTGAAGGTGTTTTGAGGACCTGATAAGGCTCTGCTCAAAGGTAACATCAAAGGCTGGATGTTGGAATATTCACAAATAAAAGAAACCCAGACACAATCAAATCAAGATTAAAGTTTCAGCAACTACTTTGAAAAAAAGTCTTCTGCTTTACAGAAACTGGAATGCAGCAAAGGTGGGTTTGTTTTTTTAACGAGAGGATTGCCACAGCCCCTGAAAAAGTCCCTCTCTGCACTGCCCCTGCAGAATCAGGTCCTGTCCCACAGCCTCTCCTGAGCTTATTTAAACCAGCTGGATCTAGCAAAGTGGCAAAATCATCAAAATGAATAGTCTTGAGATTGTCCCTTCCCATTTTGCAGGGAATTGTAAGGATGCAGTTATTTTGAACCATTCTTTTCATTGTCACTTCTTCTGAACAGCAAAACAAAGCTTTTTGCAGATTCACTATTCACAGATGTGTGGGTCTGTAATGATGGTGTTTATTAGTGTAGGTGACCTTATATGACTGTTTTTGTTTTTTTGTTAGCTTTTAGCTGCTATTATTGGTATTATTTAAAATTTATTTCCAGTGCATTCTGCTACTAACGGGATAGGAACTGGTCCCTTCCCTTTCAGAGCTCAAGAGTAGCCCAGTCTAGGAACTCTGCCTCTGAACTCCTTCTATTTATTTAATGTATATCATAGTAGCCTTTAATACAAGGACATTTGCTAAGAAGGGACACTTCCCCTGTGATGATGTACTGGGAGTCAGCAGGAGGTGACAGGCAATGAATCAACACAGCTTGTGACGTTGTGATTGCAGAAGCTAGAATAATGGCTCTTGCCATGGAACCTCCTACAGTGCCCACCTCTTGACACCACACAGGAACAAAACTTTCAAATCTACCACTGTTCTTGCCTTTTGCTCAAGCTGCAGTTCAGTAATGCATTAGTTCTTGCATTCATCTTGCGTTCTCCCTCCTGCCTGTTCAGACCCCAAACTCTTGGATCCTGCTTTTGCCTCTGGCTTAGTCTTGTGATTCCTGTGGCTAACCTTATATCAGTTCTTCAGAGCTGCTAAATGTCTGTCTAGAATAAAAACAGTACATCCCAATGATGCTTTTCATTTCCTTATAGGTTTGCTGTTACTTGAAGTTCATTATATTCTATTACACAAACTATAAATTAAATGTCTTGTTATTTTTTTAAGCTGAATTTTGCTCTTGCCAGTAAAAAAAATTGATAAAGCAAATAGATTACTCTGAAATACTCTGGTAAATCTGAATTTTCCAGTGGGAAATGCATTTTCCATCACATTTTTTCTTTTTTTACCAGTTTTAATTTTGATCAGGCATAGTATTGTTCTAGAATTCCTAGATGTCTGATGGATGTTCTCAATTATAGCCAACACCTGTGGCTACAACAGGCCATGCTGACAGTCAGGAATAATCAGCATTTAAAGATGCCTGAATGTCAGAAAGAGATGCACTACACCTTCTCAAGCAGTTAACCAAAGGATGATTCTTCTTATACTCCCTTGTGGGGAGTATTTTGTGGGGATCCTCAAGTGTCTGCTAAAGTAGGAGTCATGCAAAGCCACCTTTATATTGGATATTGCAGATATAAGCTCTCTATATGCACATTAATAGACTAAATATTGCAGTACCTTAGATTTTATGACTTAGCAAGAAGCTCAGCAGAGTGGAAAGCTGTAAAAATAAAAACTTTTAGCTCCACTAATCTGAAAACTGAGGTCTAAGATATCAGAAGTATAGCTGCTGGTTCACAGAACTAAAAAACTCATCCAAAGGGCTCTTCCCACTCTCCCCACACCAACTTGACTAAAGCTGATATGATGCCAAAGGAGATGACTGTTAAGCCTGAGTGTTACCAGTTCGCTGAAATGACTCAGCTCTACATCTTTTAATCAAACCTAGATTCTTCAGTCTCTGATTTCTTCCAGAAAAGATTCTGAAGAGAAGGTCACAGCCTCAGGCCTGCTCAAGGTAGGGCAGAAATAATGATTTTAAGGAAAGCACTTCTGGAGGGATTTATCAAGGGTATCATGTGAGGCTGCCTGTCCTCAGCAGTTTGCAAAGGCAGAGGGGTTTCTGAATATTCAGTCACTGTTGTGGCTGAAGGTTAAATCTGGCTAAGGATATTTGCTAGGTTATATTTTCACTAGAATGGTTTCTGAAGTTGGATATGGAATATATGTCCTGGAAAAAAAAGCAAGAAAGACCCAAATAGTAAACAGCTGAGTGGCTGAGATACTCAGATGAGACCCAGACTGTGCCTCTGCTTTGGATTATGCAGAACAGGGATAATAATCCAGGTAAGTATCGTAATCAGCAACATGGGACAGCTGCCAATCTTTTACTTTAGAAATAGTTACTAGTTCAGAGAAAGAAGGATGGACACAATAGCGCGGTGGTTAGAGCAGAAGCGAGTCTGGGAATCAAATCAAACTCCAGACAAAACCTGGTCTCAGACATTTTATTTTTCTCCAATCAGAATTAAATGTCAACTGTGATGTTGAAAGAGAACTGCCTCAGCCGAAAATTAACCTGAACTGGAGCAAAACTAAAACATGTACATATTCGACTGTGCCAAGAAATATATGGAATGGTCATAACACTTGGTCTTGTTTGAATCCCCTATGTATTGCAACACAGAGACAGCCAGAAAACCAACCAGGGACAAAGCTGAGATAGTTGAATTCACAGTCTGCAAATGGACATACGCTGGAAATGACAGAAACCAGCAGTTGTAGGGCCTGATAAGCCTCCACACAGGATAGCAGTCTAATTCTATTACTGTAAGTTAGGTCTGAATGATTTGTCCTACTTTGGGCTCCAGACAAGTCGGGATGTGAGGAACTGTAACGCTGGCTGATACTTTTCTTTGCTATTCTGTGTGCTATGCCAAGTAGGAATTTAATAAATAAAAAGAACTAGCCTAGCAAGTTTTGTAAACATCCCATGTGAAAACTTGCTTTAAGAAAGAAGAAAGAAAAAGATTAGCACTTTCATTACTGGGGTAATGCCAGATCCATATAATCTGTAAGGTTTTAAATGAAGAGAGGAAAAAAAAGAAAATCAAGGTAATATTTTGGTATCAGAAAATTAGAAAACATGATGTCATCTCTAGAAAATCTATAACGGAATTATCAGAACAGCTTACTGTGCACAACTATTTTAACGGAGTCTATAACATTATTTAAGCCATAATGGAAAGACAGCATCTAACATCAGATAGTTGACAACAGTGGAAGTAACAAAAGCAGAGTCAGAAGAGCATTTCAGATACAATAAACAGTATTTTTCAAGAGAAATTATACAACTTTTAGATTCTGTTTTCTTATGAAAATTCAAGACAGGATAATTCCAGATGGATAATGAATATGTCCTTCCAATTGAAAGTAATTGTGTTCTCCTATCTGCAGACTTAAGATCAGTATATTGTCTCCCTGTGTCTGTCTTAGAAAGGCTGATATAATTTTGATTCCCTTGTAACCCACAAAAGCTTTTTTTTTTCTTTTTTTCTACCTAGCAAACATTTTGAAGTCTATAATTTAATAGTTCCAGGCTACTCTAATGCTTTGTCAACATGAGGAAGTTTGCACTTGTTAATTGATAATTTAGCACGTGTTTAATCTCACACTTCTCCTATTGTCCCTTCTCAGATTGTGGACAACAGTGGCTTCATATTTCTATTTTGTAAATTTAAATCCCTAAGTGGAATTAGCTATGATTGGAGTTATGATTATTAGGACTCTAATAATACCATAGAGTCCAATTCTGCAGTTGCCCATGTGTAGCTTTTACACTGGATTTAGACCAACAGAACAAAACATTTTAGTGCTGAGGCAATGAAAGCATGTTAATTGAGATCTGTAACACCATATTGGAGAGGAAAATATTATTATTTCTGTTTTACACATGAGGAAACAGACATGGACAGACAAGGACATTCATTGAGAGGGTCTCAGTTCCATTCCAGCAGTTTCAAAATCAGAAAAATTAGCCTCAAGTTCTTCCAGGGAATACAGTCTATTTGGACATCTATTACTGATCTTATGCAACTATCCAGCACCTCCCTTTTTGTTGTTGGATGTTGTATAAATGCACAGACATATTTGATCAGCACATGCCCAGCCAAATGTTTTTGTGATTTTTTTAAATAAATAAAATTGTACTGTCAAAACAAAGAGAAGATCCTCTTTGCTCTGTATTTAAATGATCCTTTAAATGGGAAAAGGAAGAGCTTTGATCTGACAGAACAGAGGAGAAAAGAGACAAGGCAATGGGTAAGGCACACAGCTGAAGTTTTACCCAATACTTTTGAGGATAACAGCACAATTTGAAGTATCTAAAATAAGAATTAGAAATATACCCTTCTATGGTGGGTTGACCTTGGCTGGATGCCAGGTACCCACCAAGCTGCTCTATAACTCTGCTTGTTAGCAGGATGGGGGACAGAAAACAAGATAGAAAAATTCCCCTTGTAGGTAAAGATAAAAGTAGTTTAGTAAAGCAAAAGTTGCATGTGGAAGCAAAGGAAAACAGAAGAATTTATTCTCAACTCCTCATTAGTAGATGACATCCATCCATTGCCTGGGAAGCAGGGCTTCAGTACGCTTAAGGGTTGCTCCAGAAGACAAACATGGTAAACACTGAATTCCTCCATAGCTTTTATTGCTGAGCAAATGTCGTATGCTATGGAATATCCCTTCTAGATACCAATACAAAGCACAGAACTATGAGGGCTGCCAGGGGGAGAAATTAACACCATCTCAGCCAGACCAAATACACCTTGAATGGATGGAAAGAGGGTTACAGACTCAATGAAGGAGAGTTTGTAAAATAGCTGTATTAGATGCTTTCTTTCCTCTTTTTGTTGTACGGCATCATACATTATCCTTGCTAATGTTTCAATGTTATTACTCTAACTGGTGTAAATCATTCACTGCCCTTATACACACTTCAACCATGAATGCAATAAGCTGGAAGTTCACTAAGAATAATTAGAATGTAAGGAGCTAGCTAATTTGAGATACTCCTATATGCTGTACCATGTAGCTTCAAAAATCTTTCATAGAATCATAGAATAGTTAGGGTTGGAAAGGACCTTAAGATCATCCAGTTCCAACGCCCCTGCCATGGGCAGGGACACCTCACACTAAACCATGCCACCCAAAGCTTTGTCCGCCTGGCCTTGAACACTGCCAGGGACGGAGCATTCACAGCCTCCCTGGCCAACCCATTCCAGTGCCTCGCCACCCTTACAGTAAAGAACTTCCTCCTTTTATCCAATTTAAACTTCCCCTGTTTAAGTTTTAACCCGTTACCCCTTGTCCTGTCACTACAGTCCCTAATGTAGAGTCCCTCCCCAGCATCTTTAGGCCCCCTTCAGATACTGGAAGGCTGCTCTGAGGTCTCCACACAGTCTTCTCTTCTCCAGGCTGAACAGCCCCAACTTTCTCAGCCTGTCTTCATGTGGGAGGTACTTTCACTGTGCTGAAAGGCAGAAGTGGCATATCAGATTTTATAAGCTATGTAGCAAGTGATATCGTTAAGTTTTGGATGAAGAAGTGCTCCCCTAACTGAAAACTACAGTATCACTAACTGATAGGAAAGGTAAAGGCAATCCTTACCAATCCTGAAAGTCAGTTGCATAATTCAATGAATGCAACCATGGAAATGCATAAAATGGTGCTAGAAATTACCTTCTGAGGTCAATTAATCCAACTGCTCCTAGAAGGCAAGATGATTAGACCTAAAGTACTGCTGACAAATTCTTCTCTAGCACGTAGCTGGAAGCTCCAGTGCTGGAGATTTCATACGCAGGACCACCTACTCTAGTGTTGAATACATTTCATACATGGATCACTAGCAATTATGCCAGGTATTGGCACAGTAAAGTCATCTTGTTACTTCTTACAAAAAAAAATTAAAAAAAAAAAAATAGGCTCACTACTATATGTCAGCTATTTGACAATTAATTGCTTCTGAAGTTCTCTAATCCAGCTACCAGTAGCAGACCTGATCCCAGGTGGCTCAACTGCTCCCTCCCCATGGTGATGTCCATTCTCAAAGCTGATGCTACAGAAGGATACTGCTGAGGATGTGACTGAATTTCTACTGTTTTGCAGATGTATTTTCAAAAGTTTGTTGAGGGCACTGGTTCTTTACGAGATGCATAAGGAGTCTGTGTAGAGTATTGGCTCTTACTCTCTGCCTCTGCATGTTGAGCTGAGCTGCAGAGAGCAGACTCTGTGCTTAAAAAGCCTTGTTAATAAAAGGAGTGTTTAATTTCACCTATTCTTCATCAACCTCCATTCCTCTGAGAAGCTGAATCAAAGAAGAAAACAATCTGGAAACAGTATAGCACTAAAAGCAAGTAATTGTGAATAGACTACAGGAATTGTATAAGACCTCAGACATTTCCTTGGGAAGTCATACATATATATATATGTACACATGTAAGAGGGAGGATTTTCTTCAGCAAAGATGTCATAAAAACTATAAATAAGATATTTGCACACTGAAATGTAAGACCAAACTAAAAAGCCTGTATCACCTGCAAATAACTTTAGTATTAGGTACAGATATATTAAATAGGGAAAAAAATCAAGTGCAGAAAGCTGCTGTTTTTACCTTGAATGAACTTTGGGAAAACAGAAACTCAACAGCAGCTTGACTTTATGCACTAGGTTTAAATGAATATGAAGCTATCTATCTATAAGTATGCCTCAGAAAATTATGCAAAACATCAACTGCTTTTCAAGATCTGTGAAGACTGGAAAGCATATCTGGGTATTTTCTGCATGCCAGTGACACCACAAACAATGTACATGAATAATGTTACCTTTGGGTTTTGACCACAAAAGGCATTCAGCAGTTACAATAATAATTCTTCAGACAAATGGCATTAGCTAAATAATAACAGAAGACATTTTATAAACCAGTCCATATCTGAAATGAAGAGAAAAAGATCACAGATACCTGGATCTTGAAAAAAGAAGTTTGATAAATGAGAAAATAGAGATATCAGGTAGAGCAATTATTTGGCTGCACACTATCAGTTGAGAAGTTTGAACTCTATGACTTGGTGCAAAATAAAACAGTACATATAATTTTAGCAAGATTGCATTGGATTTACATAACTGAACTCGCATGAATTCAAGGCAATTATCTTTGTATGAAGTAACATGGCACAGGAAGCCCTCCCATGTATTAGTTTTGCCCAGATAATGCCTGTTTTAAGGTATATTTTTATTATGAGAGCAAGACCTGACTTCATCAACTGAGGAGATGGTCCCTACCTGTCATAGGCTGAAGTATATGGCACATTCATATTGCAGGTGTGAGAAGTGATTCCATCAACCTGGGAGACAACCTTTACATGTCATCAGCTGATGTATATGGCTGGCTCTGCACTTTGTCAAGAAATGTGCTGGTGCCCATGATATTGCCAGACAGTGGTTGCATTCCAGTTACTCTTCACTGCAGCTATACTTTCTAAACCCTAGAGAAAGCCAGATAACCTTTAAAGTAGTACTTATCTGCATCAGACCTCCAGTCCTAAGCTGAACTCACTTATGACATAGGGATAAATTAAACTCAGTAGCTTCAGAGAACTACTTCTGAGTTTTTCCAATGAGCAATCAGATCTGTGAACTAAGACTTACTGATAAAATCAAATATATGAAGCTGCTGCAAAACCTATTTCACTACCACCTTCTCAGCTGTCAGTGAAATAAAAGGAATGGTATAGTTTGGATTAAAACTCACTATGTTTAGTCAGACTACCTAAGCTTTCTTAATTCTAAAAGTAATTGCAGGTTTATTCTAGCAAGCTAGGAGCTGACCTTGAGTGGAAAGAAATACTCAGCAGAAGGTGGATTAGCTTTAGGAATAGATACAGCATAGTTAAAACAAGGCAAACCAGCAAACGAGAATGAAGTAGTCTAATCTTTTTTTGTTTGCAGAAATACAGAAATGTGAATCTTAATTTCATGGGGGAAAAAAGCAATAAATATCAATATGGCCACTGTGTGCTTGACAGTACATGGAACCAAATGAATGAAGGGAAAGGAGTTGCAAGCCAGAATCCCGTACTGCTGAGAGAAGGGGAGGACATAGAGGGGTCAACCAAAAGGGAGACAGAAGGACCTGGGAAGGGTCTTTGGCTGGCTCTGAGAACTGTCTTCATGCAAGTCATTGATTGAGCTCCAGGCAGCTGGTGAATACAACAGAAAATGCAAGGAAAGGGAGGGAAATCTTCAGCTAGTCCACAATGAGGAAACAAATGCGAATGAAAAATAAAGATTAGTATATTACTGTGATGAAGATTAAGTAACACACCCAATCTAATGTATGGTCTATTTTGCAAGAAGGAAAATTAACATAATGTGATAAACTGAGGAGATTCAACAAATCATTAAACCTTTGTAAGAGTGGAGGTTCCAAAGCATCAGCATAAATTTTAAAATCACCCATAATGAAAGGTCTTAATGAGTGAAGAATCAAATCAGGAGTCAGCTTAGGCCATTAACTAACAAGTCAGAATGAATAGTTGGTTGGTGATAGAAAACCCAAATGGCATGAACTGAAAAGCATGCTGAAGAAATAACAGTTTAAAATCAAAAGGCTGAAAAAAGCAGTAGCCAAAGCAGTTCAGAAAAACAGAGAAGGACCATTAAATTTGGGTAGATGGGTCTCCACAGAGAGCATACATCACTAGGAGTGTCTTTTATAGCTGGAACATACAGCGCTAATTTCTTTGTACTTGGAACAAGGATAGAAAATTCAATTAAATTGGCTGAAAAATTGATGTGTCCTTAGTAGTGCTTCCAGGATGTTCCTGTTATTTCATGTACCTCAGCTGACAACAATGCAGGTGTCAGATGTTACGGGAATGCTCAGAAGAAATCACTTTTTGGTTGGACTAATGGTAAAAAACAAGCCTGAGGATTAAGTCAGCCCCTTTACAACTGGGATGTGAAAACAGTAAAATATCAGTCACTTTGTTCTGGACCCGTGGTCACTTCCAGCAGCAGAAGGCTCTCAGTGGCAGGCAGTCTGGTGGGGCTCGGTGCCCTGGAACACCAGTGACCTTCACCACTGGTGGACTGGAGATCCCAAAATAAGATGGCTGATCACAGATACTTCTGAGATGGATGAAACATTGTACTGACCCGACATTTTTCTCACAGGGACCCCACTGAAAGACCCCTCTAGAATGATAAAGGACCAAATCTGCCATCCTGTTCCAAGAACAAATATCCATATACTGTGCTCTATCCAGATGATGGGATGCATTCCCTTCCAACACCTACAACAGAGATTTCCACATCAAAAAAGTTAAATTTGGCTCAGATGCTGCATTAGATAATGCAAATCTGTAAAACTGTTTCAAAAGTGCATGCATTTTTAAAACAGTAAATATTTTGTTTTAGGAATTTTCCAAGATTTTACATTTCTGTAATTTTTCTATGTTTAGAGATGAAGTAGAAGCTTTACAAGGCTAAGGCGAGTGTTTGCCATTGATCATCAGCAAAATTAAAGCCAGAAGCAGCAACTTCAGCTGCATAATTTTACTTGATAATTTTACTCATGTAAGTAGCTACAGCTAGTTGATACAGGTTCATCCTGTGAAGAAATACGTTCATAGTTGACTGCAGTGAGTCTGCAGGGGTGTTTTAAGCAGGGCTGTCAATGACTATGGAGTTTTTGATTAATAACACCCCCAGATTAGGGACAGTAAAAGGACAGTTTTATCCAAGTTTACGTAGCTACACTGGGAACTGCTAATGAAAGTAGCAAAAAACTCTAATATAACCTGACAGGTTATCAACCATTATGCTTTGCTTTACATTTCTTTAAGCATATTTTTAAGTATTACTTCTGCATCATAAATATTATTGCTGTAACTGCATCTCTTGAAGTAGATCTATGAATACCCTTTTCAGAGACACTCATATGTTGTAATCAGTGCTTTACATATCAGTAGTTTGTAGATTGGCTACTAAATATTTTTAGTTTGTAGAATAGCATAAAGAAAAGTATCATCTAAGTCCTAAAAATGCCTACTCACTTTCCGAAGTATTGCTTCAATTTTTCAGTTTGATCTACTATGATAAAATAGCTTACTAAAAATCAATCTAACCTTATACAATTGAGTCTACAGAAAAAAGTACTATATGGGATAAGAGAAAGACTACAGATCTTTTCAAAAGTAGTACTTCAAAAGCCATTTTGAAATGACATTTTTTGTAGTAAGTGTTGGTCTTTGGTAGCAAAGCCTTGCTCCAGTGATAAAAGGTTCCCTAACAGTACTTTAATTGAAACTTTTTATCTGAATGTTGCCTGAACCTCTGCTAAATGCTGCTTTCTTGCTTCAATTCAAATTTTCTTAATCTTCATTTTCACGTTGAATATTGGTACACTGTCTGCCTCATTATGCTAAAGAAAGATGAAGTGAGCTATTAACATGCTGAACAGCCTACGAGATGTTATGATATAGAATGTCATTCATTTTTATGAGTTGGCTGTCAGTGTGTGCCGCAATAAAGTTATAATTTCTCACTGACAATATGTGATGTCTGGTGTCGCTGCACTATCCTTATTAAAATTTCAATAATTGTAAATCAAAGGAAAGCAAATACGACTTATGAAATGGTTGCTTCTGAAAGTCAAGGAGTGCAAAGTGGTGGAGTACAAAACCAGAACATTATTCTTGTGCTGTTTCAAGTCATCATCATCATCATCCTACAGTTTTTCTTGTCTTGCACAAGGCAGGGTATGCTTCATAACATATACTATAAAGTTCTCAGGAGCAGAGTACTTTTCTTGCTGCATTACAGCAACGGTAAAGTACTGCTTGTTTGTTGCTCTTTACTGACTCTACCTTTATGTGGATCTGAGTGTCATCAGAACATTTCTGGAAATGTTTATTGGAACAATTTATTATAGCTCTTCTTTAGTAAAGTCAGGTGTCTTTGGAAGCAGTTATATGGCTTGACAGTGAGAAAAGTTAAAACATTTCAGACAGCTTGTATGTGTGCACTGGTGAGGAAAGGTTTCAAAGCCTGTTTTTTCATGACTTTCCACAGTTGTGGAAAATAGTGGGTATGCATTTATAGCAGGGTCTTTAAAATGTTTGAAGTATCTTGGATAATACACAGGGAAATGAATCCTAAATTCAAAGTAAACATCTTCTACATACTTAAAGCTGTGTAACGGCTACATCTTTATATATATATTTCTACCAGAAGTGTAAGTCTCTATCACTGTCCAGATCATAGTGATCTTTCATTTTGAGCTGGACATAACCCAGATGATCAGAGGTTAAAACTGTTGTAAAACATGCCCTTGAAATAACAGGTTTTTGGAGTTATTAGATACAGTGTGTCCTAGTCACTGAATTGACTGCACAGGATCTCAGTATTGTTGGGGCATTTGGAACTACTCTAGCACTTCTTCTGCCTCTTATTTTCATCTCCATTCAAAGTCATTATTATTTGGAACTCACTACATGAAAAGCTGAATAAATACATTCATGTAATGTTTATAAACACCATACTTTGGATAAATACTTATATAGCTGCATTTCTAAATTTTCTTCAGCAGATTTTAAGTATCAAGAACAAGTCAGACTCCTGGGATCCACACAGTTATGATATAAAGCCTGTGTACCCTCTACTCTGTCACAGTATCAGGAATGTTTGCACTATGCAGAGGAATGCCAACGGACAGAAGTATATTTAGATACTCCAAGACATAACCTAAGTAATAGAAATGGAGTCATGTTATTCTTCATTATTCAAAACTCATACACTTTTATTTCATGATTACATCTGGCATGTTTTCTAAATGTTAGTTAATAATTTTATTTCTAACTATAGTCCTCTTCTAAATTGACTAACTCTACTGAAATTTACAGCATAACAGCAACAGTCACATGTCAGATATGATATACATCTTCCAGTGTAAAATTTCCAAGTATATCGACATCTCAGATGTACTTCCTCAAGACAGAACAGACAGCATGTGTTCATGCACAAACAAATGCAAAGCTCTGGTCAAATGCAAAACTCAATCTCTGCTCTTGCATGAAAATACTTAGGCACAATTCAAGCAATTGTGTTTGGAAAGGTGTCCCTTCATGTCAGTAGCACACAAACACAACAGCTAATGCATGCTGGTTCTCCCAAACTTGATTTATTACCACAAGTGTCTTACCATTGCTGGAAATTTTATAGCTAGTACTGTAATTCAAAGAACAGCTGTCCACATCTGTCAGAAAGCTCCCTGCTGGAAATAAGTAATGATTGACCAACCTAATCACAGGAACTAATTTCTACAATTGTTTCCTTAACATTATGCCTCCTCATACGCTCAGACTATCATATAGTGAGATTCTGGCCCACATACCAAGACAAAGTGAGAAACAGAGATACAGAACATTATAGTGAGACAAGACTTTCACAGAAACCTAAATGCATGAGGTATTCAACTCATGATGACTCACTACCAGTGAAAAACATTCTATTTTAAAAATGTCAGCTAAAGAGAACTGGTCTAATGAAGGATAAGACAACTCCAGCAAGTAAATATAATTCAGCTCATATGGTAATATTTGGAGATCTCTTTGGATGAACAATTTTTCAATGGCAACCAAAAGATCAAACATCTTTTGCCACATAAAACAGATGGGAAGCTAAACATGTAGTCTGATTCTTTGATATATTTGATAGATTATCATTTGAAGCAAAATACCTTAAAGTCCACTTTAATTACCAGCAAAACAGACTGATACAGACTAGCAAATCCTATCCTGATTTCTGTTTATGCTGCTTCCTGGAAAAAAGATTTCAGACAGAAATGTAGGAACCTACTGTTTTTATAGTACTATTTCTCAAAACAGTTTTCAAATAGATTTACTCATTTACTGTGAAAAAGACCTGGTATGACAGAAATATTAGTAATAATTATTTATACTATTACAAGTATCTAAAATCTTGTTCCTATATACTAACATGTAATTATTTTATGGTCTAATATTTTGTGAAGGGCCAAGGTTAGAAACATATGCTTCTGTGTGGTACATAGTTCAACACGTATAACTGGAAATCCTAAAATCCTAGCTGTGATAAAGAATTCAGTTAGGTGTGTTGAACTCAGGTGTTAGTCAGGATATTCAATTAGGATCTGTCACAGTTCCATGAAAGGGAAAGACGTATCTGCCTTGGATGCGTGGCATGCAAAATTTGGTGGGGAAAATTATGTATTTTCATATTATGGTAAGTGCTGTTTAATGTTTACATCATCCATATGGAAGTCTGAAATATTAGCCATAGAAGCAGTTAATCAGATGGCAAAGTGAAGAGGATAGGTTTTACTTCAGGTCTCTGTACATTATGTTATAACTATTTGAATTAAGGCAATTATGCCAGGAAACATATATATGTATACACACATATATATATGCATCAATTTATTAATTTCACCAAAAGATTTGCTCTGCTGCCATCAAAATCAATTATGAAGTTACAGCAAATTTCAGTTGGCATAGGATGACTTCTTTAACAGCAAAGTTACTTGGGCATAATGCAGACATTTTACATCCACTTTAGTAAAAGCTATCAATGAGTACAACTGCGCTGAGAGGCACACACACAAACAGAGAGCAAGTTTTGGCTTTGTAATTCTGCAGTTCTCTTATTCTTTCCCCCGTGCCTCTCTTTGCTACCTGCACAAGCCATCTGCCAGCCAAAGGTTAGAGAGATCTGCAGTGAACACCTCAACAAACAGCATGGTGACAAAACCTGACACCCAAAAAAGTGGCACTGTGTAATTATTCTTTATTTCTAAACCTATTTCCTAATAATTTGAGTAATTTTTAATTGTCTGTGTATCACAAGGTTTAATTTTTAGAAGAAGTACGTGATGACCAGAATAAAACCTGATCTAATATACTGGACTTACTGGGATATATATCTTTTGTTCAGTAACAAATGAGTACTTTACAATACATATCAGGATTGTAAGCTTTGTCTCTTAACAGAGACCACCAAATCCTTGTATGGTCCTTAGCATTTAAGCTATTAAGAAGAAATTGCATAAACAACAGCCAAACCTTTTAAGACTGAAGTACTTGGTATTCTTCCACTTAGCAGCAAGTTATGAAGTTTCATTTAAAAAGGGTAATTCTAACAATTAGCTCATCCTGCTGAAACACAGAGACACTGCTGGGAAATACAAAAATGGTTTATTAAATCAAATGATATGACTGCACTTCAACTAGCACTTGGGCATTAGAGATCAAATATTCCCTATAGATTAATCCCCATGGCATCACAGGCTGATTTGCCTTGCTGGTATTACATTAGTAAACCATCTAATCCAATTTAGAGCAGGCCAGGAATGTTCCATCCATTACGGTATTTCTAGTGTCATTAGAAGCAGACTGATCGAATAAGCATCCTAAATCAGCTTGCAGCACACAAGTAAATCACTGTGACTTGCCCTGCAAAATGTTTTTTCCAAATAAAAATTAAGGAAAAAAAAAAAAAAAAGAGCACCATGTAATCAGATGGAAGCTTTTTGTATGGTTTTGATTTCTGAGCTCCTGTGAATAGTGGAATTTCTTGGTCCATCAGCACATGAGATTCTTCTCTCTATAAGATAGCAGTGCAGAACTTAGTGGAAGCTCCCTATTTTGCAGAAAGCTTGTTTTCAAGGAAAGAAATGGAACACACACACCCCCCCCCCCCAATAAACACTAACAAACAAAGCAGGCTGAATGAGGGCAGAGCATGATACTACTCTCGCACATAAAATCTGCTGTATAAAATTGGAGTAACCATAGCAATAAAATCTATCAATCAAATATATTGCAAAAGTTGCAATAGAAAGGCTGAAATGAGAGTCCAAACTTTGTATTCACACAAAACAAAACCCACACAAGTGTGTTACAAAAATTGTATTTTCACTCAAAACAGGAATATCTGAAAGAAAACAGATCTTCAATAAAGAAGTAATATATGAATAGAATGTGGGTGACAGGTCTTTGAGATGACACAGCTATCAGGAAGATTTCAGAAAAGGGCTGGGCTGCAGCTTCAGAAAGCCAGGAATCAAGCTGAATAAAATCATCAAAGTGGCATGTAACCTTTGCTGCCCTCTGAGACCTATCACGTTGCACCAGCAGGGCCACGCGGGGCTCAGCTGCGCTATTTAAGCAATCAGCCATAAAAAAGAAACACTGCACCAGTGCACAAGTTAGTGAATACCTGCTCCTGTTCAGGAGGATAAGGGCTCTCACGTATGTGAGTGTTTCACTTCTGTTTAATGGCAAAGTTGCTCTTCTGTCAGTCAAACAGCTCTTAATCTTGTCTGGACCCTTTGCATAATAACTAAGGTAAAAAGAAAACTGCTGGTTCTTTGTATCCTAACTGCAGCAGATCCTAACAGCTACCCAGAGATGCAGAAATGGACGCATCAGGAACTATTTTCACTCCAAATAGTTACATATCTGGACAAAAGATGATTTTGCAACAGAGGAAAACATATACAGATCCAAGGCAGGGTGATGTTCTTCAAACATGCACAGATACCACATGTCTCTGGAAATTCCTTTCTTGGATCTTCCTTCCCACTTCCCGGAAAATACTAGATGTTTGAATGACTAAACTTGGGTTACTGGGGGGAGGATGGCATTTCACAATGAAAACAAATGTTTTATGCTTGCAGGCTTTCATTCTTTCAATGAAAACACATCTCCTTTACTTTTGAAGGGAAACAAACACCTGTGACAGGAAAAAATCAAACGAAACAAAAAACAACCACTACCTCAACAAATGTTTAATCTGCAAGAAAAAGCTGAAGATTTTCAACAGTTTATTCAGAATCCTACTCAAATTTCTTGTCAAAAAATTAAATCCTTTCCCAGCACTACGTTGAAAAGATCAGTCTTAAATTAAATCCATCTGAGAGAAATGCAATGAGAGAAATCCTAGCAAACCCAGTAATCCATCCTCAAACACAATGGCAACTTGCACCAAGCCTCTGTTCTTGTTTTCCCATGTTCTTTTGATCCCAACAGGCCTGTCCTTGGCAAACCCTTCTCAGCAGGACATGGAAAACCACATTAAGCCAGCTAGAGCTTGGGAAATCTGTTCTATCCTTTGCTTACACTGGCTGTACTGGTGTCAAACATTATTATTGTTATTAACAGCACAAACCCAGATTGCAGCAGGAAATCATGTCCCTCCCAAAGCTGATTACTTGTCAAACATTTATCATCAGTGTAAATAACAAATGTACCTGATTAACAAAATCCAAAGGCCTGTTCTGATGTAAAAAGGCCTTAGCCTTGCAATTTCTCTAATGAACTTCCCTCATGGTCCACAGTAGAACACGTCAGATTTACCAAATCCAATTTCTAAATAAAAGTGCAAATGCTTTGTAGAACTAATGACTGAACACAGGCTTGAATTATGGCCACATGTTGCTTCTCTATGAAACAGCAGATTGAACAATCACACACACAGAAATATTTTGCTTCTTTATTTTTCCCTCTGGCTTGGCTTAGCTGGGTTGGAAGAAAATTAGGTGAGGACACTGGGGAGAAAGACCCAATCCTTCCTTTTTTTCCTTTGCCTCTTAAGAGGCAAGTAGAGACACACTGTTCCCCTGTCCACAGGAGGTTGTTTAACCTCCTTGGGTCTCCTTGCCATAAATCTGTTTTCCCTGACACACTGTTAAAGTAGAGTCTTCTTAATAATATTAGGCCCTAGTCTGAGATGCCAACATGGAGGAGGGTAGGAAATAGAGCTGCTTCTGATAGGCAATTCTGCCTGCCACTAAGTAACCTTCCCTATAGCAGTAGTTTTCTGGGCATTGAACAAACAACCTGATGTCTTGGGTAAATGCTCAGAGACCTAAGTGGGTGAACCCAGATCCAAATGTTGAGCCCTTAATCATTAGATTGATGGGGGAGGCAGAGTGTGGTTTGAAGTTTCATCACTAGCAAGACATAATGGAAGCTCCATTTCTGAGTGCTCACCCATAAGGTGGAATCTCACTGTCAAGTCCTTCCAGTTGTCAAGTGAAGTTCAAAGAAGCAGCTAGTCCCTGGTATCTTCAAAACTCACATGCAAAATGGCACAAGGTGAGCATCTGACAAAGGAAAGGTACAAATTAATTCACTATCACCTGAGTGAAGAAGGAAAGCTATTTCCTGGCACAGAAACAAGTGACATGTAGCCAGCTTTATATAGTGACCACAATTCTAGCAAGAAAGACAATGCAGAGATAAAACTAAGTTTTCTTCTGACATCACTTCAACTAAGTGAACGAGATAATAACAGGAAAGGATTTGGCCTCCTGACCATAGTACCAAGAAAATTCTCATGCACTGGCAGATTTTATATACAGCATGTTGAAAGGAAAAGTAAATGTTACCATGACTGAGCTTGCATTTCCTGATACCTCAAAAGGCACTTGTTTCCCAAATGAGAGCATTAAACAAAGAGGCAAGGGTTACATTCCTACATACATCATAAGTGCTGAATGTTACATGTGAAGGAAATATTTTTGATTGCTATAGATGCAGCACTTCTAATGAATCAAGGTGCACCAGTGGAGTTTTTCAACTGCTTGTCTACAATTTTGCTAGCTCCTGTATATTCAAACTAGTAGTTATCCTGAAAAGACTATGCTGGATATGTGCAAGGGGAGCACACACAGACACCTTTTGATCAGCAAGGCAATTTCCTGGGGCAATGTGCTGATCAACACACTGAACTGAAACATCTGCAGGATAAAGGATTGTGTCTGAAAACCCTGTGTTTGATGCCCATAATTGTGACAGTCATTGCATATTCTGCTCAATGCTTTTTCTGTTTCAGTACTTTCTCCCTTTACAGAGAAGCTCCAGCAGCTTCTTAAATGTGGTTGGTAACTCAAAGTACATTTGGGAAATCAGCCAGAGAGAAAGGCTTTTCTTCTGTATGTTTTGCTGCTTTCCTATGAAGTGACAGAAACGATGCACATTTGCCATCTTTGCAGGGTTTCTCCTTACAAAAAAAAAAAAAAAAAAAAAGGGGGGGGGGAAGAGCTTGAAATAACAATTTTTTAGTGTTAGCACTGTTTACTTTAGGAGGCTTAAAGCTGCTTAAAACCTGTCATGTTACTATCTGGGCATGCAGTTTTTAAACTGCATACTATTAACTTTTTAAACTACAGCAGTGTAAAAGTCTATTGTATCTCAAGATTAAGTTTGCAGAGCTGCCAAAGATGCTTTTCCTCTGTGCTAAACACGATTTGAAAAACATTGTGAGCCAAAGCATTTGCTGTTATTTGCAAGGAACCGTATGCTAAAAACCAGACAGGCAAGCAGAAAAGTGAGGCCCAGATACAAATGCACTCAACCCTGGCAGCAGGATTCACTAACCATTGTTATGAAGGGAATACACTGGGGAGAAAGACTGAGGTGCAAGACACCTAAGTAAAGGAATAGGGAAATGATAAACAGAGAACTCTTTCTGATGTGTTGCTTTTGTCTGTTACCTATTTCATACAGTGGGATACCAGGAAAGGCTGAGTCTTCTGTGCATTGGTTCACCTGCATCAAACCATTCTGCTGAGAAGCAGCATTGCTATGCTACTTTTGGTAGTTGAGCTATTCTTGGCATGGTTAGTGTTTTGCCCAAATATACCCACTTCATTTTCCCCCTGGCTTCTCTGGGCCTAATCCTTGTGAAACCTTTCTATACAGTTGAGGGTGAAGAGCACCTCCACTTTGGAAAGAGCCCGCAGTATGGATGCTGGTAGTGTTTGACAATGTGTATTTGATCTTCCTCAGCCTGAAAAGGGCATAGGGAATAATCTTACACTTCCCAGAGCAATGCTCTTAGGGGCTCAAATGTCATCTAGAGGCTGGGAGCAGCCATACTAATACCAGAGCTTTTTACACCAGTGGCTATCACTTTTGAACTCAGTATTGAAGATGCGTGCTCCTGTGTTCTGCAGAGGTCTACATTTTGCTCACTCAAGTGCACAAACACCTTGTCTGTTGTCCCAGAATGGCTGCAGGGGGAAGCTCAGCCAAAATGGGCAGACTGCCTTTCAAAAGGTGCCAAGCTCCTTAGGCATTGAAGGGGCCAAGCAAGGCTTTTGTGCAATTCAGTCACTTGCGTTTCCATGTCCTAGGACAGAATTCTTTTTGATGGACTTAAAATGCTTCCAAAATGAATGAGCTAAATTTCCAGGCACTTTAACCTGCCAGGCATTTTCCCTGGCAGCAAAATCCCTCTCAGCTCTGCAGACAATGTTCAGGATACAGGATGGCCCTCCACTGCTTTTACAAACTGGGTCACAATGACACGTACATTGGAAGGAGTGGTGGGTAAAAGGCCTTGCTTTTCAACCCTGCTCACACCTCCTAGCTGCCAGAGCAGAGTCTGCTTCTCCTCTGAATACAAGGGTAGGTGGTTGCCAGGACTCTCAGTAAATGGAAAGTAAAAGCCATTTGTGAACATAGGTAAAAGCACCTGCAAAGGGACCACAGATTGCTTAGCCTTTAGCAGCTTGTAAGGTTTCATTTTAAAAGTCATTTAAAGTACTTATGAGAGCCAATCAATCTCTAAACTCTAATTACAGCGATCATGTAAGCTTTGGTTTCTCTGTATTTTTTACTAGAAGAACATATTCAGTGATGGAGCTGTAACCTCAACAGCAAAGAAAAATGAAGGCGGGTAGGAGGAAAGAGCAAAAAAACAACAGGATAAAATTTTATGACCTGATCCAGAGCTTCTGGAATTTATTAGAAAGCATTCCACTGCCTTCAGCACATTTTCCTATCAGAAAATGTTGCCCAGAACATGCTTTACAGCTACATTAGAAAGCTCTGAATCACAATCTTGTTACACATAGAGCTCAATGGATATTTTATTAGGGCCAGGCTAAAAAAATGCTTCTACAAACCTACTGATCTCTTTACCTTTCTCATCAAGAGGTGCCAATGGGAGGAAAAATGGCAAGGGTGCTCTGTCAGTGAAAGGGAGATCCAGAGCTCCCTTACGGGAGGCCACATATACTAATCCTGTTTGTCTCGGGTGCAAAAGAATTCTTCAAAGTTAAAGAACTCAGAGGATTTATCAAGCACTTTTCAGTCTTCAACTGGATTTAGCAAGTGAAGCACTTTCAAAGCCTGTAGATTAGTAGTACACAATTGGTCTCATATAAACAGGCATAACAAGGCTCAGCTTGATGTTTCAGTCAGTGACAGTTTACATGTTTCTGAAGACAAAAGGTGTCATTCCACTTGCAAAAAAAAAGATGAAAAGATTGTTTTACACTTTTGTGAATTGCTTCGGAAGACAAGGGTTAGCCCTGTTGTCTGTTGTCAGATGACTCCTACTGCACTTGTGCTCATCACAATGAAGTTAACAGGATTGGCAATGCTTAACAGGTTCTTTACAACTTGGATAATGTCTTGTTGAATAATTAGATTTTAAAAAGTTTATAAAGAAAACCTGCACAGATACAGGTTTGGGGCATATTTATCATGAAAATAGATGCTAAGCTCTGTTATCAATAAATGCAGCTGAGTTTCCTGGAGCCTTTGGTGGGGCTAGAATTTCACTATGTGATCTCTGAGTACCAGAAATTTTCTTTTAACAGGAGAAGCTGAAAGAAGCTCCTGAAGCCAAGTTAACCAATGTTATCATTTGTGGTCACTATGAAATCCTGTGTTCTCATACCTCGGGCAGAGAAACTTAAACCACAGTAGGAAGAAAAAGGTTCACTTCTAGAGTTGTTTAAAACGAAAATAGAAGAACTACGAAATAGTGGAATAAATATTCTTTTGTTTTTCTTTTTTGATCTTTCAAATTTGAAAAAAGAGAGCTTCATAAGTAACCAAAGAGGATGGGGGAGAAGCATTGACAAAAAAAGTTGTCATTTCTCTTCAGTTTAATTATTTTCTTCCTACATTGTCATATGGAAATAAGTTCTACCAGCTCTGCTTCTTACCTGGACTCCTAATCAGGCATAAGAATATTAAAATCCACAGCTGATTGTGCTCTAAGCCCCAGAACACAGCATTCTTTCTCAGTAAAACAAAGCCTTGGTTGAGATGCCTGTGAAGTAAGTGGACCCTTAGCTATGCTAGTAACTATAGCTAGTTACTAGCTATGCTAGTAACATACTGTCTTCAGTGAACGTACCCTAGAAGACGGGGAGAGGCGTTGAGCCCTTCAGCCATACAGTAAGATTAACTTTAAGGTCTGTTTCAGTAAATCTTCCTTTAAGCAAGTAACAAATCCTCTTTTTTCCATTGGACAGTGAAGCATGATACTGCTGAGTATTACCAATATTATCATATACATGGCACCAGACCCAAACAGTCCCTGTGTCAGTGGGCCTGAGTTAGGGCCCATTGTTCAGCACACGTGAGAAGAGTGATGAAGGGATTCATCTCTCACAGCATGTAGCATTTACATTTAGATGGTCAGCTTACCATTTACACCTCTAACATTAACAGAATGTTAAACTGCATGTAGTTCACTTCTGCTTTCCTGCAGCTCTTGGGGTTCAAAATACAGCTTTCAGCTCAAAGAAATATCATTATGAAAATACTTCCTATAATTTGAAAGACCGAAATCATCCTATTCCAGTAAACTACTCAGTGTAGGTTAACTACAACAGTTCACTGATTAGCAACCAGTTTAGTTTTTACAGTATATTCCTATGAGTCTATAAGAATACTTGACCTGTGGTTTTAGGTGATAGGTTACACTAACAATAATGTGGAAGAAGCTGAGCTACCAGCAGTGGAGGTTGCTTGTGCAGGTAGGAATCCTCCATCTGTTCCAATAGTAAGGATTTATGCAAAATTTCCAGTTCTGCACAAAGAACTGGACTTCATGGGTCACTTCATTTTTGGGAAGGCAATTAGCTGAAACATGCTGAAATATTAGATTATTTCCACACTTGGGTACCATAAAATAGTTTAGGATTACAGAGTCAGGCTCACAGACATACGAGTGAAACTTTTTCCTTGGGTTACGCTTCTGCAATTAGTTTGATGATAGTAGGATTGCAGGAGTATAACCAAGGACTGAATTTGCAAAGTCACACAGATCTTGATGTCTTTGAACAACTACAGTCATTTGGCAGTTAAACTACAGTTACCTGTTTGTATTCATTCACAATGCTACAGGAAGGTTTTGAAGAAATAAGCTGACTGGCCTGTCTTGGTTAGTTGAAGATTCACAGTTGCAATAACATTAGAAATAAATATGATAAAAAAATATGCTATCAACTTATTTTTTAAATGACTGGGTGCATTTGGGATATCATTCTGAGTGAAAGGCATGATGCAAAATCACTTCTGCCAGCAATTTCAAATAAAGGCTCTGGTTTTAGGTAGCATTATCAACTTACGGTGAACTAGGACAACATAATAATATGGCATGTCAAATTTATCTGTAGCTGTAGGCAAAGAAAATCAAAGGAAGAATAGCTTCAACACAGTATTGCAGCACAATAAAATCTTACTCATTAAGTTTCATAAATTCCATTGTAAAGTTTAATGCATATGTTTACATCAGTAATACAGACTATGTTACGAGGCTTTCAGCTGGAAATTGCTTCACTTTACAAATTTTCATCTAAAGTCCTTTAAACAATTATGTCAAAATAAAGGCACTAAATGTAAGCACTTGGAGCACTTTTCCAGCTTCCTGAGCATATCCTTATTACTGGGAGTACGGTTTGTAAAACATCAAAATCAGATTGTCACACAGAGATTAAGGCTGGGATTTTCAGCAGAAGCTAAGGGAGTTAGGCACTCAGCTTCTTCTGAATTTCAATGAGTCAGGAGCATACATTTCCCTTAGGCTCCTTTGAAAATCTCGGCATAAATATTAATAACTAACTTTGAACAAGCATTTGGTCATTGGTTTCAATCATCTCAAATATGCCAATGGCTGCATCCGTTTTTCCCACAAAGCTCTTCTCCCACGTACAAGTTTGGGAATGCTCTCATATGCATAGTATCACAAAAAGGATCTTATAAGTTTCTGCTGCTCTTCAGGCCCAGCAGAGTTTACATATGCTAGTTATTGCCAAGATCTTTTGTACCACCTCTTGCATCTGACTGAGATGCCATATTTTAAGAGCAACATCCAATTCATGCTGTGTAGTCTGACTGATATTACTCAGAGAGAAAACGAAAGTAAGAAAACTCTGAATGCAGAATAAACAGAAAGTATAGATATTGTGGTCATTCCATGAAGATGTGTGTCCTGTAAAAAGTCAACCGCTGACTCTTGACAAAAGTCTTTACATGAGTTCCAGTTTCACTAATTATACATGAGAACTAAATTTTTTTATACCTTTCATTTTTAATTCCAATGTTACTGCTAAGCCTCAAGACCTTGGAAAGTGTGAGATTTCACACAGCATGATGCTGAGTTATGGATTTTGATTAGAAGCCACCTCAGATGCTGTGCAGAGGCAGTAACTGAGAAGGTGCTCTGCACATGTCTGTGCACTCACATATCCAGATTGTCATACAGTTAGGGGAAGTCAAATATAATAAAAACTATATTTGCATGGATATTATGAAAATGCAAATAGTAGTTGTGCATTGCTCCACTCTGCCTTTTGTTTCAGAGAAGGAACTTGCTCTCAAAGTGGATTTGGGCTTAGTGTACGATTCATGCCAAGTGAAAAGCAACACCTTTGCAAATTTGATGCTGATGTAGCCCATTCCACCGTCACCTCCTTTGTTATCTGTCCCTTCTCTTTCTTTCTTGGTCATGGTGTCTTCTGCAAGGCATTGATACCACTGAGAATGCTCAGTTTTGTAACTGTGGGATGATGAAACCATATAGAAGTATCACTCTACATGTCCTCAGATCCTCTGACTGAGCCATCTAGACTCAAGTTTACCCTTTACAAGGTGAAGGATCAAGATTTGATCCTTAATAAGAACATATTAATCCTGGTTTCCCAATATAATTATTTTTTACTGCTGCTGATGAATAATATTCTTGTTGTTTGATACTATTCTTCCTGTCTTCCTTCCCCAAAGTCACTCCATCAATTTATAAAAGTCAAGATGTAACTCTGTTTATCCTAATATTTCTTCCTTTTGGTTCCACAAGGGGTTGACCTTGCGTCTTGCAGTCACAGCTTGAAGTCTTCACATGTGTCTTGTTAAACATGAAACAGTTTATCTGACTCACATTCTGGAAAATCCTGCAAAGCCAATGCCCTACAAACTGGTTTATGAATACAGTTTGTTTTATTAATTATGTAAACAGAAATCCAGTACCTATTACTATTCTAACCATCTTAGTTTTATGTGTCCTTATATGCTTTATATTTTTACTGAGCATTACTGGCAGGAGTTTTGTGCCTCCTGCACATACACAATAACCAATATTGCAGTGAAAGCCACTTCAGACTCATGATAATCCCACATATCCCCATTAAGTCCAAGGAATTACATCTGCTCACACTAGGGATAATTTTCTGTTTCTGGAAACTATACAAAAATCAAATATTTGCTTTGATGTGTCATTATTCCATAGGTTCTGTTTTTATCCTGTTTAAACCTGTAACTGTGACAATATAAAAATGTAATAAAAAATAAAATATAGCATTACAGGGGATTGGGGAGTGAAAAGTAAGAAAAGCTGATCAAACATATATTAGGCTAATAACAGAATCAATTCATGATTTCATATTCTGCCAGCTCTGAAACTGAACAAGCTGTTCTCTGTTCCCAACTTGTTTAAAATATATTTCAAGGGAAATGGTGTAAATATTGAAGAACCACCTTGCCTGGACATGAGACAGCTATTTGCTAGTACATACATGACTGCTACAGAGAGAACGATAACGAACTTCTCTGCTTTTCCACTAGGATAGGACAGGATAGACAATAAAAGCCTTACAATGCAGCAAGAATTATTTAGACCACACAAGCAAACACTTCCTGGCTATTAGGACAGACAGACATTGAAAGAACTACTTAGGAGGGTTGCAGAGCTTTTAAGAACAGATAAGGCAAACATCTGCCAGAAACACTTCCATCTTTATTTTAGTCCCTGCCCAGGGATTTGGCTAGGATGCCTCTCCATGTGCCTGCTGGCCATGATTCTATGATTAATAAACAGATCACATACTAACTAGGTGTGTTACAGGAAGAAACTGCAATAATGCAACATAACCAAGTTAAAATTCTGCTTTTATACTGAAGCACATGAAAGTCCCTCAAAGGCAGCAGAATTGCCAGGACTGCATTGCCTGTAAAAGCAGAGCAGACCTTCAGGGAAGTCTTGTCATCAGATCCGTCTTCCAAGACTCAGTGGCACCAGTGTGAGGTCTAGGCTGCCAGGCCATGGCCTGGTAGATATGCGTAGCTGCAGCTGCAATGGAGCTGAGTTACATTCTTCTGCTCTGAAACTTGGAGATTCTTTAGAGACCTATCATAGGGCATATAAAATTTCTGCTGCACAATCTTTATAACCTCTTCAGTTCTGCTTTAGCAAAATACATCGAGTGTATCATGCTCACAGACCTGGCAAAGGGGTCTACACCTTCACTAATAGAAAAATCAACTATGAGTAGGAGTCAGTTGCTTTAAATACCAAAAAATACAGTAAGATCTCAGAGGAGAAGGAGGAGTGAATAGGTTAGAGAGTATTTAGGTAATTAAGGTGATTTCAAACAGTCTAGGCCTGAGGATTTTCATCATAAAGTATTCAGAGAACAAGCTGGAGAAATCTCAGAAGTGATTATCTATTGGAACCTGGACAGAGCAGAGTTTACTAGAATGATAAATCCAGTCCTAATATTAAAAAATGGGGGGAAAGAGTAGCTGGAAAATTTTATCAGATAGATAGCTTACCTTGAATCCTTGGGGAAAAAAGGGAAGTAATAGAATTATTTGTAATCACTTGGAAGATGACAAGAAGGTAATGGCTGACACGGCCTTTGCAAGAACAAATAGTGTAAAAAAGAATAAAGTAAATCTCATTGCCTTCAATGGCAGGATAAGAAGGCAACCACATAAGGAATAAGCTGAACTCTATCTTGGGTCTGCTTCTGTTCAATGTTTTATCAAGGACAGATGCTTTCTAAGTTCGCAGGTGACACCAAAGAAGGAGGGCCTGCAGGTACCCCATAGAACAGGAATAGAAATCAAAATTATTTTGACTAACTGAAGCAGCGATGTGGAAAAAAAAGGTATTAAAATTATGATGATTAAGGCCAAAGGTTAGTACTTGTTCCTGCTCATGCAGGAACAGTCAGAGGCAGAAATGCAAGACTGAGGAGAGTAAACAGGCAGATAACAGATTACAAAATGAGTGTGAGTTAACTGTATCATGCAGCCAAAAAAACCCAACCCAGCAGCAACTACCTGGATTATACCAGAAACCCCCGCAGGGAACATAACCTATGACAAGGAATTTGGGTAGGCTAGCCCAGGGATAGAAATGATGGGAGGATAGGGTGTTTGAGGAATACTACAGTCTTGAAGGACTGTAGTTTCCAGAACAACAAGTTTGCGGACAACAGTTTCTGGAAGGAACAAAATAAAGATGAACAAGGCATATATTTGTGGGCAGTTCTAGGAAGGAAGATGTTTTTCTAATATGAAAGATAGCAAAGTTTGGGAATAGCTCATCTAGGGAGACTGCAAAGGCCTTTCTACTGGAAAGCATGTCCACAACATGAAGTTAGATAAGCATCTCTCAGGACTGGCAGAAGCATCCTGCACAACCTGCTCTGAAGGAGGAAGATAGACTAAAGATGTATTGAGGTACCTTTTAGCCTTAATTTTCTACAAGGAACTCTATTCATTGGCACAAGATTTCCTAAACCCCTACATGTAATTCATTTTATAGTTCTACATCTGTGAATAAAATCTCTTTTTCCCCCTTTACAGTTCTAACATGTTTCAAATCTAGAAGGCAAATAGATCTATTTCTTGTTTCCCAATTAACAGTAAGCTCTACGCTCTAAATCTGTCAGAATTTTTGTGTTTGTATTAACATAACATTTCCAGCTGTTCACAGATTGAATTTAATCCTCCTTTCAATAATCCCAGTTTAAATACTCATTTCAATTATCTTTATATTTTGTAGAGACTCTCAAATGATTCAGCACTAAAGTATTATATGTGTTATAATTTAAAACTCAAAAGTTATGAATGGAAGCAGATTATATGTTATTAAAATGTTAATTCCAGATCTTTGAGGTAATTGTGACTACATGCAATTCGTTAATGTGTCAGAAATACACACTGTCAAAAATAATTGAACAGAAGCAAGCATATGGACATCATTCACTTCAAAAGAATGACAGGTTGGCAGAATTACAGGAGTGATTTTCAAAAGCACAGATACAGGTAAAGACCTAGTTCTAATAAACAATATTTTTCCATTCTTCTTTATGTATCTATATTTGAAATTTCAAACTTGATTTTTCTTCTTTATTGTGCTGAAATTTCAAGGCTTGACAGCATGCATAATGCTGAGTGATGGAGAATGCCATTTCCGAGTTACCTTACTGTGACAGAACAACTGGCACAGGAAAGGAAGTTTGCAGAGCTGGAAAAAAAACCCCAACCACCTACTTGTCCGGTCCAGCTTTAAGCAGATGGTGACCAAGCAGCAGAACATTTAGTGAAGGGTTTGAGGCTGACCAAGATTATCTCTTTACAAATACACTTGGGGTCCAAATTTACACTTTATAGTGTTACAGCCAAACAAAATGAGAAAGGAAGCAACACTAATACATGAAAGAAATAAAGTATGTTACTCTGAAGTAGCACTGTTCAACATGTACATACAGACTTACTGGAGCTATTCCCATTCAACATGGCATCAAATCAGCTCTCCTTATTCTCATGAGCAGATGCACTGCAAGTGATTACATTACTCATGTGAGTAAGCAGAGGAGAAGCTGACCTTTAGAGAGATAACAAGAGATACTTTCCAATTAATGCTAAAGTAGGAGCATATAAATCAATCCTAAAAAGCACTTTAGATAATATTATATTAACTCTTCACTGTATAAATCAAATCAAATGACATTCCCTGTAGAGGGGTCTGAGGTACCATGCCATTAGTGATCAAAATTCTGGTCATCCCCTCCTGGGATTCATTCAGCTGACTGCCTTTTATCAACAAACAAGTCAATGAGTCAATGGTTAGAGCAAAAAGCAAGGGTGAGAATACATTATTGTGATGCATACCAGCATGCAAGTAGGAACAACGAAAAGTCAACCAAAATAGAAAACCCTCACTCCTCCAGTATTAAAGTTCACTGTTTAGAAATCCACACAGTACTATTCCTCCTCAACTCCTGTTTTATTTCAGCATATGTTTTCCCTCAAAATCTTCACTTTAAAAAACCACACACACACTGTCATGCCTTTTTTCCACTGGAAAGATAACCTTCAGAATGTAAATCAATGCACTCTTGCCCTAGCAATCCAGTCTTGCAGAAAGCTGTCTCCAGATAAACAATATCAGCAGAAAAAGGCATAGAATCCTTCACTCTTTAGTATCCATATTCACACCAGTGAAGTGCTCATTTCAGAGCCAAGCTACAGTAATTCTAAATGAGACTGCTCAATCTAAGAAACACCTCACAGTCTCTTTCAGCTCTCATGTAAATGGAATATGGCAAAAGTGGTACCATTATGCCGGTCTGAAGTATCAAGCCTTTAAGAAAGGCATTAAAACATCTGGGTATTTTTGCCATTTGAATAAACTGGTAACAACACACTAGTTCTTCCTCATCTCTTACCGCAGAGAACCAGGGCTAGTGCAACTGCCCATGTGGAGATCTGGAAACACTGTATAGCGGTCAAATGTTTCTGATGGAAATGACAAAAGCAGAGCAAAGGGTGCGTTCATTCCCTGTCCTCTCTTTTGGTTAAAAGCGAACTATAGAAAATGCACCATTCCTCAATCTTCACTTACATGAGGCCATACAAGTATTGTATATAGGAACATTGCTCCTGGCTCCATGGCACTCAGCTTTTTGTAGTCAGCTTAAGAAATGGCCACTAAGTTATAACCTTGATTAAAAATGCATCTTAAAAAAGAGAAGCAGATACATTTTAGAAAGAATATATAGCAAACTCGCAGTTGACAGTGAGGATTAGACATTCTAATGAGCACCTTGGGAGGATGGGTCTGAAAAACAGTAAAGGGATCACATACTTTCAAGGTCAATTAAATTCTTGCAAAACACTTGACCTCCATCCCAAGGAGAGGAACTGTTACTTTTCTTACCTCTGTTCTGTCTCCTCAAAAGATGCAAAACCTTGCTCTCTTCCACCTACAGTACACTGTACCACCCTCAAGGATTTAATAATTGACTCCTTTGTGCTTACTGTGATCACACCTGTTTCATAGCTACTCTCATTTGTTACAGGGTTTGAAATGGCACACTGATCATCACTCAAGCCCACATGCTCTACAATCCTATAAGCACAAAGCAACGACAGCTCCATCTGATTTCCTTGAAAGAAAACTGAGACAGTCTTCATTTTTAAAACTTCATATGCAGCAAGTGAACTTTTCAAAATGACATTATTCTAAGAGAGCAGTGAATCCTAATACAGTGAGACAAGGATTCCTGAGGTCAGAAACATCAGCTTTACAAAAATGTCCTGAGGGATGCCTGAATGTATTATCTTGTGACCTTTAACCTCTCACTTTGGTCCTACTGCCCGTCACTCTGCTATCAATCCATTTCTAACATTTTACTTGGCTATGAACTTCTTGGAATGACAAGAGGATGATTCATAATATACAGTAAGGCTTCCAGGAAGCATTTTCACTCAAAGCTACAGGGTAAGTGAATCAGCCTTTTGCTTTCTCCCAGGAACTACTTATCTTCAATCTTTCAATTAAAGGTCAAAAAATGAAAAAAGGCAGCCCAGTCATCTATTATGTTTTTCCCCCTTTCCCATTGCAAACGGCTCTGTTCCTTACATAGTTGTGTCTCAACCAGTTTGAGATTGTTTTCATTGGTAGAAATGTGAAAAATAATTTTGCAAATTTAGAGAACAAAAGGAAAACTGCACAGAATGGTAGCAATTTCTCTCGTGTCTCTTCTGGTCGTTAACCAGCCTAGATCCTCCTGGCACAAGCAAACCCAAAGCATTTATCATAAATTAGCAAATAGTGTCGAACTGCAGACAGGTTAGAGGGAAGTTTGTCTCCCATTCCTGCTTTGTTAGGAAGGAAAATGAGAATTACGTGATCGCAGTGTAGCTCTGCTGTCTGAATTTCAGGATAGAGAGGAGCTGATTTTGTATTTTCTCTGACATGCACATGGTGAAATGTAGCTGAGGAGGTGGATTAGCACACTATGCCTATTCCATCATTGCCCTAAGGCCCTGTAGTACCAGCTCAGTCAGAGCACAGATGGGTCACTGGGCAGACATAAGTCTCATTAAAGAATACCCTTGGCATCAAAAGTCTCTATGCAGGTCAAAGAACCAGCTCTGCTTGCTCTGTGCCAACTCCAGACATAAGCCTAAAACAAACACAGAGTGAGTTTGAGGAAAGAGAAGAGTCACTGGAGAAGAAAGCTTGTGAACAAAAAAAGAAACAGAAAAAAAAGGAAAAGCTGAAAAAAATGTGACCAGATCAAACCAAAACAACAAGATTTCCTTTTATGCCATTTCTTCTATGATACATTGTAAGACTCCAGATAAACCAAAACCCACTTGTTTTGAGGCAAGAAAAAAATGATTGATTTAATCTAACTCAGCCAGCTTACCTATTCTTTTGTAAACAGATGTTTGTGTTCTCACAAGAAGTATTTAATCAAAGAAGAAAGTTGAAAAGTTTTGGGGGGTTTGTTGTTGTTGTTTTGGGGTTTTGTTTGTTTTGCTTTGTTGTTTTCTTTCTGTGGGCGGTGGGACTTTGGGTCTTTTAAGAATTCCTCACCTTGTCCCCAGTTTTACTTTTATTCCTCAGAAACTCTGTTACTTGCTGAAATAAAAGAAAATCCACCCTGCTGTAACATTATACCCCCTCAGCCATTTACAAGTGGACAAAAACTGGTCAAACCATTCAGGCTGGAGTCTGTGCTGCACACAGCTCACAGCAGCTGGAGCTGGGCTTTGAATTTCTGCACTGGACCTAGTTCACCCCTGGTGAGGTTCCCCAGTAGTCCCAGACAGCTTTTGCAAGTTTGGAGGCAAGTCTGCCCCTGTGCCAGTGCTTGGGTGTGTGTTAGGTCAGGGATAAATCAACCCATATGTTGTTGCCTGGGATACAGAAGGTCATAAAACTGCTTTTTTTTTTCAGTACCACCTTTATCTGTGAGATGAAGAACCCTGAAAGAACCACCTCTGCTGATACCTCTGGTTTCACTAACCTTGTGCCCTTGCCCGGATGAATACATCCCCTGCTGGATGCTGTACAGTGTCCAGGGAGGGATAGTTGGGCGAAAGGCTATGAGGTAATTCACATTTGTTAAACCACAGCTGTAGGCCTGGGAGAGCTATGGTTCTCTGCAACATTATCAGCTTGTTTGATAGATGAGTGCGTTAAGAATAACAGAAGCTGGCTACTGAAACTGCCAGCAGAGCTCTGGGCAGCAATGAGCTTTGTATGCAGGAAGGTCAGCACCATCCCTTCCGCTCGGCCACTGCCTGTGTTCACTATGTGTGCCCATGTGCCCAGCTGAACCTGATGTGTATAGCTGCATGCAGTGCAATGGCAGTATCTGGAGAGGAAAAAGTGATTAACAGATAATTCTGAATTAAATTGCAAGCACAAGATTAAATTTCCTTCATGAACGACACTGTGTGTTAGTGTTAGTAGCTATGTCACAAACCAGCTCCTTTTCACTTGTTCATTACAAAGCTGATAATGGGACTAACAGAGCATGTGCAACAAACATTTGCTTTCTGCAGCTCCTGACATGCG
Source organism: Pezoporus flaviventris (assembly GCF_033815535.1). Taxonomy (NCBI): domain Eukaryota; kingdom Metazoa; phylum Chordata; class Aves; order Psittaciformes; family Psittacidae; genus Pezoporus; species Pezoporus flaviventris. The sequence continues at coordinate 12,113,791 of NW_026892554.1, forward strand.
TTCAGCTCCATGTGCACATTTAACAATGGGAGTGCTCAGGCACAGGCTGCCTATTTGTCACCTGGCTACCCTTGCACACTGCTGTACCTCTTGATATAGATGAAACAGAGCTGCTGTTTGTTCACTTTCAAAGAGGGAAATGTTCTTTTAAATCAGCAAATGATCCTTGGTACAGTTAAAGGAAAAAGTCTTTACAAAGAAAATCGGTCTTCTCCGTGACCTGAAAAGAGCCACATTCCTCTGTTCTAGCTCTTCTCAGTCTGTAGAACTGCATCTTCAGTGTGAAAAGGACCTGAGTGAGGCCCTAGTGAAATTCCAGCACCCACAGCACAACTACCCATCACCTTTCTAACATTTAAGAATTCATAATCCTAGATAATTTAGAGTCTAAACTATGTCACTGGTACCCTCAGCCATGCGCTCAAATCTGTGTGCCTGTGGTTCACATATGTTTCACTGATATATTTGCATGCTGAAATGGCTTTTTAGGGGTTAAAGTGATTCATTGTCCATTATTTGTTGATCATTTCCCATCATAGTTCTTGATGTATTACAAGCCTGTTTGGTTCTGCTGAAATCAATGGAAATGCAGATTTATATCACGTATGCCCCTGGCTCCCTTCTTGACAAGAACAGCCTTCTTTGAATTGTACAATTAGTAAAAGTTCAGACTACTGAACTTTTCAGAGCTCATAACAGCACTTGACTGATATCAGCATTTCATAGAATAGGAATCAAAAGCTGTGTTCTGGTCTAGTGTTCTTACTGCTTCTGCATGTTGTGAGGCTAAGACATGGGAATAAACTACAAAGCTCCCATTTTTTTGCAGCAGTACTGGATTGACCCCATAGTATTATGTGGTGCTTTCCAACTGTGACTTGACCTCATGCTAAATGGAGCCACTATCTCCAGTACTCCGCATGGGTCAGTGCAGGGTGGCAATGCAGCAGCTTTCCTCGTGTCCCATGATCTCAAACACGTTTCCCTGCACCTCATTCTACAAAATCAAAGCCTGAATGTTTTTCTGCATACTAATTCCTGCTCCCAAAACTAGGGAAACTGCCCAAGACTTTGTAAGAGCTCCTAAGGATCAAAAAAAGTTTGGAAGGAGGGGAAACAAGATTCATATTAGCCTTTCAAAAAAGGATGGAAAACTGAAGGCACAAGAATGATAAAGGAAGACCTGTTTGTCCTTCCTTGTTCCCAGCTGATAACCTGGCCTCTTCTTGACAAGGTTCTGAAGGTCACATCTTCACAAAACTAAAGGAGTTTTAAAATCCATATTTTTCTAGGAGATACACTGAAAAGAAAGGGTTCAAACTTTTCCCTGGTGCTACTGTGTAGATGTCAAGGAAATTAAGGCAAGAAAATTATCCCAAAGACAAATCACTTTGAAATTCCAAGGGAAATATTGCCTTGAATGAGAAAAAAAGCTTAAAGATGTACAAATATCTCAGAGAATTCATAGCAGATTGGTCAGAATTGGGCCCAGTTACAACAATGCAGAAGATGTGACTGAATTCAGACACACACACACACAAACGAAAACAGCAACAACAAAAAAAGGAGGGACCAGAACTATGGTAGGGTAAAGCAGAAAGAGTGAAGAGTCTGGCTGTCTCTCTAGAGCCCTCTTTTTAGTAAGCTGCTTTTTAAAATATATTGAATAAACAGAAGACTCTACCAGCCTATCATTCTCATGGGCACCGAGAAGCAGTAAATGCCCTCCCTTGTGGTGCCCTGAAATTCTTCCAGGTTCAGGCTATCACTTATGCTGAAGTTTATATGATGGTTGAGGAATGGAACATTTCCAAAACAAAGTGAACACTGAGAAAAATGTACAGACTGCAGATGCATTATCAGCTGTAAAAGTACTAAGAGGATTCAGAGAGGAAAACGGCATGACATTTCCATGGCTGGGTTATTACTGTCATTTTAGTACAGGCATAAAAATGACCATGGGTCATATACACCACTGTCTGGAGCTGTATGTAATTACACCAGCAATTATGTTTTCCTGCTGTAGTCCAAATCCAGACCCACCAATTGTTTCGGTCTTCCATATGGCATTAATTTATCGCATCTTGCTAAAACATTTTATTCTTTTTGATAATGAACACCAACAATAAAGACAGAAGCTTCAACATGTATGGTCTGTCCTCTTACTCTAATAGCTCACACAGTCACTGTAGGCTTCCTGTCAACTTTCAGAACTCTTAAGTATAGAGAAAAGGCAAGGCCACTCCAAGAGTCACCCTCTATTCTCAGGGAAGGAGTACAGTACAAGAAAGGTTTGTCTTTGCAGAAAGAACTTCACATTTACTTGGAAGTGAAAAGTTGAGTATGTACCACTTAGATATTCTGCACATGACAATTGCTGAGCTTTCCTCCGAGTGCATATTTATACAGCAGGTGGCATTGTCAATGAATGAAGAACCACACAAGTGGTGAGTGACTCACTTTCCTAAATGTGAAGTTGAAAACTCTTTGATCAGACATTTCCTGCTTTGCCATTCCCTTCTGAGAACAAAGTAAGAACTACTTGTAGCAGCATGAGCAAGAAATGCTTTCATTGAGTTTTAATGAATTAGCGTGTTTTGCTGAACAGCTTTGTATCTTGTTCTTGGCGACAGTGTAAGATATGAATGGCAGTGACAGCTTAGTATACACTTTCCCAGATCCTGAAAGAATATTTGAGGGGCCAGAAGAAAATGATTTGTGAAAAGCACAAGGAGAAAAATATCTTGTTCTAGTGCTGGATTTTTTTTCTTTCTTTAAACATAAGAAAGAGTAGATGAAGGTCCTCATGTGCTCTTTGTACTAGCAAGCATAAAGCAGCCTGGGCAACTGTCCTAAGATGGTTATTTGACATTTCCTGTGATGTAAGCGACTGTTTGTGAAGTATAACCTGATCCAGCTGTGCATCATCTGCTTCCTGCCAGCCAGAGATGGGTAACCCACTGGTGAAGTGGGGGCACACGGTGTTCCAGCCAGACCCAACGTGCCAGGAGAGTCCCTGTAGGGCTCATTAGCTGGCAATGTTTCCAGCAGCTCTTTCAATGGCTTCTCCCCCCTGGTGATATTGGAAGCCTGGAAGCACACACAGGCTGAACTCCCTCCCCGCCTCTGAGCTGCCCTGAGATTTTGACTAATCACACTGTATTTGTAAAACATTAGTGACCTCTTTTCTCCTTTTCCCTGATTCAGTGAGGGTGTTATATGGTGGGTGTGAGCGGAATGCTGTGCCCTGGCAGCTGTGAAGGGCCATCTCCAGGTTTTGTGTTTCAACATACATCTGTCATCATACACTACCATTTCAATACAGTTTACCTGCTTTTAATTAACTTCTGCTACTAACATACCATACATTGCTCTGAGTTTGAGCACATGATAGGCAAACATTAGAATTGTTAAGCAGGTGAAAAATATCAACAATAAGCAGGGGATTTATTGTAATCAGTCAATATGCTCAGCCTTGCAACTGCTCGGTATTTTATGCTCCATAATTATATGGTTGCCACAGTGTAGCCATTCAACAGAGTTATAATTAGTGAGTAATTAACCGAAGCATTTGATGACATGCTGCAGAGCACAAAGCATGTGTGCTGTTGATAGCAAAAGGATAAGTAAACTGTCTTTGTAACAACTTCCTGAAACCAGCAGAAAACTCATTGTTTCTCATTTGTGGTAATTTCCACAACTTTTCAGGTGCTGTAACAAGATGAGAAAATTTATAGATGATTTAGATGCTACCACAGTGTTTACGCACTGGGCTTCTATTGAAATCAACCATATTTAATTGCCTTCGTGGATCTCAGCCTTATGCATACACATATGCTGGGCTGCCTTAATACATCCTTACAGTCAGAGCTATATATCTCCCTCTATTGGTATATTAAAATATATATATATATAAATGTTGCTTATTCCTGTAGGAATAAAGTTATGCTAGTTACTACAGTATACAGTTGTATTAGTGTAACTTTAATCTTTATTATTTAATCTTTATTATTTATTTATTTTTAATTATAATTTTTATGATCATTATTTAATTATTTATTATTTAATATTTATTTATTATTACTATTTCTATTCTATAGAAAATACAGCCCTAATTAAAGGCAATTTGAATGATTTCAAGTTGTCCAGACCAGCTTTGAGTATAGCCTACTTAAAAAAAAAAATTGTAAACTAGTGCTCAACATACCTAATGAAGGTACAGGGGCAGGAATTCAGCACAGAATTGATTTAGAAAGATGTATGTAAAGGCATGGTGAGATGCCTGGTACCTGGCAAGGAAGTGAAGGATGCATGGGGACAGCAGACAAAGTCTGCAGTTTTTACACCAGATAATGCAAAAATCTGCATCAGAAAAGTTGAATGCCACCCTGAAAGCTGCTTTTTGTTCCTTGTGCCAAGTCTTGGCCTCCGCACAGGCCCAGTGACATTTCACTTTGATATTTCCAATCCATTGTTTTTCCAAAATGTTTTTGTTTGGTTTTAGGTCATCCAAGTATTGCAGGCTATTTAAAGGCCCTTTCTTATCTTTTCATTAGAACAGCAGCACCGCTAGCTGTGCGTGTCCATACATAATCTCCAGTAACCTCTGCCAGCACAGAGCTGGGACACTTCTGAATTGCGTTGTCTTTTAAGTGAATTATTTTACATTTTCTGATCATGGCATTTGAAACATTCAGCCATAAATATATCAGAAACATGGATATTCTTTATAGATTCACTGTGCCAGCTTGAATTTGACAGAACAAACCAGTGTAAGCTATTTGCTCTCCTGAACCGAAAAAAAAAATATAATCCTTAATAAGCTATGAAACACTGCACAGCATCTACACCTCTAAACTCACAGCCTGTAATTTCTCAGTGAGTGCCAGATGCTGAACAGTGTAGGCAGTGCTAAAATCTACCTCTGCTTCTGTAATGAAGCTCTCATTACTGCACCCTTAAGTTTTTGATTAGCCAAAAGTAAGTTTCTGAAATTTACAGTCATGTGACAGGTATGTGATCTGGTGTAATAGTGGCTAATAAGCTATTTCACAGGCTGGTTTATAAAGCCATAGTGGAAGTTTTAAAGTGAACTTGGTCCAGTGGCATCCTGACTTCAGGAGACATGAGCCTCCTGCTTGAATCATTTTAGAACATGGATTTTGAAATTAAGGGTGACAAATTAAATACTATTTTGAAATGCTTAATGTTTGGTCTATATCAAACCAACCGCTGCATTTGCTATAACCATGACTATTTTTGTTTTGAGCAGAACAATATCACTATATGCCCTGATATGGATTTGGGGAATAGACTGGACATGCTGCAACAGGCTGAGGATGTTTAGTTACCCCTCCTCTCCACAGCAGTTGGCAGATAAGCACACACAGTGCTATGTGATATGGTCAAAGTTCTCCAACCGGACATGCTACTCATTTAAACCAGAACTGCATCTGCTTTTGCTGTGGGCATACAACTTTGTAGAAAAGTTGTATTTGTATTTTTGTAGAAAAAAAAAATACTTTAAATGCTGTTGTAACAGGATTGGGAATATTTGAGAGTAAAAAAGTTTCTTACATTTAGAAAGCAAGTGACTCTGGTACATGGGAAGGATATCAGTGGGACAGTGTGATAAGTAGATGTCACTGTCTATTTGCAAAGCAGATTCATCAGTAAGCCAAGCTGCCCTCATGCTGCCTAGTAATATGCCTTAGCTTCACCTTCATGATAACCTAGCAGAGCGAAAGATTTAAGCTTCATGCTTTCTCACTCTTTTTAACCTCTGCTTCTTTGCTGTGATGACCAAGAGGAGAGCCTACCTGGTAGAACTTAGCAAGATTTCTCGTCAACTTTTGCTAACCATTAGATACCAGAATGAGACCAAAACCTGCTGGAGAGCTGTTGCACAGCATGAGTTGTCAGTTCGGAAGGATCTGAATCATATTTTCATCAGTGACCCAGGACCAAAACTTCCCTATCCATGCAGTTCCTTGCTATTTACAGAGCAAAGACGAAAGATGCTTTGTAGCTGGTTTTAGTGGTAACCTAACAACTTCCAGCAACCTCAACGAGGGCAAGGCCAAGAACAAGTGCTTTCGAGGACCCTGCTTGAAATGCACACACAAATTGAAATGCAGTCCCCTCACACAATACAGGGTTTATCACAGCTTCTCTGGAAATTTACTGCCATATGCTTGTGGACAACCCTAATTGTTTATAGGTATTTCCAGATTAAGGGGGAAAAGTGCTGCTTAGACTACCCTATTAGCAAGGGTACCCAGGGTCTGCATTGGTGCTCAGCAAGGAGGAGCAGTCTGCCATACATAATGGTTCATTTTTGGGGCTGGGTATATAAATACTGTAGTATATCAATAGCAGGTAAATCAATTGATACAGAAATTAGATGTCATGTTCAGCAACTTGGCCGTTATTGCTTTTCCAATATAGCACATCTTATGCTCCCTTCATTACCATTAAACAATACTTAGGAAGTAGAGCTATTCTACAGATTCCCTCTTTAAAATGTGGACTTCTATTGTACAGATTTTTTTGTTCTTGACAAGAGAGTCCAGAACATCTATCTGTGTTTATTACTTTGGTAGCAAATCATTTAGGGAAACAAATGCAGAAGATGTTGTGTTAATCAAAACACTGAGACAGCGCCAGTAGGATGCTGATAGAGTTCTTCTGTTGCTTTTGACAGCTCTGTTCATGTTTGGAGCAAGTGGCAATGGCTAGAGATAATAACAAGGCATTTCAGTAAGACTGCTGGCTTTGAGCTGGTGATATTTACGTGCCTCTTTTTCACTGAGGTAACTCATCCCCCGATTTGAAATGGAACATGTTTGTGTGTGCTGGGGGACAAGGGGTGCCTTTACATTGCTTTCAGATAGGAAACAGCATCTTTTTCTGCTAAATGGGGATAATACTTCTAGTGAGCTCAGCCAATGGGTTCTGATTTTCTGTCTTGTAAGTGGAGAGGTGCCCTCTAGGTGTGGGTTTTCTATCCTAAATACACCATTTTATCATGTAGCTGGCAGTACACAGTAGGCCTAGAGAGTCCAAGTATGTCAGACATGCACTATATTGGCTGCTTTTCCCTTAGAAGCTCATTGTATCACCCTCACACCCCTAAGTCAGACAGACCTCACATCTCTGTGACAGTACTCATCTAAGTTACTACTGAAACTACACAATTTCTGCACTGCGTCCCAAAACCAGGCAGTATTAAAGTGCTCAGAGAGTAGGACAGTTTTGGAAAGAGGCTCAGCAATCAAAGCAGTGTTACTGAAAGAAAAAGTTCATTTTCCCCAGACAGGTGTGGGCCTTATGCTGTGCTGTAGAGAGGGAGTAACGGGGAAAAGGTTTGCACAATGCAAGGCACTGAAGTCACATACCATGTCCTGTTGTCAGGTTATGACTCCAGGGGAACAAGGGTGACTTAAAGCACTGCTCCTGGGGATCCCAGCCAGCTCAGAGGGGCAGATTCCATCAGTTCCTATGCCAAGCTTTTTTGGCAACTAGATTTTTTTGTTAGCAAGATGCCTTTTCGCAGCAAAACACAGAGTCCTAAAAGAAGCAGCAGAACAAACCAAACACTGGACAAATACGTGGAGCTATCTCCACACATTTCTGTTCTCACCCATACTCAATTAAGTGAGGTCAAAATAGTCCAGAAACATCAGAAGTGCCTAAAGTTGGCTCTGTAGACCACTTACACTTTTCCTTACCAAAAGAAAAAGAAATTGATGTTAAGTAACCCTTGTTAGCACAAATCATTAATTTCCTGCACAGAGATCCTCCAGCTGTGTGAAACTGGCTGATACTACAATCCTCTGCAAATTTTCCTTCCCAATCTGGAAAGATTTGAATAAAAATAATCAGCAGGCACCGGCTGAAACTTATTACATCCTCAAGATGTTTTCTGTGGTTTCACAGGAATACAGTGCTCTATACTAATTTAAAGTACTATGGCAATTATTAAAATTGCGACAAAGCTCACAGCATATCCATGGAGGGACCTGATACTAGTCCAGCTATCAGGTGTCAGAACAATGCAACTCTGTAAATCTTTGTAATCCCATTATGGAAATGAAAAGGGGATAAAAAATTATCCTTCTGCTGAAGTCAATGACAACTTGTAGTGACGGCTTTTCAGCAGAGCCATCCTAAGTGTGACAAGCAGAGTTATAGGACGAGGATGCGCCCTCCAATAAAGGAGACTACACAGGCAACTAAAATGTATGGCACTCATTTTGCCACTTAGAGAAAACTGATCTGTAACCAAAGGATTTTCAAGGACTAAAAATACATTGAGACTCACAACTGGAAGTTTCTATGTATGAGGCAACCTGTGAAACTTACTGAAATGTAAATCATGTTATTTGCATATGATCGAATAATTTCAGCTTTTCATATGGATTTTATCCTATGGTTGCTAATTTACCTACAAGGCCATATGAAGAACAGCGTACAGTACAGACCAGAAAGACATGGATAAAATTGCATTTAAATGTATTAGAACTCATTTGAAATCCCTTGAATACTTAACACATGCTTGAACCCATCTGTAAAACAATAATTTATCTCTATTTTTCACTGAATTATTTATGAGCACACTGAATGATTAAAGACAGAGGAACCTGTGGATTCTCAGACTTTTAGACCTGAAACTTTAAAAAAAAACCAAAACTCTCCCCTTTATATATATATATGTTTATATATAAAATCAGGTACAGAGAAGAAACCAAATATCTGCTGAAAATGCCAAGAAACATTTGTCCCAATTCTTTCGACTAATGCAGCCAAGTAAATCAGATGGACATCTCACCCCAGACAACCACAGAGGGCATTTTCCAAACTGTATGAGCTGCTCAAATGAGTTTCAAAGTGGTGAGGGAGAGGTGTGTGTAAAATGATGTTAGAAAAATAATGTGATTTGTGTGCCAGCTGTACCTCAAAAGAAGAAAGCTCCTGTACTTCATTTATTTGCCAATTGTTTTATGTTGAGCAACATATGAACCCTTCCTTATGCTCTCATAGGTGGGAGCTGAGCTTTTTTAGTCATATTAGCTGTCAGAGCACTGACAGCCCTGGCAGGTCTAACTCTGTGCACTCCCTCTGCGTATTTGAGAATCTTCTCCAGGATAGTTGTAAAAATAATATATTTAAGTTCATTATTTCCTTTCCCTTAGAAAGGGATGCAGCCTAGTGATACTCATTTCTCACTCGCCACATCCTCAGATCATTGCTCATTTGTTTTTATCTGATCTGGAAGAAAATCTACAAATTCACATAAGCAAAGTGCACCCTCAGCTTTCAGTGCCAGCTGTGTAAGTGCACTATGGTTAGTAACTTAGCTGTGGGCCACACATGCCCTATATAATGTCAATGTCAAAAGCAGATAACTTTGTAGCCCTTCAAAAAGTGGCATAGATTGTATTTAGGATTAGAATATTACTACATGACCTGGCCTGGTCTTTGATCCAACAAACACATTGACACCATCTGTCTTCAGACTGCTGTCTCATTACGGCAGTTCTAAGAATGCTGTCTTGAGATCAGAAAGCAATTCTGTTTCTGTTACCCCAGCACCAGTTGCAGAAATACTGCTCTTGAAATGAGACCAGTGAGAAGTAAGTCTAAGACTGCTCTGCTAAATCCAAGGGAAATGGTACACGGTGGTGCCCACATTACTTTGAGATGGCATTTGGCAGCAGGAAACTTCGTGCAGGCAGATCTGGCCTACAAATTACTTAACAGATCTGAGAGAAACTAGTTTTTTATTGCTTTTAGCAATAATCTGTAGGTCAGTAACAATGCTGCATATATGCTTGCACATACAGTATGCATAAAAGACACATGGCAACCATCATAAACTTACCCAGAGCTGAAAAGGAAACAATCTAGCTTGGAACAAATGAAATTTCACCACAGCTCATTTCTCATAGATATTCCATTTCCTTAGCTTCAACATTTGAAAGACATTAGGATCAACAGCATCTATCACCTGTGGCAAGACACTTCCATCTGAATGACACCTTAGTAACGACACAGCTGGGTGTGGAATCTATTAGCACTTGCAATGCAGAAATGAAACCAAGGGGGATTATCACTAATCTGGGAATGGCTCTATGCTTCCCATCATAATACTAAGGCAATTTGTAATACAGGAAAATCACACTACTGGGTTCTACTAACAAACAGCTCTTCACACACACGACTATGCTGATAAGGTATGTCCTGTCAAGGGGCAAAGAGAAACACAAAAATCTACCCTCCATTGCCTGTCACACATATTACATGTCACCTAACATATGCTTCACATATGTATCTACTGGAAAGCTTAGTCTGAGGCCTATGATTTGTTTGTTCACAGATTACAGTTTGACGCTGTACAAAGTATATTCTGCTAAAAGGACTGGTCAGGAAGAAAAAAATCAGACTTCTTATATTTTTCCTCCCTGTTGCAGTCTGGCTCAAGAGGATCTGTCTGGAGGAAGGGATGACAGTAAACCTTACTGAAGAGCAGTTAAGAATACATGCCTTTGCAGATCCTTCTGGAGTAGAGGCTAAGCTAGGCTGTGAAAGGGTAAGAACCAACAAAATGAAACTTGATAGACTAAAAAACAAAGATGAAGGAAAGGGTTCACTCCTTTGTCCTCAGCAAGGACAGAGCTGGCTAAGGGTAAGTATACCTGCAAGCCTTCTATTGGGTATTTCTCACCAAGCACATCTGAGTTTTCTCCATTTAAAGAATTCCCCTTTTGCCATGTATCACTTTTGTTTTCTAATAAAATGCAGATTTAAAGACTTGAGAATCCTTTTGGATCTTCTCAGTTCCAATAAACAGTGGGGAAGGACCACCTCCATGCTGAGCCCTGTCCAAACTGGCATGCTGTATTCTGAACTCTGAGCAAGCAGAGATGAACTGAAGGAGACTCTGACCAAGATCACATGGCTGTATCTGTGCTTTGGCTCACTCCAAAATACTCTCATTTCGAGCACCGCAGCTCTCATGCTCTGGTACTAATGGAAACTTGCTTGAATAACACTATGTTGCTTCAACCCTTTTGAGGCCTAATCCAGTGCCTACTGAGGTGAGATAATGCCTACTGATTTTAACGGGCTGTGAATGATATCCTTTATTTCCGACTTAAGAGCTCTTTTTATGTTCTTCCCTTTCTTTATCACAAGGTTTAAATCTTCGTTTTTCCCCAGATCACAAATTCTGCAGCCAGTGCACATCCCTTGATTGGATCACACTTGTTCTAAAAGCAGCACCCACAGCCCACAGTCAGTATTCATCACTCCTGTTGCACTATGGCTTTCACTAATAAAACCTGACACTTCACATTTTAGCTGGAACATATCTAACCTGCTATTTATTATGCATCCAGCATAGCAAATGCAGCATTCTCTGACTCGTGCTCTACAGCGTGGGCTTTCCTGACAATAAAACATTTCGTTATTCTTTCCAAACATGAATGTGCTGATCTTTTTTTTCCACATCCTTGAAAGCATGCAAATAGCAAGTGGGCTTTATTAGTACCTGGAATTGAATTCTCAGGAAACATCAGCAGATGGCATGATCAGTAATGCGTGATCAATGTTTTACCTTTTGCCCTTAATTTGATCAAGTACTGTATAGCTGAGCAAAAAGTGCAGTTTGTCAAAAAAAAAAAAAAAGGAAAAAAAAAGCAATACATGTAACAATACAATAGCAATTCTCTCTTCCATGGCATGTTTGGTAGTTCTGATGGTCTGCATTCCCAAATCCATGTTGCTTACCAGGGTTTTGGGAACACATACCCAGATCCAGCAAAAAAATACAACTACACACCCAGACTTCTGTTGTAATAATAAAATGTGCAGAATAAAAAACCTGTATCAAAACTGCAAAGCCTGACCTCACAGGTAGGGAAATCTGATTCATGCCCAAAGTCAGCACAACTCTACGTCCATCCCAAGCCCTTCTCAGCCTCCAAGGAGCACGAATCAGTGCGTGCTCCCTGGACCCTGACTGGGGCTATATAATAATGAACAGGATGCCGGTCTGTGACATTTCCTTCAACCTTACAGTTCCTCCACTAGTGCTGAGAGTAGCAGAACTGCTGGAAGTACTTCACAGGTGGCTGTGGCTTGGGCCTGGACTAATGTGGCCACCTCCTTGAAGGCTGGCTACTAACAGTGGGCAGTGTCGGGACAAAGAGAGCAAAGCTTCTAACAGGCCTAAATGCTGTGGCCACAGAAATGGGCTGGGGGAAAGGAGTAATTATGGCAAGTCATGGTCCTGCCAAATACAGCTTTTTTCTCTCCTGGAGGTGAGGAGATGTTGGTGTCTCTGTGGCCTCACAATGGGAGGTTTGTCTCTATGCATATTTTTTCTGATGGCCAGAGTTACTGCACAGTAAAAATTAAAGTTTGGCTTAGTTTCAACCCAAACCAAACACCTTGTCATAGTTTGAAGGTCCACACAGACCAATATATGTGAACTTGGGATCACTTGAAGTTTCAATGACAGCAAACCCTTTCTGAACAAGCCTCTTGTCTTGCAGCAGCTAGCAGTCCCTAAAGCCCACAATATTGTAAAAAACTGAAAATGTTAGCAAATTGCACAAAGAAAAACAGGTTTCAAAGAGCGATGTGTGACCCCAAGTGGATTTTATGTCATGTAAAGAAATGAAAAAAAAAACGTACCCTTCTTCAAATGTAATAAAAAGAACCAGGATTGCTACAGGACTTGCACTTAACCTCCAGAGTTCAGTACACGGGGCTCTGCAGCACTTCAGAGGTGCCCAAGTGTCCCAGGACAGTTACCCAGAGCTCATTGCATGGCTGTGCTCACCTGCAGGAGAGCACAAGTTCAGAGACTGCCACTTTGGCTTGCTTTCCTTGCTCTGCCAGCCTCTTTCTGCTGCCTTTCAAGTGCCATCATCTGAGTGTGTTCAATCAATTTCAACCAGTACACTGCATTATGTTTTTGGACCTAGCAACTCTTTTTTTTTTCTTGTTTCCTCCATTCTTCTAAATCTATACTCCACATTTAAGCAACAAGCTGCACCAGGCAGTGGTGAATGAGTGATTATTGTACTCTCCAGGTGTTGTTATGTAGTATGAAGCTGGAGGCCAGAGTACTTCACCACCTGAGAAGTGCAGTAATCCTGTGGAAATGCACAGAATGGGATATCTTATTCTAAAATAGAATTTATACTCATAAATACAGGGAACATTTGATATGGGTATAATGCCACTATCAGCCAGTCAGAAATGCTACCCCTAAAAACTTTTCACAGTTTAAAAATAATTCCAAATGATTTTGAGACCTGGTATCTTACACAAAGTTTGTCAGTAGAACTCAAACCACTTTATTAATATAAATTAAAGCAGTCAAACAGTGTCTCATTGACAGAAAGATCATCTAACCATCCTGACGCTGGAGAAAGCAGTCCAGAGGAGTAGGGTGCATGATGGGAAAGACTTTCCATGATTCTAGAGTAAGTCACTGACTGCCAGGAAAATATATATATATATATATATATATATATGCTCCTTTCCTTCTCCTCTACTTATCACAATCCTATAAGAACAATGGATATGCAAAGCCACCACCAGTTTTCAGCCAGGATCCAGCCTGGCTTAACATCAAAGGTGACAAGGTGCATGCTGCTTTCAGAGAAACCCTGGCCTCCCAGCATGCAACTCGGGAGTATTGGCAGGCAGCTGCTTCCAAAAGCTTTGATGGTCTTCTGCGCTGTATGAAGCAAATTAAACAAATCAGTTCTTCCCATTTTGTTTAGATTCTAAAGATGCCCCCTTGTGCAATTTATTAATGAAATAGCTGTCAAATTAATAAACTTTTATTTTGCAGTGTTGGCTAAGACTCACTGAACCCAGATGCCATTAAGCACACTGTGTACACTTGAATATATTTCATTATCCCAAGTACCTTCTGATCAATAGAATTCAGGGAAAGAACAACTAACTTAATTGATTGTCTAAATCCTTGTAACTGTAGCTATTACTACAGACAGTCCAATTCTGGTGCAGAAAGCATTCTCTAGTTGTGCTAAATGCAGTCGCAGCCTACAGGTGTCCTAAGAATCCAGGAGACACTTGTGAGAACAAGGCCTGTCCTCTACCTCATTTAGAGGTGTGTCCAAATGATGCTGTTCCTTATTTTGGCAGCTCAGGGCAGAGTGAATCTGTTTAACAGAGTGGGCTTGATGTTCCTGAGGAGAATTTAACCCCATAAACAACTGCCAAAGTTGAGAGGCATGCTTTAGCATTTTAACATCATGTCTTTTAGCAGTAGTCTTGTCCTTAGAGGAAGACCAAGTTCCCGAATCTCTCCTCATAAGCTACCACTGCTTCCCAACTCACTTGTACCTCCTGCCAATACATATAGGTTGAACAGATGCTAATTTTCCCAAGACCAAATTAGTACAGACAGAAATACAAGCACCTTGTCCTCATTCTCCTTTTCCCCCAAGATTGCTAATAAAGAGTCAATTGCTTGGCTACTGATTGTACCATGTGCTGTAATTACTTGTTTCAATGATGGCAAACACATTAAACAAGTATTAAACAGCATTTAAATCAGTGCTCTTTGAAGAGTGAAAGACAAGCATTGGAGGCAGTTATTAATTACTAAATTAGTCCTAAAATTAGCATAACCTTTGAGAATTTTCATTTAGCAAAAATGTCATCCTGGGTTAAAATAAAACCTCAGAACAGCTTTTAGAATGCTGAGCTCTAAACAGGTCAATTTACATCTCCTAGAGCCCAGGGAATTTGTAAAGAGAAAGCTAATACTTTCGACACTGTCCTACACAACATCCTTGTCTCTAAATTGGAGAGACATGAATTTGATAGGTGGAACACTCGGTGGATAAAGAACTAGCTGGAAGGCCACACACACAAAGAGTTGTGGTCAATGGCTCATGAGGCCTTGGGTGACATAGAAGCATAGAATAGTTAGGGTTGGAAAGGACCTTAAGATCATCCAGTTCCAACCCCCCTGACATGGGCAGGGACACCTCACACTAAACCATCTCACCCAAGGCCATGTCCAACCTGGCCTTGAACACTGCCAGGGATGGAGCATTCACAACCTCCCTGGGCAACCCATTCCAGTGCCTCACCACCCTAACAGGAAAGAATTTCCTCCTTATATCCAATCTAAACTTCCCCTGTTTAAGTTTTAACCCATTACTCCTTGTCCTGTCACTACAGTCCCTAATGAAGAGTCATGAAGAGACATGGTTTAGCGGGAGGTGTCCCTGCCCATTGCAGGGGGGTTGAACCTAGATGATCTTAGGGTCCTTTCCAACCCTAACTATTCTACGATTCTATGATTCTAACACGAGAAGCATTGCCTATAGTGAACCAACAAAAACATAGCTCTCCCTGCCCCATGGGCTTACACATAAGTACCTGTATAAGTATCCAACATAAACTGTTACTTTTTTGTTTCAAATGCCATGGGGAAAAACAGTGGTGCCAAACAGTGTGACTCCATCATAGCAATGTCACAGGATTAAGCCTTGTCCCAGGTAGCCAAGAAACCATAGTGGGACAACACGCACGTGTTCACATAACCTCACTGGTGTGGACAGGTGCTCTCAGCCCCAGGAGCACCCAGGAGCTGCTGACTCCTCTGCAGGAGCCACACGCTGCAATCACCAAAAGCCTGCAAGCTTTTGGTGTGAGACAGTTTCCTCCACAGAGGAGATAAAAGTAGCTAATAGAGATGATAAGCTGTGAATCATTCCTGAGAATGTACTGAGAGGAATAGCAGCAAACTAAAATACCTTCCTTCTGCACAGTGACCTACAGATTCTTATTGCTACTGCTACTAATAAGACACAAGGAGAAAGTCTGCTCCCCATGACCACAAGGCAAAGGTTACTGTAAATAGGGTTTATGCCACCCACATTCCCATGTGGAGTGCTGAGCTTGGCCCAAAGGTTTTTAGTTTAAGTTTAATGCTAAATCCAAATTAAAAATTGGATTATTTTTAACATCTTGAGATCCACTGCCTTTTCTTTAAATGATACGGACTTCAGGAAAATACAACATATGCAATAATATCCACTTACAACCCTGTTATCAATTCCCAACACAGCAAAGCACACATACAATAGGGTGTGTCAGAAACATGGCGGCACCAGTGCTAATTACTAACCAGTGTCAGTCAGCTGTCAATTAGTGGGCTTATTTTCTTGTGGGAAGGAAATTTCTAGAATACCATGAAGCACAACACCCCCCCTCCTATTGTTCTCAGTTGAAGGAGGTAGATTTGGATGATTGCTTTTTTCCTGTTGCCTCTTAACGCTGCAAATCAAACTGCAATCAGAATAATGAGGTGCCAGTGGTTGAAACCATAGCTGGTAGTACATATTGTCAGAGATTGTTCACACTAATCAACTAATAATGACATTGCTTACTCCACCCTGTTAAATAAAATTCCCTTGGTTGTGCAACACAATTATTACTAATAACCATAGAAACATTAGTGTGTTAAGGAGACTGTTTCAGAGATTATCTGGAGACTTATTTTAGAATGAACTGGGAAGACAGATCTACCAGATGGAGATTATTCTTTAGTAATTAAGCAGAGATTGTTCCTGTGGGTGTACGGTATTTTCCAGTATCATGAAGTATTTTTTGTCTAATGATGCACCTGAATTAAAATGGTAGTTTTTATGTTGATGAAGACTATCTTAAATATTTAAACATTTTTAATGAATGGAATACAGTAATAACCATTCTTTAGTCTTAGAAAGAAAACCACAGGAAATTATACTCAGTAAACAATCCAATTAAAAGATTTACTATTGCAGAAGGGATGATTAATACATATTTCTTTTTTTAACAAAAATACATTCACACCTCAAGACAGAGATACCTCCTGACTATCAATAAAGTTCTTTAAACCAGGCTGGCACAAATGCTGAAAATACTTTGTGCTCTCTAAGTGAGGAGCTAAGTCACTTTGAAGGCTTTAGAAATTACTTGCTTATTGAGCTAGATATTTCACCCAGATGCAGCAACATTTTTATACCGAGATGACAAGTGAGAAGACACAATTGTTAGGACACAAATGTTGCATGGCTTATTTTTGACAACATTTATCAGAAAGGGAAAAAAAAGAAGAGAGCAAGAGCTGAAAGAGCACGTTGAAGTCTCAAGGTTAAACAAAGCTTCCCAACATCAAAAACATCGGAAAGAAGGAAAATTCAGCTTTTAGTTACAGCCAATAAAATATCCCAGTGATATGGCTGACAATTTTATTCCAGAGGTCAGAAATGCAGGATACCTAGGGGCACAATTTTATCAGCTTATTAAATGTATTTGAACCACTGTTACCAGCAGATTTCTTTAAAAAGACTGACAACAACAACAAAGAACAGAGCATATCAGTAGCACCCTGATTCATTACACTAACACTGCATCACACAGAAGGCAGATTTAAGAGGAGATGGATGAAATACTTCAATGAAAACAAGAGCCATACCAAATGAAGGAGAAAACACTGGACCAGATCCTTCAATCCAATGAGATTTGACGGGACCCTTACAATATTGCAGAGTACCTTCACTGTACAAGTTGCCTTCAAGATTGAACACTGAATACATTTTTTACCCTTAAAATAAAATTAATAAAATTAATAGATTTTATTCAGCTACATTTCTTCCCTGATACAGATGTGGAAGAAACTGAGATATTTCAGATTTCATTGCATAGTAACCTGGGCAGCAAAGGAGAAAAACTGAAACACCTGATTAAGCCTATTTCTTTTTAGCAAAATAATTAAAATTTTGCTTAACTTGAAGTACTTCACTGAATTCATTGTTTTGCTGAATCAGAGCTTTCACAAATCCAAACTTTTTAACAGTACCAACTGCAAGCTTCCAGACTTTTTCAGGCTTATCTGAACTGAAACCAAATGGAAAGCTTTCCAAGTTTTGCCTATTTCCTAATGCTTTGTGAGTTGTGACAATGACTCCTGGGATCCAGACTTGGAACGCATTTTGAATATTTTAAATCACAAATTTCCCCTTAAAGAAAACAGATGTATGCACATATTCACTTGAGTTCTTTATAATTTGAAACAGTATCATTCTAAACCAATCTTATTAGATACAGATGAACAAGTTTGTTTTTATCGAGGCAAACTGCTGTTTCTATTATTCTTGTCCTTTGCTTCTAGAAATCTTCTTGCACAGCATTTGTTTTCTTGATGTGAGTAATTACTCTTACTCTGCCATCTTGAGACAGACCCAGAAAACAGGCCCATTGCTGCATCTAAATGAACCTTTTAAATAAGGCATGCACTGTAAACAATAGACTTCTGAAGGCTGGCACTCATCTACGTGTTCTCTTTTAGATGTAACTACAGGTTTCTAATTCCAATATCCTCAGTATTTCACAGATTGCACCCTTTCTTTTCTTTACTCATGCTGCTTCCATTGTCAAACTTGGGATGAACAGTCTTTATGAAATGTAGGATGGCTTGAAGTGCTTTGTGCAGCATCAAACCAGGCCATTTTGATCGCAGTTTATTTCCACATCTGGAAGACTGCATGGAAGCACTTACAGATGCTGATGTGTTCTCCTTGCATTATCAGGAATCAAGTAAATCATTGGACCAGAATCAATGATCACCACCAATGCACAGATGAATGCCTACAGCAAATTAAGCCTTCAAATTATCAGCTTGCAGAGCAGTTCTTCTTGCTCATTTTCTTTGGTGACTGTCTGCAGCTAACATCTGTTTCCAGTTATAGCACTAACAAAGGCTTCTCCTTTGACTACTATTAACACACTAGCTCAGAGTGCCACTGGGGTGTACTTCTGTGGAACAGTTGGCAAGGGAAGTCTGGCAGGGTTGCTCATGGAAAAGGCAGTTTAAGTTGCATCTGCCTATTTACCCAGTTTAATTCTTCTCACAGCTTCAGGCTGGTGAACTGAAAACATGAGAAGCACAAGCACTTCTGTAGAAAACTTTGAGAATAGGTTCATTCCACAAAAAGAAAAATGTTATCCTGAGAAAATAAACACACACACACCCCAACAATATTTATAGAATTCCTTCATTGTGGAACTAACTTTGGGTATTTAGACTTTAATTCCCAAAGGATGTCAGCAGTTTCTAAATGCTTAGACTTTTAAGAACTTGTGTCCCAGTACAGTCTTAACATCACTAGTCACACATTGTCTGTCTCTTGGTATCTAACAACTTCGATCTGTTTTCACTTCTTTTATTAGCCACCTTCCTTGAAATGCCCTTCCTCAGTAGCTTGCATCTTAAACACTGGGGAAACAACCAACTCTTTTGATTTCCAATAACCGACTAATTCAGCTGACCATTTATCACAACAGAGACAGGACAACAACAGTGCTTGTTTGGGGGTTTTGGGTTGGTTTTGTTTTTGTTTTTGTTGTTGGTTAAGAATTTTGCTTATTTGTTTGGGTTTTGTTGTTTCTAAACCTCTCCCAATTACTCAGAATTAAGTCCCTCTATCAGCGGTATTTTGGGAACAAGGCATCTCTAGTGATCCAAACAACCCAATTGAATATGGTCTCTCAAAGCAGAGGAGATAAAGCTGTACACAGCGCTAAGGATGCATGTGCTTCTTTCAGATGTACTACAAGTAATCCACCACTGACCTCTTCGAAGGAAATGTGCCTGGAGAAGAAATGGAGGAGAAACTCTGCTCTCATGTGCCATGTTCACAACTGCACAGTGCTACAGATGCCCTGTGGTATTTGGATTCCCTCCCTACCACTTGCAGAAGCATATGGTACATCCTTCTTTTTAACATGCCTACTCAACAGCAAATGTCTGAGAGATACCCACTGACATGAAGAGCTGAGAAAATAGAAGACAGTCCATACAATATTTTTTTCTTAATGTTTTTCCCTTTTCCATAGATTGATTCTGTAAGTTGTCAGCAGCATCAGTAATGCAGCTTTATCTACCATATTGGCTGACTTACTCTTCCTTGTTTTCTGGTTCCCAACATCATTGCAGTGCTTGAAAACAATGAATTCTAATGAGATATCAGAATGCCAGGACATTAATGGCAGCCTAGAGTTAGAAAGTGGAGAACCGTGACAAACAACATGCCAGAATAAAACAAGTGAATCAGGAGTTTTATTTTCATTCCTAAAAGAACATGTTAGTCGCACAGCAGATGACAATGGTGAAGAAACTGAAAACAGGCACACATATATGTACGTAGCTGAGTTTTAAGATCACTTTGATGGAAGCACTGCATAGACATTTACTTGTATAACAAAACCTGACAGAAACTAAAAGACTTTTAGAGTAAGGACAGAGACTAATTCTGGGCAACAGTAGGAAAGTTAAGAACACACAAACAAGGCATCTGAGCAGAAGGAGATGTTACTTCCACACAAGGGAATAAAGAGGATGAAAAGAATGGGACGTGGAAATAGGGTGACATTAAACACAATCTATGTAATTAAAAATGTTAATAGCCTCTTGGAGGCTGTTTCCAAAACAAGCTATTTCCTTTAGACAATCAAAACATCATCAAGTTAACTATGTGCAAAGCCTGATCTCTCCTTATTGCAGACAAGGATTAGAATTCTCCTGCCTTGGGGGTGAGTGGTAGAGAAGTTCCTCTCATATTCTGCTATCAGAGTCAATGGTGACGAATTTATAACTGACATCTTATCAAATAAATATCTCCTGAGGCTTTTCCTTATTCACTTTGGTTCTGTGACAGTCTTAGAGGACACCCAACTTAAACTTGCATAAATTAATCTATGTCACTGTTATGTACCGAGACCTGGTTCTGACCTCCTTTATACTAATGTAAAATTGAAGCCATGTATCATGGACTTAAGGTCAACATAAACCTCTGCACTTTTGCCGCTGAGTGCAGAGAGGGATTTTTAAATGCTCCCATTTTACACTGACTTTTGTTTCTTTTCTCATGATCCTGAAGAAAGTTATAAATAGATTTTAATTTAGAATAGTTTTGTAGATCCATATCAAGAATCTCTTGATATCAAGAATATCAACATGGTAGGATGGATCTTGCTATTAGGTTAGACATCAGTGAAAATGTAACATCAACTGCACTGTAACCTCAAGGACCTGTTCTAAATCAGACGATGTACTGAGAAGGTGGCAGTATCACCTCTAAATCATTTGCTTCACTTGAATTGGATGGCAATGATGCCTAGAAGTAGAAACTGGAACTAGATGAATTTGAACTTAAGCATTAAATCAAAGTACTTGATTTATTTCAGTGATACCTCTTAGCGTTATTCTCTTCAGTGAAGCTCTATGTATGCAAGGGTTAGAAAAAAAATCAAAATAATTTTTGGCTGCTACACAAATGCTGAACAAAGTACATTGCATTTTTGAAAGATTCAGGTAAGTTATTACAAGCACATTATACCCAACACAGTAGAAGTCTGTGTTTCAATGGAAACAGTAACTTTTTTATTTTGCCATCCAGGGAAAAATGTGTAGTTATTTTCACAATTTCATTTTCCCCCTCTCATCCACATAACCAAGATCTTTGACTCATTCTGTCCAAGGTTTTGCCAAGTCTACCAACTATCACTATGGGATTTCTTCAGGCAGCTGAAGAATTGTATCTCCTCAGAGAAGTTTGGTTGTATTTACTTTTCCAGCTGTTGCTTTTTCAGTTTCCAGACCTGACCGTATTTAGTTCTCAAAAGGAATTAAACTGCGACTTTCAGTGTTGTTCCCCCCCCCCCAATTTGTAACTGGGGAGTCCTGTTTACTCATCGGTAATTCTTCTCCACTATTGAAGGTGCCTAAACCAAGAGGAGACTATTTAGCCTGTAAGACCTTATTGTGACAATCAGAGCAGGATAACCAGATGAGCTTCTTTACATATCTATTGGCGTAACACCAATATGGATAGTCTGGTCTAGATAAAATGTGATTAAAGAAGGTGTCTGGTTTGAGGAAAATAGTATACTACATTTAACTGTGAAAGAAAAACATGCCTAGGACCCCTATTTGTGCATACATAGCTAGTATACTAAGTACTGTAAAAAACACAGGCCATGAGGCAATCTCTTGCCATGTATACTTTGCAGAATAATGATTCTGCAGCACTTGTCCTGACCCTCTAATGGCAATACTTTATCTGGCAAATTTATTTTCAGGAGCAAGTCTGTGTGTGGACTTGGGCAGCAGTGGTGTGATTCTGAGAGAGATAAGCAGAAGCCAGCCCTATTCTGTAGCACACAAAGCAAAAATAAAGTAGGCAACTTAAAATAGGCTTACTAAAATAGAGCCATAATAAAATAATAAGCTCACCAAATACCAGATAGAACTGTTAGTGAGAGAGCTTTTAATCTTTATTTGATCTTGTTGGCTCTGATTCAAATTAGAAGTAATTTCACGGATATCAATGGAGTTACTCAGGTATAAATCTGGCTTGAAAGCAGAATCTGGCTTACCAGTCAAGCATATTTAATAGATAGAGGGGGAAAATTGTCAATAGCTGTTCAAAATGTTCTTTTAATTGAATTAATACTAATTCATCTTGCTGAAAATGAAGAGTCTCTTCATATTTTGATACCAAACTAACCCCTTCTGTTCTATCACTACTTATCTGTTATTATAGAGAAAAAGCTGCAGTTGATTCTTACAGCTGTAAGAATTCTCTCACAAATGTACAATGAATCTAGATCTAGTGCCTAATGCACTCCCTGTCTGAGCAATCCAAACAGATGAAAATCTCCACATGCTGTGTAAATAAAGACTAGTCACATAAACAGGAGCTGAAGGACTAAAGTGATTAATAACTTCCACAATCAGTCTGTGCTGTATTAGAGCTATAGTCCCATGACAGAATGTGCTTATAGTAATTGTAAGGTTCAGCCAAAGTCCCTTCCATTAGAAGTCTATTAAAAGATATTTAAGAATCATCTTTCATAGCCCTTTTTGCCTCCTTTCACCTATGTTCTATACTCTGTTTTTAATTACGCCAATGCAAATCCAAACTCACCTAGCAGGATCTATGGAACAAGCTGAGATTTAAAAGAAGAACTGGGAACATCTTTATCTGTCTGAATTTAGTCTCTCCTTCTCTGCTCCAAAGTTTAGAAAATGGGCCATGTATGACTTTTATGTCTTCCTTGTCCTCAATGGAACTTTGAACACTGTTAAATCATCTTAACTGCTTTTATGGGAAAAGAGGCCCACAATACTTATTGTCAGAAATTCTGACTCCATGGTATTAATATCATGAAAATATGCCAGGAAATTATATTCTATAGGGCCTCTGTAGCGCTCATGAATGTAGATCATTGGTGGATATTTAAAGACTATACATCACTCTGTGCAGGCCATAATTCTGGCAGGAACAAGCTTTGTGAGGACATCTTAAAGATCAGTCCCAGCTCTCAAAGGTGAAATCCTGATTCTCATGTCTAGGGGTGGCTTGCTTTGGCATCTTTTCCTCCAGTGCTACACATTTATTAATATCGACATACTGTTGTTAAAACAACATGAGTTCATTTATTCCAACATGAGATCAGGAAGTACTGCAGGGATTTCGGAAATGGCATTCATTGATTTCATTGGGTTAAAGCTCCCTTCAAGTCACATTGACCCCTTAGAGAAAGAACAGAGGCATTGTAAGAGGCAAAAGCAGCTTATTCTAGGTAAATAAAACTGTAAACACAATGAGGAGACTGCAAATGGAACCCCCTAAAGGATTTAGCTAAGATTCCACTCGTACACTGTGCTCTGATTTTAAATAGCTACAGAATGAACCTTGTGTGGAAATCATAATCCTATTGAAATCAACAGTGAAACTTGTTCAGCGTGATCAAAGCTGATCAAAGAATCATCAAAAAAAGCGCTTCTGACTATCACATTCCAGTATGGAATGATATCTGGACTCCTTTTGATTCAATTGCAAAATAAGTGCATGGGCCTTAAAATTAAGGCTGTAAGAGCCTTTTTCTTTTTTTTTCTTTTAATGCAAATTATTCTTCACTTTCCATCATGGTTGTGAATACAAGCTTACACTCCTTGTGACAGCAAGAACCTTCTGAAGAAACACTGTAACATTACTAGTTATGCAGTAACAGTTTTCATATATAAACATTGTCCAGCTTCTCCTTGGACAGCTCAGTCTTACAAATTCTTACTCATTCTTACTTCAAGCAGATTCCCCCTTAATCCAAATGCATAAATAATTGCAAGAATTGATGAGAGCTTTTAAAAATGGAAGTTTTGACAGAGAAACTGTTGGTTTATGGCTTAACCCTGCAGGGTTCAGAGCACTCTGGCCTCAAATCAGCAAAGCATTCAAGAATATGACTGCTTAAACTTGATAGGACTACTCACATGCTTAAAGATAAGTATGAGTTTAAGTGCTTTACTGTATTAAGGCCAGACTGCTCAGTCAGAATCAAGTCTTTAGCCCCTTTAGTCACTGCAGAGTTCTTTGCTATTCACATTTAGTTTTTAAATCCTACAGTACAAGGTTTAGTTTCCTCAGGTTTAAGGCTTTCTGTGAAGCACTTTTATCTGATATTCCAGTAACTGCTCAAGGCTCCATAAATCAAGAGTCAAATGCAATCTAAATAAAATGATTAAAATCATGGAAACTGTGTCTCTCATCATGGATGCCAAGCTTTAATTCTTCTTCCTACAGTTTTTTTTTCAGTTATGTGGTATCTTCTACAGCCTTTTATTCTTCCCTCTCTGGAGCTCACTCAGACATGATCTTCATACCCAAAGAATCTCTTCTCCATGTCAGTATGATAACTGTAGTTACAAAACTTCCATGATCTTTGAGACCTTTCAGACAAATCCGCTTTGTTATTTACTGAAGTATGTTCCCTGCCTGACCAGGAGAAAAAAACGGAAGAGTTGAAGTAGATTCATAGTACCCTATGCCCTATTACAGTCCTTGGTGATTACAACCACTTCTAACTGATGTAAGCTACAAATGAGCTAGCTTATTAATTATCATGTTCAGGTTTCTAGTATATTTAGGTTTTACAGGTTTACTGTCACTTGTTTATTGGGAGTCCTTTTTATGAGTTGAGTGGTTTTCCCAGGTGAAAATAAGTTTGAATAATGCTATAAATGTATGCCAAGGAAGTCAATATGGTGGCATTGATGTGCACTACACTTTTATGTTGTGTTCTAGAACGCCTAGAGTGACAAAATGCTGGTTTTCTTGTTAGGGAGAAAAAGAAGAAATATCATTTTAGCTAAAATGATACTTTGATCAAATGCTGATATTTTCTTAATCTAAAACCACATTCGACAAGCAAAGACACTGAAGGCTACTTCCGTGTAATTCAAATTTGTTCTTGCATACTAATGTTCCTCAAAATTTTGCACGGAACAAACTTACGTAGCTTTTACCCAGATGACAAAACCTATAAATTTTGGTGATATTACACAAAAGCCAAGCCACAAAATACATTAGATACAAATCCTCTGTCCCCATTCTAGCACATCTCTCTTCAAGTTCCTGTTGTCTTCTATGGAGAGATGCATGGATTAAGGAAACCAAAATGTCTTTATACAAGATGCGAACCTGGTTATTATTAAAAGTTGTTTTGCTAGAATTATGAAGTATTCACATGTGTTTTGATCTCTGCTTTAGTTAAAATTCAGAGATAGTGAAATGAAAACAAAACCAACATTTGTAGTTGTCAACTGATACATAAAAGGTGGTTTTGGTACAAAGTACTTTGTATGTATTGCTTGAAAATATCTTCTAAAAGTTATGAAGGATCAGATTCTCCACTATGATGTTCAGCTCTTCTGCAAAGTGACTCAAAATGGAAATATCAGTTCTGAGATGCAACTTTTCTAACATGTTTTAGGCTACTCCTCCACTAGCTCAACACGGTGGCATTACTGAAGCAAATGGAATCACGTTCCCCTTAAGCTGCTGCTCACTTCCTACATGAATGGCTACAAGTTACCTCTTTCTATCTGCCACAAAGCCCCCTTATGCAGAACTAGAAGTAAAAATGTGCTTTAAGCAATCCCACAGATACCTTATCTACCACGTCGTTCAACATCATTTTTGAAAGAGTTTGGTGTCTTGGAACAACATCGGACAACACTGTCTTTATTGACAAAATAGGATCAAACCTGACAAATAAGAAAAGTGAAGATTCTCCATTCCTGAAGGACTTTTATGCTGGAATGTGTCATAAAGAGACAAATGTGCTACAAACGTTGCAGGAGACTTAAAACCTATTTATTACAAGATCTTACAAAGACTATTGGAAGACAGGGATAAATCTGAGTTTGCCAGGGAGATTTTAATAGAACAGGGAATAATTAAAAAGCCTGGATTTTAACTTATCTTTCTCCTCCCATTCTTTTATGTATGTAATCTTTCCATAACAATATGCATACCTTTAAAAATGACAAACATTTATGGATGTTCTAGGTACTGCACTTTCTATATAAATGACTGACAGAAGTCTTTCAATCCTGTATTATAATTTATTAGTAATGTAACAGGAAACTAAGCTCTTATGCTGGACAATGCATATTCAATATATGCACTAACGTTCTGAGGACCACTCAGAAATCAGCACGAGACTGTCTTAGGTACTTTATAAGTATGTATTAAAGAGGGTACCCTCCCCAAAACAGCATACTGATCACACAGATGGGTCGACAGAGTAAGGACACAGTGCTAGAAACAATTAGCTTTGTAAGGATAAAATGACCCTAACTTGACAACAGGTAAATAGCATTTAAGAATATACTTTATAGCTTCCAAACACCAAACACATGGTGGTCACAGTTCATAAATCTTCTTTAACATATGTTGCTTTACCTCAGTAACATGGACACTTAAAGAAGGAGGACTTAGTTTTGGGGTGAACTTGTTTGGTTTGGGTCTTTTTTCTTTCCCCCTTTTTTTCCTTTTTTTGTGCATTTTTTTTTCTTTTGACAGATTTAAAGTGCTTTTAGCCACAAACAAAATCTGAGAAAATGTAAACAGATGTCAGAATAAATTTCTACTTAAATTCCCTTCCCAAGCATGGTTTGCATACAGCGTAATTTGAATAGCAGCTGGGCTGCTGAGGAAGTTTTTTATTTTTAAAGAAAAAAATCTGAAATATAAATAACATATTAATGGAAAAGAAACCATATTCAAAGAGGCTGTCTGCATTCGGTTCCAACAGAGGAGAGAAGAGGGGGCAGAGCCATGGTATCTTAGCAATTCAACCCAAGCAAATACTTGGGAAAACCAAGTACAATTAGACCACATTAAGCTTCATCAATGCCAAAAAAAGAGTTTGTTTCAGGAGACTTATGTATGGCATGTATCCCAGCAACTATAGAACATATAACAGGAAAACCAGGGAGTGGTTGTTGAGAGAGACAGCTGTAGGAAGAAACAAAAAGTGCCTAGGAGAACAAAACTCACTTATTTACACAATCTTGTAACTATACTAAATTTCAGTTCAGTAGGAAGTAAAGGATTAAGCCCTAAATCACCAGAAATATTTTAATACCTATGCAGAAGCAAGTAAGCCAGGCTTTGCTATAAGGTTGTAAATGATGGCGCTTTTTCAGTTTGTATTTTCTGCTGCTAGGAGAGGAGCTGGGAGAAATACACAGAATATTTTACATCTCATCTCTTAGGACTATGTGATGCCCAGAGATGACAAAGATACAAACAGTTCCTTCCCTCTGACACAGCCTATCGGAAATGCCTGTCATGGAAAAATACAATAGCACAGTAGAGAGTATTGCAGCTACGTTACATATGAGCCACAGAAGAAAGAGATGCAGAGTGCTCTGTACTACTTAAGAAACTCTTTTTCACCTCGACAGCTAGTCTAATCATTTATGGTAAGGGAAGAGTTTGCTCCAAGGATGCTGGGGAGTTCTTTGTGGCTACAGCAAGTAAGGACTGTCGTAGTCTAGAAGTCTCCTGCAATATAACTTATGAGTATAGGAAATTGGACTTGATGACAAGATTGAACCTTCCAACCTTATGCCTGGAAAGTCTGTGCTTCTCTTTTTCTGTTGTGCTGCCAAACATGAAACTTAAAAAGTAAGGATGGAGTGATTTGGCCCTGATGGATAAATACTGGCTGTCCTACAGGATAATAGGGAAAATAGAGTGGAAAGATCTATTACAGTCTGATCGATGGGTTTATCCAGGCTCTGGATGGACTATTAGGTGTTTCATAAATTTCTAAGCACCCAGGGGATACAAATGCAAGAACCAAATCTAATTTTAATGTAAATATTCATAAGTATAATCAAATAAATACTGCATGCCAGTATGGTACTTATTTGTATCAGTATTTCCCCTGCATGCAAAAGAAGCCTCAACTTGTTGGCTAAATTCATAAGCAGTAAAAACCAAGCATCAGGGCATCTCTCCTTCTGAAATAACAGCAATTTTTGCTCATAACAAACTGATCTCTTCATGTACCACATCTCCATATGGGAAACATATCACAGTATATTAGAAATATAGATGGTAACCTTCGTACGTATTTAGGACTCACAAGCCACATTTAGGACTCCGAGCACATTCGGTTCATTATGTCTGTGCAACAGTCTAGAATTCCAGCAAAACACAGGATTATTCATACTCATCACAAGGCTTACAGACAGACTGTTGCTTCACACTTGTACCCAGGAATGGTGGCATCCTCTGGCAGGCCAGTTAGCATGCACAGCGCATGTTATTAATTTTAGCTTCAGTTTCATAATAGAGATGTAGCACAATGTGTTATTGTAAGTTGAGCTAAAATCACAGAATCACAGAATCAGCTGGGAGTGAAAAGGCCTTTAAGATCTTCAAGTCCAGCTGTTACCCCAGGATTGCCAAGACCATCAGTAAACCATGTCACTAAGGGCAAACTGATATCCCCTCAAGATATCCCCTCATGGCTGCCCCTCATAATCTCCCCAGACACCCAGCCCTTCTCCCCTCCCCACAGTGGCCCACACTGAATACCTGCTGCCCCTACCCATCATGGTCACGCCTCATATCCCCTTAAGATTTCCCCTCATGGCCACCCCTCACATCCCATAGCCACCCCTTCTTTCCCCTGAAGATCTCCCCTCACAAGGGGCCCTCATGCCTCACAGCCACCCTTCACATCCCATGGCCATAGCCACTCATGATCTCCCCTCATGACTGCCCCTACCCCTCATGGCCCCCCCTCATCTCCCCTGAAGATCTCCCCTCGTGGCTGCCCCTCACCTTTCATGATCTCCCCTTACCCCTCATAGCCACCCCTGCTCTCCCCTCATAGTTTCCCATGGCCACCCCTCATCTCCCCTGAAGATCTCCCCTCATAGCCACCCCTCACGTCCCACTTCCAGTCCTCACATCCCATGGCTGCCCCTGCTCTCCCCCTCATGGTTTCCCATGGCCACCCCTCATCTCCCCTGAAGACCTCCCCTCATAGCCACCCCTCACGTCCCACTTCCAGTCCTCACATCCCATGGCTGCCCCTGCTCTCCCCCTCATGGTTTCCCATGGCCACCCCTCATCTCCCCTGAAGACCTCCCCTCATAGCCACCCCTCACAACTACCCATACCCCTCATGGCCATCCCTCATCACTCCTGAAGATCTTTCTTCATGGCCACTCCTCATGCCTCACGGCCGCCCCTCACCCTTCATGATCTCCCCTCACTCTTCGTGGCCACCCTCTCCTTTCCCTTCATGATCTTCCCTTACCCCTCATGGCCTCCTGGACACATTTTATCAGGCAGAAATGGAACAAAAGCTCATACCAGTGATTTAGGGAAAGTAAACACTTAACTGATTCTATACATACGTACTATTTCTTCATTTCTGTTTACTTAAAAGATAAAAGTAAATGTTATTTTTGTAAAAGAAAGAAGAAATTAGCTCACTGAGGGCTTAATTATCCTTCTTCTCCAATGGGAATCAATGCTATTGGCAGCTTGCAGGCCTGTTCTCTTGACAAATCAAGTTGTTGGCTGAGGCGTGAAGTGTTAGATTATGATCAACTCAGCATGACATTGTGATTCATGGGTACTATATTACAGAGGGAAAAAGGGGATTTATGCTTCATATCCACTTTGAATTCATAGTGAAACAAGTGAATCATTCTGTTCAACCTCAGGAGTTCATGTTCTACACCTGGGGGCTGAACAATATTACAGGCTTGAACATTTTAAGGAACAAGTGCGATAAAATACTGCTGTGAAATATTCTTTCTTTCCCCCCATGCTATAAGTTTAAGGAATCACCTGGAGTAAAGATTTGATGAGTGCATTTCATTAAAAGAAGAAGGAATAAGGATGGTAAGGATAGAGATAAAGGGTGTATACTGGTCAACTGGAAAAAAAGAAGCTTCCAAATAGATGAATGTAACTAAAGGAATAATTATGCAGTCTCTCTGGAAGGCTCAAATTGTAGGTGTAAATGATGTACATAACTTTGTTCCCCCCCCCCCTTCCAAAATAGCCACTAATAATACAATTCTGTTGCATCACCATGTTTAAGCAACGGTATAACATTATGTACATTCGTATTTCTCCTATTTCCTATGCTCCTGGATCAACATGTGGAAACAACCATGAGCACAGCTGGGGTTGAAGGAAGTTCCTGCTATAATGAAGGAGGGCATCAGCACAATTCTCCAGACACACGTGATGAAAAGTGCATTTCACTAGACAATAAGGTCTACAACTCCATCTGGTCTTCCTGGAAGGAAGACCCACCCTTACAATTCCTATGCGTGATCATTTAGCTGTGCGCAAAACTTGCAGTCACAGCACCAAAAGCTGGAGGGAGCTCTACCCAACGCCCATAGCATCCACGTCAACTAAGTTCAAGATCCCTCACCCCCTTTTTTTTTTTTTAATGTAGGACTCACATGATTTTTTTCTATAGCGTTAGGAAATGCAAGGCAAATTGAATTTCATCCTTGCAGACACAGGTTGACTGCAAAAGCAGAACAAAAGTCCATCTCCAAAATGCCAGCACTGAATTCCTATTTCAGCCTTATCTTTACAATGAGCAGAATCAAGGCATGGAAGGTGGCACAATAAAATTGAAGAAAACCCAGACACCTGATCCTTTTTTGAGGAAAAATTATTCCATCTTTTCTAATTAAGTAAAAGTGCCTTTTTAGGTTTTACTGAAAAGAATGCAATCTCAACACTTCCTGGTTATTGTTTTTGCAGAGAGGGACCAATCATCTGAAGGATTTGGAGAAAGGCCAGTAAAGATACGGCTGAAAAACCTCTCTTCAGTTTTGAGATAATGGTTTTCTTTTGTATCTTTCTGATTTTCAAGAGACAGCTTTTTTTTGTTAGTTTTTTGATTTGTTTTTTGATTATTTTTTTTTTTTGCTTGTTTGGGTTTGATGGGTTTTATTTGGGGGGAAGGCTTTTTTATTTTTTTTTTTTTTTACAAATCTGATACTGCTACTTAGAAAGAGCAAGGAAAGGAGCTTATTGTTATTAGCTATTATTTGTTCAGTACACTGATTGATGGACATTCTTTGTGAGAAGTCTTTGTTAGATGATGCTCCATATTTAATGAACTGTTAATGCAAATAGAGACATGGTGTACCTCTGCCTAACTTTCTTGAAGAAAAAGGAGTGTCTTACTGTCCTCATATCATGCTTGGATTGATGTTTTATTGGTTGCTGTTCTCAAGAGATAATTCTATTTGTAAGCACCTATGTGACTTCTGCTTTTCAGTTTACTATTGACATACAATATAGAGGGATTCTACTAAACTTATGTGTTGATACTGCGGCATTCCACTAAGATGGTCCTTGACTCCTAACCTGACACAAGGATGCTAGTTAGTTATATACCCATCCATAAGTTTAGTCATACGCTCTCATGAGAAGCAGATTTAATAAACTGTCTTTCTATAGCACAAAACATAAGGTCTCAAACTGAAGAGGAAAACTACAGGCTGGCTTGTTCATAAGCCCCCATAAATTTGCAAAAAGTCATTCAAGTACTGCTTTGATGATGTCTGAACTTCACAAACTATTTTGTAAAGTCATCAGCAGCTTTATGGCACAACTGCTGCAAAATAAACTACTTGGAAAATTTGTCCAATGACAACATGTCAAAATCATGTCAGAAAACGCATCAAGGATAGACCTTCAGTTGAGGCATGCATCAGCTTAGACAGTCCATTGATTTTTAAAGGAGCTACAGAGTTTGCTATTAACTTAAATCTTTATTTTCTGTGTCTAAGCCACAGTACTGAACACATCAAGATGATACTGTGCTGGTCTCTGGCTAGCAGGTGAAGTACAATGTGGAATGCTCTTCAGCAAGGAGAATAAAATCTGAAAATTGCATTGATGCAATAGTTGCCAAATGCAAAATAGTGCATCAAATGACATAGATGCAATAGTTGCTGTCACTTTAGAATTGAGATCTTTGTGAACTTTAAGATGTCTGCACTAACAGATAGGCTGTTTATAATAGTCCCCTGGCTTAATGAAATGTATCTTCAGCTCTGCAAAATATCGGGGGAACTTGATTATCTGGTTCAGTCACTGTTGCATTAGTTTTAGAACATTTCCCAAAAGTTACAATCTGCAAAAGCCTACTTTTGTTTATTAAGTGCATTACTGAGTAAAATTATGCATCCTACAATAGGATACAATACAATCAAGCTGGATTGATGTCTTGTGGAGTTCTGTACAATATGTACCAAAAAGACTATCCCTGTCCCACAGTACTTAAAACACGTAAAGGAGAAAAGCCAGCAATAAAGGTATTTAGTCCTATTTGCAGATGTGAAACCAAGGCAAAACAGAAATCAGACACACGTTCTTTTGCAGGAGAGGCAAGAATTGAATCAACGACTTCTGGGACGCATCCGTAGTGTTCAATTCAACATGGAGCACAGGTACATTGATTTTTACTGAGCTGACTTTGACAGAGAAAGAGGCTTATGAGTGTGACACTGCACCTAAGCTAATAAGCCCAGCTAGAGGAAAATTCAGACTCTAAAATGGTTATACAAATTAGGGCATATGAGTAGCTCTTTCCACATAAAACTACAGTGTGCTATTCAGCTGTATGAAACACGGTGTGTGACCTAAACCTTATTCTAGTTTCTGGGGAAAAAATAAAAAATATAAAAAAGAAACAGCAGTATTAAGTTGCTGTTAAAATTGGCAGGGATGCTCTATGCTGGAACCAAGCAATGCAATTTTAACAGTCAAGAAGTAACACTAGTTACTGAAGTGCGGAGCACAGGTATTTGAAACACATACATTAAGATATCCATCTTAGTTCAGAGAACATCTGAAGGAGTTACAAACATTGATTATAACTCTTTTTAAGAATTAAAAAGGGATTCCTCTGTTTCCAAAAAGCATTTTTGATTTTGTTGGTAGTCACAGTTGGTATTTCTCTTTATGTATCTAAATACACAGATTTATATGTTTACAATAAACTTATTATAAATATTAAAATTATTTTTATAAAAATAAATCTATAAATACAACTCATACAATAGTATATAGTATAGTGCGAGTGCATATACATTTAATTAGCTTATTCATATGTGTTTCAGACCAGGCATAGAAGGTTTGGTGTTGTCAATCTGTAAACCTTAAAAGGACACTATTATTACAAAGTTTCTTTGCTTAAAAAAAATTGGTTCTTAAAAAATAGAAAAAGAAAAGCACATTCACCTACAGAGATATCTCCCAGAGAAGCTGGCACAGTTTTTCTACAAAGACAGCTTCTCTTCAGCTGTGCTGTTGACACTTCAGTATGTGCTTTATCTTATTACAACAGCAACTAAATTTTGTTTACATGGAAAGCCACTGAAAAATGGTTGAAAGTTCCATGTAAAAACGTTCATGGAAACCACATGCTTGACTAAAGCATGCCAGAGGTTGTGATGGAATAATTTGCAAATTTCTGCAACCTGGGAGGAATATGATTTGCTGGCTCATGAGATATGAATGCTAAAGGCTGCAGAGCTACTACTGAATACTCACAAAACTACTCCAAATTAAAAATAGACAAACACACAAAACTCATCCCCTGCTCCCTCCTTCCCTCCCCCCCCTTCCCCCCGTCCCCACCACCACCTCCCCAAAACCCCAGCAAGGTACCAGAGATCAAAACCCCTCAATAAATTACTTCCTGAAACACCAGAGTAATGAATAGAATCAATCCAAAGTTGTCCTGGGCTTGCATGGCAAGGTTTTGGTAGTGGGGGCAATACAAGGGTGGCTTCTGTGAGAATCTGCCAGAGGCTCCCTCAATGTCTGGCTGGCCAATGCCAGCCAGCTAAAAGATGGACCTGTCACTGGCCAAGATGAAGCCTGTCAGCGACAGGGGAATGCCTGCAGGAGGCTGTGATCCTGTAGTAAAGGCACACTGGAGTAGGCTTAATGGCAGGACTTGTGGCTCTGTGGGGGCCCATACTGGAGCTGTCTGTTCCTGAGGGACTGCACTCAACAGAAGGGACCTACGCTGAGCTGTATTTTGTAGATTACTA
Source organism: Pezoporus flaviventris (assembly GCF_033815535.1). Classification (NCBI taxonomy): domain Eukaryota; kingdom Metazoa; phylum Chordata; class Aves; order Psittaciformes; family Psittacidae; genus Pezoporus; species Pezoporus flaviventris. The sequence continues at coordinate 12,148,310 of NW_026892554.1, forward strand.
GAGATTAGAGATTTCTAGAGGCGCAGGGCTCTGCTTTGGGCACTAACCAGTTCACTTTGTGCAGCTTTCTTATGCTGAATGCATTTCTTATGCATTCCTTGAGATAATGGGGAACTACTTTCAGTTCCAAGTTCAAGCCTTGCTTCACAAAGGAGTGTGAGGTACAGTAAAAACACTGCTAGGAGAAAACCCACTGCTGGAACTGGCAAGCTCTACAGATCTACAGCTCTGATCCCAACCACAAAATAATACACCATACCATGCAAATAAATCATTAGATACTGCTATTATCTATTTTGTCTTTTGCAGCACTACATACATTAAAGAATTTGACAAATTTTCTAATTATATTTGTTCAGAAGCATTGGCAAAACAATCTGTGCTATTAATGAGATGTTTAGTGCAAATTAATCATTAAACTGGACAGTCTATGCTCCGAGATGAAATTTGTTTTGCAGAGTGTTTTTATTAGCACAGTCAGTCTTTGGAAAACAGTTTTTTCTTGAAAGATCTTCATAATTACTTTGATTTCACTTGTTAGAACTGTTAGAAATAATTTGTTACAAAGTTAGTAATCCACAAAGCGCTCAATTGCTCTGCAGTCTGTCCATCTGCCTTTGCACATCTCAAGACAAACGCATGGAGAAGGAATCTCTAACGTCACACACAGGAATAGCAAACAAGCCATACTTCAGTTGAACTCCAGTGTGTCCTATGATATTGAGGAAGGATGTGGGAGTGACACTGGAGATAGCCATCATATTGTAAGTTAAAGGAACTCTAAGGTCACTGGAAGTCTGCTGGAAATGAGTTCTTCATAAAGAGCTCCCTAGTTTCCTAGGGAGTTACCTAGTTTTCTTTCCTACATTCAGCATAACATGTGGGAGTGGTGGTGTAGAGAATGTGCAGTGTTACTGCACTGCACTGTATTGCAGCAGTTAACCAGCTGCAATAATGAACCGTAATGAAGTAATAAATGCATCCAAGGAGTGGCACTTATGGACACATTCTGCATGGAGATTTTACTCATACATAAGTTCTACTGAACAGTAGCATTCATATGAAGGTTAATGTTTTATTAAGCAGCACAAACACACTTGCTGCTTTCAGCATTGCACATATGGCAATGTCTCCTAGCAGGAAGAGCAGTTCTTGCTTAACAGAAACTGCTCATACACAAACTGCAAGGGAAACATGAAACCAGAAGCAGGCATCAGATCCTCTTAACATCACTGCATTGTCTGCAGCTAATTGCTACATCCCACAACTATGTTTTTTCCCCTAGACATTTGCCTAACCCTATTTCTTCTGAAGACTGTTCATATCATTGCCTTATTTTTAATACAGCATAGTTATTCTCTGTGCACAGACACACTCTACTCTTATTCCTTTAGGATTTGACCCTTTCTTGGCTTTAGTTCATGTCTCCTGTTCTTGTGTTTGACACAAGTTCAAATAATCTTGTAGCATCTATCCTCTCAAATTCCATTGGAATTTTATATACCTCAAAAAAGGTCACCACTTTCTCTCTGTACTCCACATATTTTAGCCTTAAAGTTTGAGAGGCTAATCGAGAGTCCTTTGTATTTTGGTAGAAAAACTTGTATTTAGAAAAGCCCCTAATGTTTAGTAACAATATGCCTACCATTCACTTCATGTATTTTCCTAACGGTCTTCAGCAAACTGACCTATAATTACTGCCTTTCACATGTGTCCTCATAAGTTGCTTGTATTTTGATATAAGTCTCCTACTTGGCAAACACTGATGTAACGACATGAGTTCCATTAAAAAATAAATCATTAAAAATGGTTGGTCTTTGATTCCCTTTTTAACAGCTATTGTCTTCAATGTGACAGTGGCTGTTTATACTTGTCTTTTATTTAAGGCAAAGTCCTAACAGAGATAGTGAAGTTCAGCAGAGATAACATCCTTCAGGAAGCTGAAATCACCTTATCTCATCATTCAGCTTGAGCACAACAGAACGGTTTTGCCCTCAGCAGCACGTATAAGAGATCTGTGATTGTACTTGCAATCAGGCTCTCACTGAGATATCTCATAAGCTGTCTTTTCACTGCACCTATATTTATATAGCCCAGTGTGTTTATTAAACATATGCTGCCAAATAGCAGCTTTTCATTGGATGGCCCTGTGAGTTTTGTCTCATCTTTTGTTTTGTCTAGTTTGGAGAAAAGGAGGCCGAGGGGCGACCTCGTGGCTCCCTGAGGAGGGGCAGGGGGACAGAGGTGCTGAGCTGTCCCCTGGATTGGGTGACAGGACTGGTTCACAGCTGCACCGGGGAGGATCAGACCGGAGATTAGAAAATGTTTTTTTCACTGAGAGGGTGGTCAGGCACTAGAACAGGCTCCCACATAGGTGGCCGATGCTCCATGCCTGTCAGTGTTTAAGAGGCATTTGGAGTATGCCCTTAATAACATGCCTTAACTTCTGGTCAGCCCTGAAGTGGTCAGGCCCTTGGGCTAATGATCACTGTAAATCCCTTCCAGCTGAAGTATTCCAAGTATGATCCTGTACACTTGTTTTTAGAAAACAGACCATAAAAAGGCCTCTAGTTCTTCCACTCTTGTACAGATATATTTCTCTGCAGACACAATGTCTAGTATTCAGATATTTATATCCACATATTTATACACTCATTTTGTATTAAGGATCTAAGATTTGTTTAATGTGACTGTTCAATTAACAAAGAATTTACATTGTCAAAACTGTATCAAAAACTGCACTGCAAAATCCAATGGTTTACTGCAAAATATATGCTCATTAAAATTCACTGAGCCTTTAATAGGAATTCATGTCTGAAGTCAAGGAAAAATGAAGATATGGAGGCAATCTTTATAAGGAAACAATGATACATGTGGTAGAGGGTAAACACTGTAGATCTTTTATTCATTTGGTCAGCATATCATGTGTATTTTACCTTAGAAGCATTTTGATTCAAACTGCCTCTCTTCAAGATTCTAGTTTTTTTCAGGGCTATGTTGACTTGTTAACTCTCATGTGCATAGTTGGAAGGCACAGAAAGATTTTCATTGTGTCACCCAATGGTTAACTTCAGCTCTTTCACCACATGACATGGTAGTAAACTATGTTTACCTCTTTGTAAACATTTAAGTCCAGGCCCACAAAATTTTGTTGGGCTTTTTGGGAAATTTCCCAGACTCTGGGAATGACTTGGAGTCTCATCTCCAAAGGTTGTCTGTAACAAAAAGGAGAAAACACTCACCTCAGTAAATCTTCCTAACATAAAAAGCCCAAGACGTCCTCCTATAAAACTTGTGAAAGTCATATTAGCACTTCAGTACTAACTAGCTTTAGTAACCCTCCTTTCTACCTCTCAGCATAGCAAATCTGCTAGAACTGGACCAGTATAAATATACTGGGGAAAACCACCACAAAGATGGCTGACAGCCACTCGTTGAAGGGCTCTTGCCTGTGCACAATACAATATAAAGCAGCGCATAATAAGAACAAAACCAGTTTTACGACATCTGTAAAATCATCAGGACTGAATAGCCCCTAGCAATGGGGCTCTGATCTTCATTGGGGTCTCTGGACAATGTTTCCATAATGATCATTAATCAATAACAATACTAATCCCAGCCAGAGGGAAAAGGGGCAGAAGAGAATCAATTCTTCACTCAGCAAAGAGTCTGGTTGGGCCCAGGCCACACCGATAAGAGTCTTTTCTGATTAGCATAAGGTCATAACGTCTCTTTTGTCATCAGCCTTAATGAAAATACTACAATGGAATTTTACTGCCTTCCCTTCCTAGCAGAGAAGACCAATGATGAATGGTATATGGGATTCTTACTGTGTGCTATATGCCAGTTCCTGAAGGAACAGTATTTTGCATTCTGTGTTTGTTCAGAAAACGCTTCTCTGATCTTTCCATGTTGCAAAACCACTGTTTGGGAAAGCAGATTGCTGTGTCATCCACACTGCACAAATTGTTTGTAGCCATATTGGTACTCACCATGAGCATATGTGAGCATTTTTCAAGTGTCACAAAAACTTGCCATCTTAAGGATTAATATTAAATATCTTGTACCATATGGAGGCACCTAAGAGAGAGTCCTTATAGATTTTAGGTAGGTACTGCATGATTTGCTGTGCTGTAAACATCTTTAGTGACTGCAGAAAATAGATATTCATGTGGTTAAAACCAATATCTCTCTCCACAAACCTAGCTTAATTAGGTCTGCTGCAGTCTTCTATGATAATTCAGTTCTGTCTTTGCCTTTTGGCTAGCAGATTGTCCCTGGAAACCTCATGTAGAAATTCCCATTGACTGCAATGATTCGCAGTTAGGGCAGAAGTGATCACTACTGCTTTTCCTGCTGTTGAACTCAATCAACAAGCCATACATAACTCTCAACAAATAAAAAATACCAATAGGGTCAGAAAATTTGAAAACTGGCTGTTTGACACCAGGAACATGGTAATGTAACCAGTTCTGCCAGGACTTACATCAGAGCATAACAGATGAATCCCTTCCCATCCACTGAGTCACCTTGCCAACCTTTTTTCAATTAGCATCCTCCTTATAAATCAACAGTGAAAGATCACTTTTCAGCTAGAAGGTACTCAGTCACACAGCAATATCCCATCAGCAGCCATGAGACAGAAATATGAGGAAAATAGCAACACTGACTTTTTTCCCTGATGACCAGATATGAAACCTCCTCTCTCCCTAAATCCTGAGACAAAGTTTCTTATTATATTTCCATTTTAACAGATGTGCCTCCTCCCTGCCCTGCCTGCTTCACAATGATCACTTCTCTGTAGGCAACTGTTCTAATGTGTGTGTGTCTGCAATTTTTGCTTACCTAGGTTCATGATATCTCCCCTCTGTTCTTCAGATGGGTCTCAAATTCATACCTTGTATAGAACCCTCTTATGCCTCAATCAACAGGGCTGAGTTTTGATCCAACCAGCTTGGTTTTCAATCACAAGAACTGCTATTGTTGCACTACTCTTCCTTACACGCAATTATTTTACACTTAATTGGAACTCCAGGGTGATATAAGCTGTGTGAAATTCCTTGTAAAACTATCATGTTGCTTATCTGCAGTGGACAGCCCTACCCTGTTTGCTTTGCTGTTACATTCAGGTCTGTGTTAAATCTTGCTCAAGACTTTTGCCAATACACAGAGTGCAGAGCATACAATGAAACAAATAGACAGTAGGAACATCATTCCCAGTTTCCCCTGTGTGTTTGCACTCTACATAGTTCTGCTCTTTCACATCCATCTTCATTTGCAATTTCCCACTGTTTTCTGAAGCATGCTCCAGCCATAGGGCAGGGTGCTCTGTGGCTTGTCCTGGCTGTGTAAGCGTCAGTCACTGCCTGACTGCTGCCAAGCAGAACCTATGAAGTCTGAAATCTGCCAGTTGCTTTTGGAAGAAACATCCAATTTGGATGTCCCTCTTATATTTTCCTGCTGGTTTTCAAGTCTTATATAAGAACTTTGTGACCTTCAAGACTTTGACTCTTTTTGTGTTGGGTTAAACCCGACCATCAAGTTCAAAAGTTATCAGGGAGAGATGGACAGCATGCATGCAAAAGTTTCATTGCTATTGAGTCTGCACATTGCCTCAGTTCAGACCTTGTTCTGAACAATTTATATGCAGTCTTGCTGTTTGGCTGCTGTAGCTCATGATAGCCCATGTTCTGAGTATGTGTTTCATCAACACACATTTACTTCGACTCGCTGAATACTCTGCTATAGCTTTCAGGAGGAGATTATATAGCCCATATTATTAGAGCAGAGGTCTTCAGCAGAAAACAAATATATCACCCTTAGATTCATGTGAATGGATAGTTTTGGTATCAGAACAATGACTGAAGGAAAGAAATTCTCATATAATCCCAAATTTGTGTTGCCTTAGTTTATATTTGAGAAAATGTTGAGATGGATCACAGACCAATAAACCCACTGAATATGGAGAGACAAATATGTCACTCTGACCAGAAAATGCCCAATAATTATATGGAAAACACAGCTATTGAAGTGTGATTATAAATTACATTTGAGCATCTTAAACTAAATAATGCCAAAGAGTAAAATAGTGTGCTAATTATTTTTTCACTCAGCCTACCCACATTCTATATAACAATCTAATAGGAATTGCCAAGACCATGGACTAAATAGTGCACATTTTCTTCATTTAAATGTTACCTGATGAATAGGAGTATTATAGGGATTATGCCTCTTAATGACAAAGCTAATCTCCTATGTAATAGCTGATGGTGATGATTGTTTGTGTTATTCAAGGAAAAAAAATGAATTTCTCTGTGTGCTCAACTTCAAAGGATATCATTTGACAAAAAGAGAAAGGACCATAAAGGAGGAGACAAGTGCATGAACTCTGAATTTAAAAGGAGGATAAACTCTGATTATTTCAATGTTTTGTACAATCCAAAGTTGTTAGAAAAACATAAAGCATTTCTTATCCTAAACAGTTGATTTGAGAGGAAAATGAAAATGTCTACGTTTCACAATGTGCAGATGGACAAGTGCAAAGCTTTCAGTAATGATAGCTCATGGAAATAAAACAAAAATATCACAACTCCAGATGCCAAGTGAAGACGGCAGAATTGCCATTGTTAGGAGCCTATAATACTACAGGATATATTTTTTCATTTGAAAAAATACTATTCTCTGTCCACAGCCAGACATGTTCAGAAGGACAGCCTATTATGCAAAGTGCTATGATTCATAGCTCCTCTTGCCCCAGTCTCACTCTGTTCTATGGGTAATGTACCTGACAAATGATTTATCTTTAGCAGAGAACAACAGCGCCACAGATTTGTAACATTCAGAGTCCTAGAAAGATATGTCCAAGGAACTCCTTGCCCAAGGAAAGGGCATACAGGGCAGTAAAACAATACAGGTCTGCACATATGCTTGTTTTCTCTGAGGACATCATCAGTTAAAGATACAGAAAACCTTAACACGGGGAAAAGAAATACAATAAATAAATAAATAAATAAAATAAGTAAAGCTGTTTGATTTTGGCCATTTTGCTTCCTGACTTAAGATAAATACTCCTTAGAGTCCTTTGACTTGCAAGCTCAGAGACCATGGAAGAGGAAAGGAAGGAAGGAGGGGGAGGGCAGAGAGAAGAAGAAGTAAGTACAAATGCACTTGCTAAGTGGCGTTTTATAAAATATTGCAGCTCTCAGTCTTAAAATGTCCAAAACGAAAATCTGTTGCAAGGAGGACATAATAAAAATAAAGCTGATAATGTGCTCCCCTAGAAAGAAGCAGCACATGCTGCTCCCTGGTACCCAGAAGCCATTATTTCCACTGAGAATAAAAACAACTTACACAGTAAGATGCATTCCCAGCCGCCAGAGTTGATTTAGAGATATCGGGAAACTTTCAAACTAGGCATGGCTTAGCATGAAATTAGTGCATGGAAAATGCCTCTCTAGAAACAGTCCTCTGTTTTATCATTTTCCTCCTTACCCAGGAGGACTTATACCTGATCCCCCAACCCTGCAGTGCCCCATTCAGTCACGTTATTATCAAAGCACAGTGATCAATCATGTCTCACTACAGGTGACACTCAATAAGCATCAGGAAACAAGTCACTGTTACATGATAGAAATACATATTCTATTCTGGTTAACTGTCTTGCTTTAGCTACAGTCATCCAACAGCCTCAAAAATATGAGCCCAATGGCACAGTATAAATCTCCAGATACCAGAATTTACATGAACTTATATGCAACAAAATAAAAAAACCCTGTAATTAAATTCAAGTGTGACACATAAACACATATAGTCCAACGAGGAGATGACAGTACGGGACTGACCTATAAACTGAATATTCCTCCTAAAGCTTGAAATCTATTATTAGGCACTGTGATTAAGCTTTAGGGTCAATATTGTGATTACTTGGCTGACCATTCTTCAGCTAGAGCACACACCATTTTGCTTCTTCCATACCCATGTTAAATTAAAAAAAAAAAAAAAAAAAAAATCAACAATTTCATTTTTAGGGAGGAAAAAAAGTTTAGATTCAGAGCCCAGCTTTCTTGGAAATGGGGAAGGTGCACAGAATCACAAGGCCTAATGTTCCAGTTAACATTTAGGTATCACTAAAGGCAGACAAATAACCCCACATGAAAATGCAGCTCTCACCTTCTTAGGCAGGAAAGAATACTGGACACAAACAGAAGTCTGAGAAGTTCCTCAGATCTATCCATCTTTCCTCTCACTTGCACCAAGGACTTTGCTTGACTTACAGGAAGGCTAGGATATGGTGTAGGAAAAAGAGTACTGCTCCCACTTCACCGCCTTCCCACAGAGGTTCTTCCTCAATAGTCAAAGACAATGAGGAGATGAGCTTTGCTGTGCTCACAAATACTATTTTTATTTTCAATAGCTAACAGTGTATAAAAATGCCAATAAAGTAAAAGCAAGCAGGAATCCTTTCCAAGATTCTTTAAAAGCAGCAGTGAAATTAAGAATTGCAAACCTGCTCACCACGTGCTCACACTTCAGTACAAGACAGTACTACAAGCACAGCACTTTTTGTTGGTTTACGAGAATTCTCAACAATCTGAAGTTCTTTAAAGTTAAATTGCACTTCAAAGTTTCATTTACACACTGTAAAAATGATATAGTTGAGTTTTCAACAGGGAATGAATTATTCATTAAAGAAGATAATGGTGTTAAACTCATCCAAGGAGCTATAACATTAGCATAAAGAATGCCTTATGTCACATTAATTTTAAAAACAGAAAACATACAACACAAGATACTGAACCATGGAGTTGTTTTTTGGTTACATTCAACACAAAGCAATTATTCTTACAGCAACCTTTTCATAGCATTTTAATCGTTCTGGTAGGTATTTTACAAGCCATTTGATCTTAATTATTAATTGCATCGGGGTAGGCTGGGTAGAACATGCTTCTCTTCTAATTTTATTATCTATGTTTTTGCTTTTATACAAAGATGTGAGGCAGAAGTGCTTTAAAAGGAAAAAACTCAAAAAATCAGATATAAGAATATTAAAACCATTGTTAAATAAATAAAGAATAAATAAAAGTGTGTGAACTTATTGAAAGTTTAGTGGGGGGATTCCAAAAGTTTGGATACATTAAAAATTAACCCAACTCCCCACAACAACCAGAAAACAAACAAGCAACAACAACAGACCCCTAAAACCCCCCAAAACAAACCCCACCCTCCCTCAAAAAAAACCACCAAAAAACAAAACTCAAAACCAAAAATAAACACCCCCCAAAAAAAAACCAAACCCAAACAAAACCCCCTGTAAATATATTTTCTCAAAAAAATATTCAGCTTTAACAAAAACAGAACACACACCCCAAAAGAAAAACCCCTCCAAACACACACACACACACACGTATGTGTTATATATATCTATCAGAAAGGAGTGAATTTGAGAAATTAAACTAGTATCTGCAGAAGAGTTCCTCTTAAAGTCAATTGTCAGTTAAGTCTTTTATTTAATACAACAATTCCTTAGCTCCTTTTCAACATAACTTCTGTAAATGGACTCCCTGCTATTTCCTAGTGATTCTTCAGTCTTTTAAAACTTGTGCTCTTAAGTTACTTCAGGTAAATAGAGTTCCGGATTAAAATGAGATAACCGTTTTCTCCTATAGCATCCATCTTCTCAACTTACTCATTCCTGCAATTGTGCAAAGTAGCCACATCATCTGTTTGCTAATAGAATTTAATGAATAGCTCTTTGCCTGTTTTGGAATTAAAACTAGTATTGGTGGTCTTGTTTCTTACAACTTATTTTAGAATTCATTAGGGTCAAACCAAAGACAGGTTTTTCAGTCAGGCAAAGAAGTTGTATCACTGAAAAGAAAGGGAGCAATGGATGTAGCAGTCATAGAATTCATGCTGGATTTTTCCTTACATGTACCTATGTATTTATTATTATTTGTTTATTCATTTTATTTAAATTACTTACTACTCAGATTTACTTTGCTTAACCAAACAATCTATTCAGAGCCAGGCATTAGATTATTCAGATTTTGCCAAGCTGAGGAGACAAGTTAAAGAGAGCTATGTAAAATACTGGCTTTATCCCAAGGAGGGAGAGATTTGGATGGAAGATTTTGGTGATTGCAATACCTGATGCAGTCTTGCATTCTCTCACACAGACAGTAAGGAATGTTGCTTCCCAAAACCTTCATAAGGGAAGGTCCAGCAGCACTCATCCTTGTTGCAGCATGAGGTGACTGGCCTAGCTGAACTCCCTTCCAGCTTAAGTTCCTTAAGGTTGCCTCACCCTGTAAATCCTTCACAAAGGGTTGAGAAGGACATCCCTTTATTCCCAGTCTCTAGTTGTAGTGTTTGCATAGCTGTGCCCTTAAGCTGATTTGCAAGCCACAGGGTATAGGACATTAAAAGCCAGTATCTTGCAGCTATGCAGAAAAAACACTGTCGTGGAAGAACATTTTTTGTACTCACTATGACAAAATCTGAGGGCCTATGGAAATGGTACTGTGAATGAAGCCAGTTGCAGTGCTTCATTCTATCCATCTTGTGGGCAAAACTCTTTCCTTGCCACAAAATCAGTCTATAAAACTGCTTATTTTAGGCATATTCCAGTTCCTGCAGTTCTAAGAGCAACCTCAAAAACATGAACTGCATGTAAACTCATTCAGCTTTCTCCTCCATAGCCTGCATGCTGCTGAAATGACAGCCCTGGGAAGCAGAAAATAGTCTATTTGTCTCAAACTGAGGTCCCCCCTTCCCTACACCATTAACTGTTTCAGTGCTAATTATTTTGAGGAAACATTTGGTCTGTGTGCTTACTTATAATTCCACGGCAACTCTGCATTTCTTCAGATTCCAACCTCCCCACCTCATGAATCTTCTCTCTCCTTTCAGCAATTTCTGTGGCAGAAAAATATTTGCAAATGCCTGAGACACACCAGCATCAACAATGGGGAAGGATAAAACTGATTCTATTTAGCAGATGCCAAAACAGCACAGCAGCCACGCTGCCAATTGCGGCACGCTTTTCCTCATTTAATTAAGAACGTCATCCACTTACAGAAATCTGCTATACAATTTCAAAGACCTCAAACAATGAAATCTAAGTCTGCCTGTAACTTGGGGAGTATAGCCCTTTCCCACACTAAGTAATGAACGTTGCAGGAGCTCCAAATGAACCCCAGGTGTTTCTGCCCAGCCTTCAGTCACTTCAATTCCTCCTCAGTAATTACTGCTCAGAGACATCTTCAATCAGGTACTATATTTTAGCAGTATTAAAGGCCTTACATGAATCCCACTTCCACAGAGATTTTCATGGGTTTGAACAGGCTTTAGATCAGGCACTAAATATACAGATTTGGGACTGTGTTAGGACATAACATGCTGTTTAATGTTGGAAGTTAAATCACAAATATCATGATGGCAGAATTTTAAGATTTCTTTTTCTGGAAGTTCAATTCCTTGAATGAAAGTAATAATAAAAGCATGTAATATATGAGTCAGGCATACAGCAATCTGAAAGAGTAATACAGATGCCAGCTGAAATAATGAAGAGATAGCAATAATAGTAGAATACTGTCAGTAGATAACACTTCTGTGTTTCTATATACATGCCAAAGACAACTGGTTTTCAGAGGCTCTGATAATTCACTACTTTACTAACTTTAGTTCTATTATACAAAATTATGGTTGTTTAGATACAACCCTTACCTGATGAATAGCAATGCCAAGGAATAAGAGTCACTCACTCTGTCGTGGCACTGTACAGATTCACAACTGAAATTTATCTCAATTTAAACAACCATTACACACAAGGGGATGCGGCATCATGAACTGTACTTAAGACTCTGACTCAGGTTTTGGGACCCAAATTTCTGAAAACACAGAAACTTAGGTTATAAATAGCTGTGGATGCGATTTATTACATTTAGACCATGCAAGAACATCCACAAACGATGACCTTTAGGATACTGACTCCCAAAAGCAAATGAAACAGGAGATCCAGTCTGTGTAGCAGCTCACCATACAGAGCTTGGGTAGCAACAGTTAAAAGCTGAAGAGATTTATAGGCTGAGTTTAGATAAACCTCTTTTAAATACTTTTAGGTCAGGTTTACTTTAAGTCACCCAAATGTCTCTAGGCTGAAAATTCAGCTTCTTTGTGAAAATTCTTGAATACAGCAGAACTCAGAACACCAGGAGAATAGCCTCTCTCACAGTACCATGGAATAGTAGCAAAGAAGAGAGGAAAATACAAGATGAAAAAACTCATGAGAGACTACACAAAAATATATAAAGATGGCATCTCCGCCTCTCCCCCTCTCACTTCAATATGCGTGAACACAGTTTGTTCTATCCCTCACAACATTCACTAGCTTCCAATTTCATTTTCAAGTCCCAGCAGCCAATTATCAGTGTAACGGATAGAAGGGAAGTAGAGACAAAGGAGGTAGGCCAGTTTAATTAACACACAGGCAAGAAGGGATTTATTTTGGTACTCTGGTTTCTCCTGAAGAGATGATGCTCCCACTATCAGACCCTATTAAAAATACATTTTTTTCATATTCTCTCATAATATTCTCCAAAAGGAAAGGAATGAATCCTGGTGCACATTTTGTGAATGATTTATAAAGTGATACCACAGATTTATGATCCAAATCATAGGTTCCTGTGGAAGTGCAGCACTACGTCTGTTATAGGGAGCTTATAATGGTTAAAACAGGGCTTTTTCCCTTTAGTATTTGACACTGAGGAACAGCCATTCTGCCTCTCTGCACACATCAGCACTATGGACACCAAAACCCTTCTCCCTCCAGATGTGGAGAGAAAGGACATTTCCAGTTCTGGGACATCTGATTAAAAACCCAGCATTTGAGCAGCAAGGACTAAAAACAGCCACCACCCCAAATCAAAAGCCATTACAAAAACCAGAAAAGGGTGTGAGGGGAAAAAACCCCATTCATTGCATGAAGTGATGAAGGGTTAACTCCATAGGCAATTTGCAGTATCTGCCTTTAAGTGGGAAATGATATGTTCAGAGAAAGGTAAGCTAGACCCTATGGTGCATCACAAACAGTTCCTCTTACAGCACTTTGCTGTCTGGGATTCTTCAGCCCCAAAGACAGCTAGCATATTTTCAGTCTAGCCATGTCATCTTGGTGAAGCAGAAAAAGCAACAAGGAAGAAAAGGGATGGCATGTGATAAGAGAAAAATGTGCATTTTCCTGAAGAAGCATCAATATGCTGTTCCTTCAAGGTACATGGTTTGAAAGGGCTTTTCAGTTTTTCAAGAAAAAGGTGTTTCAGGAGCATTGTTGGGCTCACCTTGCTGAGCTCCTGCTCACTCCCAGACAAAAACTAACACCACCCCCCCCCAACCCCCAAACCAACCCCAAAATACTGAAACCCAAAATAAAAGAAACCCACAAAAAAAGCTTAAGCTTTATGAAGCCTATGGCAAATATCTGCCTTTGTGCACTTCCACACACTTTCTTCCTGTATAGATGGATTTTGCAGTTCATACGTAATTTCGAAGCTTGATGCAGTAATTCTTCCACACTCAAGCATGAGGACATACTGTAAAGTATGACACAAAATATGTCAGAAGAAGAAGGAAAGAAAGACAAAAAAGACCAAAGAAACCCCCAAACCTATCAGCAGTATCTGTCTCTGGGGTAGGTGAGAAGGTGGCACATGTTTGACGCCCTGCTGTTTGAAGCAGAAACATTTTAAAGCATGCAGAAGTATGGGGCTTTGGGTCACAACCTACAAAATCACAAGAGTAACAAAAGTGCACCTTTTACAGCTGACAGCTGCAACTCTAACCCCAGTCTTTGTGAGTCCTGATTTCATGGGGAGTTGCCCTTTCCTCATGAATCCAGGGAGCTGCATGAGGCTCGCCCTGGAAATCAGCAGGTGTTCAGGGAACAGTCTGCCTCTTCTTTTCCATGCAAAAATCTTAAGCAAGAAGCGCATTTTGTGATTGTTTTAAGAGAGAGAACAATCACAATATGTTTTATTGCTACCAGGGACTACTGAGTTGATCAAATTCTATCTTAGAATCATAGAATAGTTAGGGTTGGAAAGGACCTTAAGATCATCTAGTTCCAACCCCCCTGCCATGGGCAGGGACACCTCACACTAAACCATATCACCCAAGGCCTTGTCCAACCTGGTCTTGAACACTGCCAGGGATGGAGCATTCACAACCTCCCTGGGCAATCTATTCCAGTGCCTCACCACCCTAACAGGAAAGAATTTCCTCCTTATATCCAATCTAAACTTCCCCTGTTTAAGTTTTAACCCGTTACCCCTTGTCCTATCACTACAGTCTCTTTAATGAAGAGTCCCTCTCCAGCATCCCTATAGGCCCCCTTCAGATACTGGAAGGCTGCTATGAGGGCTCCACGCAGCCTTCTCTTCTCCAGGCTGCACAGCCCCAACTTCCATCTTCCAGCCCCATCTTCCCTAACTTCTATCTTTTTCCTATGTAAGTTTTCATCTTTGAAGGCAAGAAATGGTACTTAGAAACAGGTGTTGACAGAAATGAGCAAAGATTACCTGACTGGGGCTTACAGGACTACACGGAAGCAAACTAAACCCATAGTATACACACCTTTATCTGCTATCAATTAGGAGAGAAAGAGATCACATGTGATTGCATCTGATGTATATCATACATGAAATAAGAACATTCTCATTTAGTCATATAACATCTGAAAAGCTGAACATAATCTTACCACAGTTATTCTTTCTGCTATATTTCCTCTTTCTCTTGTCTGAAATTATTATTGTTGTACAATTGCCCTCCAAAACTTCTCTTTCAAAAACCTAAAGAAAATCAAGTTCATTTGTACATGATTATCTTGGCTATTTTTGCTTCTATTCCTAATGCCTCAGCCTGTCTATGCATCTGTCCTTCAGTGCTTATTGCCAGTAAAAATCTGCGTCCTCCTGGGTTCCTGCAAGAATCAGCCAGCACCATGACAGAAACTGCTTACTTTCACCCAGAATCAGGACAGTTGACTGCAAGCTTCCTGGATGACAGCCTGCTCCTGAATGCCTGCAACACCCCTGCATATGATATGCATTATAACAAGAATATGACATAAATAGTACCTATACCAGACAAAGTTTCACAGATATGTACTCTGATCGGATGTAATCATCCATGTTAAACACATTAGCCATCATAGCACAACACTGTACTAACTTAGGCACTGAAAGCAGAACTGTAATAACCTGGGGCTCCACACTCCTGGAATTGTTCCACTTTTGGTTCTAGAGCTAACTCAGATCTGACATGGGCTTAACCAAAACCTACCAAATCAGAAATAAGGGAATAATAATAATATTCAGTCTATACACTGGGGATTAACATTGCTAAAGCAGCACAACTATTTGATCTGAGAAGGAAATGCTGGTAGAATGGCAGGTAGATTTAAATGGCTTACAAATATCTAACTTAGAAAAAGACAGAGACAGAGCTGTGACACCTGCATACCCAAGCAACCCAACAACAGGACTGTGGCAAAACCTCATTTGTTTTAAGCAAGAGCTTGATACACATATGGATTTCATGACCTGAAAATGCAGGAGATCTTTGTAGTCCCATGTTTTATAACTTGCAGATCTGATGATTAAATATGCTAAGGCTTGTTATTTTTCATTAATCAACAGTAACTGCTTTTTATAGACACCTCAACTATAGCCTCTGTAGGGTAAGTCATTAAGTGTAACTCTAGCCTTGATACTCACCTACGTCTCTCAATAATTTCATCCTAGAAGAGTCTGATCCACCTAGAACACTCTGATAGAGCAAGCAGTGCCTTTGTCCCATAAATAACCCTAACCTATGTCAGGTTTTTAAATACCTACCAATTTCAGCTCACAATCACTTTGGGATATATAGCGAAGACATTTATAGAATTTTCGTACCTCTCATTGTCACAAGATTCCCGTCATGGGCAACTAGCTTGGAATCATACCTTGCAAATTCAAGAAAGCATTATTAACAGAAATTGCATATTAAGAGATGTGTAAATTACACCATTAGAGTACAATTATAGGAATGAAAACTTTCTAGGATTTTATGTCCACATTCTAAACCAAACTGAAGTTGCCCAGAAATAAAATATACTTTGCAATGACAATGCTCTTATTAATGTTGGAACTATAAACTTTGGGAAACTGCAGGACTAAAAGGGTCAAGCACTTCATTACTGTATGCAGTCTTAATGTTCCTGGTACTTTATAGATAGAGGTATTATCTTCATGCAAGGCTTTGTCCTAACTTAACTACTTATTCCAGCTCTGCCACTGGCATGCTGAAAATCCAATAGGTTTTAATAATAATAAAGGGTCAAGTGTTTTCATGCAGAGTTTAGTGGAGACTTTTTGACAATTTACCATACTGCACTGATGCCATGAAAGGCAGCCCAGCCATCTGAGCTCTGCTTTTTTATGAACCATATTTCTAACAGGCAGCATTCCACTGGTTTCTGCCTGCACATGAAAACTACACTTATATCTCCTCTTAACAGCATCAAGTCATAATAGACCTTGTTTGTTTTTAAAGACTCTTATGCACAGAAGATTAGGGAGAATCTCTGATAAATTTAGTGGTTTGGCCCTTCACATTTGTAAATATTTACATGTAAAAAATTATTTTGATACACCATTCCTATTAAAATCCATAGTAACAAGTAGACTAACTTATGATATTTATGTATTTGGAGCCATTTATAGCGGATAGAAACCTTGTTTGCCACAGTTCCTGGAGAATCTGACAAAATACAAGTTTTGAAGTGTGATATAATTATTCTCCTGTTGAATGGTGTGAATATAGCAGTTGCCAGTCCTCAACCAGCTGAGGCAATCTGACCTTTTTCAGTAACTGGTTATGTCAAGAAACCAGGGAATTGTAAGCCATTATAGCATGCAGAGCTCCTAAAAACATATGGGTACTTCTACCTTTAAATGAAATAATACTTTATACTTATTATCAGAGTAAACCAGGAAAGAGGAACGCACAACGACTTGAGAAATGCAAAGAACGACAGTACCAACACTTATGAAGTAACATAGTGACTCCATCATGAGAGAATACCATTCAGGAATGGTTGTTAAGATGAATTCCTGATCCTGTTTAAATCTTGGCATCAGGGGTAATCAGCAGCAAAGCTGATTTGATCTGTGCCACATTCCTTAGTCCTTTACACTCCTTAAAAAGAAGGAATAGAATACACCTGGCCTCAGTACAGCTGATTGCACCTCCCTCTCCATGTGGTGGATTATTTACACTGGCTAATAATAGAGACATGTACAATGGCTTTTTTAAGAAGTGGCACAAAAACTTCAGGCCTTACTGCCTCCCTGCTGGAGTATGTGTCAGAGCCAAATAAATTGCAGAGCATATATACTCCTGTTTACCACTGCACACTTCGAGTTAGTGATAAACTAACAACGGAGATACCATTTTATCCATTTCTAGCACTATGATGTCTGCACCGATATGAAAAATGAAACAAAAACACACTGGATGCACACAGCGATATTTGGTGTCTGCTACCTTTTCTCTTACTGTTAGTTGTGCTACTGCACTGTAATTCTTGCAGTCTCCTTCCCCCCCCACATAATCAACTGCATTATAACTTGGCTCACCTCTTCTCTTAGCTACATAGAAGCAACTGCAAAATCAATAAGATGACCTCAAACTAGAGGAGAACTTACATCTATTTGCTTTGGCCTCCCATCTACCAAGAACAAACACACATTTTCAATGTCATCAGCAAATCCTGATGTTTCCTAAACACACTTTCTCTAAACCCATTTCTGTTCTGACAGCAGTAAAAAGGTTAAGAATGAGATCATGTCAGCTTAGCAGACTATTCAAGGTTTTTGCCAGTTCGGATCACAACCTTAACATTATTATTTAAATGTGGCTTTTGTATTTCATTACATACTAAGCAATTATATTTGCATTTATGATGCACCATAATTGTAAGAATATGACATTGTTCTGATGATAATGTTCATTGATCATCCATAATGCAGTTGGCTCATGCCATGAATCATGACACTCTTATCACCTTTCTCATTTCACTTGCTATTAGATGGCTTTATTTGCAGATTGATGTTTTAAACCCACATTTTTAATCTCTAGATGGTATAAATGCTTCTTACCACCCCTTAATGTACATCACTATATATTTTCCCAAAAGTGAGCTATTGTCAAAGTCCTTATTTAGTTCTCATAACAATCATGGTTCTGTCCTGAGAACTGTGTGTTTGGTGATGCAAACTAATGCCGAAGGTGGCCAGATACCTTGCCCAACTATACGTATTTTATACATGTTTGTTACAGAGTTCGATGAAACTAAGATTTTCTGCATTATGGTATATTTCAACACCCTAGTACGTTTTGTCTCTTTAATTGGGTAGAATGCTCAAATATCTACATTTTTCTTGGGTAGGTTCTGGGGAACAAACAAAAAAACCAAAAGCCATGCCAAAATGCTGATTGCTCTTGTGCGGATTGGAACTGTATGGTGCTTCCTTTCAAATTAGACTACAGTTAAATTGCATTTTCTAGCATGGTGCAGTAAATACAGTCAGACAATCTTTAGTCTCATAATGCCTAGATAGCATACTGTTAGCAGTAACCCACCTCTTTCTCCCCCAAAAAACAATAAAAAGTCTCAAATGTTATGTTTTACAGCAAGTCTTCTGTCCACAAATTATTTTGACAGGTTCTACATACAATGATTATCTATGCTATGTGTTAACAAACATTGGTAGGTTTAAGCCCTCCATTCATGAACTTGAGCTGCCCAAGGAATCTTTTTTAAGGAGAAAACATTTACTAAAAGATGAAAAAGCAGCCTAGCTTTGAAGAAACAGAAGACTAAATTCTACCAGCATGAATGAAATGGAATATGGAATATTATTCCATAAAGAGGAAAAGATGGTAAATATATCAATGAAATCACAGAATCACTTACTGGCTTGGGTTGGAAGGGACCTTAAAGCTCATCTAGCTCAAACACCCCTGCCACAGGCAGGGACATCTTCCAGTAGACCTGGTCAGCTTTGAACACGTCCAGGGACGGGGCATCCACAACTTCTCTGGGCAACCTGTTACAGCATCTCACCACCCTCACAGTAAAGAGATTATCACCTATAAGAGATTTCTTCAGCCATTTTTACTTTTATTTGTACAAATATCCTCACAGACTTTGATGAGCATTTAAATTAGGAGTAAGCTGCCTGTTCATGGACTTAAATTAGGAGTGAGCTATGTGTTCCTGGTTTGTGAGTAGTAGCTCCCATGTTAACATGGCCAAGCACAGCTAGGCAGACCCTGTTCTCTGCTTTTACTTGTATTTCTGAAAAATCAGTCTTGGTGCACTCCAGCAATTACATGATTTCCTCATGTCGTGCAATATATTTGTAAGATTCATTTTTTTAGAAAATCCGTAATACAAAGCTTTTGAAATATTCCAAAATGCAGCATTTGGATTTTTGCCTTTGAATAACTAGTTGACACAGGGGTTGTGCATATCCTCCATGGGCTGCAAGAGGGAAGAAAGATGAAAAGACATTAAATTCTAAAGCTGTACATATAACTTACTGATTTACACAGTGTGGTTTTGATTAGGGTCTATAAAGTTTGAAATTCCTTTTCTGGGGAGCTCATATTTGTTTGCTTATGAGGACAGTGGGTGGTGGGGAGATAGAGACGCAGCAGCGCAGGGATACACCTCACAAAGGGAAAGCTGATGCAAAGCTCTCAGTTGTGAAAACTTACAAATAATACTTTCAGATGAATTCAGGATCTGTTGCAAATCTTCACGAAGTTTTCCATTAGTACTCTGCAGTTACAACTAGAGGTCTGATTTCACCTACAGAATATCTGTCGCTCTGGGCTCACTGCTGATCTGCAAAAAAACCCTGCCTGCAAAATACATTGGTTTTCTTTCAGTCTCTGTCAATGCCAGATATGCAGAGTCCACTGAGGGAGTTCTTTTATATGTAGTTGTTTTCTTTAAGGCTGGACTGATAGGCTAACAGTTAAAAAGATGCTCCTAGATTTTTATATTATTCTTGCAGAATAATATTGTTTCTTTTAGAACAAGCAATGTTTATGGGAACAGCTATGGAAGGAAGCCAATGGGGGGGGGGGGGGGTGTCTGAGTGATATCAAAGATAATAGATTAATTTGGAAGGTAGCCTTGTTGTAGGAAAAGGATGACATTATGCATTGCTGTAGACATCTGGGTAGCTGGTCACTGTTAATAAAATTTCTCTCTATTTATGATGACTTTTGATGAAAGTAGGAAGACAAGTGCCCCTGAGACTTCATGCAAGTCTTATTTAATTAAAATTCATGCTAATGGTTTGTAGTCAACATGAAAGGTTGAGTAGGTAGAAAGTTCTTTGAAGATAAATTCGTAGGGAAAGTAAGTATATATAATGAATTGTTTTCTGTAGTAACTATTGGAATCTAGATAGCACTTTATGCTACTGGATTATGTGCTCCATACCATTATATTTATTTTTATTTTCCATCACACTAAGGCTATGTCTGGAGCTTTACAAGCACTGAGAAGATGACAAGAGTCATTATTTACTTTACACAATTCCCACAGACTCTGGACAAATCCAAGATGCGGGTATCTGAATGTCAGAGCAACAGAAAAAAAGCAATCCCATTAACAGAAGAGTTTAAAAATTAACACTTTCAGGTTGAGATAAGGGAAAAGAATGAGAAATGATGCAATCTGCAAAAGGTCTTACCCTGGATTCATGACACAGCACACACTCACTGGTTTCAAGTGCGGCACTATGACCACCAGGTCCTCATGTCTCAAGTTGAGCACATAAACAGTGCCAAGCCACATCTCTAATTGCACTTTGTTCCCTCTGAAATGCTCAATCCTATAATGGATAAATGCCTGTCAAAGATCAACCCAGAGCCCATTTGCACTATAAGTGCTCATCACCTTCCCTAATACAAAAACACTCTGTCATTTGAATAACCAGTTCCAAAGAGCTACCTTAAACAAACATGGACATGAGCCCTAGATAATATTAATACAATCACACTGAAAGAAATATTTATTTATTTATTAATTAAAATCTGTGGGTTTTCCAGTGGTAGTTCTGGGTGCAGAGTGTGGTATTGCACTTAGGGCAAGTCTAGGAGGAAAGATTTATTGGCAACAGGACCTATGCTCAGTAAAAAGTTGTCTATCTGTTTGCATTTATTTTTCAAATAATATTAGTGGGAAGAACACTGTAGCTGAGGAATTATGTTTGCATTATAGTTTCTTTTCTCCAACCATAAGAGTCACTGAATTGTACCATGGAGGCTTAATTTTTCACTGTGATTTTCCTTTTCATGGTTTGCAAATTGTCTATTTATAATTACTTTCAATTAACTCAGCCTTAGCCAATCAACAGACCATAAACTGAACTTAAACA
Organism: Pezoporus flaviventris; assembly: GCF_033815535.1. Lineage (NCBI taxonomy): Eukaryota > Metazoa > Chordata > Aves > Psittaciformes > Psittacidae > Pezoporus > Pezoporus flaviventris. Next base: position 12,169,807 of record NW_026892554.1, read on the forward strand.
GTTATGAGCTGTGCTTTGTGAGGAGAATTTATCCTTACATTAAGTGTTAGTTCATTAGAAAATCTGAGCTCAGGGAATTACAGCAGCTAAAGGCAAGTTTCAAATTCATAACAACATAGATATTTTCAAAATGTTCAGAGTTCTCCACTGCAATTGTCAATTTAAGTATGAGGCCACTGACAGTTACTGTTCTAAGTGGGCTTCATTTGTATCCATGGTACATTCTTTGCAAAGGGACAACAAAAAATATAGCGAAAAATGAATGAGAACAGACATCGGTACTATGGAATTGGCGGTAGTACAGACATGTGGCTTAGCATTAGTGCATTCCTTGTAGGCTTTAGGAAAAGGTCTTCTTCCAAATATATTTGCCCCAAAATCTTAAAAACATACTCAAGCATATGCTAAAATACTAAGCTCAACTCTAAGTTTGTATAAAGCTCTGAGGTTTTAGTTTGACTCCCAGGAAATCAAAACTTTTTCATGCCTTGAGTCAAAGCCAGTGACCAAAATTGTAAGAGGAAGTCAACACTTTAAAATTGTTCTCTCTGAGAACAGGGGTGATAAAAGAACCATCTTATAGAAGTGATAAATGGGATGGAAAAGGAATAACAGTTTCCCTGCGATGAAGAAGACTTTGAACGATATTAGAAAGGAACATGACTTCAAGATACTGGATCATAAGTATTTAACCAGGAATATGTAAAAGACTTATAAATATCTAACAGCCTACACTGGTAGGGCTGTGAGAATAAAGAATAGAGCTACGGCTCTATTCTTACAAAATAGAGAAGAGAATATATAAAAGAATATATATATATAAAAATATATATTCTTATATAGAAAATGGAATAAAAAAAGATTTATTCACATAAGACAGGACTGTCTGGAATCACAGCACAACCTGCACAGAAACAGTCACCTGTTGAAAGGGGTTTTCCAAGTCACCTTTTGTACCTATTTAGGATTCACCATTAATGAGAATGCCTTTGGGAAACCCAAATTAACATCACATTTACTAACAGCATCATCATTCTCAATTCGTGTTTGCTGACAAATCAAAGCAGAAAATACTCCCTCTTGTTACAACAGGCCTAACCTATATAGCAATAATGAAAAATTAACACACAGAATGAAATTGTCAGGGTAAAAACCCCTGCTCCTTCTAACACATTAAAAATAAATCTCTTAATAATATACAATTTATCTGTTCTAAAGCTTGAAGAACAACCCTTTGCATTAACAGCACTGAAACACTGGGAAAAGTGAAGTAATTTTGATTTTCCTTTTATGTCTTCTTTCTGCAGAAATCAGTGATAATTCTCTAGGTGGCACCTCCTGCATGCCCTGCCCTTTTCTCTGGGTGACTTACATCCACTGTGCAAGACTGGGAGCCACTTTTTTTAACAGATAGCATCTAGTGGTGCATTTGCTTCCTCTTGCCTTACCTACAAGCTCTTCTCCAAAGAGTTCCTCATGTAGTACCAATAAAATAAAATACTTCTGTGAAGTTAGTCAAGAGGTAGAGCTAGGAACTTCATTTCAAAACTCAGATAATCATTTTAACCTGATTTTTGGTACTCTGGTAGCAAACTTTGATGGAAGCTCATTACATATTGTTGCAAAAGCAGGAAATTATGGGCTATAAATATCATTCTTTTTTAATGCATGCTTGTATATAGCAGAGTAACAGAGGTACTTTCTTCTTTATATTATCCATTGGCAAACACATTTGCAAAAGCAATTTGTTCCTCAAATGATCTATGGTTGACATAAATGTAACATGAATACCTCAAAATGTGGAGAAAATTGTATTTACTATTTTCGATATTGTATGAAATTATGCCCCATTTGAAGGCCGTAACAATTATTTGAGCTCTTATTACCTGATATAAGGATGATATAGAACAAAAGACAATAGAGTGGGATTACACTGCACTTTCTGAAGAGAAGAATCTTCTGTAGTGCTAATATCTATTCTTTTTGGTGATAATATTAATACGCTGCTACTGCACAATGAACATTTCCATCTACACTCAGAGCTCCTGATTTTTACTCAGAGATACCACTGACAACAATGAACTAAATGAGAAGGCATTAGACATGAATGCAAATCAGTAACATGAGGAAATTGTACAGTGATTAAATTATACAAGTAAAAGCCTTAAATCATACATAAAGCATTTCAAGTAGCTGACATATTTCAAAATGTGCATCACCATAATAATTCTCATGTTCTCCAGCAACCGCAAACAGATTGGCTGGTCTAATAATTCCTTTCTTATTTTTTGGTTTGTTTTCATTTGTAAAACCCAAAGGGATAGATCATTTGTTTTCCCCATTGAGAATGAAATCCAGTTAAAATAATGGTAAAACTTTTGTGACTTCACTAAGCCAGAAACAACTCTCTAATTTCTAGGGAATAAGAATTTAGTGAGACCCACTATTCAGCACAGTACGTAGTGTGGAAGAGAAACTTACAACGCAAATGGAACCCACAGCAAAAGTAATAGCAGGTCCTAAAGCAGCAACCACTCTACTAAGATAAGCTACAGCACTTAGAGATGCTAAAGCACCATTAACAACATGCCATCTTTTCCCTTTAGAAACACAGTGGTGTATATTAGGTAAACACCAGAATTACCTGACCTTAAACAAGTCATTATAAATGTCAGGTCTTCATATAAAAGTGTTGAGAAACATATAAACTTTCACCTAATTGTGTAAGGCTTAGCCAAATGGTTACCACAGAGTGTAATGGAAACTTGCTGGCAAAGCACTTGTGCAATAGGATTTGTGAATGTAGGTTCCAGGCAAAGCTTTCAGGACACAGAAAAGTCTAACATGCCCTGGATTAGACATAGTAAAGCAATTCAACCCCTCAACCAGCTCCTGCTCAAGATCAGGAAGATGTGGACCTGAAATGCCTTTGCTGTTTAGGTTGAGCTTATTTCAAAGGTTTTCATCTAATAAAGCTAACTACCTTTAGCTTGGTTATCAAGCTAAAGAAACACACACCTCCAACAAACACAAAACAACCCAAATCCCCTCCATACTACTCCTCACCATTTTCCTCACATTTTCCTAAAGCCAACAAAGAATATACTTACAGTAATTTCAGCACGCATTTCATTTAACACATATAAATGCTTCACTGAATAGGAAAGCACTGTCTGCGTGTGTGAATAAAATGTTTCAATGAAGAAGTTTGTTGCCTACTTCTAAAAACCTTTGCAATTTCAATTTTTGCCAAAACTTCAGAAGTTTGTTTTAAAGGCCAGCAATTACCAACACATCTTGAAGCCAGATCACTCCTTAAGTAGTTAACAATGAAAAAAATACCTGCCATCGCTTTATAGAAAATAAGTATTTTTACTTTCAGTCATGATGTTTAAATGCTCCAATTGGGATACAGGTGCAGAAACAAAAGTGCTACCAAAAACGCAGTATCAGATCTCTTGTGTTTTCCTAGCAATGCTTTGTGGTTGAAACAATAGTGCTGTTGAAAGCACTGTGACAAGATATTGCAAAAAAAATTACTTGCTCTGTAGCACGTTCCCTCTTGTTAATACCTGCCCTTTTCCTTTGTCGTAGCTTGACCTAAAGCAATTGAAAAATGAATAGCAACGTATTTTCAAAGCAAGAAATCAAGGTTTCAAGTGAGTTTCAGCTAGTTCAATGAAGTATCCTTTCAGGCTGTAAGGATACATTGCAAATAAAATCATATAACAACTGACCTGTATACTAAGAAGTATTGTGTATAAATGCATACATACATACATGTATCACTATGTACACATATACCTGTGTGTACTTAGGCATAAATATACTGGTGTTTATATATATTTATATATCATGCCAAGTGGAAAGGATGAAGGAAGATGTTAGAAAGGTCAAGCCACTTGTTTGGTTAAGAATGTGCAAAAATCAACCTGCCAGTGCAACTCTCTGGATCTAGGAGCCTGGGCTGACAAATACTAGTACATGCGGTTTTAGTATGCATTTGCAGTCAGTACTTCCGAGATGGGGCTTCCAAGTGCAACAGTGCAATCCTGTGTTCAGAAGTAGTCTTAAAAATTACTGGAATATATTTAACATTATTAATTTAGAAACATGGGATCAACTCTGACACTTATTTTGCCCCTGGCTTCACATCCTCTTTGGATTAACTTTATGTAAATAAAGGCGGAAGGTGAATAAAATAAATGGCAGTTTTCTAACAGAGGGAATATGCCACTGTGGGGAACCTCTGAGAAGTTTCAGTAGATGAACCTGCTTTCATTTCCTGCTTCTCATCCGTTATGAATGTGGGGTTAGAAGATACCCCCCATATTCATTCATGAACCGTTTTATGAATGACTCCACAGTATTTGTGGTCACAGCTGGAAGTGCGAAATTCTTCAAGGGGAATCCTTCCTTTGAACACAATTTACAAAGGGAGTTATATGCAACCCTGTAACAGGGGGCAGTGCAAACCCTAGTCTTCCCCAGGAAACAAACATTTCTTCATCTGCACACAAACCAAGACGACCAAACCCAACCCCAAGTCCCTTAGGCAGGCAATTTAATTCTTTCTTGCTTTTCAAGGTGATTTTCCAGAAAACTTTCCAAGAAAATCAAAAGCATTTTATACTGACTGCTCAGTGAGTGTAATTATTGGTGGAGTCTCTCTGTACTCAGCCAATTATTCCATCATCTTTAAGCAAGCTGGGCAACTCAGTGCTGCACTTACTGTGGTGCTCTGGAAAATGCTTCAAATTTTGCATGGATCCTCTGCATTTTGTCATGAAGCAAAAAACAGACTTTCCCCCTTCTGTTAGGAGACAAGATGTGTGCTGCGTATGGCACCAGTTAATTTTTACCATAGAGAACCACATAATCATTCACAGTTATATGCTGAGTTCTAAACATGAATTCATCCAATTACTAGGAGGCTGCTGCCTGCATACTGTTATACATGCACACACAGTAATCTCTGAAAATTTTCCCTTTTGCATTTTATTATACTGGGCATTTTGTTAAAGGGCAATGATTTAAAAATCTTGGTAAAACTATTTACCACAAATTCTGAGGTAGAAGCATGGAAGTTTATTAACAACAAATGATTAGAGGAAAAAACCCCATAGGTTTCTGTGTTTCGTTTTATCTTATGCAATCATCACTACTTGCATTTTCATTGTTACTCTTCAATTCTTAATAGACTCAGCTAGATTCACATGGTTCTTATAGGAGTCACTTCCTTAATAACAAAGGTCATAATGACGATGTAAAGTTTCTCTTCATTTATGAAAAATATAAACAGACACATATCCTAGGTGATTAAAAGTCTGAGTTCAACCCTGTGAGTTTCCTTCACTTTGGCACAGTGTATTTCAGTGGTTACTATTCTTGATTAGAACTGGCCAGGCAGCTGCATGGAATACTAAGAGTGGTTAGTACTTCCTGATCCATTGTTACCAATTTATGAAAAACAATGAGCCTGAGAGCTCTTCCTGAGAAATGAAGCTTTCAGTAATGGTGTCTGTGTAAATCTTTGCTCTGTTTCAAGTTCGAAAAGGAAGATGCATTAAACCAACACATAGAGGATTGTTTCTTCACAAGGTCTTGATTTCTCACTGACTTTAAACACTCAGGTTTGATAATAACACGGTAGTTGAAAGATGTCAGTGAGGTCAACAGGAATGATGATACAAAGGTAGAGTCTGAAGACCAGTACAGGTAGTACAAAAGAGTCCAAGTGGAACTACATTGCAAACAAGAGTCATCTTTAACATATTAAGTGCAATATGACGAGCTGCTCAAACAGGCAAGAAAGGTGAGTACATTTGAAGTGGATAGATTCATTTTTCAGCATAAGCTTCTGAAACTTGAAGTGAGAGCAGACAGATAAGGCTTTGCTATGCCAGAACTCTTCCCAGCCCAGAGCACTGTTCAGCTGCTGTCATTTGCCATTGTTTGACATGGCAGAAATCAGGCGGAAAACATAGCTTGTGCCAACAGCTATGCTTCTGTGAAAGGAAGAGGAATGCCTGTGACAGACAATGATTTTAAATAGCCTAGTTCATCAATTATGTAAAATTGTTTCCATATGCATATACTTATAGTACGTGTATATGTATTTTAAGTGATCCAGGGGAAAAACTGGAAGTCACAACCATGGAATACATCATCTACCTTAACAAACTGTGTTACATATAATGAAGCACTATCAGCTCAGTTAAACTGTAATTGAGGTGATTTAAAGTCTTTCTAATACATAGCTGTATTCATGTGACTCTGAACCTAAAAGCACTATAGGGCACGCTGGAGGGTTTGGCTGTGTATCTCAAGTAAGCCATCTGACAGTTCTTGGTATAGGCACACTTCAGGTGACTGAACCTGAATTTAGGTACAGGGCACTTTAAGCTGAGTTCCACTAATTAAAGCAGCTTCTTTCTTTTAAATTCATGGAAGACTGTGTATTTGCTTCTAATGATGGTGTTAATAAGGCCAGCTTGAGCTCAGTAGACAAGCTGGCAGTTTATCATGCACCTGAATCCATACTATACACATATTAAAGAAAGGAGTCACAAGATTTGAGCTGAAAGTATAATGCAGTGCTTCATAAGGAAATGATTTGTTTTCATGTAGTCATTGATAGAAGCACAGGGTTTCTCAGTATCTGTCTTCCATTTTGATAAGCCCACTGCCATGTGTGAACAGCAATGTCATTCAAACACTACCATATCCAACATATCATTCATGCCACAGTCAAATATGCAACAGAAGTCAAAGGTTGCTTTTTTTTTTCCCTGCCACACTACTTAGTCTGCGGACTTTTAACTTCCTAATAAACTTGTTTTTCCTGGCTGAATGTATCACTTGCCTTCCTGTACTTGAGAATTCTTGACAAAGACCCACATCAGTCCAAACTCTTTTCCATCCTTTGAAGGCACGGCCAAACAAGAATTCAAAACTATAAGTGGCCTCAAATTATTATAGTACCTTCTCACATTTCTCATATATGCCTTTCCTTTTCTAGCCAACATTCCCCCTTTATAGCGCTTGAAGAAACTGTAATGCATGTGTACTGGCCCAAGCCAACTTCTGCCATGGGAGAAGTCTTTTTTTAGCCTGGCATTTCTTATATTTCCTGCATGCACCACTGTGGATGGACCTAAGTGAGGATACAAGACACGTCAACAGAACTGAAAGTCAGAGCCTATACAGGCACCAGCTAAACCAAACCCCACTGGTTATGGCATTGGCTGTACACCAAAACTGTGCTTAGTCACTTTCTTTGAACAAGAGAATATTATTTCACAAAGAGCTCTGTGTGAAACTCAGATTGACCTTGGCCTATCGGTTTTGGCAGCAGCATGTCTCAAGCTGAAATGGGAGCTTATCTCTGAGCATTAAATAGAGAACAAATGATTTTTTTCTCTTAATTATTTATGGACCATTGTCCTTTTCCCTTTTTAGTGTCAGTATAGATGTTGGGATTATTACAGTCAATATAACAGTTCTAGTAACATTGTCTCACAGTGATGCAAGAACCTGGGGATATCAGTTGATGGTGTTTTTGATCTCTGCATACAATCCACCTTCTCTCCCTGCTTACAAAAAAAAAAACCAAACAAACAAAACAAAGAGGGGGAGAGGATTGCTTATAACAGGGGAAAAAAAACAGGAAAAAAATGACTTATTTCTTGGACATAAACACAGGGTAATGACCCCATACCAAAAGAAACAGAAGAAAGTGGTAAAAGCTTTTTTTGTTACTATAGTTTATGAAACAGTAAAAGAGGAGGGTTAGAAACTAAATCACATGAGAAATATGTTACAACTGTACCATTCTCTACTTCCATCACAGTCATGAAGCTCTATCATAACTTCACGTTGTCTTGTATTTACGGAGACATAATGATTTAGTCTGTGTACGAGAGTCCAGAAATCATTACAAAGGAGCAAGCATCAGAAATTAATGAAGAACATGCACAAACCTGGCAGACTAAATAGATGCCTAACTAAAATTTGGTGAGATCTTGGGGACATATTAAGGAAGATCTGGGGAGCAACTCATCAGCAAGGAAGGTGCCAAGCATATGGTGACTTTGCATTGAAACAGTTGCCAAAATATCTAATGGTGTTAAGAGCAAGAAGATTATTTTGTCAGTTTCACTAACTATGCATTCTCTCTTCAGAACATTCTTAGTGACAGCACCACAGCTGGACACATGAGGACAAGGATGGAAAATGTTATGTGGTCAGTCTGAATAGTCAAGCCTGCAGCAACCCCTTAATTCTTTGCTGCAGGTAGGCTGACAGAGATAACTGGAGAAAAACTGATCTGAAATGTAGAGGTTGTAAGTAGATGGGTTAGGAAATTCTCGGGTATGCTGTTCTGTTCCTTGCCACACTTCTCTTTCTCTCCTACTCCTGGTTCCTTACCATAAATAGGTATGAAGCATGCAAAAAGGAGGAAGTTCAATTTGGTTAAGCCAGTTTTTGACCTAAACAATACTCCTATGCAATCAGAACGTACTGGGCAGTCTGACATCTTATCCATACAACTATTCCCCCCTGCCTTGCTCAGCCACAACCTATCTTTTCTGAAAAGTAACATGCTGCTACAGCTTCTATCAAGCTGGTCTAATTGCCTCTTTCCCCTTCAAGACCCAGCTTGTCTCGGATGCCCTCCATCTTGTCTAAGTACAGAGGAGTTAAAAATAACCTCAAATCATGGTATCTTATACTAGTGTTATCAGTAAACCACGGGGTTGAGGACTGGCCTTTTGGCAAGCCTGTTCTACACTCATGCTTCCCCACCAGGCATGCACAGGTTAAAGGCTGCATCCATCAGCCAGCATTTCCTCAAGCCTGTCTCTGGCAGATGGCTGCAGAGTGCAGCGGGCTTCAGGTGCCCCTCCAGCACCTCAGGGTACTCCCTGCTCCAGTCACCCAAAGCCTGGCTTGCAGCATGCTTTGAGATGAGAGCACTTGAGAAACTTTTGGAAATATCAATGAGCATTTTGGGAGACATTAACAAGTGCTCAATGAAGCTGGCAGTGGATCTTCCTTCATTCCACAACTGAATAAAAAAATAAAGCCAGTCTAACATTGTTTAAGGTTATACAAAATTTCATCTTTGTTATCTAATATTCCCTCTGCACACACACATCCACAAGAAGCTTATTTCTTAAATGAAAATTCCATATTTGCCCATCAAACCAGAAAAAAATGCAACAAGAATGGTACTTTTTAGAAGAGCCTGCATCCTGAAATCTTACTACATCCTCAAAGAGGAAATTAAGTAACAAGAGTTAATGAGCAGGTGAGTTTTTTTCTTTCAGCAAAGGTCAGCAATCCCACAGCAGCAAATTAATCCCAATTTGTAATGATATTTTGTCTTGATATATCATGACACTTTTGATTTACTGTGTTTCCAGGATGCAGGCAGCAAATGTTAATGATTCAGTTTGCTGGGAATTTATACTCCTGCTCATTTCCCATTTGCTGATCAGTTGCAGCTCGTCAAGACTTGGCTGCTTCAACTAACAAACTGACGGCCTCACAGGAATAATGGTGTGTTCTGCAAGCTTCATTTTTTTTTCCATGCCATCTGCAAAAATGCAGGTTCCTCTCTGAAAAAATATTCCTGGCAGCCAAGAAGGAGTGATTATGATCGTATAAATGTCACTTGTAATTTGTATTTCACTTGTTTAATAGTGTTACCACTAAATGATGGTTTCTGTAGAGAACAAAACTAATTATAGTAAATTCAGCATTTTAGGGAAAATTCATGAAGGGAAACATACCTACTTTTGTTCATTTCTGTGAAATATTCTAATAGAAATTATGTATTCTTACATTACGATTTATATGCCCAGCTGGTCTAGTTTGAATTGGAGCTACATAGAATGTTTCTCTGGAGGCTTGTGCAGTCAGTAAACATCACTTTTCTTACACACAGTAAATGCAAACCCTATTCAAATCTGTTGCAAATGTTGTCTCAAAGGTGTGGGCAAATCTTCAATACTTATGGCAATAAGACTTTTATGACAAATTATTCTGTGAAATGGTTTGTTATCTAATTGCTGCTTACTGAGAAAGTTTGATAAACACCTCGCTGAACCTGCTTAAAGAAAGGTCACTGCAATTTTCATGCAGACCTCATACCACAGTATGCTTGAATTCAAGCAATGCTTAAATCAGCAAAACCCATTAATTTGGGGCACCTACCTCCCTGAAACTCTAGCTTAACTGAAACAGAAAACCTCCAACCATGTGATGTTACAAAAACCAGATTTCTTACCACTACAGAACTCAGTGAAGTTAGATTGCACCAGAGAAAATCTGCTCTGAGCTCCAGAAGTAGTCTGCATTCTTTTTTTAAGGCTAAATTGTGGATCTTCTACAGGTTACACCCCAAAGCACAACAGAATTAGGAGTCACTTTCCCAACTGTACTCATGGCAATTCTATTTCCTGAATTAAAGGGAACTGCCTTCAAACTTTCAAAAGTAATTTCTTCACATGTCAACAGTGCTAGATGAAAACCTAGTATGAAAAGTAAATGAAAATAGTATCTTTGTAAAGCTCATCCAAAAGGAGGAGGGTATAAAAGATCTAATGAGCTTTTTTTTCCCTTCTCAAATAAGCAAGAAAACCATTTTCCTGAAAGCAGCCAAAACCAACACAGTGTTGCTGCACTGCTATAAACAACTAATTACAAAGTACTAATCTGCACAGTCTGTGTCTTGAAGCTGATCAAATAGCCCAAACACCAGTTTATCTGCATTAGACAAAGCAACTGTCAGTTAAGGACAACAGTGTTCCTCTGGCCCTGCAGTGGTACGTGGCTGAAGGTTGTCTGGGTTTAAGGAGAGAGACAGGGAGAGGAAGGGTGCCATAGAGAAGGTGCTAGCAAAGGAAGGAAATGTCAGAAACACAGCACTTGCTACAAATGCAGCTTTAAACTTCTACAGCGTGTCACTGACATCCAGACGGCTGCAAAATTATAAATAATAACTTAAAGTAATGCAAGCCATGAAGCAGCTTGAGCTGCTGGGATCCCCCAAGCAGATGGCCTGACACATTCATAATGTGCATCATTCAGAGAATATGTAAAGCTTCAAAAAAGGATATCCACAATTACAGTTTTTCTGCGAGATGATTGCTCTGATTACTTTACTGAAGATTGATTAAATGTGCAAAACAAGTCTAATAAAGGGGCACTGGATATGCCTTACAACAAAGATTCCCAAGCTTCTCCATGCAATGCTGCATCTGGCAAAGCCCTGGATAGCATGAGATGCCCTTCACTCAGCTGTCCTCACCTCAACCCATAGTGAGGGTTGAGCTGCTGCAAATCCTGGTCTCATAACCAGACCAAGGTCTGCTGGGAGTTTGCTCCCTTTCCTCTCCCATCAGAATTCCAGACAATGTCAACCCACCACAACCAGTGCAATTTACACTAATGCATCTGCTATACAATGTTCCAAACACTGTGCTCATCCTCAGCACAGGGGCTGAAGAAAGTACTGCTGTATACACATGTGCGTAAATAAGTTTTAAACCATGTATACGAGATGTTATAATGGGAGGTTGGTTTTATAATCCCTCATGGATTTCAGGTAGGGTATTATCATTAAAAGAGAAAGAACACAAAATATTAAGCAGCATACATCCCATACCATTCAAGAAACATTTCCTTTGAGATTATTGCCACAAGACCAGTCCTCCAATCTGCACAAGCAGAAAGGTAATGAAATATTATGGATGTAGACACATTATATGGCATATATGACATTGCTTACATAGGGAGCGTTAAAATCTCTGCAAAGGGACCATGGGATGGCAGTAGTTAACACATTTTGAAAAAACCTTAGCTCTAGACTGAAGCTAGTCATACTCAAGGATCAGCTATGAAACACGGCTCCTTTTCAGGACCTCAGATGCTACAAAGTTTATAGAACACTTGTAGTTCGTAGCTTTCTCCATCTTCCTACATCCCCCTAAAAAAAAAAAAAAATTATATATATATATATAACAGGAAAGAAATATTTTTGTCTACTAATATTCCAGGTTTCCATGTTTAGAAGGTAAACAACAACAACAAAAAGAAACCTATGTTACTTCAGAAGCTTCAGCTCTAGGTATAAGACACTGAAAATACAGGGACTATACAGACCTTGGTACATACTGTATCTGAAGAGACCATTGTGGGGAGGGGGTTAAGAAAGAAAGAAATATCCCTTCTCTTCCTCCCCTCCCCCCCCCCAAAAAAAAAAACCAACCCAAACCCACACACCAACAAAAACACAAAACAAAACCCCAAAACCAAACAGGCTTCTGATGAAACGACTTTTTCTTGGAGTGCCAATTTAAGGAAAGAAAAAACAAAATAAAGGGTGACCAAAATATAGAATATATTCATTTAAAAATAGCGTGTTATTCACTATTTAGAAGCCCTCCCCTCCAAAGCACTTAGGGGTGTTTTTTAGCTTCCAAGGACCTGTAAGATAAAGTGGTTTCTGTAACTCCTGACCTACCTCACAGAATAAAAAGCTGCCAATATTCCCTTTTGCTCTCTGCCTTTGAGAAGAAAATTAAATTCAATTTTTAATGTAAAATGTTTAAAATGTCTTAATAGAAACTATAACTTAAAAGCGTGAAATAACCTTTAAAACAATTTAATTTAAATATCATTGTCCTTCCTTCAAGGCATTACCTTTAATTGATTTAATCTTAAGTTGTTTCTCCCTAGCACAGTAATTGCCATTGATTCCAATTAATATTTAGCTGGACTTTCTCTATAAATAATTACCAGCCAATTTATTTCTTACAGATTAGGGTTTCTTTTGCTGTGTCCGTTACTTGGTGATCTGGGATACCATACTGTAAGTGCAGGAACACTTGCATCACAAGGCTGGCTTAGGCTCCAGCTATGTCAGTATCTAATACTTTTAAGGCTTTAGACCCTGATGTAACACAGAAATCTAAGCAAGGCGATGTGCATAGTCTCTATGCAATGATCCAGAGGGTATTTACACAAGAGCAGAATTCATAAGGCCCATACCACCGCAGAACACAGCTTGACAGCAGACAATAAGCTTTGAAGATAGGAGTTCGTTTTAAATCTTGCCCTCTCTACACAGAAAGATACTGGCCTTGGAGAGGTACTAGTGTCAAACTGGCATTCTAAGCCCCGAATTCTTTTGCCACATCAGCACGTAAACCAGACTGTTTAAAAAGACTGAATAGGAGTCAGGGAAGGAGATGGTCCTGTTCCTTTTCAATTCAATGGCACTGTGGTCAGAGCACAGTAATATGGGAGACCTGATTTCAACCTGAGCAGACTTAAGACCATGTGTGTCAAAGTGGATAGGCCATGCTCTAGCTTTTGTTTCTCCCCAGTTCACTCTCTCAGCAACTCACACTCCTTCCTGGCCAGACGTCATAAAATCTGAACAATCTGTGTACTGTATTCTCTTCATGTGTAAAATTAAACCCCCCCATGCACCAGGCATTTTGCCAGTTGTGTACCAGAAGATATCCCAAACTCCTTTCCTAAACCTTCAGAAGGAGCCAAGCATCTCTGTCCTCCTGCTCAGTGGAAACAGTGCTTCTGCTTGGTTGAAGCTTCACTCTACATATGCATGCAGAGTTGATAAGGTATTTAGAATTAGAACCAGAAATTATTACACTTTTAAAACTTGAGTGACTGGAACACACAGCATCAAGCTGTTTCCAACACACTACACAAATGTATTCCTGCACATAAAAGCTTTTTATTACTAACATTTTAGTGTTTTTTCTCCCTTACTCAATTCTTACTCACTCTCTGACCCCAGATTTCCTATGTATCCTGGCAGGCAGCTCTAATATGTCTTAGCTATTACTTCAGTACTTTTGCCATTACCATTAAGTTTTTAAGCTTTTATCCAGTTCCTTCGTTTCAGCAAAACTGACTCATCCTTCTGGTTTTAGCTTATTCCATTGATTTTGACCAAACTGCAACACAGCACATTACATACAAAACCAGCCTCCCACCCAAAAAAAACCAATACACTTGTTTGCACTATGAATATATTGGACACAAGATTATGAAACAAACAAACAAAAAAAAAAAATCAAAAAATGTGCTGCATTCATTAGTTGTGCTACAACATGCAGACTTTGGCTTTCAAGTAAGGTTCAACAAGGTTTTTCTGAATGGTGGTTAGACTGAAGACATAAGTTACACAAGGGAGTGCTTATCTGCTGTGCTTACTGATGCTTCTGCAATTCCCCTAACAAGGATTAGCTAAGCATCTATAACAAAGTTATGTGTTTAAAAAGAAACACAAAAAAAAAACCTAAAAAAACAAAAAGCCCACAGTAAAACCAACCCCAAGACCAACCCAAAAAGTGAACAGGCAACTGAGATGAACTCATATCAAGAAAGGCTCATATAGAGAAGATTGGATTTTCACCTGGTATCAGTCAGCATAATTCCAGTGGCTCCCAGAGAGGCACAAGTGAGGGTCTGCCCTGGAAAATCTGCATCCAGTACTCTGAGGGTTTTACAAATAAAAATTTACAAAAAAAAATTTTGCTATCAGATCCCAGGTCTGCACCTCTATTACTATTTCATGGAGCTCTTGTAGCATCAGTAGAACCACAAAATAGAAGCTGAATAAGGAAAACAGATTGAGCAGAAAGTTTTAAGCAGTGAAACTGAAAGAACAGGCTTGCCATTTCTAGGGAATGGTTTAAATTTGCAATAGTCTCTCAGGCTTTCAAATTAAGATACAGGGGGAGATGGTGCCAGCACCCCTGCAACTCACCCTGGGTGCATAAACATCTCCGAGAACAGCTGCTGTGCCAGCTCAGTTTGAACTTGAAATCACTGTCAAGAACAAAGCTATTGGGAGAGGCATGCCAGGTGAGATTCACATCATGCACCCCCAAGCAAAGCCAATACCGATGTGCCATTGCCGCTTCTCTGATCTTAATGACACCAAGACTATTATCCCCAACAGTGGAAGCATCTATGGTGTCATGTAAAGTTGGGAGTAACTTGCTAGCAGAGGAACCATCTGCGAATGAGCTAATATGATGTCAGTGACTGAGTTAGTCCACACAGAGGTGCTCAGAAGAGTTAGTCCAGTTTACCCTTACAACTAATTTAATAACTGATGTGTGTGGAGCATTTTGACATTCGGGGGTTTTCTTGTGGTTGGTTGTTTTGGTTGTATTTTGCCTTCCTCTCACCCCCTCACCCCCCCCCCCTTTTTTTTTAAGCAGAACTCTGGTATGGACCTCCATTGAGATGTGAAACACACCATTCAGGTTTTGTCTAGCTCATTACCATATGATGACATTAACTGACATCAAGCTGAAGTAGCTGAGATTTAATTGATAAAATGATAATCACATATTAACTGTAATTCATCTACAAAAAGCATTGGTGTGACCATCTGGGTCTCCATAAAACCCTTGCCCTCCCCTCCAGGTAACAGTTCAGTCCAGGAAAGAGTGTGTCATGGTTTAAAACCAGTCAGGCAGCTTTTTTCCCCTCCCCCAACTCCCAGAGGGACAGAAAGGAGAATCGAAACGAATGCAACTCCCACGGGTTGAGATAAGAACAGTTCAGTAACTAAGGTATAACACAAATCACTGCTGCTACCACCAATAATAATAATGATAAACGAAATAACAAGGGAAGAGAATACAACACCTCAGCACCCACCAACCGATAACTTGCCACCCCCAGCCTGACCAAGCACCGACCGATACATCCTCCAACCCTGCAGTGCCCTAGCCCTTCCGGCTAACTCTCAGTTACATCCTGGGCATGCCGTGCTGTGGTATGGAATACTTCTTTGGTCAGTTTGGGTGAGGTGTCCGGTCTCTGCTTCCTCCCGGCTTCCCCTCCTCCCTGGCAGAGCATGAGGCTCACAGACTAAAACATTTGAGCAGTAACTAAAAACATCGGTGCTATCAGCACCATTCCCAGGCTGAAAGTCAAAAACACAGCGCTGCACCAGCTTCTAAGAAGGAGAAAAAATGCTGCTACTGCTGAACGCAGGACAGAGTGTCAGTGAGATGAGGGATGGAGCACCATTGGTAGGGGTGTGAAGAACTCCTGCTGGTGCTACTGGCAAGTCGCATGTTATCAAATCACATGACTCTGAACAAGACAGCTCTTGTGCTACCATGAGGGAAAGAATGCTGCCTAGATGTAAATAGGAAGACTGAGCATCTCATTTCTGCATCCTCACGATAATATAGTAAGATCCGATTACCACCTGGTCAGAAAATTTGCTCCACTACTTGCTCAATTTGGAAAAAAACTTTTCAGCTCCTTAAGTCTGGCACATGGGGTTGTGTCTGGTCACTGCTAAACAACCACTGGAAGGCTCTTCTGAAATACCAGTGCTACCAAATGATGTCATGGACACAAAGAACACCAGGATTCCTCTTCACATTCCATGCATTTTAATAAGACTCCGAGTAAGGAAAGATTCAATATCACACTGAAAAGTGCCTCTTTTTCTTATGCTTTAGCTGACTCAGCTTATTAAAATACCTTCTGCAACTTCTGGCAATATGTATAACATACAGAACAATTATAATGGTCACAGATAACATTCTTGTTTTAAATACTGGAAGACAAAGTTCTGCTGTCACCTGAGTTGTCATAGTGCTTAGAACATAACATGTCATAGTACAGTTCTGAGGTTTGCATGCATTAAGACTTCACCGTGCTAGGGCCCAAACAGTCAGGTTTCTTTACCCAAATTTAGTTCAGCTGAAGTCCTCATTCGTTTTCTCTTTAAGTAATAATTCTTATTCCATCCTTAAAGCAAGCAACTGGGTTTTCATTTCTGCTTCTCATCTGCTATGTGACCTTTGTCACTCTGTGCCAAGCCCATCTACATTATAATCTCCTTGCAGCCATGATAGTGAGGGGCCAACCTTCTGCCAGGTTTGCAAATGGCAAGTGCTTTGCATGGAATTATATGAGATACGGCATCAAGATGTTGCAAGTTCCACAAATGAAGGAAGGAATCCTACTTCTCAGGCCTCTAGAATTTTTGCAGCAAAACATTTAAGTCCAGGCTATAAGCAGCATTCACATCTACAGAAACTGAGGACTTCCAACCATATTTCATAACTATGACATATCTAGTTTTTCAGCTCAGAAATTCAGGTTGAAAGGCCAAATCCAACATAAGAGATTCTAGTCAGATGACAGGTCCATCTAGCTAGAAAATGCACCTTCAAATTGATAGGTCACTTGTCACCCTAAGATAGATAAGTAGATCAGAGAAAAGATTCACTGCCTGTAGTGATGAACAGGAGAAAACTTCCCCAAGGATGCCTCAATTTTAAGAGTCATTAGGGAGAAGAAAAAAGTCCTTTTCCAATTATGCTCTCACATCTTATTTTCCATCCAATATATGCAAGCTAGCTAAATTCTCCCAGGATTACATTTGTGACACTACCAAGGGGAGAACAGAAATCACTGTCTGAGGTAGAAGCAGCAATCAACTTCTCTGAGTCTCATACCCCCTGAAGCAGCAATTTTGGGATTTCTTTCAATGTACTTAATCAAACTGACCAATCTTTGAGATTACAGCCATGATAGGGGACAAAACTACAACTTGAAAGTAATTAGAATCAATGGAGAGAGCAGAAGATGAACAGTGCAGAGTGTGTCCTACAAAGAAAAATCACACATGCATTTACCTGTGTTTCAGATTTCCCACTGGAAGCAACCAGTTAGAAAGAAACAGCTCTGACAAACTGGACACCTCTGCGCCCAGGCCCAATGCAGATTATAAAGTGTTTTTCATGGTCTATACAATTTGTCCCCTGGAAAACCAGGACAATTTGGGAAATTCTAAGGTCTTTAATAGATTATAACAGGCATGGGGTCAGCAAAGTCCTTTCACTGTCTTTCTTTTCTGAACAAGATTCTAATGAAACTAAGCAACCAAAGTGCCTGCACTCTGTGTACCAGAAAACTCCATTTCCCAGCTGCTTGCTCCAAAACCTGCTGAGCCTGTGGGCGGACAATGCATTGTAATACCTGCAATCGTTTGTCTTCTCAATATTCAAATCTTCATAGTGCTTTGATTCTCGACTGCTAATTCTTAATAAAAGGCACAATGTGAGCTATACTGATAATTCTTCATAACAGAACAAATAAAGTGGGTGGGATTCTGGGTAACCTGTGATATCCTAGCATAACGAAACCTTATTTCAATATAGGTGAGTAGAGAAACAATAATGCTAGGGTCAGAACATAGCTTGTTATGAAATACATCCTACTTATTTATATGAAACAATTTCATCCCCTTCTCTTCTACCCCCAAAATAACTGATGCAAGCAAATGTGAATATGAAACAGATGATGTGATTCTTTGGAGTCATTTCAGGAAATTGCAAATGTTTCTGAAATGAAAAATCCTTGCAAAGTCAATCAGCCGTTGCTGGGAGGTCAGCAGGGAGCTGCGCTGTGTCAGCCTATTTGCTCAGTGGTGCCAGGAGATGCAATAATGCACTGATAGACCAGGTTTAATCACAAGGATCTTTATGAAACAAAGAAACAAAACAAACAAACAAAAAACCAAACCCCAAAAAAACACAAAACTCCATGACTAAACAATGACAACAACAAAAATCACAATTATCTCAGACTTCCAACAACTTTTCTGAGGTATTTTCTCATTTGAAAGTTAAGCTGAACAATGATCCCTTGGCAGTCCTGTCATCCATTATATAATCTACTACCCCAAATTAATGCATTTATATTCTTGCTCCTGCTGCTATTAAGATCAACAGTAAATCTACCACTGACTTCAAGAAAGCAAGAGAAGTCATTAAATACCGTGTATGTGTGTGTGTGTGTGTGTGTGTGTGGTGTACCCAAACTAAACCTATTGGTTTCTAAATTGCAGAAGTTTTCAAACATTGTACGTACTGGGATCCAAACACAATTTATCCAAATAGGAACAGATTCACAATCTGTTTTCTTTCAGGCACACACAGAGGGCTAGATAATAATTTCAGGAGTTAAAGCCCAATAAAACACTTTTTCAAAAGCAAAAAAAGACATCTCCAATTAAAACAACATGTATGTAGAGACGTAAGTACATAAGAACAAGAGAGAAGAAAAAATGAAATTAAAGGGTATTCAAAGGCAAATCAATTTGAATATAGATAAGATTTGTTGGAAAAATATGTCTGACTAATCACCAAAAAGGTAACAAATAGACTGTCCCTTAGTACTCTTCCACGACCTAGTTTCTTTAGGTAATCTTGTATGTCAAAGTGTTACTCATTTAAAGTATAAGAATTGCTGGAGCAATCCAGGGTATCTATTGATAAAAACAAACAACAACCAACCCTACAACTCCCTAACATAGGCTGAACCCTACACAGAGCACTAAAAGAATGCTGAAGAGGCAGTCACATACAGAAATCTTACCACAAAGGAATTACACAGAGTTTAGATACAGAATCCTTCGAAGCAGCAGAGAAACAAGTATACCTTAATCTTACCTCATCCATAGTCTGTTGAATATAGGAAGAAACCTCAGGAGTTAATTAATACTGGTAGCCAAACTATTCAAGCCTGATCAGAGGAAGAAAGTCTCCTAAGAAAACAGAGCCTTGTAGAGTCAATATCGGTGGCGATCTTTCCCCTTCCAAGACATCCCGAGTCATGAATGGCTTTCAGTGCCAATACTGAGCAATGAATAAGCCACACAGCACACAGAGACGGTAATGGCACTAGGGCAAGGACCAGTCACTACTCTGTAGAGTGCTTAACAGTACTATTTTATTCTAGTCATCTCTTAGTCACAGTAAATGTAATAAATTATATGATGGAAAATCGGGACTAATGCTCTTGCGAGAGTAGACATTATGTAATCTTATATTGACAAAGGTAAGTAATCTATGTATTTAAAGAGAAATAAATACATTTCCTAGGAAACCTCCTATTGAGAGAAGCAGCTTGATCATTAGGCAGTCTAGATTCTAGCCCAGGAAGCAAAATGGTTTAGGTCCAGAAACAGAAGACTAGAGATTCAAGAGCTGAAACAGCAGACAGTCTGTTCTGTTATTCATTATAAGAGCAGGCATTTATAGTACAAACTGCCTCAAAGCTAAGGACAGATAGAAAGGGCCACACGTAGGTAAACCTCTGTAAAAACCTGACAGTGTCATCTTCATAATAAGGTCTGGGGCATGCAATTACCTGTAGCTACATAAAACGAAACAGCCCTGTTGGGAAATTGTTACTGTTCCCACCAAACTGGTGATCAAAAAAAAAAAGGTCATGAGAAGGGAGGAAGAAAAAGAATTCTCTCCCCCTCTGCCCCCCAAACCAAGTCTCCCAGTTTCTCAATGTTTTGTCAGTTTGCATTCCTGGATACCTGGACAGTGGTTAGACACAAACAGCCTACCCTTCAGGAATGCCCACCTTATCTCTGTACAGCAACTTTCAAGTCTCACAATTTCCAAGTCCAAGTTCAGTGTGCCTGTTGCACTCAACACCCTTAAATAAAATACACAGGATGGTTACAGGCCCAGAGAAGGTAAAGGTCTGAGCTGTAGCCAGGCCAGGAAACCCACAAAGGAGCAAAGCAGGAATCCATACCTGTGAGCTTGGAACAGTGATGATCATTCCACTAACATATGAATAAGAGCTGTTTTTCTAAACACCATTCAAGATCACACCAAGGACAACAAACTATCCAGAAACTGGAACCAAAAGGTGGATGAACTGACTGAAATTAAGAAAATAAAAATATGAAACTCCTTAAATCCTGAGCAGTACTGGTTGGGAGAACAGTTACATCAAAAATTGGGTCACAGAGGTAAAGCAACACTTTTTTTTTCTGCACAGACAAAAGGGTGGCCCCTACACAGGATAGCTTGTGAAATTATTCTGAAGAACATCCTCATTATAGGTTCAAATTACAAACAAATCACCCTACTAAAGCACCACCCCTACGTATCAATTAGGGGAAAACTTGGTGGTCTGCAATGCAAGTTGGTTATATCTGGCCATTCAAGCCCTCTGCAGGTTATCAGTATATCCTCACAGGAGCAGAAGTAGTCTCAGGCTTACTTAAGTGCTGAAAGGCTGATGGACAACACACAGTACAAGGGCTGTCATCTTGGTTCTCAAGTCTATGTGCTCCTGATGCCATCCAAAGTGATAACAGCTCACACTTCTCATACAAGGAAACACAAGAATGGGGAAACCAAGAAGAAATGCGAGGGGTTTTCCACACTCCACACTACCCTTAATCAAGTGGGAAGGCAGAAAGAGCTAATGACTTATTGAAAAAGAGCCTTAAGCCACATGAGGCCTAGTGGGATACTTGACTTTCCAAAGTACTTCATCAACTGAACAATAAGCATGGGCCCACCGGGAGCAGAGGATTCTTTGCAAAAGCTAAGTCTAATTCTCCACCTTCTGATGAAAGAAAAGATTTTATAGCATTACAGCCTGGACAACCTGTCATGGTAAATTTAACACAGATGGGAACTGTACCTATGACTAAATAAACCTCATGGCCCACTTGCCTGGGAAGCTACTGTTAGTGGTGCAAAGCACAGTGGATTTTTCCTTCTTTCTAACAGGATAACCTGACTGAAAACCCCACCAATACCAGACTCTTTTGCCCTTTTGTCTTGCAGCCTCCTCCAAGATGAAAATAAAATACGTCACCCTGTGCTGTTGAAGATTTCAATAATACTTGTTTCCCCACAAATGCCCACCTGTCTCAATTTAATCATCAATCAGGAGATCATCTGTGATTTTGTGTCAGCATAAGCCACACATCTTGTTATTAACAAACATATATATATGTTATAATTATTCAAAATAACTCCTATATGCCACATAAAAGAAATGATATAACATAAGCCATTGCTCATTATATGAAATAGTGAAGGAACACTGTAATATTGGAATATTAGGCAGATGGAACACTCTAATAGGACGCAATATAACAGGAGGATCAGTACCTCTCAGAATCACTAAACCTCTTACAATGACGTCAGTACCCATTCTGAATACTCTCACTTTCATCAAGAAGTCTGACTGAAGAACCCCTACAGTGGCCATGATCTCAAGCTCATGTTAAGTACACCAGAAGTATGGTAACATACTGTTAACAGGAGATATTTAAATTGTGATTATGCACAGAACAAAAGTGTACTCATTAAAAATCAATGAAGCTGGGAGAGAAACAAAACAGATGTTAATAGTTAATAAAGTTCACTGACTTTGGGAACAGCAGGAGAAGAACTAAAAATAGGATGTTGGATGATCAATGGCTCTACCTATGAGAGGACAACTGAGATTTCTGTCCACAACATTACACCAAACACTAAAGATATGAAACATTGTGCCTCTGAAGCACTGGACTTTTAGTACAATTTTGCATTGGTATAACCTAGTTTTGTAATCTGCCTCTGGGTTGACTGGGACACGGGACTATCACTGAAATTCAAAACAGGCATTTCTGAATCTAGCACAATAGCACCCACCACTCCTCACTTCACATCTGCCCTGACTGTAAAAGAGATAAAATTTCTGTCCCCTTAAAGTTCTAAAATTGGACTCATCAAATCCAGAACAATGGCCAAAGAACCCTAACTACCATCTATTGTGATGCAGAAAAGATACACTATGCCTAGAAAGAGTGAAAAAAGATGATGAACATAACTGGTGGGATACCCTTATTCAGATGATCATCAACAGCAAGAGCAACCGTGAATGGTTCATCCTTTTCTTTTTTTTGTTAGTTCTAACAATATTATGCTCATTGTTTATAATTTATAATTATTTTATATGTAAAGGTTTGGTACACATTGAAGCAAATACTCCTTGCTCATCATGAGGTATCTCCCAATAGTTTAATTAATAGTAATATTTTATAATGAAAGCTGTTTGCTTACCTCCGATCTGAAAGTGCCAACACAGTATATAATCAACATTAATTTTGGCACTTAAACTAAACAGCTTCTCAAATAATTGGACTCTTTCCACTGATCTGAAACACTCCACATATTTATGACAGAGGCAAGAGGTAACCATACCAGCACTCCGAGTCGATGAAATGGGTTGACTGTAGTCACAGAGGGATGCGCTCAATCCCCTTAACCAAACTGGGTAATTTTGTTATGGGCTCCAAAAGGAGGTAAAGGCCTGAGCTGCAGTGGGGCCAAGAACTTCTCCAGGAAACCCACAAAGGAGCAGAGTAACACGGTGCACATTGATGCATATGAGCTTGGAACAGTGATCAGACTATAACACATGAATAGCAGGTGGCTTTTCCAAGACTCATTTATCAAGGAACAGAGATAGCTGGAGGTACAAGGAGTCTCATGCATACCTTTCCATTTTATGCAATTTGACTACAAGCCAACCACTTCACTTCATAAACATGACAGCTTAAGTGAGCATTCTTTGAACTCTTCCTGCAAGGCAATGTGGCTCTACAGCTGTGATCCCCCTTTCAGCTGGGACAGATGTCAATTCTTGAAATTCCTTATCTGAGACTTAGAAATCCTTACTTACCCAAGGCATAAAGACCCCTTGTTTTCAACAGATTCCCAGTAAGCAACCGATAGCATGCTAAATTACTACTAATGAAATCCATATAGTTAAGTGCATTAGATGTAAACTGTTATCCAAGTCTGACCGGACTAAGATTGGACCTATCTGCACCCAATCTCCATCGAGAGTTTAGAAAGCAAGGGGGTCCACTCTGAACCTCATGAGTCAGTGCCGGGGTCTCCCTTACTCTTTTGCATCTCCAGTCTCTGTGTAATTCATTCTAACTTGATTGTAACTCAATTTCCCTTTGTGTGTTTCTTCCATGTATTAAGTAATAGAGTGAACCTTGCCATGAAGGTTTTACAAAAACAATAAAACCAGTTTTGCTAATACCTTTGACTTGCAGTGATTCTTCAAACTCATTCATGACAATCAGCAAACCTGACTTGCACCTTATTCCAATCATCAAGGTCAATAATGGAAAAAATTTGGAACCAAGAGCAAAATTAAAATAAAAATAACTAAAATAATTATTTCTGAATAAGCAAAAAGTGCATAAAATCATCTGAAATTTTGATGCAAATCTAATAGCATGAGGAAGGTCTTCCCTCTGGTATTTTCACAGCTCTAAGTGAAACTTGGCAGATTTGGAACATCCAGCTAGCACTTAAAAGTTTTTTTCAGATATCCCCTGACTGCACTACTACAGAAGAAAAGGTCAATCCTAACAAAGCTATCATCTAATCATTACTTCTGGAATAGTTACCCTAATTTCAGAGGAAAACAGTTTCATGGATGTTGTCATTCACCTCCACACAGCCAGGAATAATCTCTTATAGGAGAAATTACTAAACACAGAAATTAACCTTTTGTTTGTTCACTAGATTTGCATTACCTTGGTTGATTCAAAATTCACTGGAGCAGGAACTTTATGAACACTGCCCCATGGAAGCAAATTGAAGTCGCAATCACATTAGGAATTTGAAAAGCTAAAGTCATCCAATTCAGGCAAAAGAATGCATGGGTGACTAAAGCAGTTATCAAACACATCATTTAAGAAAATAAGCAAAAAGGTGAAATTAAGAGGCACATGGTTTTGGAAAAAAAAATAAAGAAAAAGCAAAACCTATAATGATGTATGGATAAAAAAAAAAGCAAGGTAGATATAATAGTGTTATAATAGACCTCTTCGTAATTCCTTTACACAAGCCTTACTGTAAAAGCTTGTAAGCAGAACAAGTATTTCTAGGAAGCAGGCATCTCTCACTATGGTTTAAGGTCTGATACACCTGACTGACAGAAGTATTTTACCTCTTCTGAAAATATCTATTCTCAGACGCTTTCTGTGTGTAGATTCCTTTCACTTCAGCATACACAAAGCTTACAAATAAATCACTAATTTTCTCTTAGCAAAAGGTAAGATCAAAGAGTGCCAAAAGAGCAGACAGATGAAAATAAACAAACCCCCAGCATTTTCCAAGTACACAGGACTGGATAGGAGCGATTTAAGATTCAGTCATTATGCTGGCCAGTATGTCTGCACCACATGAAAGGAACAATCTGGAGCACAGCCTAAATAGTGTTAACAATTTTGGGCTTTATTTTCATGTAGCATTTTTCATTCTATGAATCACTCCTTGATTAGAAAGGGATCTTTGCATTTGAGATGTTCTTCATGCTGTACTCCAATTCTGAAATCTTCTCTTGATATCCTACAAATAGATGTCATCAGTGCTCTGACTTGGGAGGCATGTAAATAAAGATGATGGTCACCTGTGCAACATTTAACTCTTAGTTGCTTCACAGGGTTGCAGAGGAGCAGGCAGCTGTGCTAAGTCTAAAACAGAAGGCAGCAAGAAGGATAGAATACATAGTGCCGCGCCTGACAGAGGGCAGCAGGAGATTTCGAAGCTGTCCAAGTTCTGGAAGAATTGATCGTACCTTCTTGTTATCTGCTGAACTTTGGAAATGTCATTGAGTACTGAAAATCTAGCAAAGACAAGACGCTTCCCACTATTTTTCTTCAGTCCAAACATAAAATCATGTTATTTAATGAAAAAAAAAAAAATACTTGAAATGTTATACCTGTGGTGGGAAGAGCATGAGGGAAGAAGAAAGAAAAATTTTAGTTGCAAAAGCCTGCAACTGAACTTTCTCTTTTGCTAAAATCTTCAAAGTCCCCAACTACACACCTGAGCAGCTTGATCATCAGTTCTCATTTTGCAGAATAGGATCAGTGGCACTGTAAAATTCACCTCTGATAAGGAGCTGGTCTAGTTACTACACTTCTATGAAAGGATTGTGACAAAATTAGAGATTTGAAAAATATGATACTCAGGTGCTACTGGCACCCAAATATACAGATAAGCATTGCAAGATGCAGGCATTTCTACTGAGGGGAAAGCAACTGAGAAAATCTAGCACTCTGTGTAGTGGAGAGGGTTGCCCAAAACTCTCATCTACGAGTGAGCGCTGGAGCTGTATTCATTGAAGGTACAGTGTCACATCTAACTTGAATATTCTTACTAAAATGATGATTTTCACACTTTTAAAGTGATTTTTTTCCTGATCTCGTTGAAAAGAGGATAAAAAAGAAAAGTTAGGAACCATTGTAGTGTTTAGTACAGGGTGTGGTCGGGTTTTTTTTTAGTTAACACCCTGAGAAATGATTCTGCAGTTCAAAACTACAAACCTAGACACTACATTTGAACATGAGAAGAAAGAAGAAAAAGAGACATCATAATTTCTCATGATAAAATTTTCCATTACCAAAAGGTTGATCCCTTTTAAACCTGGTGATGCTGTAAGGTACAAAGCTGATGCCCAGCAGGGCTGTTACAGTTAGGAGAGGCTATGACAACAAGACAAAAAAAAAAAGAAGGTGAAGTGCGAAACCAGATTAGCAATGAGAAGATCGCATGAAAAGTGCTGACAGGAAGCACAGAAAGCACGGAAGAGTGAAGAAAACTTTCAAGTTAGGAAAAAGATTCAAGAGCTTGAATCTGCTACTGCAAATATCCCCCATCCCTCTCCCTTGGGAGGGCGTCATTTTTAATTTCTCCAGACAAATCCCGTTACTCAGCAGTTATCATGTTTTGAGCCCTCCCCAGGAGATAGGGGAACAGGCATTTCACACTACTGGTGCAATCCATTTCTGGGCAGACTTGCCAGCCACTGTGGTTTCTGGGATTCATGCCAGCAGGGATAAGTCTGCTTGTCAGTATAAATCCCATGTATACATAGGCCATAAACTGGTGCCAGCACTTTTTTTTTGGTTTGCCCTTCCATCCCTATTCAATGGAGCTCTCCCATTAGCTTGTGCTTTTTTCCTTTTACATTGAATTGTCCTTGGAAACCATGAGGGTTTGTAAGTTCAGGGAAAGAGGAAGAAAAATATAGCATGGATTTGAACTCTTTTTGCAGACCTTGTGAAATTCAGTGGTGGTTCAGGAGGCTTGAAAACCCCCAAACTCCACAGGAATCCCTCAGTGCTACTCACGTTACAAACCTGACAGAGCTGCATTTTATTGGATATTACCCTCACCTGGTGCAATTTTTCTTCTTAGAATTTTCCAGAGGACTGGGGCAGTGTTTTTTGGTGCCAGAAGCTGGAATTTGTACTTGCTACCCACACAGAAGAATCTGTTTGCATATGGTATTTATGCTGCTTTTGTGTGACATATGTTTGCATGTCTCACTCCCAGAATGGGAAGTCTCAGGCAGTGGGGAGGAGGAGGAACAGCAGGCCAAAGCCTTCTGCTTTTGAGTGGAAGAGTTATGAAGCTCCAAATGGTTTCATTTTTGTTTTTCTGAAGAAAAGGATAAACAAGGGCAAAGTATAAAGAGGAAAGAGGTAGTGGCGAGTAGGAGGACTTCATGTAAGATATCTGTGTGTGCATGTGTGTATGCATACATATGCATATATATACACACACACTCCCATCTTCATAAGAGGCCAGTCTCAAGAATCCAACTCCCAAGAGTTTCTCTAACTCCCAAATGTTAGAAGTATGAAAAAATAAAAATAAAAATTCAAACAAAGCAACAGCAATCGCACTAGAGATGGTTCCTTGCCAGATTTGCTGCTGATTGCAGTAACCTCACAGAAGTAAGTACCTCTCTGCTTTCTCACAGCCCTTTTAATCACACCAACTTTTATTTATTTCAGTCCAGTGGCAGGGGAGATAGATAAACAGGAAAAAAGAAAAAGAAAATAAAAAATTATTCACAGAAAATGAGAGCAGTCAAACAACTACTTTTGAGTCCTTTCAAGTAAATACAGCTTTGGTCATTTCATTCCAGCTGTTAAAAGAAAATTTAAGTGTTTTTGAAGGTGGTTTACACAATGCAACACCCTCCGCAAGCACTTCTGGCACAAGGCCCGGTGCCATAAACACATACGTACACATTTAATGTTATTACTCTGAATCACACTTCCAGCACAGCTATTCGTATCAGTAAGGCTAGACAGTGTAAGTGTTTTCAGGGTGAGTGGAGGATCACTCTACTCCCCACACCAATGAAATCTAAAGGAAACTCATTGGATTTACAGACCTCCCCCTTGATCATTTTATGCCTTACATTGCCACTTAGGCTATGGCAATAGCTTCATTTCATAGGAGAGCTGTGGTGATAGCAGTTACTGTGATGCCCAAGAAACTGATGTGGTGGGTGTCACATGAATTTTAAAGAGACATCAAACACACAAGTTTCACAGTGTAAGGACAACACTGTTTGAAGTCCTTTCATAACTGGAATTGCCCTCTGTTGGGATCTCTTCATGTGTTAATCAAATTTTGTACTAAAAGTTTTTCTCAAAATATCCATTGCCTCCAAGACAGAGTTCATTTGGTTTTTGTTTTGGTTGGTTGGTTTTGGTTTTTTTATTTGTTCTTTGTTTGTTGTTTTGTTTTTTTTTTTTAATAAATTACATATTTTGATGCTTTTCAACAGAAATAGAGGGTATTCATATAAATTTACCAAAAATTACCATTAAAAGACCAAAGCTTGTGAAATTCAAGCTGTGTGGTGAAACTTTCCACACTTGCTATCTAACCACCTATCAGTTGCAGAGACATGTAGGAAAGAAGGGCTAGGTGACTTGAAGGTTTGAGGGTTACTAAGGAGAACTTATAGCCGAACTCTTCAAACTTTATCAAACTCCTACCAATGGCAACTATTGTAAGGTAAAGAAGGCAGGGGAAAGAGACTTTGTGATGGGTACAAGGCACAAGAATAAGCAGGGAGCAAGAGCACATAATGGAACTTTTCTGCGGCAGGAACATCATTGCTGAGAATGGAAATACAATTGCATTCAGCAGTGAAAAGCCTCAGAGAATATATTTAAGAGCAGAAAGGTTTGTGCTGCAAACCAGATGTACTGGAAAGCTTCCTACAATCCCTCTAGGGATCATCAGCAAGGCAGGAGTGCAGCAGAGGAGGAGGAGAAGCAATCCAGTTCTTGTATGTATCAGTGATAAAGGTATCTGGAGTGAGTTGAGAGCCATTAATTCCTCCCTAGCCACCTGCACCAGTGGTATCAGAGGCAAGTGTCAGCAGTGTGTGATAGGCCAGGCCCATAGAAGACCTGTCTACCACTTGCCAAAAACCTAGTTTTTCAGAAACATTTGGAAGGGCAAAAGCATTCAGTGGGGACTGTCTGGGGACTGCTGGAGTAAATGCCATTCCAGCTTAGCTCTTGCTTTGCAATTTAATCAAGGATGTTTGTGTGGCTGATCTGGGCCACTTGTGGCAAGATAGCATTATACATTAAAGCTCTACCCACCATTATCCCACAGCTCTTTTACATGCAGACTTGCTCCGTAGAGTGAAGGGGAAAGTGGGGTATTTCAGCGCAACACTGGAGTATGCACTTCTGCATGCCTGGCATTCACGTAACTGGAGCAGCTGAGAATGGTGGTACTGAAGAAAAGGAAAAGAATATGTTTGGAGACAAGAGAATTAACTCAAAAGGAAGGAGGAGAAAATGTTTACACCTGCTTTATGACACAGATGACAGCCCAGTGGAGAACCTGTTTACTTAATAAGCTTGCTCCATCATTTCTTCCCCTATCCAGAACTCTACTTCTTAATCTCTCAAAATCCCTCTATCCAGGGATTCTTTCTCTCACATTTCTTCTCTGGTACATGCTTAAAATCCTCTCTATATGTTTTTTATCCTCTTTATTGCCTTAACTTGGACCATTTTGTACTATAGCTTTTTCCCTGCAATCACAGATAAGCAGTGAAAGATGATATTGAATGTTTTGTTCACTACAACATCTTCCAGCAAACTACAGTTCCATGGGCTGGCTAATGAAGTCTGTGCACCTTTGTACAATAGCAAGAGTTATTGTGCTACTCCACAGATTGTGGACAGAGAACATTTCAGATTTTGTTTTTACCAGTGCCTTTCATCCATACCTTTTCTGGTTTAAAATCTACTTTTTTTTTTTTGTCTGCTATCCAGCTGTATCTATATTGGGTTTGTGCCATTATCATTCTCAGGTTTGAATGCTCTCCATTTGCAAATGAGCATTTCAAATGAGTGGGAGGTATGTTAGGTAGGGTGAGGACAATATCTTCCTTTCTCTTCGAGATCTTGCCAACAGAACCATATGTAGGCTGGGCTGATTCCAAAAGTCTCTTAAGCATACGGAACACCAGTTTACACTGCATTCAGACCTCCCGCTCGATTTGGTATGTTGGCAGAGCTCCCACCACAAGCACCTCATTTCAGAGTCAGAATTCTTTCTGACATTACAGCTATTAGTCAAAGCCTCACATGTGATACCAGGAACATATTTTGTTCTACAGTTAGTGATGCAGGCTATTAAAGACAGCCAAGTTTAAATTACAAAGTATAATGAAGAATTGTTGCCACTACTTTTTATTTTATGATGATGCTGACAACATTAACTTCAACATTGCTGACAAAAGCGAACCCAAGAGGCAAGTATGGGCATGAAGATCACTCCAGGCAGATGCTCGAACTTTGGAAGTGAACTGCAATGTGATCTATTTCAAAGCCTTTTATAAATGAAGCTAAACTGTTCTCAATGACACTAAACTTGGAAGAGGACAAGGCACAACTGGCAGACTGGTACATTCTCCAATCTGTCTGAAACTGCTATCCAGCATTTAATCTGGAGTCTATATACTACATGTAATGAAGCGACCTTGAAGTCACTCAGTTTTCCTTAGAGCAATAGACAGGAATGAGCCAATGCTGCAGTGTGAAATGGGGCATTCATACCTGAATCCCACTTTCCTAATTGGTTTTCTCTCTATGACTGTTCACTCTTTCGATAACTCCCAAAATGTAAAGTGTTGAAAAATACCACTCCAGGGTTGAATTGCATCCCACAATTTCATCTCTGCATAGTGAAGTACCTATCTGCAGTTACTACAAATGAGCATTCCTGCATGAAATCAGGCAGTGTTGATGTACTCCAAATGAGAATCTGCAGCAGCCTATATCAAACAGTTCCATATATTGAAGAACAGCACATTAGGTTTAAAGACAGAGTATATTTAAAGAATCAAGGTAGCATCAATTGCGCTTAGGATTTTTTCCTATCAATTTTTCATATTGTAGCCTGCCACAGAAGGCATCCTGGAGTATTTGTTTTGAAAGACTGAAACTGTTTTCAAAGCACAGGTTATGGCAAATTATATACAAGTAGGAAATGCTGAGGAAAAACATCTTTCCCAAGATTTAGGATTACGCCCTCTCCACCTTCCAAAGGTTGTGGGTATGTTTGTTGTTGGTTCCTGTTTTCCTATGATCTCTGGTTTTGAAGGCTTTTCCCATGGTCTCTTTTATTTGGCTCTGTTCTGGTACTCTGAAAACAGTCCTGAGCTTCAATTCCTTTTTCTTTTAATTATTCCAATGTAGCAGGTGCAATGTCAAAGGATATGTTTTCTGTATTGAGGGAAACTATTAGACTACTTTGGCCCAAGTTCTCATGGCCAGAAAAACATGGTAGGGGAAGTGAATTCACATGAAAATAATTCAGGTTGAAATAAACTGGATTTTTGTACAGGCAACACTGCAGCATATCTTTTCTTTACCTTTCTTGGACTAGTTTCACTGGTGCTCTCTGTCACACAAAAGACTGTCTAATAGCATTTCGTACTCATAAAGCTGTGCTCCTAAGAGGTTTACAAAACCTGAATTAAGACTTAGTGTAATATTGGGAGTGGTGATCCAGTCTTTCAGTTAGGAGATAATAGCTTGGAGACTTAGCTCACTGTATTTTTGTATGTCTCTTTGGGCAAATCATTTAGTACTAGGCCCATAAAGATATGGAGGCAGTTAATTCACCACTGAAACATATGGTAAGATAGACACCAAAATTGAAGCTCTGTGTTCAAAGACCTCTGCAGATCTCAGACAAATGAGAACACATAAATAAATGAATAAGACATACTCACAACCTATGACACACATAGGTTCCCACTACCAAAAGCAAAGAAAGGAATTATATTCCATTTACAAAAAAACAGAAACAAAGCCAAGAGAATCAAGTGACTTGCCATTACAATAGAGGTTTGGAAAACCCATTGCCTCAGAAAACATAGTAGTCTCCTGCTCCTTTGCCTGGTGCTTATTGTGCACCATATCTAATGACCTCTTCTTCACTTTTTCTCTATTCAGTAAAACATGCCCTTTTAAAATTTATTATATACCAACCAGCTATACGCATTTACCACTAAGAATTACAAAGAAAAATAACAAAAGCTGAAATAGTTCTTGGTGTCAGCACAAAAGGTTTACATACGCCTCTGGCCTTTCATCCAGACAGAGTATCACTACTCAAAGACAGCTCTTCCCTACAAAATGCTGTTTCTACAGCAGGAAGTCTTCTCAGTCATATAAAGTAAGCCAGGAGATAAGTGTTATGTAGCTATCTATATATGCCACAAACCACATAACGTTTAAATTGCTGCAAAAAGAAAGGGGCAGGGTGGAGGACCAGTAAAAGGAAAAACAATTTTAACTCAGTTTTTATGGAATAATTTGTGGAATCTGGATCATTTTATTACATTTTCCTTTTTCATTGTAATTGCCATTTATGAAAATGGGCTGCGCTTACTGCTCTCCAAGCTCCTGTCACAGCAAGACACCCATGAACTAAGGAAAATAGGCAACACATCTGATGCAAACAAGAGAAAATTAGCAGAAAATTGAAATGCCAAGGCTATGGGGGCTGCCTGTTTTGGTTGTTGTTGATGATGATGATAAGACAGTTTGTTTGAAGTTCTTTTGCCACATTACCACAAGATTTGTTCTATAAGTGTTCAACTGGAACTTTACCACTCCCCCCGCACACACGAATTAGGTTATTTCTCTTTTTACCTACTGTATTTTATGTTAACGCTGTTGCATGTGAGCACGATCAATACAGCTTGTGACAGGGTAGTAAAAGGCATATTTAAAAGCTGTGCTTATTAGTGGATTTTGTGCAGTACTTGCGCTGGTTTTATTTAGGCAGTTTAAATATGAAGCAGAGGAGATCTCCGAGTCTGCAGTCTTCTTGTTTTACATTGAAGTCTTGCATTTTGCTCTATTAGTCACCTAGCATTTTTACTGAACACCATAAAATATGCTTTCAAAACACTGAAGTTAATGCTTGAAGTTGTGTGAAAATCTCTAGCTCATGTTCCTGTTCACACATACAAACACACACGTCCCTAGCTGCTAGAACTGGCATGATTCACCATTGGTCCTATAGAGAAGAAGAAAGTGGAAATAGTCTTTTCTGTAAGCTTTATTCCCAAGGCTTTGGACAGCAGAAATATATACAAATGGTATCTCATCTGGCCTGCTGTCCCAAACAACAGCAGTTCCTCTGACCAAAAAAGTGGTTTCTTTAAGGTCACAAAACAAAGTCTGGCTCTCTATTGGCAAGGTGCTACTAAAAAACTTGATAAAACACTGTCATTTAAATTCCTCTGTTCTTTAAGAACTAAGAAATAAAATACAAACCCACTTCATAACAATATGCAGTAAGCTACAACAATATTTGTATAGTGATCTGCAAGATATTCAACAAACACTTTGATTTTCCAAGTGCCAGCAACTATGTTGCAGCCTCATTGTCTAAAGCCTTTCTGAGACTTTTCTTGTTCCATGGCCTGGGTTTATTTTGTTCTATGTTTGTACAGTTCTTAGCACAGTGAGAACTAGGTGAGCAACAAGGGCTTGCAGGTGCTAGTGCAATACAAAGTGTAAGTAATGATAAAGTGTGTACCCAGATTAGATTTATTGAACTTGTAAATATAGTCTGTTCTGTACAGACTGTTCTGCACCAGAGCTAACTTGGGAGTCAATATCTGAAGAAAAGTCCCAGTAGAGCGTCTGTATTTTATCTATTAGAACATCTTATCCTTCAGCTGTGATCAGTCCTTCATGGGAGTAAACTTCCAAATAAGTTCAAACTTCTTTTGATTTTTTTTTTTAAACTATCACATTATAATTGCTGTAATGTTCCCTAGTGCCTGCCATTTTGTACTCTAATGATACTTCTCAAGTGATCAAAGGCACAAAGCTAAGTACACCCTCTGGGGAAAGGAATGTGTTTCCCAGCTTCCTGCACTGCACCTTTTAGTCTCCTGTTGTCTTTTATTATTGAAATCAGCCATTAGAACAGTCTATGCTGCACTGAACATCATCTCACACAGTGGCATGAGATTATTATTGAAAAAAAAAAGAAAAAACAAACCCCCAAAACTGTTCAAAGGAAAGAGAGAGAGAGTAAAAGTTTACTGATAAAATGAAAAGAATGGAACTTCCATCTTCCTAACGGATGATGGTGTGGATACATGCATTTCCACCTGCTTTTAAACCACAACTGTAATTTTCCTACAGCTTCGTAAAACAGGCATACACTGCACGTGTGTGCACGTGTTTGCATGTGCATGTGTTGGTGTTGTGTTGATATAAAAACAAGGAATGGAAAACAAAAAGCACAGAGTGGCAAAGTACTACAAGTCTCCCAGTCATTGTATCGCATGCAACAGTCACACGATCACTCCCCGTCATTTCTGGACTCTGCAAAGTGACACTGGCCACTAATGATATGAAGATTAACTCCTCCCTGCTCTGTGCAGCTGATTCACAGTGTCAGACTCATCAAGACCTGTGGGCACAGGCCCAGTTCCCAATATGCACAGATCAAAGAAGTTTCATTCATTGTAAGTGAGATGCACAAGCTCACTCTAGAGAAGTACAAGCTGGACATGTCTTTCCTACAATTTAACCAATAAGCCATAAGTGAAATCTGCCTTAACTGGACTTAAACATTATTTTTACAGCTTAGTCCCAGCTTGATATTCCATTCTCGAAGAGGAAAAACCTACCTAACAATCTCATGGAAATCTCCTGCGCAGCAGCAAACAGAAACTCAGCAAACAGAATTGGAAGGGACCTTAAAGATCATATAGTTCCACCCCACCCTGCCACTAGACCACATTGCTCAAAGTCCCGTCCAACCTGCCCTTAAACACTTCAAGAGATGGGGCATCCACAGCTTCTCTGGACAACCTGTGCCAGTGCTTCACTACCATCAGTAAAGAATTTCTTCCTGATGTCTAATGTAAATCTCCTCTCTTTCAGCTTAAAGCCATTTCCCCCTGTCCTATCACTACATGCCTTTGTAAAAAGTCCCTCTCCAGATTCTTTGTTGGCCCCTTTAGGTACTGGAAGCTGCTCTGAGGTCTTCCTGAAGCCTTCTCTTCTCCACACTGAAGAAGCCCAGCTCTCTTAGTCTGTCCCCATAGCAGAGGTGCTGCAGCCCTCTGAGCATTTGTGTGGCCTCTTCTGGACTTGCTCAAGCAGATCCATGTCCCCCTTGTGCTGTGGGCCCCAGGGCTGAACTCAGCACTCTAGGTGGGGTTTCACAAGAGCAGAGTACATATTGGGACTGAGGTAACTGGGGAAGTCTATCAAAGGGAGCAAAAAGCCCCACCTACTTAGACAAAACCAAATAAACCCAAAAACCCACATCTGCACTTAAACTCCTCCTTCCCCCCCTAAAACCACTACACATCACCATTCTTCACACATTAGGAATTACTCACTGTAGATGTTGTTTTATATGGGCATAGTCTATTTTATTCTGTCAAATCCTTCGAAAATTCTGAGCTATGAAACTTAAGCAAATATACTTCCCATAGTCCATTAAAAAAGAGCCTGAAGTTATTCTTAAAACACTAATTATTTTCTCCTGTGGGAACTGGGGAATAGCTGAACCACAGACTATTATACAGCACCTTAACACTAGCAAAGGTTCATGATGAAACTGAAAATATCATTATTTCTTGTATGATTCCAGTATGTCTTCATTTGTCAAACTGATCACAAAAGTCAATAAATCAGAAAAGCTAGTAGAATCTCTGTAAATATAAACTAAAAGCTGTAGCCCCTTTGACCCCACTTTGTATTACCAGAATTCCTAACAATAAATACAGGGTATGACAGCATCAGTGAGCTTTGTAGCCTCCCTATGGACACTAGCATAGCAATATGTAACCAGA
This sequence comes from Pezoporus flaviventris, assembly GCF_033815535.1. Taxonomy (NCBI): domain Eukaryota; kingdom Metazoa; phylum Chordata; class Aves; order Psittaciformes; family Psittacidae; genus Pezoporus; species Pezoporus flaviventris. The sequence goes on from NW_026892554.1 coordinate 12,205,900, forward strand.
AGACATTACTTAGCACCTGTGAGAAAAATTATTAGCTCAAAGGAAAGACTAGAAAAAATAAGACCAAAATGCACTTAAATAGGATTAGGTAAAGGAGAGAACCCATGGCACTTTGCAGTCATAGGCTGGTAACCTTCATTAATCACAAGGGAACAAATGTAGAGCAAAAGATGAATTGTTCATTAAACCAAACCTTGGCCAAAATGTTAAATAATAGATAACTATAGCACACTCAATACCAAACCAGCACAAGATGCATATAATTCTATAGGCTATTTGTGAGAAGATAAAAGAAAATGATGTCCCACCGGAGACTTCTGAAAATTAATGAGACTGTTGAATATTCCCATAGCTGAGAGGTTGCGGTGGCTTGTTTTTTATTTTACAAGATGGATTGCAAGTGTGCTAGAGCAAAATGCACAGTCATTTTTATATTCTGCAGACTTAAATCCAGTGGCATGAGATGCAAGGAGATAAACCAGGTTGTAGACATGAACCTTCAATCAAAATGGGACAATGTATTTGAGCACTTGTGCATTTCCACACCACTATAAATCTCCACAGTATTTCACCGCAGGTCTTTGCTATTGTTTTCTCACTTGTATTTCTGCGTGATTCATTATAAACACAATAAAACAGCCAAACAAACCAAAGATTAAAAAAGCAATTTTCTTCATTCTGTGGTGTTTCATGGCAGCTTGCAACTACCATTAATTTTTTATCTATTTGACCCTTTTCTCTTCAATAACTATGCCCCCTCCCCCTTTTTAGTGATACTTTCAATTAAATGGAAATCAGCTAATCTTCTTGTTCTTTTGGTTGCTTCCTGATTTATTTACATATTACCATTAATAACACTTCCAAAACAACTCTGGAAGCAGAGTTTCTTCAGTTTGTAAATACCTTACATTAATGTAGTCTTTGTGAGTGATGCTTTAAGGTTGCTAAAAGACTTTAGGCATAGAAACAACAAATAAGATACAAGCAAAAATAACACAGCTCTCCCCTATGCCTCCCTCTCCCTTGATCCTGCCAATATACCTCACACCTGACACAAGAGCTTGATTTTCTATGGTACATTGAACACTTCACTAGCGAAGGCCAACAAGGGTGCCAAGTGTTACATGGAAAACAGTCCATAGAAAAATTGACTAATACTCCAAAACCTCATTTCGTTTAAACCACTCAGTAACAATCAACTGATAACAACCTTCAGTCATTACTGTTCTTGTCCCAGAGTTGAATAAGCAGCTGCTTCAAATTGGATACTAAATCCACTTTCTAGCCAACAGATCAATTTGAGGTCTTCTACTAAAAGTGCAAAGGATTAAAACACACCGTACACAGTCAGCATTTGTTAGGAGACATTCAAAACAATAATTCTAGAGAAGACTTCTTTACGGGGTGAAACTTTAAAAACCGCAACAACAATATACACAGCTATTTATAACTCATTCATTAGTTGCTACCTGGTAAGCCAAATCTTCTTAGGAATACCATGTAAGAAGAGATCAACTTTCACCTCAAACAGAAAATTTTATAACAAGAGCTAAAAAGTCTTACCAAAATGAAGCAGCAGTGCTGAAACCAGCTTTGTAGCAACCCTTTGAGAAGCACAGCTACTTGTCTCTGCAAATTTAAAGGCACAGCCTAACAGAGGCATGCTGGGTAAATTGTAACAGTCTGGTAATTATCCCATTTTTATTAAGGATGGATGCTATAGTGAGGAATTTCACTTTTTTAAAGCCAGTTCAATTTTTTGTGACCAGGAATTTAAACAAAGTGCTCCAGTATTGGGAACTTTAAAAATTTTGTTCCTATCCCAAGAGTGAAGCTACAAATCAGCCACTGATGAAACTCCAGACTTGCCCCTGGCTCCACCCTGATGGATGTAAATTTATTACAAGACCAAGTGAGTTACAGCCTCTTTGAGTATCTATAAACAAGATCATTTTTATTTGCCTAATTGCTCAATAAGGAGTGAAGGAAACGGATTAACTCTGCCATGCTCCTCCTCTGTACTAGCCAGATGGAGATTGCAAAGCATCCTGCAATTCTGTATAGAATGCGAAGGGAGTGAGGGAAAATGCAGTGGGATGCTGCAGAGCACATGGGCTTTGCAGTCAGGAGCAAGAACGATTGCATGCACCTGTGAAGATGATAGGAATATTGCAGACAGCTGACAGTATATTGTACCAAAACCTGCAAGAACATAAAGACTCAATTTAAGGAAAAAAAAACAACAAACCAAACCCAACTAGAAGTGTCATTTATATGTCCTTGTCATGGTTTAAACCCAGACACACAGCTCGTTCACTCACTCCCCCCCCTTCTTGCCCTCCCCCTGCTCCTGGAGGGATGGGAAGGAGAATCGAAAGAATGCAACTCCACAGGTTGAGATAAGAACAGTTTAGTAACTAAGGTATAACACAAATCACTGCTGCTACCACCAGTAATAATAATGATAAGAGAAATAACAAGGGAAGAGAATGCAACAACTCACCACCAGCTGACCGACAACTCACCCCACCCTGCCCAACCAAGTACTGACTGATACCTAGTTCAACCCCACAGGGACCTAGCCCTTCCGGGTAATTCAGTTACATCCTGGGCATGACGTGCTGTGGTACGGAATACTTCTTTGATCAGTTTGGGTCAGGTGTCCTGTCTCTGCTTCCTCCTGGCTTCCCCTCCTCCCTGGCAGAGCATGAGGCTCACAAAGTCCTTGGTCAGCGTAAACATTTGAGCAGTAACTACAAACGTTGGTGTTATCAGCACTGTTCCCAGGCCCAAAGTAAAAACCACAGAGCTGCACCAGCTACTAAGAAAGAGAAAAATGACTTCTACTGCTGAACCCAGGACAGTCCTAGAGTATTCAAAACATTTGGATGTAACTAGCAGACACAGCGCAAGACCCAGGGGAAATCCACACATTTCTGGGATAAAAGTTGGAGGCCAAACATTTCCACCTAGGGCTCACAAAACACCTATACTGAGACAACTCAATGTCATACAAGGAGCCTTGAAGAGAATATGTGGCTCTTCATGGAGAGACATAAGGTTTGGTCTTGTCTGCAAGTTATGTCTTGATCAGAAGATAGCTCTTTATTGGACTACACATGAGACACATGCATCTGGACTAGGAAGCCAAAGGCAGCAGCAGCAGCATCCCTTGTTTGCTACTGGCAGCAGGAACAGCAGTGCCTTTGTCTTCCCTGAGCACATGTACACATTTTACATGTATTGGTGATTTTTGTTTTAACCTGCATTGGCCATAAAGTCAAATCTAAAGAGAAAAAGTTTGGAAGTTGGAAGTGAGTGATTGTATTAGAGTGGGCGAGAAGGAATTGAAGAGTAAAAGTGACCTTCTTACTGACAATCCAAGAAATTGCCATATTTACTCAGCTCAGCAGAGCAAATGATGGCAAAAACCAGACCAGATCCTCCACTAGAGCATAACAGCATCACACCACTGACTGCAATATACTTTAACATAATACCCATGTAGCTGGACTCTAATGGATTGCAGCCACATTACACCACTAAGGATCTTTATCCGGAGGGAAAGACTAAAACACTGACCAACTTCACAGTCTCAGTTTCATTTTATCCTGATTTTGCTCCAGTGTAAATGTCTTCAAACATACAAAACTGCTGAGAACAAGTACAGTATATTTTGCAATACAGTATTAATAGACTTACACGATCTCTCAGACATTAAGTCAGGTGTGTTATACGGATAAATATGCTGACCCTATAGTGACACCAGTAATACATGTGAGATAACAAATGCTGCATGCTGGGTTTGAAAAATAGCTGGAAAGGCAGAGGGAAATCACTGTGTGAGGGAGGTGATGCAAGGCCAACTGTCTCTGGGTAATACCCCACTAGACAATGACAGACTAAGGAGGTACTTTTTAAAAGAGACCCTCCTCCTCTCCCCAGTCACAACACCTGGCAAACAGGAATTACAAGCACTGGTGACTTCTCTGTTTTGCTTTCATGTATAGCACCTTCCCTCCAAAATGGGGTCTGGTCAAATTCTTACCTTATTTTGTGTATGAGGGTGCATGGAACGATTTTCTGTGGTCCTTATGAAACATTCCATTAGCCCTAATATGGAATCTTTTCCACTGACTTAAAACTTTGTTTAGTCTTTGAGTTGGGTCAATTTTTCAACAAAAACCTAAACTGAAAATCTCCAAATTCTTCTTTTAAAACATTTCAGCTTTTCTATATGCTAACCAGTTTCTGGCCTAAACTATTCTCTGAATTCAACCTGAAACTGGAAGTAGTTTGATCTCCTCAATAAACAATTGTGAATTTACTATTCATCAAGAAAAATTATCACTTGGATTTTGTTACCAAGAAACCTAAGGGAGAGGAATGACACAGCAGTCATAGGAATTGCATGCTGTGGCATTGAAAAGAAAGAGATTTATAAAAAAATATTGTTAACAAACACTAGTCCCCCTGGCATCAAGAAATAAAAAGGGGGAACAAAAGCCACCCACAAATTAGGTACAAGGTAGCCATCATCTCAGATTACAGCAAGAAAACTAGTTCATACTAAATAACAGGAGGACTTGCTAGGAAAATTAGAAGGTATATAACACAAAGAATGGATGTGAGATAATAGCATCACACCAAGAATTACATTCATTTAATTTGCATGAAATCCTGAAAGATCCCAGCCTAGCCTTGCTGGGATAGATTTTTATACTGATGGTCAGCAGATAGTGATATTGCCATGGGTAAGGCTGCAAAAAAAAGGAATCAGTTGTAATTCATGCTGCTTCTTCATCCTGAGAAACATAACCAGTAGGTTAATAACTCAAATTTTACCTGTGTAGAGTCTGAGTTTTCCCATTCTTTTTTGATAGTGCCAATGACAGCAGAAGTTCATTTCTTGAAGTCAAGTACTTTGTGTAAGCAGCTAAATATTTAGAGGTGTTTGGAGCTTATGAAATGTGAGGATGCTCAGTGTGTGGATGGAAAGGCTGCAAGGACATCTTATTCCACAGTATTTTGTTATACCAGATGCTGGCAAAGCAGAGGCAAAGCAGTGTGGCAACGAATGCGCATTGTTTTGCTGCAGATTTGGCCTGTTCTTCATTCACTGAAACCCCCACAAATTCCTGTGTTCTTGCCCCGAATTTTTCTTTTTGCTGTTGAAACACCTCATTTGTTTGTGTTGGGTGTTCTCAGTTGGCCAACTCTTGCAAGGAAACGTGACTGGCACAGTCCCTGATGGATGAGGCTGCCTGCACCACGTAGCCAAGCTGCGGGGCTGAGGGGCAGAGGGACAGTCTGCAACGCAACGTGGTTGCAACACTGGGAGAGGTTCTCCACGATCCGCTGCTGTGGCAGGCTAAAGGGCAGCTTTTATTCCTTCCTTCCCCACCAGATGGGAAGGGACACTGCTGGCCCTACAGGAGGTGATGGTGAGGGGAGGTCTCTGTGCCACCTCAGGCCTGTGCTCCACCAGGGACCTCTCTGGGGAGAAGGGGCCATAAGGATACATGTCCTTGGGGTGAAACAGCACTTCACCGGCTTCAGGATCCACAGGGAGCCTCACACTTTCCTGACACTATGGGCCTGCAGGTCACTATGTCCTCCTGGTAGAGCCCATGAGAGCCTTACAGAAGAGAGAGGGTGCCTGCCACTAAGGCCCAGTGAGGTGCTGGGAAAGCAGGAGTGACCCGCAGGTACAGCTCAGGGGACAGTCTGTCCTTCAAACCCAGCCCCTGCCTCAGCCTGAGGAAAGCACCGAGAGGCACTGACTGAACCCCACATCCCCAGGGGGGAGGTTTGTTCTGAGTGTCTCACAGAGCATGGATCACCTGCCAGGGCTGCTTCACCTCTGGAGAAGTTGTCTTGCAGCTCATTGTAGTGCTGTCATCAACATCACCTGAGGGGCTGGAAGTCTTTCCTGAGGCAGCTGAGCCAGGCCAGGGCCTGCCTTAGGGCAGCAGGGCCCGCCTGATAACCGAGCAGGATCAAGCAGGTTACCATTTACCACAGATCTGCCCAGCAGCACAGCCATGATTTATACAGATAAAATAGGAACAGAAGTGCTCCTCTGACTGTGCCTTATGTGCTCACAGGGCCAGGACACTTCAGCGAGGTGAAGGAAGGGCTGCGGAGACGTCTTCACCAACCTGAGCCTGGTGCAAGCAGCCAATGTGCCGGCTCCAGTCTGATTACCGCTTCCCCAGCCCAGATGGTGTGCGGGAGAGCAGATGCTCTGTGATCCCTTGAGCTCCCAGACAGGGTCACCTCTTCTATGTGCTTCTGGGTCTGGGGGAAAAGGTGACCCCGACTGGGGCCTGTTTTACCGTTGGCAGCAGACCAGCGACTGCTCTCTGGATGTGCTCTGCTGATTCAAGTTTCAAGCAAAGCAGTAATAATTTGCTTTGTCTCCTGATGACCAGTCTCGTTACATATGCTACTCTCCTCTTCACTACCATAAGCCACGTTTTATACCATGAGGGCCAAAATCCTTTTCTACCCCTTTTCTGACTGTGTACATACACATCTAACCAACTAAACAGATGATTTTGCAGAGCTAGGAGTGAAGAAGAGGAAAGGGACACAAGATAGGCCCTCCATGCATGCCACTGTACTCCAGCTTGTCTTTCTTGGGCTGGAACTCACAGAACAGAAACTACAAAAGACACCGAGAGTGCTCTAATTTCATCTCTAAGTCAAATCGCAGAAAGATCTCTTCTTCCGCCATGCCAGAGAATCATTTATCCAAAGTGATGTTAGAAGCCTCTGAGTGTTAGGAGATGTTTCCCTATGCCCAAATTCACTTGCAGGAATGACACATTAGACCTTTTTGCAATTCACAGGACTTGTGGAGAAGAGTTTAACTCTTTTATTTTTATAGCTTCCAATAAAATACTGGTCATGTCTGTGTGATCAGCCATCAGAGTGTCTTGGGTACATGGACCCAAGCCACATGACAGGCTGGCTGTCCAGCATGGACAAACATACCCAAACCTCTCTCAGTGGCAGCTCCTGCTGCTGCAACAACTCAACAGTGGCAAATACAGAGCAAGTGTTACCTAGAACCCCCAGATACATATGGCTTGCTCTATATGTGTTATGAAAAATGTCAGAATTCAATGCCATGGAAGACAGTCTGCATTATGCATTATCCAAAAGTCTACAGATTAATATCATCCTCTCTGTCTATATAAAAATATGCAACTGTACATATTCCTCAAGACAAAGCTCTTTATCTTCATCGTAGTAGAGCTGTTGTGATATAATAAGGTTTTTTTAATTTTATGAATACTGAATGTAGCCCCTTTACAAATCTTGGATATGTGTAGCATGATACCAAAAACTCCAGTGATTTATGCACCCTCATTGTGCAGTCATTTTTAAAATAGTTTTTAAATTGAATACAAACATTTTATCCCTATGATGGACGTACACATATTATGGCTATCATCTTTTTTGCTAAAGGCTTGTGGCTGAGAAAAATCACAGAAAGCTTTGGTAACTAGAAACATGCTTAATAAATGCAAGGTATTTTAATTTAAGGATGTATTTTAATTTAAGGATGTTTATAGAAGCAGTCTGTATTTATATAGATACAGCTTTCGAATATCTGGTTTTGTTATAAAATAATAGAAAATTCTCTTACATAAAAAGGCAGTTACCTGCAAGAAGAGGTTTCTGTTAACCTACATAGAAAACAGAAGGTCTAAGGCCATACTTCTGTGATAGATCATCAGCTTCAGTACAGTGCTCCTTGTCTGCTCTCATGTCACCCTGTAGTGGGAGAAGAAAGGCAGTGATATTTTCTTGACCTACTCAAAGGGTGTGTTGAGATGGTGTGTATTGGTGAGCAGGTCCCTGGAGGACTGTATGAAAGTGTCCCAACAGAAGTACATTGTTTGATGGAAATGGAAAGTTACTGTAAGAGCATTTGTAGAAGCCTTCATGTCCCATATGCCAAGGAATAATCTGCTGTAAATTAAAAGAAAAGTGTGTTCATTGCCTGGAAATTTATGAACCATTAAAAATTAAAGTTGACCAGCCACTTTCATTTTGTTCCTTATTTTGGCTACCTCTAAACTCAAGAACCCCTAATCTTTCTTTTAATACTGCAACTCATCGGCCTGTGAAATATATAGACTGAATTTTCTGTGAATGTCAGCGGCATATTTTTTCTTGAACCATGAGTACACATAAACATTTCAGTGCCGTGGCTTGAGTTAGCAGTTAGAAGTATGGTTTGAGAAAACCTCTTAAAATACTTAAATACAATAATGAAATAGCTTCTAGAGATCTTTTGAAATGACTTTTCACTTGTGTTTTGATGAAGCTCAGCTAAAAGTTAGGACTCCTGCATAGCCCAATGCCTTTGTTCTGTGTAGATGAGAGTGCAAAAAGATGCAAAGTTTGTTCCCAGGGGCTGAAATCCTTAGAAGTCTTAATGGCCCATATAAGCCCTCTAAAAATGGCTTGAAATGGGTTTGAATAGCACATATGTCTCTTTCTGGCTGATGGGAAAGTAGTACACATCACTGAAAATTAAATTCAACTATGCAGTTTTGAAGGATTATAAATACCAGCAGCAGAAACCCCATTCTAAGCCTGCAGATCTCATTTGCCTGTTTAAGGTTCCACTTTCCTTTTTTCCCATGGGTGCATTTTGCTCAGAAAAGGAATTGTGGGTAACTAGAAATACTGGCTTCAGAAGTTCAGATTTAAGACCTGAACCCATGCACACATACTATTATTTGACAGATAGTATTACAGATTAAATTTTGTGAATACTTGTACTTCCAAGAATGCTTGGTAAAAATTACATGTGTGTGAGTAACACTGAATGTCACATCAGGGGAAAACTTACATGCAATTTGCAGTGAAGCAAGGTCATACTAGTCAGTTAATCACTTCCCTCTAATCACTACTTTCATGGTCTGTACCATTTCAGATAACCTTTCAGTATTGTAACAGTCACGGTGCTGGACTGCAGTATGACTGTTCAGTGCACAGGAAACTGGTGCATAGAAAAACAGAGATGTGCGTACACATACACAAACAATTTCCCATTTAAAATCAATATTGGATCCCCTGTTATTAAATCTGAGTATCAAAATACACTCAAGGCACGTTTCAGTAATGCCAAGCAGCAAAATTGTTCACAGGGTGCAATGAAACCACTAGGAACATCACTAGTATTGATTAATGCAATATGAGTGAGGGCAGAAATTAAGCTGGGGATAGGGGTCTCCATTAAAAATGTTTATTGCTAAGTGCTCATGTATCACTTCAGTTCCTCTGCAGAGCTGAAAAAAAACCAAACCCATTATAACCTTCTTCAGGGAAAAAGAAAGACATTTAACTGACATATTCGTCAGAGAAATTTTGCTTTCTTTCTTTACTCCAATCTTATTTAGGGTGCTAAGAGTGCTAATAAAACCTGAGAGAAGTACCAGTTTGGGAAAACAGTTAACTACATGCTTAACACAAAGCAACACTTTTAGCAAAATATATGCTTTTTTAGTCAGCTCTGCTCTGGATTCAGTGGCCTGAATCTCAGATTGTGAAAATCAGATCTGTTACGATATTTGAAGCTGGATACATAAAAACCTGTGCTGCTCCACCACCAGTACTCTCCCTACCCAACTAAATTCATTAACTTACCCAGCAGCTCCACCAGGTTGTAATCAATTCAGGAAAACATCCTGTAATGAAAAACAGAGAAAGTATTGATACCATCCACTCACCCTGGCATTCTCCATGCTTGACAGCAACTTCAGTCTGATTGTCTGGCAGAGTTTTCAGAATTACCCACTTTGTCCTGCATTACACTGGGTATCTACAGCTGCTCCAAGATACCATCTCTTTCACCTGCTGTTCCAGGCTCATCCAAACTAAAAACTCAGATCTGAGCCCAAAATTTTGTGACAGTTAATTAGTAGAACTAAGATGGGACTCCACTTCATAAAAAGCAAAATACAGGCAAAATACCCATTGAGTTGTATCTGCTTTGTAACAAACCCTGCTATGTTTGCCTTTGCTTTTCTACCCCTGAGCCAGAGGGAGGGACAAGATCTGGAAAGAATGTTGGTGAGCCTTTCTCAGAACCCAGTGAGATCTGGATTTGGTTCCTTATTCCCATAGAGACCTTTGAGTCTAAACACAGGGATTAGTTTCTCTTTAGTGATTTCTACTTCCCTTTTGTGTTAAGTTTTGTCTAAGGATTGTTCTAAATTGCATGGAATGGCTTGATGGGCCTGTGAAGAAGGGAATCGCATGTAGCTCAATCTATGGAATTACAATTTCTGAAGAGAAACTTCTGGATAATTATCAGATAATAGAGCTAGCAGGATACTATTGGCACAATACATATGTGAAGAATTTAGGACTATCCAGAAAAACCTCCCTGTGCCCTTGCACTGCTAAGCATTCATTGATGTAGTGGCACGGTCCCTAATTGTGTCTCACTGATTAAAAACTTTCATTGTGCTGCCACCAAAGGAAAACTGTACACAGTTCTATGTGAATTCCTGTGTCCACCTCTGAAAGGCATATCAAAATCTGCACCACTTTGACCTATACTCATCCATAACCCAAGAAAACAAGAGATCAGTTAAACCAGTACAGGGAAACTCAGAAACTTGCCAGTGCAACAGTTAATCTGCACACTGCTGATTACCTATCTTTATCCAACTCAGATGAAAGGTTTGCCATCTGGTAAGGGTCTTGGCTTACATACAGCAGATGTACTCAGTCCAAAGCCAGTAACATTAACTGCAGTTCCAGTAACATTAACTCACAGTTCTAACATGTGCACACACACAAATCAGGGTGCAATATTTTTTTTTAATTATTATTTTTCACATCCCTGAAAACAAAATAATCTCTTTACATGCCTTTATTTGTTACTGTGTTAACTGAGTCAGTACATAAGTACCAGGACACAGTCAGTCCACAGATACTGCCTGATGCTAATGCATGAGCCCCCAGAGCTTGCAGAAGTATGGCAGAAGGAGGAACAGCTAAAAAGCTGGAAAAACAGCAAAGGAAGCAGAGTATGTGTGAGTGAGTGAAAGCAAGAGAAAAATCCACAGTTGGGCCAGAATTCTGCTTGCCAAAAACAAGCTAAGAGATCTATTTCCAAATGAAATGAGTCAAACCAGGGAAACAAAAATAATAATGCTGTGTGCAACTTAAAGCAGCAGCTGGTATCTGAGAGGAAACACGAGATGAGTTAGAAGACACAGAAGATTAGTCTTTTCTAGTCTTCAAATTATTATGTTTGTCAAGCTTTTGGCTCAAAAATGTTTGACCTAATCACATCTGTTTTAACAACTTAAATGAGAGGCCCAGCAGCTGTAGCTGGCAAAAGAATCTCCAAATCTGCAGACTCCATTTTCCAATATTTGGGCTCTTGTCTGAACTATCTAGGGATAACATAAACTCTGCACCCTAAAAGTACCTGCGCTGTGCATAACCACTTACAGACTGAGATGCTGCAGCCATCCTGCAAACAGGCCTGCTTCTAAATTCAGCTGTTCCTTGGCTTAGACTCTGGAAAAGGAAACCCATTACTCTGCTGAATGTAAATTTATTTCACATTCTTGCAAACAATCAACTAATGCCTCTTTATCTACACCCAGATACAAAGGCAAACAATGGGTGCTGAAGAGAAGTAAGTGCTGACGAGGTAGAGGACAGAATACAAAGTCTTGCAAGTAATGTGAAGCCAATCTGGCTGAGACTCCAGTGAAAAGAGAAAAGGTGCTTTGCAGAAGGTTAAAAGAGCATACAGAGGATTTTTTTATTATTATTATACAAAAATATATATAACAAGTAAAAAAACAAAAAACCTATTAATATGGTTACATGAAAATGAACTGGCTGGATGATCTAAGCTAGTTTTTTTTTTGTGCCCCTGTAACCTGCTGAGTTTTGTTTAGTGAGAATTTCCTGTCTGTCTAATTTTCATTGGCACATCAAGTTTCTTGCAGTGCCTGATTCTTTTTCAACATCTGCTGCTCAGTTTGACAGTATTAATTTTGGATTTCTCCCCAGATCAGATCAGTTGAATATTGTAGTGAATGCTGGCAAAAGATCGAAGTTATCTCTCTTTTCTCCTGTCCTTAATGAAAAAATGTTTTCTTGAGATTCATAATCATTGCTATTACTCTGATACTGAAAATCATAGAATAGAGAACTATTACATATACAAATAGAGATAGGTTTTTTCTCCCACCAAAATTCTCTCCACCTGTCTATATATTCAGTTTACTATTCATTGCTGCTGTATCCACAATCCTCTAAGCATACATGTTGAAAATATTCAATTTTCAAGTGTGTAAATGCCGAAACATTAATCTATAAGCACTACCAAAGTAGGGGGGTTTGGATGGGGCATAAACTTAACACTTGTCATACATGTTATGATGGACTGCAAGTTTTGCATATCCAGAGTCACAGAACACTAAACCAGGAACATATATACCAGTATACTGTTTGCAGGGCTTTTGTTATAGTTATTGTCACAAGTGGGTGCTCTACCCCATTAACAGTATCTCAGACATGGTCCCTACACCAAAGAGCGTACAATCTGTGTCTAAGGAAAGAGTTGAGATGGTGTCAGGCAGAGTGAAGGCAGATATTCAGGAAGTAGTATTTATCAGGATGATCAGTGACAGCATCATACACTAAGAACATGATTTTATCTTATTATACACTAAGAACATGATTTTATCTTTGTATAGATGATGGCAATTTAGGTATTTGAGCAGAACAATGAAGCAGCTCTGTGAAATGCTTTTGACCATGTAACGTGCATTAAAAGAACAGAAAGAAGCACACTGGGTAAGTAAAGAAGAAGGGGTGAACCACCACAAGCCAGCCTGTAAAAGGAAGCAAGAGGTGCTGGAAGTGAATGCAAACTGTTCTGGATGTGTTAGTAGAAGGAAGTTAGTCAAGTAGTTCTAAATAAAACAGAGTGCCTTCATTTATTTGGTGTAAATGAGATACAAGGGAATTCTTTGCTGCCCAAACTAAACTCCACTGCCTGCATTTGTCTTGTAAGGATACAGGTAAAGCAACAAGCTAGGAAAATAGTGTTGGCACCAACGTACTAGATGGATATGGACAGAGCAAAATCCATTTGCAATGCCTATAAAAAGGATACTTCAGGATGTAAGATGAACAGTCTCTGGATGAGCATTTTAGCTGTGTGTAGGATTATATCTAAGGTTAAAACAAACAAACAAACAAAAATTCTCAGCCAACACCGCACGATTTAGTTGTGACTGTGAAGAGAAAGCATTACAAGACAAGTATGATACTCCAACTGGCCTAAGTAATGAGCAGGATTGCAGTGCTGTCCCTAGTGATTGAAGAAGGATGTGACAGGGAGGCAGCTTGGAGAGAAAGATTAAAAGCTCTCTTTTAGTCCTCTTCAGTTCAAGCTGATGGCCAGACAACCACAAGGCAATGCTAAGAAGACAGAACAATTTTATTTTGAGCAGAATGAGACAGGTCTGGAATACAGAGATAAAGCTGTGAGTTCTCTATGGAGAGATGGCAAATTTAGATTAGGTTCAGAAGGGTGTCATCATTTAACCCCAGCCAGCAATTAAGCACCACCCAGCCACTGGCTCACTCCCACCAGGTGGGATGGGGAAGAGAACTGGAAGGGTAAAAATAAGAAAACTCGTGGGATGAGATAAAGACAGTTTAATAGGTAAAGAAAAAGCTGCACACACAAGCAAAGCAAAACAAGGAATTCATTCTCCACTTCCCATTGTCAGGCAGGTGTTCAGCTATGTACAGGGAAGCAGGGCTCCATCATGTGTAATGATTTCTTGGGAAGACAAATGCCATCACTCTGAAAATCCCCCTTCCTTCTTCCCAGCTTTATATACTGAGCATGATTTCATATGATGTAGAGTATTCCTTGGGTCAGTTGAGGTCAGCTGTCCCATCTGCAACCCCTCCCAGCTTCTTGTGCACACCCAGCCTGTGGGGTGGGGTGAGAAGCAGAGAAAGCCTTGACTGTGTAAGCACTGCTCAACAGTAACTAAAACTTCCCTGTTATCAACACTGTTCTCAGCACAAATCCAAAACATAGCCCAGTACCACCTACTATGAAGAAAATTAACTCCAGCCCAGCCAAAACCAACGCAAACGATTAAATAGCTTATGCACAAACACGTTAGAAATATCTGCAAGTGATAAGGAGAGGCTCTTTACATGTAAGTATACCATGGATAAATGCAGACACAATTAATTTACCTCCCTCCCCTCAAATCTAGGACCTACATAATTGCATATGCATTTTACATCTTTATGCCCTTATTCAAAGCATTGTTGATGCTGCCACATTTTATAAACAGGAAACAAAATATAGCTGCAGCTTGAGGTAGGTATCTGGTATCCTGGTGTGAGGTTCTTAAAATAAATCAAGCTGATCTGAAATGTTATCTCTACACAGACTAGAAAACCCTGATTAGCATAGAGGCTGATCTTTGCTCTCACTTGTGATCAAACAAATAATAGATATCCATCAAGCTGTTCTTCCTCCAGGTACTGAAAAAGAATTATTTTGGTTTCTAAATACATGGGAGGTGTTCAGAAAGTGTTAGTCAGAGAGATCTGACAACTATCGGCTGGTTGTGGGAAATTTACTGCCTGCATTTCGGTATTAGCAAGATCTGTCATTTAGCTTTGTAGAAACCTATATGCTTTCATGAGGCACTTGAATTTTATAGTCATTCCATTTAAAAATCAGCTGTCCTCACTATTTCAGTTCTAGATCTTTTGATCCTTATGCTTTTATGTACTGGACTGTTCAAAGTTAGAAGGGAGCTGCCAAGTGTACAAATGATATTTTAGCTTGATTAGCTCTGGCTTACCCTTCTTAGCATGAATTACACATAAGTGCATGCAAATATTATTGATTCACAGTGGCTGATCTATAATATTGCTCTAGAGGTGAATTATTACAAACAAAGAGCAAGGAGAAATAGGTGCTCTGTCTAGGCTGCACCATTAACAGCAAGACCTTGGGAGGCTGATTTTTAAACTACAGTCTCTTTGGATCTGGGTTATTTACTTCCTCCTCTGGCTAGGCTCAGACAGACTCAGTTCATAGCACTAAAGCTCCCCACTTCTTTACGTAACTTTGCTTGAAACAGGCATTTTTGTCTTTATAGTTGGCATTTCACAGTTCTGTACATACTACTGATAATGTTTAGACTATCTTCGTTATGCCACAATCACAGAAGATATCTTTACATTCTGATGACACCGAATGGGCATTCCCATCAAAGGGTATGTCTGCCTGTATCTTCTTAAAAACTGCCTCTGTTCTACAGCTACTTTCCCAGCCATAACTCATTTGAGAGCATGCATTTTTAGCTCATCAAGTACTTCAGGAATTAGCTGGTAAATGTTTTCATGTGTATGAGTTTTAAGTCTGATTCAAAGTAATCCCTAGACAGTAGTTCTTTGCTATCCTTAAACACTGCTGCTGTTCAGTTACCCCTGCTGATCTATCCTGGAACAGGCAAATCAGCTGGCTGTATTTGAAGTCACTTTAAATACATTCAAAGGCAGAATTTTAAGACAGGTGGGAATGGTAGTGCCTTCAATTAAGTATGCTGATGCTTTCTATTTTAACACCCCATTTTCAAATACCACTTAGCTCTGCCAAACTTAATCATTTAGTCTGAAATTTTATTTGCCAGGTGATCTGTACCATAGAAAAGCCTACAGGAGAATGATTTATTTTATCTCAGAGCAGGGTCTGGACACAGTGTCAGCATTGAGGACAGAACAAAGCACTGAACAGCTATGCACATTCACTGCTCTAGGAGTGGCTGGGGACCAGCAGTAAAAATATTACAGTAAATCAAAATGCATATGCCTGAGGAGGATGTATACAGCATTAAAGCTGGACAGCAACACTGGCTCTGGAAAGCCTGAATGCTGGTTTTGCTTCTGCAATCTGTCCTTGGTAATGGCATTTTTGTTTGTACTTCAGCATAGGAAATAGTCATCTATGCTTGCCTTTGTTAATAGTTTCAGCATCATTTAAAACCTCCCTTTTTCTGGCTGAGGCTGAAGAAAGTATTACTGCAGGAGATATAATATAGCTATGTGTCGCAGGGTGAATGTGGAGGGCTTGAGCAACACCAGTTCATGAGAAACTGTGCCACCTGGAGCATTAAATACAGCCATGGCACAAGCTCTTCCTAGCAGTTACCTGAAACACAAAGGGTCGCATTTCCCTGAACTGGTCATAGCTGACTCCACATTTCTCAGTAAATTGAATGGCCTTTGCTTGCGGCTGTATCTGTGCTGTCATGCAAGGAACAGATTGACTCTGGCTTGCAACTGTTGTATTACTCTCTTGAGTTGACAAATGCTTCGTCTTAGCCACATGCGCTTTGCTCACTCTTTCAAAAGTCCTTTAAAATTCCACTGATTAGAAGTGGATCAACTGCAAACAGAGCTTTGCTCTGGTTTTTATCAGCAAACGGAAGCTCAGGTGCTTCTTTGAGTTCAAGGTACATGTGAAAAATCTAGTCTGGGAAACTTACAGGACACATTTCTAGCAGAAGGCATTAAATATGTAAATGCTTTATTTTGGGACACAATGGGATGAGTCATTTTCTTATAAGAGTTCTACCTCTTTATGTTTGGGATCTGGCTTGAACCTTCCTTTGAAAAGTAAAAATGTTAACGATGACTCTGGATGCTTCAGCACAGCTCTCCAAGCTACTGTTTCATTTTAGTATTATTAAGGTGTTAATATTTTTAAGTTATTAAATTCCTTAAATTCATGTAGAGACACAAATGACAACACAATGTAAAGCAAATGCAATTTGGGAACTTTTGTTTCTGTTTAAAGTTTAGTTTCAGTTTGAGAGGACTGTTCAAGCTAAGAATCTGTTGAGCTGAGCTCTGGACTATTTGAAGAAATATTTTGTATTCTGAAATCCTGTGAAAACAGACAAGGAGTTAGTTACCAGGATTTGTTCTTGTGGTGGGTGACAGGAGGAGGGAGTAGCATACCATGTGCCAATGATTGTGAACCATTTCTCATGGTTCTCTATCCCACTGCAATCAAGGTTCTGCATCAGAAGCCTGGGCACAGTTAAACGATTGATGCTCTTTTCTGAGATAGCAGCAGTTTCAAAGACTTCCCTACACCCTGTGTGTGGGCAGTACAGTCAGAACCAGTCATTCCTCTGGAACTACAGCACCTTTTGAAAGTGGTCATTGTTATCCTTATTTATTCACTGGAGTATGGCTTTTGAAAAATCTTTCTTTAAGCACCACAGTGTACAAGGAAATTTGGAATGCAAAAGACTGACTGTCTCTAAGGAAAATGACAGGATGCCAAAACACTTGTATTGACAAGCTGAGGACCTATTGGGAGGTAGGCAGATCAGGAAACATCCCGCAGTCAAGAAACTCAGGGTTGAAACCCCCTCAGGAATAGGCGTTTTTGCCAATTGCGATTTGGACAATGTCTTCCATTTATTCTGCCTGGAGGGAGCTGGATTGTCACGGTAAGAAATGCTTTGCTATAATAATGAAGTTTCATACCAATTCTGTTTTCATCACAAAACATTTGTAAAGGGAAACCAGAAACACTATTTAATTTTCATCTGTGAAAGACTAAAAATCTCTGGGGTAAAATTCCCTCATTCTCAGTAGAATTACACCTATTTACACCTGGATGAAATTTTGTCCCTGACATCCTTTTCATGTCTTACTTATTGAAGCAAGCAAGTGTGAACGCTCATTTTCAGAAGGGATCAGTCAGCTGTGTCAAAAGCAGGAACAAAATTACTTCATTTTTGTCATTAGACACAAGGCAAAACCATTAGGGATTTTAATAAAGGTTACTTTTCTGAGAGTTGATCAGTGTTTCCATTTTCTGATTTGTCTGCAGACAGCACAAAAATGCAATATGAGAGAAGTGTAAGTGCTTCTCATAGTATTTTCTGAATAACTGAAATCACATAGTCGTAGAAATCCTTTGTTTTTGTGAGATTTTCATCACCAAGAAGTCTAGATAGATCAGATAAGCTTCCTGACTTTGGGGTACTTAGCCAGACTGATGAAATGGATTTGCAGGTAGCCCCTTTGCAGACTACAAGCATTTTAGTATTTCTCTGCTTGCTCATGCATTGATTTTTGCACTTCTTGAGTATATAAAATGTGAGCTTTTAGTACAGGCTTGTGCTAAATTGCCACAGCTTCATAAGAGAATAACAAAAGTGAAAGATTTGGCAGTAAGCCTCACAGAAAACTGTTCCCACAGCTCGAGCAATATCATGAGTTGTGAGGACTATTTTAAAGTCATTAATGCAGAATTCAGTGTGCTGTCTAATATACTGTGGTCTGCATGTGATGGAGATGACTACCTCAAAGGTTGTAGAGTGTAATATAAAGATATACTGTTGAATTGTTTCAAGACCATCACTAAGGGAGCTATGAATATTTGCAGTCTTCTTGTCTTCTTCAGACTTCATTTTTTTTTTTTAAATATACTTTTACTAAGTATCTGAGGCTATATTCATTTTGTAATAACAACTATAAAACAAAGGACTGAGTATGCTGCGCACAAATCTTTCCCAAAAGCCGTTAAAATAATTGTGCCATGATACCTATCCAGGAGAAAAACCTGGAAATTACCAACTGAGAGGAGGGACTTTTATGCAAGCAGCCTCCACAAAAGAGCAGGCCCATAAAGAACATTCCTCAGTTTGTTTCCATTTTTTCCCTTTTCCTGAATTAATAAAGCTAAATATCTTCTGGAGAAATTGCATATTCTAGACAGTAAATGGGATGACCATGCTTTTGCTTAAAACTGATAGAGTAAAATTTATAATCAATGGGACCATTGATACCATCCTTATTCTTTACACAACCTCAAAAAATTTCCAGCACACATAAGAACAGAATATGGTGGCCACATTATCATCTTTCATAGAAAACCTCCCCTGGGAAGCGAATCTCTGTAGTATTTTCACTGTTCATCTCCCGTCATGTCTGATCCCCATATCAGTACATCTCAAGGAAATGGTGTAAGACTGCCACATCTGCATAGACAGAAGACCAGCTCCATGACATGGCCTCTGGCTACCATAAATGCACAAAATCAGTGGGGAAAACATAGATGCTTTGGCGTCTTCAAGCATCTTCTTGAGGGCTTTTACTACCTGAGTAGGCTGACATATTCATTGTCATGTTGCTAGTTCAGCTTGTTTCGTATTCAAGCAATACTGAAATGGTAGGACAAATTTTGCTCAAAACTTTAAAACATGGCCTGGTATTAGCTGTGCTATTTTTGTTAAACATCTATAGACATTCTCTTTGACTGCTACTTTCTCAAAATCACCATAATTTTCAGCAGTTGCAAAGTAATTAATTCTGCTAGCAATCCCTAACCCTCGTTTTCACAGACAATTATTGGACACAAGGGCAGCTAGTCCCTACTATCATAGCTGGAGAAACCCATTGTTCTCAATCTGCAGCTTACATGGCCAAATGTTTCATGCTAAATTTATCACCGTTGATTACTTGCACAAATGCTCTGGGTGGCCTTTTGGGGATATTTCTGGACTCTTGCTGGTGTATTACTTGACAGCCTTACTACAATAACACAAAGCTATGATTATACCATGGGTAAGCAACTCCCCTTCAGAAAGGGAAAAGAAAACAGGGTTACAAGACACGGAAAGCTGCAGAAAAAACTGCAAGTGTGTTTCAAGACTCTAGGTCTAATATTTGCCTAAACAATGCTAAAGGCAAAACCAACATCTTTTCCCTATTGCAATTGCTATACAGAGTAAGCAGCTCTATTCTCATATTGACACTCTTACCTCCATTTTTCACTGCTGGATAAGATTTTTTGTTGTGCTGATATCCAGTACTGATCCTTCTACTACCTTTAAAATAGGGAGTGCTGCAAAGGTGGAGAGTATCTTCAGAACTTTCTACTGATTTCTGGTGTCCAAGCCATAGATATTGAATTCAGTGGAAATACGTGCCTGAATCTCTAAGTCTATCTGAGTTCTCCTAGTCTATTTTTACTTTTTATATGTAGTGGTTTTTTCTGCATGTGCTGTGCATTTTAACAAGTTGTAGTCATTAAGAGAGAATTAAGGCAAATCAGTGCTCTGACAACAGAATCCCAAGTCCTAAATACTATTAATGTTCAGCTACTAAGGCATTTAACAAAAAAGACAACTTTAAAAAACATTCCCTAGCTACCATCACCCATCCCGCTGTTCTGACACACCACAGGACAAAAGCCATGGACTACCAAGATTCCACTAGATCTTGTTGCATTGATTTTCAAACTAGTAAAAAAAAAATAAAATCTTTAAGGACACTCCTAGTTCTGCCAATCGATACTGTAGTGTGAGAGTCAGTTTAATATTTTAATAGATGATGGGATATGCTCACATCTGAAAAGTAAATGACACTAACTCTGGGATTAAGTCATCAACAAGACAGAGGTAATCATATACATGTAGCATTATGCTAGTTTTATTACCCTGAATCTTTTAAGCCTGCACATATTCAACAATGAAGTAATGTAAAATGGAAAATCCAATTAGCCCACGCATATGCTTCTTGAATATCAGTACCCCAGCTCTGCATGTAGATGAACTGAACAATAAATTGATAACTCATTGTCTGTTGTCTATAGCTTTGTAGTTTTGCATTAAGATTTTGCAAAAAGATGAATTTCTTTCATTCACAGGTGACAAAAATATTAGATGTTAAAAACATTTTTCATATAAAACTTCAGCAAACCCATCTCATTTAGAAACAACTTTTGACAGTGAGAAAGCTTTAGGAGGGCTAGAAGAAGAATGAGATTACCAAGTAGAGCAACTAGAAAAAATAATAAGAAAACAACTGCATAATGAAAATCAAATATATCTGTTGGATCTATATACATTGACACTTTATATATTTGGGTTCAAATTTTGTGAGGCATACAGAAAACATCCTGTAATTTGACGGCACACTAATATCTTTGTAAGGTATCTGACAGTGTGGGTGCATCTTAGAAGGCTTTTTATCAGTCTGTAATGAGCAAACTGCAAAATTAGGCGTTGCATAAATCTAAGCTGGTCTGTAGGCTCACAGCATTTCAATGCAAAGACGTATATTAAATTTCATGAGTTCAACCTTCATGACTGTCAGGGAGAGCATTCTAAGCTCTTTCAGCTTTTGTTCTGCTAGCCCAAAGAAGCTGTTGGCTTTCTTTTATAGGGCAGGCTTCTACTACCCTGCAGCCATTCTTTACACCAGATTTGTTTTCCTGAGTAAGGTTAGCAGAGAACTGTATACACACAGTATTTAAGGTCTAATAGCATCAATACTTCCTCACACATGTGAGAATACCTTAAGCAATACTGCTAAAAATAAAAGCTAAAAAATGCCTATATGATAAACTTAAGTCCCGTAGCCTGTCAATGGTCCACACTCTAGTTTCTTCACAATAAACACTCACAAAAAACTTCTCTGAACAGGTTGTGTCCAAATGAGATGCTCAAAAGTACAATATTCCCCATTTCTTGATTTCTTCATTCCCCCATGATCACTTACAGAGCCTTAAAAAGAAATGGGAAATATTCCCTGTATTCCTTTACTATTCATATGAAATATGTTGGTCTACAACCTCATGCCAACAGGCAGAAAGATATAAGATTTATCACTGGTCTTTTACAGAACATAGGAAAATAAATACAAGAATTAAACCATTTTTGTCTTGTTGACTGTAAAGGTCACTGCCAGTACTACTTATAATTTTAAGTATAACTTATACCACTCTTTTAAATTTAGGCAAGTAGAATATATTGCTTATGATTTTATCAGTGATTCAGAAAGATCATGCTTCTGAAAAAGCCAAACGTTTCCAGTATAGATTTTTTCATCAGGTTCTTTATTTGATTTGAAAACCTTTAAAGTGCTTTAAGTGTGTGAAATTCAAATGCAATACAATGAACTTATGAACTATGGGCTATGAACTTATTTCAGAAAAAAGAGCCTCGCTTTTTATAAGATATAAACCCCTCTTTATTTTCTTTATAGAAGTTAAAATGACAGATATAGATATGTCCAATTTTCCCCTACCTTCCAGTTTTTACATACATTTAGGATCTACTTATAAAAAAGCACACAAAATCTGACTCCAGAGCACCTGTTCCCACAGTTCCTAATGTCTGTTTAAATTTAGGTCAAAGTTCTAGTGGCCTGTATGTACTAAACAACCAGAGCCATCCTTATAGCAACGCAATTTACAGTCCAGTTGTCCAGTCCTTCCATTCTTACTTTCATGAACATAGTCATTGCTAGGATTAAGCAATGGTTGAATAATCTGGCCCCAAAAGTCTTAAACAGTAAGCAAATGTAAAAAAAAATTGCAAACAAAGTAAAAGTAAATGAAGTTAATGTAAGGCTTAAACATGCAATATCCCATGAACGTTCCCCAAACTTGACTGTCTCACCAGAAAAAGTTCTAATGTGTGTTTAGTTTAGAAACAAAAAACCAGCAGATATTATGGGAAATATCTGCATATACAAATATCCATCAGCTGTATTTCAAGATCCCATGGGTATGTCGTGGTTTAAACCCTAGCCTGACAGCTTGTTCACTCACTCCCAGTGAGTGGTGCCAGGCTGAGAGCAATTGAGGCCCCCCGCCCCGGGGCTCTCCCCTTCCCCGCTCCCAGAGGAACGGGGAGGAGGATCAGAAGAATGCAACTCCCACGGGTTAAGACAAAAACAGTCCAGCAACCGATGTACAACACAAATCTGTATGTTGCATCTCTGCCCTGATGGCCTGAAGTGTCATGGGCCCACCGGGCCAAAAATAATTCACCTTTATGTTGCCAATCTAAGTCCATCTGAGCCACTTCAATCTTAGCCGCTTTATCCACCTGTTGGTTGTTCTGGTGTTCCTCAGTGGCCCGACTCTTGGGTACATGGGCATCTACATGACGTACCTTCACCACCAGGTTCTGCACCCTGGCAGCAATATCTTTCCACAGTGCAGCAGCCCAGATGGGTTTACCTCTGCGTTGCCAGTTGCTCTGCTTCCATTGCTTCAACCACCCCCACAGGGCATTTGCCACCATCCATGAGTCAGTATAGAGATAAAGTACTGGCCACTTTTCTCGTTCAGCAATGTCCAGGGCCAGCTGGATGGCTTTCACCTCGGCAAATTGACTAGATTCACCCTCTCCTTCAGCAGTTTCTGCAACTTGTCATCCAGGACTCCATACAGCTGCCTTCCATCTCCGATGCTTTCCCACAATACGGCAAGAGCCATCAGTAAACAAGGCATACTGCTTTTCACTTTCTGACAGTTTATTATATGGTGGAGCCTCTTCAGCACACATCACCTCCTCCTCCGGTGACATTCCGAAATCTTTGCCCTCTGGCCAGTCCATGATGACTTCTAGAATGCCTGGACGACTGGGATTTTCTATTCGAGTTCGTTGTGTAATTAGTGCAGCCCATTTACTCCATGTAGCATCAGTTGCATGATGTGCAGAGGAGACCCTGCCTTTGAACATCCAGCCCAGCACGGGCAACCGGGGTGCCAGGAGGAGCTGTGCTTCAGTGCCAATCACTTCTGAAGCAGCTCGAACCCCTTCATAGGCTGCCAGTATCTCTTTCTCAGTTGGGGTATAGCTGGCCTCAGATCCTTTGTATCCCCGACTCCAAAAGCTGAGGGGTCGACCTCGAGTCTCCCCTGGAGCTTTCTGCCAGAGGCTCCAGGTAGGACCGTTCTCCCCAGCTGCAGTGTACAGCACATTTTTTACATCTGGTCCGGTCCAGACTGGTCCCAGGGCTACTGCATGAACTATCTCACGTTTAATTTGCTCAAAGGCTTGCTGTTGCTCAGGGCCCCATTTAAAATCTTCCGGGTCACATGATAGAGAGGGCTTACAATCGAACTCTAGTTTGGGATGTGCATTCTCCAGAACCCCACAGCACCCAAGAAAGCTTGTGTTTCTTTCTTATTAGTTGGTGGAGACATTGCTGTTATCTTGTTGATCACATCTGTGGGGATCTGTCTACGTCCATCTTGCCATTTTATTCCCAAAAATTGAATCTCCTGTGCAGGTCCCTTGACCTTACTCCATTTTATGGCAAAACCGGCTTTCAGCAGGATTTGGATTATTTTCCTCCCTTTCTCAAAGACTTCTTCCGCTGTATCGCCCCACACAATAATGTCATCAATGTATTGCAGGTGTTCTGGAGCTTGCCCCTGTTCCAGTGCAGTCTGGATCAGTCCATGGCAAATGGTGGGGCTGTGTTTCCACCCCTGGGGCAGTCGGTTCCAAGTGCACTGGACACCCCTCCAGGTAAAAGCAAACTGTGGCCTGCACTCTGCTGCCAAAGGAATTGAGAAAAATGCATTGGCAATATCAATTGTGGCATACCACTTGGCTGCCTTTGACTCTAGTTCACACTGAAGTTCTAGCATGTCCGGTACGGCAGCACTCAATGGTGGTGTGACTTCATTCAGGCCACGATAGTCTACTGTTAGTCTCCATTCTCCGTTAGACTTTCACACTGGCCATATGGGGCTATTAAAGGGCGAGCGGGTCCTGCTGATCACCCCCTGACTCTCCAGTCTACGGATCAGCTGATGGATGGGAATCAGGGAGTCTCGGTTGGTGCGATATTGCCGCCGGTGCACTGTTGTGGTCGCAATTGGCACTTGTTGTTCTTCAACTTTCAGCAACCCCACAGCAGAGGGATCTTCTGAGAGACCAGGCAAGGTGGACAGCTGCTCAATTTCCTCAGTCTCCAAAGCAGCAATACCAAAAGTCCATCGGTACCCTTTTGGGTCTTTGAAGTACCCTCTCTTGAGGTAGTCTATGCCGAGGATGCATGGAGCCTCTGGACCAGTCACAATAGGGTGCTTTTGCCATTCCCTCCCAGTCAGGCTGATTTCGGCCTCCAGCACAGTCAACTCTTGGGATCCTCCTGTCAGTCTAGAAATATAGATGAGTTCCACCCCTTGACAGCTTGATGGCATCAGGGTACACTGTGCACCGGTATCTACTAGAGCATTATACTTCTGTGGGACTAATGTGCCAGGCCATCTGATCCACACAGTCCAGTAAATCTGATTGTCTCCTACCTCCACCTGGCTGGAGGCAGGGCCCCTCTAATGGTCATCACAGCTCTGGACACTTAAGTCGTGGTAAAAGGGATTATTCTTCGTTATCACAGGAGCTGGAGTAAAATCAGCTCTTCCACTCCATCTGGGAAACTGCTCACCAGAGACTGAAGCCGTAGCTCTCATGGGACGATCAGTCTTGGCCCAGAGACTGAAGCCATAGCTCTCATGGGATGATCAGTCTTGGCCCAGAGACTGAAGCCATAGCTCTCATGGGACGATCAGTCTTGGCCCAGAGACTGAAGCCATAGCTCTCATGGGACGATCAGTCTTGGCCCAGAGACTGAAGCCGTAGCTCTCATGGGACGATCAGTCTTGGCCCAGAGACTGAAGCCGTAGCTCTCATGGGATGATCAGTCTTGGCCCTCGCTCCCCTCTTCAGTTCACTCACCCGTTCCTCCAAAGCTGAAGTCGGTTTTCCATCCCACTTTGTCATGTCTTCTCCGTGATCCCTCAGGTAAAACCATAGGGTACCCCGTGGCGTATACCTTCTGTATCTCCTCTCTTGAACAACAGGATGCCTTTTGTTAATAGCCGAGACGTGTGTTGGTACACGTGAGAAGCTGGATAAATCAGATAGATCGTCCCTCGATTGTTTGAGGTCCTGGGACAGTTTTTCCACAGCTGAGATGATGGAAGGGGCAGGATCACCTCCTTCAACCTGCTGGTCACGCTCCTCTTGATGCAGCCCAGGATACGGTTGGCTTTCTGGGCTGTGAGTGCACACTGCTGGCTCATGTTAAGTTTCTCGTTGAGCGCACACTGCCGGCTCACATTAAGTTTCTCATGTACACAAACATAAGTCCAACAAACCTAGAAGAACCATGTTGCATCCAGTATGCACACATTTTCTGGCCTGAAAATCTCAGAGAAAATCATTGGATTCCCTGTAAAAAATCAATTTGTCTAGATATCATCCACTGAACATTCTTGAATATATTTAACAGGTAGTGTGGTATTTATAGTCACCATGTCTGAGGTAATTAGGAATACTGACATCACTACTTTCAAACTTGCTTTTAATTTATTCTCAAAAGGAGAGAAAATCAGTGAGGAGCCAAAAGAGATGTCTAAATCAACAGCAGGAGGGCTCCTGGCTGAGTTTGGCTGCACCGGTATACTGTTTCCACAGGAACTAAGATGGGGAATGAAAGAGCGCCACAGGACAGAGACACTTTCATTCAGATTCATTCTTACTGAAATTAAAGTGAAGTGCAATTAAAGCTTGGAGTTTGTCCAAGGAGCTCTAAATAATAATACGTCTTCTTCCTTTTATTCAGATGTTTAAATAGCTTTCAAAGAAAACCTGACGAATGTTTTAAATGCTAGTTTTGGATTTAAAGCCCAAGAGAAATAGTAATATTCCTCTTTAACTTAAATCCTACAAAACCAAGGCAAATACATGCTTTTCATTAAACAAGACTCAGTTTATCCTAAATTAAAACTATATAACCTCAGGCACTAAATAGTGAAGGCTATATTAGAAAAATATTTTCACCTTATTCTTCTTCTGTAGTCAATGAAGAAGGGGCCTTGCAATCAGCCTGAGACCTGCCTACTTTTTAGAAGGATCTGGCTCTCACCACCAAATACTGAGGACCTATTTGCAAACCACAGGAAAATGTGACATTAGAACTAAGCTAATCTACTTTCACAACTCTCCTGTTCACCTGACTGCTCCAGTACTTGTCTGGCCCCACAGCAGGCTGGTTCAGGTAACTAAACCCTTAGAAAATGAATCCTGCCCATACAAATGCAGTACATGCTGCAGTCACATTGTAGACAACCCACTTGCAGGGAATATAGAGCATTCACTTCCAGGGCTTAGAGAAAGTTCTGTGTACTATTTTTATTTGCACTTCTTAGCACCACCACTATTGTGACCCACTGCTCCACATGTATTTTTGGCAACCTGCTCTCTATAGTGATGTGATAACATGGTAGGGTCTCAGCCAGATTTTAAGGTACAGTACCCAGCTTGTCAAGCTTCTTGATCTGTTCTGAAAATCATATCTGTGTGTTAGCAAAAGATATTACTCTAATGACATTAATGTGGCATCAGTGGGAGACACCCAATTATAATGTTTAATACAGCCTGCTTCACCTCTTGCTGTGTATGGCTAATGAACAAGGACAGGAACTTTTGGAGAAAGAGAGTAGAAGATTAGTTTTCTGAATGTGGCCCTCAGCAATTGTGGTCATCTGTGAAATTACTTTTTCTGTAAGCAGGATATTCTCCCTTTGGATATTTAACAGAAGAGCAATGGAAAATGGAAAATGCTTCCTTTGTGAATCAGGATAGCAGTATTTAAAATGAAATCATTAATAAAGGATCAATGACATAGAGAGGCCCAACTTCATTCCAGAAAGCATGAATACTTTATTGACTGTTAGATTTTTAAAAGAATCCTGGCTGTGCTTGGCACATTATTCACAAAACCTTTTGCTCTGTAATTTCGATGATTGCTGTACAGAAATTGGAGAACAAATTTGAATGGTTTCAGGGTGTAATATAATGCAGGCAGAGACTTTTTCCTCCAAGTTACCTGCTCAGAGCTACTCAGGTTAGCTTTGGCTGAAAATTGTTACCCTGTTAAGTGACCTGTGGATGGAGTCTTTGTCAATCCATCTTAGGTCTCAGCGGATAAAAGTCTGCAGCAGAACATAACTGTATTAGTAAAGAACCCTCTCCAGCCTCCTGTTTACACTACTAACAGAAGGCTGAGATCAGCCAAGAGCTGGCACTGCTGCTGAGCCCTGTAATACAATTCACTAATTTCTGATGGTTTTCAGGGAAGTGGGGAAAAAAGATAAATCATTCTCCAATATTTTTGATACATTAAGCAGGTCAGCAGACCACTGAGCTGTCTACAAAATCTACCCTTCCTATTACTTGCAGGTGCTTTAATATTCTGCATTTAGTACTTAATATGACATTTTTTTCACACATTGGTGAAAGAAGGATTTTATGTTTTACGTTTTCAACCTCATCAGCTGAAGGTCAGCTCTGGGCTTTTTTGCTAATGGGGTATTTACTAACAGAAGAAAAAACAGTAGCCTTTAAAAAGAAATCAACTGGTGTGGAGCCACGCATAAATTAACAGAACATGTACTGACCTTACTTCACCCCATTGTAAGAACAGGACTAAAGATAAATGCACAGTACTCCTTCAATTTGCTGGCCACAGTAAGTAATGCTCTATTCTTGCCATAACCACTTACACCATTTTCAGGTCCTGTTGGCTACAGTGGAAGCCAGTTCAGGCTGGAACTAAAGACATATGCAGCATCTTTCTGGCATGGGGGCAGTAATCCAATAAAATAAGAGCTTTTTTTCCATTGCCATATGTGTCCGTTTTCTTTCCTAAACAGGCCATCCATCCCATTAGTCAAATGGTGTAAACAATTTTCTTGACAACAAAAAATAGATCATACATCAATCAAAAAGAAACTCTAATGTTCCGACTACTATCTCAGTTGAATGTGTCTTTTTTCTGAACTTTATTTTAGCTGATGTAACTCTGTCAAAAATACCCATATATTCAAAATGACATGACTGATGGATGGACCTACACTATTGCTGCTATAGGTCTAGCAAATTTAACCTAGACAAAATAATTATACACAGGTAGAAGTGATTCTCCTCTGGCAATGCAGAATTGCTTTGTGGTCAGCCACCTCAACCTAGCACAGCTATTCTACATAAGCCATTTTCAAAGCTTTACAAATGAAACTTAAAGGAAGCTTACAGTATAATTACTAGAAAGAAAGAGGACAAAGGGAGGGAAGAAAGACTCTTTCTAAATGCCTGTAAACTCCTTAGGGGGCTAATCTTCAGAGAAGGGAGGCATCAGAAATCAAATTTGATGAGTAATTTTCTCAGCCCAGACAGCACTGAGATATCATCTGACACAGATATCCAGTTTAGCCCCCACTTATGTTTAATAGTTGGATAATCACAGATCACAAGTTTAGTTTTAGTAACAACCACAGCAGACACCTTATTAAAAGATTTTGCAAGCTACAGGGTTGTCATTTGTCATTATAGTGACTTTCTGGTTTAAATATTGCCTTAATTTGTTTCTTCTAGTTTATTTTTTTTCCCTTTCCCCAACTCATTAAGTTAAACATATCTCAGTATTCTGTTTTCACTCTGATTCTCTAGTACTACATGGATACTCTCATGTTTTCTGGCCTGAGCCAGTCTTCTAACACATAGAGCTACAAGCTTACTGGGCTTCTAAGAATTACCAGGAGCAGTATTGTTTTCAGGGCAACCTGAAGATCACATTTATTTTGTTTTCTCAGGCTTTCTGCAATCAAGGCAAATTCCCTGGCAAATGTCCTGATGGCTAAGTAGAACATGGGGTGAGAAAAACCCACCTACTCACAACTGGCCACACTGTTTAGTACACGTATTGCACCACTAGCTCTGACAAAAGAAAAGGCATTGCCCTAAAATAAGGCTAATACACAGACCTTTCCTAAAGCAGACATCAAGTGTAAAATATACAAGCCACTTGGCTTCTTTTTTGCATCCTCCATAGTTTTACTGTCCTGATAAAGAGTTATCTGAGGCAAAGGGTCTTTCTTGACCCTGTACATCAAGGTCACAGGTGCTGTGCAGGTGCTTGGCAGACCCTATACTGCATGGAATTTTGCTTATGCCAAAATTGTGCAGTTTGACCAGAAGCAGCAGTGGTCAATAAGGGCATAGCAATGAAGAGGCCGATGATATTTAAGATATGAAATGAGGCTTTAGTTAAATAACTGAGTTTCTTTGCAGCTCTGTTTTCTGAATAACAGTGCACTGCTACTGGTAAAACAAAATGGCACATGTATATGTTTATTATCATTGTACCAGCAGCTACTAGGCATTATTTGAGTGGAAAAATTAGAAAGCTACTACACATACTCACTCAAAAAACAAACACCTCTTCTCTTTTGAAAATCCTTGTCAAACTCAGCATCACTCCTGTACCATATTTTTATTTTTCTCAGTCTGAAGCTGTTTAAGAGGACAGGCAACTGGTTAAATTTAACTTGAATTTTAAACAGAATAACATTAGTGTTTTCCAGCTGTTTGTTCTCTTTAGAAGAAAAGCACTGTGGGTGGATGCTGCATCAGGAAGAGAGTGAAGTGGTCTGTTCCACACCAAGAACCAATGTGTGGGAAGCTCTCGTATAATATCAAAAGCATTTTACCATTTTCTGGCATCCAAGCTTTTGGTAAGTGATTGTTAAAGTAACTGTTAAAATTAATGCACGACAGTATTTCAGAAGTTAATGGTGAGTGCAGAGTACTAAAGGGCATTTAATTTTTATTGCTGCTTTACAAATATTCTTACCAAAGACCTGACAGCCAAAAAAAGAAGCTGAATATAAAATAGAACGCTTTCCAGTACCTTCTCTGATCACAAAACAAATAATAAGGTGGCTGGCTCCCTGATGCAACAAGGTTTGAAAATTAAATCACTGTGTTGCATAGCCTACCCTTCCACACGATTATATAGGTACAGTGAAAGGCTGGTACCTGGAAGTGACATTATTACCTTCTTTTGTTCCTATGACTGTTAATGCAGACCTTGTGGTTCTAAAGATCTGAGATCTAAAGATCTTGTAATTCCTTTATCCTTTCAGCACAGTGTTCACAGGGATCTTCTGTGGATGTGTGTGATCTGCTGAATATAAAAAAATCTCCCCTCTCAAGGAATCTTCGCGGAGTAAGGCTGAAGAATCCTATTCTTGCGCTTGGGTTTTATTGATAGTAAGGCATCCTAGTTGAGAATGAGCCTAGCACCTTCATGCTCACATCATGCTTATTTTACTCGCTAGCAGAGCTAAAGTTTGTTATTTCCATGGTGGAAACAAGCAACTGAAGGACAGTTATTACCTTGGAAAAGGAGCACATCTGAATGACACTGAGGTTACACCAAATTTAAAAGCAAGATCAGCAAAGCAGTTTGGCAAGGCTGTCTCCTAACAATTTGTTTCAAACTCATAATTCAGATAGCAATGATCTGAGATCAGTAGCTTTTTGTTTTCCACAGTCCTGAAACTGATTTTACAAAACCGAATCACTAAAAGATTCCTTTGTTTCTGTTCAATGTCCTTCTGCCACATGATCTTTCAAGGAGATGAATTAGAAGACAGAACTTTTGGCAGTTCTTATTAAACAAGTTTGACAAACACATGTAAGCAAGTAACATTCAGAGAGCTTTAAGACTGATTCTAGGAAACAAGCTGCAGTGCTTGCAGGCTAAAAAGACACTGGGTGTCCATGTGCTGCAGGCATGAATGCATGCCTGAGCAGAGGGCAGATACAGTGACAATAATCATCTATACTCAGCAGATTTAGAAACACCTTAGCTACTACAGGAGTTATAAGGCGGCAAGAGAGCAGAATTCATTCAAGTGGCGAGTCATGAAGGGGTGCCAGTTTTCACTATGTACTGTTGAAAACACAGGGCATAACAACATGGTTGCAAAGTTATCTAACAGAGAACATGTAATCAACAAACTGCAATGATTTCAAGTTCTACATCTAAAACAACTTTCAGAATTTGTTCTTTATTGGTTAAGGAGATGACTCATGGTAACCAGGACAAAACGAATGCTGTGGATATTTGAAGAAAATAGCATTCACTTAAAATGTCTTTTTGCCATATGTTCATCGCCTTCCATTCAAAATTTGCTCATGGTTGCCATTTAAACATTACCTATAGATAGCACTTTAAATGTTTTATCACTACAATGTAACTGCCAAATTTAGATTAGGATCTTATTTCTACTACAGCCTTTAGCACTTAGCTAGGAAAATACATTATTTTCAACCCTCAGAAAAGACTCGTGAATGTTTGGTTTTGTTCTCCATCTGACCATAGAGGAGCCAACAGAACTAAGTCAATTGCTCCTACTAGTCCTCCTATTCCTTTAAGCCTAAGTATACAGACACTGTAAAATTGCTGTAGTACAAATGCGTGAGAACTAAGTCAACTAACTGAAACATTATTTATTTCACAGCTCTTGCTCAAATTAAATGAAGGTTATGTCCATACACAGATAACATGTGCCAATCTGGGCCTTTAGGCAGAGATTGAAAACAATCCCTTAGCTGCATGCGTGTTTTACACTAATCTCTGTATTCAGGCACAAAATATATCTTGGTTTGCTCATAAAAATCCATAGATGTGTTCTTGCTAGTTAATTTGTATGCTACTACTCTGGTTGTCTGTAACATTCTACTAGAGAGAAGTACAGCCATAGGATGGCTTCTCTACACAAATCCAAATCTGGGGACAATGGTGAGGGGAAGGTAAAAGCCTTGAAAAACTGTGGGGATCCCCCCCCCAAGCAGCTAGTTACTGATCCCATCAAAGAGCAGATATAGCACACAGTAGTTGTGCAAAAGCTGAGCAATCTGGCAGTAAACCCTTCAGCTCTGCCCTGGAGTACTGTGTCTAACAGCTAAGCAGTTGTCTGTTGGTGCAGGTTCAGAGCTGTAGTTTTGCTTCAGTTTTGTACTGGAGATTGAATGACAGCTACCTGTTTTCTCTCTATTTTTTTTTAACAGAGAGAAACTTTAACTATGAAAGCTTGAACCCTCTCACCAGATTGGGAATGGAGATGAAGAGATCTCTAATACCCTTACCCAGGCATTTAAGAACAAAATAACAAATTTGTCCTGTAAAGTTTCTGTCTTCAGAAGCCTTCCAAAACGAGGCTTCACTTTACCCCTGCTGAAAGGAGAGGGTGTCCGTAATTGTTTCTTCACATTTTTTATCTGCACACTGGAAAGTCCAGGTGCCTTTTCCAAACCAATTTTTCAGGTCTGGAATAAGAGTAGCAGTGAATTTATTCAATAAACAAACCACCTCCTATTCCAAGCACTTAGAATAAAACCATTAGTGTACCTGCTTAAATCTAGCTAATTTCAAAGAATTTCCAACATATGCAGGAATAGAGAGCAACCTCTGCTACACTGATCATCTGACTTCTTGGAAGATGTCCCGCCTTGGAGTACATCTCCTTTGGCATTCTCTGAGCGTACTGTACTTTCTTGTGTCTCTAAAGAAAGTAGTTCAGAGATGATGAAACACAGTTCTCATTTGTACACAGCAAAATCTTTATAATGCTTTCCACTACCGTACAGCAGTTCCTGCAAGAATAATTCCAAAAACCTTTGGGATTATTTTCCCCTCCACACTTCATGAATGTATGAGTCCCATATTTATGCTGGAGGCCAAATGGCCACTGATACCTACTCAGACAGAATACAAATTAAGATATGTACAAATTAATGGGTTTGGTAGCAAATCTGATTCACAAAAATTAAAACACACTTTCCTGTTGTGCTGAGGAACATGCATCCGGTTTCTCCACCTATTTAGTTACATTCTCTTCCCTGCTGGGTTTATGCTATATGCATACGGGGCTCCAACTCCTGTTGTCTCTCTGCATCAGTATCTGTTGCATTTGCAGCACAAAGAGACTGAAGAGATTAGCACGTAGCGTATCAAATGCCAATGTGAAATGAAGTAACAGGCTTACTTGCTGAATAGACAAAATTAGAATGTGTCATGGGTGGCCAAAGCTCAGGGACCAAAATAGCTTCCCATTTAACTTAACTTAGAAGGGTCATAAATAGTTATGCACTGACCATATTGCTTTAATTAGGGTCTCCTTAAGGTTCATGCAGACATATTCGTACATTACTTCATAAAATTCTTTCTAGCTGCTTGCTATTTCGAATACAGTTGGTACCACATGCAAGAACAGTAACAGTGAACTGGACACGTGGCATCTGCTTTCCTGAAGCCAGCCCTAGATCCTGATCGCTAATTTAAAACGTGTCTTTATTATTACATAAGATGCTGATACTTGTTTACTATCTTATTATCCCAGCAGTTAGAAAACAAGATGTCACATAAATAATGAATGGTTCCCAAAATGTCATAATTATAATCTTCTAGTACTTCTCAATGCACTCCTCTGGCTGCTGATGCAAGCATCTGCAGGTCAAATAGTTGTCAGAAAATAGCTAATTATATCCTTTCCCAAGAGGAAGAAAAATCTTTAAATTTAATTAAAGGACCTTAACTCCAGTCCTGAACATTAGGGTCTTCTTCCCATTGGATTTTCTTCCGTGTGACTTACAGTGATAGTCTTAACATTCACATTAGCAGTAGCTCCCATCTGTAGGTCTGCTTTTTGCTCAGCATTGGTTAAGGGATAATTTGATGAAATTAGTCTCTTTCCCACCACCACATCTTGATATTTCACTTCCACAAAAATAGCTAATAAACAATCTGAACTTTAAAGTTCATTTCTGCAACTTGTGCCAGTATGTCTCACACTCCAGGTAGCAAAAGTCTCACTCACAACATTTGGTTTGACATATTAATCAACATAGTGGCAAAGGTCCCAGGAAAATCATGAAAGAGGAATAAAAGTGTTAAGCAAAATGTTCAGCTAGAGCTGATGTGGGCACATAATGTAGGCTG
Organism: Pezoporus flaviventris; assembly: GCF_033815535.1. Lineage (NCBI taxonomy): Eukaryota > Metazoa > Chordata > Aves > Psittaciformes > Psittacidae > Pezoporus > Pezoporus flaviventris. The sequence goes on from NW_026892554.1 coordinate 12,240,622, forward strand.
GCCTAAATAGGTTATGAAACAAAGAGACTCTCCATACTGCTTTACATCTTTTTAGGAGAAAGAAAAAATAGAAATCATCTCCGTATTTCTATAAAGTTGGAATAAAAAAATCCTATAAATCCATAAAGGTTTTGCTTTGGTGTAATCATGCACTTAATTATTAAAAGTATGTTTAGCATTACTGATTCTTTGCTGAGAATACAGATTTATGCAGAAAACCTGAATATTAGCAAAAATTAAGTATCATCTAGATGGTTCTGTTATAACCACACTTACTGTAATACCCAGGTTATGAAATCTAAAAGGAAACCATTTTCCTGCAGTTCACCATAATGACATCAAAGTAGTCATATTGTTGTTACAGAGCAGTTTCACCCAGTGTTCTTAACTACCAACTTTATCTTTCTCATGTCTGTTAGAGGTAGATTGCCACAAGTCCTTTTATGTTGCTCAAAATTGATAAGTAGCATTATATAGTTGATATTAATAGTAAGTACAAATGAGATTTTGTCCTATCATCTGTTTTGCTCTTCAAATCTATACCGACCCAGACTAAAGCAGATACTTTAGAAGCAGAGATAATAGAATGTTTCCATTCAAACCTCATTATGGAAAAGAATACCCTCGTGAAAACTCTGTTTTATAAGAAATTTCCCAATTAAAAACAAAACAAAATTACTTTTAAGGTTTAAGAAAGATTTTATAAAAAAATAGAAAACAATGAAAGGAAAAAAATCCTTCTTGAAAATGTTCATGGGAAATACTGCTTTACTAAGCAGATGCGCTTAAAAGGAAGTGGTGGAAACATAAAGTACATTCTCTTTCTCACTAAAGATAACAGATTCTATAGCCAGGACAATCAATTTTGATAAAAAAGTTGAGTCTTATTTGCCACTACTTGAACCACTCATTACTTTCCTGGACACATGTGTAGAAAGACTTCTGCAAGGTGCTGAGTCACAAAAAAAGATTAAACATAAAGAACTAAACACCTGTAATCCCAAGTGGTCAAAAACAGCTTGCTAACAGGCAGGTGAGAAGGTCATCTGTCTTCTGCCTTCTGCTCTTGAGGATCAGTAAGAAAAGGACAAAGACTGCTGTCAAACAAGCACAAGTACTAAGTCTACGGGTGTTCTTTCAGGTGACAGGTAGGAAGAATTCAACTACGTGTGGTCCAGCAGTGCACCTCAAACTTAGTGCTGAAATACTTTGTAGAGAAAGCTCAAGGATTAGAATTTTTTATCACAGGGCCTTCACCTTAAAGGCAAAATCACATAGCATAGTGGGAAAGTTCATAAGCACAGTGGAAAGAATGCTTGAAAGAATAAGAGTAACCACAGTAAAAAGTCAGATTTTCTCTAGGTGGAGGCAATACAGTGTGATTAATAATGGAAAGGAAGAAGGTGGCTCCTCATCTTCTATAACTCACTGGATAGACACTGAGATCAAAGGGACTCATGGTGTAACAGTGAAATAACACTGGGGATTAAGATAGACCATAAATCTCAATATCACAGACTGTTATGTTGATGACTAATTTATTCTAGGTTGAAGACAAGAGGTTATAAAAACAAATTTATGGCCACTGTATTTATTATAATTAATTTTCTCCACAGTGAAAGCATAGTGATTTGGAAAAAAATGACCTTTTTAGAAGTGCCTTATTTAATGGCCCATTGTTGCATTATGGTGCCTGGCTGCATCCAACATTTACACAGTAAGACAGCAGATTTCTTGTGCTCAGGAAAGGGATGATTTAATCAGTCACAGCAAATCTCCATGATTCAACATCCCAGAAGTCTGAGGGTTTCTTTCCTTTAAATATCCATCTTGCCCACATACAGATAGGGTTGAGGCATTTCTGATGTAAAAGCAAGAATTACATTCAAACTTGCTCACTTATATTTTAGTGAATGAAGTAATATTTGTTTCTTAAGTGTGTGGCTGCACCGAACCAACCTGGCAGGGGAACACCAATACCCCTGCCAAGCTCCTCTGCTCTCAGGTCCTTAATAATTCCTGTATTCAACTAAAGGGTGATTACTGCTAGACTAGCTTTACCCAGATAAAAAAGAAAAGTGAGTATCCCACAGTGCTCAGGTGAGCAGAGGAAGATCAAGTTACAGATTTTTTGTGGATTGCTTCTTTTAGTTTCCAATAACCTTGACTCCCTTTCTCCCTTCTGCTGCCCAAAAGCAGACTCTTTGTCAAGGGATTTGTGCTTTTTAATTGAGATAGACTAAAAAACGTTGAGAAACTTCTTGGAGAATAATCTTCAGACTAGTAGCTACTTTCTTATAACAGGCAGGATTGTGCTATAGGCAATAACTGTTGAAATACATCGCAATACTGATACAGTGAGATAATACATTGAGATATTTCTTCTAACTATACATAAATGGCTATAATATTTTTTATACATGAATAAAATTATACTAAATATGTGGATTGGTTTGTAGTATTTACTCGCTACAATCTATAACTTTTTTTCTTCTAAAATTGTAATAATTTCTGGGATCTAAATATAATTTTAATCTGGTGGCATAATCCCAGTGCTTGCAGACACGGTCATAGAAGTAGCTCACCCTAATTACTTCCTCAATCATTCCCCATGAATGAAGCACTCCGGGCAATGCTAAATTCCAATCACAGGAAATAACATAAATCTCAAAACGTGATTGTATTAGACTTCTATCTTTATAACTAATCTCCCAACAATTCCATTTCCTCCTAAATTTCAAATTGTGCTTACATAAAGAAACTTAAAAGTATCAGATTTTTATACGAAGCAGAAAAGAAAATGTTGCACTTTAGGAGTTTTACTAAAACTGCTTTTGAATGAAATCATGCTAGTCTCCAAGCTATACATTTTTGTAGTGGAGATAACAGATTTAATGGGTTACATTCAAAGTGACAGTAAGCAACCAAAATGGCTAGAGAATGGATGGACCTGAAAAGTGTCAGAAGTCAGCAAACATAAAACAATTTAGATTTGATGATCACTGGCTCAGTCACACCTCAGCCTCAGACCCTTGCTCTTTCAAATGCAAGCGTTCAGTTAGTGCCAGATGTTGGACCACATCACAATGTGAATGCTGCAGACCAAGTCTGTGGAAATTGCACTTTGAATAGACAGATGCCAAACCTCAAATTTCTAGGCCTCTGAAATGCTAGGTTTTTTTTAGAAAATAAGGTCCTAGCTGTCCCAAGAGAGCAGTTTGAGCCAATTAACATCACTTCTATGATCGATCTTTGGCCTTAGGAAACAATAAAGATTAATCTTCACTGCCTTTAGAGAAATAATTAACAGCCAAACTCATCACAGTTTTTGGTCTGAACTTCATCTCATAGATATAACTTCCATCACAAGTAATACTGTAGCACAATATTTACAAGCTTCTTTCTCTGCCTTGCACTTAATGCTAACACACATTCAGGAAAGAAATAAAACACCAAACATAACTTAGAGAAATGAAAAAGAGGAAATGGTTCCCAGCCAGTTTTCCTGTTATGAATATAACATACTGTCTAATCAAATACATAAAACATTATTGGCTATGCTCAAAGGTCACTAAATATCAAAAAGTTAGTAAAGTTCTCAAAAGTAAAGCCAGGAAAAATCCACACTGCAGGTGGAAATCTTATCCTAATCTAGGTAAGAAAGAAAAATTTGCTGTGCATACAGATCTGTCAGTCAGGAACCAGGCGGCAAGACAGTTCTTTCTCTGAGTTCCATTCTCCACCTAGTCTGACGCCAATTAATTCCGGCTCCATTTTGCTGTTAATTAGGGCTGTTCAGAGTCCAAGTTTTCCAAGATGCAGATTGCCAGTAACAGATCATGTAAATGAGGCTCTGTTACTAATGTTGCTATTTAGGTTGGAACAAAAATAACTCAGTTTGTAAGTTCAGATCTTTAATACAGTCTTAGTAGAAAAACTAGAAACAGGTAAATCGAAATCACCTGGGCTTTAAATGGCAGGACAGTGCCAGTTTTCCTGCCTATAGTAACTGAGAATCTGTTTTTATTAAAGACAAGCTTATCAGAAACCATATTTGTTTCCAGAGAGCTGGTGATGTAAACAATTAATTCGTATCTTCCCGAAGTAGGTCTGTGGCTTTCTATGAAGAGGAAATCGTAATTCAAAGTTCCATGTTTCTTATCAAGCTACTTTGTGGAAGAAAGAAACTGAAGGAAGTAGGGAATTGCAATTCTAAGTAACAATAAAAATCTTTACATTTGAGAAAAGAAACAATCAACTCCGTGCTAGCCTCAGAAGTACTGCATTAGAGCAGGAAAAGAAACATCAGCTTCAAAGAACGATGACGTTACCTGCAAATCTTTGCAATAGGAGGTAGTCCTGGTTATTCTGTGGTATCTAATAGTAAGCACTGGCTGTTAACAATGAATTACAATTTTCTCTGAACACAAATCCAAGCTTGATTGCTATACTACAAATGTGAAATACAAAATTCTGTCTTTCGGAAACATCTAATTCTAGGTTTATGAGAACCAAGTGCCCAGATTTTCTCCCTGTCTTTCCTGAATCAAATGCATTATGATTAGATGTAAGATATCCTCTATTCACCTGATCTCAGGATGAGTCTTTTGGCATTGGGCTTCCTCATGTTCCTCATTGCATTTGAATTCAGTGATGGGTAAACTAACCATATGGACTGCAGAGAGGGCTGTACAGAATATTCAAAGTCTTTAATTTTCTTCCCCTCATCCACTCTGTATTTACTTGCTAGTTAAGTTGACACTGCTTGTAAAGTCGATATGTTAAAGAACAATTTCAGGTATTGTTCCTACCACATTATCCCCCAATATTTTAAAAAGATTTTTCTCTTCACTATTGCCTATTAAAAAACTGAATAAATTCCAAGGAGGGATATCTTCCACAACAGTGTCTTACAAACATAATGTTGAAGGCAACAAGTTAGCATGTCCTTTATTTTTTTTTCCCCTCATTAAAAACATCCAAAGCTTTAAAATGGTTTTACTGCTTGAACTCCAGTCAACAGGATTCATGGGAACATCCCTTTTCTACTTCAAGGTAATAGCTTCATTTTTCTAGTTGGAAAGTGAAAAGAAAATCTAATGTAAACGTATCTGTCAGAAGTCACCATGGTTATTATTGTCATAGGGCTGCGGATAAGAGAATGAGAAAAAAAGATGACCAGCACTTGCAAATATCTAAAACCCCATTTCCCTCCAAAGAAACAGAGTTCTACATACCCATTTTCCAAGGCAATATGAAATCTTGATTAATATGTGGGTCAAATGCAAGACACTGAACAAGGATTTTGTAATTCTAGGAGATCAAATATCAATCTTGCCTTTACAGACTCTCAAAGTTCATGTAAGATGAGACCAACCAACTGAGTTTCAGTGAAAGGGTTTCTTGTGCATTTTCTCATATCCAGCCTTTCATCAGCCTGTGGAACTGATTCTCTCTTTACACCCTCTCTGATCCATTCAACCACTTTTGCTACACATCTGTCTTAATGGAAAGATGCATCAGGTGCTGAGACATTTATAAATAGCACTTAAAATCCAAGATGAGCACAATTCACACTGTTCTAGTCAATGGGAGTATGTCTCTCAGGCATTACAATCTGTGTGTAAAAGCGTGCTTTAGGCTGAAATCTGGCATTCATGGATTCCATGAAAATGGGAATATGTGGTTCTTCAAGAGGACCATTAGATGAAATGAGCCGTGGGCTTATGCTTAGCCAGGCAGACTGCAATCTCAGAAACACCAGCTTTCCAAGTTACCTTTTTTCTTTTGCTAAGCAATTACTGTCTAGCATGCACAATATCCATTAATAGAAACTGAGTTCATATTCATGCAGAAGGCAGCACCCCCAGACATACTACTAATTAATAGAAGAACAGGGGGTTCTAGACTTGGTCTAAGTATGAAACAGTAGAATTACTGAAATGAGAAATTTACAGAAATAAATTTTTCTAGTTTTCATATCTTGACATGATTTGCTAAAATGAGATCATAAGTTAGAGAAGGGGCACAGGTGCTCAAAATTACTGCGGCCTAAAACTAGTGTGACAGTCAACTATCTGGGATAACTGTTGTATTTACTGTGTTGAAACTACAAAGTTCTAGAGGATAGTTAAAAACGAGCATTCAGAAGATATCCCCAGGTGTTTCTGTAAAGTTACTTGCTCTTTAGTGCTGCTGGTATAGCACAAGGGGATGTAATATATCACAGCAACTAGGCCACTACCTGTCTGTAAGAGTTTTTATACTATTAATTCGAATAGTTCCTCAGTAACCTTACTGTATTGACATGTAAACATATGATCTTAATTTTCACCACAAGGTATATTGTTCTTCTCATATTCTTTTATCGTTTTATTCCTTCATGCCTTAAGAGGCAATAGGCTAGCAAGCACAGTAGATGCATCGAAGAGATGTTAATCTTCCTACTAACTCACAAAATTGCATGTTAAGGTCAAATAACTGAGCTATGAACACAGACTTTCTTATGCACAAAACATATTTTAGCGGAGAAGTGAATGAGCCATCCTCAATTTTATATTCTTTTTAATAACATAGATAATACTTTAAAAAAAGGGAGCCCTGTAATACATTATTTTATTTCTAAGATTTCTTCAAAACCTCCCCTTTTCCTATATGCCACTGTGGATGACACCAGAATAACACGGCACCAAAAATTTTAATAACTTTATTCTGCACCTCTAGCATGCTTGGAGTCTTGTCCTGCATTATTTTTTTAACCAAAGCTAGAGAAAAGTCTCCCAAAGAGTCCTCCCAAAGTCAATACAGCTATTGAGGACTACACGTACTACTTAGCTTTCTGCTGTTGTATCTAGGATAGGATTAGATCTTAGGCCATAATTTAGTGATGTGATTTTTTATTCAAGTTTAAGGACATAGCTCCTTTGGGGAATTATTGCATGCTCACAGTAACAGAATCCTTCTCTGTTGAGATCTGAAACGTTTCTCCTCTCTCACTCTCTTTGCTTTATGTTGCAAAGGCACCCACCATGTACATCCCTAGGAACTTTCATTCCTTTCAAGAAAGACACTATGAGCTTAGCATGAGTGAGTGAAATAAATATTATTCAACCCAGACTAGACTGCATGTCTCCTGGTTTTCTTTCCCCTCTTAGCCACAAACTGCCATGCAATTTCTCCATTATTTTCACCAGTACTCTTATTATACCTCTGCTTCTAACACTAACAATGGTTCAATAGCCTAACTGTCCAGAAATCATTCACATCAGACATTATGCACTGTTGATATTAGTACCTAAATGAAGAATACCTCATTCTCCAATGCTCAACAGTTTGGATCTAATGCACTGTGAAATTCTATTGTGTTTTTTTTTTCCAGAAAGGAAAACGGAGCGTGACTGGAGCCTGTCAAACCTGCTTCTTGTGGTCTGTCACCACTACAGGTGGTGAACAGCAGTGTTAAGTGGAGGGAACAAGGAATGGTTTAAGTCTCTCTGGAATCCTCCTGTTTGCTCACTTGGGCAACAGCATGAGCATGTCAGCATTGTGCCACTGCTTCACTAGCACAGTGCTGATCCTGCAGCAGATCAGACACGCAAGTGACCACAAGCTTAAAGGTCTGAACCACATGCTCCAGGGAATAGGAACAGGCTGCCTCATCTAACCTGCCCAAAGCCAAATCCACAGACAAAAACGAAACAGCACTTCTCCAAGTGCAAAACCTAACAACTATTATGTGTGTAACTGCCCTACTTTACACAAAACCTGCTGCTGCGTCAGGACTCCAACCTGCTTGCTCTTGTTGAATCAGAATGAGAGAGGATCAGAAGCTGCCTGCTGAGCTCTGATACAAGGCTCCTCTCCTCTTGGCATCCTCCATTTCTGAAAGTTAACAAAAGAAACCCACTTATTAATTGGCAGTAATTAGTCCTTAAAAGTGTGTTGCAAATACAGCTAATTGATTAAGTAGCCTGTGCCATAGCATCAAAACACTAGTTTTAATTAAGATCCTTAAACCCCACAGTTCATACAGAGTAAAAGAAGCATATTTCATCAGCCAGGTGTTCAAAAGAGAGAGAGAAAGGGAGAGATAAAAAAAGGTACAGATTCATTTCTCAGTGAGCCTTCTATGCTAATTCTAATTTCTATCATCCTGTGCAAGATTTTTATTTCATACTAAAAATGAAAACCCCTTTCTCCCCCTCCTAAAATAATTTGCTTATATTAGCAAAAAAGACATTCTCAATCTTGTTTCTGAATCAGTCCCACAACTCCCCTCCCTTTATTTCACAGGGATTCAATGTGTCTGAAAGCCATGTCTACAGGTGATACCTGCCCTACCAGGGATCTGGCATCACCAGCCGCCTGCAGACAGATCCCACAACATCTGCAGGCAATATTAGTCATCCTGGTTTCCAGCTCAGCTCATCCATTTCTCCACGTGCCTCTAATAAAACAGTCTTTCCTATTTTAAACTCTCAGATAAATGTGTTCGGGATTGCTAACCTAACCAGTGCTGGTATTGCACAGCAAAGGGGGTGTGGATTTTACTGTGATCCTGTTATGTGGCTGTTACATGTTTAAAGTCCTGGGCATGAAAGAAAGTTTGTTAATCGTTCATCAGTAGGGCTTTATAATGAAGTGCAGCAGTGACCCCTTAACTCACGCTCAGCAGTTTACTTACTAACCTATTACCAACTGCGATACTTCTGCTCTCTGTACCTGTAGATCACCATACTTAGTACTGGTTAGTCAAACAAGATGCATTGGAAGTGGCTTGAATAGACACAGTGCAACCCATAGGATCTAGAGGACCTCATGAACAGTTTCTTTGCTCATTAAAACCTGCCTTGCCTAAAGAAACTGCCCCACACACAACATGCAAAATAAAACGGAGGTGGGCCCAGGGGCTGCTATGTCTCCAAGTGCAAAACCTAACTTGATAATGAAAATGTGAACACCAGCACCTTTGATTTTTTTCTAATTACACTTCAGAGAGAAGGCATCTAACAAATAAATACATTTTTCTCTTTCACTGGTTGCACCAGTACTTGGAAGATCACCAAAGTCATTAATTCAGCACAATGCCTTTTGAAGGCAATAGTGTCCTTTTCACTTTTCCTCATGGGCAAAAACTAAAATACCAACCTACTGTGTACACCTCTCTAGAATGAAGTGCTGCACATGTTCCTCTTGAGATTAACAGTGTATATATGAAGAGTTAGAAATGGTAATACAGAAAATGTGCCTATATTTTCCTATACAGATTTAAATCTTTCCTTTAGAGACATTTAAATCCGTGTAAATTGCTCCTTGCATATGAAGCTTTCTTTTTAAATCTTAAGCAAATTCTATTGCTTCTCTATTGCATAATGAAATAGCCAATCATGCTGAGGAGGTGATGTTAAGCTTGCCTGAGCTTGCAGCAATGGTTGAGAACATTTCATACTTCAGAAATGCCATAAAATCCGTCATCACAAAAATTCAATTTTTCATAATCCCCAGGAGTCTCTAGGCTGTATCTAACATTAAACCCCCAAACCAAGAAGCCAAGCCCAGACATGTTCACCTCCTATTCCAGCCTCCACCCTCTTCTAGCTCTTTAAAACAGTCTTTTTTTACATTGTTTTGCTTGAAATCTGTCCCAGTGGGAAATACATACATGCACACAATATATGAAATTTATCCCTCTCTCTTCTGGAAATGAATGCCTAGTTCCAGCTTTGCCTAGGAAATAGCTTTGTCTTCTAGCTTTATATCAGATGCGTTTACTTTAATTTGCTTACAAAAGCTTTTCCTATCACACAGCATTCCTTTCTGACAAGCAGTGTATGCAGTTGCTGTTGCAATTTTGCTGCTGTGAGAGCCCGTGCTCAACTCCTGGGAACATGAGGAATTTAAAAGATACGTAGGTGTGGCACTTAAGGACATGGTTTAGTGGTGGACTTGCCATTGTCAGGTTTACTGTTGGACTCGATGATCTTAAAGGTCTTTTCCAACCTAAATGATTTTACTCAATCATAGAGCACATGAAGTGAAGAAATGCATATGAAGAACAGAATTAACACTGAAGACTTGAACACAGTAAAATATTTGAGACTTGCACTTAAATAAGATGTAAGTTTTAAAGAAGTTCATCTGACATTACAGTCACAGCTGACATTTGACATTCTAGTGTCCTGCAGTCCATGTAGTTCACAGTTGTGCCTATTGGCAGTGGAAATAAACACTACTAGTGGAGCTGAACTCATTCAAAGAATGAGCTTGTTTCTGAGAAGGATTGTACATGAGACATCCTGAGCCTACTGCTTCTGCCTTTGTTCAGGGTGGAAAGGAAATCACCCTCCTTAGCTAAAAGGTTTTTTAAATACTGCCTTTTTACCACATCTCCTTTCTGGCTTCTACCCTTCGTCTCTTTGTGCCCTATCTCCCTACATAATGCTCCTTTGTCCTTCTTTCTTTTCATACTATATACTAGTAGAGGTTGTTGTGAGACTTCTCCAGATAAGAAACTGGCCAAGTGATTTTCACCCAAGGAGGAACAAAACTATCTTAACTCACTCAGAATAATGGGCAGTGGTATCACAAACACACATAAAATGTTCCTGTGTCCACAGAGGCTAAAATCATTTTATAAAACAAAACTGAATACAGTACTATTTATAGCAGTAGTTAAATTATAATTATTGATATTTATGTTGCATCTCTCAGCAAAGAGAACACGCTCAACAGCAATGCAATGTGTGTTATTAGACGTTTCTAAGAGGAGTTCAGAAATTTACTATTTGTTGATTTTATAGTCTTCAGAGGAGGTCATCTTGTTAAAGAAAGAACCCTCCCTGAAAAAAGGGAAATGCTTTTGCATTCTGAATACTTTCAGCTCTGAGGTAACACAAGCCATTAGTCCCTTATCCAGTTCCTCTCCAAATCAAAGTATACTGTGGGTCAAGTGAAAACTGGCTGAACAACCAGGCCCAGAAGCTTGTGATCAGTTGATCAAAGTTCAGCAGGAATCAAGGACCCCTGGGGTCAATACTGTCTAACAGCTTCATTGATGACCTGGATGATGGAGCAGAGTACACCCTCAGCAAGTTTGCTGAATATCCTGCTGAGCATCTTTCCGAATGCAGCATCCCGGCTGCATTTGGAAGAGCACTGCCAGCAGGTCAAGGGCAGTGATTCTTTCTCTCTACTTGGCACTGGTGAGGTCTCACCTGTAGTACTGCATCCAGTTCTGTGCTCTCCAGCGATTTTTCCCAATATTTCCCCTCAGTCATAAGAGTCATAAAGTCACATTTATTAGTTAATTTTAGGGACTTAAGTTTCCTTCCACAAACCTCAAACATTCTTAACAACAGAAGAGTCCTATAGCAGATCCTCAAGAAAAGTCGTAACTGTGTATAAAATATGTCTGAACTCTTGTTCTTCTACATCTCTGCCACAGAAATCAAAATCAGTTCAACGGTTCTATTACTGTTAAGCTTTAACCTTTTCCTGTCTTGCGTTGTTTCTCATTTTTCTGTATTTAATCCTCTCTACTCTTCTTAAATTGCCAACCAAAGTCTAGCTCCATTAAAACACCTCCTTGCTCACCAGTATCACAGAATTTACCTGTATCTGAGATCTTCCTTGTACATAAACTGGGCCTTTGAACAAGGATGAAGGGGACCAGTGATGACTCAAAGGATGAAGGGGACTAGTGATGACTCAGAGGCAGAACTGTTCATGTACTTGCCCCATGCATTTACATTTTGTCTGCTACTGTTCTCCCGTGTGCATGTGTGTGTCACTCTCAACTGTGACAGAACAGCAGCACCAGAAAAAAGGAGACTGGCAAGAGGTGACATCAGCCACCTGTTAAGCATGAATCTTGAATATCAAATGTCAGCTGTACATAACCCATGAACAAACGATGTACAGTAGTCAATTTTTCACTTGGGAATCACCCAGTATTTTCAAACCCTGAACATATGCCTGGTGCCAAGGATGGGATTATCTATTCCATGTTCACAGGACCCTTCTCAACTACTCAACGCTTCCTTTCTGAAGAAAGATGAATGCCATGTCTGGAAAAGGAGAAGAGATGAAATATGCTGCCTGAAAGGAGCATATCCTAGCAACTTGCCTCATGTTGCTGGTGTACCTGTCTGAATACAACAGCTCACTGCTGTTTTCAGCAGTGCTGATGTCATTTTTAAGCAAAAGGAACTTGGTATCTCTGGTTTCAGTAATTGGATTTGGAGCCTTTAGCCTCCTGGTCATAGGGTCATATCCAACTTCAGTTCATACAGTCTAAATATCAGTAATATCACAGATCTGTTCTGTGGCATACATGAAGTGAACGTGTGGTTTCAGCCCAGTTGCTAGTGGGAATGAGTCCCTTGTCGACACTTTCAGCAGAAAAGCAGGAATTAAATGAGTTAGGCACACAAGTTAGCTTTTTACCGAAAAGGGTGGTCTCTCTGGTCAAAGTTGAGACAATTTATCTGGTGAGTTTTACTGCTGCTTGCTCTGCAGTAGTCTTTATGAGTACAAAATTTCAAGCTTGAGGTCTATGCGTTGCAGAACCTTTAGGGCTCCTACATTTATTCTGGTTAAAAGAAAAAAAGAATGAAATCCACATCTGACTTGCCCTTAAAAAATTGTTCAGCTTAGCTGTGTTTTATTCCAGTTATTCAGAACTCTCATCGGGCCAGAAGTGGCCAGCAGCACCGTAGACTGGGTCTGGTTATGATGCCTCTATCCAGAGGTGGCTGTGACTTGCATGAAATTGGACTATTAAAAATATCACAGAATCAGAATCCATTGCCTCTTACAAGATCTTTGGCTTATATAAAAAGTGGCTCCATACATGGTTATTTAACATGTTACAAACTCTTACACTCAAGTAGTATATAATACTCTAATAACCAAGTAGTTCTTAACCTGTGCTAGATTCTCCAGCTATGACTGTAGCACATACAGACATTTGCCAATAGGGAAGGAAAGCATGGGTAACCGATGAACCTGGCTCACTCTTGTCAGCGATAAGAGCTTTAACCATGAAATGTTTACAATAAACACTAAACCTACATAACTTGCTCTTTTAGTAGATTTTAAAGCTAGTCCTAGTTCCCAAAAAGTCAGGTCTGTGTAAACTTTTCAAAAACACATACTAAAGTCAAACCTTTAGTCCTTAGCACTTAAATAAAACCAAACAAAACAACCCATAGATTAAATTCTTTAATTTCACTATACTTTTGTGGACATTCTGGCCTTTTGAAAACCACAGTTCAAAGAATATGGAAAGACAGAGGAATTAATAAAATTAAACCTCACAGAAATGCAGAGACAAGGTTTCAAAACACTTACAAAGCACTAAAAATTACTTGCCTCAAGCTTTACAAATCAGCTACTACATCCCACATGTAGATAACACACTTGAAGAATCCCAAATCCAGTTCACATGCATTTCAATATTTGTTTAGTGTGAATTTTGTATAATCATTTTTGAGTTTATTTGGATTGGGTTTGTTTCTTATGAAACATCTGTTTTTCTGTTTCTTTTTACATGACTGGCACTCTCCTAGTGCAAATGACTGGACTGACATTTATTGGATTGGACTTCACACAGAGTACCTGTGAGCAATATGTGGTGTGTGTGACTTGCCTATGCAGACCTAGTAATTTTAATTGGTTTTGGCATGTTTTTCTTGCCATATACTGTAACTTGACCTTTGCAAATATTAATTTCATGTTGATGCTTATGAAAAGAAGTAGATTAATATTCCAGAAGAATGAAGACCTCTGTTAGTCACAGAACTAGATACAGAAGTGGTAGTGGCAGCACAAATTTTTTCAACCAGAGTTTCCTAGAAACCTTGGGAAAGTAGGTGGTAGAGCTCTAGAGTAATGGAAATGCCTGCAGAGTGCAGACCCCCATGGGGGTAGAAAATGACCCAAAAGAAAAATACAGGGATATTTTTTTTTAAATAATCTCTATCTCAGCTTTAGGAAACACAAGTTCTGATGGTATCTACTTGGCTTCTTTCCCTACTCAAGCTCATAGCACTGCTGCAGATGCTATTATAGAACACCCAGCACTTCTAGTATATTGGGGTTTTTATTTTTCTTTCTTTAAAAAGTAATTTTTGCAAAGACTTTTGAATTGGGTTAAGTAGTTACTCTTACTTTTTCTGAGGTAAAACTCAGGTACTGAGTTTCCCCCCAAACTCTGAATGGGCTAGGAATAGACAAAGGATTTGAAGCCAGCAGTTCTGGAGTTTTGTTCTCATAGAAAACAATAAGATGACACCGCTTTATAAATGGCAAGAGGTATGCAACAGCACTACTTCAGAATTAAGAAAAGGAAGAATTTCCTTAAGGAATTATGTACACCGTGCCAGGTCTATTAACCCTATTAACTCTAAAACCTTTCTTATTGTTCTACATAGCGTGTCACTCTAACAATAAGAATAGACAAATGTTCCAATACCAGACAGTAGGGTATTGTCAGCCAAAAACGTTCCAGTTATTGGCTGTGATTATTTTACATACCTTTGACTCCAAATTATCTAAACTGAGCAGATTTCCAGTTGCATGAAAATGATGACTGAGGTTTTTACAGTATTTTCAATTCTTATCTTCTATAAATCATAATTGAGCTCTGGACCCCCTTTTAATCAAGGGGAGCATACTGGAAGGCACTAATTAAAAGCTGTACATATCTCCCTACCTAGTAGTTTGACCAATAATGTATTTTTTATTAAGCATCATCTCTAGTAGCTACAGCAGTAAAACAAACCCAGATTTTTTAACAGTAATGACAACCTGATGACATAGCACTTACTAACAGACAGTGCTACTGAGGTCTGGCAGGGATCAGTTTCCTCTGAGGTTCAGAGGCTACCAGCCACAGACCTGCATTAAGGATTTCACTGCTTAGACTTCCTAAAAAGAAACAATATAAAGGAAAATGGGATCAGACTGCAAAGCGCTTAGGGTAAATGAAAGAGCTACAAGAAATCACATGGCATCATTCTTCAAAAGGCTAGGGTTATTTTATGTCCACAATAAGGCCACTTTATAATGCCACAGCATCTAGAGGTGCTTTAGACTAAATGAGAATCTGGCCCACGATGCTTAGCTCATGAAAATTCAAAGGCAGTTACTTGTTACTACTTACTTAGCAAGACTTCTGGGTATGAATGCAATGTGTGTTAGATTGCTGAGTAGCCCATAATAGCTAATAGCCCATCAGCACAAAATAATCATCAGCAGGAATGAAATATTGTGAGCTGGATCTTTACCTGCTGTAAACTAATGTAACTGAGGACAGCAGAAGGCAGCTGAGTCACACTGGTTAATAACCTTATAGAATATGATTCAAACAAAGAAAAACTTTTGTAGTTTGCAGTAATTATTACATCTATATGCTCATCCTCATTTTAAAACCACAAAACAAATTGAAAAATACTAACATCAGCTTTAAAAAGGTAACAGAATTAGGCCCAGGATTCTAACCTTTTTTCTTACACTGCTATATTCAGTAAAATGGGATCTATTGGTTTCATTTTCCCAGCACAGCATTCAGACAACCCTTCAAGCAGAATTATTGCTTCTATTAAAATGTCTACCATCTTCTAACTCTTCCCGTTTTCTCAGCTTAATATGAAACAATTGAGAGTTATATCAGTACATTAGAAAAGAATTATCATTATCAGCATCCTCAGAAGTCCTGATTAATGTAACTCTCTCTTTCCTCTAAGTAAAGATGCCACAGGAGGTACTAGTCCTTCTTGAATAATTCTGTAATTGAAGTTTTGTAGAGTGCATGGGGTTTTTGGTCAAAGCGGTCAATAACTCCTGACTGAGTAAAAGCATTCCTTTCAATTAATGCAAGTTTCTAAGTAAACTTACACATAGAACAAAAAAAAACCAACACACTTGAATTGCAAAGCCACCTGCTTACAACAGTGTAGTATAAAAATCCCATTTCCTACACCCACTACACAAACAAAAATTCTCTTAAACCTACACTGGTGAATGCTGTGGGACAAATTTCCCCCCTCACTTAGGCAGACACAGGGGTATCATCTACACATATGTATCCACAGAGATGCAGTTCCTGCACTGAGGAAACAGCTTCATAAAACTGGGAAGATGGGGAATTCAGGGACAAAATAATGTGGACAGCAAAGCAGTGTCCATAGACACTGCCTGACCACAGGTCCTTAAGTAGCCCACAGAGAAGTTTCTTATCTAAAGAGAATGTGAGAGACAAGTGATGGAGGTTTCCCCTCAGTCCTTGCATCCCAGAAGTATGGTTCACATAATGCTGTGCTTCTAAAGGTGTGTTATTTCACAAGACAGCTTTCATAGGCAGAAAGAAGACCTTGGAGCCTTGTAATAATGGCCAAACAAGTTGAAAGCCCACCCATATTCCTAGACGTATCAAAATGTCTGTAGGTGACACTGGGGGGGCTCAATTTCAGTTTTGAAAACTAGCCCTAAATTGAGAAAATTTGTTAGTTTTTGCACCGAGCCCCTGTGAATTATGAATACTAGAGATATATCATCTATGCAGACACATGCACAGATAGAATAAGTATACTCATGCGTGGGAACTGTAGTGTTAAAATGAAAATAAATAACTTTGCCCAACTGAACTTTCATTGTATTAACGAGAGATGTTTTTCTCTGATACATTGTGAGAGGCTGGATGGAAAGTCAGTGTTATTAGATTTTATACTCTTCTAGAGACTGTTATCATGGCCTAATGTCTTTGTTTATCTTCTACTCTCTTCAGAGGAAAGAAAAGAAAAGGCTATTTAAATCTTGGTTGAATTTGTGTGCTTGGTTATTTAGTATAAATGGGAGACTTGGTTATTTACTAGAAATGTGATCTGCTCCTGACTCTTTTCTGTTCTGCACTTTTTCCAACTAGGGACCCCATTGACTGAAGCACGTGCCAAATTACTAGCTAAACAGCAACAACAGCAAGTTTAGAAAAGAGCACCTCTTGTCACACACATGTCACAGAAGCCTTTGTTGCAGCTCCATGGCTCCACTGAACACTTCACTTCTCTAAGTGCTACCAACCCAAAACCAGTGGCACAGTTCACCTTGGCAAGGAAGTTTCATGCCTTGGTACTTTTTTGAACCTAGTCTTATGTGCTATAACAACAGATCTGTCCCAGACATCGGTGATTGGCATTTCTTGGCAAATACCGATTGATACTGCCTGGAGACAAATGAGTTCCAAGACTTATGCTGAAAAAGGAATGCTTCTTGAAGAACTAGTTTGGGTTGTGTGAGCTGAGAAAGAGATTAGAAGCACAGAAGACATAAAATTCAGCTCTTACTCTCTCTACCTCTAAACAAACTTCCATACTCCATGTTAAAGTATGCATATTACATCTCTCTTCACTGAGCTCGAAATGCAAACACTATCATCTCACCTATAGTTTATCTCAAGGACATTACTTCTTTCTCATTGTCAGCTCTCCTGCCCTAACACTACTCCTGTATTTAACTTTGTGCTGTCAGCCAAATGAGCATATACACCAAGAAAATATATTTGTGCCACCAACACAGCACAGATGTCTCCTCTGTGCTACACACAGTAGCTATGTACATATGTAATTCTAAGCACATCAATAGATTCTTTCTTTCTCTTCTGCCAACCCGCGTTTATAAGCTTATATCTTTACAAGTACGCATGGATTCACAAAGGGACTATGACGCATTCATATGCGCTGTCCACGGCAGCAGACAGTGACTCCAGCTGCCCTTTATCCTGAGTGTACCCTAACGAAATCCTGGGCACAGGGATGTGTTTATTAAAGGTGGCTCAAAACTTTATTTTACTCCTCATTACGAGGCTAAACTGTGCGCGAGGTGAACATGCCACTTCAAAATACTGCCGGTTAGGGTTGTGTGAGCTCATTTAAACTAATGTTAAAACCACTGGGAGTCTGTGAATTTGGAGGTTTGATTTCTAGGTAAACTGCCCTTGGTTTGAGCTCCATTTGGAAGAGGTTGCTGAGAAGGGATCAGAAAAAGAGTAAATAACACAAGGAAAACAGGTTATAAAACTGAATTAGAGAGAAAGGACCAGAGGGAGAGAGAGGGAAAGGGAGGAAGGGGATTTTGGACCACAATTATGGTTTTAAAAATATGTGATTTGAAGTCAAAAGCGGGGTTGGGGTTTTTGGTGTGTGTTTTGGTTTGTTGTTTGTTTTTTTTTTTTATTTCCAAACTGAAATACTTTTGGAAAAAAGTAAAGTTCCAGAAACAGAAATATAGGAACCTCCTTAAATGGTTTCTGACTGCTGACAAAATTGCCCTTTAGAAGTCTTCTCTTCAGGTCTTTCCTGGCATCACAGATTGCTGTTTATCAGAAACTTTAAATAATCCTGAAACTTAAATACCTTTCCCAAGAACAATTTGAAGGCTAAAACATTTAGGTAAGATAATCCAAACCACTGCTTACTAAATACTTTCGCAATTCAATGTCTTAAAAAAAAATGAATCTGCATATGGCAAGTCTGTTATAGTTGACATTTGGATTAGAGAAAGTCGTAGCTAGTTGGCTGGATGCACTCAAGTATGCTATTAAAAATACATACTTGTTCATTGAGATCATCAGTCAAGAAATGATCAGTGATATGAATATGACCTTCACCTTACCTGGTGAAGAACTCCTAAGAGGGAATGACTGTCAGGTTCAGCCTTGAGTCTGAGAAAAGAGTTTTTTTCACACCCGGAGTTCAGCCCTATAATGACCTTCCCCCATGTCTTGTGCACAGTGCGATTTGCTGCAAGCTTCCTTTTCACAGCCATTGCCATTACATGCACCAGTGCTCACTTTAGTACAAGATATTCACACTCCTGGTGCACAAGACTGCAATTTCACATTTCATTGCATAGGACCAAGACTGGACAGGGACCCTACAAGATCATCATGACAACCAAAGATGAGCTAGGCAAGGAGCAACGGTGGAAAACACATCACTGTTCAAAAAAGCCTGTTACCTTCATTAGTTTAGACAAATATAAAATCAGAAGGCTCCAGCATGATAATGGCAGAATCAATGTAAATTGTTTCTTTTTTTCATTTAAAATGAAACTATTGTTGCTTTACGATACAGTTCTATTTTTAACCTTGTCCACTCAGTTCTGTTAACAGACAGCAAGATACAGAGCAGCTTTATATGGCTTAAAATGTTTCACATCAGATGGCAGATTGCAGATTCATATATTGAGTTATTGGGAAGGGCAGGGGGTTATTTCTCTTAGTCATAATGTAAATGTAAAGTAGAAAATCCAGTAGCATTTAGGGTGGGAAAGAGAAGGAGGAAAGCAAAGAGGAGTAATTGGGGTCACATCCCTGAGCACAGAGACATTTCCAGAACATAGTCCAAGTGAGTCACAGGCAGCATGAGTAAAAAGAGGGGGGCAAATGATAAAGTGGAACTTGTGGGCTTTTAAAGCTTTTCTCACAGAACAAGAAAAGTAATTACACATTGTCTCAGCAAACACCCGTGGCACCACCTGGTGTATTCTCAGAGAAATCCCAAGAAAAGATTTTTCACCTTAACCTTGATAAATGCTGTGCTGGTACCAACTGCTTTGCATTATATGCAATTTCAAGAAGGTATCATCCTGGGAGCACTGTTGGGAACATAAGCCTTCAGAGATATGCAAGTGATGGAAGTTAGCTGATGACTGCTCGGTAACAAGAGCTTGAAAAGAGAAGAGAAGAGAAAAACGTTCTCTGGTTCTCTGTTCCACAGACTACTAAAATTCCTTCTGATTCCATGAAGTCATGAACATTTAAAAATCTCCTGGAGCTTGGAAAACAGAGGGTGCCTCAGCCATCATTCCTAAGGCATCACTGTGCCTTGTTCCTGTCTGTGTATGGCACAGCTTCCTCCTTGCTTTGCCTACTGCCTGTGCCAAAACCAGCATGCCTTTTCCCAGGAGGATTTAACAACATCATTCCTGCATACCTGACATACTGCTACTACCAGAAGTGTTCTTTGATGGCAGGTTCTAGCTCCTGATAACTTACCCCCAAACAAATTTCTGTGAACCCTGAGCTTTTTGTGCTGGGTCCTAGCCCACAGAAACATCTTTTACAATCCTAATTACCTTCAGTGGGGCATTAGTCTGAGTCCAACCTTCTGTCTGTTCTTATATCTTTAATTGGGTGGGAACCCGTAGATTAAAGATGACAACTCCTGCTTGCTCACATCATCAAACAAGTCTGCAATGGGTCTGTAAAGGCTGATTCCTGTATAATAACATGCAATGACACTTCCTGGGACAAAACCAGTAAGGTAATATCAGAGTACTGAAATTAACACACAGCTCATTTTCCATGGATCACCTATAATCTAATATATTTAGTCTTTGTGTTAGTGGACTACACGTATATATGGACATGTCTGCACAGTATACCTGCATATTAAGCAGTTTGCTACAGCAGCGCATCTAAGACCTTTCACTATAAGTAAGTCAGATACTAATGAAGTTTAATAGACTGCCACACTTTTTCAGTTGAAAAATCTGAATTTTAATGCCTTCTATGATTATAAAACTTTTAGTAATCTTACTGCTAATTAAAGTTTGTATCCTTACAGCTCATTTCAAATGCAGAAATCACAGTGTAATAATGTTCGCAAAGGTAAATCTGGGATGGCAATTTTGACTCTATACATTATGCAATCAACAGCAAAGCACACACTATCAGCATGAGAATTTTTGTGAACTTACTCATAGAGCAAGACACCCATTAAAGTGCTCCTTCTGAACACGTGTACACACTCTTTTCCACCCCATACCAGCAAGGACAAAAGTTCTGGACAACTTGGCTACTTCCTTACTCAGAAAAATGTTATACCAGAGGTATCCAATTTTAAGACTCGAAAAGCTGACTGGCTTCTTGTTTGAGACGTGTGCATAGTTGCAAGCGCAGACATGCATACATGTATAAATATATGAATGTATATCTTTAAATCAGTATTTATTTATGAACAGATGAATTGATGAATCTGGTCACTCAGCATTTGTCAGCATGAATAGTTTTGGCAGGATTCTTAGGCTTGAAAGCAAACAATAGTGCCTTATTAGAACTCCAGCAGACACCATATTGTAAACATTTGATTGAGGTTTTTTTCACATATTGCATGTTAGTACAAGATTGAAATCTCATGTCTTACAAAATGCAAAATTACAAAGGAGGTAGTTGAAATGAACTTGCCAGTTTCTGAAGTGTAGCTTCCAGTTTTCATCCTCAGATTTTATTCCGGCTCCCATACCCAAAGAAAAAAAACAACACAAAACCTGGAAGTAGGACATTGGGAAAAGAGATGCTATAGAAAGTATAAAAAGAGAATTTTCCTGACATACTCCTTAATCATGTACAAGTCGTTGGTGAACAGTAAAATACAGCGAAGATTGCTGTAGAAATTAGGTCTTGACCTGAGTTGTTGAAAAATAGTTCAAAGCAAATTGAAAACATAAATGGATTTGTGGTGTTTTTTAAACAATATTTCAGAATAATGAAGACAGAGGCTGTGTCATACCAAAGGCTAACACTAAAATTAATGTTACTACCTCTACAAAAATAGATAAATCGCTCCATATTTAGAATGCTGTATACAATGTACAATAACACCACAGGAGACTAACATACACAAAACCCCTCTCTTTTCAGCTTAAATGATGCTCAGGTCATCATGACTCCTACCAGCAGATCAAAGAAATTCAGAATTAAGATTGACATTCTGTGCATTATCTTTGTGCTTAGGACCTCAGGAGTATGTATAGAAACTGATGTTAGCTGAACACTACACTACACACTGAACCTGATTTTAATCACTTTTACACATTCTTTTTTTAATTTACAGATCTCCTTAGCTGAATTCTCTGCTTACACAAGTGTACACCTGCAGTTGCTCTCCTAACACTGATGAGGATCTCCAGTTTCAGTGCGCTGAGGCCAGAAGTTGTTCATTCAAGTTATTTGGATCGTACCTTATTTGACACAAGAGTGTAAGCAGAATTGCATCCATCGTCTCTGTGCTTACAACATGTCAGAAAACAAAATTGGTGTTGCATGAATATAGCTACTATTTCAGCCACTCAGATTAACTGATGGTGGGGGTTTGTGAGGTTTTGTGTTGTTTGTTTTTTTTTTTCCTCAACAAAAGCTGTTACTTTTAAATGAAACTAGCATTTATGAAAGGTGGTAGGTTCATAGCTGTGGGATCAAAACAGGAGTCAAAACTTGTAGCTAGAGAAAAGGTAGCAGCACTGCCCTTCGTGCAGACTCTGTTCTGAATTACATTTCATTGTGTGCTAATTTGCTGTATTTGTACACCCACATTAATGTTCATATTGGGTGAAAAATAAAAACTTGTGTTTAATGAGAATTATTATAATAAATTGTGTCCTTTCCAGCGGACTTAACCACGGGTCTGCAAAGGTCAAGTGCTCTTGTAATAATTCACTTTACCTAGCAGTGTAATTTCTTATTCCTAGGTATATACCAGACTCAGGCTGGCATCTAAGTACTCAATCCACCTATCACTTTGCAGGTGCTTGAGCCTCCAGCATCTCTTTATTTCAGTCATGAAAACACTTGTCTACAGAGCAATCACTCATTCCTAGACTGTCATTGCTGCATCAAGCAATTTATATTAGTCGATCCTTTAGACTTGTACTTTATAGGCATTTCTTTTTTGGGAATTTGTGAGGGATAGAGAGGACTAAGCTGGCTGGGTGAATTATTAAACTGTCCTCTAAATACTCATCTTAAAAACATCTTAAACAATATTTTAGTCAACACAAGGTACAATCACTTTCAATTGTAAGAAAATTCCCATGGACACAAGCTATCCCCAGCTTATTTTCAAAGCTGAATATGCTGGTGGCTAATGGAATAATACTCCAGAAAACATGGAATCTGCATTTATTTAGCATTCTGCTACATTTCCTGTTTTAACAGTAGAAGATACAAAATGCATGTATGTGTCCTAGATATCTATCATATTATCTAGCAGAACCTAAAGACCTAAAAAGGGTAAACTGTAAATGGAACTGAAGTTATGTCCTTGATTTAAACTGAAAGAGAATGAGGACAATTATTGTTGAATTGTCATCACAAATAGCTTTAAAAGACAAAAAAAGGGTTTGAATATGAAACAGCACCACCTCCCCGACCTCCTCCCCCTTCCAAAAGTTAAAAAAAGAGGCTATGGCCTATAGCTGCCCATCTATTAAGTCACTTGGATTTACACATTAGCAGAGATGTGCAGACAAGAGCACACTGACTCCCATTCTTTCCTCTACAAGGGCAATAGATCAGGCTCTTACTCCCCTCTCACACTCATTTTATTTCATCTGCATTTTTTTTTATTTATGTTGGAAAATACAAGTTGAATTTGGCACCTTCAGTGCTAGTGATGGACTGATTACTCCAGTAAAAGTTTTCTGCTTGCTCCATACCCAAACAAAAAGCAAGATCAGGCTCTCCTTGGGAATAATCAAAATTGGAATAGGAAAGAAGGACTGGGCTCATGGTAAAGCTTTTCAAATGCAAGCTGCCTTTAAGTCCTATTGAACTCTATTTCTAAATGACAGTGTCTTATTGCATGAAAGCAGCCTGCATCCAAAACAAGGGCAGTCAAGTAGAAAACAGGCCTTTTGTAGGTCATTCCCTGCTGTCTCCCTTGTTCTCTTACACGTTTTTCTATTACTGGACATCTTTTCTTTCTCTCCCCATGATTTTTTGTTTTGTTTTATTCTTGTACTACCCCTTTCTCTTTTCTTTTCTTGTACAATGCTACAGCTGTTCTTGTTCCACTAGTGGCTCTGGCCCTTGTGTGTGTGTATTTCTTCTCTCTTCTGCAACAAAGAGTGGTAAATTTTAACAGGCACAACTAGGCTGTTTATTCCCCCTGCTTCTGTCCACTTCTACAGAACCAGAGGCAGCAGGAAATAAAACAGAAGGCTTTCATCATGTGCATCATTCAGTCAGCCAGTCATACAACATCATATCTGGAGGATTTCGCATACTAGTCCTGGAAATCCTGCTCTAACTATTGCAGGAGAGGTCATCTAGTAGCACCTGAAATGTTTTTTGGCTGGTACAGTCTATTTAACTGCTATGGATCCACAGGGATTCATCACAGCTATTTTTGTACATATTACAGACCACAAGCTTAACAGAATTTTCTGAGATTAATGTTTGCACAAATGTGGATGACTTGGGCTTTTGCTCAGGCTACCAGAGCCTCACAATCCTTACCTGAAAACCATAATGATTGCTGTGAGCATTCTTCATTGAAACTCTCTTTTACTGTAGCTGAGGATCATATCTGCCCTCTATTAATAATTAAGCTAATATTGAAATTCTCAAGGTGAGGATCCAGCATCAAGCAAGCCAGCATCAGATGGACAAAGTTATTTGTACCACTACAGCAACAGATAGATCCTTGTTTGAAATATTAATTTAAAAAGAATCACAGTGTGATAGATTCCCACCTACTCAGCCCGTATCTTAGTAGATTTGTCCCAACAGTAATATGTGCCAGAAGGAAAACATAAACCAAGTGATTTTAAAAGTAAATAAGACTTTGATTTTTAATAATGCTAAAAGGCTTTAAATTCACACATTGCTGCCCTCTCCACCCTCGGTACTGCTGAGTTCACAGAACTACCTTAACACAGAATTTAAGCATATGATGAATATTAAAAAAAAAATAAATCTACAGTGAATAATGTTTGTTCTGTCAGTTCTTCACAGATTGTTTTGTGGCATCTACAAATAACAAATGATTAGAGAACAAACATGAAAAATAATTGACTGTAAGGCATAAACAGCTGCACTTAATTCTGGAGAAGTGCCCGTAGTAGCTGCTTTAAAATCTTTCTGCTTTTTCAATGATAAATATGCTACAGAACCATGAAATAAAACCTTCAAACAAATTATAACTACTTATCTCTTTTGTGTTATTCTCTTTTGCAGGCTTTATTCTGCCCATTAGTTTGGCATTGCTGCCTAGGTGCCCTGCTGTATCATTTATTTTTATGAAGTAATTACAGTTGGAAGTAAGTTTTGTAAACCTGATTTACATCCCTCTAAACCCCTCATAAGTTCATAACAGCCTAAACCTTTCTGATTTAGCTCTGGGGACACAGAAGGCATCTTCTCCTACCTTTGATTTGGACAGTAAGTCTCTGATCTGATAACCCAGTTATACCAAATTCTATATCCTTTGACAAAAATCCAAGTGGCCCGCAGATTCCTTGTGTCATTTGTTTAGATACTTGAAGTCCATTCAAGCTGATTCACTGGAAGAATAACTGGTTCTGTTTAATTTTCACAGGCTTTTTAAAGACCTGATAAAGGAGAAAACCTGAGATCTAATATATTGCTACAGTTCTCTAAACTTTTACTAAACTGAAATTAGATGATACAAGCAAAGGTCAAAACTGAATTGGAGTCAACAAAAATCAGTGGATTAACAGTGAACCTGAACTGAATAACTATCTAACTGATTTACCAAATTACTACAGCCAGCCACCAAATGATATGGATATACAGCACGGTCAGTTCTTACAAATGTACAAATACTCTCCTATAGAATTTAAGGAGGTATTGTCCATTTAAACCCAAGTCCCACTTAAAGCTTACTACTTACAGCAATCAGTCCAACCAGTTGAATGTTTCTGAATAAAAGAAAAAAAAAGCAGTCTGTTTTATACCCGAGCCTTCAGAGGATCTATAAAGTCCGGAAGTTCACACACATTTAGAAGCCAAAATTCCCTGGAATACAGAATTCTGATATGATACCTGCCATAATCATGTTTGTTTTAATGACACTTTCTCTGCCATGGAGGTGACCACATTATTTTTTTTAGGTTTACATATGAGGAACAAGAAAATTTACTATGGCAATCTTGAGCCAATGGGAGGAAGGTAGGAATGGGAATGCGCTCTGGGTTAACCCATAACATACTAAGTCTCTTCTCACTGATCCCCAAGAAGGTGTTCACACTACCTTAGCCTTGCCAGCACAAAAAGACTTTGACAAATATAACAAAGCGTATTTACACAACTGCCTACGAGAGTTTTATTTCAGCAGTCACCATAAAAAGTAGAATCTGTTAAAATGTAACTGTATAGCACTTGCGTAGCCACTCTCCTTATTGTCATGCAAAGATAGTTAACAAATGTCAGATTAGATAAAAAGCTAGACAAAGAAAACTACTTTGCATTCTTCACTGAGGTTTATGTCCCACCACAACCATTTTACGACAGCCAATAACTTAAATGTTGTTTAGACAAAGAACTAGCAAGTCTCTTTATTAAAGACACACTTAAGACTTCATGATTAGACCATTTCTGTGACAAGAACATGGTGACATCAGGATACAAATCGTTGCTCTTATATGAAAAACACTGATGTTAAAACTAACAGCCTGTGGTAGATGCCTTCAGCAAACCTTAGCAATCCTCTTGCAAGGCAGGAAAATGGTAGATTGAAATAGGTAAAATATAAATAACAGTTAAAGCATTTTATATATTATGAATACTACTACAGAATCATAGAATAGTTAGGGTTGGAAAGGACCTTAAGATCATCCAGTTCCAACCCCCCTGCCGTGGGCAGGGACACCTTACCCTAAAACATATCACCCAAGGCCTCGTCCTGAAGCATTATCATTACAACTGAATGAAGTTTAAAAAGTTGAATCAGTATTGTTTTGACTTTGCTGAAACATTTTGATACAGCTGAAACAAAATATCATTTCAATTTATCCTCAAACAAAACTTCACTTTTAGTACTATACTGTATTTCTTTCGCTTTCCTGTTCAGAAGAGGAATTCTACTTTTCAACTACTTTTTTTTGGGGGGGGGGGAAATAGCGACAAATCATCCGCAACCAGGGAAGGAGAGTGATGAGGGTGACTTTGTCAAAATTCTCCAATAACTACACATGATTATGCAAAAAAGTACTTTATAATGAAAGTCCAGTAACAAGCTTAGCAATACCAGTGTGTTTAACTGGGCTACTTACTAATTCCTGTCAATGAACTTCCTCTCAGAGATGGAAACATGGAATAAGTTCTCATTTACGAGGATGATCAGGGGACTGGAGCACCTCCCGTATGAAGACAGGCTGAGGAAGTTGGGGCTGTTCAGCCTGGAGAAGAGAAGGCTGCATGGAGACCTCATAGCAGCCTTCCAGTATCTGAAGGGGGGCTATAGGGATGCTGAAGAGGGACTATTCATTAGGGACTGTAGTGATAGGACAAGGGGTAACGGGTTAAAACTTAAACAGGGGAAGTTTAGATTGGATATAAGGAGGAAATTCTTTCCTGTTAGGGTGGTGAGGCACTGGAATAGATTGCCCAGGGAGGTTGTGAATGCTCCATCCCTGGCAGTGTTCAAGACCAGGTTGGACAAGGCCTTGGGTGATATGGTTTAGTGTGAGGTGTCCCTGCCCATGGCAGGGGGGTTGGAACTGGATGATCTTAAGGTCCTTTCCAACCCTAACTATTCTATGATTCTATGATTTATATCAAGTTGTGGTTCCCAGAGAGACAAAAACCCCTAAGCCCCATCTTCGTGTAAGCGGAGGCAAGCAGGTTTGCTTCTGGCCACCCTCTAGCGGAAAAGCACTGGACATTTTCAGAATCCTGCTGGATGTTATCTTTGACTGGTGTTCACCATCATAACTTGAAAGTTTAAGAATATTCTGAACAAAAATACATTTGGAAACAATGCCACCTGCAGCCTTAAGCTACCTATGGTGATTATGGACAGGGTTTTGGTTTGTGACAATATGATGTGACATAAAGTCTTACATGAGATAAAATCTTACAGTTTGGGCTGACTAGAGAATCATTGCTTTTCCACTGAGAGAGATTAAATTAGGTTAGCTTTCACTTTCTCTGGCTGCCAGAAAATATATTCTGCAAGAAAATCAAGGATAATTTGTCAATAATGTATTATTCATGTACAATTATGATGTATTAAAATAATAAAGGTGTTATAGTCTAAGGATCTAAACAAGAATGTAGGGAGATTGAACATCTTTTATTAGACCAACATATTTAGAAAAACCCAAAAAAATTCAGGAACCCAAGAGTATATGCATTGATCTGAGGAACTGGTTTTCCCCTAACTGTATCAGTTAGGCAAATAAAAGATATTAACTTTGCTCATAAACCTTGCTTCACTTAAAATAGTGAAAAACTGTGCTTGCATGGCTTTATGCTTAGATATGGAAATGGCAAGAACAGAGAGAAGAAATAAGGTTAAGAGCAGGGAGATTTTTCAAACAATTTATGCTAATATCCTCCTAACTTCCAACATGAGCTTTCAGCAAAGCTATATTATTTTGCAGTGAAACAAAATAAGTCATATGAAGACTAAGGAAACTCAGTGACTTGCTTTTTCAAACTGCCTTTGTATTTTATGCCCATAAAAGATTTCAATTACCCATTAAGTGGAAACAGCTGATTTAAGGGCACAGTGCATCATTTAACCAGTCCTGTCAATAATACTTAGGCAATTATGCAAAATTATTGTTTGTTTCTGTTAAGCAATAGGGGTGTACATAACAGCTTCCTCTGAAGGGAGAAAAGCAGAACAGTACTCGCTTACTTAGCGAAATACGGATTCTGTTATTCCAAGAGTCATCAACATGCATAATTTCAAGGTATTTTAGTTATTGCTGGTCCTTGGGCAAGTTATGTTTCCATGATATTATCCTGAATATTATCCTGACCTTGCAAAGACATCTAAAGTGCTTGCGCTGATGAAGTATCTTAGAATAAGACTGATTGCACACTTAATAGGCATGGCTGCCTTGCACTTATGCATCCTGTAAAATGTGGGCATTTCCGTTGCTATGATGTTTGACACATCATACCAGGAAACAATCAACTCTTTAGGCTCATGTCTAAACTACAGAGCTGATGCCCCTTGAGAGGGAGACAGGCTGCAGTAGGTAGCCCTATTTCTCTAAACAAGGAAAAGTATATGTGCATGGAATATCTCTCAGAAATTCAGGAGAATGGGAAAAGCCTTGCTTACTATCTACTTGGAGAGACCTTAAAGAGAAAAAGAGAAAGAAAAACAATTCAGATGTTAAAAATATTAGTATTGGATTCTTCATATCCACTGCTTGATTCATGGCCTTACATTTTCTTACGTTTTTCTTATATTTTCTGTGCTAGAAACAGAGATGAATATATAAATACATAAAATTTTTAAATCACCCTCAGATAGAGATGAGTGGTGAAGCTTAAGCAGCAACACATTTCTGGAAGCAGGAAGAACTCTACAACCTAATCAGATTTTGCATTTACAATAAGCATCATGTAAGTGCCCTCAATAGACTCACAGAATGGTTTGGGTTGGAAGGGACCTTAAAGATCACCCAGTTTCAACCCTTCCAGGGACACATTCCGCTAGACCAGGTTACTCAAAGCCCTGTCCAACCTGTCCTTGAACACCACCAGGGACGGAGCAGCCGCAGCTTCTCTGGGCAACCTGTGCCAGTGCCTCACCACCCGCACAGCAAGGAATTTATTCCTAATATCTAATCTCAGTCTCCTCTCTGTCAGTTTGAAAACATCACCCCTTGTCCTGTCCCTACAGGCCCTTGTAAAATGCCCCTCTCCAGATTTCTTGTAGCCTCTTTAAGCACTGAAAGCTGTTCTAAGGTCTCCTTAGAGCCTTCTCCAGGCTGAACAACTCCTCTCAGCCTGTCTTCATAGGAGCGGTGCTTCAGCACTCTGAGCACCCTCTGTGGCCCTTCTCTGGAACCACAAGGAAGAAAAAATTAGGGCTTGGTGTATGCTATTGTCTGCTACTACTGTCAAACTGTGCATACATGGCTTGACTTTAAAGTATTGAGGATTGGCTGGCTAGGGGCCAAAATGCCACACTGCTTGGCTGTAGCTGATATTTGTTGAAGACAGAATCCAGAATGCATATAGAAATGTCAGCACTATTTTTTATTCAGTGTCTGTGCATCTGGCTTCAGTTGACTGATGTTAAAAAAAAAAATTCCCATTTTCCCTTCTTTAAATGGATAGAATGTATCAGGCCAGCAGTTTGCAGTAATTAAACAGTTTTAAGGAGAAAAGCTTTACTATAAATACCATTGCCAAAATAATCTGACTCAGTTGTCACCCACATAATAAGGATGTTCCTATTTATGGTTTTTTCCAGACATCTAAACTGCTGCCAACTCTTTTTTTCTTCCCAGTTATTCAAAAAGTAATACTGATAAAAAAAAGAGAATAAGAGGGTTTTGTTAGATGAACACCAATGACAACATCATGATGTCCTATCAGTAAGTGATTAAATCAAAGGATTTGCTGGTAGTTTAAGTAGGGTAGAGCATAGGGGAATTCTAGTTCTTCTGCAATCAAACCTTGAGGCTCACCAAACCTTCAATAAACTCAAATCAGTGGCATGCCCAGTTCTGCTGTCCTCCAGAAAGCTCCAGCCTTGTCAGTTCAGAAGTCTCCCATTAAATATCTACCTTTAGCATCTACACAACCAGCAGCACTTGCCTGTACCCCCCTCATTATCTGCAACGTCAGTATTTAAAGACCCTTATTTAATACAGCACTACCGATGTAGCACAAATTTTCAATCAGGCTTCTTAATAAGCCTCCTGAAAGGGCTGCCAGTCCTTCTAAACCAACAGTTAAGCTTGTCAAAACATGGTAACTCTGGACCACAAGTCCCCCATCATGCACCTGAATGGGCTCATTTGGCTGGAAAG
Organism: Pezoporus flaviventris; assembly: GCF_033815535.1. NCBI lineage: Eukaryota > Metazoa > Chordata > Aves > Psittaciformes > Psittacidae > Pezoporus > Pezoporus flaviventris. Next base: position 12,271,423 of record NW_026892554.1, read on the forward strand.
GACGACAAAGTCTTTCTAATTGACAAAAAAGGGGGAGGAAGGAAAAACCCATGAACACAAATCATTGAAACCCACACAAGTGAAAAAATTCAAGCTGATCTAGGAGCAAGCACTAAATGGATGTATTGACGTGAAAGAATTGCCCAGAATGAGATCACACTGCATTGCAGTCTCATTGTAGGCGTGGGGGTTGAATAGCGGGTGTTTCAGCTGTGCCTGAAGATGGGTTTTTATGTGTCAGTGTAAGAGACTGAAAGAGCAAAGGCCACAAATCAAGCATTAAATAGCACAAACAAACTTTTCTTTTTTTTTTTCTTTTTTTTTTGGCCATCTTTCAAGAATCCCGGAAAATGGCTGGGAAAAAAATAAAGCTGGGGGCAAAGGCAGAAAGATCCTGGATTTAGGCTGAATAGCCCCTAGTTGGGTGCACAGACTACATATGGGACCAGGATACTCTGGTTTGTAGCAGCACAGATGATTCCTGACCAGTACACAGATAGTGTGTATTATAAATTATATAGGATGGAAGTGTTTAAAGGCCCTGTCTGAGTCAGGGGACACACACTCATGAACACCCCTGACCCCAGACTTCATTTCAGAAGAACCCTGTGGTTCCAGCAACACAACAGCCTCTCTCAGGTTTATAAAAAGCTCCTGTTGCTAAGTGCAGGCTTGCTGGCAGACATCTATATGCATCATTTGCCAAAAGGTGTCTTTTCCTCTTTTGACTTACTCAAACTTCTGTAAATTACCAGCTAAAAATGCCCTGCTTTTCACAGGTTTTAATTAAGATTGCTTTCTCCCTGCAGGAAGAGAAATATTGAAAATAACCTGAAAAATAAGTTCCCTTGTTGCCAGGTGAGTTTCTCCAACACACCCAGCCTCTCTAATGAAGTGAAGCTCTTATCGTCACTTCAGGTGGTAGCTAATTAGTATATTTTCTTAATTAAAATGCTTTTCCTATGGAGGTTTTCTCAAGAAGGCCAAGGAGGGCATTTTGTTGCTATGACCACTGAAAATCAAAATGTCCTAGGGACATCTGCTCTGGGATTCAAAACCTGCTAGAAACTTGCTGGGAACAATGTGTTCAAGTCTGCAACAGCAACTGAATTTGTTCAAATACCAAACAAGAGCTTCAAGACCAAAAAGTTTAAACTATGGAGGGCTAGAACCTCAGCTCCTAAAGAAACCCAGAGGAAAGGTGCCACTTGAGCTATGTGTTATATGTATATTATCACATGCACGAGTTCGATGAAGTTTTATGTATGTTTTACGTATGGTTTTTATGTAAGTTCAGGGCTATTTAATTTTTGCCTGAAAATAATTTTAAGCCCTCAAAACTTTCTCTCCACTTATTTTAACATCTACACGTCTTTAAATGATAAACTGTCCTAAACCAATTTCATGGCTTTGTAATTAGCATATTACCTGAGCTCTCATAAATGTTGCTAACATTGTCACGGGTCTTTACAAATCCAGCTGGTTTGTTTTGGCAGCTGGGGTGTGTGCACGATGAGCCCATTTGGCAGCTCTGCTGTACGGATCACAGTTATTGGTTATGACTTTTAACAGACTGCATTTAAAGGCTGGGAATGCTGGGAAGGGGATTTGAGGGCCATTAAATTAAGGGTGAGAGAGGCTTTGGTATCTTTTTGCTGCATTCTGTTTCTGTATCTTGGGTGACTCTTCCCCCTTCTCCCATTTCTCTGTGGAACACATGTACAGAGCTATTCTCAAACTTTCAGCTAAGCACAAAAAAATAAAAGCGAACTCCACATTTTGGATCATTTGTAGGAAGAAATGTAACAGCTTTGCGCCTTTTCCTCGTTTTCCTGTCAATGGTGGTCAGATAACATAGAAACTCAAGTCTTTCAAATTCTGCAAGTGACTTGAAAGTGCCTTGAAAGCATTTCATTCTGCTTTTACCAAGTTTGACTCTTTCTCTGATTCCTGCAGAATGGGAAGTAGGAGAATGCCACTCTGCTTCCATCTGTCTCATTGTATCAGAGAGTGCGGAAAGGAGCTGTCACACTGGCAGCTCTCCATCACAGCACTGAGCTGGGGTCACAGCTGTCTTTTACCTATGAAAGATAATTCTAGGCTTTGTCTGCAGTGTGGAGCATTTCCTTCCCTTTTCTTTTTAGGTGTAATGTATAACCTTGTCAAAGAGCTAAATATACTGCAAGTTCTCACAAGAAACAGAGAAGTGTCGGGGACTGAAGACTTTCACACTGACTTTATAATAAGTTTCCAGTTTTTTTTCTTTAATAACTATTTGATGGCTTGCAGAAGCAGTTAATTTTCCCCTCTGGTGCAGTAGCTCAGGGTGGTGAATCAATTTGTTCTTGCACAGACAGAGGTGAAATCCTGCCTCTACTGAAAAATCCTAGTCCAATGGAAGTTTGTGACCGACCTCTCGGGAGGGCAGAAGCTACGAGTTCCTTTGAATGTTAAAAGATGAGGGGATTTGGTTAAATTCCAAACATCACACATGACCTTAGAGGTCATGCAAGGATTACTGACTTGACCAATGGTGGGAAAGGACTGTTGAAAGGTGGACTATCTTCAAGACAGAAACTCCAATTTTCTAAGGAGAAATTAATTAAGAAATTAATAGTTCTGTCATAGAACAGGAAGTGAAACATCCATTAGTAAGCAGTATTTTGGTTAAAAAAGGAAATACATTAATTTAAAAAAAAAAAACAAAAACATAAAGTTGCAAACAGGACCTATAAGAATTACACCTTTAGTCCTGGCAAAATTATGGTGATTTTCAGCAAGAGGAATTAAAAGAATTTTAAGATGAACCTCCCATGCCTGTTGCAGTAAGTCTGGGAAATAAAGAGAGGCCTGAGTGTCAGCCCTTCAGGCTGCCTGACGCAGAGCTGGCAGGCTCTGCATTCCATGACAGAGATGCAGCTCACAGCAATGATACCCAGGTCCTTCCATGATGATGTGCCAAACTGCATTTCTCTTCTTCAAATTAGGGATTTCAATTTTGCAATTGAAACACACAGTCAGATGTGTCTTCTGAATCATCAAGGAATGACTGGAAGCAGGCTGAGTCTTTTCAGCATGGGAAAGACAACACTGAAGGATATGAGAGGTCTATAAAATCCTGCTCTACACAGTGATGGGTAGATGAGAATTGCCTGCTCTAAGTGTCTATTCTAGTGCCAGAGCAAGTGGTCAACAAGAGAACCTATTCAGACCCATGATGAAAACAAAGGAAAAGACTGGGGGGAGGGGGGGGGGAGAGAGAAAGGAAATTCTTTGAAGTTTTTCAGGTCAACCCTCACATTCCTTTTATGAATTCCTCTCACATTTATTATAGAAGCCTTTTATTTCCCAAGTTCAACTCCTTGTTCCTTCTCTTTGCTTCATCTTCCCACATAATTCTGCAATATAATCCTGCCACGGTGCACCAAAGAATTTGCAACTAAGCCAGTCATACATAAGGCACTCTCTGCTACTTGTGTGATACACCCATGCTGTATAACAACAGCCATCCCTAGAACAGGGCTTCATAATCGCTTGTGGTAACAGTAGTAAGGAACTGGCTCACCTCTGAATTTATAGCAAAGCTTGCAACAGCTGAAGGAAGGAGTACATGGGGACATGTGCTGAACAATGAGCATGTATCTGCTTGATACCACCTGTCCTGTGGAAGCAAATAGATCTACTAAAGCATTGTGTTGCTCCAAGCCATAAACACAATATGGGTGTTTCAGCCCGAGGGTAGACACCTCCTGCTCTGCATCAGTTTTGTGATCCTGCAGGCACTTCTGAGTGCCTTAGTACTGCGGTTGCTGTGACACCTTAGTCACTCAGCCACAGAGAAGCAGCATGGCAGGTGGATAGAGGCAGGACACCCAACCTACATAACCAAAACTGTGTACAGAGATGCACAGGCCCCCAGATGATACAGTGATCTGCTGGTTTAGTGCATTCCAGATCCCCCTCTCTCGTTAGCATGTATTTTGTGTAAGAAGCCATGTTAAACAAGCTGCTGAGTGGGTCAGGGCCTCTGGTACTAATCTTCTATTAATAAATTATAGCTTACCAGGAGAGGGGTCCTTAGTAATGCAAGTTGCAGAAAGATCTAGATCTAGACCCTTTCTGGGAATTCAGTACATACTAGAAACTGTGATCTGCTGCCTCTCACAGATGTCCATCACATGATACTGCAGTCTGTGCTCATATCAACATTACCTTGACAGATTTCAGTGTCCTGTCTCTGGCATCCCTGCTGCTGCCCTGCTAGACAGCACTTACATGGAAAAACTGTTGGTCTGCTCCATTTCCTTGATACATACAGAGAGCAGATGTAAGCCTGGGTCTGGGTCTAGCATCAGATGTGTCCTTGAGTGACCCATCTTCCCTGCACAACCTGTGACCGTACGTTCATGCCAATTCAAACGCTTATCATTACTGAAAAGCATTCTCAGAAGCTGCTTGTTATCACCTGCAAGCCCACCAGCTCCTTCGGGTTTGGCCAGCAGTTCTCTGCTCATGCACGCTACACTGATTAAAACACTACACTAATAGCGCTTCCCATCTGCTCAGGGGAATCTCCAACCAGTTCCATGTCCCTGTACAATCTGATCTTGTTTTGAATAAGTTACAGATCTTGTTCAAAACTGTGCTGACATACATCATTCAAATACGCGTGCCAGGCCTTAGATTCCTATCTGTAAGGCCGGTTATTTTCTCAAGGGGTTTAAAGTGCCCTATGGAAAGCTCATTCACCAAGTTCATTTGGACTATTTGAAAAATTCTATACACAAGAGTTAGAAGTGAGAAATACTTAAAAAACTCCAGTGGAAGTCAGAAGTTGCCCCAAACCAGCAAGCTTAAATGTAGCTGATGCCTTTCTAAATCTCTTCACAGACATAAACAAAAGTATTATGCAAAAAGACATAAAGGAAGAACTGAAAACTTGCTGGCAACTAACAGTGTATATCTATATAAAAATTGCATGCTATTTTCTGGCATTTCTTAAAGACAGACTAAAGAATACACCATGCAAGAAATGCACAAAGGATAAAGCACATCAGAATCTAAAATTTCCCTGTTGGAGTGTGCAATTTCAAACTTCGTTACTGAAAGATTTCTTTCTAAAGGAACTCCAAGGAGTACATTAGCATGCTTTGATTTTAACACGAGCAGTGTTTAGAATGAAATCCATCTTATTTTCCTTGATGGAAAAAGGATTATATTTAAAAGTGTGGCTTTTATCTCCACATTTGAAATAAACAAGATCAGCATTTACCGGGAATCCTGAAGGTACTTCTTTCACGCAAAATCTGAAGCCACAACTTACAGACGATACATTTGTTAATTCCAAGTTCTATTTCTGACAGATGTTCAATATGTATTAATGATCCGCTGCTTTGACTAATCCAGCCAAATCAACAGCTTTAGACAGAATTCAAAGGCTATTTCGGGGAACTCCGCCAACATTTATGTCACTGGATTTCGAAAAAACCCAGCAAAACCCTGTCTCCCATCCTTATAAATTCAAATGTACAGAAAGTAAAATATGAATTGTCACACTCTTTCCATAATCAAGCTGACCAGATCTGCATTAAATAAATAAATAAATGGACAAAATACAGCTAATGTTATTGCCCATGGGTTCAATATTTACCAGTTTATGTACCATCTGAGCTGTTTCCTGTAATCAGCCAGGCACATGGCACTTTCATTCTCAAGAGACATTATCACCATGACAACTTTATCAGAATAAATTATGAAACACAACACTTGGGGCGCGCAGAATTTGGGCACAGGTTTGGAATATTATTTTGTTGGTTACTCCTTTATCCACACGCTAAGTGCCCATTGGAGAGGAGGAAATAAAGAAATCCCCTACAAAACATGATTACTGAAAGAGCAATAAAAAATGTAAAAACTTTACAAAAGGAAAAGGAATAAAGTCATTAGTCTGAAAAATGAGCAATCAAAGAAGCTTTCGCGCTCGGCAGATGGAAAAGCAGCAGGTGCCATAGTGCAATGGGACCTTGCTTCCCATCATGCACACTCTACAATGATGCAGGCTGACAGGAAAGGGAATTAATGTGTCGGAGCAGGTACTTTCTGTCCATTAGCTGATTCTCAATACATCTACACAGACTGCTACCTCTAGCTCTTTGGTAAAATGATGAACAATTCATTGTTCAGAAAGTTGTATGGAAAAGGACAGTGTCTTGTGACCTGCCTGTCACTGTCCCGGATTAACAAAGTATAAGTGACCAAGTAAGCATTTCTAAACCTCAAACTGGGATTAGAGGTTGCAGCCTATGAATAAATTATTTGAATGCAGATGTTTAGAATACATTAAGTTAAAGCACATTGGACAGGCTCCACTGGGAGGAAATACTGACGAATACAATTTTCAAGCCCATATTAACTCTGGCAAACAGCAAAAGCAGCGTGCAAAGCACGATAACCCACCCACACTTACTTTTTATCTGGGAAAATCCCTTGTTACATGAGGGACAATTTATATACTATAAACTGCATTACTCTGGTGGGCCATGATACGTAACTATGTTCAAGTTGGTTTGCACTCCTCATTTCCATCACAAATGACAGAAAATATGACCATAAAAAAAAAAACAACAAACAAATCAACACATATAGTCTTAAGAGGTTTCAATTTGTTCAAGTCAGACAGTCCCCTTCACTGGCCATCTGCCCTTCCTGTTGTTAGTTCAAGGATGTCTAGAATGGCAAGTACAAGAATTACTTCTGGCAGCAATGCAATAACACACTTTGAAGCCTTGCTTCTGACACAGCATTTCCAGAGAGGCAAATGCTGCTGGAAGTCCAGGCTTGCCCTGGCTCGAATAAACTGCAAATTTAGTTCCACAAATAAAGGGAATCCCCAAGAGACCAATGTCAGTATTTTTCAGGTACTACAGGAATAAAAACTGAAGTATGTAACTGTTATATTTAACATGAATTTGGCAAATTGCATGCCGTGTTTCTGCCTGACATCAAGGTGGAAGATCTCCATGCATCAAAGTATTTTCTTTTGGAATTTATAGTAGGCTTTGAGTACACTGTGCTTTGAAAATGTTTTATTTCTCAATACGAAATGCAAACCAACATTAATGATGTCAGAACCCTGCTGCTATTTCCATTTGCTTACATTACATTCTAATTTGCAGTGATCTAAATTCAAAAACAAGAAACACCAAGCCTGACAGACAGAAAAGGCAAATCACTGGTCAGCAATAGAAGAGGCGGAAAATTCATGCAGGTTAGACAATGTATCTTTTGCTATCATGCCATCAACCTGCTGTTGTGTAAAGAACCAACAGCAGCTGCAGTTAAACTGAAGTGTCAATTTTTATTTCAATTCCCTGGATTTTTAAAATGTATTTTATAAATATATAGTTAGCATTCTTTCTTTTTTTCCTCTCTAATTTTGTTGTTTGTGACATATCATTACACCCTAGAGCTGAGAATCATCTTAATTATTTCAGCTTCTTGAAAAGCAAGGACTATTATTTTCTGACAACATCCTTCAGAATCCTCTTATTTATTGCATTCATAATTACAGTAAATAATGAGATATCATTTACAGGCATATTTTCCTCTTCAGAGAGAACCAACAGAAGACCCATTAGGCACGCTTAGGCCTTTCAAAACAATCTACCAGACTCATGCAAGAGCCACTTTTTTAAGTCCTTGCTTAAGACCATAATATGACCTTTATATATATTTATTTATAATTTGGTTTAGGATATCAAAATACCACCAGAAATGGTCCATTTGTTTTGCACTGGTAACACCGGATATGAGATAAGGGAAGTTTTAAATGAATAAAGCATAAGCAGGACTAGCCAAAGCATTATTTTAGAAATTTGGGGTACAGTCAGGACAACCTTCACACCTGACTTATTTTAGTGGCATCAGAGATCCAATAGAAGAATAAGAATTAACACTGAGATAGAACATTCAGATGGGTCATGGCAATTGCAGGAACAAGCACACATGTAATTACAGACTGTTTCTGCCTCCAGTGAATCTATGCATTTAAAAGGAAGGCATGAGAAGTAGATGAGAAAAGGCAGAGAGAAATAAATACCACAGAAAAGTGAAAGCTTACTTGCAAAGTTAAATCTCAATATGCTTTTGCATCAGCTGTTAAATCAAAAGATCCCTGGATGTCCAAAACTTGGAAATACCCACAAACAAACATATTGTATCAAATTTAACCTTCTCAGGTGCTCCAATTAACCTGATAAGGTTGTTCCAACTGTGCAAGGCACTGCTGTACTAATATTTTTGGTATTAAAGAGTCCCATGTTTTCCCAGAGTCCTAAGGGAGGTATCTTAAAGCCTAAACATGATATACTTATTTCTATACATCCTACTTCTAGCAGCTGCCATTTAAATGCAAATTACTGGATAAATTACCAATCATGACCTATAAGAAATATTTCTAGTAGCATTCGGCATGATTCATTTGAGCTTTATAGCACTACCTTCTCACAGGGATTATCTATTTTGCAGTCTGTTTTGCTCTGCAGCAAGATGGAATGATAGAGACCAAGAAGGAAAGATGCATACAAAATGCCTGCTAACCATCAAGGCTAATGCGAATATTTAATCCTAAACCTACATCAGAGTTCATTTTGTAGCCACACACAGTAGCTGACCAAACAGAAATTGTAAAGATCTATTCCTTAACTTGCGGGATAAGAGGCTTTTGCAATTCCTTTTTTTGACCATTAAAAAAACAGTTAAGATGCACTCTGCCTGCAAATGCTGCACGTTAGTAAACGGGCTATCCTGTTGCTCTCAGCAGTTCAGGATGCAGTAACATTAACACGGACATATTCGTACGTGGCATGGCCTCCCCTTTATACGCTCATTTACAATCTGATTGCATGTCCACTTCAAAATAAAATAAAAATTTCTCTCTCTGAAATGGATAAAATACTATTACTAAATGATATGCATAATCATTCAGTGGATTACTACTGAAAGGTGATATTGCAGTGACATTGAGAAAATTGGATCTATTCTTCATACAATTATATAGCTGCACGTTCAGTCTAATGCCATTCTAATTGGAAAGGAGCACTGAAATGTGAAACTGGGTGCATTTCAATATCTAATTATCACTCAGTAACTCATTCTCAAAATAGTTTTCTGGAAAAGACAGTTGCCAAGAATGCTATTTTAATTCTGAAGTCTTCACTAGCATTCTTACAGAAAAAAAAAAGTCTTTTATTCACTATCTGTCTGTGTTTCAGCTATGCCACTGAAAAGAAAGATGGACAATAAATATGTACACATGTATTTGTTCTTGCTCCAATGGAAAGCACTTGCATTTACCACTCTGCCAGTCAAATTACTGTGAGCGAGATATGCTTCCTGGGGGAAGAGCTCTAAAGGATTAAGAGATAAAACCAAATTAAATTAAAAAAGCAATATAAAGGCAGCATTTTTTACATAAACCATTTGCTAGGTACAATAATAAAAGAAGTCATTTGACTTATTGTAGGTAAAATCAGCAGAAAATACGGTATAGAGCCATTACAATGCTATAACAAGGTTCTTTTCAATTGATGTTTCTCCCTCAGGATTTAACCTGTTGACAATCAAATGCAATTTAATTTTGATAACAGACTATCTTGGGGGTAATTTTGTAATGAAAATATTCTGAAGAACCAAACAAACATGAAATATGGCAGTTTTGGGGCTGAGTCTGGAAAGGAATAGAAACTTTTACACAGCAACACCCAGACCGAGAGAAACAAAAGCATCCTCTGCCTGATTGTGTAAAATGGCAACTTTCACCTGTCAAAACCCCCTTGGAACAAACCCAGCAAACAGCAGCCAGGAAGAGGCAAGGCCGAAGATGCTGAAAGATCTGAAGAGATGCCAAGCTCTCTATTTTCAAGATTAGGCTAAAATTTCTATTTTTCCCTGCAAGTTCAGGTTATTTTTCTTGCCTTCACATCCCTTCCTCAAAAGCATAATTCAATCCAAAATTAAAATTATTTTTGTTACCTAATGAACAGACTGCATCGGGATGTGATAGGCAGAACAACTTTGAGACATTAGATTACCAACACTAGGCATTCCAGACACACTCCAAACATGCTCCTTTCTGGCTGATGCTAATCTGTAATTATAGTCTATAAAGACATGGAGCACTGCAAAAAGCTTCTCCAAAGTTCATTACTAGGTATCATCTTGCCCAACACAAGAAGGATGGGGGAAAGAAAATGAAACCACTAATTTTGGCAGGTTGAATAAACACCCATACCTGCAGCCAAGCAGATTGTTGTCAATGGCATGAAAGACATTCTTTATCTGCTTTTCACACAGGTGTCTGCTCACACATTTCAATGTGAGCTTTACATTTCTCACAACCATATGACACTGCTGACTCATGTTCAGTCAGTACAGGCCTGATCATCTTCTACAGATCCATCATTCTTGTGCTTCAGCAGTATTCCTACCAGAAAGGAGAACTTTTCACTTTACTATATTTAATTATACCTTTCTTTTGTTTGTTCTGAAGTATTTTTCTAGCTTGTTAACATCATTTCAAAGAACGGACCAATTCTGCTGCAGTTTTGAAGTGAAACCCCACCTAGTGTCATCTGCAAATTTAATAAACCAACTAGTAGCCCCAAACCCTGTGCAGACTGCTTGAGAGGCTCATCGATTCCTATTCAGCAAAGCCATTAATAACTACCCTTCGATTAGAATAGCTCTATTCCTCCTTTCTAAGTTTTCATACACAATTACAAATGGCTCCAAGATTTTCTAACCAGTGCTGTAAATGTCTGCAGATCTAAATACTTTGAAAATATCCACTAGATAGAAGGCCACAGATCAGGTCAGGATCTACCATGACTTCTTTTATATTAGTTTCGATCATAGGATTAAAACACATCTTGGCGAAAAACAGGGCAAAAAAGTAGATCTCAGTCTTACAGCCAGTGTCTGCTACAATTTTTCCTTCCTGTTAAGCAGTGAAATAAGCAATCCCTTGGTATTGGCATGCAGAGGGCTTTCTTCTAATATTTTATGCTCCTGGCTGATTGGTTCTTCTTAGATTTTCTCATATTTTCCCTGCAAATACTCTTTACTACTCTTTGGCAGCCATTCTTAGCAATTCAACCTACATTTCATTTTCTGCACAATTCCTTCTTGAGGTCTAAGTGCTTGAAGAATTCATATTTTAGCTCTCCTTCACTTAAGGATAGCTACTGCCTGTATTCTCTCAGGACCTGCCAATTCTCTTGAACAACTTTTCTCTTGCTCTCACACTGTATCTATATCAGTAACTTAGGGATATCAAATATCCTTTCTTTAAGTCAAATATATATTTGTTCTTATCTCTCTCTTCTGTATCAGAAACATGAATATTTCGTAATTGTCACTCACCCCACTTTTCATTTTTGCATTTTACCTGTTCACCTTTAACCATCACAACACAATCCATGAGCCCACCTTTAACTCTTTCTTCAACCCCCAAAATCTGGACACTGTGTGCAAAACATTTTAAGCAGATATTGGGCCATCGGGACCCTTTCTATCAGATAGGTTGGCATTTAACGATCCACGTTACTTCTCAACAGCACTTTGAGCAACCTCAGCTGGCTTAGTATTCTTTTGATCATTAGAAAAATAAGATATTAAGACACCCAATGGAAGTCTCTGCATCTCTCTCTTGCTACACTCTACTCATTAGAGGAGTGTGTATTAAATATCTCTATATAATTAATCATTATATCCACTTCTCCTCAGTAGTTCATTTCCGTGCCTCTTTTTTTTTTAAATAACTCCTCTTCAGTATTCAAAAACGTTGACAAAACTTCTTTGTCTTTCCTCCTGAACAATTAATATCTATGTTATTATCTATATAAAAACTTCCAATTCCTCCCTTTACTTCCATAATCTTTGCATTGTAGTACCCAAGATACATTGGCCCTTGGCATATGAAGTAAGGGCTACCAGAAGAACTAAAGGTTTGAAGGATACCTTAAAAATAAGTACTAAAGACTCACTCTTCCTTTCTGTCCTAGCATATAATGAAATGATAATGGTCCTTTGCTGTGGCTAGCCAGAAGGAGAGCGTTACTGACAGATGGATGCCAAAAGAAAAGATGTAAAAGCAACTAACAGTCCTAAAACGATGAAAAAGATTTAAGAATCACAGTCTGTTGCTATAGTTTGGACTGCTGAGCAATTCTAATGAAGACTGTTCAACCATACTTTTGGATTGTATATAATCAGTTCTTGAAAATCTCCAAATCCCATTGCAACTTGATATTTTTACTATTCTTCTTATAAAATACATGTCAAGTGTTTTTGCCATTAAAAAGCTTTAGTATTTTAAAGGGGATGGAAGCACAATGAAGAAAAAGCACCAATTAAATAATCACTTTCTTCATACATGAGCTGATTTGTCATAGAGAAAATTAGAACTGTGGATCTGTGCAGGACAGAATACAAAATGAAATAGAAGAATACCTCACCCTTTTTGGACAACAGGAATGCATAGCTAAATAAATATAGCCCCATATTTCTAATTTCTTTGCAAAGTTTAAAAATAAACTCTCAGAGGTAATATAATCTTAAACTGTATGGATTAAACTTTTCCAGGTGTAGCAACCACCAGCCAAAAGATAGAAGGAGTAAAATTCATATTCTAGCAAAAGGCCAGAAATAAACCCCTGCACTTCAAAATACCCTAGTGAAGCTTGATCTGACTGGCCAAATTAGGCTGAATTTCATTTTAAGAGAGCTTCATAGAGTAAGATAATGGAATTATCACTTGCCAGCAGGGGTAAAATGTGTTTCACTTAGCATGAAGCCATTTCCTATGCAGGCATCTACAGTTAAACTAATCAGACCAGGATCTTTTTATGGCTCAATTTCGAAATATCTACACTTTTTAAAGGATCAATTCATCTGACCTATTTTAGACGTCCATTTCTGAATGAGGTAAACCTACCTACTGTAAAGGGAGTATAGACAACTGGCTCATTTTGTGGCCAGATGAAACCCACCCTCGATACCACTGTAGTCCAGGGTTATCTCATAACCTACTATAAAATAAGGACATTATAATCCTCTGGAAGAACAAAGCTAGATTAAAGCAAAGACAAAAATAGAGATCCGAAAGACACCAATATCCTCTTTCACTGCAAAGATTTTATAATAATTTAAGGAGAAATATGCCACATTCTGTGAATTCCAGATTACAGAGATAGTTCCAGCATTCCTTTGTTCAACAATACTTTTCCAACGTTTCATTTGTAATCTCAACCATTTTTTGCAGAAGGAATACCACAGCAGAGGGTTTTAATCACACAGTAGTTATTTAATTTTGACATGTGATTAGAAGCCCTAATAGACAGAAAAACCTTCATAAGAGAATCTCTCTTTTGTTAAAAAGAAATGTTTCTTTTTTAAAGTATTGCAACATCTTTGTAGCCATAGATATTTTTAAAGGTTTTTCAACAATATTCTGCAATTTTGTCATTGATCAAAAGTATGTATCTTTTCTGTATTGACAACAAACATTCAATAAAGAAATGGAGAAGACAAACTATTTTCCCAATCCACCTGATACACAAATACAACAACATAAACTAGAATCTATTTTTATCTGTAGCACAGAGACAATGTTAGTATTACCACTGCATATAAACTTCAGTCTGTCTTTACTCAAAAAAAGAAACTGAAGTGAGAACTTTTTGCCAGGACATGCTAAAGAGGTATTATAACACTTGACAGGATATTTGTTACTGCTAACAGAGCAGAGAAAACCTCAGGAACATCTGCTAGCTCACCCACTTGCAAGTTTTTGTACTGGTCTATTTTTACCCTGCATTGTCTCACACTAGAGCTAAAAATATTTCACCTCAATTTTAACTGGTTTCTGGAAACTCAGTCAATAACATCTACAAGAAAATGTGGTATTAATGTATAAAATATAAGGTTGCAGATGAAGTTTAAATTATTTTGGTTTCATCACAGCCATACTGTGAATAGCAAAGCCAACTGACTTGCAGCGTTTGTCTCAGAATTTCGGTTTAGCAAAATTACCTTCTTACTAGAGGTGAACAGCGCACTCTCACAAACCTGCATAATACCCATGGATTCATGGATATAATATAATATATTATAGCAAAAACAAACAAACAAAAAAATAGACTCACATGCTGATTATGATGCTCCACCTTTATCGAGTTAGACAAAGTTAACATAAGCTTCTTTAGTAAGAGATTTTTCTGTGAAGTTTCAATGAACATAAAAGCTAGGGGGCTTTGACTTGACAACAACATACTATATATTTATTCATCTTTTCTGTTTCATGTATCCTTTGGGCATCTCTGGAAATATCAGCTCTGCCCTCCAGATTCATACTGGACTGTGAATTCCAGTGTACCCCCCATCACCTTAATAGGTCTAGACTCAACTATTAACTGCTTTGGCCCAAAGATGACAGTGGATTTGACAACCTCATATGTTACATGAAGAAATCTGCTAAGAGACAGATTAACTACATTGGTACATTTATATTTCCAACTGCCTCTTCTGATTGCAACGAAGTACCCTTTTCACCAAAACAGAAAGCATCCCTCTGAGTTCTATATAGCTATAAACTACCTGAGCTGAAGCAACTAGGAGATTAAAGCATATTTAAGAAATCAGCAGGAAAGACCAGTTTGCTTTCTAATTTAATCACTTCAGTTGCTTTACTTGCTATAGCACTATATTAATACTAAGATCATTAAGCAGAAGCACAGCCATAACAGGATTTTCATTTTATATATCTGGACTAATTTTGCTCTGACATTTTGCCAGCACAAACCAATCCCTTCAAAATTTATGCAAATCCAAACCTGTGCATTAAACATCCAGAAATAATTCCTATTAAGAGCGACATCACAGAAGAAAATATTCATATTATTTTCTCAATTTCAGTTACCTCCATACAGATGTTGACAGCAAGCTTCTGAACTCTTGATATCTACATGTAATAACAACCTTTCATTAACCATCTAGAGAATGCTACAAGCAATCCTGTTCAAAAGTAAAACATGAGTAACACCTTACAGACAGAATACGATTCTGAACCTGCATAACTAGAAAAAGTAGGCTGGCTGCACAGCAAAGTCCTCATAAAAATGAAAGCTTTTAAATATCAGTATTTAATTTTTACAATTACCTCATAATCTCATAGAAAATATTTCTAAACTTGAAGGGCCAGAAGCTGTGAGGTTATTTATGGAGCTAGGCCTCTGCAGAAACTTACTCTCATCTGTCTCAAATGCTTAACAAGTGTGGGAAGGAAAAGGGAATTAGCTGCTCACCATTTATCATTGCAAGAAGTAGCCCTGAAAGCCTATAAATAGCAGATAAACCATTTTTACTGATGTGGTTACGATAAGTAGAATAGGACAATAACTTAAACCCCCCTTTCACCTCCTCCAATATTCTGAGGGTGGTGACTGAAGAACAACACTCCTTGAGTTTAGCCCTTCCCTTGGTATTTTGCTTAACTAGCTTTACCTCCCTTGAACCATGCCCATGAAGAAATTGCAAGGCAGACAGGCACTATGAAAGAAAGCCTTAAATTATAATTAAAAGACCACCAAAAAATGCCACTCATTCCACATAGAGGCAATTTTAGGATGGTTTTCAAGTAGAAGCCTATATTGCTGAAAAAAGCTTTTTTTTTTTTTTCCCACTGGGTGTGAGCATTTTTTTATATTCATGAGTATTAACAGTGATATTGACATCTCATTTCTTCCTATGTTACAGATTTCTTACAGCTCTCTTCCCTATAGACAATGACATCTGTGTGCCCTGAAACTCACAGGTTAAATCTATTTATAATTGAAGTGGAAAGAATATTTCACAGAAATGTATCATTCAAGAAACTCTCTTTTTCTTTTTATAGAACAGCAGTGGAAGATTTTAATCTTTTACTTTAAAAATGGAGAGTATTTACCATCTGGACAGTTTTGCTTAGTCAAGCCCTTTGGCATATTTTCTGTTCTTTGACTCAGTAATTGTGTTAGCAAAGCATTGTTTTCAAAATATGGTTGCCAGAACAGAACATTGCTGAAGGGACCTGGAAGATGCAGACATTTCTGAGGATGTTTAATGCAAAATCAAACTCAATTGGTAGGGAAAACTTAATGTAAGAAAGGTTTGACTACAATTTAAGCAGATTCTTCTGAAAGGTCGAGTGAATATTCTCTTCCATTATTATCATGGCACCAGTAATACTACTATTTCTGTGCTGTTTATTTACTGTATTCCCTAAAAGTTGCTGGATCACTCTAAAACAATACAATTAATACATTAGCGACCTGTTCACAGACTTCATTCTGTATGAAAAGAGTAAATTAAATACTTCCATATGTTTACTGGAGCCAGATATTCTAGCTCTTAATAGGAAAAACCTCTGCTAAAATCAAGCCAGTACGAAGCACTACTGTATTGCTTCTTATAATACATACAATTTATCTATCATTTTTTATCCTCTTTGCTCAAGTACAAAGTGAACATGAAGACCTACTCTGTAGTTCCAAGAAGTTTTTTATAGTTTTTCTGTGAAACAATAAACAGCAAATTACTGTGACCTTTTGAATTTGGAATGGCCTCTCCAATAGGTCAAACTGTCTCCTTACATATAACTTGGCAATTGTTACCTGTTTTCAGCCTCAGGTCAGTCATTCATAAAATACAGTTCTGTAAGCTAACAATGAGGTTTTGGATAATCCTCCCATACTTTAGAGAACACAACTGCAAAAACGGACTTGCCCAGAACTTCAGACTTCCTCCTCCTGGAGAAAGAGAACTGAAAAATTTCTAAAACTGAGCTACTGAAACAGAAAATTGAAAGACTGTATCTATAAAAAGGATATTTCTTGTCTTCCTTGCCTGATTTCTTACAGCAGGAGATCGAGAGCTCTTGCATTCTATGGAAAGCATCTTTAAAGATCTGCCAGCTCTGTTCTGCTCCCTTGTCCCTGAAGGCAGTTTCCTGGAGTATACCATTGAGTAATTCCTTGAACAGCTGAAAGTTTGCATTCCTAAAATTCAGGGTCCTGACTTTAATCTTCACCTGACCCACATCTCTCAGGTCTGTGAACTCCATCAGTGTGTGATCAGCCAATTCAGTCTTGGCTAGTTGTGGTGAACCCATCAGGGATGCTCTCAAAGAGTCAGACAACACAAATAAGTACATGGAAATAATCTGGTCTGTTGGTTTCCTTTTTTTTTTTGCTTGTGATGGTTCAAAAC
This sequence comes from Pezoporus flaviventris, assembly GCF_033815535.1. Lineage (NCBI taxonomy): Eukaryota > Metazoa > Chordata > Aves > Psittaciformes > Psittacidae > Pezoporus > Pezoporus flaviventris. The sequence goes on from NW_026892554.1 coordinate 12,288,727, forward strand.
TTTTTAGAGCTTTGCTTCATCGGGAAATGCTGAAACAGCACCACTTGAACTATCTTTATGGGAAACTGTTGCTTGCCTTTGGGAAATCTAGATGCTATGAGATACAAGCTGGAAAATGGGAATTGATTCACATATGTTTATGAGGATAAAAATCCTGCCAATTTAAGAGCGTAAACTGAAGAAGAATTTTACTATCTCTTTAAGCTGACATTAAGCATTTACATTTCAGGATAGCCATAAATGTACATGTACAATGTAATGGTTTCCTGAGCTTTTCTTAACAGGAACATGAAAAATATTAGTTCACTCTTGTATTTTACTCTATGGACATCTCTGTTGTACTGCAGGTCCTGGTACAATGCCTCCAGACGATGTATCAGTGGTTCTGATGCTTATACAGGTACCAAGAATCTTCACTTAGCCAGTGCTTGGGACAGTGTATGCATTTTGGATGACAACGGACAGCCACAGAACAACTGACATGGCTTTCTTACTGTGGCGTATCTGTTGTCATTGATTTTTACCTCACAGTGTCTCAAGCAAATGCTTTTTTCTTTAGATCTGTAAGTATTGTCAGCCTCATTTAGCATTCTTCACCTTATGGAAATAATATTTATTTATCTTAACAGTGGTCTTTACAGACTAAATAAAGAAAACAACTTCAGTGTTTCAGTTATTTAAATTTGTATTGTTTTGTTTCTATGACCATGCAAACCTCACCCCAATTCCTTGTTCAAGCCAATTCAGAGTGAGTGCAGATCAAGATCTGTTTGTTTCATCTTCCACTAGGTTTGCTGACAGAAGTGGCAATCTGAAACTCAGAAATCCTGAGCTGCTGCCTAACTTACGAGATGTTATGACAAGACTATGTATTAGTCATTCCACCCTCACATTTTCAAGGTCATAGCTAAAAATTGCCAAAAAATTTCCTAACTCAATTGTGTTGTTTCTGGACTATCTTCTTCCTCCTTTACATTCGGTGACAACTATAGAACCATTTCTGTTTTCCAAGTATAACTCTTTGCAGTCTCAATGTAGATAACTAGAACTAGCAGAAGTGTCCGTGGAAGACACCTTTCTGGTTTAGGAAGGCCCAGAGACACAAGTTATGAATACTAAGAGAATATTCTGGGTCAGCAACTGTGTATGCTTCTCTTGCCCTTATTGGACATCTGCTAATATTAAATCAGTGACAGTATACAGGAATACACAAAGGCTGGCCATATTTACATAAGCAAGAGGACAAGCAAATTTAGAATAGTTTGCCTCATCCTAATTTATATCTCTAGCCCATTTTTTTGCTTACCAATGCACTTATTGGCATCAGGTAGCTGATGATTTTATTAACTTGACTGGACAGCACCTGTGCTCACTTAATGGCAGAATTTAAATCATGTTTTATTTCAGGAATTATGTAAAGTAATACCCGTTTGCTGGCTTCAAACTGCATAATTTAAAATTCATCAGTGTTCCTACCCCAGCTCGTACTTTGGCCATTGTAAAGTCATGGTTATGCTCTTCTAATTGCATTGCTTCTATCAGAGAATGATAAATCCATTTATTTTGCATAATTTAGTGTTCAAACTTTACCAAGCTCTTCATATCAAGTGCCACAATTTGTAGACATTAAGTATTAAAACTTTTGAAGTGACAAATGTTCCCATTTTTCACAGTTTTTTCAACTCTGATGCTAGTTGATCTACTAATACAATTATGACCCTTCAGTAGAGAGGGTCACTGCAGAGATTCTGCATGAATCTCTTCTGGATCATCTCAGTTGTGGCTCAGTCTAGATAACTAGGGAATAATGTTTTCCACAAAGAATATGCTATAAAACCCCTTAGTGCTCATTTTTAATGAAGAATTGCCTTCTTTGAAGCCAGCAGTTTTACCAGTGAGTTACTTATTTCAGAAATAATAGTAATGAAAGTATTAATTCTTATGATTTATCAGTCCAGTTTTCAGCTAGCAATCTTCTCATACAGATTGGGCAACTCTATTCTTGTAAATACGGGTGCATGTAATTTTGAAGTACTAATTCTTGCACGATAGATTTGTTACTCTGCAAATTTAATGCTCACTTCATTAAGAAAGTCTATTGCATTAATTGGCATGTCTGACACGTTAACAGTGCGCAGCAGGGGTGCATGATTTAAGTTATGCTCCCACAAGTACAGGCTGAAGAGAATTTAAAAGGAATTCCAGAGTAAATGAGTTTACAAGTCTGATTTAAAACAGGATATTGTAAGGCCTCTATTCTGCTGTATCTGTATGTGCAGTACAGTGTGGTTGGGGAAAGAAAAGCTGTTACTTGTCTTTGTGTTCTTCCAGGACTTTGGCCTTACTCAAGAGCCAACTGCAGTTTTCAGATGGCAACTGATCTTTACATCATGCACTTAAGAAAGACTATAAAGCAGTTTGGAATTAGCACTCTCATAGACTACACTGGTAGAGATGCACCTCCTTGACTTTGAGATGTTCGCTCCGTTTCCATCACTGTAGCTGAGGAATGTATAGGATCCTGTCTGCCCTTCACAATCCCTTTCCTCAAGAAGTTCTTACAGGATCCTGTTGTCTATTAGAACTCTTGGGTAGAGGCAGCAAAACAACACAAAAGTTACAGGGGAATTAGAGTAGCTGTAAATTCTCCCACCAAACAAACCAAGCCTCAATTAACAGCATTTTTAAACTGAGGAAATACTTGCAGGACAATAAAAATTCCAGGTCCAAACCTTCGTGAGGATTTTCCCTTTCCTGCATTGCAGCTGTCCTGCTTGACCTACTTTCATTTCAGTCTGTCAGACTCAAGCTATTTGATGTTGTTCCCTGACTGAGCTGTCCTGAAATTCATTTTGATCATGTTACCTCTTGGATTAAGATTTTCTTTTTAATTTTTTTTTTTTTTTTTTGTGCAGATCAGGGATGTAATCTAAAAATTTTACTTATGATGTTCAAGGTACTTCAGGCCTCTCATCCATGTTATTTACAGGAACTAAACAATGCCTCTGTTCCATCTTGGAGCTTGTGCTCAGCCTTAGATTACTGTCTGCCTTGACTCCCTGTCATTCTCTGTTAAAATTCAAGCATTTTTCATTTTGGCTCCTGTACATTCCGATTCTTGCCAGGAACCTTAACCAGCAACCACTGTACATCAAAAATGTTAAATTAGACATGGGCTTAATTGTTTTGCTGAACTGGGACATAAGTTTCTATGCAACCTCATGATATATCTATATGAGTAGGTACTGCAGGCCAGCAAAAGTGCTTCTTTAGAGTGAAACAAAAGTTCCCAGGATTTAATATTGCACTGCATGTTTCAGAGATTGACTTTGGACTAGGTTTAGTCTGGCCACATGGATTTAATGCTCATTAGCAGTTGGAGTGAATTAGGTACATTTCTGAACCACTTTTTCAGTCCAGTTTCACTGAAGTGAAATCTGAGTTCACAGCAAGGCCATCCTCCAATGTGAACCAAAACATGCTAAATGGGAGCAATCAGGAGACTCTTCTCAGCCAAACTCACACACTAATGCAGACGCAGTTTTAGGCTCCCCAGTGTAGGAAAGAATCATTACTATTTCCTTTTCCTAAGTTTTTCCAAATTTATTCCATGGAGGTTAAGATTTCAAAAGTGATTATTATACTGTTAACTTAATACAGTGATTGGGCTCTTAAGCTCACAGGCTGGTTTTAACATATATAATGTAGTGCCAGACAGACACTGTCTCCAGTTACAGATTGGTAAAACACTTAGCACAAAATGAAATTATAAGGTCTTCTCTAAGATCTTCCTTCAATAGCTACTATTTAGATTTTAAAAACGCTGCAGAATTGGCTATTTGGATAGACTATTAGAGAGAAGAACTTCAGCTTGTGTAACACGCTATAGAAAATGGAGTAATGCAGCCATGGCAGTTAGTAGTGGCAATGTTAGTCTTTTCAGAACTACCCAGTAATCAGTGGTCCACCATATATTTTAAGCAGCTTGCCAATGACTTTCCATTTCACAGAATCACAGACTGGTTTGGGTTGGAAGGGACCTGAAAGATCATCTAGTTTCACGCCCCTGCCCATCAGGAGAAAATACAAAGAATCTATTAATGTTACATCTTCATCAATATCAACCAATGAACTGCCTGAAGGAGAAACATGGACACTCATGTTTGGAAAGGAGGAGACGAGAAGTAGCGTATTTATTCTATTACCAGAACAAGTGATGAGTGAAATAAAGCAAGAACACAAGAAAAGATATTGAAGTTCACACTTGCGTTTTTTCTCCCTTACTTAATAGCCATATATACCACCAAGGCATCAAATCTTCTAATCAGTATGTTTTGGTTTTGTCAGGAAAAACAGTGAATATGATGGCTGAATGATTTACCTGACAATAGCACAATCACTTTTTGATGCCTCCTAGGCTCCTGTCTGCTAAAGCAATATAGGTTTTCTTAAATAAAATGCACATTTCTATATATTCATTATATGTATATCATGACTCAGACAGGAAAACCTCAATATTTAATTACGTAACATATCCGGATGATACAGCCCTTTGAGCAACAAAACCTTTCATGTGATCTTCAGGTTCCTAATGAGAACTGTGATATAATTTGGTCTTTTGATCTGTTGGCATGAAATAATGGGTAGCTCCCTAATTCCTTCCCCTGCAGGGCACTTTCTCTGCTTTCCTCAGGCCTGTCTGAAATAGGCAGGATAAGGCTAAGTCCACTTAAGAATGAGATTACATTTATAGATTAGCCAAAGGAAATTGTGAATGTGGTCCTTCCTTTTTTATATTAGAGATTTTGCTCATCTTATATCCAGCACAATGAGTTGGTACTTACACACTGTGACACTTGTACAGGTTCACTACCAGATTAGAATATGCCTCTCCAACCATTCTTCTCTATCCTTTTCACCCTTGCACTGCTTCAAAGTTAAGCCTCATTTATTAAAGCCAGTGTGTTTCAACAGTGACAATGATGGCGAACAACAAGATTTTGCTGTTTTTCTGTAGGAATTTCTGAGAGGCCCGATGCTCTGAAGCACTTACAGCAATATACACCCTCAACTATCACAGCTCTAAAAACACCTCATGGTGGAAAACCAAAACTGAAACAAACCGGGTGACTTAATTACATTTTTGTTTAGATCTTGGTGTAATTTCTTAGGCCTAATCACAAAATCATCACTCAGGTAAAAGTTATTGGAATGGACATAAAGACTGACTCTACAAAAATCAATCAGAAAACAATTCACAAGCCATGCAAGGAGTGAGTTCTTTAAAGCATGTGATTTTAATTGGACTCTTAGATGATATAAGTAATGATCTTGGAAGAAGACACAAAGCTACTGGGAATAACATGGTAGCAGAAACCCACTACAATTTAACTTGCCAGCACACCTACACGATACTACAAGCATGAGAGAGGATGAATTGCTTTAAACTAAGACTGATGAGAAGGAAGTGACATTTCAGTATGATTCATCACTTACTGAATTTTATTGAGTGGTGGGCTGCTCATTCTGAAAGTCTTCAGCCTTGAGAAGAAAAAAATACTTGAAGAGAAACATTACAGTTTTCATATGAGTTCAATACAGCAAAATCATCCTAAATAACTGGAAACTGGACAGATTATTATGTTACCTGATGGCAACTTGTCATCATGAGTGCATATATAAGCACACTATTTGCATAAACACACTATTCACTTAACCGAGTGATGTGTCTATATAGATATGTACACACACAGATCAATAGGCAAATAAAGGATTTTCAAAATGTGCAGCCCAATCTGCATTGCATAAATTGTTATGAATTGTTCCAACTCTTCATTCTGTAATGTGAGATTTATGGAGCTCTAAATCCCATTTGTATTTTTATCTGAATCAGCCTGCTCATCCCTTGCTGCTCTGCCTTCCCAAATCAAATCCAGTCAGTTCTCCCTAGCTCTGTCTGAATGTTTCCTTTGATTGAGTGATGTTATTTCTAGAAAAAACACTCAAATCAATTTAATGCAAATTCCTTTTCACGTCCTGGTTGACCCATCAGGACATGCACAATAACAGATTGAAGTAGTTACTTCCTGAGGCAGATGACTCATTGAGTGCTTAGTAATCAATTTTCATCGTTGTGACTGCATAATCTGTCTTTGGGGTTCTGTTTCATATCGTGACTAGAATGCCACAGAACCCTGGACTGCCTGATACTGAAAATGAATGGTGAGCCATCAGCTGTTCAGCCATTTTACACTGCACAAACAACCACGACAGAGTTACATCTAATCCAAAAAGGGCCTGGCTCTTCTCACGCACACCAGTAAAGGCAGGAGTAAATCCAGGCAACCTGATGGTGATGTAGTAGTTGTAGAACAACACACAACAGCTGAGATCAGAATTTGGTCCTCTGGGGATATGCCAGCTTAACATTGTGAAATCAGAAGCAACTCACTGCATTCAACCTTTTTTCATCTTTGTAAGAAATCTGTTTCATTGCTCCTAAACTAAGAGGTGTGTAATTAAAGCAAAGTGAAGGAGATTTGATCTATTATAGAAAACGTCCAGATCCATTTATGAAAATTTTGGTGGGAGAATTGGGGATTTAATTCATCTAATTCAATATGTTATGCCTATACATAAGCTTACTCCACACACAGACCTGCATCCTAGCAGGGTTTCATAGCATCCAACATGCACCTCATACAGGACATTTCAAATAGTGATACTGCATTATAGTGACTGCATAGTTTATAATCATTCAGCAAGATCACCAGGAATGGGTGCTTCAGGAATGTGTTTCTAGCACAATGGCAGGAAGAAACTCCAAACTGTATCACCACAAGGTATCCTGCAAAAACATGTTCCTGCCACACACGATGCATGACTAACAAAGCTGAAGTCCAAGTTGCCACCTCAGTACAATAGGATGAATTCAGATTCTGATTCTTCTCGTGTTGTTACCACTGAGTTCAGGTTCCTTCATAATTAGATTGTGTAGGTAACAATCCAAACTAGGGCAAAGTGCAGATTTTATGTACTGTTTTAAGGTAAGAACTTTAGTTCTTAAGATTCATATCAGCTGGACAACTTGTTCAGTTTTGTTACATGCTCCTCATTCTCCTTGGTGCCTCTTTTTAAAGCAGCACTTAAAAGGTTTGATACTGTTCGACACTAGCTTTTTGACAGGGAAACTGTTCCCTCCAACCAATTTGTTTATGAGGAGTACCTAGCCTAGGAAGGAATTTGAGGGGCAAAATCCATAGTTTAGAGGCATAACATGCAGTGCAATACCAGCCAGCATTCTGCAAGAAATGTAGTAAAAAACAACCACAAAATCAGGGAAAGTTCTGAGTTTAACCTGGTCCACAAAGGTTGCTGCACAAAAAGTCTACACTTCACTAAGAATAAATCTGACTTGCTGCAGCAGCTTCTTCATGATCTTCAAGGCACAGGTATGCAAAAACTACCTTCTTATCAAAGAAAGTTTCATTAACATTTGAGAAAGGTTTCTGTCTAACCATGAAACTGATGGAGTGTTTAGTAGCTATATACATGTAAACAGGAAAAATATCTACTAAAGAAAAACTGTGAGGAAGTTTATTGTATGTTGTATTCTTCGTGTATGCTGTTCTTGTATTTCTTGTATGTTAGCAAACACGTGTTCAGACAAAAATGTTTTAAACTAAAGCAGTACAGGAATTGCAGTGTGGTCAAGAGTACACCAGCATTATTTTACTTTGCCAGTTCTCCCGTGTAGCCTAATTCTTATACCCTGAAAGCAACTGCAGCCTCTTCCACTTAGAGCTTTCATGTCTGGTTTTGGTTCCAGTTTAGATCTCACAGCAGTTGTAGTAGAAGAAATACTGTAACAGAAGTACCAGGATGCTCCTCAGAGTCCTGACAGCAATTGCCCTAAGTGTAGGATTTGATATCAAGCTATTCAGAATATCAGCAGCTGTTTGATAACTACGTACAGATTCACCATGGCTAAGAGCTAATCTCTTTAGCACTAACACACAATAAGATGGCTTGAGCCTGGACCCCAATCTCATTCACCATGATTCCTTAAGGAGCTTACCAACAATAACCTTCAGATTAGCTCTAGAAACAGAGAAAGGAGTTTTGGTAGAAGACCTTACTATAAATGGACAGTCATGAACTAACTGCTCCCTAAAGATGCTCCAAGGCCCTGCACCTCTGTTAACCAATGCTGCTTGTTCAATGTCTGTGTATATATCCCTCTCTAATATTGAAACACTTACAGATGTCATGAACCAGTCTGAGGTAATTTAAGTGTCCAAGTGAACATGTAGTAGCAGCATGATCACAGGAGTGAGCTCTGATATTTCACATGACATAACAGAATGCCTAGTAATTATCAACGAATTGGCTAAGACCAAAAGAGAAGTGCTCCTAAAGGAAAAGCACATACAGAGATTCTGGAAAGCAGAGCCACAGATATACTTAACAATAGCACCTGCCTTAGCTACAAGTACAGTTCCTTTTAATCATGGTTATTATCTCCACAGGTAGCTGCTCTTTTACCTTCTTGATTTTAACTATTATGCCACTAAACCATACTACAAAACAGGTAGGATTTTGTCAATTTAAGACAGGTGCTACAATAAAACAAAGTATAAATAAAAAGGACAAATACAGGCTGGTGGAGAATGGATTGAGAGCAGCCCTGAGGACAACAACTTGGGCCTGTTGGTCAATAGGCTCCTGCGATGGGAAGGGTCTGGACTCTCTGTTTTCTTTCTCTGTGTTAATACATGATCATTTAAAAGCAGCTTCCAACTTGGCAAGCCCCTCTCAAGGTTTTAGCCTTGAGCAGCACTTAAGTCCACAAGGAGCCCGCTCCTGTTAATTCTGCCAAGTCAGAGCACTTTTGAAGGGAGAACTTGCTTTTTTCTACTCAATTTGTGACCACATCTACCTGGTTTCCAGCAGCAGTGGAAAATATCAGCACCTTACTGCAGGATTTTAAGTAAAATATTCACAGGGTGTTCTGCATAATGTTGTCAGCTCAACATAGAGGTGATAATACGTAACTTCAAAGTGATAAAGCCAGCGCTGTAAAAGAACATTCAACTTCCTTTTTGAAACAACCTCACATATGAAATACAGAAAACCTGAAGGAAATGTTTAAGCCTTTAAGAAATCAGTCGATGTGATCTACCATTTCCTTTAGACTGAGCTACCCTAAAGATGTATAGCAAAAATTTCTAAAGAGTGTAACAAAATAGCCAGAACCTGTTTGGAAGTTCATTTTAAAGGCATTGATCAGTTACCTAGATAACACTAATACTAACCACCACCTAAGTAACTGTGGGTACACAGGATAGCTTGCCCATACCCACAAAAATTCTTGCTAAAAATATTTTATTCAATTTTTTTTGAAAGCTCAGCTCTTTGGTCTATAAAAATAGCATTACAAAAAATAGACAGAAATTAAGAAATAGTCCAAGTTTACTTATCCAACCCACAGGCTGAAACTTACCCGTCCAGACAAGCAAAGACATATTAAAAAACCGCACACGCACTATCAGAAAATGAAGAAAATTTACACAAATATTTGCAACTCAAAAAGTACATAATCCTTTATAACAAATGTTTCTTATCTCTACTTTTTAAGTATAATAACTTACCGTGGTTGATGAGAATAATCTCAGTTCTGCATTAATACAATTCACCTCTACAGTGACACATTAGTTAAAGTGCATGAAGCACAAAGTCCCATGAATGTAACCATAGTTGCAGTGAGTGGAATATAATTGACCTTTACATAGTTCAGATGCACAAAGGTTATGACACCTGCTACTTACAAAGTGTTCGTGGCTGCTCTTGGGAAACTGGGTTTCCTGTAGACACCTGGCTGATTATTCTGAATCTTCATATGTACACATACATCATGCTGAATATAATTTTTAGTACTTAGAGCGATTTTTCACAAGACTGCACATTAACTGATGTAATCAGGCATTGCAGATCTGTTTTAAACGTATTCACTTTCTGGTTCCCCTCTCCCTAGTCCCTTTGTACTTTGAAGAGGACACCTCCTCTGCTCCAGTCCAGGAGAGTGCATGTTCAATGAACATTCATGCACCAAGCACTGATGGCAAAGACAGAACCCTGACTATACAGAAGTGGAGACTTTACCTTCTGTGAGAGATTTCCATAGGCTCTGGCAGCTCACGTGCTTTCCAGCTTCGGTGCAGCTCACAGCAGCCTGCTGCAAATGTGAGTGACTCAGGCCTAGCAGTGGCTATGTGCTGGGTAGGGTGCTGGTTGCTTCCACCTTGGTTAGTGTGCACAATTGGTTTGAAATACTTAAGCAACTGATACAGGTGTGTTGTGTTTAGATATATTTTTAACAGGGCTTGTGAGATGACAATAACTCCTAGGCAACCACCAGTACACACAGACTGAGAATGTCCTCTTGAAACACCCCATCCAAAATTCGGAAAGGACAGGTATGGATTTTGCCTATTTTTTTCAAATATTCCAGAAAGAGCAGACAAGGTTCAGAGAATGCATTGTCTGTCTAAAAGGCCTGTGTGCTGAAGGCTAGAAGAACCTGATCCTTAAGGGGCAAGTCTTATGGAAAGAAATAGCTTTTGATTTAGCCACAGTCAGGGAAAGACCATGGCTTGCAAGCAGACTATGGAGATTAGCTCTGTAATGACAAATAAATGCCATCATATGCTGCAGATGGAAAAAAAAAATCCAAATCAGTGACACTTCAGCCATGTAACTGAGAGAGGGCTCATTAATGAGAACATCTGAAAGTAAAATTCTTGCAAACAGCACAGACATTGTTTAAACATATCATATTAAAGTCTCAGAGTAAATGTATATCAGGCATTAAAGCCTGAAAGGACAATCAAGTTAAGCTAGTAGAATTTAATAACTGAGTAAGGGGAATTATTAACAGTAAAACAACATTCATCAAAAAAGTAAAACTCATATGTAAACACATTAAAAAAAAAGCCTAAATTTTGGCAAGTTAAATGTGGAATTATTAAAGCAGATGAGGGATTTTGGGAAATAACTTACTGCAAGCAGAAAAACTAGAAGTAGAAGCCGTTGAAAATACAGTTGAAGGAGGAAGTCTGTCAGAAAGCTGCTGTGATCAACAGATAATCAAGGCAGAGAAAGGGCATCCTGCCATTCCCAAAGAAAGTCTGGTTTTTGCACCCGTGTTCGTTCATGACAGCACCCGAATACCCTCACACCAGTACGAGGTGACACTGAGAGAACATTTCAATAATAAAGGATTTACAGAAACAGAAAAAAAAAAACAAAGCAAAAAACAACCACACACCCCCAAAACCCCAAACCTGAATGGTAACAAAATCCCAGGACCAGAGGATACTCTAGAAGCTGAAAAGAGAACTACTCACTGTAGCACATGGTTACTGCTCACAACTAAATCCTAGCATGTTCCTGAAAAGGAAGGTTTCCAAATTCTCTGACATATAAGCACATTGCTTGGATGTTTCCTACCAAAGTAGTGCCCTTGGCTACAAAGCACGTCTGCCCTACGAGTGGGACTTTTACACATGACTTCAGAATGAATGCAGTGGGGCAGAACAAACTTACTCTACGGCACTGGCAAAGCTTGTCGGAGAGGTGCAGCATGTACCTATCACTTATTTTATTTTTAGAATGGTGATGGGAAATTGCTCTCACCAGCACAGTTGGTAACAGCAACTTTTATTTACCATTAGCAGTTTAAGCAAGAGGCAAATATCAAATGGTCATAAGAACTGAAAAAAAATAGTCAATATGAGAAAAGAGCTAATTTCCAACAGTGTCACATGCCACACTATTGAACGACATGCACTGTGCCGTACTCAGCATAGCAAAGTATCTAAGAGATTGATGCATAGAAGCAGCTGGCAAACACTCATGGCTATAACACCACCTTGTTCTTAATAGATAAGCCCTCAGAATCAGACAGGAAGATCGCACCAAAATTCTGGGGGGTTTGTTCAGGTGTTGTGGGCTCTAAGTGCTCTTGAACTGGTATTTTTGTGAAAATGAAATATCCCTTTTAAATAAAAGTAAACAAATATAATAAACATGATGATATATTTTTTTCAACATTGTTGTTTGACTCCATGCTCTGGGGATGAAGTGACAGAATCAAACCAGAGTACTTAATACACTAGTTCAGTACACAGCCCATACCAGGAAGATGGAAAGGGTCTGCTTTCTCATGTATAGACGTGTTCCTCTTCTAAAATGATTATAATTTTTCTCATTCAAATTAAAAGTGAAAGAAGTAAAAAGCCAGGATAGCACACATGAACATCATTTAAAATCTGGATCGGAACAGAGGGAAACTGCTAAACTATCTGTCATGAACTCAACTGAAGTTCTGTGGAAGAAGGTATCCCCAGCAGTTGGCAAAGTTAGGATATTTGGAATAATATGGTTGGTTTACTACAGTCTTTAATAAAACCGCTTGCCTTCTTACAGAAACAGACTCATTTTCATCGGTAAAGCTTTAATACAAAGAGGAAAGGGGCTGCAAAAAAGCAGCTGGATTTATTTTCAGGTTTCCGTAATTAAAATTTAGTAAGGCAAAGTAGTTGATATCTGAGCTTATGTCCCTCTGAGGATATTTTGCTCCTAATGCATAAAACCTCCAACATTATCTTTAATGTTTAAAATAGCAATGCTACATACTGAAAATCTAATCATTCTCTTACTCCTTGCTGGAAAATGTCAGTGCCAAAGCTGAGCTAAATATACAACTTGATTGTCAGATCTTGCCCATCAAACTGGATATAATGATTCTAGTTTAGCAAAGGTGCAAAGAGATAAATGTATGTTTCTGTTTGCTTTTATTTTCCCCTAACCCCAGAATTACTGTACATAAGAAATGTGTATGTTTGCTTTTATTTGTGTGCATGCCCTTCACTCTCAGGCTTTTATCTTATTTTTATCATAGGACTGAAAATTTCATTTCTATACTTTTTGCAGAATATAATGGAAGATTATAAAGTAAGAGATGCATAGATGGCTGAATATACCTTGCTCCTATAAGAATGTTCATAAACTGCTAAAATCAAGCCCCAGAGCAAGACAAAATTATAAGTACTATGAAAAATATTTGTCTTTGAAAGAGCTCACTGGTATTATCATGATAACAGCATATAAACACAGGCATTTACATACAGCATTAAAATTACGAACATACCACATGCTTTGGTGGCTCCATCATCTCACCTGAGCAATAGAGGAAGAAGGGCAAGCCATTTATTTAGTTCAACTGTAAATAACGATCATAGTAGCATTCCTAGGGATTGGTTTTAATTTTTATGGCTCCATGCTTTGTTCTAAGACAACATACTAGAGTAATGAAATATCTCTGCAGTAACTGGCCTGCAGTAACACTGAAACATGTCATCAGTAGAAAACAGAATCCCAAGCAAGATAATGGGATTTCTCTTAATTCAATTTGCCACAGATGTAGTTAGCATGCCAGTATTCTCCTTGCAGAGATGCTACTATTTATGTTTCAGTTGCTTATTAACATAGTCACTTAGAAGTATATAATGCTGCTAGCTCAGCTACCATTCCACATAAATCTAATTTGGCTTTGAAGAGTGTTGCTAGTTCTATGGATCTGAGGAATTGTCTGACAAACAGAACAACAGCCTAATGCATCTGGCAAAACCTGAAGTTCTGCATCTGATTTGTGCCTGGTACAGCACGGGAAGGAAGAACAGTAGTCACTGCAGCTAACAAATCAATGTCTTTCACAAATGTTCTCTGGTCACAGCAATTCAGTAATAATAAAAAAATAAAAAACAGGAGATTGAAAGGATATGAAACCTATAAAGAAAAGATTCCAAATTTATTTTGAATGTTGCAAAACTAGGCACCAGAATGAATGGTCTGTGTTGAGGTAAATGCTCAGTCTAACTCCAAAATCTCCATGTAGAGAATGACATTTCAATTTTCCTCAGCTTTTGGAAGCTTGATTTTACAGCTCCAGAACTCAGTCTTTGATAAATACCTTCTAGCAGTTATAATAAATCATATAGAAAAAGGAAATAAGCAACAATAATAAAGAGGCACTAATCCTTACTCTTTAAGAAAACTAATCTAAAAGCAGGCTCTATCCTTAGGAAAGAAATAATAACAAAACTAAACATGACTAAGAATGACCTGTTTTTCAAAGAGCAACTAGAAGCCCAATTTTTTCTACTAATGTATAGCATCACCAGAAAGCCATGTGACTTAAAAGCATTTCACAAGCAAACAAAACCAAGCAGGAATAAACCAACAATATATATATAAAAATAAAAATAAACTGCCTTAGAACAAAATGATAGCAAAAAGCAGTTTAAAGGAGCTTTATTTCCACTGAATTACTAGATTCTATTGAAAAATTGCACTGGTGTTGGAATTTCTCCTTTTAATTAGTTCCTGCATCCTTACTTACAACTGTAGCAGCACAAAGTTTGAGGGCCTCAGCAGAATTCAGCTCATAAAGTTCTGTTCAAGCTCACACTACCATAATTCATGGCCAAACCGTGTGCCATAAAGAACATAATGTTAAAGATCTTAGAATCTGTTAGGCCTCTGGAACAACTGAGAATTACAACTCTGTTCGCATACACATTGGAAACTTCCCAAGATTAAAGCCTGAAAAATGAGCTTCTGTCATGTTTCACAATTCAATTAAATATATCAGTGTCTCAAGGGCCAACAGTTAGGTCTCAGAATAAGTCAGACACAGACAGGAAGACACAAGAGTGTCCTAGCCGGGGTCATCCTGAAATCAGACTCTGCAGAGACATCACTTCACTCTCCTAAACAGGACACTAAAATGGGAGTAAACTGTGGAAAAAGGCATTTAGCACAGGTAAAATACTCTCATGGATAACCTTCAATTTGTGGGCTGTTATAAAGTTACTGGAAACCAACAGTGAGATTCACCCATGTCCTTTTTATTGCCTTAGTACTACCAAGTGTTAGCTATCACTGTTCATTCTAGGATTTTATCTAAAGACCCTTTATCTATAATTAAGTGCCTATCACCCATGTATGGAAAGACTGCCTGAGCAGTGTGAATGCCACTCTATTTTCCAGCTGCTTAAGTAATTTGCAGTGCTTCCCAAAGGGCTTAATGCAGTGGCTGTGTCATTTTCCTCAACAGCAGCAGCTGGAGAGGGGAAGTAATAGAACGTGAACATCATAAAATATATTGACAGGGTAAAACATAATAATGCATAAAAAACAAGTTTGCCATAACTAGCTGATCATTAGTACTTTCTTAGTATACATTAGGTAGCAACAGAGCATTGAAATGTTTCAAACAATACACAGAGAAAACCTGAAAATACCAAGCATGCAGTGACATTAACACATTGTGTGTGAATAATGATGCAGACCTAGTTAGTAAGAGGCATTACACATCATCAAGGGAAAAGTTAAGTACTAGGTTGAGCAAGACAAATGCCATGGTTCCATAGCACGTGATCAGTCTGATCGCATACCCCATATATGTGTGAAGAGCACTGATAGTCCAAAACACCTGCTACTCAGCCGCTAAAGATATGCTTATGATTGAAATAGAGTAGTATTAAAAGTCACTGGAAGTGCACCTTGTAGATTTATAGCAGAGCAGCTAGCTCCCTTTACTTCTGAGTTAATTCAGTTTATGCTGCTTTGTTTTTTAAACACAGATGAAGGAAGTTGGCAGAACCTGGTGGTGGCTGATAAGACCCATTTCAGCATGATTTCTCTTTCAAAACCAGTATGTTGGAGATAAGGTAATAAAACGGCTGTAGTTTGGGGTATAAGATTTTTCTTCATGTGCTAGAACAAAACAGTTCACATCATAACAAAGCCTCAGGCACTGGGTGAGTCTGTAATTTTTTCATCAGCATCATCAGTCTTTCTTAATTTCAGCAACACATACCAGCTTCACTTCTTCAACTGACATGAAGGTGATAGTTTTATAAACCAAATAAAACTTGTTTGTTTACAGCTTATGGATTCAGATGCAACAGCCTGCTTATCACCTCTGTTCAAGCATTTTAAGATCCAATAAATTACTCCAGACTGAACTTCTGTAGTGTTGCACAGGGACCAAATCAAGTGAGCTTGTCATTATTTGGCCTTGTCATCTGCACACAGCTTGGCAGGATCACTGCACATCCAGTCCAGTTGCTTTTATGGCAAAAGTTGAAGAGGAGATCAAACAATTTATGTGACAAGCAGGATAATACAGGAAGATATGAGCAGCTGATGGCAGCACGACAGGGGAACTTACAGCACTACAATCAATAGGTACTGACAAAAGTTCACAGTTTTAAAGTACAAATAAAGTTAGTGCTTCATGATTTATCCCCTCTCCTGTTTTTTTTTCCAGTCCCAAAGGATTTGCATTTTGCAAAGATCTCCCTCACATTTTCTCTGTTACTCAGTGTCAAACCTTTCCTACTCATAAAATCAATCCACGTGCCAACCAATGTTCTCCAGAACTCCTGAACTCCCTGAACATCTCTGTGCACTGGGATTCTTCTCCTTCAACTTGTCTTACCACTTCTCTCTCACTTTCTGGTTTCTGGTATCTAGTCCTGACAACCAGGAAATGACACCCTCGAGACTCCACAAGCTGTGATGTTTGTCTGGAAAATCACCTAAAAGATACTTGGGTGTATTTCTCTCACTGAAAAGTCTCATTTGTATGTTCTGTAGAGTTTTCAGGCTTAGGAAATTCTGTTGAAGAAAAAAAATCCAACCTCTGCAGTGGCAGGATGGTGTTTTAAGAATAAGAAAATGATGTAAACGTCTGACATTCTGAAAGAACAGATAACTGTGCTAAACTCAAAATTTAAGCCTGTCAAACCAAACATCACTCAAGATTTGAAACAGCTGAAGGTTTAAAATATTATTAGAAAACATTCCAGTATTTTGGTCACAATCCGCCATTGAAATCTCTTCCAAAAGAATATGAATCCTTCATTCTCTTGCATTACTGAGATGAAACCTGTGAAAGTTTTCTCTCACGAGACTACAGGCCAAGAAGCAGCCAATAATCAGCTGAACTTTTAGATGCTCAGCCTGAAAAAATTACAAAATTTACCTATACCTTCTTCTTGCCTTTCTCGTATGATTGAATCTGCCAAGGATTTGAACTTGTACAACTCAAGTACTCTGCTATCAAGGGTCATTTCCTCCCCCAAAGACATTACCTCTCTTTGTTTTTGTTCTCCTGGAGAAAAGGTCTTTAACATTTACGGTCTTTAAAGACCAGCTATGCACTTACAGAAGGCATTAAAGCCTGATAGAACATCACTTTATAGCTGCAATCACTATCATCAACAAAAGAACACCTGTCAGAAAAAAACAGCTCTATCTTCTCCCCTAAACCATGAGAGAGTAATTTTCAATGTAAATGAGACCTGAATATTTTGCTCTTGCCTGGCAAGAATCTCACATGAAAAGCAAATGAAGCAAAAAAGACTGACACTATTACTCACCAAAAATAGAAATGTCTCAGATGCTCAAACATTTGCTTAGGATAAACTACAAAAAGGCAAGATAATTAAAAAATATCTCTCTGCTTTTTTTTCTACTTAGCTAAGACAAGAATATTTCTTGACATGAAAACTGTGAATCTTGGCCTTATGACTCAAATGCTTGAAGGCCATATATATCCTTTTCACCTATATTTGGAAGATGCCTAGAAAATGTGTATGCTACCAAAATACAGTCAAGTCTTTAAATGGCAGCAGCAATTGCTTGAATGAGAGAACACTTAAGCAGAGCTACAATGAAAAGAAGCATGTGCTTGTGTGCTTGGCTGAACAGGGGTTAGCAATTATAGGACATTACAGGTAGGCCCCAGGAGGGGAAGGCACACAGTATTTTCAGTTCAAGGTAGGCAATGCTTGCATCATAGTTCCGCTACTGGGAATCAGTATAACATTACCTCAACCCTCATTAATAATGACTGGGGGACCAATGTTGCTAAGTGTCTTGCTTGCAAGGAAAAGCTATAAAAACATGATGCTGAATACCACAAGAAACAGAGGCAAGGCAAGAGATCCACAAATACATAATTTAAGAAACAGGCAATGCAAGAGATCCACAAATGCATGATTTTTCTGAAGTGTCAGAATATTTAAAACTATTCTAAATTTTTTCTGGGACTTGACTCATGATTTCTGAGGATGGTGAAGATGGCAGTCTGTGCACTGCAGACCTGATGGATTGCTGTTGTTATTACCCACCCAGCACATCAGTATATCAGTGTTCAAAGAAATAACAAGAGCCCAATAGAGGCACAAGAAAAATTAGTGAGTTTTAAACCACAGGAAGTTTGAGAAGAGAAATGAAGCTTTCAGAGGAAATGGGATATATAAGGATTATAGGCATGTAAGCATGTGCATGTGTGTATATACCACACGCTACCTATAGCAAAATAATACCATGCCTGCCAAGTTGAGAAATAAGAAAATAAGAAATGGAAACAAGCATTTCCTCTGTTGATGAAAACAAGTAAATACAGTTTGCCAGAACTTTAAGCAGTACATAAGGTGGAGCGTTTTGGGCAGTATAGTTTATCGTGTCACTTACAATGACAAAAATGGAGAAAGATATAATTATTCCGTAGAAATTTCAAGCTCTTTTATTCAGATTTTTATTCTAGAGCTAGAATTAGAGGACAAAATACTTAGAGATACCCATAGCACAGTCCTGCTAAGTGTCAAGCCATTCTTCTGATGAGGATTTTGTCTGTGAAGGGCAGTACATAAAAATATGTGGTATTGTATCCATAGCCAGAAAAGCAAAGACAAAGCGTATATTGCGATCTCATCACAAATCCTAATTTTTGAGGATTCAGAAAAACCGAAGTGATAGCTATAGATATTCTTATAATTTTTTTAATCATAGAGTGCTATTTTGAGGCAATTATAGAGTTTACCTGGTTTTCAGACACATTGGGGAAAGCCACAACAAAATTACAAGGCTTTAATATACTGTGTCAAAGCCTTACAAGGAAAGAGATTCAGGAGGTTCACACTGAAATTTCAGTTTTGCTCTAAGTATGTTCAGAGGTTCTTGGAATTGTTCTACTGAGCAATGTTATTTAGACATGCAGTGTGGTTTCCCTTTCTCCCTACTTATTATCTTAGAAAAATTCAGCTGAACTGGCCGCTAGGACCATATCTCGGAGAACAAAACTAAGCAATTGTGTTGCTAAATAACTTTTCCTCATTCATTTCTGTATTTAGAGTCCCAAGCCCTCAAAAATCAAAGTGCAGGTACTGATGTTAATGCATACAGATAACCTACAGAACGCAGAAGAACTGTTCACATCTCTGAAGGTATACATGTAAATAATCATTTGCAGGCTTGGTTCATTGTTATTGTTACACTTCCCAAACTGAGACAGATTAGTTCACTAAATTGAAAAAAGAAGCAATGGGCTGCAAAGTAGAGATTCAAATGAAATTTCAGTGCCCACTGCAGTTATTGGAAAGGCTCCAATAGGTATTAATCAGGTCTTATTTCCAAGAGTCTCAAAGCCCACAGTCCCCACCCAGAAAACCAACCCCAAACCAAACAAAACTGACTTCTAAGGACAGGTTCAGCAATTTGTGTTAGGACACCAGAAAACTTTTCTATTTGAGTTAGAATGCATTAAGTATTTTTCTCTAAGATAAAACCAAACCGTATATCTATAAACGTATCTACAAATGTATCTATACACACACACATATATGATGAATACTGATGTTAATGAAAACTTCCAGATTCCAGAATAAAAAATCTGTCACTTTTTTGTGAGCTGACTTTGGATTTTCTCTGACCTCTCCTTCTGTAGCTATTGCTCCTTTAATTATAAATACATGCACAAAAAAAACCGCCACAACATAATCTATAAGGCTTTTAGAATCTCCTTAGGCAGAAAAGTATATACACGTCCCCTATATTTGTAGTAGTCCAGTTATAAAAGATTTTAACATTTTTTTCTCCCCAAAGCCCTAGCTCCTCAGAAAGTTACAGTGAAACAAGCTTTGAACACAATCCAGCAGCAAGCTCAGGGCCTGAGGCACTGTCTTAGCAAAGTAACCACATGCTTATCTACAAGAATAAGGAGAAATAAGTTCTGATGTGCATATAAATTTATTGCTGCTGTTAGTCTAGGTTCAAAGTAAGTACTTTAATCTCTGTATTCCAGGAGTTGCATTTGAAATAGTAAGGTATTAAGACTGAGTAGCTTTCCTGAAAAATCTGTTTAAACTTTGTAAGTAACCAAAAGGAAAACTTTTACATGGAAGGGATTACATGGTCTTGCCTTTCTTGACCCAGTGGCTGACTTACTACTAAGTAATTGGCAAAGCTAAGAAAATGTACAGCTGTTCTGGGGCTTGATAATTTTAACATGGAAGCTCATCTCAGCAACTGTACATAAAGTTATATTTTTAAAAAGAAACTACATTTATAAAAGAAAACAATCATTAAGGCTAGTTTTTCACTAATTGAGCTGTATACACTTTTTCTCACTCTCTGGAAAAATGCATAAAAATTGGGCTCCCCTCAGTTATTCAGTTAGCATCCTGCATTTGCACAAATAGGGTCAGTTTTTAGTTACAGAGCATATGGGATAACTTCAGTAAAGCAAAGAGATAGCAAAATATGTCTAAATTAGGCTATCAGAGCATTTTGATTACATTCATCTGTCAAGTTGGTTTCTATAAAGAATAAAGGTCACTTCAACAGCAGCAGGCAGATAAGCAGGCTCAGTTAGCTTCGGGCACATAGGGTATGGTGCTGTGCTGCAGAAAGGGATGTATTTTGCTCTCAAACAATTGATGGCTGACTGTTCTTGTTTTATACAGTGTGGCTGTCAGGTCCCAGCAGCACTGGCTGCCAGTTACTTTTCTACTATACAGATTTAACTGACGAATGCTTCTGAAATCTGCCTCCAAGTATTTCAGCTAAAAGGACATGCTGAAAAGTCATAAGATTTGGTGTCTCTTGTGTATTTGGCTGTTAACTAAGTTCATTGGACAAATGAATTATGTCTTTCTTAAAGTAGGACAGAGATATTAGCAAAAAAAAACATGTCCAAAGGGTAGAGGATGTGGACAGGACATATTTACTGGCTTTAAGCAGAAACAAAAGAAAACAGTACTAACAGGAGCATTTTCCTCACCTACTCATAGATGATATTTTGGGAATTCTGTGTTAGAAACATCTAAACTGTGAATTTGAAGGAATGATTTTATTTGTAATCACATTGTGCAAGGCATAAAACCTCAGTGGTGCCAGATGCGCTTCAGAGGAAGGAGTCAGTTGGATTTAGTACTGCAACATGCAGCTTTCTGACAAATTAACTGTGGCAAAGATCCCAGGATTTATCAGAAAAGATTCCATCCAGAAAACCTCTGCTTTGTGACAAGAAATACTGGACATTTCCTGCTTAACACTGCACTGATCTGCAAGAACTGAAGTACCTTCAGGGCCACCTGAGTTGCAGATCAGCAGATGGGTGCTGTGGGAAAGCAAATTCAGTGTCCTCACAGTGATGGACAGAGCCATGCAGAGCCATGACTGAAGCAGCTCACAGAGAAAGCAGTGGGGGGAACCTAGCAATGAAAGCAGCTAGTGGGAGCAGCCACGAGGGCACAAAGCCAGCAGGAACAGGAGCAGTTAACAACAAACTCATCTGGTGGGAACTGGTGGGAAAGCTGATGAGGGGCAACAAGAGGCACTGGCTAATGAGAAATACCAGGACAATAAAAAGTCTGGAGAAGCCTCCTGCCATGTGTGCTATGCCTTTTACTTGGTTATTTGCCATTTAGGGTATTAGTGCTGCATGCTGTATTAAAAACAGCTAAGTCCGGTCACTGAGAGGAAGATTGCTTGGTCACCTTCAACTGACTGCTGTCGCTTCAGAAAGGAGAGGAAGGATGGATGTAGCATGTCTTTCCAGAGAAAAACTCAGCATGCAGAACTGCTGTGAGAACTTCTAGAGCAAGTCATATGGAAAAGGTGCAGGGAATACAGTAAATAAGCCTGTGGTAAGAGTGCACCCTAAAGTGTAGACATGGCCAAAACTGAGAGGTTCAAAAGATATTTTCCCTAGCGACCCACAGGGATCCTTAGAGTTTCTTGCAGCACTGACAGGCACCAAAAGACTTCCAGCTCAGGACAGAAAGTGGAACATCATCCCCAAATGTGAGTGGACAGGATTCTCACTGAGAGAAGGTAGGAGAAAAGTTGTTTAAGAAGCTTTTCTTTTCCTCTGGCAGCCTGAGGTTCTTTCATCTCATTACAGCATATCTCTAGATTGGATATTAGGAAAAATTTCTTCACCAAAAGGGTGCTCAGGCATCGGAACAGGCTGCCCAGGAAAGTGGTGAAATCACCGTCCCTGGAAGCGTTCAAAAACTGTACAGATGAGGCCGTTAGTGACAGGGTTTAGTGTGGACTAGGCAGTCCTCGGGTAACAGTTGGACTCAATGATCTCAAAGGTCTTTTCCGACCTAATTGATTCTGTAATTCTATATTCATGAAGCACTATTTTAGAGACTCACCAGTCCTGTTGGTTTGAGTTCCACTTGAAGAGGGAATGCAAGTTAGCATTACCTCCATGCTCTAGGCTGATTCAGGGTCTGGTCCACATCTCTCTCACCAGCTTTTTAAAAGTCTCAGAAACTCAACACCCCTCTCAGAGGCAATGTGTGAGTGTGTCATAACTGGACAAGAAAGAGACAGCAACTAGTAGCTTATTAGCTGTTGGGGGTAGGTCGTTTGTCTTGTGGCAGTTCTTCATGATATGTTCTCATGTTTCCAGCACTCCAGAAGTTCCTTTTGCTTAAGCTCATTTGATTAACTCATCACTTGTGAGTGGTGACTGTATCATTTAGAAAACACTGAGACAATTAAATTCAATATCTCAGTTTTCTGGACAGTGCTTATATCTTTGTGTGCTCATATTTAGTAAGGACCTCCAGATGCTCCCATTGCAGACAGTCAATGCCTGGCAGAAGGCTTACAGAATATTTATTGACCCCTAAAGACCTCTTAGAAAGCTACAGAGGGGAAACAATGTATGAAATAATACCAACTGGAGAGAAAATATGACCAAAAAATAGTAGCTTCACCCAAACGTTTTTCATGAATTGAAGCACAGGTTTAAAATTGAAATTCTTTAGGCCAATATAAAATGATTCTTCTTCCCCTAAGCTAGAAGGTGTGCTTAATATCCTTTAAAGAGGCCACTAACTGTACATATTGATAAAGTGCTCCTTCTCCAGTCCAAGGAAGATTTTAAACTTCCAAGGGATTACAGGATTTTATATTGTTAGTGGATAAACCTAATCTTCTGCTACCCATGTCCTGGAATCCCTAATAATGAAGAAAAGAAACCAAGGATTAAAAGCTAGTGGTATTACAGCTGTCAACACATCAGCCTTAATTTTTCAAAAGCTTTCACATAGGTACAGTGATGTGTCTGGAGTCTTTTGCTGAAAGCACTTGATCAGTTTCACAGTGATAAGATAACCAAAAGTTACTTTATTTTTATAAGTGTAGCACATCCTTGTAAGCATACTAGATTCACTTTAAATTATGCCTTCTCCACCGAGTCATAGGTATTTGGAAAGATACGGTCATTTAGGATGGAAAGGTATTCAAAGGCATCCTGGTAAGAACTGTTACTACAATATTGACCAGTAGTTTGGTATGTCATAGCATCCTGACAGCTAGTGAAAAAGGGAGATGAAAATGTGTTGTGAGGCAATGATTACTTTTTTCCCTATAATGCTGAAGTGGTGAAATAAATCCCCAAATTAGCAAATCACAGTGTTTCATTTCTTCTGCTTCAGAGCTCCTTGATTCTGCAGGAGACAGATGAGCTACTGGGACTCTCCCAGACCAATGTCAACATTCACAATGGCTGTTATGACATGACTATGGCCAAAAAACTCCAACAGGTGAAAGCTGATGTGAGAAGCTGTGTCACTTGTAGCCTTCTGGGAACTGTGACTATGACAGAAGAAAATCTTTAAAGAAAAAAAAGCTAGGATACACTTTTTACACTTTTTTTTTTTCCCCTTAGTTCTTTCTTGTGTCAAGATTAAAGTTGGCATCAAGGAGAAAGTTGGCATCAAAGAGATGAGGATTCTTAGTTTCTGGATTCCACAGGTGTTAGATTCTCAGAGAGGTACATTAGAATGCTAGCTTCACGGCATATATACACAAGTCCAGATTTCTGACACCTGGGGAACCTGAACATGCCTAAGTCTATAGGAACTGATAAGATGCATCCCAAAAGCCTAAGGAATTAGCTGATGAATTACCAAGCCATTCACTATGATATTTGAAAGTCAACATCACACCCATTTTTAAAAAGGGTAGAAAGGAGGAGCCTGGGAACTACCAACCTGTCAGCCTCACCTCTGTGCCTGGGAAGACCATGGATCCTCCTAGAAAATACGCTAAGGCACATGGAGGACAGGGAGATAGTTCAGAACAGCCAGCAGGGCTTGTTCAAGGCCAAGTCCTGCCTGACCAACCTAGTGACCGTCTATGATGGAGTGACATCAGTGCACCACAGAAGGGCCACAGATGTCATCTATGTGGACTTCTGCAAGGCCTTTGACATGGTCAACTACAACAGTGTTCTCTCTGAATTGGAGAGATATGGAGGGGGTTTGGAAGTACGTGACCTTAAGGTCTTTTCCAACCCTAACCATTCTATGATTGCGTGGATGAAGAATTGGTTGGATGGTTGCATCCAGAGGGTAGTGGTCAATTAGATCAACGTCCAGACAGAGACTGGTGACAAGTACTGTCCCTCAGGGCTCCATCCTGGAACAAGTAGTGTTTAATATCTTCATCAATTGGCTTATATAAGTTCTATTAACTTCAAAAAATTTGCAGAAAGCATTAGTAATTAATTCAGCTCCCCATGGGAGAAAACTGAAAGAATTATATACGATCACTGACCCCACTGGAGGCACAGCACAGAGGTATCTTGGGGCAGCTGATTAAAAATGGAAACTCTTCTCAGTGACCCTATGTAGTGAATAATCACCAGCCTTTGGTGTAGAAAACGTAAAATTTCCCCTTTACCTCCACCCATCTCTAGGGAAAAAAACTCCTAGGCAGCTACCAAAATTGAGTATTGACGTTCCCTCTGACATACTCAGGTTATTCTTGGATAAATCAGAGGAAAGTGCTCAAATAGAGCTGTGTTGGGAGGAAAAAAGGAAACAGACTTTGGAAAAATCTTCACATCTCTCTTTTACATTGATCCAAGAAGCTAACAGGCAATTAACTACTGCAGTGGTACACTGCCACCTAGAAGAAGCACTTCAAGACATCACAGACATCCTATCTGATTATTAAAGAGCAAAGATGCCATCATACTGGCCAGATCTTTGCAGTTTGACCTTTGAATATTAAGTTGTCTCCAATATGCACACCTACCAGACAAAGGTTTAAGCCCAGTGAGAGACATTATAATTGAAAGAAGAAACAAACTGATGTCAGAAATGTAGAATACCTTTTCCTATTAAAAAGTTAACTTGCATTGATTTACTGTATGTGCATATCTTGCTATTGTGATAATAAAATTGACAAAAGAGCCTCCAAGGATAGCCAAAGAAAATAAATTTCCTATGGAGGTTTCTTGTCTGTGAAAGGCCTTTCAGAAATAAAATAGTGCAACTAGGAAAACAAGGCAGATCAAAGAACTCAACAGCAAATATCGTCAGAATGTTATTCCATATTTGCTGTTCACAAAGGCTACCCAGTATTGCTTTGTTACTGTGTTTTATTGTTGGTAGTCCCCCGTGCCTCCCCCACCCCCAGTATCACTCTCTTTATATAAACTAAGCATCCTGTGAAATGTTCAGTCCATCTCAGCCAGGGGAAGTAGTCAGGCAGCCAGGGGGAGTTCAACATTTGACCTTAGATCTATGGAGCACATAAGGAGCACATTGCTATTTCCATACTGATGTGAAACAGGCTACAAGTCTATCGGTAGTGTTTTTTCTCATACAAGCAGCAAGACACGTCACATAACTAGCAAGAAAAACCCCTCAAACTTAACTTCAGCCTACGTTACGCCACCCAGAACTCCTTGATCACCTGGTAAGTCTAAAGATGAGAGGTTTAAATCAGGCTACTGAGATAAAAGTTTTGATTTTTACTGGTTCAGATATTTCAAATCAAAATCTGGACTTCCTGTGAATACACATACAGCCTCAACCTCAATTCAAATACAAGCACAATGAACTCCTGGACAGAAACAGCAGATGACTGAAAGGCCTAAACCCTGTCCACAATGTAATCCAAAGCAGTTTTGTACAGTACTTAACCTCAATACCTGAAGTAGACGTTAAGGTATGCTTTGAATGCCTCTCTGTACAAATGAACAACTGTATTTGCACTTACCTTAATCTATTTTGTAAATTTTATTAATGAATGAATTATCTGTGTGCAACAATAGAAACATTTTGTCTTATGATTATAGTTGGTCACTTAATTAAAAGATTAAATAACCTTTCAAATTATCTAAAACAATGAAAAAACAATAAAAGTATTTTCTATTAAACCAAAGAATGCAGAAGGCTGCCATTTCTTATTCACCATCACTTGCTACTGCATGAACATTCAGGTTTTGTTCATCCCTATCAAATCTCTGCAAAAACGCAATATACTCTGTGTACAGACTGCATAATGCAAAACAATCTCCCTATGAATGCTTACACCAACAGAGTAAACACATTAGTGTCACTCACACATTCAAGGAATTCCATTACTGAGTGCTGCTTAATCTGGGAATTAAGCCACAAATTAGTTTTCTATCATATAATAATAAATTCAAAGGAACTCTGAGATGAAATATTTTGTCAGAAATGATGATTATGTTGAACAGTGCAATGAAGCGTTCACTAGTAATTCGGATAGTGGGAATGCGGGACACTTACATGCTTTCTGAACAATGCAGATTATCTTTTAGAAATGGATGAGCTGCTGTGGCTAAACTATTGCATAAAAACATAAAGCCACAGATCTCCAGGGGGTTTGAGAGGTCACTGCACTGAACACATTGCTGCACTATCCAAGGCAGGATCAATTATATTTCCATCACTCCTGAAACACTTTCTCATACCTCTCTTTAAGAGTTCCAACAACTGAAACTTCAGAACTCCCCAAACAGCACTTATCATCTTTGCTTCAGAAAGCATTCCCTAAAGACTTTTTCTTGCTATGATGTAAGTCTATTACCTATTATAGTCACCACAGACTCCTGTGTAAACTTTCTATTTTGCAATAATATTTCCATACATAATTATTATGCCCCTCTCAGGGTCCTCTTCAACCTGAAAATCACGACATTTTTAAATCTTTCTTCAAATTTCATGTTTTCAGATAAATCTTGCTTCTCTTTAGGCCCTCCATAAATGATGGTTCAAGCCTTTTTTGAAATGTCTTGTCTCCAAACTGGAGAACAGTAGGTTTGTACTGTGTACAGCATAGCTGTAACCATTCAAGGCTAGTAAAATGTGTGCTTTAGATACGCTCTTTTCATTCCGGAACTGTTTGATCTTTTTTACAGGAGCACAAAACCTCTGACTCCTAAGCAGTTCATAAAGCACCACAGACCCACTGCTTCATTCTGAAAAAGAAAATAAAAAAAAGAAAATTCTCCTAAATCAGTGGCTTCTCTTATCTTTGTGTAGTTGATTACTTCTGTGTAAACAGGAGAACACAGCGCCATTTATCCCTGCTGAATTTCATCCTATCTTTTCAGACCAGCCTTTATTCAACTGAATGATTTTGAATTTTAATCCTTTCCTGCAAAATGTCAGCTATTCCTTCAACACCTTTGTTTCCTTCCAGCAGGTCTTACAAACTTACCCCTTCTTCCATCACTCAGGTCTTTCATTGCATCATTATTCCTTAGTTTTTAGTGAGTAAATGGGATTTCAAGCAATACTTGTTTTATTTTCACCACGAACTATTCTTTGGTAACTATTCTATGGATATCTTACCCACACAGTTTTTCACCTTTTGTTCTATTTTAGATGCTTACAAAGCAGAACTGGAATATTGCTTATGGGCTCCTTTCCCTGTCCCCCCTTCATTTTCATGAGATGTTTAGTATTTTTCTTTTCCAGTCTTCTAGAACTGTACTCATTCTCTGTAACTCTTCAAAGTAACAGTCTGAGCTGCAGTAGTAGTCCTATTCTAGACCAGATCTCACACCTTTCTATCTATGCAAAAGTGTTGCTAGTTTTCAGTCTCCTATCAATGGTAGCTGTCTGTTCTGCAAGTACACTCAAGCAGGAGGAAGGGTTCTGTATTTATAAAATGCTTCTGGGTATGTGTGATACTTGAGTTTCAGGGGGAACAGGTCACCAGAGAGCTGTGTGGGAAGTATTGTGGAGGCAGAGGGAGAGATTACGAATTCTTGCTTTTGATAGGACATTTCTTTCTTTTTTTTCTCCCTCTCTCTAATAACTTTTCCTTTGGGAGGATGCGTAATAAAAACCTCCAGGTGTTTCATCAAGGAGTTTTTCTGACCTCTGCCTTTTGCCACAGAAATCCTGTTTGAATATAACAGCATGATCCATGTTCAGTGAGAAACAGCAGCACCTCTTTAACAAAAATATAAGCAGACCAGTAATTAGGGAAAATTTCTCATGTAGCCTTTCTTTCTCTGTGCAAATTGCCAGTAGCCATTAAAAATATTCTGGTTTATTAAATCTGAGCAGCAAACACCTGTCAAAGAAAAGCTATCTCTTTAATAAATGTTGTGGGCTTTTAAATTTTCCCCTCAAATGGGCTAACCTTTCAGGTTTTTTAAGAGGCACTGGAGGTTGTTTACTAAGAAACTGAAGGGTGCTTTCACTTTTGCCTTCAAATATTTCACGTGAACTTTACCCTTTTCATGCTTCTTTTTTCTATTAAATTACCTATTCGTGCATCCCAGCCTCAAACAACCTCAATCTAGTACTATCTATAGTATAAAACCTTTGAGATTAGAGAACTGCATCAACAGTTCAGACTCCAGCTACGCAAACTCATACCTGAAGGCAAGCACCACAGCATTTGCCTGTTACATTCTTGACAGAAAAACAAATAAAACCCAAACATAATGCCTACCCAGACTCCCCACCACTGCATTCTTTGGGCTTTGAGTGTGTTGTAACAGAGAATTAACCTACCAAACTGTAGAAAAATTGGGTCACAGAGTGCTCAGAAATTTAAACTGCACAGAGAACAATAATCCATGGGCGTGTTGAAAGGATGAAGTCTGAATGAGAACGCTGCATTATTTATAAGCTAATTATGAACATACATATTTTTTATCTCTGCACTGTGACCTGGGGCTCAAGTGCCAAGGAGACTGAAAAGACATCGTGACTCAGAATGGAATTAACTTTTAAAAAAGCATTTTCACAGCTTCAGGTCTTTTTATGAGCATCAGCAAGGCTAAGAGAAGGAACACAAGCAGAGTGAAGTCAGTAGAATAATTTTTCTTTCCAATAAAACAAAGGTTTAGAAAAGACTCTGCACCTTCAGACATTAATCCATGCTTGAGGACAGCAATAAATAACAATCAAAAGTGCCCAGTGCCTGAAACATAAAGAATACATGTCTTTCTCTAACTTGCAAACTGCAGCTGACAGACAGGGTATCCAGATCCCTAGGTTTTCACTCCTTGCCTCTTACAGACAACTCATCAAGATTTTTTGATGAAGATTTTATGCCACAACACAGTTGCACCCTTTCTTCTGGCACATATTGACGGTCTAGCCCCACATTTGGAGTGAGGCAGTTTCAGACACATGCTTCAAGTCATCACATCTCTTCTGCGAGGAAGTAACCACCCAAAGTCCCCTGCATAAGTAATCTTTCACTTTTTTACATTTCCACTGTGCGTGCTTCTCATAGCAATGATGCTTTGCTGAGACATTCAGTATGACGAAAAGATGGCTGTATTCAGAGCACGAAAAGGAAACGAAAAACACGTTGCCTACAGGAATACTGAAAAAATACAATAATAGCTATAACACATGGCTGGAGACCTGTTCTGGACAGAAGCAGCCTCCAACACAGACTTACATAGTCCTAAACACTAGATCTAGTATGTGTCGTTTAGGTAATATCACAATATAGTCTTGGCACTCCTCAGATTCTTCTTCAATACTCCCTAAAGTACACAAGTTTGCTCTTGAAATTTTATGCAATTTCATAAGGAAACTGTCTGGAAAACATCTGGTCTTTCAAAGGACCTTAGAAAAATCTATGACAGTTAAAAAGCACACAGACGTATTATGCCATCCTGAAGTTTCTTTAGTCAGCTGAAAGAAACACCCTTCACAGGAGGAATTAAGAGAAATCAGGTACGTATTCATAGCATCATATAAGCATAGAAAGGACCTTAAGATCATCCAGTTCCAACCCCCCTGCCATGGGAAGGGACACCTCACACTAAACCATGCCACCCAAGGCGTCGTCCAACCTGACCTTGAACACTGCCAACCCCTACCAATTCCCAGACCACATCGGCTTCCCCTCTATAATGCTTAAAGCCATCAGTAGGATGAATATGGCTACAGTCCCAGCATTGCTGCTTGTTCTTTGCATATACAGCAACCGTGGGTCACTCCTTCCCCACCCATTTGCAAGAAAACACAGAACTGGTTGTTACTGGCCAGCTACCAACGGCAAAATTAAAAACCTGAGTGCCAAATGGGCGCAGCCGCATCAACTACTGCTGAGCTGTATGCAGACCTGCCAAATACTAGCCGCTTAGGCTGAAGTGGGATGCATCACAGCCACTGGCGAAAGCACAGTTAAGGAGCCATTTTTTCCCACTGAATGAGTTCCTCTTCAATCACCAGTTAAAACTAATTTATACAGAACAAAGGACACTGCATAAACAAAACCATCCAGCCGAGGAGTAGAAAAACTTCTCCCTGCAGTACAGTCACACCTCAGACAATGCAACTAATCTGAAACACCATCTGCCCCCACAGCAGAAAGTGTCTGAGACTTGTAGGCATTATTATTAATAAATTAAACAACATATGCACCCTACAGATGCTTTGGAGCATTAAAGTACGAATAAGACTGAAAGAAAAATATTAAACCCTTAATTTTTTTTATACCTACTTCTTTGTTCTGTTTTAAACAAATAACGCTGCCTTTCCCCTATTTTTTATTTTCAGGAAAAAAAAAAAAAAGATTTGAGTTTTCTCATTCAAGCTGTGGAAGGCTGACACAAAAAGCCACCTTTTATGTGAGATGTTTTCTTTTAAGAAAAAAGGATTGACATTTCTAATGGAAATAAATCCTGAACAGATCTGACTCAGCTATGAAAGAATCAGTGAAGTCATGTCTGAAAATATCCACCACTACATTATAACAACTGCATGACTCCCATCAAATTTGTCTTAATTTCTTTTCAGGAAAGTAATGGTTTGGGGGGAGGCGGGGGGAGAAGTGGTTATTGCGTTTTTGTTTGGTTGGTTTGGGTTTGGTTCTTTTGGGTTTGTTTTGGTTTGGTTTTTTTTTGGTGGGTTTTGGGTTTGTTTATTCGAGGGTTTTTTTATTTGTTTGTGCGTTTGGTTTGGTTGGGTTTTGGGTTTGGGTTTGGGGTTTTTTTGTGGGTTTTCTGTTTGGTTTTGGTTTTGTTTTTATAAGTCAAGAGCACTCAGGTGATGCTGTTGCAGCAGGACAAGCCTCAAGTCCAAATTTGTCTCAGCATCTGTGAACTTTTTTTTTTGTCTTTACAAAAGCACAACAGATTTCTCGTCTGAGGAACACCCAGAACTGCTTTTTGCAATGGCAATAAAAGTCACCAAACTTTTTGTTTTCTCTATGGACCAATGAAATGAATTACAGCAATAGTTCAAAGCACCATTGCTCCCTGCTACCTTAATCACAATCAGATAAGAATAGTCAAAAGTCATGGGAATTCTACCTGGAATACTATTGTCAGATTTTATCTCATTGCTTGACAACCATTTGCAGGAACTTTTTTCTTCAAACATACCCTCCTTTTCCCTCTTTCATTGTAGATCTTTCAGAAAGGCCTTTCATCAGCTAATCCACTTTTTAACTATAATAGTTGCAGTTACTTTTCCCAAAATGTATTTTGTGGCCATATTTATTCCTTACCCAAAACACGTGCTCTTAGAAACCAGTCAAAGGAGAAGACAGCAGATTCTGTAACTGTGCCTCCAGAGAAGGGGACGCAGTTTTCACCACTGCAATCCCCTCCCTCAAAGAACACAGGCAAGTCATGCAGTGATGCCGAGCTTTATTTCAGCATCTGTGACGTGAGGCCAAGTAATTGCTTCCTCCTACAGAATGTGACATATATCAAGTAACGAGGGTGAAATGACTCATATCGCAGAAGATGCCACAAAAAAAGTCAGTTTGTTTCTCAGACTATTAGGTGTGTAGAGGACTATAGCATGGACTACACTCTTCTGCCTGCACTACACTGTAGTTCCCAACTGAGATGCTTCACATTATCTGAAATAATAATAATAAAAAAGTATTTAATATGTATTTTAATGAAATTAGTGAAATTGAATATATGTTAAGA
Source organism: Pezoporus flaviventris (assembly GCF_033815535.1). Lineage (NCBI taxonomy): Eukaryota > Metazoa > Chordata > Aves > Psittaciformes > Psittacidae > Pezoporus > Pezoporus flaviventris. The sequence continues at coordinate 12,321,350 of NW_026892554.1, forward strand.
TTAATAATAGGAATAATGTTAGAATAACAACCCTCTTTCATTAAAACTCCTCCAGGTTTTACTATTTAACTAAAAGAGCAGCAACTCCCTCTAAAGGGGAAACCCATCCCAACAAGAATGTATCAATTACACCTCATCCTCCATCTTTGTATCTTAATTTGAGGGTGTCATTTTGCACCATTGATTTTTAAGCAGAAATCTCCACTGAGCTCAATAGGGATTTCTGTTCAAAAATCAATGGCACAGTATGGCTCAGGGTATTTAAATTAACCCTGGAATCTGCTTTAATCTGCTTTCTTTCCTCCTGCTTTAGCATGTGGAGAAAACTGCTATTTTTGTGTCTCTATTGAGTACATTTTAAGAGATTAAATTAACAAGACCCCACACGTGTACCAAGAGTTATTATTTTTACTCTTTTAAAGATAAACCTTCTTGATATGTTGGTTTTCCATAAAATGGCACAGTGGCTGACAAAGTGCAGCTCAGCTGTGTTGTGGGGGAGAAAGCAGGATGCAGCAGACTCGGAGTGAGTACTAATACACTGGGAAAACTAAGAGTCTATTGAAACCAACCTAGAAATGTGGTTTCTTTCCAACCCTGTGTATTGCTTTTCATTTACTTTGTAGTCAGGGCACATAAGAATTTTTTGAAGGATGTTTACTGTACTTTTGCAAGCTCCTGTGTGTGATACAGTGGCTTTCACTCAAATATAACTCTTCTGGCTGTCTATAGAGACTTTGGGACTACTGGGACACACATACACACACAGAAGCAATTGCTTCTTACTGAAGAAAACTAGAAATGTCATTTTCAGAGTACTTCTTTTTTTTCTACACAAGGAAAAGGTTTCTACAACCTCATTCAATTAACTTATGTGAGAAAGAAAACATTCCTATATGTCCTCCAGTTGTTTCTTGTAATTCTCCTTAACAGCTTCCTTATTCTCCAGCAATGCCAAAGCATATCCCATGCCTTGTCCTGTAGGTTCAAGGTTTCAAGTCATTCTGATGGCCTTTGGTCATGAATTTTTTTGGCCTGTATCACTTAGATTTGGTTTTACATTACCCTGAATGAGCAAACAAGGCTGAAAGGGACTGGGTTTTACATGGTTTGATAGTTGTTTCTTGCCAGCTCAGCTGAAGGCACCCTAAAACTAAATTAGGAATCTAGAGCACATATCTTCTTGCCACCTTGGAAACTAAACCCTGAAATATGTTTTACAAAATAGGACAGCCTTGTTCATGGGCCAAAAGAAGTAAATATATAGAATCAAAAGGAGTTTTGATGAATGCTGGAACGATGTGGAGGAATCAGGCATGATTTTAAGCAGATTGCATTGCTCTGAAGGGACAGACAGTTCTTGAGGAAATGGTGAGAATGAATTATCCTCCAAAAAAAGCCAAGAACTTACAATAGTTACCAGTAACTTTCCTGAGGTAGTTCTGCCAAACCCACTCTCCAATTCTTCCTCCACACAAATCTAACAATTGTTGAGGCTTTGCAGCTGCAAGGACATACACATAAGGAAGACAAAACCACTCTGTGTTTTAGAACTACTTTCAGAAACAGAATGAAACACTCGTTACAATATGTGCCTGCTCTAATTCAATGCAAATCAATGGCAGACTACTGATTTCATTGGAAGCAAATTGGGGATGCCTTATGATTCTTCCAAAGGGTAAACTGGGAAAGATCGAGAATCAGCTTGTCATAAAACAGTGTTTATGTTAATTGTCGTAGGCCTTACTCTTCATATTTGGCTAAGGATCTCACTGTGTCCTTGATTGCATGTCTCTCCTTTGCATTATGTCAGTTATCCATACAAAAGGAACAGCTGGTAAGCTGACTATTCCCCATGAGCTGTTTTGGGAGCTAAGATGTCTTGAAAAGATTCTGTAACCACATCTTCTGATATTTCTTCAAAATACTCAAAGATATATAAAGGTGAGATAATTTTAACAATAAATATTCAATCTCGTAAAAATAATTGATAAAGCATAGAATCATAGAATGGGTTGGGGTGGGAAGGACCTAAAGATCATCATGACCTAAAGATCCTGGCCTCAAACTAGACCATTTCACCCAAGGCTCTGTCCAACCTGGCCTTGAACACTGCCAGGGATGGGGCATTTATCACTTCTTTGGGCAACCTGTTGCAGTGCCTCACCACCCTCACAGTAAAGAATTTCCTTATGTCTAACCTGAATTTCCCCTGTTTAAGTTTAAACCCATTACCTCTTGTCCTACTGCTACAGTCATTCTCCAGCATCTTTGTAGGCCCCCTTCAGATACTGGAAGGCTGCTATGAGGTCTCCACACAGCCTTCTCCATGCTGAACAGCCCCAGATTGTTTATTCCTTGTTTATTCCCCATCTACTTATATAAATCATTGTTAACCAAAACTAGATTAACATTAATCACAATAACAAACCACAGTTTTCTGTGCTTTCCTGTAGGACTCTGCTCAAGAGAGCTGGTTTAGATCAACTGTAGTCAAGTAAGCTTGCTGTCACTTGGTAATATAGTAGCATCTAGTCAGCACTAGATATAGTGTTCACACTGAATAATGCTGCAGGCACAGATGCCTTACTACCTTCAGAATTGAGCACCGATGTTATTACACTTTGTTCTAATACAGACTTTAGGGAAACAATACAGAGGCCATTATTTCTGAGACTATAAAAACAGCAAGAACAGAAGTCTGGAATTGCTGAATACACCCTTGAAGTCAAAGGTCCTACAGCAAATCTATAATATAGCTATTGTTCCAAGTTTTCTAACTAGTAGCTGGTAGTAGAAGTGTTGTGAAGAATTGGTTTTCCTTGCTAAAGAGCTTAAAAATTCAACCAGCCTTCTACTGTCCCACCTGCTCAGAAAAACAATGCTTGTATTTCAATAGGAGCTTCCACATGAGAAGTTCCAAGTACTTGTAGAGCTTAATTTGACATAAGTAATTGCTTGCTGTCTTAGTAAAATATCTCACATGGTAGTAACACAAGGAGATCTTATCTTGATCTTAGACAGAAGGAAAGCAGGACATTAGGATGTTGTAAAAGTGATGAAACTCAGACAATGAAAATCTCATTGTTAAAGCTAGCTAAAACCTAGAATTCCCACTACACAGAGAAAAATCCATTTGTATTCATTTAAATAATAATAATAAATCCTATCCTACTCTGCTTCCCAAATGTCTAAGGATTTTAATAGGTTTCATGATATTGTATTTAAATTTTAACTTTCTCCCTTTTAATAGTAGTGTCTTGATGTAACATGACATGTTCTTATTTTTCTATTGCTTTAGGTCTACAAAAGCAGCTATCTCCTAATACATACTGAATGTTTTTCCAGAATAAAGTATTTGTGTTGATGTTACAGTGGAAAAAAAAAGCCAGTTACTAAACATTATTACTTTAGATATGCCCAGAAATGATTAAAAATAGTTTTAAGTAAACTCATGCTGCAGAGCTAATTATAATAATTAAACCAGAAGCAATTAACTCAGAAGAAACAAAACTTCCAAATAAGGTTTGCAACAGTTCGGGCCACAAAAGGTGACAGGGGCTACAGGAGAACAATACCAGTGCACAGGTGAAGTTTATGCTCTTGGGAATGTCTCTGAAAGATGCTGTTTACAAGCAGCCAAGCAATACCCTGTGAAAAACATCTGCTTTGCCAGCAGCAAGCTATCAGTAGGGAAGATGAGACTGGAAGTAGCATATAATTTCCACATTTTGTGTAAACATGTGTATAGTAACCACTCATTCATAACTGTCTCTTTTTCAGTTTTCAGGAAGAGGCTTGCATCTGACCCAAGTCATGGAACAAAAGTCCTCTCCACATGCTTTTGTGCAAAACTTTCACATCAAGAAATGTACAGCTGCAAGATTTTTGTTTTCCTTTTTATTCTTTATCTTGTGGATTGATTCCCTAAGAAAAGGAACATGCTTGGTATAAGCCATTTCAGGTGCTTTCCCAATGGGAAATACAAAGCCCATCATTTCTAAGAAAACTCATGTGATGTTGGGAAGTATGTCTTTTTACAAAACGAAAGTCACAGCCATAAATAATGACACTTTCTCAAACCAGCAAGATCTACCCCATTTCCAGTTGAAAATACCTGCCAGAGTGCCTGAATATTCACTTTGTACAACACAGAACCACATAACATGTTAAGCACTACAGAGGAATTAAAGACGCAGGCTTTGAGATCCACATATTAACATCCATTTCTCCAAATGCTCTTCAGTCAGTCACAACAAAGTTCACCCAGTCTTCCCTGCCTGTCTTCTGAGAGATAGAATTGCAATTTGAAATACAGCTCTTCGGTTGTAAATTACCTATAGCTGTGCCTGGGAAAGGCAAAGTGCTTCAATTCCAACTGCTTTCCTAGGTCTTTAACGCATCAGCATGGACCAAGATCTCCCAAAGGAAAGGGTTTTCTTTGTAAGTTAAGCTGCAGTTGTTTACGGGACTATTTAGAGCCATACAAGCTTTGGGACACATTCAATGTCTATTACCTGTCTGTTCCACACTGTGAGTCTTTCCCCAGTGTTGCGCTCTGAGTTCAGACGTGCAGCTCACCTGCAATGTGAACTTCCTTTCTAGTTTCAGGGCACGAGATTTCTCAGTGATTCTGGCCCCTTCTGAGTAACTCTGCCCTGCTCTTTGATGCGGTCAGTCTCTCTCACTCTCACCCTCCCCAGCCTTTTTGCTTTGGAGAAAAACACAGAAGAACACACAAGAACATATTCAAAACATGAAATACAAATACATGTAAGTTCTCTTGGACTTTACCCACTAATCTACTGCATAAGGACAGCAAATTTAAAGAGGGATTATTTCTACTGTGGGCTTCCACCACTAATGTTTCCTTCTTCCCTACTCACTACCTAACCAGAAAGGCCTCAGTCTGAAGCTGAAACCAGAATTCTGATGTCCTATAGGCAACTTTAAAAACACCTTCCAGGAAATTCAGTCTCACAAAATAAAAATTTCCAGTTTCCCTGGGAATGCTCATGCTGCTCCTAAGATTTCACATTACAAAGCTCAAAGTTTTAATGTTCACCTCTGAGAGCCTTGTATAGTAAGAACCATAAAGCACAAGAACAATGGATCTTGTTCTCGAATAAATTAATTAAAAATATCCTAAAACATTTTATAAATTGGATTTTCTGTCTAACACAGCATAATGCACAACAATGTACCAGGCACATGTGTCCTTTGGAATGACCTGGACAATGATCCTCACTTTGGGGTGGCTACACCACTCCCAGCGTACACAGTAAAATCTTTTTATCCTATTGCAAGAGTTTCAACAAGCAGAACAGAAACCTTGCAAATGTGGATGCAAGACACACAAATAAAGTTTTGTTTATCAAGTGATGGATGTCTCAGAATTGCATCTTGTTTTAGTAATGAACAGTTGCACATTGTTACAGGACATAGCTTTGTCAATCATTGGATGTAATTAATGTTAGTGTGAGAAATGATTTAAACTTTTTTTTAAGTTGTTCTGCTGCAGGAAGATTTAAAGACCCTCTTTTTATCTAAATTATAAGAAGCAAGAGTAACTTGGACATATAATGCAATCAGTTTCATAATTGACAGGCATGATTACATTTGTGCAATAAAATATATGCCAGTACCTCAGCAAGTTATTGCCTAATGCCGTATGAATCTGGCATTAATGAAGAAGTTGAAAAATAAACAACAGCAGCAGCTTGAAGTACAAAAATCATCAATGCATATTTGAGACTAATGTGATTAAGAACAACATGGTGTGTGAACACAGATTGCTTCTTGGTTCAGCGTTTCTCATTTTCATACAGCTTACCAGATTCCACTAGCTAACCTAGATTAGAGATGGTTACATGCCCATTCTGTTTTCTAAGTGGAGCAAAATTTACTTTCTTGGGATTATATTCTATTAGTGCAGGCAGATGGATTTTTCAAACTTGTTTGCCCCAGGATTAGATGAACATGAGTTTGCAATATTTTAAAGCCATCTACACATTTTGAAATTAAGTGAAAGCCTGCAGAATTAAAAAAGATTCCAAAGGAATAAAGAATGGTTCTTCTTCTTCTTGCCAGATGGGAAAGGATTAGATGGTACGTGAGCAATGACCAGTTCTTAGCCATATTGTTTCAAACTAGAAAATAACTGTCATGGGCTCAAAAGTGATTTAGTATAGAAGCTTCAAGGTCTCCTTTTGCTTACTAGGAACATAAACAAAGCCTGCTGTATTACCCGTGAAAAATAGCCTATATACCTTACTAAAACTTCTCAGGAGGTGGACAATTTCATATCTATCAAAAAATATATCCCCTCCTCCCAACAGCAATGTCATATCCACTAAACAGCAAACTCACATTTTTCAAGTACCACATCTGAAGTGCCTCAGAAATAACTTTGACAATTTCAACCCACCTCCTGCTGGGATATAAGTGTCTAAGTGCAAGCTGACATGGGTCATTTCAGATGCCCTTAGGGCTAAAGGCTTTTCTGCCTCTCACCCCACCAGCAAGTAGGCTGGAGGTACACAAGAAGCTGGGAGGGTACACAGCTGGGACAGCTGACCCCAACTGACCCAAGGGATATTCTGTACCATATGATGTTATGATGTCAGTATATAAAGCTGCGGGAAGAAGGAGAAAGGGGGATATTTGGAGTGATGGTGTTTGTCCTGGCTTGGTTTGCTGCTTGCTTTGTGGGATTTTCAGGGTTTGAGACTTTACCTCAACTTTACTAAGAGTATTAACCCATGAGATGAGATTTTCTGTGTGTTCTCATGCTTTTCAGCAATTCATGTTGACATCAAAAACTCTTCTGACATAGAGCAGATGGAAAACGGAAGAACTCGCTCAAAAATATCACAAGAGTTTGGTTTGACGTATGAAGAACTCAGCCCAGAGTCCCTGCACAGTTGCCTGGTGAGCATGGCAGACTGTCAGGGATAATTCTTTCTGGTTTCATAGTAGCATGGTTAATGCTTCAGAATGATTTCTTTGACTTTTTTGTCACAGGAGGTAGCCATTGACTGTCAGTGAATCATTGCACTTCTAAATTCTTTACTGAACACCACTCGTTTGCTCACTTCTGCAAACTCCTTACTGTCCATGTTTTTACTCCTGTGAGGCTATTTTGCGATTAAAATGCAAGCACCCAACCATACCACTATAATTAGTTACAGCCAAACAGATGTTTCCATCACGTACCCATTTATTCAAGGGCTGAATAATCTTTACACTCAAATTGACTTTAGCATAGCAGAGATCCTGCCTTTGTGGAAAAGTTTCTTTTTTTCATCTATGGAAAAAAAAATGTTTAAAATTTTTTTTTTTTTTAAATCTGTTCACTCATTTTGTCATTACAAGTATCAATTTCAATAAACATTAATGAGAAGCTAAGATACTGATTTTCAGAGCAGAAGACATTTATTCTATGTCTGCGTTCTATTCCAATTACGCTAAATGCTTAATGATGCGAGTCTAATCACTCCCTGGAATACACAGTGCTCCCATATACTACTGACAGCTCTCCATCACTAGAAGATCATAACCTGACAATTTAGAGGAAAGATTTTTTCTAGACTTCAACTAGCTTCAAACATTTTATCCATAAAAGTGCAAGTTCATGTCACAGATTTTACAAATAACCCAACATCTCTGTTTGGACTAAACAGTCCCTTTAGATCCTTCCAATACACTTTCTTACTGCTGCACATCCTTGATCACCTATGAGATTAAATTCTGGTAAAATTTTTAATATGCCTTTAAAAGCCTTTCAAGTGTCAAGAAATCACTGCTTTCTTTCATTGTCGAGGAGACATTTAAATAATATATCAAAAATATGCAGCAGTGTCACTGAAGAACACATTTAACAGGTTTCCTTCAGATTTTTTCCCTTTCCCTGTCAGAAGTAACCTGGTATTTGGTCTGCTTTGCACTGCCAGCCTGAATGTGATTGTGGGTTATGAGTTACCATCTAAATGGGTGAGATTCACTGAAAACATCACTTGGGTTTATAAAATTAACTGTGTCTGGCATTCTGGGGACAAATTTCAACCCCTCTGGTGCTTTGATGGAAACACTAGCAATGGGGCTTTCCTGTTTCTTCTAATCAACTGCAACAATGAGAAGGCAACTAGGAATGGCTTAAGGTCACATCATGTCATTTCTGATGTTCATAGAATCTCTGAACTAGCTATTCATTCTTCGAGCAGAGGGTAATCACAGCTGTAAGCCTTCACTGCTGTGGCTGAACTGCAGAACCTGCTTCAGATCCAGAAATCTTTGCCATTGCCTCCAAATTGCTGTGGGTTTATGCGAACTGTCAGTCTATTTAATTAAATATGCAATATATAAAAACTGCTTGAAAAACACTGTCTTACTATCAAAAGAGATGTGTCTCTTTCTAGAGTTGCTAAAAAAGGTTAATGGATACTTAGTTTTGGTATTTGATATACACCATAGGAAACTCAGACATATACACCATATAAAATAGACTTGCCAATGGTTTTTACAAATCATGTAAAACCTATACATCTAATTTGCTGGTGCAAGTTTATGCATAACAGTTGTTTATATGCACATATTTGTTTTACAGTGACTATGACTAGCTGCATACTTCTGAGAATCTACTGTAAGCCACACAACCAAGCTCAATCATAGTATACTGTTACCAATGTTAGACTGACAGTGAATTTACCATCTCATCTTTAATTTTGAGAAAGAAGCCACAAAGAAGTAATTTACCCCCAGTACATCTTCAGTTAGGTGAAGCCTATTTTACCCACCTATAGCTTGAGAAGCCAGGATTCTTAAATTTGACCTAAGAGCAACACTAATTCATCCAAAACAGCTGGATAGCATGAGAGCACCAACAAGTAAGATTCTCCCCAATAGCACTCTGCCTGCAACTCTCCCAGAGTATTCTTAATGCTTTTGGGGTCATCCTCACCGCAGCAGCATCATCAGCTACTCCTCCACTGGCTGGTTCTCTCCCATGCAGCCTGCATGGCCAGCCCAGATACTCCCTTGTATCTCAGGAGTGCTGCAGACAGCAGGCAAAGAGCATTCCAGCTCCTCTGTTCAACCCCCAATGGGTGGCATAACACATCTCATGAAATTAAATGGCATAAGGAAGTCTTGCACCAGTCTCCAAGGCAAAAGCCATGTGTGTGCGCTACCACTAAAGTCCTCCTAAAATGGAAGTGAAGGGGAGGTCCCATTAACTTTACTGGCAGTAGCAGTGCGAAGCATTTTTAATCTGTAAGGTGCATGTAACTTGAGAAAATTGGTTGAAATTCATAATATCTAAATTACTAAAGAAAACCAGTTTTCAGTGTGTTGTAGGTTATGCCTTTCCCTCTCTTTATTATTTTTGGTAAACCACTGTGGTGTTTCACTGGGGTATTTACTGCTTAGTTAGATATATCTGCTTATATATATACATACATACATATCAAAGAGGTTATATATATCTAACCTCTTTGAGGAAGAAGTTCAGTTGTCAGTCAGAAAGTACCAAGGGGGCTGATAACAATTTCCTTTTAACTAGAAATTGACAGTCAGTATTAGTATCTGCTTTGAGACTAACAAGTTGAAACCCACCTGCAGTCAAGAAGGAGGGATTCTTAAGCTCCCAGCAGCATGAGCTAATTTTCATTAAATCAGCATTGTCGAAATTAAAATGCTAAATACTTGCTATACAGTGATGACATTTCCATTATGTTCACTACTTTCTTTAGGAGAAAAAATGTTTATATGTAAAATGGTTCTTAGAAAATGTTCAGGATTGACAGCTCCAAGGAGTGAGGCCCTTTATTTATGGCCAAGGAAGATAGCATACCAACTGCAGCAACAAAACCTGCTCTACTACAGTGTTTCAATTAAAATCCCACCTGTTGACAACCTTCAGCCACTGCTCTAAGCCCAATTGTGCCCTCATTTTGGGTAACATTTCAAGCACAAATGCCCATCTTTGTGTCAGATTGATGCCTGACAAGTACCAGAACAAGGATAAACTTCCACTGCAGACCAGTGCACATAAAACACTTATGTGAAAATTAAGCATTTGTTAGTGAATTAGGCCATTTCAAATTCATTTTTAGATAATTATTCACTAAAGAAGACTGCTGATACACAGATGACCCCAATTACATTTCTGTTAATGCATAAAGGAACTCTGTAAGTACTTCCTACTATTCTGCACTCAGGAAAACACTGATTTCGGCAAGAAGAGAAGTTTGATTACGTGAGCATTACACTCTGTATCCTTTGCTTGGCTGTTAAGCTTATAAATCACACAACCCAATACTACTTCCAAATCCCAATCTCATAGACAAACAAATATCTGGATACAAACTCCGAATTATCCTGCGCTGGCATGAATACACAAATTTAAAGCATGATCTTGGCTCACATACACATTTTCCTGCTACAGTTCCCAGCTTGGGTATGGAGATCATCCTCCCTTTGCTCCTTCCTACTGCAGCCGTAACAGCCAAAGAAACTAGAAAATGGAGGCCTAACATTCAGACAAGAACAACAATAGACAACAGTGAACATAAGCAATCTATTAGTGATCCCTAAACAATCCCAAGAATGAGCTGAGCAGCTTCCACTGCCTAACTTAAGATTCCTTAAAGAGGACTAAAGCAAGGATAGCTGAAGGACAAGAAGCAAGTGTTGACGTAAACAGAAGAGTCACTAGCCGCAAATAAAGACAAAATATAGAAGGCAACCAGAACAAAGAACCTGTGGACACCCAGAAATGCTCTCTCTGAAAATGTGCAGTCTCTGCAGATCCCAAGATACCTGGATAACTGACTAGTAAGAGCTTGTGGACAGGGACTACATCACTGCTTATATTTTTCAGTTGTTTGTTTAACCCATTAAACTAGCTCATTAGAGGACAGACTGTATTCATATTGTTTGCTGCTCACATTTATCACTTTGGTAACATGTTGGTATTCAGAAAATAAACAATCTTCTGGCTTAACAGCATGGTCAGTGACTGCCACACTTCCACTCGCTGCTTTGTGCAAGACTGGATGCAATGTTTGTAGTCCTTGTGCCCTCACTTACAGCTCGAAAAACCAATAGCAGGAATAGTTAAGGGTGATCCTACCTGGAACACCTACTCGATACTCCTATTAGAGAAAGTGTCTGAAGAGCTCAAGAGCAAGGCTGATGAATGATTAAAAGTTCTGGAATACCTTAAATTTGTGTGCGCACACAATGAAATAATTATGCAAGTAATATTTTATTTTCACAGATAGATTTTTTTGAAGCCCAGATTTGAAACAAAATCTGTTTCAAGCAAAATCTTAATTTCTTTCCAAAAAGTCAAACCATAATGTCGTCAAGAGATTTGTACTTTCTTACACTTTCTGTTCAGCTGATGCTCTTCCCATTTTGTTTGATTTTTCAGTTTACTTTTGCCAATCACATCCTGCATTTTCTACCTTAAAAACTGCTATCCCTCATTCCTGTATCTAAGATGCCTTTTGTATTTCGAAGCAAAAACTCCAAAGCCTTTGAAACAAGGGACACACATTTGGGTATGTAGGGCCAAGGATAACATCTGTGGGAAAGCTATCTTTTACCCTAAAAATTCATTGTCTCATGCAATAACAGGCACTGACAGAAGACTTTAAGATACAGTCAATTATGTCTGTGAAAAAGAGGAATGCTGAATGGTAGAATATTAAGAAATGGCAGAATAATTATTGCAGCATTCTGCCTGCTATCATCTGAAATATCAATAGAAAGCTCAATGCTACTGACAGGATGGTTTACTAAAATTTTCCTATACTAGTACAGCAAGGATTCACAGGAGAACTTTTGAATTAATAACAGAGCAGTCAGGTCAATGATCTAAAAAGTGTTCAATATAGGAACATCTTCTAGAAAAAAATTTGGAAAGCAAGCTGTAGCAGAAAAATAATCTGTAAAAGGAAATGAGGGTTTCTTTCAGGATGACTGTGTATTGCAAATAATTTCCCAGAATAAAGTAATATCTTGCTAGAAATTACCCAGGACAGCAAGAAACTCATAATAATTACAGAAACCACCAACATGGTTCAATAAGAGGATAAGGTAGCCTTGATAGTTCTGAAAAGATGAAATTATTTACCCAGTACCTGGAAGGAAAAAGAAGAAAACAAAACAAATATCACACAGATTTCCTGAAAAGCTAAACAACTATTTGGGTCAACTCAAGTCTAAGCTAAAGGATTAAAGGCTTAATCCAATTGCCTACTAAAGTCCATGGAAGTTTTTAAAAGGTCTAAGACTGAGCCCTATCAGACAGGGAACTGAGGTTAGGTTCTCAGCTTATTTATCTTGTAGCATTTTTACTTACAGCTGCATTCCTCTGTCTGTATCTGCTTGCATCTTTCACACAGTCTAATTTTTTACCACTTGTCTCCTTAAAAACAACTAGCTCTATCACAGAGAAAATGCAGGAAAATAGGATGTGTACCATAGATCAAGTGGCTAGGCTGCATATGACAACTTGGAAAATTATGCATTTCATCATTAGAATGGACAAAATAGCTCTTATAAAATAATTAGCCCAAACCTTTTCTAGAAACTCAAAACTAGATGAGTCCAAGAAGGGCTTTTCTCACCCACTGAGCATCCTGGCTTCTCAGGCATACTGAGCCTGTTCAAGCTGAGTAAGAGCCTTTACCAAGCAAAGGGCAATTATTTTGCTCTATCCTACAAAGTCACACTATCTGCCATCAGTTTACACTTCAGTGCTTCCATGAGTCAGCATTTAGCAATGAACATGGTGTCCACACGGGGACGTGAAACTGAGCCCACCTGCATCAGGTGGATCTGTGAAGACAGTGTAATAAAAACATGTGAGCTACATGTATAGCTCTCCAAGTATACTCCATGTTCTATTTAATTTTGTACTGCATTCCACATTCTATGCAAGTTCCTTTGCCATTCTGTAGCATGGCCAAAAAAGAACTGTACACATACGTGCAACAAACGGCTGCATAAGGACACAGTGCCCAACAAGGGCCAGGCCAGCACTTCCACAGGAAACGTATCAGAAAACACCATATAGTTGACAAGTGGATTGAGCAAGTCCTTTGGTAATAAGCCACTAGAGAAATGGTGCTTCTCCCAGACCAGACAAGCCAGTACAACACTGAAAAATCTTGTGAAACAAAGTAATTTTGTGAAATCTACCATTGCTTTGTTTCACAAAAGACGCATTTTTTCACGAACCATACAGTCCTCAATGCATCTCTGGCACTACATTCTATCAGAAAGGACATCAAGTGGCACCTGTATCAATACTCCAAAGCAGAACAAGACCTGACATCACAGGAAAGAAACTGAACAACTTGATTCACAACCACATTACTCCCAATTCATAAACATGTAACTCTGTTGCTGTAAAGGGAATTTATGCCACCATAAACCTGGAGTAACATAGCAGTAAATCAAGCTCAGAATTTAATATTCATGGTGCTTCAGCTCAATTTTATTTAGTGCAGGTGTTCACTTAATTTTGATGATAGGATCTGGGGGGAGGGGATAGTTTGCTGTTAATTCATTTCTACTGCCTGGTGGTCTCAAGCCACTATGCCACTGGTCCTATTCCTATGTATTTCAAAGACTGCTGAATAGCTGTTTTCTTTTGTCTACTATCTACAGTGCCTTCACTTAACCATGTTTTTTCTTTGCTACATTTATAGCATCTCAAAAGCAGCAGCAAAGGGTACTAATAAAATAATTAAAAGACCACACAAAGGTAATGTAAAAATCAAAAGAAAATAAAAACCAGAAGAAAAGCTTGCAAAGAACTCAAAGGAGAGAATAAAGACACATCAACAGGCAGCAGCAGCTTCAACTTGGCTGCCAGTTTTTCTATAGTGCAATCACATCCATTGTCTGCAAGCCACAGGTGCACAGCTCATGGAACAGACAAAAATGCACTGGGGAGTGATGACAGTTAACTTCTGAGCTCATGCTGTATTCATCTCAACACTCATTTTTGCATCTGTTGTGCTGAATTTTAGTCTTTAATTTTATTTTTGTTCTGATTTCAGAGGAACTGTACCAAACATGCAGTACAGTAGAGAGGGTCTGGGCTTTAGGAGGAAAAAATCTATTTAGCAACCTGTAATGTGAAGACAGGCTCTGTGTTTATCAGGCAGGTGACTCAACAGTTGTGACTCTGGTTACAGTGCATAGCTGCAAAGCAACGGCCAGGTAGGATGCTCATCAACTCAAATATCAATATAAGTGTAACAGTACAAATATGGATTTTGTATAGAATATAAAAAAGGCAATATGGGAAAGCTATCAGTTATAATAATGAATGGTAGTATTGTCATAATGGTTGATTTCACTGTTTATCACAAACCAGGTCAGTATAGATTACAGTTGGATGACGGTCTTTTGATCTCAGATGTTTTCGCCATCAATAGGGCCCTTTTTGAAATTAGATGCAGGCTGACCTCTTATTCTTTGTTTTCATCACTCTCCAATCAGTGGGAGGAAATCAGCCCCCTGGGAACGTTTGATTCACATTGGCTCACTGTGTTATTTCAGCTGTGAAAGATGCTAATGAGCTAATATCAACTTTCCTAGCAGAAAATACACACATCGCTTTAAATTTTTGGCTAGGAACCAACGTTTCATCATTTTAGGCAAAATCTGTCATTACACTGCTGCAAAAGAAAAAAGCCCAACAAATTAAAGATAAGTTCAATCTACCTAAAGGGCAGAGTCTCATGCAGTCTCCTTCCAATATGTAATGCAGAACAGCAGACAAATAATTTGCTGTGGAAATTAGTTGTCAGATTATGTTCTGTGTTTTCCCAGTTGGACAGAACAGGGCAAAATCCCAAGAAACTTTGAGGATAATTGATTCCTCAAAGGAAAAAACCTCACTGAAAGGTTTCACATACTCTCAAGGAACTCACCTGTGACCCACAGACAAACAAGTGGCCTAATGAAGGGCAAGAGCACCCAAAGGTGTGAACTTCACAATTATGGATTTTCAATTTCAGGGGTGAATCTCCATCTTTCACACATAGAAACAAAAAATCAGGTCACCCTAAAATAGCGAGGAAACTTGAAGGGTTTTAGAAGAAAAACAATTTCAGGTTGACTATTCCATGGTGGTTTTCTAGTCTTGGGAGGAACTTTTAAGGAGGTTTAAGATAGTAAAAGTCTCATTCCTTTTTTTCTCCTACTACAATTGCCACTTCTGGGGAAATGTCAGTTGCACAACAAAAAGATTTGTAAAGTCTTTCACAAAAGTTGTAATGTTTTCAACCTTTACAGAATGAAATCTTTCATGTAGAAAAGAGGATACTCCATCATTTAGTAAATTTATCTGGTTTTAATAAACTATTAATTTAAGCCTGAATCTTAAGCAATTTTGAGATTGGGGTGTTTTTCAATAATCGCACTTCTCTTCCTCAGATAACTTTTTCAATTTCAGCAGAGGTCTAGAGCACAGCATTTCTTGAAAAGTAATTATAGATGCTTTGGCATGGACTATTTTGAGACAGAGAAATTTCTAAGTTTTCAAGATTTAGGCCATTCCCTTCTTATATTTTACCAGCCAACTTCCTATCACACATTATGCTCCTCTTAAAAATCCTCTAAGAAGACTAAGATACAAGCATGTGAAAGCACAAAAGGAAGCTATTTCACTCAGCAGGACAAGAGTGACATACAAAAAAACCTGAGGTGATTTTTTTCCCGAGATACAAGGACAAGCTTCTTTATTTCTAAAGCTTAAGAGCAACAACTAACAAAGATTAATTATTGACTAAATATGCCCAAAAGGTTCCATGGAACATACCAAAAATTAAAACTTTTTTCATTCGTTTTCCTTACTGAGCAATTTTCCAAATCTTCTTTGTCTTTGAAAAATAAGCCTACAATTTGTCTGCCTGTCACATTTTCCTCTAAAAGCAGTGAATTAGTTTTCAAGTGTTACGAAGATGCAGATTAGACAAAATAGGAAAAAATTACCACCTGTACTCTCACTTTAAACACTGAAAACCAGAAAATTTTAAATTCATATAAACCCACTGAAAGTTCAAATTTAAAAATTTCTATACATCATAACCAAATACTTCACAAAACAATATAAAAAATGCTTTGGGTTTGGTTTTTAAAAAGCCATTAATTTCTAGCCTGGTCTTGGTTACTTAAGCAGGTATGCAGCTGGTTGAAAACTGGTTCAACTCATAATATTTGGATCCAGATTTTTGTAAAGTTTGAAAGCATTTGTAGATGGGATTTTTGTTCAGTCCTTCAGTGTTGGCATCTGAAGTGCCAGCTTCTCCAGACTTTCATTTGTTGCCTATTTCTAACATTAACAAAGTTACTTTAATACCTAGTTTCTTTTTTCCAGGGACCTACTACATAAAAATAATTTCTATTTTCCAGACAACCTAATGTTAAGACCCTGAAAGGAATGAATGAGATTAGTCCATTTGCCTGAGCTATGAAGCTGCTATATAAGACACTGATTGTCATTAGTGAAAAGACAAACCATTCTTTGTCTCTTAACCACTTTAGAAGCTTCCTAGAACTCTGTCTGTTGACTACATAAATAGCAAATACATCATCTGGCACACTCAAACCATCTACGTACAATGCCGTATGAATCACTGCTGATCCTTTCATGTGCCATTTGCTTTATTGAGTGTGAATGGATCCAGAAAGAAGAGAAAAATCCACAATGATACTTGCAAATTATGTTTCCCTTGTTTCAGTGCATCATTTTTATTTTCAATTCTCTTTTTCTGTGCTATCACAGTGATACTAAACACTGATTAGATGACAGCAATTCCAATTCAAACCTGGTTTCTTCTATAGTTTTCAAAACCCAGTTAAAGTCTTGGTCAGAGGCCACCTTTTTAAAAATATTATAGTGGTTTAAAAGCCCTATTGCTTTGCATTCTATTAAATAGCTTCTGGAAAACAACTAGGGAAAGAGAATTTCAGAACATCATGTTCTATGGCTATATCTTGTTTTCCTTACAAGCAAAATCACTTGAGTGATTGCAGTACCGGTAGACACCACATGGTTTCAGCATGCAACGATCCTGAACACCAAGTCCATCCAGAGCACTGGGAACGAACACTGGGTTTGACTGTATACTGATGCAGAATGCAGTGAGGGCCACAGGCTGGATATGCAGTAGGCTGTTGAACATGAACAAAGATTTCTGCATGCACACCTGTGCATGGTGTAACAAGAGCCATAGACACAATAAATAAAGAACATTGGTAAGACTTTCTGGGTGTGCTGGTGGCAGATACATGTTATTAGGCTCTTTAAATTATCAGTAGAGAAGAAATGCTTCCTAAACAAAATCTCTCCACCCTCTCTAACATCCCTGACACGAGAAACCCAGACAAATCCACTTACAAATATCCTTATTCTAAAATTCTTTAACCAAGAAAAAACACTCTTTTACTACTCCATTATTTTTTATTGGCTGTTCTAAAATAAGCAGGAGCCTGAACGTGTATATTGCATGATTGTTATACTGCTATATCAATTTCACTTTATTCATGAATATCAATACAAATGGCCCAGAACTTGGCACAGAGATGCTTTGCTCATAAATTACAGTGTGCTTTTTCTGTGATTGCAGTCATATCATGTCCTTTTCTATTTAATTCCACTTCTATTTTGAATTCTGCACTCCCTCCCTTGCACAGAAAAAGAACAATTTCAAAGATAAATTGATTAATCATAGTAATTACTCATCTATACAATATGCACTTTTATCACATAAATACAAATAAAAGCGATGGTGTCTGTGGCCTTCCTCCACCAATAAGACATATAAACGCCACTATTAATTTTGTGATAAGAGCCTGAGTTGTTCAGGACACTTCTGAAATACACACACTGGAATCTTGGCCACCTTGAAATCATAGTGTGTTTTGACAATAGTCAACTGAGGTGCAGTTTCTTCCTTAAGCTTTACTCTGCCGGCTACCACTGAAACATACAACATGCATTTTTTTCTAGGATTGTGTTCAGTGTCTCTAACAAAGACTGTCTTCTAATTTGGAAATTGCAGTAGCATGACCCTTTCTTTTTTCAGATTTGTACAAACATGTAATGGCAATAACCATTGTTCTGATAAGTTTCAAACAGATGTTTCCAAGTAAAGGAAAACCACTAAGCATTCTATTAATTACATATTAAAAATAGTTGGTTTGGGATTTTTTTAATTACACAGGTCAAAGACTAAGTATGAATAAGGACTTCTAGTGGCTTTTTTCTCATGCCCTCGCTGCCAGCACTGCTCCCGCATTCTGCCTCTAGTCTCACAGTATTTTCAATTGTTATTTTCCCTACGTACTGTGCCATACACCACCTCATGCAAACACATACAATGCAATGTTTCTAATCACGCTTACAGTTAATGCTTCCAGAATCATACTGCCGCAGTTCTGGTTAGTGCCAAGATTCATAAGATTACTTCCTCACATGAAACCTGTTTCACCTACGGCATAGACCTTAACATCATGGGATCTGGTGCTGAGTATAAAGCTTATTTGCACTGTATCTATGTTAGTTGAGTGAAAGATGTCTTTGCTTGCAGATTGAAGAGGCAGCTGAATTTCTGTGAAGCTGTATTTATGACTTTCTCCATTGGTTCAAAAAGGTTTCAGAGCTGCTTATGGTGCTAAAGGATACAGTATTTTCTCTACAAATTTCTGCTGCTGCCAGAGCTTATGTGCCTATCCTAGTAAAAAAGTCTGACTTGCACGTTAGGAAAGGCTAGAATTCTCAAGACTACTAAGTGGGACCCATGGGCAAATATCTGAGGGCAGGCTCTAGGCCCTCAAAGTTTTCATCAGAATTTTGCACTGAGCTCCAAAACCAACTGGGCAAGATGCCACTCAAAAAGGCACAGGAATATAAACTGTATTCCAAGACAGCTATTTTTGCTTGCATCAAGATTGGTAGAAGAGCACATGCTGCTCCTCCACACACAGCCTTTCACAAGGCTCTCTGCAGGAATTTCATCATCTCCAAGAGACCCTTGATCAGGCTAGGAGCCATTACCATGGAGGCTCTGTTTTCAAGGACTTCTCATCAATGAAATTTCAGATGATTTCAATGGCAACATTAATAAGCCCTGTGGAGTTACCAGCAGGACCAATATAATTATAGGGAATAACTACCTGCAAGTCCTCTGGTCAGTTCCCACAGTTCCCAAACATTTTTTACTCAGCTATACCTGAACTTTGCTTTGTTTGTTTCACCAGGAATGCAGATGTGAGGTTTTCTTCAAAACATATTGGAGAGTAGCTATTCTTCTTTTCATATTTGAGACATAAAAGGGGGACTTAGAGAAGAATATGGTTATCTGTCATTAGTGATAATTTTGCTCCTCTTTAGCGTAAAAAGTTTGTCTTCCACAAGCAGACAAAAACAAGGGATCCTTACCAAACCTGGTCACTTGTTACAAATAAAAAGTAGCTTCTAAATAAAGCAAATACTTCAAAATCAATCCACAGATGGAAGAAAGTATTTTTCAAATGATTACAAGGTCTATTTTTGGATATTTCATGGCTAGAAAACAGACTTAATTTATCAGAAAATTGTTGGTTTAATAACAATTTACCTACCTCTTGTGCTTAACAAGTGGCACAATCCTAAAACATGATTATGTCCTCTACGCTACAGGCTACTTTAAAATACTTTTTATTTAATATAACACTGTTACTCTGCAGAGCAAGTGAGAACTTCTGCAAAATTGTGCACAGCATATATTCCTTTTACACTAATTATAATCAAACATCCGTACATTTATCATGCTTTCATATGTTTCAGTTTTTAACTGTTGAAAAACCACAAAACAATAGATGTTTTACTTTACCATTGTACTGAAAAAGCATGAACACTGTTTGTAATGCTAGTGTAAGAGACACTGGCACAATACCACAATAAATCATGACCCATACGAAAACAAGATGATCTTAAACCCTTTATCCTAATAAGACTTTCTTAGCATTAAATAGCAACTCTAATCCCTTGGTCATTAATTTTCCCATGTTTCAAATCTGGATGTAATTAAGAACAATGCATTGCTGCCTATGTGGCGAACGAAATGTCATGCTGACGTGATTGATTTTGTTTATTTAAACTGGAGATGTCTGACACTTTCCAGTGATACTTCATTCAATTTTTATTACTATTTTAGGCATCAAAATAAGCTTTTCATTTCCCCTGTTGTGACCCACTTAAATAGAACTTAAGAAGAATCTGACAAGCATTAAATGAAAGAATATTGATACAGTAGTTCTGTGGGTCTCTGGGCTATACAAGTCTAGTGAAAATAAAATTAGCTTTAATATTTTCACTTACTATTGTCAAGGATTTATTTAGAAAGCCAAGTCTAAACTATAATTATAAAACATCTAATACATACCTTACAAGCTGCTAATGACAAGAATTAGACTGGATAGAATTCATAATATATCCCATTTTATTACATGGCCTTTCACTGCAGTAGCAGGAAGCTCATTGCTTTATACATACTTTTTTGTATGTTTAAATATGAAAGATAATTTTCCCCATAGACACTGTAAGACAACAAATCTGAAAGTGCAAGGCAGTCTTTTTTCTTTCTTCATTTCACTCCTAATCAGACAGTAGTTCATATTCTTCTTATGCAACATTTGACAGTACTGACTGACCAGTATATGTAGGGATTTACCAAACAACAGGCACAACAGCAAAGAAGTTGAATCTAAGAGAAATACCTCTTAACAGTATCTTGCTGCCTTCATAAGCATTAAAGGCAAGAAGAATAACATTTAATATATTTTTTTTCTGCATAAACTTTGCAAGCTCTCCTTTAAAATACCCAGTATTCCTTTGTGTAGGAGCAGTCAAAGAAAAATTGCCAAGATCTTAGAGTGGGTACCAAGGGACCACATATACCATCTGTAAAGATGAAACAAAATTTAATGAGAAATCACAGCTTAAGGTTATAACTTTCCAGCTGGTTCTGAGGGGCCAGTCTAAACCTGTACAGCTCCAAACCAACAATCCCAATGCCCAACCACTGTACTTTCTTACTGACTGCCTTGTGGCTGCATAGAGACCTAAGGCAGGGAACCTATTTCGCCAGAAATGTCTTTCTGAGGCATTATTTTCCTGTCAGATTGGATCAATATGTACAACTGCTACTGTCAGCTGAAGGCTGACAGCAGAAATATACAGTAAAGGGGAGGAAGGGGAATATTTTCTTCCCAGAACAACATCACCCCAACAGCAAAGCTTAGAAAATTATTGCTGAATCCTGAAGTTAACCTGGAAAGAGTGAAGCATCTGCTGTTGGCTATTTCTGCACTATGAGAAGAAGAAAAGGTTGCTAGGAAGAAGGAAATTATAGTTAACTTCACATGAAAAAGGTGTACTTTGAATTTTAAACTACGGTTCTTAGGGTGTGCAGCATTAAGACACAGCACATCAGTCAAAGATTACTCTTACTCTACTGTATCTCCCAGCATGAGTGGCATTCTTTAAGAGGTGAACCAATCAAAGGGTAAAAAGCATGATTTGTTTTCATTACCAAAATAGCATTTATAATCACAGCCAAAGAAATACAAGGTAATGTCATTTTCTCGCAGTTCTGTTGGGCTAAGCCTGACTCTACATCTTCCTGCTATGCACAGCATTCTCACCTGTGTTAAGGAGTTGCAAACCAGGCCAAAAAAATCTACTGATACATATTTTAAATAGGTTACATTCTTTTCAGATAAATTTTGTCATTCATCAGGAGTGCAGTGTACCTGGCAGTAGGGTAGCCTTATGAGCAGTAAATTGAGTGAAATTAGCATTTGAATCAATGCTACGTGAAGATAACAGCCTGCAATAATCCTATTTAACAGCTGTTAATTGTCTGCTATAAACCACAGTTCAGCAAATTTTGATCACACAACTCCCTAATATGAATGAAGAAAATATACCAACCGATGCACAGAAAGAAATGGAGATGCACATCTTCAATTCATTGTAAATATAGATTTTATGCTGATACCACATCTCCTAACTACATGTAAATCATAAAACATTGTCTATATGCAAATATTCCCCAAAACCATTACACATTAAAAAAAAAATGGTATCTTCACTTATTTATAGGGAAACATTTGGTTTGTATGCCTTAATAGCAAAGATCATTCTTCAAAGTTATGATCATGTTGATAAGAAAATGTTTATGTTTCTGTGTGTTGCCCACATCCATGTGGGCAAAGGCATTACCAGTTCATCAGCATACCATTTTTCCCTACCACAAGGAGACTTCCAAGGCAATGAAACGCCGCAGTTCCAGCTGCAAGACAAAGGGATGCTTCTCCATCTTCTCTGATACTATTCTACTCACATCCATTACTCAGACTGAAGCACACACTAGAAGAGCATATTATTCTGGAAGTCAAAGCATCCTACAGAGGAAGGTTAAACTTCATAAACAGTGTTTAATCTTTTATCTGTAGCCAAGCAAGAATAGAACCCTACTGGTTGGGGGAAAAAAAGTTAAGAAAACATAAAAATATATAAAAAAGAAGAAAAAAAGATCATAGACTAGGCATTAAGATATCCTGGCAATGCATATGTCTATTAAAAGAATTCATTTTCAACACAATGAGAAAGACAGATTGTTGTCACATATCGGAGACAGGATAGCAGGAATCCATAGCTGTCTCTATCAAATGCTGCAAAGATAGGCAGCAAAATATCTATAGCTAATTTGTCTTTTTCTAAGAACAAGTAGATACAAATACTTTATCTGC
Organism: Pezoporus flaviventris; assembly: GCF_033815535.1. Taxonomy (NCBI): domain Eukaryota; kingdom Metazoa; phylum Chordata; class Aves; order Psittaciformes; family Psittacidae; genus Pezoporus; species Pezoporus flaviventris. Next base: position 12,344,174 of record NW_026892554.1, read on the forward strand.
CAGGTCCATATCTTCTGTCTGGCATCTCAGCTGAAAAGGGACTAAGTATCATGGTAGTATCTTGTGGAGTTGGAGGTAATTAATAGGACTTTCTTCAATACTTTGTTGGTAGTATGAATTTTACAGCACTGATGGGTGGTTTCCAAAAAGACTGGATGCCAAGGAATATTTCATTTTTTTCTGCTTAAAAACCCTATGATATCTTATCTTAAAAGGCTTAAGGTTGTCCTTTACTTTTTCTTTTATCCAAGAGAACAGTTTATAAGCAAAAGTGACAACCGTGATGTTTATTAACTAATCAGCACTCAGATAGTTTACGGGATATACTATCCATGACACTCTTCCCAGGAAGTTAGACTTTTCTTTGATTCCTCCTTCAATTCTCAATATACAAGATCTGCAAGAACTTTTTACCCTTGCTAAAAGAATGAAGTGTGAATGGGCTCATCTAGATCACTGCAATATTCCTGTGGAAGCTTCCTTTTCTTACAAAAGTGTCCTCAAACTCTCTTTCAGTCCTCTTGTCCCTTTCTGTTTTATATTATTTTATTTCCTTACTTTTTATACTTTCTCATATGGTTCTTTCATTACAGTCTTAGAAGCCAAGGCCCCAGTCTTGGGTTTCATTCCCTCAACTTCCACTGTTTGGTTTTTTTTAGAATTCCAACAACATTCTTGTTAATGTATGTATTCTTGTATATACTCTCTGGTACAGCATTTGACTTCAGCACTTATGTCCAATTTAAAGTTAGCAACTGTGCCATGTATGTTCAGACTGGTAGCCTATTCATCACCTGCTACAATGGCGCCCACTGATTTAATGAAGGAATTCCTCTGAGCTAGAGGTCTTCATTAAGCCCTTTAACTAACCTATGTGCACTCTAAAACATTCTAAAGCTTCTGCAAAGTAATGTGATCTATTGTAGCTCTTCAAAATTCTACTTGTTGCCACACATTGCCTCATTATAGATTGCTTTCAGAGTATGAACAGCACCATCAGTTGGGATATTTTGAGAGGGTTGTTTTCCTGAGGAGCAGAAAGTTATGACAGCTTGAACATAAACTCTGGTTATCCCACTCTCTTCTCTAGTATAGTTTGACTGACCAATCTGCAAGATTGTATTTTTAGTCATTAAGTTCTCCCTGCTTTCATTTTTTACTTTTGTGTTACTTTTGAAATAACAGATTTAGGAAAAGTTGCAATTTAACAGCAAAGGAACTGTTTCTCCAGAGTCTGCCAACAGTCCTGTACTTCTGTATCAGAGCTTCCTTCTGTGCAGAATTAGAAGTGATGCAAGTAATTTAATTTGTGTTACTCCTGGTATCACACAGTTACTTACCCAGATTATCTTTCAATGCACCTTTCTTAGTAAAAAAACAGAGGATAAACTTTTATTTTTAGTTTATTGTAAGAATGTATTTAACAGTTCTCCTGGGAGAGTGAAAATCTTCTACTACTGACCAAACTGAAAGTGAGAATAAGAAGTGACTCCCCACAAATGAAAGCCACCCCCCTTGTTTATACCAACACAGTTTTGATAAGGTCAGCATGGCTGACCTACAGACAGCTCCAGCCATGATCTCAGCTGATGCATCACAGGCTCACAAGACAGTGAAACCTCTTGGCGAGTAAGCATGTGTCATTAAAGAGTTCAGCAATGTAAATTTAAGATACAAACTCAACAGTCAGTTGCAGTTCAGAGCTTGTATACTGCCAAATATATTTATTGCTGCTTATGTGTTCAGATTGCTGTTTCAGCACAGCCACATCAAGTTTCTTCAAGCTCAGATCACACCTGAGGCTATGATACTTAAATTGGTTTCCATTTAAAGGAGAAGGATTTCAAGGCAAAGTGCAAAGACAGTATCTCTCCTTGGTTCTTCTAGAATGAGTGGCACTTTGAGGCTGTCACAGCCACAGTATTCCACAGGGGTCTTCCTACTCACGAAATCTGTCTGCTTTGCAGACTTTGATGAATCATCCCACCAGCTGGCCAGGCACACACACATTTCTGGAGCGGAGTTGCTTCATGCAGTTTCCAGCAAGAAGACTGGGCCCAGCTATCACAGCATTTTAACTGTACAATCAATCTGGAGGAACCAACAGCATAATTCTGTAGTGATCTAAGTTGTGAGAAGACTCAGAGATGGATTCCTCATCTGTAATTCAGGAAGTGGGCTATCGTTTCTGCCAGCATCCTTCATTTTCAAAACTCTCTGCCTGCCTTACCCAGGTTAGTTTTCTGCATTTCCTTATGGCTGCTTTCCTTGGGTCACTTCCTTTAAAACCTGCCCACCGAGGAAGGAGAGGAAGATTGCTGGCTACATCTGATATTTACTAACTGGAGGTTTTAAATATTTACCTTTTAGATTAAGAATGAGGTGTGAGCAACTGCAGATTTCCTGTGGGTGGGCTGAAGACAAATTTTAACTCTTACTTAAATACAGATCATTCAGGATGTAGCACCATAGTTGATTATGGTCAGACCAAAAATCAAATAAGAAAAAAAGCATCTGTCGAAGTGCTGATTTGACATAGTGAGCAGCCATACAAATACTAATGCTAGTGCAAGGGAAGCAGACAGGAATCTGCAGCCAGAGATAAATGGTGGAGAGGACAAGACAGGACTTCCTGTCTCACTGGCAACAGAGTCTTAAATTGACTAATGCAGGATCAGAGGGGCAGCATTAAGGCAAGTGGTTATTGTAGAAATATGACACTGTGCCCCCACATTTTTTACTATAATACATGGACAGTCAAAGACTATCATAACATTTATCTAGGCAAGGAAAGAAAACATACTAAATCATACAAAAAAAAGAACATTAGTAAATCTGCAAAGTCAAGTACCTGGAAATGAAGATAAAACATTTTTCTTTGGAACAGAAACAGCCTAGAAGCTTTATTTTTTAACAACTTTGCTTCTTGGTTAGACTTGTGTCCAAGTTTCCTCTATCCGGTTTAGATCCCATATACTTTTCTCATAATTCCCAATGCATGATGTATTCTGCATGAGAAGAGAGAAAATACTTCCTCTAAATGGCTGTACTTATAAATACAATAGGACTTCTTTTGTGTGGGTAATTTTTAGACCATCAGTAATCAACATGCACTTGTTGATGTGGACATACGGGCAAGAAACTCCAGATTAAGCTGAGAATGGATGTAAAGCCTATCTACCTCACAATGCCTGTGAATAGGCTCTCACACTACAAAAAAAGGAGAGGGCAGGCTTACTCTTCATGCAGCTTCTTCATGTCCATAAGGGGAGGAGATAGCTCATGGCAAATCAGCTGATGTGTTATCACATACAGCCATGCCTTGGCTTCTCCCAAGGTTACTTGCCTGTGCCTTTCTCCTACCTCAGATTAAATTCATCCAGTCTACTAAGAAGCAATACTGAGAGCCAGAATCAAAAGGCAGCTATTTTAACCATCCTCCAGGGGTCTTGGGCAGACCCATTAAATCAGGGAAATGAATACAGCAAACTATTTCAGCTCGCTGATGCATGCAGTAGATTGCTTGAGTATGTTAATTACTGCCTTTGGCTGAATATTTCCAGAAATGTTAACACAGAATCTGGAAATAAAATGTCTCCTGGCATCACAACAGCGTTTTCAGATACCACACTCAGATGTGAAGCATTAGGATAAGTTGCAGGAAAAAAAAAACAAAAAAGAAAAACAAAGTATCATGCCCAAAAAAAATCATAAAGAGCTACAAACCTAGAAAAAAAAAAAATCAACTACCAGCTAATCACCTTTCATCACAGGAGACATATTCTGTACCATCATCTATGGCACCTGGGTGCAAAACCTGAATTTAGTCCCTCAGATCCCTTGTTAGACCCTGGAGGCACACTTACCTCACTTTAGTTTTTGCCAATAAAGCCCCTTACGCTTCAGTCACTGAAGCACAGAGCACCTGAGGCTGCTCAATACTAAGCTGCTTATTGTTTCTCCCATGCCAAGGATGGGAATTCAGAGGTTAGGTAGTTTACCATCCAACTTCCCTGTTGGGCCAAATCCATAGTCAGGCAGGCCTTTTGAAAACCACTTTCTACGTTTCCCATATTTCCAAATCCCAGAGAATAAAGGTTCCTTTATTTGACGCTGGAGACAGAAACCAAATACAAATCTCCCATATCTCAGAGGATGAGATTGAAAAGATATTTACTGTACCACAGAGAGAAGTGCAGACTTTTGGAGAGTTCAGCTGTGCTGCAGGTGAGTAGAGACCTGACTCCAGAAATTATTATTCATAGAACAAACAGCTTCAACAGAAAAGACGGAAAGAAATAAACCTAAAAATATTTTATAGGGAGAATTTTAAAGATAAATGACAACAAACTAAATGCCAATGAGCCACCTGCATATAAAAAAATAATGTATCTTTTTGTAATTATGCATTAATTTGAAATGATAACTTTAAGAAAAAACTATATATATATATTGCAAAATGCACAGCATGCATTACTCCCATTTGGGTTTTACTATTTTAATAGTAAAATGATATTGTTAAACTCATAAAACTGTTACTACTTTATACCTGTTTCTCCATAATGCCTTCTAATTTACATGAGCTCAGTAAGATCATAATCCTGGGCTGCATCAAAAGGAGCATGACCAGCAGGTCAAAGGAGGTGATCCTGCCCCTTTACTCTGCTCTTGTGAGACCTCACCTGGAGTATTGGGTGCAGTTCTGGTGTCCTCAACATAAAAAGGACATGGAACTGTTGGAACAAGTCCAGAGAAGGGCCACGAGGATGATCAGGGGCTGGAGCACCTCCCGTATGAAGACAGGCTGAGGAAGTTGGGGCTGTTCAGCCTGGAGAAGAGAAGGCTGCGTGGAGACCTCATAGCAGCCTTCCAGTATCTGAAGGGGGCCTATAGGGATGCTGGGGAGGGACTCTTCATTAGGGACTGTAGTGATAGGACAAGGGGTAACGGGTTAAAACTTAAAACAGGGGAAGTTTAGATTGGATATAAGGAGGAAGTTCTTTACTGTGAGGGTGGTGAGGCACTGGAATAGGTTGCCCACGGAAGTTGTGAATGCTCCATCCCTGGTGGTGTTCAAGGCCGGGCTGGACAAAGCCTTGGGTGCCATGGTTTAGTGGGAGGTGTCCCTGACCATGGCAGGGGGAGGAAATGGATGATCTTAAGGTCCTTTCCAACCCTAACTAATCTATGATTTTGCTTGAATAAATGGATTTAAGGAATAGGAAATAATCTCCTATGACAGCTAAAAAAAATAACCTATGTCAGCATTAGTGGCTTGGGAGATCTGTACAATCTGAGAGTCCTGTAACCTAGAAAAGTACAGAACCCTAATCTTGCAGAGGTTACAATGATCCTGGCAAAGAAAGACGCAGTATTACCTAGTAGCACACTTGCAAAGGGGGCATGGAGAAAAGAATATATAACAGCAGTGCCAACACTGTCTTAAGCATTTTAAAGAACCAGTAAAATAGTCCCTTGAAGCACCATCATGCTCCATGTCTACCAAAATGAACAGACAGTCTTCAGCTCAGCAGCATTAACTAAGAGGTAACTTCTAGATATATTCTATTTGCGAGTACTAGTCAGTACTGCAAACAAGAGAGCTCTTCCTGAAAATGCCCTCCTTCCCACATGTATTTTGACTCCTAACTGCATTTGTGATTTTAAGTTCCTTCTGTTCAAATACTGATAAGTACTTGCTGTAAAGCGGTAACGATAAATGCAGAAACTAATTAACCTATTTAACTTGCTACTGCATGATGACACAAAGTCAATTGGCCATGGAAATGTTATCTGAAAGTTCCAAAGCAGCGCTGGCTTTGGAAACAACAGCAAGATAGATTCAGGCATCAACGGAGACCATCATACCAGTACCATTACACAAAGTTATTAGAGGAACATGCTTTCAGTATATAAACTCTGTCAGATTCTTCTGACAAAGAAACTCATTTAAAAGATCACAACCAAGCTCTCTCGAGCATTCAGTTAAATAATGGGTGGTTTTCTTTAGCTTCTGCCAAGAGAAAGGAAAAATAGGGCAGTGTTGAAAGTGTAGGTCATCTGGAAGGAAACACTGACTGTTCTAGCTGCAGACTACACTATTTTAACCTTCTTTTTTTTGCCCAGCACATCCCAAGCACTTATCTGAAAATATGCCATGCTGTTCACAGAGGTTAATTCCACCACCTTTCGTTACTAAATATTTGTTAATTATAATGCTACTATATCCTCAGTGGAAACTGCAAAGTACAGGCTGACCAGACATACTTTCTTCCAGGTTTATTTAAATGAAAATGTTATTGTTTTAAAGAGGAAATCTGCTCAGTGCAGATATTTCCTCTTATGTTTCACATGTTGGGTTGTTTTGAATTCCTTTTCTCAAATCAAAGTACTTTGACACATTCGAGTCACATTTGGTAGTTATGTCAGATCAGTCAAGGAGGCAGCACAGCCCCAGAGAAAGTTAGATTTAAATGAGAATTTAGATTTGAAGCATACCTGGGGCTGGGGTTCATATTGACATTGGGTAGCAGTAAAATTAATTATGAATTAAAGCAGTAGTAATATCCTGATGAAGCTCATCATCCAGGATTTTTACCCTTCTGGACACTGACATTTCACCAAACCACAACTACAAAACATAAGGATGTTCCAACATTCATATTATTTCCAGAAAAGTGGATTTCTACTTTTGAGGTTCCATTGGGAGTAAAGGCTTTGGAGATACAGTATAGAACGTACAGAAATACCCAAATGATCTCATGTCAAATCATACTCATTTCACCTAGATGGTTAACAGGTGTTAAAACTCTTTCATTCCATATAACCATCATTAACTTCATCAGTTGAAAAAAAAAAAAAAAGAAAAAAATTATCTACTTAATCTTCCTCAGGAAAAGATGTACCAAATATCTCAGCAGAAACTGAATTCTCTTCAACAAAATATCTTGCTTAAAGGTAATATTCAATTCCTAAGTTAATGTACTAGCCTGTAGGTCTCTATTAAGTGGAAGGAACAGATGCAAACTGAACTGACTCCTTTTCTCTATTAAATTATACCAGTTCTATAAATGTTTCTACCACACAGTCAAAAGGGAACATTGAAATTGCTGCTCACTATTACAGCCACATCTTTAGGTACTCATGGTGGATTTTGTCCTAAAACACCATTTTATTAAAGCTAAAGGATAGATCTGTAGCATTTGTTTGTAAGCATATGCCTTTTGCTCACTGGTAAACTTGGTTCACACTTTTCTATTACCTAACAGGCATCTGGGTAGCTTTTGATGTCAGATTCAATTCCAGCTGTAGTGGTTGTTGTTCTTTCAATAGGTGAAATGAACCATGCAGGTGAAGCTTAGCTTGAATTTTGAAGTATGCTATTAGAATCTGTTAGCAACCATAGCCTAATCAGCACAGCCTTGAACATCAGGTAGTTAATATAAGTCTTGACTGAGTAAAAGCTCAGGATGATACTAACCTAATACGTCTGCACAAAGTCCAAGATGATTCTAGCCACAAAAGATGCCCACAGAAAAATGGATCAAGGATGAGGAAATACCTAAAAAAAATGTTTCTTCTCAGAGAAGCATAGATGTGCAGCCAGTAGGACTGGCACAAACAACTGGTTTGTACATTTCAATCAATGTGGATCAGATAGGTAAATTCAGTTTACATTGTCCAGCCCAAGTACAGGTGATCCAGGATGTTTTGGATATTTCGGATATTGCAATATCTTGTGGAAGCATGTTTTTTCTAAAAGTTTTATGTTGAGAGAAAGGAGAGGGGAAAGGGAGAAGGGAAAGGAGAACATGCAGTGTAACAACTTTGAGGTCTAATATTGCATCAGATGAAATCCCAAATTATTACCAAAACTTCCTTGAAATATTTATTTTTATTTTGTTTGTGTTTACTTACTTTATCTCAGTTATTTCTTTAAGAATTCAGAAATCAGCAATCATATCAAGGCTGCTGAAATTTGAATGTAAGGAAACAGTCTGAAACATTTCTCATATCAGGACTAACTCCTCATTTATTTTCCTATTTAAGAGAGCATTGCTCTGCATGCAAATGGGGCTGATGCTTACAACAGCATTTCACTGATAGAATATCAGCATATGTTATGAATACTGATGAAATACTTATTCTCTTCTAATGTAGCACTGCATTTTTCCAATTCCATTGTTTGGTGCCTTCCGATTCTAGCACAGGACTTGTAGAGATGCCTTTTCTAACATTCATTCTAACATTCGTTACAGACAACTTCTCTTCCTCTCTCTCTCTCTCCTAATTTCTTCAGTTATATTCATTCCTTGTTTTGAAATGGAATCCCAATATCGTCAGGCTCACTTTAAAGGGCATTTTAATAATACTCAGGTTGTGTATAAAACCGTTAAAGGTAAAAACAAAGCAAATGAGATTTTAGATAAGATTATCATATTTTAAAAGACTCTCAAGGGAGCAAGATGCTGAACTGCCCTTAGTTACAATGCAAATTGAACATCCAAATTCCTTCCATGAGACTGCAAACTTTAGACTTAGGTACAAAAGCAGACACACTTGAAATTAAAGTTGACCTGCTGCAGTATCTGGCCTCTGATCTTTTGTATCTTGGCATATTAAGAAATTTCCAAACCTTGCATCATCAAATATATTTGCTCTGCAGTTTCTGAGACATGAAAAAGATGAGTTTAAAAACCCTGTGGCACTGTAAGAGGAATTACTTTATGTCTTTAATGTACTTTAAAGTACTTTATGTATTTTAATTTCTGGGTTTGCTTCTGAACTACAACATTACCTAAGCATATTATTTCTGTTTAATTTAGTTCATTTTTATAACGAAAGCATAATTGATTTGATAACATTTTATATTGTAATGGTTTCTCCATAGATCTGCACTAAAATTGGTTTTCTGGTGTAATCACACATTTTAAGATTCAATAGATTTGTACTAAAACTGATCTGAGGTTGTTGGAGTACCATAGTTTTCAAATGGTTTTAATATTCCAAATTCATGCTTGCTTCAAAAAGTGCTGAAGTAAGATTAAACTTCGAATTAAAAATAAATTCATAATGCATAAACACTGAAGTTATTGTGCAACTATTTCTGTAGTTTTCATCCCTTATTTAGTAAACAGTTTCTGGTATAATTTTGTGTTTTCAGTAAAAAAAGTTTACTCTTCATAGAGGTGCATAGAAATTCATACAGATGCAGGTAAAAATCTTTTTTTAAGTATGCAATGCAATACAGCTGTCTGCATCTATCTCCATTGGCTTTAAAATAATGAGCTTTAAAAAGCCTTCTACCTTCTGCTTTTAATAACTGTGGCTGAAGTTTATCATGAAGGCGCAGAGTTCAGCTCATTTAAAAATAAGCAAGAAAGTCATGTATGCATGACTCTCCAGACCTTTGGTTTTAAATAAAGCACAATATCTTAAGACTTCTATCTTAAAGTTTAAGATAACTTCTCTTAAGTTTTTATCTTAAAACTGCAGATGGATATGTAATAAATCACAAAGTTCTTGATCCACTGTTGACATTTCCAGTGTTTTAACTCTGAAAAGGGAAAGCTATATAACCTTTTGGGTTACGCTTCTGTTGATATCAATATGGAAAGAGGGCCTGTGCAAGATAAAGCTTTATGCAGAAGTAAGCCACGTACAGGACACATGCTCATTACGATGCCCTCTTTGAGCACAGGATCTTTCTGAGATCACAGACCAGGGCACTGATCCGACTGTTTGCTGTCGGATCCCAGGCAGGTACAGGCAATGCAACCTTAAGAGTAACTGCAAAAGCAGAACTTCAGCAACAAAATTAGAATCTCGCATTGCTTCAGCAAAAGAAATAACGTGAGTAGTAGTTAACAAGGGGTCAGCTTTTTCCTGTCTGTCTGTCAGCACCTTCTGAAAGATGATCCTACAAACATTCTTACATCCTTGTGAGCAAAAATTCACTTCTCTGATATGAGAGTTTTAGCTATCTACTTCAGAGGCTGCTAAGCCTGCTTTTGGCAAACCGACCAATTCTAGTTCAATGTTTACCAAAATTTAAGACCTTGGAGCTCAAGAACTTGGAAGATTCTTTTCTTCTCTGCTAGCCAGGTTGCCATTTTTGAAAGTATGAACCAGTCAGTGTTTCATAGAGAGTAACTGAGCATTGCTACTGTGACTGGATACTGAGAAAGGGAATGAAAATACTTCAGGACTTGAGCAAGTCACTCCTTTCTCTTTTTTTTTTTTGTGGTGTGATTAAGACCCCTGCACAGCTCAAGGTCGGGAGAAAGGAATAAGACAAGATTAGAAGCTCAAGCATGGTCCAGCCTGGTCCCCTCATGTGAAAGAGAGCTGTGGGAATTACAGCCAACTCATAGTGTAGCCACTTCACAGCTTTCCCCATCACCATGATATTTTTACCATTTTAATTTTTTTTTTTTTTTGCCTTTTTGATATAACTGCTCCTTAACAAGAGTGACCCTCTGCACACCTAATGTATGCATATGTTGACAGAACACTACAATTTCCCATAAAAACTGTGTGTTTCCAGGTGGACATATTAAATGTTAGGCTTACTCTTTCCTGCAACTCATACAAACCTTCTTTCTTCCTTTTTATCATCTATTATCCCCATTATGACCTTTTATTATACAAAGGTTCTTGAGGGTTGGGGTTGGTTTCTTTTTATTCTATACCCACGTGGCCAGCTTTAGGAAGAACATTTTCATGATCTCTCAATAGGACATGGGGGTGCTATAAAAATAAATGTGCTGTGATTATGAGAAATTTCAAATTATTGTTTTCAGATTTTTTTTAAAGAATTTTATTAGTATCATCTCTAGTTTTAGCACTAGGATGAAAGCTATTCCTATGGTGTATATGCAAAGCCTCATCAATTCTGACAGTATGGCTATGCAAATATTCTCCTTTCAAGTACCTTAATGAATAATTAATATTGTGCTTAGAGATCTAGCCGAAAGCACCAATCAGAGGGTCCAAATAAATTGGATTGGTATTGAAGAAATTGTTCCCCATGCTCATCACAAAGATTACTGTTTCTTTTAGAGAACAGCTTTAACAATATGAAATAAAGCCCTCTTGGAATAACCTGCTGATATCTGCATTTATAATCAGACCAGTTATAACTTACCTGTCATTGTGCTGGCTGATTTTCAAAGACATCTTCTGTGAAGGTATTGTTTTGTAATGACAGAAATCAAACTGATTTGGGGAAGTAACAATCTCTTTTTGTCTTACTTTTCCTTAATCTTTGAAATAGATACTTCCAGCACGGCAGTTTGAAATTAAAAACAAGTGACAAAAGCCATTACTTTACCGCAGGAAGGACAGAAGGTAGCCTGCCACAAGTTGTCTTGTATCAAAATCATCTTATTTTCGCAACAGTTCAGGTTTCAATGTGGCTCATCAATGAGACACTTTATAAAACTGATGCTAGTTGGGCATACTGATACTGTGCATAGTGTTTCCATGCTAAACACAGCTCTGATTGAAGAAAAGGAAGCATTAAGGGGGCATACTGGAAGACAGCTGTGACCAAAAGAGACAGTAGGCATTTTTTATTTCCCTGACAATAACTACCAGATACAATTATCATCAGCAAGAAGTAGCTGCCTCCTATCTAAAGACAGTGAAATCTTTATATAATCTCTTATGTTTAAAAAAGCATATTGAAACCAATTCTACATAATTTCAGGGAAATCCTTGGCTTTCTTGGCATTCTTGGCTCTGTAGTAATTTTTCCAAGTTTTCTAAGTTCCTGATTTTTCTAAGTTGGTGTGTACAATCAAATGTAGAAGATTTCAAAACCAAAGAGCATTTCTCCTTATCCAAATAAAGGGGGGTTTTAATGCTTTGAAAGGTGATTAGAGTTAAAAATACCAGGTCTTACACCTCTCCACCCCTAATGAAAAAGGTCACCAGCCTGAAAAAGTTTCATAGTTCATCTCATGCAATATATGAGCCTGCCACCCTCAGAAATGTCACTTTCTGCTCACTCTATGCTATCATTTATTTGGATGCAGGAAATTCCAGATTCAGATGCCATGTACTTGTTTTTTAACTCCCAGTGTAGGAAAGGTTCTCATTTCAGAAGAGGTGTTAAAACAATACTGACTTAAAGCGTAAGTTTTAGGGCACCTGGGAGCATACAGCCTGCATCCTTCCCTGAGAAACACTGAAACAATTTAAGGAAATAGAGCCGGGATACATTTATGCAGATGTCCATCTGCATCCATGAAGCTGTTCCAAAGCCACACAAGTCTGAGCCCACAGCGTAAGTATACAAAGTAAACATGACACTTTGAATAGAATTATTTGAGTAAGTCACACTGGAGGAAGACCTAGCTTGCACCAACATCATGTATTGTTTACGGATTCAACAGCAGGATAAATACATGAATTGAGTTTTCCCATCAGCAGACACTGTCAACTCAGGCATTAAAATAGAGTTTACAAAAACAACAACAGAAGCAAAAGCTTTTTTTAAAGGCATTTTTAATGTGTAATTTTACCCAGCTTGGTTTGTTTTTTCTACACCCCCCACAAGACCAGCAGGTTAGCGTGACAAACAACGGATGGCCACTCAGTACTGTCTGTTTACTGTACTTCATCACAAATTACACAAATATCTGCTCTTGAAAACCGCTTTTCTATTGTGGGAAAGCACTTCCATCACCAAAATGAAAAATGAGCTGGTTTACAAGAAGCATCTGGTTAGTACCTATGCATACAGGATTGCTGAATGGGAGATAGTGGCTGAATAATTCTTAAAGACCTATTAAGAGTAATAAATATAATCTCTCATTTTTTGTTATGTACTTTTGACCATTCTACAATTATATTTTTATGGCTTGTTAAAAAAAGGAGCCCCAGGTTTTAAGGATGCTATTAAAACACCTGTGAGAGCATGAAATAGTTATAAAAGCATATATAAGGGTTTAAAGCAAGTAGACACCATCGCACTTACCAAAGTTCTTACAAATGTCTAGTAACTCAGATTCTGGTAGAGTATATACCTAAACACACATTTGTCCTAAATCAAAGTTTTCAAAGTAGTTAGGAGGGAAGAAGGCCTCATAAAAGAATTAAGAGCATGACCTAATTCACAGAGATATGCCAAACTGTGGCTAATAGATAAAACGGCTGAACGGGGTTTTAACAATGCTGGTAATCTAAAAGCAGATTGAATTTTGCCCATCAGCAAGTCTTTTCTAATATGCCCAATCCAGAAATCTAAACTATAAGAAAAAAAAAAACAACAAACAGTTAGAACTAAGGCCAAACACGTCAGTGGTGCAAAGCAGCACTATTCTAACCATTTGCTTTAACAATTTTTGGAAAAGTACTGAGCATTTCATTAGTCTAGATAGCAAGATAACTGGTACACTTTACCTTATTTTATATCTAGCATCAATAGGAGGTACTAGCAAGGATTAACTGAAAAGTAGCGAAAATTAATTAATATAAAGAGATAAAGCCTTGATTTTGACTGTTTCCAGTGGTTATTGACTTGCTTAGAGATCACTAGAGTCATTTTGGCACTTTCTAATCCTAACAAACCTTCAGATTCAATTCTTCTTTGTCAATTTAGCTTATAAAATGTAAAGCATCCTTGATTTATGTATTCTCATCCATAATCATCACTGAAAGATGTAAATATTTTGTTGATGGCTGTCTATGTTGATAATCAAATGAGACACTGAAAATGACATCTTATTTTCACTGCCGAACCAACATATGCTAGAAAGAGCAGTGAATAAATTGTCTTCACTGCGATGAGGTGTGACAAGAAAAAAACCTAAAGGGGAACAAAAGTATGCAGGCATTGGTTTTACAAAATATCTCAACTATTGAGTTAATTGTTTAAGGCTAAAATCTTCCTGTCTGAAGAACAATACCAAGAAGATTAGTATAAAATCAAAATACTACACTGATATACAGTTAAAATATCATACCAGCTTCAAAAGCAAAATTGCATCCGCTCCACAGTGCAAGTCAGCGGGGGCACTTCTCTCTAGTTCTGCGGCTTTTTATCCAAGAGGACATCTGAATATATCTGATGGAACTTTCTGAGGAAAAGCAGAACTACAGAACAATGAAATTAACAGGTTCAATAACATAAGCAACACTTGCTCCCCACAAGGAACCAAGGCAAGCTGAAATCATCTCACTCAACTTCATTCATAGACCCACTTTCCCCCTTTACAACTCAGCCTTCATGCAAATAAGCATGCCTTTAGTAAAAAGAGCACCTTCATAAATTAGTGAAACAAAGCCTACAACTTTTGCTTTGACCGAAATTAAAAGTTCAGTTTGTTTACTTTGGAAGCATTTTTAAATCCATTTATTTCACTTTTTTTTTTCCCTTTTAATTTAGTTCATTGTTCAAACAGAACAAAAAAGTGAGCAAATGAAGTTATTCTGAAAATGTCCAACTTCTTTTCCAAAATAACAAAAGGCAAACAGTTCTTACACAAAAAGAAAATTAAATCCCCAAGCCCCTCTTCTTTTACAAGCCCTAGAACGAGGTGCTGTTTTCCAGGTACTATAGCATTTTTAATTCAACCTCTCTTTATGAACACATGCCTGTAATATCAAGGTACAGCTGACAGTTTGATTAGCTTACTTATGCATGTAAACAAATGTCTTTTAGTACTGCTTCACCTGCAAGGACAGCCTGCCAATACAGCAACTACCCTAAACACAATGGCCCCAGCCAGTGCCAAGATCGAAGTTGCCCACCCTGCCCACTCCAGTCTCCCCCCTTTGTACCTTCCACTCTTGTCAGCTACTACTAAGGTTTTGCAGCCACTGTGGTGATGAGTTACCCCGTAACCTCTCATGCACACATTTGACATTTTCTCAGACTTCATAGGCACCTATATGGCTGTATACATCTCCCTGAACAGGCAAGAAAGCTGCCTGAATCCATGATCTTCCTTCAGATGTATGCATTACTGGCAGAACACTCCCTCTAAACGATCCCCAGTTAAATGGCCTTCATCATCATACACTGTCCCTCTGCTCACAGGTGCATTTTTCTTTGGGAACACACAGAACACCAGTTTCCCCAAGCAGCTGTCTAAGAATACCAAGTCTCAAATCTGTAACTAACATCCTGTGCTGCTAAGGCCCATGAATTCTCTGAAGTTGTGGAAAAAACACTCTAGAAGAGATGCTGTCCTGGAAGACAGCACAGCAAAGAAGAATTTTTGTTGGTTTTTGGCCAGTTATACTGAATTTATACCTTTTGGTGAAGATGCTTTGGCTTTGCTTATCTTATCACAGAAATTTGTTCAGTTGTTCCAGAATCAATTCAGCCATACCTGTCCCTCACAAGCCACTAAGGGCGGAGAATGCAGCCAAGACCTCCAGTGTAACCCTGGGGGCATGAATAAGATCCTAAAAGATTATATCAGTGCACTGTCCTTTGAAAGTAAATGAAAAAAAAAAATACATCTTTAAGAAAATAATTTAAAAAAAAAAGTTAAAAAAAAGGCAAAAAAAAGCCAAAACTCAGAAGAAATACCCCAAAACCTAGTGGGAGCAGTTTGTTAGATTTCCTGCCTAGAATATATCTTGCTTCACTGAAATGCCCTTACGTGCACACATGAAATATATGTGTGAAACACTGACTAGGAAAGATCCTAATTTTGAATGACACTTCATCATCATTCTGTCCTTCTGCATAAAATGTGCGGCATCTTCTGGAAGAGCAGCTTAACAAGATCAGTGCAATTATAGATTTCTCTGCAGTGGAACTAAGGTTATTTTGCATTACATTAATTTATTTTTTAATGTGTTTTGCTCCTTTGCTTCCTCTGCAGACATAGATCACATTCTAGTTATTTTCTGCAAAGGGTTCATTATACTGTGCTTAATAACTCGGGGAACCTGGCAATTTTAGTAGCAAATATTTTTAATTCTTAAGCATAGCATAAATGAATAAATGCATTCCCTGATACATGCATTCCTCAACAAAAAGGAAAGTTGAAACACAAAGAACTAATCTGCCTTGAATGTATTTTTCCCTCCTCTCTCCCATTGTGTCTTTGCTCCGTAAGCAACACAAAAGAATAGGCAGAAACCACACAGGCACAGCTGGGGTTCAAATAACCATGTTTACTAGCTAGGTACAAATACGCACACAGGAGTCAAAACTGGCCTTACCACTTACAAAACACATATAGAAATTTTTTCCAACCCACCACAGCAGCACAACAGTTCACAGTGACACATGCAGTTATTTTGCATAGGTCCAGGAAGATAATTCTTAAATCCACTTTAAGCTTCTACATTAATTTGATTCTTAACAGTTCATTTTTCCTAGAAACATACACATCTTGACAATCTTTGTAAACAAAGATTCCTCTGGTCATCAGACAAGGGCAAGCAAGAACACCTGACCAAAACTTGCAGCTGGGACTGCCAAGGAAGGAGGCATGTGAAGCTCCAGAGTTCTAAACCTTTAAACCCTCCATATGAATGATTTTGCCACAGAGTAGGTCCAGACTACTTTGGGTTCTTTCTTTCAAGTTTTTCATGTGATGCTTCACTAATAAGAAGAACACTTTCAAAAAGCTTTGATGAGGAATTAAGACAGCTCTACACAAGAAATGCTAAGAATGTCAGGATTTTCTCAATGTATAATATGTACAGTTGCTGTTTAGAATGCACCTGATATCACAATATTCATATTTACAAGGGAAGGGGAAAGTTAACAAGCTAAAGAGGAAAACATCATTATTTGTAGTGTCAAGTCTAGATTTTTTATCTTCACTCCTCTTTGTTCGCATGGAACAAAGTTCCTGATCTCTTGCATAGTTTTTCCCAGTCTTTTCATGCTCTCTCAAGTACTTTTAACAGGAAATAAATAAATAGATTGCTATCGCAACTAGCTGTTGAAGCTAAGGGCTCCTTCTACATCTAAATTTGCTTCCATGGAGGTACTGCTGTTCTAAGACAAACAGCTTTAACTCCCCTGCCTTCAGAAATACTGTGGAAGAGACAGAGAATGGAAAGATTTTAATAATTTCTGAGGTTATCACAGAATCATAGAATAGTTAGGGCTGGAAAGGACCTTAAGATCATCAAGTTCCAAGCTTCCTACCATGGGCAGGGACACGTCACACTAAACCATGGCACCCAAGACTCCATCCAACCTGGCCTTGAACACTGCCAGGGATGGAGCATTTACCACTTCTTTGGGCAACCCATTCCAGTGCCTCACCACCCTCACAGTAAAAAACTTCCTTATATCTCACCTAAACTTCCCCTGCCTAAGTTTGAACCTGTTACCCCTTCTCCTACCACTAAAGTTCCTACTGAAGAGTGCCTCTCCAGGATCCCTGTAGGCCCCCTTCAGATAGCGGAAAGCTGGCTATGTGATCTGCACATTGCCTCATCTAAGGCAGCTTACTGTTCTGTCTTCAGAAGGTTTGCCCTTCCATCATGCTTTACTGTGTTGCTCTGAAGCTGGTTGAAGTTACTCATGATCACACTTACTACATCTCTTCCTTAAATGATGAAAAGACCATGCTTATGAGCAAGACAATATTCAGAGTTCTTTTTTGGAAACTGAACAAAGTGCTCACAAAAGCTACTTTTACTGCAAAAGGCAGTGTCTTACAAACTCCCTTGCACCTTCATATGTTGTTTCTCCAACCTTAGGTTTTATTTCTACCAGCTGTTGCCCTATTGATTTCACAGATGGCTATATGGGCAGATGGACTGGAAGTTCATACTATAAACATGCAGCAAAGGAGAATCCATGATTTTGCACTGCTTCAGTTACCAGGATCTGCAGAGATGTCAAAGACATGTTATTCCCCATTTGGCAATATGCTTTGATTGCTAATTAATGCAAACAGCTTGTTGTCTACAGTAATACACAATAACTTCTCAGTGACCAAATGGCTTACAACAATTTCAACAAGCAGTTCCAAGAGCCAAAAGCATTCCATAAATAAGATTCTGACACTAAGCTTGTGTACTTTTATTTAAAGATGTGATATTATAGCCATCTGGAAAACTGTTGTTTAATAACCTCCAGCAACATGGGACCTGCCACCTGGTTACTGGCAAGTTATCAGCAAAACAGGTAGCCAAAGGCATGAGTGGATCCATCATTCAGGGCTAGGCAGGAAGAAAGAGACAGTGACTGACTTATGATGGTTTCTTTTTCTGGCCACTTGTTTTTTAAAAAAAAAAACAGTCCAATTTCCATTGAAAAACATCATGAAACAAAACCAAGCATTGGGAAGTTATTTTACTGTCTCAGGGAGAAACAGACCTTTCCATCTTTCTTGAAGAAACCAGGAGTGTCTTCAGTTAGAGTTTCCAAAATGAATGCATAATAACAGCCAAAAGCTTGGACTTACTGCAAGCTCCATAGATCATTTATTGAGAGCTTGGGTGGCTCTTCCTCTCCAGCACACATCAACCTATGGCGGTATAGAGGGACACTCAAACAAGCCTGACAGTTTAGAGCAACTCCATGAGGTGGCATGTGAATGCTAATTAACTTCCTAGAAATCTTTCCCCCGAGGCCAAACATTTTCAGAAATGGCCTTCTCGTAGTAAACACATCTGAAAAGAGTCCTTTCAAGTGCATGATTCATGTTCTGTGCTCACAGCCCAAACAATATTCCAAGCACAGAAATCTTTTTTCAGAACTAGGTGGCCAGAAAAAGGGATATAGCACAGAACAGAGCATGAGCTGGATTCTCCAGTCAATAAATACATATTTAGGATCTAACATACATTGCATCTGTACAGAAATTCTGTCTGCAACCAAGTTAGAGGAAAGAAATCCTGTGAGGATTTTAGGTTACATTTTAAACAGGGTTTAAGTCATTAGAGAATGTACCAACAGCTTCTGCCTGCATTCCCAACCTGCCACTTCAGTCTTTAAAACCAACTTGTACACACTGCAAACAGCAATAAACTGGAAACATTATTGTCTGTCTTGTCTCACAACAACAAACTCCTCACTGCAACAAAAATACTTTTCCTACAGTCCTGTACCTGCTTGGACAAAGCTGCATGGGACTGCTCTAGCTGAGGAAATATAGCTTCACCTACTTCTGAAGTCTAAAACTTTGTCTAGAATCAATGAAAACCCTTCTGGTGCTGGTAACAAGTAGTACAAGAATAGACCAAGTGCAACTATTTTATTGCCACAGCATCTAGCTCCTGTCTTAGGCATGATGTACTGCAAAGTAAGTTGGTCACCGCTGATATCTGGCATTATGGGAGCAACATAGGTAGAGAAACTGACTTGCATTTTCCTTGCAGAGCTGTATATAAAACCATAATGTATATATTTTAATTTCATATTATTTTCCCTCTAATACGCTCAAACTTCAATGCTGGAATTTATTAGACTGCTCATTCTGAACACACACTGGGAAAGTATAAAATTAAAAAAATAAATGATCAGTTTGGATAAGTTTACTTTGAATATTAACATCATACTAGGAAATGTTAAAAGTTCAGAGCAGACAAAAATGCTGGAGGCCCTTCTCCTTTCCATAAGCCTCTTACATTTGCATATTAACAGTAATTCTGACTAATGGCTGCCATGCTTCTTTAATCCTGCATTAAGTCTGAGATTCATCTCTAGCTTCTGCTTCCAGGATCACTGCCTGTCACAGTAATTGTGACAGCACCTAGCACATTTAAACTGAGTTAAAGGTAGCAGTACTATTCATGAGTGAACAGGTTTAAGATGGAATCAGAAAAAGCTGCTATAATGAGGTAGTGTGTGTACGAATAAGTTTCAGTTGCAATCCTACAGGACTTTTTAGTGTGCTGAAAATCCTGTTATCTTAAAGACTTCCCAGTAATGAGACAGAAATAAGACACAGGAAAAAAAAACTCATGCTACATTACACCAACACTGATGGTTGCTTTATATGCCTGTTCTCAAGCAAGCCAGAAAACTTCTATATTTCCCTTATTATTATTTCATACATACTATAAAATATCTTGGATCACAATATTAAGTGCATACATGTATTTTTTAAAGTAAAGACACACTCATGACTATATTCATACTGTAAAGAAAAGAAACAAGAGAAATCTCACCACAAAAATCAGGAAACTAATACAAAGCTAATCCACATAAGTCTCCAGCTTGGCAAGAAGGCACATCTTGAAACTGCTAGGTACCATCAAATTGAATTTTCAAGACATCAACTGTTCACCACCCCTTTCTGACTAGAGAATCAATTATTTTTTGAGTTCTCTCCCCTTCAAAAGGTGCACATAAAAAAAAAACAAAAAACAACAAAGAAAGAAAATAATCTTCAGGTACATTTTCAGTAACACTACACAAAACAGTTTTTAAAAAGGGAGCCCACACAGGTTTTCCAAACCCACGTGACTTCCACAAATACCAGAAGTCTGTCATAAGGCTGCAATTCTGGAACTGGTGCCCTTTAAAAGCCTTCTGTATTAAGACATTCCTTTTTAAAATCAGATGCAATACTGCAATTTCTATACAATTATCTATAGAGCACTCATCCCTGTAAAATGAAATTTGGAAACATTTTTCTAACTGCCCCAAGCTATGACTGAACTGGATACCCAGTTATGATGTGAGGTGATGAAGAAGTCACATGGGAGAGATTGCAGTCACCTCCACAGTACTAACACCACATTAAGTAAGAAAGATAATCATAAAGAGGAAGCAACATACGATTTAATTGTGGCACATTCTTAACATGACAGTTGAGTAGCTCTCACCTGTATATGTTCTTTTTCACACACATTTCTGTACACATAGGAACAAAAGTTCATACCCATACATCATGGAGGATAACTTTTCCTCCAGCAGACTTCTCATTTCTGATTACACAGTGCTTTCCTACTCATGCCAAAAATGCCTTCCCACTGCTTGTAACCATTGACTGCTGTCAGGCTACCGTTGATTGCTGTCAGCCACTAGAACTGAAACAATAACATGCAATTTATGTAACCAATCTCTGAGCATCAGTGAACAACAGTCAACATACAGTCCAAGGGAAACCCACCACTTTGTGAAACTGTTTGAACAGAGTATGAGCTCATTATTTATAATTAGTTATTAAAAAAATAAAAAATAAAGTATTTGCTTATAATTTCTAGGCAGGAAGAAATGGCATATGTGATAAACAAAAAATGAGGATCAAATATAATTCACAGCTTTCAAGAAATAGGCTTTACTGAAAAAGAAACATGTACCAAAGCAAATGTGCTTTCATAGTGGCAATGCTCAGTGGCAATGCTCAGCTATATCACTTGCACAAAATAGAACAAAACTTTTCCTGCAATTTCTAACCTTTCCCCATTTCATTCTTGAGCAAAGCAATTTGAGATGCTGCTGACATATAGGAATTAGGTTCTGAATCTCTAACCAAATAATGCCATGTATAGTTTTGAAGATGTACCTACCTGTACTGGCATAAACCATCTGCAAGATGCACAAACACTAATTTGGAGGAGTCAGTTATGCACAAATCTGTACTACACACACAGATGTAGCTTTAAAATATTGCTCAAACAAGTCATCACAAGGGTAGACAAGACAACACTGAATCCTACAGAGGAGACAATCTGCTTAATGTAATTCTAATCACAACCTGATACCTTACCAAGTTCATTTTACACCCATAAATGCTTTCTGTATTTCCTGTTAGTAGCCCTAATCCAAGCACCATTTTTCACCTGTTAGTAATGTATTCATCAACACCTCCCTTCTATTGTAAGTGCTACATCTCCAGTTACCTTGTCAGTGAAGCTGGGTTTTTTTTTCCTAGTCTACCATTCTTTTGTTAAAAGCATTTTCCCCTCCCTTGCTGTGTCTCATTTAAACATTCAAACTGACAGTCTATTAGGTGTTCTGGTGGCAGGTTCTTAAGAGATTGAGGCCTTTTGTGTGTCAGCCCCCTGACACACAATCTACATGTAGCTGGGAGGTGACAGACACAAAGAATCTCATTTTAAAAATAGAGCAAGCAAAAGAGTAACTGAAGCTGTTCTGAAAACCTGGCTCCTCTGGAAATGGGGTTGCTGGCTCTCAGGGTACGGCAGCTATTTGGATTGCCCACACAATCAGCATGTCAGGCAGTTCAAGGGGTGATGATGGATCTAAAGCAGGTGTGGAAGAGTTTTAACTGTCCTTCTTGTGTCTGAAGACATTTAACATTGTGATGGGGGCTCCCTGTCATTTCCCATCTGCTGCACATGGCAGAAAAGAAATCTGAAACATAACTCAAATTAGCAAAATCTGAAAGAGAAAGGAAGTGTTTGGATGCCATGACAAGACCAGCAATCTGTACGTAAAGACCCTTATCGAGTCCTCTGAAACTGATTGATTGATAATGTAGAACTTGGGCAGCTTATTCACATTACCTACCTCTTCAGGTCACAGACACAGAAGATAGAGGTTCCACTCAAGGAGCTTTTACTTCCTCATATTAACAGTACATGATACAAACAACAGTCAGAACAAGAACAATGATGCCAGTAACTGTATAAAATCTATTTTTGTTGACGGCAATAATTTCTTGACCTTCTTGATCTATCATCATTGCTATTATTACTTTTTAATGCCTCTGATCATGAAGATAAAAGAATTAAGAAACTCAGTAAATGTATTCTTTATCTAACTCAAATGTCTATACACCATTCCACACAAAGCCCAAATGTTGCAAGTAATGGATGAAATTCAGTTTCACTCCTGTAACAGGTGTCACAGAAGCCAAGTTTTCCCCTATACAGGAAGAAAGAGCCCCGATTAAAATAAAGCATATAATTAAAAAAAAAAAAACAAACAAACCAAAAAAACACCACCCAAAAAAAAACAAAAGGAATGGAAATCCCAAGCACAGCCTACTTCAGTCTCAGAATACTATCGGAAAATTATGTGCTTACGATTCTATTTCAGAGATGCAAATGATATTTTGTACCTTGCACTGAAACTTCCTCTAACATTTACTATTGCATCTACTAGTACTATTTACTATTTCTGTTTACTAATATAAAGCAGATTTTTACAAAGTAAATCATGGAGAAAAGCCTGTCCTAGTCATTCAACACAGAAAAAGAAAGAAACCACATGCATTACTTGTTGATCTTCACCTTCCTCACTCCACCCACCCTCCATTTTCCACCTCCTCTCCACAATGGGAATGGGGGATCACCAAGGGATAGGGAACAGAAAAGCATTTCTGCTTTCTCCTCTTCCCTTCTGCTTGCCTGCTACATTCTTTCCTCATACATTGAACGGACATTTTTGATTCAAAGGCATTTCTTTATTGCTACTGAACATCCATACCAAGAGCTCTTCTTCTGGCCAAAGTTATTCTTTTTCCTGGGCAACTGTTAAGGCCACTCTCAGAAATAAGTGTCTTCTATTTATCATCTTTTTCACTGGATTTTCTGCCATTTCAGTACAATTATTATTTGGTTCTTAACAGAAATTCAGTTTCTTATTACTCTTATTTTTACATGAGCCTTTACTGGTTCAAGAATTCACCTCAATACTACATTCTACTATGGATTTTATTATAACTTAAAGTCTCACATCAACATAAAATCGTAGATCAAACTGTCAATTTAAGTATATATCTGTAGTTAATGATTTTCCAAAAGTGATTCAGAACTAATCAAGAGATTAAAATCAACATCTGTATAATTCAAGTTCCTTAATTTACACTCAAACTATTATTTCTGATTGAAGTTTCTATACATTTATACAAAAGCTGCTGGTATCTCTGATTGCCAGCTACTATGTAAGACCTTCTTACCAGCCTATATTCTACTTTATAATGCTGTAATTTCACTGGTTCAGAATCACATTCGTCTTGTATCTCTATTAAATTTTCTGCCATTTTGAGCACCATCTTCCACCTCCAACCAAAAACATCTCCAAAAACCCCTGAATTCATCCATTTTTTTCAAAGATACATCAAGGAACACTAAATAAATTGGATCTCTCCCCTTTATTCTTGCAAATGAAGGTGTATTACAGTCTCAGGAAACACTCCCCTTTTTAAACTATGCTATCTTAGTAATTTTAATAAGAATTCTAATTTCTTCCAATTCATACTTTTCCTGGATGGACTGGTTGAAAACAATGAAAAAAAAATCTACTATGAGGTAAAAGTAATTATGTAAGACTCATTAAATAAGTTGTTCAAGGATTATTATTCAACCCCTTCTATGACTCTTCATTATAATTTAGCACGTTTCAGAAAAGAGGAGTTAGTGCTTTCAAGAAACAATAATCAAGAAAGACTCCAATATCTGTTTTATAAACAAATTTCTGATTTTTATCTGCATTTTCTTAGATTCATTCATTGAAATGATTTTAAGTAATCACTGAAAGTGTTACCCAGTTTCTTGCCTTTAAATCTGTGAGCAGCCATGTGAGGGTTTTAAAAATTTTGGATCGATTGCTCTGTTGAAAAAAGGGGTTTTATCACTTATTGTTGTATAAATCAAAAACAGAACTTAAATTCCAATATACTGCACATTTAATCAAAAAAGTCAGCACTGTACATTCTTCAACTAGAAAGTCACTGCATTAATGGCTCCAGCTGTTACTAAAAATGCTGAGATCAGTAGTCAACAGATAATATAAAATGAGACAGTCTGATTTTAAAGACTTCCAGTAAAACTGAGTTATTCCAAAAATACTTGAATTTTTTTCCAGACAGTTATGTTACTAGAAGCAGGACTAAAGCTCTTTCCATAGCCGAAAGCTAAGACTTACATTATGCAACAGCATAGTTATCTATAATGTGTATCATGCTGAGCCATTCATCCAAGAATATCCTTTGCCTTCTTTAGGGTGAAAGGTAATTTAACCTCAGTACTAGCTCATTTCTCCCAAGATTGCCAGTCTTGTGAGAAATTACAAGATTAGCTTTATGATGAGAACAAATGTCCGTTAGGCAGAGGAATTTAATCCCACCTTCACCCTAAGGCTGATATAAAACACGAAAGGAACAGTTTTTCTCCTAATTTATTGCAGTTTGATAAAGTCAAATATTTTATTCACTATTAAAAGGTAAAATATAAGTATTCTAGGTTCAGCAGCAGAGGCTTAAATACCTTACTGACAATCTTTTATTCCCCTAATATACTATTTCATTGTAATGGGCAAAATCATTATGCAGGAATACACTTTGGGAGTCAAGTTGCGTAATTCAATATCCTTCACTACCAATGTGTTATTTCCAATCTTGTCTAATACTTTATCTCTCTCTAAATCATCTTTTGAGAACATAATTGCTCATTCATTCAGTGAAAACAAATCAGTCTCATACACAAAAACATTCGTACAGATATACATCATTGTACAGTTAGAAATTTAAAATGCCTTTAAAACAAATGCATGCAACAGGGGACCGTATTTTCACAGTGCTGAAAAGAGCCAACAATGCAAGTTCAAGATTAACAGGTTTGTGTCATTTTGCATTATCATTAATATAAAGTGCTCAGCAAGCCAACTTACCTGGCATCATTCAGTTGGGTTTTGTGCTTAGAGTCACTAGTACAATTACAAATAAGTGCTTGGCTATGACTACACAACAAGGAAATACTGTTGACTGGGCGTGGGACACTAGAAATTAGGGTATTTTCTTTACAAGACTGAATAACACTCCCTATGTTTGGCGAAGCATCAGGCTGAATTACAAATGAAGTGTCAGAGGCCTCATTCCTAGTGTTAGTTTGAGGGGAGAAGTAGTAACAGGTTTAGATCTTTAAACACAGAGGGGGAATTACTTCAAGTTTAAATGTTCTTCTCACCCCAGGGACTGCAGGGGTGAACAGGTTTAGAATTCTTACACATGTCTACTTTAGACCTTGGTATTTTTATTCAATTACATATGAGCTGAGCAGCCTCTGACTCAAAACGAAAGAGTACTTCAATATTTTAAACTAGTACTGGATTCAGGTCAAAGTGATGATTAAAATGAAATTTTAAATACAGATTTATTCTTTGTTTGCTCAAGCTAAATGCAACCTATTCTTGAGTCACTTGATGAGATTTGTTCAAGGAGTGATTACATCCCAGCTAATCAGGTATATCAAACACAACATACCAAATTTAAATCATTATTCTAACTAGGTCAGCAGAGAACAGGTGAGCAGCCGAAGTGCCAGAGAAATGATCACATGAAACAATGTTAGGAAAACGATAAGGAGTTTAGAAGTCACAGTGTACCTCTTCCGCATATAAATAAACAAAAGATAAAAGCCTGACCTGTGATTTTCTGATTCACAACATTATTCAATACTTGGAATCTGATCTTATGCTAGTTGAATATGAAATAGATTTTTCTGACTTCTTCCATGAACTATAATTCTTTTCATTTCAGAAAGACTGGAGTTATTGGCATTTTTATTTACCTCCTGCTAATGGTTTCCACCACATCAGCAAAGAACATTCCTGGACTATTTGGGCCTACAGAAAAACCATGAAGATTTCTGTCAGAAAGCAATCTGCATTGAGACAGAAGTTCAACATCTCTGACACATTTCCACAAAATTGTTTTACTTTGATCAATCAGTGCTTGTTTATAAAAGCACGGTTTGTCCTAAACTTCTGAATTTATCATTGTGTTAAAATTCTACACATTCCAAGTTGTCCTGGGTTCAGCAGTAGCAGTCATGTTTTTTCCTTTGTGTTAACTGGTGCAGTGCTGTGTTTTGACTTCTAGTTTGAGAGCAGCGTTGGTGAAGCCGATGTTTTCGGTTGTTGCTAAGTGATGTTTACCCTGACCAAGGACTCTGTGAGGCTCATGCTCTGCCAGGGAGGAGGGGAAGCTGTGAGGAGGCAGAGACGGGGCGCCTGACCCGGGCTAGCCGGGGAGGTATTCCATACCACAGCACGTCATGCCCGGGGTGGGGGGTAACTGGGAGTGACCCGGAAGGACAGGAGCTTCCGGGTGGAACTCGTTTTCTTGGCCGGTGGTATCGTATTCTCTTCCCTTGTTATTTTCCCTTATCATTGTTTTAGCTGATAGTAGCGGTGGTGATTTGTTGCTGGACTGTTCTTGTCTCAACCCGTAGGAGTTGCACTCTCTCGATCCTCCTCCCCGTTCCTCCGGGAGCGGGGAAGGGGAGAGCCCCGGTGCAGGGGGGGGGGGGAGACGGACACGGACCTTGATTGTTGTCAGCTCGGCACCACTCACTGGGAGTGAGTGAACAAGTTACCTGACTGGGTTTAAACCACGACACAAGTCTTCTGTTGGGGTTTTGTGGTGAAAAGCTGAACTGATAACTACATGGTTTCATAGTCTTGATGGAGCAGAAATCTGGCATATTCCAGTCTTCAATATTCAGCCAAATAAAAACTAATCAAAACTCCTGAATAATAATTTTAAATAAAAATTAAAAAAAAAAAAAAAAAAAAACCACAGAAACAACAAAAACAACAAAAAAACCCAAAACAAATAAATTTAAGAACAAACAACAAAAAAAAAAAAATCAAACAAAAATACACAAGAAAACATTCAGCCCAACTTAATAAGATATCTCCTTTTGCATAAACTCTGCATTGGTACGGGACACAAGCTACTCAGGGTTGACACAATAACTATGAAATGATGGTTGTCTCATTCTTATTCTCTCTGAAATGTGGATGCAAAACAGAATTAAGAACAAACTATGGCAATTACCCGGCTCCCTTCTCAAAACAATCCGTCTTGGATATCACTTGTTATACTTTAATTTTAACCTTTTCTAATAATCCTTCTATTTATCTAAACATTACCCAATGGTGAGATTAACAATAAGAATGCTCTGAATTCACATTTAAAAAACCTGAAATCACATCTGCCTTCTCAAAAAGCTGAGCTATGACTGACATTTTCATATCTGCTTTTGTCATGACAGAACTTATTAAAACAATCTAAAATAACAGTTTAAAATAATAAAGAACTGAACAATTCTTCTGAAACCCCTAATCATTTTGCAATTAAATCCACACAGAATACCAGCTTTAACTTAGTTACACTTTCGTAAGTGTTCTTGCAGATGAAATAAACAGATTTGTTACACATCTGTAGAGATTATGTGCTTCCAGTTTCTTCTGTCCCAGAGGAAAATGGTCATTGCCTTCTCCCTTTCCTGCCAATGGAGCAGTGCACATGACACCTTTTATTTTCCATACAGGTCTATGTGCAGCAAGCTAACTAAATTTGGAGGAAGCGTAATCTTTCTTCATTAGTGGGAGGTGAAAGACATAAAGAAATATCCATGAATCTCTCACTCTTTCCGCAAATGCTGAGTGCACAGTAGGGGCTAATAATGAAATAATTAAACACACTAATAGACATTAAGCTAATACCTAGTGTTGTAGCCATTCTTTCTTGATGACTATTATATTCCCAATATTTCCTGTCTATTATATCTGGTCTTGTCAAAATATAATCTGGGGCACATTTAGCCCCTGCCAAACAAACCACCTCCTTCTTTAAATTAAAAATGAAACTCAGCTGTCTATCATCAGGTTTTAAAAGTAGAGACAAGCACTCTTTACCACCAGACTAATAACACAAGTTGCTGTCGTATAATTGGAACTGTATTGCGGAGTTAACATTGTTTCAATGCTTGTTTCACTGGAAGCATTCGACTTCCACTGGCATTACATCATGAGCAGTAAGACACCACGTCCACCGACCCACTATGTAAAACCAGCAGTATTTCCCCAGTTTTTTGAGGTGAAAGTGCCTTCTCTAGCATCCACACCAACACCACAGCAAGTCCCTGTCAGTGTTTAGAATGTGAAGGTGTGTCTGTGTGCACAAGAAAACAAACAAAATAAACACAACAGAAAAGTGGCCCATCAGTTTAAAACCAGACTTTGGGGACCAGCTGTCCTTCCAAACTGCAGGGATATTATTAGATCAATACAATTCTTTTTGCAGTTCCTTGGCCTCATGATAGCACACCTCAATAGAGGCCCATCCTACTGCCTCCTTTATTTTAATTTAAGCTAACATCCAATAGTTGGCAATGCACACAAAACTTGGTAGTCTTCAGAAGTGCTATCTAACCCCAAAATACCAGTAATACTGAGAGCTAAGTGCAGCCCTATCTTTACTTCTCATTCCTGTGCTTAAAACCCATAGTACGAATACTACCTGAGATCTCAGGGACAAATACATGCAAGTTAAGGATGCAGAGAGAGCTCCAGTTCTACACAGCTTTGTTTTAACCAATTTAAATTAGATACTTAATACGCAATCTTGGAAACGATTATATGTTTAGTTATAAACCCCAGCTTTCATTAAGGGGATTATTGTATTTTCTATCTCTGCATCTACTGCTTGATTTGACAAGGGAAATAAAATCAGCTCCATGAGAGGATTGCCTCTCTTTAGTTGCATAGGTAATTACTTACGAAAGGGGAAAAAAAAAGTATAACAATTTTAAAGTTATGTTAAACAATTTTTCTTGATTTGCTACCATCAGCTTCCACAAGAGTGATGTTTTAGCATACCAGAAGGAAACAGCAGACATAAAGAAACACAGACAGGAACTAGAATTCTTCATTGTTAGTTTAACATCTTGAAAATGAAAGGGTGATCCCACACAGCACTATAGAACGCCTCAACAGTCTACAGGTTTGAGGCTATTGGAAGATATGCAATTCTATGGACATCACAAGAAATGTTTTCTTATGAGAATCTTAACTGAATGGCAGCAGAAATGCAGTCACAGAAAAAACTTACACAAGTATCTCTAAACCTCCAATAGGCTGCTGAAACCAGAGAAAGCTCATTAGAGGGAAGTTGCAGAGCAGACAAGATTTCATTGAAAAGTTCCTGCCCAAGGAGGAAAGACTTCTAAACTGGCTTGATTTTATTTTTCTTATTTTCTAAAGAAAAAAAAAAAAAGAATAAACAGCAGAAATGTGACTGTAGATGAGTAGGAGAAACACTAAAGTTACATGGGTTTTTAAATGGAAAAAAAATTACAAGAGCTACAGGGAAATCCATCTAAACTATTTCTGTAAATGGACAGAGAAGTTTTCATATGATTTGAATCATAACTTGCTTTGTGCAAAATTGCCCTCACTTCTGGAACAATTATTATTCTTTTAAATACAGCAGCAGAGCTGCAGCAACTGAAAAAAACTCTTAAAGAACAAAGGAAAACAGGGAAACTCTTATTGGGAGGGTATGCTCTTAAGAGCAGTAACTTTTCTTTACGTAACAATTGAAATACTGAACAATCAACAAAAGACATCAAATTCTTGCTAGCTCCTGAATGCAGAGTGGATCCAATCCACTCCTGTGCAAAAAAAGTACATACAGGAGGGAGTTTGTCACCATGAAAAATACTACTGCCATCTGCACTCTCTCAGGGCTTCAGCTTTCATTTGATGACAGAAGCTCCACCGCAGTCTTGCTGGCAGAAAGCATCTGTGGAGGTGATGAATCAATATATTTTCCAGCTTCCCAGGCTAAACTCTGTCTCCAGCCCCCAGATGGGTGTACCTCCAGGTACTGCCAGCTGCTACTGACTCCTATGTTCACCACCAGCTGAGACTACACCCTCCAGCACCTCTCCTACTTGTTTCATCCAGCTGGCACTTCACATCCTGCATTTCCCTGCACTGCCTAACTCTACAGCAGAGATGACATTAACAGATTACACAGGAGACTCATCCAGTGTTTCTCCAGAGGTAGCAACCCATAATTCAACAGTTCTTGATTTAAACCAAGAGCAACACACCCGTCAAAAAATCATAGCCTATATGTTCTGTATAATAAATAGATGAGTCACAAGGCTGGTAGGCAGCAGCT
The DNA here is from genome assembly GCF_033815535.1 of Pezoporus flaviventris. Taxonomy (NCBI): domain Eukaryota; kingdom Metazoa; phylum Chordata; class Aves; order Psittaciformes; family Psittacidae; genus Pezoporus; species Pezoporus flaviventris. Next base: position 12,374,998 of record NW_026892554.1, read on the forward strand.
CATAAATTTGAGTACCACCTCTGATGCCCTGCAATACACAAGTTTCAAATGCAATTGCCCCATGCAAGTTGGAATGCTACGTTTAGAACTCAAATTCATTTGTTGGATTATGTTAGACATAGAAATCTCTATTTAGTTCTCTGTAATGCGTCATAATTCCAGAGAGCTACAAAACAGGACAGAGGTCCATTAGCACCAATGAATATTAGAAGTTTCCAAACAACTTTTAATGAACATCCCAGTGTAAAAAAACCTTGCTTTACTATCCTTCTTCAGTTTCCCTGTCTGTAAGATAAGGTAGTGTTTGGATAACGGATACTGAATGAAACTTTTAGCACTACTTTATTTCATCTTTGTTCACCACAATTTTTTCGTGGTTTGGCATTTTCTTTGGTTGTTTGTTTTATTTTGGTTTTTTTTTTAGTTTTTAAACAGATAAGCTTTTCTGCAAGTAAGATATTAACTGCAACATTAGACACCTTACCTTGGATTCTCAAATTTGATCTCTGTATTTATATATATATTTTCCACCTGTGCTCACCAAATGAAGTGGATTGACTTAAGAAAGTGTAGGAAGTTGCCAGTCCTTGGCTAGTTTGTGGAACCAGCTCACATACCCACTGACTACTGTGCAGGCATGCAAATCAAATAGCATTATTTCACATTTGTACTGTGCTCACTTTAGTACACCCTGAACACCATGCAGTCTTCCCCTTTAAACCATAACTCCATTTTCCTATTAAACACTTCAAAAACAGTGTTCTCATTCAGTATGAGCACTTCATAATTACGTTTTTCTAAAAAGCTGTAATAAACTTTATTTAAGCAAGTGCTTCCCGTTTTATTGCCAACCCCAAACATTGTTCATTTGCAAGCACAAAGTGTCCTCTTGACACGATAATGAAAGTGCATTCATACATGTCAGCTGGAGTAATTATGTACTTCAGATTTATACGCAACAAGTATTATTCAGTCTTTTCTGCTGACATTTTCAAACATGACACGCATATTAAATTTAACACCTAAAGTGTGAACGTTGTTAATTTTAGCTGCACGTTTCCCAAATCTCTCAGAAATTTGGGCAACAAGAAAGGGAACAGGCAAACTCTTTTTACAAAGAGGCCATCTAATTCCATATTCATACATATTCAGACCTCTCCAGTACCTAATTCAGGAAGAAACAAAGACGAAAAAGAATCAGAAAAGATCCCTGGGCCAGCATTAAGATATACTAAGATACATTTATTGGTCTCATAGTGTACTGGGCACACATCGTGAACCTCTGTTCCTGTCACGTAAGCAATCTCCATTTACTTAACCATTTAGCCTAGTTTCCAGCAATGCTCATTGCTTGGGCTTGCAGTCCCACTGCTGCAGGTTTGGATGGGAACTGCTAGATGTCTCTGGAAAGCCAAATTGCATCCTACTGCTTGGGAAATGGAGTTTGCTGGAATAATGCTGTTTTTACTGAGAAAGAAAGAGAGAAAGGTATTACTTTGAAACTGGATTTTAAAGGACAGCTCCCTCAACTCTTGAGCCACCTCAGATACATTCTACCCTCAGAAGAGTCACAGAAGAAAACCTGGATTATGTGTTTCCTTGTATTTTAATTACCTTTAAATTTTTGTCTTTCTTCCAATGCCTCCAGCTCTTAAGAAACCAAAATTAATGGAAACCACTACTTCCTTGAAGAGGAAAAAAAAAAAAACAACCACCAAAAACCACCTAAACTTTATAGAAAGTACAACTCCGCAAGTACAAACTCAGGCAGGCTGCTTTAGATGGAACTCGGTTGCACCAGCAGGTGCCCCAAGGCCCTGCTTCCCCACCTGACATGTGACTAATGGTACCTTTGATTTCCTGTTTTACAGAGCTGTTATAAGGATCACCCATCATCTACCAAGCACTCTGTGCCAGTCTTTTGTTCAGTGCCTGAAATGATAGATTAGGATGTGCTTGCTACCAAAATTCATTCTTGCAGGACAGAATCTGACAGCAGACAGTAGAATTGGGAACTGCTTATATCTGCTTCATCTTGCCCACCCTCTAGACCCAAACAAGCAAAAGTAACTTAACAAATCTCAGTGTCTTGCTTAAAATATCCAGCATATAATGTCATCATGGCACCAAAAAACTGTGAAGCAAGAACTGGTTTATCTTCATTTCAAGGGAAAAAGAAACAGGGATTGTCTTTGTAACTGATCATGAGTACTATCAATCTCAACCATTAACCATTACACACCTGCAACAGTACACAGGTCTTCAAGAACCTTCAAGAACCAACTTTTTTGGTACAGGGTCAGTAAACTCTCTTACTAATATAGCAGTTAAGGCCAAAAGTATTACAAGAAACAAACAAGCAAAATCCCCCAAATAATTTATGCAGATCTGTGTTACTGCAAGAATAACTGGTTGAGGGATAACAATGGAAGAAATCTCAGGTGAAAAAAGATAGTAAGTCAGATCCTAAAGTTATTACTTTTGATAAATCTACCTATATACCAATGAAAGCACTTTCAAGCAGCAGGTTGATTCATAAATTACAGCCCTGTTCTGCCACTCAGACCTGCTCCTGACATTTCTTCCTCTGAGGCAATTCCACACACAGGTTTAACACTTCTAGACTACCACCAGTTTGGTACATTCAGGACATAACACAAGACCAAGTTCCTGTGCCCTCCCAAGAAACAAAACAGCCTGGAGAAGGCTGCTGTTTCGAGATCAATCCATGCAGCACAGCCCTGCTGCCCTCTTGTTCCTGAAGTAACTTGAGAGCAGACAGAAAGCAAATACCAAGGTCCAAGCCCAAGATGCAGCAGAGAACACTGCAAAACATCCGATTTCCAGCCAAACTCTATCAATTCCTCCTCACTGATTACTTGTAAGATTCATCCATAGGTTAGCGTGCTGCAAAGTGGCCTCTGAGCTGGACTGAAGGAGTTTCAAATCTTACATTTGCAGAAAATCCCTTCTCAAATAATTTTCCTTTATTTTTAGGCAGCAGGATTCAGTCCTAACATAACTGTCTCTGCTTCAACTCCAGCTGCTCCCTATTAGTGCTGAGTTGTGATCCCTAGTTGTACTAATTTTAACTCTTTCTATTTTAACCTATGTTTCCACTCTCCCTGGAAGTAAACATTGAAAATTGCTATTAAGATTGCAGGTGGAAAATGAAAAAAATTAGCGCTTTAAATGTAATGCTTTATTTCCAGTATGGGAACTCCAGAGACACAAGTAATGGTTCATTGGAAACAAGTCATTACACCAAACATCTAAGGACAAATAATCTACAAAGCTCCTGATTTCTTATAAGCTCGTTTGTAACAAATTTGGCTTTGAAATGGTTTATAGACTTCTAGTGTTGTCTGCAACTTCTTTCTTTGTCAAAATCATTGTGTGAAGACTGTGAGAAGCAAGACAGTGAAAAAAAAGTTACAATACACACATGGCTACCCTGCATAAAATAATTATGCATCCATTGGGAAATTAATCTTTCTGATGCTATAACATTCTAATTTTTTCAAGTATAACTGGAAGAGAGTGATTGGGAGTGCAAATCAGAGAGATATGAAAAAAAGTTCTCAAGTTTTCTTATATAGATCTGACACAGTGGGTCAGACATAATCTATGAAATTAAACTGACCCAACAGAACAGCTTGATACATGTCACAAAAGACACAAGAAACATGTCATTTATTTCCAGTGTGCCCTCCTGAGGAAAATGAAGAATAGTTGCATGGATATGTCTAGAACCATTAGCACTTAGCAGCAAACTACTCCCCCTGGGTTTGATTTGGGGAAAGTGTACAGCTCTTTCCCAAAGGAATTTTAAAAATTCCAACAGCTTCAACATGTCAAAATGTTTACTTGTATTTAATTTCAAAAATAATAAACCCCATTCTTAAATTAATAATAGTAATGAATAGCAAATTATTTGGAATTACGTTACTTTGCCAGAAATTGGATGAGTCTACAATACATAACCATGTCCACTCAAAGACACTGATGTAATACTGTAGAGCATGACTAGAATCAAGTATTAATGGTTGCAACTACAGAGCCACTGGGTACCAACTCTTTAGATAGAGTAGGAAATGCACAGGGTTTTGCTGATCTGAAAAGCAGATACCTTGTATCCATTGCCAGTGATTTCTGCTATCTTCATACACTACACACTAGTGAATAGCAAAGTGCACTTCTTGTAATGGCTATGTGAAGAAATAATAGTTCCCAGGTTAATTGATTTGCATTTGCTGCAGATGATCTGTAGTTTTGCCATGACGCTAACCATAGCTCACTATCACTCTAACAATTCCCAGCTCTCGGCCAGAATATTTTTTTTCCAGTTGTTAGATGCGCACTCTGACCTGACTTACCCACTGCATCATCAGTATACTCCATGGAAGAAAAGCTTTTAATGGAGTTTTCCAAAAGAAGACAAGAAGCAAGTCCCAAAAGAAATAAAAGCTCCACGTATTGTTTTGATTTCCATTTCTGAGTAAATATTTTTATAGTCACAGACTGGCACATCTAAGAACCAGGCCCTCCTGTTTATCAACGGGTCAGCTCTATGTACACACAGCCACAATGCAGGGTCCCCCGGGCTGTCTTTGAACCTTAACCTGATATGGAGATGACATGCATAGAAAATAGATAGAACAAAGGATTTTATCTCTGAGAGCTCGGGGCACACCACACCAAAACACTGACAGCAGTGCCAAACTCCACTGAGCTATACATAATCGGTTTGTGATCGGAAGAATTTTTCACCATGGACATAGATCTGTCCTGTATTTTATGATTTTCACTATGCTAGAGGATCCTGACAGTATCATGTTTTCAATTAAAGCTGTTGGATTTTTTTCAAACATAATTCTTCCCTGGACAAATGTAGAGGTACAGTCAGGCTAGTAGTGGGAAAACTTAAATCTTTGCCAATATATTCTCATTTCACTTGAAAAACTAGAAGTATGCTGATATAGAAATCATTTATCTGCAGGCATAAATCAACTACATTAGATACCCTAATTTAAGGATAACATCAAACCTGAGAAGAGTTGTCTTTTCTCCCAGAGTAACACTTTATGTGATCCTGCAAATCACTAGCCTTACATAATACATGAGGCTGTGCACTTCAAAGCACATTAGAACCTAAAAATATTCTTTATAAAATAACTTAAGACACCCTAGACACAAATTCACGTTCATGCACTATGCAGCATAGGTTCCGTGAAACCTGTGAACCTAGGACACAGCCACACACTTGCAGCCCAGGTAAACCACAGGGTTAGCGCATTTCGCAACAGCAACAGCTTTGCTGTGTGTACTCCCACCAAAGTGGATGGCAGATCTCCAGGGTGTGCTGAGGGCAGACCAACTACTGTCCATGAATAAGAGAAGGTATTCAAGCAGAAACTAGACAATACCAATATTTACAGACTTCCTCTAACTTACAGCTGCAGAAAAACAGCATGGACCATGTTGTGAGGTTCCCAGAAATCCTGGTCAAATATTGCCAAACTGATAGTCCCATGCTAGCAGAATTTCTCACTTCAGGAAAGACGACATTTCCAGGAAAGCCAGCAGTACAGCATCCTTGCCCAAAAGCAGTCCAGGACTATTTATCAGAACTAATTAATAAAGTCAACATAAGACAACTGAAAACATAGGATAAATAATCCAAAATGAAACTACTGCCTGCAAATCAGACACTAACATAATAAAAGCCCAGGACACGATTACAGTACAATCATATGATAGTTGAATACCACCGCACCCTTTTATCAGGCAACAATCTAAATATGGGAAATGCAGATGAGCTAGAGAAGAGATTTTCCTTCCTCAAAGAGGCCAAGATGTAAAGGACCATGCACAATAAAACTAGAATGTGGTCTAAATATCCATGAAGTCATTCAGTTCATAAGCAAAAGATTCAGATTTCTCCACTGAGATAGAACAAGTACAGGTAAGCATTTCATTATGCAGACTAATTCCCATATAAGTGTCATCTGTCTGTTAAATTAAGGTATTCAAGATCTGAATTAAGGCTGTGATGTAAAGCAGAAGACAGAACACAAGACACTAACACTTAACAATTGCGATAGTACAATGTAATTGTATTAATAATGTGAAAAGTTACAAAGCTTTTCAGTCCCACATTCATAAATGATTAAATATATATATATTATCTTAATATTTTTATCACCCCTATTTCATTCCAGCATAATTTCTTTACATTCCACCAAATAGCATCAAAGCAGATAAAAGCAGACAGGCCTTTCCAGTAATCCTCTAAGATAACTTTCTCCCTTTTTTAAGATTATTTGTCCCTGAAGAAATCCTTAGCTTTTCTTTCCCCCACCCCCTCTTCAAAATCCTTGAAGGCAAAACATCACTGATCAGAGCAAAACTGCTGTAGTTGTATGGAAGACACTAATGGCAAACTACGGTTCACTTGCTAAAGTATATTGAGATAGGACAGCAGGAAATAAGAAACATTCCACCTGTCTGTTTCTTGAATCACTTGGCTCTTCACAAAGCTTTCTTTGTGACTTCTTTATTATGTTGTTCTTTTTGCCTTTGTATTCCCTAGCGGACAGGCATTTCTAGGTTCATTTCAGTAATGTCAAAATAATTGAATCAAAACTAAGAACGAAGTATTGCAAGAGCTGTGTCTTGATGAATTTATTATTAGAGTAATTGATAAGAGTTCTTAAATTTCCCAATAGACCCCTGAAGCTCAAAAACCAAGCAGAAGGCATACAGAAAAAAAACACACACAATAATAATATTGTCTTCACCTTTCCCAAGCTCTCATCCTTATCATATATAAACCTACACAGAAAGGACCAGAGCAGATGCTTGGTGTTTTACGTTGTTACCAAGTCAATTATTCTACCCTAAAGCCTGTTTTCAACCACTGTATATCACAAGTGATTCCTCTGAAAGCAACAGTACCCTATTCATGTGAAACTCAGAAAGAAGATATAGGGCTCATGACCCTGAGAAAGTTAAAGTGGAATATGACGACATGGTACTAAAATTGCATTTTTTCGTATCATTTGCTTTTATAAAAGTTAATGATTCCAGTTGCAGATCTGCTGACAAAAAATTAACATAGAACACCATTTAGATAATAGTCCAAAATATACGGATGAACTATGGTCTTACAAATAACATGAGGAAACTCATTGCCAGCTTCAAAAGCTACAAAGAAACTCAGTAATATTCAAAGGATATCTGTGCACTTGATCATATTTACTTTTAAAGCCTATAATCCCTGAGAAATTCAAGATGGAAAAGGAGATTCCAATTCTTAACTGTTTGTTAAAAACAGCAAAGGATAAAACAAGATCCACTCTGTAATTCAGCTTCACACATCAGAAGCCTTGTAGAATTTTCTCTGACATGCTCCTGTACTGAGACAATGTAAATTTATTGTTACGTCAAATGAATTAGTTACAGTCAAAATATACTGTCAGTTGTCTAAACTTAGGATATTGGCCTGTAGCAGATTTTAGTTAAAAAAAAATGTACTATACAATATTGCCTTTGGAAGAAATTTATGCATGAAGAGCCAAGGGCATAAATAATGCACATTCTATGACAATATTTTTTAGCTACCTAGTACAGTATTTCTAAGACAGACCTCAAAATGGTGCTTAGAGGATTGGGAAAGGCATTGGGTTTTGAAAGAAATATGCTCACAATGTTTGAAACTCATACTTTGTTTCATTAAAGTTTGAAGGAGAGAGGGAAAAATTATTTAGTTACTTAACCACTTTTCTGCATAATGGCATATTAATTCTGGACTTATGCATGTAGCTGTATTCATGTTACCTACTCTTTTATCATTTGCTATAGAGAATGAAACAGTATTTTGAGAGAGTATATACGGGGGTACAGCAATGTATCCTGGCTTCTTGGCTTTAGCAGCCTAAATAGCGGCACATCCCAGGGCAAGCTGAATAGCCTAACGGCAGAGTAACAATTTATGCTTTTCATGTCTTTTTTCTGGGTTCTCTATGGCATGAAGTGCTTTATAGCACATTTTAAAAGAAGGAATAAAAGTAGTAAAAGTAAATAAAGGAAAAATGGGGTAAATGCTAGCCATATTTATGGAAATAGATCTATGAGTGACAGAAAGTTCAAGCATATTCTGTGTTAAAAGAATGAATTCTGTAATTATAGAAGACTCTCACTAAAATTGCACAAAGACATTTGAAATTCAGACATTAGTATGGTGCTACATTGCTACCACAAAAAAATGCAAGTGTAGTTCTAAAATATATCAGGAGATATATTCCCAACATAAAAAGAGAAAAAGACTGAGAGTAACATACTAAGCATGAGTGAAACTAGATGTGAAATCTAAACTGCCTGCAATCCTAGCTATTCACATTTAAACAAGAAAAAACTAATCTAGAACTGGAGGCTCCAGGCATTGTGTCACCTGCCTTAAGAGAAGAAACTAAAATAGCTAGAAAAAAAAAAGTTTCCCTTCTTAGTTCAGTTTATGTTCCTTTACATGTGCACGTACAGAGATGTGGTTCTAATCTGGAAAATTTAAGCTGAACAATAAAAGAACTGTTGCTCTAGATAATTGGTTTATCATGAACACGGCTCCTAAAATGTGGGATTAAGCTTCTTAATTGTAGTCCTTTTATCATTCAGAATTCAAAGCTTTGTTTCTTTAATTTTAACCTGATTGTAAATGTATCATCTGGAGACCGAACTCTGCTTTGGGGCTTACTGAATTCTGACACTTCATTTCTCATAGGAGCCCAGCATTTATGGCACATCTTGACTTTACCCCTTCTCTTTAATTATAAAATGGTATTCCGCATTGCCTTTTGCAAAGCATGATCTTTTGTACATTTCCTTCATAATTATAACAAACTTCCCAGCCCCTCAGCTGACAAGCAACAGGCCTGTCAGGTTTCTGGTGATAATGTCTTACTCTACAGTGTCATACGAAAAGCTGTCCTTTGAGGATCAGAAACGTACAACATGCACTGCTTCAATGTGTAAAAATAAGATTAAAGTACAAGGAAGGCAATTAAATGCTTAGATCATATTAATAAAAGCATTTCCTGTGTTTACCTGGTGTTATCATTGCCTACAACATTGAGCAGTGTATTTGTTTTGCTGACTAAAACATGAGCTGAAAACTCAAAAAGAGATTAAGGAACTGCTTCTCAAAGAATACAGTCCAAATGACTTTTGTTCAGTATTTTTACCCTGATTTAATGAAAAATTCTGCACTTTAAGGGACAGATCTTTGTACAGAAGAAATGTCAATCTACCTACAAAGAAATCAACAGGGATTAAATTCCTTTGAACTTTGTGGGTTCTGATAAAAACTGCAACTCACTTTATAACACTAATGGTTTACTATTTATCTTGATAAAATCATACTAAATCATCAATACAAACCATATTTACCATCATTTTGCCATCATGTCCTATAGTTATCCAAGTAACACTGTGATGAAAATCAGAACCTCTCCAAACTTAATAATTTTGCTTAGTATTATGCAAAGTAAATTTTTATGACATCATTGCCCATTGGACGCAACCAGAAATGGTGCTATAAGGTACCTGGCACTGTTCAAATGTACAGATAGTTATGATTTTTTAATTTATATATTTAATTTTTTAAGATTCAAGGAATATTTTTGATCACTAATACCTGTGATACTAATAGAGACTGGAGATACTAGAGAGACCAGAAAAAGACACTTCTATATACTGGGGAGAAAACAGTTCTAAACAGTGGCTGAAACACGAAAAACTTGCATACAACTGCACAGACCTAACCAACTGTAACTTTATGGCGTGGCTAAGCTGGTGTGGCAAACTGAAGCACTAGCAGCAGGCAGCACCCGATACAATGGAGAAGGCAGAACTTCTTGATTCACAGTAGCAAGGCAGACCCAGAGAGAGTCTGATGCGGTCTTTCCAGTATAGCACTTCTGTTTCTGAGCACTAGTCCTCACGCTGAGAAAAGCTGATGATTTACAGAGGTCACTTGTCTCAGGGAAACAAAGGACTATCTCTTTGTTATATTTTTTAACACTGACTAGCACAACAAACCCTACTGCCTATCACAGTACAAGTAATACTAAGAACAATTCATAACCACAGCTGACCTTTTTCACTAAATATTTAAGCCTGTAAATTAGTCTCCAAGGGAAGTGTGGTTCACTGTCTGAGGTATTTAAAGGTGTGATACATAAAACACAAGAAAGTGTTCTGTGGGGAATCAGCCTATATTTACAGGAAGATCAACTAGATTATTAAGGCTGTTTCATGTCCAATAGATGACTCAATTTACATGACATTTTCAAATGAGAGTTTTATTCAGAGTGTGCTGTGTGTCAGCTCAACTGTTAATACTGGTTTATAGCAGAAACAAGTTTGGGAGTATGGTTCTTCCTTTGTTTGTTTTAAACAGAAAATTGAATAAATATCAGAAAGACTATACTCAATTTTCTTTATATTATGTGGAATGAGGTAAGGGAAAGGAAAAAGATTATGGGCCAAAACATCCCATTCTTGGAAGGCAATATTTAGTTTTGGCAGACACTTAAAGGTGTTTAACAAACCTAATTATGACATATATATAAGTACAATTGTATTTAATGTGAGAGAATGGAACACAATCTTGTGGAATGTGCAGAAATGCCTGACTGTTAAGATCTAGAGGTTTTGAGAAAGAATTCCTGGTTTTTGTTAGTATACAAAAAATAAACACAATATACTGGGTTTTTATCACACATGGTAATGAAAGCCACAACATACCATATGCAGGCAATCAGAATATTCATTTGGAAGTTTGTAACATTTTTAAGTTAGAGTTCTGCCTGACTGGTTGGTTTTCTGTACTTAATGCAAGCAGCAATTTTTTCCTCTTTCTTTCCCTAGAATTCTGGAGCAATGTTTCCTAAGCAGATTCCTACTGACAGGCAATTACATTTGATTGTGTAATAGCAGAAAGCTAGAAAACTATTTCTCTGTGAAAAGAAAGGTTTTTAATTGTTGGGTTTGTTGCAAGATTTCTGATACGCTGCACATAAATCCATATACGCAGTTACAGCCACAGTGTAGCCACATGATAATCTGATTAAAACTTTTGATTAAAGGATTTAAAACAGTCAAGCTTTATGATGAGAGACACTGCAAGGAATGCCTTCATCAACTCTCCACTTCCACGTGTCAGGCAATCTTAGCACCAGAGCTCTGACAAGGCCATGCAATTCCATAACACACTGAACACAATCTCCATTAAAATTAGGATCTTCAAACTGTGTTAGGCAGCAGCATCCATTTCCATGGCAAGGAAATGAGATTTCCTTGGTGAGCTTTAGCACATGCTGGTATTCCTCTAGTGAAGATAATACATTCTCTTCCAGAGACCAGGGTTGGTGGCAAGATGCATGAAGCCCATGCCCTCCTACTGTGCAGGGTCTCATCTTCCACAACTTACAGTCATGAATGTAATGACTAATAACAGCATAATTCCTTCAACCCCACCTCCATTTTTATTTTGCGATGATGCTGAAAACGTACAGATATCTAACAGGTTACTATTGTGGCAAATGTGCGAGAAGTTACTGCACTTACAAACTGAACATCAACACTTTGAAATCCTACCCCCCTAGAGCTTAAATGGGCTTCTAGCTGTGTAAATGAAGATCTCTAACAAGTCGATTAGCTTGCTCAGAGAAGAAAGTTACACATTTCTTTTAGTTCAGTACTGTGTTAGACCAAAACCAGTTGGAGAAAAACAGGGCACAGATAAAGAACTCTTGATGCTGAGCAGAAAATAATAGAAACTGACGTTAATTTTTACAGTACAAGGTCAGTATAAAGAAACGTTTCAATAAATCTCAACCCCTTAACCTACAAGGCAGAGAACACAGTCCAGCAAGTTTTGTGAGCTTGAAGGCCAAAGGAAGCCATAGAATATGTAACTGCTAACATGCTTTCGATTTTAGTTTGGTCACATGCAAAAGAGTGGTATAATGACCTACATTAACAGTTGACATTGATGGCAAATAGCTGAGAGTGGCTTCAACTTGCCTTATTTCAGGTATAGGATTTAATGGCTATCTCTTTTTTCTGTAAATACACAGAAGGGCCCAGGAATTTCTACATCAGTCATTAACGGAGCTAAACCTGACATGTGACTTATCGCAGAAGACCAAGAGGAAGCAGCTTACTTTTATTCTGCCATAAAATTGATGTAATCTTAATCCTCTTCTGCAACTGAAAGAACATATTTCAGATATTTAAGATATTTCAACTTGTAGCACTCAGCGAATGCAAGACCAGTACTGCGGTGTAGGTTCCTCAAATGAGTTTCAGGAGCAGAGAAAGCTCACTGCCTGGGACTTTTATTGACAGCAAGCACATTTCCTGCAGTTTGCTGAAAACCCTAAATACTTAAAGAAGATTATCTATGGACAGAAAATTAAGATCCAAATATTTATATCATGAAACATAGCGTATATATTCCTACACTTCCCTTTGGATCTCAGCAAGCCCATAGCTGAGTTCCCCAGTTTTTGAAAGGCAAAAAGTCATTGCTACTACCAACCTTTATTTATTTATTTTCCCTAAGAGTAATTTGGTTTCTTCCACTTTCCATTTGAAGATAAACTTCAAAATGAAAACTGGTGGCAAGACATGTAAAACTGCCAAGATTAGTTTTCCTGAAAATGGTTGCTTATTCATGGTTTTTCTCACTCCCTGTTAACTTAGGATGCTTATTCAAGTTTGGAGGATGGAGTTTAACAAATAACCTTCAGCAGCTCTCCTCAGTATTTAAAGGTCATTTGAGAATGTCTGATTGGAATGATTGTAACTGAGATTAGTCTTCAGCTGACGAGAAATAGAATGAAAAGGGCAAGTTGTTCAGGACTATAAAGGAGACATGCCAGAGAGTATTTGCCTTGCTTCTACACAAAGCAGGACATAGTCTCCCAGGCACTGATGTAGTGCATTTCTGAGAATTATTAGAGTAAACAACAGCTTTTAGATCAATTCTGCTCTCATTCACAACCTACGTACAAGACCAGGGTTTGTTCTGCTGATTTTAAAAGTGTTTTCTTTAGAAATTTTAGAAATGGATGCACATACAAACCTCTTGAAAAGAAAGATTTGTATGAGTAATTCCAGTCACTGACTTGGAAATTTCCCCCCATGAGAAATAAGAATGCACATCATGTGATATATATGACTACAGCTAGATACTATAGAGCCTGAACAACCAAGTTGTTAATTTTGTTAATTTTTCTCTTGCTTCCATTTTTTGTGGGGCAGCAAATGTTCTGTCAGCCATTATCTCGAGAAAAATTGTAACTGATGGGTTCATTTTCATTTATGCCTAAGGAATTTTCACATTATTGTAAGCTGGAAAATAATAGATAATTAACATTGGCGGTAAAACCACATTCATACTGATTATCCTGTTCCATGTATATGCTTAATTGTCAACATTGCAATAGCTTTAACTGCAAATAGACATCGTCCATTAGCCAACCAGACTGCTCAATGAGAAAAACAGCCATTTTAGCTGTTATTTGGAGGATGAGAAGCGCATAATTATCATTTAAATAGGCAGTTTTACTTTTCTTATCCACTTGGAATACCCCCCAAAAATACTTGCCTTCCATACCTGGGGACAAAGAAACAACGCTGTTTACAATAACAGTGATACTGAAGTCTCCTAATGCACTGTCCATGCAGAACTGTCACAGTGTTTTGTAAAGATAGAAAAGAAACATATGCATTTCCATTTTTGGAAAGGCAGAAACAAACACAGAGAGGAGAAACAATCTGCCAAGTGACTGACAGTGTGTATCTCGAGTTACTGGACTTACTAAGGAGTGCTGAAAGGAAGAGAAAACACAGTCCCCAGATCCACATGCAAAGGAAATCTTTCCTACATACACCCATTTCAAGCAGAGGAGGGAGAATGGGTTCTCGGTACTGCACTGTTCCCATTGCCTTGGATCCTAGTTACTAATATCAAAATAAAAAAGATCTGTTGAGCTACCTGTGATCCCTTTTTATGCAAATTTTCTGATTGGACTTGACATCCTTTTCTTCAATAAGATGGGTGACAAATAAAGGAAATCTTTTGCAGAGAGGCTGATGCACCTTTGATTCATGTTTCTATGGGCTCTCCCTCCAGTCAGTCTGGCCAGCTGTTGACAGCACTTCTTCCTTCACTGCAGGACTCAACTCTAAGAACCCGATCTAACTCCAGTGACCTGAACAGTCTCAACTGAAGCTTAATCAGTCTCCTAGGTGCAAAGCATTTTCACCCCAGTGCATTCAGTCCTAGTCCCTCTACAGGTTCAGTTTAATGACAGAATTATATTCTGAGCTATTGAGCATTTGTGTTCACTCAGTCTAGTGTTTCAGCCTGCCCTATATATCACCAGTGTTATTTCCCTGGATGGTTGTTTCATATTTTATTAGAAATGACAGCTCTATTATTAACAAGAAAAAAAAATATAGCATGAAAGAAAAATACAAGCGTTAAGATCCACGTGCTGAAGGATGTGAAAGTTTTTTTCTGGCAACACACAGGAAATAGCTGGATTTGTAAAATATTTTCTACTTGAATGGTTTATTAAAACTAACACCGGTACAACAATTACTACAAATTATTTTGTCAACATGCCTATTCCATTCAGTGTGAGAAAGTTAATAGCATAAAACATATCGAAAAACCTAAAAGTGGCTAAAGACCATTCTATTAGTGGCCATTTGAAATTTCAAGAATTTAGTAAGGATGTAGGAAGAATTTTCTCTCCAGATTATTAGTTTAAACCAAGACCTGATGCTTATCCCAGAAATAAATACCAACATAAAGTTGCTTACATGACATTAATTCATAGACCAGATTCTCTAGTGGTCGCATGCCCCTGGCAAAATCCCGTCATTGTAACTGTTATCTGTCAGCAGATTAAACTATCCACTTCCAAAGTCAAAAAGTAACCCTATGGGAAAGCGTGCAGTAGGATAAAGTAGAAGCTTATTCTCCCAGTCTGACAGTATATATAATTAGTTTTTTTCTTTTGATTAGAAATCGTAAAAAGATATTTACAATATGTTTCAGTTGTAAAGTTAACTTGAATATAACCCTAACTCAGTTTACATCTGCATGCAGAACTCTCGCCACCTTTTAGTCCAAGGCCCACAGATCAAAGTAGCACAGAAAATCAGAGCTCCTCTGCTGAAAGAATGTGGTGAGCATCTTCAGAGCATCATTAAGCTTCTAATGTCTCCCTCCTGTGCTCATACAGGACATACAATAACCCCCCATCTACACTACGCAGAAGAATTAATCTCACAATTCAGTTTCCTACAGGATTTCCCAGGCTCAGATGTCTGATTCTAATATTTAATGATGTAGCATAGGCACCTCAAAATTAAAGTACCTAGGATGCATTAGACAATTGCACTGCTGCTTTCCTCCCTCCTTGCACTAGCTCCAACAAATCATGGTACATCAGATAAGTACCTGAAAACCCTAGACAAATCAGAATAGTTCTTCATGTTTTGTTTGGACAACACATCTGTACTGAAATGATGAGGATGTCCAACAAAAGTATACTAAACTTATCACACAGCAAAACTTACTTTCATGATGAAATGGGAGTAATCATACATACCAAATCGCTAATACTGGCAGTTTCCTTTTAGGAAGGGTTCAGAATTCATCTTCATAATTCAGAATAGTGCGTTCACATGAACTATATTATCATAACTACAGCAATAGAGCCATAATAATAGAGTAATGCCAGTGTTTCCGTTTCCAGTAAGCTAACAAGTAAGCCATGCTAATGGGGGAGAAAGTACTGTTAAAATGTAGCAATATGAATGTTATTTCATAGCTTGCCTTTTCTAACCTCAAAGTAGGATAAAACAGGAGGAGAAACTTAAAAACAATTCACAGCAGTTTTAACCTGAGTGATGGCATCTCTTGAGACACTCTAACTTTCAGTGACAAACAATGCGTCGTTTAGTAAAAACGGGTGTATTTCCATTTTAACTTTCCTGATCGTTTTCTTGATACAAAGAATGAAGAAGGATCAGCCACCCTTACAAGCTGCATGATTTTAATCTGATATACCAAGGTTTCTTCCATATTTGTAAATATATGTATTAGTTTCAGGCCCTCTGATAATACAGAGACTGTATTGGGGATAAAAACCACAAACTCCTCTTATGCCACATATGGGTTAACAAGCAGTAAACAAAAAGGTTTATAACTATATGATCCACTGGCTAATAAGCCTTTGGTGCCACAAGTTACATTTCATGCTTGGGTCAAGCCTGTTAAGTCTATTAAGGTCTCAGATGCCTTCTGTACAGACCACCAGGGTCTAAAAGAAATATCAAAAGCTACTGACCTCAGGCTACTTCTGTGTTTAATACACATGTTACTGATACATCAATCTGAGAGCAGTGCTGCCCCTGTAGAGGAGGGATAAAAGAGAAAAAAAAAAGCCATTTCAAATGTGAACCAAACCCAGAATAGGAAGTTAGTTACCTTATTTTGATATACAGGGACTTGAAGCTATAGATTTTTTTACAACTCTCATTCACAGAATTTAAAGCCAGAAGAAACCATTAGATCACACATGCTGGCCTCGTCTACACCACAGACCGTTAAATCTTACACAGTTATTCCTGCACTGAGCCAAATAACTTGGATGTGATTGAAGCAAGATTGAAAATCTTGCTTTGGAAATATCAATGGAGAATCCACCACACCCCAGAGATTCAACTACCTCTTCCAATATTTAATAACCCACTCCCCCTTAGACATTTTATATTTAGCATCCAACGTGAATCAGTTTAGTTTCAGCTCTCAATGACTCCTTTTTTTTCCACCATTTTCTGCTGGATTGAAATGATTTTTCACTCATGGAGAAATTATATATTGTAACTAAGTTATCTCAAGATTAAATCTCTTAATAGTGTAGCATTTTCTCCATTCCTCAAATTGTTTTAACTGAAGAGAAAAAGATACATTACAATAATCTTTGATACCACCAGAATTGAGCATATTTTCTAATGCTGTTTGTAGAAAAAGTCATTCTATTTGCCTCTCTACCTAAAAATAGTCACAATGGAACAAGCTTGAACTATCTTCATTCTGACAAACACAGGCAGCCAAAGATCATAGTATATGCATATGCTTCCGAATTGTTACATATCCACAAGAGTCAGTTATTTTATGACTCTCCTGTGCATTTGATGTCAATCTGTGCACAGAATTTTACATGTGGGGAATGGGAATATCTGCATTCCTCATACGCTACAGAGTAGCCGAGACCAGTTTCATAAAGTCAAAGATGAAAGATGGTACTTTATTAGGAACAAGACAAATAGAAAGTAAGCTACAGTTAAGGAAAAACCCATCAAGGAGCAAAAGAAATGCTGCTGGGAAGGAAACAACCAAACCAAGGAACAAAACAAAAAAGCCTGAGAACCACTTTTAAGGACATGGCTTGAGAAGGACATTAAATTAAGACCACAGTCTCAGCTTTCAACGCTTCTGCTTGCTCTTGGGAACATCCTCCAGGCACAGGATAAACCAAACAAGACTCCACAAGCACACAATCAAAGCACAGATGTTTGCCGTGACCAGAAAGTGAGCACCCTGACGGACACACTGATCTTTTAAAATGCCTCTGACACCAATCAAAAATATAATTTAACAAGTCCAAACTGTATTCTTGTAAATATTATCATCTGAAAATTTTCATGAAAGAAGATGAGAAAAAAGGGAAACTTATTTCAAAGCAGAAAATGAGAACTTGAGAAATGCGTTGTTATTAAATGAAATATCAGCCATGTTTCATTCACATTGGCTGGGCTTAGCCTTAAAAAACCAAGGGGCACTGTAGAGAAACACACCTAAATCCTAGGATACGGGACAGTTGGGATCAGGCTGTTTGCACAATTTAGGTAAACAGTCCAAATTAATTGCTTCTGGGAGCCTCGTTTAGATCTTCCTCCAGCCTATTTAGAAGCACCAACATGCCAACTGCAAGTAGAATTGAGTACAAACAAGAATAACAGATGACTTTTGATGGAATGTGACAATAAAACATCTAAATAGAAACATAGTTTCCGAAGAAATCAATATACCCTTGCAAAACCAGGAACAAGTTAACAGACCCTAGCATTTGATTCTACATTCAAAATTTCAAAACTTGCCTAAATGCATACTTTTCAAGCTGATGTTATGCAAAACCAAGCCATTCCTACTCAGGAATGCAAAACTTGACAGGGCAGCAAACCCAGCCATTTTTTTAACTCACATCTGCATTTTCTTCTTTCCTTTATTTCAAACTCTGCATTTATAACAGTCCTTCAGTGAGTGGTTTGATGCAACACTAAGTATTGTTACTGCTGTCATTCAAAAAGCTAGAAGCTCCCCACTGTATGCCAACTGATAAGTACTATCTAACACTGCAAACATCTATTTCATTTGCATCATAACAGAATCACATTTTTCTAAAGAGAAAATGGTTATTTGGAGTTGGAGGGCAGAATGACAATAAAACTGGTGAACTTATTGGGATTTTTTTCTAGGATTCCTTAAGCCTAGCATTTTTTTTTATATTTATATATATCTTAGATTTTAACTACGCTTGGAACTCTGCCACCAGCCTGTTAAAATAAGTCTTCTAAAGCAAAGGCTGATAGCAGAAGAACTTATTGCTGATTGAATCTCCGATTAACCATTCTCCCAGGGGGTGCAGTTAGGAGCACTTCCGAGATATTCTTGTGCACATTAGGATTTCTCAGGCCTGAAAGTTCAATGCAAAAAGAAGTGGTATGTTCTCATGCCTCAGCCCCTAATTTAGTTTACATATGAATGCAAGCCGCCTGTTTGGAAATTTAAAGTAACAATCTAGTGACTAATGTATGCGGAAGAAATTGAAAGCACAAACTGACTCCTGTAGATGAGGATTTCAAAAGCATTTTCTGAAAGACTGCAGCTAACAAAATCAAACCACATAGGCATTTGGTAAAAGCAGCATTAGTCCAAGTTGCTGGTGTGCATCATTCTGAGGAAGTACTACATATGCTGTGCATGTCAGGCATCCCGGAGCTGCCCCAGTCTTTGGCAGGCATAGCCCTCTTTCCGGAGGATACAAACCACCATCATTTAGAAGCATTCATTAACCTTAAGTATCTTGTTTATTGGTTGCTCAACTCAGGACATCTTGTAACGAATTTCCAGAAGTGCTTCAGACCTTAACTCTTAACCAGTACTGAAGGAATGCCTGTGACAATGATTACAAACCCTGTCTGATTTTCTAAGTTCCCTCAAAGGTAGTACGCTATTTAGTGTCACCTAGAGTGACTTCTGTGAGAAGGCTGAGGGAGCCTTAGTGCTGGATATTAAGGCTTGAGCTACATAGATTTTGACCTTAAGAAGTTTTCTTAGGAATATGATTCCTCAGGCTGTGCACAGAGCTGCTCTTTCAGGTGTATCTGGAACAAAGACACTTGCTTCCAGTTTGTAGCAGAATAACTTTTTAATTTACTTTTGGTTAGGTCAGCCAGTTTATCAAACAAGTTAAAGTCCCTGTGTCTGCAAAGATCGCTTTGGTGGAAACCCATTATGGAGCACAACCATACCAAGACTTGCAGGTAATTTTGAAGAGGCAGCAGAAGGTGATAATTAGCCATGTCCAATAACTTTTTTCTCCACACAGTTCTTATGGTGAACCACTGAAGATGGTTTGAGCTAATGAAGCTGGCACTGATTACAGCAGATTAAAGCACTTTCCCCACCTGTGCTATGAAAACAAATATATTCAACCACTTCAGGCAGACCTGGACAGAGATGCATGCCTGCAGCCGAATTGAAGAATAACTATCTGCACATTCTACCACGATGGCTTGAATTCATAGCCACTAGACATTATAATGGGATTTCATCACTGTCCCACTTATTCTGTGACTTCTCATCTGGTTCTGTGCACTGGCCAGCATACAGCATATACTCTTATACTGCAAGACTCCTGTCCTCATGTCTTTCCAGACAAACCTGCCACAAGACCTCAGCAGTACTGAATTTGAACACTGTCCTGATGAGTACCAACGGGTTGGATGAGTTGTTGATATTATTTGGAGAACAATATGGATTTGCAACAGTACACTGAAATATAAGCTTTAATAAAGAAAACAGCAATTGTGTGCCTATAATTTCAGTGATTACAGAACACAGCTTGCAGCTCTCCAAATTATAGTTTACAGAGATGGTATCCCAAATCCTTTAATCTCTGTGCTTCTTTCTAAGCACCCATTCAGATGACTTCTTCTACAGCAGAATATGAATTTTGCAGTAGTGGTTTTATATAATCTGTGAGAAGCTGTCCTATAGTCTTGGAGTAAACAGATAATTATTTTACATCAAAAGGCATGTTCTTAGGATAGACATGTGGGAGGCTCAGCCAGTTTCAGTCTGTTTGGATTTCAGCCTGCCAGAGCCATATCCTGTTCTACACTATTTGATTTAGTCAGGTGAATCTCCTGAATCTAATAACTATTCTGCAAAAGTATTTGGTGCCTTGCGATAGCATAAGCTTAATGGCAGTATTGTCCTATTATGAAGTAAGAGGAAACTAGGGAACGGGTAAGTAGCTGAGCCATTGGCCACATAAATACTGTACTTATAAACACAGCCAAGGAACCCAATCTGCATTTCCTTATTCAAAACATGAAACATAGTACTATTTAAGGTTATTTAATGCATGCTGCTGACACAAATATTGTTCTTCTATGAATCTATTTGCTCTATAATGACACAAAGCAGCAACATGAAAAAGAAAGCCTTTCTTTGGCTTTTATTTGGAACTACAGTGTACAAATCAAACCAAACGCTTTCCAAGCTCTGATATTTTGTTTGTTTGTTTATTAAATTGCATCCCTTCTTTGGATGGCTGAAAGCCCTTTCCCTGCCTGGAAAGACTTTATCAGGAAATACAGACTAAATATTCCATGCTTCACTCATCACTTGTGGTAGCCAAATAAATTACAAAGTGACATCAATCCAAAGAGCTTACAAAATATGAATGCTTTGGTAGAAATCCCCTGTCTCTTAAGGTAAACTTTATTTCTTCTCGGTTTAAATAATTACCATGATTATAGATTTTGCATTTTCTCCTGACCATAAATCAATGCTACTACTGAAAACACGGCTGTGGCTTCCATCTACCATTTATTCTGCCTCTGTGTTGTTCATCCTTTCCTCCCATTTAAAAAAAAAAAAACAAGCCAAACCAAAACACCCCAAACAATCCCAAAAAAGAAACACCAAAACCCAACCACAAACAACACAAAAAAACCCACAACACCTTTATGTAACAAATCAGAATCCAAAAATAATTTACCGTCATAGATGTTTGTATTTGACCAGGAGACCACCCCCAGTCAATGATTTCTTGGATTTGTGCTGTCATGTTTCTGAGTTCTGACACAAGGAAAAAAAAACAAAAACCCACAAACAAAGCAAAACAAAATTAAAAAAAAAAAAACAAAACAAAACCACTTTTACTAGAAATACTACTCAGATTTCAAATCTGCACTCATTTTGTAGTTATATGGTAGTTATATGAGCAGATACCTGACACAGTCATGCGCACCAATTTATGGTAGAGACTATTGGTCAGAAGAAGAGAGATGCTTTCTTACAGGTCCCAAGTCCTACATTATGGGTTTGGGTAGCCAGTCACATCTTCAGATCCATCACCTGGGTGAAGACCTCCTGGAGGTTATCAGGAGCTTTCACATCATACAGTGCCTATTTCAACATCTTCCCTTTCAGTAGCAAATTATATTTGGCCATCCTTACTTTCCTTGGCAAGATTTCTTCTTAAAATCTGTTCTATCAGAGCTCCCTGCACAACAAAGTTCAATTAGGATTAGTTGTATTGTTTCGATTTTAAGGCTCATTCAGTCTCTAGGCTCAATTCAGCCCTTGGTTTTTCCACTGAGAATCATTTTAGAGTTTCGATTTATTTCATCAGCGTCCTGAATAATCTCCAAACTACGCTCATTACAACATGAAAATCAAATAAGATTTTTAACAAAACATTCAAAAAAAAAAAACCAAAAAACCTTACATGCTAGTAACTTACTCCATGCCAAGTAATACCACATACCAGCGACACAGTCAGGCACAGCCATGTCGCTGGCTGTCTGTCCCAGAGCCCTCTTCTTCCTGAACAGAGGCAGAACCACTCCCACCGCCCTTCTGCTTATTAAACACATTCATTAACTCAGCTCCCGCTACCACAGCAAAGCAGGTTCTTGTTCTAAATTAGCCAGGTTTTTAACTCTCTCACTCACTGGCTCAAGCCCATGATTCAGGCAGAAGAAATACTGGCAAACATAGGAAATTTCATGGTGTCACTCACTGAGGCAGCTGATCTAGGTTTCAGGAAAATCTCAAAACATACAAACCAGACCGGAACAATGCTCTGCTCTTTCACTGTTTATGGCTTCTAAAATTTGAGGCTTTGTTTTTTGTTTGGTTTTCTTTTGTTGTTCTCGGTATAAAAAAGCTTGTGTTTATCGAAACAGATGTTTTTCAGTGAACCAAGCTGTTACACAAGCTTTTCTTTTGAAAATGACTATTTAATTTCACCCTAAACTATAAATATTTCTAAGTTATTTGAATAAATTTAAATAGTAAAACAGTATTAAACATTAAAATATATTTGGAGAAAAAACAAGTAACGAACAAAAGAAGAGCTTTGCTTTGAAAGTGCCAAAAGAGTTATCAGAACTTTTTTGCAGGAATGTTTTTGGACTGAAGCACCAAAAAAATTAATCTGAATTTTTAGCAAAAATATCAGCCAAAAATACATATGTGGTCATCTCTATGATATAGAGCAGGTACCTTATAACAGAAAAACAGACTGAATGACTTCACACATCTTATACAACTGTGAACTAATTATAATTAAATTATGCATAAGAAAATTATAGATATTATACTGAGGCACCACTCAGTCCTTTAGACAAATATCATTTGCTGATAGTGAAATCTATGAGACCAAGCAATACTAATTAAATCAACTACTTGCAACTCTTTAGAGGAGGAAGGTGTCAAGTGAATTTAAAACACATTTTAATATATGCACAGTTATCCCTGAAACATTTCTAAAATCTGCATGGCCTTGCCATAAAACATGATTTGCTTTTATGTTCCCCATTGCCATGTATCACTCAAGCTGTCCCAGCTGTGTATTTTGGGATGTCTACCACAGAACAGTTTATTCAGTTAGGAAGGTCAAATACAGTATTAAAATACACTGAACAGCACCTCAGCCATTCATATGGATGCCACATGGTAGAAGCAGCTCAGCCTATTGGAACATCCTCCCAGAACTTGTACATTTCTTAGCTTTTTTTTTCAACTCGAGCACATTGACCATTTCCAGGTGGTGCCCTTGGAGAGATCTCAACAAATGAAACAGAAAAGTCCAACACCTGAGGCTTACATGAAAATAAAAGTTAAAAATGCACTTTTTCAAGTAGAAGTTCATAACATAAATGAATGGTATGAAATAGAAGTAAAACAGAATTGTAACCAGAGGCTCAAGACCTAGAGAATTCTATACAGACATAATGTATATTTATATATGTATAAACTATGGCAGGGATATAATTTTAAATTGTGTTCATCCAAAACCTTCTGTTTTCTAAACTTTTAGTTCTACGTGTGATGTTCTTCATCACCGAGAAAAGTGGGGAAGACCCAGAGAATACATAATTTACAAGATGTATTTCCACATAACACTCGCCAAAACAAATTAACAAGTTCGATATATTTCATTCCCTATTTCGTTGATTTTTTGTGAAACTAGGGGCAGCTATGCAGTAGCCTTTGATATTTCTTGCTTTTCATGTCTGGCTTTGTCAATTCTGTAACCGCCTACCCTAACAAATAATGTTAGCACACCTGAACAACCCAAAAAGAAAAGGTAGGACCCAAAACAACCTTAAAATAACTGACTCAGCACAGCGAAAAAAAAAAACTTACAAGAAAACTTTTCAGTTATCTATATGTTACAACACATAGGACAATTATGCCACAATACTCCCTAAGTGTCCCAGGGAAATTATCATGTTTCAGCTCCCGGACGTAGATTTGGATTGTTCTGCACAGGAGATGCTCCAGGATTTTAAAAGCAAGTAAAGTATTAATGCACACTTTACAATGTAAAAGAATAAAATATCACTGTAATATCACTGTGTTTTACATCATTAAGCCAAAGCCACCTATTGTCAATCATCTTTAAAATAAAACATATCTATCACAGTGAAGTTTTAGGATGAAACTAATTCCAGGATTCCTCATATTGCAGTTATGTGGCTAGGAAACTGCTCAGGTATTCAAATTGTCTGAGAATAACTTGCAAAGCTGTTATTTACAGATTAGGTTCTTGCTAAACCAGGCATTTGTTTCTGCCAGGACATCATTATTGTCTCACTGGATAACATGAAAAAATACAGCAAAATGGGACACAGAGAAGGCAACATCAAGTCCCCCTCATGTGCAACGACATCAATGACATGCAGTTAACATTGACAGTTTGAAGACTACAGCCCAACATTAACTAACCTTGAAGTATTTTCACATTAACTTGTTCATGCCTATTAAAATTAGCTATGGAAAGCTTTTACACTTCAAAAAGGCATTTCTCAAGGTTTGAAAAACAAATCAGGAAGTTTGCAAGAACTGTTTTTCTTAAAGTAGATTTATTATTAGGTTTACCTTTGCTATCAGATTTCTTCATCTCCCCTTTGCAAAGTGTTATAATTCATTTTCCTCCACACCCACTGCCTGAGTTACAAGGCGAGTAGTTCCCATTTCTGTCATTTAGGCATGCTATTCTTGCTCTTTTGCACAATTACTAGGTCACAGAGGAGAACATTTGCTGTGGCACCAGTGTATGAATTCACATTGACTCAGGGGTTTAATTTTTTTCCTGGATTTTTTTTTAAAGGTCCTTTACTTGGGGGAGGAAAAAAAAATTAGTTAGCCTTTTGATGTCTTAGATACCTTCCAAGAGGTGTGGGAAGCAG
The DNA here is from genome assembly GCF_033815535.1 of Pezoporus flaviventris. Taxonomy (NCBI): domain Eukaryota; kingdom Metazoa; phylum Chordata; class Aves; order Psittaciformes; family Psittacidae; genus Pezoporus; species Pezoporus flaviventris. The sequence goes on from NW_026892554.1 coordinate 12,400,138, forward strand.
AGAAAGGAAAACATTTTAGTAAGGAAAGGTTCCTTAAGAGCACTTGGTATTTTTCCACATTGATTGGTCCACCATGGATATACATATTCCAACAATCCACAAATGTGTTTTTTACCAGCAAGAACAGTCACCCTGCACTTAGCATGGCTTTCACTGAATCACAGTAGCAAGCTTTTATTCAGCTAACAGTTCAAAATAATGTTAGATTTATTAATACTAATATTATTGCATTATTTTTTATTATCATTTTTAAGAATCTTCTACTTTGATCCATAGATATTGTAAGTAGATAACAAGAAATACACGTTTAGAAAGCACCAGCCACTGAAGGACACCTGGCCATGCAATATAGTCACAAATACAAATACAGTACTTCCAAATACACTACTCTCTGTCCTAAACCCTCACAGCTAGTACTCATCTTGACATGAACATGGCAGGTGCATACCTAGTAGAAGCCCCTGAACAACCCCCTCCTACAGCTTCTGCTCTAAATCAGAGTTAATTTTTCCCTGAGAAGCTAGAATTTCTCCTTGCACTCATTCACCAGCAGCGTTGTTATAACACAGAAATGTCTCGCAAAACTATGAAAATATTAAACATTACTTACTGAACTGATGCTCCCGCTAGTTGAAGTCTTCTGTTGTGAAGGCAACCATGGAACCACTGCTAAACAGGTCTTTTGGATTTCATTCCCAGAGTACATTCTATGCAGATTTATCTGACACCCCAGGTTTTTAAAGAGTCCTTAGTCATATTCTGGGACTTCTCTGCATTGGGTTTTTTTTTTTTTACTTTTCCTTGTATCTAAAAATTCACCTTCTTTGTGAACAGGGTTGTAGCAGGCAATCAGCTTTGTGTTTGGGGCTCTAACCAGGAGTATCCGAAGCCATGCCAAGAAATGTCTAGCTCTTCACAGCAGAAAAATATAGCTGGAAAATTCTCAGGCCTCTGGATAATATTCATCTTGTCCTATCAATGAAAATTAGTCCAGTGTGTCTGCAGGTGAGAAACTGCAGTTGCTGCTTCCTTGCAGTGCTTCTTTCAGGTACTTCTCCAGGATGAAGCTGTGCTCATCTGGCTGACATTGGGATGATACTGCACAACTGAAAAACAAAGATGGACAACAATCCTTAGCAGGACCACTGCTGGCAATAAGGTAGGTAGGGTACAGCTTTAGCCAGGATGGCAAACACAGAAAGGTAGAATTATAGGATTAACTGTGCAGGAGTCATGTCCCACAGTGCGCAGCTATGCTTCAATAAGGTCGCAAACCTCGTTTTCAGGTAGAAAAACAGATGATGAGTGACGCAATTACATAACCAGAAGTTGTGCAGGGCTTACAGGTCCTTTTATTGGTATGAAAGGATTTCACACACAAATCTGAACAAGCACCTAATGACTGCTGCAAGCATATTTCCTAAGAACAAACAGGGGTAGAGAGATCAGTTAATCTGAAGCTTTTGAGTAGACATTGCTGTGTTCATGCACTTTCAGACTAGTATGAGCATGAAAGGATTTGCAATATGAGGATTCATACAAAGAAGAAACCAGTAGTGCCACAAGATTTGTCTAGAGTAAAAAGTCTTTATACACGCTACATATTCAACTATATAGTGTTACCTATATTGTTATTTTCCTACACCCTTCCTTACATCACCTAGATGTAATTTATTACATTACCTTCTACTTCTAGAGTGCTCAACAATGTCTAAATGATGTGGCATTGTTATAGTTTAGAACTGTCTATATACTGGATTAATTGCTAACAGAAAGCTCTATGATTCCCACTATAATCTATTTGATGTGGTAAAACAACAAATATGTAATTCTGCAGACACTTATTTTTAGAAGTCTAACTCAAGCTGAATTAATACATTCTAATGGTTTCATACATGTGTCAGCAGAGCTTAGCCTGAAAAACATTATTATCTATTAACACTTGGTAAGATTTGGCTTGTAGGACAGATCTGCTGCAGCACTGGACAATGGGCTCTGAGCTGAAACTCCTTGCTAATACATTTGAAGAAGCTATTAACTAAGCTATGCTGGCAGTCTGCGCATTCATCTTCATCAGTTACGTTTTTTCTTCTATAGTATTTTTAGGCTTAGTTTAGTCAGTATGACAACACAGAACACACATATAGATGCACCATAATTAACTGAAGACATGCTGTTGCACAAGGAGGATGTCAGTTGACCCAGCTTTAACCTCTCACACTTTTGAAGGCTAAATTAGTTCTGTGAAATTTGTTGAAGGCACAGCATTCTAATCATGCTTGACTTAGAAATTAGCCAGATATCCTCTACAACTTCACAGCAGTCTAGAATAAAAGTGCACCCCAATTTCACATGACTACATGGCAATACAAGGATTACACATTTTCAAAACACTATTCAAGGAGAATCACTATCTTTTCCTTTAAATAGACATCATTTACATTATTATCTTGCACACTAAAACAGTCCTAATTAAAAAGAAAAATCATCTAAGCTCTCTATTTAAGTATTTTTTCTATATGAACAGTACATGTTATTGCCTCCTTCGAGACAAAAATCGACAAGGAAAACTCAGAAGATTATCATCACCTAGTACTAATGATTCTTGACTCATTCCTATGCCGTAAGGATACCATGTATATGTCCACCATATGCATCATTAGAGTATCTTTCCAATTAAAAACCAATATGAGCTTAGTCACCAATGCAGAGAGGACATGCTATAACATATCTTGCCAGAAAACAAACTAAAAATATTCCATCACAGAAATTACAGTTTACCAAAATACTGCCAATATAACCTTTGTTCCTGCAACATCATTTAAATGCATTTCAAACGCATTTGCTTAGTCCACCACCATGTGATGTGATGCTGTACTGACTGCTAACCTGGCCAATAACTTAGTCCACTACAACAAAAGATCTTCTGAAAAATATTTATTATTAGGGTCTAGAAGTACCGAGATCCCTGAGGAACATTTGTCTATCTGCACTAAAAGTTGCTAGGTGACAAATGCATAACTCCTTAGGACTACCATTATCTTTGTTAGATTTATTTCATTTGGCTGCTCTTGGAGTTAAGCAGTTCATCAGATTCCCAAGAGGATATTTATGATAGGAAAACTTTAAGTCAGTGAGAGCCTTCATGTAGAGCTTTCTCACCCAGCAAGCATACAAAGAACCCTACAATAATTTTACACATTTAAAGAAGGCAAAGAAAAAAAAATAGTTTAGAAAGCAAACAACTTACCTGATTTAATATTTTAAATGGCAAAATATCAAAGCAAATAGAGAAGGCAGGAAACTTTATTTCCATTTTAAATTATTAATTGTGGAGCTGAGAATGATGCTTTCAGAAGGATGGTAAGGAATTCCTGGATATTTCCTCTAACAACACTCATAAAATGACTAATTTGTAAAGACAGGTGGTGTGCGAACGACTACCCATTTGTTTCCATAATAAGGAATAAATTGCTCAATGCACAAATCCAAGGTGATAGTCTAAGAAAACAGATTTATTTTTTTCATTGTAACCCTGGAGGATGGTTGATTATTTTACTCAGATGTTTTCAAAAGCTTCCTTTTTTTTTTTGTTTGTGTGTGGTTTTTTTGTTTGTTTGTTTGTTTTTTAGTTTTCTAGTTTTTCCCTTAGAGGAGGGAAAAGGGGAGAAAAAGTGGTGTCTGTGGTAAGAAAATAAAGAATTAAAATTAAGGAAGTAAATAAAGTATTAAAAACTCCTCAGAATCTGTCACATGCAATGAGAGTAACAGATACAGAAGGAGCACTGCTTCTGTGTCTCTTACTTTATTCTGTAGACCAAAATGAGGCACCTGTACCCTACTTTATTACGTTTTGAGAAATCAGCAGAAAGAGAAATGTTATTTAGACTCAGTGAGAGCAGCTGAAAGGTAAGACTTGGGGAGACTGGCTCAAAGGCTGGACACCTTCTCTTTAGTTTCAATTTCTAAGTTTCACTTTTTCCTTTCTTCTGCATTTCATGCATTTATAAAATCTTCAAGAGGAAGCTGGCAGCTAAAGAAGGTGGAAAGAAGGGTTAAAAGCTCATCGCTAAGAGATTACCCAATCTACCAAGAATAATCCCTTTTATACAAACAAAACTACTGAAATATTGGAACTCATGCTCAACTAAGAAGACCCATTCCAATGTGCAGCTCTCCATAAGGATGTGCTATCCATCTTCCAAGCTCACTTTCCAGTGAAAGCCATTTATTTGGCATGCACACCCACCACAAGCCCATTAACACAGCTGATGATTTTGTAGCATCCTTAACGTCTGGGTGCCTGTTCAATGTATGCACTGCTAGAATGGGTGCCTGCCCTGTTCCACCAGGTACTGTTAAAAAAGTTTCTACCAGTTTTATAACCACTTGAACAAACAGTTCTGTTTTTTCCAATCAATTTTTGTTACTTGTGTTTGATCATTTACACTACATTTCCTTACAATGTACAGGATTGTAGAAGCTACCCTATACCCTCAGAATGCATTCTGGAAACATAAGGAAAGGTTTTGTTCAATGCTAAAGAAAAATTGGGAAGTATATAAACTTTATATGTAGTTTCTTTTTTCATATGAGGAAAAGGATTGTCAAGAAGCAAAGCCAGAAACAATAGCAACTTTTTATGTGATGGTGAAGGGATTAAAACAAGGCCTGATTTAAAACGTTGTCTTAAAGTTTGTTTTCTTCAACTGCTAGTTTAATGAAAGATGTCATGCATCCCTGAAAACTCTACTGAACTAGACAAGGGCAGAAGGAAAGCAAAACTCCAAATACCTTCTAGAAGCAAACTTTAAGTGTTAAATATCTCAGGCAGCAGCTTCCCTAAGAACACGGCACAGTCAGGAGGTGGCCTTAGTACAGTAGTCCTGGCTACCTGTACAGCTACACATTACAGTGGGATGTCAGAGCACTGAGCACTGGCCAAATGCACTCAAAGGGCCAAAGTCATACTTAAAAAGTTTCGAGCAAGCTACAAACACATTGGAAAAAATGTTCTTATATGTTTTTCTGAAGTTTGAGTATGGTTTAATTTAATAGATATAGCTGACTTCCAAACCTTAGTATTCAAAAGATTTAGAAACTGAGGTTTAGATCTGTTCATATTAAGTCATTATGTCATAAATCCTTTTTATAGGATCTTAAGACTATCCCTCACAGTCACTTCAGTGTGCATATGCTAGAGAAGGAGGTGTCATTTCCTTCTACATATAAAAAAGTGAAGCACAAAGAAATGTAGTAACTTGCCCAGAGCAACAATGCAACCTTTGCAACCAAGCAGCACAGTGCCTTAAACGCAAACATTGCTCACCACTGACTTGTTGCCTTGCTCCTGAGCACAATTAGGAAGGGAGATGAAATTTCTCTTATATTGAGGGTCACATTTCACAGAATTTTTAATTTTTAAATTATTTGTTGTAATTTACCCATATAACATGTTCAATAACATATAATAAACTTTTATAAAGTTAACAATGCCTTTGCTCCCATCACATCCTGTTCTTTCACTACAGTGGTAAGTTGACCTGTGATACCCAATAAAGAAAAACCCAGCAAGCACATGGGGTTGTATTGTGCAGATCTGCTGAAGTCACAGTGTCTTAGGCAGGCCTATTATTAACAATTAGCCACTTACTGTAAATTCTAGCTGACACATCTCATTAAATATAGGCCAAAACAGACTTTGGTGATTGAACCTCATTTTTAATAGCTTTTCCCAGCATTCTGCCAATTGTTGTCAGGAAGCTGAAAATTACTCCTGCCACTGTGATGCCCACTTTATTCTTGCTGACTGCTGAGAAGTTTCAAAAGGCTGGCCTGCCTCCTCTGTGTCTGATAAAGGTAAAACCCAACCATGTGCTTATGATGGTGATAGGCTTTTAAAAACCTCTCAGCAGTCAGCATGAAGGGAAAGGGAGTGGGGGGTAAAAGGAAAAATATTTTCCATTGTCATTTCTTCTGCATAAAAGCCCAGAGTGGCTTATGAAATTGACTGCCCCCTTTAGCACAAATTTGATGTGCAGAAGTGGGACTGAACAGCTGATCTACTGTCCAGAATCTAAATGGCAACTTGTTGTTGAAATGTCTGCCATTACATTTCACCTTCACAACCAACCAAACTTAAAAGTCAATTTTTCATAAATAACAAGTTTATTCAAAGATGCTTTTTCAGAACTTTTGGGGGGCTTTCCTATTTCTTTTTTCTTTCCCCCAAGGCAGTTTCCCTGACTGAGCAGGGATTCTGGCTATGTCCAAATGCAAGCAAGCAATTGTGGGAAAATTTAGCTTCCCTAGTGGAGTCCTCTGTGAATGTCTTAAAATCTGACTACCCAATTACATTAGTTCCTCTAATCTCCTCAGTTTAAATGTTTCCCAGCTCTGATTAAAAAAATAACTTGAATTTTCTGGCTTAGTGTTGGTGTAGTTTCATTATTTCATAGGCTACATTTCAACAGATCCAGTGCACAGCTAAACATTTTAAAAAAAGCACTTGTTTAGCTCTCTATGTACAGAGACAAATGATTCTGTTTCACTTGTCACAATTTCAGAGTTCCTTCTTTGACCTTAGATTGTTTTAAAGAAGCGTACCCATGGCCAAGAATCTTACTCACCCTGCACACAGACAAAACATAAGGATCCCGGGTTTATTTAGGCTGGAAAAGACCTCAGCTGAAGGGCCATAGTCCAGTCTCCTGCTGAAAAGCAGGCTCAGCTATGAGCTTAGCCCTTTTTCCAGTCAGCTTTTGAAAACCCCCAGGAATTCACACAATCCGGGACTATACAATCTTCCAAGCAAATGAATCCTTTTCAATTTTCAACTTTGGCAGACATTTATAAACCATCTGAAAACAGCCTGATGAAGCAGGTAGGTATCCAGGTTGTCCAGCATGACTGAGATGCTGACTAAAATAGCCATGATTTTACACAACTTAAACTCCATAATAAAGTTCCATTGCCCCTCTACCTTCCATTCTTGACAGGTTGTCATTGTTGTCTGCGCTATGTCCCCAGTCAGGCCAATAATGCACTCAGCACTATCCACCTTGTCTTCTAAACTTATTTTATTCATTTGGCAAACACATTCAGTGAGCACAGCTTCTCTAGGTCCTGTATCATCCCATTCATCTGTCTAAGAAAACACTTTTGGCAAACACTTCAATGCATTAATAAGCATGGGGCTTTTTTCTTTCCCAGTTAGGATGCTACCACATCTTAAAAAAATTAATCTTGGGAGGAAAAGGAATTCAGTTATCTGCAAACCAGTCCACTGAAAGCAGAAATTAAGAATAAAGCTTCAGAAGCCTCACACATTTTGCTTCATAAGTATTCAGGTGTGAAAGTGGAGTTACTGATCTTAGTTCCCTTAGCTTTGATTCAGCCAAGGGCTTTTAATGATGTGTTTAATTTTAAAGAGGTAAATGTGACCTTCTCATGGGAAACTCTGCAATCATTCTTCAGCTTTCTAATGAAACCATCTTCCCTATCTAAACAGAAAAGATTCTCCTCAGGAAATCTGCAACAGAAATTGGCTATTACAGCATTTCCAAGTTTCCTCTGGGATGAATTTCCCACAAGGGTTCCTGCCTTTTAACTGATATCTTGGTGTCTGAGACCAAACACGTCTTCATTTCCTGCTCATCCTTGAGACAGCCATGAGTAGTTTCTGTCAAGAAGTGCACTTCTGTCAGAATAATGGGGATAATCACAGGAAATATATAGAGTCATGAAATCATGAAATCAGTTTCCTGTAATGAAACTTTAGGACACTGTTTTTTTTATTTTCAGCTTCAGAACCAGAAATGGTAAAATTAGCAAAGATGTGTTAAGTCACACACAAAGCATTCTAATGTGCTGCTGATGTAAGTGCATTTACTTGCTCTGTATTGTTTTTTCTATATCTATCTCAAAATAGAAAGAGACCTAATAAACCTTTATTTCTTCACCAACAACGTATACTGCAAAGAAAATGAATCCTTTGATTTTACTCTGCTTCTATAATGAGGGTCTTGCACCCTGTCTGGTGCTCCAACCTATATACACGCACAGAAGGCAATGCTGGGCTGCTGAGGAGCAGCAAAGGGATATAAAGCAGTATATACTCACAGCAGCTGGGGAACCGTAACACTTTAGTCTAAAAGGAAAGTGAATGCTTTCTGCAGAAAATTAAGAATTCAGAGAAAAACTGTCTGATCTTACTGAAAAATAAGCAGACATTCTGCCATATGGAAAGATTCTCAAGTTCTCTAATCTGATTCACATGGACTATTTAGGTAATTAACTAAAGCTGTTTAAAGAAAGGTAAAGAGGGAATATCAGAAAAAGAAGCCAAGCAGACCATCACAAATATAGCAGCTACATTATGCATCCTACAATCACCAAAGGAGATACTATAGGAATGATGATCAGGGTACAAGCTGGCTGGAGCTCAGGGGCTGAAAGAAACCTATTTCAGCATTATGGTGAGCTCTGGAACAAAGCTACATGACCTTTCCTGTAACATAGGACATAGCTGCTCATCTCCATGAAGCTCTGCTGTATGAGCTGAGATAACTCACCACCACAACCCCTCTCCTCTCCACAAACGATCTGGAGCATGGCTGAGGCAGGATGGCAAACTTTTCTACAGAACAGCCGATTTTTGCTATTATTTTTACAACTGTAAAGATCCACTCACTGACTCAAATTACTTTCTCGCCCCAGTTATCAAACTATGGACACCTGCAGCCAGAAACACTTACAAGACCTGATTGCCATCCACAGTCTACAGGAAGTCTTAAAGGATAAGGCGAGAGTAAATGCTGAAAGGAGTTTGAAAAGAACCTTAAATGAGTATATTCTTCTTCATGTGATGGGACCAGGCTAAGCTGAGAGAACCATAAGGACCTTCAAATCAAGCAGTAATTAACAGAACTCATGTACAATAGTGTTTTCTTCAATATAAAATAGATCTTGCTCAGCCTTCCAAAGCTCCATCATCAGAGTCCTGTATTTGGTATTGTTCTCTGAACAACCAAGTGAACTAAGGCTTCTAATTTCTTGGCTAACTTCATTTAAAGAAAGAATGAGATTGGTGCCAAAAAGCAATCAATGGATAGCCAGTCAAACAAAACACTGAGGGTAATTATTTGAATCCAGTCACTCATGATTTAAAGTTACGTATGTGTTTAAGTGCCTTACTGGATGAAGGCCCAATGACCTCTTTTTTGGACTACAGTCTAGTTAAATCCAACAAATAAATGGAGTTATACTTGAGAACTGAATATTTAATGCTAAACCCCAAAATCCCCATTTCCTCTGTCTTTGCAGCCACACACATTGTCTTCCATATTGATATTTGGAATAACCTCTTCAGAAGACACACAGCCTGGGTTCACCTCTGTAAAAATGACTCAAAAATCTTGTGATACTTAGGAGATATGTCATCAAGAGCCCTAACAATAAGTCAATACTACAAAATTAAACTCATTCATTCATTTGTAAAATTGAAGAGAGAAGGGAGTCATGAACCTTCATCATTTTTCCCTGAAATATTTACCCCCTACCCATTTCTTAGTGAAAAAGTCTCCCGGTATCCCAGCAGCACACGAATACAACTCCTTCCTTCTCCCTCTTGGAATTTGCTCAGCCTTCACCAACTTGTAAGACACTGAATAAATAATGGTATTTTCTTGAATACTTTTGAGTATTTTGTTACAGTGCAGATGAAATCGGGGGTTTTCATTTCCTAAATTAGAAGTCAAGTGCTGTGCCTAAGAAATCGAATGCGAACTTGAATATAATTTAAAATCAATACTTTGAGATCCTGGAAATATGATAGAACACCTATGTTCTCCAAGTGTAGGTAGATGCACAGAGACAGAAAAACCTAATGAGAGGCCCCCAGAAGTGGGGTGCTTGCCAGGAATAGGATGTGATATGAAATTAGGTGACTAAACAGAAAAAACTAATGGCCAATAATTACCACCTGTGACTAGGACAAAGCTCATGATACTAACACTGAAGAGTAGCCCTTTGTGTGTTAATTTCTTCTAAAATGCTAAAGGATTCATAGGAAATGAAGATGATAATGCACTAAAAGAAGTTAATGAACTTGCTAGGAGAGGAAATGAATGAGGGTAAAGATGGAGGTGAATGGAGATCTGTCAGTTATTACTCAATGCTTTTCCTTATTGAAACAAGCCAGTAATTAACCTACAAAGGTAGAAGGACTAGAACATGACTTTGGTTTCTCATGCTTTCCTTCTAGCATCTGGATGCTGCAAATATTTCAATATATGACTAAATTGACATACTATATTAGCAGAGGGCCAGACTCATCAAAGACTCATCTGTGCCAAGACAGAATCTGAGAGCCACATGCATAATCAAATAAAAAGACTCATCTCAATACTCAGATTTTCCTGGCATTACCACTTGTGACAAACAATATTATTCTGGTTATGAGTTAACTGGTTTTATGTATTGTATTGATCAACAAAGATGAAGGCATTCTGCCAATTTCTTTAGTTTTTGTATTTTGAGAATAATAGTACTTAGCAACAGTAACAGGGAACAAAGTCATCTCAAATCCTAAGTATCATATTTATCTTTTTAAAAGTGACACAAACCAGGTAGTTTCCTTTATAAACATGACAGAACAAGAGCAGTCAAAAGCTGAACAATTGAGCCCTTCATTTAACAAGACAGATGCTGTCAGATTCATTGTGTCCACAATTATATAATTTAAGTTTCTTTTTTTGTAAAGATGACCCATGCAATTTTCCTTCCATCTTTTATTTTAAGATTTTCATCATCTTTCTTATTCTTCTTCATCATAGCCTGCACTAGTAATACATATACTGTAAACCAGATTATAATATATAAACCTGTTTCATTCAGCCACATTCTGCCTAAAAACATTAATGACATCATAATCAACTACACTATTTTCAATTTTCTTAAATACTGAAGCCCAAGTTCAGATTTATGACAAATGCTTAGTTAAATTTACCATGTTTTCTATCACTCTGGCCAGCAAAGTACTAAGACCAGTCAGTACCAGCTGTTACTGCAATCCTCACGCAACAGAGATTCTCATTGGCATCTCAGTTCTGCAGGTATCACAAAACACGGTAATCAACGGTATCACAGAGGTCTTTCAAAGTATCACTCTCTGCATTTTAAAAGCAACTTAGTACTTGGAATCCTGAGAAACTAAAGCAACATATTACATGCAGTGCTGAAAAACTACCTCTTGGTATTTATATGAAGACAGTTTGGCTTTACAAAAATTCTTTACAGTTGGAGTAAATGAAAAAAAAAATATACAAAAGGAGATGCTGACAAATAGTAACGATTTAGTAGCATCTGGTAATAGTCAATGAAATAAAATAATGCAATGAAAATGAAATAAAGAATGAAATAAAAAAGTTTGAAACAATAATATCAGTTTTCCACATTCACAGGGGACACAACTAAAATTCATCTCTTACTTATGGAAGAGTATTTTAGTTTGCTTAGGGTTTTTTATGAGCTTCTTGTTAGTACAGACACCATATAGAACTTTTTACTAATACTAATAGATGAAAGCAGGTTCAAAGTGAGATTTGACTTTGCATCTATCTTTCAAGATCTACTGTGTATGATGCACACCAGAAGCTTTACCTTGTTTGGCCTCATTATAGCTTCCTTAATTGAGTCTTAATAAAAAGACTGTGTTCTAGTGTGATATGTATTAATTGGTTTTCAAGAAGAGAGGCTTGAAGAAGTATAGACATCTTAATTAGGGATGCATTTCAACACAAATACAAAATTTAAGCCTCTTGTGATTGCCAAAACACTGACATAGAGCTAAACAGTGAACTGAGGCACGAAGTCTCTAGATCTATTTTGTACCTAGCCAGCAAGGCAAAGAATTTCTGTAGTAGATTGATTTAATGCTGCTGAAGACTAAAGTAGGACTACATCTTAAGTGTGTGAAAGGCTGTCACAGGAGAAAAGCTTAATTTATCAATTTGCCAGTTTCTCAGGGGAAGCCATTAATGACAACAGTACGAGACTGCCTTTTAGCACGATTCATTGGACTTATTTTCCTAATTTAAAGAAATTATAACTTTTTCCACCATAAAATAAGATCTGTTAGACACACAAAAGGATGATGACAGGAAATGCAGCTCTAAGCACACAGCACCATGTATTTATCTCACAGCTTTCTGCTTATACTCAGAACTCATGAGTGCCATAAAAAGTCTACTTAAAAAACAACAAACAAAAAATACCTCCCAAACTAACAGACTCGCCCTACAGAATGTCATACACCCAATTTTGCACATAAGAGATGGTGTCTTTTAAACAGCATGGCTTTGCTTACACCTGCAGATGCCCAAGCAAAGGCATACAGCAATAACACATCATAAGTAAGTCAGCAACTACTTCCTGAAGGGATCATGGAACATTCTAGTAATAACTATTCAACTCACTTCAAGCTTTTTAAAAAAAAAAAAAAAAATTTCATTGCCAACCTTTAAGGGAATTAAAATAAATCTATATGGCATGACCAGAGGAAAAGCCTCACTTTTTTGTGCAGCTCCAGCCCAGGAAAACATTTAAAAGTACACCTGAGCCTGTGTCTCACTGACTCTAAGTTTAGGCCTATTTGTAGTTCTAATAAATACTTAGACCTATGAAATATGCTAAACATATGCAGAGCATATATGACCCCCACAACGAATCACCATTGGCTCTGTTTCACCACAAAAGTCTAGAAAACATTTAATAATGAATAATATCTGAGACAATAAACTTTTATAATGATTTACATACGGTTTTCTGAGTCTTAATCAGAAGTTGTTGCTTGTTAAATTAGTATAATTTTAATTAAAGTATCTGGTTAAGCTGCACTAGGTTCCAGCAGAGTTACTGCTCCCAATAAGTAGGGGTGAGAGCTGAGCCTCCTTGCAGGTACTCCAAAACAAGCTCTCCTTTTGGCTTTGTACATCTATGGATATGTCAAGTTTCTTGATCTTACCTCTGACAGATGGGACACTGAGCAGAGGGAAACCATGCTGCTCTTGCTTTTGCTCCATTGCTGAGCTTGCACAGTAGCAGCTCTCCCATCCAATGACCCCTACCTTTGATTTCACAACAGGTTTAGAGAAAGACTGATACTGACTCGCTGGAAGAAGAGCAAGCTAAGGTTTTCTTCGCTTCAGAGAGACAGAAGAGCTGACAAGGGGAGACAATGGTGCACCCCCTACCTGCATGACTGGATGAAATGAAGTAGCATGCACATACTTAAAATCCTTACAAAGGATTCACTGTGTTGTTTCAACTGTTGTTAACTCCAAGAAAGGTGAAGAGACAGGATATTGTCACCTATAAGAATGATCCTCTCTTCCCATTAAACTCAACAGTGGTTTTGGTCACAGTTTTTGTGTTTAAGCAAGGGGCAGAGATAACCTAAGTATATGTTTGCCCTTGGAGAATTAATTACCTTATAGGAATTGAAGACAAATCAAAAACATTGAGGGCAGAAGAAGGCCTTCAAACACCTTGTTCATTAATTAACAGCATAATCTCCTTTTTTAACCTATTTAGGCAGACTGAAACAATCATGAAGAGAAACCTTTCAGGACTGAAATGTCATGCAAGCAGAGACAGACATACCGATACGCAGAAGACAGGCACTTGTTACTGGGACACCCCTGAACAACAGGGTTCAGGACATACACCAGCTGTTTTCTGAGGCTCTGAACTCTCCTATTGGTATACACAGAAAATTTCAACCTTAAAACTCAAAAGCATGTTACAAAACTTAGACTTCAAAACCACCACTGCCTGTTAATCAATGACATCCATATGAATACCAGAAAGTCACTAAAGCTCATACTGCAGAGTAGGCTGTGCATATTCCAGCACTACACACCACTGGTGGCATGCTGTTTACATGTAATTGGAACACACTGACACCTGAAGCAGTCAGGATAACTGAATATTACATTTTTTTCCAGGGAAAAGTCAAGGTTTGCCATCCTCCTTAAGGGTTCACTCACTCTGATCCTCAGACTGTAAACAATTAGGGAACACTAAGCCCTGAGAGAGCGAGCTTAGTCTTCTGAATAGGAATTCCATTTATGTTTATAACTCGGCAGTCTTTTCTCTGTTGTGAGGACAGACTTGTCTTCTTGAGAGATACTACAGTCCCCTTGGAAGCCGGTATTTTTTTCCTCAAAGGAAGACTGAAGACAGGACCTTCCACCATTCTAGATTTGCAGATCTCGAAACAAGACAAAGGCAGCTAATCTCTTCTCTTTCAAACCCACCTATGCAGGTGTCCTGATAAACAGCTGCTGAAAACCCACAGTCTATTTTGAAATCAATGTGCTAACTTTGCACTTCCTCAGCTGGAACCTGCATTAGAAAACTTGAAATTTTGTCTCAAAGACCACAGTGAGAGCTGGTGTCCTAAGAGTTTGTGACTTCACTTTACTGCTCATTCTCCAGATATTTCCAGGCAGCTAGAGCTGACACAGCTGTCCTGCACAGGGGCTGGATCAACCTCAGTCAAATCATCCAGGCTTTTTATGGCTTCTACAGTGCCATTGGCAGCATTTTGTGCCAACTGTGTTACTAACTCAACTGAACTAATCTTGGGTTTTCTCGAAACCCAAGGGATGTGTGAAGAAAGTCTCCAGACCCAAATCAGACTCTACAGAGCTGCGATCTGTAGGGAAGCAGCTAGCAAGTACTTGGCTTTCATGAACCATTTGATCTGCACGTGTTGCTTTTTTCCCATCAATAGAAGCTAAATTCTCTCTTGCAAACCCATTATCCTTTACCATACTTTTACCTTTTAAACCTCACAACTGATGAGAATTCACTGAGTAGGAAGAAGGAGTAAGAGGACAGATTTCTATCCAGTTTCTCTCCAGTCATTTTAAAAGGATTTAGATGAGTCCAGGATGTCTCTAACTCCTGTCTGCTTCCAGACTAGACAAAATCTCCCCCAAACTAAATGGTGTCTAAGATATTCCGAGGATTTATCATAGGGACATCCCTGCAGGAGCTCCAACGCCTTGTGAATATAAGGTGAGCATTAGTGAGCCTAAAGAGGAACACAGATCTTTGCATTCACGTGCTTTCTCTTTTTTAACAGCCACGTAATCCCCCTCTTCCTTTTGCACACAATAAAAGAACAAAAAAAAACAAAAAAAAAAAAACACAAAAAAAAAAAACACCAAAACCCAACCAAAACCAACCAACCACAATTAAAAACCCCACCAACAGCAAACCAAACAAAAAAAACAAGCACAGCCTTTTCACAAGCTAGCAAATGGAAATTTAAACTCTTTGCCCAGTACAGAATGTGTCTGAATTCCATCTGTATCACACTGCCACATGCCAATTACTTTAATTACGGTGAGATCCAAGACTTGCAAGAGAAAGTTCGTAGTGTAATTAAGAAATATTTTTTCTCCTCGGTGCTCTTCTTTCATCTTCTTTGCTCATTTTCCTGCTTCCCTCCCACCCCTTTTTCATTCAGGGAGTTTCTCATTCTGATTCTTTAGTCATTTTGGCACCAGCATTGTTGTACTTACACCTTCAGGCAGGCATGAAAGCCAAAAAGCTGGTTGCCTTTAATGCTTCCCAGATAAGGTGTAAAGAATGAAAAGCAAAGAAATGAAAGGATTTATATTGGTTTAGAGTGCAGTTTGGGGCAGTGTGGCACAATACTTTGAAGTATATCATATTAAAAGCAATGGCACATTCTGCCAAGAAATGCCACTGTAGAGCACTCAGGGAGCTGGGTAATCTCACACAAACACGACAAATGTACTCGACAAAGAAAGAAAGACTGATTAGGATGTGCAGATGTTCTGCAGAATTCATAATCAGCATGATAGTATTGACTGATTCAATGAAATGAGTGTTGTCTTAATACCAGCAAAAGTCATACAGCTGTCAGGTTCTGTTCCAACAGCAATTTTCAATTTAAGAGCTACCCAGTCTCAATCTGCTTTGCAGTTGGGAAAGATTAACAATAACAGTGGGCAACTTTTAACATAACATTTTAACTACATCACATGCTAGCCAGTGCCATGTATTACCCACCTTTGACACTTCAGAGCATATCAGAATTCGAACAAATTCCCACAAAATTCTTTGTAACAAAATGCCCTCTGGGACCTTCTCTGGGCTGTCACTAGTACACAAATTCATCACACAGCTGATTCTGAAGTGGGAGTATTTATTTCTTTTGAAGGATTTGTAAAGTATTCATCGGCTTCATTCAACACATCTTACCTCAACTTTAAACCTTTCATTTCTGAGCAACAGAGAAAAGCCAAGCTAAGTGTTATTACTGAAATTTACCATATTCTGGGATTATTTTCAGTCACTGTAACATATTATTATTTATTATTTTCTCTGTGGATAAATGTATAATCCTGTCTTTGTTTTATTTCAGGTTTAAAAGTTGGGTATGTTCCCAACAAGCTAAGCAGGCATCCCCATTTAGAATATGTTACCACAAACAGATTTAGAATCAGGTGCTAGTCATAAACTAACACACCTTAAAACCTGGCAGTTAAACTGTGTTATAAAAATAGATACCAGATTTTAAGACATCTATTTCTTAATCTTGTACACATGCAGGTTATTCATCATAAATTAATGTAAGCACTGTTAGACTGATAGTCAAAGGGAAGTGACATTCAATGCAAAACTCTGTCACCATTACAGCTATAATGAGATATGTACTTCATTTGATCATGAAACTTTCATAATTTTGTTGTCCCACTGCATCTGAAACTGAAATGGAGCCCTGTTGAAAATTCAGTCATTAAGAGCCTGACATTCAGTGGTCTGCTGGCAATAAGTATATCATTGATTATAGAGATAAGTGTGGAAACAACATTTGGTTTTAGAATTATACCAAATAATATCTAAATAAACAGCTCTTTGCATCTGTGCTAAAGCTGAATGCAAATTTTTATTATTTTTTTTTTAAGTGGAAAAAGTAGGTTAATGAAATTTTACAGCATTGGTGCTAACTAGGAAATAGGTTTATTCTTTAAACAGACGGGGATGGATTCTTAGCCAGGATAAATTATTTAAAACTTATTTATGCCAAATGGGAACTGGCCCTGCCTCATTAAAAGAATGATTCAATTCTCCCCCTTGTAATAAGTAGCAGTATCTCACTGACTTCATCTAGAACCAGATCAGAATACAGACCCTTTAAAAGTTAAATGGATTAGTGTGACCTAAATGCATTTGAAGTCAGTGTAGTTATAGTGTGCAAAACCCTCGGTGGGACACTCATCAGCTACTTCCAAAGGGCTCTTCTTTTTTAACTAAAACTTGTTTCCAGTGATTTTAGCTAAAGTGAGAGAAAATGAAATACGGATCTTCCATACTTGGACTCAATTTTTGAAGTTTACAGTCATACGTTGGTTTGCTGCAGCATCTTTCCTACACAAAGGTAGCAGAGAAAGCAGCAGACAAAGCTCTGCTACTGCAGATGAGGCAAAATCATAAAAGTTGATTTATAACCCTTAGGTATTTTACTCTAGTGAACATCTGCCATACTGAACAAGTTGTACAAGTATACAACTAATTTGCGATTCTTCAGCTCATTTTGCATCGATGTAAAAATGCGTTATGGTAGGGGCTTGGTTTGGGGTTTTTTTGGTTGGTTGGGTTTTTGTTTGGGTTTGTTTGTTTGTTTTTTTAATGGCATTAACAGTTTTGGTTTTGGGTTTTTTTTTTCCCCCCACCTGAGATAACAGGCTGAAAAAGGGACAGAAATTATTCTTAAACTTAAAGTGAGCTTGGTCCAAGAACAGAGTTAGATTTGGACCTACAACATAAGTAATCCTGAAACACAGGGTTTTCAAATTTCATGAAGGCATATGTGGACAAATATTATTATATGAATGTCAATTTATAATGTAACTGATCTCTGCCTGAAAAAGTATCAATAAATCGAGTGCACGTACTTCTAACTGACTAGTCAAAAATACATACAAGGCAGTGAAAGCCAGAGAAAGGATCAACTACAATGACATCATCTACATTTACAGAAACATGTATGTATAAAGTTTTTTTCCACTGTACCATGATACAGTAATTACATCATTATGTAATTAGTATTTAAATTGAAATAAACAAAACATGAAAGTTTTCTTTGTAGGTTTTTTTTCAAGTTCTGTAAGTTTTAAGATTTTCTCCTCATAAGTACAATTTTCTCCAAAAATATCAATATAAAAAAATACACACTGTGGAACAGAAGTACTGACTTGAAACTCAGTTCTGGAGTCCCCCATGCCCTATCATTAATGGCAGACTGATTGTTTTCTGCATTTCTGTAAAACACAATGGACTAATTATAATGCCACCAACACTGGCGTTGAAGAACACAGATTAATGATCAGCAATTAAAACATCAACAACACCACAAACAATAATGTTTCATACTGTTAATTTCTGTTGCCTGAAGTCATGCTATTTCTCTTTGGGCACAAAATACATAATACAATCATTACTTCCAACATGAATAAAATGCTGTCATAATGCATGCTGAAATTCATATACTGTAGCTAATTTACAGTAACTCAAAAGAAATGTGCACTTGGCATATTGTGCATATGTAGTAAGAAGCTAAATTAGTATAAGATCTGAAATATCATATGTTGGTCACTTTGCTCTATCCAAAAATATGCAGCACTGAAAACAGATTTCAAACAACCATAAGCCTGATGTAAACAAAGTACATCAGACTAGTCTTTACCATCAAAGGTTTTCCTTACAGAGCAATGCTGTCAGGTTCAGCTTACAGAGGTACAGCCTAGCCTTCTGTGCCGCATGTTTTCTTAGAACCTCTAACATCATTGTAATCCTTTCTGTCTGGTGCAGCATTCAATTTAATCAAGTCTCTAGCACAAAGCTCATCTGATGTCATCTCTTATTTGTGCACTAGGAAATCAATGGATGCAGCTGCAAGTCACTGCAGTCGGTAACTACAGCTTGCCCTTGCATATAGAGAATTTGCCTGTGGTTTACAGTGGCTGTCACTCCACAGTCAGTATGGCTTGTGGTAGTGTAACTAGTGCAGGACTTAAAACAGCCCTTTTGTCAGTACACTTTCAAGGGCATCCCATTAGCTGTGGTACAAGTGATTTTGTGACCTCTTGCTGTAACACTGCTCCTGATATGCTCAATATTCTGTTTCGTTTTTTCACTTACTGAAATTTATGCACCTCAAGATGCTGTAAATGCATTCAGTAAACTGAACTTTAAAAAAAAGTATTATCTCCCTGTTGAATGTCACCACCTTTATTGTGATCTGAAACATGAAAAAGCAAGCTGAGGGACAGCTTTGTTATGAAAGAACAGTGAGCAGTGGCAAAACACAGAAGAAATTAAAACAAACACATGAATGTCACTGGTCATTTTCACAATGGAAATATCCCATCCAATCAGATGCAGGACAGTTGTGGATATTAAAACAGATAATAAACCCAGAGTCATCCATGAATTAACGTTTACTACACTTAAAGATTTCCCTATATAATTCAACTGGATAAAGCAAGATGCCAGCACTTGATGGATTATTTATTAATTATTTATCAAAGAACACTAAGTGGCCTGTATCCGAGGTTACAGACACTCCTGATGACTACACAAGTGCTAGACTGGTATGGAATAAAACATCCCAACAAGAGGGAACATATAATGTACCACAGCTGACAAGAGGTGCAGAACTGCGAATGGACATATGGATAAATAATTCATCCGTCAGCTCTCAGGGACTTACCTAGTATAGCAAATATCAGATCATTACGGGTGTCATGAAAGAAAGTGGGAGGGAAGAGCAGGTGTTTAATTTGTCTGCAAAAACTTTCTGATTGTTTAGATGTTTTCTAAGCTTTCTAAACAGCTGGAATTAAAGCTATTCATCAGCCACTCACAAACAAAGTAAGATTCTGCCACAGTGACTTTCTGCAAAAGTATCTCACAACTGTCATTAAACGCAGATGGCATATTTATGAAAGAAAATGTTACTTTGCAAAAAGCTTGGTAGAATTTTTCCCTAATACATCAGCAGCCTGATGATGCCTGGAGGCATCACCACAGACCTGTGCAAAGCCAAAAAAGATCTGGTTTCAGTTCCCACCTCAGATTCCCAGGATCAGCAGGAAAAAATCTTTAATGATTGCTGGAGACTTTCCTTATGCTGCTTAATGGGATGCCCTCTGGCCAAATGAATGCACTCAGTGGGTTCTGAATATAGCCAGGTTAAAATCCACAGTATTTCTTCCTATGATGCATAGAAGTAAGAATGCCTCCATCTGACACCTAACATGTGGCATATTGGCAAGCATTACAAGTGATAAACAGAATGCCTGTTACCACTTTTCAGACATAAGCACTGATGGCTGAAGGCCCAATTTAAGAAAATTCCCCTTCATAGATCCAAATAAGAGGTAGAATAAAGTTAGCATGATATGCATAAGACACTTAATGGGCATTGTCAGATGCTCAGACAATGGGGCTGATATGCTTGGCTGCTGTGCTTGTATATACAATGGTTTGTATATGGACTTTATACACATTTCAAAACCAAGGAACTACAATTCACAAGTAGCTTTGCCAGTTGAAGGATAGCCAAAGACAGAGCCAGAGAGCTATGCATGGAAATCAGGTGCCAACTCAGGGAAACAGTTTCTGTTGTAAAACTTTTTCATTACCTTATTCATTAACCTTAAGCATTAAAATATTCATTACCATTTCTTGTGCAGTATGTTCATGTAACATTACTTTCAATCATACATTCTCAGTATGGTGGAGTCCAGTTAAGATAATCCTCAAAATGGCAAACAGAAAGTGAACCACTCTGGAGCTTAGTGTTGTAACAGTTTCAGACAACTTTGCTGCAGCTCCAGGGCAGGCTTCATAGAATCATAGAATCATAGAATCATTAGGGTTGGAAAAGACCTTAAGATCATCCAGTTCCAACCCCCCTGACATGGGCAAGGACACCTCACACTAAACCATATCACCCAAGGCCTCATCCAACCTGGTCTTGAACACTGCCAGGGATGGAGCATTCACAACCTCCCTGGGCAACCCATTCCAGTGCCTCACCACCCTAATAGGAAAGAATTTCTTCCTTATATCCAATCTGAACTTCCCCTGTTTAAGTTTTAACCCATTACCCCTTGTCCTGTCACTACAGTCCCTAATGAAGAGTCCCTCTCCAGCATCCCTATAGGCCCCCTTCAGATACTGGAAGGGTGCTATGAGGTCTCCACGCAGCCTTCTCTTCTCCAGGCTGAACAGCCCCAACTTCCTCAGCCTGTCTTCATATGGGAGGTGCTCCAGTCCCCTGATCATCCTCGTGGCCCTTCTCTGGACTTGTTCCAACAGTTCCATGTCCTTTTTATGCTGAGGACACCAGAACTGCACACAATACTCCAGGTGGGGTCTCACAAGAGCAGAGCAGAGGGGCAGGATCACCTCCTTCGACCTGCCGGTCACGTTCCTTTTGATGCAGCCCAGGATGCAGTTGGCTTTCTGGGCTGCAAGCGCACACTGAAGCCGGCTCATGTTCATTTTCTCATCAACCAACACCCCCAAGTCCTTCTCCGCAGGGCTGCTCTGAATCTCTTCTCTGCCCAACCTGTAGCTGTGCCTGGGGTTGCTCTGACCCAGGTGTAGGACCTTGCACTTGTCATGGTTAAACTTCATGAGGTTGGCATCAGCCCACCCCACAAGCGTGTCGAGGTCCCTCTGGATGGCATTCCTTCCCTCCAGGATATCAACCGAACCACACAGCTTGGTGTCATCGGCAAACTTGCTGAGGGCGCACTCAATCCCACTGTCCATGTCAGCGACAGAGATGTTGAACAAGACCGGTCCCAACACCGATCCCTGAGGGACACCACTCGTTACTGGTCTCTAGCCGGACATTGAGCATTGACCACAACTCTTTGTGTGCGGCCATCCAGCCAGTTCTTTATCCACCGAGTGGTCCATCCATCAAATTGATGTCTCTCCAATTTAGAGACAAGGATGTCGTGTGGGACAGTGTCGAACGCTTTACACAAGTCCAGGTAGATGACATCAACTGCTCTACCCCTGTCCATCAGTTCTGTAGCCCCATCATAGAAGGCCACCAGATTGGTCAGGTAGGATTTCCCCTTAGTGAAGCCATGCTGGCTGTCACCAAGCACCTTATTGATTTTCATGTGCCTTAGCATGCCTTCCAGGACAATCTGCTCCAAGATTTTGCCAGGCACAGAGGTGAGACTGACTGGTCTGTAATTCCCCCGGTCATCCATTTTCCCCTTCTTGAAAATGGGGGTTATATTTCCCTTTTTCCAGTCATCAGGAACTTCACCTGACTGCCATGATTTCTCAAATATGATGGCCAGCGGCTTCGCAACTTCATTCGCCAGCTCCTTCAGGACCCGCGGATGGATGTCATCAGGACCCACGGACTTGTGCACGTTCAGATTTTTAAGATGGTCTCGAACCAGTTCCTCTCCTACAGCGGGCGCAAGGTCTTCATTCTCACAGTCCCTGCACCTGCCTTCCAACACTTGGGTGGTGTGGTCAGAGCCTTTGCCAGTGAAGACAGAGGAAAAGAAGTCATTCAGAACCTCAGCCTTCTCCAAATCCTGTGTAGCCAGTTCTCCTGAGAGTTTCCTGAGGGGGCCTACATTCTCCCTAGTCTGTTTTTTATTTGCTACATACCTGTAGAATCCCTTCCTGTTACCTTTAATACCTCTAGCTAAGTTTAATTCTAACTGAGCCTTAGCTTTCCTAACCTGGTCCCTAGCTTCAAATGCTTCTGTGTGCGAACAGACAGCTTTGTTTTAACCTTATATTGACCATTAGAGAATTTTACTTGACAGTACTTGTTCTAAACATATTTTGCTTTTTTCTCTTTGCACAAACTTTTATAGGCCTTGAACTCTATACAGAGATCCTAGTACAGGTGCACCGCTGTCAAAATAACAGACGTTACAATGCTGATGATGCATCACCTAATTCTGCTGGCCTGCACTGTCACAACCAACACCTACTATCTCAAGACAGCTGGTGAAAGACATCCTATTCCTGTAGAAAATTCCAGATCATTCTGCAGTGTGACACTTAACAAGAACATTTCTTCCTTGCAGCCCTACAAATACTATCATGATGATACTAGTAGAGCATAAGCAAGCTCCATCCATCATACCAGCAGTTGTTTTTTTTCTTCTAAATATTATTTCCTCCAATTTTATTCCAATGTGTGATTGGAAGACATAACATTGTACAAAGAATCGGTTTCAGAGGCAATCTCTCAAGAGTCCTGTTTGAGAGGTGCAGAAGTACCTGTAGAGCTTGACCTGATACCAGTGAAATTAACACATGCTCACTTCCAGACCTGGATATAATGCAGTCAAAGAAGCCAATGCATAGAATAGATCTTCACTTCCTCATCCTTGATAGCATAACCTTCAAAACCCCACTGAAGACCTCCCACCAGGCGCTCTGCCTTCACTTTTTCTTTTCCACTTGTCACAAAGCCAGACTCCAGTTCAGTAAGACCATGGAATGAAATCATCACTGCATTATTCATTTTGGATGTAAACTTAATGTGGCAGATGTCACCAAAGTATTTCAGAAATAGAGAAAGGTGTTCTTACATGCCTTTCAGCAGCAAATACTTAGATATTTGCTCAGAATAGTACAGTGGATCTTTTGAGAAATATGTAAGCATAAAGGAAGATTTATACAGCAGTTTCACGGTCAGCAAATCAAATATCTCTTATCAAAATGTGACCTATTCAAATGGCAAGTGATGTCGTGAAGAGAGATCATCCCTTAGCTGAATACGTGTTAAGTTCAACAAAACTGTCAAAGCCATTTAAGGCAAACAGCCCATTACAGACCATGAATGTTGTAAACTATTAGCACTGCCAAGGTAATGTGGGATAATTTCTCCAGAACTGAGAAGCTGACATGTTGTCTTTTGACTTTTCCTCAGAAATCTACAGATAGATCACCTGTGCAGATGACTAGCTTAGCAACAGAAGGGTTCTGACTTCTCAAAACAGCCAACATGAAAACAAGTGAAGGGCAAACCTGTATAGGCTACAGAAATCACAGCAGCAAGAAAAAATTACAGCAACAAAATCTCTTAAGAATTCCATAATTGTGTACTGCTCTGTAGTAGAAAGCTTAGAAAAATTGACTGAAAGACTGTCAGAAATCAGGATGCTGATTTCTCTGCCAAAAGTAGAGATATATTACAGCATTGACTCCCAGAAGTAGAACACATAATCCCCAGGGAAAGCAGAAGTTTACATGATTAAGCTGCCACCATTTAACTTACTAGGCAGTTGATCAATACCACACAAGAAAGGCCACAAATTGCTTTAGGAAATACTAACAGGCATCATAAGGTAAATCTACTCCCTAAATTTGTGCCCTAGTAGAATCTAAACTAGTAGAAGTGCTGCAGTTGCACAGAATAATATACACAGAAAATATATTCTGCATTGTTATCTCTATATTCTAATTATAATAGCTAACCATGAGTCAAAAAAGGTCTTCTAAACATGTATGACTGTTACAAGGCCAATAAAAAAGCCTGAGGTTCTTCAGTAACAAAAAGCAGCAGCTCATCCACTGTACCTATCAGAACAGGCATTTTGGTACTCTTGCCACATGCAGGTTTAACACTGCCAGAGTGTCAATGACACCTTTAGAATAATTACTAATTTACTCTGACACAAAACAGGCCCTAAATACATAATCACTTTATAACAGATGCAAACAGATTATGAAAACAAACAGGTGTCCCATAGGAAACAAACAGAACATGATCATCTAACGGAAAGCAAATATTCCATTAGACCTTCAAATGACAGTTCCGATATAAAAAATGGCAAGAAATCACATAATCTGGCACTTTCCATGACTTTATCATCAGTATATTATCACAGCTCATCAAGTTCTTACTGGTTTTGATATCATAACAGTTAAAGAGAACAGAGACTGAGTTCACTGTTCAAGAGGCTGAAAACAGATATTTTGTCCCTCTTGAGTTTTAAAATACATAAAAGTTTTAAAGACTGTAGACCACAAAGTGGTTTTAAATCACTAAGTACAAGGTCATAGGCTACTGCTTTTCAAACTGAAAGGCATAGATCTGTACTGCTGAGTGTGAATTAGAGTGCTAAGGAACTAGTAAAGTTAACTATTAAAGATAACTTGCTGACTTATATTAGCAATATACATGCTCCCTCATGTCAATCAACAAAAAATTGGAAAAATACCCACTGAACAGTGACTTGACTGAAAAAGCATGTGACAGCCTAAAAAATTAAGAGGGAAATATCAGGAAATGCTGAACACTGATTTCTAGCATTTCTAAATAAAGTGGTTTATTTTTTAATGTATTATTTGTTCCAAGCAAAACATCTCAATCTTTGTATTCCTTTACAGAACTGACCTGAGTTGATTTTCAGCTGACTCCCCCAAAAAGGTTTTATTTCTTTTTATTTAAATAAATTAACAAAAAAAAAACCAAGACCAAGACACCAGGTAATGCCCATTTTTGCTTAACTCAGCCATGTTTTTCACACCTGCTTTTCACTTTTGCCAAATAACAAAATATTCCACAATTCACAATGTTCACTGCCTTCACAACAATTTTATTTCAATCCATATAGCTCCTAAAATACTGTTAGTCACAAAAATGCCAAAGGTTTCTGCATCAAGGTATAATTTCATTAAGTCTTACTTTGAACTTATTAGGAGAATCTGTGACTGAATTTTATGCAGATCAAGTTTGCTTTGAGATTCAGACTCAGTATGTATGAAAATTACTTTGTTTAAAGCTACAGTATTCAAAGATTTTCTGCCTAAGGGAGCCCCTTTAACTTTCAAACTGTACTTACCGTATGTTGTTATGTGAGCCTCGAGTAATCCTAACTCTCTTCTCCACACTGCAGTGTTGTTAACGTTCACTGATACCTGTTCTCCATATCCTGGTATCTTGGAATGTTCCCCAACTGAACTCTGCCTCTAGAGGTTACTCATTCATCCATTTTCTGGTAACTCATATGTTCACTTGGGATTTCTGAAAGAGGCAGCAAATACTGCAAAAGAAAAAAAAATAGAAATTTTAAATGCATTTGTCCTGGCTACATTTACTACTTTCTTTTCTTTGCTTTACAGTAATATTCATTTAATTGAGTTTCATCAGCATAAATGAACATAGAATGTGAATTTTTAATTTGCATCTTTCAAGTATTCATACCAGGAACTAGGCAGGTTAGACCCCTATGGATAATGAGGAGAAATACAATTTTATTAGTGAGAGCTGAATAAAAAGCATGCATCCTGATGATTCAAAGCATTACCAAAACAAATCCAGAACAGATACCCTTAGCTCTATAAATAACATCGGACACAGATTAAGGAAAAACCCTTACTTCCCATATTTGTTCCAGAAATTACTTGATGATACTACATTCTGAAGCAAGTTTATGAGAGAGACACTAAACACATACACACTTGACTGCAGAGAAAGCTAAGTTTCATCAATTATTCCATGGTAACTCTGCATGTTTTTAGCTCATAAAAGGGTGAGGTAGTTTATCGCTCAGCAAAAACAAATGCAATCTATCTTGTATTTTTTCTTGGATTTATCAGGTTATGAACATGCACAAGGATGTTTCCCACGTAGCAAACCAACTCAAAATTACCCCAGAGTGACCTGTGTGCTCATACACTATGATAAAAGGCAGCCCTTGCTATGCTGCACAAAACAGCAGCTCAAGCTTATATGGCAATACTCTTATGAGTACCCAGCCTCAGAACAGAAAAAGCAGCAAGGGAGCACCCACACTCAGCAAAAATCACACAAGCACATCTTAAATAAAAAGAAAAAATATTAATCTGAGAAAGTTGCAGGTCCTAGAAGATATTTCACTAAGAAAAAGGTGCAATTCATCAAGTAAATTATTCATTATAATTTATCAGCAATACACATTAATAGATGTCTACAAACTTGCAAATGGATCCGTTTTCAACATGCTTTTCAGGATAACTGAAATGTTTAGGAAATCATGGCATTTTAACAAAATGTTACGAGGCAACATCTTGATATGCTATGTAATAATTCATAGGGACACAAACGTCCTTCCTTCTGCCTATCAACTGGCAGTTACCATTTAAATTATCAGTCTGGCAGTTCAGAGTTATGAGTCAAGAATGAAAACTTAAGTATGCAGAAGCAGTTCCTGATGGAGGCAGGGGGATGCTACAAATGCCCCTGCTCCTTTTTGCACTGCTAGCTACTGGAAATCACCAGTTTACATGACATGGTATCTTTCAAGTGTGTACTGAGAAGTGGAAATGAATTTGTCATTTCAGGGTTAAGCAGTCATTAAAGGAAAAAAAATACAGCCCTAGAATTTTTACATTCAAACTTCATTTCTAATGTAAATTCTGTTGACCATAAACATCTGAAAAAATAGTTTTTTGTGAATAATGAACTTTTTCCCAGCTAATTCCATTTAGTGCCTTTGATATAGTAAATGCTGCAATAAATGTCTTATTACAAGTAATTGCAAATAAATGCTAGAATACCATATCCATATCCTTTCTGAAGGGCTTATTCGCACAGCCATCCCAGGTAAATGTTATTCCTACAGAAAAAGAAAACCACAGACCATAAGCAAGACTGCAGCGAGTGACAGACTTTACTGGATCATACCATAGTTTCCTAGGAGATCTAGAACTTGTCATCACAGCCACTTGCTATTAAAGCTCAAACATTTTAATGAAGAAAACTGGAGCAGTTTGCTGTTGCAGTCTGCATGGCATTAATTTATATGATGGACTCCCCTAAATGACAGACATTAAATTATGAAACAGTTTATGATGCATATGTGCTCTCCATGGTCTGTTAATATCCTTCCCCAGTTCCAACTTCTTCCACACACAGCAAATATTACCAAATGTCTTCAGCCACTTACAAAACTAATAGAAGTGCTTCCTTTTCATTCCTTCCATTTAAAATGGTGCTAGGGTACACTTTGATAACAGGAAAACCCAGTACACAGACAGGATAAAACAGATCCCCTTTTCTGTACTGTTCATTCTAATGTAACAGCTAATAAAGCAGATGAGCAAAGTTTTGCTAAGAACTGGACAAAGAGTGAAAATATTTCTATTTTAATTAATGCCATCATGAGGTCTGGAGGACAAAATATTTCATTTAGCTGCTTAGGATGTATAGAAGGACAAGCTTTGTGCCTTGTCTCCAATACACAACAATCAAAAAACTCTGCTATATGGGCCCTATGGGAAGGTCAGTCAGCCTCCACACTCACTCATTCTAGACCCCTCAGTTAAACTGAAATCTGATCTTCAGATCTTAAACTGTGATCTGGCCTTCATTTGATGGCTCTACTATACAAAATGAGGACAAGAAGTATAACCAATCTAAATCACTATCAGCTCTGCCTTAACTCAAGGCAGTACCTGGGAATAAAGGGCCATACGCCACTGCCAAATCTTCAATCTGCACTTTTAAAAAAGAAGTAGTTTTCAGTTCTTCTTGTGCCTCCAAAGTCTTTGTGCATGTTATTCCAAGTCCAGGGTAAACCAAATAAGGTTATACAGAAAAAAACATTAAAATTTTATAAATGGTATTCAGAAACTTTTTACATTTAATCTTTCCCTAAAAGTCTTCCACATATTTCACATTTGGTAGAAGAGCACTGAATGTTTTGCACAGCCACACACTGAACAACATATACCACACCAGCTTGCTATACTCTATTGTGTTTATCACAGTAGAAACAAACACGCCAGGTTCAGAAAACACTTCTCAAAGTTAGGGGACAAAACCATTTCCACGATTTCAGAAGTACTTTCATCTTTTCAACCTCTTGGCCCCCCAACTTCCCCTCAAAAATGCAACTACATCATTGGACACAACCAGGTTTAAAACATAGCACTCCATTCATAAAGGCAAGATTTATTCATGCCTACTAGTTCATGTATATTTTCATTGCAACTATATCTAGGACTGATTTCAAGTGTTCACAACACTTCAGAAACAACGGGCAATGCTGCACAGTATGTTCTAAATACCTAACAGATATCCAGGACCTCCCTAAAAAAAATCCATGCATAGTAAGGATTCCATGGCTCCCTGTATAGTTAGTAGATAAAAATTTAATTGAAATATTTCTAATATGGTTTTTAAAAGACTAGCTTGCCAAGCATGAAAATGGCAATTCTGAAGCAAGGTGCTATAAACAAACCTAAAATCCAGACAAAAAAAAAATCTTCTCCAATGTGAGCTTTTACATTGTCTGAAATAACTAAAAAACACAGGCTTTTAATTAAAATTCAGCTTTTAATGGAACATAGACAACAGCAAAATTCTGTGTTGAAAGAGACTGGGGAAAAGACAGTTCTTTGCTAAATACTGCAAAGTTCAACATCAATTTTGCTGTTTTGCAAACACAAACGATTTTCCTACAAAGCTTGGCAATCTTATAATCAAGTTGGGTTCTTCCTACATAATAATAATTTTTACTAAAAAGGACTCTGGTAACTATCCTTTCTCTGTTGGGTTTCAAATGGAACTGTGATAGGAATGTAATAATGGGACACAATGAGGACTATGAATCAGGTCAGCATAGCTTTTCAAAACCCCTTTGAATGCGAGTTCTTAAACAGATGTTCTTGGCTAGGAATCTCTGATCTAGTGTCCACAGCTATGGAGTCCTTACAAACTTTTCAAGGTTGAATTTCTTTGGAAGCCTTGAGTTTGCCAACTACAGCACTGAGCTAAAACCTCTGAAAAAACAAGGTGGGAGGGAGGTGGGAGGGAAAGGAAGAGGTTCAGCACAGCACACCTTACTTCTAATTTCCCTTACCTGATTCTAGGAAAGATGAAGTTATTTACATCTTTGCTCAATTCACTTCCAATGCAAAGAAATCAAAATGTTATTCTTCACATTTATTAAATTTATTCAAAAGACATATTCACTTGGATTTTTAGTTCATTTATTTAAGAATAGTATGAAACATTAGGAAAAACACAAATTATATACTCTCAGAGGAGTATGTATTTATGGTCAGACTTCAAATGTCAAGTGTTCTCATGTCCTTGCTTGCTTAATGAAGTATTAAAACCGTAATGATAAAGATGAATTGATTAACAAGCTTTAAGGAATAGGTATTAAAAAGTAGAAGAATTAAGAAATACACACCTGAAGGACAGAAAAAGCTTCCCCTGAAAGAATATTATGAAACTAAAGTTGAAGTAGTGCCTCTACTAACGACCATATTTTCAATCACTGTCGTGGCTTAAAACCAAGCAGAGGGCTCATTCACTCACTCCCGCCCCCCCCCCTTCTTTCCCTCCCCCAACTCCCGGAGGGACAGAGAGGAGAATTGAAAGAATGCAACTCCCACGGGTTGAGGTAAGAACAGTTCAGTAACTAAGGTATAACACAAATCACTGCTGCTACCACCAATAATAACAATGATAAAGGAAATAACAAGGGAAGAGAATACAACACCTCAGCACCAGCCAACCGATAACTCGCCCTCCCCCCAGCCCGACCAAGCTCTTACCGATACCTCCTCCAACCCCACAGGGACCTAGCCCTTCCGGGTAACTCTCAGTTACATCCTGGCCATGACGTGCTGTGGTACGGAATACTTCTTTGATCAGTTTGGGTCAGGTGTCCTGTCTCTGCTTCCTCCTGGCTTCCCCTCCTCCCTGGCAGAGCATGAGGCTCACAAAGTCCTTGGCCAAACCAAAACATCCTTGTTATCAGCTCTGTTCCCGAGCTGAAAGTCAAAACACTGCACTGCACCAGCTACCAAGGAGGAGAAAAATGACTGCTACTGCTGAACCCAGGACAATCACTTATACCAATGAAAAAGCCTTCATCGTCTGTGTCATGGGTCTGCCCTCCCCTGAATTTTCCTGGAAAATTTCAGTCAAAATACTGCAGCCACTCCTGAGAAAAAGGCTGTGGAAACAGCACTCTTAGAATGTTCAAACAGCCTGAAGACTTCTAAGAAACACCATGTTTTAGAATAAGTACTTGCAATTTGGGCCTTTAGCACTCTCAATGAAAAGCCACTCAAAAGTGTCCAACTTGCGGTTGGTTGTGGTTTGTGCACTGACAGCTTCAGCTGCTGTACTTCCCAACCTTTCTGTCTGTACTGGACATGCTCTAGGGGCCTGAGAAGGTCTTTCTCTGCAATTTCAGCTTACTGTCAAACTACAGTCTAACAATCTGAACTAAGGCCAGAGGTCTTTGCTGCTGTTTCAATACTTTCCTCACTAAGTCCAAGCAAGACAGAAGAGGCAGCTCTCAAGCTTTCAAACTCAAACACAGAGGGGGATGACCAATTCTTCAGGGGAACACACTGGACAGACAACCTTGAGGAATAAAAAAGAGATTGGAGAAGAGTGAGGAAAAGACAGATTGAGGCCCAGAGCATTTGGGCCAGAAGGACAACGGAGAGCAAATGGAATCAGATCTACTCAGAAGCATGTAGAGTGCTAAGCAGAGAGAATAGGGTAGAATCCAGAAAAGCTGAAGGGGAGACAAAGTTGAAGAACAACTCCCAGTTAGGAGATATCTGGGAGTGAAGTTGGAGGGAAAAGAAAGACAAAAGCGAAGATATGGAAGTCAGACACTGTAGCTGGGTAAATAAGCCAGGTTGCATAAAATATGGGCAACGCATGTGAAAAATCTGCTTCATGAAGACTACGAGGTTTTATATAAGAAATCTTTTTTTTCCCTTTCTCTAATTTCCTATTACATTAATTATTTACATAATTTTACTACTTTCCTCTGAGGTTAAGATTACAAAACTTCTCTATCTGTGTCTCTGTGATTTCCAACCCTTTGGCTGACATGGCTGCTCTGAGCCCTAGAAAATCCTTCAGTACTACTTCTGGGCTGTGGTGTGGGCACTTAGTTATGAATTGTTTAGCTTCCCCAGGTATAGAAAAAGAAAAAAGTTCAGGAAAGAATTTTATCAATGCACTCAATTGAATGATGATGTCAGAGAATCTGTCATTTACTCAGTCTTTTACTATTCTTATTTGCCTTCCTCTGTTAAAGTTCTTCAGTATCTGCAGGGAACTGAACCTCAAAGTGCTAGGAAGAATTTGATATGCAGAGAGCAGTAGTGGTAGCCAATTATAAGAACAACTTTATGGCTGCACCTGTAGTTTTAAATGAGCAAAATAATTCCTCACTCCAAGAATACACTTTTCCCCCTATGTTCTATGTATCAAACACAAGACCTAAAAGCCAGAGTTACTCCTCACACAACTTTCCACAAGGACCTTGTGTCTGCCAAAAGCAGTTAGCATCATTAGTACAGAGATTAAGCCAAATACTGTTTCTACAGCAGTTAAGAGATATTTTCAGGACCAACATATTGAGTTCTAAGGGGTAGGGAATGTAATGGCTCAGCAGACCATGCAAGTGTACTAGAGGGTGAGAATTTAATTACACCTGCAAAAGGAGGGGTGGAAGAAAGTTTACAAAAGCTTTCAAATTCATCACAGGTGCAACAGCAGAATAAAACATTCAAACAAACTAATTATGCTTTAAATATTCTGCACACATCAAGAAAAATTAGGTTCAATTTCCACTCCCAAACATGTTACAAATGGTTTCATAACCATCCCATCAGGGATTTTTTTCACTACAACTGAAGTTACTGTAGGGACTCCTCCAGTTTCCAGTCTATTACTGGAAAGTAACAAATCCAAAGCAATCTGTTATATTATTTATGCTGAGATGTTTTATAAGACTCTCGTCCTAAGTAAGAAGAGATTTGGCCATCCAGGACATTGGGTCTTTTTCTAAGGGTAATTGCTTACATTCTTCACCTTGATCAGAATTCAGTGAAGAGAGAGAAAAAAAAAAAAAAAAATCAGGTTTCATTCCGTGCTCATCTATGGAACTTGTGCTTTGTCTTGGTCCTCCTCCTCTGTGAAGAGGAATTATTTTGGAGTTTTACACCCCCGAGTACTCTGATGACTGAAACAGCTTCCAAACTGGCCTTCAGCCCTTACTCCCCCCAGCCACAGGATTCCTGTGAACCTAATGCTCACAACTCCAATACCCTGAATAGCCTGTTTCCAGCTGCCCCCAAAAGCCTATTTTCTCAAGATTTCTGAAACCAAAATGTTCCCCAAGATAAAACTTTAATTAATAGGTAGCAAAGGCTAAGTCCAGAAACTAGTTTTTAAAAAAGTGAAAACATGCCAACGCTCACAGCATTTGCATCTCATTAACAAATTAATCAATGGGATTTCCTTAAGGATTATTAGAATAAAAGATTCCAATGAGAAAATGTTCTTTGAACTATATAGCTTTATATATATTTAAAAAAAAAAAGCACAAAGCTTTCTTTAATGTTTTTCATTGCATCCATTGCTTCTGGCACTCATCAGAAGAGCTCTGACAGCTGCACTTCAATTTTCAGATTTCAATATTGCCTTTCATAGGTATGCTTTGTACACATCTGCCTTGTTTCTGAGCCTTATTCTTCTAAAGTAACCACTCAGCTGGATCTAGTTTTCACTGCCAATGGCCTGAACAAGATGATCACTTAATGTGAAAGGACCCATGAAGCAGTATGAGAGAATGACATATCACAGTGTCAAATTTTGCAAGATTGTTCTGTATTACTTAAGTTCATGTCACTGAACCAGAGTCTGGAAAACTTACTTTTGGAACTTAGTGCTAAGTTTTGGAAGACAGGTCTTAATTGAAAAGTTAATTTCCAATGAAAATGTGAGGTGGTGAAAGGTTGGCTGAGCAGACTAGATCATTTGAGTCTTTATTAATAACATGAGTTCATTTTAATTCAGTGAAGCACATAATTGGCATCAAGCTTTTCAAGATCAGCACTCTCTTCTGTGACTGGAATTTGTAATATTTTATGGCTTTTTTAATGTTTTGGTAGATGTTTTTATTATTTGCATTTTTAAATTAGGTTACTGTTAGATAATTCAGACTATTTATAAGCTTGTTGATTTTATTGAGCCCAATGATATCCACTGGCGAGTGATAAATCTTTGTAAGTCTAAACCTGAATTCCTTGTAACTACTTTGCAGTCATCTAGCACTATGGCACAGAGATGAACAGGTCCCCCTGAGATTACTCCACCTTGAATAACCAGGAGAGGGCAACAGGGTCAGCTACTGTTTCAGTTTACCCCACAGATTCTGCATGTAAATCAATTTACCAGAAGCTTAGAAAGTGCTTTAATAACATTTATTTCCATGCCTTTATCTCTGCAATTTCAGTTATTCTTGATGTAGGACAATGAAGTTCAGAAGTAAAAAATACTCTGGACACAATGGAAATGGTCCTAGCCATTCAGAACAGAAATCACTACTCTGCAAGTACAGGAACTGTCTAATGTCTGCCATAATGACACCATCCATTTTTCTGGGAAGAAGAGATATGCTTAAAAAAAACCTGAGTAATAGAGATCACTCAGTCACAGGTCCCATTATATTGGATATGAGCTTTATTAATAAGGTCCTGAGTACTTGTGCACTTTTATTGGGAGCAATGCCAGGATTTTCTGAATAACTGCCTTTTTTTTTTGCAAATCCATAGTCTGATTTTCAGACCAGCTCTTAGAAAGAACCTGTGATTCAAAAGTCTCAGTTTTATTTCATTAGTCTTTTAGGCACTGGCAAACTTTGGCCCAAAACAATTAACAATTAGTATTTTTCAGCTAAGTGATTACCTATTAAATTCTCCTTTGTTATTTTACTTTCCACAAGCTGGTTATTTCAGTTACTACAAATTGGGAATCTGCAGGTCTAATTTATTTGAAAGAAATGAGGCTTAGTACACAGGTAAATATAGAAGCGGCCTCAAACTGCCAGTGGGTATGCTGCAATTACCATCGTGCATCTCTGCACAGGTTTACAGCCCTCATTACCGAAATCTTCTGATTAAACAGAAATAACATATTGGAACAGGCTAACTAAAAGTGCTTAAGGTTTTCTTAGGATGCTTTCAGAGACATAAATGAGAACTAGCTACCAATTTAGCAATGGAAAACCATGACATTTGAATGTTCAGAAAGCCTCAAACATGCTATGACTGAGCAATACAGTGAGATTTTTTTTTCTCATTTTATTAGGTTAATAGAGCTCATGAGGATGGCAAAAGGAGCCACGTTGTATGGCTGATGCAAGCAGTAAATTCTGACTTTCAGTTCTGCCAGGACTGATCAGTAATCCTCATGGCTCTACAGCATTTTCTTGGCTCCAAACACTAGTTCTCAAATAGCAACAGAAACTGAACCCTACAGAGCATGTGAAGTCACATGAACTCTAAAATCAAGATTCTGGTTTCTGGAGCAGCATCTCACTAGAGCAGGAGCTTAGCTGGATCCCTTCCCACACATATTCTCTGAAACCAAGTATGAAAAACTGTCAAAGAGAAGACCTGACAGAACTTTGTTGAGATGAACTCAACATTCAGACTCAATTATATGCACTCATTGCACACATAATTGTTTTCAAATAATTCAGAAATACAGGATATCTTAGATTCAGAAGATGTTCTTCAAGAGCCTAAAGGGAGAAGAAAGGAGGCACCAGAAGGATATTACAGTAGCTTAGGACAAAACTTCATGAGAAATATTTTATGCATTCCCTCAGGTCCTCAAGGTTTGAAGTCATAACCAATCATGCTGCTTTTACTTTAACATACTTTCTTAACCAAAGCACTGAATGTGAAATTGACTCCAAATTTAAATTCTATATTACAACATTCAGACAATGGAGACACATTTCTTTTATCTGTCCAAAGTCACTCACAATTTACTCTGAAAGAACCTGCAGAAATAATCCCAGCCTGTTTCCTGCCATCCTCTCAAAAATGCAATTTTAAAAGTGCTAACACAGTGTTTTCCTTCTAATGAATTAAAAAGTGCCATTAGAGATTTTCTACTAGACTGTTTTCTTTTACTTGAGGACTTAAATCTGAACTCTCTCTTCTCTTGCTGTGCCAGCAGCTATCATAGTACTGCATAGCACTTCTTTAGAGAACATATCTGCAGACCAGAATTTTATAAAAGCAAAAATGCAACTTTACAGACCACATGTTCCACTTAAGAAACACATGGATGCCTGCTCAGGGCAATGCCTTCTACTGTGATAGTCAAAACTTTGAAGATTGGTCCAGCTCCTCATATTCTGCAATCTGCTTCGTGTAAAGGGCAGTATGTAGCTGCACTGTAGCAGAGGTAGATGAGGGACACGATGGAGTGTCACCAATTAGTGCTTTATCTGCTAGAGATCCAGATTTGCTTTCCTACACAGGAATCTCAGCCCCACTAATATCATGCCCTTCTCATTCATCACTTTTGCAACAGCCTCTAGAACAGCTTCCCTTCAATCTTTCATTTCAAAACCTTCCAGAATCTCAGCAGACCCCTGAGTGGCTGTTAAACACAAAGCACAATTTATGAAGCAATGTCAGCTGTGTTCCAGTTCCAAGAACATGCAATGGCAATGGACCACTTCTGGCTGTCCACCAGCTCTTAAGCAGCAAAGTGAAAAGCGCTATTATCAGCACCCCAAGCAGAAAAGGACACACAGATATAAAGCCTGAGGTGGGCTGATGCCAACCTCATGAAGTTTAACCATGCCAAGTGCAAGGTCCTACACCTGGGTCAGAGCAACCCCAGGCACAGCTACAGGTTGGGCAGAGAAGAGATTCAGAGCAGCCCTGCAGAGAAGGACTTGGGGGTGTTGGTTGATGAGAAAATGAACATGAGCCAGCAGTGTGCGCTTGCAGCCCAGAAAGCCAACCATATCCTGGGCTGCATCAAAAGGAACGTGACCAGCAGGTCAAAGGAGGTGATCCTGCCCCTCTACTCTGCTCTTGTAAGACCTCGCCTGGAGTATTGTGTGCAGTTCTGGTGTCCTCAGCATAAAAAGGACATGGAACTGTTGGAACAAGTCCAGAGAAGGGCCACGAGGATGATCAGGGGACTGGAGCACCTCCCATATGAAGACAGGCTGAGGAATTTGGGGCTGTTCAGCCTGGAGAAGAGAAGGCTGCGTGGAGACCTCATAGCAGCCTTCCAGTATCTGAAGGGGGCCTATAGGGATGCTGGAGAGGGACTCTTCATTAGGGACTGTAGTGATAGGACAAGGGGTAATGGGTTAAAACTTACACAGGGGAAGTTCAGGTTGGATATGAGGAAGAAATTCTTTCCTGTTAGGGTGGTGAGGCACTGGAATGGGTTGCCCAGGGAAGCTGTGAATGCTCCATCCCTGGCAGTATTCAAGGCCAGGTTGGACGAGGCCTTAGGTGACATGGTTTAGTGTGAGGTGTTCCTGCCCATGGCAGGGGGGTTGGAACTGGATGATCTTAAGGTCCTTTCCAACTCTAACTATTCTATGATTGTAAGCCAGTCAGTCTTCATGTGATAAGAAGCTTTGTTTAAAGCAGATAAGGAACCATGCCAACAGTACATGTGCTGTAATTTTTTAACATGTTTCCTCTCACCCGCTCATGCACACTGAGGACAGCAACACAGAATCAAATCATCGCAGTGCACTACAGCTAAATTCAGGTCAAAATAGTTCCCTGTCACTACAATATAGTACAAGTGAAGCAGGTACTTAAGCAGAAGTAGCACTGAGTTCAAACATATTAGCATACTTAAAGGATATACAAAATTGCTGTTTATTATGCATTTCCTTCATAGAAATAAGTTATGTCAAATAAGAAACAATACACATCTAGAAATGTAATGACAGCTGTAAATAAAGTTAATAATTGCTTCAAAGAGGAAAGAAGTGTTGCTTGGGAGGCACGGTGAGGAAATTTGTTCTCATTTTATGTGCTACACCAAGATAAAGCGCATACTCTTAGTAGGTTATCTGGTCTAGTCATCATTACTAGCTTCATTATTATTTCTCTCACATTTATGTAATTTTAAATACTGAAATCTATAATCAAGGCTACACTTCAATACTAAATAAGCAATTAGCAGTCAGACACTAATATTAAGTTGACATTTCATAGGGATCTGAAAATCCTCTGGACCCAAAGTTCAGCCTGTATAATATACTAACTGTGTACACTATTTTTTAAGTAGCACAATGTTTTCCAGCTAATTTGACGATGTAATACCACAATTTTAAAAGGCTAATTATATCACTTGGAGAGGACTGTCCCCATCTCATGACAGGGTACAGGAACTCCATATCTCAGATTACCTTTAAGTTCATTCCTGGGATGACAGGAGACCTAAATTCATTAACTTCAAAAAAACCTACAGTTTCGTTCCTGTAAAGGAAATAGGGGCCCCAAATTTAAGTACTCTCTCTTTCACCTTTCTGATCTTTGTACACAGTGTTACCTAGGTTTGTAACTTAACTTTAGAGACTATACAGATGGGACGCTTCTGCTTGTAAAAGGATGGTCAGTTGTTGGCAAGAGGAATTCCCCTTTACTCCTTATACCCTGGCATAGCCTCTGATACTGAAGTTGAATCACATGTTCAGATAAAGCAGCCATCATTCTCACAAATACTCAGGTTTTACTAACTCTAATACGTACATGTTAAGGAAGTTTTAAACCCAGCCTCTTCTTGCAAGAGACACTTCTATTTAAATCTTTGTTGTAGGACAGATCTCCACCAGACAACTGAAAGTTTCTAGGCTCTTCTAGACCTGCTGCTATAATGTATTTTGCCTTTGTCACTTCTGAAACATATATTCATATCACATTGAAGCTCAGCAGCTCCTAGACCACTTGCGAACAACATTTATCTTAACCACTCCAAGTCCTTACAAAAAGCACACACTTTTCAAAGGCTCCTTCCTAACAAAACCAGTCTTGATGGTGCTAGCCAAGTATGTATTCATATCAGGATAGACATCTGCATGAATAGCAGTAAGATGCCATTACTTCGAACAACAAGGTGATATATCCATTTTTGCGAGAACAAGTCCATACCTCTAGGTGTTCTCTGGAGATACTACCATCTTCCTCATGATTATGTAGGGATAACGAAGTTATAGCAATAGAAAATAGGCTTCTTTTTTGTTAATAGAAGATGACATTTTAACAAATGAAAGCAGCATTATTCTACTACAGTAGTTGCACAGATGACAGCCAGGAACATGTCAGGAACATTACTTATAGATAACTGCAATATTAAATTTCATGTTTGGTTTAAAATGTAACAAACAAAACCACCAGTTTAAAAGAAAAAATTACAGTTCATAATAGCAAAGTCCCAGTTTTATCTTATGGAATTGCAGGCATTTCTGAGATCACACGACAGGAATCTTTCACATAGTCACAGGAGGAAACAGTCATTCTTAATGTGATTACTCCACCCAATAACTGATGGTCTAGTCCAGCAGCGGTCAGTCTTATCTTTACTAGTGTACTTTCCTTTTCTTGTGTGATCAAATGCTAGTCAGTAAACAGCAAGCATGAACCACCCTGTTCAGCAGCCAAAACCTGAGAGTAATGCAAGGACACAAAAACGAGAACAATATCTTATAGAGCCGACAGCCTTTAGATTATTACCATTTTCCCACGGGGACTGGCTCCAATATTTCTGCCATGACACTGAGTTTTTTGATGGAGATATTATCATCTACATTTTCTGCAGTGCATGGGATTTAGCCACAGGACTTATGCAGCTAAATCTCATTCATGCAATGCCTGGCAGATTTAAATGGAAATGATTAATTATTACCTTTTAGCAATAAACAATACAGAGTTCAGGAGAAGTCCTTCAGGAAATTACCCCTTAATACTTGCCCCTCAGTGTTTTATAATAAAAAAGTTCATTGCAATAATTTTTCACAGATGGAAGTTTCTCTTTTTCCTTTATTCTCCTTATCTAACATTCTTTGACTAAACCTTTTGATTTATATTTTTTCTCATGGGTCGAAGAGATCATCATCTCCACCAAATTCTTTAGTAGTGATTATAATTAACAATCACAGCCTGAGCTACATTATTTACTTGCTGGGCATCTGGCATTTTCCCTGCAATCCATCACTGAAGGTGACACTGAAACACTGGGAAAAAAAAAAAAAAAAAAAAATCCAGAAAAATCAGAGTTCTCATTTTTTTACATTATTAATTTGAGAGACACCAGGCTGCTGTTCTTGGTGAACTAATAACAACACTCATTTGCTCCCCCCCCCCCCCCCCCTTCTCCCCAACAAGGTCATAAGCAATTTCAGATTATATCTAAGACTCTGCCTATAGCTACAACGAGGATTCTGCTAAAATTTAAATAAGCAAACATTCTTCCTTTATATATGCTGATGCAGCTTTTTGAAGGCATTCCCAAACCCCGATTACATAATTATAGAATTATTTAGGAAATCCACTCATATGGCCAGA
This sequence comes from Pezoporus flaviventris, assembly GCF_033815535.1. NCBI lineage: Eukaryota > Metazoa > Chordata > Aves > Psittaciformes > Psittacidae > Pezoporus > Pezoporus flaviventris. Next base: position 12,440,617 of record NW_026892554.1, read on the forward strand.
GAACTAAACTCCAAAATATACAGCAAGCATTATAATAGCTTGCTCTAAGTTGATTTTATAGAAATAACATCTAGTTTGTGAAATAAAGATTAAATAATAGTGGTCTCTGCAAAAGAGCTTTGAGCTGATTTCACATTATGAAGTGCTGCATAGTAGATGTCTTACTACCAGAAAAGACTGAGGTTAATGCTTAGTGATAAGACCACCACAGTTCATGATACAGGTCATCCAACCTCCAAGCAACTGAGGGAAGGAGCTGAAAATGTGGAATGCAGGAAGCAGCTTCATAAATTGGATGACTATCTAGACACATCAACCTTCTAAATTTTTTGTCCTTGACCGTATGTTGGAATATTTCTGAATGTTCTGAATATTCACTCCATCAGGAGTGGATAAAAAGGGTGGGAAGGAGGAGAGTACGAGGATAAAAAGTTGATCTCCCCACTTAACATTCTTATTTGTTACAGGCGTGCAAGCACATTCTATCTGGCTTAAAAGCAAAAAGAACTTAGGTTACAAAGGCAATGAATGAGTTAACTCAGGAAGCAAAACAGTCAAGATAGTCTCTTCATTTCTGCACTGAGTCTATTTCTGCTCACCTACACCCTACACATGAGAATGTACTGCATTCTCATTTTTGCAGGAGATGAGAGCATTGTAAAACATTCCATTCAGCCACATCTCCAGCTGATGTTGATCATCCAGTCCATTGACCCTTCAAGCTTGACCAAGCAATTCCATCAGAAGAGAGCTGGGGGCATAATGCTCTGGATGTTCAAAAACTGTGACCTCCTGGAATACCACCCACTACCAAACTTCTTTTAAAGAGCCTTTGTCTACATAATGTGCTTAAGGCTTAAAAGCGGACAAAACTTCAGATGTGAAAGGCATGACATGAGGAGGCATATTAACAGGCTGTGTAGCTGTAGTAAGGGAAACTGCCACTACAACTAATGACCTCAGCAGAATTTAGGCTCCTGCTGAGAAAAGTAGTGTAAGTGACATTCATCTATATGTACAATATTACTGCTTGCTGCAGATCTTAAATTCCTTAATGAGCTATTACTTCAGCATCCTGAAAGAGTTACCTGGGCACTTCATTTGGGGATAGAGTAATTCTTTTCAGAGAAGTGGTGCAGGAAATCATCTAAGATTCGTGGCAAATGGCAATCTCATTTGTGATGCTGTAGGATGTTCCTTTCCCACAGAGAGAGAGCACCCCTAGGATATGCCAAGTACAAAGGAATTTAAATAAAACAAGTAACCTACAAAACTGCACAGCCAGATCTCAAGGGGAACCACACAAAGTGAAAGCACCAAAGTGATATTATAAAAAAAAATTAAATAAATCCATTTATTTTTGAATTAAAGAAAAAAATAAAGAAATCCACAAAACCTCCACTCAGCTCAAAAGAAGATGTGACAGTCATTTCCATAATACATTTTCACCTGTGGGCTCCAAGCTGCCCTGTAACAGTAGCAGAGGGAATCCAACAATAAAGTCAGATTAGTCAGGGAAAAGCACATCACAGAAAATAAGAAGAAATTGAAGGCTGCCATAAGGTTTATTTGCTGACCAACTCAGAGCCTGGAAAAGTACAGGGATACAAAGGCAACCATGCTTTGCAAACAATGCTGACAAAGGGAACTGAATGTGCGTTTCAATGGGTATTGTTAAAATAGTATAGTATGGCAGTACACGTTCAGCTTCTGATGGAGCATGGGTAATTAGAAAACCTGAAAAAAAAATCCAAAAATGGGAAAATTCTGATATAAACTTTCTTGGTAGGAAAGAGTTAACATCTGATGTTGTTTGTGGATATTCTTAATTGGCAAGCTGCACATTACATTTTAAAACAGATTTAATTGCAGTATGCTGCATTCCACTGCAAACAGTATCGCTGCAGTACCACCAAAATCACATCACAGAATATGTCCTGAGGATAGGCAAAAGTGATAAATTATTTTGCAGCAGTAGCAGGAGAGCTGGCTGATTAATTTTAGCTACAATGCTGATTACAGCTACAATGTTTTGTTGCTCTGAGAAAAAAAAAAATGGCCAAATTATGACATTCCACTGATTTCAACAGGAATTCATTCAGGCCTGAAATATTTTAGGGAAATGCACAACTGTTCAGTGATATTTGACAGTCTTGCATCTACATGACATAACCAGGATATATTTTTCCTGCTCATCTTCTCAAACTCTTTTTCCAGGTTCTCTTTTTCCAGCATCTCATATACTGTAATACTTCTGCCTTCATCATCTTGCAGTTTGCCTTGGGAGGTCTCTTCCACCTTCAGTGAGGAATGCCATCTTCCTCTATCTCCTCATCAAATTTGAAATAAAGCACCACTGAGCTTCACCCTTCTCTGACAGAAGAGATTCCTTCTGTCCACCACATAAACCAAACAATGTTATTGTTTTCTTCCCAATCTCTTCCTAAACACCTCATTTGCTCAGAGGGCTGCAGAGGGATGCATGATGATTAGGCTGAGGATGAACTATGACAGCTGGCATAGGAGACTGACTGCTATTGTGTCTCTTCTTTGTGGGCCTCTAATCTATTTTATATGAGTCAGCAGATTAAACTGTTTCAGTTGGAAGGGACATGCAAGCATCACCTAATCCTACTGGCAGACCAATTCAGGGCTGACCAAATCAAAGCATGGTAAGGGCATTGTTCAAATGCCTCAAACACTGACAGGCTTGGGGCATTGACCACCTCTCTAGGAAGGTGGTGTCTAGAAAGCCTCTTCCAGTGCTGGACCACCCTCCTGGTAAAGAACTGCTTCCTAGTGTCCAGTCTGAACCTCCCCTGATACAGCTTTGAACTATGCCCAAGTGTCCTATCACTGGATACCACCATCTCCCTCCTAACTTCCCCACCTCACGAAGCTGTAGAAGGCAATGAGGTTGCTCCTCAGCCTCCTTTTGTCCAAACTAGAGAAGCCCAAAGTGCTTAGCTGCTTCTCATAGGACATCCCTTCCAGGCCTTTCATATTTCACTGGAAAAATAAATAAATTAAAAAAATAAAATAAAATAAATAAAGGGGGCAGATTACATCTAAGTGTCTACTGTAATTGTATCCCGATTCAGGCCTCTTAATAATACAAGCATGACAAACATCAAAGCTGAAAAGCTGAAAGCATTACACAAAAACTAGTAACAGTTGCAGCTTCCTTATCTGGTGAATTGCCGATCAGGAAAATTTCAGATACTGCCTCTCATGCAGTGGGGTGCATTTCCACTATCATAGGATTCTTAGATAAGATCAACCTCAATGAACTGTCCTCAATTCTGGGCACCCTCACATTCTGTTTTCTCCCTTTTTCTCCAAATTGCCCTCTCTCCTTCAGCACTGATTGAATGACTGTTTAATTGTAATAATTTTAGCATTGCCTTTGCTGCTCACATTAGAGATGTCACTCATTCGGGTGAGAAAGCAAAGATTAGCAGTGCTTAGTTTGCCTTTCTGTCCTTGCATGGGTCCTAAAAAGGAGGAAGCTCTAAAGTGCCTTAAGGGGAGTTACCCCGATATTTGCTACTGTGAACTTGAGGCAGAAGGATCTTGTTACCACAATATGTTTCACAGGATTTTGCGACCACTGACAGAAATGTCCAAAACATGTCTTGCAGAAAAAAAAACAAGCAGAGAATTTCCAGAAAGAACAAGTTGGCAATTTTATGATAACTGGAAAATTGAACATGTCTATGCTCTACTGACAAACCATCTTCCTACCTGCCTAAAAACAATACAAGGGCCAGCCTTGTATTCTCACTGTGCAAAGACGAATGGTGGGGGGAAAAAGTTTTTGCAATGTTTTTGTTAACATCCTGTCTTCCTGTATCCTGACCCTTATCCCTGGCTCTGCCACAGTTTGCCTATGGTCGTGACTGAACAATTTAAAAAAAAAAACAAACAAAAAAACAATGACAAAAAAACCCAAAACACAAATGTTTACATCACCAGCTTTTAGTTTGCACTTGTTTGACTTCTGAGGGCAGGTTTGTTTCGATTAAGGTACACATGTTCTCATCAGACACCTCTGTCATCCGTGATCAGTCTAGGTTCTACATGAGTACATGTCCTCTATGCACTCAGACTGAACAAGGATGAATGCAGTATAAAACCCTACATGGAGCAAGATCAAAGAATATTTAAAATCCTACCATGATATCATGGTTCAACCATGGAGAAGCTGACTGTTTTGATTCTCTTGTACCTCCCAGTTCTGTCCAGATTTTGGACCAAAGGCTAAGACCCCCTACATTATTACTCCTCTTACCAGTCAGCAATTCAGAAATCATGCTTTACTTCCTTTGCATCTAATCTACATCACAGACAAGACTGTCATTCTAGCACAGAAATTAACAGCCAAGGAAAAAAGAATGGCTGCAAAAACACCACTAATAAACTGTATATTATTATTAAGACAGCTGTTTTTAAATACAGATAAATTCTTCTCAGACTAGGATGAATCCCCCTCACAAACTAACACCTTTAAAAATAACCTTATGATCCTATGCTGATTGCAGGAAGGAAGATAGAAACCATCAGGAAACAACTCTGCAAGATGAAATTAGGTGTCTAATGAGGGATACAGTTTCCTTCACCCTATACATACTTTGGCCAAGTTCACCACATAGCCCAAGTACCACTGCCTTTTTGGCAGCAATGAACACCCCAGTCCACAGAACCAACATGAAAGGGAAGAACTCTTTGATAGTAGAGTTCTGAATCATGCTGCCATTTAATGAATTTTACATTTTATGAGGACAGGGTAGAAATCTCTTGCATACTTTTCTATTTGCTATTCTTTTGTAGCTTAAGACCTATACAGATGCAGTTTTTCCTCTCTTTTCCTTTTATGTCAAACTCTCCCCTGAAGTACATTGTAGCACTACACCAGACCAGTGAATCCCATTTTTTCTATTTAATTTCTCCACTGCTACTTAAGATGAGAATAAATATTGGTTTTAGCAATTGCCAGGGAAGGATTCCATAATGTCTTTAGACCAAATGAGATGATTTGGGTCTGCATGTAAGTATTTGAAGATAGGAATTATATCAGGAAAAGATAAACAGGTAGATCCAGGCACCAGGAGGGTGAGATACTGATTTTTTTTATTCAGCAGATAATATGTTAGGTCACAAGCCATGTTCAGAGAGTCAAATTCTCATTTGGTGAGGATGGACTTCTAAGGCTGAACAGATTTATGTCAGTCAAGGATAATGTTCATTTCCAGTTTCTCTAGCTTTGTAAAATTCAGGGCTTGAGTCATTAATATTCAAGGCACTTTACAAAGGCCATCTTTTCTGTGAGCATTTGTGGCAGAGATAGATTGATACATCCCAGCGGGTTTGTGATTCAGAGTTGTAAGGTGGATTTGTTTTGGTATTAGCATAGTCAATGATTAAATGAAGTGCACTTATTATATAAATACCCTATCAAGTGTTACATTTTAAATAATGTGAGGTGGCTGGAAGCTGCACAAGTGTCAGAAAACAATCAAAATCTGTGACAAATTTAAGAAAGCTACCCAGAATGTGCATTCCTTCTTTCTCTGACATTGATGATTCTTTTCTTTTCCTATCCCTTAACATTGTTTTCTCCTTCATTTGGGCTCTAACTAATTTCATAATGGTACAGTTATTTAAAGCCATGCAATATACATCAATTTATTACAGTCACTTGTTCACATGATATTATCTAGTGAACAAGAATTTTCTTTCACTATAATGCCTTTAAAGTCAGATTGTGTCATGCATTCAATGGTTAAGGAAAGCATTTAGAAGAATTTACAGTTTTAGAGTAAGCTTAGTAGGTAGCAAAGTCTATTAATAGTGTTAATGAATTCCCATCTCAGCAAGAAAGGATCTAACTACTCTTTCATTTTAGATTATGATTAGCTTGGGCTTCAGGCAACCACTATGGTCATGAAAACAAATACCTATTTGCAAAAGCGTTTTGAATTTAGAATAAGATTGCATTTAACCGTCAATCTTTTCAGTTCTTGATCAGTTTAGGAAAGAAAAAAAAAATGCAAGGGAAGATTCTGTTGACTTAAATTAGTTGTATCATGTAATTTAAAGAAAATAAAAGATAAAACTCTGTTCCATAATGACAGATGAAAAATAGGGCAAACAATTTGCCATATCACTAAATATCTGCTAAAGGACAGTTCGATGCTGATTCAGTAACCTCCATCCTCAAGTCTCTTTCAAAAGCAAAGTAATGCCTATTAGTTCCTTACCAAGCCTTGGCAGAAAGTCTCCTATGAGCTGTCCTGAATTGAAGGTACCACATCAAGGTGCCATGCTATTATGTGGCCAGATGCGGTAGCTCACATCGTCAGAATATGAGCAAGCACTGTGTCACTCCATAGCTGAATGTTATAGCTTTCCAACTATATCACCAACATACAGGTGTGTCTACCATGAAATCCTTGATTTTGGTTATTTTACAGAAGAGGATTCCTGGACTAGAAGATACTGGGAAGCAGGTCATGGGATTGATGAAACAAAAAGGGTTTGATTCAGTTGACATGTCATCAGGTTACCACTGCTGAATTAACTTTTCCATATATACAGTACATTTCTGGATACTTACATTGTTGTGTACGCAAAAGAAATGGGAGATTTATAAGATTTAAAATACATTATGTTTCTTACACAATAAAACTCACAGTTTGAGACTTACTGGTCACACTTTAAAGAATATATTTAATATTCTGTTACAGGCTATAGACTTATTCACCCCAGGCTCCCCTAATAATCAATAGAAATCTAGTTGAAAGTCAATAGAGTCTAGTATTCATTTCATCTTAAAATAAACATTTAGAGTAGATCAGACATACTATTCCTTCAGCACGTCTATAAAAACAGAAACTGACTTTATAGCCCCAGTCTTGTAGAATTTACCTGGCATGTGGAGATCTGGATTAGAGATTTTTAAACAAGGCAGAAATAATACGGTTTGATCCCAGAGCCTATATATTAGTACCTTAACCAGAAAGCTACTGGCTACTCCATCCTGTGCTCTACTGTTTCCCTCTACTTTTCACCAGAAGTTGCACTGTGGATTTAAGAAACCCTTTTGAAAAAAAACCCAAACTTAGATTCTTACTAAGAACCTTAGTTTGAAAGAGCATTTTCTAATGGGATTTTTGAAACATACAAATTTAATTATCTAAAGATCAAGGTAGAAAACTGTTGTTACTGGATATATTTTAAGCCACAGAAATGCAAGTTTTATTTTAGCAGTCCCAGTGTTCTTATCAGTTGAAAACAAGAGACACGTAAAGTTCAAGTATACTCTCACACCATTCATTTCACTGAATCAAAGCTGGCCTAATAAAAAAAAAAAACACAAAACAAAACAAACAAACAACCCAACCACAAAACCAACAATTGTATTTACTGGAATAAAAAAACAATCAATATCATATGCATTTAATTGCACCTTTCTAGTCATTTGTCCAAAATAAACTGTTGTTTTGAACAGAAGAGAATATTAACACATTTGCTCATACAATTTTGCCTAAAGTGGTAATATTTAAAAGTATGGGATAAAATATCACTTGAACTCACTTTTCATCACAGTATGTAGAAATTTAAGGCATTTCTAGCCTTAATATAAAAATGACTACTCTTCTTTAATACATCCCCCAAAATGTATACTGTAAAGATGACAGTCAAATAAGGTATTAGGAAAAAATGTGAGTAGAGCTCAAATGAGAAGAAAAAGAAAGTGATGAAGTAGAAACCCAAAAGTAAATTAAAAGAATTCCATTATGTTGTTTAGGAAAAAAAATCCCACAATTTTCCTAAATTTTCCAGTTTCTTATATCATCAGAATCTGAAACTTAACAAGTGACATATTGCCATTAATCATGGTGAGATTTTATCCCCTCTAAGCATGTAAGCCCTTCTTGGTAAATATCAGCTTTATTTTATGAGTTGCCTAGCACATGCGTGGATGCATCATAAATAAATAAAATTTGTATTAATAAATTATTATGGCAATAAATAAATAATGTTTCAAATGACCCACTAGCAAAGCACAGATACTGAGTGATTAACTTATTTTAAATTCAGACTTTTTAATTCACTCTTTGTTCCATGCTGCTACAATGTTACTATACAGCTCCCATCTGCTATTTCTCAAAATGTAAAGATTATGTTAACTTGACTGGAACAGGAACTAGACACTGACACAGGGTGCCCAAAGAAGCTGTGGCTGCCCCATCTCTGGCAGTGCTCAAAGCCAGGTTGGAAGGGGTTTGGAGCAACTTAGTCTAGTGGGAGGTGTCCTCACCCATGGCAGAGGGTTGGAACTGGATGAGCTTTAAGTTCATTTCCAACTCTAACCATTCTAGGATTCTATGATATAACTATTTCTCAAATTGCCTGGATTAGAAGTAATATATTGAATGAACAAACAGCCAAACAAAAGAAACAAAAAACCCATACACCACAAACAAAACAAAACAAAAAAAAGAGAGAAAAAGAAAAACCCACAGATAAATTTGATTACATTGAAACTGAAATATTAGACAATATGTACCAAAAGTCAGTGGCTCTATACCTCTCAGATCAGATATGCATACACACACAATGCTAGAAATTAAACATTTTTTAGTTAGAAGCATGGGCATATCATATGACAAAAAATGAGAAAAATATATATTGAAAGTTTAAAATTATTGCAAGGAACACTGTTTTGTCTACTAAGGCATTTGCTACGTATTCCAGGTATGGTGTTATTTTGATAAACTTGCACTTACAAGTCACTATTAATGCTCTAGAATGTAATAAGAATCCTCTGATTCCATCTGAAACGTACTGAAGCAGTCATTCATGCTAAAGCCAGCAATAAGCCTGTACGGTAGGAATCTTTGGAACTATGAACAATTTATCCTGAAATGTCTTGTGGATAAAAAAGAAAAGCACCACATTAAAGCAGTATATACCATTAACACTCATCAAAACTCCAGTAACCATGAATAAGTTCTTCTGTGAGGGAAAGCAACCTCAAGGAAAAAAAATAATGCCTCGGGAAACAAAACTTGTGCATCTGCAAGAAAGAATGCTTAAGGGAAATGCCTGTCCAGTCAAAACTATCTGATTGGCTGTGGGATGAAGTGACCCAGGGGACAAGCATCACAGAACATTTACTGGGCAAATATGCAGCTTACAGCTTTTAATACGATCAAGTTATGCATATTTATCAATATGCAAATCAGACATTGTTTTCATAATCTCTCTGAATTTTCAGACCTTCATCTTTGAGAGTCATGGTAGAATAGAATCACAGAATGGTTTGGGTTGGAAAGGACCTTAAGATCATACAGTTCCAACCTTCCTGCCATGGGCGGGATGCCTCACACTAGATCATGTCACCCAAGCCTCTGTCCAACCTGACCTTGGAAATTGCCAGGGATGGAGCATCTTCACTTTCTTTTAATTGTACTCATGAAGTCACAAGGTATGTGCATGCTCGTTTACAGTGCAGAAGCAGAAGCTTTAAATTCCAGTAAATAAAAAATTTTTTATTAAATAACTTACTGAATAATGTAGCTGGTTTACTGTATTGTTTACAGGCATAGCATGCATAGACTGTTCTTACTTCTATTTCTTGTTTTTCTAGCAGTCAGATGATATGACTTAATCCTGGAGAAAAATATATTAATTGCATATTTACAGATTGATTTTTCAGAAGCTCATATGCAATGTTTTCTTGTTGGCCATGACAATCTTCGATATACCCTGATGCGACAATTTCCTTTAATAAAAAAAAGTACAGGCTTTGGTGATATGAATCTAAACAAACATCTCAGGGATCCAGAGAAAACTTGCATAACCAAATTGGATGGCATAAAAGTTAATCTGCTCCTAAATATGTCTAGACATTAAAAATGTTGCTGACTGACATTCAGAAATTAACTGTACAAAGTCTGGCACATTATTCTGAAACATGTTTGCACATGTTATTGCTTAACAACAAAGCTGCATGAGAACACAAAAAAGAATGCTGTCCTACACAATGAACTTGCTGGATAACAGAGCTGCTTAAAAAGCAAAGTTTTCTTAAGATAGGGACTCCGAAAGGATTTATTCAGGGTGAGACAGCAAATTCTTGCCGCAGTTTTCATAAACCCAGATGCAGAGGTATCACGAGTCAGGTTCATTAGCTGAATTAAAGAATATATTAAACTCTCAAAGAAAATATTAAGAGTTGAGGATACATGAGCTTCCTACAACCTTCATTACGTACCTTTAAAAATGAAAAATATTGGACATTGAGCAAAATCTCATCTTACAAAATATATTTGTATGTTCTTGACAAGGTAGAGCACTAGATTTTGTAGTGAATGTGGATATAATAAAACTCAAATATATGTAATTCAAGTTAAAATGGAAATATACAACAAAGATTTTCATATATCCTGGTAAAGACACTGAACAGAGCAGCCCCAAATGAGACCACAACAGGGTATCACACTCTTTATCATATTGTTAGTTATATCTAAATTATGAAAAATAAAAAAATGAATGAGAAATGTCATCCTTCTTAGAATAGCACCAATTTGACTACACAAGTTAATGAATGAGAAATACTCTTCCTGCCTTCCTTTCATACTAGCATTAAATAGAAACAAGAAAAGAGATTCTCCACTGAAAACCAATTCAATGCTAAGACTCACACTGGCATAAATCACACCAGGAAAAAGCTCTGTAAACGTATACATGCATTGGTAAGATCCTAGTTGACATATAAAACTGCAGAAAACCAGTTTGGGCATTAATCTGGCCAAGGCTGCCAAAATAGAACAGTCTGTGTTACTGGGGACTTTGGTCCCATAAAAAAAATACACAACTATTTCTCTTGCAGAGTTCTTCTTTAAGTAACACCACAAGACCTGCTAGATCTAGAATTTGTAAGGAAATGTCTCTTCCTGATAAAATTTTTACTGTTCATCAAAATATCTATTCATCTCCATTACTGAGCACTGGAAAAATATTCATTAGAGCACCACCACCAGTGTGCTCCAGGTACTGTTAGCGTATGCAACCAAATATATCACAATACACCACTTTCCCTTCTACTAAGGGAAATCAGTGACTGGGTCTCTAATCATACTGAATCCTAAGAAACAAAATCCAGCATGGACAGAAAAAGAAATTCAACTTACAATTACAATATATTAGAGCAAAAATCAGGCAGCATTCAAATGGGTATAAGGCTTCACTATAAGCAAAGTCTAAAAAGTCCCTATATTCATATTTTTTCTTTTTTCTTCAAGTTTACTTCCAGCACATACTGCAAATTATCTAAAAAGGCAAATTAAAAAAAACCTCCATTCCTCCATTTCAAAGGAAACCTTTCAAATACTCCAAACTTCTCCCTTGTTAGCAATGTTAAAGTATCTAAATCAAAAATTTATGGCAACGATCTGCTAATGAAATACTAGTCAAGCCATTCCTATCTTTTTCATATTTCTCTCATCTAGGGGAAGACAAAGGCTGAAATAAAATTCCATTTCTGACTGAGATGTGTGGATACCACAGCAGTACCATGCATAATAATCTTTATTCACCTCTGCTTTCTCAGCTGTCGAATTCATCATACCCCACTGCAAAAATTGATTGCTACCTTTTCCATTCACATTCTTCAATGTGAACGTCCCTATACGTTCAAAGACATGATTTTGAGCACAAAGGTTTTAGCTTTGCATACTCTTGTTAGGAAAAAGTTTTCAGCTAGCCCTATAAGGTAGTTTCCCGTTGTACACATCTGTACTTGGCAGAAAGCAAACAGAAACACATCTGCTTGCTACAGAAAATTTCTACCATGCAGACACAGTGGAATTAGTATAGCATTATGAAAAAAGTTCAAACTTAATTTCCTACTTATTTCATATTCTGAAAAGTGGTAGCAATATATTCAAATATGGAAATGAAGATCTCCATATTTGAACGATATTAACATAAAATAAGCTGTTTGCAAATAACATGCAGACATCACACATATAATATAGCTTAGCTGACTTCTCAAAATCTCTGGCCTTGACATTTTGAATGCAGGGCACTGGCATGAAATGAATACTGTTAATATTTTTCCATTTATTATGGGGGGGGGGGGGAGGGCTTTCCAATTTATATTTACTACAAGCTTAACTGGCAAACATTTCTTGAGTTAACACTGGCTTACTAAACTGCATAGCTACTTGGTACCTGATCTCAGACAAAGATGCCTTTCCATTGATCAAGCTTATTGAAGTGTTTGTTGATTGCCTACATCTGCCAGATAAATGACTGCTTCATATGGGAGCCTAATACAAAGCAATCACTGGGAAGCAATTAATCAGATATGTTAAATGCAAATGAAGTAAATCAGAAAAGACAGAGCACTGATAAATGAAGAAAATATTTTTCTTAACCAATCTATTTTGAGCCAGTAGACTGTGCTTCTGAAACTTCTAGGGCACAAACATGGTACTAAACCCCCCAAAGCATCATCTGCTATGCTGACCTCATCCAGAACAGCAGAAGCAGACTCAACAATGAATGTGACTATTAATACAGGAATTGCACTGAGCATAGATACGCCCCTCTGCAGTAGCCATATGCAGACCTTGCACAAAGCAAGCATAATAGCTAAGCAGCCCTCTTCAGCTTTAAATGCTCTATACCCCGGGGCTCTCCTAGTGTTTCTTCTTTTCCAATATCAATAAACATTATAGGAATAGCATGCTGAACAACAACAGAGCCCTGGTTTTGCATGCTAAAACACTAGTTGAAAGTTTAAATATATTTTAAGAACATGTATCCAAGGATTCCTAACATGGTTTATAGATTAGTATAGAAAAAAATATGACATCAGTAGAGGAATGTAAAATTTGACCTTCAGTTAGACAGTGATTGGCACTGACTGTAATTCTTCATGAGATTTCACATAATCAACATGCTGATGCATGTGGGAAGAGTACATAATCAGCTGCTCTTGATCAGAGACCACTTTGCATGAGAAAACAATCCAGCACTGGCATTCAATTGTTCAGTTATTGCAACAACTGTAACTGAAAACTAAAGTTATAGGGAAAATATCAAAGGGAAGTTGGAAAATTATTTGATTTTGAATAAAATAGTACAATCACAAAAGTTTTATATACTTCAGACTGAGAAGGGATTATTTATTTAATCAGATGCATTTTAGTTGCAAATTATCTACTTACTAATATCTACTTAAAAAAATATCTACTTACTAATACTGTTTGAGAAGGATTTTACAACCTTCTGACAATATACTCAAGTTATTCTGCAGTAGATGCACATGCTATCTCCCGTGATGCACATCACCAACAAAAGTTATCTACATTACCAAAACTTGGGTATTGCCTAACTGTACAATCGCACATGTAAATTCAGTGATTGCACTTAACTGCAATAAACAGTTAATAATTGACTTAGAGAACAGGTAATTTTCTTATATTCATGTGCACTTGCAATGAGTGCACAAGCAACCACATGTACACAAAGCAGAATTAAAACTGGGCCTCATTAAAAATATGACATTCATTGCAATTAAATAGAAGTTTGAGGACCAAAGAATGAGATGTGTCTCCAGGTTGAGTTAATTCCCATTCCAAACAACATCTTGTACCTCTTCTGGGAACTAATAATGTTCTAATGCAGGTAGTTAAGAGGAAACAGAATTTAAATGAATTTTTTAGCACTGATCAGTTACAATTAGAATTTCCCTGTCAATAGGTCAGAGGGAGAGAGAAGAAAAACCACTTCATCAGAGGAGGAAAGCCCTTCATTCTTTCAGCTGTCTAAAACTTCGAACTTACTAGCTCTCAATTTTACCAAAAATACAGATGCTATACCACATTCTTTGACACCAAGAAGATACAAGCTCAAGATCAGAAATATGAAAGCTTTACTATTAGATAGTAAAGTTTGTGACTACATTAAATACAGAAATCAGCTAAGCCAAAGTTCCAATGCAAACTGTTGACAAACCCCACCTCAGAAAAAGTTGTATAAATCCTCAGTAACAATTTATAATTTCGGAACTGTTTGATACGGAAAAAAGAAAAACACTAAAATGCCTTCCTCAGCACACCTGCAGCATGTGTTGGGTTTGTAAAACAGCTCACTGGGTCACCAAAAAAATGTGAAGAGTAGTTCTTTACATAACAGTTAAAGGAAGGCAACTGTCAATTCAAATGGATTTTACCCTCGTCTGGACAACAAACAGGAGTTGCCAATCAATACTCTGTTGCACTTATAACCATTTCAACCACAGTACAACTTATTCACTGCTCTGATCATACATGTGCATAGGTGCATTTTAATAAAAAACCCATTCAGTGCCTCTGTTTTCTCTCTAGTAGAAATATAATGTGCTTCATGTTAAAAGGACTCCTAAGCAAATAAACTTTCTTAAAGAATTAAAAAGAAAAACAGAATTGACATGAACTTCCACCTTACTAGGTCTCAGTTTGCACTTCAATATACTTACAGTAGCCCATTTTCCAGTCCTGAGACATAATACTTTCATATTCCCCAAGAAGAGCTCCAGAAGAGATGACTGAAAAGGAGGCATCTCCTCAGCTGATTTGCAGATCACATACAATGACAATGTTCTGGTCCTGGCTTTCCCTCTTTGAAACAGCATCCACAGCAGGCACATTTGTACAAGTCCCTAAATATGTATCTAGGATATATAACTAAAACACAGATATACCTATAGGAACATAGCAGTTTGGATAAGACTTTCTGTGCTGAATGTGTAAACAGGAGCAACTCAGAAACAATTCTGGAGTTGTGCACCTTTGCAGGGAAAAATAACATTTTGTATTTCTTGGTTATATACACACATGTATATATATTGGCAAGAAGGTCATTCCAGCTGGCCCCTTTTTAAATTATTCATTGTTGCACACACAGATTTTTTAGTATTAGAAAAGGTCACTCCTCTTCTGATTCTGCAATGCTTTCTTGTGGAGTAAAGAAGTGTCCCATGAATATGCAGACACACACCCCTGTAACACTTCAGTCACTGTGCATTAATGTGTGCTCTCTGTATATTTCAAAGTCAAACAAATAATACCTGTCATGAACATGAATTTCTAATATCTTCTATATTTCATTTTAAATGAAATGTCAAAATGATGGAAAATATTTTCCAGAAAGTTTGCAAAGGGCAGTGTCTAGTAAAAAGCTGCAATATGTAATTCTGCAGTGGTGCGAAACATCATTAAAGGGACACTGCCACAGCTTAAATCAGATTTTTAAATCGTTATTTTACTTACCTTTGCCAATCTTTACAAAGTGTAAACTGAGAACAGAAATCTGTTTGTAATCCTGATCTGTCATTCTCCAATTACAATAGCCATTTAGATTTCCACGCACCTGAGAAAATGGATGCCAGGATACTCTTTGTTATACAGTCTCATGATGAGAAAATATTTACAAAACACATTAAGCTGGAAGCCAAATTTGGATGCGTGGTGTTTGCAAAACACATTATTTCCCTGGCTCTGTCACCTAGCATGTATAAAAGTGCTTTTGTACATTTATTTACCAATATTGGTTCAGCCTATTAAGCACGAAGGAAGAGTTAAGTTTACAAGGGTATTCCAGTCACTCCTATTCAAAACATAAGGTGCCTTTCACATCAACAACCCAGGCCTAGCAGCTCTCCCCAACTCCTTGACCTAATATCTTCCTCCTGTCCTTGGCAATCCTCCCTTCTTCATAGCACTCAGGCTATACTTTTTGTAGTCACTCAACAGGCTGCTTCTTTCACTTTTCTTCCCTGCCACACAGTTAGTGGCTTCTGATGCTCAAGAGTCCACAGTTTGGGTATCATCTTATGCGCCTAAAGCCTTACTGAACATACCAGAAGCATTTCTTATCCATTTTTCTCTCAGCCACAGCAGTTCTGTTCTCCCATCCTCTGCTTCTCTCCCCAAACCATCCAGCCCCTTCCCCCTGCCAACAGGAACATCAGTGCTTAAATGCACTCAGCTTCACCCTGGGTTTCTTACCCATCACTTCCCACAAACCCAGATTACAGTCAGTCTACCTTTTCCTTCGAAACAGAACTTCTCAGTACACTCCTGTAGATGCATCATGATGAGAGACTGCAAACATACAATTCTTCCTTGCAAATATGAAAGTGTTTAGCCTGAGCAACCACCAAAATGCTAGACAGTGCTAGACTGCTTTTCTTATTCTTTGTAGTAAACCAACAGACAGTAAGTAGTTATGCCTGCCTTTAATACACTGCAGGTACAAGTTATTTCTTTTAGTCAGCCTTCAAGGCCAAATACCTGCACACTCTCCATTTTAAGTGGTCCAGTTTAACTGCTCCAACTCAAAGGAGCAGCTCCTGATAGAAAACACTGGACTTTAGCAGGCAGTTTACAGCAATTCCATTAATTCAAAGGATCTGTGTTGATTTCTGTCTGCAAAGTTCGTTAACAAATGCCTTGCTGATAAATGCTGCTGTACCCAAGTAGCAGTAGCAAAACAATTCCTTTTTTGGCAGAAAATTGGTAGTAGTGAAGCAGATCTCCTTGTTTTTATTTTCATTAACATTTTGCCTTAGCTACCAAAGCCACCTCTATGCAACATTTTTCATCTTCAAGCATTTTTAAAGATTTGGGCTTCAAAGATTCAACTAGGAGCAAATATCCAAGCAGCTGTTGGATATTGCTCCTGTTTACTAAAGGGTGTAAACAGATTTTGTGTTGCTGAACACAGTACTAACCAAATAGCATTTCTTTGTTCTACGCCTTTTGATAGCCTGCAACTTGCCAAGATGCTAACTCCCACTCTTTGTCTTTTTTTCTCCATAGTTGTTCTGCGAATGCTTTGCTAACCACACATATGATTCCTTCACATTTTGGAGTCTGTGCTTCCCTCAGTTTAGCCACTCTCAAAAGAGCCCTTCTTCCAACCAAGAACCAATAACTTGCACCTCTTCAGCTCTAAAATAAGTAGATTCCAGACAATCCAAACACTTTCTCCTCATGTGATAGACTGACATTGATTTCCCTTTGTTTCTCATAAAGGGACTTAAAGTGTGATGCTTAGGAGGCAAGAGGTGTGTTTTCTTCAGGTGCATTGCTTTCCTCCAAAAAGGAATTACAGCATTCACAGCCACTCTTTCAGCTCACACACATCGCGCTTGGTTTGCTGGCAGTTCTGGTGAATCTTTGTTAACCCCTAAGTTCATCTATCACTAGATACTCTTATTTTTATGAAGATAGCTAAAGTCATTAAGCCAAGCAACATAATTTTATCATTAGCTAACGAATACAGGAAAGTGTTGTTTAGTTTGGCATTTTGGGAGTGGTGGGGGTGGTGTCTTTTTTTAATGTTGGCACAGTCTCAATTTCTTGCAGCATTGTTATTTCAGACTTAGGATCCATCCAAACACAGTTCACACACCTGAAAAACTGAATCTTACCAAAAAAGAGAAAGCATTGATTTTCAGGCAAAAAACAAATCTCTGATGTCCATAGTACCTGCGCTGTGATCTCTAGCAGATAAATTATTAATGCAAGTGTATGAACATCATTTTGTTGTGATTAGATTTCACTTAAATTTTAATTTAAAAAAAGTCACAGGGGATCGAAAAAGCAGCCATATAAGATAAGCGAGTCAGTCAAAGTTTTATTTTTCATGTTTGTGTGCCGGGATTATCTCAAGTCTTATCATTCATGCAGCAAATTACCAAGAACTACATTAAAAATGTGTATATAGCCATTTTCATTTTTGAAAGATTCAAGACTATAAATAATTAAATGGGTGAGACATCTGTTATTTATGAGCTGAAATGACAGTTTTAATTTAGTTCTTCGTTTAGCTGAGCCTGACGTATCGAGACTAAGTAAAAGAAAACATAGGAAATATTTTAAAATGACATCCCACAGAGCTCAGACCTTCCAAGGGCGCAAACCAAACATGGTTGGGTTTTTCTGTTTGTTTTATTTTCCTTCAAGGCCCATCAGAAAACACTCTGGATTCGTGACCTAGTATTGCATGTCCATGTGGATTCTGACGACAAGGTAAAGCAACCACAGTGGCTTCACAAAATAAATCAGCTATGTTACTTCTCCGCAGACATTCTGAAGAGACAAATTGTTTATTTAGTACAAGGATACCAGTCAAACATGTTGCTCAAATCAGAGCGCTATTATGAAGCGGATTATTTCTCATACTTTCCCCATTCCTTTTCTCTCTACAATCGTACTCCTGCACTTCTCTAGCTAAAATATCACACTGACCTTTTTCAGTGAACATGTGAAATTCATAGACTTACTTTCTCCCAGGGCAAACAAGAACTTGGTTTATTAACAGGTAAAAGGAAACATATGCAATGATCCCTATACCAGTCCTGATGCAAGTCATACTGTTGCGAATGGAAACGTGCCCCGTGAGAGATTCCAAAAACTCTGTAACAAGGTTGCCATAAAGCTGGGTGAGTCAGATAAAAATAAAACGTGCCCATCTCCATGTTGCCAACTTGCCTGCTGAAACTCACGCTTTGGTTTGTGGAGAACAGGAATTGTGCCCAGATTACAGATATAATATTCAAAGCAGAAGAACAAAAAACCACACAGTTGTATATACACAATTTGTATATACTCCATCTTCAAAAAGCATATTGCCCTCAAAGCTCAAGGACCCAGAACTGAGAACTCCTAAACTTAAGACATGCAATTATTTGTATACATATATCATTACAATTAATTCCAGATCAAGTTTACTTTGGAGTTGACTGTCCCCAGGCAGATTAATAGCTTGAGGATATTAGAGGGTTAGGATTCCTCCAAAAGGGAAGTTTTCCAATAGTCATAATTCTCAAACTGAGGAGAATCGGGTCTGGATACCCAAGTGGGCAGCCTGGGACAAAACTGCTTCTCAAAGATGATGGACATACACAGTTTCCACAGAAATCAATGGTAGCCATCATAGCTCGATCTCTCTGAAAAGCATTACTGTGAGAGAACAGGTTCATAACACGTGTTGAATCCAGCGATAAAGGAGGGTGGTGGAAACGAATAAAAAAAAAGAAAAAATGGAAAAAGGCCTAAGTCTGGCAACATGAACTTTGTAATAACAAACTATCTTTTATTAGCTCAGTTATGAGAAGCAGACAAAAGGAAAATATTCTATTTTCCTCATAAAAGACTATCTGTGCCTGTGAACACTTCATTTCTTAAATCTTAGGCCAACTTTACTGCCACGCCTGGAATCTTCAGTAACTTCAGTAATCTTCTACTCTCACAGAGAACCAACTATATATTCAGAATTTCAGGGTGGTATGACCCTCCCACTGTTACACAATTGTAGTGTTTATTATTAGCATGGAAAAATACCAATGCCTCAGCTTTCTGATTCTTCACCTACTGCAATACTCACAAAAGGCATTTAAAAAACTTGTATGCTTTACATTGTTTCTCTTAAACAAGAAAAGGCAACGCAAAGTAATGCTGACATTCCATTCCGTCTTCCTCTGCATCTTATTCTCATGGGTCATTGCCCATTTATTTAGTATGATTGTTCCACGTTCAGCTGTAGCAGTTATTTTTGTCCTCCTTGGTAGCTGGCAGTGCTGTGTTTTGGCTTTAGTCTGAGAACAACTCTGATAACACACTGATACTTTTTAGCTGTTACTAAGTAGCACTTATACTGATCAATGACTTTTCAGTGCTAGCCCTGCCAGGAAGGAGGGGCATGGGAAGCCAGGAGGAAGCAGAGACAGGACACCTGACCCAAACTAGCCAAAGAGGTATTCCATACCACAGCATGGCATGTCCAGTAGAGAAACTGGCGGGGGTCATCTGGAAGGCCCAGATCACTGCTGGGGTCAGGCTGGGTATTAGTCAGTGGGTGGTGATCACTTGTATTGTGCAGCACCTGTAGGCTTTGGTTTTGTTCTTTTTTTTTCCCATTTCCATTTTTAGTTTTATATTCTCTCCCCTTGTTATTTCCCTTACTATTATTATTGGTAGTAGTAGTTTTATATTATACTTTTGTTACTGAACTGTTCTTATCTCAATCTGTGGGGTTTACATTCTTTTGACTCTCCTCCCCATCCCAACCTCCACGATGCTGACCTACTGCCTGGGTTTAAACCACACCAATGGATGCTATTGCAGTTTTCCACATACACACATGGTGGGGGGCGGGGTGGTGGTGGTTAGAAAAATAAAAAAGGAAAATATTCCCAACTACAACTGCAAAAATAAGGGGAAAAGAATAGAAGAACAGGATCTATTCTTTTCACTGGAAGATTTGCCTGCCTAAAATAAAAAAAAATCATGACTTTTAATACATAATACATAAGCAATTACCTTTCTACCCAATACGTAGCAGTTGAAATGCCTATTAAAAGAGAAAGAGGAAGGAGGCAGCAGGTGTTGAGGAGCATTCAGTCCAAAGTAACCTGCTGGAGATGTCAAGAATATTGAAAGAAATTAGGGACATACAAAAGGACAAAGACAGGTGAAAGCTAGAAAATTAACAGGGGGTCTGGAGAAAAATGAAACAATACTAATCACGCAGATTAAATTATGAGCTTGTAGGTAAGCATTGCTGAGATGCCCACCTCATGAGTATAATCATTTGTAGCCACAGAAATAAGTTTCCAACTTACAGCCTGATGTAAACTTGGTCATATATATCCTATAACTTTTAAAAGGTACATGAGCTCATTTCAAACCCATCATTTTTTTTCCGGTCAGAGGAAACTAATGTGTCCTGAAAGCACCTAATAAAAGATAAGAACATGAGAGCAGGACTGCATGAAATAGACTATTATAAAGTAGTATTTTAGAACATCTGGAAATCAGACGTCAACTGAGTGGCCTTGAGTGACAAGAGAAACACCTGCTCCAGTACCAACATGTGGGAGCTATTTTGGCAGTGGAGCTGTGGACTGCCTGATCTCCAGAAATCTACTGCACCTGGAAAAAACTTTGTTTAGGTCTACTTGAAATGCAGACTCATTTGAAGGTGCCAGATCACCAAGACATATTTTTAAATGCATTAAGAAGTACAATTTTTTTTTTTTTGGGGGGAGTCAATTTTCATTAGGCAATTCTAGAAGATGTATAGAGCAGAAATTACATATGAAACTTCCAACAGCATTGCTTCTCCTACCCATGAACTGAAAGAATAAAGGGATGTGAACGCTGTATCCAACAGTAGTTATTATTTATACACAGTGAAGCTCAAAGCCTGCAGGGAGAAAGTATTAGCTCTCCTTTAAACAAAAAGGAGACCAACTCTATGCATTAGTTTTCTGGACATGGCTCAGTGCTTGTCTGTAACAGGCTGAGAAATATTTGACTTGTTGATGGACACATTGAGAAAGTTCGCCTTGCCAGACAACAACCCAGTGGCCTTTGGTTCAGCCAGGACTGCAGCAGCACTGAGGGGGAAAGCCCTGCTCCCTCGAGACTCTCTGTAAATCTGCACATGGTTAATACAAATTGCTTTTGCCACGTGGCAGACTTCTTCAGCAAGTCCTGAGGAAAAGCACTGCTGGCAGATAGGTAATACTTGCTGCCACTTAACAGTCCAAAGACAGCAACTGATAGAAAGTTTTGATACTGAATCTAGGACACTGAAACTTGAACATAAGACCATGGTCAGATGAGCAGAAGAATGTTGCCATCACTGAAGATAGCGACTGACCATAATGTAAAGCAAAAAAAGGGCAGGCAGGTGCTGAAAAAGGAAAGATCTGAACTGCAAACAGCTTTAGCATTCTATATCTGAAGGTGCTCTCAGCTCATGACTGTACTGAACAAGGTGTATGTCATACATTGCAGAGATTCACTGACTTGACTACCATGCTGTTCTTGCAGCAGGTTTGGGGCATTATATAAAGCACTGCAGATTTAAAAATGTGTGTTGGCTATAAAGGAATACACTAAATATTAAAAATATCAAAAAATGTTCAAGATTAATGAAAGGTTTTCATTTTTACTTGAAACACACTTTTGCACAAAAAAAAAAATCAAAAAAAGCAAAAAAATACCCAAGCAAACAAAAACAAACACCAGAAACAAAGCCCAAATTATAAGAATTTAAATAGCATTATTTTTAAAGCAGAGAAGTAGAATACTTCACTATCATCATCAACAATGATCACATTAAAAATGAAATTATATCAATCTTTCACCTGTATTCCTCACAATGTAGTATTGGAAGAGCTTAATACTAGTGTGACCTTTGCAAAGTGCAAGGCTTATGAATTTTGTAGCCATATTAGGGGTAAAATAACTCCAAACTACGGAATGCATTTTATCCACATTAGTGCTACAAAGAGTTGCTCAAAACTTGCCATTTTCCTTTCCTACCAAGAGAAGTCAGAACGAAAAATGTCCCAAACTAGAGTAAATCTGAAAAATAAATACCACTTCAGAAATAAACTCAAAGTTTAATATGAAATGCTTTTCTGAAAAAGAGTTGTCTCAAATTTTAGAATATTATGGACTAGTACAAAGGTTTCAAAGACCACTTTGTCTAGTTTATGGAGTGCTCAGTTCCTAGTTTTCCAACAAATGTCAAAATACCAGATTTTGTGATTACAAACATGAGACCCTGATTTCCATTAGAGGATGTTTCAGTGAATGCTACACGGTGGCCATCAATAAGATTTTTTTTTTTATTAAATTAAATTAAATTAAAATTAAAAGATAAAATAAAATAAAATAAAATAAAATAAAATAAAAATCCCAGCAGCTTGCCTGTTTTTCAGTCAGGAAGTGTCAGTAGCAGGACATAGCATACATACCCCAGTATAATAAGGTGTATGTTCTGCGTGCCAATACTGCTGACATGTTAGGAAATTACTGAAGACAAATATATGATTTCCTGTCCTAGTACTTCTAACTTAATAGCATACTACTAAAAGTAAATCGACATTTAAAAAATATTGGAACTAAATTTTTCAATTGAAAGTATTGAAGGGAGAGGGGATTAAGATGTTTCTTTGCAACTGACCTGATTTTATGACAAAAAAATATATTTAACAGCAATGATGTATTGCTTCAAATGAAATCCAAACATCAGCACTTTTATGTGTCCACTGATAGAGTATCCTAAAGAGTTAAAATCATAGTTATAGTCTGTTGAATAAACAGATAACATGCCTAATACACCCATGCATAGAAAGCACAAGCAATTTGCCATTCTCTAACAATACCTCTAAAATGTGGAAGAACCAAGTTGACAGGATTTTAGGTTAACTTAGATTGTAATTATAATGATAGGAAAAAAGAAAGTCCAACTCCAAGCTTTAAAATGAGGAATAGTTCTGCATGTGTAAATCATGTTTCACCACATTTTAAGTACGTACATAACTATTTTCAAACTATTATGTGCAAAACTAAAGCAATGGTAATTTTGTATTCTCCTCCCACTTGCATAATAGCTGACTGCATTTAATTGAAACCTTCCTGAAAACTTTTGAGCTGAGACTAATGATGACAGTTTTGAGACAGCTGAATTTTTCAAAAATGTAGATGGTGAGGATAAAAAAAAAGGGCTGTAATGAAAGTCTGTTTGCAACATTAACTAGAGTGTTTACCAGTGCAGAAATACCAGAAATTATCAACATACATCTTTGCTCAGGTAAGCTGCAGGATAATTTACACGGCAGAAATAGAAATTCTTCACTGGATTTACACAAATATAATGTATATTATCCCAACAGCTTAGTGTGAAAGACAAAAAAGTTTAATTTCTACAAGCCACTTATTTGAGTTCTCCAAAGCAGAGAAAACTACCTGTAGATGTATAACAAAAAGTCAAGGGCAAATCTTGAACAAATAAGAACTATGGTAGCATTTCTCATGTGAGTTGTTCCAGTCATCCAGGCATGAAATAAAGGTTTTGTTGATCACAGTAACAAGCAGCAACACTTCAGTAAAGTGTACCAGACAAAAATTTTAGTATCATTGATCATTATACAGAAAAAAAAAATTAGATATTAGGTATAAAGACAGCCTATCTCAAAAATAATTCAGTAGCATCCAAGCTAAGGTAAAAAGTATTGAAAATTAAGAAACTGCAACATGCCCCAGGGCATATAGTTTACATATTACAGGAGATGAAAGGCTAGATGCAGTAAAGGAAGTCTCAGAAGCTCAGAAGTCAGATCTTGACCTAGCACATAACCCTACAATAACCTAACAGCCTTCCTGTTTTACTTGATGTCCTGTATGCCGATGTCAGAACACATGTGATACCTACATACTTGCCTCCTGCCTCCAATCCTTTTGAAACACACAAATGAGGCATCCCTTTGTCTTTAGGAAGCCAACAAATGAGCAGATTTTCAAAGTTAGGGCTCTGCTGCCACGACTTTTTTTTGTTGTTGACAGAAGCATGATCCCAGTGTATCTATGATGTAGCTGTACATATAGCACAGGCTAATACTTGCAAACTTAAGCTGCATGCTTGGGTGGCTTCTCAAGTGGACCCAAGAAAGCTGGATCATGAGCTCTGCTTCCCAGTATAAAAGAAACAGCCAACAGAAGAGGATCAGCAACTTTAACACAAAACCAGTCCTAGCCAGCATGCTGCAGGGAAATATGTGGGTCTCGAGCACCAAAAATGCACCAAACAGGCATTTTCCCCACTTTCCCTACACCCACCACTGAATCTATTCCATTTTAAGTTAGAGTCTCCCAGACCTTGACTATCTAAAGCATAAATAAGTGAATAAAAATGAATAAAGATACCCAGGCTTTCCCTAGATATTTAAGGGAAAAATAGTAATGATAAGAAAACAAATAAAAACAAAGCAACAACAAAAGACAAAAAAAAAAACAAAACACCTCGCAACCAACTGCTTCGCTGTCTACAAATAAACCATACAAAGAAATATCTGTCATTGTCAAGCTTCTTCCTTTCGATTTCTTGCACCGAGAATCCAATTTAGAGGTATATTTCTGCAGTGCAATGATGCTCATTCACCTATTAAGTTAATCAGTGGTATTTGTTCCCTCTGGATATGTTTTTGAAAAGTTCTTTTAATTCAGTGCCTTTTCAGGATGGCAGTCAAGACTGGAGGCAAAACAAAATTAACTCTGATTGTACCAAGCTACCAAGCTGCATGACAAAGCACTACAGATTCTAAAATTCACCTGTGGAAAGGCACAAAGGTGTTCATAAACACCTGACAAGGCCTGCTTTTTTCTTACTTGTCAAGCTGAGTCTGAGAAAATTCTTAATGGACTTGTAGCAATGAGGACCAGGAAGCTAAGAATGTGTGTACATGGGATAGACAGCCAATCAAGCTGATCCAAGCAGTACTTCTACACCGCATACCACAGTACAGCTCCGCAAGAGGACATTAGTTCTGCATTGCACTCAAGGTAACGGGTCCTGCTGAGCGCTGCAGGCTCCTGTCACCTGCGCAACTTCCTACTGCAAAAGAAGCCTGTTCAGAAATACCTATCCAGCTTAGTTAAAGAGTATAAAAAGATATAGAAAATTTTTCTCCCCCTGGCATAATGGGATATGATAAACTACTGCCCCATCCAGAATTTCTGTCATAATACCTCCTTCCACTTTGGGCACAACTGACACTCAGGCTTAGTTTGGTTCCTCTGATGTATCCGCAGAACAATGCAAAGAAAACCATAACTGCAGTAGCCTGCCATAGCTATATAGTGGGCACATTTAATATATGCAGCTGGCAACAGACTGGTTTGTATCACTTGTTGAAAAGAATGCCTCCAATGTCAACTTGCAGTTCTATCCAGATAGTAAAGATATCTAGCTTTAAAGGCAATCAGCTGAGTTTTGCTTTGTGTTTATACAAAAGTTCACACATTGGATCACACATTTAAGCCTCATAATAAGAGCCAGTAATAGCAGTTAAAGATATATCACCTTAAAAAAATAAGGTTTTAGATAAATACTGTATTGAGGATGCTTGACCTTTTCTGCCTTTGAAGTGAAAAACAAAAGCCAAAACATCACCCAAGACTGTTGATCTCACATCTTGTAACTACCAAGGGAAGAGGAATGGAAAGGATATGTGTGCTGATTATTTTTAAAAACAAAGCCATAGTTTTGATCCAGGTCATAAACCTGCCTTGGCAGATACGCAATCCTAGAACTCCAAGGAGTAGCTGCCCACTTTCAAAATTTTCAAGTAACACAGGTACGTATCACAACTGAGTTTCCAGAGCAAAATTCCCCTATAGATCTGTGTGGCGGATATGTGAAAAGAAACAGCAAAGTGTTTCCACAAAGAGGCCAAACTCCATGCTGCGTAGGTCAGCTTGCTCTAGTCCCAGGATCTGTGACCTTACACAGCTTCTGTGGTATGCAAGGCTGCAAATCATTACAGCTTAATAGACTTTTAACAGAAGGACCAGCTCTCTGCTTTGCTCCATGCACCTCCGGAGAGAGGGAACAAACATCCAATAGAATGGTAATCAATACACACCTGACAAAAGCAATGTACATAAATTATAGAATAAGGGTCATTTAAATACATTGAAACAACACAGCCCTTCAGATGCACTTGAAATGCAGGTCTTACTATATGAAAATTGGGTTGTGATACATAATTGTACAGGGAACAGTTTTCAAAAGAGGCAGGTCACATCACAAACTCTGGCACAGGCAAAAGACCAGCTGCTTCAGAGAGACAATACCATCAGAATAATAGTAAACTGACAGGTATTTTCTGCTTTCCCAAGGTCCAGGTCCTTTATATTAACTGAAATTTACATTTAGGTATTGATTGCCTTCAGCAAAGTGTTTCTTGCTTCATGGTTCCATTCCATTCATTGACTGCTTACTTCCATATTTCTGCCTTTTTGATCACTTAATCTTTCAGACCAAGGAGTGCTGAAGGCACTACTAACAATATTATTCTTCTATTGCCCAACCCTTTGTTCAAGGACCTGAGCTAAGTAAAGGCAAACATTATCATCTTGCTTATACCACATCTGCACCAGAATAACTGGTCCTAGAGCAGTGCCTTAGCCATGTCCCCTGTTCTTTCTGTGGTGCCAGTGAGAAATGAACTGAAGCACTGATATAACTAGTCCATGCATTTGTCATGAGCAAACTTCTCATTTTTCATTTTCTTTATTAATCTCTCACATTTTTCCTTCCAGTTATCACTTTACTCCTCAATTCTTCAAATGCTATCTGGAAAAACATGAGAAAGAGCAAATTAATTTGATTCAGAGGTATTCCCCCTCAGGTGAGCAAAGGAGTGGCACCCTAAAAAATAAGGCTCTATAGAAGTTTATTTTGAAACAAGTACAAAGGAGTATGTTATGATTCCAGAGACAATTCTGCCTGAATTACAATAGCCAGCTACTTCAAAGGCACATTATCTTGTCATATGCAAGGTGTGGACAATTTCACATGGTAAACTGGTGCATTAGACAACTAATTAGATCTAATTTGCTCACTAACCAGAAGTATTATGTCAGTGATAGAAACACCAACACCACACCACACCCTCCTCCAGTTTCTCTTATGCTATACTTGCCTAAAATCTACCTCCTTCTATCCCATGCAGAATATACACACAGCTTCTGAGCCTTGTATGAAGAAATTACAGAAAGGGACTATGTGCAGAAGTAATCCAGCACACACACAAAAAAATCCAAAAGTAATTGAAAAGGAAATTTTGCACCAACTATCACTTTATCAACTGAGATCATGCCTCGCTTTTCTCCTCAACATAATCATTTTCTTGAGGAATACAACTTGATAGCCTGCCCCTAACATAGCTCTTACAGTCAAAATTACTTCATTCATACTTTCATACCTCCCAGCTTTTAATATCTATTCAGCTGCATGCAAGAGTGAAATATTCCATCAAAATTTAGACTAAGCAATTCTACTGAAAAGCCTGCCTTTCCCTTACTGTAAAATCTTTGTCTAGTTTGAGTTTAAGCTAAGGAGACTTGCTCTGCTCACAAGAGCAACAAAATCCTCCAAGCACAAGACCCAATTGTTTCCAAGAGTTTTACCTTGCACAAAATGGCAAAAAGCAGCTAGAAATGCATTCAAAGCTGTCAAGCCTGAGCATTCCTATAGCATAAAAGAAATCCCTATCTAGCATAGAGCTAATTCTACAGCCAGCACATGTAGAAACTTGGTAGATACCTCGAGCTCAGTTTTTACAACAGCTAAGTGCCTGAGTGCAAGTGCAGAATTAGTGCAAGAAAATGAACTAATAAAATGGTTAAATAGCATGTAGCCTGCCTTGAGCTCTGTACTGCCACATAACTGTAATCCAAGACAATTCAGGTAAATTAATACAAATTGCAGCCACCACAGCTGTATGCATACCAAAATAGATTATTCTGATTCCAAGTAGACACAAATGCACAAAATCAGACCTTAAGCTGTTTATAATAGGTCCAGATTAGCACATGGCATAAGCCCTTTCCAGTCCCTATTCAGTTCTCCTAGAATCAGCACACAAAAGCAGAGATGAGGCCTGAATAAAATAGCATGGACTTCACAAGGTCTTCTAGCCCAGAACAACTTTACTGCTTTCCTGAGGTCTTCCCCAGAAGGAGCAGGAGAGAATTTGTTCTAGCCAAGGACAGTCCACCTTCTCTTACACCCAACTGCCAGCCTAGCTCATGTGGTGGCCCCTTCTGTCCAGAATCACTGGCCACAGGAACCATTGACATTTCCCCATTCTGCAGCCCTCCCCTTCACATTCCCACTGGGGAAGCAGGAATGGGAAATTAGCACAGAGGAAAACTGTTGCAGGGATTATTTTCAGAATTCCTATATAAAATGCATTTTTAAGAAGAGGCACCTGTGGGTGCTTTTCATTGCTACAGTATGCAAAAAAATCAGTTACATGACAGCTACTCAAATAGGAGGGAAGGCACAAAGCATTAATAAAGCACACTGAAGTTCACTTGAACCGAGGTGATAGGGTTACACTACCAGTTGGTAGTCAGACTGTCTGGCAACGTCAGAGATCTTTGTGTCTCCTGATAAGAGAGAAAGCAAGAGTTCCTCTCAGGAGCCACGTCTGATGTGACTAGTGGACAATTTGGTTAAGTGTTCACTATGCCTTTTTAGTCAAGACTTCTAAATGCAAATGCCAGGTAATGTAACTCGCTGCAGATCAAGGTAGCAAGTATATCCCTTCATGTATTAAAAAGCCAAATAATCTAAGACTATTCTGGGTTAAACTACAATACAAATTTAGATGTACAGATGTGCAAAATTTGACATCACATAACTAGATAACTAGTATAAAACCGCCAAAGTTTAGTTGGTCAACAGTCAGTATGACTCTAGGTAGAAATACCTGCAAGTTGCATCATACTGTGCAAGAAATAAAAGCAGCAAAACCAAAAATGTAAAAGCAGACATGCAAAATGAAAGCACTGCAACATTCCCAGCCACAACTGTAAATCTGGATAAAGTAATTTATTAGTAACACTAAATAAATTAACTCTATTATAGTAATTGTAATAACAGCAGTTATGAGAATGAACTGGAAGTTCAGAGGCAACCAGGCAATGCTTGACAAAAATATCAAAACCTTACCATGACTTCAGTGTTTTTCACTCCCATAGCACACTAGGGTAAGCAAGCGACTATGCAATCGCACCTTTACACACAACCTGTGTGCATGTCATGCATGCCACCATATTCAGGACAACCTGATCAAACAGGATTTTATCCTTAGCAAAACTGTGCTGTAGTGGAAGAAGGAGAGAGAATGTGAGATCAAACAATGAGTCAGCAAGCCCTGGCAGAAGTAAATGGGCTTAAATAAAAGCTTCAAGGGGGGGGGGGGGGGGGGGGGGGGGGAGAAAAAAAAAAAGTATAGGAGTTCAGAGACATGCACATCTATCTTTCTTTGAGTATTACCAAGGCATTCAGGCACTTCCACTTCCTGGCAATGCCTACCAAGTGTTGAAGGCAGCAGTAAGCGTGCTAAAAAGTACTGAATGCAGACAGAATCTCTCCTTTACTTGCTTCCTTTCCTCCTACTTTGTTGGGGTTTTTTTTTCAGGTTTTGGTTTTCCCTCTAAATTTACAGTTGTGCAGGCTGGTCCTAAAGGGAACTAGCTTGCCAAAGGTGCATTTAGGCCTAGTTTGACTGTGTAAGAGCCCACGCTCTTGCTGAGCAGGCTGAGTGAAATCAGCATTAAAACTCATTGCACAAGGGAAGAGAGTTACTGGTAAATCCAATTTCAAAACAGTCAGAACTGTTCATGAATGAAGCAAATATTTTTGGCCAAAGGGGGGGGGGGAATACCCTGCATGGCCTAAAAATGAAAATGTCATGTCAAATACATTAATTAATCTAAAAATTTAAGCAAGGTTCCAAAGGTTAAATGAAACAAATCGTTGTTGACTAAAGCAGTTTTGTTCCTCTTATTTTTATACTTGTCCACTAACAAAAATTCCACTTCTCACAAGACTGCATTGCAAACCAATGTTACTGCACAGAATCCCAAAAAGATGTAAAGCTTTGTTATTAGCATGAACTGACCATACATGAAGGATGATATTGTCATTAGTATTTAGTCAGGTGTTTCGCTTCATAAAATACAGTTCTTCTGAAATAAGGTGGTAAATATTACTAAGAATTCAAAGAGAAAAGGGTTTTCCCATTGTACACATCCCTCAGTTGACCTTTAGATGTTGCTGGTCTGGTGCCACACTTAAAATAAATTCTTATGTTCTCCCATATTTTCCTCATCTTACAAGTTTGATTTACACACCATTTCTACCTCAATGTAGTTTCTATTGTTGAGAATATTAACCAATATTTCCTACAATCACCCCAATAATATCTATATAGACATGTCACTCTCATGATTGAAGATCTGGGTCTGGCCAACAATCTACAAGGTAGTATCTATTTCCAGTGGAAAAAAAAAAAATGCAGCCCAAAAACTACATGTCTCTACTTACACCTACACAGTCGTACAAAAGGTACAAAGCATGTATGCATATACCTGTCACCATGTAGAAGCACAGTGTGGAAGGCAAACCAGTTATAGGTTGGTGCTGAGCTGATATCACCTTTACCACCTTACACTGAGACAAGTCAGAGCAAGTGCCCAGTCCCCCAAGGCTCGACTGTACCTACTTGCTGGAGTGACAACTGGGCAGGTCTTAGTAAACTCCCTGCATAAATGTTCCTGTTTAAAGCTTCTCTGACATACTTTATTCCTCACTTGAGCCACTTACTAAAAGAGTTTACCATTGTCATGCTGTTTAGTGTGCCTTTTGCCATGGGGAAAGGAGAAGGCCAAAGGATTGATGCATGTTCTTTTTTCAGAAAGGCACAAACAAGGAGTACTTCCCAAAAAGCTGTCACTAACTCAGTGTCAGCTAAAGCAGGCTATGTCCCTGCAAAGGCTTAGAATTATAACTGTCCTCTTCCATACATCATTGATCCTACCAACACGGCTGCAGTAATTCCTTATTGCAATAAATTAAATTTTCAATTTTTGCTCTGCAAGTTAAAGAATTATCTAAACAACTGTTACATGGAAATTCCCTGTAGAAGGGAGGGAGTAGGACATACTGCATCTCACATTAACAAGCAAGTTCATCTCATACAAAAGCCTTACTATAGAGCTACAGTCCCTCTTCCCCCAGACCCTAAAACCAAAATACCTGCCATATTCATAAATCCCAGATAGCTTGTGGAGTCCCAAGAGCTACTCTGTAATGAGTTTCCACCTTCACAGGAACTACATTATTCAAAGGACCTTGCACTTCTAATTTGTCATTGTAATGTGTTCTTCAATACCTTGCACTGACATTGCGTAATTTGACAGTGTTACATGAATTGGTCTCTGAAGACAAGTTATCCAATAATATTCCCAGTGCCATTAGTTTCACTGCTGAACATGGCCACTTTCACAAGAAGGACAGAGGATGTAGTTATTGCAGAATAATTATTTCCGTATTGGTTAATTTTGTTACAAAGAATAAAAGTGGCCTCACTAAAGCTTAAGCAACCTCCACCACCCTCTCTCTTTTTAAGTCTCCTAAAACAAAGCTGAAACTGCCAAGATGGCAATGATCAAAATTTATCATGTTCTGCAATAAAACATTCTACGGCTTAAGAGGGCCTTTTTGGATGACACTACTTTGTCGCAAAATAGCACATAAAAGACATTGTACAGTAGCTCCACAGACTAAAATACATACTTCAAACCATGCACCAGCAAATCACTGCCCATCAGTAGAACTGGCACATGGCTGAAGTTCTTTATGCAAGGAAGAGAACAGATTTGAGGCCAGTAAGCAAAGACCAGTGATGACAAAACATATATGTCAAGTTTGGCACATCACAGGATTTGCTCTTATTTGGAGCATGCTGTACTTTTCATTTACATTTCTCTTCAAATAACATGCTGTTCTAACAAGGAGTGCTCCAGGGTTTGTTGGATTATTGTTTGAGGTTTTCTGGTTTGGTTTGAGGAGGGGTTTGTGGGGGGTCCCCTCCCTTTTTTTAACAGCTATTATCCATAGTTTACTCTGATAATAACTAGATGAACATCATTATCACACAAGTCCCTTAAAGCATATTTAACATAGTTTAAGTAAGAATTAAGAAACAGCTATCACTGCAGTCAGTGAAAAGTGCAACTCATTAGCCCAGACTATTACAGATGTGAAAAGAACTCTATAAAACCGACACTTGGCTACTTGATTATGTTTAAAAAAAAGATACCAAAACAATGATGATATAAAAATTACTGGTAACAAATTTGGCAAAGATATATTGACATTTCAAAAGAATATCAGTCAGAACAAGTAAGTATAACCTCTAAAGCAAAGTAACAGGAATTCTCACAGCCTTACGTTCTTCAGCTTTGCTGAACTAGGGGTTGCAAAATTGCAGCTCAGCTCCCAATAACCCAGTATACCGCTCCCTCTGCTGGAAAATCCATCCTACTACACAATGCAAAAATGCATAAAGATGAAGTATTATTATAACATACTTCTGACTCCTCCTGCTGGGGGAGGTCAAGACTGTAACGTAAACACAGCTCAGTGCTTTTGGAATGAATGCTACGTTTCCTTAATTTATTAATTCGGGTAGAGTTCTTCATTTTTGTGAATTACTTGGAATCTTAAATCAAAGGATTATAACAGTTACTATTCAAAACCTCAGTTGATGACAACTTTAAAAATGATTTTCATGATTAATGCACACATTGTTTCCTTCCAGGCACTTTTTTTTCCCCAGAAAGGAGGGAAGGAATGCTGTATTTGAACAAAATTCTAGAAGCCCATTTTTTTTTCCTCAAAGAGAAAACAATGAGTCAGTAAGCAAGTACTTTGTAAGAATTTCCATACACAGATACATAAACTAACTTTAGGTTCCAGTGATGCTGAAATTAATGCTTAGGTACCAACCACTAGTTGAAACCAGTAACAGTATAACAACCAACATAACTTGAAGAAAACTGCCTGTAAAGATTAAGAACCAATGGAATCAGTTGTTCTGTATAAATATTTCACAACTAGCATAACTCATGCCACCATAACATTGCAAAGAGGTTTCCCTAACATACTGGAGTAAGGAGGTTCTAGGGTAAGCATGTGCAAGCAAACCTGTATACTGAGGAAATACATACACAGACATTACTTTTTGGATACCCACTCATGCTGCTGGAAATACGTGCTGCCAGAAATATGTGATGCCAAAATACAATTGCCACAGTGATGAATTCGGGTTGGATACCTACCCAGATTCAAACCACTGCAGTGTTTCCAAGAACCAACTACCAAAATTCCACTCAAGTCATCAGAAGAACTATCAGGAAAATGAGCAAATAATACATCAAAAAGCAATTTCTTAAATGAGGCATTTATTTTGTTTAATAGCTACATCATACACTTCAGGATGATGGTATTCAACTTTGTTATCTAAACTGCATCATGATTGAACACATTTTCTGAATGTGTTCAATCATGATGTGCTGTATTGAGTTGCAAGTCAAAAAATACGGTCTTATTAAATGGAGGAGTAGTACCCATGTGTTGTGGTTTAAACCAAGAGGGAGAAAAAATGACTGCTACTGCTGAACCCAGGGCACCATGAAATCCTGAGAACTGCTTTCTATCAGCAAGGCCCAATTCGTGTACCGCCCTGTGCCGAGTCTGCTCCTGTGACAGAAGAATAATGTATCCTCCTTCCAGCTCTACAGTATTTTAATTTTTTTTGTTTGCACCCATTTGTAGCTGGTATGCAGCCAGCTGAGATAAAGGGTACTGCCAGGTTTGTTGCTGAGATATTAAAAGGGTAGAAGGGCCTTCCTACCGCTTTTGTTCCTATGGCCCTAACAGACAAATAATTCAAGTATTATGCAATCATTTTCATCTTTTTCTAGTCTCAATATTGTCAACTTCTAAAAAAAAAAAACAAAACAATCAAGCTGAATCAGCACAACTCTTGTGACAATCTCAAGTTTCTGGGCAGGGGATGAACTTGAAAAATGTACCTAAATCAAGTTCATTTGGGTGGTCAGATGCAAACTTGTCCCATGTCTGTTTATATCAAAACCAGCTCATTAGCAGAATTAGAATGCAAAAGGATTTTGCACAGTTGTCCATTTAGGATAAAGCTCTATCTACAGACAAAATTACTGTAATGCAGCCATTTATAAACACAAAACTATTATACTTTGGGAGCCCAAATCTTGTTTCCCCCAACCATTACTCAGCCTGTAAGATTCTAACATACAAAAAACGCCTGCACTCTTCAGCACAGCACAGCCTCCATTCACACTGCCAAGCTTTATCAGTGCTGCCTAGCAGCTACCTGTGCTACCCCCATGAACACAGGGCAAGTGCCAGCTGGCATGAACCATGCAAACAGTTAAACAGTATGGACTACCACATGTCAATGCCTCAGCTCCTACTGACACATTCACAGTTTTCTATCACAGACTACCATGACCCTTCAGATGAATGCTAACTAGTATTTAGCATAGTGATCCTCTTCAACTTAAGCCAGCCGATCTCTGCACCAGAAGCCTTAAAGTAAAAATCTTGTCTAGCAATAACCATTAAACACTGCAAAACTACATTTTAAAACCTGCCTGAATTGATGGCTTTCCTTTGCAAGCGACTGACCCACGCAAGGCACGCATGGGAAGCGGTGCTGAAGACTGCCTTCTGGCAAACAAGCTCCACCCAGAACATGTAAGCAATACCAGAAGTCGTCCCTGTGAACAACAACGAATGTCAGCACCTTTGGAATCATTACTTTTTCAATCCAGGCAAGGGCTCTTAAGAATGAGTTTCAACTGATGAATTTTGGACATATATGATGAGTGACTGGAAAATAAGAAACAACAACAAATGAAAAGGTTTTCAGAGATTCATTCAACTCAGGAGAAATAGGTAGGGGAACATAAAAAAATAAGACAGAAGATCTGAAAATTGAGATAATATCCACAGAAATATGCAAAGGAAACCAAACCAGAGAGGAACAGGAAACAAATACCCTGCAAGTTTCACACACAGCTGCACAATCAATAATAGAAAAAGGAAACCTCAGAGTAGGGGATATCTCCGCAGGGCTGTCTCGGAGCAAATCCCAGGTGGCAGATTTCTCTGCAGCATTTGGGGGGTTAGAATTTTACAGTTTTCAAATAAAGAATATAAGAGCAACCAGTATTGTTCTGCCACTTTAAAATGTGATATATTGTTATAGTTGCTCTTCAGGGCAGTCTCCTTTTTCAAATGACATCACTAGTTTCATTCAAGTAAGGTATTGGACTGGGAATCAAAACTCATTAAACATTTTAAGTGCTTTGACAGCATGCATTAGGCTGACATAGATCTTTGACCAATGCATATAAACCCAAGAACAAAAAAAAAAAAGAAAAAAACAAACTTAAAACAGTACCTGAGAAACACAGCTGCTCTAATCTTTTCCTGCGTTTCCCAGTAAGTCCCTATGCTGACTATGGCTGTCAGCTACAATGACCTAACAATTTCCACAAGGAAAAAAATAAAAGCAACCTCTTCAAATGAAGAT
Source organism: Pezoporus flaviventris (assembly GCF_033815535.1). Lineage (NCBI taxonomy): Eukaryota > Metazoa > Chordata > Aves > Psittaciformes > Psittacidae > Pezoporus > Pezoporus flaviventris. The sequence goes on from NW_026892554.1 coordinate 12,476,699, forward strand.
GATGACTCATTTCTGCAACATTCATTAGCAAGGAAATGGTCACCTAAATGTGTGAAGACACAGCATAAGCATTGGCAAGGAGGGGAACGGAAAAGGAGCATCAAGGATGACTGGGATTCTGTACCATCCAGATCTTGTGGGTTAAGCTGGACTGAAAGTAACAATCCAGAAGCTTTCAAATTTGTCCTATGCTATGCCTCAAGCTTCTCTTGAGACTGTCAAAAGCATCAAGATTCTTTTCACTTCTGCTGTCTTATTACAGCAAGAACTGAACACACAAGAACTTTCATCAACCTTTTTCTTCATGGAATGTCTTCTGAGCCCAGCAATGATGTACAGCTCTTAAAAAAAAAAAAAAAAAAAAAAAAATCAAGATGTTTCCTTACTTCAGATTTGCTTTTTTACAATAACTTGTTTCCATACATCACTCCAAAGTTTCATGAGATATACTAAGAAAAAAAAAAAAAAAATCACACAATTTGCTATATCTTTTCCTTCAAAGCAATCTTTTTCAAATTGCATAAATAGCACAGATCTTCTCCCAAGTAGTAACTGAACATTTCCTGTAGATGACCTCTTCTTAAAGGATTTTACCTTAAAGCAAGGCCAGGGGAAAAACAAAAAAGAAGAGATGGTCTCCTTTGACTCAGCTCTTTTTCTCAAGGAGTCATTTTTGAGCAACTTAAAATAACCACGAGTTGTTAGCAGTTCAATCCATTTAGCAAAGCTGTATAAGCACTCTATTTATTACAAGCATGATTTTTTCAAGAGAATATGATATTGGCAGCCCTTCCATTCAAATAAGTAATATGCTATTCAAATACTGTATTTCAATTACAGCTTTCGTAAAACAGTATTTTTAGAGCTTTTAATTTCTGGGGTGATGCCAGAAATTAAAGTATAAAAGACAGTCTTATAAAATGACTAATCAATCTTTCTAATTTAAACAGGCTTTGGATCAAGCTCCAATATAAAGAAGTTGCTGAGCTTTTCCCTGACACCATTGTAAAATATGTTAGAATGTGCGATGAGATACGTCACATTAATAGATTTTGCCCTGTTGATAGGTGCTTTTCAACAGTTTCAGTAAATATTTAAAATACAAACTATTTGCCGACTATATTATTTAATTGCAGAATATGTATAAATGTTACCTCAATTGCAAGTGTCATCATTTTGCTTCCTAGGCTACTTTTTTTAATCTGGAGCTTTTTTTTTCTCCATAAAAGTACTTGTGCACTCAGCTCCTACTCTCATGCTGGGTAAATCTCTGACTATGCACGTCTAAATCTCATGTTGTTGTGGTTTTGTCCTTTTTTTTTCATATCATGCACAGAAGCAACTCGGAACCAGCAGCAGGGCTCACTGCATAATTATTAACTCCAGTGAGAGATGGTGTATGCATCAACAGTTTGGGAATTTTTTAATTTTTCTAAGGACTACTTCACCTCTAACTCCTAAGGCTGATTTTTAGTTTTATCACAGGCACATTTATCTTCAATTTAATGTGGTGTTTTGCAAGTGTTAGTATTTCCAAAATATACATAAACCTGTAATGAAGAAATACATATTAAATGTAACAAAATACTGCAGCAGTCTCTGGCAGTGGACTGTTATGTTTTCTATTTTTCTATTCATCTGAAATCAAACCTACTAGTATTTGTAGTAAATAAATACTTTGCTAAGTTGAGCCCATTTTTCTTTTCCAGAATTGTTCATGTTGAAAATTATTAATTTGAGCAAATATGAACTGGGAATAATGAATATTTTCATGAATACAAGTGAGCTAACAGGTTGATCAAGACCCGTATTCATCATTCTTCCCCTTTTACTGTGGTGTAACTTACTTAATTTGCCCCTCAGTAGTATGAATTCAGAAAAAAAGAAGGAAAAATAGTTTCAAATACAAGGTAACCAATCCAATTTCCATGCACATGTGTTTCTTCTTACTACAATAAGGACTGGAAGTTCCTATATCCAAAAACAGGAATAACAAAATGAAATGGCCTATTCAAGATCAAACCAAACAGCTGTTTAAAATTCAAACAACTTGAAAAGACTGTGTTGCGTTCACCCCAACCCATCAGAATGACTCCACCTATTCTATTTACACATCTCATTTCTTACACACATTTTTTGAAATACATACTCTGGGATGGCAATTTTTGAAACACTCCCTTTATGCAAAAGTGAACAGTTTGGAAAAACAACCTAACAAAAAAACCCTCCACAAACACCACACTGCCTCAACCATTTCCCTTATCTGCCTACTAGTGCCAAGAAACTGTAAACACTTCTCAGCAGAAGATACCACTGCTTGAAAATCGGATCCTTGGTACCAACCTCATGTCTATTGGCTGGTGTCTACGTCTGATTTGTAAAACAAATTAAATGACAAGGCATAAAAAAAAACCTATGTTCTGAGTGTTCATTTGTTAAGACTTAAAATTTTGGTAGAGTCTAGTAAATTCTCGAAATAACCTACAACCTCCTTATATTCAGACCATGCTACTCAGGTGTGGTACCATATTAAAGAGAAAGTGGCTATTGCAGAGGTGCTGTTGAACATGCCTACAGCTTCTAGCAGTTGTTCCTCCTCACACGGATGTTCCTGTATTTCTTACCATTGGCTTTTGTGGGTGTAGACTGCCTCCTAAAGTCTATCCTATCCATGCTCCATTCTTCTAAAAAGCTGAGCCTAATCAAGAATTTTAGATCCATCCCCTCAGCAGTAGGTTTTTCCACGCAAAAGCAGAAGAAATTCCCATGTCAGTTTACAGAAGTTTTTTTATCAGCCATGATTTGTAAAGGTGCTTATTTAGAGAGATTAAAATCTGACTTAAACTTACTAAGTGTATACATAATCAGCCAGAGCAAACCATATAATTTCATTAATGGCGTTAACTGTGTGCTACCTGTGCTCCCATCCAAACTTTGCCTTGTATCTATACTCTCCCAGTACATACCTAGACTCAACTGCTGAATAAGGCAAAAACAGTTAAGCCCACAAAACTGGTGGGCTTTCAGTTCATTACTGTAGACATCACCATGCTCTTTTGGTGATGTCAAGTGAACAACAGCAGGCAGATATGTCAATTATAAAGTCCTTCCTTGGAAGACCTGTCACTAAAGCAGATGGGATTTGTAGACAATCAGAACACAGACTGTCTTTGTAACACTCAAATGTCACACTGAGCAACAAAAGTCCTATAGCTGTCACGGTGAAGCATCGCTGCTTCATCTTGCTGAGGTGTGCTGGCATGTTGTTACACTTAATCTCTCACTTGATCTTCTTCCATTCACTTGTCTCTTGTCTTTAAAAGCAGGCTCCACACGGCACCATCTCTTCCACTAAAATTCCTGTTGTGCCTAGGAACCTTCACATCTATAAGCTAAAGGCTAGTACCTTAAGCACATCTATGTGAAAGAAACATGCTTCATCACAACTATGTTAATGCTGTCACACTGGAACACATATACATGATATATGTCACACCTTCACAAGTTCAGCTGATACCCGCTGAACTTTATCCAGCAGCAAAACAAAATACATTATGCAACTACACAAAGAAGAACCACTAAAACACAGATTAGGCTTAAAATAATGAGCTTTTAGACGTTTGGAGCTGGCTGCCTGCGACTGCCTACCAAGCTTCATAGCCTAACTGAATATATGCTCAGTACTTTAAATATGAAAGAGAGTTAAATAACTCAGTCTCCAACAGAATATTCTTAATTCCAGTCTCCTCAGCAAAAGTATCTCCCAGTATTGATAACATGAGACAGTACACAAAGAACTGTAAATTATACTTCTAATTTTGTATTGTTCAATTTAGTTAATAAGAACAGATGTTGTTGCTTCCCTCTGCACATATTTCTCTGTTGTTAAGAAAGTACAGACTATGTTTACTGGTTTTAAGTAACTATGAACCTGACACCTTGTTTCCCAGCATAACTTTTCTTATTCCATCTTGACTGGCACTGTCAGAGTACAGCAATCTGCAGAGCAATCTCCATGCTCATGATTAAATAGCTCCTCATGGTATTATTCATTTCTCTGGGAGATATGATGAATATATTCTGTAGTTAAATGCATGCATCTGAAAAATCCCAACATTATATTTTAATATTTCAGCTCAAGTCTTGATAAAGAAAGACAGATACAAGAAAATCAATTCCACCACTGGTCTCATTTCAATTTCATGGATTCTCCTCTGCAATCATAAGCAGAGTACTAGCCACCCTGAATGGAAATATCAGCTGTTCTAAATTGATCAATATTACACAGAAATATTGTGTGTATTGGAATTATTGGCCAGTAAAGGCCGTAGATACTACATGCTCAAGAGCGCTGAGTGACTATTTTCAGGTTTACAGTCAGTTCCTTTTGCTGCTCATTGCAAGACCCAAACCAGCACCTTCACAGCAGCATCTCTCGGGAAACAGATGCTGAAGAAGGGCAGTCAAACTCTCTAATTACCCTTAGCACCTTCAGAAAAAGGACCAGCACACTTCCAGGCAAGAAACATACCCATGTTTCATTTTACGAAACAAAGGGAATAGAAATTTTGAACAAATTCATGCAAAGGCAATGACACTGAAGTAAGGTCATAAACCATGCTAGCTCGGCTTACCTTCTAAAATGGAGACAGAAGAAGCTGCTGGGTTTGACATGCTTGGTAAATGATGCCTGCCTTTGAAGAAAGTAGGATTTTACCCTAATTACAGTCAATGCCAACAGGCTTTCTGCACCTGCATACTGCACTGCCCTGGCTCCCATTAAAAAAAATACTATCACTAATCTTTAGCATATCTCTTCTGAAGAGGAAGAAAACACCAATATCACCACTATACAGATGAAGATGTATTTAGACCTATATGACTTGCCCAAGTACATGTAAAAGTAAGGAATTGTACCCAGATCTTCCTCATGAAGCTTAAAGTTTACATCATCCCCTAGTTGAACACAGAGAGGTTCATAACCTAAGGTTCTACATGCATTAGATTATCTTCTTCCCCCCACCTACCCTCCATCTCTCTCAAGTCTTCTTTTCCTTTCTTAATGCAACTTTCTAAAGCCCAGAAAGGTACTAGTAAGAGCATATCATCTTTGTATGTCCCTGAGGTATGAAGTCTTGCTGCCCGGCCTTTTCATATCCTCTGTTAGAATCATACCTTGGGGACCACCCATATTTAGAAGGCTTGTTTCCAAGCCTGAGTATTTAGACAAACACTAAAACCACTCGCTACAGGTTGAACAACAACAACAGAAAGAAATTAATCCTAAGGAACTTAGTAGGACAAAACTCTCAGTGACTTCAACAGTAAATTTTGCTTCTGAATAGGCAACAGTGGACCCATAATCTCAAAATACCTTGCCGACATTCGTCACTTATTAAATGTATTTGCAAAACAACAAATCAAGTCCTAGCAAAACAAGCAGGGTACAAAAGGGGGATGACAGTCGTGTTAAAATAGTAAACCCAGTTTACTGTATAGTTACTTAAACCAGTGGAAGAATAAATAAAATGTTACAGTGCACCATTTTAAAAATGTGGAAAGAAAAAAAAAAAAGAGGGGATGTAGGGAAGCACAGAAAACTTTCCCCATTGTCAAGTCAGTGATAAAGTGAGAACCATTTCAAAGCAAGTTTTAAGTGCTTCTTTTCCCCTTTAATCTCTTTACTTAAGTTTATTCAAATTTGTGAAACTAAAGTACGAGCAAAATACATACCTAACAAAGGGACATGGATCTCAAACAGTTTTCCCATAGGTTCTCTGAGCTCCAGTTTTTATACGGGAAAAAAAAAGCTTAGACTGTCCACAGCAGAATATCACCACTGGGTGTCACTAATGCTCTACGAAAAGGGAGCGAGCTACTACATTTTACATGTGTTTTCTGATGGAAATATTTCCACATGCTTTGGTAATTCTTAAGTCTTCATATAATACCTACATATTTAGGACACATTAATTTTAAGCAGATGAATAAATGACAGTACAGAATCTCAGGAGGTCCGTGTGTTTTCCCAAGAATCAATGCTATTTCTGCCTCAACTCTAACTTCATAGCATCCAATTTAGCAAGCAAGGAAATCCTGGCATAGAGCAACAATACATGAAAGCAACTGTTTCCATGCAATCGTTCTGAGAACAAACCAAGCTAATCAGTTGATGCCAAAGAGAACAAAAGAGCCAATATGCTCCTATGGTAAAAATCAACAGCTCCTTTGTTATAATCTTTTACCAACTAATAATAAAATACAGCATTGACAAGAACTTTTCAGTGTGCTTTTTATGTCTGTATGGTTGATCTGTAAGTGAGGTTTAGAGGTGAGAAGGCTATATATCTTTTTTTTTTTTGCTGCAAGTAAATTAAATTCCCATGAGCAATGCTCTATTTTAGCCTCAATACAGCAAATTAATTAAAAATATTTTCTTTCATCATGTTAAGCAAAAGCAGTTGTCAAGTTGTCAGCTTTTAATCACTTCACAAAAGATGTTGTCAGCTTTCTAATCCCTTCACAAAAGACGTACATACAATAAATCATTCAGGACAAAATTAACCTTTTTGTTTTCACTATAAGATTGTTTAGGCATTCAGTATAACAATATTTAACATACAGTTTTCTAAGTGAAATATCCAAGTTGTTCTTCTGATTCTTTTCAATGGGAAGGATCAGCTATAAAAAAAACGTAATTTTAAATCTCAAGTACTGAGAACATATTTATCCTTAAAAAAAAGTAGAGTATTACCCATTTCCTCAAAAATTGCTTATTATTCAAAAAAGAGTAAGTTTTCTACTACTATTATACAATCTTGCTAGGAAGCACTAAGTTTAAGGAATATAAAGAAGTGTTATCCTAATAACAGTACATCTCATTAAAGTTTTATACCATCACCAATGGTTCCATTTCTTTCACACATCATCCCAAACTCATCATGTCCCACTTAGTGAAGGCTTCCCTTTGTGAAAACTGTATGCTGACTGACAGAAGATACATGCTTGTTTCCCTTTTAACACCAGATATTTAACATACAACTCATATGTAATGTGTACATACACAATATGCATGTGTTACTGCTTTCCTTTCTCCAGTGCTATGCAGCTTGAGTATTCAGCATGCATCATTCCAAGAAGCCTGACAAAATGACATGAATAGAAACAATCTGGTCAAAATACAGTACAGACAAGCTAGCAAAGTTATCTTGCTATTTGTCCCCATACTTTTTCATTAGATAATAAAATACATATTTGATGGGATTATTGCAAGGAAGATACATAAATGAATGCAGAAAGAAAACAGATATTGCAACGAGATTGAGAAGGATCCTGAAATGATGTCAGCAGATACAGATCTGTTAAAGACAGCAAAGCAGTGCTGGTTTCTATCAGTTAAGGTCCAAAGTATCTCTTTGGCACAGGCTCTTTTTAAATACACTTGTCTTTATTACAGCATCAATAAAAATATTCTGGGATCAGAAGACTTACTTCGTAAGTTCTCTGGCATCTGTCAATTGCACAACAGAAAAACACATACACTTCTGGCAAAACAAAAAACACACCAAACAAAACAAAAAGCAAACACACCCACTAAAAAAAAAACAAACAACCCAAAACAAACAAAAAACCTCCACAAACACAAAAAACACCCTATCACAGCTAAAAGCCTGACTTGCACTATTGAAGTTGAATATCTTGTCTCTTGAGGCTGAGGAAGGCAGAATTATTCCATAATCACTTCTTGACACATGAAGCCCTATTCCTGAATAGGTGATTCTGACTATGTAAATTGAAATAGCTTTGGATATTCCATGGGTTTCATGCTTTTTCAGTTTTACAGGTGGGAGGGGAGTTTCATTTGCAATTATCTGTAACCTAGACATACTTTTCTTTAACTTACAAAAGCTTATAAGGAAACTAAAAGGCTTCTGTGGTGTTTCTCTATATATCCATTCTGCCAGTATGGGCCCTTCCTGTAACATAACATGTGATGTTGCCTTTGAGGATGCTTAGTCATTTTCCCCAATGCAGCTACCAGATTATTCCTCAGGAAATTATTATGACCTACTTCACAGCATTGCTGCTTCCTAATTACCAGCAAGGAGGGTCAGATTTGAACTTTGAGACACTAAACTAGGAAATGAATAATAAATATTTCTGAACAGCAAACTGACAGTGAGCTATACAAAGGTTTTGGAGGGTTTTTTTGCTAGTGTAGATCATTAGAATACTACCTTGCAGTTCTTGTCCCCAGAGAGTTTTTTTAAGAATGTTATTCCAGCCTTCCCCCATCCCTTTTTTGTTGTTCTACTAGAAACCCCATTCCTGGGCTAATCTTCCTACTTCTTGTTCTAAAGTGGGGAGGAGAGAATTTAATCTAAGTGAAAACTCATTTCTCCTTTGATCAGTTACTGTAAACACAAGGCAAAGGAAAATTCAGTGAATTTTTTTTATATTTCCAAGTAGCTCTCTTAGGGTTTTGAAATAGCAAATTTAAGGTTTGCTGAACCCTCAGATGGAGCTGCAAGCAAAAACAATTTACAATTGCATCTCATTGAAGAAAGCAACCAGGTCTAAAAGTAGCATCATGAGAAGTTTCCTTTATATCCAGCATCACATCTGGTGAGACCAATGGTGGTTTCTACCATTGGCTGGACCTACAAGTCTGAAGCTCCTCATCTGCCACAACAAACATTTTACGAAATGAATCACAGAACTTTCTCACAGCTAACACCATCTGGCAGAGCTCTGAAACACTGAAATGTTACCTGATGGGTGCAACCCTTTCTAAACATAGTAGCGCAGACTAGCTCCTTTCCCACTACATCTTCCTCCAGCAACTGAAGACATTTCTGAGGCATGGATAACAATGCTCAATACATACCTGTATATTTTTGCTACTTTTTCTGTAGCATGTGCACTACCCTCCCACATAAAAAACAAAGACAAACAAACAAACAAAACCCCACAAAAGTAAAAACACCTAAACCCCCAATAAATTAATCACACTGTCTGCACTGCCTTGTCATTTTTTCTCCCACTACCATCTGTTCAGTATTTTTCAGCTGGAAGCAAGAGAAAAAAGCCAACAACATTCAACCACTATGTGCCTTGGAAGCTGAAGGAGCCAAAAGACCAAAGTCTAGAAATGGACCTATATTGCATATATTTTTTAGGCACATTGGCAATCTATATGTATTGCATACGTCTTACCACCAAGATAAAAATTGTATAGTTTTGTCAACATGATTGTAAAATGACCATACAGAAGTGCAGATAGCAGGATAATTCCCTTAGGCCTTTGGGCTCTATGTAGCCAAACACGTAAATCCACTCATCTCTTCCCCATCAGGGGAAAAAAAAAAAATAAAAAAAAAAAAAAAAATATATATATATATATATATATATATATATTAGAGGCACTTTCATTCTCTGCAGTGGGAACTGGAAAGCAGAAGCTTCCAGGTTTTCCAAGTTACCCACCTTGGGGGTGGGGGCAGTGAGGGGAGAGGAATAAAAAAAAAAAAAAAAAGGAACAAAACAAAACACAGCCCACTTTTTTTTATTTTTTTATTCCTCCTTCATAGTTGTTCTGGTTTCTATTTTTCAGTAAAATGTTTCATAGTTTTCTTCAGAACAGAGATTCCAGTCAACAGCCAGCACTAAAAATTATTCCAAGTTCTTTACTTCATTAGTACAACTGTACAGATGGAGAATTTGCACTGGTACTAGAGGTCTAAGCAACTAAACATCAAATTAAGCTGTATAAACCATAATAAAATATTATACAGCTCGATTACAAAACAGCTGATTTATAGCTAGTACATTTCTTGATCATGGCAGAACCAAATAATCCAGGCATTTGCAATGCTGAACCATATATCCTAGGCATCTCTCCTTTTCAGTTTTATTTACCGATTTAGGACCAAGACATAATGGGAATAATTAATCTTTGTGCTGGCACTGGGCTCAGTTCAAGAACAAAAGAGAGAGAACTTGGCTGCTCTCAAGCCTGTCAGCATTATTTTGGCTCTTTGATACAAAGCAGGCAACATTCAAGGTTGACATAATCCACTACTTGGAGCAACTGTCAAGGTGTACTGCGATGCTACTGGTAAAAAACAGTTTGAAAACACAGAAGTTCAGCCTGGATGTCTCCTGCTCCAGAGATTCGCAAAGAGGAGAGAGAGAAGGTGAGAAGTAGCACCTATTGGAGTCATCACCAGCAAAACACTAACAGATTCTTTAGCTAACCGAAAGCTTATGACTCCAGAACAGGTTAATGAGGCACAAAGAGGTGTTGGGATAGGGAAAACTGGAGACCATTTGAACATCAGAATACACTGCTTACAGATACCCTATGCCTTATGTCAGATTGCTCAGTAAAGTTCAGTAATAGAGCACAGCTGGTGTCCAAATAGCTATTTGCAGATGGGAAAATACTCAAAGACGATGAATGGTCCTACTCAGGCTTGCTGGCCTTCTTAATAAACACTTGTATTTAAGACCAGCTGCCCTTAGACAATATAGTATCTGACACTAAACACTGGTAGTCTGAGATCCTTTACAGACCACCCCACTGCTGGTTGTATGTTGGGCTGCACAGTCAGTACTAAAAATAAAACTGTTTTAAATAAGTTATTTGGCCAAAAATAATGGCAAGCACCCATGAGTAACAAATACGGCAGCAACTGTGACTAGTCTGTTTGATCTGCTTAACTCAAAAAAATCAAAATACAGACTGTTTGATAACTATGACTACAAGGTCAATGTTAAGTGATCCCTTTTTGGGTACATTATTATTAAGACAGAATAAATACTATATGATCCACCTAACAGGCTGCTAGGCCTGACACCTCAATTACTGGGTTTACGTATTTGCTGGAAAAGCAAAGCAAAACACATATACAAAAATCACTGTTGATCAGATATGGAAGAAAATATTATTTACATAGCTAAAGCCTCTTAACATCATAAGATTCAAGGAAATTTCAAAATATTAAAAGAAAAAAGAGACTTTATTTGAGTTCAGAGAAAATAAATATTCAGAGAGAAAAAAAAAAAAAGCAAGTTTTTTTCCACAGGCTTTAACTTAAGGAAAATTATACAATTTTGTGCTCCCCTCAACGCAGCAAACCTTTGTGAACAGATGGTAGCAGTTCTGTGCGATGCAGTAGGCAGCATTCCATATCACGCTGCTGGCAAATATCACCACCATTTAAATGACTTACTCCTGTGCGCACCCTCAGAACACACGTACACATCACTGACCTGTCAGAGGAGTTTGGCACATACCACTTAACTCAGTGGTAATGAGCAGGCGAGACACAAGTTAAGACAGTACAACAAAACCTAAAAGAAATATATACAAATTAAAGAACACAAGAAACACTTTTCCCACCAAGTCACTGACAAAAACTATTTGTTTACTTAGGCCCAAATTTCACCTTTTATCTTGATTTAATTTGAGGTCTATGACTAGATATCTAGAGTGCTCTTTCAGTGAATTTGTTTCATAGCATAATTAATGATGGCTACCATTTGGTTCATTTCTCATATCCTGTTTGTGGTTCTAAGAACCGAGGGAATGTTTTTCCACAAGCACACATCTTTATTATAATCACAGAATTGTCTGCAAGATAAGGACTCACAGTTCATATCCCAAAATACTCCTAGAGGCTCACAATAATATGAGCAGTCAGGCAAATTTTACTTTAACATGTCCTGTAGCATTCTGCAGATTGGTTTGAAAACTAGAGTAAAATCAACATATTCCTTATAAATATGTTGACATAGGTATCAACGATTCTTAACTGTTCCTGCATTACAAATCTCCACAGTTCAAAACCTCTATGGACTTCTCACATTCTCTGCAGAAAAGCTACAAACAACCGAGTTGTTCCATATGCAATATTCCAGGAAATAGATTTAGTTTATTACCAACAGGAACTTGTTTTTTATTAATTATGATGAGTAATAAAGAGTCCACAAGAGTCAGTCACCAGTTCAAAACTATGAAGTCCATAGAGTTTTGCAAATCATGTTTCATCTTTCAACCTACTACCTCCAAAAAAACCTTACAATGCACGATTTTAGCAACTGAATATATTGACAGCATTTTGTTCTTGAGATATGTTCCTTAGATGCCATTTCTAGAACACAATTTACAAATATATAGTGCAAATACCTTCAATATTAATGTTCTTTATGTATTACTGCAAGAAATTCTCAAATGCTTTTCTGTGGACACAGATTATGAGGTGTTAAACCAAGGAACATCTGAACATCTGAAGTTCAGCAAATTCCATGGCAGTTATGGCTCGCTAACTCCACCAAAGATGATGAACCTCTGTCTTCCTGAGAAAGAATTCAGGATAGCAAAGATTCTAGATAAAATACCCTATGACTAAACAGGCCCAGTGCGAAAGGGAAGTCTTTGTTACACGGTTTTTCAGTGCCTTGGAGAAAAAAAAACAAACAAAAACACAAAGAAAAAGACCAAAAAAAAAAAAATCCCAAAAAAAACCAAACACCAAAGCACAGAAACAGTATCAATAAAGATACCAACGTCAAGTTCCACAGAACATACAATGTTCTCTGTCAGAACAGCAAGGACAAGTAAAATCCCAGTCCATTTTTCTGAGTAAGTCATTAAGTCATATATCAAGCAAAACTTTGTCAGTCCATTTCCTAATCAGACAACTTAATTCTCACTGAACACAGGACTTTGTACCTCTAAAACATTGTTTGGGTGAGCTTTTTCATCTAAAAATGTAGTAAAGATTATAATTTGACCTTTCTTGCATTAAGAAAAGGTCAGTAACTCAAATTTAACTCACTGAAACACTGCTCATTGGTATTACTGTTGCTTACTACCAGCTGAAGTTTCCTTCACTAATACTGGTTTACAATGGATAAAAGATAACTAAAGACTATTCAGTGGACCTGCTTCTAATTAACTTTTCAGCTGGAGAAGCATATCAGGGCAAAGCATCTAAAGTAGAGGTATTTGGGGGAATTTTTGGTTTTTAATTTTCCATTTCACAGTAGATTTTGTATTTTCAACTGTTTACTGATTGATGAGGGGGAAGAATATCACTCACGCAGTCTCAGACACTACTAAATATATCCCCAGCTTTTTAAAAGTCAATTAGACACAAGAACCTCCCTCAAGTTTTAAAAATAAATTTCACCACTAAGTCAAGTTGGTGAGAGATGCCTCAGAGTTATGTTAGTAAGAAGGAATATTGATAACTATTTTACTTGACTTCAAACAATCCATAACTGCCAACAGGCTAAATACTGGGGACCCAAATTTATTCACAGGAGACACATCAGCACTGCCTAAGCCACAGCCCATATAGATACATTGCAATGTTGTTCTCAGCATAAGAAAATGCCATTGGGATAATTAGCAATAGCTCAGGTCAAGTGTCAACAAGGTCACAAAATTTATGCTATAGATATGAATACTTCAGAGTTGATGAGTAGAGCCTAAAAATAAAAAATAAAATTAGCAAACCAAACTAAACCCCAGCAATTAGCACACAGTACACCAATTGCACTGATCAGTGGTATACTTCCATAAGGGGAAAACACATCTCATGAATTCCCTTTATAGTCAACAAATTAGTAAGACATTCTGGAGGCAGTTTGAAATACCTAGCTAGGTACTATAGGTACGTTCTGCAGAGATTTTGCTGAGCATATAAAGAACAAAAATTGAACAGTGTGGAAACTGTTTCCACTCCTCTTTCTCACTCAGTATACTTTGAGATAGAGAAATAGGGTTTATTTGTTACTAATATTGCAAACAGAAGAAAGTAAGTTCATAGTGACTTTTAACAGCTAAATCCATAAATGTTTGCATACTTTATTTACATCTTCAGTTCAAAGGAAGCAAAAGTGACAGCTATAGCGTTACAAGCTTGGTTGATTTTACATACAACTTAAAAATCCATACTACAATCTTTTGAAGTATAATTATCTATTCTTCTATTGTAACAGGCTTAAACTTAAGCTAGTTAAGGTCTTACCAAAAGCCAGTGAGTCTTAAGAATATGATGATTTAGGATGCATTCAGGTACCTGCAGAAATTAAGTTAGGCAAAATAACATCAAGATGCACGTTTTTAAAACAGTCTACATAGGTGCCAGTAAAATTCAAGAAGGGTACCATGCAGAAAACAAAAATTAAAATAACACAGGAGAAAAATTCTTCCCTTACAGTTTTTTCTTATTAGAAGAATAATAACCACCTTATAAAGTTAGAATTTATTAGTGACAAGGCACCTTGAAATTGAAGAAATAAATACACACTACAAGAACTACTACAAGAAATCAACACAAACCTAAACTGATGACAGGCTTTCCAAATGTCAGTCCAAAATATTTTGGCTTAAGATCCCCAGAAGGGCTTTTAATTGAAGTCTTCCTCAGTCTTTGCTGTGGTGCTTATATAATGGTTGGTGTTGAAGATGTGGCCTGAGCCTGAAAACAGTCATCAGAAGTTCATAAGCGGAATCCTCTTCTTGTGTCCTCGAGTTCCTGGATACAAGTCTGTACTATAAATAACCCCATGCAACACCATTCATGTCCTTTTTAAGGACAGAAACATCTGCCTTTGACTCAGTATGCATCTGAGATTTGTTTGTTTGCTTTTACCCCCATAAAGATGATATAGGGAAATTCCCAGGACACGTTTCATTTACATTTAGTGCCATGAGAACACTTGGTCTGATACAAACTGTTTTTATTATGTTACGAAGTTGTTTTTCTGCAACTGACTTTAAAATCATTTGTCATTCCACTAATTCATCATTTAGAGTAGAAGTTAAAGAACTCTATGTATATGGCCATTTGTGACTTCACTGAAGGAAATCTAGTTTCCAGATACTTGAAAGATATATGTAGAAAAGCTAGATACACAGATGATCAGAACTGCAAGAGTACAAAGTATTCTTCCATTTAAAAAAAAAACTATTTATATTAAAACAGTGCCTCCTACCACATATTTGACCCAGACACTCAGAAAATCACGCTAAACATGTTTGTTCAGTAGCTAAACTTCTGTATAACATAAGGATTTGGCATAGAGCACACAAATTCAGCCAACTGAACCAGTTAATACTTAATCCTATGTCATTAAAGTATAACGTCATGCCACATATCACTACTAGGAGTAATTTATGTTTATTCTGCCTCTGCTTGTCTAGCATCTACTCAGTCATTTCCTAAAAATAAAAATAAAAAATTACAAAATAAAAAAAGTCTTAACCCACTCCCCACAGAAAACTCTACCAGTCTGCAACTGCCATCACAATTATACAAGTCAACAAAACAAAAGCCTTGAAGGTTCTGAAGAGAATTAAGACAGCATTCTTAGATATAGCCTTCTCCTTAGCCACAGAAAGTCAGCACCTTCAAATAAGTGCCTCAACTCCCCTGTGCTGTTTAAATTGCCTGTCCTTTTTCCTACTTCACCACTTAATGGATTGGCATTTTTAATCATTAGTTACCTCCTCCACAAGTACCCAATTGTGGTTTAAAAGAATTACCAAAAAGTTTCATTTTTAATGCCCTTTTTTGTTTTCTGTAAAATAGAAAGTACAAGTGATTATTCTACAGGACAGTAAGAGTCCAAAGAGGGGAAGATGTTAAGACACCTATGCACTACCAAAAGCATTCAGCATTTAGATATCCCTTGGGAAGCAAGTTTCCATAAACACAATCTTTTAAAAATATCCAAGCAAAAATTGTGTTGTAGCAAGAACCTTTCAAGAGTATGTAAGAGGTGACCACCCTTCATAAAGCCTTTAAGGCTTTCTACAGAAACACAGTGAGCAACACTTCACAAAATTAAGACCATTACAGGGACAATGTTTACATACTAATATCTTTTTGGCAACTACCTTGTTGTGTCAGTAATAACAAAGGTTGAGAGGAAACTCACATTGCAGTTCAGAAATCAATATTAAAGAACAGGTGTTGCATCTTATGGATCAAAGAACAGGATTTTCTCTAAGTAAAGCTAATGGCTGGATTTGAGTTCTAGAGAAAACAGGCAAGTAATTTTTCTTCAGGCAAAAACACAATTTTAAAAACACAAAAATAATACTTCAAGAACCCAGTGAAGCTTTGAGACAATCATTCACAGAAACATAAAAGTGTTATGCTCACAAGTTCTCTTTTTTGTGGACAGGTAAAGGCCTTCAGGAGGAACATGGAAAGCTGACAGTGTTAGAAATGGACTGTGTTCTTTAGGTTTCAAGATACCAAGCCTGGAGTGCAGTATTTCACTTTTGAAATGAAAGGCAGTCCTGCATAGGTTGCTTTCCTTTGGATCATACTATTCTCCTAGCATCCTACTTAATTTTATGACTGACTGTGCAAATTCAAAAGCTAGCTGTCTTTTCAGGCATTAGTTGGACTTCGTTTCACTTACTTAAAAAACAGAAAAAAACCCAAACAAAAAAAAAACAAAAAACCAAATCAAACAGAAAGCTTCATGACACTGCTTTTGCCTCTAAGTCCTGTTGCATGAATTCAGGGAAAAAAAAAAATAAACTTACCCAAAATAAAAAACAACTGTAAATTAGCATACATTTTATATGGACAATGTCTTCAATCAAAGAAGTTATGGAACACTAATCAGTGGAAACATATGAACATTACATAGTGGTTTGACATGCAACCAGGTCAACTGAAGATCAAAGTATTTTTTCCCCTTTCATCCCAGGTAGAGATACCGTTCCCATCAAAAAAATAAAAAAGCCTTTAACAAGCACAGCAGTTGAAAAAACAGTGAATGCTACAACAATGTTTTTTTTTCCAGCAAAAGATAACTTGGTTATGCCTTCATTTGCCTCTACATTCCGAGCAAACTCATTTATTCGGTAAGAGATGTACACTTTCAAGAAGAGGTGAAAGGCAAGATGAATCCTGAAGGAAGATTGCTATAGACTTAAAAAGAGATTGACTTTAGCAGGTTCAATCATTAGCACCAATGGTACAATAGCAAGACTACCTAGTACACAAAACCGAAGAACTTTCTTGGTACCATGACAAACAGCCTAGAAAGTATTTTGTTTTTCCTCCTTCAGAGTTTAGAATCCCTTCCAAACACTTTTCAGGAACCAGCTTTCTTCACACTTCCGAGACAGAAAAAGATAAGTACATTTAAAGGCCTTTGTTTTCAACAACGTTTGGCAGTTAACACAAATAAAGCAGCGTAAGTCCCACGATAATTTGCATGAGGTCACACGATGTGCCTAAAACGCAACCACACACCTTAAACAGCAGCGGTCTCCCACCTCCTCATGCTATGCTTTTAGTGTCAAGTACTGGTAATTTTCTCACCAACTCCTAGTAAATGGTATTTACAACGACCCTGAAACATGGTGTATTTCTCACAGACACAAAGCAGCCTGACTTAATGTCGGCTCCACTCTTGAATCGATAGCTAAGTACAACCCCTCAGTGATCAACTACAACACACCAGCCAGCAGCTGCTGGTGGCCTCCAGAGGCAGACTCCCAAAAGCTTCGTAAAGAGCTTCACGACCAAACGCGAGGATCCTTAAAGAGAACAGCCCAAACCATCCACAGAACGGCTGCACGTAACTAATAAAAGTGCAGCGGCGGCTGCACCTGCCGGCCTCCAGCCAGGGAGGAGCTGCCAGTCCCTCCTCTGACGGGACACACCTCCCCAGGCGCTGCAGAGGCGGATAACCTCCTCCTCCTCCAACTCCTGCTTTTCCTCCAGCCCGCCCCGTGAGGCGCCCTGCCACTCCCTCACCTGACGGCACCAGCCGAGCGCTCCGCATCCTCAGCCGTCCCTCCCTCTCCTCTTTCAACCCCGGCGCTCTCCTGCGGCCCGCCCCGTGGCGGGACCCCGCGCTGACAGGACGAGCAATGACCCTCCCCGGGCACCCCCCGCGCCTTTAAATGCCTCCCGGGCGCGCGCACAACGGCCGCTGCTCGCGCGGGGGCGGTCCCTGTGCGCGCGCGCCTCACCTGACTCACTCTGAGCCCTGCGCGTGCTCCGCCTCCCCGGCGCGCGCCCGCCCGCCCGCTCGCCCGCCCGCGGCGGCAGTGGGCAGGGCCTGGGCTCCGCGCGGAGCCATCCGGGTCTCGTCCGCTCGCCGCCGCGATGCATCTGCACCAGGTGCTCACCGGCGCCGTGAACCCCGGGGACAACTGCTACTCGGTGGGCAGCGTGGAGGACATCCCCTTCACGGTAATGGTGGCGGTGCGAGAGGAGAGCCGGGCTGGAGCAGGGAAGGGGGGTGTCGTGTAGGCCCGAGGAGAGCGGTGGGAGGGGCTGGAGGGGATCAACCTGCGGGGCGGGGGACGGGCAGGATCTCTGCGACCCTCTTACCGGGGTTGGGATTACCGAGGTGGGGAATGCCGGTGTGGCTAAAGCGGGGATTATGAGCGGCGGGGCGGGGCTGTGACAGCCGGCGTGTTTATGGGTGGGGTGCAGGCCGCGAGCCCGCCGCCTGCGGAGGGCCGCGCTGCTCGTCCCTCCGGAGTGCCAGCGCTGGGGTGGGCCGGGGTCCCCGGGTGCGTCCGTCATCGCTGGCGAGGGCTCTGGGGATGCTCCGGGTTCGAGGAGGGACCTGGGAAACCCCGAGTCGGGCGTCCCCAGATCTTGATGTGTGCTTGGGGTTTTGTGTGTGTGTGTGTGTGTGTGTGTGTGTGTGTGTGTGTATCCGATCCTCCTGCGAAGAGGAGTGTTGCACTAGGCTTTTTAAGAAGCCTGTCCACTATTGATGAGCGTCTGGCTTCAATTACTGTGGTTAATAAAAGACAAATTTGTCAGATGGTCCTTTTAAACTGGAAGCGGAAAGAAATTGAAGGAAATACACTAAGTAAGTTTCAGGATTCCGGTAGTTTACATAATAAAATCTGTTTACCATCCACTGGCTATTTTTGTCTATTTCAGTGTTAATTTCCACTTTCTCAGTTTATGATATGCTTCTCTGACTCTCAGGAGTGATGAGCCCCTGCAGTGTTTTGCATACTGTTGTCTAATCAGTACGTTATTATTTGGGAATAAATTGTCTCATTAGGTTTTTTATTAACATTTACAACGCTATATCCCAAGCACAAACCAATTCCCAGCTAAATGATACAGAGTGTCGTTTTTAGTCTAAGATAACTGTCAGCAGACTTGTCAAACATTTAAAGCTTACTTTAGATCATCACAGATGTCTAACTTCAGTAATGAATGCTTCAAAGTCTTTAGGAAAAAAATAGGTGCCATGTCTGCCTTTATTTTCCTTGTTCTGGTGCTATGCAGCCGTACTGCTGTTAACGGGACCTCTGTGACTTTTTATATTTATATAAGAAATAATTTACTCATTCATATACTAATGTGTTTCTTTGTACTGTGATAATTTGAAAAGTCAGTCAATTTGTATTACGAAAGACAACCTTATGCTTATTCTCATAATATTGTATATATTTTATAACATCTATAATGAATTATATATATATTGTTGTTTACACAAGAATTACCCAAGAACAAAAGTCACATTTTACAAAAAAAGAAATGCAGAATCATTTGGTAGCATGTTAATTTTGGAACTGCATATAACAGACCTCACTGTCTTCTGTGGCTGCTGCATCCAATTTTTTATTCTACAATAAAGAAGGAACTAAAAGGATAACTTTATCTTAATAAATGTATATTCTGGATTTCCACAGCTGTAATGTTCTTCTTCCCTTTTCTTCTTTCTCTGTGGTATTATTTACTGGTGAGCTAGACCTTGATCCTACAGTAAACAGTATGGCTAAAAACATCTGCTTGCAAACAGTTTGGGGTCTTATATCCAAATTCTTGGGAAATTAGTCACCTAGGTGACTCTCAGTAGCTTCAGTCTACCCCCAGCTGCAGGTGTCGCCTTTGTTAGTGCCTAACCTTAAATTCAGTTGGTCAACATCAGTAATGCTGTATTGACATAGCTTTACCCCCCTCCCCCTAGAAACCGTTAAACTGTTTGGAGTCATAACTTCAGGTCATGAAGCAGGATTTGCAGTTTAGAGATCATCTGTATTCATGACAGGGTCTGATTGTGCTCTTAAGACCCAAGTCAGCCTCTAAGAGCAGAAGCAGAGCAGTGAAAGGGCAAGCGGTGAAGGGAGATCTACACAGTATGTGCTGTACTTTATGAATCCTTGCGAAGTTAGGCTGTGGCAGAGGAGCCTTTATTTGTGTGCATGTATGCTTGCTTGCGTTTTGGTTGATGTTAGAGCATTCATTTAAAATGTGTGAGAAATAGTTCAGAATTGCTGCAACTGATTCATCTTAGGGACTAGAAAATATAGCTTTTTGTGTGCAGAAGTGAATCACTCATGTTGAAGTTACTCTACTTAACAGAATAATGGCTTGGGTACACGTAAATATGCATTTGCTATTTGATAGTTTGGGGCATATTTCCTTCCTTTTTTTTTTTTTTTTTTTGAGGAAGAGGAGAAAGGCCTTAAAATGAACTTGCTTTATTGCTTTAGATGCAAGCAATCTCCAGCAATCTCAGGATTCTGAGAGAAGGAACACATTTTTTTTTTTCCTAATTAGGGACCCTGCAATTCTGAAGGTTGTTCTTCATCCTTCCTTTTTTCTGTGGTAAGCTTTTATTTCCAAGTCAGTGTAGCTAGAACTAAGATGAGGACATGTTCTGCCTCAACTTTTTTAAAGCTTTGGTGAAAGTCATCTAGTTATTCTTAGAATAAGAAAAGGAAAAGAAATTACTTTGCCATTAATTTTTCTTTACTTGCTAAACCCCAAGTAGTGGAGTGACTCCATAAGCAAAACAAATCCAGAGAAACAGAGACAATTGCTGTAAATTGGCAAAAAAGTTTTTGTCAGTCCTTTATCTGAAATGCACATAGTGTTCTTTCCTCCCTGTGCTCCCACAGTCTGCCTGCAGCAATCTTGACGTGTATCAAGCATTTCCCAAATAAGGGGTGAAGCACAGAAATGTTTGGTTAATAAACTGGCTTGTGGATATTATAGCTGTATTGTGCCCGGTCTTGTAGGGAAGGTAGTACACAGGAAAGAAAAGTTTGAAGGGCAGTTAGGAGAAAAATAGCTTCACAGTGCTATGCTCTACCAAGCAGTCTCTTCAGCCTCCCTTCATTTGAGCTCCAAAAAGGACACTGCATAATAAAGGGTTTAAGTACTAAATGAAGGAAGTTCTGGTAATAATCCTGTGCACTACTCAATTTGCTGTTGCTTCATGTTCTCTTTTCAGCAAATATTACCTGTGTTTCACAAGTGAGTTTACAAAAGGTCAGAGTTGAGCTTTATACAGAAGGGCCTTACAGCAGACCCTGCCTAGACAGAAGGGTATCTTGTTTGAACCTCATAGTCTAACTGGCAGCTAACAACTTTTTAGAGGTAGTAAACTGCTTTTCTCAAATCACAGTTGATTTTGCTTAGCTCTTGTTATTACGCAGCTGTTTTATGTTGAGCTGCTTTCAGTCACTGACCTTAACTCCAAGTGGGATGTATGTAACCAGCCTGACTTTCTGTGATGTGGAATAAGGTGTTTTCAGATAAAGACGATGAGCTGTTCTGATTCTGTTTGAACGACTTCTGCCCTTTGCCCAAGCTCAGGGTTGTTTTTCCCTCCCCCCTGAAACTCTGAACAGAATATGTAGCTGTTTCTAAGATCAATCTAGATTTAAAAAAATAAAATAAAAAAAAAATAATCCATAAATATGGCAGTTACCTGCAGGCTAGATCCTATAAATATAAAAGTTCCAAGCTTTCACAAACAGAAGATTAATGAATACTTGCCTCTTGTAAAAGGTAAATATGGAAAGCTAAACACTGATGAAAAATCAGAATGTTGGATTTTAGACTTACCTTTACAGAAGAACTTTGCCGATAGAAGGGAAATTTTTTCTTTCAGTTTTAAAAAGGACAAGCTTCATGGCAGCTTCCATGCCAGTACTAATACTTGGCCTGGACCTGCGTGTAATGCATTTCAGAAGCTGTTATTGTAATTGAAAACAGCAAATTCTTCATCTAAAGCATTATGTCCACAAAATACAGTGAGTAAGAATAGGTTTCCTCTGCTACGTACTCTACTTCATCCTTCTTGAAAAATTACTTATTAAAACCCTTATTTGTAGATCCTTGTCATTTATTTATTATACTTACATATATACACCTGTACATAGAATCATAGAATGGTTGCAGTTGGGAGGGACTTTAAGATCATCTAGTTCCAAACCCCCTGCCATGGGCAGGGATGCCTCACACTAGACCATGTCGCCTAAGGCTCTGTCCAGCCTGGCCTTGAACACTGCCTGGGATGGAGCATTCACCACTTCTTTGGGCAACCCAATCAAGTGCCTCACCACCCTAAGAGGAAAGAACTTCTTCCATGTATCTAACCTGAACTTCCTCTATTTAAGTTTAAACCCATTACTTCTTGTCCTATCGCTACAGTCCCTGATGAAGAGTCCCTCTGAAGCATCCTTGTAGGCTCCCTTCAGATACTGGAAGGCTGCTATGAGTTCACCACACAGCTTCTCTTCTGCAGGCTGAACAGCCCCAACTTTCTCAGTCTGTCTTCCTACAGGAAGTGCTCCAGCCCCTTATCATCCCTGTGGCCTCCTCTGGACTTGCTCCAACAGCTCCATGCCCTTCTTATGTGAGGACACCAGAACTGCACACAGTGCTCCCAGTGGGGTCTCACAAGAGCAGGATGGAGGGGCAGGATCATCTCTATCTGTGTGTTCTCCACTGTGTCATGTTCATGTGAACTGGATTACAGACACTTAACATCTGAATCTTTACTATGTTCCCTTTTCTCTGTAGTCTGTGTGTAAGCATACTGTAAAGTGTTTCATCATTAATTTGTCTCGAATGTCAATTTAGGGAAGTGTTCTACAGGCCACAAGCTAGTAATGGGTTGGTTGGTTTTGTTGGTTGGTTGGGGTTTTTTTGCCAGTTTGCATGAATATGTGTAATTGTACTTAGCCATGGGAAGGGGAAGTGTAAATGTTGTATCCATTATGAGAGTGTGGAAACATTTCAGAATTCAGTTGTCTTCATCACAGGTAGGAAAATGAAGGGCTTTCTGCATATTACGTTTACTATCCATAGCCAGAAACTTAAAGACAAGTGTTGTTATACTGGAGGAGTACTATAAGGTCAACACATGCTTTAATGCAGGTTTTAATACATATTTTAATTAATTTATGTAATTTTAGATGTTTATGAATTTCTGAGGTTTTTTTAAATACCACTGTGGGCTGATTTTGTTCCCTTCACATCATTTACCTTCTTGAACTGCCTCGGTACCCCAGACAGCACACATTGGAGCTTGAAGATGTCTTGTCCATTTCATTTACACCAAATTTGTAAAGAATTGCAGGTTATAGAAGGAGAAGAATCTTTCTGTAAGTGTGTGTGTGTGTATGTATGTATGTATGTGTGTGTGTGTGTGTGTGTGTATACACAGTGAAAAATATATAAAGAGGAAAACAAGCTGAGAATGTGAAGGAATAATCGTTGCCCTGTCTGTTAGTTCTAGTATTCAACATTAAAATTAGACAACCAAACCAGAAAATACGGGCAGCTGAAAGAGATGCAAATGCTGCTTCTGTATTATTTGAAAATTGAGGATATAGCATAAACTCTTAGGACACAATGTCCTACTTCCATCTGGTGCTCCTGCATTCAATTAGAGCTTTGTTGTTCATTTCAGTGGTCCCAGATTTTGAGTTAGAGCAGACATTGGCACACTACAGCTTATTAGTTGCTTATGGATCCTGCAAGTCATCCTTTCATTCTGGCTGTTTTGCAGCTCCATTTAATTTTCTCTTAGAAGTTATCAGTGACATTAGAAATGGAGTTTGGCAGATACTCTATGTGGATGGGTTTTACTGAAATTGCTTCATTCAGTGACTGCGAATTCTGTTTATTTAAGAGCTCTATGCTGCTCTCATGCACAACAGTATCTCAGCATCTTATTTGCTATCTTCCCTTTTTGTATAGCTTACTGATTTTCTATTCCTTTCATCAGGCTATGCAGATTGCTGCCACAAGTACTGTGGCCACTGTTATTTCTGGCAGGAGATGTCTGTAGTGGCATGAATGATCTTCCGGAAGATGTTGTCAGCTGAATCCTTAAAAGGAAGTAATGATGTTAAATATTATGACACTTCTCTGTTTTTTGCCACTGTAGGGTGCTTCTGCTGCAGTACCCCCTTAAGGAGTGAAAGGACAAAATGAAAAGAGGATTTAATAGAAATGTGTTCTGTTCAAGTATAAACACGTTCAATATATTGAGTATATAAGAAAAGCCTCGTAAAAGTAATCAAAAGGAAAACTTGGTTTTAGACATATAAAATACAGAAATATTTTCCAGTACATGAAAGTATATTGATATTTTTTGTTTTGAGAAATTTGGAGACTATAAATGCGAAAAAGTGGGCACATTAAAATGAGGGGGCACCTTTTCTCAAAGGTTATAATAAATGTACTTCTTAAAGTAAATTTAAGGTTTAAGGTAAATATACTTTAATATACTGTCAAGAAACGAGACACGTTCTCAGAATAAATATCTACACTGAGAAAATTACCAAGAGACAGCACTTGCTGAAGGCTGATACCCTGCTGTTGGAAATGTGTTCCGACTAAGCTCCCTAACAGACTGGATCCTCTCTGCTGGCATGACACTTAGGTGTGCTGAGTCACTTGTTGGTGCAGTGCCAAACACAGACAAAGAGTAGGAGGGATATGGATGACAGTAATAAAAGTACCCTCAGGAAAGAGATCTTTGCATCTCGATGATTCTTTAAGAAGAAAAAAAACCCAACAAACTACTGTAAACCACATTTTTATTTCACAACCATGTTTTTTACTTAACTTTGTAAAAATGTGCTAAATAGTATAATTAGTCAGAAAAAAATATACTGCTTTGTCACTGTAATATAAAGTGCATATAAGGGACAGGAGGGAAACTAAAATGTTTTAAAAGGAAGACACTGAATTGTTTTGCCTCACAGAGTCAACAGACACAGTTGGGTATTTTCTGATTCATGTGTTATTAACTATACACACACATAAAAGCATGCATGTTTGAGAATAGTAAGCATAAGCCAATTAAAGTTGAGAAGTCTTTTCCTTTGCCTGTGTTGTTTCTGAGACACACGTCCCTATCTCCTGCTAACAGGATTGAAACTAGAGGTAAATTATGTTTAGTTTAGTTTGAAATTTGCCAGTCAAGTTATCAAAACTGACAGTGAAAAGATAGGGTATCAGAAGGGTTTAGGACCTTGCTTGAAGTGGATCTGTACTTTTTTTACTGTATTAGGTAACCATTTAAATCATGTCTTTTAGTAATTTGTATTAGTAGTTACGAAACAAACCATTGGAAAAAAGGTCTTTAAATCCTTTGCTGTTTTAATTGTTCACCCTTTGAAATAAATGGGAGAACCAGTTGCTTTTGAACATTAAAATTCTGAATAAGTTATTGGAACAAGAAGACCTGCTTTTATTTTTCTGTCTGCTTATGGACATTCAGATCCTGGTCTCCATCGTTTTCCTCTGTACTTGTGTACATTTGCTGGCCTGTCCAGCACTCCATGCCACTGATGGAGTTTGTTTTGCAACAAATTCCAATATTAAAAAGATAGGAAAACAAGAAAATGAAAAGACTTTCTGTTCAATGCCACAATCCCATTTTTCTTTTTCTTACTTTCTGGAAATAATCCTATTCCATTTTAATAACTGATTCCCTTCCAATTGGATCTAATAATTGCATAGCCCAATCATCAGAGAGCTAGGATATTCCATTACATAGATAATCTCCCTCTAACAGCAGCTGCATTTTTTTCCCTTCTTCTGCTTACACTGTGAATAACTCTAGTATCAGTTCCTCAGACCTTCCAGAACAACGGCTGTGAGCTTGAGGACTCAGACAACACTGTTTCACTTTGTTTTTATGAGATGACCTTGGAAATCTTTCAGACAGTCTATCTTTTGAACAGCTTTCATTTTTGTGTGCAATTGTATGGTGTGTTAATTTCTGAGGCCTGAGTTTCTGCTTCATTGCTTTTATTGCTGTTCCTTTCTTGGTTTTAGCAGTGACTATACTTTAACTAAGTTTAAACCTTTTTCTTCAGACTTTCTCACTTGTTGCTCCTTCCCAGGAGGATTAGAAGCAGACGCAGAAGGTCATGAGACCTAAATTGTTCATTCTAGTTCCATCTTGCGCTATTCTCTTCACGTACACGTCAGTGGGCATTGATCCTGTAAATCTATCAAAATAACTTCTCATACACTTCTAAAAAATAGTACAGGTAGCCTTTAAACTGATTTTTAAGTTCAAAGGAGAGGGCTAGGACTCAGGAATTTGGAAATTCACCTGTGAAAGAAGCAGGGGACAAGTTAAAATGCCAAAGTGATTTTGTACCATCTGAAATTGACTGTTGAGGACTTGCACCTTCTGCTTAATTCATCCCTTGTAAAATTTCTGCCTACTGTATTGGAATCAGTGGAAAACTTCCTTTAAGGAAAGAGAATTGTAGCTATAAATGTTTACTTTAGAAAGGCTTATTGGTAGACAGGTGCTAGAGAGGATTTCTCTGCCTGAATGTGGGAGTCAGTGGAACAGATCATCTGGAGTGATTAACTTTTTAGAGTACTTTGACACAGTAGGACAGGTGAAGGTTGGCAGGCAGATATATGTGATTTATTCTCCCAATAGCTGCAAGCTTTCATTGTTCTAGAACTTATTCTTAAAAAAAAAAAAAGTGGGGGGCACACATATTTAAGAAATTTATATGCGAATTCAGTTAGTCCACCTGAACAGCAGACTCTTGGCTGCCTTGCTCTAAGAGGCATCAAGAATTGGAGGGGATTAAAAAACCCAAACAACTAAAATCTGGAAAAAAAAAAAAAGTCCACAAAACAAATGTATGAAAGTACAAACAGAGCTTGAGTTCTAGAGTAAGTTCGAGGCTTTTTTTTGTTTGGGTTTTGTACTGGTTTTGTTTGGGTTTTGTACTGGTTTTGTTTGCTGTGATTTAAGCCCTGGAATGTTTAAGGCCCCCTTTGCTACTTGTTGCTTATTCTCCCAGTGCTACTGAATTGGTTAGGATAAACCTGCTACATAATGACAGCTTGTTTCAATGGAGATTTTCACAGAGCTCTCAAACTTGTCTAATAATAATTCAGTTTTTTAAATTAATTTTTTAATTGTATTTCTTTTTCAAATATTTCAGGCATATGGCTCTGGTTGTGATATTGTTATTCTGGCAGATGACTTTGAATGTGTGCAAATTATTCCTGGTGCTAAACATGGAAATATCCAGGTCAGTTGTGTGGAGTGCTCCCAGCAACAAGGCAGGGTAAGGATTTTAATACATTTCTATAGTTTTGTTTTTTTTAACAGAATACTCTAAATGAAATAAACAGCAATATAATACATTAATGTTATTAATGAGTTAATTTCATGGCAAAGATCTTATTTTACTGATCTGTAACTTTGAGTAACACTTTGAGGTTTGTTACTCAGAGAATTGTTCCAATTTAATAGTATGGGGTTTGGGGTTTTTTTTTGGGGTGGGAGGGGAGAAGAGGGTAGACATTTTGTAACAATGGGTTTTATTCCTTTCCAGGACCTGCAATAACAGGTCTAACAAAATGTGGAAATATGTATTAGTTATAGTATAGTATCAGAACTGGAATGGTACTGAAATGGTTGTTATTGTTTCCACTATTGTATACTTTCATCTAGCTAGAGAATATACAGATAAATGTTCATGTATACATATAAATACACACATATGTGTGAGTGGGTGTTTGTGTCCTCCAAAATAATGAATTAAAAATACTTTATTTTTCAGAAAAGCTTAGGCATGTTTAATGTGTTTAGAAGTGCTACATTATGAGCAGTCACAACTGCGAGGGCCCTTGCCTGGCCTTGTGGTTTTATTTTTAATCCCTAACAATGATAAAGAGACAGTTCATGTTACTGGGAAAAACTTATAAGTTATGGTAATGCTCTGAGCAAATTTTGTTTGTCAGTTGTCACTGCATACTAATATTAGCTAGTTAAAAGTTAGTTGCAGTATTGAGAAAGCCCTACTTAGGGTTTGGGCAGGTTTAGCCAGCAAGGTGCCTGCATAGCAGCCAGGCAGTCCCAATAGGACTGGAAGAGCGATTCCAGCTGCACAGGTGTCCCCTGCAAGATCATCATGACCCGCTGGGTGGTTCTGCATTCAGGACTCTGAACTCAAGGACTGTTGTTTTTTGTAGGAGTTGCAGCCTCCTTCCCCTGCCCTGAAGAGGAAATAAGATTTCATAATAAATATTTTGAAAGTTTTACTTAATTTCTGTATTGAGGAAACCAGATCCTGAATGGGAAGAACTGAGACAGTCTTTTAAGAATCTTTTAAGGAAGGAAAAGGATTTTTAAAGATAGTCAAAAGTACTCGTAAGCACATGAGTATTAGCAACCCAACCAGACAGATTCCCAATAAAGACCATTTTGTGTAGCAGGGTTTCTGTGAAATAAATGGATAAAAGAAATTGAGGGGTTCAGTGGTGCAAGTACTTTAGTTTTTCCATTTACCATTTATCTCCCTCAAAACATACTTAAGTATTCAAAATATAATTACATTTCTTCCTATTTCTCATAATTATTGTTCAGTGGTACAGAATGGAATCTGGGAACAGAGAGACCCAGTCACTAATAATTCATTTATTATTTAGCTGTGAAGTAGATGGAACATAAGCAGAAGTAGTGAAGGCATCGGCTTTCCCTTATGCATTAACAGTAGTTACCCTAGAAGAATGTATTAGATCTGGCAGTGTTTATTCCACTGAACAGTGTCTTCCCTACTCAGAGTTAAAATCTTAAAGATGGGCTTGTTCAGAAGGATGTATTTCACAATTCCCTTGAGAAAGTAGACATATAACATAATTAATGACATTTGGATTAATTTCATTTTTCTTGAACAATGAT
This sequence comes from Pezoporus flaviventris, assembly GCF_033815535.1. Lineage (NCBI taxonomy): Eukaryota > Metazoa > Chordata > Aves > Psittaciformes > Psittacidae > Pezoporus > Pezoporus flaviventris. The sequence goes on from NW_026892554.1 coordinate 12,505,694, forward strand.
ACGTAGAAGAGGTACTGGAAGTTCTTTAGCTTTTTTGGAATACTGAGGAGTGGTTATACTTATCTCCTAACCTTACAGTTTGAGTCTTCAGTGTTACTTTTTTCTTTCCAGATTGCAGCATCATATGGGAATGCTGTTTGCATTTTTGAACCACTTGGTATAAATTCTCATAAAAGAAATAGTGTAAGTATGTATTTCATGATTGTAATTTGGTTTAGCCTCTTAGAAGAGGCAAAAGTCTGTCTGCCAGTTATTAAATTACATTGGCATACGAAAGACTAATGGATAAACATTTTCCACCATCCATAATAAAATTGGATGTGTTGAGTCTTCCACTGCGTGAATCAAACTGGGGTCTGCACATCTGCTAAGTACACAATAACATCTTGTTCTCGAATCTCATACTAGAATGACACAGTGACACATTTGTGATTCTATAGCTTGAAGAGATCATCAGATTTGTGTTACAGAAATATGACTTAGACTTGTATATATGTACCCAGGCTTGTATTAACTGCACAGCCATAGCTGAGCACTCAAGCATTAAGTATATTCTTGGTATGGTAAATGCTCCATCCCTGGCAGTGTTCAAGGCCAGGCTGGACAGTCTTGGGTGACATGGTCTAGTGTGAGGTGTCCCTGCCCATGGCAGGGGGGTTGGAACTAGATTATTTTAAGGTCCTTTCCAACTCTAACTATTATGTGATTCTCAAGCAGGTTTCACAATCTTTGTTCTATCTATACTGACATCCTGTAAACTGTTATAAATATATGACCTAGCTAAAGTAATCTACGTACTTATTTATATCTGTGACAGGTCCTGGTGTGATGCGTAGAGCATTTTAATTTTTATAAAACAATTAAAGAATTATTAAAACTAGATTCAGCCATCTGCCATGAGGTCCTGAATGTTTCTGCAACAGGCTTAATACCAGTTTCATAGGGAAAGAATGAAATACCAATACCTTTGTATTTTGCTGTTGATGTGAGAATTAATCCTTTACTGTTTTTAAACCACAGCAACTAAAGTGTCAGTGGCTTAAAACTGGGCAATTCTTCCTCAGTTCCATGACTTATAACCTAGCATGGGATCCTCAAGGTAATGTGAAGTTTGTGAAGTATTTGTTCAACATTTGTAGTTAGGAGACCTTGTACACAAACTGTTGTTATTGTAGTAAAGTGAGAACATGAATATGGAAATTTTAGATTATCTGTTCTCAGGCAGGGTTGCATAAAATGCGAGGCTACATTTAACATTTGTGAAGATGCTGTGCCAAGTGTTTGAATCTCTTATGCAAGATCTTAGTCTGGGAATCACAGTGTTAAGTTGTTAACTGACTTGAATTACCATAGCTAATCATGTAGACATAATTTTATCACAATTAAAATCAGCAGTGTACACGGACACAGATTTTTATAAGATGTGTATTTGAGATGTAATGTTGATTATTTCATATGATTTATCATTTGAAGTCACAAAAAACCACTGATGTTCTTTCTTAAAACATAAATTCAAAATGTTTTTATAAAAACAGCTGTATAATATGATTGAATACCCTATCGTATTTAAAACTGACTTTATAAAGTTGAGGTTTCAACCTGTTTTTGAATAATTCTCAGTAAAACATGATGACAGGCTTAATCTTTCAATATACATGCATCATCTTGCCTTCACAGCTTTGCTATTACTCACTTTCAGGTAACAGGCTGCTGACAGCAACTGACTTTTTGCAATTGTGGGCCCCTCCATCTAGTGACATTCTAGAAGAAGATGATGATGATCCTGACAATCAGGTCAAAGATGATAAAGTTCTTCCAGTTCTAAATGACTGGAAATGTGTCTGGCAGTGCAAGTGAGTGAGATAATTTTTATTTTAAGACAAATTGCAGTGCCACCTCATTTATCAACTGTATCTTCTTTCCAAAACTATATTTTAAAATGTGCTTTTAAATCAGCTTAAAATACCATAAAAATCCAAATGATGTCAGTTATTCCAAATAAAAATTCTTCACTTTTGCAAGTGACCTATCACCAGACAAGCTAGTCAAAGGCTTACCCAAACGGTAGCACTGGCAATGTATCAAAATTGTCACTGTTTTCTTCAAAAGTAGTGTTGAGTTATTGGATAAGGCTGAACAGAGGAGCAGTAGCAGTCAGATATGCTACACTGATAAAGATGAGAGCTGCTTTTCGAATGTTCGCCAGAGGGTCCCAAAACTTTTCGCCCAGTTCTGTTTGAGATTCATGTGACGGAAGTGCTTCATGATCAGCCATTTCTATAAATATGCAAGCAGACTCGGAAGCAGTTGCCCATAAACCTGTTTTCTCTTGACTTTTTAAGAGCCATTTTAGATTTTGTGCCCACAAAGCGCTGTATAGGCTACTTTCCACTTTCAGGCAGCAGACCCTTAAGCTGTAGTCGCAGACAAATAATATCACAAATTATCTAGGTGATCTTCACTTTCATTTCTTCCTATGATTTGTCTTCACTGGGAGTAGAGGAGTAGATGGGACAAATTTCACTTCTGTGATCTCATTGGATATAGCCTAGGCTTGCCATACTTAAAACAGTGTATTTTATGGCCTGTTTTTCTGTAAAATTTTGAAAATACTAATTATTTTGTTTCATTGTAGAAAATACTTCTTATGATTCTGCCATTTCTAAAGTATGCTTAAAACAACAACTATAAAACACTAATACATTTCGTTTAAGTAATGAACAGTAATATTTAATCAACTGAATATATATGGAATAATACTGTGGAATAAATAGACTTTACTTACAACTTAAAACTTTACTCTTGTATTCTTTAGGACTGCTGTATCAGTACATTTGATGGCATGGTCTCCTGATGGTGAATACTTTGCAACAGCTGGGAAAGTAAGGACAAAAAAGGAATAATTTAATAAGTGATTGCAATGGTTTTTATTTGTTTAACAAAAAGATACCTTTTGAACTGATAATATGTACAGCTCAGTGCACAAATTAGAAAAGATTTTCTGTTTAGTGAATTCTGGGTTGAGTTATCAGTTCTTAACTTCCATTTCAGTTTGCAGTATTTTTTGTCAAATTGCTATTCAAGTTTTCAATTAATAATTCTCTTTATTGTCACCCTCTCATTTGAGTGATTCCCTTTGGTTTTCAGGTTTGGTTAGGTAAGCATTTATTGCTTGCACTTAATGTTGGTTGAACAATTAGATTAATTTTAAGAAGCTTTATTTTCCTACACTTACTAAAGAGGACAACTGAATCATGAGCTATGTTGTTTTATGACTAAACTCTTACTTTCAACTCCTTAATAATTACTACATATAGAGTCATTGTGGTTAGAAAACTATAAAAAATTTGCTTCGTTCTGTGTTTCTCATGAATATACTTTTATATAGCTAAATATTTGGCAAATTAGATGAGGCAGATGTTTCCAGAATTTTCTGTCTGTAGGACAATTCTATAATTTTCTGTCTGTAGAACACATTAGTTGTTTTGTGAGATAGATACACAGCCCTGATCATAATTCTTAACAGGGCTGCCTGTCAGACTTCCTCCTTGCAGAATCTGTAGTCAGATGGTGTACTTTTTGATGCTTGTCAGGTAATACTATCTCGTATCTACACTCTGAGGTTTGTCATTCATATTTTTATTTTATTCTGTATCACCATTCCAGCAGCAAGTCCTGATATCCAGCTGTGTACAATTACTGTAGACATATTAGTAATGTGGTCCTTAGCTCACATCAGTATAGTCATACTCCAGTCTCACTTAACAGCATTAATAGTATTGCTATTTCAGCAGTTCACTTCTGTTTCAATAATTACATCAGTGGTGCCCAACCATTTAAACCAGGAAGGTAGCATAGGCTGTGATGGTGAAGGGTAAGGTTGTAACATGCATCTGCTCCTCCACTCTGTGCCTGTACTCAGTAGGTACAGTGCTTTCCATGAAAGTCAGGCTTCCTGTGCATGGCAACCAACATGAGTTGTCTCAGTGGAGAAACTATTAATGAGCTTAATATTGTAGTGTTAGTAGCAGCCTATTTCTGGCTTCTATCTTTGCAGGGAAATGGACATGGCATTTTAAGCATGCGTATGTGCTAAGCAGAAATTCACAGTGAACCAAGAGAAAAGTAGGGGGCCAACTGGACTGCAAGAAAAAGTCCTTATAGGAATGGAATATTGCTAGCAGAATATTTCTTCAGTCCTGTAGCTTATTCCAGGAGGATCATCAATGAAATAAGTGGTCTCAGAAATGGCTTGTCTGGAAAAGTGCAAATAGTACCAGAGCAGCAGTTTCCTTATTATTTGGGACTTTATTTTTGTGATATTTTTAATTATAGCTAGCTAACCCCGTGGTTTTTTGTTGCTTTACCTAGAATGACTGCCTCTTAAAGGTTTGGTATCCTATGACTGGTTGGAAGTCATCTCTTCTACCCCAAGAGAATGAAGAAAAGAAAAAAAGCTTAGGAGATGTCAACTTTGCATTTGTGTATTTGGCACATCCTCGAGCGGTGACAGGATTTTCATGGCGTAACATTAGCAAATACATGCCCAGGTTCGAAAGTTTTGTTTTTAAAAAACCGAGGCAAGGCTTTGAACAAGTATTTTTTTAACACTTTGCTTAAAGTTTGGCTATCAAGAGCATGATTAGATTTCTCTGCTTATACTTGGTGGAAATAAAACATATGAACATCTTCCCATAAGCTTTTGTATTACCTAGTACAATAGTGATAGTCACGTTAACAGGTGAGATTTATTCTAAAATATAGTCTAAACTTTAATGCCTTCTCAAGGTATGCCAGGAAGCATGAATATAAAGCTTTGTCTTCACCAATTGGTGCTATGACATTGGAAATAAAATACTTATTTAAATGATCAGCATTTAGTAAGCTAATTTGTATTGTATATACTGGTTATTAATTAGTTGTTCAATTTCACTTTTAGTTATTTAGTAAAAATTATGCATTCTTCACATAGTCCAACAAGTCAGATAGTTTAGGCAGTTTGATAACTGCAGTTTTATAATAACTGTTGCATTTATCAAATAATCATCATTCCATGTTCACATGCACTTTTGTCAACAATCAGTAGGTTTTGCCAAATCCAATATGGGTTTGCCAGCATGCCAGAAATCACTAATGATATAAAACCTTTAGTTAGCGGAGAGGTAGAAATTTGGATGAAACAACAACTACTCTAATTTCCACTGTGTCCATATAGCTAATTTAATTGCATTGAGCAGTAACCTTGATATGTCTATTGTTAGGGGTTTGGTCTGTAACGTGTTACTCACATCTTGTCTTGATGGCATCTGTCGGCTTTGGTCAGAGACACTGTTACCAGAAGATACTCTTCTTGGTGAGCAGATCTGTGAAACCAGCACTTCCAGCATTAGCAGCGCCGTCTCTCAATCTGGAAAGCAAAAGGACAGTATACAGCATGCACTAGAGGTACAAGTAAATACTTGTCACTTTTTTATGTCAAGATTCTTAAAATTGAAATGCTTAAAGGATATATAACTCTATGGATGTGTATTATCTGGTTCTTATAAGGATAAAAATAGTCTGAATTATTACATATCAGTTTTTGAAGTTTGTTATTAAACAATGAAGAAATCAGACTTTGCAACTCTGCACACAAGCTCTATGTTCTTAAAACTCAATCTACTTTTTCTATAGCTAATAATGATGAGACAACGTTTACTATGGAATAGTGATAGTTTCATTTTGATTGGCTCTGAAAGTCTGTAGTTGTAGAAACAGAGGAAGCAGTAAATCTTTTAATTCTTAGTTATCTGATTTGGTAACTGCATTTCCAAAAAGTGGTACTATAGGGCTCAGAATTTCAGTGGCAGTCATATCAAGTCTATTAAGTTTACAGTAAGAGAAAACCTATCAATATAAAACCAAGAAAATAAACGAACACCCCACTACTCATTTGTAGACTATTACAGCCTGATGAGGTTCTTACTTCTTACATATCATGACTATCAACAAATAGGGAAAGTGGAACCAAATATGCTTTGGGCTGTTCAATCAGTTGTGCTCTCAGCAATTTTCTATTCACAAAAATAATTCACTATAAAATTACATTGGAAAGGTTACTGCTTTTAGATTGCCATAAGCTTGTTTATGAAAGTTACACAAAATAGTGTGTATTTTTATGTTGTTGTTTTAGCAGATATTAATGTAAATTTCAGAAGACTGTTAGAAGACCTTTGCCTTTAGCTAGAACTGGTGTATACAAGTGTTACTAATCTCTGCTGAAATATATTTTAAGTAATCCTTTTCAAATTAATCTTCATGTCTTACGTAGAAATAAGTTAAATAGCTTTAGGCTTTGCTAAGTGTGAATTTTTACCTTACAGTTTAATTTTAATTTTTTCTTATAAATATACCAGACAATTCACGAGTTGAAAAATATGAGAAAAGGACAAAGGAGGTCGTCCGTTCTTGTTACCCATACAGATACATTGCCAGATCAACAGGGTACTCACGAAGTTCAGCGTCACATTTCACATCACGCAAATGCACTTGGTCACTTCCACATAGCAGCAAGCATCAACCCTAATACAGGTGAAATATTACAACTATTTACTAAACTGTAATAATATATTTACACAAAATGGACAAAAAAAAGGCGGGGGGTGGGGGAGAGGGAACAGAGATGTAAGTTGTTTGCTTTACCTAATTGAATACAGGTAATTTGTAGGACGACTTATTTCACAAGCCTGTAATTTCTCATAGAGTTTTGTAAGACAAATGAGGTTGAATTTATTCTGAATACCTTCAGAACTTCTAAAAGCCAATTGAATTCATCTTTACATGTTAGAAAGCAAAAGAAACCTAAATTGCATGTCTGCTTGGTGTTAGATTGTTGGGTTTTGGGAGGCCATCGTATATGATGAATAGAGTATTTGTGTCCTACAGAATAGATAATGAGTTAAAAAAAAGGCTGTACCAGATTTTTTGGCAGGAAACCAGCTACTTTTTATAGAGTAATGCAAAATATTATAAACAAGTGAAAAACTAAAGAGCAATCGTATTTGTTACCAAAAATCTGTATGTGAAATGACAATACTGCAACACAAGAAATTGCGCAATTAGAACTGTTGAGTATCATTTACCATTCACATAAGTATTAATTTTCATGTAAATTTATTGACTTCAAAATATCTTAATAATTTTTTTAAAATTTCAATTTCATGTAAAAACTTTATCTACCTTTTCTGATCTTACAGGCACAAATTGTTAATAATTTTTAGGTTCTACCTAAAATAACCTAAATGTCTTAAGAAATCTGTGTGTATGTGTTGTATATATATTTTTTAAAGGTGAGCAGTTTAATATATAGCTTTTTTTTATTTGTTTAAAAATGTCCACAGATATTCCATCAGTCTTGGCTGGAACAGCTTTTAATATAGATGAAGGAAATGGAGGCTTCGTTGTTCACTGGTTGAATAATAAAGAATTTAATTTTACATCCTCTATTGAAGTGTTTATGCAGCATCTAAGAAAAATTTCTGAACAACAAGTAGAACAAGATTTTGATGTTGAGGCTGAAGAGGAAGAAGAAATGGAAGAAAAAGAGAAAGGTTTACGTATGAAATTAGATCATGGTTAGTAACATTGAGATATGTAGCACAAGAATTATTTTGAAGTGCATTAATGCAATAATTAATACATTTATTTACCACAAGAATGAAAATGCTAACATCACTAACCTGAAATAGACATTTACAGCTGAAATTTTGACTGCTGTAATTGTAGGCATGAAAAATGCGGTGAGGTACTCTGTTGGAATGCAATAGTGACATACAGAGTGAAAAAGAAAGGTAGCTTTGGTCTTTCATTTCCATTTTGAATATATTCCACTAAGCTATGAAATCATGATTAAGACCTGCTCTCTATTTACCTTACTATCTGTTGTCAGTAATGATAAACCAATTTATGGCAGGCCTTAAGTAGGGTTGGACATAGCTCCGTTTTAATGCAACTGCAGTGTTTCCAGTACTGGTAAGATTTACATCTTAAGCTTTAGCCCATGTGATGATGCCAATTGTAGCTGTTCACAAAGCAATGGAGAGACTATTTTGAAATTAATGGTGAAAAAGTGTCCTACCAGAAATACCTTACATTGCTGTAGGAGGGTCACTCGGTCAGTAAGCATATGTAAAAATCTAAATCTGTTTCCAGAAACCAGGAAGACCAATTAGTGACAGTAAATTGATGATATATTTTGTTCTTTATAATGCTTAGGTTCTTGAAATACAGATTACCAATGCAGTAGTTAAGTGTATGATAATTCTTATTGAACATGCACTACATACTACTTTCTCAGTGATCACTGTGATCAATGATATTTCATTATTACCTTCTAAATACAAACATCCACCCGCATTAGTTTGAAACCAGCATTCATATAAAATATGTGGGTTTATATACTTGAGCAGAATAATTTTAGGCAGGGCATTACTGTTAAGTATCTGAATTTGGATGGTTATATTTATTATTACTTGCATTGCATAGTTAGAAGCCATAGTCAAGGGCCAGACCCTCACATTTTTCAGCAGACAAAGATGTTTCTACCTGCAGTGCACATGAATGTTCTTATCAGATGCTACTCTTAGCAGATAAGAAATATTATGTTGTTTTGAATAGAAACTGATGGGGAAATCTTTTTAATGCATTAAATGGCACATTCCTTTTCTGTTGCAGACTTGTCTATAGACAGAGAATCAGAGACAGGGACTGGTACAGGTTCTTCAGAACATGAAGATGGAGAAAGAGAGGGAAGCCCCAAAACATCTCTACTAACAGGCCCATGCATGCCTCTTCCGACAGTTTTGTTAGATCAGAAAATTGAGTTGCTTGTAACTGAATGGAACAGAAATCCAGATATGCTTTTTACTATTCATCCCATTGATGGTACCTTTTTGGTGTGGCATGTGAAATACTTAGATGAATACACTCCAGGCATCTTTCGGCAAGTTCAGGTATTGTATATTTGAAAATGTTTTATTATTTATGATCTTAACAATCATTGTGTCCTTTCTTTTATACCTGAACATTGGTATAAGCTTAATGAAACAGCTAATATTTATTTAGACTTAAGCTGCAGTGTTAAATTCTAACTTTTTATTTATTTTTTTTTTTAGGTTTCATTTTCTTCAAGGATTCCTGTTGCATTTCCATCAGGAGATGCTAGCTCCCTTAGCAAAAATATTATGATGTATGCTTGCCCCATCTTTGTAAAAGATGATAGCAATGCTGTCTATCAGAAGACAATGGACTTTCCAGATAAGACTCTAGCAAATAAAGGATCAAGCTTTGACCAGGGTAGTGCAAATGTGAATATAATTTCTCCAAAAGTAATGATGGTTTCCAAACATATAGATGGCTCTCTAAATCAGTGGGCAGTTACTTTTGTTGATAAATCAGCTTTCACTTCTGTGCTAACCGTATCACATAAATTTAGGTACTGCGGTCACCGTTTTCATCTCAATGATCTAGCTTGCCATTCTGTTTTACCATTACTGCTAACATCTTCTCATCATAATGCTCTATTAACTCCTGAATCAGACAGTTCCTGGGACTCTGATAGGATAAACAGAAAAATGGATCCAATTAAACATGTGAAAGGTTCTTCCAGGCAGCAGCTTAAAAATGCAGCAACCCGTACATTCCATGACCCAAACGCAATCTATAGTGAGCTGATCCTGTGGCGTGTAGACCCTATAGGACCTTTATCATACACTGGAGGAGTATCTGAATTGGCTCGAATTAACTCTCTTCATACCTCCGCTTTCTCTAACGTAGCCTGGCTTCCAACACTTATTCCCAGCTATTGCCTTGGTGAGTATATTTAGCATGTTTCCATATAGAGTTAACACTATGAGTTGTAGAATTAATTGTCAAAATAAATTAGTATTGTAATTTGGAGTATTCTTGTATTAACTTTTCATCAATTTCCTTGTATTATGCAAATTAAGTATTTTTATTTCATTTGAGGCTAAACAACTTCAAAACATTTCATCTGGTCTCAGTGTGCCTGTAGTTACTGTGAATCAGCTGCCATCCAGTAACTTCGTGTGAATAAGAAATCATCGCTCTCACAAAGAATAAGATGATCCCTTTCCTCAGTGCTTTAGGCAGCTTCATTGAGTGTTCTCTGTATTGCCATCATATTAATAATGCAGATGTTCTGACAACTTGGGCATCTGGTTTGGTGGCCACATACAGCTGAAGGAGGCGGTCGGTCGAGCAGAGCTAGTATTTGGCCTACTTGAACATCTGATTAGTTGGGAAAGGTTTTCAGCCAAAATTTACACTTTGATATAATAATTTTGATATCAAATATCAAAACCTTTTAACGTGCTGGCTAAAAACTCTGCTTAGAAGATCCTGAAACAATACCCAAATTCTTCAGGCTGCCAGTGTTTTACAAAAGCCCCATTAGAACAGAGCACTTTTAAAGAAATAGGCTACATGAACTTTAGAGAACTGCAACTACTTTTTCAGAGGTCAGGCAGCAAATCATCTGAAGTCTAATACCCTAGGATGACTCTGCAGGTTTTGTATTTTAGGGCCTTCTACTGCAGTTAGCAAAATAGTTTCCAGTACTGGTAAGACAAAATAGTCTCTACAACTATGATTTTCCTCATCCACTCAGATAATTATTTTTGAATGATCACAAGGATGCTGCTGTTGTAGTAAGTTGTCATCTTTGCATACAGTACTAGAAATGTCATTTTTGCGATGGATGTAACATTGTTTTCTATTAATAATGCCAAGTTATTTTATTAGGCTAAGGCCAGTCTGACCTTTGAAATGATAAAATAGGTGTCAAAGATGTTGTACAACTTCAAAACTCCTAAATATACTTAATAAGTGTGTAACGTGTTTTATTTAAAATAAAATAAATTCTTTTCTCTGCTTACATAGTAACATTCTGTGCTGTGTAAATCCCAGAGTCTTCTAAACACAAATTACTACCTGCTTCCCTTAAGGAATGGCAATATTCCTTCAGGTGTACGTAATGGTTTTTGTATGTGTGAACCATTATTTGTAAATATGAGTTCTGCTTCGATTATTCAGCTTTAACGAGGAATTTCAGTTACATAAATGAGGAGAAAGGGAGTTATTTCAGAATTCAGATAATGGTGCTTTAATGCACACATTTGCTTAGGTTTTTTGCTTCGATACTTTATGGAAATTATGTAAGAAATGGATTCACATGCAGTGATGTGGAACGTAGTAGATTACCTGATGCCATTTCACTGCCCCTTTTTTTTAGCTATTAAGTTTTTGTGTTTTCTATTAGGTACATACTGCAATTCTGCTAGTGCTTGCTTTGTTGCATCTGATGGCAAAAACTTGAGACTCTACCAAGCTGTCGTAGATGCACGAAAACTTCTAGATGAATTATCTGACCCTGAATCATCCGTAAGTTTTCTGTAGCAATGGTTTGAAAGTATTAAAACTACTTAAGGTCACTCCCCTCTTTAGTGGGGTATTTGTCTTTACTTGGTTCTGTATAATTTTTTTGCCATTCTGTGTATGGGATCTTATGCCTTATACCTTACATAATTTTATGGTTTGCATCTCTATCTAAACATCAGCAGTCAGAAATACAGCTATTACTACTAAAAGTGGCTGCACTGAAACAAAATTCCCCTGACAGGCTTCCCCAGCCTGTAGCAGGTGGGGAAAGGAAAATCAGGATCTCTTACTTTGTTTTCTTAAAAGAGGGGAAGTCGGAGTAAGTGGGAAAGTGAAAACAGTAGAGCAGACTTAGGTGTATCCACCAAAGTTACGTCTGTACATGAGGAAGGGCAGAGATGGTGGGATAAGGGGGGATTGGCAGGTTATTGCCAAGGGTAATATTAGTTCTTATTTTTTCATCCCTCTTTAATATTTAATTTCTATAACTTTAAGCAAAGTAAAGCCTGATCTTGCACTATTATTGTATAAAGAAGCACATCTTTCCTTTTTTTCCATTATTTTGTTATTTTCTAAGCTATCCTGCAAGGTAGAGCCTGTCACTATTCAGATCAGCCTGGGGAATCTGTTCCAAGAGCAGTAATTGTGAACATTCGAGCAAAAATCAATAGAGCCTTCAGTTTATGTATAAGCTATACTGACTTTTTTTACATGTTGTGACAAAACCTGAAGCTTTAAACAGAAGTGAAGCAGTATATCTTACTTTCTCATGTCACAGATACCAAGTTGTGATTAAACTATAAGTCTTTAAATAAACACTCTTTAGTTCCCGTTAAAACCCCATGAATAGGTACAAACACAACAGTGCAAATGTCTTAAGAAATGCTTTTTAAGTGACAACAGTAAGAAATCTGTTACAGTTTATGCTAACAGGGAAAATTAAAGCATCAGTTTATTGTGACTGCAGTTTCCTTCTGTCTGAAGGAAAAATATACTAACTCCTCTATTTTTTTTCTGTTTCAGAAACTTATTGGGGAAGTGTTTAATATTGTGAGTCAACAATCTACTGCTCGACCAGGATGCATTATTGAACTTGATGCAATAACTAACAAAGTAAGTAAATGGTTAATTCTTTAAGGGTTTCACATAAAGTTGTTTAGTAGTTCTGTCTGTTAATTAACCTAATTAATTCAGCTATCCATTTTGAACAATGAGGGGGCAGCAGCATTATATCTTGTTCTTACTCACAGTTATTTTGACCAGACATGTTCCAGTGCTGTTTTGTGTTAGAAAGCAGCCTGTGAAAACAGTGTTTTACCATTTCTTAATTAGTTATCTGGATGTTTTTGACACTTACAAAGAAGTTGTTCTCTATTTGTCAATAAATTTCCATGCTTTTAAGTATTAATCACATGGGATCTTCAGTCTTAGGTTCAAATATTTTTATAGATGAGTACAGAAAATGCTCTCTTTCCATGTTTCTCTGGAAAAAGAGGGTGTTTTGCAGCATGAAAATTTAGCCATCTCTGTCTTTGGGGACATATTTTTCCTTGCCTGCAGAAAAGGATTTCACTGCCAGCAGCCTCCTTTGTAGAGAGGTGGAGGTACTGCAAGGAAATCTGTTGCTGTCAGAAAGGACAGCTGTTGCGATACACAAGAGAAGGGAAATCTGAAAATCATTCCCTCTTTTTAGATTTCCTAAGCAGTTCATTGTGGACCTGTCTTCCCACTGAAAAGGGATAAAAGTCTAAGAGTTTTTCCCACTGTCATTTATTCAACACCTAAAGCAATAAAAACCAATCAGGTACTAATGCATCTGTCAATAACTGCAGCAAAAATGTTATTACAGAATATGTCTAGCAGAGTAGATCTCAGTGAAATAATTTGCATATACAAACAATCAGTTCTAGAATATGCTGTTCTTAATATAAAACATTCAGGTTTTTGGATGCATTAAGATAACTTTTAACATTATAAAAGAAAGTGATCCTCATCGGTAGCTAGATTGCAGGAAAGAAATAATTGCATTAGTACTAAATGTTTCCTTATTTTTCTGGAAGCGTAACTATTACTTAATATTTCAGTGTGGCTCAAACACACAGTTGCTTCATGTCTTTCAAGAAGACTTCATTTTGGGATACAAACCACATAAGGAAGATGTGGAAGGGAAGGAAACTGAGATATTTTTCCAGCCATCACAAGGTACAAAATAAAAATAGCTAATATGAATGAAGTGTAGGTAGAAATGTTTTTTAAGGTACAGAAATAGCCAGCATCTGTTAGTTTCCTTTTTATGAGAATCTGTAGAATTTACTAAAATGGCTGTTTCATGTTGCTCCTATGAGTTGTAGTTTACATGGTAACGGTAATAAACAAAGGTATTCTAATTTGCTTAGAGTGAAACATTTTAAGCTATATGACAAAGTCCATTTTTCAAAACACTGTATGTTGTATATAAATGTGTACAAAATAGAGCAGAAGTATATTTTCTGCATCAATATATAGTTCCAGGTGATAAGATGAACATATTTGACTTCCAAGCTAATACAATAAAAAGTAACTTGGGGATTTGTTAGCAGACTTAAAATTTTAAAAGAAAGAAAGCAGGCAGGTAGAAGAGTCTTTACAATATAGCAAGATAGTTCAAACTGATCTGTAAGGCAAATATATCTAATTAATTAGATTTGCTACTAGTACTCAGGTTGTCTGTAAGTCAGTCTATTTTTTTAATAGTTCTGTAGCCATAAGCAAACAAATGCTATTAATGTTTAAAAAGTTATTAATCATACCGTTTGAATGTTTTGTTTCTAAACAAGCAATTTCTTTCAAAGATGAAAACAGTTCTTTTAGTATAAATAATTTTTAGACAGTCTTCTGTTATTGAAAATAATTTATGTTGAAGATAAAGTTCATGATAGTGATGTTGAAATTACAGGGTATCGTCCACCACCTTTCTCGGAGAAGTTCTACCTCGTAGTAATTGAAAAAGATAGTAATGGCTGCTCTGTTCTTCAGATGTGGCACCTTCATCTCAAATCTGTGCAAGCCTGTTTAGGTGAGTGACAGTAATTTTCTTAGAGACAGACATTACTTTAATATTATTTTAAAATAAAACTTAGAGATTGGTGTTTCATTTCAAAACACATTGTCACCTTTACTGAGTAGAAGCCTCAAAGTCAGGAACATTTAGAATTCTATCAATGCAATAATAGCAGTAAGATTCCTTACAAACACTGGTTGTTCTCTACACCATTAGCAATGCAAAAATTTCTTGATAGGCACTGGATTCTTTCTTTTTAATTCTCGGTATTTCAGAATATTATGGGTATCCCAAAATGAATAGTCATAGCATGCAGTAAAAGTAAACACAGCCTGCACACATCATATAAGTATTTTTGTGTAACTTAAGCATGGCTAAAAATAGATCTGATATTGTAAGATATTCATGCCTTATCCTTACTTAAACAATTTCTTTAACACCGTTGTCAATTTTTTGAATATAGCAAAACCAACTGAAGCTACTTCACCAGAGAATAAGCTTAGTGTACCTGTGCAAAAGAGTGTGGTATCTTCTCCAAATGTATCACCTGGCATAAGTCCCATTCCACGATCTTCATCAATTGCTAATCTTCAGACTGCTAGTAAACTCATTCTGAGCTCCAGACTTGTGTATAGCCAACCTCTGGATCTTCCTGCTGGTGTAGAAGTAATAAGAGCAACTCCTTCAGCAGGTAAACGTAACATTTTTTTCTATCCAGTTTGTCCACTAATTTATTTACTATTGTTAGGATTGGTTGTATTTCCTCAGCCTATTGCATTCTGATTTACTGATACAGGGAACACCAGGCTTAAAAGGCTCTCTCAAGTCATTGTGTCCATGTCATATTACCCTTCCATAAATATATCGAATCCCCACAGGAAAGCTGTTCCTGAAATGTGCTGCTCTAATGGTTGAAAACTTAACTTCTAAATTTTTTAACAAACAGTATATACCTGCTTTATATCATCTGCCAATATTAGCATGTTGGTTATATAATGCTTTTCTTACCTGATCTCCTTACACCTTCTTCTGTGTGTCTGTCTTCATGTCCCTCCTGTCCTTCCTCCTCCCTCGCCTCCTTAGGTTTCATGTTATTCATAGAGGCATTATACTTCATATTACTAAAAGTAAATATGTAATGTGTTCTAACTTCAGGTCACCTGAGTTCTTCATCAATATACCCAGTCTGCCTTGCACCTTATCTGATAGTAACATCCTGTTCAGACAACAGAGTGCGGTTCTGGAGATGTACTGTAGAGACAGACCTAAACAGCAAAAATGAAGAAAGGGAAACATACCATTGGAGGAAATGGCCTTTAATGAATGATGAAGGAGAAGACAACAGCAGTACAGTGAGCATTGTAGGAAGGCCAGTTGCTGTTAGCTGTTCTTACACAGGACGTCTTGCAGTAGCATACAAACAACCCATACAGCATAATGGTTTTGTTTCCAAAGAATTTTCCATGCATGTTTGTATACTTGAATGTGAGTCTACAGGAGGATCAGAATGGGTTTTGGAACAGACAATTCATCTGGATGATTTAGTTAAGGTGGGAAGTGTACTTGATTCTAGAGTCAGTGTAGATAGTAATTTGTTTGTTTACAGTAAATCAGATGCTTTTTTGAATAAAGACCAATACCTGGTGCCTAGTATCAAGCATTTAGTACATTTGGACTGGGTATCAAAAGAAGATGGTTCACATATATTGACAGTTGGAGTTGGTGCCAACATCTACATGTACGGAAGACTTTCAGGAATTGTAACAGATCAAACTAGCAGTAAAGATGGTGTAGCTGTCATTACTTTACCACTAGGTGGTAGCATAAAACAAGGTATAAAGTCGAAGTGGGTGTTGCTTAGATCAATTGATTTGGTCTCATCTGTAGATGGCACTCCTTCACTGCCTGTTTCTCTGTCCTGGGTGAGAGATGGTATACTGGTAGTGGGAATGGACTGTGAAATGCATGTTTACGCCCAGTGGAAACACACTATCAGGTTTGGTGATGGAGAAAGTGATGTTTTTACTACTGAAGACTCAACAACACAAGATCCACTCAAAACAAGCCTGATAGCAAAGAAGTCCAGTGTAATCGATAGGGCAGGTATTGTAGATGATGTTTTTGGCACTCCAACTGTAATACAGGATGGTGGCCTTTTTGAAGCTGCTCATGTTCTTTCACCTACTCTACCCCAGTATCATCCAACCCAGTTATTAGAACTTATGGATCTGGGTAAAGTTCGCCGAGCCAAAGCCATTCTATCGCATTTAGTTAAATGTATTGCAGGAGAAGTTGCAATCGTTAAAGACACAGAAGCTGGAGAAGGAACTGGTCCTAAGCGCCATCTTTCTCGCACCATTAGTGTAAGTGGTAGTACTGCGAAGGATACCATCACAGCTGGAAAAGACAGTACTCGAGACTACACAGAAATAGACTCAATTCCCCCATTGCCACTGTATGCACTGCTTGCTGCAGATCAAGATGCCACTTTTGTTTCTGAAGAAACTGCTAAAATACCTCAGGGCTCTGAACATCATGACAAGAGAAAAGCAGAAGATCAGTACTCAGACCTATTCCAAATTCCATCTGTTACAACTGAAGACTTTATTGATTTTGAGCCTGAGAAGAGGGAGAGTAAATCCAAAGTTATTAATCTGTCACAGTATGGTCCGACTTACTTTGGCCGAGAACATGCTAGTGTTTTGTCAAGCCACCTGATGCACTCAAGTCTGCCAGGCCTCACTCGACTGGAGCAGATGTTCCTTGTAGCTTTGGCAGACACTGTGGCCACAACAAGCACTGAACTAGATGAGAACAGAGATAAGAATTACTCAGGTTAGTAACTGATGTATTGAATTAACATTCTTGTTCTTCTCAGCAAAGGTAGACTTAATCGTTGGGTATTCGGGATAACAAAGCTAGTATCAGTTATTCAGATTAGATACAGCAAGAAAGAAGAACTTAAGTATAAATCTCTACTTATAATTCATACATAATAACTTGTAGTTTAGTTCTCAGCAAGTTCTGAAACATACATCCCTCACTGCATATGGCAAGTGTATATATGTGCTCTTGTAGTCATCCGCATGTTCAAAAATTAGCATTTATGTTTCACAGGAAGGGATACCTTAGATGAATGTGGCTTAAGATACCTGTTGGCTATGCGCTTGCACACCTGCCTCCTGACATCACTCCCACCTCTGTATCGAGTTCAGCTGCTTCACCAAGGTATTTCTTAGAGTGAAGTTTTGCTTTCATTTGATCTACTTGACTTGATAGGGTCTGGGTCTTTTTTTCTTATTTCTATTATTATTATTTATATTATCTGTATATTCATTTTAGATGCTCTCTATTTCATTAAGGCCCTTATTTTGCAAAGATTTAGTACAGACTTCCTTGCATGTACTGTGAATAGCAGAAAAAAAGGTAGAACAGGACAAAGATTCTGTCCCGTTCAGTTTCAGGCATGAATAAGTTCTCCAACCAGATAACAGACAAATTGTACATATTGTTTCTGCTGGAGAATAAAGAAAGTGCTTTACACAGGATGGCTTTATCTTACCTTAAAGATTTTTCTATTGTTTTTATCACAGCAGGTTTTTTCCAAGCTCAGTCTGAGTACATGCTGTTGTGAAATCCAGGAAATAAAAGCAGTTACCACCTAAGCAAAAGACAGAAAGGTTTCTGGCACAGAATAGGTCTGCCTCTGCAATAGCAGAATATTTTTCCTTCAGTCTTTCACCATATAACTTATACATATATGAATGGTGTACTGGGAAATGACATAAGAAGCACTGAGGAGAGAACATCCCTAGCAAGTAAAAAGATTTTTGAGCTGTTCCTTCGGCAGCTCTACTTCCTGTTGAGGCAGTCTCACTTGAATCTACCTAACTCTTGGGTTGGAGATCCCACTTTGATCTCTGACATACTTCATTTGCTTATTAACAAGGCTTAATCTTCTCAATTCTATTATGTTACTGTTTAGGCCTTTCTACTTGCCATTTTGCATGGGCTTTTCATTCTGAGGCTGAGGAGGAGTTGATCAGTATGATTCCCGCTATCCAGAAGGGAGACCCACAGTGGTCTGAATTAAGAGCTATGGGTATTGGTTGGTGGGTCAGGAATATCAACACACTCCGAAGGTGCATTGAGAAGGTACTTTTCGCTACTTACATGTTACAGTTGACATGCTGTTAGGTATGCCTTAACAGATATGCACATGATTTGCATATAGCAGATTCCTTTGTACTCCAGCTCAGCTAGGAGATAATGTAACTAGTTTTTTCTATGCCAACTGATGTTGGCATGCTTGGCTTACAAATTTCATTATTCAATAGTAAGATATAATTCAGTTTATCTAGGGTAAAACCATTTCTGAAGCACCTAATTTCCCTCTCCCCCACTCCCCAATATTCTACAGTATGTTTAAGATCATATTAACTACTCTGATAAGAATCTTGTTTTCAGATAGAGTCAGTATTAAACAGGGAATTATGCTTTGAATTCAGTAGTGGGTTTTATTTAAGAAATATATATAAATATTAGTAAAAATATATACGGGGTCTTTTTGCCATTTTTGTATTTTTTATAATGGAGTATTGTAGAACATGAAAGATCTGAATTGCAACTAAGTGCAGTGTTTACTTTTCTGGAGAGTCATAAAATTACTGTTTTATGTAAACATGTACCTATATTATGTAAAAACAAAGTCTCATTTACATGCAGTTTTCTTATGGGAGGTGTAATAATGGATAAAATGCAACATATTTTTGAGATACCTAAATTTTCCTGTAGGTACCAATGAGATTTAAATCCTTGCTTTAATAAGAATTGTTTTGTAACCTGAAGCTTGAGGGATATGAATAATTACTAGATTTTGCTTTGAATTATAGTAAACAAATAATGCAATCTCGGAAACATCTGTGGAACAGAAGTACTTACTAGTTATGCTGTAAAAATTCATTTTGAAAAATTACAGGATACTGGAATCCAGGAGTAAAACTTAATTATCCTAGTATTCCAAATTATATCTCCGAGTCCTATACAGAAAACAGCGTTCATTAAGGAAATACTTGTATGAACTTAGATATATGTAAATAATGGAATGCAAGAGGAATTTCATGTGATAGTATGAGTTACTGTAACACTTTTCTAAGAAAAGACTTATTTGCATAGTTGTAATGTCCCACTGTGGTTAAGAGGGGTTATATTTGCAATAGTGCCGTTTTTCTGAGTCTTAAGAATGTTTAGAGAATTGTGACATGAATAAAACATTCTGACAGAAGTTACTTTTGCTTTGTAGAAATAATACAGTCACCTATACCATCCTTCCTGACACAAAACATGTTACTTAGCTAAAAGCAGCCTCTATATTTGCAGTAATAACAGTAAGTTTTGCTTACTGCAGGTTGCAAAAGCTTCATTTCAGAGGAACAATGATGCCTTAGATGCTGCACTTTTTTACCTTGCTATGAAGAAAAAGGCAGTGGTGTGGGGTCTGTTTAGGTAAGTTCCGTTAACTGCAACTTTGATTAAATCTTAATTGAACCAGGAATGCAAAGTGGAACTCATCCAGATTAGAGTTTAAATATAAGTGATTAATTATTCAAGTGATTGTATGCTAAGATGATATAATAAGTAGTTGTATGTGTCACATTTACTTATGCAGGTCCCAGAATGATGAGAAGATGACTGCCTTTTTCAGCCACAACTTCAGTGAAGATAGATGGCGCAAAGCTGCTTTAAAAAATGCTTTTGCTTTGTTGGGAAAACAACGCTTTGAACAATCAGCTGCATTTTTCCTGCTAGCAGGTTCACTGAAAGATGCTATAGAGGTATCCATTTTTGAGAAATTAAGTTTCAGTTTCTAATTTGACCTATGTAAATGCATCCTTACAAGCTGTTCTCTGCTAATGTTTTCCATAAATTGTGGCAGCACAAATGGTATGGTGTGCCCACACATGACCTCCTTGTGTGCTGCAGACATACCATATACCTCCACAGTACTGTAAAAAGCAGATTGAAAGCTGATTTGAAGGCCAGAATAATTTTTCAGATACATCAGTTCTCAGTGGAAGCACTCTTGGGAATAACAGTCATAATCCTTCTGGCAAAATTTGGTAACAACAGTTAGGTTGGAGCTCAGCCTCCAGCTATTCTGCATGACCTATTGTTACAACATTAAGTGAAAAAAAGAAGTCGGAGTTCTCTTCTGAAGCAGCCCTAGGATTCCTTTTTAGTGGAGCTGTGATGTTGCCTGCCACAAGGGAGGTGAGAGCTGTAAGCAGGATCATTACCGAAGCAGTACCTCAGAAGAGAATGGGAATTAGAGAACCTTTAGTTCTCCTGCCTGCTAATATGCAGTATGTTTGTCTTTACCTGAGAATGTAAAGAATTTTCCTGAGAGATGCAATTCTGCAGATGAGACAGTGTGAAGAATATCTTGTCAGTGATGTATTAACATTGAAGTTGGAAGTTATCTTTGTTCTACTAGGTAGAATAAACATCTTTACTTCTGCCATATTAATCTTTGACATGCTGGTGTACTGGTATTCATATGATAATTCCTGAAACAGAATAAAGCACACCTCTTTCCAAACATGGAAGAAAATATATTACTTAGATATCTTATCACCATGGGTTTGACCCAGAGATATGTATGTACTTAAAGAACAGGTATGATGAAGGGGAAAAAAAAAAAAAAAAATCAGTCTGTTCTGTAAACATTTATTGCTATCCACTTAATTGTTATTTTAAAGAACTACCTTTACCTTATAAAGCAACCTTTTCCCCACTTCTCATCGTAGGTTTGCCTTGAGAAAATGGAAGACATCCAGTTGGCTATGGTTATTGCTCGTTTGTATGAATCAGAGTTTGAAACCTCCATCACATACACTTCCATTCTTTATGAAAAAATTTTGGGCTGCCAAAAGGATGGAACTGGGTTCAGCTGTACTAAATTGCATTCTGATCCATTTCTGAGAAGCATTGCATACTGGATAATGAAAGATTACACTAGAGCACTGGACACGTTATTGGAGCAAACCCCTAGAGATGATGATGAAAACCCAGGTAAGGGAAAAACCTTAGTCTGATGGGACAAACTTACTAAGACAGAGTAGAGAAGGAGGAATACTTCCTATGCAGTTCCTTTCCTAAGATGCCATTATGCATTAACTGCCTTATGTACTGGCCCACTCAATTTTTACTTAAAAAAAAAAGAAAGAAAACACACACCAACCATCTTTTCTGCATTTCTTTCAAGGACTTGTCTAATGGACTTAAATTCTCGTTCTTGCTTCTAGGAATTCGCAGTGTTCTAGCAGGATTTCCTATCCTGTCTCTTTCAAGATTAATGTTAAGGGACAGGTAGCTATATGGGTTTGTGTGGCATATTCCCTCCCTTGGGGAAAAAACTACCTGACTGATCACCCTAGCTTATTTTTAGGCTTAACTGAGTAAAATACAACAGTGAAGCAAATGAGGGAATTTAGTATCTTTCTACTCATCCAGCTCATACCTTTAATCTTTTTGTGGGGAATAAGTAATTCTTCATTTTGTTTTGGCAACTAGACCAAAAAGTGTCTTGGTTTTATGTATTTTGACAAGTCTCTGTAATGCAGGAAATAGTGCAAAACAGAATAGTACCATTTTAAAGCCATTTTCAATAGCTGTCATATCTCTTTAATTCCTTAGTTATCGTCAAGTCATGTAATCCTGTGGTGTTCAGTTTTTACAATTATCTTCGGACACATCCTTTGCTCATCCGAAGATACTTCAGTTCACCAGAAGGGACTTTGGCCACCTTAGGTCTAAAAACTGAGAAAAGCTTTGCTGATAAAATTAATCTTATAGAAAGAAAATTATTCTTCACTACTGCAAATGCACATTTTAAAGTGGGCTGCCCTGTACTAGCCCTTGAAGTCCTTTCCAAAATTCCAAAAGTAAGAAAAAAGTCTACTGTAGATGCACAGAAAGAATCACCTAGTACTCCAACAGTGGCTGGTGTTTCAGATTCCAAAGCCCTAAGGGAGGGTGCTGGAAGTGGTGATATAGACTGGTCAAAGCCAATTTCAACTTCCTTTGCACTGGAAAATACTGTTGAATCTTCAGCACAATTTGACTGGAGTCAGCCAGCAGTAAAATTTGATGATGAGCCCCTTACTCTTGACTGGGGTGAAGACAAAAATGAGTCAGATGAAGAGGACAAGGATGTTGGTATAATGATGAAAAACTCAAAATCTGATTTGAAGAGTGGAGAAGATGATGAGAGAACCTCAGACACCAACGTCCCACAAACACCACATGGGAAGATTTGTGATGCAGGAGATACTGAGGTTGATGTTATTGCTGAACAACTGAAGTTCAGAGCCTGTTTGAAGATCCTTATGACTGAACTGAGGACTTTGGCTACAGGTTATGAAGTAGATGGAGGAAAGCTCAGATTTCAGCTGTACAACTGGCTTGAAAAAGAGATTGCTGCTATGCATGAAATATGCAACCATGATACAGAGGGCAAAGACTATTGTAAAATGTATACCAAAGTAAATGGGGATCTGCTTGATCACGATGATATGGATAAGCCAGACATTGGTTCATATGAACGGCACCAGATAGAAAGACGCAGGTTACAAGCAAAACGAGAACATGCTGAAAGACGAAAGTGGTGGCTGCAGAAGAACCAAGCTCTTCTAAGAGTTTTTCTAAGTTATTGTAGTCTTCATGGGGCACAAGGTGGTGGTTTAGCATCAGTAAGAATGGAGCTGAAGTTCTTGCTGCAAGAGTCACAGCAGGTAAAACATTCAACTAATTTCTGTTCACAAATATGAATAGTTCTGGACTGTCAGTTTTGTCAAATGCTGAAGTTTGTGCCTAGATAGATGTTTCTCACATTCTGCAAGTCTAATGTTCATGATCATTTTAATGTTCTTGGAGCTGCATCATTATATAGGTGTTCCAATGAAATTCTGATTTTGATCACACTAAATTAAATTCACAGTTACTGAAATCTGACAAAACCTGATTCCCTGCACCTCTGCAAGTCATTCAAGGGAGCTACAAGGAAAGAGGTATTAGCTGCAAGACTCAGCAGATCGTATTAAGACAGGGTAGTGCTCCCTTTTACTGTGGCATTCTCTACATTCACAGAAAAAGAGATATTTTCCAGCAAATGCTAATGGCTAAACTAAGCTGCAGTAGATAATGTGATACCAGGCAGTATCAGATTATCTGCTCGAGTCCTAGATTTCTCACATTTCATAGGAGCAGTGGACGACTATTTTGGTGGTACTAAGGTTAGCGTGTACTTTGAAGGATAAAATAAAAAAAATGTTGTTTCCACTTGAGAAGCTCAGATTAATGCAAATTTGATTTTGTTATTAAACTCAGACCAGTGAGTATTATGTCAACTTATTCTACTGCACATGCATTTTATTTAATGTTTCTTATTAGACAATCCTAATACTTCCTAATGAACTACATAAAAATACTCTTCCTGCAGTAAATGAAAAGGTATTCCAGCAAATATCACCATCAGGTCTGATCCATGTTGTTACAGTAAATAAGATACTTTTGACATCAGTCACAGTAAAATCTTGTCTATACTGGGTAGACAGCAATGGAAGAGGATAAATAACCCCGGAAAAACATTTAAGATGTAAAATTATCTTCCTTTTTTTTTTTAATTTTTTTTTTCCCTCAGCAGTATCATTAAATACAATCTTTTGTTTTAAACAGGAAACTACTGTAAAACAGCTTCAGTCTCCTCTTCCACTACCCACAACACTACCGTTGCTTTCTGCGAGCATAGCATCCACAAAAACGGTGATAGCTAATCCTGTGCTGTATTTAAACAACCACATCCATGATATTCTTCACACTATTGTGCAGATGAAATCACCACCACACCCTCATATTGAAGATGTCAAGGTAACGAAAAGCTTTCAGGAAACGCTAAATGATTTCTTTTATAAAATGGGCAATGAGCACATGAAGAAGAAAATGCGGTGTTTGAGTTAAATTTTCAACTTACCCTTTCACAGTACTGACTTTCTCCCTCAAGTCTGGTGAACTGAAAATGCTAGTTAACCACTTGCTTTCTGACACCTTTTTTGAATCCAGTTAGTTCATCCAAGTTCTGGCCATTCTCGGGAAACTATTCTAAATGTGAATGTTCACTAAAACACTGAATTCTGTTCAGAGTCAGTATATTTGGGGGTTAGGATGTCAAAGAGCCTGAGACTGACACAGTAAATTAGTAAAAAGCTGAATCATTATTTTGTACATTTAGGTCAGTATTCCTATTCATCAATTTTAATACCTATTGGTGAGATGAAAGTAGGGAAAAATTAGGAAACTAAGTGAGCTGTCCCACTTCAAGGCAGTAAAGTTCCTAAAACTGTAACCAAAGCTCATTTAAGTCTCATTTTCTCTTGTATTTGTTTACTCTTTTTCCATCCTGCATTATACTACAGCAAGCATCTTTCTTACTCTAGAAACTCCTACTTCACATGCATTTTTTTTTAATAGAGAATTCAGAAAGCAAAGGTGATACCTCCTAACTGCAAAACAACAATTAGAATAATTCATCGCTTTAGTCTAAGGTTTAACTTTGATTAAATGGAAAGATGGTAGGAAAAGATAGAAATGAACACATGGTGAGTTTAAAAAAGTTTACATTTTTAACAGTTTGACAGTACCATTTTCTTCACACTGTGGATTTCACCGAATTTTCCAAAAAATCCTTGAATTTCTTCTGTTTAAGAACAGGAATATTTCTGTTGCACTGTGAGGCAATAACAGAGTATTTTTCTTATTATTCCTGGAGACTTCTGGAAATTTGTAAGCAGAGAACTCAGGTAAAAAAGAGATAATAGATAAAACACAAACTTTTGTATTTTATGTATTTTGAGCAACTACTACTACACTGAACTGTAATGTTACGTAATACGGCGTCCAGGAACCATCCCATCAAATTCATTATCATAATAGGACATACTTAATAACTCCTTCCACATACTCATTCAATGCAACAGTTCTGTGTTAGAATCAAGTTAATTAACTTGACATATTAGGTTTTGACTGCAGTCAGATTAGCTTGAACAAGCAGTTGTGATTTTTTCAAAGTACTATATTCTAAACTTAAAGGAACATTCAACTTCTGTTTCCTGCACTTGGTTTAAAACTAGGATGTTCTTCTATACACACATTTCCAGTGCTGTTTAGAAAGAATTGAGGTTTACTCACCTTTGATATATAACTTATTGGCTCGTTTTATTTTAGGTGTACACGCTTCATTCTTTAGCAGCTTCACTTTCTGCATCCATTTATCAAGCATTATGTGACAGCCACAGCTACAGGTAAAAATGGAAGTTTTCTTACAGTCGTATATTGGGAGTATACTTTGTGTATCTAAAACAGAAATCCTTCATGGATGCATTGAAGAAAGGGATTAAATATCTGTGTATGGGTGTAGATACTTGCACAGTTAACATATTGCTAGCTTTGACATGCCAGATCAGTTTTACGCAGATTAGGTAACACCAATCATTTGGATTTTTTCCGATAAATAGTAGGAAAATATGGTGTCACTCTCACTTAGAACCATAGAATCGTTAGGATTGGAAAGGACCTTAAGATCATCTAGTTCCAGCCCCCAACTTGGGAGGCTTCTGAAAAATAACTGAATGCTGGCTTTCCATGGCACATTCATTGCTGTTTAGGGGTGCAGGGAAAACACTTGAAACCTAACTGAAGTCAGGTTTCATAGAATCATAGAATAGTTAGGGTTGGAAAGGACCTTAAGATCATCTAGTTCCAACCCCCCTGCCACGGGCAGGGACACCTTAGGCTAAATCATATCACCCAAGGCCTTGTCCAACCTGGCCTTGAACACTGCCAGGGATTCCAAACTGGAACAGAATGCTATAAATATCAGAACAAACATATCACTAAAGTTTTTGAAAAAGCCTTTTTCATACCTGGAGCCATGCACAAAACGTATTAAAATTGATAATGCCACATGAAAACATTTCAAGTTTTAATACACAATGTATTTTGTATACTGTGAGATTCTAAAACTCTTGACTTAATCCCATAGAATTTTAAATGTTGTATTTTCTGATTAAAATGACAAGAATGTATATATACTATACTTTAGTACAAAAACATTCTAAAATCCTTTCTCATCAGAAAAAAATTTATTTGTATTTAGCCTTCAAGCAGATACGAATCAGTTTACAGGGATGGTTTATCAAGGACTGCTTTTGAGCGATCGACGCAGACTGAGGACAGAAAGCATTGAAGAGCATGCAACTCCAAGCTCATCTCCTGCTCAGTGGCCTGGTGAGACAAAAATAAGGTTACTTTTGGCACCACTGGATCAGCTCCACATTTCAAAATAATTTCACTCCCCTGTAATATGATGGATGGTCAGTGATGTGTGCTTCCGATTTAGTTTTCAAAGTAATAATGGCGTTTAACTTTTTCACCTAACAAAACAAACAAAAATAAACTTTCTATATGGCAAACATCTTGCTTGAAGGAGAGACCACGATCTTTAAGATAAACTCAGAAAGCTGATAATTTGTCATGCTAAAATGTTTTCTACCAGTCTGCCTCACCCCCAACAAAGCTAATTCTGTTAGCTGTTTCCACAGTACTGTCTTACATCTATGCTTTATATGGTATAGCTATCAAAACAACCACTCCCAATATATGAGCATAAATTTAGTTTTTTGAGGTCAATTGTGGAAACAGTGCAGGAATTTCATAGGCAAACTGGATTGCCCGTATTTGCAGAGAGGTACAACAACACAGAAGTCCCAAACCCAAGAAGGCTTTTTCTAATTTTGATCTTTATGATTTTAAGAAAAGTATCAATAGTACATTTAAGGAAAGTATCAATAGTACAATTCACCCGAATAAAAGTATTTGTGGTTATTAACATATGTTTATCATAAAATGCAGAGGTGAAACATTTTTTTCCATTTGCACTTTTACTCATTTAACAGAGAACTTTTCCTCTTTTCTCTTTCCAGGTGTGAGTTCACTTATAAATCTGTTAAGTTCAGCTCAGGATGAAGATCAACCAAAGTTAAACATCCTACTTTGTGAAGCTGTTGTAGCTGTCTACCTGAGTCTCCTTATACATGCCCTTGCAACTAATTCATGTAACGAATTATTTCGACTAGCAGCTCATCCTTTGAACAATCGAATGTGGGCTGCTGTTTTTGGTGGAGGAGTGAAGCTTCTTGTAAAACCTCGAAGGCAGTCAGAAAATATTCCAGGTACCTTGATCTCTGAAGGTCACACTAATGATTTGCATTTCATTCCTTTTAGTAACCTAGTAGGACAGATTTTTTTCCTTTTAAAGACAAAAAAAGCAAGCAGAATTTAAATATTTACTGGCAAGAAAACTGTTACATAAATTAAAAAGCAGAAAAAAATTAGTCTCTAACTGTCCTTTGTAATGGCACCCAGCACATTCTGAATTTGCCATAAAAACTGTATTGTTATTATATTGCTAATATAACTATGATATGCTTACTTACAACACTTTTCAGGCCTTTCAGGCACCATTTTTTTAGCAAAAAAACAGTATAAATCAGTGTTAATATCTATGGTTTTGTGTATGTTAGAGATGAGTGTTACTGTTTAACAACTGCAGTAACTTGAAGGCAATATTTCTGGAACCAGTTTCCATTGCAAGATACGGTTTCACCTTGCACAAGACCACAGAAAAGAAATATCAACTTCATCTGTTGGAAAACAATTCATGCATATGTAAGCTCCACTAAACCCAGGAAATCTTGCAAAGATAGGTGAGCATGTCTTAAAATGTTGCACAGCAAAAAGCAATAATGAAGATTGAATTCAGGCTATGGAGACAAAAGCAAATGCAACCATTTGTCATAGACTTCACACTGCAACAGTACAGAAAACCATGTCACACAGACTTTCAAAATAGTGATAGGCTTGAAACTTAGGCAAAAAATAATGTTCCATATCTGAAATATAAAACCAAACAATAATAAGGCAATGCACCATTATAAGTATGTACAATAGATATTTGGCATCCATGCAATAACTTAAACTTACTTAGAGTAGTTATTCTCAAAAGATGTTAATGTTAATATGAATAACATATAAAGCCATGTGTTCATGTGAGATGTATTCTGTTTTCCTTTAACCTACAAGCTGCTACAGCTTCTGATGTTTCAGAGGACAGTAATGAAGGTTTGTAATAACTTGCAGTGTAGATGAATGTTAGTAGTGGCTTTTTAAAAAGAAAAATAATATTTAAATATTTAGCTCCTTTTTAATAAAGTAAGTGTGATTTTCAATGTTGCCTGGTCAGTAACACTTTGAAAACCAAATTCCACATTAATATTTTGATAACTCTTCAGACATTTTAAATCGTATCACTTTTAATAGACTTCAGTTGTCAAAACCAAATTGAAAACCAAATTCCACATTAATATTTTGGTAACTCTTCAGACATTTCAAATCATATCACTTTTGATAGACTTCAGTTGTCAAAAAGCGTGTCTATTCAAATTTTCTTTGCCATGAATTCCTTGGCTTATCTTTTGAATAACTACTGCTACTCGTGCAGTTTACAGTTTAGTGAAATTTTATACATTACATTTATTTCTCAACAAAAGTTCTTAAATTCTTTAATTTTTTTATTAAAACTTTTTCAGCTAAAAGTTTTTTTATTTAGAAGCTGCATCCCCTGAGAACTCAATCCAGATAATAAAATTTTATTTCTCATGATATATCTAATGTATAAATGCCACAGTTATTGAATTCATCATAAACAAACTTTTTCTATAATTACACTTACTTTATTTAGGCTGGCTTTGACTTCTAAAATGGTAGAAATTGGTTCCTATAACAGTGGTTTTAGTTGCTTTGATTAGAAGATACAGTCATTTCTAAAGATGCAGTAGTAACATCAGCTTTTCGAATTACCTGAATTTAGCACCACCTCTTCCATCAGAAGAAATGGATAAACATCGCCGTCGGTTTAATATGAGAATGCTGGTGCCTGGAAGACCAGTAAAAGATAGCACTGTACCACCACCTGTACCTGCAGAAAGACCCTTTTACAAAGAAAAGTTTATCCCTCCAGAACTCAGCATGTGGGACTACTTTATGGCAAAGGTAATTAAAAATGGAAAAATTAAGTTTATAAAAGCTTATTTCTTCTTATTCAGTTTTAAAGTATAAAAATAACATGAAAATTTTGAGTGCTTTTCATAGTCTGCCACAGAATATTATCCTTGTAATAGAAGAGCCTGCAAGTCTATACTCAACTTTCAAAATGTATCTCTGGCCAATAAGAGATATTAACACTTTTCCCCTTGCCACTTTTGTTTTAGGGAAACTTACTTATCAGCTAAGTAGTATCTATGACAGTGATAACTGAAGTAAGAATTGAATATTGAGAGATCAGGAAATAGCTTTTATAGCAGACTTTTATTTTGCGTTGCAGCCATTTCTTCCTCTATCAGACAGTGGTGTTATATATGACTCCGATGAAAGCTTTCACAGTGATGAGGAGGAAGAGGAGGATGCTTTCCTTTCTGATACACAGATCCAGGAACACAGAGATGCCAATTCTTACAGGTTAGCAGAAATTACCACTATTTCAGAATAGTTACGTCAGGTGCTTACCTTTGCTTCCAAATTGAAGAAAATACAGGTCCTCTGCACCACCCAGTTTAAGTCAAATAATTCTAGTACTGTGGGTAGACCTCTCTGTGGCAGTGGGATTACACAAGTGACAATTTCTCATCACAGTAACAGCTCTAAATTTACTTGCCTAAAAAAACAGGATTAGGAAGTCAAAGGTCAAAAAAATCTTCATTTTTAAGACACAAAGACCCAATTCAGACATGCTTTTTAGCTTTTGAATGAGGGGCAGACTGAATAGAACACTTAAAAGATTAAATATTGCAAGATAAAATGAAATAAAATGTATCACTTGATCATTATAAAAATGGAGAAAAATTATGTTTCTTTTATGTGTTCTTCAAGTCTCTTATTAGTCATTACAGCTATAATGTATAGGATTTGCATCTTTAATATCTGTGATACTCTTTCTGTGTGAAAGCTTCTACCATGAATACCAAACTCAGGTAATGTCTTGTATTCATCATGATTTCATGGAGAATTTCAGGAGGCATTTCAGGAAGCTTGTACTTAATTCTCAGTCATAGAGAGGCTTGCACGTGCACATGCTTTTATCTGGGGGAAGAGTACAATAATCTGGGATTGTAAAAGAGAGAAGGGGACACTGCTTGTTACAGTGAGGTGCCCTCGGAGGCATCTCTAACAGTTGCACAGTTGTATTTCTCTGTGTCTGGTAAACCTCAGTGAACAGCTTTATTGTTCTTCTAATCTGGGTACCTGGTAGAAGGAGAAAAATGTTCTGCAGGTAACAGTGTTAATGTTTTAATAAAACTAAATCTACTTTTTTTTTATACAGCTGGGCTCTTCTACATCTGACAATGGTAAAATTAGTTCTGCACAATATTAAGAACTTCTTTCCCATTGCTGGTCTGGAAATAGCTGGTATGCTAAATTCTGCTTTATATCTTAGTTTTCTGTATAAGTGGCTTTCTGTCAGACTTTGCTTTTTATTTTCATTTTTAAATTTAAATAATAATTTTTTACAACTGCAAGTACATTTTCTTTTTTTTTATGGTTGTATTATTCTGGGGATTTTTATACATACTGTAACTTCATTGATTTTTTTTTTTTTTCTCTAAGCCTTACTTTATTAATATTTCTGTTTAGATCTGCCTGTAACATCACCATTGGGCATTGCTGTAATAAAAAATTTGGAACACTGGGAACAGATTCTTCAAGAGAGAATGGACCAGTTTGAAGGCCCACCACCAAACTACATCAATACTTATCCTAGTGACGTTGTCGTAGGTGCAGGACCAGCTATTCTCCGCAATAAAGCAATGATTGAACCAGAAAACACACCATTCAAGTAAGGATTTTTTTCAGCAAAACCACATTCTTTGATCATATGAATACTAACGAGTATTTTCATCTAAACAGCCAAATAAAGGTTCTAGCCAATGCTTTACAGAAACCACTTCCCCATGTTTCCTTGAGCCTTCATATAGAGCTGTCTCCTGCAGCAGCCTATACTTACTCTGCTGCACCTTTCACAACTGCAGCAAGAAAAGAAAATAGGAAGAGCAGAACTTGGAGGACAAGGGCAATGGCTGCTATGGGAAGACCCTATTCAGCCTCTTTTACTATTCCTCCAGTAGCAGCTGTTTCCCAGCTTACCTTAGCAGCAGCAGAAGATAGTTATATAGTACATGCAAGATGTCAGGAGGAAGAGAGAAAGCAAGTTATAGTATAGTGCTTGTAATGCCAGTCCTTCTGTGTTTAGGTCAGTGTCATGCTTGCAGGTATCCCTAGAGGCAGATAGTGAGCTGTGTTTTCAACTCAAACATAGCTTGCTTTTATCAGTATACTAAAATGCAATTTTAGGTTTGCTCAGTATAAATGACTTTGGATTCTTATGGTTGATACTGCTATAGGATTTTAATAATTTTTACAGACACACACTAACTTCTTTAGAAGCGTTCATCCTCAGACATGAGGCAGTGAATTTTATTGGTTCATGAGCTAAATATTTGTGAGTTCTTTTGAATACTGAAAGAAACACATAAGGAAATTCTATAGGGCCAGCATACCTCCAACATAAAAGCAGTTTTAGTAGAGTGCAAATACAAACA
Source organism: Pezoporus flaviventris (assembly GCF_033815535.1). NCBI lineage: Eukaryota > Metazoa > Chordata > Aves > Psittaciformes > Psittacidae > Pezoporus > Pezoporus flaviventris. The sequence goes on from NW_026892554.1 coordinate 12,537,938, forward strand.
TAAATGCAAGTCAGCCGATTAAAGTGTAGTACTTGGAAATTAGTAACATAGTGTGGATTTTAAAAAAAATGCAAGAAAAAAGTATCTCAATATTTGCTGAAAGCAAATTAGATCTTAAACTTTGGTTGATTTTCTTTTTTTCTTCAGAATTTCATGTAAAGGCATTGAGAGTTTTTTTTAGATTTTTTTTTTTGTTTTCTGTCCAGCTATACTTATGTTGAAGCTTTATCTTCCCACCGCCCTCCCTTCCCCCCCCCCCTTCTTTTGTTCTGTCCAGATCAAAGGACTACTCAGCACTTCCAGCAAAAAGGCTCTGGCATTTTCTTGTGAAGCAAGAAATTCTTCAGGAGACTTTCATAAGATACATATTCACCAAGAAAAGAAAACAAAGTGAGGTAAACAAAGGATGTAACTTTTTTCTTAGGAAAAAAAACCCACAACAAAAAAAACAACCGAACAAAATCCCCTTCAATTATAGCTGTTCCTCAGTCTCCTCAGTATTTCTTTTAATTTTTCTTTCCATTTTTGTTGGTATTTCAATTTCCTTTCGTTTAGTAGTCTATGGATTTTTTTTTTTAATCAACATGGCTGTCATGTTGTTATTGAAATATCAACTAAACCAGATAATTTAGACAAGACATATCTCACCTTACATGGTTTTGAATGCTGTCCTCATGAAGAAACAGAACATTAAGTATTCAGTAAAAAAATTTGAGTAGTCATATATATTCGTGTGTCATATTGAAAAAAATTAAATGAGCTATTGCTTTGTGTATATGTATATATGCATGAGTAATATATACATATAAAAATAATATTATATAGTAATATATAATACAGGTCTTTACAAATTGTACCAGTTACAACTGTAATGAGTTCTAACTGAAAATTTAAACCAACACATAACTACCATGGGAATAAGTATACTACTTAGTATCTTTAAGAATTCCTGTAAGTATGGAGTTTGTGTGTGTATTACTCCTCCATTTATTTACTACATCATACATTTTATGTTCATCTAGGAGGCATTACATTTAAACAGAGCTTGTTTAGATTCCTGTCTTAGTTTCTGTGCCTTTTATAAAAAGTTAAAAATACATTTGTCATCATTTACTGACAGAGTGGCCTTTAAAATCTAGTTTGGAATGTTTCATTCTTTTTTTATATTTGTTTGTGCATGTGTTTTGTGTTTGTGACTGTGTGATGTTATGTAGTCTGTAGAAGATCGTGTGGAGCAGGTCAAACAAAACTGCGTAGCAGAAGATCACAAAAACAAGGTAGTATCCCTTCTCCCAAACCTCTAGCACATTCTTAAAAGTTCTGTGGAACTGGCTTTTCTTTCTCTAATGTGACTAACAGAAGCTCTATGTTCTTTGTAGTCTGTGTGACAGGCTTTTAATCCGTGAATTATCTTTGGATGTCCTGATAATTGGGATGAGTGAACACCCTGTAAATAGCTTTGTGTTTCTTACACTCAAATAAAACTTTCGGCTTCTAGAACACTAAAGAGTATGAGAAGTCTGAAGTCTAGCTTCCTAAACAATGCTGAGGCCACTGAACTTTTCTTGCATGAATTTTGTTTAGATTTTTGCAGTCTGAATGTACCGCTACAAAATGGATTTTCATGCTAATTGCAATGTCTTACACATGTTTTGTAGGTTGAAGCAGATCTTGGCTACCCTGGAGGAAAAGCAAAAATCATTCACAAAGAGTCAGATATGATAATGGCATTTGCAGTTAATAAGGTAAGCCCTCAAATGCTACAATAAGTGTAATAAAATACCTTAATTGTAGTTACTATAAACTTTCTCTTTGTGCTGCTAGGCAAACAGCAGTGAAATTGTTTTGGCATCTACGCATGATGTTCAAGAACTTGATATTTCAGCTCTACTGGCTGCTCAGTCATTTATATGGATTGGGGAAGAATATGACAGAGAGTCTAAAAGGTAGGATTGTTTCTTTGTGCTTGTATTAAGAGTACTGGTTTACTGCAAGGATGCATATATAATACCTGTGTGAGCACAAGTGAGTCATAAGAAAAAAAAAAAGTAGATTACTCTTCTTCACTAGGTTTCAGATTGCTGTATAAAGGAGTGAGGAAAGGCAAAAGAATAGTTACTGTCTTTGCTTTACAAATCGAGAAACTAAGGTTTTGAGGGGTTTGAGTATTTTTGGCATGTCTGCACAGTGAAGTCTTACGGTGCATGAGCTAATAAAGGAAGTGCTACCTTAGAAACACTGCAGTTGCATTATTGCAGTGTTGAGGCTAGTTGTAGTGGCTAATGCTAGTTGTATAATGCAATGGCTTGAATTACTGCCTCCTCCTTTACCGTGCTGAGAAGTGTAAATATATCAGCTGCACCAAGCACTCATCTTTACCATGCTCCATTTAACAGAACAGGTCTACATAAAGAGATACAGGTCAGAAATATTCCAACAATATTGTTCTCAAAAGAGCTTATATTTGTAACATCTGTCTACCACAGTTAGGACAATCTGTTGAAGTTAAAACACGGATAGTTTTGGGACATGTGGAAAGCATTTGTACAATGTAAGTGCAGTAATCATAATCACTTGTCTACCCACTTCCATTAAGCACTTGACAATGAGATAACCAAACAGTACTGGTAGAAAAGAAACACTTGTTTAAACCATAGCACTGCTGTTCTTTTACAGTTCTGATGATATTGACTTTCGTGGCTCTACCACAACACTAGCTCAGTCTTCTGCATCATCTTTTGGAGGGACTCAGATACAGCCTTCTTCATCTATGCCATGGTTAGGCAGTGGTCAAACTAGCACAGGAGCTGGTGTGGTAAGTACTTCTGTTGCATGCAGCTCAAGACTTACTTTTTTTAGTGTATTATTTAGTAGAGACCCCTAGTGTGCACAAGTCATCATACTGTTAATTCAGTGTTGACATAAAGGGCTTACAGTGACTAAGACCTGGCCCAAAAGAAGGCCAAACTAAGCATTTTCTTGTTTATTGTGGCATAGAATTATTGTGACATAGAAAATAATGGGGCAGTCAGGTTTTTCTTATGGAAACTTTGAGGTAAGACGTTTAGTTTCTGGAGACAAACAAACAACAAAGGCCAACTGAAACCCACACAAGCCCAAACTTTAAGTTCTTGCACTGGGACCAATATCAAAAGCATACACATCAGCATGTGCTAAAGTTCTTCGTATAATAGAAGATAACGTTAATACTATTTGAACTCTCATGTCTAAAAATGTTATGTCACGAACAGGCTTTAATTACTATACTGCCACTAAACATAATTAGATGCAAATAAATTTAGCTTAACAGGCTTTTTTTAACTGGAGGAGACTCACCATGTAGTAGTATAAACATAATTTAAGAGTGTGTTTGTGTCTTTTTCTCAAAATAATGTTAATTTTTATTTGTCTTATATGAAGCTTATTAAAAGAAATCTGAATAATGTCAAGAGAATGGCTTCACATCCAGTCCATCAGTATTGTAAGTGAATCATATTTACTAGTAAAGATTAGATAATTTTGTATAAAATACTGGGGTATTAATGAATGAACATCTATCTTAATCTTAGATCTTACAGGAGCACAAGATGGTAGTGTTAGAATGTTTGAGTGGACAAGGCCACAGCAATTGGTATGCTTCCAGCAGGCTGGGAATGCCAGGGTTACAAGAATGTATTTCAATTCCCAGGGCAATAAAGTAAGTACAATGTTTAGAATTTTTCTCTTTTTTGCCCCTTTTTTTGGGGGGCGGGGGGGATTGTTTATTTTTATTCTTAAGAAACATTTGATTGTGCTGTAGCCTGAAAAGCAGTTTTAACTGGCGATGCACCAAACTGTTAAGATGTCCTAAAATGATATCACAGTGTCATACCATTCATTTTGTCTGCATATGGAAGCTTTGTAATAAATGCTGGCCCTTATTCTCCTTTCTTTTCTGCCAGCTTTACACTGCTACCCCATATCCCTTTTGCTGCATTTTCAGACTTTCTGTTCTATTTGTTCTGAGATCTGTATTCCTATGTGGTGAACTTTTTCAATTAAACATTAAAATGATACTGAGCTTACATATTTCATAGAAGCAAACTTATATCAATCTAGGCATGGGTCTTCAAGAGTGCTTCACACTTTCCATTCTGGCCAAGACCAAGTTTTGACAATACGTTACCTAGGAGATACACATAATACAGTGTGTTAGTTTGAAGAATATAAATATACTCCAGTACAGGGGAGAGCAGAAGGAGAACACACCATATGCTTTGGCCAGAAATGACTCCCAAGGTATATGAGATGCAGAAAGCAGAGTGGCCAAAGAAAGAAACTGGGACGAATATCCACCTCTTCAGTTTTTCATGTTGCCCATTCTGTTATTTTAGCAGGCCTTGTCTGCATTTTTACTAACTATTTAACCTCATTATAGTTGAAAGCCATAAAAAGTGTATTAAAGGACTTTGGGCTTGACTGTAAGATAGCAATAAAGCAGTGAAGGGCAATGTTTAGAAATAGCTGGAAACATAAAGTATCTCCCAGCATACTTATTTTCAGGTAGCATAAAATCTCATTTAAACTTTTTTTAAAAAGATTAGTGGTTTGATTATATTTTGAGTCATTGCAATGTTAACATCACATGGGAATCAATTTTAAGCAAGAAATTGAGATGTACTAGTTCCCAGTGTTTCACATTGGGGTTACTCAGGCAGGACTCATGAAACCTAACTAAAAAGAGAATATAAAAAATACTTCTAAATATTTCTAAAAAACCTTTAAGAATACTTGCAGGTGTAGAATACACTGTATAGCATATACAGTATTACTTGCTATACATTTTGGTTAATAAATATAACTCAGTCATTTTACCATTCATGATATGGTAGAGTCCTTCCATAACTGTTATCATGGTTTAATAACTCGCTGTCATGCATCTTACTTCACTAAGCATTTTCAAGTAGAGTTATGGAGGAAGCATGCCTGTGTAAACTTTAGCATTATTGGGATTTGAAAGATAAGCTTCCACACCTAAAAAGCCTCAATTTCCAGAAAAGAGTTAGATATGTTAGATATGTGAATTAAACAATTCACACTTGAATTCACTTGGCTTCTAAACTACTGTTTTGTACCTGACAGTCATTATTTAATATGGTTTGGTGGCTTAGGTAGGTTTTTTTCCTGGTCAGCTGTTTACTCTCAGGAAGTAAGACTCCAGTAAGCAGTATATTGTGCTAATAAATCCAGTTTATTCCTTTCAGTGCGGTGTTGCTGATGGTGAAGGATTTCTAAGTATTTGGCAAGTAAACCAAACCACCTCAAATCCTAAACCCTATCTGGTAAGTACACAGAATTTTGTAATTCTTTTATTTTTTCTTTTTGTAGAGGAAAGTTACATCTTTGAGACTTCAGACAGGCCAAGAGTGTAAGGTTTCACTGCGATGTTTTGATTTTGCTGCTTTTAATTAGCACATTTTAGCAAAACAACTGTACCGTTTCAATGATAAGTCTTTGGAAAACTAATTCTACAATAACCATAAGCTGCAATGTAATTACAAATACTACTTCAGCGCTACTCTTGATTAAAAATCAGAGCTGACAGTAACAACCCAAACCTGAGTAAAAATACACCCTTCGATTCTTTTCACTGATGCTTTACAGTACATGAAGACCAGACCATGCTTACTTTGAAAATCAGGTTATGGCGATACACTGTATTGTGGATTTGTCACAGTTTACTTATTTAGTATCTTTTGATTTTTCACTCGATTTTTATTCCCTCGGTCTGTTCTCTTAAGGCTTCAAACTGTGCTGCCCGTCAATTTTTAAACTTTGTCTAAAAGACTGCTCGTGTTATGCTATCAGTGACATCAGACTGATAGTAACTTTTGATGCAGAACTGAACTGGTAAGATTGCATCTTTCTGTTTTGTTTTTAATAGAGTTGGCAGTGCCACAGTAAAACCACAAGTGACTTTGCATTTATAACCTCCTCGAGTCTAGTTGCTACATCGGGACAGTCCAGTGATAACAGGTGCGTTTAAAGAAACATTGAGGAATTTCACCAAATTAACCTACTCATCTCATTAACTTGCAAGCTCTTGTGCATTAATGTGTAGCTGACATCTTAAGGCTCAGTGTTCTAAGCTTTGTTATATATGAACTTACAGATCAGTTTTTTGAACATATTCCTTCAGTTGCTGGTTTCCCAAATTTAGTTTTTGTGAGGAGGGGTCAACAGCCAGTTTTTTCAAGGTGTATTCCAAATGGAGTTAGTCTGACATGATGCTGTTGCTGGGGGAAAAAATGTTCAGCAAAGACAAGATAATTCTTTTTCTCTGAAAAGAACAACTATAATTTCTTAGTACAATTTAGGATTACACATCTTAAAGACAGGAAGTATAGGTCCATTAAGAAGCATGAAAGAGCACAGAAAGAATTAAAGCTTTTAACTCTTTGTGCTCTCTGATGACTGCAGAGTCAAGGACTCCTTATTCAGTTCTGCCTTCTAGGCTTTGATATAAAATGTAAATGCTTTTTGAGTCATGTCACCCTATGAATCACTTAGTAACAAGCCATAATGACTTTTTGTCCCCCTTCAGAAATGTGTGCCTCTGGGACAGTTTGGCTTCATCTGGTAACAATCTTATACATGGTAAGTAAAGCAGTGAAAATTAAACCTCTACTACTTACTGACTAAGGAAATAAAGCATGCGTATGCATTTGGGCTAAGGGGAACTGGTCTAAACATACATTGTACACTAATGCATGTACCAGAACTGGTTCTGCTTAGTCTCTAGCATGATGTCCATCAGTTCTATATAAGAGTATGAAGAAAGAAGGTTATTCACAAAGCTGGTTTTGTGCCAGTATTAATAAAGACTGAAATATCTGAATACAGTCCTAAAAAAACCCCATCTAATAAGGCTGTTTTATTGAATACTTTGGTGTATGCAGGCTTCCACTTAAAAGTGGCACTTCCTATATCCAGTACTCTGTTGTAGCACAAAGGAAAAGACAACTGTAGGTAACAGTAGAAGCAAATCCTTCTGTCTACTGTCCTTGTCTTTCAGCACTTGGATTGGGATCTTAAAAAACGTTTGTGCCTATTTGACCCACTTCAATAATTTCATCTTTATGTAATGAACCAAAGCGAAATCCTGTCATGTTGCGCTATGAAAGAAAAATATATCCAAATACAATATCCTGTGCTTTTAAAAGAGCAAGTTCAACCATCAACATCTGCAAATAACTTCATTACTTGAATAAGCAATAGGTGCATTCTGAGATTCATATTGTAAAACTAGGAGATTTCACAGTTCAGCCTCACTTTAAAAGAGATGTCTTAGTTCAGCTATATATATATATAATTTTTTTTCTTTTTTCAACTTGGGGATTTAATCAAACTTAATATAGGGAATTTTGTATTTTCTCATTTGTTCTAAATCCAGATATCTACCTGTATTATAAAATGAATTAAACTGCATATTGTATTTTCTTGTGCATTAGATCTGCATAGCTCTTAGGAGAGCAACAAGCTGTCAGCCGATACGACATTACCTGTGTGAAGCAATATATCTGTCAAGTTAGAAAATACTCAGATAACACTTTATAGAAGAAATGCATTTTAAGATCGAAAGCTACTTACAGTTTCAAATCTATTAATTTCTGATATCCTCCTTCTTCAGCCTTTACTTGTCATGATCACGGTGCCACAGTACTTCAGTATGCACCTAAACATCAACTGCTAATTTCTGGAGGTAGGAAGGGATACATCTGCATCTTTGACATCAGACAGAGGCAAATCCTTTACACCTTCCACGCACATGAGTCAGCTGTGAAGGCCCTTGCCCTGGACCCTTCTGAAGAGTATTTTGTCACAGGCTCAGCAGAAGGCAACATGAAGGTAAGGTACTGGATGAGCCAAGTTGTATATAGTATTTAGCTGAAGTAGTATATTGACACGTTGATGGGCATGCTGCAAATAGCCAGATGAATGCAGTAACAAAACAAACCCCCAAAACCCAAACCCACATTTGACACACAGGATGCTTGCTTTACATTTATAACGTGAACTTAAATGTACTAACATCTTTCTAAAGCAAGCAGGTTTTGCTCTCCAATTAAACAGTCTTTTTAAAGTTGTGTGACTGATATGTAAGTGGATAAATCAAACTGCATGACTCTGAAACCTTAGCTTTATTTTTCTCAGTTAAAAAGCGTCTGGTTTTGCCTTTGGTTACTTCTCCCTGCAATACAGGGGACGTTCAGTAACTTCAGCAACGTGTGGAGTTTCTGTAACACCGAGTTCCGTTCAATCTTGGTGCTGAAGCCCAACACAGATATTAAGCTGTCATAGCAGTCAGAAACAAACCCCAACAAAACAGAAAACCAGTCCCTGTTTTAAATGGCATACTTCCTGAATACTAAAGGAAAAAAATAAAAGAACATGGTAAAGAGAAGGAGAATACAGTTTCTCTCCTTTTAGCTGGACTGCATACTGTTTAGTAGGCGCTTTCTGTGCCTCTGTGCACTTACTGGGCTAGTCTTGATGAGGGCTTCTAAAACTTAGGACACAAGAGCAGACAGCTCAGCTCTGCTACCACTCTGCTTGCTTATTAGTTATACAGCTTACTTCGTGCAGCATTCCTTAGCAGTAAACCATTCCCAGCTGCTGGAAAGTTGACAGTAGTCATCTTGGACAAAAACGCAGCCTGTCCATTTCTGCAGCTTTCATGGGGAGAAGCTGGGAGGGCCACTGCTGACCAGGTAACACAAGGCAGCTTCACCCTGCCCAATAACCAGCTGGTCCATATTAAGGTAGCTTTCTGCTGTCTCACATTATGCTTCATCAGGAGCCTCTCAAGACTCTGGGATTTGTAATTGATGCTAACAGACAACAAAAAATACCCTTTATTGTTGCTGAATAGCATTTAGAACAGCCAGGAATCTGAAATATCAAGGAAAAAATACAAATCCTAATTTTAATCTTCTTTTCTCATTTGTCATTCTTTTGATACAGGTGTGGAGACTGACTGGCTATAATTTAATTCATTCATTTAAAAATGAACATGCTAAGCAGTCCATTTTCAGAAACATTGGTGCTGGTGTCACCCAGATTGAAACTGTGCAAGGCAATCGTATTTTCTCCTGTGGAGCAGATGGCACACTGAAAATGAGGGTTCTTCCCCATGCTTTCAATGTACCTTCAAGCATTTCTGACACGCTGTAGCATCACGTAAGCTAATCCTGGTTTTATATAATGTCCCTTTAAGTAGCTAAAAACACAGTGATAAGCACTGTGGAAAGGAAACAGAATGTTTCCTTTCAAAGCAGTTGCTGCAGCATTAAGTATTATAGGGGAAAAAAGATTTAAAAAAATACAACAAAAAGCCACCAACCCACACCACTTTTACAACAGGTGTATTTTGAGTATGCCCATTAGGATCACTGGGGTGGAAATGCATGTACTGTATTGTAAAAGCAAAGAATTAAACCCAGTACAGGCAGTCACAGGCAGGGTTATTGCTTAGTAACCCACAAGCTGCATTTAGTAAGCGTATTGCAAAGATTCTGACAACTGTCAGTCACTTCACAAGCACTGTGGCTCTACAAGTCAGTAAGCATTTCTGATGTGATTCTGATTTTTATTCCAGTTTTTCGCACCAATTGAAGCATGTGTACAACTTCTCATTGTAAAATAGTTTAGTTTTAATTAAAGAGTACGTGGTGTATTTTGGTTTTCACAAGAAAGTGTAATGGATGCAAATGCCGTGGAACATGTGCAATCAAGAACGTACTGTGAGACATGTATCATTTTCTGCTGAGATTTTTTTTCCTAGTGAGTTTTAATACACGGTTGATACTGCAACTTGCACATCAACACATTTTTAAACACAGTGTTTTTAATTTGCACACTATTTTCCTTTCTTCCCAACAGCTATGTTTTCTATTGGACACCTGCCTTTACTTTAGGAATGTACTGTAAGCACTAAATGTTGTAGTGAAGACATCCATGATTCTAGTCAGCTTTTAGTTTTGAAATTCATTTGTCCTGAAAAATACTTCATTAAATGAAGCTGTTAAGAGAATACCAACGGAGCATACAATGCCACATTTCAGATGAATGTCAGGCTTTATGTGGCCAGCTAGTAAATAGTGGATAAAACTGGTAATTAAATTATTACCACAGTATATTGTATAAACTATGCAGAGTTCAATATTGTTTGCTTGTAATATAACTAGCTACTGTTGTCAGATGTATTTTTCTGTTGTAAACAAAAAATATGTTCTTAAGAGACTGGAACGGATGTCTGCGTATTTAAATGTTAACAAATTTGTCTTATTCCTCCAATGAAAATTTTAATGTCTGTGCTGTATTGTAAAATATACTAGAATAAAAAGCACCTTTCTCCCAAGGTGATTTTAAATTGCAGGCTGTGAAGTACGAGAAGTATGAAAAGAAAGAAGAGTAAATGTCACTGTTTAGTTTTCCCTTTGTAAGTTAAATAAATTACTTTTATTTCATGGAACAGTCCATTGCAGAACTCTTCCTTATATTTAAATGGATGTGACTAAACCTCCAGTGGACTGACTGGATAGTGCTGAGCTATCTTTAACTCTATCTCAGATTGTACTGATGTAAAAAAGGATGAGCTGTGTGCATTTTATTGTCAGCTGTCCTAGAAAAGCATAAGGTTAACAGAATGTGGATCCTCATCTCCAACAAAGGCAGCTGCAGGAAACACAGCCTGTGTTTTTTATTTTTCTAGTAGCACCAAAAACATATACCCTTCATTTTATGACTTTCTATGGATAAATGTGGGGAATTTTTTTTATAGATATATGCCTTACTATAATTAAGTGTAGGTATAAGCAAGTTGTAGTGGTATAGTTTACATGGCAGTGAGGAGTAAGGAAGAGTCTGCAGCAATACAAACACTGTTAAAAAAGAAATTTTAATCATAAATTTTACATCTTCTCTTCAATTTTATACCTCATTACTTTTCCCCCTTGCTCCATGTACTAAACACAATTTCATGTATATTCAATATTTAACAATGTAGTTATTCCCATTTCCTTGTACTTGGGCTGGATTTTTCTTTTGATTACGTAACAGTTCACTGGGTTTTTCAAATTCAAAGCTATCTCCTTTTTTTCTATCTAAACAACTATTTCCATCGCCATTTTTAATAGCTGTATACCTTTGTCCATAAAAAGCTCACAGAGAATCAGTGAAAAGTATTAAGTGGAAGTGACAAAGGTATTTGTACACAACAGATCATTATTTCTGCTAAACCATAATCACTGATGAGAAAATGATGGCAGATAAGATGATTGCAACTGAAAGTTATAAATAGTCTCTGCTGAGCACATGACCATGGAATCAATGTACATTAGATATAATTATCGGCTGAATAACAAGGGGAAAACAAAAGCAAGTCTGTGCTAACTGTGTGCCAGCTGCAATATTGAACAGCTATTCTTGTAAAGAAATGAGAATGGACTGTATAATTGAAGTGTGTTTATGCAAAGGCGCCTGCTCTCCCTTCTATACACACTCAGAAACCACCAACAGTGAACAGAGAATTATCCCAAGTGAAGAGACCCCTGTGTAGACTCCTGTGTGTGTACTATACAGCTTTAAATAATCTATTTAGTCAACACAGCTCCCATACATGAAGTTTTAAAATATATTCATCTCCCAAAATGCACAGGGTATACCATTAAGCTCCCATTCTCCCATGTATACAAATTCTTATCTCTTAGACTGTATGAAAGCATGGCAAGAACGGACTGTGAAGACCGTAACTCAAACCTTGTGTCAACCTGCTTCTCTTTCAGTAAATCAAAAGCAAAACTTACTGTCGTGTCCTTAGTATCGGTAACGTACATAATGCCACATGCTATGAATGCGTTACCCGCCTTGGACTTGGGGTATGTGGTATTGATATGCCGAATGACTGAAAAGGTTTCTTCCTCAATATGCGCAACTATGATATTTTCATCAGTGCTTGAGGCATATATAATCCAAAGTCCCTTCTCATCCACTGCTACTTTGAAATATGTCTTTGAGTTAGAAAACAGGTAGTTACGACCATGATGTAATGCTTTTTCAATTAGCAGTGTGCCCAGCAATGCTCTGTCAAGCCCAAGTCTGAAATGAGATAAAGTATTTGGATTGTTGTGTTAGAAATTCATTTTTATACACACTGGTTGAATCAGTTCAGAGTGCATTATTACTGGTAGAAGCATTGCTGAAAATATTTGTCCTCAAGGACCATTCTCATGTCTTTTAAGATTATGTACTCCACTCAAATCACCTTCCAAAAAACCAGGAGAAAATTCCAAAGCAATAACCAATCTAAAAAGAGCACAAGAGCATGAATTCACTTTAGTAGGTTTCACTTTATTTAGTCTATAATCTTTATTATCACTAGGATGAAAGCAGAAACTAAAAGGAATGTGTATGAAAAAGAATAAGATACTAAGTGAAGGCCCAAACGTATGAAATGAAACCTGTACAGAAGTTTACTTTCTACTAGGCGAGAACTAAAGCAAGGAAATGTGATTGACCAAACCATCATGAATTCTGGGCAGGATCACCTAGTCTTAGAGTTCCTTTTCAAAACAGTTCAGATAATGGAGTGCTCAAGTAAACATCAAAGGAACAAAAATTCTACTTTTCAGAGCCAAAATCCCGACCTTATGCTGGCCTCCAACAGGACAGACTGTACGTCTCGTCTCTGATATATAAAATTGTTTTTATTCCTTGAAATTCCTTAATAGGATGATCATCTGAGGACAGCAGAACTGGGCAGCTAGATTGAGTTCCCTTACTAGTTTAAGCGGCTAATCAGCTACTATCAAGACACATTTGCAGTTAGCATTTAATCACTGAAAAATGCAGTATTTTAGCAAAGGCAGAGAGAGTAATGCTTTAAGCAATGCCTTCAAAGCACATTTCATTGTCTGATGTTTATCTAACTGTATAGCTCCATTCCTCAAATAGAGGAAAAACATTACTCAATACAGGAATACGCTACTGATACAAAATGCTTCTGAAAAGACAAGCTTAATGAAAGGAACATTTCAGATCCAGGAACTTACAATGGAAGGAAGAATACTGGAAAAATAATTTTTCTGTGGAAGTGGTGTTGACAGCATAGTTTGGAAGAATCATGGTAAGAAAAGTCGAGACTGACTAACTAGATGATTCCCCTCAGCTTTTGTAAAACTCATGTCTGCAGTAACTCCGTATTCCAGCAGCATGTATGGGCAATACAAAAAAGCTTCCAGGCTGGAGGAGATTTCTGAGCAACGTGTGTGTCAATGCAGTTAATCTTGCTAGTTGCTTCATGTTTGTAGATAACCTTGCAGGGGCTAGAAGGACAGCTCTTAGGAGGAGCAGTCACATAGAAAGGCAGATTTTCTTCAGGACTTTTTTCTATAAAGAGTCAACAAGATAAAAAGCATCTCAAGATTCATTAGAAATGTGCAAAAACTGCAACAAAAAATACCCTATATTTTTGTCTTTTATATGAAAATCCTGAAGGGAACAGAAAAGTGAGGTTTCATTCCCTGAGGTTCTTTTCCATTCCCCCCATCAAAGACAGTCTAGCCTAGAACTTCGAACAGTTCAAAAATCCCTGAATCTTCTGGCACACTGGGGTAAATGACAGGAGGCACTGTAATATCTTCATCAACTGCAGGGAATTAAACCTACAATTTTTGATTGCTAATATGAATGAAGTCAACCAAAATTAAAAAGAGGTGGAAAAGCATGTGATGAAACAACGGATGAAAGGATGAAGCAATCTCAGGTATCATGAGAAAACCTGTCAAAAGTGAGACAAACCTAGTTCTACCAGCTTTTAAATATGACAGGAAACTTACTTTATTTGTCAACGTCTGCAAAATGAACCAACCAGGTCCTCACCTATTCTTTCCATTAAACCAATGCAAAAACTCCCAGAAGCTTTTCTGCAGCCCAAAATCAAGGACTTTACTGTCACAGAATTCATAGTGCCTCATTCTGTCTGCGCAGAAGATAAAATAATCTTAAGAGTGAATAACTGAACAGAAAGGCCACGTCTCGGCAACTTTGAGAGAGGTTTTGAAAATTCCACAAATAGTTTGTGCTCATCTGTACGTGAAGGCATTTCCCAATTAACAGCACCCAAGCAGAAGTGAGGAACCTCTGTGCTATCAGCAAATATCAACACCGTGTTATATTTGTATAAACAAAAAGCCCAGAAGATATTTAAAGGAGGTTGCCAGAAAGTGTGCTTGTCTTTAGCAGAATAAACCTGGCTTAAACCACAACAGCATTATAGAATCCAAGCAGCTTGTTCACATTCCTTGGCGTCTAAATGAATATAGGAAGGCAGCACTCACACCTGCTTGAGAAGACATCAAAGTATACTAATATTCTTGGCTCAAACATCAGAGTCATGTAAGAGAATGTGAAAGCAAATGCAATCTTTCACTTGCCCTTGGGCTGTCTTTCTTTGGCTCTTCCCACAAGATGAGAGTTTGGTTTTGATTTGTATTGTCTGTCCTCAGTAGAAACTGAAGAGGGAGATGTAATTCCCAGTTCCAATTCAGGGAGATGTAATTCCCAGCTCCAATTCAGGGAGATGAATTGGGAGAGTTGTAAGAACTTATTACAAGGAAATCAAACAGTGGAGCCACTCCACAGCAAGATGCACAATCCACCAGTTCACCAGCTGGTGTCTTGGTGCATTCCTTTGCACTAGCAGCATAAAATCAACCCCTGCCTAAGAACCCCTAAGCTAAGAACAGTGCTATCCAAGAACAAAGCATGTGCATCAACCCAGCAGGAAGCTCTGGAAAGCCAAGCTCCACAGGTGGGCTTCAGTCATGTAATTGCTCATCCATGTTCCCCAAGCTGCAGCTGAACCAATTCTTACTCTGATGGAGGTAGATGTACAGCTGCTTTAGGTTTTGGTTGGTTTTTTTTTCCACTCAAATACTTGTTTCTAATCACCAAATTCCTTCATTCTTATTTCTTTATTATAAGCACAGTAAATCCACGTGCAAGAACATCCACAGCAATGTAACTTAGAATAGAAACCTACTGGATCTCACTATAGCCAAAAGAAAAACCTCTTCACTTCTGCACATGGCATCTCATTTATCTGGAGGCCCCATTATCCTACCGTGCAGGGACCACTCAGAATAACCACTTAGGCACTTAATGCTTAACAAACTGTCACAGCAGAGTTAAAAGACCTGGACTACCCTCCCAGCTCCTCTCCTTCCACAGCATCTACACACACGCAGAGAAGTCTGGTAATGCACATTCTAGTTACAGATTGGAAAGCATTAGTAGTTCTGTTCTGGAAAGAATTCTGAACCATTCCTCCATTCTTCCTATTTTGGACAGGACCAAAATGAAACATAAAATGGTGCAAGTGGTCTGCTTTTCTGAGGTTCACGTCTGTCACTGTAACCCATTGTTCCTCTTTCCACATTGTCACTTGCCTTAAGCCAACTATGTGTGACTTACTTCAGAATGACATTGGTTCCTCCCTTTTGATAGTACAGATGATTGTTTCGTACTGCATGACCACATCCATAAAAGAATCCTGTGATGTTAATGATCCTGTAGCTGTCATTCAGCAAGGCATTGGAATTCTCATATTCTCTTATAGAGTTTCCTAAACGAAGGAGAAAACATATAAAGAGCGCTATCGTGTATTTCCTCTAATTTTGAAATCTCTGTCCTAAAATTCAATCTCTGGTGAAAGTCAATCTCAATCAAATAGCTGACAGACAATTGTATTTGTGTTTCCAATAGTGATTCAACTTGCTGGAATGTGATAAAACAATTCAGACACACATACCAAAAAAAAAAAAATAAAAATCTACAGAGATGGTGTTCAAAGGCTGCTTCCCACAGACCTGATGGACCCTAATTCTGAACACAGTTGGTAAATATACAGAAACGTTTCCTTTTTCCACTTAGGTCCTGCACTAAATGTAGCTCATGCAGCATCTGATTCATTTTCATGCCTCACTAAATGAAAAGGCAAAACTAGCTACAGTTTAGGGAAGTAAAACCATAGGAAACTGTTGAAAGAATACAAAAAAAAGGCATGAACCACAGATATTTAAACTTGGATTGGTTAAAAAAACAAACAAGCAAGCAAAAAAAACCCAACCAAAATCCTCAAACTGTTTTCAAAATCTGATGTGACTTTGAAAACATCTACAGATACTGCAAATGTCTATAGCCGTATAGTCAAATACTGTATAGGCAATACAGAAAACATTCTGAAAAAGATGTGGGTACAAACCCCATCATTCTTCATTTGAATTATTAGTTTAGGGTTCTGAAGGCATTCACAAAGCAATATTAGTATAACAGCTGGTCTTTAATGAGTGACTACTCCCAGTGTACCTGAAAAATGCATGGTAAGCCAAATCCTTTCATCACTTATATTTGCAGGCTCCCGCATCCAAGTTCCAAACGTTTGCTGTACACTGACAAAGTGAACAGGACTTCCTACAGATGTTATGACACATGCTAGTAGAGAAAAAGCACATGTCCATTATCTGTGGCATTAAAACAGTAAGTAGCAGATAGTCACACTCTGTAGCAGGTTACCAGCTTTTTTTGAAGGAGCAGGGGTTCTGTCTTCAGCTTTTCCAGCCAGGGTATCATCATTTGGTACAGCACACGTCTCACCTAGAGTTGAGAAAGAAAGGGTCAAATACGTCACTTTTCTATATCTGACATGGCAGATATGCACATCAGTGACTCCACTAAAATCGTGGAATGACAACTGGGATTTTGTTTGATCTGGGACAAAAAGCTTAGGTTGGTCTGGTCATAAAGAGATAAAAAGAGACTTGCTCTCACTTCCACCAAGGAAATTAAGTGTTCGGGCTAGTTTTTTTTCCTTAAAGTCATTAGACAGTTGACTTTGAGGAGTAACTGATTTTACTCAATAGATTTCATTCCTGAGCTGTGAATTTCTGAGTAGCTGCTTAGAAAGGCAGAGTTGCCCCTTTCCTTAGATAACCAGACAACTGAGATAGCTGGCAGCTGGCTGGTTTAGCAGCAATACCAAAAATATGTTCTTGGGAGTGAGTGAAGGCTAAACTCAAAAAGCTTTATGCCCAAATATACGCACATCAGCAGAGGGGGTGTACTCTGTAGGCAGTACTGGAAGTTTTGCTTATGCTGTTAATGCCCAAGACAGTAATAAAGCTTGAACACATACACTGACACGTAATGCATAAGACTGCAGGTCAGTCATCCATGCTAATAAACAGTATGAAAGACTAAGGGAAATTTTACATTATATTCCTTATACACATAGAAATGGCTCACATTAGAAACACCTGGGAATGGTTTTCCCCATCCCTTAACAATTTGTAGAGTAACTAAATTCTAAATTGGGTTTTGTTTACTCTTAGCATTTACTGTTAAAACAATTCCTGAATATTATTTATGAACCTTTTTCTATAAACCCAGATACCTCTTCTGCCTTCAAAACAATGCAACACATTTCAGTTTGCTTAGAATGAATAACCAGAGAGAACAGTTCTCAGTTCTTTGCAGAAGATACCCTGATTTAACTGTAGCTTTGTTTTCTAATTCCATTCTTAACCTTCATCTCCTTACACATTTCACACTGCTTGACATGCAGGCAGCAAATTCTTCTGGACATGTGTTTTTCACTGTTGCCTTCCAGTATATTTCTAGGACTTACATGGCTGTGCTGAAGTTTAAATGAGAAAGACAGTAAAAATATGAAATAACTGAAATAATGCTGAAAGGTTACTGTGACATTTAGGAAAGAAAGGACAGATTATACTGCATTGTTTTTTTCTCCTTTAGGTTATATTCACTCTTTGTTCATGAAGAGCAAAATTACTCCAAGATAGAACAAGAACTACGCATATTTCTCCCACCCATTTATCTAGGACATTTAGTGATGACATTAAAAGTTTGTAAGTGATCACAGCTATCTCCAAAATAAGGCACAGTCAGTGCAACCAGGGGAAGATGAATGCCTATCGCTAGAATCCAGCAATCCTTCTAGATCCCTTTCCAGATTCTGATCTCAAAATAGTGTTAAAATATCTCAGAAAAGGAACCCACTCAGTGTAAATTATAAGTTGCAATGCACAGGTTAATTTTGTTGGACTAAGTCTAACAAATGCAGTTAACTGAATGAGCAGTGCCCTATACAGCAGTTTATCTAAGACTATAGAGTAGTCAAGGACTAGGTCAGTGTTTGCAGTGAAGCTGAGTGCACTGTTTACATTTGAGAATATCTGCAATACTCTGAGGACTTTCAGCTGCATGAAAAGGAAAGCGACTAAGATTAAACAGATGGGTTTCCATCAGAGATTCTCGGGTGGAATTTTCTCTGCTTTCTTTCCCGGGGAAAAGAAAAATAAATTAAAAAAAAATAGCTGAAACATCTGGCTGAGAGTTAATGGAGTTTACAAGACATTAAAACTATTGATTTGGGCTGTCTGGGAGGGTGGGAAGGATGAAGCAAGGGAGTGTGGAGCAGGGATGTTTCTGTTTGAGTTAGCTAACAGTACCATTGAGAACAAATGCACCTGAGCTTTCAGCTAATTGTTCTCTTAAAGTTTTATCTGATACAAATTTAATTTAAAGAAACTGTTCTTGTAATCTATGCAATAAGTTAACTACAGTTGTAAATCAGTATCTGTATTCTTTTTTCTTCAAAGGGACATGAATATTTAATTACAAAAGCTGTTTTATTCCTTGAATTTTGGTAATAAGATCTCGCAGCTACTAACTCATAAAAAGTAAACGCTCACTGAGGAAGAGCTCATCTTTGCAGTTATTCGAGTATAACTCCTACTTGCACACTGGGATTTAAAATCCATCAGAGATCCATCAGGCAGCTTATCCTCCAAAGCACTTCAGTCTGTTTCAACACTTGAAAAGAGGGTACCTGAGTAAATGCTCCAATTATACCTTGTACAATAGTTCATGCATTTCTGAATTTCAAATAGGATGAGATTTCTGCTCCAGCTATCTACTTTCCGTTGTAAGGAAGCTCTTTGGGCTCTGTTGTGATACATCAACACCCAGAATCTCTTGATTGAGGTTCTTGCATGTTACTACAATTAAATGCTATAATAAGAGGCAGAAATAGTTGGTATGTTTTTTCACCCAGCATTAAATATTCACTTGCTAATTTTGACACTTTTTTACATTAGTTTTAATTAATACATTTATAATAATAATAAAGTCATCTCAGCAAACTGTGCTGAATGATGGTGACATAAAAAGATACCACCCTATTAATGGTACGACATACAAATTGCTCTGCTTGTTTCACACTTAATAACTGTATGTAGTTCTTCAGTTCCCAAAAGGGAAGCTATTCCCTTTTGGTATGCCTATCAAGAAACTACATTCCCAATTATGAAAGAAATCCCACTTTATCAAGGAGTGCTGCAAATAACTCTCTTCCAGAAATGCCTAAGATTAGTAACCGAGACATCCTTTGCTATTCCTAAGTTTAAAGGATCACTCTGATCTCCCCTGAAAACATGGCTGGGAGGAAAATCCATCCCAGAACTCTAAGGGTAGCAGCAGTCACTGAAAGCTGCCACCCTGTTGAATGCAATACCGTCCAGGGGTAAGGGACAAGGACAGTCAGATCTACTATGCAGATACAAACCCAAGAGTTGGAGTAAGCTAAAAATACAATCCTGGCATGATTTTTCAACAGTCCACAGTATCAAGTTAAATCCATGAGGATTTACTAGTATCCAGCACACCTGAAAATCATGCCAGAGATTTCTCATGGCAAACTCTTTATTATATCAGCACCTGATCAGGGACTTAAAGCATAGCACCTGCTACACTTCATCATACAATCTGTGAACCAGTAGTCTGGATGCTCGGATTTTGATTCTAACAGTAGCTGCTGTGCAATTTGCAGACACAGTTTGGAGGGAATCTATTCTTTTTTTCTTTATGAATATTAAAATTAGCCATATATTTCACCAACACAGCTACAGTAAATGAAATAAGAGACTCATGATCCACCTGCATTCGGGATGCAATAATGATGAACAACAGCAGAAAAGAACTCAAGATCACCCTGCTCCAGAATTTACATTTTCAAATGGACACAAAGTCTCAGAGAATCCTTTTGTATTCCTCCAGCTTTTAAAAGTCTTAGCTAGTTCAAGCTTGCTTCATTTCTGCCAATAACAGGCAATTTCATTTTGTAGAATACAGTGAAATGCAGCCTGATTATTAGGTGTTATAGTTACATATAAAATGAAAATTGAGCATTTAAAAGCGAAAAATTTCAAAGGCCTTTCTCTTACTATGCAAGTGTATCCCATCCAACAGAAAACCCCATGTGTAAATACTTCGCCTGAGCACAATTAAGTACGTTGAATAACATATTGAAAGACTACTGTTATACTGGAGATAGCTTGCTGCCTTATCCAAATTAAATTTCAGCAAAACACCTAACCACATGCTCGGCTTTAAGTTTGTACAATTTTATTGATGCCAGCAAAATTAAACACATGCATACTGCTTTATGAGGCTTTACTATCCTAAAAAGAACACTGGAAAGAACTAACCTGTGCATTTGCTGCTGTACACGTTCTCCTGAAGCTGTGCTTTATTTTTGCCTTTACGTTTTCCTGGAGGCCCTGGGGGTCCAGGTGGTCCAGGGGGCCCTGGGGGTCCAGGTTCACCTTTTGCACCTATACAAAACAGAGTACAATGTCACAGGTGCTCTAAGGAACAGGCAACCTGCAGAGAAACGTGTGTGTTCACATGATGGACTTTCAGAGATCTGTAAAACAGCCCCTCCCTTCTTAAGGTGTATCTGCATATAGAAATCTGGTGCAATAAACACAGCGGGGTACTGTATGTTAGAAGATGAACCATACAAAACTTCACAAGTTGTATGACAACAATGCAATTTATCTGTTGGGATTACAGGCACATTAGAGAGTTATAAAAGCACTGTTGGCTTTTAGTTACTGTATCCTGAGACTTCAACGTCAGATGTTACAATGCTGTAATTTTACACAGCTTATATTTATGGCTGCTTCACATATTCCTGAGAAGAAACCTGCCCTTTATTTTCTAATAGACAAATAAAACACTGCAAGAAAGAACAGGAGGTCACCTGGCTGGAAGTGTACTGGAAAGGTCAGAATCCACGTACACCTCAACTCAAAGCCCAAGCAGAAAAGTTCTTGTGAAGACTTGCATTAAAGAGAGAACATTTTGTGCACAGAGAAACACTCAAACTTCACTGTGGATAACATGTTTGTAGTGGTTGGTCTTACTCCTGCAGATCACATTCATGCTTCAGAACCATGGTACATCTTTATCAAGCACACTGTTGCAAGAGAGCTTCTAAGAGCACTTCTTCCTACCTTCTAATATCACATCATTGTTTGCATCCCCCTTTTCACCCTTTGCTCCTCTTGCACCTTTTCCTCCTGGCATACCATCCTTGCCAGGTAAACCCATTTCTCCAGGTTCTCCTTTCTGCCCTTGATCACCTTTTGGTCCTGGCACACCTAGAAATAAAAAGTGATTCAGTACCAAGAGCACTGTTCCAGTATTAAGCATCAATCAAGAAACTTTTAAATACAAATACCATATCACTCTAGTTGTTTTTTTCACCTGTATTTAACTGGGTAGCTGTAATATGTCTGATTCCAAAACCACACCATAACCTAATATGAAGAGAAAGTTGGTACAATCTGTTTGGTGCTAATAATACATTCTTTACCTAGTGACCTCTGAGGTTTGAGCATGAAATATACAGACCTGGGCCTCATTAACACTGGCTAGAAAATTTCTGGGCAAGAAAGAACAGTAAGTGAAGATGTGAAGTACTATCTTTATCTCACATTTGTAAGGCACTGAAGAATGGCATTTTCATGGTTCTAGGCTTTTTCTTAAAGCAATTACTAACCATTACAACACACACTGCACTTCTAACATTTTCCAGTGTCCAACAGAGAACAGGAACAGCTTCCTGGTAACATTTTCACATGGCTACTATAACCCTCCCTCTATGCTTGGTGAAAGCGTAGTCCAGGTACTTTTTGCACTTGATTGGTAAACTAACATATTTAGCAAGGTATTCATTCCTTTGTCCCGTGTGATTTAGTTGTGCAATCAGAAAAACAATGGTGTGTTTGCACAACTGACACATCAAAAGCTTGCACTCCACTTCTGTGGCAATTTGTATTTTCTTGCTTTAGAAGAGGGAATCTTAACAGTTGCACAAGTAGAAATGTGCGTGTTCTTGCAGCCATAGGTTTCAACTGAATTATATTTGTTAATACTTGAGAACAAAATGTGTAGTTCTCTACCCAGGATTTTACTATTTAAATTGATTTTGTGAAATCTGAAACAATTTCAGTTCTGGGGAGAAATCCGAAGTGTGCCTTTGGCACAATTGCCACCGACTCTGAACACTGGTTCTCACTTTCATTTCCAATTTTAAACATTTACTGGGGATACTGCAGTGACAGATCATGCCGTGTCTCAAGATACAGTAGGCAATTGTTCCACTTGTACCTGGCAGCAAACCCACGCGGCTACGTGCAAAAGCCAGAATAATAGATGGGCCACTATAAATACCAACCTGCTAATGTCAGCCTGTTCACTCATGGACATACCCTTCCCTCTTCTCTGCCCCTCTCAAAGTTACCATTCTGATGCCCTTTTGTCTCCTTATCCTTCTACCATGCACAACCCAATTGCTTTTTCATTCTGCCTTGAAGTGCTTGTACATTGCTACTGTGCATCAGACAAGTCAGTGGATAAACCAATTGCTTCCACTTTAAATCTTCTCAGTAGTTTACAGGCTTTGCCTGAAGTAACTGCCTCAGCTACTGTGCAGTCATCTGTTGAACCTAGCTTGCCAGGTCTACTTCTGTTCTCTATAGTCAGCCTGTCCCATTTCCTCCTGATGAGCTGGACAGCTAAGAAACGACAGCACTTCTGCTGCTGATTTTCTCTGTTTTTAGCAGAAACATACTGTGGTGAAATCATTTAAGTTGGGCTAAATAGCTTCGTCAACCACCATAAAAAAAATCCCTTGTGGACTAAACGCATTACAAAGTGTACCAGAGACTGAAAAATAAGAGCTTCCAGCCTAAATAAGCAATACAGAAAAGAAGCAAAATATGCAAATATACAGCTCCTGCCACAGGTATTATGAATCTGGAATCAAAACTGTGATAATAAGTAACAGATTTCACCCACAAACTCTGGCTTTCCTTTTTTAAGGCATCTAAAGTCTAAGGGCCATTATGTTGGCAGGTGAGTGAAAGGAAATATTCTTCCAATAACAGTATTTACTAACAAGTTCAGAATACTGAGATACAACAGCTTTAATCTGAAATATTGCATCATCTTCCTTACTGTGGTTTAAATCTGAAGAAATCTACCAAAGCCTGGTGTAAGACCGTGAATCTACAGAATTCTGTAACGTGCAGCTTCTTTGTAAACACTGAAACCCTTCTCCCTGTACACAGGTCTAAAAGCAACTACATCTGAAATAATAGTAAGAAACAATTCCTTTTTTAAACTACCACCAAAAAAAAAAAAAAAATACCTATTTTTCCTCTTTTTCCACTTATTCCTGGTTCTCCCTTTTGTCCTGGTATACCTGGGAGTCCATCTGATCCATTGTAGCCAGGTCGTCCATCGAGTCCAGGAGGCCCTGAACAAACCAAACAGCATAAATGATATATGTTTGCACTGTTAAATGCAATTTATCCTTAATTCTGCTATAGTTACATAAAGTAAGTTTATATATATTTAATAGATATGACATATAAAATCCTCTATTTGGCCATTATGTTCTTCATGCCAATAGAGTATCCTCCTACAACAAACCCCCACCACACCACCAAACCAAACCAATACAAACAGGAAAACACCCATCCACAACAAACAACAAAACGCTATGAAACCAAACTTAAAGGTAAGATGCTTTTTTGCCCTGGCCTGTGTATAAGAAAACTGAATAAAATTAATACTGCCCACAACCTGCATTAAGGCCAGCACAGATCAGCCTTTTGGATTCCACTTCAATGACAAGAACTGTGGACCCATTTATTTCTGAATTTGGCAGTGACTATAGCACCTTCCAGAAGCCACCTAAGATTTAATGTTGCTCATGGTATCTGCTGGACTAATCCAACACAAGAACAACATTTACCTACTTGTCCAGAATACTGCAGTGCCAAACCATGACTGGTTGACTGAGAAGACATCACTGCCTCTCACTGTTACTTGAACCCCGACAAACAAAATGTACCTGATACTTTTCTGATATAGAGAATTATTCTAAGCAGACCCACAGCTAAGGCAGCACAGAAAGAAGGCAAGTAACCATTCACATAGCCTAGCAACCCATGAGGGAGAACAGAAAGAATTAAATAATCAAGGAGAAAGTTATGGGGGTGGTGGGAGGGTGGAATCATTAACCAACATTTTTTTTAAGTGATGCTTTTAGTGTTATAATATCAATTTACCCAGGTTGTTGGGGTTTTTATATGCGTACATTCATGTCTTCAGCTAAATGCTACTTAAACACTCTTAATTTCACCTGGTTTTGATCAAATAAATTTTGGCAAATGTGAAACTATTGCATTCCCTCCACTAGAAAAGTATAATGTCTAAAACCTCCCCCCTGCTCAGAAGGGGCACGAATTGACCTAAATACGGTAATTAGAAAGGCAGGAAAGGCAGGCAGTCATTCAGCCCTCTCACTCTAATTAGCAAAGCAGACTGTGCCATAAAAGATACACTTCTACATTTTGAGGTTTTGTACCGGCAACTGTTTCTATTATCCAAAAATGTTAGTGCAGTTGTACCAAGCATCTTACCTGGGGGACCTGGGGGGCCTACAGCAAGAACAAGAAAGAAGAAATGATGAGTTTAAGCTAGTAAGAAACAAAAAACAATTCCAAACTCAATTTATCAGGATTAAATCAGAACAGTAAAAGGGGAGGACCCCCCCACAGATTTCAAAATGAACACCTGTGGGTTTAGCTGCTTTGTATTATAAATAATAATTTAAACATTAGCAGAAACTCACTTACTGAAAGAGTATCCTTAAAAGAAATTACACAGACACATACATATTGCTTTTCGCAAATTTCTATTGATAAAGGTTTGGCAAACAACCACCTCTACAATGTACTCTCACTGTCATGGCTTATCTGGATGGATGCAAGGCATTTAACAATCATCACATCTCCTTCATATAAGTGCTCTCCACAATCCTACTGCAGAAGAATAGATTTAACAAATACTGATGAATGTCATAATTAAAAGTCCTGTTGAAAATACACATTAAAAATACATGCTATATTTCCCATGTGTTGTATTTCATTGCAGTTCAGGATTCAAACTATTTAAACAGGGAAAAAAATGGAAAAAGTCTTGTCATTATTATTGACTACATCTAAATCACAATCAGCCTTTTCACACGTATTTGTTCTCTGGTCTGGAACCCAAGCTTCCCACAGGCCCTGGCTGGTGTGTTAGAAACTGGCCTTGGCTCAGTTATTCAGCAACACGCCATGCAATAAAATCTGTCTCATTCTCTCTGTCTTAGTTCAGGTATAGGGCCTCAATGAGAAGAAAGCACAGCAGGCAAGAGTAAACCAAGAATAAACCAAAAATGTTTCTGTAATAAGATCTATCACCAAAACATATTAAAAAAAGAGCCACAAAAAACAAGCAGAAAAAGCAGGTTAGGAGAATACAAAGAAAGGTGGCAGTTGCAATTAAAGAACCAAATTAGTTCTGTGAGCATTTTCATCTAGCCAACAAAGTAGTCTTGTTTCAACGTAACTCTACAACAGAAAATAACAGTAATTACTAGATTTCCCTAACGATGACAATTTTCAGCATTAATTAGAAAGCATTATGAGTAAAGTGAAAACTATTTTATAATACCATTACAGCAATTATCTCTTTTAATCAGTACAGGCAGTAACGTCAGTTAACATCTTTCTGCCAATTTTCCAGTAAATGACCATTTCTTCCACACTACAATGTTACATCCATCAGTGCGTTCAATTACTTCCTTACCTCAAAAACTGAGGATCTTTATTACCCTTGTATAAGCATAATGTAAACAAGAAAGGTACTTGAAAAAGCAGCAATTGTCACAAAGGCCTATAGCAGAGAAAGCCAGCAACAAAGTTTAATGGTGTCAAGAGATCAAAAATGTGCAGAAGGCACCAAGCTGCATGAATTCAGAAGTCTGTAGCCCAAAGAAACAAACTTCTAAGTTGTCTATGGCTCAGCCTCAGTTGCAGTCAGAACTGATCTGCATTTTCAGAAGCAGTATTCAGCATCTGTTTGTACTATGATAATAGTGCCACAACACTCATTTATGTTGAAATCAGTTCAGCCACACGGACCCGATAGCCATTTGAAAACACAAGTGGTAAGTGTTCCTTCACTTACTATAGTAAGTGAAGCATTACTATACTATACTATAGTAAGCATTACTGTACTACTTACTAACGTAAGTGAAGCATTTTCTTAAACACATAAAAAGTGGCTTATTTCTAATCTTCCATCTTCAAAACAGAACACAACTCAGTCTGTTACAGAATTCAAAGCTGGACCATAGCCCTTAAAATGGCTACATCCTGACATTCTTTTCATCAAATCACATAAAAACTTCTCAGATAACCTCTTCTAGCTATCAGCCATTCCAGTTCCTCACTGATAACATGTGAAACCCAATGTCCTGTTACCATGGTCCAATCCAAAGCAGGGGTAGGCAAACATTTTACTTATCTAAGCCTCATTACTCCACAGCAGTTAAACAATGGAAGCAAGTTTCTACATCCTGTATGTTCATCCCAGGTAGCCTTGAAGTGTGGAGATGTAGACAAAAATACCAAGACCAAACCTCAGCTAGTATTTTAAACACCCAAGTCTATAAGATTTGCTTATGAAAATTACTTGGGAAAGAAATAGCTCCAACTAACATCAACTGAGATCCTTAGATTCCAACATTTATATTAAGTTGGCATAGGTAAAACCCAAAGTAGCACCTATTATCTTTTTTTAAATAAGCAGCATAATTGATATATACATTCTCAGTAAATAGCACTGCTCTTTGACACAGTCACCGACCTCAAGTTCTTTGAAGACATTGTAATTCTTTGTTCCTGAAGATAACATAGGTGTAGCGCTTCAGGCAATAAACGTACCTGTTAAGCATATCCCTTTTGTGCTGTTACATAAATCCACCATCACTCGGACCTAAAATTGCAAAGAAAGTGAAGTTGAAGCCAGTGCATGCCATAGAAGTATCTGGTTTACTTTGCCTACAGAAATAATTCCAACAACAAAGATAAAACTGTCCACTCTGTGTTCGTAAGAATAAACTACCTTAACCCTGTGACTCCATCCATCTCTTCAGGCAGTGACTCTCATAGGAATTTGTTTAATATACCTCATCTTAAATCTTACTGAAGGCAGGAAGAAAATATTTGGCAGACTACTCCATACATCATCTAGGCATTAAGGCTCATACTTTATTGTAAAACCTCCATGGTTGTCCATGCATTGACTCTACCACTAGAAGGTATTAAAAGCCAAAATCAGCCAATAAAGGTTACACTCAATTTTATTTTAAATTCATATCAGATGATGAATACTTATCTAACATAAGATATCCAGTGAGAAATACAAACGAAGTGATTTCTTATCTTGGAATAACCAAGATCTACTAATTTGGAAAGGACTTTCATCCATTCAAAATTCCATTCCAGCAATGACTGACTTCATCAAAACCAAGCTGAAAAACACATTCATACAGATGCTCTTAATTTAGAATAGACTAAAGTTTCTCAATCAGAAAGTCATCTTTACAAAGCGCATGGGTTTTGGCTGAGAAAGCATTCATTTTACATGTCCTGCTTGCTGAGAGTGAGAGTCAACACCATAAAATGTTTTGTGACTCATCAAAACACCAAGCAGAAATGAGGATATTATGAACGCAAGCACTGGAAGGGCCTCAGCTCTTCATGGGCAATTCTAATGTTTATAGTCAGAAATTTAAAAGATTGTTATTTCAGAGCTGTGCAATATATGATAATTTAGGAACTATTTACCCAGAGTTGCTCATTTATTCATCCTTATAAAACTACTCTATTTACCAATAATGGAATGCACCAGTCCCAAAAGAGAACAAGTGCAAATCAATCTGAAAGGCAGATTGATGTTTAATCCTAGCATGTTATTTGCTGCTGTTAATCTTTACTTTTAAAACTAGCACATCATTAGCTTCAAGCAACAAATGTAACAGACTCAAAGGACAACTGTTTTGATGCAAGTCCTCTTTTGCTGCAAAATCAAAAGAAGGATTTTAACTCAGTCAGATACATCTGGAGAATTCACCAGATTCTAGACCGTACTGGAACAGCTCTTGTATTTACAAGTTTTAGACTCAATTTAAATTAGCTGAGAAGCGCTAACTGGTTTTGAACATCAGAATTGGCTTGTTCTCTTTCCCCTCCCACCCCTCCAAAACACCTGGCTTTCACCATGTAACTTGTAAAATGCACATTGTCCATGTGTGCTCTAATTCAAACTGCATTTTAATCTAAATGGTTTTGTTGAGGTTGCTGAAGTGATTGCAACTTGCTTTGGGGCCCTCCAATTATCTCAGCAGTATTATTTTACCAATCAGTGCAATTCAGGTGACAATTAAAAAACATGGCACTCAAAGTGTGTTAGCAAATAGCTTACAGCAGAACCTCCTGATTAGCTATGAAAGATGAGTACACAAGTCATCCAATCAGCCAGCACCACCATGAAGAAAAGCTACAGATAAAAGTATATTATTTAAATAATAAAAGTTTAGTTTTGTCACTAAGCAAGTGAAAACACAAAATAAGACAACCAAAGTTATGAAGCAACAACTTGGATAACTAGATAGCCATAAGCCATCACCTCTTGCACTGTTTTAAATCTCACTTTCAAACTTATTACTCTCAAATTTATTGGGCTGTTACCCTCTTAGCAGCCTTTCTAGAGCAGCAGATTCGCCGACTTCCTATTTTTATTCTCTTACAAAATAAATTTATTTATAAATACATAAACAAAAGGCCCAGAACCAAAAAAACTATGCTCATGTTATTAAAGATAAAATATGACTTTTGATACCTAAAGCTATTTCAGAGAGACTTGAGCCGTGGCCACAACAGACCTCCCCTGACCAACAGTTGTGTAGAGCTGTAGGATATTGATACCTACAGCACCAACCTGCAGAAACCTGTGCCTCTGCTACAGGAGAGATCCTGCTCAGGGGAAACCTCCATTCCGGGCCCACATTCAACAGAGGCTTGAATATCATTCTAAGGCGTGCAAGTGTAGTAAAGATCATCTCACCAACTGCAAGTAACTTTATCTCGCACTACAAGTGAGACAATAGAAGCATTCAAGTCTTCGTATTACATTAGTGGGAGTTAGGCACAAAATGGAAAAATGAAAGAGTGGGAGGGGGTGCTTGAAATTTTTTCTGAGGACTTTTCCCCTTGATCAAGTGGGTCTGCACACAGATACACACCCAGCAACAGCCAGAATGAAAAACAGTTGGCGGAAACTCTGTGAGAACAAATGACACAAAACCTGCCCAAGCAGCTCCCTACAGAATGCACGTTTATACGAAGCACATCACACACAGCAGTAGTCACAGGGGTGATTTAAATGGAGATGCTGCACAAGTGAATAGTCTTGCCACATGCTGATAAAATATACACCGTGTCACTCAGTGCTATTTGAAGATGATGATAAAAGTCATTCAATCCACGCATGCTACCTAATGACAACAGAGTAGCATATTTAACTGCCACTGTCAAGATTATCTAGACATCCAATGGCCACTAACAGTTTAATCCCCAGCACCTAACAGAGAGCATCAGCAGTGTTCAGTCCCTGTCAGGATCTGAACCTTTTCTCTGATAATCTTATTTGTGGATTCCTTAGACTCAAAGCAGCAGTTCACGTCAGCTGGAACAAAGTGAGCAGCAGCTGCCAAATACAAAGATGGTTTCATAAGAGAAACAGGAAGAAGTTTTGACTAAATGTTTTGATGAAAAGCTTAGCTGCAGCACATGAAAATATTTCACTGGGTCATCACATTTTTTAAGGTTATTTGATCAAAAAAAATCTAAAGAAAACACACTGTTGTTTTCCAGGTTTTGGTTTTTTTTATGTTTCTAGAAAGTCATTTCAGTTTTCAAATTTGGAAGAGCCCTGCTCAGTAACAGTAACTTGAGAATTATGGTTCCAAAAAATAATGATTAACATTCCACTTTGACCTGAAATAATTATTTATCCTAAACTCCCAACAACTGCATTATCAAAATGCTATGCTATGAACACCCGCACTCTACAGCCTCATTAGCTTGAATATTAATGGAGATGCCATCACTGCAAAACCATCATTGCAATGGTTTATTAACAAAAATGCCAGTGGAACAATACTGAAAAGGTATTTTCTGTAAGTGATGTTTTAAACCAGTAATACTGGTGACAGCAGTAGGAGGTGGAGTTAGCCTCTCCTGCTCTTTTGTGGGCCAAGGTCTGCAGTCTTCACTGGGACAGAATTCCCACTAAGCTGCTTGTAATAGTAATACTTTTCTTGTACTTCTGACTCAGAACTTAAAAGCTTTTAAATCTATTCAGAGTTTTTAAACTGTATGACCTGTGTATCTTCTCCATTACATAACCTAGTTAACACCAAGCAAAGATAATCTTTTCACTGAAGTGCAAAAAACTACGCAATTTTGCTAGAGAAAGGACATAAAGGTCTCTACTGACCCATCGAGCACTACTTTTAATATTTACTGAAAGGTTTCTATCAACTTCAGACACATGTGCGGGTAAAGCGATGTCAAGTACCTCACCTTGAGATACTTAACAGCAGGAAACACATGGGGGTTCTACTAGTGGTGCAGAGATTTAAAGATCCAAAACCTTAGAACCAGAAGGCTGACCCTATTACAATTATATTTTTGAAGCCTCATTAAACCCATGCTTCTAACGAATAACTTCACTCTGTTTATCTACATAACTATCATTTTAGAAGTTTAATCATAAACTGTAACCTAGATGGCACATCAACTCTAAGGCCTCATCATTTACAGACGCTGTTCCTTAGGCACCACGCTCTGAAAGCATCAAGCGGGTGTTTTTGCACGACGTAAACTCAGCAGCAGCAAAGAGCGGCCCAGACCCGGCAATGTCAGCATCGCCCATACAAGGGAACCGTGCGGCCGGAGCTGGGACAAGCCCCAGCCCCACTGTCCCTCAGCCCCTTGCGGCTAGAGGCGGGTACCAAGGGCCAACGCCGCCGCTGCCGGCCCCCTTCCCGCCGCAGCCCCGGCGGGCCGTGCGCTCCGCCGTACCGGCACCATGGAGTAGGTCATCATCATCAGCATGTCGTCGTTCTCGGCCCGCACGTGTCCGCGGGCGCGCTCCCCGCGGTGGCTCCGCTTGCTGCGGGCGGGCGCCGTTCCGGGGTCCAGCAGGTACCGCGCGGAGCCGTTGCCCTCCGAGGGCCGCGCTGCCTCCAGCTCCCGCAGCGCCGCTCCCAGCTCCCGCCACTGCGCCAGCAGGAACAGCGTCCCCGCGGCGCTGAGCGCCGACAGCAGCCCCACGGCCGCCAGCGCGCACCGCAGCGCCCGCCCGCCCGCCGCAGCCGCCATCGCCGCGGGGTGCCGCGGAACGGCTGCCGCCGGCGGGGAGGGATTTATGTCCCCGGGGGCCGTGGGACGCTGGCGGGGCGGAGGGGAGTGGCGGTGGGGGGGGGGGCCGGGAGCCGCCGGAGCAGAGGGACGGGGCGCGGAGCGGGCAGGGAGAACAGACGAGACAGGGGCCGGGGCCGAGGGGCGGCAGCGCCTAGCACAGGGACCGCGGCCCGGCGCCTGCTCCCCGCTTCCGCACCTGGTCCGCGCACCTCGGGGCAGGGTCCCACCGCCCACCAAAGTCGGGCTGGACGGGACGAGGAAGCTGCTCCGAGTCGACCGTTTCCGGAGGGGATCGCCTGGGAGAGCCTTGAGCTGACTGCCGGTAGTCACGGTGTAGTTTTAAACGGCTCAGATTGCACACGACTGTCTTCAGGTATCGCGATTCTCGTTAACTCCGTTCCCCAAAGCTATGGTACAAAAGTAAAAATCCCCCCCCCCTCATACATACACTGTCATTGTGCGGCTCATACTATCACAGTTTAAAAACATCATATGCCATTCACTAATAGCACTTTACCTGTTGCTTCAGATGGTCATGCACTGACTTTTCCCAAATTACTCTTGCAAACCTTCTGTGACATGGGCTATCTTTAATATTTTGCTCCCAATTAATTCATAGTAAAGACAAGAAAATGAGCTACCCAGAATTTCACTCTCATCAACAGCAGAATTTGACTGCATATGAAGACTTCATGAAGAATATGGAAGTTACTAAACTCAGAAATGTTATTTTGGATGCTGGCATTTTACTTTCAAAGGTAAAGCAGTGTGCTTTCTGACATTGTTACTATTTCAAATCTATCTCAAGACATTCACAGCTTTTGAATGCCAGGGTTCCCACAAGAGAGGGTTCTTGATCCTAACTTTATCAAAGTGACAGTCCTCTGCAGATCTCTGCAGCTGATCAGGTACATTTTGCCTCCATTCTACCTATGCCATGGACCTGCAATTCATGCCCATCCCACAGTGCATTGAAGGGTGAACCATTAGGTCAAATCACATTTGAATTGAATACATGTAGTTCTGCTGCTGTAGGTTAAACACAGAAGAGAAGCCAAGACAGGAAAACAAATCCATCATCTTAAAGTTCTCATCTCTCTGAAATAACAGCTTACTGCAAAACGCAGTGGTGTCCTCAGGCGTCGCATTGGAGACTCTTTCCTTCTGAAACTATCATGATGGGTTTGGGTAGAGCAGAGTGAAAGCAGAGGGGACAAACATCATTCCATCTCATCCCACAGTGACAGATGAGACACAGTGACAAATCTTCATACATTCAAAGGTACGAGGCTCACCACCATGGAATCAGAGAAAGCAGATTTTCCTGCTCAACTTCTGCCATATCATGGGAAGTTTTTCAGCTTTTTTTGCACTATTTAAAACTTAATTCAAAAACCCACCCAAACCAAACAAATATTGACAGAACTACTACCTCATTACCTAAATATATTCCCACTGCTGGCCTCCAGTGAAACGTTCACCAAAACCAGAGTCTCACTGAAGCTTAAATTGCTGCTTGAGCAATTCACCATATATTGCAGATAATGCATTTTATGCAAGACTACTAACATCACACAGATGTACATATCTTTCTGCAGGATGAACAGTCTTAGAACGGGTTCCACCAGTAAAATATTGACATTCTAAGGAATAACAACAAAAACAAAAATGCAAAAACCTCATGAAAAATCGTTTCTGAGGCCTTGGCAGACTATTCTGAAGCTATCACAAAGTTCTACTTACATGTAAATAGTCTTTGTGATGCCAATGCAGATAACAGGACTAATTGTTTACTCTGTGTCATGGTTTAACAGTCAACAACTAAGTACCATGCAGCCACTCACTCACCACAGTCTATATGCTGAGCAGGATGCTCTGTGGTATGAAAGGTATGCCACCTTGGCTAGTTGGCATCAGCTGTCCTGGCCATGCTGCCTCCCGGCTTCTTCTTCAAAGCATAGGAAACTGACAAGTCCTTGATGAGGGTACGCACTACTTAGTAACAGCTAAAACATCCATGTTTTATCAACAGTATTCTCATACTAAATCCAAAACACAGCACTGTACCAGCTACTAAGAAGAAAATTAACTTTATCCCAGAGAAAACTAGGACACTGAACTCCTAAGCAAGTACATATTTGAGTTTTGCTTACACTATTAGTCTTAGTGGGGGAGAGAAAAGAAAAAAAGAACTATGACCTTGCACAGAAATTCCCAGAAGATACAGTTTAGTTTATAATTTCATAGATACAATAAAACTAGTAAGTATTATCATAACAGCAAAGGCGTTCTTTCTGAGAACATGAATAGAACTGCACTCTAGAGACCAGATAACAAACAGCAATTTTTCATGTTTATTGCTCATTTCAGAGCATAATGATTGAGTTAAAAGAGTGTAATAATCATAAGCTACCATCTAGAGAATAACAGAAGCAATAGAATGTTCTTACTTCCCCATCTGTCTAATCTTGCAGGGCTTTCTTTGCATTACAATCAAAAATAATTTGAATATTGTTCATTTAAAAAAATGGGCCATTGGATCACTATGAAAATCCTATCAAATGCTGCAGAACCTGCTCAGTTGGCAGAGTTAGCAGGATTCTTACCTGGGCTGTTAATCGCTCCAGAGCTGCTACCTACACCACAAGTTATATGGCAGTCTGTGCAATACTGTGACCAGTTTGCTAGGACACAAAGCATTTCACCTGCGTCAAGAAACTGCCCTGTCTTGAAAGTCAGGAATCAGTCAACAGCCAAGTTTTGTGGCAAAGGGGTTCCCAAGCTGAAACTGCTTGGAAAGTCCCATTAGCTACTCCAGCGGCAGAAGTAGCTGTCTCACTGAGCTGTGGACATGTCTTTCCCAGCTTTCTACTAAGTCTCTCCCCACACCATATAACCAGCACTTCCTCCACATGTCTCTATATTATCTCATCCCCTGCTACTGCCCTACAATCCTATGTCTCCTTCTAGATCTTTTGTCCCTATATAACACATCTGAAATTTTGGTCTGTCCATACATCACTTCTTATGAAGTGCAATGCAGCTTCAGGCTTTATGGCTCTGTTCCTTCTCCATGATGAAATGGACACTGGTGATCAGCAAAGCAGAATGGAAGCTTGGGAATGCCAATGATAAAGTCTGGAAACTTTCACTCCTGTTTCCTTACCCAAAGAAATACGCTTACAGAAGAAATATGCTCAGTAGCAATCTAAACCCATGTGAGAAAACTGTTATCCCATAAACCCATCAGTCTTTTTTTTAGGTAGGCAGAACGTCAGCAAGCAGCGCTTCAATTCCTTCCTGTCATTTTAGAATTTGTTTCTCTAAAGCATATCCTAACACAAATGTGCCTCAAAACTGACATGTAGTGAAGCATGGCCTACAAAGGTGATGTAAATCTGCCCAAGTTATACAGGAACTAGATAGAAACTATCAATATAAATATGCAAACTACAGATATATCATCATGTTTATGCTCTTCACATAGTCACACAGTTAAAATAAATTGTTAGGAGGTAAAACGCAGGTTTACCGCAAGATGTATTTCTGTATCTACATCACACTCTATGTGTATAATAAAGATTGTTACTTGATTATTCTGAGGCTGATAACGTATTCAGATAAGTTACATTTAACTAATGTTTGCACTGATGTCTTACTTTGCAAATATTGTTATTACTGAAATCTCATCTGTTTAGGCAGCTGTTGCAGGGATCAAGCACGTTGGAGATTGGCATGTTATTCTATATTATATGGCATGTTATTTTCACTTGGATAACTAATGTTAAAGAAGGACTGACTTGCGGAGGATGACGCCCTTAAAGATAGATAAGCAAACTTCCGCTGGTGAGGCCATTTAAACATTGTACAGCTTATAATCTTTATGAATGCTATTACAAAGAAAGTAATCTCTTTTCCTGAACTAGTTAAAGTGAAATAAAGGTATAAAGCTTTCATAACTTCCCATGATAACTGACAGATTTTACTGAATTCCCTTTCTTCTCAGGAAATATGATACAGGATTAATAGATTTGTTTGGGGATTCTAAATCTACTCTACTCTCCAAGCCTACAAAGTAGATGGGGAAGATCATTCTTTGGACTCTCAAACTGATGAAAGTTAATGCTTTTCAGTAAGTTTGGCATGCTTTTCCTTGCTATGGCTGAAACTGGTAACTGTTGCAACTCTATGTTCAGCATGGATGTAGTCAGGAAAGCAATCCACCCTGAGCTATAAAAGCCCTTTTTCTTCATCTCTGTTACAGCTGCTCCAACCACGTAGCACACTAGCAGCCAACCAGCTGCAGAGCTCCTCCATCCAAATCACAATGGCAATTCAATATTGGCACCGAAACCAACATTGTTTCTACAGGAAAGGCTTAGCTTTGAAATGTTAAAATGCTTTCTTTTTGCCATATGCAAAAAGAAAGGCTTGATTTTGAAATTCATATTAGGTCCTAGACTATTCACGTTCGGAAAAACTGGAATATGTAGGTTTGAAATGTCTTTGCATTAACTGTAGGTCAGTCACAATAGCAGACTTACAGCAATTCAGACTACACGAAGCTCCACGATTAACCTCACCCCACAGTTACTTCAGGCTTGTCTCAGTGACAGACACCACAATGCAACCCACTCCATTTCTGTACATACATTCCACACAGATTATATAGCACATTGGATACACAGGCTTGCTTTTCAAGTTAGAAGGGGGGGGGGGTGTTAAGAAGAACCAAGTGAGTGTTTTTAAGAATTAGAGGAAGATAAAATGTACAGAAAACAGTACAATTCTGACCATTTTATATCCCAAGAGGTGGATTTGTGGTTTGGTTTTTTTTGTCATGAAAAGAAGCCTTAGATTCTGCTATAGAATACTCCAGAAAGGTTATTTAATTAAGTTTTATATATTAACCTAGGATGGAAGGTAATAATAGAAAGAAAGGTGTGTGGAATTCTTTCTTCACTGCTATACTTTGGCAGGAAGAATTAATCATTAATTTAGTTTCAGCAATGGATGTGCCCTAAACAAATGTATATTACCACCAAAACAGCAGCCAAGAAAAAAAAAGGAAAAGTTACAGACTGAACAGTACTGGAATAAGTGAAATTAATGACAGAAATATTTCATTACAGATAGGGTAACATCCTTTTAAACAATACTTTACAAATACAAATTCTGCATGGAAAGAGCTGGAATTGCCAGGTAACGCTTATCAAATTACTATCTGAAAAAGCTGGAGCTGTACCCCAACCCCTTCAAATTTCCATCGTGTATTGCATTGGCACAAGGATGTAAAGCTCCTTAAGGAATCAGCAACATATACCCTAAGTACCACATCTGATCTCAGGAAGTTCCTACTTAATACTGAGATGCAAGAATAAATACATTTATGCAGAGCAAAGGATGTACCAGCTGCTACTTTTTAATATCCAGTCTTAATGATAAATCATAAATTAAAAACCAATGAAAAACAATTTTACATTAGGTGAGCCACACGGGTGCTTAAAAACCAAAATAAACCCATAAATATCTGCAAGTAGTGCAGCACAAAGAGTACTATTCAGCGGCATCAACAGAATGTTTCATTGTCTTTGAATAAATGTTCAGTAGTCTTGGAGGAAGATGCCTTAGAGATGCATCATTAGGGCACTGGCAGCTAAAGACTATTTTCCCAGAAAACTGCTCAGAATTCCGTCAATACATGTGCGTTAGACAAAAATCAAAGCTGAATCATAGAGAAAGATGACTTAAGGAGTGAAGTCAAACAGAACAATTTGAACACCATGACTACAACCACCCATTCGTAATTTATGTGAATAAAAGCAACTGATCAAAATACATGACAAATGCTAAGCTCAACACATATATCACATCTTTGTATCACCACTGGAATATGAAAACAATGAATAGAAGTGCAGAAATCCACAGACCTTAGAAAATGGTCCTTGCTTTTTGTAAAGGATCCTGTGGTTCAGCAGGGAATCAAAGGAAGAAGAGAACACTCCTCAATCACTACATAACCAAGCCAGGAAGTAAATTCTGAATATTCGTTATCAAACAAAATATCAAACCTGAATTGTGTATATATTGAAAGTGGCACACAAACCAATAAACATTTTTTGTTTAAGGGTTTCCAACAACAGAGGAAATATTCAGAGTTTTTTATATTATGGGATCTCTCTTACATCACCCACTTTCCAGGATCTGTCTAAGGAGAAAGTGTGGTTGTCTCTGTGGCACAAGGATGCCAGAGTGGAAAAAGAAAAATAGCTGGATATAAAGTAGAGTAGCATTAAGGTTGCCTCTACTTCAGAAATTCCTCTCTCTCTCCACATTACATCAGGTGTAGATTGCATCCATCCCTCTTACAGCTAGTATTGTACATAGTGCAACCTAATAAAGACCCGATTAAAGCAATCTGTATCACTTGGCAATTTTCACTCAAAAAGTACTGAATAGAAACAGTATTCTAGCTCCTTTCCCCTCAACTTTTTCATTCAATTTATTTACTATTTTCTTTCACAGGGAATTATTTTTTTTAACATATTAATTTGATATATCACTATACATACAATGAACATACATTGTAAGACTAATTATAAAGCAGAGAGAAATAAATAGCAGTATATAAGCTGTCTGACAAATCGTATAGAAGAAATTTCATATACTGAATTTACTATTAGTAAATTATTAGGTATCTACAACTTTCAGAAAGCTAAAGGCAATAATAGCCACAAAGACAGCTGCAAAAGAAATGCACTGGGATGTGTGATAATTGGAGAAGATAGTAATGTGATCTCAGAACATTCACAAGATGAAGAGAACTGCTAGCTGTTTTAGGCAGATTATTATAAGCACTATATATCAACTCAAGTAAAAACCTCAGAACGTACTCTCTGAGGTCCTGATGGCAAAATACATTGTAATTTTAAAGACAGGGATAACTGAAAGGTAACTGAAAGGCTATATTAGATGGCAGTAAAATCATGCAGTAGAATGACATTAACTATATTAAAGCAATTTAATCTCCCATTTTCATCTTTAAAGTCTACTAATCTAGAACTGCATTTTCTTCAGTGAGAAGAGTTATAGCTTCTATAAGTAACCTACCTATTTACACATAATCAGGATAAAAATCACATACAATGGATTAACTGAAGAGCAACCCTTAATAAATTTATCTATGACACCTCAGTGCCTCTTACAGACAGGCATGAAAACCAAGTGACCACATAGACTTCTACCTGAGAACAAGGTGAATCACATCCTAGAAATGACTGCTTTTCCTCTACTGTTAACAAAGCAAGTCCAGAAGACAGGTTTAGACAGACATGTCTGACATCAAGGAAAATGAATTATATCCATAGCAGTAGTACTACTAAGGGAAAGGGGGATAATAAGGCAGATCTTATTGAAACCCATTTCCGAAAAGACTGTCTCTACTTCAAAGGTTTTATACACAGCAGAAACAGGAACCAAGCAAAGAAGCAGGAGATGGAGTCTTTATATATCAGATTTTTATTATTAGGTTCAACTTTAAATTTAAAGTAAGGTTTTTTAATATAAATTTCTAGTTGCACAATTTGGAGGAGAGGTGCACATATAACTCAATAATAGAATGTATACTCATCAAACTGTATTTTGAATACTTTGCCTTATTTAGGGAAAAATTGTGGAAGGCACCAAGACTTTTCCAAAGAGGGGAAGAAGGAGCACATTCCCTCCCTTTCCCCAAACACCCTTATTTAAGAGCTGTGTGTGTCCTAATTAGCGGAGCAGAAAATGTGCAAGTCTGTGCAGATCTCAAAATGGCACATGGCTATGACACAACATTCAAATTGTTCTGGGAATACAGGATGGAGGGGGCACTCTGGCAGAATTCTTAGTTCCTTCACAGGCATTGTAGCTACAGCCCACGTCAACACGCAAGCAATTTGGCACATTCCACGTCTGGGAAGATCCCCCTCAGATTGCACTGTCTGAATTTATGTTTCTTGCCTCCATATTAAAAGATGTGAAGATACCACAAAAGGATAAGAAATGGCACAAATCATGACTCAAAGAAAAAAAATTCTAAACAAGCAGACCTTCAAATAAAAGAGCAATTTTATCAGACTTGTGAAGCTCATGAGTCTGGATGCTACAGGACTGCAGTCTCAAAGTGCTTTCTATACTTTCTGCAGGGGCAAAAAGTACAGTTCCTCTTATAAGAAAGTATAGTTCCTCTTACAAGAAAGAGGTTGGGAGTAATAATCAGACGTAACAATATTCTTGATTATAGAAAGAAGAGATTATATTGGCAGGTACATTTTATATTACGGACAACTGAATATGCGGGCAACTGAGCTCCAACTTTTCTGCTATTCAGCCTTTTTTACTACATGGTCTTTTAGCCTTAAGCTAACATTTTTTTTTTGCTATGTAACCTGTACTATGCTATTCAGTGTTTCCACAACAGAAGAACCAGACAGCTAAGTATAGCTACCACTCTTAGTTCAGCATCTCAACAACCAAGATGTAAAATAGATGTATTTAAAGTTTAACAAAAAATTACAAACTAAGGATTTAATTACAGAATAAAGGAACTGACAGAGCAACACAATTTATGTTGATTTCTACCTATGTACTACTATAGTATTTTCTAAGGTAACAGCAAATTAACAGATCATTTAGGAAATGCTTTAGTGGAGATCACTACGAAGTATGTTTATGATTCTCAGAAATGTACTGGTAACTTGACTTTTCTTCTTCTACTGTTTTTGTCACTCTGGTATGAAATTGCATGCTCTTTCCCCTTTAGTTCTTGCTTGAAAATCAAGATTCGCATCTTTGCCTCAACAATGACAAATTAAATTAAAGATTCCCCCTCCTCTTTCCTCCAGAAATACACTTTATAATTCCCCAATGTCTGTTTAGTTCCATGCCTTTTATCAAGGATTTTTCCTAAAGAAAGAAAGATCACAAACAAGAAGTGCCCAGGACATTCATTCCTTCTGTTTCCTCTGCTTCCCTAGTTTTGTTTTGATGTGGTTATTCTTGCTCTGTCACTTTGGAAATTGCGCATTGCTCCTGCATAAGTTATTTTATGCACATACTGCAATTAAACCTTCTTCGGTATGAGCATGCCCCGCTGCATTGTTGTATGTTTGTTTTTCTTGTTTGTTTAAACAAACCCTGTTTACAGGATGTGATACTGACTTTTTGTCTTATCAAAGCAGCACTAGCAAAAATACAGAAAAAACAGTACTGTCATTGACCTAGGGCCTTGCATTTGTATCCTGCTATTTATAAAGAAGGCAATCGTAACTGCCTATTCAGACAGAAAAAATCCCACAGTTATTTATCTCACTGGCAAGTTTGCCAATGACACCAAGTTGTGTGGTTCAGTTTATACTGGAGGAAAGGAATGCCATCCAGAGGGACCTTGACACACTTGTGAGGTGGGCCAATGCCAGTTTCATGAAGTTCAATAAAGCAAGGTCCTACACCTGGGTCGGGGCAGTCCCAGGCACAGCTACAGGTTGGGCAAAGAAGAGATTCAGAGCAGCCCTGCGGAGGAGGACTTGGGGGTGTTGGTTGATGAGAAAATGAACATGAGCCGGCTTCAGTGTGCGCTTGCAGTCCACAAAGCCAACCGTATCCTGGGCTGCATCAAAAGGAGCGTGACCAGCAGGTCGGAGGAGGTGATCCTGCCCCTCTACTCTGCTCCCGTGAGACCTCACCTGGAGTATTGTGTGCAGTTCTGGTGTCCTCAGCATAAAAAGGACATGGAACTGTTGGAACAAGTCCAGAGAAGGGCCACGAGGATGATCAGGGGACTGGAGCACCTCCCGTATGAAGACAGGCTTCAGACAAGACAAAAAAAACCCACAAATAAATTGACAGTTCCAGAGCGATTCACCACAATACTGTTACCCAAAGAAGCTGTGAATGCTCCATCCCTGGCAGTGTTCAAGGCCAGGCTGGACAGAGCCCTGGGTGATATGGTTTAGCGCGTGGTGTGTGTGCCTATGAGGCAGATTGGAACTTGATGACCTTAAGGTCCTTTCCAACCCAAACCATCCTGTGATTCTAATGATGTATTGCAGAGATCAGATGTGGCCTGATTGTGACTTTTATTTTTTTATAGTTTGGAGGCTGATGAGTGTTTTTACATAGCCAAATGACTACAGAAAGCTGCCTGGTTTGTCTACTTAGGTACTAATTTTAAAATTAATGCTCTTATGCCTGAGCAATTATATCTTTCAGAATTAGATCAGCATCTATTACAAGTATGTGGGGAGTCTGCTGGCATGCAGACATTAAAGATTACCGAATATGTCAATTTGTACATGAAGTAATAACCACAGTGACTGATTTGATTACCCATTAGGAGAGAACATTCATAATCTAGAACATATCAACCTCATTTGTACTGCTTATCACTCCAGCCTTTGATCAATTATTTTCTTAGTATGTATGGAAGGTCTACTGGACCTGGCATTTCCTGAGCCTACAAATATAATCTGTCTTTAAGAAAAATATGGACCAGGAGATTTGCTCTTGATTACATATACCAGCCATTTCACCTTGAACAGCAAAGCCAGAGGTTTCAGTCATCCAACAACAGCACCCAACTGCAGCAGAGAAACTTCTATCTGAGAACGTTTACTAGCAAGCAGAGTGAATTATCATGGGCAGAGCACCAAACTAACATGATCATTCTGCTAGCAGCCCCCAAGGAATTTCCTTTGGTTATCTTGAATATTACTGTGGAGTAGCGCCCTGTGCACTACTTCCAAAAGCTTCATTTAGAATTGCTAATAATCCCGAGTGTTTCAGGTGTTGGAATTGACTGGATTCCAAACACTGAGTATGCAAAGGAGATTTTGCACTGTTTCCATTATGCTGCTGTCTTAGACATTACCTTCAGCAACACATCTCTTCAGGTGGAAAGATTTCAGTACCGAATCTTCAATTTGGGTTTAGTTTGTCACAACTAGGTGTTTAGAAAACATACTGCATTTTACTTGTGTACAGAAATTGTAATTGTGAGTAATTTTGTAATGGACAAGTTAATGTTTTGTTGTAGGACTAGCTGCTAAATGTAATTACAGATGATTCAGAAGCCTTACCTGCACAGGTGATAAATTCTTCTTTGCTTGCATTTCATAGCTTATCAGAAGGGACCTGTATCAAACACACTTACCTCATACAAAGTTTGGGATATATTCTGGGCCACATGCTAGATTATTCCCTCAGAGCTCATGAAATCCGAGCTCACAACCAAAAGACAAATTTGACCGTTTGGGTACATAATCACATGTAACTGGTTTGGCTTTGCCAGCAGCTGCTTCTGCAGTATTGCAATGTTGTATAACATGAAGTTGTAATATTCCCCTAAACACTTACATGAGAGGGTCTAAACATACAACACGCGTGTTTTCACAAACTGGCTTTCAGTCTTTAAAAGGTGGAGGTAAGACAGCAGCTTAGAACAATACATTTCAACACAGAGGCAATTATTTTAAAGGAGTACTTTTACCTGAAATTCCACACAGCCCTAAGTTCACTGTTCATGGTATTTTTCTCCCCCATAAACCATTTCAAAATATTCTTGAATTTGCCAAAGCAGCACACATGGAAAAAAAAAAGCAGCATTTTATAAGCTGATCAGTCACAAAATACTTCAGAACTTGGGCTGATGTACAGGCAAACTTAGGTAACAGTAAAAAAGAACTGTCTGAGAAACCTCTGAACCCCCTCCCACTTCAGAGCTTATGCAGCCAAGGCTGTCTTGACAGAGAAATCAGTACTATTAGTAAAACAGCTAACAGCACTTGAAGCAGCAGTTTAGATGATTCAGAACAACTAGAAGTGGTTAGTGGCATTTTCATTTGGTTACT
The DNA here is from genome assembly GCF_033815535.1 of Pezoporus flaviventris. NCBI lineage: Eukaryota > Metazoa > Chordata > Aves > Psittaciformes > Psittacidae > Pezoporus > Pezoporus flaviventris. Next base: position 12,581,619 of record NW_026892554.1, read on the forward strand.
GTGTACCTTCTTTCAAAGCTGTACTTGAGTGTTGTATTGAGCTTTTTAATTCTACTGCAGCACCTTCAGCACTGAAAATTGTTCTGCAAGGACTTTTACAGTGACTACTTTGACTGGTTGGGATTACATGCACTAGGGGTTTGGCTATACCGTCAGCAAAAGTTTAACATTCTTACTTTGAACTCTTGGTGGAAATTATCCCTGTTAAAAACCAAACAAACTGCTTAAACATCCCACAATATATCTAAGTGACCATTAGAAAGAATTCTGTGTGATACAATAACAGCACAGTGGACTCCTGTTCCCACTTGGATGGAATGGCCAATAACAGAAATCTTCTTTGGAAAATTAAGGGGATACTGGAGCATTTTCCTTAAGTGCCACCAATAGACAACAAGTGTATTTAAGCTGCTGAAGTCACCCCACAAATACATGAAGTCCAGTGGCCTTAGTGGACCCATAGCCTCCTACCTTACCTGGAACCATTCCAAGGAGTAGGAGTGTGATGCCAGCACTTGGCCAATACACAGTGATTATCTGGCCAAACAGCAAGAAGTTATTCTTTAGTATTTATTCAAGTCTGCAATCCTACCTTTCCAAGAAACTGGAACAACAGTGCAAAGAAAGCTCAGACAGGCAGATATTCCCAACCTTCCCTACAGGATAAAGTGGTAGGAGTTAAGGAAGGAAGGAGGTTTGTTCACAAGTCCAACAAGTAGGAATAATTAGAGCAACAAAAACAGTGCTTAGCAATTTAAACTTATGAAGATATAAGCAGCAGCAGACAAGCCTCAGAAGTGAGGAAAAATGTTAACAATGGAAAAAAACAATACCTAGCAGCAGTGTGTATTGCTTATTTGGGAACTTTCCTTCAAAGGAAGACAGAAGAACCTGAATCATGTGAACAGGTTGAGAGAAACAGACTACATATTACAGGAAAGGAGGCAGCAGCCATTGCAGTGGGGCCATATATATATATATATATGTTTAGTTATATTAGTGCAATGCAGAGCTGCTAACCACATATGTTCTCACATACATGCATACCACTTTACAAATGAAAAGAAGCTGACTATAAGACACAAAAGTTCTAATAAAAAGATTTTTCAGCTTTTACGTTTTCCATCTCTCGGATGAAGAATTACTTTCAACCTCATGTGCAAAAGAGGAAATTAATTTACTGGCATGAACTACTCGGGTATGCAAAGAACTGCAATGTAAAGTAGATAATACCAACGCTAAATCAGTGTGATAAAATCCTGAGCAAATCAGATTCTTATGCACAATAACAACACATACTTGTATAGCATGCATATTACTTCCAAAAAAAAAAAAAAAGAGAAAAATAGGGGAAGCGGATTAAAAGTTTAATAGAATATACTTTGCTTCTGTGGCTGCACATTCAAGTAAAAGTTCTGCATCACTTTTAGTGCAGTCATTACATAAGAAAATGCACAGGATTTGCAGAGACAGGAAAAAAAAAGTACTTAGATGTCAAGAGAAGCCTGTAACAATGTGGAGACTCGTCCTAAACTACTCTGAATAGCCTGCACATTTTATCATTGCAAGGGAATAGACTGTCTCTCAAAACACCTTTCCCCAGACCCCAAAGTACTGCTCTCTAATTATCTTACATCCATGGACAAAGAGAGAAAATGTTAGATAGCCCTCACTAGTTCCGCACATCAAGGCTAAAGAAATCTTCACACACTCTTCCTTTTTCTCACCAGCTGCAATACCAGTTCAGGAGAAGAAGAACAAAAGTAGACAAGTTGAACAGCTAACGAGCTGAACCTGTAGGCACTCAGATACTTAATACAAAGTTAGCTTGAGCTAGCACGTCTGTGACCTGTTCCTGTAATGCTTGATTATAGTTGCTTCTGCCTGTGACAAGAACACACTGCCCCCATCTTCAAAATAAGAAGTACTTCTTGAATTAACAAGTATAGATAGTTTTAAGATCTGCACTTATGCAGGCAGACTAATAGAAGAAAAATATCCATACTGTTAACTCTTTCCATTTTGACTATTATTAGGAGTTTTTTAATGCTACTAACATGGTGTAGACAGAATGAGAAGAATAATTTGAAGGGGAGTCACCAATAAAATACAGCTTAATTTTATTACAAGATTTAAATCCTCTGAATAGGAAGGAGCAGTGCTGAACAACAGCTATCTAATGCCTGCCTCAAAAGGCAATAGCAACATAACCCTATAATAATCTTTTTCTTTTCTTTATGTTTTTGGAAGGCTGACAATCACCACCTCCTACAAACAAACTAATCCCAAGCAAAGAGCCAGTTTTTCTTTACAGATATTTCTAAAAGACTTATCAATGGTTGCCACCACCAGTCACTTCACAGAAGGGCTGTTTGATATTTAAATGTTTTTCAAAATCAAGTCAAAATGCTCCCAAGTACAGTCCAAAATAGTAATCAGCTCATGCGGTAGCAGTTGAGGTAGACAATTCCCAAGTAACAGTAAACATTCTGATATTAATATGCCACAGCGAATTACACAGTTTTTTATCAACATAGATCACTAAAATAACTATTAACCAAAAACACAGTGTGATGTGTACAGCGATCCCTATAAGCTACAGGTTTGGGAGGAAAATGGCCCTCAAAAGAAAAGCTGAAAGAGTCCACTGGCTCTTGTGCAGCTACACACGTATCTATTATTCAGGGAAAGAATGTTTGTAATGAAGCACAGAGTACCCAAACACTGAAACCCGTTTTAATAAAAACATATGTACAGAAATGGCTCTTAAGTAATGGCTCTCAGCCACACCACTTACAATTTTTCCTGCATCTGCATCTGTTTCAGATAAATGAAATTACTGAGATCTTTTTGAGTGTTCAAGCCCACACAGAACTTCTTTTATAAAGCTCTTTCCATCAGCAACATAAACAACAAAAAACCTCAACAAACACCAAACCTCAAGTCCCCAGAAGTGACAATTCTGAAGATTTGAACCTATCTCAGGCAGTACAGACAGAAGGGATTTCAAGAGGCACTTATTGACTGTTTTGTACCCAATGATATAGCAAGCATCTCCAAAAGCTTTTCTTTCTTTTGGTACTCCTTAAACATTTCTAAACAATTTTCAGCAAGGAGAGGTTTGGGGAAGCATCCTGCAGCTAGTGGAGGTATGTGGAAGGCCTACTTAAGGCCAGACTGAACACACAAACATTTAGATTTTTACATATAATGTATTAACAGAGTAGCAGCCGCCACAGATGTGTAGCTGTTATGCACAGCAGTGTTACAGCAAGCTTATGCAGGAATTTCTTCTTTGCCAGTTAAAGAAGACTGAGCAGATGATAGTCAAAATTATTGACTAAGTAGATTCTTGAATTATGGATGACAGAAAAATGGGATCTCAAAAACCCTTTATCTCAATGTCACTGCTATAAGGTTGAGATAGGTTGGACTGGGACCAAAAAAGCGGCTGGGAAGTTGTCAGATGAATAGAATGACAGAAAAATTAAAGTAGAAATGAACCTCAGACTCCTCCTTTGCACAGGAACAGATGTTACCCGAGAAAAATGTGGTGTGTCTAGGATGATTTTACATGTCACAGAACCCACCACTGTATAGAGCAGCTTCATCAGATCAGGGAGCAAAATGGAATAGGTTCTGGATTGCCTCTTGTTCCAATATAGCCATCTTTCCATGCCACAGTGGATGCAGATTACCCAGTGGGCAGCAGAGAAACCTAGGATTGTTTCATCTGCTATTAATTATTCTTCAAGGGGAACAAAAAGATGCATATTTATCCAATTTTTTTGGCTGAACCAGGGTTTTTTCTAACCCTTTTAAATGCAAAATAGAAACATAAAAGGCAGAAAGCAGTTTTGGCTGACATGTTATGGAAACAACTATATTTCCATGGAGAGAGCAGAAACAAGCGGCTTATGCATATATCTAGCCCATTCTTTGCTAGCCATGATTATACAGTCTGCCAATTGTAGTAAAATAAAAGTAGTCTACCTTAAAAATTAGATTAACAATCACCACACACACCAAATCTATTGTGTCTAGTTGAGGTAGAACACATGAAAAGTGGAACTTGCCCACCTGTGATTATTTTCCTTTTTCAATTTTTTAATTCTTAATTAAATTATATTAAAAAAAATCATTTTCTAGAGTCCCACCAAAAAGCTTTGCCCAGAGGCCAGAAAGGAGGTGATTACAAGTGACTCGCTCACAGCTAGTTTAGTAAGCCAAGCAGAGAGATTCCACCAAGAACGTTTTCCAGTCGAATTTCTTCACCAACATTAAAGCAGATGGTTTGATTTTGATCAATTTGATGAAACGAGAGGAACTCTTCTGGCTTCCCACTGCATAACTTTCTCTTACTCTCAGGAATTCATCTTGTGGGTTGAAGTAATATATTTCCTGATCTATAGTAAGTTACCACACAAAGAAGTCTGGATTCAGGCATCCTAATTCTTTTTCACAGATCCTGCCCAGGGATTTTAGAGTTTACTGAGAGAAATGGAATTCCCTAAAAACAACATTTTGCTTTAAAATATGTGTATCTTTTGCCTTCATTACTCTGTTCACCCAGCACTAAAAAATAAACAATGCCGCAAATTAATAAATAAAATTAATTTCCTTTATTTTCCAACATTCAGAATAACAGCAAACGTACTTCACTGAAAAGGAGAGGCCTCCATGACACTCTAGAATCACAGAATTGTTTGGGTTGGAAGGGATCTTAAAGACCATCGAGTATCAACCCCTGCCACAGGCAGGGATGCCTTCCACTAGGCCAGGCTGCTCCAAGCCCTGTCCAACCTGACTTTGAACACTGCCAGGAATGAGGCTCTCACAGCTGCTCTGGGCATCTCTAAATGTTAAACATCCACACAGAACACTTTCTAACAACCTCTAAAGTTTGAGGGGTTTGGAATATATCCTAAAATGTGAGTTGCAAAGATTTCAGACACAGAATTGCCAAACTAGCTTGGTGTTAGAACTGCAAGCTACATAAATCTTCTAAAGCTATGCATAGAAGAAAAATTGTGATCTCCAATTCAAGCCCTTATTACTAAAACTGTAATCAATTTTATCACATGAGCAACTGGGTTGGCTTACAGGGTTGGCTACCCTTCTGCTCAACTATCAAGAGCATTTTGCATCCTTTTTCCCCAGAAGTCTACTGTAAAATATTTAGGAAAAAAAAACTCTGCGTTATTTTTAATGGTATAAAAAAGAACTTTGTTAATTCAGTGAATGCCTACTCAGGCTTGAAGAATTTGTAGTATTCAACCACAGATCTTTGTAGTGAACAACAAGTCCCATTATTCTGGTTTCATTATACAAAGTTCTGGGAATTCTTTGGCATGAAAGAACTTAAATACATTTTCTCTGGCATATGAGAATAACATTTGATTTAAAGATATATCCCACAAAAAGCAGTCTTTACAAAACCTAGTTTAACTATAAACAAGTGTTTTCACGTTATTTAACCACTTTTGTGATATCTTCATGACCAATTCAACTGGCTTCTTGCCCCTGAATTCGGTAGGATTCATGCACAAATTCTTTGTATCAGTAAATAGATACATAGCACTGAAAGAAGCAGCAGCTCCAAAAACACTTTAGCAGATCTTTCATTTTTAGAAATTAGCACTTTTGAGTAAATAAATTATCATGGAGCAAGGAAGCAAAATGTGTTTGTGTGGGAAACTGGCCAGATCATCCTTGGACACCCCTAAACTTCAAGCAACACATGCTGACAAAGAAATTTGTTGGTTTCACATTCCTTATATTAATTTCCTATTTTACCAAACTTTATTCTGAGACTTTTAAAAATAATATAAATAGCTAGGTAGTTTAATTCTTACCATTTGCATGTATAATAAAGCATAACTAAGGGTATAGATGCTTCCAAATTAAACTAAGATTTCTTTTAATTGCAATTCAGCAATAACAAAAGTAATGCATCCCAGAGCTCTTTTTCCAATAGCCATGTTATTAATACTACTAATATGAATAATACTAATACTACAGCCTGAGCTAACACCTATAAAACAATATACCATCTCCAAAGTCAGCAAGTGACAGCTGCAAACACAAAGGTTGGAGTTATCGTAATTTCCCTTTATATCTTAAGCAGAACACAAAAGCAATGAGGTGTTTGCAGTGGCAACAAATGCCGACTTTGACCTTTAATAAAAATATGTGGGGAACGCAAAGAAAAACATGAAAAAACTAGCAAGCACAGTTCAACAGAAGCTTCTTCTCAGCAGCTGAGTGTGACATACATGAAACAATTATCCATCGACTTCAGAACTGATCATTTATATTAGTTTGCCCACATTAACAACCTATGAGAAATATACCATGAAATGGACCAAAACTAGGATAACAATATATTTCTTCCAAAATGTAAATATCCCAGTCTACAGGCAGCAAAAACATACAGCTGGCTTGTTAGAAAATATTCATGCATGACTTCCCCCACAACTTTAGGTAGGCTTAAAAAATTAAAACCAGCTATCACCTCTCTTTGGAATAAACCAAAGTAATTTCAGTGCTTTCAAAACATCAGATATTATACAACAGGCTTTAACCATTACTGTGACAAGCTCTAAACACAGGACACAACAGAATTGTTCACCAAAGTTCTGCCCATTTCTGCTTTTACTGCGAACAAGTCTATGCATAATAAACAGATATGGAAGAGTGTGTGCACGTGGAAGAAGAACAAAAGAGTTCCGTTCTCAGACTGAAATTATGCTGGCTTCTGGTTTTGTAAGCTGTGTATCTTTAATGAGGTTGCGGTAATGCCGGAAGCATTTCCACATGAATTCAGTCCTTATTCTCCCCAAACTGTCTGCATTATTTATTTATTGGCTGACTGACTTTAGGAAAGGCTTCTCAAAAGAGATAAACTGAACATTCAATAAAATTCTAGGCCTCTCCCATCCTTCACTGACTTAAAAATATTTCATCACTAGACCTATTGTATGTAACTGTTAAATAACTTCTGTTGCAAGTGAGATCATGAGATCGTAGTCCTTCAGATATAAGACCCTTTTACCCATTAGCTGGGTTTTCTTATTATAAGTACTCTAATTTGTTTTATTTATTCTTTTTAAATGCTAATACAGAAGCATTGAGTAAATTTGGAAAAAGAAGAATGAAATCATTTTATGGGAATCTTTTACATTTGTGCTTGATAGTGAAAGACAAGGATGCAGAACGTCTTCCTGCCACAGGACATAACATGGCCTTGCTGAAAACAGACTCAAGTGACTGGATTTTCTAAACTTGAGAGCAATAAGCAAAAAAGATGTTTCTGATCTATTTCATAAAGCAGTCTCTTTGGACTCATAGGGGTGTATTTATAGAAGAGGCAGCCAAATCAGCAAAAGATTTCCCACAGCAGAAATTCAGGAAATCTGGATTTCTTTTGCTGTTTCAAAACAGTAAGTAACAGGCGCAAGTACCTTATTCATACTCCTGTGTAATTCTCATCTTTTAATAACAGCATTGTCTTTTCCTATAGACCTCTGGTCATTATTTCTATGATTCCTGTAATTACTTGATGCAGTCCTTGAAAATATTTGGATTTTCGTAAATGAAGTTTGTTCAAGTTGGCCAAGGCTACAGCAAAAAAGAGAAGGATCAAAAAGCACAAGCCTTTAGCTTGCAAAGTAATTTCACAGTAACAAACCTACTGGGAATATAAATGAAGCTACATACAAAAATACGTAAGACAGTCAGTAAGACCTTTCCAATGTCAGTGCAGGACTGCATCTTAAAAAGAGTTTATCAACAGCACTGTGCATCTCAATTTTAGAGAAAAGTTTTGGACTTCTCTTCCTTTCTGTTGGAAAACAAAAATGCATTTAGATATGCTAGGCAAAGAATTAACATTTCTTCTAGTTGCACCTCGCAGCTAAATGACAAACCTGAATTCTCAGAGCCAGTGAACCTAATTATAAACTTTGTTTATTTTTCCGGTTTACTCTCCAGTTACAATTCTAATCTGCATTAGGCAGGTACACTTCTGTCACTGGCTATTTTGCAGAGATACATTGAGCTCTAGAGGTGAAATTACAAAATTTTCTTTTCAATAGCAATGCCCCCTGATCTATTACAAAAAAAAAAAACAAACTTCCATCTCTAAGCAACTGATCTCTTAGCAACAAGAAGCACCTGCATAAAAGATGCCACAGAGAGTGATCACCAGAAAACCTATTCAGATCTTCAAAAGGAGCACATCAGTAACAAAGATAGCACTCTTCGCTGGTAAAAACTGAGAAATAACAAGAGAACACAGGTAAAATTTTTATTCGTATTTGACCATTATTCTTCAAACAGTGTGAGTAGGACATTATTGAAATGTTTTTTGAGTGGGAAGTATACCTTCTGGAGCTGCTTTGATGTGAGTTACTGTAATTAACTGTGTAAATTATATGTTGTCACTACCTAAATGAAGGGGGGGGGTCTTAGTAAAATATATGCAGGTCTTAAAACAAATTCTTGGCATTATAATGGCAATAATGTGTTGTATAATTTGTAAGTATCCTACAAAGTTTCTTCTTTTAAAAAATGGCAATATGGTCTTGCAGAATAGTCCTCCTTAGAAAGTGCTCTCTTCATTCACCCTGTCAAACTGTTTTATATTACATCAAGAAATAAGGAAACTTTTTAGGTTTTATAGATACAGATTCCACTGATTTAAAAAAAAAAAATAAATCTAACCTGTTCAGTGTTTCTGTGGTCTCCGATTTCATTCCAGCTACTCTAAAGTGGATTTTGTTCCATTCACTACATTTCATGCAAAGGATGTGACCATGACAAAGTTAGGGTAGAATTCATAGCATAGAATGGACACTGCCAACTGTTGATGATGTAAAGCAATGCAGAATTAGTTGGAAAATGAGTGAATTTGGACAAACCAACATTTCCAAGCATCATTTTTACAGCAGGAAAACATGGATCATGAGTGATGTTAGAAAAAGTTCATCAGGTAGAACAAGTCTGGAACTGACCCAGATAATCTTTTAATTCTATCATAGCTTGATCCCTCTTAGTTGATGCTTGCTGTGAAAAAGGGTTATCTTTCTTTAGGCTACTACATCTTAGTTAGTAATAATTTCTGATTAATAAAATAATTTTCGGGAAATTAGCATTTTTCAGGAAATGAGCATAGTCATGCATTCTTCTTTGGTGTTGTTTTTTCAAATACCCAGATAAATTTGTTTCTGGGTTAATTTACACACTTTGATAGAATTTACATTTCTTATATAGTGGTCCCTTCTGTGTCAACTAACTTCTGCTGAAGTTGGTCAAAGTATTTGCTAGCAATGACAAATACTACAGCAAAGGCACAATTGCGGCAGAGAGAGCTGCCTTGTATTAGCCAAATTAGAAACAAAACCACCAACCCTATAGTACTAGCAAAGTCATAGTAACTACATACAGAAAACTTCCTCATACAGGTGTGCTTTGCCATACTCATAAGAAGGAAGTCTGATAAAAAACATGTTAGAGAGAAGTTTCAGCTCTCTCCCCACAATTTGTTTTCTGGTTAGTTTTGAGTTAATCAGAGCTGATGTTGTTCTAAGGAAACACTGAGATAGACATGCAGTATATGTTTACCAATACTGCAGAAGGTTGCATATCTCCATAGCATTTTTTGATGGCTTACAAGCACCGATACCTCTCCTGAAGCAGAACAGATATATGTTTCAGATGAAAGCTTTTTACTATCTAACATGGATAGTACTTTTCATGGACATTATGTTGGTTCCTAAGCAACAATGAGACCTTTTGTGAATGGTACTAAACTGGCAAGTTATTTTTCCAAATCATACACCAGACTGCAATTAAAACCTCAGAATAGGGCATAGTCCAAGTTCGAATTTCAGATCACCATTCTTGTGAAAGAAGAATAACCATATAATTACAGACTGTTCAGAAAGCAAACCCCCTTATTGTACAGTTACTTGGGAAGCACACAGAGTACCTTGCCTCACATATCCATCATGTACAAGTAGCTGCAAGAAAATAGTATGGACACTGATCAGAAAGGAGAGAAATGACTACAGATTTTTAGTTACAGGTTTTTCACTCCAAGTCTTGCTCACTACAGGCAATCATGGTTTTACAAACTGTTGGTTATTTTGAAGGCTTAACACTCCAGTGGAAAGTGGTATTTCAGGATGTGAATATTCATCCTCTGAAGATCAATTTAGACATCTAAACTAGACATTTCTAGAATGATACATCTGAATCAAGACTTTCATAATATCAGAACTTTCACTGACTAGTCCCAAAGACAACACCCAAACTGACTTGACAATATATTATATATGCTCTATTTTGGTAGCTCACTAAGCTCTAAGATCAACAGCAACATAAAAAGCTTATTTAGCCACTTCAGCAATAACTCATCATCTTGGATGGTACTTGGTTATATGTCAGAAACATCAGATCTTGGGCATTAAGGATCACTAAAATGATCCAGTAACTTCTTTGCAACGTTTAAAGGCAAGACTTGGAGCTCCATAGTACCAGAAAAATCACTTACATAAAACCTAAGGAGAAGAGCAGCCTGTAGGACATGTATTTGACCATCACCTTGCAGAAATTACCGCTCCAGGTTCATTACAATGGCTTCAAACAGCTCCTCCATGAAACCTAAATGTGTGTATAAATGAATCCCTGTTACAAATTCTAATTTAACCCAAAACACATCTCAGTAGATGACCTGGAACGGTAGGCACAAAGATGCCTTAAGTTCACAAGATGAAGGCTGTACCACCATGTAAAGGCACAGAAAAGATGCACTGCCTTTACTACAGTTATCCAAACAGTAATATTCAAATAGAGTCCTACAGTCATAGAAGATACTTTTAATGTATTTATTTCCCTGTTAGTGGGTTCAACTTGCATTGGCCAGTTAAGTTTCACACACATGCTGGTACAAGTTAGTGCTCAGAAAATTAACTGCGCAAACAGACTCCAAACAATAGGAATGTCAGCATTTACAACAGGACTGCACCTTGAAAGCTTACAGTACACTAAGTAAGAGGGGTGACAAGAAGTTGAGTTCTGTGGCCACTGAGGGAGATAAGAAAAACCCACTGTTGTTTACAGTTGTGTATGAGCCACTGGTGGCCACCATTAACATATAACAAGTATTCAATAGCATTTTAGAAGTGATACTGAATGCAGCTGACAGAACTTAAAAAAAAACCAGAAACATACTCAAGGGATAGATCCTATCCAGCTGTGAAACAAGAGAACAATGTCATAAGAAGGCTCAACTAAAATGAAGACAATTGCAATTCCAAATAATAGCAGCACCATCAAATCTAACAATTTTTTTTACCTACAGTACAGACATTTTTTCAACTCAGGACAACTGCATAGTCATGGATATTTCTGCACTTCCGTCTCACCTGCCCTCTGACACAACTTTAGGCTCCCACCTCCTCCTTTACTTGTGAAAAGCCCTTTTAGATCACCAGGATTACCATTATTAAACTCCCACTTCTAAGCTTCTGCTGAAAGCTGTCACCCCTTCCTTCCCCTCTTCCTCCTCCTCTAACCTAAACAACAGATAAAATTCTAAGTGCCATCTAGATCGGATTTCATAGTAAGCAAGTGGTACGGGATTGTTCTACAAGGCTATAATAATCATTGAACCCTGCTAGAATACATTTCCTTAGCACTTTGGTATTATACACCTCTACAACTACACAAATTCTAGCCCACTGACTCAAACGCTAGAAATGTCTGAGAAAGATAACTATACACAGTGCATTCATTCTCTAACGTTCACATCTACCACAAACATCTTTTTTTTTTTTTGAGTTGCAAAGGATTGAATTAAAAGTAGGAAACAGACCTAAAACAAGTCAGAGTGCTTTCAGAAGCAGAGTAGTATAAACATCCAACTTTAAAATGCTGCTCTGCACGTTGTGATTGCAAATGAAAACATCTATAAGAAGACAGATATCTTCAGGACCAAAGGATCAGCTCACTAAAGCATGGATTCAGAGCAAGTGAAAAATGAATAAGAACAAAAAAATATTATAGTCAAAGAACGTCACAACAAGACTAACGCAACATCAGATGACCACTAAATCGTGATACAAATCTCTCAGTGACATCCCCGTTCCATCCTGAAAAATTACAGCATTAGAAAAGGCCACAGAGTATCAGAGAGCAATTTCTAGGGTGTCACCGAGTAAAAACGCAATCTGATGCTTACAGAATAACTGCACAGCGCAGTTTGAAGGAGCAGTAAGCAATCCCAAGTTTAAAAGAGCCTTTTGATCTGTTCTTGACTTTAAACCCCACAGACTTTCAAAGGAACAAGACAATCTCTGTGTCAAGGTTTATGTGACGTATGCTGTACACCTGGGGATAATTATCCACTTCAAATTAATTAATTGCTTAAAAGAAATGTAACTATGTAACAAAAAGATTTATTTCTTAATGGCTCTTACAATAGGTTCCACACAAATGCAACCAATTTTACAGTAGTTCCACATATGACTGCTTACTCAACAGCTGGGAACAGAATGCCTGGCTTTGCAATAAAATCCACAATTTAAAGGCAATGTTAAAATAGCTCTGTGGATCTCTTTCAGCACAAGCTCCATTACACAAGTCTGACATGCAGTTAAGAATCAGAGACAGTTCTCATCCTATGTTAACTGCTCTACTACCAGTACAGCAAGACACTTACATGTCTGAAACTAATTAAAACCAACTATTTTATTTCTCAAAAGATACCGTGTTCCTTTTAGGCCATATCAACATTAGCAAACACCGTGACACAATGGGAGCAGATCTGCCAAGCAAAACAGTTGGTGATGATTCACTCCCTACACTACACACATTTCATGGGAGTTCACTCTGATAGAGAACTAAACAGGGTTTGTCATTTGAATCCCCATTAAAATCCCTGGTGTCCTTGAGAGACAGCTTTGGAGAATATTAATTCATTTATTTTCATCCCAAAAGCCCCCAGTTTGTCTAAGTCCTCCTGGACTATTGCAACATCAGGCAGCATCCATGGAACAAATATAAAAAAATCACTATTTACCTAGTTAGACAGTAGCCTTCTGGTTGTTGAATGTACACCAAAAGCTGTTTACATACTTACGTGTAAAAGGCTGAACCTTCACATTCTGCATGAAACCATCAGTCTTAACTGAGGGAAAACAAACAATATGTGGAACCATGTTCTAGAAAGAGAGGAAGGCTACAACATTTTATCTGGAAAAATAAAGACTTCCTGGACTTATATAAGCCAATAGATTTATTTTAATGTGAAATCAGTCTATTTAAAATTTTACTTTTCCAAACTGTTTAAATAAACCTATGTCACTTCTTCGGACGCTGCTAGTATTGGTCACTAACATTTGGGGATTTATAACAAGTAGCACACTTTTTCCCTGTGTCTCTCCTGACAGAGGAACTGCTACAGAGAAAAGAACCAAAAATGATTCTTCAGGAATTTTCAGACTGTTTCATGAGGGCCTGCTCAAAATCATGAGCAGTTTTCAGCTCCAGTTATAAAATATGATTGACACAATGATTAAGTACAAAGCTTTAACTGGAATAAAAGGGGTCAAACGGAGTTGTCCTTTACATATATGCACTTTTTTCTTTCCTGTGGACTGTCATAATCCATCATACCACTTTTTGTAAGAAAACATCTAAAAGCCTAGAATTTTCTCACAGAGCTTTATAGTAAAGACGTACAGACCAGGAATCTAAAGGCCCTCAGCTGGCAGATGATTTTCCAGCTGTTAAGATCCACAGTTCTTGTCAGCTCAGGCAGCCTGTGCACATCACCTGTATTTTGTCACAAAAGCACCTCCTTAGTATAAATCTCTTTTCTCTTTTAAAATCTGATTTTCAAAGCTTTTTCACCCTGTCTCAATCACCCCTTTATTATATAAGTAACAGAACAAATCCCTCTGATGAAACATATACCTCAAGCAGCTTCACGGAAAGGAAAATTATGGTTTCAAGATAAAATCAGAAAGAGCAATTAAAGCTTCATTTGTGAACAATGGGCACTCTAGGTTTGCTCCATTTCTAAACTTCTGCAATCTATTCAGTGTTAACTTACTTGGCTGAGTTTTTATCAAGAGCAATTGGACAGGTCTTAAAAAATACAATGGGTACAAGCAAGATGAGCAGTTCAGTTGAAATAGTTTTAAGGTGAATTTTTCATGGTCTGGTTGGCTTTAGCAATTAAAACAAAAAAGCATTAGAAATGCAAACCCAGAAAGTGCTTGGATCGTACTCATTGAAATGAGGCAAAGAACTTGCCTCATAAAAAAGACTTAGATTTAATACAGTGCCTTTAATACCTTTTACCTACATGAGCACATGATCCTGCATATAAAAATTATAAATTTAACAGCACTGATGTATTGGATATCATATAACAGCAAAAAATATTTTATTCCTTTACTAAAAAAATTCTGTCAAAGCAAAGATAAGCTTTAGCTGTGAGTAACTAAGAACTGAGCAAGATCAAAACTCAGGGTCAGTTTTTAGTAAATAAAAGGGGGAGACTCATGCTTGCAAAGTACACCATGCAAACATACCAGTACCTTGAACTCTAAGCAGGGCTTAACCTACAGATGTAATATTCACGGATTCATGTTTGTACACATAGGTGTTTTTATTTCATACCAAATGCATAACCACCTAAATACTTCTCTTCATAGGGAATATGAGGCAGAGAAAGTACTGTACAGACATACCAGAATGTCTTGGAGACGAAACAAACAACAAAAGCCAATAAACATTAAAGCCTATCTATTGCAATGAAGTACAAAGATGAAGTTCATCCAGATCTGGAGAGAAAGCAGAAAAAAAATATGAAAATAAGTGCCCTAAGCGTAGTTATTTCCTTCAATAATGCTGTAAGCTCATGTGAAAGGCACTGAAACTAATACAGGTATTTAAATAGACATACAGGCACATGTTTGGTGTGGTAATAAAGAGCACTGAAGAAAATTTACAGGCAGCGTTTTTCCTTGTTGGACAAGCCTCATTAGTGCACAACAGCACACCAGTTAAACTAGTAAATCCCATTATAGGATTAAAAAACGCTTGTGATTACAAACACATTTTTTACAACATTCAGGACAATGCAACAGACAAGACAGGAGAGAGTCTCCATGTACATATCACAAGAGGTGTAACTGCTAGCTACTGGAATATCACACATGTTTCTAAATGGTCACCTGGCATACTGTGTCATGGTCATTTTGGATCAAAATACCAGCAGCCTTGCGTAGCAATCATCCAAAATCGTGGACTGTTGCATGCACTTGCAAAGTTCTGAGCCACTGCTTGCTCCCTTCCCCAGGGTTTTTCCTGTACTCTATTGATTCTCTACTTCGACCACAATTACCAATCTTCTCACTATTTAAAAAGCATCCATCACATACTTGGCTTAGTTTAATATAACACTGACAGTTACTACAAAGTAATCTCTACTTTATTCTACAAGCTGAGACCAAACCACAAGATAAACAAGAAAGCATTTGCTGAAAGTAAACTTACGAAAAGCTTCCTATTAAGTGGACACATCCTTCAATTTTGAGCTATTGTTGCAAGGACCAAAGCAAATCTATTCTTAATTACTGTCAGAGCAAAAGTAAGAAGATGCTTTGTTAAATTACTGTGCAGATTCAACAAGAATCTGCCTGTGGTTATGGAGAGGGGCTCTTCGTCACAGACTATAATGACAGGACAAGAGGTAATGGGTTTAAGCTTAAACAGGGGAAGTTCAGATCAGATATATGGAAGAAGTTCTTTACTGTGAGGGTGGTGAGGTGCTGGAAGAGGTTGCCCAAAGAAGTGGGAAACACTCCATCACTGGCAGTGTCCAAGGCCAGGTGTCATGGTTTAGTGTGAGGTGCCCCTGCCCACGGCCAGGGGGCTGGAACTAGATGATCTTAAGGTCCTTTCCAGCCCTAACTATTCTATGATTGTATGTGAGCTATCATTGACAGAAAAATATCTTCCTTCTCAGGTACAGTCATCTCTCATATTTTATGATTTAAGTCAAAAACATGCAAAACAACTTTGAAGGAATCCTTCTACTCCTGCATTAACAGGCCTGTCCATTTGCTTTGGGTTTTTTATCCTGTGCCAAGTGCTCGTTACTACCTCAGGAAAAATATGGTACCAGAAATTCCATGATCCCATTTTCTGTGGGGTTTTTTTTCTGTTTTTGGTGGTTTTTTTTTCATGGCATACACTATATTTTTCAAATTATTTAGCAGAACCATAGAGCAATACAATACATTATATACAAAGGTTGACAATTGAAAAAAAAACCACAACCAACCAAACAAAAACTCCACCACCATAACACATTGTTTCAAACAAAAACCTGGGGTTGCATCATAAAAAACTACTGTAGTCAATCTGAAAATTCAAGGACTCTGACACTACAGGCATGTAGGAAGAAAAAAGCTAACAGAGACAAAAGCTTGTGAATTAACTCATTCAAGGCTTCCACACGTGCTAAAAGCTTAATTTCTTGTGCTTTGGTTCCAAATTTCAAGGAGTAAACCTCAGTATCGGCCAGCCAAGTCAGTATCAGAGATAAGAGATCTGTAAGCCAAAGTATCCAAAACTATGCTTCAACATCAAGGTCAGGAAAGCTTTGTTATGGTCCAAACAAAAAGAGTGTCTCTGCTGCATGTCTGTTTTGACTTGTGACGCAGCTTGTCCTGGCAAGCAGTCCAGGCGGCAGTCGTCACTCTCAGTATAAAGTGAGGCTACCTCAAGTGTTAATTTGCTCATTTACAAGACCTACAAAGGGGTTGAGAGGTACCAACTGAAGCTGAATCTATCTTTGAAAATAGAAAGCTTTGAAAAACTCTGCCTCTTTCCCCTTTCTCTCTCCCTAAAGAAAAGCAGGATCTCTTGGAAAAGATGGTACTGGAAACTCTGAATCCAATGCACTACAACATCACGAGCCTTGTACCAGATACGATGACAGTGGCCACAGTGCCCGTACTCATTCTCATGTGCTTTCTGTTTCTAATATGGAATCATGAAGAAGCTTCATCAATACCAGGTAAATTACCTTTTTGTTTCTTGAATGTAAGTGGGAAAGTAATGCTGAGTAATGACTGCATGCCAACAAAACTTACTGAGAGTCAGTTTCAATAATACAGTTTTTCAAAGAATTCATAAAACAAATCAGGCTCACTCTAACCTCAGAACTTCCATAATAAACCTGGCTTGGCTATGTAAGTATATGATGTTCAGTTTTCTGATTTATTATGTATATGCTAGAAAGATATCATACCATTTTACAAATTCTAGATGTTCATATTTTCATGTGCATTATAAACTATTTTTATACACCAAGTTTCAAGTTTTCTAAATTATCTTTACTAGACATAAAACCCTTATCTAGGAAATTGTTCAGATTTTAGTAGATAATAAATTTTTCCATGTTTGGCACCAAAGACCCTAAAGAACAGAAAAACACCAAGTGTTTTCCTTTTCTGAGGGCCCCTTCTTTAATGTGGAGGGTTTGTGGTAGACCTTACTGATTCAGCCTATATTTCATTAGATTCAATGCAATTACTCCATGAATGAGAGCAGTGTACACATCTCACAAAGGTGTTTGACAAGAATAATCCTAAACAAATGCAGAGGCAACTGAATGAAATTCTGAGAGAAGATCCTCTCCAAACATCCTTCAATATGCTAAAACTCTTCAAAAGTTAAGGATTTGTTAAAAATTTAGAAACCATATGCATTTTTTCTAGTCGTATCTTCTTTCTAATATGTAACCATAAAACTAAAACATAAGCAGTCTCAAAGCAGCAGTCTGAAATTGTGCAAAGTAACGAATGTCATTAGTTGTATGCACAATGCAGGGGCAAGTTTCCCCAATGCAGGCCTTGCCTGTCATGTCTAAAAGCTCCTTTCAAATGGGTGATGCTCAGAGGTTTATTCTTGTCAGTGACCACTTATGAGACCAAACTTTTCTTACCCTATTTCTTAGGGCCAGGATACTGTATGGGAATCGGTCCCCTCATTTCACATGGGAGATTTCTTTGGATGGGAGTAGGTAATGCCTGCAACTACTACAATAAGACATATGGAGAATTTGTGAGAGTTTGGATCAGCGGTGAAGAAACATATATAATTAGCAAGTAAATCCTCATTTTCTATCCTTAATAATATCAAGAGCTTTTTCATATTTTTACACCCTCTTTGCTAACTTTTTCTTAAAGTAAAATTGAAGTTATTTTCAAAAATTATCCTAACATCAACCTTTTACATCCTGCTGTTCACAGACTTTTCCCTAATCTGTTGTTTCATTAAAGATCCTGCTGTTGAAGTCTATGGGAATTCTCTCATTTTCTTTGTGGAAAGGAAGATTAAGCACTGTGGCTCAACCATAAGAAATGTTTACCATCTCTTATTATTCCATTGAACATTAGGATTATGTATTATACAGGAAGCTAGAGTGATGCAATGCAGGATTAAGCCAAATTTCCCTGGGTTCTTAAATTTCTCCTTAAAATGGGAGTAATGTTTGAAGACTATAGTCCCAATTCAGCAAGTTAATTAAGCAAATGCAGTGTTATAGGATTATAAGCAATGTACCCAATTAATAAGAACTCACAGACTTGAGTTATACACAGTATTAAACATAACTGCAGTCTGTCATTTTATTAGCTGTAGTTAAAAGTTGCTTTATGCTTTCACTGGATCTTCTGGGTGCAAATGAGCTATGCCATGAAAAACAAACCCAAAAAATTAAAAATTATTATCACTTGTAACTGATGAAGAATCACAAACTTTTTATTAGCAATGTCAATCAATCTGTACTCAGCTTTCACTACTCAAAAGCTTTTGAAAGACACCATAGTATAGAAGACTGTCACAGGATTTGCCATGTGAATCAAGTCAGCTTCATCTCTGGTTTTACCTCAATAAAAAGAGGTAAACATGACAAGAAAACTATTTACATTCTTATTCTACACAGGAATTGCAAATATCAACTAATGCACTGCAAAACTAAACATAACCTGAATTTTGTAGAAGCATACTATTTTCCCCAATGTCATCTGACTTTTGACCATGAAATCTAATCATACTGAGATACTAATGCACAGGGAGAAAGACTTGCAGTCTGCGTTACAGCAGATGTTGTCTTTTGGAAGACTTAATTAAATAGTTTTGTAGGGAAGATATGCTTATACAAGGTCATATGTCAAAATCCTCCCTTAAAACATTACTTTGGGTCTCCTATGTAGAGGGAAGCAAAATGAGCAACCTGCACCTTTCCAGCCCTCAGCACAGCTATCATAATTCAACATCATCTTTTCATGCTCATGAAAATATAGATAATGACCCTGAATGCTCAAAAAGCCTTTAAGATTAACTTTACTTCTAGTCATGCAA
Organism: Pezoporus flaviventris; assembly: GCF_033815535.1. NCBI lineage: Eukaryota > Metazoa > Chordata > Aves > Psittaciformes > Psittacidae > Pezoporus > Pezoporus flaviventris. The sequence continues at coordinate 12,601,068 of NW_026892554.1, forward strand.
AACTAGGGTAAAAACCCAGCACTGCCCAAGTCAACAGCAAAAGTCATATGTACTCTGCTTCACTCTAAAAACAAATTAAACCCATGTAAGAAGTCTGGGATTTGATCCATTGAATATGCCACATGGTAAAGAAAGTAGGATATTGTTTCATTTCAGTCTCTATTCTGTTTTTCTTTTTCTTGGATTTCATTTGATCAGGTTTTTACCATGTCATTGTTTCTAAAATGCTATCTCCCTTTAAAAGAAATTGTATCTTAAAGCAATAATGCTGGTTACAATCTGTTTGCCAGCCTGTGTAAATAAACCTAGTCAACTGTAAAAAGAAACGTATATATCACTGATTTCCCTAACATGTCTAGGAATATTTATCCCACACACATAATCATATTGTGATGCTGCATATTTAAATGGTACATATGTATTTATACTTTCTGCATGTGTCTGGGAATGACCAAATAGCTATAAAATTATAGCTGTAATTTAATATACATCATCATGAAATTAGCAATTGTCAAATACTTACTCCTTATCTTCTGAAATATGTGACATTGGTCATTGCTTGAATATACACACTATTCAGATTGAAATATTTTTTTAAACCATTTGCATTTTAACTTAAAAATAGTTTTAAATCTGAACAGAATACATGATTGCTTTATATACAATTCGAAGGCATTTCTCAGTAAGATTATTAATTATGTGAAAGGAACAACATTTAAGGTCAAGCATTATGTGTCCTACTAAATTAAGATTGCAAGTCTACTTCAGAGCTATAGAATGACAGTAGGAAAGGTCTGTGTACAATCTATGAAGCAGTATTTTTGGTTTGGGCTTTTTTCTCCCTCTGTTTCTTTCCTAGATCCTCAAGTGTGTTCCATGTAATGAAACACTGGCATTATGTTTCTCGATTTGGGAGCAAGCTTGGATTACAATGCATTGGCATGTATGAAAATGGGATCATATTCAATAACAACCCAGCACACTGGAAAGAAATTCGACCCTTTTTCACCAAAGGTAAATCAGTGTGCATTAATTCACTGCATCACTATCTCTTCTGAAATGCTCTTTGTCCTTTGCAAACTTAAATTACAGAAATCAGTTCTCTTTATATATCCATAGAATTATTTTATTGCACCTTTTTTCACACTTACCCTGCTTGGTGTGCTACTTGAAATGCTTCTGAAATAGTTTCACAGATTTTTAATCTCATCCAATTTAATGCTACCTACAAGATGTGTTTTTAAATGTTTTATATTTCAAGTCCAGCAGGTATATTAGCTCAACTGCACTTCCATAAATATTGCTGGGTGTTCCTATCCCAGCTCTAGCTTCAGTTCTAACTGGGGAAAAAAATAAAAAAGCTGTCATTTCAAAATTAATTTAGAAAATTTCACAGGAAATCTATTTATTAATCCTGTCATATACTAGGAGTCAATGTAGTAACAGAAAAAGAATTAATTAACATCACTAAGTTGAAATCAAATAGGAAATTGCATTAACTCCTCTTGTCCACATGCTGAAGATTTTCAGCAACTAGTTAGAACCATCTCCTTCCTAACAAAACCACCACACTTGTGCTGCAAGTTCCACAGCTCAGAAAAGAGTCTCACCAGCTGAGACTGCAGTAGTTCCCGACAGTGATTCCAGAATCTGAAAATAAAAATAAAGCCAAACCTAGTAGAAATCAATTATCCACTGGTTTAAATTTTCTGTATTTTTTTATTGATATATCTGTGGTCCTCCATGAAACTTGGCCTTTCTGTTTGATTTTGCTATTGAAAAATATCAGCAACTTTGTACTGGTTGAAGATGACTTGAATTTTTTCATTTATTTATTTTTCTACTTATTCCTAGAACTACCAGTCCTTTCTATTTACAGAACAGACGTCCCCTCTTCTTGGTTACAAACATTCAATCCTTCTCAACATGTATTGAATAATGTTCTTGAGGCAAATTATCTTCCATTAATGTGGTGTGAACCTAGCATTAAATTTGTGAGATAAAGTAGCAGGATGCAAGGCATGTTTGGGCTTCAGGTTCATTGCCATTTTAACTCAAAATGTTTACATTTTTCTTTCGTAAGATGATAAATCCCTGAGTTTCAGAATGACTGTAAACAAGTCACTCACATGGTCATGTTTTACATCGTATTGACACCTTTATGGCCAATTGATTAATTATAAAGAAGGTTCAAAAGTTAACCAATCTTTTGATCATTTTCCACATGTATTTCAGCTCTGTCTGGTCCTGGTCTTGTGCGCATGATAGCAATTTGTGTTGAATCAACAATTAATCACCTGGACAAATTAGAGGAAGTAACCACTGAAGTAGGAAACATCAATGTGTTGAATCTCATGAGACGGATCATGCTTGACACATCTAACAAGCTTTTTCTCGGGATTCCTTTGGATGGTACCAGCAGCTCTATTTTTATACTTTATGGTGGCTTTAAAACGCATGTCCAAGGAAAACTCACTGACATCACTCACCAGTTTTGTTCCAGAAAACAGAGCAAGAACAGACTTTAATATCACCATATTATTAATTGAAATAAATGAGTCATTTTAGTTATAGAAAGAATCTTATATGAATAAAAATATACATTAGCTTGTCACACTCACCTTAAATATTACCATTTAGAGAAGTTTTTTTCATGCACTGAACTGGTGCAATACCAATATTATATGCGTATAAGAATAGGAAGTCTTTCCATCAAACTAAATTATTTCCTTGAAAAGTTTGCCTGACAGTTTGTCTTCTGCGATTTCTTTGGCCTCAAACCCATGTGACAGAAACAACATTGTGATGTTCAATTACCCATTTCAACATGCTGTAAGAGTTGTTCTGCTCCCCTGTGGGAAGGCATTTGGCTTTGGTTGACACACAACCGTCTCCTTTTAGCTAGCTACCAAGAGTCTTTACAAAGATCTATACTTTTTCTACAGTGTGCTACAAATGTTTTCTAATATTCTCTACCACCATTAAAAACAACTGTTTATCAAATTCCCATGAACTTAGAGTAGGCAACAGGGCCTTATTACTATTTTTATTTTGAAGCATTTTGATATTTGACTATTGAGGCTTGTATTTTATACTGCTTTTTGTTAACATTTCTTTTCAGAAAGCGCCATTGTCCTCAAGATTCAAAACTACTTTGATGCTTGGCAAGCACTTCTATTAAAGCCTGACTTCTTTTTTAAGATTTCTTGGCTGTGCAAGAAATACGAAGAGGCAGCGTAAGTATCAGCAGTTTTACAAATCATTTGCATAGGATTCTTTCTTTCTACTCAGATTTTCCCTGATGTTTTCCTCTGACTTTTTGAGGATAAATTGTGAAACTTGCAAAGGTGACTGGGGGAAGTCCCATGTCTGCAGAGGTAAGATAGGATCAGAACAAGATTTGCCACAATGCTAAATGTGCTTCTCTCAGGGGACAAGTTAAGGCAGTTGTCTATTTAGCCCTATTTTACTCACCAAAATATTAGTTAATACCAGCTGAAATGTGAAATTAAATTGAAACCACAGGTTAAGTTAAAACAGACATTGAAAAGTCATCATATGGTGTGAAGTTACCATTTGCCATTGAGTTAAAGACTGTCAAATAGTAAGCTGCAGCTCATCCAAACAAGAAAACCATCTATGTCCATGACTGTCCCAGAAGAGTTCATCATCAAACATAATTCTATTTACTGGTTCCCTCAGCATACATTTTTGAGGCAACCACTCATTTTTTAGTTAAAACCTGGTATTCAGCATGATAACCCATTTCAAGGTGGTTTTTTTTTTTAATCCTTATTTAGGAACAAATCCTTTTAATCCTTAGGAACAAATCTTTTTAATCCTTATTTAGGAACAAATATATTTTGCCATCTTACTCTTTTCAAAAATACAAAGTGCATTTTCTATTTTTATGATCCCATTCTCTATCTTCTGCCAAGAGGACCGGCTATAAAAAGAGCTGGCAACCAGTTTGTTCATTTTGGATTTGGATTCCATCTAGTGAGAGAAACTACTACCTACAAAGCATGTGTAATAAATTGTTTTGATAGTGCTACTTAACATAAAGTCTTTAAAGGAAAGATGGAGGTTTGTCTAAAATGACTGACAACTCTTACCAGCCAGACACAAGATTTCATTTCCCTAACATTTGCTTCTTAGTTTTATTATGGCACTAATAGTGCTTTACCCTGTGATTCTAATAATAGCTAACTGTGGTGGCCCAGTTATTACTAGAAGCCCCTGCAGGCAAATATTTATGTTTCAAAAGCAATCCCATTAAAATGGGCTTATTGATAAATTTCTATTGCATAAAAATTATAAAGATCACTAGACTTAACACAATGCAAAAAATTACCTCTGGACATGATGACTTCTGACATTCTTCTGATAAAGTTTGCAAAAAGAACTACTTGCTATTTCTAATACCTAGAAGATGTTAGAAATAATAACAACTTTACCAGGTTTAAGGTTTTAAATCTATTTACCCCTTCAAAGCCAGTAAATTTTTCTATCCCAACAATAACAAGCACAAAGGGAAGGCCTGAGGATTTAATTCAAAAACTTTTCAAAATACTTTTTAAAAAGCATTGCTTACACATCTATTGCTAATTGAAAATCCCAAATATAAAAAAACTGCTGGACATTGCTTTGTTTTCACCTCTGAAATACAAACTGTTGACACGGTATTATTTAAATATGAATAATTTGGATCAACCCTACTTTCAAGATAGTCCAATTTTTCTAACAATTATTCCTCATGTTCTCCAAGTTCATTTTATTAGCTTATAAACTAGAGTATAAAAGAGAAGGAAATAAACAAATTCTTTGGAAATGTTTATAAATCTTTAAAAACTCCGTCAGTAGCATATACAGACATATTTTCGTCCTTTTCAGCCTATTCTATAAAAAGATTTTAGCCCAAACCAGTAAGCAATTATTTAATAATAAAGAAGAAAATACACCTTCCCTTAGTATTATTCTGTTTGCAGAGAGCTGAATAGCCACTCTTCAGAATATTTCATTTCTGCTGTCCTTAGATATTTTCCTTGGTATAGTCTCTATGCTTCTGGTCATACCCTAGCGCACACTAGAAGTCTGCAAATATTTATCAATATGTTGGATTTCATCTGTTTTCAGCAAGGATCTGAAAGGAGCAATGGAAATCTTAATAGAACAGAAACGACAAATGCTTTCCACTGTTGAAAAGCTGGATGAACACATGGATTTTGCATCCCAGTTGATATTTGCACAGGTATTGGCAATGTACTCAAAATATGGTTAACTTTCATTTTTCTGACATTCCTGGCAATAACAACACAGACTGACACTTAAACTTTATATTTCTATCTGAAGTCATGTCTTCAGAGAGGGATATAGAAATTACCTGGTTCTGTAGAGTCCCTAACAGTGATTCAAACATTGAATACTTGCATTTTTGGGAAGAGGTGCTTTTCTGATATTTTCTTTTTTTTTTTTTAATGGCTTAAACAACATCCTTAAAAACTCATGCATCTGTCCCTGAATGTCCTCCACTCTTTCCCTAAACCTTGTAGTTTATCTTGATCTATTGCATTTTGTTGCAAAGGCTCTAAATGTTACGTAAACTCTATCTTGCATAATCTCTGACAGCTCACCAACTGTGAGGAAAGGCAAGAAATCAGTAAGAATACAAGCTAAAAGCAAACTCTTGTTTTCAGTAAGATAATACATACCCATCAAAACATGAGGCTTCTGTTTTTCTCCAAAGGAAAAAAAAAAATGAATGTGAGATAGAAAGACCGTAAGGATTTTTACTTTTGCTTAAAACAGATACTTTAGACCCTTCCCATTCTATTGCTGTGGGACCTTTGTTGGTATCAGAGGTCAGCAATCCATGCTTTCTCCAAAATTTCAATTTTTTTTTCAGAACAGAGGGGATCTGACTGCCGAGAACGTGAACCAGTGTGTGCTGGAGATGATGATTGCTGCTCCTGATACTCTATCGGTGACTCTCTTCTTTATGCTAATACTGATTGCAGAGCACCCCACAGTGGAAGAGGAGATGATGAGAGAAATTGAAACTGTTATGGGTAAGCAGGAGATGCAAAATCGGTGATGTGGGAATATAATTTTGCTTCAGCAGTGATCAGATTTTGAGTATTCAAAGGATGAGAATTCTGCTTTCTTAGAAGCATTTGCTGTAAAATACATGAATTACCATTTTATGCAATAGATTCTATTCAAGGTCAAAGGAAAGGAAATGAGTAATTCACGAGATAATTTCAAATCGGAATCATCAGAACTGACAATCTATTAGAAAGAATGTGCTATATTTAATCCTCAGCGACAGCACAGAAAATCAGTGCTCATAAGTTTCAGCCCAGTAGGTTTAATTGAAATTTTCTATTTACTTTGAAATAGCAAAAGGGGACACTAATTTCAAGCACTTCACCAATATTTCTCTGTGTATGTCCAGAACCTACCTAATATTTCACTATGACTGCAGAAGGGAAAGATTACAGAAAATTAAAATTATATTCTGTTGTCATCCATTTGTATAGCAAACTGGTCGCTTCCAAGTACTGATTATTAACTATTCAAAACACAAGATACTCCAAATTTTCATTCTTCCCCTTCTCTAGACTTCATTCAAAGCCTGCACTGAAGTAATATAGAATCTAATTTCACCCATTCTTACTCAAGATTTACTTCTGGTCAAACACTGAAAAATGTGTAACAACTCCTTTACTCTTTTTACAAGGTTCTTTTAGTAAGCCTTATTTTATTGTCCTTGTGAGAGTTAAGTACTCATCTTTCCTATTTCCTTTTGATAGTTTTGATTTCCAAGGCAGTAGCATATTGTTGCTTTTTCCTTAAGAAAAAAAAAGCCAAAACTGAGGTAGTAAAGCTGCCTTGTATGCTGGAAATCTACCGCTGTACATAAACTTCCCTGTAGTTCTTTAACTGCTTGTGGCTTGAAACTTAAAGTAAGGCTCCCACTAGCAGTCCACTGTGGCACTGACACTGCTGCTGATGGCATCAAGCTGGGAGGAAGTTACTCAGAGTAACTGAAATAGTCAGTCCACAGTAGGACCTTGTTGTACATCCAGCCAAACTCAACCACATGGCGAAAATCTCAGGTCCCCATAAAGTTCTCTCCTATCTGCAGAGTATTCCCAGATTCTGTTTGCTGTCAGCTCTCAGAAGTTTTCTTTGTTGTGTCTTGTTCTCAGCCATACAAGTCAGGGAAGGACTTTTGTCACTGACAAGAAAGCAAAACAAAGACTGATCTTAAGAAGGTGAGAAGATAATAAATTGATGAACTAGGGTTTACACTGACGAACAATATACCAGATTTCCAAAACATGTGAGACTACATAAAACTTATTAGAAGCTGTTGGATCCTTCCTGCAGTTCAGGACCTGAGAACCTTCCAAAAATGTTTTGTAGTTGTACAATGAAGCTATTAAATTCCTAACCAAAATCTTTACTACTTGCGTTCTTCCACAAGGTGACAGAGACATACAGAGTGATGACATGCCGAACTTAAAAGTTGTGGAGAATTTCATTTATGAGAGCATGAGGTACCAGCCAGTTGTGGACTTGATCATGCGAAAAGCTTTACAAGATGATGTAATTGATGGCTATCCTGTGAAAAAGGGGACAAACATTATTCTCAATATTGGACGTATGCATAAGCTTGAATTCTTCCCAAAGCCAAATGAGTTTTCTCTTGAAAATTTTGAGAAAAATGTAAGTTTTTTATCTTATTTCTCATAGAAAATTGGGTATTATTTATTGATAATGTCTCTTCCTCTCATTTTGATCAGGAACTTTGTGACCGTAAAACTGCTTTCCCTTCATCTAAGTGCCTAGTTAGCTGTACATCATTATTATTGAAGCTGGGCAGATATTTTCCTATCAAAGTGCCTTTTAATTAAAAAATAATTATGAAATCAAAACCAAAGTTTTCCCAAACATCTTAATTTAAATTTCTGATTAAAATTGTCAAAGACGCGCATAGTTTCCATTACATCCCCTAACACTAGACAAAATAAAGAGTCTTTCAGGAGCTACAGCCATGCAAGTAGCACGAAACACTGAGGCCATGCGAGGATTCTCCGGAGAGATGAAGCAGTATAGTAATTCTTGAGAGAGTGAGAATCTAGCAACTATTTTTTTTAAATTCTAAATCAAAATACATATATAGACCAAAATTAAAATCCTAAATTTGAACCAGCTCAGCAGTGCAGATGTTGAGTAACTCTGTCCCAGTTTAGCTCAGCATTCCCATTTAAGTTATATTCTAAGTCCCCAAAGAATGAGAATTTTCTTTAGTCTACATTACCGAGTCCGATATCAAAAGCAATATGTGAATTTTTTTACCTATGTGCAACCCTATCAAACATCTTGGAGTACCATGTATGCCACACACAGAAATGAGCACTAAACGACCTGGTTAACTTTTCTAAACTCCTGTTTGATTACCCATAGCAAACACTGCACTCAGTACTGAAAACAACAGATCAAGAACAAAGTCATAGTAGAAAATTCAAGAAAAGAGTGATTAAGTTCATTGAAATAACTACTGTCTGGGAACTGTTTCCATTTTGCTACCCATTATTATCATTGTAAGTATTTCTTTCAAAATGGATTTCCTGCTCATTTTATAAGTACATTTTGCTTCTAAAAATATTTGCCCTTGACCAAATGTTTAACCACACATTTTCTATCTGACTTGATGCATTCTGTTTGCCACATAATTATTCTAGCAGGCACAATTTTCACACGGTTTTCTAAGTGAATAACAACCCACACCATTATTTATGATAAGATGGGCATTGTTGGAATCCAAACATTTTTCCATTTTCCCAGGCTGTGCATTTGCCATTGTGCTGTACTGCCAGCTGCTGTACTTGCTCTGTATTATAAACACTTGCATTTACCTATCTTTTTTTTTAAAAGTACAGCCCAGTTTATTTGAAAAACTTTAAAGGGAGAACACTTTTCAGTCTGAAAATGAGAAGAAAAGGACACTTTCCTAGACAATTTAATATAAAGCAAAATTTTCTACGCTATTCTTAGGTTAAATAGGAAGTCAGAAGACAGCCAATATCTTACTTTTTAAAAGAAAACTACACAGATCAAGAAATGAATTTATTTATAGCCAGACTTGCTTTTTCTTACTTAGAACAATTATCTTTGCAAATCATTAACAGTAAGTACTATTCATGCTGTTGGCTGCTTTGGATAACTGATCTACTCAGTGTCAACAGAAGTAGGAAACTGGCTGTGCATTCTTCAACAGTTCTGGGAGCCCTGCATTTCACATTTTAGCTGATAGGACAGGAGATAATTTTGTGTTATCTCACTGCTAGGTATCAAATAAAATTTTTACTATTACATTTTATGACAAATTAATTCTCAGGAACACTAGCTTTTCAGTGACAATTATAGTAGGTTCAGGGCTTTATCATTCTCTTTAGACAAGGCATCAGCCTGTTTCTCAGATATTTATGAGCTTTGTAATAAACATTTTCTGAGAAAAATGTTTTTAATGAACTTTAATATGGGTTGAAGAGCAAAAAGCTTCACTCTATTTCACAGCTTGTGGAAAAAATCCCTGTAGTTCACAGGACGAACAGACTGAAACACACAGGGAGAATTCAACTGCTTAACCCTACAGTCACTGCTATCTTAGCATTTCAAATGGTATGCTTTTCCTAGGTGTGTCTCTATTTTCATCTGACCTGGGTGGAAGGGGTTGTTCATTGTAAAGGAAAGCAGTAATTGCTCTTAAGAGATTCTTTCCACAAGTTTTTCAGAATTCTTCTACTACAAATTTCAATCATAATTTTCACAAGTTTTATGAAGAAAAAGTCATCTTTAAGTTTATTCCTCATGTTATTCTGTGCAGGTTCCTTCACGCTATTTCCAACCCTTTGGATTTGGCCCTCGGGGCTGTGTAGGAAAGTTTATTGCTATGGTAATGATGAAAGCAATTCTGGTGACTCTTCTGAGACGCTGCAGAGTACAGACAATGAAAGGAAGAGGCCTTAACAACATCCAGAAAAACAATGACTTATCCATGCACCCAATAGAAAGGCAACCGCTGCTGGAGATGGTTTTCACACCAAGAAGAAACACAAACAAGAACCAGGGTGACTAAAATGGATCAGCAGTAAAGTTACAGGGCTTTCTCAGTCATAGCAACAAAGAAATACACATCATTTCCAGGCAAAGATATAGAGTAAAACATTTTGTTGCCCCTAAATAGCTACAATTTTCACTGACAACTTTTTCTGCCTGCGCAGCAGAACCAGGTTCTGGCCACAACTTCAAAGTAATAAAATAATCCTGTTGGTAGGTGATGCAGTAATATATGCAGGATTCCTGGCTACTTTTTAAAACCAAGTTCAGATGATGTTATGCTTTGCTTTTCAAACAGTGCAAGTTAAAAGGTTTGGGGGTCAACAAAAGAACAAGCCTGACGCATGTTTAATTCCAGGACTACACGTGTCCCCCTCTCCCTCACCTCCCCGAAGCTGGACCTAGCAGTATTTGACTATTGCAAAAGCTCTAAGTATCTATTTTTGAAAACATCTGTATGAATAATATCAAAGTTGAATTTAAGACTAAGAAACAGTTTAAAATATTTAGGACATATCTAAGTTACAAAAACTGTTTGTATACGAAGTCACTCAAACGTTTTTCTTTACTGTGTTTTGCTGTCATACCATTCTGCTTGATACCAAAGACTTACAGTGTCAGATTTTACTGAGGATAATAATTTTCAGAGCACTGGGTAAAAACAATAGTTGAGATAACTGTTTTTAAAAGCCAACATTGTGCTATAGAGTATGCTAGAGAAGATCTGTAAACATCCTGGTAAAGACCATCTGAGAATAAGATAATGGATATATAAAATTACCACTAGTATTACACAGGAGCCAGGGGCAACACCCATCTTCACCTCCTCTGGTTAAACACAGAAAATTCCCACCTCACATCAGTGACACAGTGGTATAAACCTTTGGAATATCTAACGTAACTTCTACTTCTACCATCTCCATAACCTTTAAACTAGAAAATTGTTAGAGCTCTTGGGAGAAGGAAAAACAAACTAACACAAAAAAAGCCCAAACAGAACCTCTCCCCACACACACCCTCCAAAAAAAAAAAAAAAAAAAGAAAAAAAGGTTAAATCTCATTCTTATTCATTCTGTATCATAAAACACCAAAAAGGGCACTTCACTGGACAAGCACTTCTCATTTGTACAAGAACTCTAAGAAGGACTACACTGAAGGGTCTTTTTCTGGGGGGAATAAACTAGTCTTTCATACACAGTACGTATCTTTGCTTATTTCACACAGAAAAGCATTTTCATAGTGATAATTTACTCTCTGATTTTCTGTCTCATAATTATAGGTCTCTCGCTGAGTAAGTTTTTTCACAAGGTTGGAATTAATAAATTACTTTTATCATTCAAATTTTGAAATAATTATACAAAATCATGTAGATATATGGAACATGCATGCTGCTCTGATTCCTTTAATGTATTATATAGCGTTGAATTTGTAGGCTGGAATTTCAGAAACATGATTACCATAATTATTCTATGAAAGAAAAAAAGCAGTATAATTTTTTATTTTTTGTAAGCAAGCCTGCTGAATTATTTCCCATTGTATTTTAAGTATATTCTTTCCGATATGCTTTGCACATAGTGTTTCTGGTCCTCAGATTTCTACAGTACTTAATTTTGTCCACATTTGGACAATAGACCTGTTAATCCGAGCTGTTAGCTAATTTGAGCCATTAGCTAATCTGAGCTCTGTTCTCCATATCTGTATTAGGCCTGTTACACAGTGGTCTGTTTGCATGAATGTTTGCACAATAAGGTCCATTTCCACTCCTCACATACTTGACATATGTTTGAGAACTGCAACTGGTGAAGCACTGTGTCAAAGCTTGCCATGTGGATATAAACAGTTTAAATCTTTCCAATGTATATATGCCATTGCACAAAACAGAGCTCTGATTATTACCAGGTACTGTAAAAATTTAAGTGACTTTTAAAACTACATCAAGTCTACTGTCAGTAAGTGACTATTCCATTAAATTCAATGCATCGACATAGACCAAACCCGATGACTATGTTTTATACATCACTGTGATTATGGGCTGCTCACAGCACATAAGCACGGATGTTGTTCGAAAATAATCTAATTACCAAATAAAAGTTGTATTCACAAAACCAAGTTTTAAACCATGTTTCACTGTGTCTTCCAAACCTAAGAATCACAAAAAAGTACTTAAATGCATGTGTATGCATGTGTGAACTGATACTGAAGTATTAGATACAAGGATGAAACCTGGGATAATCTAAAATCAAATTTACTACTTCTGCCGGGGGACATTGTATTGTGGATTTTTAATAGTAGAAGGAAAGCAGAAATAGAAGTAATTTAAGTTCACACAAGACTGTTTGCCTAGGAATGCATTTTATTGAAGCTTTAAAAAAAGGGAAGAAGGAAGTTTTGGTGATTCTTAAAATAAGAGGAATTTGTGGATGTAACAAAAAAGCTTGGCTTGATGACACAAAGGGCTCAGCTATTTGGGGGAAAAAAAAAAAAAAGAAAAGAAAAGAAAAGAAAAAGGTATCTGAAGTAATGAAAAGATAAAACCAAGCAAAGACATAAACTGACTACATAGTTCAAAGTAAATTTCATCTCTTTCTACTCATATCATGATGGCACAACCCATTCAATCTGCATTTGTAGAACTAATCCATTTCACTTTCAAATGAAAGCTTACAGAGTAATGGTATTTGGCTAAGTGACAAAACTGGAAGGTAGTAAATGGCACACTAAAAAAAAAAAAAACCACAATCCAAACAACCCCCTCCCCACCACGAAAAAAAATAAAAAAAAAACAATAACCAAAACCCCAACAAAACCAAAACCAATCAAAATAAACCCCACAGGAACTCTGACATAGCAGCAGGAGATGGATACATTTGTCAGATGGTAACCAATAGTGATATTCACCCAGTGAAGACATTTTCCTCTATTACTAATTTATAAACATTAATAAAAAATTGTCATTTTATTAGTTTACTTTCCACGTTCTCCAACACAATCCACTGTTATAGCCTCAGTTAATACCCCATTAAATTAAATTCTTAACTTCAAAATTCCAATTGAAATTTCACAGTAGCAAGGAATTTATCTCTGATGGACGAAGAGTTGATATGTTGGGCCAACTCTGCTCTGATCTATTGTGAAATAAAATCCTTCTCTAAAACGGGAATTTGTTGCTGTCATACTCATTTTAAAGGGGCAGTTACCACGACTTGTGAGGTTAAAACTGTTAAGGCTCAAAACAACATTACCTATCTACTACGATTGCGAGCCTTAAACTTACGATATCTATTTATGAAAGCTCTGGGTTTGCATACTGTTACAAGTTCAATGTTTTCAAACACAGATCTTTAATTTTATGACATAGACAAGCACTCAATTCTACAGATCTGTACTACTGCAGTAATAATTCTATTCAAATGCATCAATGCATTAAAAACATAATCCAGAATTGTCATCTTTATCTATTGTGAATTACGGTCACTTACAAAACCCTACTGCTTTCATAAAGTGAGATGTTATGCTGTTCACTTTTGCAATAATCTCTTTAGTTTCAGATAAGGTTATTTAGGTACAAATACAACTGAGTTAACATTGCACTCTGAGCAGGGTCCAGTAGATGGCACACACAGAAAATTTATTCATGCAACAAGAACAGCTTATATGTTACCAAAGTCCCTGCTGATACAAAAAAAGCTAACAGCCAGCAAACTCTTGTGGTCTTCCTCAGTTATTAAACACTGCTTTAGGAAGAGGTGGAGTCATTCTAGACTCACTGTAAGTGCAGAAGTTGAGAGAAAACTGACCCCCAATAGTGTGGATGAATGTATTGGTATTATTCCAATTAGTCCTGGCATTAGAAAAGGTTTCTCAAAGATCACCTTTTAGTAAAAGCGTTCTGGTCTACTTGAGTGGAACCTGTATGTACCATTTGGCATCAAGATTGACAGAACACTGCTTAGCAAGTTTCAGAATTATTGCTGAGAGATTGTGAGGCTCTGATGGTATTTTAAGAATAATTCAGCTTACTCAATTAATTTGATGCATTGATACTAACTCACTTTCTCTTAGTATGACATTTTTAGATGATATTTTACCCTGATGCTTGGCTAATTTAATTTAGTGCTTCTATGGCATTCTTCCATAGTCCACAGTGGAGCAGGATTCTCTAATGAAATATTAGAGTCTTTGAATAAAGTTTGATTTTTGTATATTGATCCTTCAATGAGCAGTGCAAGCCCCAGTACTTCATGCAGCCTCACCACAATTCTACAGTACTTACTAACTCATTAACACAGTCCAAGAATTGAGCAGGTCTTCTTAGTAATTCTTTATTCTTTAAATAATTGCTGGTCAAAAGCAAAACCACTTAATTCAGCTGCTAAAAGGATACATTTGGCACAATGTGCACAACTCCATTAAACTGCCTGATTAGGCCTGAAAATACCTCCCATGGGATTTCAATCATTTAATTCCTCTTCAGTTTTAGAAGAGTTGATTAGCACCTCACTTAATGCTTTATAAACTTACCCTTACCTTGTAATGATATGTAGATGGAGTTGAATTTCATTCTCCATTTAGAGTCATTGAAAGATTCTTGCAAGTAATTATAGATCAAAATAGCTGCATTCAGAAACTGCATCTTCTAACACCTATACACATATTTGTATTTAGACACCTTTTTCATTCCAGCAAATGCTAGAAGATATTTTTGAATGTTAAACAATAGTTTGAGAGAGGCATGAGAAGAGCACAAATCAGTATTATTATAATATCAAGTATGTACGGTGCTAACTGCATTAAGAAAATTGCCACTTACTTCCATTTCAGAAAGCACATAATTAAATTTCGCAAAAGTGACTGAATGAATACTAAAGCAGCTGCAAATGGATCTTTTTCTGTTTGATGTGAAGTGAAATGTTTTCAAATGAAGTTTCACCAGCTCAGATATATAAATACAGATGAAGCTATATTCACTGGTCTTGTCTTTTTCCTTACATGAAGAGCAATGCAAAGATACATTCAAACTACAGAAATGTTATCAATCCACTATATTGCTGCACCTAAGGATCTCAAAGCATGTCAAGAGTATAAGTCTTCAAAACAGACCTGACTTGCTAAACTCATGCCCCACAAAACGTTTACAGTAAAAAAAACACCAATGTACTGTGTAGCTCAGGAACTAATTGCCTGAGGGCCCCTTCACTTAGATGAAAATCTTTGGCCAAAACCCCAAGACATCAGGACCATAATCCAGTTAAAATGCCTTGGCTTAGACACCAAGATATATGGCCAGGGTGTGCATCTATGAGGATGCATGCATTGTGTAAGTGAATAAGATTATGTATGCGGTAAAAATTTCTCCAACGCTATGTACACCACGTGATCTAACAATTTAGCCAGAGGTTAGTAGAGCAGGAAATATACAAAAATGGCAATACTGTGGTTAGAATGTACACAAAGATAACAAAGTTGCAGACTAAATTAAAATGAGAAGGTAAGCCAATTGTTATTGTAAAGGCACGCATGCAGCTCCAGGGAGCCTACATGTGCACAAGATGACACATCCATCAGATATAACACCTCCTTGTCAGAACTGGGGAGACTAAAGTCTTCTTGTGACATTCTGTCTAGGGAAGAATAGCCATCAGTCTTTAGAGTCCACACATCACCAAGATGCAAGAACACTTCAGGAGGAGGGATATATAAAGCCTGCTAAAATGTACCGGCTATGGTTCATTAGTGCTTGCTTATTAACCAGGTTACCAGTAAACTATTGACTGGCTCTCTTCCATTTGTCTTCCTTCTTTGCAGGCAAGTATTCTGCTTGAAACAAATGCAAGAACCTCAAGGCTTTTTGTGGTAGTTGGTTTAACAGCTACTTAAAATTACATCAAGGAATGACAACTCCCCATTTTCAGTTTCAGCTACACACTAGAACTCTTTGTCATAACAGGAGAACGACACATTGCAAATACAAAAGCCTGTTGAAATTCTCTTAAAGTTGAGTCATTTACCATCAATCATTTCTGAAAAGTGCCACAGAACTGTAGCATGACCCAACAAAGGATAAATTGTTTTGGAGAACTACATCTTACAGGGTTAAAATGTTTTCATACAGCATGCTAGTACAAAACATTGGCATGAGATAGTGAGACTTGTGGTTCACAGGACAAGGAAGTTTATGCAGACTATACACAGCAGATATACTCTCTGGTGAGGATTCTCACCTGGACTCTCTCCATACTCTTTGGAAACTGCGCTAATCCTTGAAAGCCCTGTGGAAGAGCTCAAGTTTAAGAAGGCCAAGGCTCTTCAGTTTAGATGCTACCACTGATACTAGAATCCGAGTTCAGACAATTGTGTAAAATAAGACAAACAAAAATACCAACCACAACCCACGGTATTTTTTTGAGAGACAGGGCAATATTGCAGTGTGCAGTACTGAAGTGCAGGAAGTCTCCAAACATTGTAAACTACTGAAAACCCAAGTTTGCCACGTTCTTTAAAGTTGTCATTACAGATCATCAATTTGTGAGCAGCTTAAAGCATATTAGACCTACTTAAATTTCAAAGCATGTATTGAATTTGTTTGAGGTCTACTAACATGAATATCTTTCCACAGATTATTTTAGATTTAAAAAAAATGGTTTTTATTTATTTTAATTTTTTTGGCTATTATTCTTAATTTTTTATTTATTTTAATTTTTTTGGCTATTATTCTTCATTAAACTCTTAAATTCCCAATTCTCCTCCAAGAAATCAATGGAATTCATGGTATTTTACTAAGCTTTTTTTTCCTCACCCCTACTGAATGACATGTAAGTGGCCTGTTGTAAGAAGATAATGAACCAAATAAACCCCAAGCTTTTGTATTTAAGCCTGGTTTATCTCCTTCAGTTTGGGCTGAAAGTAGATTTAAGATTAGCACATAAAATGGGTTTAGATTCTGAACCCCCTTTGACGAAAAGGAACTCAGACATAATACTGGCTTCAAATCCATTTCCAGTGCATAAAACAAACACAAAAGAATATTTAAACCTTTTCAACTCTTGGAGATTTAACTGCAGGTAACATTCAGTGACACACCTGTAACAAGTTCCTGTAGTAGCCAGACATATATATTAATCTGTTTAAAATTTAAAACATTATCTAGAAGAACTAGGAATTTAATTAACACCTCTTAACAGTCATTTCTGAAATCTCCATATGACCACAGATATGTTCTAACCCTTCACTACAATTCTGAGCTTTGATGTTACAGAAAATGCAGAAATAGATACGCATTAGCTATGCAAGACAATAAAGCATATGGTCTCCTGATTACTTTAAAATAAGCACTCAGAAGTTTAATGAAGAGAAATAATTGCCCTCCCCTTACTAATGATGATTCTGCTAGGTTATTAGAAAACATCTGATGCATCACATCTTTTGTATGTAGCCTAGTAGGATACTGAAATGGAGAAACATGGATTGTTTTACCTACTATAGATGCATAGATAAGTGTGGAAATCAAAGAATAACTCGTACATTGCTAATCCCATTTACCCAGAAACAGGGATTATACAGCCATGTACTTTTTTTTGTGTGCTCTTCCCAAAAGATTTTGCACTAAAAGAAAAAAATGGAAAGGAAAATAATTTAAAAAATATTTTCAATCTTCAATTCAAGTTTTCTAAACCATCCAACAAGACAGAAGTGAGAAATGCTGTAACTAAAAAAAAAAAAAAAACACAACAAAACAACAAACCAATCAAGCCACCTTTAATTTATTAGACATCAGAACATGTCTGATGGAGCCTTCTTACACAGATCCAATTTTGGTGCTCACAATTCCTTAAGCTGGAAAAAGCTCAAGAAATGAATAAGGGTTTCGTAATTCTGCTGCCATAGAACTATTTGGTTTCACCAAACAGAACTTTTGTGTCTTCCTCCCAGCTCTTTCGGAGTCATGTACTAGGCAGAGAAACTGCTTTTGAAAACCCCAAAAAGCAGCAAAGACTAAAACAGAATAGCTAGATTTAAATCACTGAAATTCTTGAGAAAACGGAATTGCTTCTATTGTGAACACGGAATTGCTTCTATTGAGAACAAACTGCACAGATCACTTGAACCCATCTGTTATCCCCTAGAAGATGACAGAGCACCACATGGATGAAATACAGCCATCAAGAGCCATGCTTAGACAACATACTTCCCAAATAATCTTCTCTTTAATAATCCCTCAGTAGTAAAAATATCAGATGATAAATCTAGAGTGTAAAGTAGGGTTAGTTGTGCATTCAAGATTAACTGTCCAAAAGATGCTAATCAAGAACTTTTTAGAATTAATTAGGGAACAAGTTCTGTCAGATCTATTCTAAATCCCCAGCCTCCAATATCTCTTTTGAATTAAAAACTTTTTAAAGAACAAAGTAATCATTTCAAACTGCCCTAAATTATTTTTCAGAACAGGTTTCATATATTAATAGCAATATGTTTTTGCCAAGTGGGCATGATATCTTTGGGCCTAGAACAATGACTCACAAAAGTAATTATTCTTGTGTAGACTGATATTTGCGAAAAAGGCATATAACTGATAAGCAACAGAGTTGTCCATGACAACTATACTGTTAGTTTCTTATTAAAGGATATCAAAGGACTGATTATTATGGGGCGATAATTATATTAATTGTGTGTATACACAGGAAAGGTTCTACAACTTTATTTACCCATTACAGTCAATGGCAAACCCCTTAGGATTTTTTTCCCCTCAACCTTTGAAAGGAAACCTGCATTTTCCTTACTAGGAGAGATTCCTTTCTTTACATGCCATCACACGTTTGAATATATGTAGTAAATCAAAGTGCTTATTTGCAGTCATATCCTTCTGCTCTTACACTGGAATTGAATCTTTCAATAACTGTTTTATAAGACAGATATCTTGCTCTTCTCATGTGTTCTGGATTAATCTTCTCTTCACCTTTGCAAGTGTTATTAATTGAAAATAAACAGGCAGCTAATTTTACATTGGACAGTCAGTTCCAAAGAAAGTCTAAACCATCTGGAATGGATGTGAGAGGATTCCTAACGCTCAGTTTCATTAGACTCCCATATGATCCTGAATTACTGCATCAAAGCTCAAATCTCCCCAGCACTATAAAATTCGTAACGTTTTGTTTATTTTAGTTTATCTGGTCAGCCTGTTAATGCCATTACACAATGCATATATTCAACTTCTTTCTTTTGTTACTATTCAGAATCACATTTTTCAGCCAGTCTGCATCCTGATTTCAGGCTGATCAGTAGCAACAGTTGCTTCAAAACTACATTAGAAAAGGATATTCTTGTCCTCATCTTTATAGAAGCAAGACTTATACAGATAGTTCTAACTACTATGGTTCAGCATAAATCCACAGGAGATTCTAAAGCCATTAAAATTTTCAGAAACTTTCCAAACTAGAGATCAGGGTAATAACATCAGCAGATATCAGTGCTTTCTTGTCTTTCACTGTTATGATGCACAGAACACACCAAGCATGACAACTGAAAGCCATTCAGTACTAAAGCAGTGTGTCATGTTCCCACTTTCCAAAATGTTTGCCATTGGGGAAAAAAAGTCCAATTGTTCTTATATTTTACAAATACAAAGTGGGAAACATTTCCACGGAAAAAGTGATCACTTCACAAAATTCTCATGAAAATTTCATCTCCAAACCTACATGAGCACAGCATGTTCACAGCAAAGAGACAAGAGCACTAGTTATTTTCTTCAGAGCTGAAAACAGAATCAAAGCAAAAGCTTACTGCAAGACATCTTTACTAGAACAACAAGGGGTCATGAATTCTCTCTCTCACAGTCCTTGTTCCTAATAATCAAATACTGTTCATAACAGGGTTTGCATGAAGCCCATTGAAGGCACAAGAGGCTTTTCATTTTGTGCACTTTAGCTCAAGCTCTGTATGCTTTTATAAGAACATTCTAGAATTCTGCTTTAGAAAAATGACTGATAAGTGACAGCGTGAGGGAAAATGGGAAAACATCCTGTCAGATTGCAGACATCTCCTGCACTGCCAAATGCTGCTTAAAAACCTTAGTAAGATAGCCCTTACTGAGTTTTAACATGGTCAGGCATTGCACTCTAGATCACTACGACTCACAGGCCCTTCTCACAAACCATCCCAAAGTCAAATCAATAAAGCTTTAATAATACACTGGAAATATCTTAATTTTATGCTATTTTTGAACGGCTTTACCATACTTATCAGTGACAAAAATCAGAGCAGAAACACTCATCAAATGAGATTGGTTCCATCACTGCAGAATCAGTAACAATGTTTTGCTATCAGAAAGGATGTCCTTGCCTTTTTTCATAAAAATTTGCACCTCTGTCTTCACTACCTACAGCCTCAGAAATCAGGATCTGTTCCTACTTAACACATACTGTTGACACACAGAAACCTAAGGATCTATAGCTGGAACATAAGGTATTATTTTACTTTGTTCAACTGAGCTAGCAGCCAGCAGACATTGGCTGGCTTTCAATAGTACCAGGAAATCTTGTGGAGTGTTCTCTTTCCCCTCTTATCAAAGTTCCACCTTTTGCTACTTAGACACTTCAGACACCGTAGTTCTCAAAACTAGATATTATATAGGACATATTGTGCAGATCTCAAAGTCAGAGGGCACTCAGAGCCATTATATCACCACAGCAAGTTGTGGAAGGTTCTTTTCTCAAAAATCATTAAAGGCAACCCTTATGAGTCCTATTGATAAAATGCCTCAAAAAAAAAACCAAACAAAAAAACCCAAAAAAAAAACAAACCAAAAATCTCTTCTCTCCTGACTGCCTGGTCCTAGGTCTGTCTATTGATGAGATGTTTTCAGACTCGACTCCTTCCCGTTGGTTTTAATCAAAGCTGATGTTTGATAGTTTAAAAGAAAAATCTTCTGTCTCACATCAAGCCTCAGACATTGTCCCACCCCAGCAGCTTGTAACAAGTGATGTTTCACATAAAATATTACTTAAAATTCTATACAATTCCATAAACAAGACCAGTAAAATACATAAAAAAAGATTGATTAGACTGTAGAAAACCTTGCTGAATCAAGTATGTAATCATCAATAGTCTCCCTCTCTCTTTGCCACCGGTGTCATAATATAGAAATATTTTGCCCTTAAGTCAAAGACTTCAAAAATCAGGGAATATAAATATTCTGTCATCAAATACTACACACTGCACTTTTTTCATAAGTGACTAACATTAAAACATACTTTACTCAATTCATCAAGTTTTACCGATCATCAGGAATTGAACAATTAGTCCAGTGCACTTTCATTGAAATCAAAGTTTCACTGAAGAGACATTGCATTTGTACTGGGAGCTTGATGTTTTTTCTTTTCTCCCCCCCCCCCCCCCCCCCCTCCATGTTCTTTCAAAACCCCCATATTACCATATGATAAAGACAAATTTATGTTTTTTAAGCACATTTTAGCTATTCTAGGAAAACAGAACACTGTAGCATTCAAAACTCCTGCAGCTGTGAAGACTTACTGGCTAATTTATCTTTTCTATTTTCCCTCTATAGAACAATAGCAAGTGTACATACCACAGTTTAAAGGTTTTAGTAACTACATCTCTTTTCTTCCCAGCATTCACTCAGTATATACTCTCCAAAATGCTTCAGCACCTTTTTTCCTCATTAAAACAAGCTGACAATTGTATGGTAGGGGGGTTGTTCATAGGGTTCACGTCATTGAATTACTAGGTGAAAATCTGTAAAGTTAACTGCCTATTCTTTACATTACTATCTCAAGGTTCTTGTAGGCAGGTATGGGTATGCTTTGTCCATGGTTCTGAACTGGGAGGGAATCGTGCAGTTTCCACAGCTCCACAATAAACCCACTTCTCAGCAGGACTTGGTAGTTCGAGCACAGCAATACAATAACTGCAATTAGGCTCTTGCAGTCATCTTGGAAGGGGGAAAAAATACATTTGGTACAGAGGATAATGATCACATGAGGATAGAAAGACACAGAAGTCAGTGCTGCAATACTTATCAGGTAGCCTGAATCAGTCCTTTCTCAAGCCCTATTCAGCAGTGCTTCCCCAACAGTCAGATATAGTGAAAGGAGGGACTTAAACCTGTTTCTTAGAACCACACACACAAAGGGAATTTTTTTTCAGATCACTTATGGACAAACAAAAACCAGATAAACCAAAAACTTAACACATCTAACTTACTCAGTATTCTTTCTTATTTTATTTTCAGAAAGATGTGCAAAAGTTCTGAAGGGGAAAAAAACTGAAACTTCTTTGTGACAAATTAAAATATACATAATGATGCACAATCCCTGCTTGAATGTAATGAATTATCAAACTGAAAGCACTGAAGTGCTCAGAACAATTATATCCAGGAGGACGTCTAATTAATGTAGCTGCTATAAAAGGAGCATTGCATCTTTTGATAATTGAGTTTTATTAGAAATGAAGGAGCAGAGGCATAGGATTAAATTGATTGATTAAATTGATCTATTGTTTTCTGGATGAGAAAGAACAATAGCTAATGCTTGGCACTCAGAAAAAGAACCATAATTTTTGAGAGACTGAAGGGTAGGACTCCAACAAACCTTGTTAAAAGACAAAATCTCTCTAAAATCAATTTAGAATAAAAGTAGTGAAGAAATGGCTATAAATTGCACTTGGAATAATCTACTTGAAAGAATTTCTTTGCTGGTCAGTCATCACAACATAACTACCACAGCTTTTTCTCACATACCAAACACAGTAGAAATTCCAGCTTCTTAGACTGTTACAGTTAGACAATCCATAATGCATGGATCAAGCTGTAAAATTCTGATATCCTGAACTGCTATAGTTAAATAAGTTTACTCTAATGAGTAAAACTAATCACACTCCTTTGACTCCACAAGTCCTAAATAGGACTGATATTCAACAACCACTTAGATAAGGAAGCCAAAATAGTAATTCAACTGTCGCTCCTTACTGGGCAGCAAAAGTATTGCTCAGTTGGGAATAATTTAGCAATATATATTTGGTTCATTTACATGAAAGAATAATACTTGCGTGAGAGAGTTTTCCTGCATGTCAAAGACAGCCTTCTCCTGTGAGTGGTCCTTGGCTCACTGTCTCTTGAGAATAACACAAAGTGTAAACACAAAACAGCCAACAAGTTTGTAAAAACTGACATAAAAAGGTGCTTTTAGTGGCATTTTATCTTAAGCACTCTGTTGTGGTATCGCTGCTCTGAGAGGTCAATATCAAATAAGGAAGAAGAGTTTTGGATACTATATATATATATATACATAAATTTATTTCTGAACTGTCCTTCTGAGGAAGGTAAAACCCTGTAAATTTACAAAGCTACCACACGTGCAACTACTCATAATTTTTCACAAACTAGATACAGTGGACTTCATTCAATCTGATACTGATTTTTTTTCCTGCTCTCTACTTGAAACAGGACATGCCCAATCTGAAATCATTTATCTAAACTTCCTAATTTTCCAAGTTTTGTTGAGTTCAAACAATTTCAGAGATAAGAATTTAATGAGGTAATGTCTCAAGGAAAGACTAAAGTAACAGCGCCCTGGAACTACGATTATGTTTCATGCATTTATATATTGTATTTGTACAATTTAGAATTGTGCTTCAGAGATTAAAGGTGAACTCAATTCATCAGCAATTATACAAGGAAAATGGATCAGCAAATGAAACTCTGCTACATGATAAAAATGGACACATCGATTGAGCTCTTTTTATGAGTTTCTATTTTTATTGTGTTCCTATCTTCTTCTTTGTTCAATAATGAAGGGGAGGGGATGTAGACATCCATTAGCTTGAGCCCCCATATGTAGAACAAAGTTTCCATTGCTGCACATTAGCAAACCGGTCTTTAATTTCTCCCAATTTTATTTAAACTTTGCCACGGGACATCTGTTCTTGTGCACTGTGTTTTATTGTTGACACTTTCTACGTACTCACAGGAAGATGAGCAATAATTTGGAAAGGATGTTTCTGCTTTAACTTAAGTATTCTAGAATGTCCTTTTTAAAAATTAAAATGCCAGCACAGCTCTCTTCTTTCATTATGGTAACAGCTGAGTATCTCTTTCTAAATTGAGGATGTAAGAACAAACCAGAAGTAGTGCAACATGTGCTGCAGTGACAAACTTAGGGTACTTACTGGTCTGCGTTATACAGAGCAAATAAGAGATACTTGCTTCCTGCTAAGTCCTTGGAATTTGTGAACAATAAATGGTATCCAGGTCCAAATCATTCCAAGTTCTTTTTTTACGAGGCAAAACCCAACTGCAGTATTCTTTTCTGCAGCAAAATCGGCCCCATTAGTTCTCAATTTTAATTGAAAAAGAAATCAGCTAAAAGGTGGAATCACTCAGATTCCTCTTCTACTCAAATGTCAATG
The DNA here is from genome assembly GCF_033815535.1 of Pezoporus flaviventris. NCBI lineage: Eukaryota > Metazoa > Chordata > Aves > Psittaciformes > Psittacidae > Pezoporus > Pezoporus flaviventris. The sequence continues at coordinate 12,625,614 of NW_026892554.1, forward strand.
AATTTGTTTATATAACTGAAGCTGAGCCCAAACCAGGTTTTATCTGGAGCTTTAAAATTAACATTGCAAAGACAACCTTATGGTTTAATCTATCATGCAGCATTAAGTTAGAACTGGTTGCCAATTTCTAATAAAGTATCCTTTTTTCTGAAAACGTCATTTGCCCAAACTAAGCATATTCAAAACAACAGCAATAATTGAGAAAAGGGAGACAGTAATCCCAAAAGTAAGATTTATTTAAAGCTATTCTCTGATGGCAGAAACTTAGCTTGAAATTTCTGCTCTAATGAGCATTTCCATGATCTTTGGTTTCATAGTTTAATAAAATAAAAGGTTTCCAGACTAGCCTGGATTGTGCTAAAACTTAAGTCAGGGAAAAATAATGACAAAGCATTTTGACCAGATTCCTAAATGTCAGTCTAAGATTGCAAATATCTTTCACTGATATCTAGAAGAATTGTATTGGCAGCCAAGACTGAAGGTTGTTCACCAGATCAAATAGGTTCAAGTTTATAATGCATAGGTTATTACTAATGCATCACTAAAGCCCTCAGGTCAATGGACCACAGTAGGAAAGGAAAGAAAAGAAAGGTCCTAATATCTTGCAAAATATCTTTCTTTAGATTCCTTAGATATTTATCTTTTGTGTCAACTTGCTTACCTAGTGAAAGAAAGAAGGCAAAAGTGAAAGTGAAGGCAAAAACATGGCTTAAAGCGGGTATGGCTTTAAAGAACAATAGCTGCTCTCTGTGGATGCTTATTTTGATGGGAGATTTACCCACTATTAGTTTCATATTTTTATTCTGATATTGTTGAATGCAAGCATAGAAAGTTAGTTTAAAATGTCAGGAACAAAAGAAGTTTAAAGCTTTGATTCAAATACATTTTTTAACAAGTATAAAAGTAGGGACTGTATTCTAGGCCCTTTAAATTGGCTGAATTAATATGCTGGTTGGGGCTAAAGGAAGAAGAGCGCAAGACAACTGAGATCTTAGGATGATGTATGTACAAGAAAGGTGAAGTGCAAAGTGTGACACATGAGTTAAGGGCTCTGCTATTGTTCAAAACATACTACCTAGGCTTTGCCAAACAGCATACACAGCTTTCTTGTGGCATGTAAGTAATAAGCATTTCTTATTGCAATTCTAACATTGTAGAATCATAAAATAGATAGGGTTGGATAGTCTATTCCAACTGATTTGAAGTTGATAAAAGTCTAATTCAATTGAATTTACTTGACAGTGAACACTTTTGTACTGCTTCTTACTGAAAGAATTTTATTTTAGTGACTGCTACTACAAAAAATAAAGCTTGAAAAGTTTTGAAGAGTTCATTTGTGCTAAAAAAACCAACACAAAACCTGTCAAACCCAACTAGACTTTGTTCACATATCCTACCAGATAAATGCATAGTGCAAAGAGTTAACATTTTCACTCAGAGACCTTCATCTGGACAGGAAACACACTAATCAGATATGCCTTTAAACTTGCTAGCCTGCCAATAATCCAGCTGTGTTACAATGGCACACAATGGTATGGGAGTGACATCCCCATCATAATAAACAGCTAAATCAGAGACAATTTCATTAGCAACCAAAATGAACATTTTGTCAGCTGTTGCTATAATACACAACTGCTGAAAATAGGGTGTCACAAATAATGATAAATATTCATTAGGACATCATCGCAAGGTTTTGAAAAACATGGCTGAAGCTGACTACCATTGCCAGTGTGTCCTGTTCCACAAGTTATTATACCTTGTCTCTAGATGTTTATTCTCTTAGCTGATTCTGAGCAATCATTTGACCTCGCCATCAGTAGGAAATGTACATGCTTAGCATTTCACTGCAGACCCTCAGTGCCTCACAGGAGCGAGCTTTTAAAGAGGAACAAAAGAAGAGAGTCTACAGGCAGATGGTAGGCAGACAGGGAAAAGTCAAGCTGGGTTGGCTGACCAGCTAAAAAGAAACAGAGGGAGATGGTCCAGCAGACCCATTATGGAGGAGACAAGGGGAAAAACTTGGGGGGGGGGAGGTTAACAGCTTTCTTCTGTTGCTGCTGCCCCTATTCCCTGAAGTGCAAGGGGTCAGAACAAAGAGGAAATTGGCAAAGAAAACAGCAGCCTTGGTCAACTCACATACCAACAACAGCCAGCACAACTGCCTCTTTCCTTTCTGCTGTTGTCACTGCTTAAACTGCCCCAGCTTCCATAGGTTTATTGATTTAGCGATTTAGCCATTCAAGGAGTAAGCAGATAACAAAATAAAGATATAGGAGAAAGTCCCAGGTTGAGCATGACTTAGAAGAAGGGAGTACTGTATCAACAAGCACTGCATCCATTTGTCCAGGTGTAACAATGTCCTTGAGAAGTTCCACAACAACATCTGCAGTCAGCAGCTACCCTTCATTAGGGGAAAACTGCAACTACCGCTGTATATTTATGTACTTATATTGCTCCTGCAACCTCCTAAACTGTCATTAATTCTAAGCTATACTGATGACACCTTTAGTTTAGAAAACTAAACTAGGAAGTCCTGCTTTCCTTTTCCTTACCCTGTTCATGTCTGGCCCTTTCTCACTGGCACTTGCATGATTTCATGTGACATTTTTCAAGGAATTAAATCAGTAGAAAACTATTAACTTTTATTTTGACAAGCTATTTTTCTGCCAGTGAAACTCTCTACTGGCTTATGGGAGGAGATGGCAGGTAAATTGGACAACAATTATGGCAAAAGTAGAGTGCCAGCCTTTATGGAGAGGGAGTGGAGAAGCAGGCCTGCCCTTTTCAAGTGACATGAGGTCAACTTAGCTCTGTTACCAAGCTACATCCCAATGTGTTGCATAAGGAAACAGCATTTAGTGTGGTGAATTATACTGGTCAACATTTACCCAAAAAAAAACAAGAAACAGAAAAGCCCACTTAGCATTGCAGTGTATCACGAATGGCAGCTACATTTCTGTTACAGACCTTTGAGTTTTCATGATGTTAAAAAGAAACACAGATGACCACCTCCTCAACTCCCACATATGTATATTTATGTATGTATGTGTTAATGTCCTAGCTTTGCAATGATCACTTGGTTTCTAAATGCCATCACCATCCACAAAGGTTCAAAAGTCACAAATGGAGTTATACATGATTGTGAAGAAAAGAGTCAGTTCATTATAATAATAATATAATTGCAATATAATAATGATAATAGTTCATCTTTTAAAATACAGGTTCTTATTTTGTAAGAAATATGAAGCACCAAAACTGTGACAGCTTTCAGAATGTTTATAAGGTGTCTGCCAGGGGCAGCCAAATTACAAATTTTAGCAGACAGTACAGTCCCTCCATCTTCTGGCTACATTTCATGTATGGTGGTTTGCAAGTCACTAATACAAAGTTTAAATGGGAACTCATAGGCTAAATTTAATTGTACAAGACAAGTCACATTTTTCATACTTTATTCAAGGAGATTTTAACAGCTGATAGATCAAACAAATCACAGAACCCAAAATTTATAATGATACAAATCCTCATAAGAGCAAAAACCAGAAAACCAACAACAACCCAAAACCCCACCCAAAAAAAAAACAAGGAAAAAAAAACACAAATAAAAAAAAAGAAACCCAACCAAAAAAAACCAAAACAACAACAAAAAAAACCACAACCAGAACCAACAAAAAAACAATCAACCCTACACTGGAAATTTTAATAGCTGATTTCACCCATTTACCAATGGAGACCTAAATCACTGTCAAAATTATCTGTTCTTTTCCCCATATTTTTCACATACGCATTCTGCATTGTATCCTAATTGGTCACTGGATTATCAAATAGTCTGGCAAGGTAACAAAATCAGAACACTTACTTTGACAAGATGAAATTCATAAAAGTCATATTTCTCCTAATAAGCTTTACCTACAAAAGCACTTAATAATTGTATGTAAAATCTGACAGAGAAGAGGGTAGATAGAACTTCCCCATTAAATTGAGTGGATTACCAAGAAAGCGAGTGAAGAATTGAGGGACAAAAAAAACACCCCGAAAGAGTCTTGCCTGTGAGAAGAGGCTGAATTTTTAGCAGTCAAATATCTGAGACAAAAATCTCATGCTTGTTCCAGGAAACAAACACACTATGTTCCTCACTGAACCGTGGAAGTTCACCTAAGTGTACAGGGAAGAAAAGAATTTCTTCATAAGTCAGAAATAAGAGAAACAGTGAATAAAGGCTGAGTCATCACAACTAAAACTTCAGCTTCCACCTACATCTCTTACACATGCACATACACAAGATGAACAGCATTGTTTATGAACAGACATCTTAATATCAGATGAGTCATTACAGAAGGTATTTCAGGATTCATTTTATCACAGCATAAGAGGGATACAACAAATGGACTAAACTCCAACCCACACATGCTTTGTCCAATGCTTTTTAACATTGCCTTTTCATACAGTATTTTTCAGTACCAAAAGCATCTCACTTTAGACAGAAGTCCATTTCTGAAACTGAACCTGTTATCCCAAGTAGGTTTGGCTAGTGTTCAGTGTGATAATGTATGCTCTGTAGCGCCAGTTGTATATATCCTTGTACTACTTCTGTTTTGGTTTTTTTTCCATTTTCACTTAGTATGTATCCTTCCCTTGGAAAAAATTAAACAGCACATAATTGGTGAACTGAGGATCACCTCTCCTAACAGTTCCAGTACTTCACATCAAAATTTGGTTGCAACGGTATCCCAGCTGTGATTATTTGAATCATTCCTCATTCTCACTGTAGATGCTGTGAGGAGGTGAGAAGAACACCACAGGCTCCACGTCTCCTTCACAGTGTTAAGCATTGCTCATTAGAATTCTTAAAACTCCTAGAACTCAGCAGAACAAAGAATACTGTCCTTCAGCAAAAACATGAGTAGCCAGACCCCAGAAAAGAAATTTCTATCTCCAGAATGACACTAACTACTTCAGATCCTTCTCTTGAAATTCTCAATACACTGTTAGAACTTCATGGAACATGGCTGACTTCAGCAAAGCTCCAAACACTTTGTTTAGAGATACGTGGCCTCATTAATAGAGCTGGTGTTTGTTGTGTATGATTTCCAGTTAATTACGGGGTCCAGTCACAGTTCATTGCCCTTCAAAATGGTGGGAACCTTACCTCATTTCTTTACCTAATGAAGCAGCATGCTTGCTTTGGTACCCTGCAGCATTTCAGCTTTGTAATGGCTTTCTATCATTCTTCAAATTCTTTCATTATGACACCTGCTGCAGCAGTTGATCTGTCCTTGGGTCTGTAATACCCATGATGAATCTCTGCAGTGACTCAGCTCGCTACTCATTTTAACTGCTGCCACAGAGCTGAAAGTGGTGTACAACCAACCCATGGATACTATCTGAAATCTGTTGGATCTGTTGGTTTGCTTTTGTTCTCCATAATGAACTGGGCTTCTTAGCCATACACAGAGACAGAGGTCTTGGATTGTCACATTCTAAACCGCATTTTGCTCCACATGCTGCTCATCAAGTCATCCCACACTAGCATCCTCCACATCAGTTCCCCTGTCCGAGTCCAATCCCTCTGTGGTGCTCAGTGCTTCCTGTGAGATACTGAGCCTCTGCTTCTACCCGCTTGCCTGAAAACAGAAAATGCTCATGCCTTCCTGTGCCTTTATCTTTACTCAGCATTCTTCACCCCAGTTTTTAGACTGTCAGCATTTTGTACTCTTTTGATCTGCCTGGCACTCCATTTTCATGATTGAAGCATATTATTATTTTCTCTCACTACAGTTTTCATTACCATGGTTGGAAAAAAATTAAAAAAAAATTTAAAAAAAATCAGGAGAAATCCAACTGCCTTCTGGTCAGAATACAAATGGAATGGATCATAGTGAGTCATATCTGCACTAGTACAACTGTGTTTCCGCTTTCAAATATGCTGTTCCACATGCACAGGAATTAACATACCTTCTTTCCTGTAGACGTGGGTCACTCCTATTTTCTTCCTCACAGTACATTACAAAATTTACTTTCCAAAAGACCTACCAATGGAGTGCCAGCATGTGATACACTAGCTAAATCTGAGTAAATGCATAACAACTGCCCAGGCACTTGCTGCCAAACAAACAACAGATGAAATTTCTCTGCTTTCCCTTTAGCAGAGACACCAGTTCGGTTGCTGAGTGAAGGAGGGAGACCCACTTTTCACAGTTTGTAGAAACTAAATCATTTTTGAGGCATGCTTTCCTCTTCTGACCTTTTGGAACTGGCTAGCTGTATTAAGAGTTATTTGAACAAGGCAGAGACAGCCTGAGCTTGTTTTTTTAACAAAGGCAAAGTCAAAGACACATTAATGCAATACTCCTGTTCTACCTTCCAACAATTTTCCTCATAATTCTGAAATCTGTATCTCCTAGGACAGAAGCACACCTGCTCTGATTTACCAACTGCAGGTATTTCTATATCAACATACCAGCACTAAGGTATTAAGCCTTGTTCACAAAAAGCACTGAACCCAGGTGGTTTTGTTCCAAATCACACAATACCAGGTGTGTTAATAAGCACTTTACCTTCTTAACCCTTTGGTATGCTTACTTGCTGCATTCTATTTTTTTGCTCCTCAATATTACTCTTCCCCTACATATGCTGGAAATAGGCAGAATTTACATAAAATTCTTGAGCAGACATCATTAAGCAGACACACCTCACAGTGCTGACCTCGGCAATACTAAAGGAAGATCGTCTTGGTATTATTTATCAAGAGAACAGCTGATTTACATCTGTAGCCACTCTTCCTAAAACTATTCACTTTGAATAACTGTATGTACATGCAATGAATCAGAATGACTCATAGACACTGCATATGATGCAAGATAGAATGGTTTAGGTTCAAGTCTTCATTTTCAATATGGCAAATGAGGACAGTGAACCAATCTAGATCCAATAGGAAAGTCCAAAAAAAATATAGTTTAAGGCTGCAATTTGCTTTTGTTCCCTTTTTCCCCAGTCTGAAACCTTTAAATCCTTCTCAATGAGATATCACCTTCCTCCCCACTCCTGAAGAACATGAATAATGACTGCAACAATTCTAATGCTCAATGAAATGCTTTTCCTTGAAAAAAAGTGGGACAGAGGGAAGATGTAACTAGTAAAATTCTTATCCAAGCTTTTCCATAAATTCTCCTTTCAGGAAACAGCAGGACTTGCCAGCTGAACAAAGGATTCTGCCCAAAGACACACAGCCATCAAGGAGGTGCTTTACTGAATAATAAAATCTGGCTTGAAGGCTACCTCTTGTACTGGGGTAAGTTGCCCTTAGTGGTTGCTAATGGCATGTGGTCTGTAGAGCTCACTGTAACACTATGGAAAGGTATTGACGGCTTTTACATTTTCTGTTTCTTCAAAGTTCCACCAGTACTATGAAGGGTTTATGTACTTTAGCTTCGAAGAGGATCTAAGGTCTGCAATCCAAAAGTTTAGCCATAGAAAAGTAAAGGCTGTAGATCTACTTATCTACAGTCAAATTTGTATTGTCCAAGTTGAAGTCAAGTCATTCAAATATTGTATTACAAGTACTCTGAGTCCCTCAATGTTTGCAAGAGAAATAATTCACCTGGAAGAGATCCGGACAGCAAGTTTCTAAGTAATTTCATTCTCTTTGCTGGAGCTGTTCTAGGACCACACGTAATCTAATTGCCTATGTTGCATGTTCCTAAGACTACCCATAAAATGCAATTTTATGTCTGAGTAGATGATATTTAGCCATTTATAGATAGGTGGGTAGCATAGTACCTTTTGCCATGCTTTGAAACGGTCATGAAGTAATGCCCACGCACTGTCAGATGAAGATGATGTTTCCATACTGAAAATCACATCAAGCTCTACAGAAACCACAAATGAGGAGATTAGCATTCTGCCATTTGAGCAAAGGCTGTGGATGTTAGTGAATTGCTCCACAAAAAAACTGCTCTCTCTCTCCGTGATTGCCTCTCAGAGGCTATGATTCCCTTCAGTCAAAGAGAACAGTTTTTAGCAGAAACTCTTTACCAAGACTAACCTCAGCTGTAGCACCACTACTTCAGTTACAGGTGCATCACGCCTGGACCAAAATCCACTGCATTAATTCACTCACCTTTCCAACGTGCAGACACGTCTTATGGCTGTAAAATGGGAGTGACAACATTCAGTGTAAAAGAGCAATCAGACCTAGTCAGCTGCAGAGCACCGTATGCTTTAAGACTTCTCCTGGTAGTATCCAATTTGAAAAATATTACTAAGTTTCTATATAGGAAGTGCAACTGCAGATCTCATTTGCCTTTTGTCAGAAAGCCCGATCTACCATATCCTATATCCATATTATATCTACCATATAATGCGGCATATCTAGGCTACATTATTACATGAATAAATATTTGTCTTCAAAACACAACATAATCTGAAATATTTGGTGGGGTGGGTTTTGTTTCTTTCTGCTGAAGAGCAGAACAAAGCAATATAGAAATAACCACAGAAAGAATGCATTTTCTAGTATAAATAAGTGTATAACAAACATTGTGACTAGGAAAAAAAATGTGGGTTGTTTGCATAAAGAACAGGTTAAGAAAAGTTAGTGAAATAATTGATGCTAACTATAAAACATTCTGGAAAGACAATACAGTATAGGTCCTCCATAGTTTCCTAGCAACAAATTCCTCTCTACTTTCTCAGAGTCTCATGAAGTTGTAGAATCCTCCTACACATAATTTGAAATCATGGATGAAAACAAGGATGACCCATCTTCCAAACTGGAAGCAGAAAAGTGTTTCAAACTTGCTGAAACACAGCTCAGTAAGCAGCAACCATTGTTGGTTTAACTGTATTTTGCCTGCATCACAGATGTGGTCAAAAGCTTATATGTAGCCATCAGATAATCAAGCCTTGTAATGAACAGCATAACTGAACAACACATGGAAAGTAAGGACGTGACATATTTTAACATACCTTCAGTGACCATCACAAAATTACAAACACAACAGTGGCAGACACTAAAACAGTTTTGACTGCAGCTGTTCCTGAGCTTTCTCCAGACAGCGTCAGAATGGGGACAAAACAGGAGGCAATCCCCCACCCTACCCTGTATTTTTTCAGTGATACCCAAGGAAAAAAAAAAAATCACAAACAAAAAACTTTAAGATTTATTTTCCCAAGCCCTGAACAAACAAAGCAGAAACAAAGTTTATGTTTTCACTAATCAGTCTTAAATGTTATTAGTATCCCACTTTAAATGGCAAGTAAAATAAGCATCTATCAGGGCTTTAAAATAGTAATGCCTAACTCCCTGCTCACAGAAACAAGTGAGGGTCACAGCCTAATCAGTAAAATTTCCACACACAATTTCCTCAACAGATATTTTCCACCACCAGAACTACCAGGTATGTTTTCCATTTGGGAAGGTAGCTTCCATTTCTTAAATCACTTAGAATGAAAGGTTTTGAATGCAAGAGTTTGCCAATCTACAGCAAATTGCATACATAACTTATAAGACAGGCATCCTCCCAAGCACAGGACAAATCATCATCCCAAAAAAAGAATGGTAAAGCATCTTTAAAAAAATAAACCCAAATACAGCTTAACATAGAAAACCTTGTTCTATGAGCCAAATCCTACTCTAAGGGAACAGAAAAGTAACAACATTGTCATGGTCAAAAAGTGGACATGAACGTTTATGCCATTCAATTCCTGTAGGAGCCTGTTTGTATAAAGTTACTACTTTAGGAAAAAACCCAATGTACAAAACCAAGCATGCCACACAAGAAGTATGCACTACTCCAGCTGTGCTATTTTCCTATGTTAATATGCATAGATGTCAGCAAGCTTGCCTACCAGTTTAACTAGTCCTTCTTTAAAAGTTGCTGCCTTTGTTCAGTGTTGCATCAGCTCAAAGATATTTATTGTTTCTTCTTCCTTTCTTAGTATAAGCAGTCAGAAATCAGATCAGACCAACTGCTTACTGTTATTAAACTTTACCTGGGACAGTCAACCTGCAGTCCTAGCCTACTTAAACAGATGAAAATATTATTTTTGACAAAATTATGCTTTCTGATAACCTACCAAGAGTAAGGAGTTCAGCAGGATTTAAGTTGCAGAGGAGTACAATATTTTTCTTTTCCACTTTATTTCATAGGGGACTAAAGTATCTAAGAGCACCGAACAAGGCACTGAAGCAAGCACAGCTAAATTTCAGTCCTAGCTTTAAATCCGGTATTCCAAAAACATCACAGCACAGGTTAGCACCAGTACCAGGCTGCAGTCTCAGTCTGTGACTGCTTCCTCAGCTCTTCTTGAAGAAAAGTCAACATTATAAAAAGGCAGAACATAATTCAGCAAGTCTAGTGGCTAGATATATGCCTATACTATGGCAGGGAGCTAGAACACCTGGAGCCAGAAAATACTGCACTCTTCAATGCTGGCACATGAGTAGGAATTAAAGTAATTCAGACATCTTGCTCATTGTTTGAATTCTAAATCAAATATGAAGAGTGTTTGCAGAATACCAATAGGTGCGTTATTTCAACTAAAATCTATTAAAAAACATATGCAAAATGCACATGCCGACTATCTTAGAGACACCAGTAAGAATCTCGGCTCCTGGCACAACAAAGTTGTTATCAGAGAATCTAGTGATCCTTGATACCGATTAACCACGCTATCCCGAAAGTGAATCAGCATGGAGAGATGCTTCTCCGTTTAATACAATCAGTAGCAGCGGTGCTTGAATATGAAAGATATACTATCATAAACTGCAAAGCAAAACATTAGGCAACGATACTAAAAATAGTATATCCTAGAGCACACCTTCATGTTAAATTGTGAGGAAAAATATATTATCCTACATTTTTACATTTGGAATCAGAAAGAAAATATAATCCTATCGACATGTTCTTACAGTCTAAACCAGGCAAGGCAAACAAAAAGGTGGTAGTGCAGAGTGGGTTCTGGTATGTTTGATAATGGAAAGAAAAGAGACACTGCTTCCTAGAATAAGCCTTAAGGCTCAGTTTGAAGGGGGAAAGCTTGAGTAGCAAAGCACAGAGGCAGCTCACCAATCTTTTAATTGGCAGAAAGTATAACCTAAGAGTTCAGGTACAGCTCGAGATACAGGTGAATGTCTGTGCTCTGTGTTGGACTTGAAATCACAGCTTCTCAGTACCTTAGTTCCCTTTCTCGGAAAGTGAGAAATACTATTATCTTAGTTCACAATAGTCCTGTAAAGATAAACATATTAGACATAGATTCTATGGTAGTTGGCCTACTTACTTAGAATACAATGAAATCGTATTTGTGTGAACATTCAAGTATGATTTATATCTAGAATAGTGAAAAAGCATGAATCCTAGAAACTCTCCCAGGCAGATCTCCAGTGCTCAGATACAATGAGCGGGTAGAGGATTTCAGATAAGTTACATATGGAATGAAGATCAAGACCAGATGCAGCCAAAATGTGAACAGAGGAGCCATACAGTGATGTAGCCACTACAGGATAGACAGCATCATATAACTGGGAATACATGCAACAGTTCCAGTCGGCTGGGTTGCCAGCTCCCCTCGTAAGTCATATTTGTAGAGACTTGCAGGCAAATGTATTAACTGAGCCTTGAGAAAAAAACATTCCAGTGTCTAAATATCCCAACAAACTTTAGGTCTATCCTAGTAATAAGGAAAACAGTCACAAACCCAGAGAAACAGAACTTTAGATTATAACAACGAACACCTAATTGCAATATTTGTACTGAATTAAAAACATAAGTTATGACATGTCAACTTCTCCATGTGGAGTCTCACTTAACATGCATCTAGCTAGTACGTACATTACTGTTAATAAACCTTTTGTGCTTTTCTTTGCACCAGTACTGTAATGAGTGGAAACTATGTAGTTCAGAACTGTACACGTATGGAATTTTCCAGGTCACATGTTAAACCAAGTGCTAGACTCTGCTGGGCAGAGAACATTAGGAAGGAGAAAAACTGAATTCTAACCATATGTTTTGAAATGAAACAATATGCTCATTCTGTGACAGCTGAAAACTTTAATGACTGCTTTACAGTTAGCAGCAATAAAGAGGGAAAGTAATCTTGAAACAGCATTTACTGTGGAATAGAAAGTAATTACAGCATACTAGTAAGAATGCTCCATGTATGTATATATCACAACTCTGACACAATACAATACTGATTGAGTTACACCGTTTCTACCATCATATATTATTACTGTGGTAATACAAGGGTAAAGAAAAGAGACAAGAATTAAAATAAGTGGGACTCAGTTTTCGTTTAAACTATTCCATGCCAAGAATTCTGTCTTTCAGAGGATCAGGGAAAATAATGTGTCCTTTTACCAACTGAACTATAATCAGTGCAGAGAAGTGTGACTGTTGAGAGTTTAACGTTTAATTGCAATTGTAGCATGGGTTATACACTCAGGAAAAGAGCTCACACAGAAAACTAGACCAGTTCCAACTGGAGGTTGGAACTCGATCTTTAAGGTCCCTTCCAACCAAGATCACTCTATGAGTCTATGATCCTAGAATACCTTGGAAGCATATACACAGCTGCATTGTATCATGACCCAGAATATACTGTACCCTTTGCTGCTGAGGGAGCAGGAAAGATTCCACCGTCCACAAGTCCCTGCAAAAAACACTTTGGTTTTTGCTTATCTAATTACAGGCATTATCCTTAGCAAGGCAGAACTTGTCCAGGTTAGAAATTCTAATTTCAAGTGATTAAAAACAGTGCAAAAAATTTGCACCTCAAATACAACTTTCTCTTCCCATTAGACAAACTCTTCTCCTATTAGGGAGATTTTTAGGTTGCATTTCTGCTGGTGAAAAGAAAACAAGAATGACAGACTAAACCCTTTCCCACTGTCAGATTCCATCCTTGGTGTGGTAGCTAGGATTACTTTTTGTAACTTAATATTTGCATTTTTCTGTAGCTACATTGCTTGTAGATTCCACACATCTACTCTAGATTTTGCACTGGCTCCTCATAACAGAATCCTAAAATCACTTTAGTTTAGATGTTTTTCGTTAGATGATACTAATTTATGGGGTTATAATCAGCAGCAGTTGGAACGTCATTTTAAATTTAATGAAAGCAATTAAAAACAAAAGTCAGAATTTGTTTTCATAGACTAAAAACCAAAAGTGCCTTAGTACAGGCCTAGGGTATGACAGCAACATTACAAATAACTAACTTCATTCCAGAGGTTGAAGAGTTTTGTGTTCCGATTCAGCATACAAATGCGAGTATTCCAGGGCCAGAAAGCTTGAGGTCTTCTATCTCTTCAGGCTCAACCTGATTTGAAGGCAGGGGCATATGCTACGATTCGCCCTAGAACATAAGGCAAACTCTGGCTTCATTTTACTACTGTAGTTTTAGTTCTTATACTCAATATTGCACAGGATAAGCCATCACTGACAAAAATTTGACAGGACCCACTGAGTTGAAAAAGAACCCTTCTTACCTTTTTTAGATGCCACACTATATGCTAATGGAGAAAGTCTTTACATTTGTTGAGAGTGTTGGACATAGCCTGATGACAATAACTGCAAACAGGCAGCTTCAAAGCAATGTCCAGGCATTGCTTTTTCCAGTAATAAGGACCTGTGTGGTTTTGGGGGAGAGAGGTACAGAGCGAAGAAAGAGATATTTGTGGTCTGCAGCTACAAGCATAAGGCTCTGGCTCGAGATTGCAGCTACCTGCAGTTAAGTGTTTCAGGTACTGGCTGGCTTTTAGGAATGGATCAGTCAGATTATGAGGTCTGGTTTGGGATGACATTTGGGTCCCCATTAGAAAAGTACTCTTACTGCAACCTTTCTGGCATTTCTGTTTAAAAGTTCAAGTGATCTTTGGCCTATAACAGCAGGAAAAAATAGAAAGTAATAAATGCAAAGGGAAAGAAAGATCTACCTAACCTCAGAGCTCAACAAATGGCCTCAAACAGGTGAATTAGGGATAGCTCATGACTGTAGTAGCTTGTAGGAGGACACAAGAAAAGCCTGCTTTGCATTCAAGCTATAAAGTTTTCAGACTCAGAGTTCAAAACGATCTTCCAACACGGCCTCATTTACCAACTATTACACTATCACCCTGAGCTTGTGAATAATGTGCAAACAGGCAGCAGCAGAACTCACTCCTTCAGTATTCTTTTGGACACCAATATCGAGTGGGAACTGACTCTTCCCTCCGCTGTTCTAACGACTAATTTTTGTGGCCACTGATCATTAAGGGGAGGGCGCTGGTGAAAAGTGGCAAGGCGACGACTGGAGGTCACCGAAGATGCCCACAAGACAAAATAAATGGGGATGCGATGGCAGCAAATGTAAAGCACTGTCATGTCGGTCGCCTGAGTCCTGTCTGAGGAGCGCCCTTGGCGATGGTCCGGCCGTCCCCCCAGCCACCGCCGGCAACCCGCGGCCCCGTGTCCCGCTCAGCCGAGGCGGGCGGGCCGATACCGACGGCTCCGAGAACTTGTGTAACAGGCTCGGGGAAGAACCCGCTCCTCGCCGCGCCCCCGATCCCTCCTCCCCTCGCCGGAGCCCGCCCGTCTCCGCTCCTCCTTTGCAGCCAATGGCACTAAGCGAGGTGGCTGCATGTGGTGGCGCGGACCCAGCGCCCGGGCTGCGAGAGGAGGAGGCGGCAGCCGGCTCTGCTCTCCGCTCGCTCCCGGCTCCCGCTCCCCGGCTGCGGGCACTCCTCCTGCCAGCGGCGGCCGCCCGCACTCCGCCCGCCCCGAGCCGCCCCTCGGTGCTTCTGCCCCGCCGGTTCCGGCAGCATGGACTCGGACTCCGCGGAGCTCAGCGAAGGCGAGCTGGTCTCGCCCGCAGGTAAGAGGGGCTGCTGCTGCCTGGCCCCGCGAGCGACGGGTCGGGGGCAACTGCAGGAAGGAAGGAAGGGGTCCCAGCACACACCCCCCGCTGCCCCCGGGGCAGTGCGAGGCTCAGCGCCGAAGCGACAGCGCCGCTGTCCCGCGGTCCCTGCCGCCCCGTGCGAGCCCCGCTGCAGGACGGACACTATCAGAGGCAGAAACCTCCCCTCGCCCGCCCGCCCCGCGGTGATCCCAGCGGCGCCCGCTGCCGCACACACAGACCGCGGGAGCGGGACGGGTGCGGCCCGGCGCCGGGCTCCGCTCTGCCGCGGGTAGGGGCGAGAGCCGCGCTGAAGAGTTGAACCGCGACGCGACAGCCGGTTGAATGAGCAGCGCTGGCGCGGAGCAGATGCATTGTGCTCTGTATCCAGAGGCTGCGAAGTTCGGGGGTTTGATTAGGGGTATTTTGCTATCGCTCCAGGAGCACAGCAGTTAGCCCTTGTGCAGAAGGGGAGAGTCCCTCTCAGCGGCCAGCATGCAAGGCCCTCGGGCCCCATCGCTTTTGTTTTCAAGCCCTAACTTGTTACCAAAACCCATAACGCTGTTTGTCTAGCTGCTGCAGCCGCATAGTTCTGAGATGAGACAGAAGAAAAAAAAACATAAAACTCTCCTGCCATTTCCAAATCTCCACATTCCTGTGCCCTGCACAAAGCAAGCCACTGGTGGTGAGCCACAATTAAAGGCTGTCCTGCACAAACAGTAAGTGGAGACAATAAACTTGTGTGAAAGCCAGCATACCCGGAGGTAGGTTTGCTCTTGGGGCACAGCATGCAGCCATGCATCCTACTGCCGGTCCGTGGGGAACTGCTGTTGGCTCAAAGCCACCCCCTTCCTCATGCACATGAGGTCTGCAAGTCATCCTCGGTCAACAGTGGTGTTACCTGGCTTCAGCAGAGCAGGCTGAGGGTGCCACGCACTGGCATGTGATGGATGCTGGGCCATTACTGACAGCGAGTGCAGAAGGGACCTGTTTGACCTCCAGCTTCCCATGGTGGAAGTCACAGGCACTTCTTCTCGGAAGCTGTTTAACTTGCATCAGACACGAGTAAGCACAGTGAGAATGTCTGAAACAATCCTAGTGATCATAAATCCCAACAGAAAGTTACCATGTTACATTATGAGATCTTCAAGAAAGGTCTTTTTGCCAAGCTGTCCAATTTGGGCATGTCCTTTATCCCAGCTGGCACCTCCTCCCATCCCCAAAAAGAAGGGTTTCAACACCAAACAATATTTTAACTACAACAGGAAAAAAAAAGTCAAATCCAATTCAGTTTTAACTACTAAGGAGTCTATGAGGGGCTACCTTATTTTGTATTTTCCTACTTGTGATCTAGAAAAATAAGACTAGCAACAGGTCACAGAGCTGCTTATATCCATAAAGCTCCATTAGGCTGAACTTGGTAACAAAGACCACCAACAGCTAGACTTTTTCATCCAAATATCCAAAGTAGTTTGTGATGCACAAGTTACAAACATTACATTTATAGACAAATTAATGTACTAGCTCCTGCCAACAACTTACTTCTGTTCTGAATAGGATTTTCTTTTAAATAGATTAAAAATAACCATGCTTGGAGGTTGCCATAAGTGCTTTTTATGTCATCACTTGCCAGCTGCCAAGAGTTGATGTTCATCAGTCTCCTCTCCTCTTTTCTGTTCCTGCTTTGTACTATCTAAGACAAGAAAAATCTGGAATTTTGACCATACATGGCAGATGCCTATGCAGTAGAATAGAGTGAAAATATGGTGGTTTTGTCTTAACCAGTTGCAATAATTTTTTCAGCCCTAAAGAATTTCTTGCCATTTGTATCCTCCATCCTCTTCTGAAAAATGCGTTTTTACTAAATCTCATTTGGTCTTATTTCTGTGCTCTACCATATGTACAGTGCTGTATCTCCCTGTATGTGGGTGTTCAGTAGTCATGCTGTCAGTCACTGTTGCAGGCACAAAAGCTGAGGGGTTATGGTGTGGGAATCAGTCACCACCTTCAGGGAAGTGCTACACCACACAGATCCCAGTGACCAGGAACGTTCTGCCTGCAGCTTATAGGGCAAGCAAAGTGAATCAGAACAGTATTTGAGACAAAGTCCTAGTAGTGGTTCAGTTTTGGCCTTTGGTTAGCTGGGATTTCGTACTGAAAGTGACGCCAGCTTGAATGTTTAGCTTACTCTCTTAATTACTTTCAGCACTTCCAGGTTCATAAAGCAGTGACTTCAGTTTACACAGTTAAAACTCCTTGTAGCCATTGCCCACTTCTTGGGCTGTCCGATTGTTCAAGCCCAGTGTAATCCAGTTTAGTTTATCACTAGGGCTCCATGATGCTAATGCAATACAGATGTTTTAAAACATCTCATTTAAGGGTTTGTACTACTTGTGCAGCACTTACCCAGCCTTTTGCTGTCCCAGTGGAACAGCACCCCTGCCATTCCTGGGACTCACATGGGTGTGCACAGGATAGGCTACCTTGTACGCCCCTACCATCTGCCACACATGCTTGGCTTCCGAAAGCCAGCTGGAGTCCTACTCGGAGATCCCAGCAGCCTCATTTCCTTTAATAACCAACTTAAAGCTGAGTCTCCAAGGAGGCAGAACTATTTTTTCTGTGTTTATTCTGAACATGTTGTCATGATAGCATCTGAAGATTTTTTTTTGGTGCAAACAAAAAGCTCCTTGTACTCGAGCAGTGCAAGATGTGAGCTGTACTTTAAAACGAGCAGAAAGCACCACACCTCTGTGCAGAAGAGCATCCAGCTCCATGGCCTTGCCTTCCACAATCTCACACCCATCTTTTACTGCTTTGCTTTCGAGTTGTCTGTATAGTAAAAAAGTTTGGTTTTCGCCAAAAAAGTTACTCATGAGACAAACCCCCATTAAGAGCATTACAGAGGTCTTCATGATTCTGAAAAAGATATATATTGTACTGCAAAAATAAGAGTTGCATGCTTACTAGCACTATCCTCAGTGAAATTCCTTGAGTTTTACTCCAACTGCTCATATTTCTTTTCCTATAGATAAGCTTTCGAGAACTGAACATTAATTTTAAAAATAGAACACTGTTCTCATTTTTTAATGTCCACCTATTGAGAGGTGGGCCTTTTTAAAGAACTCTTTGGTAGAGCACCAGACTACTTGTTCCCAGCCCTTTCATAGGCAGCTTAACACATGAAAGCATGAATCACCTGTACCAGCTTTCAGAGTAAGATTGCACAAAAATCCAGGTCATCACCAACAGCAGTGATTTTTGCAGTGGGTTTGGAGATTCTGCATGTAAGAGAAAGAAGGCAGCAGATCTTCATTTGGTGTGGCTTGCCCTAAGTGCCCTGTCTGAAGCAAGCAGGAATTCAGCCATATAGCTTTTAGGTGATATTGATTTAAGCCTTTCTACAAGCTCCTAAGTCAGAATATAATAGTTCCATTAAAAAAAAAACAACATGAAATTCTATGTTGCACTATTAATATATGATAACTAGAGGCTAAATTGCCTGTATAGTCTTTGAAAAAAAGACATTGTTTTTATGAACCTTAACATATCTTGGAGAGCTGGTGCCTTCTGGTTTTCATCCTGCTGAAGTCAACAGACATTTGGCCTAGGAAAGACTACAGCTTGCACTCTAAGTGGAGCTCTAAACTGGTGACAAGAGTTTTGATTTTTGTATTTGAAGCATTAGCACTGTGGAGCATGCAATTTTGTCTGATGCCAGGGATAACGAAATGAAGACAAAATTATCACCAGGCTTGCATCCATAATGGCAGTGGGAGTTTTATTATTGTGTTCAAGAGGGCCAAGATCTTACCCTGGCACAAGAATATTAACACATTTCAGATTTTTAATAAATTATCTGAACTCTACCCTGGACAGGAAATATATTCTTAGTAAAAACAAGAATAGGCTTAACCATTATTTACTGTTGTAAAACAGGCCTGACAGACACAAATAATATTACAGCTACAGAAAAGTTATTTGATTTGTAGTGGTTAGCAAATAATTTTCCTTCAAATCATTTATCATGCTACACAAACTGCCTGTACTTGCATGATATTAATCTTTTAAGCCTGTTACCTATTTTAATCAGTTTTACAAAGTTAAATGCCATTGAAAAGCTAATATATTCTTGTTAAAATTAATTAGAAAGTGTACCATAAGATATTTAGCACAATTATTTGAGGCATCAGTAATATACTTCCTTGACATAAAATGCAAGTAGGCATTTTATAACTCTTTTTTGTAGTATTACACTGGTCATTTGAATAACATTTGTCATGACAAAAGGTATATTTTGCCCCAGAGTGTTTGAACAAGGAGGGTTTTGGTTTAACAAAGCTGTATTTTGATTCTACATAGAAAGTTCCAACTCAGATAAGCAATAATATTTATCAGACTTTAAATAAGCGAGCAGAAATGGTAGATAACAGTATGTTGTAAGTATGGAAACTAGAAAATAAACAAACCACAAAGCAATAAAACCCGTTTGAAGTGGAAGGTGCAGACTCTACTAGATGCTTCTGTTATGAAGTGTTTTCTAGCACATATCTAATAAAGGGCTCTCCTTTCCCTTCTGCTGGAAAACAAAGGGAAAACAAAGCTAGTTGAAGAAAGATGGACAGATGACAGACATGAACTAGCACATCATGGGAAACCATGCTCCAAACTCTTACAGGGCTTTTTGGCTCACACTGCAAACTGAGGAAAGCATGTGTCCAAGTTTCTCTGCCAAGAGCACGGGCAAGAGACACTTCGGGATGAGCAAGCAGCAACTGCCTGTACGAGCAGCAGCTAGGGCAAGCGCATGAGCCAAGGGCCTGGTTGGGTGAATTTTCTTTGGATCTCTTCACTATTCCCTCCAGGAAACACCTGGGCTGCTGATTTACACATAGACCCCTCTTTAGCACAGTGACTGTCAGATTGTCCAACTGGAAAAATCCTGCTTCTGGCAAGTTGAATAAACAACTTGGACAAGCAGAATAGACAGTTTAGTTGAACAAGTCAACTTGTTCAGCCTTCTGGGTTGGGTTTTTCTTTTTTTTTTGCAAATCAAGTAGAATTAGGAACTTTATAAAGCACTGGATTGAAGCTCGAGCTCACCTGCCTGTGCAGTAGCCAATACTAACTGCTACGCATCAATAGCCAATATCACTTTTCAGTAGCTTTAATAGTTTCTTCCTACTTTTGAGGATGGCATATTGAAACATGTGGCCTCAAGAGGATTCGTCTTCATAGGTGAAGCACACTCTGACTCCCAGGTAAGGATAGCAGGCATGCAAAGGATGTTGTATCGAGTTATTTTAGTGCATAAGTATTTAATACTCTTGATCAGAACTACTCATTTTCAGGACAGGGCATGCTAGTGCCACCTAGATACACATAGAGCATGCAGAAGACATCCAACAGATTTGCCAGGTCAGAGATAACCTGTTTCTAAGGCATGGTGGTTGTAGCCTCAAACTGAGCTGTTCCCACCTGAAATTATGATGCTGTTAGCAGTCAGTGACCAGAAAGCTTCTGCTTTTCCTAACAGGTGAATAGGGACAAGCCTTGGTGCAGGAATGTATGATGCCAGATGAAGTTCATAGACAGGAATACAAAGCAATATCCTGACACATAGCAATCATCAACCAGTCCTGTCTGCCTTGCCAAAAGGCTAGAATGAGAGCGAGTTCTATTTGATGTGATATTTTGGCAAAAGTGGATGCTTATACAAGGCAATGAGTGCATCTCCTCAAAAACCTCACACTTCTCCTTTGAAGAAATCAATCTTTCATCTTTTCTTCTCATCTACACTAAAGACTGAGATGTCATGGTAGGAAGACTGTCACCTGACAGTTGATAACAGAAGAATAAAGCTGTAAACCTCAGATAAAAGGGAAAACAGTGGGCCAGAAAGATGAGAAAGTTCCTGAAGACCTAGTCTGCCTGAGAAGCCATTGGGATTTGCAGTTTACCCACAGCATCAGCCTTGGGGGTAGCAGGCCCTCCCAGGAAAGTAGAAGAACCTTGTAACTTTCTAATGGCACTCATCCTTTCTGGTAAACTAAGCAGGACCTGGCTGTGAGCCCAAGCAGTGGTACACAATCCTCTAAACTGTTTATCTATTAATATACTTCCTGGCACTGTTTCAGCCCATGCCAGATAGCCTCCCACAGAATGTCCTGGCATGTGACAGAGGATATCAGTGGCCAGTATGAATTAAACAACATTTGGAGTGTGGGAAATAATTCAGCTTGAATGCAGATGGCCATAAAATGTGCGTACAACAGTTTCTGTCCCAGTTTATTTACATAGAGCCTGTGGTCAGAGCAGGGTGCAGAGATTCTTCGCTATTACCATGCCTTCCGGTGCACTGCTCAAGGCTGTCCAGCTGCTAGACTGCTTGTGGACCACTCTCAGGGCAGCTGCCTTGGGCCAAGACCTGGATTTGGAGTCTTGCCCAATTAGAAATGCGTTGCTTGCTGTTTGTCTGCAAAAATCTCTCTGCCAGTTAAGAGTTTGGGAAGGCACCTTATAGGCTGGTAAGTCTGACTGAAGGAGACTTATAGGAAGCCAAGACTAACTTGCTGTAATAATTATGACTTTATACTCAAGACTCAAACATCATCTGGAAAAGCCAAGTTTGCTCAGACGCTGGCTGGTAGCCCATGATTTTCCTGCTTTTTAAGGCAACCATCTTTAATGGAAAAGGCTGAGAAAGAGCAAGAGTCACTTTTCTGTCCTTTCCAGCAGTCACTAATCCCTCCTTGCTACAGATTCTGTTTGAAGTCAGGTTTTATCAGTTGGTTCTGTCTAGCCTTCCTGCAGAGGAACTAGTCTCTCCGTACAGATGTGGTTTTTGTTTAACATGTGTTGATGTAACAACAGAAATTAGAGCATATTTCCATCTATGATATGAAACACTTCACCATTAAGACATTCCTTTTGGTCCTCTTACTGGTGCTAGTTTAATATGAAGGGTAATCTGAAACACAAATACTAAAAACTAGGAGAATACCATGCTACCACCAATGAGCATCTCATTTCTGGCATTAACTTTGTTTATCCAAACAGCCTGTGTTATAGGAAAAGCTAAATTTTCTCTCTTTGAAGAAATGCATTAACACTATTGTTGTGTTACTGTCTCCTTTCCAAACGGTTTTCTGTTTACTTTTAGAGCACACAGTTTACATGGTCCAATCACTGACATATGCAGATCAAATACAGGTTTCTTGAACTTGAAAGCAAGTTGCTCTTTGTTTGGTTTGTTTGTTAGTTAAAATAACCATCGTTCAGATGATTCTTTCAACAAAACCTATGTGCCATATAATGTTATGACAGGTGAATGTCTGGTGTTTGTTTACTTGCATTTAATTTTGACTTTCTCTATTTGTGCATCGTTTCGCTTTAACTCCCAGAATTCAGAAGGAAGTAGGTTAAAGGTATCAAGAGCAACCTTCATGTTCACTTCAAAGCAGGTTATACTTGGTGCCTTGCTATTTTGATACTTACTCATCAGCTCTTTGATACCTTATTTCATTAATGATCTCTGTTAGCAGAAGTGTTTAGTAGTAGAGGCAAAAAAAAAGTAAGTACAGTCATTATGATGCACCACTACTGGATTTCTTAGACAATAAAGAATTGATGAGGAAAAATGTTGACCCGGATTGCAGATTTGCAAATGGGATAAGAAGTTAAAGCCCAAGTATATGTAAAGACCACTTCCACAAACATCGGCAGCAGTAGAGTATACTGGCACTCTACAACTTGTTTTTACAGGGCACCAGTTAACCCAACAGGGTCTTTATACAAGAGGAAGGTTCTGTTTAGTGATTAAACCTCATCTCTATCAGAAACCAGCTTCTATCGTATAAAGGTGTCCCTGCCCATGGCAGGGGGTGGTGGGGGAACAAAATGATCTTTAAAGTCCCTTCCAAACCCAAACTTCCAACCCAGTCTAACCTGAGCTCAGCTATGAGGTGCATCTAGCTTCTCTCTTACCTGTATTTAAGAGTCTATTTCCACAGCAGTTCTTAAAGGTTGGTAACAGCTATTATCCTGCATAAGAAGGAATGTCATAACACTGTGTGCGTACTTGGGGCAGATATGGCTGAGATTTTACTCCTGCCTCCTTGCCTGACAACCCTTTGGGGAAAAAAAAACCCTAAAAAAAACCAAACCAACCCAACCCCAACCCAACCCACAACACAAAAAGACCCCCACACAACCCAAACCCCCAGACCAGTATTTTCATCCAAATGGCATTTCTCCACAAAACACTTTCCCCTACCGAAATCATACGGAACTGATGAAATAATAAGGGGAGGGGGGAAGTCATATGAAGGACAGACAAATACCAGTGTTCACCAGATTCCATCATGTCTGGGGACTTAGGGTAGTTCCATACTTAGTTGTTAACCAGCTGGTATCTGTTCATCCTCCAAACCAGGATCTCTCCTGTAATTTTGAGGCTGATTTCCAAACTGTGAACTAGGGTTCTTTTTATCTAGTTGGTATCACTCACTTCAACAAGAGAAAGCTGTGCCGATTTTACTCCGTGCCAGGCATTCAAAAGCCTAGTTATGAAGAGCCAGAAAATAGCCGCTTCCAGTGTTATGTTGCTACACACAGCAGCTCATGCTGGTAAAAATGGTTATTTTGACTACATCAAGAACAGTGAGTGGAACTGCTCCCTGGGAGGGCAGGCAGAAATGCCTCATGCTTTGAAAAGAGGCCTGGCACTTGCAGCACACTCAGGCTCTCAAAAGGCAAGGAAGGTCAAAAGCCTTCCTGAACCCTCTCTTTGAATGCCACATGCTACCAGAGAGGCCATGTCCCTTGCAGGAAGGCAGATACCAATTTTGTCTATATTCTCCATCTTCTAACCTCTACAGTCATTTTCAATTCTTTCCACCTATCCTCACCTTTTGACACTAACAATTTGTGTTCCTTTTCCAGGTATTCACATCTTTCTAGCATGTCAGGGGGTTGGAACTAGATGATCTTAAGGTCCTTTCCAACCCTAACTATTCTATGATTCTATGTAACTGATGCCTCATTTCCCCATGCCTTGGTCAATATGCTATTCTTTGCAAGCCTGAATTGCTCCCATATTGATCTGATTTTTCTTCCTCCACTCATTTCTTCTCAAATATTCTAGGTTTTATGATTTCTGCCACTGTAAGAGGGAGTAAATGCTGGCAGGTTATATTTAATGAAAGGGAAAACTGATGGGAGTAAGATTCTGTCTTGTCTTTGTAATTAGAGGTATTAGAAACAGATTTGCCTCAGTAGAGGAACCAACCTGCCTCCTCTGGCAAACAAACAGTACAGGCAGTGGGTTTGAAAATGAGATTGGTGTCATCTTGATTAGTAAAGCATGCCAAGAACAGGAAAGTTAATTTCATCTTGAAATACTGAAACAGATCCAGTATTTGCCAGAGAGAGAACACACAAAAGCACCTCTACAGATAACAAGAGTTTCCCTGTTATTTCCAAGTTCATTCCTGAACAAAACTACTTGGAGAAACAGTAAAGCCTCACCCCTGGAAGAGCAAATCATTGGGCTTGAATAGCAGATCCAGGGAAGACATTGCATTTCTCTCCAGACACAGAAGCCTGTGACTGTCATTGATAAAATGAGGTCAGAGGAGGACACTGCTTTCTAGTGACATAGCTTAATTACAGGGAATAAAGGAAAACAAAGCATAGCCCTTTTGCAGAGTATTGTGGTGAACCATGGCATGCAGATCTTCTCTTCCCCCCCCTCCCCCAAAGTTTACCAATATATTTTCTTCAAAGGTCTAATAATTTTTCGTTAAGAGATATTGCAAGAAGATTCACAGAGGCTGCCTCTAGAAATCAAGCAAAAGCTTTAGACAGCTGTAAAGAGGTAGCAAAGGTGAGAGATGCTTCTAGAAACTAAACTCATACTCTCTTAGGACAAAAATGCCTATTTCACTATTCTTCTGCCACTGAGACAAGGATGAGTGCATAGAAGTACACCAAAGGAGGCTTTAGGGAAACAACCTGAAGCCAAGAATTGCCAAGAAGATGCAGGTTCACCAGAACACCAACACAGCACCTGCATCCACCTTTCCATCCCACTGCTGAGCTGGCTGAGTTGAATCAAGCACAAATCAAAGCAGTCTGTCAATTGCAGGGCTAGCAGCTTCCCTGACACCCAGGTTTCATCTTCCATCTCCAGGGTGGCTAGAAACAGGGTCCTCATTCTTCATGACAGCATCTCTCTGGGTCGCTAACTCTTAATGCCAGGCCCACCTCATTCATCCTCAGTCAGCAGCATCTTGTGTGCGATTTGCCAGAACACAGGAGGACACACAGTCCTGCCCAGCAGATTGGGGGACAGACAGGGGGAGCACTGCTTTGCTCTGGTGCAGCCATTCTCCGTTTGCATTGTGCAGCACCGGAGGAGAGACATTAACATTACATGATAGGATTTTGCAACCAGGATGCCTGTGTAGCTTTTAGATTCCCAAGAGCTGTGTCTACGCTTGCCCATCCATGTACAGAAGATGAGTAACAGTTGCTTTTGCACTGCCTAGAGCTCTATGTAT
This sequence comes from Pezoporus flaviventris, assembly GCF_033815535.1. NCBI lineage: Eukaryota > Metazoa > Chordata > Aves > Psittaciformes > Psittacidae > Pezoporus > Pezoporus flaviventris. The sequence continues at coordinate 12,651,050 of NW_026892554.1, forward strand.
TTACCTTTTAGAACTTCTCTAGGAAAATATTGCCTTAGCAACAGCTGAACAGTATTGAGACCGAGACAAGTGATGTGTAGGAAGAGAATTTAAGGTGATGGTGGGGGGAACCATTATTCAGTGTTTTCCATATTTTCACAGAAAAGAATTTAATTTCCTTGCAGTTAGCACAGTCAATGACGAGGAGGTAGAAAGGTTCATGTCAAATACCTCTGGCTGTGAACCGAAATGAAATATAACTAAACTTACCAAATAACCAATGCAGGCAACCACAGGCTGCGAGTGGTTTTTTATTAATTTACTTGCTATTGAAACAGCTTTTCTATATTGGTAGAGTTCTTTTTCCTCAGCCACATTTGATGGGCATTCAGATACTTGCTTAACATAATGGCACATATGCTAATTCTGGAATACTTGTTTCTTTCTTCACTTTTACAGGTAACAAAGCAGTGTTTACACTTAACAGGGATTATAATTTCGGGACAGTTAATGCCTGTGTTTAAATCACTTCATCAATGACATACAGATTGTCTGCTCTACAGATCATGTGTTACTGAAAAGGCTGGAAAGAAGAATAATCTTTAAATAAGGACTCGGCTTTGAAAGCAATGTGGCTTCTTTACCATGATGAAGTGATACACAGCATCATAAAACTCGTAAACTCACAGCAATTTTGTTGCCACAATTAACAGTTATTCACTTGAATTCTTTTTGGGTTGAAACTTGCCTTGATCTAACTTCTGCTTTGTTTGGGGTTTGGTTTTTGGTTGTTTTTTTTTGTATACAAAGAGCATGTGTCTGAATGAAACTGAGCTTTTTTCTTTTATGCTTATGTAAAGTGGACAAAACTGATTTTCCTTAAGGAAATGCTATATATAGAGAAGCTAAATACTTTCAAGTCCTAGACCTCAGTAGGTTTTTTGACATCATCCCCAGAGAGGCAGAAATGCAAACAAACACTATAAAAGCAGTTTCCTTCATGAAAATACACAGAGCACCAGGAACAGCTTAGTAAGTAAAGAGAACAGTGTCCTCCAGAATGGAAGTCTTTATCCTGTTGGCTCACATTTTTCACTAGCAATGATCATGTCCTGTTACCACAAATGCACACACATCAGTAGGCAAGCCTTTAAAGCCAAGTTTTAAGTATTTTCAACAAATGTCAAGAGCTGAGTAAATCATAGAGGGTGCAGGCTCTGCCACTCAGGAGGTACAGTGTGGAATAACAGCTCTGGGAAAGAAAAGAACGCTACTGAGCATTTTTGTGCCATCAAATTTACAGCCTGTTACAAATCAATCTCTGCCTCCCCACAGTTACCCCTGGGGAGCACTGTGGCTGGGAAGCTGCCTCCCTAGGGAGAACTGTACACAATGCTAGAAAACAAAACCCTGCATTTTGACCTTTTGCAGCTCTCTCATTCTTTGAGAGTAGCACACCTGCATTGTGCCAGCTGTTGGAGTAGGTTCTGTTGTTGGGGTTTTTCCTGGTTTGTCTCCAGCAGATCGACAATACAAAGGTTTATATACACAGACACACATGAAAGTTGTATTTAAGGTTACTTTCACTTGGGCTCATATATACACACACATGGCTTTCACGATGTTAAGGGGAAATGGACCCTAGATTGCCTAAAACACTTTACACTGAAATGGCAAATAAAAATTAATCCTGGGACAGTCCTATCCGAGCCAGTGAAAGTAGGGTGACCAATTCTGCAATAGCACAGTTAGTTACTCAGGTAGAAGAGACACCACAGAGGAAACATTAGATAGCTACAGTTAATAGGACATGATGTCATGGCTTCAAACTTGAACAGGGGAAGTTCAGGTTAGATATAAGGAAAAAGCTCTTTACTGTGAGGGTGGTGAGGCACTGGAACAGGTTGCCCAAAGAAGTGGTGAATGCTCCATCCCTGGCAGCGTTCAAAGCCAGGTTGGGCACAGCTTTGAGCAACCTGGTCTAGTGCGAGGCATCCCTGCCTGTGGCAGGAGGGGTTGGAACTAGACGATCTTAAGGCTTTCCAACCCAACCCATGCTATTACATGCTCAGATATGTCAGATCTCAACAGACAGAATGCTGATTTGGCGTTGACATAATTCTACCAGAGTACAGAAGTATAGACATGTGCAGAGTAACAGAAAGTGGCAGTATTAAGAAACTTCCTCATGTTTCCACATGCTCATTTGGAAGAAGATGGAAAGAAAAATATCCTGGTTTTCCAGGTTGCCTTTTATTTCATTTTTTTTCTTCTCTTTTTCAATTTTCCATCACAAAAAAAGAAAGCACCAAACAATGGCAGGATTCCTTTCCTCATAAAACATCCCAGTAGGTGTGTGCGCTAGTAATACTGGATTCATACTAAGCACGGACTTCCATGTGAACAGTCTGTCCACCAATTTAATTCATTGTAAGAGGTATGTGTTATACGCATATCTTCTTAAACTTTGCCACTTTTGATTAAATAATACCTTCCTGAATTTCAAGTCAAATAGGATTTGAAATTTAAGGACATTGTAAAGATACTGGTCTAATTTCTTTGTGCAGCCTCCCATATCATATCCTTTAAAATCTGATGGATGAAGTACTGCACTGACAGCAGGGTCTTAATCATAGCCTTAAGCAAGTATTTCAGTTGATCTGTTTCTCCTCCCATTCCTGGTCTGTTTACCTTTACTATTTTTAGGTCAGAATGTCTGAGTTTGTGCAGTAAGAACCTCAAGATGTTTTATTAAAAGCTAGTAAATAGTAATATCAATGCAGTGCATGGTCACTGCAGGTGCTTTCATAGGTACATTATAACTTCCAACCCTGAGAAAGAAGCTGCACCTCTGCAGTTAGCACTTAAATATCATCTTAAATATGAAAGCTCCATATGCGTTCAATATGGTCTTTCAGAAGCCTTTCATAGAAGGCTGCCATCAGAGCACTAATTCATCACAGTTGACTTTGTCGTATTAAACACATTACTGTGATTATTTTTTCTCTAATAAGCAGAGCTACTGCATAAGACTAGGATGTCTTGTGACATATCATATGTCTACTTCTGTCTACAAACAGAAGTAGAAATTTCATATTTTTTAGTAATTAAACCAAAGAGAACACACATTCCCCCCCATTTCTCCATTTGCTTCCGATTCTGGCTGTCCAGCTCTGGCAGTGAACGCATGTTTAGAATAAAAATAGAACCCACAATTTGAAACTTCTCTTTGTTTTGCTTTTCCCTTATAATACATGAGCCTCTGACTGAAATGAGGAAAGTCTTTCACCCAAAGAGAATTTACCAGAACAAAAGCAGCTTGGCAGAATTAACATGCTCATATTTTTGGCATATTTTCTGATATAAGTCTTCCAAAATACAGGGTGGGATCAAGCACAGAGAGATCCTGATCAAGTGATAGGACACAAACTTCCTTCCACGACTGTGATAAACCACAGTCTAAGAACACAGTCTCACAAAGAAACCCACTGTACATCAGAGAGTGAAGAGCATTCCCTACAGCATATAGAGTCTCTGTTTTCTTCATAACTCCAGTTTCAGTTCTTCCACGTAAAACATTGTGTGTTGATCTTACATATGTAACCCACCTACATCATAATCTTCAAGGGTTGCTTGCTGCCAGGCTCACTTGTGTGCAGCCCAAGGAACGTGGACAATTTTCCAGTCCTGTCTGTTCAGACTTTTCTGCAGGAAGATGGCTTTCTAGGATACTGAATTTGTGCTTTAAAACTATTCACCTTCCATTGCTTCATCTCAGGCAATGCCTTAGTGGAAGGAATAATAAATCCTCTGTAAGGCGATGAGATCTAGTAACCTGTCACTAAACCCCAAATTCTAGAAATCCAAATGAATCCTGGCCTGAAATACAACAAACTCCAAAATCAGATCCATCTGAGGCATAGCTTTTCATTAACAGAGCTCTAACAGTAATCTTGCCTGTAGAAACACAGGTTGAGGTTTTAGTAGTGAACAGTTGTAGTGGATAACATTATTTCCTTCTGTTACATCTCAAGATCAGTTCATTCAATCTAGAAATGAGATCACTAAAGAACATTGCCCACACACACACATACTGGAATATTGCTAAAGTTAGTTAATGCATGCAGGGATCAATGTCTGTTGGAGACAGAAGAAGCACTCAGCATATTTAGCATACTTGCAGCCAGGGAGATAGAGTCTGACATTACAAAAGTCTTTCTAGCTGTAGGAGTTACAAGCACTGCATTAAGCCATGAAGGGATGTTAGTCTTTAGCAACAGAGTAGACGATTATCTCTTCTAGCCTGTTGGTCTTATCTCAGAGAAAGGAATGGATTGAATGGTTGTTAAAATGTTCCTTCAACCTCATGCTTCTACGATACTGAAACAATAGCAATTTGAAGGTTAGCTCAGTGACATGAACGATTTTCTACACCAAACCAAACTGTTATCCTGACTGCGCCTTCTGTGTGAGCGGACAATAACCTTTGCCAAAAATTGGTCCCTAACTCTATCTCATTTTCAACACCGATAGTCTAGCAGATAAAGCCTCCAATCTTCCTGTAGAGTGCTCACTTCAGTTATTATCTGCATAGACAGTCCACCAGTCCTAACGTTAGCCAAACCCTCACTGCTCCAACTTCAGGGCTTCTGAGCCTTGCTCACTGATCGGTTACCTGATCACTAGGTTGCAGGCAGTTAACAAGCATTGATTTCTAAAGTGTAAATGCAAACTGCTCAGTTGCCAAGGCTCCTAAGACGCAGCTAAAAAAAAAAAGGAGAAAAATCACTTGATTATTCTTATCCTTTCTTCTCCACAAGCTGAAAAAAACTACAGCTTATGTTAAATCACAAGATCAGGGTGCACCAATTGTGTGTATCATAAGCTGTCACATCACATTCACCATCCATTCTCATCTCCCCAGATTCAATTCAGATTAATCCCTCCCAGCATCACCTCAGGTATTACCGATGCTTAATTGCTACAGCAGGCACTGTGCTATAGACTGCAGACTGCCCTCGCCTCTCCAGATGCTAATCTTCCTGCAGAAGGCAGGTGCAGCCACCCTCTGTGCCAGCCAGCTTGGAAAGCAGAAACAGAGCCAGTCTAGGTCATCAGCAAACTGTTCCTGGAGGTCTGTCGTGATACCTTGTGTTTACATACCATGTAGCCACCAGCCATTATTAACACCTAATGGCAATCTTAAATAATACTAAAAATATATCTCCTGTAGGTACTGTAGATGCATCTTGCTTAATGCCCACTAGAAGCATTTTGTGGGTGTAAATTACACCTGGAGAAAAGGAAGGTGGATTTCTGCTCCATTAAATTATACCATCCTCTCCCAGCCTACACATTGATTAGGTGTTGCTTAACACTGCAGTGAGACCAGGAGGCAAATCAGACCAAAGCATAACACCAAGTGTGTTGCTGAAGAGCAGATGACATCGTTAACTTTGCCAGAAAGTGTATTTTATACATTAAACATTCAAGTTCCCATTTTAATCTTGTTATAACAATGCCATATATAGCAGGGAGGGGGAGAGGGGGAGAAAAAATAGAACTGTTCCTGAAGTGAACCAAGATAGACTAAGCACTTATCCATCTTAGGAATCCGAGTTTTAACCAGGAAAAATAAAGCAAAAAGCAATATTAAAAACTAGGAATTATAGCTAGCCTTATTCCTTTCTTTGTAGAGCTGTAACTTTCCCCTGGAGAAATCTAAACAGACTGAAGGGGGGGGGAAATACTAGAATATTCCAGAATCCTATTGTGAACTGCAACCTCATCCTGGCTCATAAAAGGAGACTTGAGACACTTCAGCCTTTCTCCCACAGGCTTTGGTTTCTATGCAAAGTAAGGGAGAAGAGATGCCTTCCAGGTGGTCACTGTGAGGACCAGGTCTTGAGTTGCTCTGTCAAGTCAGCCAGGAACACCAAATTTTTATTTCAAAATATGGCAAGGCTGAGAAAACAGACTCTGGAGCTCCAGACTACAGAAGAAGATGATGATGCAGGCTGCCTTACAGAGACAGGAATCCAGACCAAGTACAGTCTTGCCTTCTATCTACCTGCAAGCCAGCCTTTAGGAGCTGCAAGTCTGGAACTTGTGAGCACAAAGGTTTTCTTAAGTTTAATCATAGGAGGGAGCCAAGGGAAAAGTAATGTTTCCTCTCAATGAGCGTGCCACAAAGCCACTCTGGGCTACGCAAGGAAAGCACATCAGAACAAAATTACTGAAATACAATGCATGAATAAAACTACTACAGAAAGCACTTGGCATAATGCTCAGCCATTCTGCTACTAGAAATAAGCTAATCAAGCCTTGATGATACTCTTGAATATTAAACAAGGAGTTAAACATCCATCTACATCTTAGATGAAAATACCTCAACAAAAAGCATTTAAATCTAATAGACCAGTATTCTCAGAGACCCTTTGAGCTCACCATGTAAGAAAACACCGTTTCTGTGAGGACCACTTGAGTATGGAGTATGTATTTGCTTATACTGGTTAACCCAACAGTTTCCTCTCTTTCTTTCAGACTAATAAAGAATATCTCTACTTTAAGGAAAAAAAAAGGGGGGGGGGGGGGGGGAGGGACACCAACAACAAAAAAAAAAAACAACAAACCTACACAAACTAAACAAGCAAAAATATAAATGCTGCCAAATTAACCTTAAACTCAGAGTAAACAAGAACCCTGTAAATACATTGTCAAACAGGCTGGTGGATGCGCTACTGCACATAGTGCCAGCAGAGTCGAGTCCTTCATTCGCACAGGACTTTGCAGAATGCTCTGCCAAGCTCCACTGCAAATTTATGGCTACAGAATTACAGCTTCAGGTTTTTATATGTTTAGCTTGGCTTCTTCCAGCAAAAAGTCAACAACTTACACAAGCAGTTGAACCCATTCTCAGTTCCATGAAACAGTGAAACAAAACTGTACTGGCCACCCAGACAAACTCCAGTTCCACCTGTGCCTTGTGCCAAAGCAACATAAAAGGACCACAGAAACTCTAGCCTATATGCACACCCTGTAGTGGTGTGAAAAAGCTACTGTCCTGCAGAAGTTTTTCCACACAGACTCCACTATACTGTTGCAGGCTGCACAGAAGTCCCTAAGTTAGACCACAGCTCCTTTCAGCTCAGTACACAGCTTCTCACAGCAGCAAATGCCCAGACAAGAACATTGTAATACCAGAAAAGTTTCCCACAGCCTCCAACAACAGCCCCAAGATGTTCCAAGTTCAAAGACAGACCAGCAGCACCAAGGAGCTACACACCAACCTTGCAAGCTGCACATCCTGTGTTTCAGCCTTCGATCACTGCCTTCCCCTCCATGCTCCCCTGCAGCAAATAACATGCTCTCCATCCTGCCTCTCTCCCATTTCAAGCAGCAGGTGAAGCTGGTCAGTGAAACCCTTGATTTGCTGATGAGGAGCACCTTGTGCTATGGGTGAGACAGCAGCAACACAGTGTTGCCATGTGTATCATCCCTTACTGCACATCTCAGGTGCATAGAATAAAATCTGACTCCATGGTTTATGTTATTTTGAGCCATTAATTCATTTTTATCCTTACTTTGGTGCTTTGAAGTCTGCTGTGTGGTTTTCCTTTTCAGACATTCCCATGCTCAAAAAGCAAATTACAAAGAGGATCACAGAGACCAATCTTCCAGCCCTTCCAGAATACAAATTAAATCTGCAGTATTGGCAATGCCATATGCAAGTAGCTATTGCAGAGTAGGACTGCATAACAAGGCATAGAAAGATTCTGAAAGTATTAAAGAAATTTAATTTTTAATTGTACTTTCAGCTATTGACTGTTTTTAAAGTTCTGTGAGTATTTTTGCAAATCAGTGACAGCAGTGTTTGTCTTGCAGTGTAAAACCTGTTACTATATGGAATAAGTATCTTCAGAGTACAGCAAGGCAATTTAAAAGCTCAATGATACCTTGTTAGTATGATAAAACATAGTATGAAAAAACATAATTACCAATTTTGCTCTTAATTAAATTAATTTTGTTTATTAGGCCTGAAGCAATCCATAATCTTGCAGTTTTGCTTTGGTAAAACTCCCATCAAGTGAGGGGTTAGTGCTAGACACAATCTGGGAAGGAAGCCGGAAAATACTTTTCTAATGAACTTTTACAAGTTGGTTGGAGTAGGTAGCTGGTATTACCAGCTCTGTGGAAATGAAATACTTCAGTGCCATCTTGGACTGTGAAAATCACACTGTTAGAGCCTGAAGTAGGCAACATTTCAAGTTAATTTACTATCCCACTAGCAGGGTGGTTTAGGTGGAAGTTCTCACTCTGGAAAAGATGTTATTTGTGTCGCTCTCTCACAGGCTTCACTATATCTTTCATGGTTGCTAAGAAACAGCAGCATTACAGTAGAGTAATCATTCCTACTCCATTTGAAATTGTAGCTAATTAGCCTCTGTGTGAAGTGGGATTCCTAGCATGAGAAGAGAGAAAGTTTGTGTTTAAATGCACAAACTGATACTACTGAATAACTGAGGATTCATTCTAAATCAAAATACTCAAATGGCAACAAGCCCTGGGAAGTTCACATGTCCCAGAAGGGTTTCTAATACTTGGATAGAAAAAAGGAATCATGATCAGCTGCATCCCAAAATCTGTGCTTTTGCAGACCTTAATAAAAACTCTCAGCTTGAGTGTGAAATCTGATGGGTACAAAGACAAAGATGATGTGATTGGACATGGATAGCATATACAGCAGGAGGAGGTTTACAGCTTAGGAGGAGGTGAGAAGTAAAAATGTGCAGGTATTGTTTTTATATGGAAATAAAAAAGAATCTGGTACAAACTACTGGGGAATAAACATGTTTAGGTTACACATACGTATCTGATTATCCTTGTCTTCTGCATGTCTTATTTATCTGAACAAATTTAAACATCCTGGTCTTGAACAGAAGTGTCTTGGTCTTGTCATTTACCAAGGAATTTTCTAATTAGTGCCTTTGTTGTATGGAGCTGTAGTCAAAGGATTTTGTCACTTGATTTCCAAACGTGAGTGAGAATCTGGTATTTCATTACTAAAGGACAATGAACGAGTGCCTGCTGTTTGAAGCTCAGGACAAATCGGTCATTATCTTTCTGGCAAATTTGTGGTAGCACTAATACCACTTTTTAACTCGATCTACTATGGGAATTTCAAATACCTCAGAAACTGATTGCTGTGAAGGCCTTTTTTTTAATTCTCTATACAACTTCATATGGAGAGAATTTTCATAACTTCCTGTTGGACAGGAAAAGAAAAAATTGTTTCAGATTTTCTTTTTCAAATAGGGATGTTACGGAGTGACCTTTCTAGCACAAACGCAAAGGACTTCTCAGTTCTCACTGAGCGGAGACTCTCATAGACTATGTAGGTGCTAAGTGTTAATATTAAAAACCTTCTATATCTACACCGTTAGACAGCTTTCATTTTAGCGTGTATTTTAAAGAGCCAACATGCTATGCGTGATACTTTATTAAGCAAGATACACTCTGTAACCAAAATCTGAAAGATTTTTTTGTTCAGTGTGCTTTGAGAGCTTTCAAATTCTAAAAAAAATGTAGGAAAAATGTTTTAAATCCTTATTTTTAAGATGTGTTTGTGTGTTGCTATTTCCAGACTAAGATTCAAAAGTTATTACTCTGATTATCTCTCAAGCCTCTATTTTACTTCCTCTATGTAATGGTATAAAGGTTGGTACATCTTGTAAGAAATCAATGATTATTTCATTTTACTACTGATTGGGACGTCAGGGTGCTTTTAAGATGTGTTGTAAATAAACAGTTTGACAGAGGCTGTGATCCAAAAGAGAAGCCATGATAATTTTTGGAGCAGCAAAGTGCTATTTTGGAAGTGAGCTGAACAACTAGCTGCTGTCAGAAGGGCAGAAGAAAGTTAGAGCAAACAATCAGCAGGGGTGGTTACAGCCCTGACCTAGGAGAGGAAGATGCATTTTACAGCCACAAGCACACAAGCACATAACAAAATCAGTGAATTGAGCAGAACTGGGGATCAAAGGGGGGTAAAGCTTCCCTTTCTCCCACTCCTTCCTCTGTCCATCCCAACTCTGACTAGAATTCATATGGGTAAAAAAGATCTCCATAAGATACACATAGGTAAGGACCTAAGGTCCATATACTGCTGAGAGCTTATGGCTGGCCCTAAGTAATTTGCAGAGTTTTGCAGGGCTTCTTTATATGTTCCATTACCACAAGACAATATAGCATTAAGAAATTCTTCAATTCTAGCCATAAAGGATTATCCATGGTTGATCCGTGGTTTACAGAAGCTGGCTTGTGAGAATGCAGTTTTAAACAGCAGAGTGCACATTCCACAAAAGTCTGTTTAAGGGCATGTCATTGAAGTACATAACTATGTATTTTAGTGTACCATTACTCTTTGAATGTCATTGTGAAAACGTAGTGAGGTGTGGTATAATTCAATGAGATGGTGAGTTTTGTTGCCAAATCCCAAATCTAATGCATCATTTGGTTGTAAGGAATGTTACCCAAGGGACTGACAGTCCTACCTGAGCTTAACACAGTGGCATTAAATTATCTTTTATGAGATTAATCTGTGAATAAAATTAACCATGAGTTAGAGTAGCTCAACTATAATAATCACAAATTCATCCACTATCTTGTGAGTGCTCTTTGGTAATGGCTCACAGACTTAACTCTGCTCTGATTTGCTCCAGAGGACTTTTAGAGTAAGAACTGCATTCCCTGGGAGTAGCCAGGGTTCTGGCTGCCTATATACAATGTAAAGGAAAAGCACATGGTCAGAAACCATCCTCCCCCTACGCAAAATATGTCAATCACCACCTTAATTCTGTCAGTCTTGTCAAAAACTACCAATGTGTTGTCTCCCACGCAGAGATGAATGCAATGTCCTAAAAGCATCAATTTAGATGGCAGTTCTGTGCCCAGAAAGCTTGAGGTCCTGAAACTAACCTAAAGAAGCCTTTATTAAAACCAGTAGATAGGTCTGTAAATGCCAGTTCCTTAACACTCGGTTATGTGGAACAGCATGGCAGGGTAACTCCACTCTGTAGGAAGGAAAGCAGTTTGTGTCAAGCTGTGCTCTGCCTACAAGTCCAAGTACTGATCAACATTGTTTCAGGGAAGTTCTCGTGGAGGCCGGTGGGGATGTGGACAAGTTAAAAATGGATTTGGCTTCATGAATCCTCTGGCTAAAACTCCTACTTATGGCACAAGCAGCAATAGCCACTGTTACAGAATATGAGCTGTCGTAGCAGAACGGGAGGAGCTGGCAGGATGTACTGACATTAGGCAAGGGCTGTGTTCCTCTGTTCCCAGTGGCGCGCTCTGGCAGATCTCTGTGCTCCAGTGTTTCAGCTTTCAAAAGGAGCTTTTGGAAAAGGACTATGGAATAGCCACTCAGTTTCCCCTTGACAGAAAGCAGCAGTTCAGACCCACCAACTGTAGAGTCTTTTTAGGGAGCAACCCTAGAAAGGAATCAGTGAAAGGCGTCACACAAAATAGGCTGCTGTTTCAACTGGCAACTGCAAAGTACACTTGTGTTGGGCTATTTCTGTCCTCCTTGTACGAGAATGATTTCCATAATTTTAAGTCATTTTTCCAAGTAACACAATCTGGTTTCATTTCCCAGCACTAATGGAGAAGAAACCTTTAAATCTTGCAAATGAACATCAGTAACTAGATGAACCTGTAACAGAGCTAAATAAATAAGCCAGATACCCAAATGAGTTTGCTATCTACTCCAAAGTAGTGGAAAAAATAAATGATTCTGATTAGTTCTTTGAGTGGCACACTTCCAACCCCAGCAATAAAGGCAGGCTTCATGTACTCTGGAGCAGACATACTCCTTCAGCATAGAACAAAGTGAACTCTGCAGCGATGACTATAGCCAGCTATGGGAAGGCTGTTCTGCCAAGGAATAAGCACTCAATAGTCTGCTCCAGGGATTTTGAGTGGGGTTTTTTTGCAGTTTATTTAACTTTTCTTCAGTTGAGAGTGCTTATATAGTAAATACACGTTTACAGATAACTGATTGACAAGGTTTTCTTTGTTACCTTTTTCACTGACACCTTGGGAAAAGTTCACGGGCTGCCCTGGTCTGGGGTGTCCCACCCAGGTCCACAGTCTAAGACTCAGCCTAGATAACTTAAGTTTCTGTGGTATGGTTTACCTAGGAGACAGACCTCTGAGGAGGGCTGTGATTTTTTTTCTCTGTAGAGTTTCATCCAAGTGGGAAAGGGAATGCTTTATGGTTTAGTGGATTTTTTTCTTTTGCTTGTTCACATTTTTGTTTTTAATTAATGTGTCTTTATTCCTGTGATAATAAATAAGGCCATGGAGTTACACCTATCTCCTCGCATAATTTGAACAGCACAGGCGCTACCACGGAAGCCAATGTTTTCTGTGCTGCACTGTTTTCAGCAGGTTTTTTTTAACATGATCACTATCAAAGAATGAAGAATACAAATATAAATGAGCCATCAGAAGTTATAAGCTTTGAAGCTCTGTATAACAACTGGTCCTGAATAAAAGGAAGAACTTAAGCACCACCAGCAGCATATGGACAAGAAAGAAACCTTTCATGTAGTGAGTACCTACAGAGAGACTCCTACTGATCGTCACCACATGAAAGGATACCAAAGAGGAGATGTGCAAGACTTCAGTGGTAGGAGGTTAATACGTTATCTACTTCAATCGTGAAAAAATAGAAGAAAGAACACAGGACACTAAGAAGTTAAAAAAAAGTCAGACTGATTTAATTGGAAAGCATCACTCGGCTGCCTTCTTAAGTAATTGTTGGAAGCCATCCCAACTCTTTATATATTTAGAAGCAATATAATTCAACTCATAAATAATTTCTTAATAAGCAACAGTGTTCCCAAAGTATGTGATTTAATCCTACTGATCTGATGAGAAATAGGGCTATTCCCTTCATACAAAAATACATTTAGAACATTTTATGACAACAATAATTCTTCCATTGTATTACTGCCGTTAGAAGTAGGGTATCCTAATGAATGCATTTGGTAGTCTATGAAATGACAAAGGCTTTGGACAGTAAGAAATAAATAACAAATTCTGAACAAATCATTATTGTCAGTCCTGTGGTGTCACAGAGATGAAATTACAATATCATTAGGGAAATCTACATAAGGGTATGCAAGATTAGACCTGATTAAAGGCAGTTTTAGAAAGACTAGCAAAATCCAGTGGTGCTGTGTTGTCACTAATTTCCTGAGAAAATGTAAAAATATGTGTGTCTGTACATATTTATGCATATTTATACATGGGGGGGGTTGGTGTTTGGTTTTGGGTTTTGGTTGTTTGGTTGTTTTTTTTCCTCAAAACAATACTGAGCCTACAAGACCAAGGTCAATATCAGCTGTTTGAAGAGGAGCAAAGACCTGGATTCCCTATCACACAAGAACAAGTCATTTTTTCAGCTAAAATCTATGCAGCAAAGCTAATGCAAATGGCAGACACAGGAAAAAAGGGCTGTCTGCCAGCTTGGGAGATTGACAAGAAAACATATGGAATTTTATAAATAGTACACACATTTCCAATAATATTTCAACCAGTCAATATTTTCCATCAAAATAGCTTAATAACGACACTTCCAGCTTATATTAATGCTAGGTACAACCAATAATTTGTGAGTTTCCCTGTTCCTAATTGCATAAGTAGATACAGTAAATACAGCCATGATATCTGTCCAGTCTTAAGTCTCTTTAGGTCCAGAGTGATTATTGTTCCTCAATCAACCTGTCAAATATATATCTGATGAGGGCAGTGCTCCCTTGCTTGGTATAAAACCACAGCGGTTTATCAGTGCAAGTGGAACTGTGCCAGTGTACACCAGAGGATTTAGCTTCTTAGATTGAAAAAGAGCAAATAGTTTCAGAGGCTGGATCTGTACTTTGGGATGAAAAGACCACAAATTCTTTTTGCTTTAGGGCTTATGTTTTTCTATGACTTCAGTGCAAATTTCATCAATGTTCTGACTCATCTTTGGGATATTATTCAATCTGACTATTAAACATTAGATCCATGAACAGGGTTACCTTAGTACAGGCAAAAACTTAGGACGTATTTGGAAAGATATGAGAAGGGGTGGGGGGGAAGAAATCAATTCTTTTTTAAATTCAATTTCACACTAAGGTCTGTTCATTTCACTCAGAATATACCCTATAAAATGACAAAGCTATTCTCATGAGTAAGTTTAAGCAGGGCTTGGGTGTGAAATGCCTGGCTGTTGAAGAAGCGTGTTTTGATTAGTTTCAACTTGCTTAGGGTTTAAAAAAAGTAACAAATAGTGCTGAAAATCAGCGAGGTGCCAAGGCTGGCAACTGGTAGTCCCCTGAGCCGCCAGTCATTCTAATCAGGGTACCGCTGAAAAGCGCTGTTTGGAAAGCTGTTCTCTGGCAATGGAGAGAGAACCGGCTTTTCATTCATTTCCTTCCCACTTCAGTGGGTTAGTCAGGACTAAGCGAGTAGAATAGGCTCATTATTGTAACTGTTCAAAGGATAAGGATTTTAGATTTTTACACGGAGGTGGCTTTGCTGGTGTTACTAACCTCTCACAGTTAGTTTGGACTTCAAAAGTGTTGCTTTGCTCCACTTACCACTTAGATAATTCAGTTTATTCCTGTGCATCTCAATTAGGGGAAGCAGACCAAACAGCTTTACTCTCAGGAATTCATTCATGAACTGTGCTGCAACGTAATGTTGCAAATCCTGCAATGAATCAGAGGAAACTTTTCCCACTGAATCTTTTAAAGGCTCCACATAAACCTGTCCATTACTATAAAATTCAGTGAAGCATTTTCCCCTCCCAAGTAAATACTAAGTCTGAAACATTAAGCCAGTAGTGACCATCTTAAGCTGCAAGTCCAAAAATACAGCAAAAGGCAGCAATTAAAACTACTGGCACTTTAGGAATTGCTGTAATTACAGATCACTTTTGCTGGGAAATACCGTACTTGATATTGCATGAGTAAGAAAAATGTAGTTACAAAAGAGAAGTGATAACGCTACTGAATTTGGTGCTTTACGTCCATGTTATCCCAAGGGTTATATCTTTGAGCCCGTTTGCCATGCTAATGAATGGCTCCTTTGCTGTGTCAGTGCTCCAGAGGTACAGAAGTGCAGGGAATGGCCTGTTAGATTCCGTGCAGGCTTTGTGTCTTATCTGAGGAAACCAAGAAAGGAGCTCTTCAAGGACATGAGGAGGTCTTTATGAAAGATGCCTTCTTCTATCAAGAAACATCATACAGCCCTGTACTTACCTGCTAAAAAATATTATCCAAAGCAGTTCCTGGCCACATTAATCTCCTCGGCCCCTAGCATGATAGCACAGCTCATTCTTATGGCATGAGGAGCTGAAACCACATTGTCATAATCACAGTCCTGTGTTAGATGAGCATTTTCCACCTCTGCATCACTGCTGCTCGTGTACTGAGCAGCACAGAGATAAAGCTATTTGGAAGCATGGAGGAAAGCAGGGGGGTGTTTGTGTGCCGACTGAATTATTATTATAAAACAAGATATCTGAAAGGACATTATTTTGTAGAAATGGGGAAGGAAGGAGAAGTCCATTTAGCTTGCACCTTCGCCACTAAAGGACAATAAACCAGGTACGCTTTGCAATGGCCTTGAACAAAACAGAAGGTACTGCTATTAATGCAATACAAAATGTCTATTAAACAATAAAACATTGTTCTGTGCTCTCCATCTAATCTTTCAGTACCAGAGTAGGTATGTGTTGTAGATTTTCCAGGGCAAATGAGTACCTACAGACAACTGGGAAAGTAAATAAAATCAAAATCCATAGAAATATACCCATTTCATTTAGACCATGCTAGACATTGTCAGAGATCTAACCTGGCTTTGGCATGGTTTTTTTATTTGAAGTCCATTTCTTGTATAACAAAGAAAGGGGAAAAAAATTACACAAGCAGACCCTAAAGAGAGAACAGAGTGTGATTACAGTTGCCCATATTTAACAAAACACATTAACTAGCATATGTGATAAGAATGACAGCCAAGAAATAACACAGAACTAAGAGTTCCAGAGATCTTATAAATCATGAGAGCTTGGTAGAGCTAGCCTATAATATTTCAGCACTTTGGAGGTTCTAATCATTCACTGCACATTCCTATCTCTGAAGATTGTTTTTTTTCCATTTACTGCTTTGGTGACCTATGCCTTTTGTCTCTTTACTTCTGAAGCTAAAGCATAGACAATGTCATTAAAAGTCACTCCTACCTCTAGCCATTGACTGAAGTAATTTATATTCCCATATTCCAGATGAATTGCATAATTATTTTATGAAAAGAGAAAAAAAAAGGAGGAGGAATGAGGCAAGAACAGACACAGTAAGATTTCAGCTTGTTCTCTGTTTGAGAAATTGTCATAGTGAAAAATAAACATAACTAAGAGAAATCAGAAAACAGTCCTCTGCGCTTACTGATCCAGTCCCCGGCCTGGAGGATGAGAGTATGCGAAAGACATACTGTTTGCATTCAGGACATTAATTCAGGCAGTAACCAGTGTGCAAAGCCTGGCTATCCTCTAGTACCTGAGGGAAATTAGACCAATAACAGCAGGTATCCTGTACAGAGACAATACAGTGAGAAACATGATGCAAGGCATCTCAAAAAAATATGGTTGTTTGGAACATGTCCTCTTTGAATAGCGAGTTCCCTGTAAAAGAATTAGGAAAGAGCTCCTGCTGGATATTAAGTCAGTCTTGGATGTGAAAATGGCTGGAGGCAAACCGAAGTAAGGAAGCATCTTTGGAAAAATAATCTCCCTGTCATCATACATGACATCATAATTTTACATGGCCAGTTTAGGCCATTCCCACTGGTATCAGTAGACTTTATTTCATGAAACACTGAATATAGCAAAAGAATTCTAATCTGTGCAGAAGGAGGTAGAATCATGTCCTAAATTGGCTTGTTCATATACAACCTTAGGATCTGTATGTATTCCAGGGACAGAGCCTCATATAGCAAATGCTCCTACACAGGGAGGATGTATCCTCTGTGTGAGTTTCAGGAAGAAGATGCATCAGCCAGCCATGGGCATGAACACGGGTCCAGAACGTGGGCAGTGACAGCTGACTACTTTTTGCTTTTTAAGTGACTGTTTCCATTTGTCAGAAATTTTGCAAGCTGTAGCATGCTGCTTGGGTTTCGAGGCAGTCTCTCACTATATGAGAGAGAGATTTCTGGCATTTGGAGTTTTATTTCTTTGATAAAAGCTTTCCACAAGCAATTTCTGTGTATATGAAAGTCAATAAGTGTCCACTGATGCAACATCATGCTAGCACCACTAAGCTGCACTTGATGAGAGTTCACATAATGGGAAGCTAGTCTGAGAGGCTCACTGGGGTGCCCATTTGCTGTAAGAAAATGTGATTTTAGCATGAGCATATTTTGCATTGGAGGGATGGTTGTTAAGCATGCTGGAAGGGTAAAGCTGCAGCGTTTTCTCTGTAAGCGTGAGCGTATTTAATATTTAGGGAGAGAATATTGAAAAGCAGCGAGTGGTAAATCATATTCAGGCTTTAGGCTTGAAGACAGGACAGGCAGCTGGCTGATGGGGAGATGCTGATAGCATATCTCCTACAACAAACCTGAGTGGACTGTAGCTAGAGAGGACCCAGTGCTGCCAGGAGCTGAAGAAATGCAGGTAAGCAAGTTCACCCCTAAGGCAAAGGCAGGCCTGAATAGTTAGCATTATGCCAAGGGGTCCTCAGCAGCACACCATGAGGCCCAGAGGAGGAGAACAGATTGCTGCAAAAGAAACTATTTTAATAGACTTGGGTGGGAAAAAGAGGAAAGAAAAAGCATGCCAGCTCTTGAGTTTGGCAGCAAACCCAGCTCCACTAAGGTGAGCCCAGCTGAGTTACAAATCTCCTCAGTTATTTGCCAAAGGAAGCTTCAAATACATTGTAGTGTAAGGCTTAATAGCATAACACTAGCAACTCAAATTTGCATTAATTAAAATGAAGAATAAACCAAAGGGCTCCTCTTCCAGACCTTCCATGTTGAACAGATAATGTACTATGTGTCTATGGGGAGGACTGTGAAATGTGTCTCTTTTGGCTTAAATCACCCTGGGAAGTTCCATTGAATTAATAATGACCGTTGGTAAAAGTTAAATTATTGTAGGGCATCATTCAACTTAATGATAGAGTTTACTTAAATGTTCCTGCTAACAGTTATTCCCTGTGAGCAGTATAGCAATACCTATATTCAGAGTGCTAACACCGGATTATCATCCTCTAGGTTTTGTGGTGCAAACCCATAGGAAACTCTTAAGATTTTTTGGTATTTGAAAAAATAATACTGAATGACAGGTACACAGTCATTCCTTTTTAAGGTTTGTCTCCATTTAAGAGCATACAAATGTATCATTTGATTAAAACCTCTCTGCAGCAATGATTGCTTTCTGCTAATTATTTATGTAATTAGACATGAATGTCCCTGGTTTATGCTATTGCAGGAGCACAGAGCAGGAACTACAGACATGTTTCAGGAAAAGCTGAACCCTACAAAACACATGAGCATAATAGCAGTTCACATAAACATGACACAGTGGAGAGCATACAGATAGAGGTGATCCTGCCCCTCTGCTCTTCTGTCATGAGACCGCACTTGGAGTGCTGTGTGCAGTTCTGGTGTCCTCAACGTAAGAAGGATGTGGAACTGTTGGAACAAGTCCAGAGGAGGCCATGAGGATGATCAGGGGACTGGAGCACCTCCCGTATGAAGATAGGCTGAGAAAGTTGGGGCTGTTCAGCCTGGAGAAGAGAAGGCTGCGTGGAGACCTCATAGCAGCCTTCCAGTATCTGAAGGGGGGCTATAGGGATGCTGGGGATGGACTCTTCATTAGGGACTGTAGTGATAGGACAAGGGGTAACGGGTTAAAACTTAAACAGGGGAAGTTTAGATTGGATATAAGGAGGAAATTCTTTACTGTTAAGGTGGTGAGGCACTGGAATGGGTTGCCCAGGAAAGTTGTGAATGCTCCATCCCTGGCAGTGTTCAAGGCCAGGTTGGACAGAGCCTTGGGCAACATGGTCTAGTGGGAAGGTGTCCATGGCAGGGGATTGGAACTGGATGATCTTAAGGTCCTTTCCAACCCAAGCCATTCTATGATTCTATGATAAATCCCTCTTCAAGGAAGGAATTATTTTTTTTTCCACTGTCTGAAACTTGTGTTACATGGGAAACACAAGATTGGGCAGAATTCAGTTTGTTCCTAAGGGACTGGTGAGATTAGAGCAAGAAGTAGATTTTGTCATGCTTCTTCGGGCAGAAAGAGCACTGAATCCAGCAGAGCCTTAGAACAGGACTGAGAAACGCAATGTTAGGTCTTTATGAAAAAGAAGGGCTTACCTCCCTAAAAAGCAGTGATAGGAAGCTAAGCATTATTTCCCTTCAGGCAACTGCTAGACTATCTGAGGAAACTCCACAGGGTGTTCACTCTTTGAATACCATATCAAAATCCGGGAGAGATAAGATGGGTCTAAATTCATCTTCGGTAACTTTCTTGGTAAGCCTCAAGAAGCTGCCTATACTTAGAATGGCTCCAGAAGGAAAAGTAGCTCTGTTTCTTCCGCATGTACTACAGACACTAAAAAACCATGCTTGAGATTAAGAAACGGCAAAATTGACCAAATTACAAGTTTTGGTGGAATGATTTTTTTGTTCCCATGCACAGTCTTTTAGCAGAATTTTCTATTACTCTGTTACCATTAACCAGATCTAAAAGCAGCAGCGGTTTTGCTGGTATCTGAAACAGCAAGATGATAACAGCATGTGGGCTGTGCTACATTTCTTTCTCTTAATATCAGGCAGGGCCTGATTCAGTTCATGTGGAGTCTCTCTAGAGACTGTTGTTACTGCTGTATTCAGAGGTAACAATTCTGCATTGTGCTGGATCCAGCTGATGCTTTCAGCACAGGTGTAGGTATCAGCACATATAACCTCAGTACATGTGTACTCAGAGATTTCTCAGAATTGGCACCTCAGGAGGGATGTCACATTCTGCTTATCTGTGCTTATCATTGATACTTGTCCTTTCAGGGTTTTCTTTAGGTAACATGGAGGTAGTGATTTTTTTCATGTTTCCTCTGTAGATTCAGTCCTCACTCCATATAGCTGCAGTTATCATATGATGAGGATACATATATGTATATTAACAGGAAACAACACATTGCTGTTACTCACATACCTCAGAATAATGAAGCAGACCTCCTAAGAGCTGCCTTCACTGTTTCAGTACTTGTCCAGCATCTCTTCCATTTCTGCTTTCCTGAAATAAAGAGTTGTACTTAGAGTGAGCTTCTGCACCATGGGTGGTTACAGCAACTGCTGTCAAACTGTTATTAGAGACTCCCTGATGACAGAGAAAGGGTTCCTGTTATCAGGATACTCCTCCTGACATGATATGTTTTGCAATATATATACACACCATGAACAAGATAGAAGTGCAAAACCAGATTATTTCATTAGCATTTATTCTCTAAAGGAGCTTTGACTGTAAGATGTTATTTATGCTGTTTGGGTCAGTTACATCCCTGTGAAAGTATTGATGATATGCTTAGAACTTTAGTTTAAACCCATAAAAAGGACATTATCATTTATAGTCTAGTTTCTCCTCCTTCTTTTCCAGTATGACCTCAGGATTTTTTTCTTTCCTTAGTCATTGGCAGCAAGACATTAATTCTCAGCAGATACTATTCATGCAGATCTTAAACCAAGGGGGAACAGAACTGATCGGCAAATCCACCTTCCTGGGTTTTGTATCCTTTCACAGGAAATAAAAACTTTTGCTCCTATGGTAAGACTCAGCATACATTTTCATTCGGCTGTACTAAGGTTTTCATGGCTTAAAAACTGTTCCTTGTAATGAAGAAAATTCTGGATAAATGGTCATTCTTCATGACTGGATTAAGGAGAATGAATACGGAGAATACAGCAGGTGTCCTACTTCATGTGGGATGGACAGATAAATAATCTGTGTCCTTTTTTCCCCATGGGGATGGAATCCATCACGTATTCCATTCTTAGTGTTTTGTGCATCTGCATTGAGTGCTTGACCCAACAGTGCAGATGAGCAGGGCAGAGCAGATCAACCTGAGGACATATTAAAGTCTAAATCAGGCTTCATCTTAAAGGAAAGCAGGGTTATAGATCACATCTGAGACATGAAGCAATGTGTGCTTTCTCCCTACCAATAAATCTCCAATCAAATGCACAAAAACTGGTAAGCGGTGGAGAGCATGATGAAACCCAGCTGCACTGACCAGTGTTAGTTTTTCCTTTGCTCAGGAGTTTTCCATTCAGAATCAGGGCTGGCCATCTCCCCAGCAGCTAATCCTTCTCTAGAGGCAGGAGAAAAAAATCACCAGGGAAACAGTAAAGAATTGTTTAAAACAATAAGTAAACGAAGACTCCTCTAGTTTTGTTGTCCTTTTGGGGGAGCTACAATAAACAGGCATAAGCAGAGTCTGTTTTTAAGTACTCATGTCTTTTGCCTTTCCAGTTTCAGCTTTGCTGCTAAGAAATACTTTTCTAACATTTGCAGACTTAAAACAAGACATTGTTTTCGCCCTGGATTAACAGTATTGACGCAATCAGTTTAGATTTTTCTTGTAAATGTGCTCAGAGCACCAGTGTTTGTGCATGGGCAGCTATTCCAGCATAGCACACACCTCATCTGTTCTCTGTTGAAGAATGGGGGAAAACCCTAAACTATAAGGAAAAGGAATTTACTTACTTGCTTGCTTGTCAGCCAGGGTAAGCAATGATATATATATATTTCAACTTGTAACACCATTGGTTCATCTATAACTATACCACTGAACTAACTCATTGAAGATGGATCCTACAGTATCATTTCTGATGGTTATAAACAAACAGCAAACTGGTTTTGTTTCAGCAAGGCCAGAGTGGGATTGTCTGTTAGAAGTCTCTAAAGAAATCTTTATAATTCTAGTGGGAAAAAAACAAATAAATGCTTCAGATGAGTTAAAAGAAACCAGAGCAGGCCACTGATGTTATCAGCAGCTCTTACTCAGAAAGGAAGGATGCCCCCAGGTCTTTTATGAACTTGCACAAGCAAAATTCCCATCTGGTGATGGGCCAGTATTGTAAAGCTACACCACAGAGCATCAGATAATTTGAGCTGGGGGAAACAAAACTGTCTGCTTCAAATGGCAGTGAAATTCACACTGCAGTGTTTGTGCGGGTGGAGCAAGGACCTGTTTGCTGAAAACTACTATGCTAAGTTTAAAACCTGGGTCTGAAAAGCTGATGGTTCCTCCATCCGGCAGGCAGGCACAGAGCAGGGGTAATGCATGGCCACCTGCTGAGGCACTGTGCACTGGGGCAGAAGGACGCAGGGCAAAGAGAGCAAGGGATGCTCTGCAGCCAGGAGGGTCGCTGGTGTGGCAAGTGGTGAATTAACTGGGAGCATTTCCTTTACTGCAAAAGACTTCACAAGTTGCAGTAACAAGATTTTTTGTAGTCTTCCTCTCCCTCCAGAATATTCTCAGACTAGGAATTAATATTTTGGACTGTGCTTAGCAATACATCAGGTATTTTTAATCTAGGCTTTGCATTATGGAGGGGACAAAAACTGTTGTGAGTACACGTGCATAGGTAGCACCCACGTACCTTGTAAGTAACGATGCAACGATGCTTTAACACAGCAAGTATTATAAGTAGGCATGAGATTTTTTCTTTTCATTGACTCCCCCAATGCACGTAAGCAAAGAATAAAAACGAGACAACAGTCTATGCATAAGGTTAATTAAACGTTCTTAAGAGTTTTAAATGTTTTGATCAGTCTAGAGTGCCTGTTCCTGGCTTGGAAAAGATAACTGCTGCCACACTTCTTGCCACTGTTGCCTGCTTCGTCTTTCCCTCATTTGATTCTCTTCTCTGGTTTAAAAACAGAGTTCGGAAGCATGGCTGGTGCTAATTGGAAAAATTAACAGCTGCTCTGGTATTTTATTTGGGGACATATGTTTTTTCAGATGTACATCATCTCTGCAATTGATTTATTCCCCTTCCATGCATCACCTTTTTAAAACCTACTGGTCAAGCAACCAAATACCAACATACCAAAACAATATAGCACATGGTGTTTATAAAACCCAAAACCACCAAACAAGATATACAAATGCCATGAACTTAAATCAGTTCCAAAGTTAAACAGCCTGCCTTTCCCCTTCACCCCCAAATTCCCTTGGCTTCTTCCCATTTACATACACACACTGTTCAGTGTTACCCCTACCCATCCAACACTTACACTGTGTCGGTGTACTCAACACATTTCAAGCACAGAAGGCTAAACAGGACGGTCATGCGATTTTTGGTTTTGAAAACAAGACAAAAACACATGACAAGAGTGAATTTCAGTGTTGCTTCCAGTCACTCCCCTCTGTGGGACAAGGTGGGCTATTTTGGGTGTATCTGAACAGCACGCTGGAGGCTGGTGAGCAGAGCCATATGCTCGGCAGAGATAGATACTGGTGTAGTTCTGCAGGGATGCAGTGCTGGAGCTGCCAACCCACATCCTCTCCCCCTGGATGTAACAGAGCTCAGACCTGTGCAGCTGGGAGCCCGCTTGGTCAGCAGCAGCTTGACACCTTCTGCAGTTACAGCCTATTGTGAAAGTTTATTCACCTTGACCTGCTTTAACAGAAATACTTTTCCCCCCATTTTTAAGCCTCCTATTAAGCTATAGAGAAATGCCAACTTGGAGCTTCAGAGCATCTTCAGACCAGCTCCCCTTGGGTCTCTATTGCTTGCTTTCTCACAGAATTTTGTACATCCCTAGAGCATAGATGTGGTTATTTTTCATGTCACTCAATATATTAGAGTTAAAAATAGAGCTACTCTATGTAAAGGGCAAGGACGTTGAAAGAATAGTGTACTGCAACAACAGGCAACTTTAAGGCACAAAAATAAACCCTCAGTTTTCTCCCTGATGGGGATGAGAAATGAGAGGTGGGGGAGAGAGAGATCCGTGAACCCGTACCCAATCGCCTGTTTCTTAGCTGCACTTCATCTGTTTAAAGCACACATATTACACAGAGGTTGTTTAATATTTAGGGCTGATACTGCCAGGCCTTGCTTTACTAACAGCATATTATTATGTTCCTACTGGGAACAAGTGGCTCTTGCATGCTAAAGAGACTTATGTGGAAGGAATAGAAAGCATTTGGGCTACAGAAGCACAGGGAAATCTGCACCTCCTGTTAACCAGGAGTGATAATATGGCAATTGCCAAGCATCAAGCCCAAAAAAGCACAGATGCTTCTACAGCCCTCATCTTTCCCTCACCCTATCAGAGAGGGTATGCAAGAAAACACAGAAAAGCTTACGCAGCCTGATCAGGAATCCAAGCAATTCATGAACATGGACTCAAGCCCCCCAAGATCTGTTGCAACTGTCATATTGGTCAAATAAACATCAGAAAAAGGGAATAGCTGCTCCTGGCCACCAAATCCCCCGTCTACAGCAGGAAAACATAGCCAGAGGTTGAACCAGGAGATGTGCTTCTGCCGGTGATCACTGTGCACAGAAATAGACAGTGGAAAGCACCTACCATACAGACATACACTGCCTGCCCTGGCTCTGATTTCTGTGTGTGTCGTCTGAGGCAGGTGGTGATGCGTTTGTTTTAGAGGGGCAAGAGGAGAGCCCAAATTGTTACTGCATTTTTGGATCAAGAGAGATGGTATGTACTGAAATCCTAAAGCCGCAGCAGCTTAAAGCGATTCTAGCTGCTGGCTTCCAGGATTCATAGCTGTATTCCCCATGCTTAGATAACAGAGGCTGGATTGTCTATGATTCAGTGCTTGCAAGTTTGTTTTTTGTTTTCCTCTTCAAGTCTTTGTTCAAAACAGAATTTACTGGTTTAGAAACCAATCATAAAGTAAAACTGCAGGCAGGTTTTACAGATCATCTACAAAGAGAAGTCGCTACAATAATTGCATCTGGATAAAACCAGAATAGCTGCAAGAACTTGAAGGGTTTCTCATGGCTTCTAAGAGTCACGGTAGCAAATAACACTTTGGCAAGAAGTCCTTTCTCTTCTAGATAATTGTTACTTTTGTGTGGAAGAATGTGATGGCAGAGTCCTCTTAAAGAAGCCTGTGAGGCTTTTTACCTTAACAAGATAATTGGTTTATCATTCATTATATGCCTGTGGCTTCCCCAGAGACTTTGTCCCATCTAAGCAATAAACGGTTCCTTAGCACATATCAAAGAACTCATTACTGTCCTGTTGTGAAAATTACATGGCCAGACATTAAAACAAGCATAATTTTCCTATAGAGATAATAATTATTTGTCTAATTAGGTATTTTTGCTACGTAGTCACCATGATACCTTATTCTTAAATGAAGCGTTTTTAAAAGGAAAGTCTAAGAAATGCAGTAATTGTGGAGAAGACAAAGGAGTTTAAACACAAACTGTTTCGGAGACTGAAGTTACACTTTTCAACAGTTACTGTCCAGGATTTGCTAAATAGCATATATTAAGGGGCTGGGGAGAAGTCACAGTTTGAAGACCAAAAAGTCCTCACCTATTGCCACCAGAGCACTGTCCCAGGATCCTGCTGTAGCATTTTGGATATATCAGCATGCCTCTCTGCTCTAGACTTCTTTTGATCAAAGTTAGCATTTAAAGAAAAACCCACAATATAATCACAAATACCTATTTCAATATAGAGCAACAGGATCAGTGAGTCAATGCAATAGGGTAGTAACCAATCCTCCCGCATTCCCAGTCCCTAAAGATCAGCCCAGGCAATGCCTTGGTCTGTTATGTCTCAATCTGTTGCACATTCCTCCCTTGTCAAACCTTTGCCATCAGGGTGCAAGCTTTGTCTTGCGGTGTCAGGCAGAGTTAAATCAGCAGCTTCTGGGGTAGGGGTGTTCAGTCTTCTCAGTGGAGCTTGCACTTGCTATCACCGTAATGAGCTGACACTGAGAGACTTTGAACCGCTTTATGAAATACAGTGTTCAGTTTAAAACCTCTTTTGGTTGCACAGGAAAGCTTCAACAACCCAAACACCCCAGTATTTCGCTATTACTCCTGGCAGACAGACTTACTTAATTCTATAACACCTGGGCACTTTCAGATAAGAGCAAAGCCTTCTTCATACTTGGTGTGTCCCCCACGTGTGCTGTTTAAGCAAGCTCTGCATTGTTTACACTCGCCACCAGCTGCCAGAAGCTAACCAGATCTTTGCTGCCTTGGCAAAGCTTCCCTGCATGCTACAAAATGGGAGGTGCAAAGCTTAAACTGAACACCTGTAAGTCGCTCTCCAAAGATGCCATTCCCTGTGCTGCAGCTGGGTTTAGGTTTGGTTCTGATATACGCCATCAGGATAAAATTAGGATCTTAAGTCACTGCTTTTGGAGAGGCAACTTTCCTGCTTGCATGTGCCAAGCTCATACTTGGCAGGCCAGACCCAAGGGCTGGGTTGTTAGCAAAGTAGTTGCTGCCTGGTACCAGGACACATCACATGGAGATGATCCTCACTGAGCCTTTTTGTCAAAGAGTGGTTTCCTCTCTCACATGCTGGATGTGAGTTTCCAGGATGTGACCAAGTGTATTAGTGTCAGATAGCAGCCATAAAAAACATGGCATAATGTCAGCTGTGCCATATAACCAAGGGAGCTTTTGTGAAGGTTCCACACCACGGGCCAGTTTCAGCCACAGGACAGCACTGTCCCCCAGACACCACTTGCCAACTGCTGTGTTTAGGCAGGGTAGAAGAGTACAACAATGTAGTTCAATCCCCAGCCAGCTACTGGGGGTAGCAGGAGAACATCTTAGCCAAACCCTCTCTTGGCAACTCCAGCAGAGCCGATGGAAACTGCAGCTGAGACCCTCTCCCCCTTGGTATCATCTCAGGAGGCATTACCAGGACAACGACAATAGTTTCGAGGCTTGTTCTGCATTGTGCCTCTTCTCTTTACACAAGGGGCTCCCCAGCCTACCACCACCTCTGCCAGGTACTGAAAGGCCCGCTCAAGTATGTAGCGACAAGAATTGTTAATAAAGTAAATGCTAAATAAAACCCAGCTGCTGAAATAAGAGTATCACTACAAATCTCCAGTTGCTAGATTCCCAGACAGTCCTTTTTTGCAGCATGATTGCTGCTCATATAAAGCACTGAAGGGAAAAATGGTCTTTTCCCTTTTTCCATTCAGTCATGTTCCCTCTGTACAGGGATATTGCTGCCATTTCCAGCATGCACAAGTTTTGCCTTCAGACACTTGGATACCAGTACATTCTCCCAGGATCATATAATTACCACTCTGTAATCTCCTGTTCCACTATGGAGATGAGCAACCCTTTTATGTTCATAGTAACAATATAAAAGTGTTAAGAGTTTGAGCACCGAGCCCCTGGTGCTTACACATGTTTACATTGGCCTCACAGAAAGCTGATATATTCCATCTGGTCAATTGGATTTCTTGGCTTAAAGTTACTGGAAACACTGAATGTTTCTTCTGCAGTGATCCTGTAGCTGTCCAAGAGCAACACACACACTTAGAGCTAACACCCTGGCCTTCATACTAAATGCTATGGAAGAAGTGCCTTTAGTGTGCTTTTTTTCCTGCCTGCTTTTAGAGCTATTTTGAAATCCTGAGTTCTGTGGTTTACTTTTCTAGTCAGTCTTATGGCATGTAAGGGATTCTTAAAGGATAAATGAAACACAGGTTTGCAGCTCATGACTTCTATTTTGCCCAAGTGTTGCAAATGAAACAACTAGATCTTTTTGCTCTTTGCTTTTCAACACTCTCATTTCCAACTCTGCGCTAGGTTTTTCTTTTCCTTACAGCTTTACATATCAGCTTAATAAAGCTCCTTGCTCTTATTTTCCTCAAACGCTATTTATGCTTTCTTAACTACTGATGTCAAGAAAAAGAGACATCACAGATCACTCCAGGTTATAATGGAACAAACTGCCGGCCTTCTAAATTACCAGCAGCAACACTGGAATAACCGTGCAGATATCCACTGCTCATTTAGCTCTCTGCAAGAGCTTTATCATGCAGCTGCCTCCTTCCTTCTCCTTGGCTGTCCAGACTCTCCAGGCTCAGGGGCAGGTAGGCACCGGGTTAAAACACAAACTGGGTCACACAAATCACTAAAACAGCACATTCCTACACCAGTGTTCACAACCCAGCTACCCCATACTGTGGCAGACTTCTTCAAGTGCGCCTGTCCCCTGGCTTAGTCCATCTCCCACAGTCTTGAGCAACTGCTAGCAGCTGGAGGGATGCCTGCATTTCCAAAGGCACTGCTGACTCCTTAAAGCCTGTCTTTTGCTGCAGAGGCTGTTCTGAGCTTGAAAATTGAGGATTCAGGAGTATTAAAAGTATGTCAGCCTGACATCATCTTTACTTTCTGGTGTATTTCTCACTTGTTAAGATTCATCCCTTTGCCTACTTACAGCACAACAGGAGCACAGGTGCAGGGACCTTTTCACATTCCCATCACCTCCCATTCTTGCCAGGCTGCAGACTCCCACTGCAGTTCTGCATCCTCTTCATGTCTTTAGCTCAGTCCTTTAACTTACCACAGCTCAACTCACCTGTCAAGCGAAACCCCTGTCCAATACACTGCTTGGCAAGAGGTTGAAAGCAGCCCATCAGCAGCTGCTGGGAGCTGGGGTTGTACTCGCAGCACGTGGGAGGTCAGACACAGCTCCAAGTGTGATTCACTTTAGAGCAGGTGAAGTCAGTGGTTGAGGTAATTGATTAATTAGTGCAAGCTGCAGCAGGCACTACGGAAACAGCTCCCGTGTCAGACGTAGCTCCACAGAACCAGAGGGATAGCCTTGCATCCTTCCCCATCCAAGCAAGCCTGCTAATACAATTAAAACTGCACTAGACAGACTCCACAGAGACACTTCAGATTAAGTCCTGCGCTCCCCATTTTCACCTGTGAAGCAGCACTCCCTCCAGAGCTCACTTCAAGATGTCTTTCAGCCCTTTGCCAGCAGAGAAAATACCCTGGCTGCAAAACTTTATTAAGGCTTTGACTAAGAAGCGGCAAACTGGGAGGGAAATGGATTCATATCAGGGGTTTGTTTCTGTGTCTGCATAATTGCTTCCAGAAAACGTCGACCAGGCTCTCTCCTGGGCATAGTGGGAGCATGTTCTGGTTCACTGGTTCTGCCATGTGTTTTGTACAGAGTGGCTGAATGGATATTTACATGAAAATAGTATTGCTGAGCATTTAGTTCTAACCATTTTGTACTGGGTACAGCCATCTGGAACCAAAACGCTTCAAGAATATTACAGATGCCCTTGCATTTTTGTCTCAAAAACTTTTAAAATACAAAACTTCTACATCCACCCTCCAGAGTTGCCAAACTTTTTCCACACTTCTGTTATTAGGCAACTCTGTTATTAAGCAATCCTGTTATTAAGTTTAGTGGATGAGAGACATCTTTGTCATGCTCAGCACCGTGTGCCAGAAGCGGGGCTGTCACTGGCGGGGAGCGGTGTAGCATCCTGACCACAGGACTGCCCAAGCACGGGGAGCCTCTCCCTTTGGTCCCTCATGAAGCTGGGTCTGTGCCATTCCCTCTTCAGGCACCACAGCTGTGGAAATACAGGTCTGAAGAGCTGCACTTTCTGGAAGATGGAAGATTGCTGTGGGACCAATCCCATCATGGGGGCCTTTTTTATTAGCTTTTATCATACACAACTCTCCGGATGACAGAGAGGGAAAGAAGAGATCTGAAGGCAGAACTGGTCCTTACTTCAGTAACAAGATGTCAGACTTTCTATAATGGAAGCTAATCATTACCCAGCAAAGCAGTACACTCAGAGGTTGGTTTCTCATTTTTAGCTTTGGTGTAATGTTCCTGGAAGCTAATGGCATCTATAATGTTGTTGCTGATTTGTTTTGCTGTATGAAAGCAAGCAGAAAATAGAATTGCTGTATGTAGGAGGCAAAGATGGTTTTTTTGTGTAATGAGCAACGTGCTGCAGTAAGAAAAGTGCCACAGTAAACCTGCAGTCCCCATGAAAGCCTGGATTTAATCACGGGGCTAGCTACTTGTGATCTTGGAAAGGCAAAGCGTCACCGTGGTGTCTGAACACGACGTGATTTTGGGGGCAGGGATCCAAACAGTCCCTCTCACGCCTTCCAGCATACCCTGTTGTAAAGCTGTGCATGCCCCGAATACAAGCAAAGCTGAGCACAGCCCTTTGCAAACAGCCCCTACGCCATTGTCTGGGCTGCCCAAGGGGGCTGATGGCTGCGATCTACCTCCTCCTCACTGCATGCACATCGCCTGACCCCACCAGCAGGCACTCGGGCAGCTGGAGACCGGGGGCTGAGGCTCTGCGGAGCACTGATCCCAGAGTCCAGGTTGGCCGCTTGCTCATGCAGCTGGGATGCACCAGTGCTCCTCCTCCCGGAGCTTTCAGCGGTTTCTTGATGTGGCGGAGGCACTGTGGCAGCAGGCTGCAGGCTCTGGATTAACATACAGCACCATCCATACATACATCCATGGATTAACATACAGCACCATCCATACATACATCCATGGATTAACATACAGCACCATACATACATACATCCATGGATTAACATACAGCACCATCCATACATACATCCATGGATTAACATACAGCACCATCCATACATACATCCATGGATTAACATACAGCACCATACATACATACATCCATGGATTAACATACAGCACCATCCATACATACATCCATGGATTAA
The DNA here is from genome assembly GCF_033815535.1 of Pezoporus flaviventris. Lineage (NCBI taxonomy): Eukaryota > Metazoa > Chordata > Aves > Psittaciformes > Psittacidae > Pezoporus > Pezoporus flaviventris. The sequence goes on from NW_026892554.1 coordinate 12,681,851, forward strand.
CATACAGCACCATGCATCCATACATCCATGGATTAACATACAGCACCATCCATACATACATCCATGGATTAACATACAGCACCATCCATACATACATCCATGGATTAACATACAGCACCATCCATCCATACATCCATGGATTAACATACAGCACCATGCATCCATACATCCATGGATTAACATACAGCACCATCCATACATACATCCATGGATTAACATACAGCACCATGCATCCATACATCCATGGATTAACATACAGCACCATGCATCCATACATCCATGGATTAACATACAGCACCATCCATACATACATCCATGGATTAACATACAGCACCATCCATACATACATCCATGGATTAACATACAGCACCATCCTGTGCTACAGGGGCTGTGTCCCCACCAAGCACTGCCCTTCTCCATTGGCACCTTGTTCTCTTGGGACAGTCGACTGGGAGAAGTGCATGGCAGTCGTGGTGGTGAAACTAATTACCAGCTATCACAGATTATACCCTAGAGCAGCACAAATCATGGAAGGAGGCAGGGGAAAGGAGTGCACAAAGTAGTTGGATCTACCTGGTTTCTGAGGGCTCTGAGTACCCATGCCTGGCACAGCTGAGCTGTAGAGCTGCCATGGTGAGACAGGCTGGAGAGAAAAGAGCACAGAGTGGTGAAGGGGGCCACAGGAAGGATAGGAGCCAGGAAACAGGTCCTGGTTTGAGCAGAGGAGAGCAAGAGGATACGAGAGGAGGGGATGGATATAGCATTAAGGCCTGGTAAAGGAAAGGATAGAGGGACGGGGAATACAGCTTCTAGAAAAATGCTTAGCAGCGCCAATGAAGTAACAGAGTATTTTATTTCACTTCTAGAAAGGTGAGAAGGAGCTGAGCCTCATGATGTTAAATAGCAGATACCACTCTTGGGATTTGCCATGGAAAAATGCTCCAGCCTTAACATTCAGTTAAACTCCTCCTGATGCTCTCTAGCTGCGCTGCCCATTTCATAGCTTGTGCACCTTTCACTGGGAACTGTGTTACTGTCATTTAAGGTACCAAACCCAGGGGTGTCATGGGGGAAGAAACCCACCTTTCAAGGATCATGCTCTGTTCAGTTTCATGGATGACAGCCAAGACTTTGAATACAGGAACATACCTCAGAACTACTTATTTGGGGCCAAACAAACCTCACTTCTGCTAAGTTTACTAGAAGCTTTGATGTGCTCATATAGCATCAAATGTCTCTCAGAAAGCACATAGATGGGAGGGCAGCTGCATGCCTGTGTGTGTGAGAACGTGCTGGTGGTTGTGCTGGTCCTGGCTCCCACACAGATGTGCTGGCACACCAGAGATGCAAGAGGGGACGTGGTGCTTTGCCAGCCAGAGCTTTCTGTGCTCCGCAACCACTGCTTTGGCTCCAGCTGCAGAATTGCCATGGCTCGGCAGAACTCTCCCTGCAGCGGAGCCAGGCACAGCAGGAGCCATCAGGTCTGTGACCTGGTGGCAGTGACACACAAGTGTCATGAACATTAGAAAACTCAATATTCTAACTGCAGTTATTTGCAGGTTTTGATCAAAACAGATACTGAACAACTGCATACACTTGATTAATAGCAAACACTACAGGAGCAGATGCTAATATTAATCTTCCATTTTACTGTATCAAATGCATATAATTATTCATCACTGATACTATTTATATACCCACGTACTGCTAAGTGAAAGAATGCTTTCATCCTGGTTTTATCGTTTCTAGATTAAATCACAGTTTTTTCCATTTCCTCGTCGGCAGCTCAGCCCCACAATTTTCTCTCCAAATGACAGACAATTCTTTTAAGCACATTGAATTATTTTTTCCAGGTGGTGGTTCATTTGCAATTAAATGTTACTCTTTCATGCTGCGCAGTAGTACAGCTGTAGCACACAAAGAAAGATGACTTTAATATTCCAGCTAACTCGAAAAACAGGATTTAAACAGAAGACTTGAAATTCAGAGGGTTACTTATTCAAAGTGAGCACAGGCACCCAGCGCCCCTTTATCCTTATGAGAGGATGTAGGGAGCATGGGGAGGAAGGAGAGGGTGAACCCGTGGCAGCTTGAGCGAGGCTGCAGAGCAGACTGAGCCATGACAGATGTGACAGGCGACAGCTGCGCACCGGGCTGACAGCAATCCCATGCTGAAGGCTGGAAAGGGGCCCCAGAGCTCACCCAACCAGCTTCAACCCACCCAGCCTCCAAAATCAAATCAGCATGGGAAACTGTGATTGTCACTGTTATCCATAACCTGTTGGTGGTTACCTCCATCGGTTACCTCCATTCCTCTTGCACCAGCCAAGGCCCTGGTCTCCCGGTGAGCAGAGTGAGGTCTGCAGCTGGCAGGTAGAGACAGGCATCACCTCTGCATGAGCAAACACTGAGAGGAGGTGTGAGGGAAAGGCGAGGAAGGTATCTGGTACCAAAGAGGCCTCTCTGCTGGCACTCAGCACCCACCTCATCAGCTGTAAGCCCAAGTACATACTCACCAGCATTTGGCTACAGCGACAAAATGCCCTTTGATCCAACAGAGACTTCAGTACCCTAGTATTAAACTGGATGATTATTTCATACAAAAGCTTTCTGTTTCATCTACTTTCTCCATACAGGGTCAGTTAAAAACCAACATTCATGTGAAAACCAGAGGAAGGTCGAATTAACCTCTAGCAATAATTATAGAAGCTCATTAGATACAGTCCAGCAGGAGTAGCCACATGCTCACTCAGGTGCTGAGTGAAACTTGCACAGATGAGTAAAAGATAAAAAATCCAAGATATTTATTTGATAAATGTAGAGCAAATACTCGGGTGCTTTCATGTGGTGGGACTGCATGCGCTGAGGTACCAACACGTCACAAAAATCACATCCTGTAACTTTGCAAACCTGTAACAATCAGGAAAGGCATCGCTACTAGTGATTAAAGCAAAATAAATCGTAGAATCGGTGAGGTTAGAAAAGACCTGTAAGATTATCAAGTCCATCACTAAACCATGTGCCAAATCCACGCTGATGAATTGAATCTGTCTTGCTAGTCCTTAGCTGAGATGCTGCTTAGTCTAACGGTGGAACAACAGTGCCTCCCAATGACAAAAGTATAACTCTTTCAGGGGCATGTATTTATTTGTCACTATCTCATTTTGCTTGTCTCCAATAGCTCATGTATTATTTTGACCGCAGCATCTCAAGGGATCTCTCTGCCAAGAAAGCTTTAATATTGAACTTCAAAATTAAAAGCCTAGCAAAGACCCAGCACAAGATATCCCCTGCCAGAATATTCTGTTCTTAAACTGTAAGCGAAAAACCTCAGTGACAGCAAAACCTGAAACATGGGTGTCCGAGACCCCAAGGATACCTGGAAATAGTGCTGGAAGCGTTCTGTTACTGCAGCGATGACTATATGTAATGATCAGTGTTACACATAACGTTTCAGTTAAGCACATAGATACTAATTTCTTAAGTGCTTGTGAAAATTATTCACCAAATAAAATTAACCTTTCTCCTCTCCTATTCTGAAACAGGTCCTGATTATTTCAGTTCCAAGAATCTCGCACTGCAAGCCCAGAAAAAGATCCTGAGTAAAATGGCAACCAAAACCATGGCTAACATGCTCATCGATGACACAAGCAGTGAAATCTTTGATGAGCTGTACAAAGTAACAAAGGAACATACGAGAAACAAAAAGGAAGCCCATAAAATTATGAAAGACCTGATTAAAGTGGCAATAAAAATTGGGATCCTGTATCGAAATAATCAGTTCAACCAAGAAGAGCTGGAAATCGTAGACAAGTTCAGGAAGAAGCTGAACCAAACTGCGATGACAATTGTCAGTTTCTATGAGGTAGAGTACACTTTTGACAGAAATGTTCTTGCAGAACTTCTGAATGAATGTAAAGACCTTGTGCATGAACTGGTAGATCGACACCTGACACCAAGATCCCACGGGCGCATCAACCACGTCTTCAACCACTTTGCAGATGTGGAGTTTCTAACTGCCCTGTACAGTCTTGATGGGGATTGTCGGCCGTACCTCAAAAAGATCTGTGATGGCATCAACAAACTACTTGATGAGAAGATCCTTTGAAACTACGCTCCAAACCAAGAAGCCAACCAAAAACTTCTCTCTAGAACTGGCCACCCTTCATGAGCCACCGTGAGCAAGCGAGCTTCCTTCCCACAGGCCTCTTAGTACAGTCTCCAACAAGGGCCAGAAAGTGCTCACCAGGCTCATGATGAACTTCAATCAGAAAGTTATCAATTTTAATGTTTTGTTCCAATAACTTGGTCTTTTCCAAGAAGCAGAGCGAACAAGGCTGCTGATATTGTTGAGAAAGAGATTGCTACACACCATGATCTTACTACCTTTGTGTACAAGGCTGAACATGGGAAAAGAAAGTAAACTCCAGTGCATGGCTATGTAAAACTACACAGGTGAAGGCTAAAGAGCAACGCATGGAATTTACCCCCAGGCCCTTGGTGCATATGTTTTTATCTCCATGAAAAAGCTTGGACAGAAAGTAGGGCTGTAATGGATTAAACTCACTCCTTTCAAAAGGATCAGGAATCAATATGAGAAGCCATCTCTGATTTTGCATGGTATTTAAGAAGTCTGATAGGAGAACAACAAATAATACAAACTGAGTAGAAGTGGGAGAAAATTTAAAGAATTGCTCGATGAAGCCATGTTTTCATTAGAGAGTTTTGGTTCATACCTGCTAACAGGAGGAAGGTTTCATTTTAAATTGGAAAAGCAGCTCAACAGTTCGAGCTCAGAGGCAATCCGAAAACTAGATAAAGCAGTACAGCAGTTTCCCCCCTCTCAGGGCTTGTGTATCTGGTAACATCAGGCAAGTTTAGGCCAAAGGTTGTGCTGCTCTTTGTGCTCTTACTGTTTTGGCTGACAGAACAAAACATTCTTTGCAAGGATTTTGAAATTGCACTTGTGAAGAGGAACGCGACAAAGACACCAGTGGAGTGACACCAGTGGAGTGACACCAGTGGAGTGACACCAATGGAGCGACGTTTACATTCCCTATCCTCAAAACATTCAACCTAGATAAAACGCTCAGTTTAACACGTCCACGACATTAATTTGTGCCTACAGTAAACTAGGTGTGATAAAGGAAGCCCCACTCATGCTTGCAGTGCCATCCGAGGGTTGTACCTCTGCAGGAGCCTGAAGAGAACAGTCTTAGCCACTCCATGGAGCTTCATGAACGATTTCTTTTCTTCAGAATGTTGTCAGTGACTTGTTTTTTTCCCTTTTTTTTTAATGAAATAGTCCAATGTCTTCAATCTGGAAACATTTTGCAAAGAAATATTTGTTTCTGTCCAGTTTTGTTAGGATTAGGGGAGAACGGGAGTAGAGCAGATAGACAAGCATAGCACTTATAGGATCCTGGAGCTGGTAAGGTGCTGACGCTAAAGGAAGTGTGTTCAGAAATCTATCCTTGCCCTCTACATGTTATCCTCCAGCCTCACTTCCATCTACTGCCATTTATTCTTCTTCTGTCTTTCCTCACCATAACTGTATTTTATCTCTTACAACAACAGTTCTGACTATCACACCTTTATACAGAGAATACACATACCCAGATCATATTCACTTGGATTGTGCAACATGGATTTTTATCTGTTCCCAGGAGAAATCATTTGGAGCACAGTAAAAATGGCAGCACAAGATATTAGCAGAGCAGCTTGTAGCGATGTAAATTTTCCCCTCATTTTTCCTTTAACCATAAAAACTAAAATTAGTGTCAATGAAGGTGGACGACTCCTTTGCAACACAGCACGGTGACAAAACACCAACATCTGGAGTTGCAAGCTCAGTCATTTGCAGAGCCATACGTACATGCACCATTAGCTACGTTTTCTCCAAGCATGTACCTGTCAGTCGATGCTTTTGAACAGTATTTATTGGATCCAACACTCCTGTCTCAGTGCCCATTTCAGATTTTGTGTGCTCGTTTCACTTGTGGCAAACAAATTTAAGATCTTTTGTTTTTTAAAGCCAGAAGAAAGGATTATTTAACATTCAAGATGTCCAAAGAAAAGGGATCTCTGTGACTTTGTTTGTGTGTTGCAAGTATCAATATTCAGATTCTGGTATTTTAGACACACCAGCTGAACATCTGTGTTTTATTTATAAATCTGAGTAGCCTTAAGGAAAGAGATGTTTTCAAGTATTTCTCATACTTGCATATCCTGTATCTCCATTGTTTACTTTTGTATTTGTAGCTTGGTATGTAATAACATTGCTAAAATATGGGCAATGTTCAGGTCACCCTAAGTATATGATGTATTATCATATTTGTGGATTAAAAATGCGTGATTACTGCCGTTTTTGATTCCTTCTGATTTATTTATTCTATCATCCAATGTAAACTGAAATTAAGCAATAAGAGAAGGGAATTTGGGTAAACTCAGTTGTCACCTTCTGCAACCTGCATGCTCTTTGATGACCAGATTTTTGTGAAGGTAGGAGTTCGGTAGATGGGTAGTTTTAAGGGTTTAAAAGAAAACTGGAAAGCCGCATTTCTGTGCTATCACACAGATGCAAGACAAACATGCATCAGCAGCAAATGAATGCTGTTTGCCAAAGTTCTCAAGCACTTGAGCTAACAAATGACATTGACTCAATGCTTTTAGCAGCGCAGTTCAGTCACCAGGGTTCAGCCTAGGAAATGCACCAGCAGCCTGTGTCAGGGCCAGAGCAGATGGAAAATGCTACCAAGCCCCTTCCTACAAGTTTTCCATGACGTATGTAGCTCAGTTTAGCTAATGTGATTTAAGTTAGGCAGAAGACACATCCCTGAAAGATTTCAGATCCCTGCCCTAAACACAGAGATGCTAGAACCTACTAGAATACTTTAACAACGGCAAGCGTATATTCTTCTATCCTTACTCCCAAAAAAGGCAAAGTGTTTTGGCTGAAAGAGCTCAGGATTTGCAAACAACTCACATGGCAATTATACTGGAAGCAATTAAAAATTGGCACAAAGAGAAAGCTGCCAACTACCTTAAAATAAAAGTTTAAAGCAATCTTCTTAAACGGTGTTTTGAGCCACACTGCCGCTAAAACATCGCTGCCAGATTAATTTTATGAATCATATCATGGCAAGACACAATATTCTTTGCGTCATCACTGCCAACTTAATTAATGAAGAGGAAACTCTCAAGGGAGTGACCACTTCTGGCATCCTAATGAGATTGTACATGTACCACAGAACAGAAAACTGCACTGCACATGTAATCTTATTTGTGTTGGAGAAACATTCCCACAGAAACGTGTATAAATAGCTGACCCTGAAGAGAACCAAGAGGTAAAGCAGAATTAAGTCTTATCACAACAGCAGAAATGCAAAAGCAAGTCTTAACTGGACTATTTAAGCACATCTGCTTCTGTCTTCACATCCTTCAATGCCAGAGACAATGTACAGTCTCACAGAAAAGATGTTACAGCTTTTTATGCTGAAAAACTACTAGTGGGACTTTATAAGAGACAAGTACCTTCCCAATATTTAGAAGCTATCAGATAATGTCATTCATGACCTACTTGCAAGTACATTAGAACCTCAAGATAGTGCCATGCATAACACAAATTTATTCTCTTGGGTCCTTAAAGGATGAGGAGGGATTTGGAATACCTAGCAGAAAGTAATATAACACAACAGCAGATCTGACCTATGTTTAGGCAAAGGTACAGCATCATACTGCCACATTGCACTTCCACCGATTTTCTTACCTCATCACTAGAAATACCTGAAAATGCTTGGTTTAAGTGGGGACAGCCTGACAAAACACTTGAAATATGGATCCAGTACAATCACTTACCTGTTGACTCCAAGATGTGCAGCACTCCAAGCTGCCAATGGCAGAGAGCAGTAAACAGTGCCATCTCCTGGTACCGAGGGGTTTGGTCCAAAACTCTATTAACCTGCCAGTTCAGAAAGGTCAGTATATACTGACTGGCCTCTGGTTGCCTCTCGAAAGTGAATTTCTTTGTGCTAACCAAATTAGATGCTCACTTCCTTCTAGCCTATTTCTATGCACCTTATCTCCCTTTCACTGAAAATAGGTTAGACCCCCAAGACCTGGTAAGTTCCAAAAAAAAAAATAAATGGGAACACCACAGACAGTGAAGATACTTGCTGAAGGATTTTCAATACAGAACTAGATTAAAGAATACTCCTTTGTGCAATTACTTATGCAGCTATATCTCATTTTAGAGACAAATGGATTACGAATCAGAGGGATTCCCAGCACTGAACTGCTGAGGTTCTTTGGGGCCTAAGCTCCCCACTTCAGCCAGAATTGCCTTGCCCATACACTCTTATTACCAACAGCCATGCCATAAAAACCAGCCTCATAGTTTAGATGAGGGCTACGACCACCTTCAACTCAGCAAATACATCAAACTTCCCAAAATCTCAACTCCTTCTCAGCACTATAGCAAATGGTGTGTTATGTTAACATTGGACTTAAAAATAAATGCTATTGCTGTCAACTATAAATAACAAGAGACCCTGAACTCTGCTTAAAAACAAATCCTACAATCTGGCAGCATTACAAAAAGAGTATTGGGTAACATGAGCTGGCATACAGAAGACTGTTCAAAAGACCGGAAGTGTACTCCTTGACTCTTACACCTCTAACAGGCTGCAGGACGCATCAAACACCAATGGATTCAAGACTTCTGAAATACATTCTTCAACACTGTTCAGATGCAAAGAGAAACAATTAAAATGGAACCTTGTTCTTAATATGCAGAAGCACCGCTACGTGTGGTAGCAAAGAATATTTAACAAGCACCAAGCCAATTCTTTCTTAGTGAAACTGAATTTTATTTAACTACAAGAAACACAAAGATGATGCTAGATAGAGAAAAAAATTTGCTGGGCAATCTAAAAAAAACCCGACACAGGTACAATGCCCTGCAAACTCCTTTACGTGATGTTACAATACAGCACTTTGAATTCGCATATTGATAGGTTAACATACACTATTCATGTGGTGAAAAAGGTTATAAAGAACATTATATGAACAATACACAGCATTATTGGTTTTTGCTGTTCTTTTTAAACACCAGGACATTGAACATCTCATTGCTGAAATGGTTTAAATGCATAGGCCACATATATACTTGCATAACACAAGTCTGATTTACCAGCAGGGAAATAGCTTGCACAAAATTATTCCACTATAAATCAGTTTTCATTTATATAAACTGTCTTGAAGTGCCAAGTAAACATGAAAGTATGCAGAACATTAAGTATATTTACAGGTTCAGTGCACTTTTAATTGCTCAGTAAGAAATTACTGAAACAGCAATAAAAAAGGAGCTTAGATTATACTTGTGATAACACAAGTGGCTTGACTAAAACAGACAAACCAACCAACCAACCCACCCACCAAAACCCAAAACTATCAGCACATTTAACATTCTTACGATGTTTTCATGAACATTTACCAAAACATTAGCAAAGTAACAGAATACTTTATTTTCCCTTACAACCAGTGCTTATCAGGCGAGGAGAACACTGAAATGTAACAATTTCCTTCTTACTATAAAACACAGAAAGAATTCTGCTGTAGAATCCATTTATACCATGTCTGAACTGTGTGTACAATCTTTGATGTTTTTAAATAACAAACATGAGCAGTCATAAATAATATTATAGTTTTCATTTAGTTTCTAAATAAATTAAGACTGCTGGATCTTCAAGACTGTGAAGTTATTCCAGGAAGGAGACAATCTAGACAGGCACATTTATCACATATGCTGCTCTAGTTTAGGTGCCCTATGCCTTACTGCAGTTCCTGGCCATGCACATACAACACAGCCACCTCTGTGCAAGTCAAAGGTTTAAAAGAGTCATACTGAGGCTATAAATAATTAGAAGTAAAAAGAAATGAAAATTTCTTCCATGTGAATTTTCATGGACAGCGGGATCGGCCAGATTAAATATAAAGGGTTGACTGGAGAGTCATGAATATGTCCACTAGCCAACTACCAACTAGTCAACATGTCCACAGACATCTACCTCCAGCTCAGATATCTCAGACTTGATCCACATTAAACTTAATCCTTAGATATACACAAATATTTAGTGACTGTCACAGGAAAGGGAATGTGACTGAAGCATAAGGCAGGAAGAACTGCAGGCAGGAATTAACCTGAAGGACCTTAGATCATCACCGAGGAGATGCTTCCATACAATTTCACACGCCTGCCTATCACATCTTACTTAGCTGTTACCACTTAAGTGGTAAATACCAAAGATGATGAGAATTGTGTTGCTCACTAAAATCTTTTAACTGTTTTCCAAACCATGCATTTGTTGCTACATAAGTTACTTTGTACAACCACCAACATGGGTCTTGCTGCCGGCAGTGCTTAAAAACAGCTTTACAAAAATTATCAAAATAAAATCAGATGATCCTCATAACTGATCAAGTCTGACCTCATAATGAAGACATGCTTTCTTTAAAATCATATTTAAGAGCTTGCTGTGAGGAATAACTGTAGGCATCTATAAAAGCTGCATAATAAAAATAAATACTTTTAGTAATTTACAACAAAATTAAGAAATATACATTTCACTTAAACAGGTAACAATACTTTAATGGATTACTTGTTCGTCACTGTACAGTCCTGAGCATGTTTTTGCAGGCGTAATTTAGGTCATCAGTCTTCCCCCACGTCCACATGACATATGCCAGCTGGAAGAGAGCTTTAAATACTTCTGAGAAGCAGTATCTTAATTTAGCTTTGGTAATTATCTGTGCAACTATATAAATCTTTGATTTGCTTTTCACACACCAAATAGATTAGGTCAGGCACTACTGTTATTAAGATTCCTCCATCACTTTTTGACATTGATAAAGCAAACTGTCCGGAAGAGCAGAACAAGGTGATCTGAACCACAAAGCCAGCATCCCTGAGTGAGTCCGACAGTGCAGCAGACAGGGCACAGATGGAAGTAGCTGGCATGCCAGTATTCCCTCATTACCTTAAAACAAGAGACCACAGAAAAAAGTAAGTAATAACTAACAATAGCTATATCCTAGTTGACAGAAAATGTATCTTCTTCTCAAACTCCGCTTCCACTGTTCTTTGCTACTCTTACCCCTACTCGTCTAAGGTCACCAAAAATCATGCCTCCCCCATGCAATCCCAGCTTCAGATTTCTCATATAGCTTAATTCCCATTTTCTGTCCTGTCCAAAACTTTTCACAGTGCAACAGTTTTCTCCCTTGTAAAATTTAGTGTCTGCTGTACACTTGTACCTTTACATTCACACAGATCCCTGAGAAAGGCAAATCAAGTCCATAGGACAACGCTCTTGTGTTTACTATGCTCCTAAACATTCCCTGCCTTAAACTGTTAGATACCTGCTTCCATGCACTTGCTTTCTTGGGCAAATTACAGGTTAGAAGCAATCTTACTTTCACTCACCTATAACATCAACTATATGGAGTTTCAGCTTCTGCTGCAGTGTATTCAGAGCAGCTGAAAGGGAATCTTGAGGTGAGGACATTTTTATATTCTGTTTCACATCATTGGAAAGGGACAACCACAGCTTCCCAAAGTCTTCTGTAGTCATTTCCATTGGCCTAAAAATAAGCTTACCACTAAGTTATCATAGCAAAAGAAGAGACATTATTCAGCATATATTTAGTATCCCCAAAAAATAGTATCTGGAAGCAACTGGACAACAGAGAAAGCAATAAGCAAATAAAGATTAATTTAAACAAACCCCTTCTATTCCCAGCTTAACACTTTTTAAAGTTAGCATTCCTTGCTTTAGATTTCCAAACTTAAAAAAACCCAAACCAGACATATTATTCTATGTCAATGAAAGACCAAAGAGAATGGCCTTGAGATACTGGCCCACTGAATGAGACAAAACAAGTTCAGTGAGAGGCAGGAAAACAAGGTGGATTTCACTATAAAACAGAAGTCTACTGGAAAAAGAACGCTTGCCTTTTCTACTCCTAAAATAAATGCAGCGTTCAAAAATGGAAATAATGAGCTTTCTTCTTCCCCTGCAAAAGTTGTCAGCCTTTTTATATAATGTATCTCTATTCAAAATCACTTATTTCAGTTTGACGTTTATATTATGACAGTTAAAACAGCATGCCCTTCTGTTCACTCAGTTCTGTTAGCCCCTCAAAAACACATTCTGTATTTTAAGACTATGTTAACCTGCAGCTACTGTCAATGTTCTCACTGGACTTGTACTTCTTCCTGGAACTTTGCCCCTTTTTTGTTAAGTTTAGAAATAACCATTTACTATCTGTAGCAGTCATCTCAATTAGATTAAAACTAGCTGCTCAAGATGAAGGCTATTTTCATAATCAAGACCCAAAACATTCTCCCCTTGCCTAATACCCGAGTACACACATTTTTAAAAACTGCAGTTTATTTTATTTACCGGATGAAGTCCATCAAAGATAAAGTGACTGAAAAGTCAAGGCGCGTTTTCATCTCCGACTGGTAAGTAACAGAGCCAGAAAGAACTCCGTGTGTGCAGATTTTGTCCATCCACACGCATTTCTGGCAACGTTCCACACTTTCAGCTTCAATTGCAGGAAACTGATAGCTGGGACTCTCCAAAATCTATAGTTTTTTTTAAAGGAATATAGAATATAAGTCTTGCTGCCAAGTTGTGTAAGTGGCTAAGATATAGCCATAACATTGTGTAAGTGCTTTTTATTTCAATTAATTTGTCTCAGACTGTTTGGCAAGTGAACAGAGCTACCATTTCTCAGTACTCATTAAGCATAAAATCAATCATTAACATCTACAAAAGTTCTATGAGAATTAAAACACTGGAGAAACCAATCTCTTTCTGCCAGTTGGCTTCCCCTCTGCCCCCTGAAGGACTGCTCAAGAAGTATCAAGAACTGATGACCAAGATTCCACAGTTCAGTCCCTAAGTAAACTAATATACAAGAGCTCTAAATAAACTAACATACAACATTGCAACATATAGGCTTTACAGGCTGCCCAGGGAGGTTCTGGAGTCTCACTCTCTGGAGACATTCAAAACCCACTTGGACACATTCCTGTGTAACTGCTCTGGGTGGCCCTGCCTTGACAGGAGGGCTGAACCAGATGATCTCCAGAGGTCCCTACCAACCCTAATGATTCTGTGATTCCCCAAGCTATATGCTAAAGCAAGAAGCCGAGAAATCATCAGTAATAACAAGGATAACTTCAAGATCCCTCAGCATTCCCTGGCCTCTCCAAACAAACTAGTAACACAGATTCTCTCTGTGAGAGTGATCTTTGTGGAATATTAAATGAATTACAAGCAAAATCTAGACAAGAGATACCCACTTTCTATCAATGCCATGACAGGTTTGATTCAAGCCAGAAACAGGAATGAAGGAGACTTCATAACCAATTAGTGATTCCTTGGTTAAGTTAATTCTAGAAGAAACATTCTGCTTAATTCTCTTTATCCACTTACCACTTGCAACAGTATCTACCACTTCTAATTCTGGGCTTCTTTCAGCAAAACACACGGATAGTCACACCAACAGGCAATTCTTAAACCGCTTTCCAATTATTTAAGTGACGTTTCAATCAAGACTATTACATGCTTTTACCAACCAGTTAAACCCCAGATGTAGCCAGTGTCAAATAATAAACTGACTCCTCTCCATTCTCAACTGACCGCATAAGAACAAGAATGCAATATGACTGATGTCTTTGGAAAAGCAAACAAACAAACATAACTTGAAGTAAGCTGACATAAATTTTACGTGAAGGAAGAAACTGCATCATGTCTGCCTATCACAGACACAAACAAATGCACAAGCCTAACAGTCACACCCAGACAAAGTTACACAATGATTTCTCTGGCAACCCTGGTTATACCATCCTGAGTATGACTGGTTAGGTTTGCATGCAGTCTTAAGACCAGGAAGACACTGAATTCAGAACTGCAAAATCATATATATTTGTTATATGAAGGCAAGCTGTATTAAGGTTAATTTAAAAAGTGAGACGCTAACTTTTATACCAAAGGGCACTAAGTGTAGTATTGAGATTTCTTTCACTACCCTTTAGGATGTGTGTAATAACCATACCACAGGTTTTATGGATATGCACTGGGAAAAAAGCATGGTTATTACACTAAACCAAATACTGCACACTTAAATGCAAGCAAAAGCAAGAAGGTCCAAGTGAAAATGAAACGTAATGGAAACAAAGGTTCTTACCTGAAAATGCTCTGCTTCTTCAAACACTAAGTTCACAGCATTAAGTACCGCAGTGGTTTTATTTGAAACAAAAACAATGAGCAACAGAGAGTCATCTGTCCACACCTTACATAAATACAGAGCTAAGGCATCACTCTGACAGAGTTCCACTACTTCAGAGTGCGTGAGCTCTTCTAGCTCTTCTGGTAAGGAAGGGATTAACGGTGTTTTACTGGCACTTTCACATTGAGCACTTGGAGAAGGCTGAAAAATTTCAATATTACTATCAGCAAACAGAGACGACTGTGACAGCCTATTATCTGAAAGTCTCTCATCCAGCCCAGATTTTCTGAGGGACTGAGGCATTTCAAATGCTAAATTATCTTCTACAATATCTGAAGAAGAGAGGGAGGCTTTCCTTAACCTTGTGTGCAAACTTCCCTCAGAATCTTCCATGTTAATAGGTCCTGTATCAAGTAAGGGACCAAAATCTGAAGCAGCACTATTCTGGAAGTCTGACGCCTCCTCACCGTGTTGAATTTCATTTATCTTCAATCTTCTTTTGAACTTCTGAGTAGCTGTTTCCGCTTTCCCCATCTGGAAAGGGAAAAGATTAAAAACCAAAAAAAGGGTGGTCAAGTTTCCAGCAACAAGCTGTGTTACTGTTAACAGCATGAAACAGGGCGAGCAAGGACAAACAAAGACTAAGGAATCAATTCAGATGACATATACAAACAGATTCCAAACATTTTAATGGATTCAGTAATGGGCTTTTGTTGTATTTTTTTTACAGGGTATTGGATTAGCATGTAATGGCAGACTGAATCCAAGTTTCTAAGAAATAAACTAAAAGCTCCTATTAAAAAGCAAGCAGAGGTAATTTTCTGGTTAAACCAGCCAAGATTTGAGCTGGCTAATATGATAATGCCAGTCTTAAACAGATTACCTAATGGTGACTTCTTTAATGTTCTGCATATTACCATACATAAATAATAAATGGTCTTGACATAGGGCATCAAATTCCAGCCTTACTGACAAAGAATGTCAAAAAAGCTCCGCAATGTTGGGTCAACGAACAGTTGTTAAGGAAAACCAAAACTAACACTCAAAGTACAACTTTTTAAAAGGGGAGTTCTAGTCACTGAATCAGATCTGACTCAGAAGTTGCTTGTCAAGCAATATCCACCCCATTTCACGTTCTTAACAGATTATCAGATTACAAAAGTAATTTCAATAGTTTTTCAGTGACTCAGAGGTTTTTTTGCCTTGGTTTACCAAAATATTCAGTTGATCTCCACTTGCATCTGTAACTGTAAATAAGGCAATATCTAAACTTTAAACTGGGAAAGTCTCAAAAGAACCACTTACCAGACTTACACCAGCATTTGATCCTAGTCCAATAAACAAAGTTGATGCTAACTGCTGCTTCTCTTTGTCTTCCTCAGAGATGCTGGCAACTTGATCAGACCACAATGCAGGAGGGTCCTGCACCTGTCCTGCTGACAAGGTGCTACAAGAAGCAGTTTGTGGCTCTTCTTCTTTCCCTTCTTTGCTTGCTTTCTTTGGGAGGTAGCCTTCTTTACCCCACAGCTTGCGTACTCCCTCAAGTTTCAGAGTACCCGTCCTAAAAAGGTTAACAAAAAGCAGGATCAACCACACGAACATCACATTCATAAAAATATACCAACATTCTACTTCAAACACCATTCACAATTTTGGTACTTTGATAAACACAGCAAGTAGCAGAATATACACTTTTGCATGTTCGTCCTTCATTACCTTTAGAACAACCCACAAATGCAAACCTGGACTAGCTATATAATCCTAAATACAGACCTATACTAAGACAGTATTATACCCCTACAGCCACTTGTAGACTGTGTTTGCCAACTCCAGAGTTTCAGATTACATTTATTACATATTCAAATATTTTTTTTAGAAGCGAATACACAAAACATGGTCTGTGAATCTCTAAGTGTATTTAAATAGCTCTACTCTTGATTCCTTAAAAAACCTTTTATATACGGGACTGAAAACTAGGAGAAACCTGGAAAGTATTTTTTTTTCCTATGGAAAGTGTTCATGTTGTCAGATACCCTGAATTCTAGCAGAAGTTAGGTCAACAGACACAGGCTAAACGCTGCAAGTCCTACACCTAAAACCCTCACACATATTTTCTTACACAAGCTGATTAAAGAATCTTAATTCCAAGATTTCTTGCACACCAATTTACCACCAAAGTATAAATAAAGTTATTCATTTGTATAAGACTGTGGATATGGAATTTATCTTCAGTGTTCTA
Source organism: Pezoporus flaviventris (assembly GCF_033815535.1). Lineage (NCBI taxonomy): Eukaryota > Metazoa > Chordata > Aves > Psittaciformes > Psittacidae > Pezoporus > Pezoporus flaviventris. The sequence continues at coordinate 12,698,388 of NW_026892554.1, forward strand.
AAACTTAAAGAGTATCTTACACCGCAAGTCTTAGCCTCACTTTTATCTGAATGAGTTTCCTTAAAAGGCCCATTATTGTAAGCCCATAAAAAGTAAGCATAGCCTGTAAGAAAAAGAAAGAAGCCAGAGAAAAAATGCTTAATCATGAGGTAATCCTGTCCCAATTTTACTGCATTACCCATTAGTTAATTAGTTTGTGAAGAAAGTGGAAAAACATTCTAATCACATTAGCTTTTTTCCTAGTTATTTCCAAGAAGATGCCATCTGAATTTCTTCTTACATGACAGAAGTTTCCAAGTTTAACTATTCTTTTTAGTTCCATGTAATGAAGAAGCCAAAGACACATGATACTGACAAGAACAGAAGCTTACAGAAGCTTACATGTACTTCATTTCAAACACAAATTAACTCACTCTTTATGCCCTGTCTCAGCACTATTCACAGATGTATCAGAACCAAAAGATAAGCCAGTAGGGGACTGTCTGCCGGTGATGCCAGATGAGGACACACTTGAAGTAAATGACAATCTGTAAGGTTCAAAATTCAGAGCTGCAAGACAGACAGAATCTTAAAATTACAAGAGGCATACAAAGGTAAAAAGAAAATCCATTTTCTGAAAAGAGATACTCTGTACAACTGCACTTTTCAGGCTTCCCATTCAGGATCCTCTATCCTCATAAAAAACAGGTATTTCTGCTCTCAGGTAAGTTTTTTTAGACAGGCAGAGGATTTCTCTAAAATGTATTAATTTGATTTTTGATTTTAAATACTGGAACTAGACAAGAAATAGTGACTTTACAGCATATCACTAAAACATCTGCCGATGCTTACAGTATTTGTAGACAGAAGTACTGTATTGAATCTAAATAAGTGAGCTTTTCAATTTCTAAATAACATTGAGTCCACAGCATTATGTCCATATATCACTGTCTGCTTTGCAAACATACTTGACACCTTGGGCGAGAAATTGTTTTCACTAACACTTGCAATCAGGATTCAGAACCAGCCACTTCTGCTACACTTTACAAATCGAAGGGTAGTTTGAATAGCTTCTAAAAATGGTTTTGGACTAGAACATAAACAGTCATTGTTACGTACGAAGCACAGCGCAGACTCTCCTTTGCTATCAAGGGGTACAGTCCCTTTCCCTCATCTCCACCCCAGCCTTACACTTTCTTCTTCCCAGCAAAGTGAAGCAGCAGGGCAAAGGTGTTGGGCATCTTGGATGAGAGAGGTCTCCTAATAAAGGAGTAGGCAGTGCTAAGGAAGTGTCCTGTCCCATAAGGAAGCAAGAAGGAACAGAGATCCAAGGGGCTTTGTGATAAACAGCATCCACATAAAGATATTCAAACTCTACCAACCCATAAATTTAGTTATCTATAAACAAAGAATTGCAATAAACTCAGTAGACTTCACTTCTAGAATACTTATGAATAGTCCACTTCACCTATATCTAACCTCCTAAAATATTTATGAGCTAGTGGAGGATGGTGATCAGTACTTGTGATTACTGAGAAAAAACAGCAATTCATAATCTGGTTCCTACAATGGCTTCCCTGCAAAACTGTAACACTGTAAACACCAGAACGTTAAACCGGTGTTCTTCAGCAGGAAAGACCACTAATTTCACTCTTAACACCTCAGTATGAAGCAGTGTTACAGGCTCAATCTGACAAACAGCAGGTTATATCCCTCACTGGGTTTATGTGCATGCAAAACCAGTGCAGAACATTCAGTTTGAACATCTGTGACCTTGCTCAACATTTCCCCACCACAATTTTCAATTTTCTAGCAGGCTTAAATTGGAGGTAGCAGATGTAGTACTCATAAGTATCTCAGAAAAGTGTTAAGTTCTGCAAGCTACAGATGCAAGCAAGTGGACAATATTATCTACTGAATGCATTAACCTGCACAGTCAAAATAATTTTTTAAAAACAATAACTTAATTGGAGATAATGCAATGTACAAGGCTCATTTTTCTAATTCCTCAACAGTAAAGCTGAGAAATGGTTTAGAAAAGCTTTCCAACCTCAAAGTGAATTATTCAGTGTCTAAAAAGAAACCCTTACGTGGCAGGCTATGATAAAGTAAATAAGTATTTCTATGGGGGAAAAAAAAAGTTCAAAACAAAAATAAGCCCTTTAGTTAACATCTTGGGGTATTTTTAAATAAATAAAAGCACATACTGCTGTCTTATCTGCACCTACACTAGGTAAGAAACATAAGCTTTGTGTTATAAAATAAGTTCCAATGGTTAATGCTGCAAACTATGATTCCACAGTCAAGACTAAGCGCTCAGTATAGCAAAGTTAGGAACCCTTTGCTTTCACTTTAATAATCCCCATAAATTTCAATTCCCATAGATCAGCAGAGATTGTAGTAAAGCATTCTCATCTGCAGAACAGCAACCTACAATAAATGAACAGTTACATACACCAGGCAGACAGATGTGGAACTAAACTAACTTGCACTTAGCTAAATCTACAGACAAGAGATGTATAAGGCAACATTACTTTAAGAAATAATACTAACTATACACTTAGGATTGTTAATTAACACTTACCAGGTAATTTACCAGCTATTTAATAAATGCAGTAAATCAAGCGTCACCTTTTTCCTGAGAAAGTTTCTCCTCTTGTCTCTGGTGATGAGGCTTATATGGTGCAGCACCACGACCAAGTCCCTCAGCCACAAACCCATCCAGAAAAGATAAGGAAGCATCTACCTACAGAGAATTAAGAAAGGTGAGAAATCAGATGATAAACCAGCACATGAAGTCATAATTTTGTTGAAAGCTACTCCAGGTTACTAACTGAACACCATGGCTCTTTATCTTTCAGTACAGAACATTAAGATTCATCACATATGCCTGAAAAAGCATGTTTCTGAAAGCCCACTGTAAGCAGACTAAAGACTGGCATCACTCAGAACTGTCAAATACCATTCATTTGAAAACACTTTCTTAACAAAATATCCAACCTCCCAACTACAAACTGGTTCATGAAGAGCACATATTACAGCTGTCTTACCACCATGTCACTGCAGCTAGCATCAAATGGAAGTAAGTTTTTCATCAGTGCTTTGTCCTCACACAGATTCTTCAATTCAAAGGCATATTGTCTCATGCAAGTATCTAGGGAGTTGCTGAATTCTTGGACTATTTCATCAACTGCTTTTGAACAGGAGGTACGTGATGCTATCTTGGTGACTGTAGCCATTATCCACACTTTAGTTTCAGAAGTAACAAAAGTCTTCTTCAGCAGGCTGTGCAGCTTTGTCAAAATAACTTCTGGATCAACATCTGTAACAAGGCTAGAATATTCCCCCAACACCTATTCATAAAGAACAAACAAAACAGGCAGTTAATCACACAGAGCAGTGCTTTCAGTTTTAAACAGAATTAGGTACTAAATGGTACTAAATACCAACACAATAAAAACCACCTCACATGCAAGAAACTACTATTTAAACATGTTCTACATTTATTTCTTTACCATTTTGTGGCTTAAGTGCCCAAGGTTTAAAATTATTTGTGCGTTTACCTCAGCAGACTCCAACTTTTAGTTTCTTAAAAATCAAATCACAGTATGGAAAAGAAAGCTAAAAATAGCAATTAGGGCATGACAAAACACGATCTGCTCATACTGCTGCCTCTCCCTTGGGTGGAAGCTGAAGCTTATGCAGGTACCAGACAACTCTAGCATCACTTGGCCATCACCTGCAAAGCTAAAAATGCATTTCACAACCACATCTGGCCTAGTTCTGATGAAGTCAGAAAGGCTTTCAGCATGCAGTCAGATTCATGTGGCTGCTAAACCATTCTAATAGTCACCTGCCTTAAAGGGAGCAAGTCAGCTTTTTCCACAAACTATGACTCAGGCACCAGAAGAGGTCACTAAAAATAGATATTGGCATATTATCTTGACTTCAAGTCAAAACAGAATATTCATGACTAAAAAGAAAAGAGTTTTAAACAGCTATTTAAAACATTACCACCTTTGAGAGTTTTCTCGCATTTGTGTATTCAATTTTGACCATGTGTCTGCCATACCCAACTCATAACTTGAAGAAATTTCTGTGGATACAGTGCATCATCCTCTTCTAGTAATGCTAAGTAAGACTTGACTGCATACATCCGTAGCTTATCATCTTCGTTTCCATCATCAAATCCTACATAGAAAACAATACACATTTGCCTAAAATGCAAATAACACATCCCATCAAATATTTCAAAGTTCAAGAAAAAGCAGCCAGATGATCAAGAAACACATCTAATTTTTCAGAGCATTCATGGTATTACTCACCTTCAGCCAATAGCCTCAGAAAGTTGTTTGGGATATCCGTATGCACAAGATCACCTCCAACTGAAAACACTGCATTCATTGTTTGGATGAACCACTCATTGTTAGGGGCATACGTGTCCAGATGTTAAGGAATTAAGTGCTACGGCATAACTTTTTCTATTTTTTTAGTGTGTTTCCTAAGGAAACTGCCCTGTTGAAAAATCCTGCACATGAACCTAACAGTTATTCATTATGTGCTATTTGCTGGCTTGTCAATCAATACATCTTAAGTTGTGCATTAATAAATGCTAGAGTGAAAAATAAAGAGTTTAAGCAGAAGTCACAGTAGGAACAGACAAGGATTTAGCTTTGGAAAACAGTCCTACTATATTTTAAGTTCAGACTTGTTCGGTGCCAGCTTTCCAGAATAATCTTTTGAGTTTATCCAATATCACTTGATCAAGACAGGCAAGCTGTTCATCAGTGTTTTGCTGCTGATTTGCTGAAAAACAATAAACACTTTCAAGTACTCCACAGAATGCAAGATTGCTTTTTTTTTGTATATTTACAATTTGATCAGCCTTTGCTAACTCTGGACATTAGCTTCTGCCTTTCCTCAAATAAAGCCTGAAAATGCACACTTAATGAATGGAAATTTTCAACAATACAGAAACATTAGCATTATTTTTGCATACTGCATGACAACACAGCTTTTTCTGTACATTACTCTGTGCCAAGCAGTGTACAAATAGGATGGTAAGGTAGCTCTCCATTATAAAGAGCTTACAACTCAAATTATCAGACAAGAATACAAACAGAAAATCAGGCAATGTCAAGTCTTACAACAATGTCCACCATACATCAAATCCCTATTTCGGCATAGTTAAAGAATCTTTATTTCTATGAAAGTGTATATTCTTAAAATCTATACACCCACAAAGAGTTCTGATAAGAACATAATTAGAGAACACCACTCAGTGTAGCACTGAAGCATCCTTTCCATGCAATGGTGTAAAACTTCAAAGGTTTAATTTAAAAACACAAAGTTCTTATGCTAAACTCCACAGCCAAAATGAAATCTTTTAAGTGCTATTACTTTCTCAATGAAATACAAGAGATACTGCAGTCATTTGTGTATGTATTTTCTTTTGTGTATTTTTATTTGCGTTTGAAAGAAAAGCATAGCGGTAACACTTCCTGCTTCAAGGGATTATGAAAGGTGCCTTGAAAGGTATAAATGCTACATTTGCTTGAGCTCTGACTCCAAAGATTCAGAAAAATAAAAGGATATTTCTCAGCTACTTCAGAAAAATAAAAGGATATTTCTCAGCTAGTTCTGCTATTTTGCCAACTAAGTTGATGATAGCATATTCTTCTTTGCTTTCTTTTAAGTAGTCAAGCATCTTCTGAACTATGACAATTACGTTCTGTCCATTTGTAATTCTGTAGAGAAGTTCTAGAGTCTGAAAGAGAAAGCAAAAGAAAATATTTAATTTGCTCTGATGACAAAAAAGGAAGCAGGCAAACAGAAACACTGTAGTGCAATGCCAAATTGAGCAACTGCCTTTATTTGGCAAGTCTTAAATGAAATACAGGGCTTATCTACACAGCTTGTCACATTGTTCGTAACTGCTTTCACAATAACAGAGACATAACATGCCTTTTACACAACTCCTTTTAGAAAACCTTTCGCTCATCTTAAAAATTAACTGAATTTTGATGTTTAAAAATTCACTGACCTCCCTTTTAACTATGGGATCTGGATGGTCCAGACATTCAATTATCGTCATTTGGTGCTGAAGTGCAAGATTAGGATCCTGCTGGATAACATAGGTCAGAGCCTTTAAACCTAGAATACAAATGACTGGAAGTGATACAAGAGAACATATGCTGCTATGACCAAATTAATAACATCTTAATGAAATCAGGTATCCTTACCTAAATATTTCAAATTAATCTTGGGTGACAAAACAAACTTTCCAATGCACTTGGCAGCCTTTTCAAGTAGTTCAGAATTGGGATAAATTGTATAAATTGTTTGGACACATTCAAATAATATAGCTGTGGGGAGGGGGGGGGGAGAGACACATAATTAACGTGCATTAAATACTTCTATAATGCAAAACTTTTGAACAAGCAAACTCACTGATTGTATCAAGGACTTACAGTACCATCCCACCCCCATGAATCTAACTGCAGAGTACCTACTGACGTTAAGTAATAATGGGATGAAAGACTATCTCCTTTAGCATATATGTATTTCTTATTAGCTTTTGCCACTGTGCATAAAACTTTGTCTTTAAAGTTCTTCCAACCTCAAAATCTCCTATAGTTGCTCAAGGGACTGTGACAGTCTGTAGAAAGCCAACAGGCAACTATAAAGGATGTGAGTCAAAACATTTTTCAATAATGCATTAAAAATACTCCAACAATCAAAAGCTGCACTGTACAGCAATATATCACTTGCTTTACAATTTAGAACTTAAGAATTCAGTTGTTGAATAAAAATGTATTTTCAAACTGTAAGTATTTCAGCACAATCAACTACTCACATTTCCAATCTTTACAAATACCAGTAATTACGTAAAAGAACCTCACCTACCATATGTAATGTTATGATTTATCTCTGCTCTTCTTAAAGATTCATCTAGGACTTCATACATCAATTCACTTGTCCTGTTCAACAAGAAAAAAGAAATTATTTGCTGCACTAACAAACATGTAGTCTTATTTCACCAATCAGCTCAAATCCTAGTACTGAAATCTGTAACACAAATTATTCATGTCCCCAGGTTTGCTTTAACATGGAAGAGCTCCATAACATGTTTATAAATGGCATCTAACAAGACATTTGCAGCTTTCCAAAGAAATATTTACTACATCACCAGACTGCAAGCACTTCCCTCACTGCTTGTATAAAAAGAAAACATCAAGAGGGAAAGGCCCACAGATAACTAGGTTCTCACAAAGCAACACCACTTTTTAAAGTATCTTTCCTCTGGATTTTCACACAGTTGTTTGGTAACCCAGTAACAGAAGTCCCAGCAAAAAATGTATTTCAAGCATATCCCACAATAAGCAATTTTTTATTCAATCCAGAAGCTAAGAAACTGATTTTGTAGTTTAAAAAGTACTTACTCACTGCGTTGGTTAATAACAGATATGTACACTGACCATGAAATTCACTTATAAAAAAAACAAACCAAACCAACCCAACCAAAAAACAGCAAGGTCATGACTGTACTCTTTGTACCTTCAAAGTAGTAATTAGAGAGAAAGATCTGGTTACCTTGGATCATCTTTTCCTAATAGCCTCAATATTCTTAAAAGCTGAATTTGTAACCATGGTGCTGGCACACTGTGATAATTGAAGTCAATAGGGAGCTTTCCTCCCACTACCTGCTTCAGGATGGCTACAAAACTCCCAGTCAAGTCCTTGTACCCAGATGAGTTTTCCTACATAATGAAAAAGAAATAGCATTCAAATATTTTCAAGCCACACCTCAAAAGTAAAAATAATCCACAATTTGCGTAAAATCAAAATACCTACACCAGTGGTTTCATCTCTTTAAAATAAAACTTCTACTCTCATCCCTCAACACCTGTAAGCTCTTCACTTGAAATCAACGCTATTTTCTCACACATCTGCAATGGGAGTGAATGTAACTTGAAGGCAACAGTAAAGAAAGATTTACAAGCAAATTTCCACAACCCCTTTAACACAGAGTAGAAGTTAGATCTTCTAGCTAAGGATGCCAATGATGAACATTCAGATCGTGCAAGAATTGGATCTGTCAAGCCAAACGGAGACCTAGCACAGACATAACACACATCCATGATCACAAAAATCGACTTTTCTAATGATTATAAGCTTTTTTCTGCAAAACTTCTGTAAGGTACACTGTGTACTGAAAATTACATGTATATTTATATAAAAATAGCTCCCAAGTTAAATTGTGCTTCTAATTCTTTACTTACCTTAATCATTTGAAGATAAATATGCAAAGAAGCAGCCATGACACCAGCATCCCTGTCACATAAGGCTTTCCGGAATTTATCATGAATATGCTGAACTTGGTTAGGAGCAATGAGATAGAATTTATACAAAGCTTGAACAGCTTTTCTTCGGATAATTTCCCTGAAGAGAAATGAGATTTACACAAAATAAAATGAAGCTGCACGTGCATTTTAAGTACTTGACTTAACAAAAGAGCTCGCACTTGTTATTTCTACAGTAATGTAAAATTATGCGTTCAGCCATCACAACACTGTGATTTACAGAGGCAAGAACCCATGTTTTATATGTTTGACAATGAACTACTTTGCAAACAATATCTGAGGAAGTGACAAAGCAAAATTGAAAGAATAACAGGGCTTAATACACATTGACAAATCAAAAGAATGGCCAACAAATGAACAATGAAATTGGCCACTGCTAACCTGCTGCAGCCAAATACGCAGCTCCAAATAAAACACCTGTCTGGGAGTTACTGAGTCAGCTCATTTTGCAGTTCCCTTTGTAATCAACACCACATTTACAATGTTATCCTATGTGATACTGTGAATTAAAAATCAATCAACTCAAAGGTACTGGTATCTGCAGATACTTTTATCAAAGTTTCTATAAAGAGCTTTATTAAAAAATGTATCAGTGAAGTACTTCAAGGATCTCAATCTGTTTCTCCACTCGCTCTATAAACGCTGTTCATCCACATATTTCCAGCAGATAAATTCAATTACATTTACCTATTAAAACTGGTTATGAAAAAACTAAAGTACCTGTCCAATACTCAGTCAAGACTGCAAATAAATGAGACAAGAAACTACAAGAGGAAAAATTTCTGAAGGTAATGATTAGAAAAAACAACTCAGAAAAAACATCAGTTTACTGAAACCACCTACAGAATGAAGTCATTCAACTGTACAAGACACTTGAATTTCTGTACATGAGTACGTACTTTGAATGCTGGAGCTTGTCTTCTATTAGGGGAAGAACAGCTGGAATCATCTCCCGTGGAAAGATCTGGCTGACAACGGTTAATGCCATGCAGACCTCTACTAGATTAGTGCTCTGTAAGTCCTGTTACAATCAGTGAAATAAGACAGTATTAAAGAAAATGACACCTCTGAAACATTATTAGGTGGCAGATTTTCAGTGTCACTCCAAAGCATATTTCCATTTCCTATCAGAAGAACTCAAAGAAGCAAACAGACAATTTCTGTCAGCTAAAAGCAGAAGTTTATATTGAAATATGCATGCATGGCTCCTCCTGGAGCTGAGAATGTATGTAATTGGTACACTTTATAAAGGAAATTTTAGGGTGTATCTCCTTTAAAAACATTTAAAAAATGCCTTCAACAGAAGGAATGCCAAGATTAAATTAAAAATCCAAGGAAAGAGATTTAAAATTTTCATTGCTAACCAAAGAAGCAACAACTTTAAGAGACCAAGATAGAATTGATGAGTACACAGTTTAGATGTGTGACAAAAAGGGAAGAATTGGTCCAAGTTTAGTTTACAGAATCATTTAGATTGGAAAAGACCTTTAAGATTATTGAGTCCAACTGTTAACCCAGCACTGTCAAGTCCACCACTAAACCATGTCCCTGTGTGCAACACCTACACATCTTTTAAATCCTTCCAGGGATGGCGACTCCTCCACTTCCCTGGACAGCCTGTTCCAATGCCTGACAAACCTTTCCATGAAGAAGTTTTTCCTGATATCCAATCTAAACCTCCCCTGGAATGACTTGATGCCATTTCCACTTGTCCTATCACTTCTTACTTGGGAGAAGAGACCAACACCCACCTTGCTGCAATGTCCTTTCAGGTAGCAGTAGAGAGACAAGGTTCCCTCTGCCTCCTTTTCTCCAGGCTGAACAACCCCACCCAGCTCCCTCAGTCACTTCTCGTAAGACTTGTGCTCAAAATCCTTCACCTGGTCTCTGGACCCACTCCAGCATCACCTGGGGATGGGCCTGCACCTGTGCCTTTAGGATTCTCAGTCATTATTTTACCTCCAGACCTCCAAAACCACTGTACCTTCACAACTGTGTTCACAAGTAGAAGTAGTAGTTCATGATTTTCATGTAGAAATAAAGAAACTGCCAAGTAACCTATAAAAGAAAGCAGCCTCAATTACTACTTTCAGGCAATTAAGCAGCTTCAAGATAGAAAACTTAAGACTGCCTGTAATATAAGTGTTAATTCAAACAATTACAAAAACCCAACAAAAAACCCCACAGTTGGATGACAGTTATTCATGTCTTACATGTTAAGACTTTCTTTTATTTTGAGACAAACCAGTTATATGCAAGTTGCAGGAGAGCTCAACAGCTAAGGATACATAAGCTGTGAGAAGTAAGAGACATAATACTCTTACAACTAAGGAGCAGCTAAAAGCACCATGAGAAACCACTTCCTGGAAAACTAGTACTGTCTCTGCACAGAGAAAAGTATTACTTCTAGACTCCACAATACAAACACACTTGTTAGGTCTGTTTCTCTTTTTTCAAAAAAAAATAAAGTTCAATTTCAAATAAATTTCAACTTTCAATTTCAAATAAATTTCAACAATGTATTCAGCTTGGAATACAGCAGAGTAAATTCACCATCCCATGCCAAAAACTGCCTTGTTATTTCTTAATAAGGAGAAAACAATTCCAGAAGCCCAGACAATAAACCTTTCTCTTCAAGATCCCTTTTTCTTTTTAACAAAGAGACTTAAAATGGGGGGGGGGGGGGGGGGGGGGGGAGTGGGAGCAGTGTGGGGAGGATGCCAATTCATGACAATATCTGTGTTACACAGACAGATCTTAAGAAAGACCCACCCCGGTTCATTCAAGGCTCAGGGATCAAAATGAACAACTTAGATACAAATAACTATTGTCTGGGCTACCAGAGTGGTCTATCTGCATGTGAAACTCGATCAGCTTAGTACACAACAAAAACATAGCTCACTCTCATTCACTGAGGCTCACAATGGGTAAAAATATGGGGTAAACCCATCTTGACTAGATCAACTGACAACAATCCCTTAATAAAAACTGGTAAGATGCACTGAGAACTGACAAGGTCATCCTCATTTACCACATAAAACTGCACAAAATGACGTCAGAAAGCCCACACAATAAAAAAGCCCACACACTTGATAACATCCTTTTACCAGGTCAAAGCTTAAGGGGCTTTGTATCCAGAGAACGTTAAGCCATCTACATTAAAAAAAAAAAAAAAATACATAAACCAATGCTGCTTCACCAAACCCTTCTCAAAAAGAGCCCTAATACAGAAAGGTCTCAACCCGACTACTAGCAAGACACATTGGTTCTTGACACTTAGAGAGGTCACAGAGTTTTCTTCAAATCAGCTTACCACCTGCCCTCCCAGGTTTGGTGAAGACAGAATTTCTTCATCCCTACCACAGCGTCTGTGCGCTGGCTTTCGTTACTCAGGGTTAAAGCAACTTTAAATCATCACTTGCAACGTATTCTCTCAGAAACTCCAATACATGAGTAGATGATCCAGATGAAATTCAAACAAAGGATATCAAACAAGCATATCCCGCAAGACATTGCTTTCCGTGTATGCAGACATTGCTTGGAGTTAAACCATTTTCTCTGCAAACAAGAAGAAATGTCTTCACTAGGCAGTTGAATCAGCAACTGCAAGGAGATTCTCCAGAGGAGACAGGATGACAGCTACTTCAAACTAAATCTGCCACACTGGCAGGCAAGGAAATCCAAACAGCATGGAAGTTCAAAGACAGCTGAACCAGCCTTTCAGATTTCCTCAGGAAATTCTGCAAATAGGATTGCTTTATTTGCCTCACTTCCTACAACTCTTTCTAAATTAAAAAAAATAAATCCTACAAGCACCAAAACCAAAAACATTTGCCTGACAAATCTCTTGTATCAGCATCCTTGTCTAGACTTGTACTACGTACTTGAAAAGAAACCAGATCCTGACAGAAACTCTTTTTCAGCTTGATGTGTTTTTTAGCAAAATCTCCAATTATTTTAGTGCTACCACAATTCAAAACAATGGCAGAACAACTGATGATGTCAGTGATTCCCCCTGCCTGCTGCTCTACAAGCAGATACCAAGCACCTCACAAACCAGGGAGTTAGTCATTTTCAAACAGTACTGAGAGACTATGAAACAAGGCCAAGAGAGCAGAGGAACATTTTAAGTTGTATTTTTACATGAATTATAAATTCTGAAACACTTCAGAAATACAGTTTGAGAATATTATGAATGCTATAGATCCATGCACATACCAACTCTTTTCTCCAAGAGATTTCCTTGCTGGGCAAGCTTGATTGCATGGATGTATCCAAAGGAAGACTCGTACCCCAGCATTTCACAATAGATGAGTCTCACCATACATTCTTTCATTAGTCTCTGTAATACCAAAAATAAATTATTAAGATTTTTGAGTCCGCCATGTCTTATTCTCTTCTTCACTGCTGTAACAAAGTAGAGGACTTCATCTGGCAGAAACACACATGCATTTCACATTATTTGCTAAAATCAGGGTACTTGTAACTTCTCCTCTGCTATGAAACTCTTCTGTGAATCAATATTAATTTCTGACTATAGTCAACTTAGAGATGTTATCTTGTTTTGATGAGCATACATGTGATAAAGAAGATTAATTACGCCTAAAATAAACTATGAGTTAATGCCTATGAGTTAACTGAAGTGTTAGACAATCACACTGTTAATGCAGATTGTTTTTTACCAATAACTACACTTACCTAGGATGGGTTTTCCCTATGTAAGAGAGTTTAAAAACTCTCACTCATGGGACTGAGATATGCATCAACTAACTCAAACCAGAGCATATCAACTCCTGCAATTCAGACATGAGCAACAGTGCATACAACAACGCACAGCTGCTTATACAACACAAATCAATGATAAAACCAATGTCAGCTACAAAGAACATTATCTGATGGAAGCAGTTCATCACCTAGCTTTTTTGTCCACATTATTTCAGACACTACAGGATGACAGGCTCTGCACACCACACTGTTGCATCATATTCACATCACACAGAATCAGTGTTCTCTGCAAAACCATAGACACTGGTAACTTTTAATGCTGATAAATTATGCCTCCTAATAATGCAGGTAACCTGCACACTCCACCTGGCAAAAAGAGTGAGAACACTGCTTTTCACCACTTTTGGTCTGCTGTTCTGACAGCCTGTAACCACTAACCACACTTACAAGTGTTGTGGTGGGGGCGGAAACTGCTGCTTTCAAATTGGTTAGCTCCTGCTGGATTAACTTTTCTTCTTCCTAGAGAAAAAAAATCAACTTATTTTAGCCTTTCATAAGTTTTGGACTCAAACTATGAGATAAATGTCAAAGACGTGTTCATTTCACAATATTCCGCGGTCCTCTCAAAAGCAGCGTACGTCTCAGCAGTAACACCGAGCTGCTTGCTGCAAGCACCGTGGGCACCAGTACTCCTCGGCAGTACCGTGCTTGCCCACGCCGCACCGAGCAGGTAACACATAACTCGACAGCCCACGAACGCGCACCGCAGTGGGGGTTTATCGCCGGGCTCCGGAGGATGAACCCCAAGCGGGACCCAGCCCCGCGGCTGAGGGGAGACCGGCACCGCGCACAGGGCCCATAGCACCGCGCCGGCACCGCAGGAACGACCGACGGGTGGAAGGGAGAGGAGGGGGGCCCGGCCCACGCCCGCTTCGGCGCGGCGGGAGGAGCAGAGGGCCCGCTCGGGGGAGCGGCCCGCAGCCCGTACATGCTTGGAGGTGAGCGCCGTGATACTCCGGATGAGGCTCCCGAGCCGGGAGGTGGCCGATGCCCTGCCGGGGCCGCCTCCTCCCGGCCCGGCGCCCGGGTCGTGCTGCCCCAGCAGCCCGGGCAGCACGCTCAGCGTCCGCTCCACCACGTCGCTCATAACTGGCCCCGCCGCTGCCCACCGCCGCCCGGAAGGGACCGGACCGCGGTCCCCGCCAGCCGCTCACGCACTTCCGGGACCGCCCGGCGGCAGAGGGCGCTGCACAGCGCGCTGGGGCGGGCTGGGGCGGGACGGGGAGGGAAGGGCCGGAAGACCTAAAGCCGCCCACCCGCTGTAGGCCCGAGGCTTGATAGCGCCGGGCGGTGGCGCCGCGCTGTGACGGGCGGGCAGGAGCCTCGGGAATGGCTGTGGCTGTGGCTGTGGCTGTGGCTGTGGCTGTGGCTGTGGCTGTGGCTGTGGCTGTGGCTGTGGCTGTGGCTGTGGCTGTGGCTGTGGCTGTGGCTGTGGCTGTGGCTGTGGCTGTGGCGGAGCAATCGCCCAATCCCCGGCCTCCCAGAGCGGGCAGCGGGCCCTGCTGTCAGATAGCACGGCCCGGTCACCGCTGAGCCGGAAGGTGGAGCTGAGCCGCAGCGTCTAGAGCGGGTCAGCCCGGAGCGGGGAGACTGCAACCCCTGCCCGGCCTCCAGGGGTTGGTGCCCGCGGTCACGGGTCGCGTCGAGATAGGAGCAGATCCACGCTCTGAGGGAACACGTGCATCCAGCCCCGTCAGGTTTACCTGATCTGTTAGGCTGTGCCTTCCCAAATTGGTGGATTGAAATCTGCAGCCGATTGCAACAAGATAGATACTTTACTGTATTTTTTAACAGAATTTTCTCCCGGTTTTCCCCGTGAACAAGGTAAAAGCATAGTGCTACTTAAAGAGTCAATCATCTCACCAAAGACAGCAGACTAAAATAGTACTCTCTCTAGGATTAGATGCTTAATTCCTTTTAGCCCACGTATGGCTTTTCCAGTTACACATATTTCTCTGAAACAAAATTACTTGACATTTTCTGGTTTGAACGTCAGTTCAAAGGGGATATTTTTTTTCTGGAAAAGGTGGGGAAGAAACTGAAGTAATCCCTTCCGAGCTATGTGTTTGCAAGGAAAAAAGTATCCCTCCATCTCCAGCATGTATCTGGTCAGACAATCATGCTGAAGCTTGAAGCTATGAAGTGATTTATTATCAGGAAAAAAAAAAACGAACAAATAGGGACCAACTGAGGTCAGTAGTTCAAAAAAGTATTAAAAGTTGGCATTTCTTTGAAGTTAAGTTGAAAGATTTGGACTGGTATTTTTTAAAGTTCATTTTATGAAATTAATTGATTAAGAGTATCTCAGTTAAGAACTGCTCCTGTAAAGATGATATCTATCATATTATGTACTGATGTATTAATGATATATATACATATCATATATATATCAATACATCATATTATGTTGTAGAAGCTAGAAAGTCTGTGAGCTTTGCAGACCAAAATTGTAAATTCAGTAAGCAGAGGAAAAGCTGCTGTTTAAGCTGAAGAACTTCAATAAGTGCTCAAATCTTAATAATATGACTTTTTTCTTTTATTAATTCCAGGGGCTCAAGTCTTTCTCTTTGCCTCAGGTGGTGTACAAATAAATGCTGCATGTAAAATGATTTGTACAAACCCTCAAGCTTGTGTGTGATTAATTTCTCATACTGTTGATGATTGCATTGAAACCAGGAGGACTAATCATACTGCACACATGGGCGCAATACACAACTTACTGTCAGATGATTATCTGTATTTCAGATGCCTTGCAGAATACAAGATCACCAGTAACTCCTCCAACATTTTTTTTTCCATTTAAGCGCTAGAATATGTAGTATGTCTTTTAGCATAATATGAGATACAGTAGAGAAAGCAAATCCACAGAAGCAAGGCACGTCTGCCATCTAGGCATAAACTTGGCAAGGTGGACTGTTGGGTTTTTTGGCTTTATTCTGCTTTCATCTGCCTTCTGTTTTCATCAGCTAGATGAAAAACCTTGAAGTGTCGTTATAAAACAACAGAAAAAATGTCACTGAAAGGCTGTGTTTCAGTTATTTTCCAGGCTCCATATCAACTTCACTCACCACAATAAAAAACCATTCTAATTGCCATTCCTGTAAGTTCTCCTTGGCATCCAACATGCAAGTGGTATTCTTTCTGGCTCATGAATCATCTCTGGAAATAAACAGTTCCAGAATAGAAAATGGGTTGATTATGCATGAGCCAAAACAGAATCCAAAATAGAAGAGCTTATGTTCTTCACCGTATTGTCTCTGGGCTGGGAAGAGGAACGTGTAGTAGTAGATGATATAAATGATGCCAAATGAAAACAAAGATATAGTGAGAAACGACGGCAGTGCTTTTACCCAGGCATTTTCCTATGATGATTAAACATATTTTGTTGTAATTAGCAGAGATGATGCATTATCTGTCCTGTGTCATACAGCTTACCAGTGTGCTAGCCAGGAGTGTGGCACTGCAGGTGTGCTCTGGGCTGCCAGCTGCAGTCAGCATCCGTGAGCGTGTTGCCTTGACATGAAGCCATCACAAATGGGGAAATGGTTTGTGTTTGAAGGTTCAGGCTTGGCTTTCCTGGCATGGTTTCTTTTAGCTTGTGATTTCAAGAGCTAAGGTGGCTATTGCAGGCATACTCTCTTTTGATGATGGCAGGTTTTGTGTTCTTTTCTCTCTCCACCATCAGCCCCAGACCCTACAGTCTTTCTGCATCATTTCTTGTTAGAGAGGCTTGGCAAAGCAGAAAGCGATTTAGCACAAGGAAATAACAAACTGTATAGAACTGGGAAATAGTATAAAAAAGGTTTCATAGAATCACAGACTGGTTTGGGTCAGAAGGGACCTTAAAGATCATCTGGCTCCAACCCTTCTGCCATGGGCAGGGACATTTTCCACTAGACCAGGTTTCTCCAAGCCACATCCAACCTGTCTTTGAACACTGCCAGAAATGGGGCATCCACAATTTCCATTTATCACATAAACAGAAGCGTATCATGGAAAACAAACACATTTGAACACAATTAGACACACCATTAAACACAGAAAGCCATAGGCAAACATATCACATAAAGAGGTGTATTTTTATCCAGCAACTTCTTTGCACTGTAGTCACCCACTAGAGTTCTTTTTCTGACCTTCTATTACCTTCTGACCTACAATTACCTTCTTTTCAGAATGTTTAAATTACATTCACTGCTTTTGTATTGTGTGCTGGCTTTTATCTGAATGATGAAATATATAGAGTCCTATAAATGGATGCATGTTTAAAACACATTGCAGGAAATGTGCAGGTGGCATAGAATATCAGGAAGGGTAAATGAGAGCAAGTATGTATTTTTTGAACATTGAGAACATTAGACGCGCAGTGAACTGTTGAATTAATACAAAATTGGGATAGAATATTAAGAATATTGAAGTAAGAATTGATCTTTCTGTTTTTCTGTATCAGTAATATTCTGCAGTTTTGAGATTCCTGTTGATGGGTATGTGTATAAATACATGTATATATATGAGCTGAAGCTGGCAGGGGAAGAGTCTACATGTTCTTGTGGAAGCTCTTGTCTTCTGTGCTTCTGAAGTGAGGGAAGTTTAGTTTAGTCTAATAATTTTCTTGTAGGTTACCAGGCAATGTGTAAATAAGCTTATTTTGTTCTAACATACAGCCAACCAAAACCAAAATATCCTTTAAATCCTAACTCTGGTGCAGACCCAAGGGTAGGAGCCCAGTAATAGGTAAGGATTATGGAGTTATTGGTGCACATCTGAAAGTTATTGCTTTGGATCTGTGGATCACAAGCATACTAATTTCCAGCAGTGAGCCTGATGTAAACTAGAGCATCAGGTTTTGTCACTATTTAATCTAAACTAGATACAAAGTCTTGAGTATTAATAAAAGGGAAAACAGAAATTGCAATTTTAGTGCCTTTAGTCCAATTAATTATTGCTCTACTTTTTTGTGTTCTTCCCAGCTTGTATTGTAATACACTCGTAAGGGATTGAGCAGTTCCCGTATTCCTGGCTCTCAGTTGCAAAAGCACTGATGCTCTTCATCTCCCCAAATAAAGGTTTTAGCCACTTTTTAAAGCAGTTAGCAAGTATTGAGACTTCTGATGTTGACGTGTTTTCAGCTGACCCCTGCACATATGCATCTATCACTGCAAAATTATGAGGTCTTTCTTGAAGAAAACCCACTGTCATCTCCCATTTTGGAAACCGATCCCATCGTGCTGAAAAGAGCTCCTGCTGCAATCCTTTGTTCTGCCACAAAACGCTGAAAATGTCTGCTCATCTCTAGGGATCTGTTGATGCTCTGTGTCTGCAAGGGCTAAATTTTAATTTATGAACCTGTTCAGAATTAGCTGACATGCTTGTGGCCATCTCTGCTACCGCTTGCCTTTAATTCTAAATTTTGAAGAGCGAGATGCTCTCTCTGTAGGAAAAGCATCGCTGATGGCTGTGCCTTTGCCGCGGGAAGGTCTGGGCTAGATGTACGTGATCCCCGGCCCGCTCTGCAAGGCCGCATTGCACTTCCCCAGTTCGGGAGGCGTTTCGCACGGCCTCCCCGCGCCGGCCACAGCTTCCCCGCAGAGCTGCTGCCAGAGCGGCTGCGGCCTCCAGCTCCGCGCGGCACCGCTCCGCACCGCACCGCACCACCACCCCTGGCGGCCCCGCTCCCGCGGGCGGCGGGGCACACCGCGGAGGTTCCGGGCGCAAGCGGGGCGCGCATGCTCCGCCCTCCCCCGTCTCCTCCCCCCTGCCCGGGGCCGGCGCGGGGACGGTCTCGACCATTTCTGCGGTCGCGGGGACGCGGGCAGAGCGCGGTGGCCGGCTCTGCTCGGCTGCGCTCTGCGGCTTCAGCACCTCACCGCTGGACAGCGCCCGCCGGGCAGCGGCTGCGCTGCGCTGCGCTGCGCTGAGCGCCCTCCGGGGCGGTGCGGGCAGGAACCTCGCGGGCAGCGGCCCTAGCTCCGGTCCAGGCTCGCCCTCCGAGGGGGCTGGGAGGCAGCAAGATGTTCCTCAAGCTGGCCGTCGTGGTGCAGGTGCTGTCGCTGCTGGCAAGCCGGGCGCACTGCTTCCCGAAGCCAGGGGGCAAAGGTAAGCGCCTTCCTTAACACATTTTCTCCATTTTCTATGAATGGGGAAAGTTTCTCAGGGTACAGATAAAGTAAAAACTTTCCTTCCACTTGACTAAAAGCAATTAGATCCTAAAGAAACAATATTCCTGGTGCAAGACACTGGATCACTGAAGTTGCAATCTAATATGAAAGTGAAGACATAGGTGGTGGTAGAGGGAAAAGCTCTGAATTGTTTCAGTCTTTTCCAAGAGATGTTTTCAGCCATTCCACAGCAGTTTCTGCACAAGTCTCTCCCTCATTCCCAGTCTCCCCTGGTATTCTGAATGTAAGAGATTTTTAATCTCTTGGTTGTGCCAATCCGATTATTGCTATTTTAGTCAATCTCTTACAGCATTCCCCCCCCCCCCCCTTTTCTTTTTACTAGTTTTCTGATCAGAAAGGGGTTACTAAGTCTATATCTGTATTTGTACTATGTCTTTTGCAGAACCTCTCCTTCTGCCCCAAACAATCATGCTTTGTTTAAATAATTGACTTTTTTATTGTATTCTCATTCTTCTAGGAACACTAGTTTTTATTTTTTTTTTTTACATGAAGTAGCAGTTGGCATCAGATTTAAGACTGTGTTTTATAAGAGAAAACTAGAAGAAAAAACATGCTGTCCTTTTGTAGTTGCATGCATCATATAAATGAGTGTATATATGTGTGTGGTTTTTTATTCTAGATAAAGCTATACACAACAGACAATTAAGTGTAGAAAGACCTTTGGAGGAACAGGTAAGTGAAACAAAAGTTATTTACAATGTTTTTTTGGTTCGGGTTTTCCATAATGTTTTGAGCCTTCAGGTACCAGATCCATGAATAGCCTAATAGCTTAACAAATGAGTTAATAGATTTGTCAGTAAAGTAAATATTGATGGCCTTGAATACAAGAGAACCGGCACATAGAGTTTTACTGTCCAGCATTCCAAAAGCAGGTTGTCAGCTCCAGCAGCTCACAGGTGTATTGCCCTTTTGTATTGACTTCCTACAGGAATATAGCCGGAGCTTTGACTGAAATGGGAAAATGTAACTGGCATTTATCTTTAAATGGAAAGCCCATTGCAGCTTCTCATAATGTCCGATTCTGAACAAAGCGTGTGATGGAACTGACAAAAAGTGCGAAGCGCTAAATCATGTTCTACTTGTTAAGGCAAACTTCTTACTAAGAGTGAAGATTAGGCATTAAGGCTTCTGCTGATATTGATAAATTAAGAGATCACATATTTTAGTGTTTATTCCTTCTGCCTGTTTGTTGTTTTACTTGTTTTATCTTTGTATATCAGATTGCTGAAGCTGAGGCAGACAAGAATAGGAAGATAGCTCCCACAGGTAAAACATCTTTCATGGTTTTATAGCAATATTCGTAATGGATTCAAAGAGATGTAAGATTTTATGTCATGTATGCATTGATATATTTTCCAGAAAATAAGCCAGAGTTCAGGAATTATTCCTTTGTCGATGACCTGAATCTGCTAAAATCAGTAGCAGAAAGAGAGAGGGATGAAAAGGAGAGGGAGTCAATTAGAAGCTCTTTGTATGAACAGCAACTGGCCATGGATGATGCGGACTCCACCAAGAACCGCAGGCTTGTGGATGACTATGACTCCACTAAAAGTGGGCGGGATTATAAATTCCAAGGTATTCTGTAATTATCTTTTGGTGAACTTTAGGTTAGACTTCTCTTACAGTCTGATTGCATCCATGAATTTTTCACTCACCTTTGTTACTGGAATGCAGTTTTGATTACTTCCAGTAGTGGAACCTTGTCATGTTAGAATTAGGTTTTGAAACAGAAGACAAAAGAATTGCTGTTGATTTTCAGAGTCTTCTTCTGTGGAGGAAAATCCAACTGTGTAATTTGCATTATGTTTTTCAGCAATTTAGATTTGATGGAAGGAAAATTGGACATGCTTTTAAATTAAATCTATTTATTCTGGTTTGAAAGGAAGATCCACTTTTATATAGAGCTAAATCACATATATTTGTTCCAAGTGTTCTGTGCAATGCTAGATAATTCTCTTCATCACAAAACTAAAAGTTACCAAAGGCCAAAGAACACTTGCCTTTACTACAGGAGTAGTTAATTGACTTGTAGTTTAAGTGAGTCCTCTGAGAGCTGTGAGCAGCATTTAGCTCAGGATCTTTTAATTATATCAAACTATGCTGATCACAGACCAAGGTTTCCTCATCATATTCACTTTCCCATTAGTCATGATGATATTATTTGCTATAAGTAATGATTACATAATTAAAACTTCATTTGCTGAAATCCAAATAAGGAGATAGTATGCTGTTTTGTCATGATCAGTTTTTGCCTAAGTGGCCATACAATGGAAGCTGGTACTAGGAAGATGCATATAAACAGATATGTGAGCAGTATTCTCTCATTCTTACGTTCTTTTTCTATAAGTAGGAGAGTATGCTCCTGACATTCATCTTTGCTCTTTCAAAAGAACAAGTCAGAAAGGCATTTTTCAGGTGTGGAAAATGGACACAAAGAACATTTTACTGGGAGTGATGTAATGGGTTCTAAAGTGTGTATCAAAGTATTCCTAATGTGTCTAAAAAGTGCTGGTTTGCTCTGAAGAGGGAAAGATGTGGGCAGATATTTCTTTTACAAGATGTCTAATCCAAATGAGTTAGGACACTCAGCACACAGTTAAACTGTAATCCTTTCAGATGATCCAGATGGTCTCCATCAATTAGATGGCACTCCTTTGACTGCTGAAGACATTGTACAAAAAATTGCTGCAAGAATTTATGAGGAAAACGATAGAGGAGTGTTTGACAAGATTGTTTCAAAACTTCTAAATCTGGGGCTAGTAAGTATCTTCTTAACTCTTCATTTAGCTGGTTTGTGGGTTGGTTTAATGCACTTTTAAAAAGCAATTGGATGAGCACTCTGTCCTGCTGACTCGAGTGAAAATGAATGGGATTTAGGCTCTAGGCAAGCTTCTTGAGTTATTTGGGCATATTGGAGTTTAGAGAAGAGGAGACTGAGGGGTGACCTTATTAGTGTATATAAATATATAAAGGGGGAGTGTCACGAGGATGGAGTCAGGCTCTACTCAGTGGCAAACAATGATAGGACAAGGGGTAATGGGTACAAACTGGAACACAAGAGGTTCCACTTAAACTTGAGAAGAAACTTCTTCTCAGTGAGGGTGACGGAACACTGGAACAGGCTGCCCAGGGAGGTTGTGGAGTCTCCTTCCCTGGAGACATTCAAAACCCGCCTGGACACATTCCTGTGTAACATTATCTAGGTGTTCCTGCTCCGGCAGGGGGATTGGACTAGATGACCTTTTGAGGTCCCTTCCAATCTCTAGCATACTGTGATACTGTGATACTGTGAATAATATTGTTGTTCTTGTGATAGCTTTGCAAAAAAATAGGCCAAGCTGCAGAACGTTTCTGATATTGAGAAAACATTCACCGACTGTACTCCTCCCATGTCTGCTCTCGTTTTTCCTGTAATTTCTCTTCTCATTCTCATAGAGATCTTTTGTATCTTTAATTTCTTTTGGATGCTTATGGGGAAAGGCCTGAGCCTATTCCTATCCACCTACTAATTATTGTCATCAGCAAGCGTATAATGGTGCTGGTTAGCCGGGGGTACATATCTCATTGTTACTGATTTCTAGCAAGACTGAGTTTGTCTCCCACCTCTAGATGTCTCAATGGTCTTAGTCACTGCAATATGGGTTCCTTATAGTTTCAAATACAAACCTTATCTTTCCTGCAATAGATTTTTCAAGTAGCTTTTGCATGCTGAATCCCACTGATATGTTGCAGGACATATGTTTTTATACCCACACACAAGTATATACACATGTATACTGCACTTGCAGCTCCATCTTTTGAGCTGGACTCAACAAGTGTGTCAAGCTCTACCTTGCTTTGCTTTCCTACTGGAGGCTGTATGGGTGGGTGGGTGTTTTTTAAGTATACCCACCTATTTCATGTTTGTTTGTATGTGTGTATATATATCTTTGTAAGAATATAGACATGTATATATGTCTATATGTATAAACATATCCATCAGTAAACGTATTAACCTAACTTGTCTGGGCTTAGCTTTGAAGCAAATGTACTTGAAGCAACCTATTTACAAAGCTCAAGTTTCATATCGACAATTAATCTAGGATAACCACAGTATTCTATAAGTACTCTGCACAAATGTTTTAACAGATTACAGAGAGTCAGGCCTATACCCTGGAAGATGAAGTAGCAGAGGTTTTACAGCAGCTAATTGCAAATGAAGCGAAGGACCGTGAAAAGGAGTCTGAAGATTTTGATTACCCTCCAAGCAGAGCAGAGAGTGATACAAAAGAGAAGCAACAGGAAAGAATGGTAACTTCTTAGCTAATTATTTTGATTCATCTGCCAAACGTACAAGCAGACCAATACACTGCTTTGCTTTAGGGAAAAGTTAGTTCAGTCTGGAAGCAAAGGTGTTCTTAAGGAAATTCCATTAGAGAGAAAAATGAATTGTGAGTTACTTTGAGGTTTAAGTCAAATGCCAAATTGAAATAACTTTGAGAAAACAGTATAGTCTTCACTTCATAATTAGGAAAATGTTGGCATCAGATACTGATACTATTTATTGCTCTATTAACTCCAGCACCAAAAGCAATGTGCTTATAGATACTATTTTTTTATGTCTTTTATGGAGATACCAAGCAAAGCTGATCAGGATAGTTTCGTTAATGGAGAAATTGATGATACACTGGATAACACATGGTCATCATCTAATATCTTGGAAAGAAGAAATGAGCTGCCCTCTGAAGATAATTTTGAAGACCTCCAATATTTTCCAAACTTTTACGCACTATTAAAAAGCCTCAACTCAGGTGAGGTTATTGTGTGTTTACAGGAATAATTAGGAAAAAAGTAAGAAAATTTGCATTTTCTCTATTTTGTTCTCATGCTTTCCCTTCCCCGCAGCTGCTCTAGTTGCCAAAAGACCATGTGCTTTAAAAGCATTCTCTAAGATGCACAGCAGAAATTAATGATTAGTGAGTATGGCAAAACACTGGGAGGAACAGCACTCAAAACTGCAAACTGTGTGACCTAGGTAGCCCTTCCCGTCTTGTGCTGTAAGATTCAGGACTCCTGAATTCTTTTCATTCCCGTAACAGCTTGATGGAAAAACTGGCAAATTGTTTTCTCCAGAGATCTTTCCAGTAACATCCGTGTCTTCTAAGCCAGCAGAGATACGAGTAAGCCACAGCAGAATTCTCCCAGTGGTGGTACCAGTAAATGAGTCTGAGCCACCCAGACTTTTCACAGACCACAGATTTGTTGTTTATTGCAATGAAAGCCCTGCATGTCTCTTCCTATTCCGGTGCTAGACATCATTGCCTTCCAGTTATTTCAGGCAAGATTGTGGCACCTTGCCACAGTCCCTTTGTCAGCATGCTCTGCCACACACCCACTCTCACCCTCTGCAGCCAGCATATCTTCTTCTCTTTCCAGCACAGTCAGCAACAATTTATTCTGTAGATTCCTTGTCCTGCAGGAGCCTTAATCTTGCTTCAAACTGTCCTCATAAACACCTGAGTGGAGAGCTAAAACCTGAGGGCATGTTTTGCTCAAGTCGAATCTACAGACTTCATACTCTTCTTCCTGTTCTTTGCATTTTCCCATAGCAGTTCTGTATGCTTGCTCTTTCTCTTTTTCTACTCACAAAGCAGAAAGGCATGTTGGGTATAACAGGTTATCAAGCAAATCAAACCAGGTCCCACTGGCTGCACATCTGCCTGTCTCCTGTTTTATGCTGTTCACCTGCCGGCTTGTGTCATGCTGGAGGGCAAGGGATTCAATTCAGTTGCATCCTACAAATATTTGCTAAATTGCAGGCAGCAATAAAAAGCCTGCTGAGCAGCTCTCTAAAGGGGCTGACCCTCAGCAAGGCTGGGAGCGTGTTTCTGACTGTCCCTGCCTGACAGTGTTCCCTGGCTCTGCTGAGTCCTTCAGCAACAACCTGGGGTGCAGGAAGAGCTTGTGTAAACTGTGTGATGGGTGAGTTTCATGCTGATAATGGGGAAAGAGAGTCATATTGTTCAGCAGATAAACACAATGGAAAAAAAATCTAATAAGCAATGATTGGGAAGATAGAGATATGTATGGGCAAGAAAGACTGATTTTTATAATGAAAAATCATTCTTTGTATCCCATTCTGGAGTCAGGATCCTTCCAACCATGCAATATTATGTTTTCCCAGTACCTAAGGCATGATATTGTGCATGCTAACAATCTCATTTTGAGATACTTTATATTTTTGTAATTGAACTCATGGATCTTATAGGAGAAAGGATCTCTGAGCTATCTTCCTCATACAGAGTCTATATGTGCCCTCGTTGAAGCAATTTGAACTCGGTCAAGACACTTCATCTCAGTGTGTTTAGTTTTCTTATCTGTAAAATGGAATTCATACCTTGCCTTCCATAACATAGACCTTCAAGACAAAAAGCTATGAAGAACCAAGCCCTGAAGTTTTAAAGTATATCCAGCTGTACTTTGCAGGAGCAGTTTAAAAGGAAATATATATAGGAGCTCTCTTTGCTAATCAGCACAGCATTTTACTTTAGTGAGTAGGTAATTTTTTATGCATTAAGTTTGTGCCGAATCTGCAGAATTGAGTTTTCCAAGTTACCTGAAGTCTGACTAGTTTTGCTTTATCTCCTCATGCAGATACAGAGGCAAAAGAGAAAGAGACCTTGATAACTATTATGAAAACCCTGATTGATTTTGTGAAGATGATGGTTAAATATGGAACAATAACACCAGAAGAAGGGGTTTCCTATCTGGGTGAGAGCACATAACTTTATGCAACAGTGTTATTAATGCTATGTTCTTACTTTACTAATAGGGGTAATTATCTTTTTTGCTTTTATGAATCCTGTTTTAGACTTGTTCATTCAAAATGTTAAAGCTGTACTGGGAAATGATTCATCATTCATTATAGCAATGTTGAATTCCAAACTGCTTTAATATTTCCATCAAATGAAGGAAAGGTTATTTATCAGACATGTATTCAGAAGATTATTCCACTTTCACCCCTGTGAAGCACACTTGATTTAAATGGCTTTAATGTCACAGGAAGATTAGTGTTTTGCTCAGTTATATTGATGTGGATCAGGTACCTGCATTTTCTAAAAAGAATCCAGCACTTCAGTATCTTTCATCTGTCACTTGTAAGCAGCTACAGTAGATGGGACCTAACGCTATAGTCTTCTACCAAATAAAACTCCTCCTGCCCATGGAAAGCATTACATCTTGGCACAGGAGTAGTTTTTGAAGGACTTTCTCCTGGATCTGTTTTAGAGTCTGTGGCTATGCAGACTTTGTGAAATTCCCTGAAGAGGGATGTTGGAACAGCCTGGTGGTGTTCTGTTTTGTTCTGCTTTTTCACACACCTCTCCTGGTTTTTACAAACTTTTCTGTTAACTGTTGGTAGCCTTTCTAGATAAACAAGCAAAGTTACAGGAGGGCTCATCTGCATAAGCTCTGCACAAACCTTTTATTTCTCTTAAGCATTCCTGGTCTGGGTTAGCCTGAAAAGGTTTTGTTTACATCAGGGCAATTTCTCAGCTTAATAGATCAACCCATTACAGAGATGGGACTGGCAGTGATCTTTCATGATTTCTGTTGGCTTGTTTGATATGGGCCATTGCAGATACATGGTGTACCCACGCAACTGTAACTGACTGTATGGATTATCAGTTACTTGGCTGCAAAAATCCAGTGTATCATAATTCACATTCAGTTCATGATTGCACCTCTTCTCTAAAGAATTCATTATAGCTCTAACCAAGATTATCCCTTTATTTTCTGGGAGAAGTCCTTGAATTTTACAATGTTTTTACTACTTCTGCTACAGTTCGGCTCTTTACTTCTCTGGTTAACTATACATTTAAAGAAAGATAAACATAAAGAAATGGTTGGTTACAAGCTCAGTGGTTTCAGTGGCATTCTACAAATGAAGATAATACAGCTTGAGCATATATTGCCCTCACGGATAGTCTTGTGCCAAAACTTCATAGGCTAAATTCATCCCTGATGCAAGACCACTCAGATAATGGAATTACACTAGAGATGCATTTTTTCTTGCTAAAATTCAGGGCAGTTGTTCACATTGGCTTTACTTTAAGTAAATAAATACTGTATCCCTGGAAACAAATTGCCATGATGACATAGTACAGAAGGCAGGGATTAGGTTCAGAGGTCTGATTCAGTCTGGATTTAAAGTAGGACTATCAGCTGATGTACCCAGACTCTGCCTTGCAAATGAGTGATTTATGAAGAGATAGATTTTGTACTCCATCAAAGCAACTTACTGGAGTGGAAAAAGCTTTCTCATAGGTCTCAAGTTGCTTCTGTGGTATTCTTTTTTTAGACTTGCTGTTAAGAAATTGCTTTCAAACTGTCCATTTATTGGGCTAATACTGTCAAAGATTCAAGAACAGCAAGCACTGGAGAATCTTAGCTTCTTGCAGTATCCCTAAGCATGGCAGCAGTTTCACTGCCAGCCTTATTCAACTAGAAGTTACATCATATTATACCCAGCAATGCTTGAATAGGTACTGTGTTTCTGGTGCAGTTTAGGTTAAGGGATTGATGCCCAGCTGTGTTTATTTATAGCAGATAAAGGAATTAGTATGAATGACTGGCAGAGAGAAGAAACAATTTTAAAATGGGCAGCTTTTTTGCATACCGGGTCTGTGCAGATGGATTATATCCTTTCCCTGTTCTGTTACAGTAGGAAGCTGCCTAAATTACTTTTCCCCACTCTGTGGCTGAAGCCATGCATAAGCTATGTCCCTGAATTATACATTCAAAATAATAAATCATTTACTCAATCAAGTCACAAGCTTTTGTGCCTCTCACACAGATGCAGAGACAGTGACTTTGAATGCATATAGCAGTAACAGCTGGTTTGGGATTTGGAAACCACAGCATTATCTCATCATCATTGTATCCTACTCTAGGGGAAAGTATCTTGCTGCTGCAGTGAATGATTTTATTAGGTTTAGCTTTAAGTTACAAAGGATCTAGCTGCAGTGTGGTGCAAGAAAAACACACATGCACATACATACATATGCAAGGAGGGGGAAGTTCATGTTTTAATATACATATTCGATATTGAATAGAAATTTGAAATCTTTCCATATGCTAAATATGTAACTAAGAACCCAGAAAGCCAGGAGAAAAAGTACTGCCTACCTTTTACAGTATCTATTCAGAAAGTATAGCTCTGGAAGCATTAAAGACAGGCTGTAACAAACTGATATAAACCATGTCCAGCTGAAATGCATTGTATGTGATAATTGCCCTGCTGTGGCAAAATGCCACTATTTTCCATCACTCTTTACTTCCTTAACTATGAATGTTGTATTTCATTGCACTGGGCATAAATTCTTCTGTGGAGTGAAGGCCTCGTGATATATGTCTAGCCTGCTCAAAGGCTTTCAGAAATCCTTCTAGAAAGCCTATCTGCCTTCCAAAGATTGAAAGCTGCTCTAATATCATTTTTGCAATTAATGGACATTCTTGGTACAGAAAGCATAAGGTAATTAATCATATGACACAGGATTTGATTACACAGGTGTCTTATTAATTAGATCCAACTGTGGTATCAACTTACCCACCTATGGGTTGGTTGTCAGCATCCAGCAAATGCTGCCCAAACAGCTGAACTCTCCTTGCTTGCTGCAGCCTGCCAGAGGCACAGGCTGTTATCACTGAACAGGCTGAATACTAGGAGGGACTTAGGGTAGCTATTGAAACAATGATTGCTGTTGGCAAGGATGCAGTGACAGGATGGAATGAAAGAGTTGGAATCTCTCCACATAATGACCAGCAGAAAGCAGGAAGAAACTTTCAGAGAAGTTACGACTGATTCAGCATAAAATATTTCATTGTTCACGGTGTTCAGACTGCTTCTGTTGCATAAATAGCTAATACTGTATTTTCCACACAGAACTGAAAGGGCTCTATCCTTCATAGTGCTTCAAGAGAAAAAGTGCGTTTCAAGCCACTCACTTTGATTTCAGCAGAGCAGAATAAGGAATGTGTTGTGTAGATACTTTGCTGTTTGAATGTTAGTTTGGGAATAATACCATACTTTTCTTCATTTTCCTTCTGTCTGCTGAGTAGTGTCATGGTGGAGATTCACTGGTGAGAGCTTTTCTAGCAAAGCCATCTATAACAGGGCAGATAAATATTAAGGAAAATATCTGTCTACACCACACAAAGAGGAATATTTTGTGTGCTGAGTGTCTTTTCCTGCATACACCAGGCTATCTAGCTAATTTTAAAATGAAAGCATACCAGTCTACTATCATCCTGGTATGTAAATATATGTAAAGTAAACTATAGTTTTGTAATACATTTTAATAACATTGTTGTCAGCTTAGAAGTAGGAACAAATGATTCCTGCCAGTTTGTTCAGATGTACTTGTAAATCATCTCCCACCAATAAGACCAAAATAATAAGTGATTTTTAGAATCATTCTAGGAAATATTTTAATTAGAGCCTAGTGGACCATAGCTAAAAGAGAGCTTTGAGAGATGCTAGACGAATTCCTAAGAGGCACTACTGTGTAGTATGAACTCTTTGTAAAAAGTACATTGATTATATTCTCCTGCTGTAAGGTGTTTACAAGAGTAGATTTGTAGCAAATCTATCTACTGCCACCCCAACCAAATGAAAGTTGTGTTATCCGATGAACTATTACCCTAGAAATGCAAATTAGTTATGTGCACATTGTATTCTTGCTTGGAGTTCTCACTTATTGACTGGTACATGTAGCACAAACTTTTGCCATCAGTACTCTCTCTCACATAGAAGCTTCACCATGATACTGCATATTTTATCACATCACATGATTGAGGTTGGTAATTTTATTTTCAGTTTCTGAATCAGGGCTCTGTATCTTCCAAAACTGAACAAAGTTGGAAAAGAGGCAATGTGTGGGAAGAAAATTAAGTTTAAGCACTATGTAGCTTTGCTCTTTCTGAGGGAGATCCCACTTTTCACCTCCTTGTAGAGCATTTTACTTACCGGAGCCAGTGTATGACACACAGCCCACTGCAGACTGGGTGGGGAGCAAACCCCCCCTTTAATTAGGAGGGAAATGGAGAAATTGCTCCAGCTCCTCAGTATGCAGTGTTTGAGTCACAGTTGCCTCCCCGCATAGACCAAACCAAAGCCATCTCTCACACCACATCCCTTTGGCTCTGACTCACTGTCAGAATCCACACTCTCCCCCATGACTGAGTAGGAGATTGTGTTGGTTAGAAATGGACATGAACAGATGTCTCTATTTACCTCTTCTACCCCCTCATCATTTGTTCTGCATGGACAATTGGAAAGAAGGCCAAACTTTAGGATTGCACTAGCAATAAACTGGGTGCACTAGCAATAGGGAGGTGGATGGTTCATTGGTAAGCTATTGCCAGGTATACATGCACTCATCAGTTTGTCCTTTCCTAAAGTTACTGTTTCATATTGTTCTACTATAATACTCTCTTTTAGACAGCATGAAATTCACCCTGAGGCCGCAGGGGAAATAGAAGCAGAAAGTCCCCTATTTTTAGTGGACATGATTTTTATCATGTCCCTGCCTCTGCACGCTAACGAATATGTAATAGCTATTCTGTTCTGCCTCTCACATTTGCACTTGGTAGCCGCCGCAGCTTCACTTCTGATAAAGACAGAGCTCTGCAATTTCCTTGCCATAGGCCAGTGCATAGTAGGTGCAATCTGGCCTTTTCTTGGTCAAGGACGACTTGTTTGAATACTGTCATTAATGCTTGAAGTTCTCATCAGCACAGATGCTGCAGGCCAAAGCACTGATACTTGATACTGATATTTTAGGCATGAACAGGCACAGAGCCAAAGGTGTGAGGCAAAGAGCAGATCACAGCACGGGCTGGCATCACCTTCCCTTACTCACTGTCCCCAGAAGCAGATGCTCCCTGATGCAGACTGTGTGATTTCAGAGGGGTAAGGGAAGGTGCAAGTGGTAAACGGACAGTATCATGTGAACCTTTTGTTCTTTCCTACATTTGACTTGGGAGATGAAAGGCATGGACAGTATTTCATAATACAGCGAAAACCAAGATGAATTTGCATGAAGGTAAAATAAAAGGATGTGGGGACAGGGAGCGTGCAAAGGTCCCAGATAAGACTGGAACCTAGGAAGTATGTTAATCACAGACCCCACTGCAACTTTGTAGCTTTTCTTTCTGTAGCTCTATCCCATGCCTCACCCACGTCTGTCCCATGCTACTTTTGCCTTGGAATGTTTTGTCATCCCCACTGTTTAGATCTTATCACCTATTTTCTCTCATTCAGACTTAGTGCAGAGGAAAAAAATGGGTAGCTATGGTGTGAAAAGTCTATTACAGCTAACCTCCCAGGTCTTAAAAACCAGGACCACCACACACCACAGTGAAGTGGGCATCACCTGAGAGTGGCAGTGAGAGCATGGTATTTACAGTATCCATACAATCTAAATTTTCTCAGGAATCTTTCTGGGAGAGATCCAGAGTAGTTTTGTCATGAGAAAAAGAATTAGTAATCCTGTTACATGACTATCAAATCATATGTCCAAGAGCCAGAATGAATATATTACAGTTCTTTCCTTATCACTATCTACCCTTTATGTTTGCAACTTTTTCTTGCAAATACATTACCTCTTCTTCCATTTCCCTTCACTGCCTCCTCTATGCTTTCCCAACTGGATACTTTGTAAGAAATCTCCATAGTGTCTCTTTTGACAAGTATATTGCTTAGTGCTTGAAAATCTAGGCTTTGCATCCTACCAAGTGGCTTGCATTTCTGAAGAAAGGAGGGCAGTGCTTTTATTTTCTCTCACTGTATTTAATAGCTGCATGAAAAAATCCCATTACTTTCTGAATTCAGTATCTCTGTTGACAGCTGAGCACCGAGACCATAAGTTATGATTTGAGATGATGGTGTGGGTGCAGGGTAAAGAAGGTGTCACTGAACTTTCAGAATTAAGCTCCATCCCACTCCTGCAGTAGAGGCGGCTGCATACTAGTTCAGTCCCAAACCATCATGCTTTTAAAGTGCATGCTATCAAAATGTGCACACAGGCCATGTAGCAGCCTCAGAATGGGAAAGGATTAGGAAAGGACTGCACCACACAGCTCTAGGAGACCTGGAGCAATGCAAAGGAAATAGGTTTTAACCTGATTGCCAAGCAATGTTTGTATTTCAAATCGCTCTATCTTGCATGCAATGCATTTACAAGTGATGCCACTACCTTGAGTTTGTCATCCAACATGTCATTCCTCATGGCACCATCGTGAAAAAACTGTCAAATAGGAAGATGCAAAAAGAAAATGCTGTATCTTGTAAGGCAGGGAGTTAGAAAGGAACAGGAGATTTGCAAGGCTGAGACCCATCTGTAATTCCACAATGGAGGGATTTCTCTTGCTCATCACAGTTTAAGCAGTTTATGTGACAAATGCAAGATACATGTATGAACTAACTAAAGGTTAAACTCTGCTTTTGACTACACTGGTGGAAATCCAGTGGATATTGACAGTTCTTGGACCCGCACCCATGCAAACTAAAAGGAAGATTTGGCCAAAGAATTAATCAGGTATGCTATTCCCCACAGAATAGTCACAAGCAAATGCTTTACTGTCCTGAGTTTTGTCACAGATGGAAAAAAGCTTTATGAGCTCTTAAGGATCATCTACTGCAGGAGACAGAGCCCTGGGAGGACTGTGCTTTTTTAATGCATGAAATATGTGCATCTCATACAAGCAGTCATCAGCACAAAGCTTTCCAGCTGAAGCTTGCTGCAGTGTATGACCTCATTAAACTAATTTTTTATCTATCATTAAGATTCTCAGGTACCATGGTCATCCTTTTTGCTCCTTTAACAAACACAGCCTATCTATGCTGTATGAAAACAGCAGCAAAGCAGGTCTTTCTGTGGAACTTTAATGACATGAAATCTCAGCTTCAGTCAATTTGATGAGGACAGAATGTGAAACTGCCTCCGGGTGCAAGACAATTATGCAGATGAAAAAACCCTTTGCAGGAAGATTCACAAGGGTGCAGAAAACACTGTAAATCTATCTGTAGACAGACAGATTGGACCCTACAGAGAAGGGTCCATTTCAGGCTTCCATTACCAGTTTGTAAATGTTTGGATGGGTACGTTAGTTTCTGCCTCTCCAATAAGAACAAAGTAATTTAGTTTGTAATATTTTTTCACATAGTGTCTTTTTCCACGAGTTTGAAGGGTGTTACCACAGTGCTTTCTCCCACAGTACAGATAAGCATTCTGGTTTTATGCAATTCAGATTTTTGGATGCCCAACTCAGAGGACTTGCAAGTTTGAAAACTGCTAGGAATTTGCATTTTCAGCTGCAATTAATAGGCTCTAATTGGTGTGTAGTGCCTGTAGAATTGCAGGTTTAGGGTGTCTCAGAATGCCTACTCAAAATAGGAGCCCTCCTGCAGCATGAATGCTTCAGTGAGTCACCCCAGATAAAAGATCAAGTTAGAAAGTGAGGCAAGGCAGAAGCCAGATCTTCTGATTCCTGGTGTCTGGTTCCAGTGACGAGATTATAGTGCTCCACAGAAAGCCAGCCGCCAGAGGAGTGACCTATTTTACCAACGTAGGTCACTTCCATTAGTTCAGTAGTTATTGTTCCGTTGTTTTAATTAGTGCCATTTCAAGTAAGTGGCCAGCTCTGGGGAAAGGTCAGTACCTTTCTAAACTTCCTCTGTAAAAGTCATGTTGCTAGGGAAACGATACCGGAAAAGTAATCAATTCTTGTTAGACCTCCAAATTTGACATGCAGCTGCTTAGCTGCTGGCCAGGCACATCTCAGTTGAGAAGGTGACTCACTCCATCAGCCTAACTCAGAGCAAACATTGTTCAGCCCTGGCCTAGCCAAATATGAAAGGCACAAACATGTTTTGAAACAATACCAGCTGTTCAAGACAGGTAATTCTAAAGGGGGGAAAAGGGCAATAAATCCTCTTCAGGAAGAACTGGGATTCTCTGGTAATATTTTCTCAATGATGCATATGTAGGTACACCACATAATCCCCATAAACATGAACAGGCTTACATAATTAACTCCTCTGTCACACAGAAAATACAGCTGCTTATGAAATCTTGAGATGCATGTTGATGTGCCATCCAGGTAGCAAGATAGTGTCACTATTTCTCCTGTAAAATGCAGTCCTTATTAAAATGCCTGTCATAGTAAATTGTCCATATCTTTAGTGACAAAATAAGCTTTTAAAATGGAATATAGTTGATATATTCAGTCTGGATTTAATGGCAGAGCTCGGATTATTAGTGGTCAACACTGCCATATTATACTTGGTACACAGTATAACTGTTCGATGCATATTGCTGGAAAACATTGCACATTCCCATGTTACAGCAGGCGGGTTGGAACTAGATGATCTTTAAGGTCCATTCCAACCCCAACCATTCTATGATTCTATGAAGTATTATTTATTACTCATATATTGAACTCAAATTGTTAGCCAAATCAGAAAGACTCAGAATTCCTAATGGTATTTATAGAAGTAACTGAATAAGGGAGGAGTATAAATCCTATTGCCTTCAGTAGCATGTGCTGTATGTGGATGTGTACAATTTTTAAACACTAATAACATCATACAAAGCATCTAGAAATATTATCAGTATGCAGACATTTAAATCTAAAGATGCCTAAGTGGGTTATAAATCTGTTTTATGGTGGATTCTTTGTTTTCTGGTAATACAGTCTTACTGCAGCAGTGCCTAAATGCAGACACTTTCATGACAGTTTGGAATCAATGCACTTATGTATGTGTTGCATTTTGAACACTTAAATAGTCCAATTTTAAAATGCTATTATACTTAAAACTAAGCCTACTTTAATACATTTTGCTGGATTAAGATCTTAAATCAGTGACACTTTTGCATGACTTAGTGTAGAAAAATATTCACTTGAATTTACAAAGGGTTTTTAAGTTCTTAGCTGTATAATCTTCTTCTAAAAACTGTGCCTCTTGCAACAGAAGAACCCTTATATTCCTGCTGGAATACTAGTATGATACTGATTCAGGATAAAAAATAGTATCTTAAGCTCAACTGAAAGAGATGTTTACAGTCCTTTCAATAAGCTTTGGATCAAGTTATTAGTGAGGCATCAATACCACCACTGTAACTCTGGCTTGGTTTTTTCTTCATCAGTCTGTCTGATCCAGCTTGTAACTCAGCCATGACCTGCTTAGCTTAGGGCATACAGCAAGGTCAGAAATCACATTAAAAGGACACGTATCAAATGAAAAGAGTTTTCACAATAAAATAACAACAACCCTGAAATGATGTAGAATTGTCTGGGCGCAATCAGGCAGGGTGCCAACAAAAACTGCTTATATTTTCATTTTATGTAAATAACAACCAGGCAGACAGGATTATGTGATTTCTGGTCAGATGGCAGGCAGAATCGCTTACGGGGATCTGCCATGGAGTGAGATATGCTTGCTAAAAACCTAGTCTTTAGGTTTCAGTGCTGAGTATCTTTCTGATGGAAAAAGATGCTCCTTGATGATGGCTAAAATGTTGGCATTACACAGAAGATACAATCTAAAATATTTTCTTGCCCTATAATATCTATTTTACAACAGTTACCACATCTCATACTCTTTTATCTGTTTATATAGAGAGAATATTGACAATTCAAAACCAAGTCTCTCAAAAATACCGCACCAACATCTATCAAATTTTGGATCCATGTTTAATTGAACCTTAAAAAAAAAGAAGTTAACAAAGGGAAAGAAAATTCGACACGATGTCCATAATATGACTGAGGAAAAATGGCACTGTATGATGTTCTGTATTTAGAATTATATAATCAAAGGAACAGTTTGGGTTGGAAAGGAACTTATTATCCTCTAGTTCCAACCCCTTGCCATGGGCAGGGACACCTTCCACTAGACCAGATTGCTCCAAGCCCTGTCCAACCTGGCCTTGAGCACTGCTAGGGATGGGGCAGCCACAGCTTCACTGGGCAACCCGTGCCAGTGCCTCACCAGCCTCACAGAGAATTTCTTTCTTATATCTAACCTGAACTTCCCCTCTTTAAGTTTGAACTCATTACCCTTTGTCTTATCACTACAGTCCCTGATATTTGGAATATTTAGAATAAGTATTTGTGAATATCTATAAAGCATTGTATCACAAGAACCTTTTTCTCCCCACACATAAGCATACAATGCTTATATCTAAAACATCCCTCTTGATAAAAAGGTGCAATTATTCCTGAATAATTTGCAATGCAAATTATTCCTGAAATTTGCATTGACATACATTGTCTAGGCTTCTGGAGCTGTATACATGGCAATGGCTGTCCACTGGGTTTTCAGGTAAATGCTTGACTTCAGCAACTTTGAAAAAATGTGTTTTAGTCAGTTTGATTTACTTATTTATTTCATCTAAATATAATTTAAACCTTTTATTAGACTTCTTTTTCCAATGAAATCATAACAAATCCAGACAGATAAGCAGTTTCAGATAATATTTTCCTACCAGGATGAAACACATATTTATTTCATAGTCTTGTATGCTTTCTGGAGGTTAAACCCTTTCATTGCTTTCATCAGAATAAATTGCTACAGATATTGTTATTTATATTTTGTGACTTATGTGATCTAAATAATTATAATATATATGCAGAATTTACTGTCTTTATGAATATTGGCTCTACTTGATGCACCTATTGTCATGATTTAGTTAATTTTTTCAATAAGATTTATCAAAGTTCCGTATATCCATTTGTTTGTTCTCTTAGTGCATTAATTCTTCAGAGGCAAGGATGAAGACTGTTTAGATTTCTCCTTCCCATTCAAAGCAGTGTTGCAGAGAATTTAGCATAGATTCTGGATCATATCTGTTGAAGAATAACTGGGGTTTTGTGTTGCCTTGATTTCTAGAAAACTTAGATACAATGATAGCTGAGCAGACAAAGAAGAAGCTTGAGAATCCTTCCACGAAAACCAGACCAAACCTACCAGCAGGTACTTATTCTATAGTTTTCCTTCATGGATAACACATCTTTTTAACATATTGAGTTAAAAGCATGCTAATTGCTTTAGAAGCCAGACTGCCAGTTAAAGATACAGTCCCACAAGGACCTGTAGCCACAGCTTGGATTCCAAAACACACAAGAGGAATTTTTACTTACCTAATTTTTGAGAAATATTTTCACTGTTCTTCTGCAGAATGCAGACATTACACACATACAAAAGCAAGCTGTATCAATGCTTTTTAAGACTTAAATAATAAAAAAAACAATCTTTGTTAACTTTGGATCTAGTAAATGCAAATTTCTTACTTTTCTCTGCACAAAGTAATGTGCCTTTATGAACTACATATTATTACATTTTAGTCACCTGGGTTCAGCTACTGTTTGTAAAGAGCAGAAGCAGGCATTCCTGTTTCCAGAGATCTGGGGTATAGATGACCTTTAGAAACCACTGTGAGTCACTCCAGTGAGGTTCTTCCTCAATCATCAGTCAGAATATTTTACTTCCTACAGACTGTGTTGATGTGATTTAGAAGTGCTTTAATACATTTGATACAAAATTGCTCTTTCTTTAGACAAAAGTAGTGAAGAAGCAGACAGTACGAAAGAAGAAGCGGCTAAAATGGAAAAGGAATATGAAATTTCAAAGGATTCTACAAAAACTGAAGAACAAAATGCAGCAGGAAACAATGAAGAGCCCAGAGGTACAAACAGTCATTGCTTTTGCTACATGTGTACTCTCCAAGTGATTGGAATATTTTCCTACCTTCGGTATTGTTTTTCCATTATGTTAGCATAAATATCTTCAATTTGTGGTTACTGGGGGTCAGCACACCACAGCTTGATTCAGAAGTGTACTTATTTGCTGAGTAAGGCCATAATCTTTTATAGAATTCACAGCCTCTTTTGAGAGCAATATGAAGTGCAGAGAGATTTTGCGTCTTCACGTGTGGTTTTTTTCAGTGAAATCAGCTCATCAGGATGTTCAGTATTCTGAGTAAGCCCACTGATTTCTCAAGTTTGTGTTAGAACAAGCTGTTAAGGAAAGGAAGTGAAAAGTTCTGCAAAGTGACACAACTTGGCAGAGGCTAAGGGTCATCAGCAATTAACATGTTTTGCATAACTTTGAGAACTTATTACAGTAAGTTACTGTCTCAATAAGAAAACTTAGCACAGTAATACTTTTAGTATCTCAGTTGCCTTAGTAAGCATAATGCCATGTGCCATGCTACATTAGATTGTACTAGCTGAAGACTCTGTCCATGGGGTGCAAATCAGCTGCTATCTCTCAAACTAAATCTGCAGAGGACACTGCCTCCTTGCAGTGATGAACTTCTGAAAGAGGATGTTTATTGGTGCAGAAACCTTTCAGTGAACTCTTATTGTTAAAGATCCAGCATAAGCATCTATATTTTATAGTCCGTTTGTTAAAAAAATGCTTCTAATCTATTTTGTGCTGATGCTGGTTTATGCCTGTACTTTTTTGGATGCATGTTTTCACAGCAACATGCTCAGTAATGAATTGCGGTAATCAAGGCTACAGTATATTGTAGTGCATTGGTCACCTGTTTCAGTCCTGTGGGCAGTGCAGACATGTAAACTATCAGCCACTCACAGATAGAAGGTGGCTTTTCCAGCAATGGTTATTTAAGCATAAAATATAGCTCAAGATAGCTCCCTAATTTCACAGTGAAGAAAAACTGTCACCTGCTGGAAGTGATAAATAGCATCTCTTGTCTGAAGAAAATATGTCTGTTCAGTTTGGTTCAGGTTATTTTCCTTTACCTTCAGAAAAATGTTCAGCCCAATAGCTTTTAGGAAATTTAAACTGGATCCCTATTTAGTTCTTTGTCTCATCATGCAATGCCCTTTGCTCTTTCACAGAGTAACTTACTGTAAGGCTAATCCTGTGCTTCCAGATGAAAAATCATGGTATAGCTAATATCCATTTACTAATGGGACCAGACATGCATAGTTGGCAGTAGTAGCCTTCTACATGCTAATTGCACTAGTGTTTTGGTTTTTTTTTCCCTGACAAATATAAGAACATTACATCAATAAAGCTCCAGCCAAGTTAAGAATTCAAAACCCATTAGCTTGAATATTTCCTTAGGAACCTTATTAGGTAATCCTTGAACTAATTTCGTCCTGTGTGCTTTCTGGTCCAAAATAGCCATCACTTTTAAAATTTCAGCTATAACAAGGAGTTATCATGGTAATTGTAATACATGCTGTATCTCAGTAAACCAGAAGTAGCTGTGTTTCAACTTGTCTTTCTGAAATATCACAATCTTAGATTTGTTATATGCCGTTAGTACTACTCTATGGAGGAGTTTTCTGACACTTGTATATGAACA
Organism: Pezoporus flaviventris; assembly: GCF_033815535.1. Lineage (NCBI taxonomy): Eukaryota > Metazoa > Chordata > Aves > Psittaciformes > Psittacidae > Pezoporus > Pezoporus flaviventris. The sequence goes on from NW_026892554.1 coordinate 12,738,069, forward strand.
GATTCTCAAAGCTCTCAGCCTTATTTAAGTCACTCCTTGCTGTCTTAGCAACTTCATCTTTGCTGAACAATTATTATGATCAAGAAGTTACAGGTTGCTTTTGATCCCCATATGCATACCACCAAAAGCTATGTATAACGATCAAAAAAGCCATGCTCCTGAGTTTGTGGATGACTCACCTTGCACAGACAAAACCTGCTAGCCATCTGTGGGACTTTTGCCTGACTAAGCTTGACAGGACTCAGCTTTTAAACAGAAACTAAGAATAGTTTTAATCTGCCTTTGCTGTGCCCAGTTAAGCAAGATGCATTATTCATTGATCTAAGTGCCCAATTTCTCTCTCACCCTTTCCTCTAGGGAAAGCTGAGGCATATTTGGAAGCAATCAGGAAGAACATAGAATGGCTAAAAAACCACAACAAACAAGGTAACAAAGAAGGTATGACATAAAAAGCCTTGACATTGGGGTGGGCACCATATACATTATAAAACATGCAATTTAAATTGTGTTGTGAAACTGTGCTTTGTCTAGGTTATAGTGACAATTAGTGGTGTTAGAGTTAAATAATTCAGGTCATGTAAAAGTTAAATCAATGAATGAAAGTAGTAAACTAAGACAAATTTATGATTTATGTAAACTGGCTTGAAGAGCCGCTGGCCACAGAACAGACAGTGACTCACTAGCTAGAAGTGCTGTCCAGGTAGTCTAGGTGGTCTTCTGTCACTGGGAAACAGGACATCAGTTTTGTCTAGTGCTTCATTTCTTAGTTCAATACATCTTTCAACTACCATTTTGTACATGAGGTAAACGTATTTTACATGTCTGGATGTGTCTAGAATAGCGCAGCATATCTGGCTAGCACTGTGCATGCCATCACAAAAAGCAACAAGTTTTGTTTCATTACCATAAATAGTTAAGATACAAATTTATGTCACTAACAGTGTAAAACATTGGATTACAGCCCAAATCAACTGTAATGACTTGTAGCTCTCACACAAAGCTGTGTAGAAGCGGAGCAGTGACTGAAGCAGCTGCACAGGGCATGCTCAGCAGCTGCTCCACCATTTGACTTTCTCAGAGGCAGGGCTGTATGACAGCTGCAGGGAGGATTTCCATTTTACATTTCAGATCTTTATTTATCCATACCAATTTTGCCCTGAAGATCTTACTTAAAACCAGCCCTCTGTCCCTTCTCATTGCCATTGCTGCATCTTCTGGCATCACCCTCTCTGTAAGTGAAGGTTCCTAGCCAAGGGATCAATCCCTTGGGTATGACTGGTGCCTGGCAAGAAGGATCCTTGCACCAGCCAAGCAGAGGGGAATCTGAGATGAGATTAGCCCTGGGTAATCTAGCCACCCTGTGAATTGAACACCATATGAATTACATTTCAGAGGTAAGTGCATGCCCACAGCCTAACACATTAATTTGCCTATACAGAAGCCTCCTTAACAGGAAGGACTTTCTAAAAATTTTTCCATCTCTAAAATCATTTCCACACCATGGCAGCGATGGCAATTAGCAGCAGCGTATCTATTTGCTCAAGAGTTTTCCTGCCAATTCTAATACATGTTTCTGTTTATCAATGTACTCATTATAGTAATTAGATCTCAGTCATGTGTGATTATTTCTCTGTATCATGCATGCTGACTGAGCAGCTCCTCACTCTTCTTCATAGTAACCTCCCCTCTGCACTGCTGCAGCATGAAAATGGCTGTGACTGCAGATCAATAGCATTTTATGTGCCTGTGAATGCATTAAGATGCTTGCTGTGTAGATGGATTTTCATTTGCACTAAAATATCTTTATTGCCCTCTGGCAATGGAAATGGCCCTGAAAGTAAGTGTAAGTTATGACAGAATTAGAACAGTGTTCTGACTTTTCTGATACATGATCTTTACTGTGCATTTCTATACTTCTTATTTTTGTAAAATGCTAATTCAGTTCTCCTGGGATGATGTTAAAGAAAGTACAGGCAGGGTAAGCTTATCTAACTGTGAATGCATTGTGCTGCATTTCTTCTGTACAAGATTAGGTGGTATTGATGTGTTCATCAATCATTTTCGCACTTCCAGCTAGCACCTGGCAGCTGGCAGAAAAGTGGTTCACAAGAAATTTATGTATTAAAATAGCCAATCTTTTCCACACCTGTTCACGGATTGTTTTACTCACCAAACATACTTGAAGAGCTTTAGGTTTTCTTCAGGCAGGTATTCATAGAAACTTGATTTTGTATGAATTCCAGTAGAAATTGTTGTTCATTCAATGACTGACGACACTGGAAATGTTAACTTGCATTTTGCCAGTTAAAAAAAAAATTATCAATTTCCTGTTAAATAAGCAAGTAAACTTCGTGGTCTGTATGAGTTAAAGAGAATCTTGTCAAAAGCCCATGTTTCAGCCTGATTGGCTTTTGTGTCCAAAGTTTGTTTTCGTATCTACAATCTATAGGCTATGTGGGCCTATCCTTAGTATCTCCCAGAAGTGGCTTCATCTCTAAATCCAGTGCTCTTTAAAACTAGCTCCTCTCCTGTGTAAATTAACATCACTCCCACAAGTAGACACTGGCTGCTGGGTATTCTATTCCAGTTAGTCTCCAAAGAACATAACTGTGAGTCACCCTGTTAATACATACAAATAACAGGTTCAGGTTTTTCACAAAATACTTAGGTAGTTTATAGTTTCATAACACTAACAGTAGCCATTTAGGAATGAAAGTTAATTTCATAATTAATTGCAATGGCAAGTGGCTTGTTTTGAATATGCAAATAAGAGCTCACTTCATTTACTATGGCAGCTTTACAGGAAAATGTAATGTTGCAGCTGTTGTGGTGAATATAAATCAAAAATGATTTTTCTAATTACTTGTAAAAATTAATAGGTTTTAAATAAGTATTATAAATTAATTGATATCAGTTCATATAAAAAAATCCAATTAAATTGCCATGAGATATAAAAATTAGCCAGAATTGGATAATATCATAATGGTTATAATCTCATAAAATGTGTAGTAATTAAAACTGCACATGTCCACTTAATGATCTAAAATAGTTTTTGCAACTCTAAGAAGGAAAATAAGCTTGGAAATGTTAATGCAAATAATGTGGATATTATGTTAATTTCGTATTTATTCTTCAGCTAATTTCCATTCCATGGTGTCTTTCACTGGAGACTCTTATTCTGTCAACATAAATGAAATCTGCCAGCCTTAATGATAAGTTGCTAGGTACTGTTTGTCCCTGTTACAGGATGGAGACACAAGCATCTTCTTCAGTAGTGCTGGTAAAAGACCAGACATGAAATCCTGACCTAAGTACAGCAAATGGCAGAATTCCTGCCAACGCAGATATAGGAAGTCTGCAGGAGTGGGGAGTTCTGAATATCAATTTTCTGTATTACTCACTTGAGATTGCCTTATACTGTTATAAAAATGATGGCAAACATTAATTTGCTTCTTAATGTCTTTCTATTTCTACCCAATTTTGGTCACTCAACTATAAAAAGACAGAAAATCATTATTGCCTGGTTTGCTAAGAACGTATAGTTTGAAAGAAGGTCCTTCCACTTATTGGTATATGATGATATACATGGGCCTACATCACAAAATTGGTATTAATATAGTCGGAAGGTTCTATCCATGCAATAAGTAACTTATACTGAAAAAATCAGGATGTATCTATTTTTGTTAAATATATTAGTTCATTTAACTTGGTATGGATGCTTAAGAGACACAGATGTTTTCCACACTACTAATATGTGATGCTAACAATTTAATTATTTAATTGTGTAACCAAAACTTGCATCATGTTTCTGTGCAAATATACTGGGTCTGTTCCCAGAGTTATGACTACACAATAGGTTACACTTTTATGTTACTTAAAAGATTGCTCTACAGCTGATTTCTTTTCATGGAAAATAGTGATGTCTTCTGGCATAGGAAAAGGCTAGTTAATGCCTAGATGCTGCATAGCAGCACCCATCTATTGGAAAAGGAGGAAGGACCTTTCAGCACTGTATTGGAGATCATGAAAGACTAATAAACAAAGGTTGTCAAAGACTACTTTGACCCTGACACTCTCAGAAAGACTACTCACTGCAGTATTTTTCATGTCAGGATATTATGTTCTGTATCAAGGTAAGCATGTTCTTTATTTTCAGGAAGTTGCTTTAGTGAATTTTCACTACGAGTGTTTGTAATATGTGGGAATTTCACTGGGATTTCTTCAGGAAAGTCAATACCCTCTTTTGAATCCATGACAACTGTGAAAACAGGGTTTTAACAACAGTTTTTGCCATGCAGACTAGAACATCAGATCTCTGGACCAGAAAATAGCCTGTCTTTAGCATTTGCCAGCAAGCAATCAAGAGCACAAGATGATTATTCCCTTTCAATATTAAAAGTGCCATGATGCGTAAAAAGACTTTGTGCAGGTGGTAGGGTTTTTTGCATTGTTTTCACAAGTTGCACTTGTATTCAATTCTCTTCATGTTGGATAAAGTGCACTTCTTGGATAAACTTTAAAATGACATTGTTTCTTAGGTGAAGCAGTGTAATGGCAGTGACTCATTGTACAAATGAATTCTTATTTTTCAGACTATGATCTTTCAAAGCTGAGAGATTTCATTGACGAGCAGGCTGATGCTTACGTGGACAAGGGCATCCTGGACAAGGAAGAGGCTGATGTAATTAAACGCATATACAGCAGCCTGTAAAAAGCTAGTGGCTGCCAAACACGTAGAAAACTAGGATAGTTCCCCTCACTCCTGGCTCAATGACTTATGATCTGTTAATTTGAGGATATCATTAGAAATGCTCTGTTTACATTGTACCAACTTTCTAGACAAATGAAGAGCTGTAGTGCTCTGTACACTAACTGCATACTGTATTTTCCTACACTCACAAATCAACCCTAAATGCCAAATTCTGACACTGAATTTCTATTTGATGGGGCAAATATTTATGTAATGTTCTCTTTGATTTATTTGTGTTTGGTTTACTTTTGTAGATAAACCAATTGTTTGTGATGGAAGGTTCTTTTAATGCTACTTCTTTTTGCTCTCACTCCACTAGCTTTCTATAGATGCAACTATGTAAAGGGCATTATTAGAAAATAGTTCATAGTTCTCTAAATAAAATATTTGAAAATAATTCACCTATTAAAGTTTTTATTAATCTTAATATTTTATACCCAGAAATCTTGGGTTTAAGTTCTCATTTTCCTTGACTTTTTTTTTATTTCTTTATCTAGTATTCTGTAACTTGGACTACTGTATCCTTAGCTTACTGATCAATCTTGACACTACACTGCCTTTCCTATTGCAGAGCTGTATTCTCCCCACTATTCAGCATGTATAAACATTCTCTTTGGTGCACCATTTGATGCTCTTGCATGCATGAATAATTGAATTCCTGATGTGACTAGTCTGGTAACAAGTGTAAATAGCCATTATTTCCTTTAAAGCAAAAGGATATAAACGCAATTTTGCTTGGGAAGGGGAGTTTGCAACCAGGATGTTTGTAGGAATATGGACCCTGCTTTTCAGAAAGACAACTTCAAGAACATCGTATCTCAGCATCTCTGTTCACTGACTTGTGTTGAACAGTACTGCCTTGGAAATTTTCTTCTTTTGCATATATATATGTTATTATTAGCCAAGAATTTGGCAACTCCCAAAGAATGAAAAAAGACGACAAAAATGTCATCCTCCTTCTTTCTCAGCTTACAGAGCTTCTGAAGAATGGTTTATGAGATCTTTTATATTTAAGTGAAAGGATAATTTTGTGTATTAAGATCTCATGAAGAAAGATTACAGGTGAAGAAGTTTTTAGGAAAGCAAATTTTAAACCAAATTGCAGAAGATCTACATCTGAGACCCATTCCCTGCAACAGTCATTTGTTTAAATGAACTCCATTTCTGTTCTCTTTACTTAAGAGGTTCTTCATTGATCATTTGAGGTTATCCCTCCCCTATGTTCTTAGAAAATCTCACAATACCTCCAAGCCTGATACAGTCAAAGAATGTTAGCTGGCGCAGAGGTTGGTATCTGCTTGCAAATGAAGGGAGATGCTGACTTACAGCATTGCCCACACAGCACCAAGTTCTGCAAATGTTGAATCATTTTATGTCATCTCCTTCATTTTCTCAGCACAGTTGGAGACTGGGGAAGGGATTTGAGCAATGTTTCTTAGCCAACTGAAGTAAAGTTTAGAACCCTACAAAACATAATTATGAACTGAACATTATCAACAGACTATTATTGGTAACAAATATAAAATGAATATGGTAGCAATAAGGTGTAACATATCTATTTGAAAACTGATGATACATAAGCCAGTTAATGCTTTCTAGCATACAAAAAGTACATCACTGCCTACTCATACATGTCCTGATACAGATCATTAAATTGCAGGATTAGTCACTCGTGGCAATACCTTTTTTAACAAAAAAGGTTTATCGAGAAATGTAGTCAATGTAACCTTCCTGTTTGACAAACAGGCCCTTGGAAACTCTAGAGAAAACTATGGAAAACAAAAAATCCAGTTGTTTTCAATCAGTGTAGTTGTCATCTAAACCATTTCTATTACTATTTGCTAATGTTCCCCAAGATCAGAATTTCTTCTTGTCCCTATAGACCTCAGTTGTTTTCTGAAACTGTTTGTGCTTTAGTTTCTGATGTGACTATCACACTGGAAAAGCAAACTGTTCCCCAGATTTGGGTTTATGAAAGAAATCAGGAGAAAGATAACTTACCATAGACCTTTACATCTGGGGAAGTGGCACTGAACTAGGATCTGCACTCAAAAAACAAAAAGGAGAAACTTTCCTTCTTCAATGGCTACTTAAAAAAAAAACAAAAAACAAACAACGGCACAACAAAACCCCAAACCAAACAACTTTGGCCTCTCAGGAGGCTCGTTTTAATGGAAAGATGCCATCAGCTAGCAACTCCAGCATCATCTAGGGTACATACACAGACCAATTAGACCAGCCTGATGAGTAGCTGAAAGCAGAGCAAGCCTTCTGTCAGGCAGACAAGCAATCTCAACTGAGGTTCTTCAAACTAGATTCACCTCCCATCCTGCCCAAGCCCATTAAACTTGTTATTTGAATGCTTCAAATACCGGATTCATTGCTGGTACATCAAATGAACATCTATCAGCACATCACACCTTTCAGAACTAGGCAGTAAAAACACAGCCAGCCTGATGAATCAGCCCTCGTTTCTAAAAGGCAATGACTTGCGCTAAATAAAATCAAACCGAGTGACGCAAGTTTCAGCCTGCATTACAGATCAGTCCTTATTCTGAAGGGAACACTTGGAGCACATTAGCCCTGGACATCTGCTGCTAGTGTGCCAAGTACCTCATTAGTAAATCACATTCTGTCAAGGTTTGCTTTTTCCTGGTGAAAAAGGTATTTTCAACACCTGCTTATCTCTGGGTCTAAACAGACAGAAATCAGTTTCTACATTGTTTGTGTCTCTACTGGATCCTTCAAAAATCCTTCACTCCCTAAATTATCATTGAAAATGTAACAAGTATAATACATATGGTATTCATCTTTTTTCTATTACAATACTGTTTCTGATACTGTATTAAACACTTGACTTCAAGCTACAGTTGTGTCCTGGTTTTGGCTGGGGTAGTTAATTTTCTTCATAGTAGCTGGTACATGGCTAGGTTTATGGATTTGTGCTGAGAACAGCGCTAGCAACACAGGGGTATTCCACTTACTGCTGAGCAGTGCTTATACTGTCAAGGCTCTTCCTGCTTCTCACCCCACCAGTGAGTAGGCTGGGGGTGCACAAGAAGCTGGGAGGGCACACAGCCAGGGCAGCTGGCCCCAACTGATCCAAGGGATATTCCATACCATATGATGTCATGCTCAGTATATAAAGCTGGGTAAAAAGGAGGAAGCAGGAGGATGTTTGGAGTGATGGCGATTGTCTTTCCAAGTAACCCTTACGTGCCATGATCCCTTTCCTGGAGATGGCTGAAAACCTGCCTGCCCATGGGAAGTGGTGAATGACTTCCTTCTTTTAATTTGCTTGTCTGTGGCTTTTGCTTCACCTGTTAAACTGCCTTTATCTCAGCACAGAAGTTCTCACTTTTATCCTTCTGATCCTCTCCCCCATCCCACTGGGGAGGAGTGAGCAAGCAGCTAGGTGGTGCTTCATTGCTGGTTGGTGTTAAACTATATTAGTACAAGGCTGCTTTTGTGCCTTAAAGAGAACACGTGTTTTTTATCCACTGCCAGGTTTTTGAGGACACCCTGCACTATGGAGCAATAGGAGTTCATCACAGTGTCTGCAGGAAACAGGGGGTGCCCCTCTTAAAATGTCAGATACAATTACAGCACTTTATGGCTGAGCTAACTGGAATTACAAAGGGTTTAGTGCCCTCCAGCCACATTACAACTGAGTCCCAAATTAAGATTTTCTATCATCAGGTATGTCCCACATTTAATCTTAAATCATTCTAGTCCAAGCCTGCCTAGGTTTTGGCTTTTCAAGCTTTGCCTAATGAAATATGTAAAAATAAAGCTACAAAAACGCAGGCTCCCCACCACAGGACAACCCTAAACCATAGCATTTTATCTGTACTGTGTGCTTTGCTTCTGCCCGAGATTGCCCTGCTCCAACCCTAAACCACACCTTGCAGGACCAGTAGAAATACATAAAGAATGAAGCTATAAGTATGAGGGGAATAAAAGTAGAGTGAGAAGCAACATATACAGGATAGCATATGAAAATACATAAACCTGAAAACTTACCTTCTTGAACAATAACATGATAATGCACATTAGATATTTCAGAGCTTCAGGAATTCTTTTCTAAGAGTATGAAAACTCTACCTTGTATTATTTTGGATATGTTGCAGGCAATTTCTAAGAACTACCTTTTCCCTGTGGTCAACTTTCCCCATGAGTAAGGAGACCAGGGTGTCTGTGGAGAGGTATGTGGAACCAGCCACCCCCCAGCCACAGGGACTCCTACCAACAAAGGGGTGTGAAGAGCTTCCAGACCCACACCAAAGTCATTTTCAGAAGTATCTTACCTATCCCTATAGTTGCCATAAGAACTAGAAAACACCACATCTACCTATCTATCTGAAGACCACAAACAAGCATTCATAAACCACCATAATGTGTAACTGCTCACACACACTTGTGGTTTAAACCCAGTCAGCCATAAATCAGCCATGCAGTCTCTCTCTCTCACTTCCCCCCCACCTTTTTTTCCTCACGCTCCCAGATGAATAGGGAGGAGAATTGAAAGAATGCAACTCCCACAGGTTGAGATAAGAACAGTTTAGTAACTAAGGTATAACACAAATCACTGCTGCTACCACCAATAATAATGATGATAAGGGAAATAACAAGGGAACAGAATACAACACCTCAGCACCTGCTGACTGATAATACCCAGCCCGACAGGGCACTGGCTGATACCGAGTCCATTCCCGCAGTGATAGCACCCTTCCAGGTAACTGCCCCCAGTTTATATAGGCGCATGATGTGCTGTGCTATGGAATACCTCTCTGGTCAGTTTGGGTCAGGTGTCCTGTCTCTGCTTCCCCCTGGCTTCCCCTCCTCCCTAGCAGGGCATGAGGCTCACAAAGTCCTTGGTCAGACTAAACATTTGAGCAGTAACGAAAATCATCGGTGTTACCAGAGCTGTTCCCAAGCCAGAAGTCAAAAACACAGCACTGCACCAGTTACTAAGAAAGAGAAAAATGACTGCTGCTGCTGCTGCTGCTGAACCCAGGACAAGGCTACAACAGGCTCCCAGACCACAGAGAACCCCACCTCAGCAGGTGCCACAACCACTTCCCACTGAGAAGGCCCAGCCAGGCCAGGGGCTTTTGAAGGCCCAGCTGGGCGGAGGGCTCATCAGGCCCCACAGCCTGCTGGGAGGCCCCAGGGCATAACAAGCCACTGTATGAGAGTAAGGGTTTGTATAGATCTTAGTAAGCCTTGAGGAGATAAAGATGGAGCAGAAGCAGAAGCTGAGTTTTTCTCTATTTTCTCTACCTTGATACTGGGTCTGTGGACTACGCAGGGAGCTGCTCTGGAGCTACAGCTGGCAAGGTAGGGCCTCATACAGACAGCATTGTGGTGGTTTATAGTAGCCTCAAAAATCTTTCTGTGGTAAAATGCTTGTGTGGAACAGATAACAGGCGAGTTAAGCATTTCTGCTGGGTAATGCTTGTGGCTTTGTAGTTGATACCGGTGTGGTGGGCTTTATAGCAACAAAGGGTGTCCTGGGCTGATCAGGATGCTGCTGGGCTGAAACCTGCTGCTATGGGGAGAAAAGCTGCGTGGGCCTCTACCTAAATCTCTGGCCTGTTCAGGCTAGTATAGCTGCTTCTTCCCTTGCATTTCTATGTAGTTTAGTCAGATAAAAACAAGTGTAAATGGCATGAGTGACCTGTTGCTTGTCTTGAAGGTCCTCCAGCCCATAAGCACAGCACTGTTCTTTAGAAGGATGGAGTGGAATGTTGCTCTGCCAGAAGGTGTGTTTCCTGTGTAACGAAAGCTGTGCTCAGCAAAGCACCCTGGTCCTGTGTGTGCTGGACAGGTGTGGGTATTGCAATAGCAAGCCTCTGCTAGAAAAATGGCTTTTTTTCTGTAGGGTTATAAAATGTAACAGGGCTAGAAGCTGGGGTTGCCTTTAAAAAAGTGGTTTATTGTCTCTGGCAATGTCCCACTGATATTAATGGGCAACAATAGCAATTACTATCCTGTATGGAATAGATACAGTCCCTAGTTTTGAGTTTTTACTCCTAGCTTTAGTAAATTAATGTAACTTTCTATATTGCTTCCATCTTAACATATTGCAGGAGGCTTTTTGCTTTGGAAGCAACAAACTATGTAAATGAACTGGAACACAAAAACCAGCATCTGTCACAGTGGGGATACAGCAATTCTTTACTGACAAGAGTTTTGTGAAGGTTATTGAATACTTGAGGAAAAACTGTAGGATGCTTACCAAGAAGATGCTAGTACATTAACTTGAGGGCAAAGAGTGAATACAGTCTGCCTTCTGTCTTCCTAAGCTTCAGGTGGGCTCCACCTGCAGATTTGAATACTGTCATCTCAGAACACTGAAGTCTTACCCATGTGGCTCTTCTTAAGCATAATAAAGTTTTCTTGACTGCGCAAGTAGATCAAATAGTTCTTACAGGCCTCATTTAGGAGGGTGAGCTTTACAGTGAAGGGCATTATTTGCCCTGAAGTTAGCATTTAATAGCTCATGTGACAAATCATTCTTCACCAAAACCAGACCGACTTCATTATCAACAGACAAATCAGTATTTCTGTATTTATTAAATTAAAACCACACAAAATATAACTGCACACAAGAACACACATCTTGTATTCCAATGCCATATCTCACAAAGAAAAATCTTTCTGGAGCTCTTCCCTTTTATTAGCAGAAATCCAATTTGCAAACAGTTGTTTAACCATGAAGGCTTTAACTACTCACAACAAGTCAAATTCCCCTTTGTAGGAATACATCATAACCACACACAGAGACACACACAAAATTCGGAGGCAAGTTCTGTAGCCCTGAAGTAAACAAAACTTCCACAACAAACTTGCCTGTATTTGCAGAATAAGTCAATTTCTACTACTTCCATAGTTTGTCACTTACAAGCAAACTTATTCAATATTTTTTAAATACTTAAATTTCACTTTGACAAGTATTTACAAAATCTTTACTGAAGATCAACATCCTGCATAAAGGTGACCTCAAGGATATATTGTTGCTACCATGCTACAGTTTGCACAGAAGGGGTATAAAGGCCATTGCTAGTTTTGGAAGGCTTAAACTCTTTGTTGATATAGCATGAGGACGTTAACCTATGGAAGGCAGAAGAGGTCATAATTTCAGTGCAATTACCCATTCATGATCTGTTTTAAATACATCAAGATGATGAGTCCAAAAGACTTGGGTTTTGAACTATTGACCATTTAGTTCTTTAAGAACTGATTTCATGGAAAGTTTTCAGGCCATCACATCTGTCTTCTACTGATGATATGAAGAAGTTGCATAGGGGCCTTCCTCATTCTCCTCCTCTCTAAAAAGAAAACGATCATAGTCATCAGATCAGGAACATACCATGAACAGTAAAACTGTAATGCAAATACAGATAACCAGCCTCCCTAATGGATCAAAGTAGGTCAGAGTGGCTCTGCTTGCAGAGTAATACACTATTTGCAGTGTATTACTGTTCCTTAGGCACCTCTGGAGTTCTTGTTTCAGGAGCAGAATGCTGAAAATTAAATCTGTGTAAGTTCAACAACATCAGAATGCACTCAGAGTCTAATGAACTGTCACAATGCTAAATCAATAAGAAATCCTGTAAAGGATAATAAAGTGCTGGACTTCAGAGTAATGTTGCTTTCTTAGCTTAGTTGTAGGTGTGTTTTCAGCCTTTTGAATGGCAGGGGGCACAGATGGACCAAATGAAGCAAGAACAGGAGCAGTCCATCTTAGTTGTAGCTGGATCTGTGCCTTGATGCTGCAAGGATATTCCTTGAGGTTGGGCTTTCTTGATGTATATACTACCTGTGCATTAATGTTGAGAATGATCACTTGGATTTTCTTCAGAGAAAAAAAGCTGCCCCCAAGTGCTGCTGTTAATGCAATGACTGCATAAACCAAAGGAGTGTTGCTATTAAAAAAGATCCTCGGGAAAAATCATCTGCCTACTGTTTACTTGACAATATTGCCTCTTAAAGTGGTTATGTAAACCTAGTGCTGTGCAGCATCCAGTACTAATTCGAGCATGCTACGTTCTCCAAAGATCATTTTCTACTACTGTAGCTTCAAAATTATGTTCCTGAGAGCCTATTCTTAAAGGTGCTGCCAATTTTAATGTTTTGGTGAGAACAAAGACTTAAACACTTGCCACACTATGAGTTTCAAAGGATTTCCAGTCACTTTTAATATCTGTGTGCCTCCCTACAAAGGTACAGTTATTGACATAGTCTAATAAGGTAAAAACTGCGTATTTCAACAGTATTCCAAACCCCAATAATTCAGACTTTTCCCTATAACTTCTAAACATGATTATTTATCTACAATTTAAATTTTCTATAACCTCCCCTGAATAGAATCTTGGGAAAGAATGCTAGAAACTAAGCAAGCAGCTGTTTAACTTGCGCTCATTTTCCCAGCCCTTCCCTGTTCTTGGCTAGTCCAGCAAAACTGCCTTCTGAAGCCAAAGGCATGCTGCTTTTGCCTTGAAACAATCTTGTAACAAACGAGAGTGGAGGATATTGGATGAAACTGGTTGTTACTGCAGGGTTGTGTGGTTACAGTAGTACTGAGCATGGGTTTTAGCTTTTCTTACAAATACTCATGATTACATTAGTGATGCTACAGACCCAGTACCAAGCATGATTCTTAAGATACAGATCTGTGTATGTTTAAGTAGTATCCTTATGTCATCAAGTCTGCATTCAAAACTGCTGTAGAACACTACAGTTTGCAGATGCTGTTCATAATACCTGGCATGACAGTAAAGTAAGGAAACAAACAATTTGTGTCTGGCTGAATAAGCACTAAAGCACTTAGGTATAAATTGTCTCAAGACAACACATTTTAAAACTTATGTTTTCAGAATTAAAGCCTATCAACATACCAAGTTTGTAAGACTCGGCTGCAGGACTGTAAAAGACAACCATAACCACTTGGCTGAAGCTGAGTATTTCAGAAAGTATATTCTGAAGCTAAGAGATAAACCCTCCTGGGGCAATGGGCTTCTAGCCACATGTGTCCAGAACACAGCTGTAAATAGCTAGTTTGTGAGGACGAAGGAGAACTTTTGTATTTTCAGAGGTTATCCTGTCCAGTAGGGGAGAAACTTACCTTTTTATGCTGTACACTGAAAATTATTTTGTAGTTCTTAGTTTGTTATACCTACCCTTTTAAGAGAATGTGTCAGAGTTGCCATAAAAATGCCTCCCTTTTAATCAGTCTGCCAAAACTGGCCTTTCAGGCTTTCTTCTTGAAAGCCTTAATATAGGAATAACATCCATCATGACGTAGCAACAGCCTAACACTGGACTGGAATTAGTGCAATTGATTATGGTGGATAATAGGAATGAATATGGAGAACTGAATTACTGAAGTAGCGGTGTTGTATTAGCAGGTCTACAGACACCTAAGTGACAAAACAGCTAATGTGTGTTTGTTTCCACTTCCCTTAAGAAATGCACTTGGACTATGGGCTCCTGGCAACTGTCAGTAGAGGGCAGACGACTGACACTTGGGTTGCAGCTGCTTTTTGGGATCTCTTTATGTGGCAGGATGTAAAAAACATGTAGTAGGTCCTTATGCTTGAACCTAAGTAAAGCAGTGACTGGCTGTAAGGTGCAAAGTAAGTTTCTGACCAAGGCTCAGGCATGCTGTAGTTGTCAGTAAGGGCTGGAAAGAACAGTTTGTGACTTCTGTCCCAGGCTGTAGTACTAGGCTGTGATGAAGTCTACAACACGCTCCTGGCCATTACCTTGGTTTGGAGTAAATATTGCTACTGTATATCTTCAGAACTGTACAGAGCAAGTACATCTCTGTTCTCATGGCTTAACAAGCAGCCAAGACTTACATGAAATAAAATTACATAGTAGTAGCTGTAGCCCCTGGCCCACAAGCACCAATATGGCAGTGTGTGTATGTTTAATGACCAAATCATTTTATTCACTTCTAAGATGTTTAAAATAGCAAAGTGGTAAGTCACTGCAACATTCTCCTTCAGGCAAAGTGAAAGGAACAGCAGAGCATTACAATCCTTTGTAGTGCTGTCTCCTCCTGTTTGCTGTTGCTGCTTTGCCTGTAGGTTACAGGAGCTGAAAGACATCTACTGCATGCTTTTGTATGTATCAGGCCATAAAAAATGCTAATAACCTCTTTCCTAAGACCACCTGCACCTGAGTGGACAAGCAAACTTGAATTCTTGCTTGAATGCTTCTAGAATCCACAATTAAACTGGGCAGCAATCTGAGTATATGAGTTAAAAGCTTTTGCAAGCCTGAAAGGATTCTCCACAGTCAGCCTCCTTTGATCTATCTGCTTTCTTAGCTGATAGCCAATGATGGTGAAAAAATACTAGGCAAATTAAACTCAATTAGTTATCAGTTTCAAATTCTTTGATACCCTACTCTTTCCCAGAGTCAGGTCAAGGAGAACTGGGAAGACGACAGTACATGGTTCTGTTCTCATGCTGAATGTCAGTTACATGGGCTTGTACAACCAACAGTGGTTAGAGTGGCTCTACTCAATTAAAAGGTTTTCAAAATGAGTCACTGAAAGGCAATTGCAGAAAGATGTGACCTGTCCCAGAAGCACAGTGTATGGCCCCAGTGTTCTAGTCCACCCTACTTAAGGACTTTATACAGAACTTGCATTAGACCGCTCTACAAGGACAAAACATTTACATTCACTTCCTGACAGCCTATAACGGGGGGGATGCAGTTGGAGAAAATAAGGCAAGGATAACTTTTGTGAGCCAAGACTGAAAGCTGGATGACATTTTGAGAACCTTGAGACATAAAGGAGGCTTTTCTCTTTAGAGTCTCTGGGTAACATCCTGCTCAGCAGACAGCCTGCAGCTCTGTACTTTGTGCTTCTTGTAGCATCATGAGCAATAAAAATCTGTGCTCCATGCATAATTAACATAATTCCCTGCTAAATCTGAACAGGAGGTGGAGAAGTAACTTATCCTCCTGTATCCATTACTCCTTTGGAGGAAATTTAATACCAGGCTCTCACTTCCCAAGTTGTAATTTGAGCAATATAGGAAATGGATATTAGCTGTTAGCAGAGTACTAGCTGTGTGATGTCACTCTCTGTATTGGCTCTGCTCATCGTGCAGCAAGGTCTAAGTGAATTTTCTTCTGTAAATTAGTATGTTTGTTTGAAGGGATGTTAAAATAATTGCCTTCCTCCAGCAGGGACTGCTGGGTGAACACCTACTCTAATGTGTTAAATACAGATCTAATGATCTGAGAGTCAGCAGCAGCACATTTTGATAGATAATCTATATTGTTTCAAATACAGCAACTGAATGAGTTTGAATAGAGAAGGATGAGTTCCAAAAACTGTTTTCCCTATTTAATGTAATCAGTTTGAAAGAAAATAATTACATATTAACAAGATGTGAAAGTGTTCCAGCCTGCCCTAATCAGACTGACACTAAACCAGTGTCCTTCTGGCTTTGGAGAGCTGTATGCGGACTGCAATAGGTAATGAATTGCCTTAAGCTGTTTTACAGAATATTTCTCCAAAGAAAGCTTGTCCAATTGCTAAATGCAATATATTGCTCCCCTCAAATTTTTCACTACTAAGTTTTTAAGTTGCTGAAATAATCCCTTCACTTGTTAAAGAAATTATGGGACTCAAGATTAATTCCTGAAAACTTACTTTCTTTTTAACATTAAAAGTATGTTGGTGCACTCAAAATCAGGATGTGAAGTGAACCAGGATGATGGAAGAAGTTTTGCATTAAACAAATTTGCAAAAGTGAAGTATGTACCCGCATGGACAACATCTCCCCAGCTCTTGAGTGAGAGGAGTGATACCAGTCCCCTGAAGTCATCATAGAATCACTGACTGGTTTGGGTTGGAAGGAACCTTAAAGCTTATCCAGTCCCAAACCCCTGCCAAGGGCAGGAGCACCTTCCACTAGACCAAGTTGCTCAAAGCCCTGTCCAACCTGGCCTTGAACACTGCAAGGAATAGAGCAACCACAACTTCTCTGTGAGCCAGTGTCTTGCCACCCTCATAGTGAAGAATTTCTTCCTAATGTCTAATCTAAATATCCCCTCTTTCAGTTTAAAACAATTTCCCCCTTGAGAGAGGCCACCTTGGCATCACCCACTAAGAGGAAACTTCTGCAGAGAATACACAGGCAGACAACTAGCCCAAGAGACAAGTGAGGATATTTGTCCCAAGGACATGGGAAAACAAACACTACTGAAGTCCATTCTTGCTCTAAGTCTTTCTGTACTCTCCATGGGATGTCTACACATGTGAGGGGATAATCGCTGTGGCAGAAAGGTCAAAAAGTACTGCTTTTAATGAGTCAAGTGTACGGGAGCTCCTTGCTGTAGAAGAAATATTGAAGAAAAGTCTACATAGGTGGATCCACAAAGGGAGGGAATAAATAGGCAAAGGAGATAGCTTAGTTGAGACTGCAACATGAAGAATAGCTACACAATTATAAGATAGTTGGGACAGAAAATATGTCATCATGCCTTGCTGTAGGGCAATCAGTTTCAACACAGGCCTTAGCTTGAGTATCTACTGAAAATTACTGGTTTGCTTAAATATTTGCATTGCAAGACATCTTGGGAGAATACTAATCTTCTAGCTTTCATGGAATATTATTGCTATTCTATAAACAATGTGTTATAAGGAAGCCTTTATAACTGCCAGATCAAGGCATCTGCTAATGGTGTGCTCTGAATTTATCCCATGCATGGTAATAGCATAGACTCGCTGTTGACAAACTAAAACTACAAATGCTGTCTTGAGAGATCCACAAAGAGGGTTCAGCTCAGACTAAAAAACCTTTAGAATGAGATTAAGAAGCTTAATACTACAAGTGCCATTTACCTGACATTGTCATCTTTTAGTTTCCTGGCTGCTTGTTTGGATAACTTAATCTGCAAGTCCAGTCTCTGTAGGAAATCTTTGGCAGATAGTTCTTCTGGTGCAGTGGGCTGATTGTCAGGCTCTTGAGGACTGGGAGAAGAACTACTATCTTCCTGAACTGTTATTAGTCCTTCGTCACAAGAAGGGGAGCTGGCAACAGTTTCATTCTCGGGAGACTCCAGTGAATTAAGTCCATTGAACAGTAATGGTTTCTCTGATACAACAGGAATATTCAGAGTTTTTCGCAGAAATATACAGTCATTAGTGAACAGTTTATTTGCCCTCTTTATTTGTTCCATCTGAAAAAGATAAGAAAAAGAAGTTATTAGGTTTTGACAAAGTGTAAAGTACTAATCTTCCAAAGCAAACAGTAACCTTTAGTTACAATAAATCCGTACTTTCTTTGCAGGAGCAGTGGCTTCAGTCAGTATCTTCTTGCATTCAAAGTGACTTCAAATTGCACATTCTGGTTTATGGTAATTTAACACCCCAGCTTCTTCCTTTTATGCAGACTCCAAAATACTGCACTTTAAAGTCTTGTGCTACCTAAAGATGCTTTTCTTGAACAGTATTCCCATCTCTGTACAGGCTCACATGAACAACTTGCCAAAGAATAAAATTCTACTGCAAAAGTGCTGCCGATTTGGATTTATATTAGAGTAAGGCTCAGAACTGTTAACAGCTGCTCTAGGTGAGCTCTCTGGTAAAAAGCATGCATAATACAAACAAGGGGTGATAAAGTTAACTTGCATGTTTGAGCACATACTAGTTTTGAACACGTCTTGAATACAAGCCTACTATTTCCCCACCCACCCACCCAGTTGATGTAACAAGACTTCGTATCAAGTCCTGATGATAAGTCAGACAGTGAAAAGAATGGCAGTCTCAAACACTCTGTAATGCAGCTGCACAGAGTAGTGACTGCATTTGTTCAGCAAAGTGCAGGTACAGCATGATTAATAGCAGCCTCGTGTGTAATAATGTATGGTAACAGCCACCATATAACTGTTAAATTTTGCAGCTTTTACCTGAAAGTACTACTTATAACCTACTGATCAGTACAAACTATCTCATGACAGAAGCAAGAAGATTTCATCTTTCTCAAAATACTAATGCATAAAGGCCCACTTGTTCTATACTTAACCTGAGAAGCTATTATAAATTCCATTGCTTTACAGGCAAATAAAAGCTCCCAGTAAATGCTTATACTATCTTGCTACTAAGAATGTTTAAGTTCTTGTTCATCAAAATTTCCCTTCCAGAGTTTAACTTCCTATTTCTCAAGTGCAAGCTTTAAAAAAAGCACAGAAATCAGTATCCGTTGTTATGTGACTTTAAGCTTTAGTTCTAACCTGAAATCATTATTTCATTAGGAAAAATCCTAAGTGACATTGTTAGATAACTGGGTTAGCGTGCCTGTGTGCTGGTTAGCACATACTAATGCAGAAAGCTGTCTAAAACCGAGGGGAAGCAGTGGAGATGTTATTTTTTCTCCTCTGCAGATGTGAGACTGTGTGGCCAACTTACAGAACTGCAATAAACTACTTACGCAATGTAGACCTGTACTGTATGACTTGTAAGAGCAGTGCTATTATGGATCTGGTGTCATGTATGGATGCATTTGCTTGGGTCCCGAAAGCCTGATGAAATCTTTCTCCCTAAAAATAAATAGGAGATTCTCTCTAGAAGGGCTAGGTGTATGGGCAAGTAGTGTAAACAGTGCAGTAAATTTTACCAGTTGGGTATTTCTACTCATTACATATCCAATAAATGGTGTTCTCTACTTACAAACAACCCCAACCTGTTGATGCAGATGACTAAATGATGAAATTATTAGATTCCTTTTAAAAAGTGAGTAAATCCAGAGCCAGACAGTAAGTTACTACAAGTAAGAGAAGCTTAATACTACTCTAGCTCCTGAAACTATTTTAGTTAGCCTTACACAGTACAGGGTGCAAGTTCTTTCCCAGGCTCAGGACCATATGAAAGGCACAAAAGAAGCTTCACTTGACTTAGTAATGAGACATA
This sequence comes from Pezoporus flaviventris, assembly GCF_033815535.1. Lineage (NCBI taxonomy): Eukaryota > Metazoa > Chordata > Aves > Psittaciformes > Psittacidae > Pezoporus > Pezoporus flaviventris. Next base: position 12,757,760 of record NW_026892554.1, read on the forward strand.
TAATGGCTGTCCGATGCTAGTGTAAATGTCAATTGTCAAAACTCAAAGTTGTCTGTCTTGATGGGTATCAAAAATGTTTAAAATGCTAACAGAAGCTTTTCTCTAAAAACACAACATGAAAGCTGAAAACTAAGATCTCTACTACAGGGGACTTGGAAGGTGATGCTTCAGTAGCTAATAAATAATGCACTGTACTGCTATTCTCTATCCTACTTCACTGTAACTCTACCTCCAATTATTTCTTCCTAAAATACCTCTTAAATATTACCTTGTGGCATTTGGAAGACCATGTACCTGTGCACTTTGTAATAATGAAATGGGAAGCACTTGGCTCTAAAAAGAACATCCCTCAGTCTTGACCAGGTTACTTGATATGTGTAGTACATACTCCTACAATTCAGTATGACTCCACATGTTCTTAGATGTATGGAAAGCAAGATTTAACAGTAGTGGTTTTAGTGTTAGGACAACTGAGCTTATTTGACAGCTACAGATCTATAATAGTGAAATAATATGCTAAAGCCTTTGCTCTCAAAATTGAGGCTGCACTAATGCATAAACTAGTGATCCTTCTACTGACAATGAAACATACATCCTCTTTCTTCTCCCTTCAAAAGGGATACCTTTTGTATGACGGAAAACAGCACTCCAACTGAACCATAAATAATATTAATTCCCAGTGTTAACTTACCCAACAGTGTTCAAAGGAAGATCTAATGAACACAAGCCATATAGGAATAATAGACAATATTTAGGGGAGATAGGTGAAGAGCAGAGGATGAGGCAAAAGTACACTGATCTCTCTCCCCAACATGCTCAGCTTTTCCGTTTTAAACTGCCTGTGCTGTGTCATGCCAAGGCAGACACGGGACAGGATGTTTCTTGCTACAAACTAACTCCCATTGAGGAAAGCCACAGGGGAAAACTTCGAAAAAACACTAATACTGAAGGCAATGGCAGCTAAAGATAATGCTGATGTTTCCATTACAGCAACTCTCACTTCTAGCCAAGTATATTGGATGCAGGAAGCAAATAATGAGTCTTTAGAAGAAGTCAATCTTTAAAAAAAAAGCTTTTGTACTTTACATGCATCATTAGCACAGCAAAAACTTACTACACTTACACTGTGAACAAAGTTTATAGTACTTTTTCACACTGTACAGGTTTGATCCACAACTTCAGTTTAGCAGAAAAGGAGTTCTAAAGTGTTCAGAAATGTCTTTTTATTTCCTAGAAAACTATTTTAGTAATCTGATTACATTTTCACTTATTGCAGTGAGCAAATACACGTCTGACTAGAGAACGATATAGCTAAAATAATTTAGGCCAGGGAGTTTGTTTGTTATGGAAAGAACTACCAAAACTCCGAACAAATCCAGGGAGCGTCTCAGGTCACTTTGGTTTGCCACCATAGGGAGCAAAACTTTGTTTTAATGTGGACCAGCATAAATCCAAAATGCCAGTAATCCTGTTGCCAACAAGATTTGGTCAAAAGTGGCTTAATCTTTAAGTGAAGAGAAATACGTTTAACACTTTTCTCAACACAGGCTGAATGCTCTTGGAGTTCCTGGAAGGCTTTAGTAGATCTTGCACAACCAGAGAAGGAAAAGAAACCTATTTCAGTTGGAACCCATTAATTCAGGGCTGCACTTTACCTTTTCCAGAAGGAGCACAACCTGAAGGTTGGCTGTGACCAGCATCATACTGTTAGATACGCTTATCAGCTGCTTGGCCCCAAATGACTTTGCATGTTGGGACTACCAAGGCTGTGTATAGGTATGTCAGGTGGTGTTCACTGGGCCCCAAATAAGCTGGAATGAAGGCAGGGTATGTGATCTCTGTTCTGTGGGAAAAGGTAGCGTTGGGTTAGGCTGGCTGACCCTGTTGGCCCTGCATGTCTCAGGCTGGCATACGCTTTTCAATGTTTTCCACAGAAGGAAACTTTTCTTCTTTATAGGAAGAGAGCAGAGAAGCAGTGACACTTTCAAATCAGCTGTAAGTCACGTCTAGGCTGGTAGACAGCAGATGACAATGGGAGAATTTTTAGCCCTGAAGCTACTGGAAGAAATTCTTTATTCTTGTCACAGACTGTATGTGTCAGTCTCAAAATAATGATTCTTTTGGAGAGAAGTTTACACTGTTTTCTTTCTCATCTGAAGTGAGTGTACTGGTGAATTGTTATGTGAACACAGGTTTACTCAGTGGGAGCAAGTGCATCTCGCTTCACTAGGGAAGACCAGCCAGTCCTGTGGACCCAGTGCTTGTCAGTCACAAGCCCATGCTGGAAAGGGCCCCGTGCCCTGCCTCGGGCAGTGTGTGTCGGCCACTGCCCATGAGAGCTGGGTGTTGACCCTTCCAGGCAGGTCATAAGATCCAGATGTCAGCATTTTAAATACTGAAACTAAACCTAGCACTGTATCCACGGTAAGAACTGAACTGTCTGCCCGCTGTGGTAGGAAACGCTCTATGGGAAAACTTCATACTGTAATCTCTCGGCTGTCTTCTACTTCCAGGGTCTCTTCCCCTTTAGCTCCGTTACTTTCTGGACCGAACAACAGTGCGCCGCTGTTACGAGAGCCAGCTGCCGCTACCGGCGCTGCAGCCCCCGGGGTTGAGCCCCTCCCGGCTCGCCCCGCCGCCCTCCTGGCTCCGCGGGCTGGCAGCTCGCCTTACCGTGACGCCGTACTTGAGGGCGATGCCCTGCAGCGTGTCGCCGGCGCTGAGCCGGTGCTCCACGTAGCGCTCGGCCAGGGGCGCCGCCACGCTTGCCGTGCTGCCGTAGGAGCGGGCCTTGGTGCGGGCCAGCCGCTGCGACAGCTCGGCTTCCGACTCCGGCCCGCCCGGCGGCTCCTCCCGCAGCGACTCGGCCATGCTCCTGCCGCGCCTCAGCGACCGCGGTTCCGCGACGGCTCCGCCGCCCTGGGCATGGCGCAACCCTCCTGCTTCAGGACCACCGACACGGCAGACGGCTCGCCTCCGCTGGCAGCCGCCGGCAGCGGGAGAGGCGCATGCGCGGGAGCAGCGCGCATGTCCCCGGGGCCGCGTCTGCGCAGTGACGGTGTGCGAGCATGGGTTGGGGATGGCGGGTTCCGGGGGAGGCGGTCGCGGGGTTCTGCGCGCCGTTAACACGCTCCTCGCCTTGGGCCGAGGCCTCCCTGCAGGCCCTCAGCCCCTGCCCTCATGTGGGGTTTGGAGCACAGCGGGGGAAGGCTGCAAACGTGGGAGTATTGTCTGTGCGCTGGGACTTAACTGGTTGGTTGCCAAGAGAGCGATGCGTGTCGCAGAATCACGGACTGGTTTGGGTTGGAAAGGACCGTAAAGATCGTCCAGTTCCAGCCCCCTGCAGCGGGGACACCTTCCAGTAGAGCACGTTGTTCCAACACCTGTCCAACCTGGCCTTGAATGCTGCCAGGGATGGGGCACCCACAGCTTCTGTGGGCACCCTGTGCCAGCGCCTCAGTACCCTCACAGGGAAGAACTTCCTAATGTCTGGTCTATATATCCCGTTTTTCAGCTCAGAACCGTTCTCCCTTGTCCTATCACTACATGCCTTTTTACAAAGTCCCTTTCTAGTTTTTCTGTAGGTCCTGTTTAGGTACTGGAAGATAAGGTCTCCGCAGAGCCTTCTCAAGCCCAGCTCTCTCAGCCCATCTCTATAGGAGAGGTGCTCCAGCCCTCTAAGCATCTTTGTGGTCCTCCTCTGAACATGCTCAAGCAGATCCACATCTGTTTTGTGCTGGGGGCCCTAGAGCTGTATGCAGTACTGAAGGGGTGTATGTATGTGTGTGTGTGTGATGAGAGCAAGGTAGAGGGGGAGAATCCCCTCCCTCGACTGCTGGCCATGGGTTTTTTGATGCAGCCCAGGGCATGGTTGGTATCTGGGTTGTGAGCACACACTGCTAGTTCACGGTGAGCTTCTCATCAACCAACACCCCCAAGTCCTTCTCCTCAGGGCTGGTGGGTGCCCTTGTGCTCAGTCCCAAAACCTATTATCAGACTAGTAGAAACTTACAATTCCTTTTTTACTGCTTACAAAGAATACTGTTGGCTATTGGCTATTGAGACTGCAGCCTGTTTGTCAGCTTGAGTCTCAGTAATGCCGTTTGTCATTGAGTATGAGAAGAAAATACTGTGAAGAGGAAAAAAAAAAGAAAAAAAAAAACAAAACAAACCAAACAAAAAAAAACAACACAAAACCTTGGGCATAAGTGCACAAATTGAAAAAGGTAGTAATTATGCCAGAATTACTATAACAGTAAGAAGAAAAATGTGTTTGGGGAGGGGAAAGTAAATTTCCTGACTAGTAACTTAGGTCTTACAATATCCACGTTATTTTAAAATGGGTGTAACAGCAGTGTTTTAGGTAAGCACTTCTTGCCAAGAAGCCTGTATATAGGCTTTCTTTGAAAGCTGGATCTTTGTTACTGAGCGGGAGCTTTCTAACGCAAACTCTGTGGTACATCATTTACAGGCATAATATGTACCAAACTGCCACAAAGTGGCCAGGGCAGCCTGTTCAAGGTGACTGTGCTTGAGCAGAGGTATTGGTCAAGTTGCCCTCCAGAAGTCACTTCCAACCTCAAACATGCTATGATTCTGGGAAGGGCCTATGAGTAACAAACACCTAATGTGGTTTGTTTTTCTGGGGAGTCCTAAAAGGAGGGACCTCTAGCTTAAACTTGAGCAAAAAAGACATAAATATGATAACCTCAGCATTCCTTACCCCGGTGTGTATTCACATAATTGGAAAAATTAAATGGATCAACTGATATAATATCTAGTTGTGGGTTTTGTGGGGTTTAGATTAATTATGTTCACTGGGTGGGTCATGGGGTCTCTAAGGAATGCAGTACAAAAAAAAATCAAGGCAGGTCTGACAAATGTTAATTATCTGCCTACGAGTTTCCAGGCATAAGTTAGGAAAACATAAAAGGTGCCTTGCAAGATGCATGCATTACTGCTAAGGAATGACATGTCAGCACTCCACCATCACGTGAGAGCAGCCAGAGTTACAGTTGTGGAGTATCCAAACAGAGGAACTGTAGGGAATGTGTAGATGGATCAGGGCAGTGGAAGAGATTATATAAATTGCTGGCGAGAAAAAGTTCACTTATATTGTAGTCTGTGGAAAAATTAATTTGGAAAGTTGGAGGCTCCTGAGGATGTCCAATTTAGTTTATACCAGCTATACAAAGAGAGCACCAAATTGTGACGTCTCTGTGCTTTCAGTTCCTTGTGAACCAACTTGATCTGCTGAGCTGCATCAGCAATTGAGCTGTGACCCACCTAGCAAAAGAGCTGAGCTGCAAGTCTGCATTTCTTAAAAATGTCTACATTAAAAATGTGTGTGCAGTGTGGAGTCATGGACCAACTTTGGCCTCTTCAGGCTGATCAGTGGAAATCACAAACATTTGGATGTCTGTCTAGAGCTGGAATTACTCAAACCTGTTACTTCAGCTAAAGTGGCTTTTAGTAAAGGGGAGCTGCAGTTAAACCAAATGGAAATGTTTTATAATATCACTGATAGTGGGCTGTACGTGCAATATCAATTAGTTCAAAAATGTTTGACAGGGGCACTAATATTAGGCAGCATTATTGTATGCAAAGTGGGTGCAATACACTTTGAATCAGCCATTGCAACTCTGAGAACAGCAGAAACATCTCTTGCATTAGTATAAAGATACCACAGATATTTTAATGTTAAATGATTTATTTTAGCAATAAACCTTTTCAAAGATACGTATGAGTGGGGGTTTTGTTTGTTGGTTGCCTTTTTCTGGAGTTGCTGGATTGTCTTTTCTTTGCATTAGCAATTTAAGGAGAAGCTTTTCTTACCCTAAATCCATATTATAGCCAGAGAACTTTTGGATCTAGGATGTCAAGGTACGTGATCTGATGAGTTTCTGCCTTTTCTCTACATAAAGCTTACCAAAAACTGTGTTTAAAAGTTGAGCTAGAGCTTACATGAGGTATCCCATTTTTACCTCTCTGCCTGTATGTTAACATGCATTCAGAATGAGTTTACAGAAGAAACCAGAAGTGTCTTGCTAATGAGACTTCATTTTCAAGGAAGAAAAAGTGAGAATGTGGTGTTCATGCTAATGAAATATCTGCATAGATGGTCTATGATCTTGTGAAAGCTAAAGGAAATATGAGCTTGCCTAGAGTTTCTTGGCTTGAAGTTTAAGATGAGAGGCTCTGAGGGTTTATTAGTTGTCAGACCCCTGTCTGACCTTGGTAGAAGTTGAAGCTCAGTTGCTTCGCAATATCATACTAACAGGGCTTGAGTAGTAGAAACTGGCATTGTGCCTGCACTGCTGGCTTCTTGGGTTGCCGTGTGTCTTCCTCTAGATAAGGGAGAAGATAACTCTGGGAGGAGGAACTGTCAAACTTGCCACATTAGAATCCCTGCTGTAGCTTTGGGAGTCTGATTTCTTCACACCTATGTTCTCCTTCCTGATCTCTGAATCAGTAAGTTATTGACATACGTGTGTATATGCTGATGGGCAGGGAATATATGGCAACTAGTTTTAATTTATTGGTTTACTGCCTGAGCATGACATTCACTGATCAGCAAGGGAGTCTCTTAGCACTACTGACACCACCACTTCCTTCCTCCTTGTTCTCTCCTGATTTTCCTTATTACTGCTTCTGTGATTTCCTTCCCCACAGTAGCTTCCAGTTCCAAGGAGTTGTACTTGCCCAAACCTGTTTCTTGTGTTAAAATCAGTAATTCTTCAGGTAATGCTTGCAAAGAATTGGACTTGACACTCTCATCAAGACTTACATGGGACAGAAGAATTCATTCCTCTGAGTCATTGTTCCAAAGCTGGCTGCAGACATTGTTACATCTATTACTCATTTCATTATTGCTGCAGCGGTTAGCAGCTAGAAACATACTTTTAAAAATGAAAGCTTTGACTTCAGAGACCTCAGCTAAGCATTGTGGTGTGTCTGCCTGACCTGAGGGTTCCTTAGAGCTGAGTCTGAGGCAAGGGAAACCTCTCTGCATTTTTTTTCTCTCAAGGACATGTTCAGACCTAGATAATAGTAGCTTTGCATTCTTATATAAAAATCCTTGTACAGGAATTAGGTAAGGATGTACAAGGTGTATGGAAGCTAATACTGTAACATCTACTCATGCAGCAGTAGTTAAAGGTAATTCTAATGAATCATTAGGAACTCTTACTGCCTCTTCTGTCTTTCTGAATTTGCTGTAAGGATAAGAGTTTTCATTAGAGCTTCATGATGAATTTTCTAAATAACCAACCATATTTAGGCCTACACAGTCCGTTGACTTCCAGTTAGTATTGGATACCTAGCTGCCATTTTATTACTGAAAATCATCCATACCTAGATCAGTAAGTGCATAGTGGCCTTGATTTATTTTGTATCGGCTGCAGACTAAAGTCAGTGTTCAAATAAAAGTCAGTACCAGCTGAGTCTAGTTAAGGTGGCATATGATTTAATGGCAAAGTAAGTAGAGAAGAGAATGCCTTCTAGCTAGGGAATCATTATGTTAATTATCAGATATTCATTAGTTACTTTGTCAGTAAAGAAACTCAAATTCATTTAGTAAAGTGCTAAATGAAACAACGAGCATTTCCTAACTTTGTTTATGATGATGTAAGCCAGGAGCATTACCATTTATAATGTGCTGATGTAAGACAGGAATGTTTTAATTTCAGGAAGGAAAAACCCTATCCTTGTGGGCTGTATGTGTGGGCAGATTCACAGTAATTAGGACAGAATAGACAAAAAGAAGGCTACCTCCTGGTAATGAGTTGTGTACGTCGTTCATCTCTGCTCACATTGCAACCTCTGACAAAAACAAAGATGTAATGTAGGACAAAGATCAGGGACAAATCCTGCCTTTGAGGAAAAATAGCCCTGGGTTCTGCAATTAATTGCAGCAAGGCAAGAGGGTCTTGCATGAATTTCAAAAGGAAAGCAGGTTTGTCTGAACTGTTGCACGTTATTTAAGCTGTGCCCGTATTTCTCATCAAAATAAGCCCATTATGTGCCAGTAGCAGCTGTAAGCCATTATTAATATTTAATGCTCTTAGCAGGGGTTACTGTGGGTTTCTGTAATCAGGTTACAAGACAGCGTTGCAATATCATGTGCTGTGGGTTTGCATTCTCAGATTTCTGGCTTTGTGTAAAGTGGCAGGGAAGTTTCATTTATTCCCCTTCCCTACCATTTCCAGAGGCTGAATATCTTTCAAAGCTGTGTTGTGGTGCATGCTTATCCATTCTTCATTGCCTCTAGCTTTACTTACACATCACCTACTACTTAATAATGTGAGTATTGCAAGTCCTGTGCTGGTAGGAGCAGTCTTGCACAGGAAATGATGTAAGTGGTTTGGGTCCCCTGGTGAGAGCTGACTTGTGCTGTCATAGATGCATTCTGTTTCTTCCAGCTGTGTGGTTTTTGGTGTTATCTGCTGGAGAGTGATGATACCAGTCAACCTCTTCTTACTACATCTTTTGATGCTTTTTTTTCTATCTGTGCATGCTGAAAGTGCAGATAATTCTTGGGCAATTCATAGTTGTTTCCACTGAAAATAGATGGCCAAACATGCTGGGTGGAATCGCAATGTTCTGCACATCTGCACCTGAGAGGGGACCATCCATGTATTTCAGGTTTGGTCATGGGGTCAGCAGGCAGTACACAGCACAGGGGACTTGGTAGGCTGCTGACACTGCTTTGGAGGACCGTGGAACAAACCGTCCAGTGGCTCTTCAGGGACAGCTTCTGGCCTTGAGGCTCTGGCTTTGTTCAGATTTTTTTTTAGCCTTTTTATTGTTAGTCAACTTCTCCTTTGGGTCATAAAATACCTGAAATCAAACTGTTTACAGCTCTGTCTGGTTAATAAGCTATCAGGCAGTGAGGTCAGCAGTACAGGAAGAGGGAACATTTAGATCAGCAGCATATGTAGTTCATGATGTTAATGGATATATAAAATGCTGTTCTTGCTAAGAAGCAATTCTTAGGAAGGTGCTATGGGACAGTATCTGCTGTTCTTCAATGACTTCTGGGTTAATTGTGTTTAGTTCACAACTGAAATGTCAGGCTATAGCTTTCCTTAAATTATGACTTGCTGATGCATGCAACCTCAAATTATGTGTACCAGATGGATACATGTTGACTAACTTTGTAATGTGTCAATAGTGTGGTCCCTTCTACACTGTTTAACAAGCATATTAGTGGCAGGAGATACTGGCAAAATACCTTTGACCTCTCAAGATGGTTTATAGATTTGCAGGTGGTGGTGCCTTATGTTGCTTTTTGTGTCCATGTAAATCCTGTGAATGATCACAGCAGGTCATACTCATTTGGAAAAGGAGATGTATGGAGAAGGACACCAGAAATAATGCTGGCACTCAACTCTGAGTGATTCCTTTGTCATTGAACCTCATGATACCATATTTGATTTCAATTTTCAGAGTGGAATTAATGTAAAATACATTTTGCGTGTTTCATTGGAATATTAGGCATTGCAGAATATTTCTGAGTTTAAGCATGTTTTCAGTTCAGCTTCTGTATATTTCTATTCACACTGCTTCACCTTATTATTCTTATATAATAAGAATAATTTAAAAAAGAATTTAAAAAAAAAACCACAACGCAATGAATATGGTGAATCTGGAATGTAGTATGATAGTTAACGGCACATCCACTGATGTGTAAACCCAACAGTGAGCATAAAACAGACAGCTCTGTCGTGTGGGAGAGCTGTGCAAAACAGCCAGAGGGATGGTAACAAGGAAGTGTCTTGTTTTCACCTTGTTACTCCTCGCTGAGTGGCTTTCACTCCCAATGCTTTTGGTTGAGGGATATCTTATTGAAAACTCTGTAAACAGGTGATTCACTACTAGAAATGGGTTATGCACACAGAAATTTCTTTAAAAAACAATATTAATTTGTCAGTGGGTGTTTTTTTCTTTAAAACGTCATTATGCGCCTCGCTTGAGCTTTCCATCAACATGTGCTACCTACTAAACTATGCTTATTGTCTCTTTTGCCTGTTCAGTGAGTCTATCTCTGTTAATTGTCCATCCTCATCCTACATTTCCATCTTTTTCTTGCCCTTTCTCCTTCAGGTTGTATCTGGCGCCAGCTCCAAGAATCTGAACCAGTAGGCTTGGTCTCTGTACTCCAGTTGGCTTCAATATGTGGAGTCACTTAGGTGACTGAGAGTGTAATTTTTAAATAAAAGATGTAAATCTTCAGCTGCTTGCAGATATCCCAGCAGTCCCCTGCCCACTTGCAAGAGCTGGGAGAAGCTTACAGATGCTTGCTCTTGCAGTGTATGATTGCAGGGTATACACGTGTCTGGAGAAAAAGCTTAGAGCAGCAGTTAAAAATAAAAATAAAGGGGAGGGGGTTCGGTTTGGTTTTCCTTGAAGGAAAATGTTCACAAAATTTGACTCCTGTCTTGGAAAGAGCAACTCAAATTAGTATTTTGCTGTGAGTCACTTCCAGAATTACCTGTCTTCATTGAGTGCAGAGGATACCTCAGATACCAGCTTCCCCAGCCAGGCCTGAAGGTGGTGGCCCTTGTGATGCTCTTCTGAAAGCAGCCTGTTGCTGGTAAGAAGAAAAGCTACTCTTTGCATCAGATGACAAAACAGTGACAAGGGTGCCTTTGAAGCTGTGTAGCAAGTTTCTATTCCAAGAGCTCTCTTTGCCTACCAGGGTGTTTACTAGTGTGTATTTTCTTCCTGTGGGAATATTTTAATTTGCCCTACTTTGCCTTGTTGCTCATGCTGTCATTCAGTGTCCAAAACTGGAGTATGTTCTTGGCCTGTGACTGGTTTTAGTTGGTGTAAATAGGGCAGTAAGCTAGCAGTGTTCATGCTCTTTATTACAGGCTTCTCACCTTGGGCACTTGGCCTTAGAAGTATTACAGTGGCATTACTAGAAGTGAGAAGGTGATGATGAACCAAGTGGGTCATTCATTTGTATCCTGACAGTTTCTGGATTGCCATTCCTTAGCTTTTAAAGTCACAATTGTACAACTTTGTGTGACCTGGTAGAAGACAGTTGGCTCATCTGAGTGAAAACTTTTTCCTTATCTCAGGTAAATTGTTCTCACTGGAGAGTAGGGTGTGTGATGTGGGTGTAGGTGCATCTGTCTTTCCTTCCGGTAGCATAGCTGAGCCATAGGCAAGTGCTCTGGTCTTATTTATCTGGTATTGATCACATTTTTCTTCACTGCTTACACTTCGGTACTCCTCTCATATTGCCGCTCTGTTTATGTAGACACAGAAAGCTTTGAGATCAACCTGAAAAAAATCTTGACGATGAACTGAAGCAATCTGGCAGTTTGGTGTCCAATTTTTGCTCCCATGTTGGGTTCTTTTGTACTGAAATGCTGCCCTCGAGTGGCCACCAGCTGACGGATCCAACCGGAGCTGTTACTCCTGCCTTGCTGAAGCCCTTCGTGCCCTTTGAGAGTGAACGTGCCCAGGTAACCCCTGAGTGCAGCGAGGCTCCGGAGTCAGCTGAAGCCAGCTTGCTCTGCAGGAAGTGATCCCGAGTTTCCAACTGATGTTACAGTACAGCAGCTGGAGCTCCCCGGCAGCAGCAGTGTCATCAGCCCTTACAAGGAAATGGACAACTGTAATTCTGGAGGAAATTTAATGATTGAGATGCTACTCTGATCACAAACCCTCTAGATTTAATTAATGTTTCTTTCAATAACTCCATCTGCTGCACTGTTACTGAACTATGTTTCATTGTTTTAAAATAGAAACTATAACTTTGTAGAGGAGTAAGGTAAAGATCTCTGAGCTTGTCTAAGCAGTATCTCTATTCTACTCTGTGGGTCTCCCCACATTAATTTATAACTTCCTTTCTGTTAAACTCCAGACAGGCTTGAGTTAGTCTCTGGCAATGTGACACATGGAGAAATGTCATGTAGCAAAGGTCATGTATGAAGGTAGCCTCTGAAAGAGCTCTGAAGTATTCTGACAGTTTACTAAATCAGAATCTTCTAATCACAGAATGGTTTGGGTTGGAAAGGACCTTAGAGATCATCCAGTTCTAACCCCATGCCATGGACAGGAACACCTTCCACTAGACCAGATTGCTCAAACACCCGTCCTGCCTGGCCTTGAACGCTGCCAGTGATGAGGCAGCCTCAGCTTCTCTAGGCAGCATGTGCCAGTGCCTCACCACCTGCACAGGGGTGAATTTATTCCTAATGTCTGATCTAACTCTTCCCTCTGTCAGGTTAAAACCATTCCCTCTTGTCCTGTCACTACATGGCCTTGTAAATAGTCCCTCACCAATTTCTTGTATGCCCTTTTAGGTACTGGAGGGCTGTTATCAGGTCTCCCTGAAACCTTCTCCAAGCTGAACAAGACCAGTTCTCTCAGCTTTTTTCCACAGCAAAGGTGCTCCAGCCTTTGGAACATCTTTGTGGCCTCCTCTGGATTTGTTCCAACAGCTCCATGTTGCTCTTGTGTTGTTGTCTCAGAGATGGTTGCAGAAGTGCAGGTGAGGTCTCACAAGAGCAGAGTAGAGGGGTAGGATCACCTCCCTTGACCTGCTGGTCATGCTCCTGTTGATGCAGCTCAGCATATGGCTGGTTTCTGGGCTCAAGAGCACACTGAAGCCAGGTCATGTTGAACTTCTCATCAGCCAACACCCGCAGGTCCTTCTCCTCGGGGCTGCTCTGAAACCACTCTCCATCCAGCCTGTAGTTGTGCTTGGAAGATACAAGATGAAGAGTTAATAAAAGGATGGATAAAGACGGCTTGTAGAAAAGCAACTTGAGGCATTACTGCTTTCAGTTTTATACCACAGCTCTATGTCAGAGGGTAGTCTTTACAGCAGTGTTGCTAGAAGCATAAGAAGGCTGGCTTCTCAGTCAGTAAGTCATAGCTTAGTGTACTGGTTTAACTTGGAGATGCTTGTTTTTCTGGGCCACTGAAAAGTGTGTCTGTGTGACTTGTTTGGCCTGCAAGTTAAAAAGCAAACACAAATGAGGAAGGGTTTTTTATGTGAAGGGTGCTGTGTGTTTTGTGAGTACCTTGTTTTTAGCATCCCAGGGTATTTGAAGCATACTCTGTTTCCATGCTTCATTGTAGGCTAATTATCCAAAGGGATATATAATCCTACCTATATGTTATTAAATCTTCTGGTAAGTACCAAGTGTGTCCTATTGGGAGTATTCTCATGCTCTCATCTTTTCATAAAGACAGAGGATAATACTTTTCTTAGGTACTGTAAAATTCTGTCATCGTGCATAATGTGAAAATAGCATACATTCTTTCTGCATTAACACATTTAGTGATAGGCTTGTCTGTGCAAGCATCAGCATGCTTGTGGAGTCAGATATAAGTGAGTATATAAGGTCATGCAAAATAGTTTCTTCCTCTTCAGAGAACCTTAGCTCAGCTACAGAGTCCTTTCTATAGGGAGCCCTTCAGGACTGGTTATTTGTGTTGCCTGCTTCCCTATTGGTTTGAAATCTCTTCAGCTGCCAGTTTGGTATTATAAATATATATTTATTTTTTTAATATATATATATATATATATTTTTCCCCAGTTATTTCCCCCCACTGTGCAATCCTCGGCCCGTAAAGTACTTGCTGCAGTGACCAGCTGATTCTTGCTCACCGTCCCTTGAGTGATGAGTCTTTGCAATAGTTGTGTCTATGTGTATATGACTGCATGGCCTGTCTTAGTATATGAGGACCTCTGAGAGTCTCTGTATGAAATATCTGTCAAATATAGCCAGTAAAATAATCTCCTTGATGACTTGGCTCAGCTGAAGACTGCCTGTACTGAAGAGCTCTCTCAGAAATTATTTACATCTCTATTTCTAGTTGCTGAGAGCTCCTTGATTAAGGCTCTAGTACTGGCCATAAAATGTGATTTTTTCAAATGACTGTATTGGTACTTCATCTGCTTTTACCCAGCTTTTACCTATCTGAAATCCCATCAAAATAAAGTAGGGGAAGACTGTCTGGGGAGTTATTACCACCGGCAAGAATATACAAAGGAAATTACCAGAATATTACAGTAGTAAACCAGGTGCATAACAAGTTTATGCTCTGAATTTGCAAACATGAATGCCAGACTGGCAAACAGATGCTATGGACAGCTAATTCTAGAGCAGAAGTTAGTAAGTTGGAGTACTTGAAGCAGTGGTTATCTCTAATACTAAACATTAATATTAAATACAGTATAACAGCGCTGTACACTATAAGAGTGCTGATTTATGCCAACACTGATAAGCATATCAAATTGTTTTTCTTATACTAAAACAGTGGGCACAAACATAAGCAGTAAAATATACAGTGGCATAGAGTAATAGAAACAATAGATTAATGTGATCGGTTGGAAAGTAATAAACTAGTAGTTAACTATTGTTAAAATTCATATTTATATTGTCTGGTTCTTCTGTAAAAGAAATTATATCAAAGCACATAATGTTTTGCGTGTTGGGGGGATGAATTGGGGATTTTTGTATGAAAGCTTTCTATACTGATTACCCCTTTCTACAGAGTTTAGATGAGGTATGTTGGCAGAAGACTGAGAAACCTGAATTGAATAGGAACCCATTGATTTACTTGCTGCTTACATCAAGTAATTTTTGTTTCCCTTGAATTTCAAATTTGATCATGTATAGCATAATGAATGCTAGTGTCTTGTGTCCTTAAAAAGATAACTTGAAAATAAATGAAGGGAACAAAATGGAGAACGGTAGTAAAATACGAACACTTGCTCCCTGTGATTCAATGCAGAAAAGCATTTTTCTTTCCCTTTCCTGGCTGAAATCCTCCATATGCTTTTGGCTTTAGTTTCCAAGCTCAGCCCAGCATCCATTTGTTACTGTGCAGCAAATCTGTGTATGATACTAACTAGATGTGGCAGCTCTTTTCTAAAATAGACTGTGCCAATCTGTCACTTCATTCTTTGGCACCAGGGGTTTTCCTTTTTCCCGAGATTAACTCTGCTGCTGGCCATCAAGCTGATGGAGTGGAAGAAGTGCAGAACAAACTGCTGCCATCAGCTAGTTCACCTGAACAGAGTGGTGTGGGGGACCTGCCTTGTCCTGTGAGTGTCCTGTCATTAGCAGCAGCTGTGCAAATATTTCCAAGATGTCAAGTGAGTCACTGGGAGGAATTACCTGAAAGAGCACAAACACTTTATGCAGACGTCTGTGCTATTGTCATACGCATTTCGTGGAACTTGCCTCACATCTTCGTTTGTTAACTGATTCATTCAAGATGATTTGAGTCACTTAATTCCATGCTGTGTGAAGAGCCCGAAATCTTCAGTTTCTCAGAATCAGTTTTCTCCTGCTTCCTGGTTAGCATCCCTCACAGACTTGTTCCATTAGGAAATAATCATGGAATTAATTAGCATTTAGTATCAAGACTGAGTTTCTTGTAAAAATTATATAAAGCCCTTTGGATTCCTGTTTGTTACAGTGGTTATGTTTATGGCTGCCAGGATGCATTTCTCCATCAAAAACATGTAGTTTAATCACTAACATGGCACCCCTAAATAATGCCTTCATTTATGTATTGCTCAGTATTTTGCTTCTAGAAGAGTATGCCACATAAAAAAGGAAAGAGAAAGTGAAGGAGACAAGGGGTAAGGAATCAATCCATCAGAAGAGAGGAGGGGTCAAGAGGTGTGTCTTGACCTCATATGTACAAAACATTTAGCTCACCTCCACAGCTCCATAGCTGGAAACAAAAAGTTCAAAAGCTTTAAGCGCATGTCAGGAAAAGTCAGAACAACCCTCTGGAGCCAGAGTCTCTGTAGAGCTGTGTCTGTGCCTCTCCAATGACTTTGGGGGGGGAACCAAACCCAAAATGATTGTCATGATTTGGTCCTTGTCTTGTATGTATGCTGGGGAATTAGGGTGGCATTGAGATGGGTGTTCAGACCCTTTTATTGTCTTTGTCCTCTTCTGAAGCATAATGAATAATGTGACTCTAGCAAAAAGAGCTAGACTTTTTTCTCCTCACCCCACTTCCATGCATTTAGTCATATAGATTGAACTTCGCAAGCTGACCACCAGTATTTAATGCATGAATTGAGAAACAAGAAGTACTGAATATATTAATCTCTTAAGTGTTATGACCTAGTTGCCATCTGCTTTCATTAGTTACTGTTTTAATTGTCTGACAGGGCAAGAGGTTAACTTTCCTTCATTAAAAGTATCATTTCATATATCGGTATACTTCTGCTCACTTATATGAGTATGAAATATAAATTGAGTACAAAATATGCAAGAAACAACTTTTAAAAGTAAGCTATTACATATTAATTTGTCTTCTGGTTGAGGGTGAGGTCTGCTTGTGTAATCAGGCCAAGTTACTGCTGAGAAATACATGAAATCTAAAAAGTCAAGGTCTGCTAAAGTTTTCTCACAGAAAGGTAGGACTGTGGGTAACAAGCGGCTTTGAGGGCATAAGTTCTGTGAATTTGCAGGGGTTTTCACCTCCTATGAAGTGCACTTATCTCGGTGAATATTTGTACAAATGGCACAAACAGCATGGGAACTCTTATAGTAAACAATTACCTGCCTCCTAGGGCAAAGATGAGTGCCTTAAAATTAGCAGGCAAAAGGAAAATGTTCAGCAGTAGTTCTGAAATGCTGGCTCTGAATTAGATACTAAAATTGGGATCTTATTTCACAGCTTTGAATAGGAAAAAGCTGGGTTTGAACAAGAATTGGGGTGGGGTTTTTTTTGTTTTAACTGGCAATTAATTTCCTTGAAGGAAAATGTATTGGGAAAATGTGTCATGAACTGAGCTTTGGCCAGCTTGGTTCTACAGAGATTCATCAGCCTGTTTTACTGGAGTAAAATTAATAGATGTGTTTAATCGTCCTGTGAATTGTGATCATTATTTTAGTATAGTCATAACTACAAAGGAAAATGTTAATCACTGAGACTGGATTATGCAGTGACCTTTTAAATCCGTGGTGTTTGCAGCTATTAGACTTGCTTCAAAGTAGAAGTCAGAAACCACTTTCAGTAGTGGACCTTTTGGAAATAATTCAAATGTTTCTGTGTAAAAAAATACAAATTGCATTAAAGAAATTCTACTTTCCAGTTAAAGATTCTTTGAATTCTATGTATAATTCACACCATGAATACACATTATGTTCTCCAGTGCCTCAGTGTCCTGAAAAAGAACAGCAGGGTTTTTTTGTTTATAAACTTGTACGCTTTTCCTTTCTTGATTTAAAAGGACTTGATGCTTTGGTTTGGTATTTACATTAAACCTGAAAGTGGAAACAAAAAAAGTTCTTTCAGGCAGTTCTTTCTCCCCAGTAGGATGGCATCTGCTTGAGTTGTAGCTCAGTGGCTGTGATGGCCCTGGTCATATGTGTGGGGTTTCTGTGGGGAAAGCACCTGCAACCAAAGAAGTGTTTCTGTGGAGTGCAGTGGGTGAGGACCAGGAGGTGAGGAGTCCTTGTTCTGCTGTGGAGGCTGAGTGAGGTCCCTGGGCACCCAGTTGTGCCTGGGCTGGTCCTGCCTGCCTGCAGGTACTTTAAGAGGTACTTGGCCTTGAGCTCACTGGAGAGAGCAGAATACATGAAGGCATATGCAACTGAGTTTCTATACATCAGGTACAATGGAGGCAGGCAAGAGTTTGTAATTTTGAACTGTAAATTGGAGGCAATAAAACTGCTGGTTTAGTTTGTAATCTTTTTTGCAATAGTAACTACGCTTTTGGTAGATATTTGGGCTCTGCATGGCACACTGGGGCCTCCCATTCAGGTGAGGCTCCTGGCTCTGTAAAATGTAAAGAGCTGTTACAAATGCACATGCAATCTTTAGAGCTAGTTTTGTAGCTTTTAATTGGCCCAAGTGATTACTTAAGCTACAGTGAGAGCACTACCTGAGCACTACCAGTGCAGGGCTTAGACTCATCTTCTTAAAAGCCTCTTTATGAATCATAAGTATTTCTGTCCTTGGATAACTTAAATCTGACAGCATTGCAAATCTCAAGATTAACAGCCCAAACATCTTAATGGTAGCTGGTTTTGATGCACATCTGAAGTAGGTACCATTACTCATCCTTGCTTGAACTATATCCCTAGGTCCATTTTGTAACATCCATAGCTCTGTTTCTTCATCACCAACTCCTGCCCTGGTTGTGTAAACAGGCAGACTTCTGTTGTTGAATGTTGAATCTGGCAAACAAGTAAACCAAGTAGAATGTGTATTCAAAGCTGACATTTCAAAGGTGGAGCCTATAAGGATTAGACTGAGTTTATTTTTCCAAAAGTGATCACACTAAAAATTACACTGAAACATGCTCTAGAGTGCACATGCTGGTATTGTACCATTCAGTCATTTTTCTGACTGCACTCACTGATAAGGAATGCTCTTGGCAAGTGTGTGTTCTTGCAAAGTTTTCTGCTTATCATCTCAATTGCCAACATATCTGTGCACAAAATCTACCTTAACTTCACTGACAGCCTGTAAGGTTTAATGTTAAGGTATTGGCTATTACATTAGTATGTACATGTTGGTTTTCTGTCTGTATTCTCTCAGGTTCTCTAGTCCTGAGATAAAACCAGATCTTGGCAGTGTAGCAGCATTTCCTTGTAGTGACCTCTGTCTCCCTCAGTCTTCCCTGAGTGTGGCTTTGGTTTTGGGTGGTTAAATCTGGCGGGGATGATGCCGCTGTTGTTTCAGCTGTGCCATCACACAGCAGTGTAGCTGCTCCTTGTAGCTGGATGGCAATTACTATTTGCACTGAATTTCAGGAGACTCAGGCCAGTCTCACCATGAATGGCATTGGTTTCTACCTGGTTTTATATTTTGTCTGGGTGCTGTGTGGTGTGACATGTAGCAGACCTTTCAAGTCGGTCTGATCTGGGTTCAAATTAAAATCATGATTCTACTCCCAAATTGCATATGTAATGGGATGAAAGCTCTATGTTCCTTATTACAACTGGACTGGTCGTTTTGAAAATAAGCTTAATCTTCCCTCTGTCACCCTGGCAACAATACTGTAAATAGGTTAGTTCTACCTTGTTAACATCAAATCCCACTATGTCTCAGGCATGAAGTGCAGGGCAAGAAACTGACCTCTCATTGGAGAGAACATTGTGAGTTATATTTCTTTCAGCACCCAGACAGGTTTTTCTCTGTAACTTATTGAAGAGTAAGTGATGTTCTGGAGAAAGAATGTGTCTGCTCCTCCCTGAGCCAAAAGAAGCCCTCAGCTCTCTAGACAATCCTCAGGAATTTCTTCTGGGCAGGTCAGTCGTTTGCCCCTAGTAAGGCAACTTCAGCAGGAGTGTTTTCTGGTGACAGAAAATGGCATCCGAGGAGTGCGGCAGAGTCCAAATGCTGATTTACGTCACTCAGTATTAAAGATCTCCCACTCAGTGTTAAAGTAGGGAGCTCTTTACAAGTCAAAGCTTTTAGCTAGAAGCTTGGCGGTATCTGGAGAAGCCTTTTGTGTAATCTACGTTAAGAGAAAAAGCACTTCAGACTTTTAACCTTGAAGTCAAATTGTAGTCTTGAAAGGACAGAGCTCTGGTTTTATCCCCCACACTGCGGATCCTTTCTTGCTGTGGATATCAGGCAATTAGGGGGACAGTGCTGGTGTTGTTTTCTTGTTTCTCATTGTGTACCTCTTATGTAGTAGCAGTACTATTTATTTTAAACCTATTTTATACGTGTAAAGCAGAAATCAACTTGAATGCTTTCAGTTAAAGGGAAAAGAGATTCTCAATGCAGCGCTAGTAGATCAGTAGCCCTTTCTCCAACAGCATAAAAATGACTGGGAGCAGAGTGTATTAACTAGAAAGGTAGTGCAAAGGGTCAGTGAGATCTGGGCTCTGTAATGTGACTAGACTTTTAGTGATGTATCTGAAGGTGTAATGAGCATCAGTGAGCATATGAATGTAGCTGTGATATATGTGATGACCTTGTCATCAAGAATAGATGAATCTCTTTCAGCTGTTAGAAGTAGTCATCACTGAGTCATCAATCCTGAAAACCTCTAATGGTAACCATGCAAAGGCCACATACTCATGGAATGGTGGTGTTGTTCCACTCCGCTCTACTGGAAGAACAGGATATGGCTGAACAGTTCTGAGTACTTACAGTGGGTATGTGCTATTCTGGCTATGCAATGGTTTAAGGGTGAGTTTAAACGTGTTTAAATCAGGCCAGTGAGAATGCAGGTTTTCACATCTGGAAAAGCAAATTTCTTCATGTTCTATATTTTCAGTATTTTCTGTCTTCCTTGTATACTTAATTTGGTCTATAGAACTCACAAGCTGCCCTGTTACTTCAGGCTGTGGATTTCACTTGCTTGTCATTGAAAGTGGATCTTTACAGTACCTGTTGTGTACCTGTCCCAAGTTGATTTTTCTTTATTAGAAAATGACTTTCACCATCCACTCTGGATTGATGTCTTCCCATAGCACATGCTGTGACTGCAACTTCCTTTATTATAAAGAGTTTCAAAAATGTCATTCCTAAAATCTACAAGTATGTAGTGTTAGTGTTTCTTGTCTTTGATTTTTTGTATCTCTTTCCTGAACAATTACTTGTATGGACTGTCACCTAAAACAGTAAAATAGCCCTGCAATTTCCAACTGCATCTTCAGTTTTTAATTCTATGCTGTAGTAGTTTTTAGCCCATGATTTTTTGATTCCTGACGGTTAGTGGTCCACTGTCCATCTACCAGAAGATATGAACTTGTGGTGGGTCTCGGTCATCCCACCAGGAGGAGAGTGGACAAACCCTGACCTCTTCCTCCCATGATCAGTGATACAACTGGGGGCAGCTTCTGATTCTGTTTGCATCTTTTGCTTCCTTGCTCTGATGCTGAAGGGACTTTCTGAATGTTAGAGGTTGACAGGTGCCAGCAGTGAATCTCACTTAGGTTTTCCACTGATGAGCACACTGGCTCTGGGCAGATCTACTTGGTGTCCATCACCCTGGCACTGCTCTTTTTTGAGGCCATGGTCAGGGTACCCAGTGCCCTTCATCAGTGCTCCTTGAAGATCTGGGCTTTCTCCCACATGCTGTGTGGACTGGCTGTAGTCTCTGCTCTTTGCTGTCTGCTTGAAGTGCAGTAAATGTTACGACTGTGGGAGAAAGGAAAGAGTGAGAATTAAGCCATTAATTAAAGGCTGCCTGGTCCCAGTAATCCAGTGGTTAAAGTGCAGTTGCCGTGGATGCTCCAACCTGAGTCACGCTCTGCTCCCCTCTGCTGCTGGGTTGCGTGTGTGAAGAGGGTGACGCTGCTCCTACCCAGACAGTGAGCAAAGGCTTCAGTGACTCACTGCAGAGATCAGAGGGGAAGGAGATGTATTACTGCAGCCCCAATGAGCTCCGCTGGAAAACAAGCACATGACTAGTAGATAAATCCTCGTTGACAGGGCAGTGCATCAGGCTGTGTAGAAACTGCTACAGGAAACATCAAGGGACTTCTATTTTTAACATTTTGTTGAGTGAATGGGAAAAAAGTATTGAATGTATTTGTCTTACCTGTGTAGTGTGAAGGATATGTACAGTGCTTGCTGAGTATTTTTACACTTTTGCACCAAAACTGTTTGCAGAATGCAGGCAAACTGTTTATTAATGATTTGAAGATGGTCCGCAAACTGAAATGTCAGCTGTCAAAGCGGGAGTGCAATTCATAGCCAGCCCTTCTAAAGCAGGTATTGAAAAGGACCTATTTTTACATGTCAAGTTGACAATGGATGGGGTGTTCTGGCAATCAGCAACCTGAGAGGTAGCCATTAATGTCCAGTTTAAAGAATTATATAAAAGATGGATCACACAAAAAGTACTAATTTTATGTGCTTGGTGTATTCCTCAGCTTTATGAAAATCTCTGTATATTTACAATGAGGCCCACACATTCAGCCCAAATCTTTTCCCACCTACCCTCCCTCTTCAGTTAACCGTAAGTAACTTGCTTGTCATCCTGTGACTTCTGTGACTGAAGGCAAACCTGCTGTACATGGTGTCCCTGGCAAAGCAGCCACTAGTACTAACCTACCCAAAGCCACAGCAGGGGATTGGGGAGCTGTACAGCACAGGGCACCTCATGGAATGCCAGCACTGGTTTCAGAGCTCATTTTCTCTTTGCTGCTGCTTGTAAAACTTGTTGAAGGTAATGTTGTCATTTGCCTTTGCAATAAGTTGATATTAATAGTAGGTTACTGGTGTTTCCAACACGTGTGTTCCCTATTAAAACACAGCAAACTCAGCCTGATTTTGTGACAGTGAGCAGTAATTTGCTGCTTGCTTGGGCTTTCCTTCACAGTGTAAGAGTACTATTTGTGTCTTGTGCTGTAAGATAAGAGAGGATTTCCAAATACAGCTCAAGCACAGCAGCAGTATCTGTTCTAAACTCCTACCAGGTAGATGCACCATCAGCACACTGATGATCGCTGCAGGTGCTGGGCATGGTCTGAGTTAAAGCACTTAAGAAGTGCTTGCTGATTTCAGTGGTTATGAGGTTAAACTCTAGTTGTTCAATGTCAGATTGCTCAGAGCTGTACCAATGTTTTACTGTATGAACCCTTTGTGGTATCTAAATTCTTTTGAGGGTAAATTTCTCTTTAAGTTCACAGCAGCTTTATTCAGAGGAGGAGATTCAAAGGGTCATCCAGAGGGCTGATTATCTTGGCACTGGTTTAGACATTTTCAAGTAAATTAGACTGCCGAGGTCTCTTTTGTTAAGTTCTAAGCAGAGCCAATGATTGGACTCAATGTGAACTTCCATAAAAGAATCCAGAAGGTTCATGCCAATGCTTTTTTAGTATCTCTGGCAGATCTTGTGTGCCAGACTGCTCATGTGTCCAGAGGTAAAACTTAATTACCAGCTCTGAGCTGATATCCCTCCAGCCCAGCTGAGCTGACAGACCTTAGGCTTTTCACTTCTTCTGTAGCAGGTGGATTTTACTGTCAGCACATAGGAATATCTGCAGTATGTCATACCTAGTGCATTCCTGCTGTTGCATTGCTTATTCTCTGGAACACAGTTCTCGTGTTAACTTCTTTCTTTTATTCTAAATGATGCAAGTATTCAGCCTGAAGAAATTCTAGGCTGGGTACTGGCATGCAATTTAAGGATATCAGATGCACAACAGGCTAGACTAGGTGGCCCCATAGTCCCTTTTATGGAAAAATGAAACGCAGTAGGATCATTATTATAAAGCAACAAGCAGTTTCAAAGCAGCAGGAGCTGGACGTAACTCATGGGCAAAGCTGTGACCTGTACCACCAAGGTAAAATACACACCTTTGTGGCCTTTGCAGTAGCTTATATGATGCTGATAGGAGTGGCATGGCTGGACACTACAATGACTGCATGCATCCCTGGAAAAACAATAAGCAAAACCTTTTGCAAGTCTTCCCATCAGCACCCAGATCTCCTTGGATCCTTTGCAGTGATTCATTCTGACTCCAAGCTCACAAGACAGTCCAGTGAGTCCTTCACAGGACCAGCAGGTACTTCAGCCGATGTCTCTGGGGATTGCTGCTCTTCTGGGCACTGGCTGTGTGCAAGTTCGGCTACCAGCTGACTTCAGGGCATGCAGGATCATGCCTCCTCTCCTTGGAAACAGTGGGTTTTCCATTGTACACATTTTAAAAGCAACTTGTTCAGACTTGTTCATTTAATTAAAGTCGGTTTGAAAGGTTCAGAAGTGAAGGGAAATCATGTTTTTAATTGGATTTTCTTACTGGTACAAAAATAGAACAGGAAATAATGAGAAGATTAAGTACAACTGTCTCATTTTACTGAAAAAATGTGTACCAAGTGGAAGCAAATGCGTTTTTAAATGTCATCACATATCTTTGTTTAAGCCTTCAGTCTTTCTTGTTGTGGAAATGAACTTCCAAACTCTGTGAATCTCTAATGCTGGAATGGACTCAGCTCTTGGCAGGTGGTATAACTGCTTATGTCCCTGCTGGCTGGGTTTGTCACAGCTGCTGAACACTTCTGTCCCCTTATGACAATCGAACTCCCATTTCCCTTCTGTCAGGCACTCTGTTTTTTTCCATAATTGCATACAAGATAAGGTCTCTGCCAAAAGCATGGTAAGGGGAGCAACTTACATGTGAGGTAACCAGGTCCAACTTCAGCACAAGTGTTCCTGACCTTACTCCAGGCTCAGAAGAAGTGCCATAAACTTCCCTGTGGTGTGTTTAAGATGTCACAGTAGTTAACCTGGATCAACCAGCATGTTTGGAGTGGAAAGGCAGAGAGAGCTTAACTGGAGCTTTAATCAGCAGCCACAGAGCAGTCAGTTCTGAAGACCAAAGTTTAAAGGAAATTATAATGAGGGGCTCTTCTTATTTTCTAGTGGGCTTGAGACATTTAGTGACACTTCTTTTTTTCCCTCCAAGCAGCCTACAAGCATGCAGGAAAAAACACAGGAATAGAATAGAGCGACTGTGCCACCCATTGCTGCCTGGCAGCTGGGGAAGCTGGCCATGGGGAGGCCTCACCACCAGCTCCTGCCCATGTTCTATCTTTTCAGTTCCCGAATGCAGAATTAAGTGAACTGTTACAATGATAACACATTGGGCCTCTAAACAACCTAGTTGATGTGCGGATGAAACCCAGTGTGTACAGTGTGCCAGTGTTGATGGAGTACAAACCAGCCAAGAATGCCAACACCCCTGTTCACCAGCCGCTCGTACACAGTGACCTCTTTCTCTGCCATCACCATCTGAAAGATTTTGATGCTCATTTAGACAGATGATGACTGTATAACCTTTTCGTGGACAAGTGGTAGAATTAATGTGAGTTTCTCAGGTTTGGGGAATTCTTTACATGTAGTGTTCGTTAATGTAGAATGAGAGCCTAGGCAGCTTTTAGGTGACCTGCACCTGTAGTGACAGCTGGGAAATAAACAACTTGCAAGTATGAAATGTTGCTTCCAGATTCTGTTCAATATGCTACCAGCACAGTCCGTACCAGAAAAGGTAAAGTGAAACAGTGCATGTGATGGCTTTATCTGACAGCCTTGTTTTCTCCTCCCTTGCTCATTGAGTGAGTCTACCTAATGTCAGACCCAATAAAGTCAGCAGCTGTCTATAAGAAGCGAACAGACCCTCATTAAGGGAGGCCCCTCATGCTGCTTTTGTTTGTGCTCATCCGCTTTACGGGAATGGACTAGGAAAGCATGAATATTTAAAGCAATTTGTTGTGGCTGGGAACCAGCTGAACACAGTTCTGCTGTGTGTCCCACTTCCTCAAAAAGGAAATCTCAAATGCCATTGACCATTCTGCTCCGTTCAGACAGACATTTGCTGTAGCTGAAACAGATTAGAATGACAGATTCCTTGCTGGTTGTTGATTTTAATGTGCAAATGCTGTCCTCTATTAAAACAGCTGAAAATATGATTTGAGAGCTGTGTGGTTTAGTGGTTTCTGTCCAACGTCCTCACACCCAACAGGGCACTTGCCCTGTGGTTTCTCTCCCTAGCAGACTGCTCTCCACAAGCTGCGTTTGAATGCCAGCCTTCTGCAGGTTTGGCAGCAGCTTGACATTGGGCACAGAGTGCAGAGCTCCTGGCTATGGTCAGAGAAATACACAGGCAGGTCAGAGCTGCTGTGGTATGGCAGAAGATGTAGTCAGCTTGTGGCTCTTTGGTATTAAAACACTCTCGAGTCTCTGTATCAACCAAAATGGAAGATTTTACTTTTGGGTATATATATCAAAAGAATACGTGCAAGGCACCTTCTGTATGGCAGCAGCAGGAGATGGATGGCCAGTAATGAATGCAGCTTGCTGCAGTTCAGGCTGTTGCTCCATATCATGTTCATGGGGAGACCAATGTGGCATTCCTTATAGAAAGTATGATACCTGGGGTTTGCACTGCTGTTGCCCAGGCCTGGGAGTGGAATGGAACAGATTGGAATAGGAAAGATATGAGGATGCATGCTCAAGAGACTGTAAGAATAGTATCAATCCTTTTTCTGTATTAGTTATTTTTCAGTCCTTTGTGTACAAAGTTTCCATTCTGAAAAACGGAAGGGAAGAAGCTGATTCCTAAAATAACGGCTCAGATTGAGAAGGTGGGATACAGTATTTGTGTTCCTTGGCATATATTACATTTATAGTCAAAATCCCAAGGGACTTCAACACAACCCTTGTAATAGAAGGGATGCAGGACCAAATCCAGTCTTTTTGCAAAAGCTATGAAGTATGTAGAAAAATAAAACCCCATCTTGAAGATAGGAAATGGGAGTGCATGACCTCCTGAGCTTCTCTGCAGCTGTACTCTCTCCTTCCCTTACGACTGAGGATCTGGGAATTGTGCTGCATAGTTTCCATGAGCATTCCCTCTGATGAAAAGTCTCTGTGAATCCCAGCAGTACCACATATTGAGACATGGATATCTCCTCTTCTTTCACTATGAGATTTCCTCATTTTATTGAGGAGTCCCATTTTTTTTTAACATGTGAGAGAACAAAGGATACTCTGAGATTTTGGAGTTAAAGTAATAACATAACCAAAGGCTGCTTTTAAATGGGTAGGGAAGATGTTCTTACTGTGTGTAAACTGACTTTCTTTGGGATTGCAAAGCACACTGTAGGGAGGTGTTCTGGGGTTTCCTTTTTAACTATCCTTACGTGTGTGTAGTTACGTGTATTTTGCAGTGTCTTTTAAGGTGCAGCGTAAGTTCTAAGGGTCAACTTGCCCATTTCCTTACTCAGTCTATGCTTTTAGGTGTTTTACAATGCGCTGTATTCCTTTGAAGCTTAGAGCCTATGTATATCCTAGAAGACATCAGTGTATGTTCTCAGTATCAAATGAAGTGCCCTATGGAAAATTGCTGAGACACTGTGTGGAGAAGAAAGTGGCTTGGCAATGACATCACCCAGTTCCCCAAGACTTTGGGATACATCTTGTTATGCCCCATAAGTTTATGTAGGTAAATCTGGAAAGTCTGTTAAACCTGGGGAGAGGTTTCTCTATTCCCAGTGCTGGTTCCGAGCACCCAACTATCATTCACAAAGGTCCAGCCCAGTGCATGTACTGTGGAGGGAGGATGTCAGAGCATCAAGGGAGGCTTGATTCAAGGCCCAAAACCATGAGAAATTGCAAAAGCCAAATCCTTTATGAAGATTTATTTAGAAAACCCATGATGCTGGGGAGTCACTGTTACATAGCGTGGTGATTCTCCCTTTTGAGTAATATGCACCACACCGTGCGCATGCAATTACTTCTGTTCCAGAGATTACATCTTCATCTAGAGTTATACATGTACACATATGATCCTTAGTGCACACATCGTTCACACATATGTTAGGACACGTACGAAGTTGAGATTTTTCCATGAAAAAAGTATAAAAAATACAAACCAAACTGAAGCTGTCAACACAAGAAGCAATGTGCAAAACCAGACAAAGTTACTCCTGAATGTTTGCATAAGAAAAAAGGGCTCTTCTGTCCGTGTTCTCCATTCAGTACTGAGAATAGGAAGTAGAATTTAAAATAGTCACATCCCAACCCCCTTCATGTTAGTTGCAGAGATTTTTATCCAGCTAAATGATATTATACCTGTATTAATACAAAAATCTGCCTTCAAGCATCACCATCGTGGGCTGCTGTTGTACTGAACAGATCTTTATATTGTTGCAGTTATTTGACTTGTGATGCTCAAGGCCAGGTGACAGACAAGCTCGTGTGGAGCACACACAAGAGGCAGGACAGAGATGGCCCTGGTCACTGAGACACCCAGCAGGGGCTGGCAGCAGCTGCCTGGAGAGAATGGCCAGGGCTGAGGAATTCTCCTCATGCATGCGGGAAGGAGCCAGACCTCCCAGGTCCCTGGCATGGGGCAGAGCTCCAGTCACTGTCTGCTAGTGCATGGTGGGGCTGGTGTTTGAACAGATACTCCCAAGTGCCTGAGGAATCGTCCCTTCAGAGGAAACGTGCCTGTGCAGACAGCATGGCACAGGAAGGGACGGAGAGCCCCCAGGACCTTCCCTAGCCAGGTACATTGGTCCATGGTGCAAACTGTAGCTAACGTGGATGGAGCCACCAGACTATACAACCACTGTGTGGCTCTGAGCAAAGCTATACAGGATGATACGCTGCAGGCATCACGGAGCACTCAGACCGTTCCATCCTTGTAAAACTGCTGCATGCAAATACCAACACTTTAAATAGCAATTAAGACTAGTATGGATTGCACTTGTTTCCCTTCAACACATACATGTACCGCCCTTAAAAAAAAAGTTACAGTAAAAAAAAATCTTCAAAATACATTTCAAGAAAAATAACAGTTGGGATTCCCTTGGTTGGATCAAATGAGGAAGAAATAGGGGCAGTGTGAGTCTAGTCACTGAAGTTCGTTAGTAACCATAAACTTTAGGTTTTGGGGATGAGGATTTTTCCTGTCCATAAGACTTTGTGCTGCAAAGCCCAGTATTCCCATGGTAATCCACAGAAGTTTTAAGGACTTTTTTAAGCCCATGCAGAGTTATGACTATGTTACAGAACTTGACTTTTTTTTTTTTTAATGGGATATCAAAGTTTTTCACAACAAATCTTGCATGGATCCAGGGAAAACCTCAGCAAGACTCCCTGGTGTGTTATGTTTTCTATTTGCAAAGTAAAGGTTTCAGCTTTATTCTGAGGAAGAGAGGGAGAGGTGGAAATTGTAAAGACTGGGAGCTCTCTAGGGAGATAAACTGTGGATAACGCTCTTTACGTCCCAGCTCAGTAGACTTCTTAGAATAGTTTGCTAAAGTGGGATTTAAGTGTATGTTACTCAGTTTGGACCCCAGTGTGAGGACCAGTATTTAACAGTGAGTTAAACAGAGAGCGTTGCCTTGGACCTACTTATTTCCATTATAAAAGGCACGGAGGGAGTGTTCATCCTGTCAGCTTGCACCCCAGCTCTGGTCATGAAGACATCACTCAGGGAAGTATGTCAAATGTGTACCAGCTGCTTCCTGGGATCCCCTGGGTTCTAATCCCTGGATGCCCAGCTGCACAGTGGCTCACAGTTCTCCCTCCAGGTCAGGAGTATGCTGTAGTGGCCATGATCTCCAGCATTCATCCATCATCTGCAGGAAGCAGTGCTTCATCCCTGTTGTTCTGGAGGAGAGGCCAGTGTTTCCCAGGTAGCAGCTCTAGTCCCAGGTCATTTTTGCAGCTTTCTGAAAGCATTACATCTGTGTGACACACCTAACCCGAGTCTCCCGTAGCTCTTGCAGCGTGTGTGTGTGTGTGTAAGCAAAATGAACCTCAGGCTGTTAGTCAGAGACAACTGTTGGCAGTGATAAAGCAGTGGTAGAAGAACAGTTCTAGACTGTAAAATGCACAGAATGAAACATCAGACTGAATTCTTACTAAAACATTGATGCTTTTGAGCACTGGGGTTAGCTGCTGCTTCTTTAGGAGTGCTTTCCACTGGGTTAAGATCATGTCCAAGCATCTGAGTTAAGGCTCTGATTTAGCAAAGCATTTGTGCATGTGCTTAAATCTGCCTTTATTCAGGTAAGCGCTGATGTGAATACCTAAGTGCTTTGTGATACAGGGACAAACCTGAACTGGCGCATATTAATGTAAGTTATGTAGCTGTCACAACTACCCTTTTGATGTTTTTTTTTCTGGGCAGCACAGCTGCTTTCCTGGATTAATTGTTTAATTAATCTTCATCTAAAAGGTCCTGAGAACAGTTTTGTAATACTAACAAATGTACATAAATACTAGAACTAAAAAAGTCCAACACATGGCTCAAAGCAAAACAAATATTGCTGAGAATACTCGTTTAGATTAATAGCTGTAAACTGTGCATTCTAGTAGCAAATAAAAATCTGTTGGTCTATAAAACCCAAAACATTTAAAATCTATGGGATTGGCAGCACTACTATTACTTTACAATGTAGAGTAAGGATAACAAATAACATTGCAAAATGATGCATCTAACCTAAGCTTATGTAAACAAGTAGGCTTTGACAATGTTTAGATGTCTAGGCATGATCCTACACTTGGACCTGGATGGGTGGAGACCCAAGAAGGTAGAAGGGTGCTGTTCCAGTTGCCCAGATCCTGCCGCAGGAGAGAGGCTCAAGGGTGTGATCCTGCAAACCTGTACTGGCTTTACTAGTTCTACTCCTGGGAGCATCCCATTGCAGGATTTAGTTCAGCAGGACTATATACAAAGGATTATTCACAAACATAAGGCATTGCAGAACTTGGCCCTAAAACTTCTATTTTCAGCAGAGAATCCCTTATCATACACAAGATCATATTTGAACATGTCAAAAGGCGTCTAAAATAAGGGTCAGAATCACTATGTGTTATGCTCAGTAACACAGTTAAGATTCTGCATATTGGCTTCAGATATTGCAACACATTTTGGTGTTTTTTACATTAAAATCAAACCAACTGTGATTCTTTCCCACAAAAAAATAAATTTAACCTTGAAAGTTATAAACGAACAGGCTGTGTTTTCAAGGTTAAAAGGAGACATTAACAGAAATGAGCAATTCCCATTATATACTCCCTTCTGACCAGTGAGCACTCTGAGACTGCGGTTGTTGATGGCTCCAATCTTGCCTTGCATCCTCTATGGCGTGGCTACTGCCGCTCTGCTTCCACCCGCTTTTTACGAACTAGACCAGTAAGACAAGAGCAGTCATTATTGCTTTTCCGATTGCCTAAGGACTCTTCTCACTAACACACTCCCTTCCCAGTACCATGAATAGGAAGGAAGAGGCTTCTAAGAAATACTCAGTGGGATTATGACCATAAATGCTGTAATTAACAGACCTCAATGCTAAAGAAAACATTTGTATCTAAATTGCACTTTTCTATATCACGGACTATAGAATTTCACCAAGTGTTCATATCAACACATTGTCTATAAAAATTAGAGTCTGAGCTAAAGGTTTTGGATGATGAAGAAATCACCATTTCCAGTGCTTCCTCCCAGTGATTCCATTTAGATTTTTGTTACAGTTTAATTGTTCTTTCAAAAGCCACTCTGTTCCAACTAAATTGATAGTTGTCTGCTCTAATCTGTATGACAGTGGTCTGGAGTATTTAAGCATTAGGCATCAAAAGTAAATAACACTTTTAATTGTGAAGGTGTATACTATAGGTGAGAAATAATCATAATCTTTTAGAAAATAATTTGAAGTACTTTTAAGTACTGATATCAATGAGTATTGGCAACAAGGAAAACAACATATTGGACCTTAAATTATCTGCTTTAACTTCACATGCTCTAACTGCATCAACCATCTGATAGTAAGTTAATTACCAATTAACTCCAGATTCTCACTAGAAACCAAGTAGGTTGAAGTTGCCATTTAGCACAGCAGTGATGAGCTTTGTGTATGTGCAAGATTATTTTGACAAGCACTTAACTATGAATTTTTACAGCACTTAAAATGCATTATAGCAGGTCTAGTTGGGCAGCATTTGCTACTCCTTGCCCTCATAAAAATTTATTGAGTCTTCTCTGACTTGGCCAGAAAAGATTAGTGAGGTTCTCCTGTTTGTGCGATACAAAATTTGGTGTTACATCAAACTGTCATGTCCCATTTCTGATATTGAACTGCTGAAGTACAGAACAAAAGCAGTAAAACTGGATGAATGAACGTTTTTCACTACAGAAAGTCAATAACAACAATATATTACTACAAACATCCCATTACTTTACTATCGGGAGATTTATCTCATAGTGCTTTCTTGACAGACTGTGTTATTCCAAAGCCTACAGTGTAACATCAGTTATTTCTGCCTGCTTTCAGTGTTTTTGTTGCTTCATTTATTTTATTGAATTCTTTTAGGTACTCTGTCCTACTAAATCTTGAACAAAACAATCCAATACAAAAGCAGGAAAATGAAGATCGGGTACAGGACAGATGTCTAATGGCATCTGGTTAAATAGTGAAAAAAAAGGTCTTTTTCTCTTTGTTGTTGGGATGATTCAAATACCATTCCAGAATGTTAATAGTTTCAGGACAAATAGTATATAACTGGAATCTTAGAGATTGCTAAAAAATAAAGCTGAAAAAGCATAAAAGTTTGTGTAAAAGAAATGGGTTCTAGCTCAACTCTTATCTTGGTTCTCAGACATGAACCCAAGCTGAAGCCAGCAAAGGCATCATGGTTTGATACCCCACTTTGAAGTGGAATTGATTAAAAAATAGAGTTAATATTCCCCCACCCCCTTTTTATTCTAAACTACCCCTGCCTGGTCATCTCCTCCCTATTCCGTGTATTGAGCACACAGGGCAGAGCATGTCACGCTCAGGTAAAACTTGCAAAGCTTTGTCTTTGCCTGTACTTGGTCACGCAGGCAGGAAAATCCTTTTTGTTCCCTTGGTTGAGCAAGCTTGGTTTGTCATGGGCAGGGCAAAGAAGCAATGACTTCTGCGTTCACTGAACAAACAGGATGGGTTTGGCTGTCTACTTAGTGGCCAGAACAGCTGACAGGGCAGCTGGAAATCCAGGGTGCTCCATGGAAAAGACTGAAGTAACTCTCCTTCCCACGAGGGGTGGGAGAAGAATACAAGTAGCTTTTAATCACAGTGAGATCTTTGCTTTTGTCTATGCTACAGCCTGTGGAGCTATGCATCACCCCTCACGTATAGCAGACTGAATGCTGTAGAGGTGAAATTCAATTTTATGTACAGACAGGAAGAATTGTGTCTAGGAAGGTCAGGACTTGGCTCATATAAACAAATGATGAGTAGATGTAGTAGCATCTTACCCAGATCATTGTTTTTAGTGATAGCTGCTGCTACTCTGGTTCTTGGACCTTGCTTGGTGAACTGGTATCCAAACTTGAGAATCTTGGAGTTCTCCTCCAGCATCTTGGCAATCTCCATCTCTACAGCTGTCCCCAGCTGTTGCCTCTGTTGGTCATGTGGTGAAATGTCCCCAAAAGAAAAGAAAATATTTGTTCTCATATGAGAGAGAAATAAGTAGTTATATTTCAGTACTGTGCTGCAAAGAGAATCCCATCCCCAGAGATTTTGCTCTGGGTTTTATATTTAGCTTTGACCAGTTTTATTTAGAAGTTCTCCACTGTTTGGCTGCATAAACATGGGACATGAGCTGCAGAATGACTGAGTCACAGCAGCTGCCTTGACTTTGCCAGAGCCCTCTAGGAGAACCCTCTTGGAATCCACATAGAAGGAAAACAAAAGTGGACTCACTCAATGTTCTCTCTTTACCTGGTTGTCAATTTTAATCTCTGTCAGGGATTCATTCTCTTTCAGTGCATCAATCAGTGCCAGAATACCCGTGCCAGTGATGAAGTTGGATTCTACATTCAGACTCTTCAGTGTTTTGTTTACTTTCAACATATCTGCAAATGCCTGAGGGGTCAAAAAGAAGGAATATGAGATACTGTCTTGAGGGTTTCAGGAAATAACAAGGAATTTGCAAAATATAGTACCTACAAAGAAATAGAACATAAATAGGCTTACAAGGACATAGAGGTAGATCAGAAGAGATTACACTTCTACTTTGCATAGTCATAGAGAAATTTTGTGAGGAAAAATGAAGAATGCATCCTAAAGCAGGCTTTTTTTTTTCCAAGCAGTGTTTAACTTACAATAGCCACTGGGTCATTGCTTCGAGTAGCTGCAAGGCTGAATGTCTTCACATGCGTGTTGCTTTCCAAAGCTTTTGCAAATTCTTTCAGTGTTGGAATAGGAATATTCTACATTAAGAAGACAAATCCAGTAATTAGGAAAGCCAGTCATATCACTAGACACTGATTTTAATTACTATCAACCTGATAGCCACAGTCTATGCAGTTTAAACATCCCTGTTTAAACATACTTTTAAGGGTAACTCAGAATGGACAAAGTGTCCTCTGTTCATAGAGGCCTTCAGAGACCCATGGGATGCCTGCGCCAGGATGCAATGTCAGCACTGCCTTTAACTGGGTCAGGCCACCACAAGCATGTGACTGATCTTGAGCTACTTTCCTATTCCTGCTGTTGGTTGTTTAGTTTCTACATGCCAGCTCCTCCTCCATTTGCATGGGTGGGCTAATTGAATTTGGCTGGTGATGATTGCATAGTGCCCATGAGAGATCTTGCTTTACAGTCTGCTAAAGAAAGGCATCCAGAGTCACCCCTTGGGCTTTTAATTGGCATCTAATTCAGTATCAGGCATTGGTGACCTTGAAACCTCTACAACAGTTCCCTCCACACCCCTTTCCTGTGTGTCCTGCTTTTTCTGAAGAGTAGAGAGGGACAAAATTTGAAGATAAAAGGCAAGGGCTTTGTAAATATTTGAACAAACTCTCCTACAAATGACATAAATGACACCACAGCATCTACCTTTATGTTGTTAAGATTAATTTCTATGAGACTAGGATCATTTGCTTTTATCCTTTGTAAACTTGCTTCCACGTTGGTTGGATTAGGTGGCTCCTCAAAGATGGGCTTGACCTTTTCACCTTTCACCACATCTGCAACACAAGATCTCATGAAATGTTGATGTGAGGATCAGGCATCATCAGTAACAATCTGATTTTCCAGTTCCCATTTAGGTTTGTATGGCAGCATTCAAGAAAGGGTTTATATGAACCACAAAAGTTGGAAACAGGAGTATTAGCACTGTTATCCCTGCCATGCACTTTGCACCTTCTGTGCACCCAGAAGCATGTCATTGGAGGCTGTAGTTACAGAGGCTGGTCAGTATCATCATGGGCAAATTACTCCTTTATGTACAAAAGTCATGGTGCAATGAAATTGAGGCAAAGCAGATTTAAAATGGGATAATATACACTGTAAAACACTGCAAGGGCTGCTTTGTTCTTTGTCTAATATCTGTAAAGGAAAGGCGTGCTCAGAAATTGCCCATTACATTAGTGAGAAAACGTCCCTGTGCCTATGCATAGGCTGTGCTAACAGAAAAGAACATGAGAAGGAGGCCCCTTACTTTCCTTCTCTCGGCTCATGCTATCAGCCTTGTATTTCAATTCAATTAGCTCTTGTAAAATTGCAACATCTGCACTTTCTAAATAATAAAACTATCAAGGCATGAAAAGTAAGTCTATCTGCCAGCACCAAGATTGATGAAGTCTTTGAGCATTCATGCTCCAAAGAGATAGAGATTTTAATGCTTGAAGCTATGGGCTATAAATATTCTTAGAGATTCATAAAAATCATAGGTTAGAACACAATTACTACTTCTAATTCCCATGCATGTAGTTTCAGAGATTAATTTATAATCCCTGACCACCCAACCCACCAAGGAATATGGTACTGACCACAAGTATGTTTAAACCCTTTTATGTTGCAGGCAGTGAGTGATTTTGAGGACATGCTCAAGTCTCAACGTACTGCACATTGCTGTTCAGTGCAATGGGTAAAGTTCATGCCATATCACAGGCCAAAAGAAAACCAAATATTTTTTTAGAACTCGTACTCTTAGTAGAGATGAAGTCATACACAAACCTTGAGCTGGTTTTCACTCTGCTCCCTTGCACTCTGAACTTTTTATTTCACTAAGTCCCTGAGAGACCTCACATATCCCTAAATTAACACTCCAGCCTTCCTAGGGAGTAGGTACAATGAATACAGTGAATTCATCTTAGATGCAAAGACGGAAGGTAAACAAAACCCAACAAAGCATGTTTTGCACTAGTGGTAACACTATGCCAAGCTGGGAGCTGGAGAGACACTAACACCCTGTCCTCAGGTTAGACATCACAGTATGCTCAGTCCGCAGCCTTTTTCATTTTCTATTTCTTGTTGCTTCTCGTGAGTTATATCTCGTTTCTTTAATCATCGTGCTGTTCTGCCACATTCATGGGCAGCTGTTGAGATGTCTCCCTCTTTTACCAAAGCATCTTACTTGTCTAAGAAAAGGTTTTGATTTTGGACCAAAGAATACAGAGATGTGACTTTCTGGTTCTTAAGTGTGTGATCGGAGCACGGTGTAGCTGACTCACATAGCTGACATTTTGACTCAGTGCAACAAAAGTATTCTGAAATCTGTGTAATGCTTGCAGTGCCTCTTACGAGATAGATGGCAGCCCGCACAGTGCCCTGTTAGGCAGGCTTGCAGAGTAGTCTTAATCCTTTCCCACCTCCACTTTAGTAATGAAGCATAGAAATTAAAGTCCTTGTTAAAGATAGCTGCTGTTCTCATGGCCTTAGAAGAAGCTTCTTGAGTAATTTCCCTAGAAAAGGGCGTTCCATGATTTTGTCTTAAAAAGCAAAATTTAGTCCACTTGATATTCCAGAGCTTGGAGGTGACGAGCTCCTGATCAAGACCTGGAAGTGCTCAAGAAAAACTTGGAATTCAGACGTACCCACTTTTCCCTCCATCCAGCCTCCTGTTGGGTGCTGAGCTAAGATCTGATTCAGCAAAGGTCTGTTTATCTAGTGCAAACATTTCTGGATTTGTTTTTAGTAAC
Organism: Pezoporus flaviventris; assembly: GCF_033815535.1. Lineage (NCBI taxonomy): Eukaryota > Metazoa > Chordata > Aves > Psittaciformes > Psittacidae > Pezoporus > Pezoporus flaviventris. The sequence continues at coordinate 12,794,149 of NW_026892554.1, forward strand.
TACAGCTGTTTCTGTTGGGGAATTTCCTGAACGATTATGCTTCCTGTGTACCTAAGGAACCACGTAACAGACAACACTTAAACACACTGCCACGAGGCAAAGGTGGGAGGTGGTAGATCAGAGAGAGTAGCCGGGGCAGGAGCACATCCATGTGGTTGTTGGCTCATTGTGAATGCAACTTGATGTGACTCTAGTTACCGATGTGATTCTCCTAGGGATTCTGCCACATTTGAGCCCCATGGTTACAAGTCATTCTTCAGCTGAGCAAATATACTTGGGGTGAGATGGCCTGGCCTGTGCTGTGGCCACCTCTTAGCTACAGCTCACTGTGTTTTCCATCTGCTACCTAAACTGAAGCGGAACGAAAATATGTATGTCTTAGCTTCTTAAATACTCTCATACTTCCAAGCACCTCTGCAGAGCCAGATATTGCTTTCTAGGAAAGCAAAGCTCCTTAGGAATGATTTATTTGCATAGTACTGTTGTCATTATACATAATTAATTTTAAGATTTTATTTATCTTAAAGAGCTACCCCTCATGAATAATTAGATCAATTAAGGTAAGGCGCAGTTACATTACACTGAATTAGACCAATACACCCAACCTCTAGGTGTAAAGTCTCTGAACATGAAATACAGCCCACAAGAGAAATCAGCTTGCTTACTTCTTACAGTTCCTTTTCCATCTTTACTGCGGGCTCCTCCTTCATCAAATTTTGGGTTGTTGACCATGTTGTGCACTCCAAGAACAGCTAAAATGTGTAAATACCAGCAACAGGATACAGTGTTAATGGCAGGAACAAAGACTGCGGAAAAATATCTCCTACAAATTCTAGTTTAGATCCCCAAACAAAACCCCTTTATAAAATATTCACTCTGAGTCATGCTTGCTTGCAGGGAGGGTCTTTAGAGGTCTAAGTACTGGACATACAGACATTTGTAACATGGATTTTTGAGCAGCTCAATCACTGTAGTATGCATATCACAGAAATGCCAGCTGGAAGGAACCACTGCGGGTCATCTTGTCCAGGCTGCCCCCTCAAGCAGGAATGTTGCCAGGATTAATGAGGTCAGCCACGGCTTTGCCTAGCTGGATCCTAAAAGCATCCAGGGAGGGAAATCCAGAAACTCTTTGGGTTACTCCTAATAATTCCTTTTTTCCTCATATACAAGCTGAACCTCTTACTGCTTTCTGTTTGGCATATCTGAGAAGAATTTAACTGTACATGCTTGAACTTCTGTAGTGTCAGAATAAATTGTGCTGTATTTGCTGATACTTCTCCCAAAAGCTATCTAATTAGATGTTATTCTGTAGGATCATGTATTAATTAAAAGTTATTAACTCTGTGTAGATTTTTACTTTCATCATCAGTTTATTCTTACGGAAAAGTGAAACAGCAGATGCCTGAGAGATGACCATGAGACACTGCTGGTGGCAGGTTAGGCAGAGAAGAACCAGGCATGTAGGGGGATCATACCTATACATTATCTAACCTGCAAGATCATAGAGCTCAGTATCTGAAGCGCTGGCCAGGGCTTCTTCTAGTTCCGGATCCAGGGTCACTTTCTCTTCTGTACGGGTTTCTATGGGCTTTTCTTTAGGGATAAATATTTTTCCTAAGACAAGAAAAAAGCCAAAATGAGTAACAAATTATTGGAACAACTCCTCTGCCTCCTGGCAGTGGTGAGAGTAGGTCTGTGACAGTGGAAATGCCTGGTTTCCTCTTTCTAATGCGATGGTATCTTTCACACCAGAGTCTAAAAATAAAAGGTGCAGACTTCTGCTCTTTATTGGATTATTAATGTGGAAGCGAATTCCCTAAGATAAATCCCTAGGAGCAGTCACAGCTGGGATTTTTCAGTAGTTCCTTTGACCTTAAACAGGGAGAATCAGGTCTACACAAAAAGCTTGCACAAATTTCATCCTTACAGTTAAATGAGGCACTAGAAGCTGTTAAAACCATCCAATTGCAAGAACCTTTCACTTTACCAAATTCCATACAAGAACCTGAAAGCTCAGTAAACCTGTTCTGCTCCAGTAACGGAATTTAATTCCCACCCTCTCCATGAGTATTTCCCCTCTGCGTCTCCTGATAATCATTCACATAAGCAGCCTTAACCTAAAAGTGCAGGCCTGGAAAGTATGAACTGAGTCAAACCATATGTTCCCCAAGAAACACTCCTGACCTCTTTGTCCCTCTGTGTATGCTGCTGTTACATAGGGATCAGCAGGTGTGTGTTTCCATGCTATATCCCCCCAAGACTGAGATCATGGTGCCTTCTGCTGAAATGAGAAAATTGTAGGATAAATCCAGAATAAAACTACATAAAACATCCCACTTCTCCTTTGGCCTGCTATTGCAGTTAACTTTAGGAGTGTGACGATGTAATTGCAAATGCTTGAAGTGAGGCCCTTGACACCAGAGCCAAGGCTGCACTTCAATCACCAGCACTGCTGGGGCATTTCTCCCATTCAACACTTTCCGATACCAAACCCATAGTCAGTAATACAGCAAATGATGCCACATGCAACAGATGGTGTCAGTGTTCTGATAGTTCTGTGAATTTCCATGTTTTACTCTGCTGTGGAGTAGTTCCTCTCACCTTGTCCCTAACAACTTCTCAAGCAGGCTTTAGTTAATCCCATTGTAATGAAGCTGGGATGACCTCTGGATGCAGGTGGCTTTGGCCCGCTATCGACTTTAAATTGTCTTCTTGCACAGCTTTGTACACTCTAAATGTAATGTTTGAAGCATATCCCATGGCTTTCTGAAATGTCTCTAAAATAGCTTAATTTTGACTGTATTAGGGATATCATTTTGTTACCATTAATAAATGCAGTTCTGATATTTAGTGTTGAACTACAGATGCTTTGCCTCTCTTTTTCCAACACTGTCATCCTTCTGTCGCTTAATTTTTCCCCACCATAGTCCAAAGTATCATTTTCATTTAGATAATACCCAATTCATTTATCTCTTTATCTACAGTGATTTCTGTACTGTCAGCTTCCATAACTGAGGTCATTGAATAAGATCAGGAAAAAAAAATTAAATTAATGGAAATTTCTGGAACTCCGGCAAGGTTTCAATTATTTACTCTAGAAACATTTGTACCAATACTAAATAATTTCTAATTACAAAACTGGGCAGAAGGTAATGCAGAAAGACAGAAATATCGTTATGATTCATTATTCAGGAGATATTTTAAGTAGGTCATTTTTAAGAGGCTTCTAGAAGATAAAAACCTCTGTGGGCCAAATGTAAGAATCATTTCTCTTTCACCATGCAGTAGGTCATATGAATCAGAGACAGTTATCCCAGTAGCTGGATAAAACAAAAGTCAAGTGGAAATCTGGGGTGAGAAATACTCTGTGAAGATAGATTAGTCATGTCCTCCAGATTTCGTAACAGCTCAGGTGCTAAGATTTCAGACTCTCTCTATACAGCCACCTAATCTGGAGTGTTGGATGGCAGCTCTAGACATCACAGACCAAGACTTGATGCCAGTTTGACTTGTAAGGATAACACATAAGGAAAAGAAGTCATTACTATGCTGGAAACTAGAAGACCAAAATTAATCAGACTGAGTAAGCAATCAATAGTGAGCAGTGCTATCCATAAAATATTTTCCTTTCTCATCACTGCTGGTTCCACATGAGTTTCAAGTAATCAGTAGGTTATCTGAGATCTTGAGGGAATCCTACTTCCTTTATCCTTACTGATAATACTATCCCCTGACAGCTATACTCCACAGCTTGCACAAAACCTCTCTATCAGGCACTAAGTGATTCTTCACAGCCCCAAACCTGAGCCACACTGTGAACAAATGCCAACAGAAGTCTATAATTTCAAGCATAAGGAGACAAAGGACCTCTAGTCTGGTGTAAACTGGACACAATATGTAATATATCTGGTCCTTCTCTATGGATAGTGGACATGGGTAGGGCAAGTATCTTGTGTAGCAAGGAATCCAGGGATAATGGAAACCAGCACAGGCTCATACTTTTTCTGTGCAGTTCACATATATAGGGATACAATTTTTAAGCATTTGTCTCAGGCATATGTAATTGTTGGATGGCAGCCCAAATCTGTTTAAATGTGCATATGACCCCAATGATGGTTTCATTTAAAGCATTCTTGGCAAATGTTATAGAAAAAAGATTCTATTATTGGTTATCTGAAATATTTAAAGGGGAAAGGTCATGTCAAATCTGGCAATATATGTCTTTAATATATGTGGGCCTTGCTTGTGTCCAGTGGTGTTTTTAAAATATTCTTTTCCTGCTATCTCGATAAGAACATTCTTTTGCATTATCCCACTGTGAAGAGATGCTGTAGCATAGCAGATAAAGGTTAGGAGAGTTTATGCATTTAGCATGTTATTAGTCCACCACCAGCAGAAGTGGTGTCCGTGTTTACAGACCTTTCAACCAGTTTTCCTTCATTATTTTAAGGACAGAGTTTAAAGATTCAGGCGGTCCCTTCTAGTCCCACATCCATACATTGTAAATTCATTATAAAGTGCCATCATGGAATTCGCTGCCAAAATAAAATATGGATTATGGCTTGCTTGTTTCAATGGTCCAGCTTAAATTTAAAATGTATTCTTTGAGAAAAGTAATGTTTATTTTTTTAAAGTGAGATTTATGATGAAAGGCTGCTGCTCTCGGTGCTATTTGTATTCATGCTGTATTTCAGAAGGTACTTTATTATAACACTAATTGTGGTATAATTAATTGTGTTACATTTTGCCTCCACAACATGCTAATGTTCTGTTCTAAGTCTTAATACTAATAGTTTATCTTTCTATCAGTGAAAAACACAGTGACAAAAGCTATGTTTATACATATCATACTTGAGCTACGTCAGAGTTAACAGCACAAATATAACCACATTTATGTACAAAAATAATCTGGTGTTTAACTGCAAAACAAAATTCAATTTCAGGAAAAAAAAAGTAAGTGTTAAAATATCATTTTATTTTTACACATGCATTGAAACCCAAACTGTCTGGAATCCAAAGTGCTTTTTTCAACATGAAATTTTAACCATAAATCAATGCCATTCTCCCCTTCCTTCAGTCAAACTGGGGTAAGTCCCTGGGGTGACCTGGAGATGACTGAGGAGGCTTATTATAACCCATGGTCTTTCTGACTGTGAATGCAGTGGGTAGAGATCAGTCCTGCCTCAGCCTGCTGCAGACCTATTACTTTTCACACACTGCAAAACTTCTGTTCAACTTGAAATATGATATGGTTCATGTTTTAATCAAAAGAAGCTTGGGGGAAAAAATCCATTGAAAACCAGAGAGAAGGATTCAATACAAAGGACTACAGAGAGACACAGAAATGCAGAGTGAGGTCAAAGGAAAAATTCTATCAAAAAAAGAAATAACTCTTGGTGGTACAGTCATAAAACCCTAGACATAATTTTGCCACTTTGTTTCAGCAAGCTTTGACTTCCTGCATCGTGCCAATGACCCCATTAAAGCAATGTCAAAGTAAAGCAAGGAAATGAGATGCATCCCTTAACTTCATCTCATACAGTAATAGTTAACTGCGCAACCACATATGTACATCTTAGGAAATTGTATTAATTCAGCAGGGAACTACTTCAAGTGCATTTTCTTGAAGTAGGTTTATTTGTTTATTGTTATATAAAGGAAAAAAGAAAAGACATTTGAACAGTTTGAGGATTTCACCTTCATTTATAGCTTTCAGCATTTGGAACATCATTTCTGGTATGTCTTCTCTCTGCCTTCCTGCTTATGTTATTACACTTTTGTGCATAAATATACATTTCCACCTTTTATATTTAGTATAAATACTTAGTGTTTATTCCCACCTTGCACAAGCCAAAACTCGACAAAGCACAGAGCAATGGGAAATAAGCCATTTATACTTGCTACAAAAATGTTCTTTCATTTAACATCAGTTTATTAAGGATAGTTACTTAATTTTATAATATAAATGCACTTCCTGCCACAATTGTAAAACAAAAATGTACTCTCTTTTCCTATAAACTATACCTCAGATTATTGTACTTTCAAGAAAATATCTGGTTACACTTACTACTTCCTACTTTTCAATGAATGTCTGACTACAGTGAGTGCCTGTTTATTCTCAATTAGAGCATGCGACACTGACCTTAGGAGTGAAATTCAATAATCTTGGAAATCTGCCTTGCATAAATCACAGGCAGTTAATTCACTTTTTCCATTTTGCACTATTCTTCCCTTTTGAGCCTTACTTAAATTCCTCCCTACAAATAATCTATGAAAATGGAGCTCAATTAGTTCTTATCAGGAAAAAACATGTATTATGAAAAAGAAAATGAGCCAAGTTCAAATAGGTGTGAAACTGAAAGCTAGTAGTAATTAAAATGCAGTGTCATAATTGTGCTGTACCGTTACTCTTGGATTTGTGTCTGCATATTCCATGTCTTAAAATTCATGATAATGGATAGGAAGGTTGCAAAGTTAAGCTTTCCAAAGTTCTTAAATCTATTGTGCCTATACACAAAGAATGAATTTAAACTGCACCAGCATCTTTGATCAGCGCGTGGTGTCTGCCACCTTAGAAATTCCCTTTAAAGAGTTCTTCTGAAAAGTATACATTCTCAAATAAAAATAAACAAAAGCCAACCTATAATCTTTAAAACAGAAGGAAGCCCAGAATTTAATCAGACCCTCACATGGATTATCACATTACCCAATTGTTTCGGATCCTTGTACTCCTACAGCAGCCCTCTGGATTACCACCTGGATTAACCTGCTTCACCAACAGAGGAGAAAGCTCTTATGTCTGATGTGGAAAGGCAGCAGAGTCAAGCTGTGCTGCTGGGCTTCAGGTTCTCAGTGATATCAAAGAACCCTGAAACTTGGACCAATGCCACACTAGTTCTGTTCCTCTCTGGTATCTCTTCTATTCCTTATATCCTTCTCCACTGCCCCCTGTGCCTTCTGCATCTCCCGTGTCTCCTGGTTTCACACACCTTTGAATCCTGACTCTTCGACCACCTCTGTCCTCTCTTCCTTACCACTGCTCTCTTCTACACCTTCTACAGTAGAGCTGCCACATCTAGTCCCTCATCCTGAACATCTTCATACAGCTCTTTGAAAACCAATCCCTCCCCTCTGCACCAGCCTCTCTGCTGGCTGTTCACTCTTTTTCATTCCTTTACAGCGCCCTTATGAAGTGAGGAAAGCGCTGTGAGAGCAGGACGGAAACTTCCTGCCCTTGGTTCTGGTGTGGCAGTGGCCTCTCAGATGAGCAATCCCAAAGAGCATCTTGCACACCCCACACACCTTCCATCTGGCCACGCCAGGTCTCTCCAGGCTCTGCTGCGCTATCACATCTGCTCTCTGCACATGCAGGCAGAAGCTCTGAGGACATGACTAATACTCACTGCAGGAGGGATATTTGGAGAACACTATCACAAACTGGAGGTACAAAAAAACATAATATTTTGAGGATGCCCAATTAAAGTGTATTTCCCTGGGGATCCCAAAGGGCATACATTTCAAGTCCTTTCTTCAAAGCATGGAGGCACTGCAGCTCATAAAAAAACAGCTGGAAAGATTTACTTAAGAGGGCTAAAACAATGTGTTTTCTCCTAACCTTGCTCTTGGGAACAGCCAAGTCCTTTTTGCTGACACTTCCCAAAAATTCAGCCTGAGGCAGACTCTCAGCATGGGAAATTTCAGTGTGAACTGCGCAAGTTTGGCAAAGTCATGAGCAACTAAAACAGGGTCTTATAAAAGCAAGCAGTGAAAGGCACTGGCTGAGGCATTACTGTCAGCAACTGCAGCACCTTCAATACTTTAAGAGACAAACATCAATTCTAAATTTAAGCCTTGAAGAACAGGAGGTGATGGCAAAAATTTAAACAAAGCATTTCAGTATTGGGGGTGAAAAGAATGCCCTTGTCAAGACAACAAAGATGCCGTGTCTCTAAACCAAACCCTAACTTTTTTATATAGAGTCTGTTAGAGAAACTGTAATGGGAACTCATTAACATCTGCTCTAACACTTTGATCTTCTGAAAACGACTGTCGTTATTACTAGTGCTGTGTATTGATACTCTGCTTGGCACAGCACAACATGCAAGATAGATGGGCTCTGCCAGAGCAACTGGAAACAGGGCTTTGGCTGAAAGTTCTGTTCAATCATCCTTATTTTCTTCCTTTTCCATTTTATCAGTTGGCTAAAAATGTCAGCATTTAATCACATACAAGTGAGTTCCCCTTCCCTTTCCAACCACAAATAATAATAGCCCAATCCACTGGAGTTTTTCCATGACTTTGATGAGAACTGGATCAGATCCAAAATGAAATGGTTTGGCAAGGAGCGGAAGACCTTGTAGAAAACAGAGGTAGTGGTGAAGAGTTGAAACAACAATCCTTATAGCAATTAAAAATGGCATGGCTTACTTCTCATATCTAATACTTCACAACAATATAACTTTTTCAATTATGTTTCATTAGTATCATGTAGTTACAAGAACCACTGCAACAAAGCAGGAACAGAAATGTTAATAGTTCATGTTTGTATTACAGTAGTACTCGGATCTTAATTGAGATCAGATGTGCATACTGCACTCAGTAAGAGAGAAAACACGCAGCATTAACATTACTCTAATACTTTGTGCCTACACTGCCCCTTTCTTCTCCACCTTTGCTTTTTATTCCTGAAACCTTTCATGAACTTGAAAATGGTACAGAAAAGTCTTCTCAGTGATCGAAGTGCGATAACCAGCTCTTCCAGCTGATGTGTTAAATGCAGTGTGTCAGTATAAGTAACTTCTGTGGTTCATCAGGCTCTATGTAAGGATTTCTAGAATATCTGTCCTAAGTAGGAACTAATCCAAAAATACATAAAATAAATACTTGCAAACTGCCAGTTGCTATGGCTACAGTTATCAGCCCTAGCTCCCTGTACCTCCATTCCTCATTAATAATGGGGTTTCACTGAAATTTGAGAGCTGTTCTGTACAGGCTTAAAGCCTTCTTTTGTACAGCAATTAATGTAGCATGTTAACAAGCTGAAATATGGCAGAGCGTATAGAATCTAATGCATGCCATACGTTTGATTGTTTCTGCCAAACATCTCCAACTTTTCCAAACCATGATTACAATCAAAACCAAGGCAATTCCCTACACGATCAGCCCCCCAACTTGAGCTCATATTTAATACTTCCTGTGTTTCAACCACTCTGAATATCCCTGTCAGCTCTGGAATTTGTTTTGGCTTGTTTTCTAGCACAATCAAAACCTTATGGCTGTGTTCAGTATATAGAGACCAACACAGACAACTGAATTTTATCCCTCAGCAGCTGCCTGGTATTGCTTTTTGGTCAAGAACTTTTTAATAAGCTATTAACAACAAAAAAACAGAGAGGTAGAGATAGTAGATAAAAAATAATGATGGATCACAGACTATTCTGGAAGGACAACATTTTAAATGCCACCTTCTTTTCAGTTAATCATTGAATTTTGAAGTCAGTATCAGCTTTGCATGACAAATGTAGGAACTGGTAGAAATGTCACTTAACATTTGGTAGCAGCATCCCACTTCTTAAATTTGAAAAAATAAATGCTCTCCCAGTAGCAGACAAATACCAAAGTATAAAACACTGACAAAAGCTTAAACCACACTTGACACATTCTAATCCTACTGACATACAAATATTCTTGAGTGGTAAATAGTGCCAAATGGTACATTGGCACCACACCTCTCATTTCTAATTATATACCACTGGATGCATTTTAAAGCTACTGCAGAAGTTATTTTTTAACCAGCAGAATTAGTGTAAAATTAAGTTGGGACTGTTTATCATACAGGTACATTACAGTGCTGCTATAACGCAAAGAAATCATTTAACAGGCATCTATATAATAGAATCATGTATTTACCAGTCTTTAAATACACTTTAGAGACCATCAACATGCAGAAGGTGAGGAATAAGCTTTTCTTCAAGAGATATCCCTCTTTAGCTGCTTTTGAGGACACAGTTTAGAAATGTAAATTATTCCTCCTGAACGAATTACTAAGCTTTGGAAGAATACTAATTATTCTGTAATTAAAGTGACTTTAAATCAAGCACGTAGTATCACATCTGGCAGAACTGCTTTATTTCCTTGCATGGAAAATATCATCTTATAAATGCAAATCAACTAATTAATATTTTAATACAGTTATTCTGTTATTGTTTTTTTGAATTGAGTGTCAAAATAAGTAATGCTGCAGTTACAAGCATGGAATCTATGATCCAGAGCCAGCCACACATGGCCTCTGTGTAGCAGTCCTCATGTTTCACCAGATTCACCATATCAGCAGGATTACGGTATAATTTATGGGAAGATTTCAGTGCATTTGGCACTCAGAGGTTTCAGTCATGTGTTTATAAGGCTCAGATTGTGCGTGAAGTCTTTGCAGTGCAGAGCAAGGGGACAGAGAACAAGAAAAGGAGGCAGCGAAGCCCCGTGCTTTAAGTCTAGTGGTTTTTCTGTAGGACACCTTCTGCTGAGCAAGCCAGGGGCAGCAGAAGAGAAACTCAAGCACCAATAGGGATGCGCCAAGCTTAAAATAAACAGATTTTTCTAGAAGCCAGCTCCCTTACAGCAGCATGGAAATGAGACTGTGCTGCCCATCCAGTTTGCAATTGTCAAGGTACTGGACCTCATCAGACCTCAGATTAATTCAGATATTTCTAATTAACAAAGAAACAGAGGATATTTTCATGGTATTTGGCTTTTGACTTCAAAGAAAATTCAGCAGAATTCTTTGTATTAAAATGTAATTGTAAAATGACTGCAAAAATAACGGAACATGTGGTTGTTTTCATTTGACTTAATCTGCTAAAGCTGATAATGAGGACTTTGTCAGGAACTGGTGGTGTACAAGGAACAGGGGAAATTAAGGGAATAATTCCTTCAGCCTAAAATGTTTCATAACCTCGTAATTGTGGTAATTGTTAAAATTGTAATTTTGAAGTAAATAATCACAGTGACTCAAAAGCCAAATTAAGAATAGCTTTAAGTGCTGAATTAACTGTGCTGAGGAAAAAGTGAAACGTGTGGTTATTGGTGTTTGTGAAGCACTGGTACTTCCACACCTGGGACACCACAAATTATAATAAGCAGCACTAATAAGCACTCTAAGGGTATCTGGAAGCAAACACAGGAATAAAACTGCCTTAGCCTCATCAAAAGAAAACTGATATAGAATAAACAGGCCAGTATGTACAACAACACTGTCAGGGACAATACAAGGATTAATTTTGTACAGATCAAGTGCCAGTCCTATGGGTATATGCGATTCCACACCCTGCTGGTTTTTTGTGTACTTATGTTTCAGGCATGTTTAGAGATCTCGGACATGACTACAGTGCAAAATGCAAAGTCTTAGCCCAAGTCAGTAAATATCAGTAAGGTGAGACCTGACTGAAGATATTGGTGTAAATATGCAGAGACCTGCAAGCAGTAACTTGTACTACTCTGACACAGCGGTGTGTAGGAGACTGAAAACAACTGGTAATAAATCCATACTACAATAAACCATTTTCCTTTCTGTACAGTATGTGCTTGCTCAGTCCTGCTACCGGCAGGATCACTGCAGTGTCACAGCCCCATTTCAGTGGGCTCAGAATCAACCCTGTGAATAGCACTAAAGCACAAGTTACAATGGAGGCAGAAGGAGGTTAAAGAACATGCTGCATGATAAAACTACATGTAAATCAGATCTAGCTGAAAAATGTCACATTTGTCTAAAACCATTGTTTCCAAGACTGATAACACAATGTAATGATAGTAACAACTCTTGGCCTGCAAATAACATTTTCTATCTTTGGTGATGATACATAAAGTAAAAAATTGTGCCTTTGACTTTCTTGAAATCTGTCCTTTTCCCTAAGAGGATCTCATCAAAATAATGGCAAATTCATCAGATGGCCAGAAATGGACCCAGACATAGTAAGTTCCTTATTGAATAAAGGAGTGGCCTGAAGTAGAGATAATGGTGCTAAAGGAACACTGTTTACTTAAAAATATGATTGTTCCTGTAACCCTAAGGTTATCCTACCAATGTTTGCATGATTAGAGTTAGGTTTTCCTGTTTTTCCTTTTTTTCCTGTAGCTGTAGGACAACGGGAAGCAGAGAAACTGTCTGCATTAAACAGCATTGCCAGATGTGCTAGTAAACAAGTGGAAAAATACTCATTTTCTGTAAGTGTGTTCCCTGAGGTATTACTTACAGCAACTGTAGGCAATACTTACTCAGAAAGGCATTTATATGTTTCCTCCTAAACACTCCCTCACTACAGTACCCTTGCATGGGCCTAATGCTGGACATGGGAACAGTCCAAGTCAGGTTAGCGAGGCCACCTTTGTCCATGCTTGACTGCAAACAGAGATATTTACTGATCCGGGAGCTGCTCTTGGAGCCCTTTGCTGGATGGACATTTGTGTGTTCCCATTCCCTGGTTAAACTTGCCATTGTAACTCCAGTGTAGCAAGGCAGACCACTACACGGCAGATTAAATCACCACTTCATCTCCCGCCTCAACAGCTCTAGATCCGACTCCTGAGCTTCACCCCACACAGTAACAGCCTCCAACTCTCTTGTCCCAGCATATTCCACATAAAGGCCAGGCACAGCAGATGCCTGTACCAGGCAGTCCATTACTCAGCACCCACAGAAGACAGACTGTACCTTTTTTTTCCCCTGTAAATGGTACAAAGTCTTCTCTGTCTTTGTGCTCCAGCGCTTGCTTCTCCAGGTAGGAGAGCAGGCGCTCTCTGTCGAAAGGGCCCGTGGCAGGTTTTGTGGTCTGGTCCTTTTGCCGAAATCCCGCTGGAAGCAAGGCATTCTGTGAAAGAGAGGGAGGCATGTAAAGGAGAGGAGGCAATCTCATACAGTGTTCCAAATTTCATTTCAGGGGTGCTGGGTTTTAAGTGAAATCATTCTTTGCATGTTACTTCACATAATGCTCTTTGGTGACAGCAGTAACACACATTACCTAAATGTAACCATTAAACCCAGTGTATCTTTCAGGCTTCTTGATTGTACCACCTTTTAGTATTTTTATTAACCCCATTTACAATCACAGCAGCAAAGACCTAAGCAAGATCAGAGCCCTTTGTGTTACACATAACCACAGAGTTTGAAATCCAGGTAAACAGACCAGGATAAATTTTCTGTACATTTCCTTCTCTCCATTCACTCTTTTCCATTTTTTTTCCTCTCTTTTTTCATCTTTTAAAAAATTCCTTTCATGCTAATGCAGATGTCTCTTGGGCTTCAGAAATGAATGGCATACACAGAAAGTAACTGGTGAATGATGTGGACTTTATTTAAAGTATGCAGGAAGTAAAGAGATGAAGCCCTTCTTTAAACATGCAACTGTATGACCCTGTGATTGCATCTGCACCCCTTAATACAGGAAGATGTGTAAGGCTCCCACATTTCAGTCCAGGGAATCCCAGAAAGGAGTACAGGTATGTGGATGTTGCAGTACATGTGCAGTAAAGCCAACATGTTGAAGATGCCCCGGAGTACTGCAGAAACACTTTGCTGTTGGCCAGTAAATCTGATCGATGGCAAATACCTGGTGGATTCTGAGTGCACCCAGTGAACTCAAGTCACTAGACACTTTACCTATGCATGCACAAATGCGCCCAGGGCGCTACACATTTACTGCACATATGTAGCCCAACTATAAATGCACCATGGCCTGTGTTGTTTGGTTGGCTGGTTGGTTTAATGTTCTGTGTCTCCATTTGAGATGCCAGTTACTTGAAAATACCAGAAAATGCACTGTAGAAGTGTTGATAGTGAGGGAAGTGACACCATGGGGGGAGAGAACAGTAAAGCCAACCCTTAATTTCCAGGTAAATTTGTACTATAGAATTAGGAGTTATAATTCAATTGTGTTTCTTCAAATGTATTTTGTTTCCAGAGTGAACTCCTTTTCAAACTCCTACAGTTTGGTTTTGGGGTAGGTAGTCAGAATTCCCATCCAGCACGCTTGTGACTGTAACCTCATTACTGTGGGACCAAGTAGCTCCTAGGCCGGAAATCTTTAAATTCTTTGTGAGAGTGTCTTCAAATATCCATATTATCCTTGCTCTGTAGAAAATGACAGTTGTGTAGCTAAGCCTTACTTTTCTTAATCATGCCTAAATATATTCCCTTCAGCTAGAACTATCTGTGCTAAATGACCCCATCGACAGATCTCAGAAGTTCAAAAGATCTGATCTGCACAAACACACGTTATGTTAGTTTGTTTATTGCTGTGCTCACAAATAGCAGCCATAAAAAGCTTTTCATCATGCTGCAGTGTACAAACATGATTAAAGATTTAGATTGCAGACAAGCTCATGTCTAAATAGACAAGGGATAGAGAAAGGGCACAGTGACTTGTACAAAAGCAAGTAGCACATCACAGCAGGAATAAACCCGAAATGTCCCTAGCTGAGCTGCTCCTACTTAAGGATCCACTGCCTCTAGTGTAACAGAATACAAATATAAAATGCTGTAGTATGTAGCATTTATAAAAGGCAAATTTTGAACTATGAATCCCCTGGCCACCATCACTAACCTCAGGATCAAGGTCATCGAGAACATGCTCTAGCTGTTTCAGTTCATCCTCTGAGAGTTTGCTGAGTATTTCATCTTCATTGATATTCTTGTATTTCTCCAACTCTTTTCGGAAGGGCAGAGACATGGCTTCTGCTGCACTGCTCGACTGATGCTGCTTGCCAAGATTTCAACCATCCAGGAGTACAGAGCTTCTTGCGGCTTCACTCACTGTTAACAATAAAGCATTGAGTATCTCCATTTAGCTGATAGAGTCCTAAAAAGCCCACATGCTGACAGTCACATTTACACTTGATTAATGAAAACAAAGCAACAAGATGTCCTGGCTCAGTGGAGGGAGTGTGGGAAGTGCTGGGGCTGCCTGTGTAGCAATAGCCAAGAAACAGCAGGGAGGGGTACGGTACATTTGGGAACTTTGGGTTCAGCAGCAAAGAGAAGCTTTGAAACAGATAAGAAAAAACATTAGGAACTCATCCTTTTCCATAGAGATAAATCTGTTTTATTTAATTTGCTTAGAAACAGCAGAATCTGCTTGTAGATTGACAGAGAACAGTCCAATGCTGACAAACAAGATACAAAACGATATGCCTTGTGGTATTCTATCTTATCCCAGCTTTGCTGATGGCTAAAAGCAGGCCTACATTGTCTTGGCTGGCTTTTTTTGTACATACTGGTTACCTAAGCAGCTGTAAAGTATGCTGCTTGGTAGTCTTATTTCAAAATTTGTCTACAACATGTGATAGTACTCATCATCAAGGATATACTTAAAAAAATCATCTGTAGATTAGTCTGCTCCATGGGGCACCTGCAGGCATGCAAAACATGGTCATGGAAAAACATGGATTTAGTATTTCACAAAATCTTTAAGTTTGAAAACATGAACGTGGTTCCTTGTTAGATGATCTCAAGTGATCAGTAAGAAGAAAGTGACATTCGCATGGCCACAACAGTCACTATGATATCACTTGTCATTATGAAGAACTCTGTCTTTAGTCCCCCTTTTTTTTTCCTGTCCAGAACCAATTCTAGAGCCAGAACCTGCCTGTAAATGGAGGGAGTGAAAGAGAATTAATCTGTGATCAGGAACAGCATTTGGGGGGACTTTTGCTGGGCTCCAGGCCCTCCCAAGTCTGCCCTGTTTCCCACTCCAGGACCAGAGCTCTCTGAATTGCATAGCCAGCTGTGCACTTTTACAGCTGAGTTTCTGCATTCACAAATTTCAAAGCTATGGTTGATATGGGAAACAGCCAACTGGCACCTACAGCTGCCTTATGTCTAAACCCAGACTCTGATTTCCTTTGGCCAGGTCCTTAATGCTCATAAAGTAAAAAAACATCCATGTGGGTCCTGTTGTTCTTTGTATGCGCTGGAAGCCAGATATTTACTTTTCTTCTATTCCAAATCCAAATGAAGATGTTGCATTTACGTAGGGTTTCACTATTAAAATACTAAATATTAAAACACACCTATTTTTGCTACCTATCAAAAAGACTAGAAATCAGCAACCTGTAGAAAAGGAAGAGAATAATCAGTAGAATTACAGACTTGAAAGACCTGGAATTCTACGAATACTGCAAGGCATGATAAGCCTTGACTTGAAACACTTGAGCATCCTATTCCAAGAAAAAGCATTATTTCCCCTATACACTCTCATTTTCTACCTTTTTGCCGCCCTATTTGCCTGTTTTCATAGCATGCTATCACTGTCAAGCCATTCCCAATGTCATGGTAGAGTTCAACTGTTCTTTAAATTGTGAGTACATTTTAGGAAGTTAGCCAGCATCTGATGTTTCACAAAGTTACAGCCACTATGAAAATTTCTTATATTATGTTTTATTATATTATAAGGTTCTATCATATGTGATATGTTTGAGAGAGATTTTGGCAACAAAAAAGTCCAGAAGAACTAATGGTTTTCCGTACATAGTGCTTAAAGAGAACACTAGTTCTACATATGTTTAATTGATAGAATTTGTTATCAAAACTACCTGTTAAATAATGAAAGCATTTTATTTAAAAGAGATAAGTATATTTGTTTAAACTGTAAAAACAAATTCAGCTGCAATACATTGCTGTACTAAGGCACCAGGTGCCTTCTCTATGTTTCTTTGCATAAACTCATTAAAAGTGTAACATTTCAGCCAGCAGTCATTAAATGGGCTGGGAACTTTCTTTGAGGGGATTAGAGCTTTTTAAAACTCTTTCATAGTTTAAATGGTTATTTTATTAGAGTTTAATCTCATCCCTGGAAAAGAAGGAAATGTAATCACAAGGTTAGGTTAATTAAATAGTATTGGGAAAGTAACTAGTAAGAGTACACCAAGGTTTCCCTGGCTGAGGTTCAGCACTTCTATTGTGCAGGATGCCTGGTGCCAGTACCTTTCCCTTGGCTGTATGGCACTGACCGATTCACATCCAGGAGCACAGCTAAGAGTTGTTTTACTAGGAATAGCAAAACCATGTGTGTAATGGCTTCTGTGGAAAGGTTTGCAAAGTTGAATCCAGGTGCTAATAGGTAATTACTGCAGAACATGAGCGGTGTGCACCAGACATTTCTAGTTTCTTCATGAACTGCCTCTGTGCTTAGCCACAGAGGGAAATGTGCCAGAGGACACTTTTCAACAGGTGACAGTTTCAGTATCATAACTGTTTCCTTTTAATTATTAGGAAGAGAAGGTATTTGACCATGTGCAGCAGGGACACCCAAGGAGAAATATAAACCCAGGTATTGAGGATGTATCAGTCTAACTTCTATTATGGCATGAAGCACTATGTTGGATAGCCCTTGTTAGACCAGCAGTGCATGGAAGAGCTTGAAACCATGCTTTTCTTGCACATATGCATTTGCAGCAGAAATTCCCTTGATATTTTCCCTTTCACAACTGAATCCTACTCTCCTGTTACTGAAAAAAGCAGAAGACACTGCTTAGGGAATTTCTTTGTCCACAATCCCTGTAAGTAGTAAGGCTTACGTGGAGCTTGCACTCTGCTGCAGAGGTTACTGAAAGCTCTAGTGAAGTGCCTGTTGTTCATGGCCTAGCTTTATGCTCTCTACTGACCTTTCACCACAGTCACATTATGGGAAGCCAAGGGAATGAGATAAATGTGACAATTCAGCATCATTCAGTCTAGGAAGGAAATGCTTAAGCCTTGAGTTCCCATACTTTGGAAATTGCTGTCTAATGTGATGATTATAATCTCCACCTTCCTAATTGGATTTCATACTGTTAATTTTGTATACATAAACAAGGCCATATGCTGTCTGTGCTGCTTCTGATTGTGGTTTGACTTTTCTGAGTGTGCGCATACTGTTTACTTTTTACAGATTATATCCACTTGGTTTTCTTTGTTATGGTTACTGTCTGAAAACTTTCATCTGTTAAAAAGCAATCCCAACTAACCAACAGCTCATAGCTAGTGTAATTTTGAGCGTACAAAAGCAGATCAGTGTCAAACAGTAGAAACGTATTCAATGTAATCACAGAGACAATATGCTACACTGCATTAGGAACACTGAGGGAAGCAGAATGAGGGACCATGGGTATGACTATGGAGATCCACTTCAAACTCACTGGGAAAAGTGAACAATGAGAGTAAGGAATGAAGAAATACAAACCCCATTTGGCTTTTTCCATTTAGTTTAGGAGCATCACAGTTTACTATGGGCTCCAACACCCACTGCCGAACAGCAAAGCATGCTGTTGGATGCCCAGCAGGTGAGATCTATGCTGCTATATAGTGCAGGTACCGTAACCAGGTGATACTTTTTAATCTTTGTGGAGCACAGATATTTCCCAGTGAGCTTCAAAGAATCCATTGCTATATTTTTACCTTTGATTCCTTCTAAAGAAAGAAATACATACTCCTGTTTTATTCTGGACAGCTTTTTCACCATGCCTGTCAACATCAGGAGTTAAATATGTTTTCAAAGACAAAAAGGGTGTCATTAATTAGCCTGCATAAAATCAGTATTTATGTAGTCAACACCTGCTGTGATGTAACTCTTGTATACTTTTCTGCGTTCCATAAGTACTTTTTGGTTATAATCCTTATACACTACTGATAGGGTTTTCTAGAGTAGCTAGGCTGTAGTTTCTGCTGATACCATAATACTGTTGGAATTTTCTACTGCTGATACAGATACTTCTTCCTGAGAGGAAATCAGTCCTCTGAATTAATGTTATACGTCAAAGAGGTCCCACTTGCATTTGCTTGGATTGCTTCAGAAGTGTTGGAACAACCTGAACTGTAGAACCTTCTACAGACCAGCAGCTACAAAGGTACATCAGGTCACTCACACTGTCTAAAACACAGGCTATATACCTCAGAAAACATAATGTCTCTAGGGTCCTGTAGCAATGAGAATCCTGTGATACAGATGATACGGATTTCTAGCTTTCAACAATGTGTACAAGCTAAGAATGAAGCTGCATGGGAATGTGCGTTTATGATGTAAAATGACATGTGCTGAATGGAAAATAATCCATGAGAGTTCTTTGCATCTTTATAGAAAAAAAAGATCTTTTTTCATGATCAGATTTGAGTTGTCCTCACTTTTCCAAATCACAGCAACTGATGTTCAGAAAGGAAATCCTGATACACAATCTATTTCAAACTATCTCTGTATCCACAATGGTGGATATTTGTGTTTTGAAAAACAGCTGTGAAACTGATCTATATGGAAAAATTCTTCCCTTTCTTTCAATATTCTCGACTAGATAAACATGAAAACAAGAAACAGGTGGAATAAATCCCAAGTTAACTTGATACTGGACCAAATAAATAGGATTGGGGCCATTATGATTAAGAGCAGTGTTTGTGCAACACAAGCAGATGCTCAGTATGAAGGAGGGTGGTTGTCCCACACTATCCAGGTAATGGAGTGCTCCCACCAATACAGTTAATCCAGTGCCAGCCAGGAGACCTCTCTGCTGTCCAGGAACTGCTATGAAAAATAAGGCTGGGGTGTTGAAAGCTCAAGCTTAATAAAAAGAGGGAAATACCTCATTATGTGATATATAAATAAGGTTTCTTTTTTGTTTTTATACTTAAAAAACAAGACCCATATGTTCTTTCTGACTCTGAACACATGGGAGATGTATACCTAGAGATCATGTTTTGTGGTTCAAAATTTCCCTCCGTTTTAAACTAGGAAGTTCATAAATCTCAGAAAAGCTAGAGAGAATGTACTGGGGCTAGTACAGCACAAAAGTATGATAGGAATGTACAGTGAAGCATTGTGAAACTGATTTTTTTTGTGTATGATGAAAATGGTATTAGCTACAGGTCCTGCTGTGGCTAGAGACAGTAACCACATGAAAGAAACTCATGTAGGTACAAAATGGAAGAGGTGTGTAGAAAAGCATTTTGTCTTCTAGAATCTATCAACTTTTTTGCCTGTTTCCCAAAAAAAAACTCCTGAAGAACTCATTCATAAGGAGCACTGAACTGCTCAGGTTTGGTCACCTCTTCTAGCCCTTTCCATCCAGAACACAGCACAGTCACTTGGTGGATCAAGGCGAATAACCTGTTTAAGGATTTGTAGAACTGGGTCCTTTGAGAGGGTGTCTGGGGAGAGCACACTCAGGTGCACATGGCACTGAGCTTGGGGCTGGCAGTGGGCAAGTAACGATGTGGCCAAACCTCTTCTATTCCCAAGCCCCGTTTGCCATCTTTTGTCATACTGTAGCAAAGAATCCCTCTAAAAAAAATGTATATTTAAAACGCTGTTTTTCTCCAGGGCTAATGTAGGATGATTTCATGTTCTGTTCCTAGCAACAGGCCCATACAGACACTGTTCAATAAACAAATATGTTGTCCTAACACTAGACTAGGCCTGAACTTTTAGGACAATCATCAGTGATCAGAAACTTCACTTCCTAATTTGATGAGCCCTTCTGAACCTTGGTAATGCTCACACCACTCTGCAGTTTACATGACAGTTGGCTACTTTACTGAGGGACTGACGACTCCTATGCAATTAAAATGCAAAACATCAATTCACTTTAATGGGAGTTCAGTGGTGCCCTTTATAAGGAAATAACTGTCATGTGTATTGCACAATTATCCATATGAATGTACTGCTATTATAGCAGATATAAAGGGATGAGTGCCCTTTGATTCAGATAACATGAAAGATTCTTCACTGGTGATTAAAGATGAAACATTAATGCTTCTTCCACTGATGCAGAATGAAGTTATATAATAACTAATTTCTAATTGTTTCTAAGATAACGTTGGGGTATTATGCATATTCATTCAAAACATAAAACTAAGTCCCGGGAAGGAAGTAGATCTCTTCACAATGCCTGATGAATTAGAACCTGCTTCTGGGTATCATCATATGTGTAAATCATAATCACTAGAATTGTTTCCATACAAAAATTATGACTAATTATACAGTGACCATATGATCATTTAAGCCAGTCTTACTTAAAGAAAGCTACCTTTAAATCCCTCAGTTTCTATCTGCATTAAGAGGATAACAGAACAAACCTAAGTGTTACAGATGTTAGTGGTATTCTGTATGGCATTCTGACACTCCAGTGAGGCATCCAAGTATGGGAAATGGAAAAGACTAAAAAGATCTGCCCATCTGTTGTGTTTCCTGCAGGGAGAGACTCCCCCTTGCTTTTAGAGGGGTAAAGTTTAGTTCTAAACCAATGAAGCAACCATCTTCTGTCGCTGCTCATTGCAACTGGTAACCTTGTGGAACTGGAAGGGAGGTTTCCTCCATCTTTAGAACTTCAGTGATTCTTTGAAAATCTATGCAAGGTTAATTAGCTTTTCTAAAATAAAAACATAACATAGCTACTGTCTGAAACTGAGGCTGGTGTGAAGTGCTGGGTTGAAAATCCTCGAGAGCAGTCTTTTTATACAGAAAATGGGCTATGAAATGGCAGATCCACCCACAGTTCGTCATCTGTAAGATTCAGCTCTGACATGAACAGAAACACCCAGTGCTGAGCTGTACCAGTGGAAGAAAATAGCCCCATCATTTTCTGTGGGTCACCAGTGATATTTTAACCTCTTTTAATAACCACCAGACTGTGCAGGTTTGGTTCTGCAGTAGGCAGGTGCTGACTGACCTTGGACAAGAGGTTGCACCTCTTCAAGTGAACACCACCCCAGAGCATGCATGCTCCCAGTCTTGTGATACAGCAGGCCATGGGTCTGTGGTCCCCAGATGAACATGGATAAATCAGTTCCGACATCATGCACATTACAGTATTAGCTGTGACATTTACAATACAGTGTCTTCACCATATTGTAAATCTGTTCAGTTTCCCAGATTTTGTGTTGTGTACAGAATGGAACCAATTGTTGTGGTGCCTTACACACTATTAGCCACACTAGAGCCTCCCCACTTCACTGTCCTGTCAGAGGAAATGCTTCGTTTGAGATCAAACAAAAAGTCTGTGGCATGACAAGGAATTGAATCATCTTCCAAGTATCAAGTGTTGGACCACTTTTCCTTTGGCCATGGGTCCCTTTTTCCATGGACAATCTTGTTCATTTAAGCACATCTTTTAAATGAATTATATATGCCAAGTGAAAACATAGCAGAAAGAGCTCCAAAGGCTAAGAGAATATGCTACTGATTGCGGAACTATGATCCTTGATAACGATCACTGTAGGGTAACTTCTAAAAAAACACCCTATTTTTGCACCTTTTGTAAGCTTTTTTTTCTCCTTATGATGTACGGAGACATCATAACTACCTATATTTTTTGCATTTCAGCTGTAAACCAGGGCCAGAAACTATCTGTGATGTGTCCATCCTCATAGCTGGAACAATAAATAGAAGGAAATGTCCCTGGAAACAGACTTTCTATTTTCATAGAGAAATAGATCAGACCAGCCCTGGAAAAGACAACCCTAGATTTGTTTTTCATTGGAAACATCAATAGGAAAAAGGACACTGGGTAACATTAACAAAAGAGTGCTCCACCTTTGCTGCCAAGAGGCAGCACACAGAGTGCTACCTTTTTGTCACTGCTGTTCTCAGATTTCCCTGCTTTAGACCAGCAGCTGGGCCTTCAGCTGCTCCTTGAAGTAGCCCCAGTAAAGAAGGATATAAAAAATAAATTTACAGATTTCTGTGGCACCAAGTAGTGATGACCAAGTTTCACTGTTAAACACAGCGACTGCTGCTAACTGCTAATTGCTACTTAACTGCAGTTGTTAATTCTGTTAATGGCCAGTTAACAGAACATAATGCATTCACCCCAGTGTTAACCTACCATATGCAAATACATGTGGTTACAGGACGCTGCTCCATGCCCCTCAACGCCAATTCCTGCTCAGCTACCACAGACTGTTAAAGGAATACTCATTCACAAGAAGAACCAAACTATGAGATTCAATAACTTAGGAATGTTACAAAAAAAACCCTACAGCAGACTAAAAACAGCAGAAATGCATAAACATTGCTGGTCAGAAGTTGTAAACTACTGGAAACAATAATAAATTGGGAAAGGAAGAAAAGTTATGCAGCAAGAGAGCAAAGCATGCCATTCTGAACAAAATTACTTAGATTGTCAAGATGACAGAGGCTACTGGCTAAGTTCAGACAAATCCACCCAAGCTAGGTGGATGGGAGAAATGATGGATATGGAACTCGGGTTGGCAAAGTCACTAAATGATTCATGTAACTTTCTTCACTTTTTACACAGTGATAAATATATCTAGTGGAATGTAAGTTATACAGTTAAGAGCTGCACAGCACACAGCACCACAGAAAAGACAGTCTGTTAGATAGCAAATGGGTGCAGAATAACATGGAAAAGATTGTAATATTAATATACTTCAGCAAGATACCTCCATACAGCCCCGGGTTCGAGTTTATTTTCCTAATAACTGTATCCCTTGCAAGGCACTTGAGGACACGATGCCTGCAGTATTAGGCCAATTGGTCCCGGGAGTTTCTTTCCCATTATGTGCTCCTACATCCAGAATTGGAGGGCAGAACAGAAGAAGTTCAAGGACAATTTATGGGAATAATCAGTTAAGGAAAAGCTTCCATATGATAAGAAATTGAAAGACTGCACTGATTTACTACACATATGTGTACAAATACACAACTCAAGAACTTACTGAAGACTTCCTCTACTAAACGTTTTCAAAAGCATAGATCTACAGAGTGTATTATTCATGGTATAAAAATATTATCACCTCTTCAAATTATCTTAAAATTGCTGTTTGATACTGATACATTTCTGGACTTGTTTCATCAGTAATGATGTTACAATGGGGGGTTTTACGTTATGTTACTCCTAAGTGCAGGAGGGTCACATGAATATAACCAGGTCTTATTTATTTTTCAGTGTTATAGTCCTCAGATTTCCCTATGTGTTTCTCATTGATCAACTGTGGAGTTTTTACTCTGGTAAAAGAAATTCCCCCAAAGCTTCCATCGAAGCAAACCCCCTTCAATTAGCAGAGGGCCACCCTGGCAGTTTTGTAATCAGACAACAAAATAGAGCATGAGTGATATGTGATGCCAATGTGCAGGTTTGGGGGACACATTTTGCTCACCAAGAGACTGGAAATGTTACTAAATGTTACTAAATCCGCATCCTGTGCCTGAACTTGTCACTGATCCATTTATTCTGACCTGCTCCACAGCAGCGGAGCGTATCCGCCCGCCATCCATCCTGCTGTATTCCTGACGTACAAAAGGCGTGAGAGCACCGGCACAGCTCATCTTCATCTACGAAAATACCTTCCTCCTGCATTTTATTAAACTGCTGCATCTGGTTTCTGTCATTTAACGCCTGACATAAAGGATGCGAACGCATCCAAGTAAATACAGCCGCCTTCCCTAGGAAAACGCGCTATTAAAAACAATAGGCAGGAGGGAAGGGCGCTCCGCACACCGTGGGAGCCCCGGACGCGCCGCGGCCGCCCGTGCGAGCCCCGCCGCTTCTCACACACCGAGGATGATGCCCAGCGGCTCTGCCGCCGGGACGCGCTGGGCTGGGGCCGAGCCGCCATGCGCAGGGGATGCTCCGCGCAGGGGATGCTCCGCGCAGGGGATGCTCCGCCGCACGCAGCCGCCCCTCCCGCTCCGCACCGCAGCGCGCGGAGCCCCGCGGAGCCTCCTGCCGCCCGGGGCCCGCAAGCGATGCCGCAGGGCCCTCCCGGTCCAGTCCCCGTCCCGCCGCCTTACCCCGCCGTGGGGCTGGTCCTCGCCGGCAGCTGCCTGCGCGCCCCACCGCGCCCGAGCGCAGCGCCGCCCGCCGCCTCCGCGCCCCTCCGGCCCCGAGCCCGGCGCCGGCGGCTGCAGGTGGGTGCCTGGCGCGGCGGCTGCGCACCGCGGGCCCTGTCCTGCCGGGCACGCTGGGACTCGTAGTCCGGCAGCCGCCCACAACCGCCGCGGGGTCCGCGGGCAGCGGCAGCACTGCCAGCCGCAGCCAGCCCCCCTCAACAGCTTCCCTCCCCCCCATACCCGAGCAGTCACCCTGGGCCCGCTGCTCTCCCGCACCCCTTTACGTGTCTTTCTGTCTCAAGCCTGTGGGTGATGCCCCATGTAACCTGCATCCAGACCACGTTTATTCTCCCTCGCCTTTGGCGTGATGCAGCCTCAGCCTCACCCCTCCCTGTGCCCCCACTATATGGAAACCATGAAAACGCACTGCGCTACTCCAAACACAGCCGCCGCCCCGGCCCTGTGCACATCTCAAAGCAGTTGATGTGCACCCACTACAAGTGGATGCACAGACTGACAGCCTGGCAGATGTGCTGGACAGCTTTGGCCACACATGTCGGCAGCCAGCCCTAAAGAGCATGGTTTGCTTCTCCTGCATACCCTCCGCAAACTGAACCAGCCCAATAGGTCCTGCAGCAGAAGCCGGCTGCCCCTCGTCAGGCACCAAGACATGTCACTCCAGGGAGCCAACTCTGGAGTAGAGGGTGCGTGCCTCTGACACTATTTTGATGTTCTTCCACTCTTATTTTAATTAGTTTTGACAATTCAATTTATACTCATGTTTTTATTCTACACTGAAGTTAACCATTGGTTGGAATTGTATAATGTATTAATATATAGTATATAGTATATAATATTATTTGAATATGCCCCCTGTAATCAGGGGTATGTCCATAATCTAATTTATCAGATTGCCTTCACTGGGCACTGTGCTTTAGCTGAACAGAGGCCCTTGGTTCTGAGCACTAAGTGATGAGTCACTATCAGCACAAAAGCTATTTCTGTGATTAAAATGTCTTTAAATTTCATGACGTGTTGGCAGGAAAATAAGCCATCGCTTTGTTCAGAAGCAGATGTGCAACGGAGACTTATTCTCTTATGGAAAAAAAAAGTGCAACTAGGAAATACAGTACTTTCAGCTTCACCCCAAACCCTGTCAAACACCTCAGGCGTCTGTAGGAAGACTTAAGAGCAGAAAACTCAGACTGATACCAGGGACTGAAGGGTTAGCTTGGGCTGCTCAGGAACACACCTGTTTCCACAGTCATGTGCAGAGAGCACAGAGATGTTCCAAAGCTGCAATTATCTGCTTGAAGCCTCCATGCCTCAAACTCCTTATGAAATGGGATATTCAGCTGTAAGTTCCCAAAGCTTTTGCTAAACACTCAGATAGAAATGGGAAAGAAATATCTCCATTTATTCAACAATTTTCCCCTCTCTCTCTCTGCCTCGAAGTGTGCAGAGGCAACAGGGTGTGCATCCCTGGTTTGCTTGTCCAGTACCAGAAGTGTCAGGAAGGAAGCTGGACTGAATTGTTTTGAGACCTGCTTCTTTGTACTGTGCTGGCTCAGGCTGCAGATGAATCTGTTGGTTTGGTGTTGGGGTTGAAGCTGCACTGCAAACAGGGCTGGTTCAGACATCAGATAGAGAAATGTGGATTTAATTCTTAACATAGATTAAACCTTTTTCTGGGGTTTAATCTTGGTCTGTAGGGTCAGGGCTTGAATGAGTTACTCAATTATACAAATACTGGGAAGGGAAATGTATGCTATCAACAAAGAGTGAAAGTTAACTTTAGGGTGTTTGTTTTCTGATAAACTTCTGCAAGTTTTTCACTCAGATTTTCCTGCCACACCTTAAAATGTATTTGTTAAAACCCTCCCATGCTGACTTTTCCATTTGCAGTTCCTTTGCATCTGCTGACAAATTCACTTCATATTAGTTTCTGTTAGAAATGTAACAATCTAAGATCTCTGCCATGAGTGCAGAGTTTGGCTAGAGTCGAGGTCCTTCTCCTTGGCTGTGGTTTTGTGCTCCTTTCTTCCTTTTGCCTCATGCAGAGAATTTGCAATTGAAAAATTAGAAACATGATCAGTCTCCATCTAAGGAAATATAAAGGTCACCTTCATTCATGAGACAGCAAAAATACACCTGGTAAATATATCAAATGCAGATGTATACACAGAATGCTTACATGTATAGGAATAACAGTCTATTTACTATCACAGCAAAGCAAACTGTATCACATTGCAGTCTCATGTACAGTGCGGGTTCTAGATAGTTCTTCATTCTGCCCAAACCACAAAATTGAAAAAGTATTCAATACCCTTCACAAATCTGAGCTATGCCCCATTTTGGGAGGCACCATAACCCATGTATGGAATACACTATAACCCATGTATGGGATGCACCATAACCCGTGTATGAAATACACTATAACACATGTATGGGATGCACCATAACCCATGTATGAAATACACTATAACCCATGTATGGGATGCACCATAACCCGTGTATGAAATACACTATAACACATGTATGGGATGCACCATAACCCATGTATGAAATACACTATAACCCATGTGCGGAATACACCATAACCCATGTATGGGATGCACCACAACCCATGTATGGAATACACTATTAACCCATGTACAGGATGCACCAGAACTCATGTATGGAATACACTATAACCCATGTATGGAATACACCGTATCTATAAAAATTTTGCTCCACTTGAGGGGTGCCTCTAAGAGCCAGTGGTCCTGTGGATCCCAAAACAATGCATTTCCTGGTTCTTCCTTCCCTTTGAACAGTGACAGTCTGGTTCAGTGCTGCTGCACAGTAAATGTGGTGTAGAGGTTTGGTGTTTTTCCAGCACTGCCTAAGCTGAGGTTACCACCAGTAAGGTGCACCAGTAAATCACTGACTGGGGCATGCAACAGCAAGTTTGAGTTCACTGAACTATTTGTAGCCAAAATGTGGTCAGTTGCTTTAAACTGTTTGTTATATTCTTTTAATGAAAAACCAGAGGGGCTGTTGTGATCTTCTCATCTGTTTTCCGTATAACACAGCTTGTAAGACTTCATGTAATTAATTCCTGCTTGAGCTGGAGCTTGTCTTTTAAACATCTGGACTCAATTACTGTGTTGTGTGTGATTTGATCTCTTCCCTTACTGAACAGCTGTTGATCAAATTCAGTGACCTGTACCTAAAACCCCTTTATTCAATATCTAGGGTAGAGATAAAATCTGATTGTTGTTCACATGTAAAATTAGTGAGTTGTAGTGACACTTGTGAAATGGCTTTGAAAGAGGACCAATGTATGTAGTCTGACCCAATTTATTAGAGCCTGATGGCTCAAGCCTTAAAATGCTGGCCAGCAGGTCAAACTCCAACTATATTTAGGCTGGAATTTTTTAATTACATTGGTTTGATAGATAATAGGATTTTCTTGGGCTGTTTCATAAGGCAGAGTACAGTTATACTGTAATACATTAAATAACACTAACTTCAAGTCATCTGTTATTTCACCCAAATTTGATTTCTGAGAGCCCTTCTATATCCACTGCACTCTAAATCCTGAAGAAATGCATTCAGATTTGTACACTGTACTTGCCATGGTAGTAACAGTAATAATAAATACCTCATCTGTACCAGTTAATTCACAGCAGTAGATCTCCAATTGAATCACCTTTTCCACTTTGCAGATGTGGAAAGCGAGACACAAACCAGAAGGTTATTTTAAATCTGGGGCCCACTTGGTGAGCATGCCACTGGGGACAGGAACACTGGACTCTGAAAGGCTGAAAAGTGGAAAGGATTGCCCAAGGATGTAAGAAGAGCACTGCTGACTCCAAGGCCAGACCCCAGTGGCTCACCATTCTCTATGCCCCACTTACAAAGAGAGGCATCACCGCTCTGCTCCATGCAGTGTGTCTACAAGTGTGCCTTGGGTTGGCTGACACTCCCCTGGAGCCACCGCAGTACAGGTAACATGACTTCTGCTCTATCCACTGAGGTACAGTTGCTCCTCCACCCATCCCAGCTCTGCCATTTGTGCTGGCATGAGAAGGAGGAGGCTTTGGAGGTACAGGCTAACTCTCCATGTCCTTTAAACTGCCCTGTTCAAAGTGGTTTGCTCCTCAGAAGGAAGCAGGAGCTAACAGATCCTGTCCTACTCTCTTTATGGGGTCTGCTAATGGTGAAGATCTTTCTGCTCCACTTCTTTCTCCATGAACAGATCTGGAGGACAGCTTGCTCATTGTTGGATTTCTTTCTCTACCTGAAGAGCCTGAGGCCCAAGGTCAGACGAAGGCCCTCTGATCAATACACACTGGGCACACTTCTCTGAGTACATGTTCCTTTTACACAGCCAGCTCACAGAGCACTGGATTAATCTGGATATGTCTAAACTGCCTTAATGCTGCACTCAAGAAAGTGCCCCCATGCAGAGTGGCCCCAGGCGCTGGGCAGAGCATGTTAGACACCATCTAAGCTTCTGCAGGTCTGGCTTAGAACACTGCGAGTGGGATGGTCAGTGCTGGAGCCTGCCTCCAGACACACCTTGGCAGGCAGGCCCAAGCTGGCTGTAAGGCAGCCGTCTGCAAGGGTGGCAAACTCCACAACACGCGCAGGTAGCCACCGCTGTGTCCTCCCGCCAAAGCTGTGTAAGCCCCTGCTCATGGGGATGAGCCTCTCAACCCTTCATGTCAGAACATAAAATCTTCAAAGCGTTAGGGTTGTGTCTCCAGAGAAGCAGGACTGAACCATGTCCTGTTTTGCTGCCACTGCAAGGAATATATTTCCTCACTTGTAATTTGTTTCAGTCTGAGTTTGGCCACTCTCATAAAAAATTATATAGGATAGAGGGTCCAGGCTTCACTTTTTATTATCACCTGCTTTATGGACAATATCCTTCCTGTATGTATCCTGTGTGAATTCCCCAGCCAGGGAAATATTTCTGTCCCAGGCCTTATACATTGAACCCATGTTTTACATTTGTACCGCATCACCATTGTAGAAAGTAAATATATCATGATTTAATCAGTTTAGGATTATGTCTGAGGCTTTGGATGTTCCCTTCCTGCTGTGCACAGCTCAGCTTAGCTCAGTGAACAGCAGTGAGGATGCTTCATGCTGTACCTGCTCTTGCTTTGCATGGCATTGTCTCAGCACTGGTGAAATTCCACTGCAGTCCACGTCTTTTATGTCCTTTGAGATTCCGCATCTGTAACACTTCCCTTGTCCATATATGATTGTCCTAAATTAAATCACAGCCTTTGAAAAAGTAATCTCTCTGCTAATCCTTTTGAGAATGTCATGTTCCCCCTCTGATAGACGCATTGATCTGTCAGCTTGGAAAAGGCCAGCCCTCTAATGACTGGAGGATTATGAATCTATTGCTGAGCATTTGCAGAAGTGCTCTTGTGGTTACAAAAGTGTCTCTTCATTCACCCATGGGCCTGGTGCCAGAAAGGCTCAGTGTGGCTTTGTGGGTCTCTTGCCTCCAGTGCTGAACAACTGAGAATCTCACAGCAGTCTAAAGCCCAGCTCTGTCACCCACTGACCGCTCTGGCCTCCTCCTTTGCATGCACTGGGACTTTCTGTCTTTGAAGTGAAGTGGTTCAGCCAAGCACACTGGACTCTTCCATTTTAACTGTGCACAATTTTGATTTAATATGATTTATCAGATTAATTTCTGTCTCTGTTGAAGTTAATCAGAGCCTCACTAATGACTTCAGCACAGCCAGGACTTCGTAAAATATCTTTCATTAATGTACCAGTCATAAGTTACTCGAATTTAAAGTATTTTAAATAAACTCCGTATTAAATAAGATGGATTATGTATGATGA
This sequence comes from Pezoporus flaviventris, assembly GCF_033815535.1. NCBI lineage: Eukaryota > Metazoa > Chordata > Aves > Psittaciformes > Psittacidae > Pezoporus > Pezoporus flaviventris. The sequence continues at coordinate 12,824,811 of NW_026892554.1, forward strand.
GTTACACTCTATATATCTCCTGGAAATGAAATCTTGGCACTACTGAAGCAGACAGCAGAACTCATGCTGGCGCCAGTGGGGCCAACATTTCACTCCCAGTTTCTTTTCCCAAACCTGTCAAGGGTTTCCAGTGACTCGGGACAAGTCAGCACCTCACTATTACCTACTGTGCAAGCCTTGGAATCTTTTTTCTCTAAGTCGCAGCAGTGTTGTAGGGCCCTTGATACCTGGAAAATGCAGAACTGCTATAGCTGTACTAGTGATTATTGGTTATTATTTGTATGCTACAAATGTCTTGCCCTGAAGGCAGGAATGGCAGTGTCTACAAGGAAGGTTACTCAACTGTTTCTACTATAAGACCCTGAGTTCCACTGTTTTATGTTTTGCCATTCAAATGGCACAGGCCAGACAAGTGCCTTCATTTAATTTTTATTCTGAGATGTGAAAGTTTAACTCTTTCTGACATTGAGATAAGAAGAAAAGTAAATCCATGGTGAAAAAAAACCAACCTCTGGAAACTGCTGTCTGAGCAGCTCCAGCTTTCACCCACACAAAGAATCGAGTCAGATCTTTCACTGTTTTCGGGACAATCTGTCCAGATTGCTTTCATATTATAACTTACAAAACAACGTAGCTGATGTTTACTAGCACTTCACGTCTGGTAGCTGAAATGTCCAACATTCGTGTTCATTAAGCACTGGCCAGCCCTTAACAGGGCATGTTGGCATTTGAACTCCACCAGTGTCCTGCCAATGGGAGCACCAAAGGTGCTCTGTCCCAGAGCTTCCCAGAAGAAACTGCTGCATCCCTGTAATTGCTCCTCTTGTTGCATCAGGGAAGGACTGGACATTGAACGCAGGCACGGGGGACTCATCTCCCCAGTGCCCTGGCCGACAGCCCAGAGGAAGCTGCATGTTTTGAATGGAGAAGAAACTACATGTAGGCAGAGGTGAAGATGAGGAGCCTGGAGAGGCCAAAGGAAAGAGAGACCTGCATGGACGTGGGGAGCTCTGAAAGCACACAGGAGCTCCACGACTGCCCTGGTTTGGCAGGGAGGGCAGGACCTGGCTGCAGACACAGGCCGTGCCTGCGGGAGGGAAGCTGTCACACGCACAGCTCGGCCTCCGTGCAAACCCCACTCCTGCACAGAATCCACGTCCTGGGTCCCGCAGCCTGCCTGCCCTATCCAGCACCCACCGTGACCCCCGAGAAACACCGTTGATGTAAGCGCCCCAAACAGGCGCGATTTCGGGGTACTGGAGCCCGGGAGCCCTTAAGCAGCCGCACCACGAAGGGTACCAATGGTGACGGGGGCCATTCCCACCCTCTCCCCAGGGGCACCCAAACCCCCTGCACCCCAACTCCTCCCTGCCACATGTCATTGCACGACCGGCCTCCCCGCCCCACCTTGCGCAGGCGCGGAGCCATTCCGTGAGCGCAGGCGCAGAGCCCGGCGCCCCGCCCCGCGGCCGGACTACAGCTCCCGGCATGCTCCGGGCGCGCAGGCGCAGGGCTGTGGCTCGCGGTGGACGGAGTTGGTGGCTGCCGCCGCCCGGGTGAGCGGGGAGCGGCCGCGGGCTGGGGCTGGAGGGTGTCCGTGACCGGACGGGCTGTGCCGGGCGGGCCCCGCGGGGGTGCCGGGGAGAGTATGGGCGGGTGGTCGGCGGCGGGGGCAGCCCTGTGCCCGCTGCCACAGAGCGGAGCGAGAGCTGTGGCGGGACGAGGAAGGAGGGGCTGGGCCGCCGCCCGCCCGCCCCGGCAGCTCACCTTGGTGCCCGGACCTCCGCTGGTTTTGTGGAGCGGGAAGGTCGGGGCTTTGTTAGCGCGGAGCTGGGAGGGCAGGGCGGGGGTTTGGCGCTGAGCGGCGGTGGCTTCCTGCGCTGGCCGCGGAAGGGGTGCGGGGGCTTGGGGCAGGGAAGAGGCTGAGCGGTGTCAGCCGGTGAGTGCTCACGTAGGGCTGTCGGCAAGGTTTTAGTCAGCGTCCGGCTTTGCCCTGGGACCTGAGAGCTGTGTTTGCAAACTCTGCCTGTGGATCTGGTTAGCGTAATTCTCTCAACTTGCTCTGTGTGTTCTGTGCAACTTATGAAGCACGCAGTTCACGGCCCTGAACCACGGAGGAATGCTTTTCTGGTGCACCCGTGCCTGGGGGGAGTTACTGCTCTGCAGCACCCCGACGCAGACCAAGGGGCCTGGCCAAGGGGTGCTCCCCACGGGGCTCCCGGTCGCCTCTGCACTCACAGATCCCTGAACTTCCTGGGAGCTTTGCACATAAGCTCTCGGTATAAGCCTCTGAAAGCTACCCACATGCTTCTTCGCAGGTAGGCACAAGCTGTGGTGTTCTGGAGAGGTTGTTGAGTGTGTTAAATCTGTTATATTAAATGCATCCTCAAGACTGGTGTTTGCTCCTGTGTCAGGTGTGCAGAGCTTGAAACACAGCCTGGCTTTCAAGGAGAGAATCTGAAATTGGCTACTGCTCAGACGTTTTCCCTGTCCTGTTCTAGGCTTGTAAGTTTCACCACTTCTCTGTAATGGACAGATACCTGAATGCTTCTGTACGTGTTAAAATAGCTTGCACCTGGTGCTTCTTTTGACTGAAAGGCCTGTAGGTAGTTTCTCTGGGAGGACATACTGTGTGTCAGTGTCTATGGGCAGTACATTTTTACTGAGGAAAATCCAGGTATATTGTTCAGAAAAAAACACCAAAACATCCCTTATCCTGGCCAGTCAGTAACTCCGGATGCAGTGGTGCTGTCCTGCCTGTTGGGAGAGGGAATGGGCCACTGGAATGGGGATTTCTGTTAGGGGAGCTGCTTAGGGCAGGCAGTACCTGTGGTACCTGGGATTTTTAGCTTACCCCAGCCTTGTGTGTATTTGGGATCATAATACCTGCCCTGCAGATAGGTTGATGAGCATGCCTGGAAGTGTTGTGGAGATGGGTATGCTGGAATGCTGCCTCCTGTGCTGCCAAGGCTGCTGCTCCTGTGCCCCATGCAGCTTGCCAAGCGTGCTCTGTCTCCTCTGCTATTGCCTGGGCTGGATGGGAATGTCCATGCAGCCCTGCAGTGTGATAACTGTTTTTCAGGAACAGGCATGCGGAATAAGTTTTTATGGGACAATGCCAACTTGGCAGCTTAGCCATCACACAGAGCACCCTAACTGCAAGATAAGTGTGTCCTAGTTCTCTGTAGCTGTATACAGGACGTGTGAAAGAATGGGCTTTGTCTGGTTCCCGGTGCACTCTTACGCAGAGGAGGAGCTGTCAGGAACTGGAGTTGCAGCTGTTTTCCCGTTTCCTTCATCATAGAACAATCTTCATGGTCCTTGTATTTACTCTGCAGTAGCTGTCTGTCCCCCTCCACTCCCTAGGTCACCCAATGGACACATGTGAAGCTGGGGAAGCTCAGTTTGTCATGTATGAAACTTAGTGAACTGTTTCTCTGAACAGAAAGAAGCCTCGGGCTTGCTTTTGTAGGAAAATAGCCCAAAATAGCTATTCCTTGCTGCCCAGAAAACACTATTTATCCTGACAAAAAGGGTAGGCAAAGATGAGCTGCCACCTGCTGGCTCTGGAAGGTTGTGGGCTAGGGAATGCCTGTGGGATCCCTGGGCAGGAGAATCTGATTGCTGTGCCCTGCCCCAGGCTGGAGATTCGGAGGACTCAGCTGGGTTTTTGAGAGCTTTCTGCTAAGAAAAGCAGCATCAGCAGAGTTACCGTAAGGCATTACAGAAACATGCCAAGGAACCTGCTGGGATTGTGGTAATATTTTATTTCCTCATTTTTCTCCTAGCTTTGGTAAATAAAGACAGCTCTTTCAAGTGCAGCACATTCTTCATATACAGCTCTATGTAATCTCACATAATAAATCTCACAAAGTAAAATTGTTGCCATTATAGGGGTTCCCTGAGGAAATGCTGAGATTAGCCTCCTCCAAGCAGTTGGGATGGTCTGGGCCCAGACTGGTGCAGAAAGGCTGCAGCCCTGTGGATCCCCCTTCTCCAGGTCAGGTTCACCCAGAAGTTGGGTGGCAGGAGGCTCTGAAGTAGCAAATTTGATTAAAGTGACCTCTGCAAACGTGCTGACCTGAACCAGCTCGGTTTGTTTTTCATCATGTCGCTGCTATTTTAAAATCCAAGTTATGGAAACCATTTGTGGTGGACTTTAAAAAGACTCTAGTTTCCTGTGGGTAAGATATTTCTAAAGGGTTACTCCTGCTAAAGGGTCCCTAAAACTTGTGTTCTTAAATATAATAGAAATCTGGGGATGGTGATGAAGTTCTGAAAGAAAGTTGGAATCTAGCTATTTTTAGAATCTTGGGTTTTAAAAATGCCTTTTCACACAGGGAAAACAAATAACTTGCAGAGAAGAAGTATGTGAAAACTGCTTGACAGTCTTTCAAGGGGATGATTCAGGTAATTAGGAAATGCCTTAAAGTTACTGCTGTCTTCTGATTTCTTCAGTTGTTCATGAATTCCTCAGGTGAAGGAATAATCACAAGATTTATGTCTCTCTGATGTCCAGCAGAATATCTTCATTTCCGATTTATCCACTTCTGCCTAGCGAATAGAGCATTGAAATTTGATTGATTGGAAGTGATGGCTTTGTTTCCACTTCCCTACATGTTTCTTATGCAACTATGAAGTTGCTAGAGTAGAGAAATTTGGACTTCCAACATATGGAATGTTTTCATGATAAAGCTAAGAAAGATACTTAGAGGAAAACTAGCTCTGCTCATCAAAAAAGTGTATTTGCAAAGCTGAAATTGATGGTTTTGGTTTTGCCTACAATTTTTGATGGGCCACAAACATTCACAGCGTGGAAAACTGCTGCTTCTAAAAACTTGTACTTTATTATGCCTGTATCTCTGCTGCAGTGCTACAGTGAGTGTTAGAAAGCAAACAGTACTGAATGTGTTTAAGAGAGGTGAAGGGGCTTGTTGGATTAGATCAGGGCTTCAGCTGGTCTTTATGCCCTTTTCAGGCAGTGAGAATTCCTGAAATCATGTTTTAAAACCTGATTTTTAGCATGTTTTCTGGAGTGTCATGGGCACTGTTGTTTCTGTTGCAGGGAATGTGTCTGAAAATTGTTACCAGGGAATCTCTCTAGTACAGCCATGCTCTTCAGTGCCACCAGCGTAACGTCTTAAAGTGTCTCACATTCATGTTTTAAGAAATACTTTTGATAGGTATTAGAAAATATGGCCAAAACTCTTTAAATTTGCCAAGCCGCATGTGATTCTCTTGCTGAAGACTCAGTTACTACTGAAACAGGTTGTTGTTTTTTTTTCTCTGCTGCTCTATTTTTCACTTTTGTGTGTGTCTGAACACTGTGTCTCAGGATTTGAAATGGCTACTTTGCTTACAGTATAGACACAAGTGAGACTAAGGGCTATGACCTGGACATTAATTGATGTATTATAAAGGATGAGTAGTTTTCCAATGTGAAACATACTGATGCAGTAAATAAAAGGTAATTAATTTTGGGCAACAGCATTTTACAGTAATTCATAGAGAGTAAATACAGCCTACATAAATGTAATGCATGGTAATGCAGTGCTGCTCTCCTTCAGAGTAAGGAGAGCATTATTCTGGAATATGCTAACTCTTCTGTTCCTTATAATTACCTGTTAAAACTGCACCTTTTAATATTTGAATGCAAATGGACATGCAGAAATGTGGTAAATAGCAGTGTCTTGATGTAGGATTCAGATGGTGCAGCCTGGTCACAAACAATGCTGTGTAATTGGCTTCAGGAAATGTTTTTCTCTTATGATAGTGTGTAATGGCTTGAACTGTAAGGAAGGGCAAAACATTAAGGCACTTGGAATGAGAAGTGTGCATGCAGATTGTGTGGCATCTGCTGCAGCCATCAGCTAATTGTCCTTCAGCTGTTATGCACCTGGAGAAACAAATAACCATGAGACTATGAAAGCTGTAGGAGGTGGAATGCCGGCCCATAGAGACACTCATTTAGTTACCTCTGGAACTTGGGTTTGAAAAACATAGGTCTGCTACCCTCTGTGTTTTCTGCAGCCATTAAACTTGGATGTTCTCAGCTCTGTGGCCTCTTGCAAAAGGTCCACGCTCTTTCAGTATTATTGGTCGTGGTTCAGAGGAGGCCAGACACTTCTGTTTGACATAATATACCATGAAATTGAGGATTCCTCATGGTTTTTATTATGTTTGAGGGAACTTTACCAAAGTTGGTAGTTCAGTTTTGGAATTACGTCCTATCAATGTCAGCCATGGTTTACAAGTAAGCTGCAGTGTTAATATCAGTAATACTTTTTAAAAGCAGACATCCTGGAAATAGATGTAAATCTGTTCCTTATTCCGCTGTAGATGTTGGTAGGAACTGAAAATCTACTGGTTTTGCAAAAGAAATTGTTAAAACCATATTTACTTTACAGGTAAACTTGACTGAATGTGTGTGGATGGGCCTTCACGTGCTCATGTCTGTTCAGTGTCTCTGAACTAAAATATCACTGAGTGTAACTATGACTGCCACAGAGACCTTTCTTGATGTAAACAACTGAGGTGAAGGAATTCTGTAAGCAGGATTCCATAGTATAGCATGTATATATGGCCCTTCTTTTAAGTGAGAGGCAGTAACTTTAAATTGATCTGCTTTTGACGTACAGTGTAAGTACAAGTTTGAACTAATGCAGTTAGTACCTGTGGTGCAAGCTTCTAAACTGGAATGTGGGCCATTGGAGAACAAGTTGTTTGCCGCATGTCTGATCTGTGTTGAGTATTTCTATAGGGGGTTTGGGAAGCTAATAAGCCTGAATGTATGAATCTAGCTTTTGCTCCCATTGTACGTTGTGGACACTCTTGCTCACTTACAAAGAGACATTCAAGTTACCTTTTTTTGTGCATGTGCTCAACTTGAAGCAAGAATTTGGCAGAACAAAAGGAAAATCCCAGAACTTCTTACAGAAAATTGAGAGAAACCAACTTGTCAGATTCAGCCCTGTTGTGATCAGCTCTTTGTTTTTTGCAAGCCAAATGGTCAAAAATTGTGACTGTTAGAATAAAGGTTCCCTGAGCTCTCCCTGTCTGTAAGAAGTACTATATAGGCTGGACATCTTTTGAAGGACCCCAGTTTCCACCAAGTATACTATTTAGTGAGCAGTTAAGCAGTCTGTTCTGTATTTTTAATTTTTTGGGGGGAGATGTGTGTGTTTGTAGGACTGCCTGGAGTGCTGCTACTTTGGAGCTGTATTCCACAAGTCTTTCATCAAGGTGTTTTAATTTTCCTTGGACAAAACAATGTTATTTCAATGGCAGTGCTATAATTAACTTGGAGGCAAACTTCCTTTGTTCCCTCTGTAGGTAATACATGGGGATATGAGTCAGTAATAAACAATTAGCTTGTTTGTAGTGAAGTTCTCCTTTACTGCTCTTAAACAGCAGCAGCAACAAAGCATCTTAGCTCTCGTTTTGACTGCAATATCTGTAAAAGAACAGCAGCATTAAGCTGGGCTCATAAATACTAGGTATAGTTGCCATTTACTCCATCCTGCCCTGCAGCCTGCCCAGCTCTGTGGGAACTGTGGCCTTGGTGTTTTCATTGAGAAAACCGGGTCTGGCATTCATCTGAAAATATATATTAGCTTAGCTACTGATGGAAAAGGGCACAGCAGGACGGGATTCTTGTCAGTGAAGTGGCAAGGTGTAGACAGCGTCCAAGTGCTCTTTGTCTGTTGTAGAGTAACAGGTAGATATGAATACTGAATGAAAAAGCTTTTCTTTCAGAGATGTATTTGGAGTTTGAAGGTGCTTTGTACTTACGATATTTATCTTAATTATTGTTGCTTCTTTTAAAAACTTTTCTTCTTTTATAGATCTGGTGAAGAATAAGGCTTGGTTTTAAAGTGTTTGAGCAACCTGCTGCTGCTGGAGTCATGACACTCCCATTTCGAAAGGACTTGGACAAGTACAAAGATCTTGATGAGGATGAAATTCTTGGCAAACTGTCGGAAGAAGAACTGAAACAACTGGAAACTGTTTTGGATGATCTTGACCCTGAGGTAGGTATTAGCCAAGAGAAGTTTTATTTTTTCATTCATTTAGAAAGTAGTCTGAGATAAGTTGAGACTTTTTTTACTTGTACTTTTGGACAGTTATTTCCTAGTCTGCTCATGATCTTATTTACAGATATATTTGTGTATATAATGTTTCAACTGCTTATTTCCTGTTTGCAAAGTGAATGCAACTGCAGTAGAGGAAAACTGAAGAAGGAATTGTAAGGAGGAGCTTTCTGGGATGTGTTTATAATAAAAATTGCTTTGGCTTGTGTTCTTGGAAAGAAAGGTTATTGAGAAAGGCCTGTTTAACTTTCCTGCTTCCAGTGTTGTCTGGTAACCAGCCCTTCTGCATCTTTTATTTTGTTGCTTCCATTGTTGGAGTTTGATGGGAGAGGGAGGGTGCTAACCTCTTCTAGAGATTCCTGGTCCTGTATCTGATAATCTCAATCTATTCCTGTCCTTGTGCTGACTTTGCAAAGAGGAGGCAAGTAATTGCTCAGCTCCTGAATTATTATGTCAGCATGTGGTATTGAATAAGGAACATTTTAGCCCTCTGTTATAAAGGCCTATGTCCTCTACTGATACTGCAGCTAATGTTGGATTCCAAGACTTGTGTTTTCACTTCCAGATTGTCTGTTCTTGCTTTAATAGTACCAAGATTAAGTTTAATCTGGATGTTTGGGTGTCATTTAAGCGTATTATGATCACCTGTTTTGTTGCACTGCAAAATACTCGTGATACTTTAATTGGCTTTGGATTTCTAGACATTTTAACAGAGGAGAACTGGCAAAAGTGATTAGCTATCCTTTATGACAATCTGAATTTCAAAATATCCCATTCTTTCCATACTAATATCCTCCATTTTTTGTTGTTGGTTATGGGTTTTTGTTACTGTTTTTGTTTTGTTTGTTTGGGGCTTTTTTTAGCTGAAATACTTTGATGGCAAAATGAACCACCCCACCTTGAATCATGTCAAAAGTAGGAGTACCGTGTGTTAAATGTCATACAACGGTACAGACAGTTGTTTTGAAGACTCAGAAACACATGGATATAAGAGAGGTGGAGGGAGCAGTCTCTTGCTGAATGTCTAAGCTGTAAATAGCAGAGTTTTATTTACTACTACTCATTTAAACACTATTTATTCTAGAAAATAAATCGAAATTACCTAGTAAGTCTAGTGCTGGGAGCTATTGTACTTAAAGTATTGCTTCCGAGTGCAGTGTGCTCTATTTTTCAATATATTCTTGGTATCTAAAGAACAGATTATCTTGTGTCCTTCTCCTGCCCCATAAAAAAATGAAGTTGACTAAAAAGGATGATATGTTGAGTCTGAACCTTGGGGAGAGGGAGAAGGAAGAGGGAAATGAAACTAAGCAGGTGTTCACTCAGACTTTCTAAGCTGTACTTTATATGCTCCACTTTGTTTTGCAGAATGCATTGCTGCCTGCAGGCTTCCGACAGAAAGACCAGACTGCTAAAAAGGCTTCAGGTCCCTTCGACAGGGAACGGCTCCTGGCATACTTAGAGAAGCAGGCTCTTGAGCACAAAGACAGGGAAGACTATGTGCCTTTTACAAAAGAAAAGAAAGGTAACGCCACCCTTTCCGGTTGGTGTAGGTGGTTATGAAATCTCTGAAGTGGACTAGCCAGAACTGCTGTGAACCAAAGTTCACTGAAGCACCGGCAGCTCTCATGCTTTTTAACTGGTGGCATTTCCGAGCGAGTGCTACTGTGCAGAGGCGGGATGCTTCCTGTTCAGGCAGTTGTGACGCTGGTGCTGCTGTGCTGTTTGTGTCTAGCACAGGAAGGAGACAAGGATTTTATCAGATGATAAAGTTCTGATGGGGTGGTATCCTCAAAGTAAGAGCTACCCCTGATTTGTGATATTAATAACAAATGCTGTTGTTGTGCCTGTGGTTTATGCCCCATGGAGCTGAGTACAGACAGTAACATTTGCAACATACTGAATTTAAAAAATAGCAGTATAATGATGATGTTGTAGATGATAATGTTCAAAGACATTGTAGGCTGACAAGGCCATGCAAGTGGTGTATGCAGTCATGTTGTTCTTCTAGTATCTTTACTGAGAGGTCTAATAAGAATTGCATAGTTATTATAACTAATTACATAGTTAACATTGCAAGCAGCTTTGAAATCTGACAGTGGTTTGTGGTCTAAAAACCATGGAAACATTGACCCAATGAGCAGACCCATTATTAAAGCATGGGATTTTAAATCTTTGTTTTGGATCTAGTTGTCTTGCTGACTTGGATGGGAAGTGTTTTCCTTTTCTGGAGAGAATTAAAGAATGTGAATCTTAAATATATAAGAATAATTTATTTCTTCTGCCAAAAGCGAGAGTTCCCAAATTTGTTGTGCCTTACTAAGGTGTAGGGACAGAAACTCCCAGTCTGGAGCACATAGGCATAGGAGGAGGCTTTTAGCTCTCACTTCATAGTTTTTTTTATACTGCTTGTGAATCCTAGCTTGTCTGAACCTTCCCCAGCAGCAGGGCACATCTACAGTAAGACCTCAGTAAGTTGTTTGGTAAGTTGTATTCTAGCTGCCCGAGGTGAGCAGGCTCCTCTCTTCTTAAGGGTTTGAAACCCTTTACTTAATTGTCTGCTGTGAATCAGTGTTTATGTTAGACTTGAGCATTCATTTACTGAGTTTGTATACATGGTTGTGATGGTGGTGAATATCCCATGCAAGTTTTGTTTGGGATGTTTGTATTTTTCTCTTGCCTGTACCAGATAGCTGTTACTTGACAATGTTGGTCTCTCCTTTTCTCTCCCTGGAAGTAATAGAGAGATTGTGACTTGAATGTGCTGCACTGTATGTGATGTACTACTTCCTTAATACACTGTGTTTTGCCTTATTTGTGGAGTTTACACTGCTTTCATTGGAAGGTAACTTTTGACACTCCTTTGCTTATTGAGAATGGAAGTTTGCTGCCTGGGTCTGTAAGAGTAACTGAGTTTGGGATAATGCAGTATACTGAATATTGTGAATTAAATGCTCCTTCAGGCTGGCCATGGAGGATTTGCACTAGTTAGTACTTTGCATTCTACTGACTGCTAATGCTTCATTCAGATAGGTGGTTCTTTAAAGTCTGCTTACATACCCATGCACATGGAAAACTATTTGTTTGGGTAAATAAAACCTGCGTGAATCATGTAGAAAAACAGAAGGGTTCAGCTGCAATGCAGATCTTGATGAAGAAAGATCAAATGTCATTTCCTTTATGTAATATAGTAAATAGCAGTCTGCCTGTATGTTGCAATATGTCATACCAGTTCAGTTAGCAAAACTTCCCGTATCTTTAAAAAAAACCCCTCACTACTTAATAACATTTTCTACTATAACTATACTACTGTACTATAGTACCACAGAAGAAGGGAGAAATTATATGAAAAATTAAATTCTTGCTTTCATTGAAACTAAAAATATGGAAGAAACCTGACCATTGTAACCTTCAGATTTATAAGTTTTGGGGAGAAAGACATGGACTGGAGTTGCAGCTGCTTTTTTAGTGCCATTGTTGTAGGTCAGGCTCTACTGAAATATTTGTACGTGCCTAGGTGGTCTCATTGCTCTAACCTGGTTTAATTATTTTACAGAGCAAGAAGGGGAAAATCTATTCTTTCCTTTTCTGATTCTAGTAAAATGTTCCATGTGGCAATTTGGCCTACAGGTTTATCAAAGAAGCTTACCCTGGATTAATTTTAAACATCCTGGATTGCTAATGATTCTGGTAATCTTGTTCCCCTACTACAGTGTAAAGGAAAATCTTCTCTTCCAGTTGTCCCAAGTACCTCATTTTGAGATAATGCTTTATTAAAACAGTGTTGCATCATCTTTCACTCGTAGATTCTGTGATTTCTCCAAGTCTTTGGAACTCTTTTTCTGTGTGCTATGAAATGTAGATGTGAAATAATGTAAAGTGTCCTGATACAGTGAGATGAACAGTACTAAAGAAATGTAAAGTTGAACAATCCTTAAATTATGTTCTACTGCATTTTTCCACTGCCTGATTTTGTTCCTAAAAGCATTCTTAAAATCATACTTTGTTTTTAAGCACGATTTAATAACTTAAGTCACATTCTGTTCCAATTAAGTGTTGAAACATACAGTAAAGTATTGTTCCAGAGATTCATGAGAGCAATGTGGTAATAATTTCAACAAAACCAGCTTTGTCTCGATCTGTGTACGTAAGTATGTCATAAAGATTTTACAAGGCATAGTGCAAGGAGAAGGATCTGTCATCTAAACAGTGAAATGAGGCTTCAGTGCTGGAGGCTGTTGCCCTCAGGTGTGTTCCACACTTCTGACTATGTCTGACCAATGCTTCTCACTTCTCTTGGAACAGCAGAAGATGAGGATTATTGCACCCAAGATAAAAACATATCTAACATCAGTAATGTACTTTGTGCTGCATAGTGCAAGAATACTTTGCGTTTCTAGCCCTTGTACTCTCCTAATTGTTATTTTCTCTTCCAATTCTCCCTCTACATTCCTGCCAGGGTATGTTTGTCTGTGTAGATTTGCATTTCATATAACTTCCTCTTTCATGTTTTCATTTTGGTGTTTTGTTTTGGGTTTTTTCCCTGCTCTGTCACCTGGGCTATTGTTAGGCTGAAACTGTAGTCACCTGGCTAGAGCTCTTTTGTTGCTGCCCTTCTCAGTTGTTGCTCTAGATCACCATTTGCTTCTGTTGCAGTAGGATTTGTGATGCTGTGTTCTGTTTGCCATTCTATCATTGGTCTTTAAAGGAAGTGTGTTACATGTTTAAAAGGAAGCTAATATCATGTAGGAGTTTTGGAGAAGCAGCTTGGCGAATTGACGTTCTCCATACAAGACCACTAGAACAAAATAGCATGTGATATTGTAGCCTTAATGTAAAACAGTTTTCTAACTCACTGCTATGTGCTCTGTAATCAGATAATGAGTAACAGAGCAGTTTTTACAATAAGACACTGAGGAAGTCACTTGTAAGTGGATTAAAAAATAATACTATTAAATTGTGCTTAGAAGTGAATTGATGAACCTAAGTCTGTCACATGGTAAAAGTTGGTGATTGATGAATTGCAGGTTATATCAATTTCTGGGTTGATGAAACTTTAAGGAACATAAGATGTAAGGAGTATATCAGATGTTGCTCACTCTTCATGAAGTCACTGATGAGACAATCTTGTATTCAGTTGTCCTCAGGTGACACTTGATGCCTTTTCTGCAAACAGACTACTCCAAAGTGGATTTTGGATGTTCTGATCTGCAGGTAGAAGTCACTTGCTGTCTAATAGCTTGGGGGTAGGACTGTGGGGTATGTGAGAATAGCACCGGCATATGCAGTGCATGGCCTCACTGAGCAGACATGACTCCTGCAGGATTTTGAGTCCCACCTTGGGTACTGTGAGTCTGTATGAAATGCCTTTGGCACTTCAACAGACATCATCCAACATTTCTGCCTTTTGAGCAATACAATTTTGTGGAACTTGGAAGTTCATTCAGCAGCAGAGAAGGCCTGTGAATTAATCCTGGGATGTGTATCATTTAACTCCTTAGGTAAAGGCGTAGAAGACCCGAATATATAGTTAGTACCAAAAAGATGCGAACAACTCTGAAATTTGTCTCTTTATGTTGTATTGCTTAATCTTTGCAGTATCCTTGTTGGCTGAAAAGGAGGATGTCTTGTTCCTTTATGTGATCAAATCCCTGCTATTTGGAAGTGTTCCACTCAAGGGCCAGGAAAGCTATTCAGCTTATGGGTTGTACAGATGTATAGTGTGTGGGTTTTTTAAATCTTACATTAGGGAAGGGAATTGCTAAACTGTCTTGGCAGCAGGCCTGGAGTTAGATCATTGGCCCCAGAGACACAGGGGTCTTATCTTTTTATGAGGTATGTTAGTAGAAGTGGGGAGTGAGGAAGGTCTTGCTTTCGTATGTGCATGGTAAACCTCTGAACTCTGGGCAAGGATGAGATGAAGCCAGTGAATGAGACATTATATACACAAGGGTGTGACCTGTTTTGTAACAAAAACTGCTCCTGACCCAGTTCATGTGACTGCAGTTGGCTGCAATGAAGGTTTCTGGAGGGGAGTGGCTCTTAACATTTTTGCTTTAATGAAAACTGGGTATGCTTGTGCCCCTTTAGGTTATCTTATGAGTCAGACATGTATGGATAAGTTTTTTCTTTTGAAGGAGATGTTCAGAACCAGAAGTTCCTAACCTATGTATTGAAGAATTATGTAAAGTAACACCAGGAAAAGCAGTTCTTTGTTGTGAGTACTGTGATGAACCAGACAAAAGGCTCATACAGGTTGAAATAAATTTTAACAAAGTTGCTTTTAACTGAGCTCAGTTTCCTTCTCCCACTTGCAGCCTGCTGATAAAGGATGACATGAAAGAAGGCTCAGGTGCTCACATCACACTTCTCTCCTTTTTTACTCTGAAATCCTCACTTTTTTACTTGCCTGTATTACTGAGGGGAAACAACACAAGCGTAGCTAATGAGAGGCTTTAGATCATGTATATGCTCTTCAGAGTGTTTAATGGCTTAATGAAAACCTCATCAAGCACTCATCTCTCCTGAAAATTAAAGTTGAAAGCTATTGCTTCCCCAGCAGGTGGCGGTGGTACAGTGGGGGTAGGAATGTACTGTGTCAATTGTATCAGAATAATCATCAGCATTTGTTACTGAAGCCTGCAATTTGTGACTCTTTCCTTCATAAATCATTTCTTCTTCCTGATTCACCACAACCATAGTTACTTTTGCACTGTCCATCAAACCAGAGGTGTGGGTGGTAATGCATGTCAGCTGCTTTCAGCTGCTGTTTGTAGTCAATACAGTTATGTAAGGAGATTTATTTTCTGCTTCTGACTGTGGATAATGACCATTTATACAACCTTACAAAGAGATAGCAACCCAGGAACAGAAATACTGTGTTGCTAGCAACAGATCCTTGTCATCAGACTGTGTTGTCAGGGAAAAACCTGATATGCTTCTTTGTAATCTGTGCTAGTGGTCATGCATTAAGTTCCTATAAAAAGAAAATGAACTACAAACTATTGTAATCTAGGATAGGAATTTGGAGAGAGAGAGGGAAAAGGTGGATGAGTTTTGTTATGCTTTTATGGGTTTTGTGTCTGCTGCTCGACTTAGGACCTGACTTCAGGCTTTGCTTTCCATAAATGGTGAAATCAAAATCCTGCTTTGTTGGAATTTCCCAGAAATGAAACTGCAATATTCCCTATAAAGCTTCTTGTCATGGGGAGGTATTTAAAAATGCTAAACTTAGTCTTAGTCCAAACATGTAACAAGATATGCTTGTATGCAGTTCAAGTGAAAAAAAATCTTGGGCTTCTGGCCAGCTGATTCTGGTGCGTGGTGGGTTTTCACCGTATAATTGGGATGAGCTAGAGTGATTTGTGTGTGGAAGTCTTTTTTAGCTCTGATTATGACAGAGGGTGGGTTACTGGTTTAGCACTGAGACTTCATAGGAAGATTATCAACACCACTTCCTACCCCAGGAAATAAATAATGGCACTTGGAGCCCCTTTCCCACAGCTCTGTCTGCTGATAGCTCGGGCAACTTGGAAAGCTTGAAAAACTTTGAGTAATGGTGGAGATGAGTCAGTTTTCTAGTTGTGAAATACTTGTATCAAATGCATCAAATATTTGTGAAATAGTTGTATCAAATGCTTTTGTTCTCTCATACAATACAGTATCATGTTAATTTTTCCTGAACCTAAGCACCCCTTACCTCTCCTGGGTTCTTAACCATTGGCAGACTTAGTTCTGAAAGGCCAATGCTAAATCATTCTCATCTGAACTGATTCAGAATAACTGTTAGAATAGGTTTCTCATATTCTGATATCTTACCCTAACTTTTCAGCTGAACATATATGCATTATGATATATGATGAATCATGCAATATAAATAAAGGTCTGTGTAGTTAGCATGTCTCCTTGAATAACTTTTCCCATTACCTGTCCTT
Source organism: Pezoporus flaviventris (assembly GCF_033815535.1). Lineage (NCBI taxonomy): Eukaryota > Metazoa > Chordata > Aves > Psittaciformes > Psittacidae > Pezoporus > Pezoporus flaviventris. Next base: position 12,840,835 of record NW_026892554.1, read on the forward strand.
AGTGACTGCAAAGGCGGCACGGAATGTGGTATTACCACTGCTCCTTTTTCCATTGAATCTTCTATGACCTTTCTAACTATCATTTTAGAAAACAGTGCCATTGGCAGAGTAATCTGTTACCCTGGTGTGTGCTTTTCACTAATGTGGTTTTCTCAAGCAGCTCAGGCATCTCCCTTTTCTACTTAAAAATTAAGTTAACATCTGAAATCAGAAATACCATGTATGCAGTGAATAAAACTGCAGTGAATCACAGAATAGTTAGGTTGGAAAGGGCCTTAAGTTCATTCAGTTCCAGCCCCCCTTCCATGGGCAGGGACACCTCCCACTAAACCGTGTCACCCAAGGCTCTGTCCAGCCTGGTCTTGAACACCACCAGGGATGCAGCATTCACAACTTCTCAGGTTCATGGTTTCAGATCATGGCATTTGATATGCTGTCTCTGACACATTCAGATTACAGTTGTGCCTGGGTCCCTTTTTTCCCTTGAGAGGATGCTGGTCCTCATCCTCTAGTGATACTAAATTTTCCTTATAGGCACTTTTTCTGGGCTGTTTGAAATGTATGAAGGAGGCTTGTATATACTTTCTAATCCTTAGGGAAGCAACGAATGACTATGTCCTGTTTGTTTTTTTTCCCCATATCTGACTTTCAAAGAAGAAACCTCATTCCTTTATGTTTTCCTCGGTGCTCTTAGGATTTATGTAATATATATTCCTTAAGTACAGAAAAAGAATAAAGATAAGTAACTATAGAATATGAAATAACGTCAGACTTTTCATTTTCTTAACTCCAGGGAAAATATTTATCCCCAAGCAGAAGCCTGTACAGTCTTATGCAGAAGAAAAATTCACTCTTGATCCAGAACTGGAGGAAGCCTTGACCAGTGCCACAGACACAGAATTAGGTGACCTTGCAGGTCAGTTGTTCTTGAGATATGAATGGGCTGGTGTGTATTTAGACAAGAATGATCTATAATAAATGCATTTGTGTATTTGTTATTTGAAATGTGATTAGAGGAAGTTGTATTTGTGATAGAAACTAGATTATGTTATATGCCAGTTTGCTTGTAGTATATCAACTTTGTGGCTTTGTGATAATTCATAGGAACATAAATTATTCTGGCCTGCAAAAGATGCCTGATTTTCAAACTCAACCCCTTTAAGTTCATTCCTCAGACTGGCTGGGGTTCCTTGTGTATGGTACTACTTTTTTTTTTTTTTCATGTAAGAGCATGCTGCGTTAGGAATACATGTACGTGTATTCCTGAAGCTTAAGTCAATAATTTTGTGACTGAGCTGCACTTTTAATTTTGATGCTTGACCCTGGTGAGGTCAAATCTAAGATGTGAAAGACAACTTAAAAGTCTGCAATTAATTATTTTATTTCTACTTTTCTTTAAATGATTAAGAGATTGAACAGCTTATTGTACTGATAACAGGGTGTTTTACAAACACCAGTTGGTATTAAAGGAACCTGAAGGTATTAAAGAAACCTGAACCTGAGCTGAATTAGTCAGAAACAGCAAAATTGTTTTATTTGCTTTTTCTTTTTATCCTTTTACAGCTATACTGGGAATGTCTCACTTGATAACAAACTATGAGCTCTGTGATGTAGTAGGAAGCCGTAATGGGGTTGACAAAGACAGCTTCTCAGGTAAGTGTGTACACAAGTGCTAGATAAATGAGTGCTTTGTACTACAGACAGTTACTATAGCATTAACTATTTTCTGTACGGTAGCATTAACTATTTTCTGTTGCACTAGTATTCTTTAGACTGTGCAGTCTTGAGTTGGAAATGTGCGTGTCTGTAATATTGCTAATTGAGTTCTGGCAAGAGTGAAATTAAAATATCCGTACACTACAGTCTAGTCTGATTTTAAGTCACTTTGGGGGGATAAAAGTAGGCATAAACATGCATTTGTGTGTGTTGGGTTTTGCGTTTGTGTTTATAATTCAACTCCTATATGCTTTCTGGTGTGGAAGGAAAGCAGGAGGGCTGTGAGGGCCTTTGGAAAAGAGTTGAAATTTATGAAAATATGGTCAGGAGAGGATGATAGGCGTTTTGGGTGGGGAGAGATATAAAGACTGATGATCTTTAAAGACAGAAAATATTTACTATGAGTATCATTTATTCACAGTGAAGGATGTGACCTGTTTGATTACAATTAAATGCCTTACTTTTCAGATATAGTAAAAGGTGAAAAAATGTTGCCTGTTTTTGATGAGCCACCAAATCCCACAAATGTAGAAGAGACACTGCAAAGGATTAAAGATAATGATTCTCGTCTTGTTGAAGTTAACCTAAATAACATTAAGGTAATTACCTGAAGTCTGAAGTAAATACGCTGCTTTTGCTCAGTAGAAGACACTTTAAACTGCAAAACTCTGCATGAGAGTTCTGCAGCTTACACTCATAAGAGAGAGTATGTCAGGTTTCTTCTAAGTAAAGCAGCCTTTCTGTTGAATGTTGTGGTGTGCGTGTAATCTCAGAAACCCAGAGCTAAACCGATAAGCCATCTTGGTTTCTTTTGCCAAATGTGTATTTAAAGTCTTAGATTTTCTTACTGCACAGATTTCTGTTGTTGCCAAGTTGGCAATGGTTCCAGCAATTTGCCATCATGGAGTTAACTTCTTTGAATCCTTTATCCTTTGAAGGAGCAATGTGTTCCTGGTTACTAGTGTTGCAGGCAAAGTGATACTTGTACCTGACACCCTTCTGATTCTTGTACAAAAGAGCTGTTGGTAATGAGGGCAGCTTCTGCTTACAAGTGTAACAATTGTGGTTTTAAACATGGCTGAAACTTTTGCATATTTGTGTGAAAGAAAACAGAACCATAGCACTCCTGGCTTACAGTGCAGACAGCAGTGACAGGCTGCTAGCTGCAGCCTCGCTACAGCCTGGCATACTTGTTGCCCTTATTAAAGGAAGAAAATACATGTTTAAGATATTTTACAATAAACATGATAGCCAAAATAAATGCTTAAAAAGGCAACAGAACAAAATCTCTGCTATAATAAACTGAGAAATTTGCTACCCTAATTAGCTAAAATTATTCCTTTTAAGTTTGGTTACTACTACACTGTAAAAGCTATCAAGCTATACATTGGCAAATTCTGGAATTATACTTAAAATAACACAGAGAATGAAATGCTAATGGCTTCACCAGTCTAAAGCTCTAAATGCTTTTGTATTTGTGAGAGATTAATTTGATAGCAGAATGTTCTTTCATGTAAATTTTGCACAGTAACCGTTCCAAGTCAGCTAAATACTTCAACATTTACATTATGGTAATGGCATCGGTGTAGTAAAGATGACTTTGCTTTATAGAATTGGTGACTTTAATAACTGTTATATCTTAAATATAGGTTTGCTACATGTGTAGCCTTTACCTTGAGACTACTGGAGAACACTGATAAGTTAATATAGTACATTTTGCTGTAAAGAGAATAAGATAATGGAAGAACTTGGAGGGAGGGGATAAACTTGTGTATCTCAAGAGAGTGACATGCTATTTTTAATTCAAGAACATACCAATTCCAACACTGAAAGAATTTGCAAAAGCCTTAGAAACCAACATGCATGTGAAGCATTTCAGCCTTGCAGCCACCCGAAGCAATGATCCTGTTGCTGTTGTAAGTACTCTTGATAATGTGCTTAAGCGGGGTGCAAGGGAAGTCAGGATGGGAAGACAGTGGTGAGGGATTGAGTTGAATCCTGTTTAAATATTTAGAGATTAAAATGATAAATTCTGTTACACTATAAAGTATGGTTTTTTTAACAAACCTTTGTTGTATCAAAGTTGGTGATTGCTAGTTGACTAACATGAAGCTGTGCATCAGATGTATGAGAGTTCTTTTTCTACAATTCCTCCCTGATCTTTCATTTTGCTAACTTCATATTTTTCTTTTTCTCCTGTTTAGTTTATAATGTTTGTTCCAGGAGTCACTAGTATATTCAAAACTAACTTTAAAAGAAGCACATTTGAAACTGAAAAAGCTCATAATCATTTTTTACTAGCTAGAGTTTTAATTGAAGGAAGTTGTAAAACACCTATTTCTTTGATACCTCTGCTACCAAAGATTGGCTTAAAGCTTTGGCACTAAAGCATGACATTAGTGAACGTATCTATTTTGACACAGTTGAAACTTGGGCATTTGTCATCTGGTCCTGTTTCTCCTATGTTGAATAAAAAGCATATTTAAAGAAAAGAGGTAAGAAAACATCACTAATTTTTCCAGGACAATCCTTTGCATTTGTTTTAATTTCGTATTAGAAAGAAAACTATTTTGAAAAACTTCATTGAGTGAACATTAGGGAGCTTTGGTTTGGGTCAATTAAAGGTCCTTTTCAGTAGAACCGAAACATTTGTAATAGCTTATAAAAGCTTCTTTTTCTCAGGTGTGGTTTTGCTGGAGTATTTTTGCATTGTGACTTGATATTAAAAGGAAAATAAAGGTTATGGTTTTTACCAAAGTAAATCTCAGCTGTTACTTACTCTTCTTTTATGATTTTCTCAGAAATAAAATCAGGTATATGCTATTTCCGTAAGAGTGCTTTTAGGTGCATCCTGGTGCTGTGCTCATAGCTTTGTGGTTTACCTCTTCCTACCAAATCTTTAGACAGAAGCATTTTGAAAGTCAGATCTCCTGTTTCCAAATTAACCATATCTAATCTCCTTTCACTTGACTAATACTTTTTCTTTGGCCTTTACTTAGCCTCTTGCATTACTCGTTGTATACTGTGGAGGCTGAGAAAATGGAATTGATCCAGTATGCTAATTTCAGACTATTTATATTCTGTGTAGCTTTTTAATTTGTAACAAGAGAAAGGGCCTTTCTTGACTAAATACTATTTAAAAGGCGAATGCAGATAATGCCTGGTTGAAGACTCTCTTTAGTCTCAGTAAGTGAAAACTTGCAAAGTTGCACCATGTGTCTGTGACTTGTTGCTCCTGTTGAACTAGTTAATGGAAAAGGTCATCACTGTGTGCTATGGTGTACTGTAGCAAAATTTGAGAGTTTAATGATGCTTTCTTGCACTCAAAGGCTCTTGCAGATATGCTGAGAGTAAACACAAAACTAAGAAGTTTAAACATAGAATCAAACTTCATCACTGGAGTTGGAATTTTGGCACTGGTCGATGCACTGAAAGACAATGAAACATTGACAGAGATCAAAATTGATAATCAAGTAAGTGAGGTGGTGGTAATATTGTAGTCAAAACCAGTCTATCCTTGTTGATTATGTATTTATTGAAGGCAGCTTGTGATAAACTTGCCAAAATATTTTGCTTTTAAATACCTTAACCCCATGAATTATTGTCTGTGAGATTCTCAGAAGCATCCTGTTGAGGTTGAGTCCTGGTCACTTCTGTACTTGCTTGTGCTTTAAAGCGCACAGATGTATTTTGTGACCTGCTGCCTTTTAGATTAATCAAAACGAATCTTGGTGTTTATTGACTATTATGATGAAAGTATTCTGATCTCTTTTAGGCTGAATATACATAAGCTCTGTTGTCTTTGTGTATCTTTTATTTTAACAGAGGCAGCAGCTGGGCACAATTGCAGAAGTAGAAATTGCCAAGATGCTTGAAGAAAACACGAAGATCCTCAAATTTGGATACCATTTCACACAACAGGGACCTCGAGCCAGGGCAGCTGCAGCTATCACAAAAAATAATGATTTGGGTAAGTCCTGTCAGCAGAGAGTGACTATTAAATGAATGTGTGCGTGGTACAGATGTCTGGGTTTTTCTGCTTTTCTGTTGACATAACCAGGATAGCAAAATATGAGTAGATGAGTTTCAGATTTCTCCCGTGCTTTATTCCTACTCTTCTGTTGCTGCTTGATATTCTTTTACTTTGTTGAAGGTGTGTTCAGGTGAATGAGTTGAGGATTTTTAGCATAGTTTAGAACAAGAACATTCAAATTCAACATGAGTTGTGGCAAAGAGAGAGAAAATAATAGTTTTGATCAGTTCTATTGAGATAAGAGTCGTCATTTTTTCAAAAGCAGTACTTGAAATTAATAGTGCAGGATGTCCTCTTTAATGTCAGCACACCCAGCCTCATTTGGGATTGCTTGAGAAAGGAAACTGAACGTACTATCATGTTCAGAGACTGGGGCTGGGTCATCTCATCCCTTATGCTTCTCTTCATGCACAGGTACCTTCCCTGCCTCTCTGAAAGGTAACTTGCAACAGTGGCATCTTTATTTGCTGCAGTAAGTTTTGTTGCAGTTCATCTGTTAGAATCCTAGCTAAATGGACCAGCAGAAAATTGGTTAGTAAAATAGCACATGAATGGAAATCGTTTGTATAATAATGTCAAATACTTGAAGCTCTCACTTACAACAAGATAATGTAGTCCATCTATTTAAATAGAACTGCATTTTAAAACTCCATTTAATTAAGCCTGTTGGCTTTAGATCCTTTTTGATAAGGATACACATCTGAGCGTCAAAATGGGCCACTAAAATGGGCCAGTTTAGTGGGACTACTAGCTCAGGGACACATTAGAGAGAATGACATAGGAAACTGGAATTTGATTTAATGATCTGCTTCCACTCTGAGTAAAAAAGTGGGGAAGAACAGCTCTCGAAGAGATGGAGAAGGAATAATGAATAGTGCATAGAGAGAGAAGAAGGACACTTGGACACTGCATAACTCTTTCTCAAAATAGGTTTTAAATCAGTTACTCATTTTTGTCATAATGCTCTATTTTAAGGTTTCTTTCTTCACTAGTTCTTATTTTGGTGTTTGACAGTTGGAAATCTATGTTTCTATTGATCTCTTGCCTTTTCTCTTTGCTTTCTTAGTCTGGAGTATGCGAGTAAAAGTTTCTGCAAATACCCTTTCATCTCTCCAGCCCTGAAGCTCCAGAGGCAGTTACGCTGAATACCCAGTTGGGTACTGAGCACTGAAAACTGGGATGTTCAAAGTATCTCATTTCTGTCTTTGTCTGTTCCTTTTAAGAGATAGTCTGCATCATCTTTCTCCTTTGCTTTTGCTGTGTAGTACTTCCCTTTTCTTTGTCTGAGATTGTGTACGTGTTGCTTTGAACTGCATGATTGGAGAAGTCTAAGGTTGGAAACTCTTCCATCTGTTCTTGTGATTTGATGGAAGCTGGTGTGCATAACTGCTGTCACTGAAATAAGTCGGATTCAAATGGAGGTAATGGCTTTAAATTGATGCCCTGTGAGGGTGCTGAGGTGCTGGCACAGGGTGACCAGAAAAGCTGTGGCTGCCCCATTCCTGGCAGTGTTCAAGGCCAGGCTGGACGGAGCTTGGTCTAGTGGAAGTTGTCTCTGCCCGTGGCAGGGGATTGGAACTGAAGAAGCTTTAGGGTCCCTTCCAACCCAAACCATTCTCTGATTCTGTGATAAGTCTATGGGTTATTCTCAAAGTGAGCAATGTATTGACTTTGTAAAGAGTAAAATTCTAGTGAGATTTTACTGTGATTGTTTCCTTAAACTGTATTTAAAGCATTTCTTGAAACAGGAAGAGGCAGGCTAAACAAAACAGTTTTGACTCTGTTATTTTGATCTGAAGATAAAGATCAACTCATATTGCAAATATCTGGAAAACCACATAATTTCCCATGTGTGGATTTGAGAACAGAATTACTTTATGTATACATATGCTTGCTAATGGAGATCAGTGGAGATGCCCTCTATAATTTTGAAGACATTTAGCCTCATGTCTGCACAGAAAAGGAAAACAATTTGATGCGGGGGGGGGGAATAAAATATCAATTAAGAACACTACAGATAGTAAGCAAAACTCCAGTCATTGTCAATCTTGCGTATTAAGTCTAAACAGCATGTGAGCTTTTAATGATTTTATTCATAAATCTGTCACTTGCTTTTTTTGACAATTGAATATTTTTATTAACAACCGGAATGTTTGAGGATATTGAATGTAACATTTTTTTGTGATGTGTATCAATCATATTAGATGCACTGTGAAACTCTTGTACTGTTTCTTTTGAAGGCATGTAAATTTCAGTGAGAAAACTGCGATGTATAAAAAGAGTGAAGGCTAAATCTTCTTACCAAACAAAATGATTGTTTTTCACAAGTCTCTCCTCACAAGTAGTTGAAGCTGTTCATGAATAAGGCAATAAGCACTGCTAAAGCATAAGCTTAAAATGATGGATAACACTCTGCTAACGTACCAGCTTTATGCGGCAACTGTTTGTGTTGTAGAAATATGAAGAGTAGTTATAATGATAAACCAGTAAAACCCTTTTTCTCTCTCATTACAGTTCGCAAGAGGAGGGTTGAAGGAGATATCTAGCAGATCTTCTTGTCAGAACTGTGTGGAGCTTTCAAGGGTCGTCCAGGCATGGTCATCACTCTGGGCTTCGGCAATGTTGGACTACATTTACCTGGCTTAGAAGGGAAAAGACTGGAAACCCCATTCCTTTTAAAGCAAAGCTATATGAATAATCTGCTGGTATACATCATGTTTTTCAGATTGAGACACGGTAACTGCACCAGTTCCTGTACCACAGTCTTTGATTGGGTTTTTTTAAGAACTTTTTGTATTTCAAGACTTTGGCTGTACTTTCTGCTAAAAATGTAATTGCAAATCAATGTTATAATTGTCTGTAGTTAAAGAATGGCACATTCAGAGTCACTGGTCAGATAATGACCCAATTGAAATGTTTGTTAGAAAATCTGGGGGTGCTTATTTACGTGGAGGGGTGTGTATATTCTTGGAAACAATGCATTAGTGATAAGGGGTTCTTCACACAACAGTCTCATTGTGTAGAGCTATTCAGCCTTGTTCATGCACTGAAGAGAAATCTTTCACAGCTATCTCAGTTGTAATTCTACTTTTAGTCACTTACTGTGACTAATTAAAGACATCGCTTTAAACCTAACAAAAATAAATTTGCAAAGGACTTTTTCCAAGATATTTGAGAGACTAATAAAAAAGTGGAAGCCTTGAAAAAATAATAAAAACCAGTAAGTGCCTTCCAAAATAAGTTTTTCTATTACACCTAAACCCTGAAAGTCTTTTTCAAGAGATCCCATGACTGTATCTTGCTCTGTATCTGAACTGGGCATAGTTTTAGATCGATTTCATGTGTTCATCAGCATTTAGTTTATATTCCTTGTTTAAAAATCTTTATCTACATTCATAAGTATCAATTTCTCTAGAAGTAGTGGACATGTGGTGTTTTGTTTTTTTTAATTTTGTACAGAAAAAAATCCCCTGACTGTAAAACCACTGCTCCAATTCACTGGCAAATGGAAAAATCCTTTTTTAAAAGCTGCTGCATTAAGCTGTCAGTACTTCATATAAATCTGTCATTTTTGTAATAAAATAATGAAGTAACACTTTTAAGAAAGGATTTTTCTATTCTACTTATGTCTTGATGTTGAAACACTACATAAGACATGCAGAAATTAACCAATATACAGTGTCAACTCAGTATGATGTATTTAAAGTTCTGTATTTAAGCAAATTAATAAGGCAACAAGAATCACTTCAACTTCTGTACATAATCACAGTAGCCTGATATAATATGAAAACCTAGAGGCTTTTTGGCGCAGGTCAGTTTGTCCTGTACTAGTTTGCTCACTGTTGTCATGAGATCACCAAAATGTTCTTTAGAACTGCTCAGCAATCTTTCTAGTGACAGAAAATTCAACTGACAACCATTTTCATCAGAGGATTGTAACACGATGAGCATTTAACGTATAGAAGACATTGGCCTGAGATTTTTGCATCAGGTTGTATAGACTATAAAAATTTAACAGAGCAACTCCCTGACACTCTACCTACCTTGTCATTTGCTGCAAATCTCATTTTGGATCTTTAAAGACAAACTTTACTCCAGAGGCGACTTCAAATTTTACTGCAACTGTACTGAGAATTTTAAACCATAGTGCCTTTAGTGAGGATGTATATAACTGGTTTATACTTGTGGAAAAACAGTTTTCCTATTTCAAAATCAGCCTCTTGTTATACATAAATGTGTGCTCTGAAAAGCAAGTCAGTATTAATTCTGTTAAAACCAAAGGCAATCTGTAACTTCGAAACAATCAAACTATCTGACTCATAACAGAAAGGGCTTCTTTTGGTTTTGGCTTTGTAAATTTTCAATAACTGTTTAGATTCTGAAATTCAAGTTCTTATATAGTATACATAAAGTCACAAATTAAGTGTCTTTTTACAGGCAGTGCTGTATAAACATGGCCAAAGCATGTCATGTGCCAACTTGCCTAAAGCTGTGCTACTTACGTGCTAGGCACCATAATCATTTTGTGTCAAAAAACAGACTGTAGTATCTTCCTTCGTTTGTTGAAGGGCTGCATGGTCGTGGAATCTGTTCATGTGTTGTGATTCTATGATGATTTATTTTATTGTTATCAAAGAAATTAGGCAGTCATCTGCTTGAACATGGAAAAAATTAATATGAAAATGGATTATGAAAATTACAACCTAAATCCCTTCCTTTATTAATTCAAGGTAGCTGCTTAATGACTTATATTCCATTTAAGCTGCAACTCAGGTGCCTGGTCAGAGATGATAGTAGTAGACCTTAATAATGAATTTAGCTCTGTAGACAGCAGCTGAGCATTTGACTCCTTATTGGCACTTTCAGGACAGGTATCTGACAGGCTGGGCATAGAGAATGAGTTTGGTTTATTTTCAGCCAGAAGGGTTTGGCCTTCCAAATTGGTGCAAGATGTGGCATGGTGCATGGACCACTTAACAGCCATCACTCTAGTGCCTACAGTGTGTATCCTCATAGGAATAAATGAAGGAATTCAGTCTATAGCTAGGAATCATAATAAACATTATCAACAAGCAAAGCGAACATGCAACCTGGTCCAGTGTGAGGTGTCCCTGCTAGGGGGTTGGAACTGAATGATCTTTAAAGTGCTTTCCGACCCAACCCATCCTATGATTCTATGTAATGCTATCAAATGTAGTGAGATCTTGTGTATGACTTCATTATTTATGAGGGCAAAAGGGTATTTGGTTACCAGCTATCATAACCACACAATCTTTTTTTTTTCTAAAAGAGGTGATACTTTTTTCCTCCTGATCATATTTCAGGCTTAAAGCAGAAGTCAAATGACCACATATATTGATATATTGATTCTGCTGGTTCCAAGCTAAGCATGGAAACATACCCTGTATTCCAAAGCAATTATCTATTTACTTTTATATTTTAAAGAAACAGCCTTATTCTCTCTACAGCTTGAATAATACTGTTTGTAAGCTACAAACGAGCAAGTGTTCAATTTAAATTTCCATTGAGGAAACGTGAATTGAGTGTTTTAGCATATCAGCACTATATGCTGTCAGATTGTAAACCAGTGACAGTTTTGGATGATTAAAGTACTGTATTCTTGTTGTGGTTTGGGGGTTTTGTTTGGTTGGTTTGTTTAAATGTTACCTTGACTTGCTGAACATTGAGCCTTGTGTTTATGTTAAGCCATTACTTTCTCCAGTAGCAAGGTGAATGCCCAAATGGCAGTAGCAAGCTACTGCTGTGGAACTCACAGAGCAGGCAGCGGGAAGATGAGTTAAGAGCCCCTAAATGGAGTAACGTCATCATTGTTCATGCCTGTTCAGTGCACACAAGAAGAAAGGCGTCGGGGGGGAACAACGTTAGGCTGCCTTGTGCAGCGTTATGGCAGCCACAGTTGGCAATGGGAGGGTCTAAAGGCACAGGTTAACAGGTTATGCTCCCTGTGTCGGACACACTGGGTCACTGTCCCTGTCTCCGGTGAGTGGGCAGTGCCTCACCCATAGAAACGGGTGGGTTGCACTCATCTCCCTTCGCTGTCGGTGTTAAACAGGAGCCAGGTCCAAGCGCAGCGTGGTCGCTAAGCAGGGAACGGGTGGAGAGCTTGTATAATGGCGATAGCGTTAGGGCAGGGTGACCTGTACTCGGCAAGTGCGGGCAACGGGAGGTCGGAGTACCCAAGCAGCAGCGCCGTGGCCAGCCCACGTGTGAGCGGTTCTGCTCCAAGCCTCGGGCTCTGACAGGCCCTATCGTGTGGCTGCAGCCACATCCGCCCGTTTCCTCGCGAGGACGCTGCGTTAGTAAATGACTCTCGGGGAGGCGCGGACACGCGTTTCCCCCGCTGCCATCGGTAACGGCCGCGGGACACGGCCCCTTTAAGAGGCGGGCTGCCCCCTCCCGCCCTGCCGCAGCAGCCGGCGCCGCGCCACGCTCCGTAGTCGCGTCGCTCCCTATTTGCATCACGGAGCGGCGCCGGCGGTGCGGTGGCGGGCGCGCGGGCCGCCATGGCGGACATGGAGGATCTCTTCGGCAGCGACGCGGACTCGGAGGCCGAGCAGAAAGGTGCGGGGCGCCGCGCTCCCCCCCGCTGCCCGCCCGCACTGCGGCACAGAGCGGCCGCGGGGGGCGGCCCGAGCGGGTAACGCGCCGCTGCGCCCCGGGCCTCCGCTGCGTGCCGGCGGGGCTGGGCGGAGCGCAATGGACCCCGCACTGCGGTGGCTGTGGTGGCTGTGGTGCTCCTATGGCCGCGGCCGGGGAAGCGGGGGGTGACAGCCACAGGCAGAGCGCGCTTCCGAATGTGATAGCGCCTTACCGGAACTCTGCGGGCGCGGGGAGGTGGAGGCACGGAGGGGGCTCCGGTTTGCCCCTCGTTATCTTGAGACGCTGTCCCCATAGTCCATGCTGGAGAGCTGTCCTCATCCTGTAAATGAAAACAGAACGCATGGAACACCTCCCGGTTTAACTCATTTGTATGGTTTTGAAGTGCCTCTGTCAACTTATGTAAATTACTTTTCAAGGCAAGTGTTCCTTTTTTCCCCTGTTTGAAACAGCACCTGCCAGCCTCAGCGTTCAAGAGCAGCTCCATTGTAGCAGGCGTGTCAGGGTACCTCATACAGCTAACTTGGGTGAAAGGCATGATGGCAGGTTCACGTTTGTAGGATCTCATATGTATGTATTTATCTATTTTAAACCATCAGTATTTCGAATTTTATTTTCGTTTGTGTAATTGCTTATTCAGTAGCTTGTGGTTTGAAACTTTATGTGGCACCCATCATTTTCATTGTGTCTTTCATTGGCTTCGCCTTTATTAGACATTTTACTTTACTGTTTTAGGTGACTTTTATATGTCTTTCTTACCATTAACGGTAAGTTCTTTCAGATTTGGTGATTTTTGTTTCTTTGTTTTAAAGCAAAGCCCAGCATCTTACGTGCATCCTTGTGGGGACATTTTAAGTCTTAAAAAGTGATATTTGCTTTGCAGATTCGGACTCTGGATCTGAATCTGATTCTGATCAGGAGAACGCTGGCTCTGGTAGTAATGCCTCTGGAAGTGACAGTGACCAGGATGATGACAGAGAGGCAGTCAAACCTAGTAATAAGGAGTTATTTGGAGACGATAGTGAAGATGAAGGGGCATCCCATCACACAGGGAGTGACAACCATTCCGAAAGATCCTACAATCGCTCTGAAGCTTCAGGACATTCTGAGCATGAAGATAATGATCAGTCGGATGTGGACCAGCACAGTGCTTCAGAAGCTGCTCATGACGATGAGGATGACGATCGCGGGCATGGGTCTGATGAAGGCAGTCATCATTCAGAGGGAGATGGTTCTGAAAAAGCACATTCAGAGGATGAGAAGTGGGGCAAGGAGGACAAAAGTGATCAGTCAGATGATGAGGAGAGGCAGCAGAACTCTGATGATGAGGAGAGACAGCAGAACTCTGACGATGAGGAGAAAGCACAGAACTCTGATGAAGATGAAAGGCCGCAGGTATCTGATGATGAGGAAAGGCTCCAGAACTCAGATGAGGAGAAAATGCAGAATTCTGATGATGAGGAGAGGCCACAGGCCTCAGATGAGGAAAAGATTCAGAACTCAGATGATGATGAAAGGGCCCAGCACTCTGATGAGGAGAAAGTACAGAACTCTGATGATGAACGGGCCCAGCATTCTGATGAGGAGGACCAAGAGCACAAATCTGGTAGGATGGAATGCAGTAGTAATGATTTGCTTCTGGTTTGATCTCTCTTTATCATTTCATTTATATTGGCCTGAAAAGATTCAGGCTTCACTGTAAAGGCATTAATCATGTACATTAATCATGTGCTTTCAACTACAGTCATCTTTGTCGTGTTTTTCTTTTATGCAGCACTTTTAAATTCCTTTTCATCTGAATCAACTTATTAATACAAAGGAATTTAAAATTATGTGGAACAAAATATTTAATTTGCTGAGAATAATTGTGCTCCTCAGTAGAGTCTGCGAGGGGCAGTGACAGTGAAGATGAAGTCCTGCGAATGAAGAGAAAGAAACCCATTGCTTCAGATTCAGAAGCAGACAGTGATACAGAAGGACAGAAAGGTAAATGGTGGCATTATTCTGTGGGGGTTTGGTTCCTTTAATCCCTATTTTAAGCACGAGTGCTAACAGAACTTGATGAAATTGATAGTGCTTGTGAGACAGTGTAACTGCAGTGCCATGGAAATAAGAAAACAGCGCAACAAGAATTCTCTGTGGGGAAGTACATGCTGTATTTCTCCTAATTATCTCTAGGTGGCTTTATCAGTGTTTCTGTTTTCTCCATGAGAGACAGCTTCTCTTCTGTGGATGTTGTTTCACACATTTTTACTGATGGTGTTAAGAAATGGTGCCTCTAATCAGAGCAGCCCAGGGAACCTTTGCGGGTTTGTGTGATGTTTTGCTGGCTGAGAAAGAGCTGGTGACTCTTCTGAGAAGTAAAACCTTCAAAACACGTTAATGAAGTTGCTGGTGACACGTATTTGTTTACTTGAGGAAAGGATGGTCTTACACCTTTAATTCTTCGGTTGACATTTTTTGACTAGATTCACTTACTTGGTAGAGCCTTTCCAGGAAAACATACCTTGAATCCTTAGCTTAAAAATACAGGGGAAAACTGTTCTTCAGGATAAGAGAACAGTATGTGCTTCATAAACATTAGTGATTTCTAACCTTTGTAGGTGATTTTAAGTGCAATGAAAGTGAAGGATGTGTTAATTTTTTTTCCTGTAAGTGTACTTGCATATAGGGGTGTGTGTATACATATATGTGTATTTTAAAATAGCATTTTTTCTGCTCAAGAGCATGCAGATGTCATGGATCTGTTTGGAGGTGCAGATGACATTTCCTCAGGGAGTGATGGAGAAGAGAAGCCACCAACTCCAGGGCAGCCCATTGTGAGTAGACTTGACTTTTAAAATAAGTCTGAAATATGCTGTTCCACTCTGAAATGTATAAAGCTGATTATGATAATATTTTAGTGAAAAAGAGTAACAGCATTAAGCTGAAAACTGTATGCCAGCTCCTTTACTGTTTCCTTACTGTATTTGGTCTCTCGGACTTACACTGGTATTTGCAATCACTTTTAAATGGCATATGAAAATGCTGACTTGAATTGCTTTCACTGAAAACTTTCAATTTCTTTTACCCAAAGCTTCTTGATCTCTTTCTCTGTGCACATGGATGACATTTCTTTAAGCTAATGTAAGTGCTTACTAAAGCAACAGTTGCCAGGTAGATGTATTTTCACTTATGCTCCTCTTCTCCTTTTCTTCATTAGGATGAGAATGGACTGAGTCAGGAACAACAGGAAGAAGAGCCTATTCCAGAGACTAGAATAGAAGTAGAAATACCAAAAGTAAACACAGACTTGGGTAACGATTTGTATTTTGTGAAGCTGCCCAACTTCCTTAGTGTGGAGCCCAGGTAATTGCACATTAAGTACATGTTTGATGAGGTTTTTTTAGTGTTTCCCTATACTACTTTTGATTTAGTAATACAGTTAAATATGTTGGCCATATTTAAAATGGTTGACATTAAGATGCACACTTCTGGTTGCAATCAGTCAATAGTAATATATATTGCTGTTATTTAATCAAGTGCTGAGTAATTTCTGATAAGCTTGGGTTTCAGCTTGATTTAATAACCTTTTGTATTTGAAATACAAACAAAAATATGATTTAACTGAAAGCATGTCCTATTTCAGTTGAATCTTAAACATAGGTTCAGGCTCTCAGATGTATAAAAGCTGAATGGGCAGCATCTTTATGCACTTTTGCGGGATAAAAACATCATTTTCAATTTTAGAATGAGCCCTTATTTGCAGATCCTAAATGAGTTGTTTTAAGTATGAAGGGGCTGGTTACTCATTTTCCTATTTACCTTACTAAAAAAATTTTCTGGAATTCATAGGGAGAAACAAAGTCAATTATTAGAGTTGCTTGTGATATTACGTTTGGCCCTAAATTCCACCTTCAGCACTTCTAGCAAAGTGCTGTCAAAGCCATTTCTTGAAGTGTTTTTGTGAAGCAGATTCACTGCACTGCTTAATTGATGTTGTGTTAGCTGGTGGTGTAGCATTGGGTTTGTTGGACAGTTGCTAAATCATTCTTCCTGGCTTTCTTGCTATAGACTTCCAGGAGAGAACTGTTAAGAATGCAGTTAGCGGCTCTATTCAGAGAAATCCTGGGGATCTTTGGGGGTCAGACAGGACTGAAAATAGGATTGTACAGTAGCAGAATCTGTTTATCACTTCTCTCCCTTGCAGCAGCCTGGAAACTATTGGGAAGGAGGCTAGGGAATGACCTTCCCTCACTCACTCCCAGCCCAGTTGTCAGGTTTGTTGGAGGAAGAGAGGAAAACCAATCTCATCCTTTCCCTTCGATGGGCTTTGAGATTCAAATTAAAAACAAATGGCTATGGTTGTTCTCTCAGAAAATCCCTAATTCACCACATTTATAAAATGGTATTTTTCTTTTTATTTTCTCTGTACAATATTGTATAGATTTTGTTCCAGACTTCACCCCAACCTTATTATCCTGATGCTAATTAAACAGTATTTTCTGAGGCACACTTGCTTTCTTTAGCTAGAGCTATTTAGGGGGTCTGAATGTTCAAGTGGCTGTAATGGATGGTAGTGAAGATGCTTGGGTAGGCCTCCTGTGGTGTTGAATCAATGCAGTAAATGACATTACTGCAGAAATGGCTGTCTCACAGCTGCAGTGCCTACTGTTGTGTGCAGTGTACAATTTAAACATTGCAAACACCTGTTATTTTCACAACTCTGGAATCATCTGGATTAATTTTTAGAAGAGTAAAGACTATTATGTAATTTATTGCAGACCTTTTGACCCCCAGTATTATGAAGATGAATTTGAAGATGAAGAGATGCTTGATGAAGAGGGAAGAACTAGGTTAAAACTTAAGGTATAGTGTTAAGTTTCCTTATATCTTTTAAACAATCTAGACACATTTCTTCAAAGTCTATTTCACGTGTTTTAGAATGGTGTTTTGAGTTATGGTTCAGATTATGAAAGTGGACCAGGTCAGCACTTTGGAGAGTTGGTCTATTTTAGTAGTAAATAAAAAAAAGCTTTACAGCTGCATTTCACCTATAAAAGCAGTACCTTTCACTTTCATTTCCTTGCATCCTGCAGCAAATGATCTAGCCTTTCTAACTGTAATTACTGACCTATGCAGAGTATATTTTACCACAGTCTTCCTTACTGTGAGTTAGAAACAGTGTTTTGTAATTTTTCCCCACAGGTAGAAAACACAATACGATGGCGAATGCGGCGAGATGAGGAAGGGAATGAGATCAGAGAAAGCAATGCACGGATAGTCAAGTGGTCAGATGGAAGGTTAGTTTGGACTTTGTGCTGTTCAAGAAATACAGTTGTTATTCCAGTGAAATGCTCTGGCTTGCAAAACTGGAAGGTCAACAAATTTTGATATCACTTCTGCACAGCAGTAATTCCTTTACTCTCAGTGCTTTGAAAATGTTACGCTCTGTTTAGTTTGGATTGAAATACAATTATTGGCTGTATTTGAAAAAGAAACATGAAGGCTTTCTCCATTTAGAAATGAGGCAAAAAAATAGACTGTGGGGGCTTTATCAAATAATTGATTATATGAATCTCTTTTAAGCATGTCTCTTCACTTGGGCAATGAGGTCTTTGACGTGTACAAGGCGCCATTACAGGGAGATCACAACCATTTGTTCATCAGACAAGGGACAGGTCTACAAGGACAGGCTGTTTTCAAGACAAAATTAACCTTCAGGTAAACGTGCTATTCTGTATCAAATATGATACTTCCTTTGCAATTAAGTGCTGTAACTAGTATATAAAGATAAGAAATACTACTTCCTAAACTTGCAGAGTGTAACTGTTTAGTAAGAATGTGCTATTTTCCAAAGTCAGTATTTCAGTAAGATTTTCCTAAATCAGGTGTTCCAGTTGGAAAGGTTAATATGCCATTCACTGCACTATGCAGGCTACATGTATTGTTTTATATATATATTTTAATTTACATTTTTAAGTCCTCATCTGAATCAGAATATTCCCTGAAATTAACCTTTCGTCTGATGCACAGTTGCTGTCAAGATGATGATTACATCCTGGGCTGTTGGTGTGAAATGTGAAGATGGTTATTTAGGCTGGACTGCAGGTGCTTTGTTGAGAAAGGAATTGACGTCTCCAGTAGCTGTTACAATGCACATAAACAAATACTAGTGAAAAAAAGGGTGGTACTTTTACTGTTGTGGAGGTGCATCTTTGAAATCTTCAGTATGCTGGTCTGACTGATGTTGCTTGAAGAAGTATTTAACCCATAGCTATTTTTTAACAGGCCGCACTCTACGGACAGTGCCACTCACAGGAAGATGACTTTGTCTCTGGCAGATAGGTGCTCAAAGACCCAGAAAATCCGTATTCTGCCAATGGCAGGTCGGGATCCAGAGTCTCAGCGAACAGAAATGATTAAGGTATTGTGGCAGGGAGGTCTCTTATCTGCTGATTTAATGTAAAAAATCACAACCCTAATACAGCTGAACACTTTGTGACTTTATGAAAAGCTGAGTGTATTTTGGAGTTACAAACAAGAGTTGTTAGCCGTGGGTGCTTAACCTTACATATTACAAAAAAATCAGTACAGCACGGTCTTCGCACTGCTGTACTGTTACTTCAAAATTTAGAGTAGAATACAAGTTCCTCTTGAGTTGGTTTCATTTGTTTTTTTTCCCTCAATACATTCCTTGTTTCTTTGGACAGAAAGAAGAGGAGAGATTAAGAGCTTCCATTCGCAGAGAATCTCAGCAGCGAAGAATGCGGGAGAAGCAGCATCAGCGTGGTCTGAGTGCAAATTATTTGGAACCTGATCGCTATGATGAAGAGGATGAGGGAGATGATGCAATCAGTCTAGCAGCTATCAAAAACAGATACAAAGGTGGCATTAGAGGTAATAATAAACCTTAACAGTATGTAAGTAGGGCCTGTGTGATTCATATGGATTAATTTCTTGGGAGAGTCCTGCTAAAATTGTATTTTGCCAGTTCATTTGATACATGAGCAGACGTGAGTTGAGTTTGTGTAAATTTATTTTGTTTACTCTGGACTTTTATTCTGCCAGCTTTCTATGGGACTAAATGTGGGAGAATTATTTTTGATATTATCTCTTCCTCACCAATTTCAGCTAAATATTTGTCTTCTAATTTTTCTCTGCAGAGGAACGTGCTAGAATCTACTCTTCTGACAGTGATGAAGGCTCGGATGAAGATAAAACACAAAGACTACTCAAGGCAAAGAAACTTACTAGTGATGAGGTAAGGAAAGAATTTTGTTCTTAAGATGCTAATTTTTAGTCAGGAACATTTCCTGCACTAAATCTGTTTTTTTTTAAGCTGAGACTTCTGTAGTTTAATTTCTGCTCTGATTAATGTATTATTTGACTTGGCATGCTTTCCATGGCAATTAATCACCAATTTCTTATGCACTGCATCAGTTCATAGACCTGAGCGATTCCCAAAGGAGGTCACTATTGTTATTGCTGATTTAAAGATGGAAAAAATTATGCAGAGTTATGTAAAATGACTTTACCAAAATTATGCAAGAAATAAGAAGACTTAATATCTGTATCCTAGTGCAGTGTTACCTCCTAAGCGACATGGTCCTATCCTGTTTATTATGTAAATAGCAGAAGTATTTTCACTTAGTATTTCTTCACTTATTAAATGGAAGAGCTAAAAAAAAAGAGTAAAGAAGAGTTAATGTCCGTTGCTACATAGATGTTATCCATCAGCCAAGTACTATTCTAAACATTAGGCCATGGTCAAGTTAACTGTTAGCTACAGCAGTAGTGCTGTTTCCTCTTCTAAAATTGTGGTTTATTGGTTCATAATTTATCACTGCTGGGCTTAAGCAGATGAATCTTTGTGCACATCATGTCTTGAGGCTTAGTTCATTTCAAGTAATGTGACTTCTGACAGAGCACTGCAGTGTAGCACTTTCCAAAATTAATAGATGCCATTTCTGAGATTAAAACTTATCTGCATCCAGTGGCAGAAATGGAACCAGGAAGCAGATGGACTCTGCCCTATATCAGCTGTACCTGTGTAGTCTGTTTTCCTGACTTTTGCTCCTCATTGTAAAATGCCTCTGTAGCAAAGAGCCATAGGGCTTTTACTGTATACCTTGGGAAGCTGAAAGAAGAGGGAATTTTGGAATTCATGACAAATGGCAGTTGACGCTGGCTTCCCACTGCCCTGTTCAAGAGGGCATTGGGTTGGGTCAGGTGTTTGGCCTCCTTGGTTTTAGTAGCCCATGAGTTTGCTTTCCTTTAGACATCACCAGTTCTGTATTACTGTAATCTTGCTGTTGATCAGTACAGTGCAGCCCCGAGTTGCAGCTGTGCTTGCATTGCTCTCAAGCCAAGATTGGCTTAGGAGTGGCAGTTTGGGACGCACCTGGCTCTGCTGATAGGCACCTTCACTTATGTGGCAAAATAGTAAATACAACCTAACTTAGCGTAACAGGCTCTTATTACTACCTTGTAGGTATGAGAGATGTTTCTACATTGGCATGTTAGTTTGATTAATCTTCCTGCCCTGTTTTACTGTTTGTCTCTCAGCTGATTTCCTACAGTCACCTCTAGTGTGCTATTTTAATAGCTGCTGAAGTGGCTAAAACCTTATCCTTGAATTTTAGAGGTTTCTGCAATATAGCCTCTTCTTAACAGGTCTAGTCAACAGCGTTTCTCTGCTGCTTGAGGAACAATAGCCTCCATTTTAAAATTAGATGACTTACAGGTAATATTCCCATCAGGGCCACGGAGGGGTGCTACAGTGTTATGAAAAAAACCCCAGGATGAATCATGACTGCTTACTTTCCGTCACCATGTAGGAAGTGTGGTATTTGTAATATGTATGCACATACATGAAACACTGACTTCCTCTTACACAGACTTTTATGTGCTGTCAGTCAACAATACAGCACAAATCTTTGTCCTAATAATTTGTTACCATTACTGAAAACGTCAGTCTGCTATGAATACATTTTACCAACACAGGGCAAGTAGTTTTACTGTTACTGTAGTTAATGGGCATATTCTGTTAACCAGGAAGATGAATCATTTAACAATAGCCTGGCTAGATTACAAGAGAATGCTTGTTTTGAGGAAGAAGCTATCACTGAGTTTCCCACCCATACTAATGGCTGTTTTCCGTGCTTAAAATTCCTTTCCTAGGTTCTCACTGTGTTAATATAGAATAAGATGCTTTAAATAAAAACCATTAGAGTTCTGAAACTCCAATAATTCGTTAAAGTTCTGAAGCTTATTCTTTGCTGCTGCTTAAAATCTGAGTAATATGTCTTGCTTTAAAAAGAAATCAACCAAAAAAAAACACCCCCAAACCAACAAATGGAGAAAGGGATGAGCTTGCTTAGACCTGAAGGCATTTTTAAAATACTCTTCTTTTTAAACAATACCGGAGTTACCTCTTGTACTTCATGTCAAAATGGATGAGTTTTACATTAATAACTAGTGATTTGTAGTTTGATTACACATTTTCATTGCATTCTGATTTAAAATGTTGTTTGGAAGGAGGTTTTAAACTAAGCTTATGTAAATGCACATGGATAAAAATAAATCTGTTGACACTATATTTAGGTGATAAAAATTGGACATCCAGCCTATAAAATCATTATGGTATTGCTTGCAAAAGGTAACTAATTCAGTGATTTGAGTTCTTTTGACTAGCTCTTTGAAGCCTCCTGAACCATTTTATTTCTTGGAGTGTAAACTGTAATGTTAGTTCTCAGTACTAGCAATTTCTCACCAGTCTTCTTCCTGTATGCCAGAGAGTGATATAGTTGCTGGTTTGTTTTTTTTTTTTCCAATGAACAAATGAAATGCCTACCTGCTTACTGAATTTCTTCTTTGCCTCAGTAGCTCTGACTTAGAGCATACAAGTGTCGGTAGTCTGAAAGCTGAGCAAAGCTGTGTGAAGGGAAAGCTTCTACATGTTGAAAAGTTCACTACAAATTCTAGGAATTACCCATGCTTGTAAGACTTGTTGAGAAGGATATTGCACATTCCATTAATCCAGACTATGACATAAATTACTTCTATGCCATAGTTCAGCTTGAAGCTGATATGGTTGCATGTTTATTGATGTAAGTGGAGCTGCAGATGTATTATGGACCCATTCAGGTTGGGCCTTGATATTGGTAGAAAATGTTTACTGAACTTAAAGTACTGATCCATAAGCAGTTCCGCCTCACACTACACAAAATGGAAAATAATTGTGCTTTTCTTACAAGAAAGACTTTGAGGTCTTTTTGTTGTTCTTCTGAGTCTTCTGTTTAGCTTGAAGTACGTTGAGTTTTGCCCTTTTTTTGCCTTTAGGAAGGGGAACCTTCTGGAAAGAGAAAAGCAGAGGATGATGACAAAGCAAGTAAGAAACATAAGAAATATGTGATCAGTGATGAAGAGGAAGATGATGATGATTGAAGAAGCACACAAGTTGATTTTTCTTTTATAGATATATATTTATATATATATTGTACAGTTCTCTTACAGCAAAGATGTAAGTAACCATAATGGGGTTATTTTGATAAAGGAAAATTCCATTGAAGTCTGAGTTTCTGATGTGAATAAAGTTTTTTGACTTCCTTTTACTTTTTTAGCTTTTTCTCTTACTGCAGCAACTGTTGCACCAGGGATTGTTGCAGTGCTGTTTGTTATCTCACACAGTACATTTCAGTTTTGAGGACTGTAGTAATTGATTATCCAAGTGAATTAATCACTGATTTTTACTGTATTCTTCAGGAGAAAACATTCTAATGCTTATAGAATGCTTAAATGGAAAGTTTGTCTGATAAGGGTATGGTGATTCAGCTTACAATTTATATGGAATGGTTGGAAGAACATATGAGTGGTACAATACAATTTTGGTTTGCCTTATTTCCTGTTGACTGTGGACAGTACATCACTATCCTGGTATATTTTGATGACTAAAAGTATTTGTTACTGTGTTTAAGTAAGCTGTGAAGTTCCTGCAGTTAGAATAGTTAACTCATCGCTTAAGACATTTATTTTTCATGCATTGACGCCCAGAATGAAAATCCTTAATGCCTGAGCATTAATAACAATAAGAATAGGCACATGCTGGTGATGTAAATGTCAGAGAAAAAGCACCTATTTAAACAAACCTAAGAAATTTCTGCCCGCAGAGATGGAAGTCTCCTTTAAAAGGTGAAATGAACCATAATGCAAAAATACATCCTAATAATAGTGGCTCATAATCTCTTATAATCCTTATGGTGCTATTTCCTGTTGTTCCTGCTTGGTTTTATAAATAGGTTTGTTTAGCTGGGAAGTCACTGCAGATGAATGTTCTGGACAGAGTCATTGCTGCTTTTACTATTTCTAAACACCTTATTTGATGATGCAATTCCAGTTGTAAAGTGGGGAAAGGCTACAAGAAATAACTTATCTTTTCCATGCTTTCTTTCCAAGATGAAATAATGCCGTATGTAGTTTCTCTCATTGATGAGAGAGCATTCAGATGTTATCTGTGTTGCTTTGTTAACTGTCTTTACACACAGTCCGATGGAGTTTGATGCGACTTAAATAAGGTAACAGAAAGAAAACAGAACTAGCTTAATGCCTTTTTAAAAACAGTAGAAGGCAAGTGCCTCGTAGTCAGCATTTTGCTCATGACAGTCTCTGGTTCTTTGAAGTGCAGCTTTCAACCTGGACATTTTGGGGTTGTCGTCTTTAACTAGGATAATAGCTTATCAAAGTGCTGTACCTCAGTTTCTCCTGCCTGGAAGGTATAGGAAATGTTCTAGCTGCAGTAGGACGGAGCTCTGTGTTAATGTATTCTTCTGAGCAGCTGACTGCAGTGTGTAGACATTTGCAAGGATGAAAACAAAGTGAAAAATATCAACTCAGGAGTCTGAGTGCCTGAGAAACTGTTGTGGGTTTTTTCTATAATTAAATTGTTATCTAAGAGTTCCTGTGCCTCTTAAATGTGCAGATAAAACCTTTCTCCATCTGCTGGAATTTTGACCCTTTAATCCTCTTAGCTCAGACCTCTGCTGGGAGACTGGTTCCTTACATGAGGTTACCTGCTTTCCATTCGTAACCTTCTAAGGAACAAACCAGCTGCTTAGAAAGGGACTCATTCTGTATGGATGTAACATATAGTAATAAAAGCCTCCCAGATACTTCTTAAACAACAAATTTGCTGTATGGAAACACACTGCTATTTCGCTGGTAATGTGTTCGCTTTTATGTCAGTTCAGTTAAATGTTGACTGTTTTTATTTTGACTACACTCCTAAGAGTGCAGATGTTTTAATCACTTTCATAGGTTTGAGGCTGACTAAGCCTTTCCTAAGTACTCTACTTTAGCTTCCAAAAATTAGTTTTTTTTGTGGATTACGAAGATGAAAAGAAGTAATTTTTTTACACTGTTGTCCGTTGTAAATTGCTCTTTTACAATCTTCTTCAGACATGGAATTTTAGAAAGTGTTTTCTCAAATTGGTTTAACAATCATCGCGTAATTAAAGTCACTTGAATGAACTTAGCCACAGTGTTTTCTTAGTTGTGAGTCTAATGTACAGTTTTACTTAGCTCAAAGACAGTTTCTGCTGTCCCTTTTCCCAGCCTCCAGTATGAGAGAAGTACTTGGAATTGTTTCATTTTACCCAAATTAAACATATTAAGCCAAAGGTAAGAGAATGTGGATTGAACTGTGTTTACTCTTGTACTGACTGGTCAGAATACTGCTTCCAGAAAGGGCATGATTTGAACAACTTCCAACAATGAAAAATTTCTTTGAAGAGCTGATACTAAGCTCTGTGAGTAGTGGATTTTATGGCTAGTGGCAGGATGCAGGATAAACTCTCTTGAAACAGTCACTGAAGGCTGCTCTTGGCTGTATAGTTTTGTGGTTTCAAGTGCATTTTTTTAACTTTATCCTGGTTTCCAGTTGTTAATTCGGGGTTTTCTTTCTAGTACCTGGTAGCATTTTCCACCATCCACTTTTCTCCATCCTGACCATGCAACTTGGCATGGATTTCATGTTTCAGCACACCTGATGGGTCAGGGAGTGCCCATTGAAGGGAGCAGCTGCTCGTGCAGTCCCTCACTTCTAGCAGCAGGTTTGGTGATAGGTAGCCCAGCTCAGTGAGTCAGCTTGCTAAAGTGCCAGGAAATGTCTTTTCTGCTGAGCTGTGTGTTTTGCCAGGCATGCCTGCAGGACTGACTGCCCTACTGCCATGGGAGCGTCAGAGCCAGCTCAGGGAGTCCGTGTGGCCACAGTGGGGAAATCAGGGAAGGGAGTTCTCTTTGGCAGGGGTAAACATTGACTTGGCTTTCTTTGGAAACTTACCCTGACCATACAGAACAAAGTGAATGGTTTTCTACTGCTGTAGCTGCCAGAGCTGGCACACTGAAAAGTCACCTGCGCCTCGAGGTTGTGCAAGGGGAAGCAGGACAGGTCCTGTATATGGCAGCAAGATTTAGCACAGCTCTAATATGAAGCTGCAGCCTGAGGAATGTGTTAAACATGAGATGGTGACTTTTCTATGAAGTCATGGGTATATATTTCTCTGCCAGTAGGCACGGTGGTCTGTAGTGTCAGCCTATTCTAGCAGAGTGCCTGTGTTTAACAGCGTTAGACTGCTAATGAAGCTCTCTGGGTGTTGAACGTATAGAGATTGTGAGGGGGGAATGATCGAGATGATCTGTTTCTGATAAATGTTCTTCTGATTTTTGCTGTGAGAGGTACAATGTCTGACACTTGTGAAACGTAGGTAGGCTGTTGTAACGCTCAGGAACTTGCCTGTAACTTGCCTTGAAGTGCTTCTTGGAGAGCATGTGACTAATACCTGCTGTTGCCTAGTGATGCCCTTTGACTTGAGCTGGGTGTTTTTAATACCTGTCTGGACATGACAGACTTGCAGAAAAGCTGCGAACTGGTATTGATTACCAGCTTGTATCTTTAATTGCTTTAAAACTCGTGGGCATTCGGGGGAATTACATAAGCTAAGTAATTGAGAAAATAACAGAAAATGAAGTAAAGCTTTGATTGTCTGACACAAAGCCTTTTGATTAAAAAAATATCCTTTGAGAGGAATCCTTTTGAAAAGCCTTTTGGTTTCTTCAGGGTTTTGGTGGTGCTTTTAAAGGGTGGTTTTATGCTTTAAAAGCCTGGTTGAAGCTTATGGGTTGATATTTGGAAAAAGTCAGTTATTAATGTGGAAGCTTAACTTCAGAAAGTGGGGTTTTTCCATTAAGGCTTAGTCTTCACGAAACAAGAGGTGGTGGTGCCAGTTTGCCAACAAACGTAACTTCATGTCTCTGGGTGATGTTGAAATTCACTGAGAAGCAGTTATTCATGCAGTTATTGTTAGTCATGAAATCGTATCAATGTTGTATTTTATATTGTAAATTAAAGATAAATAAAATCTTATAAAACAGTGGAAGTATTAACTAACATACCCTCTTTTTTATATCCTTGACTGAGTCAGGTTATATCTCATATTATATTGTTTCATGTTTTTCCTGTTCTTTGCAGGGTACTTCAGTATGTAACTGTGGAGTTGGGGTGCTAATCTTAACCTGGTAATTTGGCATTTTTCTGAGGTTTTCTTTTCATGCCATGTGAAGATACGTGGTGAACATTCTGTACAGGACAGGTTCTTACAGTAAGATTCCTTACTGATCTTATGATAGATCCATTTTTGGAAAATATACATGGATACTGAAGGTGCAGTTGCATTTTCAACATATAAAGGAAATAAACATGAGGGTTTTGGTAACAGCAGTGCCAGCCCTTCCATTCAGGCGTCTATATTAACATTAGCACCACTTTAGTTATTACGCTTTTCCATGCCCACCTTGTCACACTGTGTATGTCAGATTGGTAATGTGTCTTTTGGATCGAATTTTCTGTGTTGTTCCTCTCAGTACTGGTGTTTCTGGTGATCAGGAAAGGAAATGGGAATATTCTTCCTTTGGAAAAAAGTGCAAAATATCTACTGTTGTTTTGAGAAGCATCGGTGCTCACTTACAGCTTTGTGTCTCATGATGAAACAAAAGGCTTAAATAACAAGGACAGAAATAGTGGAGTGTTAGCTTACTGACAAAAAATGTTTGCCTGTTGCCCTTTCCAACAGTTCTGTGAATTGCCTTGGGGTGTAGATGGTGTTCCTCTTCCTGGAACTTACACCAGTGTGTTGTCGAACATAGACAGCTATAGTCTAATGTAAATGCAAATTTGGGCCCAAATATGTTTGGATTCTTAAATCAGTCTTATGAAAATGACTAGAACGTGTTCTTATTTTGGAGCCAAGTGCATTTAGATCAACCTAGTGGGAGAACATGGGAAGGATAGAGATCAAACTCTTGCAGTATCTGCAGTCAAGACATTTAATCCTGTAGCAACCGTCAGCGTTTGAATAAAGAGCTAAACTTCCAGCTTGTAGTTTCAGGAAAGCATGTAAATTTTGTAACAGTCCAGCTGTGTATAAATGGTCTGATACACCCAAGATGGACATTGCAGTGGTCTTCTGTAACAATGAATGGGAAGCAATTTAGAAGGGAACAACCTTCAAGTCAGCAAGTTGATTTGGCAGGCCTGTGGTTTTTAAGGGGGGTTGACACTTGCAGAAGTGTTTGGGCTTATGGGGAAGGATGGCCAGTCCAGGCTAAAGTATTGTAGAGATGAAATGGTCAGCTCCCAGAATCCTTAACTCAATGAAATGCAGGCACACAGCCTAGGATATGGAAGCCGTCTTAAGGAAAAAACCTGTCTATCGATCTAATCAGGCTGTTTAAGGCTGCTACAGCCCCTGGTGGGTATTTATGGTAGGCTTGTAAAAGATGCAAGAAATGTGTTGTACAGTGGAAATACTTACTCAGCCTTGACCTGTCACTGTGTGACTGGGCATTGCTATAAAAACAGAAGAATTATTTGTTTCAGGTAAGAGGGGGGATCAGATTCCCTGAAAAAAAAAGAGTTTTCTTAAGTGGGATGTACAAATAAAGCATGCTTAGGAAGAAAGATTAATATCTGCAGTAGAAAATACAGGAATTTGTTGCTAGCTGTTCTCTAAAGCTATCAAGACAAATTGTTCTTCATTTCAGCATGCAGTGAAGTGTGCAGTTACAGGATGTGCCTGGTCACTGTCAGTATTAATTTCAGGTCTGTCCTGAAACTTCTCCAGTGATTTACAGAACAAGCCAGCGAGCAGCAATACGGGGCATATGGGCAGGTCTTGAATAGGGTCCATCAGAGCCCAGGGTGAGGAATGCAGTGTCCTAGCAGGTACTGAGTTCTGTCACCCAGTCAGCTTCTATGAGGTTGTTTAAGTCCAGCTGATCACAGCACCCTTAGGGCATTGCTGTCCACTGAGTCAAAGTGGGATACACACAGACAATATATTGATTTTTATCTTGGCAGCCAGCTGACTTGATCTGGCTGCCCTTCCTCTGTAGAAGTGTTGGATAGGATGTTGCTGTAAATAGAAAAGTAAAATATGCATGTCTGAGTTTAATACTTAATTGCAATGGGATGAAAAAATCAGAGGGCAGGGGAATTAATATTCAAGGATAGCAGGAGCTGGCCTACATTGGCTGAAAGAGATCCAAGGCTTTCTGCAGCTCTGACTGCCCCTGTTCTTATCACAGAAGTAACATCTGTGCATCTATTTAGGTTATTCATGGTGCTTGTCTGGTTGATAATTAGGTTTGTGTCTGCTGTAACCATTCAGGTAATGCTTTCCCAGGATCTCTGCTGGCAGGTGGCTGATCTTCTGAGTTTTTTTTAAATAGAGTGGGGTAGAAAGCTCCTTCAGAAGGGTCCCTTCCTGCCCTTCAGCTGATGGTGGTGGTTTGATGCTGCAAACAGTCGGCTCGGTGCTCGGAGCTGTATTTTCCCATGGTCAGTATACTGCATTTTCCTTTGGAGAGCTGTTCATTCACAGTTGCCTTGGGTGGAGGCTTTTCTTTTGTGACCTGGGTGCTGTTTTCATGGTAGTGGCAGAACACAAAGAATTAAAACCAAAGACTGGGAAGTGTCATATGTAAGCTATTATTAAGGACCTTGTCAACAATGAGCTTTGGGAAACTCTTCAGAACTGCTAAAATGCTGTAACTGCAGATGGGGTTAGGAGTATAGAATAGCTCAAGTTGGAAGGGACCCATAAGGATCATTAAGTCCAAATCCCTGCTCCTCACAGGACTACCTAAAACTAAACCATATCTCCTAAGAGCATCATCCGGATGCTCCTTGCGCTCTGCCAGTCTTGGTGCCATGACCACTTCACCCTCTCGGTGAAGAACCTTTTCCTAATTTCCACCCTGAACTTCCCCCAGTGCATCTTCATTCCATTTCCCTGTGTCCTGTTGGTGGTCACCAGTGGAGATCACCACCGCCCTTGAAGAAGGTGTAGGCTGGGATGAGGGGACCCCTCTACACCTGTGTGCAGGTCGAAGATGCTTGCATCAGTGAATCATTCAGATTCACTACCAGTTAATAGTGAATAATATCACCATGGACTTTGCTTAAACAACTGATATTTTAATACTATCTTTAAATACTTCTTTTCCTTCTGAAGAAAACCTTGTTTAGAAAAGTTGATTATTAGAGAATATTGATGGGTTTTTCTTTGCTAAGAAAAATATACTGTGCTCTGTTGATGTGCTCCCTTTGTTGATAGTATGGCTGTGGGAGAACCTTCCTGTATCAGTAAGTGAGGCAAAATTTGTTTGAGGGGTAGATAAGAGGGGACTGGTGATTTATGAGTACCATTCCCAGGTTTTTTATATATTCATATTTATGAATATATATTTTCTATGTAATTCTAATGTCTCTGGACATGGTCAAAAACTTTCGTAGTATCTACAGATGAAAACGCTTTTGGAACATGATTGCGAAGTGGCCACACTGAAACTGAGAACATTTTGCTAATCTGTGGGTATGTTACCCTTTTGCAAATCCGGTTTGATCTCTCAGAGCTAAATAGGATTATTCTGGCACTCAGGCTTTCTCAAGCATTAAACCTGGAGTAGGTGCTGGCATCTAGAAGGAAGCACCACGCATGTGGTTGTCTGTCCTAGGGTTTAGTCCTTCCATAGCATGAAAAGTAAATCTGTGAATGCTGCACTGCCAGGCTGAAGACTTGAGTCGTTTGTAATTTGGCATTTTATTGGACATCAGGGCTGCCATTTTCTGTAGTTATTTTCAACCTCTGCTCCTGTAGTTTTAATTCCAGGGCAACTTCCTTCAGTTTACCAGCAAAGTTTTTGAGTAAGCAGGATTATCTGAGCTTTTTCAAGTCATTTGAATGTCCTTAATACATGTGACAGTGACATTTGTTAAAGCCAATTCTGGATTGATGTCATGTGAATTATAGCAATGTGTAATGCCCTGTGATTGCAATATGTTCAGTAGAAATGCTTACACCTCTGCATAAGTCACATAGCTGCATAGAACAGCATTTTTTAATCTCATTTCTGTCTCTGAACTTATTTGCAAGGGATCCACCCCAGGTAACTCAGAAAAGCTGGACAGGTGGGAGTAGGCTGATGTCGGATGTGCAGAAGAGCTGATGCTACTGTTAAATGCTGAGGCTGCAAACTGGAAAAGGTTGAGAGTGCAGGGCTGGATGCTTGGGACAGTTCATGGTTCTGTATGTAGCACTGGATATGACAGTAGTTTGCATCCAAAAAACACTTGGCTGCATAGGAAGAACACTTCCCAGATAAGCTGGAAGGAAGCTTTTTAAGGGAAGAAACAATTTTGAGAGGTGTTTTATAAACCCCTTCCAAGCCTATCTTTATCCCTGGGTTTGGTTTTTCTTTTCTTTGCCTTCCTTTCACAACATCTCATTAAATCTCTCCAGACCTTCCTAGGCCGGACAGGTTTTTGTTGTTACACAACATTGTCCAAGGTGCGCTGGTGGATCAGCTACTATTGCCAGAGCACTAGAAGTGAGAACTCAAACTCTTTGGCACAGTTAAGAAGAGAAGGTGTCACAATTGAGCTGGGGCTCTCTGGGAGCAGTTTAAGGCAGATGCATTGCGTGCTGCAGGGCTCAACTCGGAGCAAACACAGTTTTTTCCAGTAGGCTGTGATGGTAAAATTTAAAGACTGTACAGCTTTCAGAAGTTATTAGAGGGTTTAGGTAAATTGGCTTTTGAAAGCCTTTGGGGTCCAGCTTTTAGATGTTCCTTACATCAGGTTGTGCAAGTGTTTCAAAAACTGGTAAGCTTTAAAATGAATGGAAGCCTGAAATAGATGGGGAAAAAATCCCACGTATTTTTGGAAGCAGAGAAGTGGCAGAACTCTTGGCAGGTGGTTAATCCGGCAGAGGGGCTTTGTTGGGTGAAGCTGTGGCGGGCTGAACCTGCAGTGCTTGCAGGCACTGCCTGTCCATGAGCCATGCAGGGCCACGAGGGGGAAACATGCAGATGGTGTGAGGGGACCGACGGCACAGGTCACACGCACTTGTAGTGTGTATCATGTCTTGGCCTTGTACACAGGGGCTCATTGCAGCTGTAAGTCTGAGGGAAGCAGGAGGTTATTTCTCACTCTTTGGGAGATGTGGCCATTAATGAAGAGTGGGCTCACAAAGGAGAAAACCCAAGCACGCCCTGCCTTTCTATAAACACGCACTAATTACTCAGAAGTACACGAGTTGCCTGCCAGAAGGATGTGTTCTTCAGGATGTGATTCCAGATGGTTCTTTCTAAACCGTATAAATATATGTATTTTAAAGCTGGTAACAAAACAGACTGTAAAATAAACTGAACACTCGCATTAAAAACCCCCCACATTTATGACACACACCAGTGTGATTCAGGCTGAGAAATCATTTGGATTCACAGCAACACAGACGGGCTTCTCCCCTCTGATGTGACCGAGCTGCTGTGCTGGGGCATTCGTGTGGATACTCCTCGTGCCCACTGTCCCCTGTGGACCTGCCACCAGCGTGTCCTCCCTGGTTAGTCATTTGTTTATTGCTCCATCTCGACGGCTGAGCTTTCTGCTGTATTTCTGCTCTTGCAAGGCATGGCCACGCTTTTCTACACAGGAAATATTTGGCTGTTGCGCACGTTGGGGTCTGTGAAGTGTTTTTCAGGCAAGGTGCAATGTCACCCTGCTCCGAGGTATCAGTTTATGGGAAAGATCCTAGGAGTGTGTGGCTGTTGGTAGCATTGGGGTTTAGCCTCCCTGTGTGTGAAGCCTCCCTGAGGCTCAGGTTGTGAGTTTAGGGCTGTGGTGTGACATGGCAGGGGGGCCTGGTGTTGGATGGATGGGAGCATAGCTTACACATCCTATGAAGAGTTTACCAAAATGTTTAGAAAGTAGGGAAATGTTTGTTGAACTATGCAGAATAGCAAACCTCTAATGCCAAAGCCCTGCAGTACAGAATACTGAGTGCTTTGGTCCTTGGGTTGTTCAGCATGAAACACCAGTGGGTTTAGACTCATAGAACCTAAACCTGTTTAGGCTTGGATGTGGACCTCCATGCTCTGGGACAGGATAAACTTGGCGTAAGCCTTCCTGACAAACTTTAACCTGTAAATTCCCGGTGATGATTGCGCTATGTACCTCACTCCAGTTTCCCAAAGGTTTCTGGGTCTCAGCTCACCTTTTGCTGCAGCTTCAATCAGGACATTTTCTACTCCTAACAGGCAAGGGCAAGCTGCTGATTTCATTGGTGCTTTTTGAGCTTTTTTCTCAATATGGCAGTGTCTATCTCATTCAGCTGTGGGCCACCAAGCTCTTGCCAGATCCCATTTGCTTGGACTTCTGAACTTCTATTCCTGCCTCTGGGGAAAAAAACCCAACCAAACCATGTCTTAAGGCCTTACAACGTAAGGTCTGTTGTCTGTCTGTCTGTATGTGGGGAGTCTGTTTGGTGGAGATGAAGTAAGGCTGCACAGTGCATGAGGTCATTTGGAGGTGGCAGGTGAAATATCTGTGCTTTGGTGTGACCCCTGATAATGTATTGGCAGAGCTTCGATGTGAAAAGCTGGGATTGCTGCTTCGGGCTGGCTGTTGCTAGTCCATGTCGCCGTGCATCAGTTTTAGGGTGTCGGAAGGGAACAGGGCAGATTAGGAAAGAGCAGCACACCTAATTCTTGTCTTTGGGCAGCTTTTTGGTCCTTGTGACCGGTTTCCATGGCAGGAAAATACGCAGCTTTGGTTAAACCTGTTACGTGTGACTTTGTTGTTGTGCTCTGAAACGGTTCCTCTATTTCACAGCAGTGTCGAGCAGTGCAAAATCTGCTGTTGCCAGATAGCGAGTGGGTGTTGTGCCAGTGTTTGTGCAGAGAGGAGCTGCTCCGGCAGCCGAAGGGCAGCTGGCAGCTCTCCTGCCTCGTCATGCGTGTTGCCGTGCTCTGATTCACTGCACAGGATCATCTGCTGGTCCGGGGTGTTCTTGTGTCCCCTCGGCTTGATCAGGGCTAGAAAATGAGATTGCCTCTGTATGCACGTGGGAGGTGGGAGTTTGTGTACTATTAATGCTGAATTTGAGGGGAATTTGTGTGTTGCGCCGAAGATCCCAGCAAATCCTGTGATTCCTCTTGTCCAAAGCCAGGTGCTTTTAGGGACACACATGAAGCAGTGTTTTTTTTGCTGCCAGATCTACCAAGGTATACACAGGTGTATTTCCATGGAGTTCGGTGCGAGTATGGGGGCTTGTGGACCATGCGTGCCCTTCCACTAGCAAAAGGAGTCTCATGATCAGTGCTGATCAAATCATCGTCTGTTCAGTTCTTTCCTCTTCTGAAAGTCTGCCATCTGTACAACAAGAACAGTGGTGCACAGCCGCCACTTGGGGAAAGGTGCAGCAAGGAAGGGGTTTGGGTTCTATAGGAGGGGTGTCCCTGGGGAATGTTTGTAGTAAAGGCCTGGTGATTTCCCCACAGCTAACCCCAGGCACTACTTTCTGCAGTGGAGGGATGCTCATGTGAATGCCGTTCCTGTGCTGGATGTGGGCAGCCAGTTGTGTGCACCAGCCCTTTGAGCAGCCCCGAGGAAGTACCAGGGCAGCTGTGCAGCCTGTGTCTTGCCAGGGCACTTCCTGTGCTTCACTGATGCATTCCCCTCCTTTGCTTTGGGTCCTACTTCCCTACAGAAGTCAGTACTGTTGGTTTCTTTCTGCTTGTCGTGAATTCTGAATCCAAGTGTGTATTTAGCAATGGTTTTAATCTCTTTAAAACCGTCATATCTGTTTCTGTTTTAAAGAGCAGATCAACACTTTGTTGCTCTCCGACCTCCTTCCACTTCCCCAGCCCTCTGTTGCAGACCACTGAGGTGCAGAATCACTCTGTCTGCGACTGCTTTTAACTGATAATAGTTAATCACCACCTTTTGCAAACTGGCCTGCCATGTATCTTCTTTCTCTTGCTCTTCTGCTGGCCTGCTCTGTTCTCTTTCAGTTTGATTTATAGCTCTACACATGGGCATGTTAATGGAAAAACCTTGAAGGGACAGATTGTGTGTGCTCAGACTGCCACTTCAGCAAAAGCATGCATTTAGCTGCTTGGATTTCCATGTCTGTACCACATTATGGCTCAGCAGAGCAAGTGGGGTGTGCATTTAATTTAGTAAATGTCTTTCCTAACCTGTCACAGTGCTGCTTGTTTTCACTAGAGCATATGCTCTGATGGGGGCTGTTGATTCAGCAGAAATAATGATAGCCAGTAGAGCTGATCAGATGCTGCAGAAACAGTTTATCACATAAATTATTCAGTGACTGTTGCTGTTCCTTATCACGTAATGTGTTTGACCACTCGATGGTTGGTGCACTCATGTGCAGCAGCTCTGCTGAGGGGGCTTTTCTGCTTCACTGACCTTTGGTGCAGGTACAAAGGCTTCCTGTGCTCCCCACAGGCGGTACAGGGGGGGGAATGTGAGACCCTGGATGGTTGGTAAAGGCTTGAAGTGCTCCTGAAACAGTTCCCGGTTGGAGCCTTGTAAGTGGTGAAGCCATGGAGAGCCCCTGTGCATGTCAGAGATGTTACCGTTCACTTTGGCCACCAGTGCCAGTGGAAGGGGTCATTGAACGTGGTGCCTTCAGGTAACCCATCCGGCTGTGCCCAGAGCTGGGCTTGCACAACCCCTGGGGCTGGTGGAGCCCTGGGATGACCTCCAGCAGAAGGCAGGGGGTTCACTGGTGGTTCGGGTGTCTGCCCGTGCTGCAGCATAGGGCTCACACAGCTCTGCCACCGCCAGACCACTTCATGAGCCCTCATGCACTGCAGTTGTGCGTTCTTGCCCCTTGCCGCAGGGGCTGCAGGAAGCAGGAAGTTTAGGTTCAAAGTGTGTGGCAGGTCTTTTGTTTGGGTGAAGACATTGTGTGTCTCATGGTTTTCTACGTGAAGTTTGTTTGCTGCCGGATGTGACACATTTGTGCTTGTGTCAGGGCTTGTGGGGGTTGTGTTTTTTCCTGTTTCCTGGGCCAGGTAAGTTTCTTAATGCTTAAGTTGATTAGATGAGTATGACACTGATAAATGGATTATCTATCAGATACTGAGGGCGCTGTGTAAAACTGAAGTTGAGAAAGATCTTTTGTTATCTTCCACCTGTGGTTGTCCCTGTCACCTGCCCAGTTTGACACAGTCTTCCCATGGGAGCAGCCTTTTCTCTTCCCCAGTGCTGGAGTCAGTTTGCTGGAGCATCAAAACACCTTCTGATGCTGGTGGGTGGCTTGGGTGTTGATCTTGTTGCAGGTGGACAGTAGCAGGGATGGGTACATTGGGAATGCCAGGGAGACCCCTGGAATTTGTTTTTTTTTCCCATGGGACTCTGTGTTGAATTGCATTTGGAATAGCTGGTTCATCCCTCTGCTGGCAGTGCTTTTACCGTGTGAATGTCTGTGGTGAAAACCCCAGCTTCCCCTTCAGAAGCGATAGATCAGGCCTGTCAGTCTCTCCAGGATGATAACTGACCTGTGCAATGTCAATGTGCATTGCAGATGTGGTTTCTGCACAAGCCAGGTGCTGACGGGTTGTTCTCCACAGGCATCCCACAGTCCCCACACCCGTCCTTGTCTCTGGTGCACTACCTTGTCCCTCAAGCACTACAGCTGGAGCATTTTAACCCAGCACTTGGGATGGTGAGTGGCCAAAGCAGGCGGTTAACCCCTGCTCCGCCAGCCCAGCACTGTTCCCTTGGCATTGAGGTGCCTCCTGGAAATGTTGGTTTCTGTGGTATTTTAGATACATCCGCACTTGCATCCGTTTGAAATGGTCATTAAGGACATGTGGTCCCCTTGAATAAAGGTGGTGGTGAGCAGGGGATGTGAAGCTGTGATCCTGGCCATGCTCCAGGATGCTGTCAGTGTGTGGAGTTCAGAAGGCACCACTGATGGGATCACCTCCCATAATGCTGTTCTTTCCCATGGTCGCCTCTTTCCCATGGAAGAGGAGGGGAGAGGAGGCTCCCCTTGACACGGTCCGGGATGTGCTGTGGCCTCAAGGCTCTGCTCCAGTGCCTGGCTTGGGAGGGCTGTCAGGGGTCAGCACTGTGCTGCCGGTGTGGTGGTTACTGTGGAGCTGTGTGAAGGACAGGGCTGCTCCTGCGGTGGGTGCAGCTCCATGGTGTGGGAACGTTCGTGGCAGTGTTCCCCTCTCCACCCTTGGCTTCTCGTCCCGGCCTCTGGAACTGAGTGAACCTCTCCTGGAGGTGAGGCAGCTGTGCGTGGGACTCTGTGCTGCACAGGTCTGCCCTCAAACACAGACCTGATCTTACCCTTCTGGGTTTTAATAGGATTAATGTAAAGACCTAGATCTGTTCCTTGGTTCGGGAAGCCCCAGGGAAAGTTCTGTCACTGGCAGCCCCAGGGGCAGCTTGGTGTGAGGAGAGAAGGAGATGTCAGCCACTTCTGCTGCCCAAGTGGGGTGAACTCCACCTTGCTGCAGAATCAGGCAGTATTTTCATCTACTCGGTGATTCATCATCCGCATGTGGACCTCGTGGTAAGTGGACCTCACAGTGAGAGTGTCTTGGCAGTTTGTGCTGCTCACACCACGTCGTGCACCCAGAATTCAGCAAACTGCTTGGAGAAGGAAGGATTTAAAAGCCACAAGCCAAGAGCTGAATGTCTTCTAATGCTACCTCAGTGCCTGTAGCCACCACCCACCACATGCCTCTTAGCTCTCAGTGTGGTGGGATTCAGCCTGCTCTTAATGCATTGGTGTGTGTAGGGAGAGCACGGGGGAACTACAGCCTGTGAGAGTATTTCCTGTAGCAAGCTGTGCCTCAAGGTGCAGCCCAGAGCCATGCTTTCTTTAGCAACAAAGCCTTCTGGCAAAACAAACCAAAGCCAGACTAAACTATTCCTGCTCCAACAGCCGCTTTGCTGACAGACCCACCCGTGGGGCTGCAGTGTTAGTGGGAGCACTGAAATAATGAATTTGGAGCTGGACTTCAGTTGTGGACTGTGCGTCCCTCAGCATCTGATAACATTGTGAAGGAGCAGAGAGCGTTACTGGTCTCCCAAGTGAGTCTGAGGAATCTGCCTCCACCCTGTCATGGTTTAAACCCAGTCAGGTAACTCGTTCACTCACTCCCCACCTTCTTTCCTTCCCCCTACTCCCGGAGGGACGGAGAGGAGAATCGAAATGAATGCAACTCCCACGGGTTGAGAGAAGAGCAGTTCAGTAACTAAGGTATAACACAAATCACTGCTGCTACCACCAATGATAATAATGATGATAAGAGAAATAACAAGAGAAGAGAATACAACACCTCACCACCAGCCAACCGATAACTCCCCCCAGCCCGACCAATTACCGACCCATACCTCCTCCAGCCCCGCAATCTCCCAGCCCTTCCGGGTAACTCCCAGTTACCTCCTGGCCATGACGTGCTGTGGTATGGAATAGCTCTTTGGTCAGTTTGGGTCAGGTGTCCTGTCCCTGCTTCCTCCCAGCTTCCCCTCCTCCCTGGCAGGGCATGAGGCTCACAAAGTCCTTGGCCAAACCAAGACATCCTTGTTATCAGCCCTGTTCTGAGCTGAAAGTCAAAACACTGCACTGCACCAGCTACCAAGGAGGAGAAAAATGACTGCTACTGCTGAACCCAGGACACACGCTGACACCAGGGAGGGGGTCAAGGGCAGGCACTGTATCTTTGGCAAAGGCTCCTTTATGGTTTGCATTTGCTGCTGAGAGGAATCGCCTGAAATGGCCGATTCTGAGTGGTTCAGTTTGTTTGGTTTCCTTGTTCTCCTCCAGCCTGTGGTGGTTCTGCAGTGCTGCTCAGGGATGCAGATCTGAGGCTCTTTAAATACTGCTTATTTTTGCAGTTTATCACAGTCTTCCTTGATCTTTCCTCCTGCTGGTGAAGTGATGCTTAAATGTCTGTCACATTGCAAGCATGCAAGTTAATCAGTTAGGATCAATTTGTTAATAGCTGAGGAGGCCATGCTGGACAGCCGCAGCATCCTCAGGGCAGCGGTACTAACTGTGCTGGCCATGCTACAGCTGGAGAAACCCCTCTAAAAGGCAGCTGTGACACCAGTCTATGCTTGAGTGGCGAATGAGGCAGGTAAGCTTAGATGGGCACCATGGGGGTTCATGGGGGCTGGAGCTGATGCCGTGCTTCCTCTGTTGGATGTTTTGGAGCTGTTGTTGTACTTCCCCCTTTGCAATGCAGTCTTGCTCCATCCCGCAGTGCCAGGTCTCCCTCTCTGAGGGCAGCAGCACGTGCTGAGGGCAGCAGCACGTTCTGAGGGCAGTAGTTACAGCAGGGATTCTCCTTTGGTTCTGCTGGCTTCTCACACAGCCTTCATGTTAGGGTGGCTCAGACAGACCCAAAGGCTGCCTGAGAGCAAACGTTTGGGACAAAGCGTGGTGCATGGAGTGGAGCAGCACACTGCCAGTAATGGATGTGCTGTGGTGGGTAAAACACCTGCTGCCCTGGGGCTGTTTGAGGAAGGACGGTGCTAGAACCTGGGCCGCCTTCCCACAAACCTTCCTGCTGCACGGATGTGCCAGGTGAGCCGGTGCGGGGACTCCCGAGCAGGAGCTCTTGAGAAACCGTGCTGGAGAAGGGAGCTGCTTGCAAGACTGTAGTTTACAGGGCAAGGTGTGAAGCACGTAGGCAGATCTCACTGCAGACACCCAAAGTCACGCTCCAGGAGTTATGTTGTTGTTCTACTTGCAATGCACTTCCAAGATGTTCCTCTGACCAGGGAGTTATTTTTGTTTCATTTTAGAAGCTGAATGAATCTTTCTCTCATGAGAATGTTCTGTACTAGGCAGAAAGGAACTGACACTAACGTGGGCAGTGCCGGTCTCTTCATTGTCATGGCAAAGGGTCTCATGTGGCAAGAAAATAAGATGAAATCTGCTGCCTTTTCCATCAACTCCAGCAATAGACGCAGCATCCACCCAGCACTGTGAGTCCTGGCATTCGTTCTGAGAAGAGCAGTGACACTACGAGGCCATGCCAGATGGGTTATGCACAGGTAACCAAACCCAGCAGCAGTAAGGGGAAACTGGCTCAAACATGAGAAGGTCACGTTGCATTGCTTCTCTGGTTTCCCAAGCTAAGGCTCGCTGTGTGTCCCCGAAAGACCTAGGT
The DNA here is from genome assembly GCF_033815535.1 of Pezoporus flaviventris. Taxonomy (NCBI): domain Eukaryota; kingdom Metazoa; phylum Chordata; class Aves; order Psittaciformes; family Psittacidae; genus Pezoporus; species Pezoporus flaviventris. Next base: position 12,880,739 of record NW_026892554.1, read on the forward strand.
AAAGCTAAAATTAAGTCAGTCGGATAAATATTTATAGTAGATATGTTGGGATACAATCCTCAAGCGGCCTGATTGCTCTCTCTATGCTCCAAAATGTACTAAAGGGGAAATAATAATGCTATAAATACAGTCCTGTTTAGCTGGCTCATTACCTTAGGGGTGTTTATGGTCGTTCTCTGGGGAATTAAAGCTGCAGCAGTGAAAAAATGAACAGGGAACTGAAAAAACAGTAGAGAGTGATCCCTTTGCCAGTGATACTTTGGTTGCGAGGCTCTGCTTACACAATGATTCATCATTACAGTAGCAATCAGGTTTAAAGTCCTTGTATGTACAAGTCATGGCAGCAACCACTGCAGTGTTTGCACAGGCTGGTCAGACTATTTTGTTGCAAGCTTCTTTGGAGAAGCCTCAGCCATCAGCTCTTTGGTTTGTTTGTGGTGGGGTTTTTTGGTTTGGTTTTCCTTACTTCAGGAAATAGAACAGTGCACAAGACTTTGAGGATTCAGACAAAAATAATAAAATTATTGTTATTTTTCAGTTGTTTTCCACACCAACTTACTTTGCCATCTTCCAAAGTATTTTGTATCTGGCAAAGTGCAGCCTTCTGTAGTGAATGAGTTTCTTTGGTTTGATTTTGCTCTTTCCCTTTATAGGAGCAAAGCTCGGTGCGCTGCTGAGTACGTGCTTCCCCTGAAACAGCCCGCTCCAATTCCTGCAATGAAGTGGGTAGAGTTTGCAGGAATTGAAAGCACAGAAAGGAAAAGGACCTGACTTTCACCAACCCACGATCCCAACTTCTGTGGGAAGAGCTCCGAGGTTAATGTGCTGCTCCCTTGACCAAGAGGTTCCTGGTATGTGAGCGTCTTGCTGGGAAACGCTTGGTGTTCAGTTTGTCCGCTGAACCCCTTGGAGGAAGGGAGGCTGGCTCCCAGGGTCAGGAATGTGGGGGTGTGCCTCCTGCCCGCAGCTCCACAAGCCTTTCTGCTTGCGTATTGGGAAGCGCTCTCCAGAGCAGTCAGGAGGGAGCTGTGCTTGCCTTGTTTTCCAAGGGGGAAGCCAGCGTTCATACAGGGACTCTTTATCCATCCTTTTTCCTATCTGGTAACCTGAGCCCAGGTTATCTCCTTAATGCCATTGAGTCTGTTCCTGTTAAACCTCAGCAACCTTGCTGTTCCAATTCCTATTTCTCTACAGTTAATTCTGAAATGAAGTTTCTGCAGCATCACAGCCTTTATAGCAGCGTAGCAGTTTGGGATAAGCATGCACTGTTTATCCTACGCATGGCACCAATACCAGAATAAATCTGTCTAGCTGGTCCATGTCTTCATTTACTCTATGCAGACGGTACATCGGATATATTTAGGGTCATGACTATCTTTAGTTCTGAAACATCTGACAGCCAAAAGGCCTGGGTTGTGGGCACTTTTGCTTCTATCAGCAGCGAGCTGAAACTTTCTCCTTTCTCCTCATTGGCGTTTGGGCTATAGAAAGAGCAAAGAATTGATTCTGCTTGAATTTATGCCATCAGTGTGTTGTTGATTTTCAGCTTCTCTGTGACCACAGCAGTCCTGGAAGAGATGGATAAAAAGTCTTTCCTTTGCTGAATGTAGTAGCAATGATGTGGAATAAGTAAGTGTACAGAGTGTGCTTTGAGCTGTGTTCTGGCCTAGCGATCCCTGGGGTCTTCAACCAGTGCATCTGAGTATGCATCGCCCTGTGATTGTCAGCATGACGGAGGAGTGCCCTGTAGCAGGGACCAACTGACTTTGCCCTCACCCAGAAAGAGAATTTAATTTCTCTATTGCACACCACGTTTGACACTAGTTTCATGTAGTTTCACAGCTCATCTTTGCACCACACTTCCTGCACCCTTTCCTTTGACCTGGGTTTCCGATCTTTCTCTTGTAGTTGTGCATTGTTGTGCTCATTGGGTGGCTGCAGCCACTCCCCAAACAGCTGCTGAGCTCTGGAAACTTTATCCCAGGTCAGCCGGCACCGTGTGGTGGGGCTAGTCTATGCTGGGACAAAATCCACCTTATTTCTCTTTTTTTTGCCCTTCCTTGGCTCCAGGTGGATAGTTGAAAATAGCCTTGTTAAACAGACCTCCCACAGAAGCCTGTGTGAGTCTGGCAAACACTCGAGATTGAGTAAGTGCTTCATGATTTGGTTTTGACTTAATAGTTCATCTCAGCATTTGAAAAAAACAAACCAAAACAAAAGGCCTGCTCCTTCTTACTGAAGAGCTTTCTACTTTGTGCTTGATGACTGCATTTATCTGATCGTGTACAAGATGACTGATTTTCATGTGATTGCCTTCTAATGTCAAGCCATAAAGCAGCCTCCCCAGAAGACCTTACCCAGCACTGTCTGCCAGCTGCAGCAAACAGTGATTTCTTGCAAATAATGAAATCCCTGGGGAGCATTGATAGCTGGGTTGTTAATATCACATTTAGATAAGAAGGAGGAACTGTAGGTGATGTGGGAGAGTTACTTTGAAGTATCTGCTGTCTCTCTAAAGCACTTTCTAACTGAGGGCAGATGTCTATCAAACCTTCCTCTTGCCAATTAAATTTAGCGCTGAGATTGCTGCTAATGTAGAGCTTCTGGAGGTCCATCCCTACATGAGCACAGCTTGTTGGTTTTCCGGACTGGTGCAGGCTAAGGCTGTGATCAGTCATGTTCAAAGTACCCCAGGCCTGGCCTGTTCTCCCCACTCGGGCTGCCTTTAACTGCAGGTATCAAGCTGTTGTGTTTCAGAAGAGCTGAACACCCACAGGTTCTGCCACAGCTAATGAGAGCGCAGTGAGAGCTCAGCAATCATGGAAATCAAGCCTTCAATTGCACTCTTGGGGGTGAAAGGAGATGGCTTGCCCTGCCATGAACCTTTAAAACCCTGGAAGTGCAGTGGAAGTGGTTTGTAATAGCAGGAATTCATTTGTTATTAAATTTCCCCTTGCTTGTGCTGTCACTGGTTCATCAGGGTTCCAGTGTGAGCCTTTGCTGCAAGGTGGCTGGTGCTCAGGCTGGGGAAAAGCAGCTCAGTGCTTCAGGGTTCTTGGTCGTACCATGGTTCTGAGAGAAAGCTTCCTAACTCATTTCAGTAGAGACGGGGTGACAGATATTTATTAGCTTGATTACCAGCTTGTTTCCTTCTGGGGTGTATGCTGTGCATAAAGAACAGCAACTGTATTATTCTTAGGAGAGTAAGTTTAAAGAAAATACATAGGAAAGAGGGTTTGACAGTATAAAACACCAACAGGTAACAGTCTTGCACTGGCAGGGAGAAGAAAATTGTTTTAATGGGTTTCCCTGATTACTGAGGAAATAGCAAATACCCTGTTTTGCTGTTTCATATATCAAACATACAAAGGCACGGATCTGGAAGGCAGAGGACTACTGGCGTTCTCCTGCCTCACCCGTGTCTTGTGCTGCCAGGAACAGTGCTCACTGCTCCTGCAGCCGTGTCCAGCACACGTCCCCTCCTGCTCAGCACCGCTCCTGGGGCCTGACTGATGGATCGAGCGGCTGCAGCTGCACAGGGTCACCTCCAGCCATCCCTTGGGCTTCTCAAGGCAGCAGGGGACAAGTGTCTGCACCCTGGGGACTTCAGTTCCTGGTCTTGGTGCAAACCTGTCTTTGGCGCAGCAGGCTGCTGAACTGGGAACTGAGCTGACCCAGATGCAGACCCAGGAGTGGCGTTTTCCAGGAGGGATTAAGGAGGGTAAAGTGTCTTTGCACGCCTGCAGGCAGCTTGGCTGGAGCCCAGGGTCAGGATGCTCTCCCTTGCTTCTGGCTCCTGCTGCTGCACTTCCTGGTCTTGAGTTTTCCTGTAACTTGTTTCTGCTGACTATTTTTGGTCTCTACCTCCTGCCGCAATCCTGCTGCATCCTGGCTGTTTGCTGCAGGGGGTCCCCTCACCGAACCACTGCGGGACATCACGGGAGTTGTTCCTCCATCAGGAGTCTGTCACGGTGCTGTTTTGTGCAGTGTGAACCAGGGCTGGCCTTTCTGCTCTGCCAGGCAGCACAGCATTGACTAGGAGCTGTTTCACAATTAAGCTCTAAGACAAGACGTGCCGTGTGTTTCTGGGTAACTGAAACATGCTGCAGGTGACCGTAGTTCTGAGGCAAAAGGATAAAGCTACCGCAGTGTAACACTTGCCTGCCTGAAGTGCCTTGCCAGGGCCTGCAGTAGGTTTATAATGATCATGCTTAATGCTGAGTACTTAACACTCTTCATCTTCAAAGCACCGGCAAACATTAACTAATTAATCGGCACAAGAGCCTAGTGAGGGAGGTGAGACCGGGGAGAGGATGTTAAAAGCAGAGCCGGTCCTCAGGGGAGAATTAAGTGGATACAATAGGTAGCATTTTATTGCATGGCCATTTTAGCAAATGGAAGGACCCGAAGTGCAGTGTGTGAGTTGGATGGGAGCCTTCCTTGTCTCTTACCCTGGCAGGGAGGAGCAGACCCCGCTCCAGGAGGCTCACCCCTGCCCAGAGCACTCGACCATCGAGGGCCATGCAGGTCTGCCTTCGCAGGCTGTCACTCCAGGGCTCTTTGTGCACATCAGAGGTAGGTTTTATAGGGCACATCTAAACATCAACGGGTCTGTCTGCAAAAGGAGGCTGCAACCTCCATTGAATTCTGTAGCTTTTCTCACACAGTAGACTTTCCTTAATGAGAAAGAGCTGATACCTCCTGACTTTAGGAGTGACTTATGCATGACATCTTTGCTTGATGGAGAGGAAGGTAGAGCAGGACTGGTCTTCTTGGAAGAGGTGGGAGTACTGAGTTATTTATGGTTAAGTCTTTTGAACTATACCAGAATAACTCATTGCATCTCACCTGGGTTTTATCCTCTCCTGGAAATAAAAAGTTAAATGCACGGTCAGAAATCGTAGAATTGGTGGTTCTTTTGTTAGTTTGTCTTGAGTAAGTCTTGCTCTTATAAACTAAATAGGGTTAGGATGATAGTGGTGGTTTCAGAATTGCTTGTCCATTGAAAAGATGGAGAGGTGCTGCAGAGTCTTTCCAACAGGCAATGGATCCCTCTGGCAGAGGATGGCAAAGCAGAGGCACTGGCTTTGGAGCCTTGTTCTGTGTCATGGTCACAAGTGGAAATCAAATAAGCTTCATAGGTGGAAATTAACTGCAAAGTAAAGTAGGGGATAACCCAATTTCTCGTGGTTTCTGTTTCTAGGAGAGGCAGCGAGGAGGGGTGTACCCATGAGAGGACTTGGTGTTTCACAGCTGATCTTGCCAGTTGGTTTTGGTGCTGGAAGTTCCCGCGTGTGCACAGTTATTAGTGAGTATTTACAGTTAACACGGAAGAGATGGCTCCTACAGTCAAATAAAATCACATTCTCTGCAGGTCCTTCTTGTACCCAGCAATTAACAAGCACTTTGGCCCTGGGTCCTTCGTGGAGGTCAGACTTGCAGTTGGAGGGAAACACCAGCATGGTTTGTCCATGTGGTCATAGAAAGACCAAGGCTCTCATCTTGGAGTAGATCTAAGAGCTCTCGTGCTTTATGCACAAGTCCATCCCTGGAAGGATGTGCTGTTTCCTGATACTCCTTGGAAAACAGTTTCCTGCCTTGAGATAACAAGAAGTCGTTAACCTTAACTAGGATTTATTCAGACATCCTATTTGCTACCACTACCCATGTGGGAGTTGTGGGAATAGATGAGGCTGTTGATGTGCCAAATTCTTCCATGGGGCATTTCAAGCCAGAGTTGGAGGTCAAGTTATTGAGGAAAGAGAGGAGGAAGAGGGGGAAGACAGAATGCAAAGTCTGTCCTTTCTTTCTTCTTTTCTTTCTTCCATTTGCGTGGATTTTCTGGACAGATTTTCCTGCTCTGACTCAACATTAGTAAGCCCCCGTTTCCCAGTGTGTAATTGTTCTCTGCTGATAGAGGAGGAAGGCGGCTGTCGTCATGTGCAGTTGGTGAAATGGCCTCTGACATTTCTGTTAACTTGTTTAAACAAATACATCTCAAAACCAGTTCTGTTTAAAAGAGCAGTGCACAGAGGTTAACTCTGTGTGTGCTAGCGAGTACTTGTATATGATGTGCTACTTTTTCATAGAGCTAGAGCTCCAGCTAATTTTGGGTTAGCAAGACGTAGCTTCATTGCCAATGAGCTAACACAGATGCACTTTCTGCTGCTGTGAAGTTTATCTTGCTCTTTAGATGAGTACAAGGAAAATATTCTGTTTGCCTATCCAGACTTTCAGGTATTTTCCTAAGTGTGGCATTGTTTGTGAAACTGGTAACATTACATCATGATGATCTTTTCTGGTTTTGAAGAGGGCTACAACAGAGCTATTATGAATAAACAAGAATTGCCAAAGAAGCCTGTGACAGTGTTTTCACAGTGATCTCCTTCTGTCCTTCGTTACTGCAGGCACGTAGTCTGCTTTCTCCCAGCAAATTCATGGCATCCTTTGATTAATCCATTGGACTGCACATGTTTTAGTCTCATGTTCATGCATGTCTCAGAGGGTGAAAGCAGCTTAGTCTGTGAAGAAGCATCTGGAAATCATGGGGGATTTTAGGAGCTGTTTTCTGTCATTTCTGTTTCACTGACCAGTTCCAGCCTACCCGAGGGAGCCGCTGACACCTCTCCAGGACCACATAAAGCTCGTCTGTGAGGAACAATGGCTCTGCCAGAAACCCCCAGTTTTCCATGCTCCTGAAACAATGTGATGAGCTCCCAGATGACTGGCAAAAGGTTTTGAAGTGAAATAATGCCCAGGCTTGTTCTGCTTCTGACATCAACCCCCCGGTTCTCACTCATCAGATGTTTTGTGAGTTCAGAAGCCTGCGCTGTACCCCGCATGCAGCAGGTTTGCTGAGGGCTTTTGGAAAGTCCCTGACAAAGACCTTCCTTGGTGTGCTCAGATAGAGAAGCCTTTTGAAGATTGGGGCCGGAAGGGATTTTTAGGTTGTGTTGAGCTCAAGGGTAAAACATTTAATCCACAAATCATACCTCGCTGAAGGAGGTTTTGCTTTGCAGAACTGGTCAAATGGCAGCTTGTCTGTGTTTGCGTTTTTTCTTCATAGAGATTAGGAAAAACACTGGCTTGTTTGAACCCTGGAAAGGGTTGTACAGAGGCTGACAAAAGGAAAGGCCTTCTCCCTCGGAGTGAGGAGCTACCAGACTCGGAGTTGCATTGTGTGATGGACAAAAAATGACCCACTTAAGAGTGTGAATTCAGCACATGAACTGGGAGCTGGGAAATGAAACAGCACAGAGAGCTGCTGGCCATAACTGGTGGTCCAAGAGGAGCTTCCTGGCCAGGTTTATGCTCGCTTTTGGACTGAGTGTTACTAATCACAGGAAGTCCCACTTGTATTTCCATTGACATTCCTGTCCTCACTCCTCCACCGTCGGGGAAGCCCACACAGATGTGGGTAGCAGCTGTAAATACCCCAGTGCTTGAGATGCTGCGGGGAAACCTTCTGAAGCACATCTGGCAGCACAGGTGTCCTTGGCCTCCCCTGAAACCACCAGTGTGAACCCAGTTTGCCAGTGGCTATGTGGCACGCTGAGTAGGTCTGGGGCAGGGGATAGTCAGCCTGTGGGCCTTAGAGAGCTCTCGCTTGCACTTTTGCAAGCGTCTAGCATTTGGTACTGTGTCTGTGCCCATAGGATCAATTTATGCAAGGTGTTGAGCAGCTGGCACGCTCTGCTCCTGCAGGAATCTGCCTCTTTGATTCCTCTCCAGTGCCCATCGGCATGACTGGAGAATCTTTCCAAGAATCTCCTTATGTTACCATTATTTTTAGCGCTAAATTGCACTTTCTCCTCTGCCAGCTCAGTAATCCTTCCCAGAATGCATCCTCATTCCTGCTGCCTTTTTTTTCTCCCCATGCAAATGTGACCAGCAAGCTTTCTAGCTAACAGACATAACCTGTGTGGCTTCAGAAGACCTTGACATCAGAAAGAAGTGCTGGTGTTGCTGATTGTCTTGCACATAGGTGTTTGCCACAGTTAGTTATCCATATGTCTGAGACGATAAGAAATCATGGGAGTGGGGCCTTTGCAGACACAGTTTGGATGAATACACTTCTCTCCCGGGAACTGCACTGGGGAGCAAAGTGTGCCTGCAGAGAGCTCCTCACCTCTCAGTGGTGCACCTGATGTGTCTCACCGATGAGCGTCAGGCAGGAGCGATACTCCTGTGTCAGCTTCTGACTGCACGGCGTCATGCACACACTTGAAGCTGATTATGTTTCGCCACCTGAGGACACTTCAACAGTCCGAACCTCAGCTGATGTGAACAGGCTTCAGTCCCATGCACGTGTCTTTCCATTGCTGACATGACCTCTGTGCCAGAAACACCCTTGGAAAACTGGCTGTCGACTGACAATCCTCCCTTCAAACTGCTGGTGAAGATCAATCCCTCTCTGAGGCAATATGAGCCCCATGGATAGTTAGATTAGGATCAGTGGCCATCGGGAGCTGGGCAGTCTGCTTCTCACGGGCACGGTGAGGATGTGTGCTCCTGTCAAGGCTGGGAACAGAAGCTGTGGAGTCTAAAAGAGCTCAAAAAGCCCTGGGTGCAGCTGGGGGAGCTGGTGTGGAGGGGTAGTTGCAGGCTGTACCTTGAGCATCCTTGGCAGACCTGACAACAGGAATAAGGCAGAACAGTTTTAGGGATTAGGAGTACCATATCTCGAGTGATAGGGGAATGGTGCTGTAAATCCCAAATTCCTGGCTCTTCAGGTGAAACTGCACTTTAGGAATATTTTTTTCTGAGGCTTGACTTTCAAAGAGCTTTGCACCAGGGTAGCTGAAGGAGTGGCTTTAAACTAATACAGCATCAGACCTCTCTGGACACTCATCTACTGAGAACTGGTAGACTTCTCTTTAGGTTGGACTGTGAGGTGCTTGGATATGGCTCATGGACAAATGCCTTTCTCCAGCTCCTGCCTTCATAGCAGACCCATCTGCTTTTACACAGATCTCCAGATCTGCTGCTGGAGGTGCCCAACCTCCTTCAGTCAAAAGGAATTGGTTTTGGACCTGCTGTTTCTGTGTTTATACATATAGCTCCTGTGTTCAGCTGGACTTATAAAGTCTGTTTTCCTATGAATGTTGTTTGTGAGCTTCACTAACAAAGACTAATCCCCAGCAAGTGTTCCACAGCCCCCTAATATTATCACAGCTGGAAGAGCCACATGTTGGAGGCCTCTCCTGTGGTAACAGGTTTTGAAATCTGTGCTTTAACGTCTCGTTTCCGGTCTCTGCAGTGAGGTTTCCCTCTCGGTGCTGCAGGAACAATCACTGCTTGTATTTGATCCACGCTTCAAAGCGAGCCTTGTGCTGCAGCCCTGCCTGTGCCACAGAGCCTGCTCCAACCTCCATTCGAGAGCAGCAAACATCTGCAGTGGGAGCATCTTCGGGGTGATGTGTGGTGGTGAGGTTGTATGGCAAAACGTTTAAGGCAGGCATCTGGTTTGTGTGGAGGGCTGGGGGCAAGTCTTCTCCTTTATTGTCCTTGGGGCCCAGCATGGCCTTGGAGCTGCACCCTCGCCAGGAGAATAGCCACTGGTTTCAGGAGATAGCCTTGGGGGAGAGACCTCATGGCTGTAAAACAGGGTTAGCAATACTTCCCTCACTGCCACACTGAATACAGCTTGTAGATAATGACGTACTTCAAAGCGACAGTAAGCACAGACTGTCACCATGGGATGAAGTCACATGAAGCTCTTTAGATATGGAAAGAAAAAGGAAATAGCTTAATCTTTGACTTTTCCATTGTGAATGATCTTTTTAATGATAAATCAAATCAGGAGCATTGCACTGAGGTTACAGAGTAGTCTTTGATCCCAGGTATTATTAAATTCCTCTTTTGCTGTTATAGCCTCATCTGAAGTGGTATGAAATGCAGAAAGTCATTTCTAACGTGCCTGAGCAGGCATAAGAAATGGAAAGACTAGTATTCTGGTAAGTCAGCAGATGTCAAGGCATACCTCAACTGGCTCTGTGCTGGTTAATTCAGGTAAGATAGTGCTCCGGTTCATCATGACAACACAGCATTCAACACAGATTATGGGAACTGGCTAAATAAACACATACACACTTAGTCCATGGTAAGATGTTACATTGCACCAGGTACATTTCTACTGTAGCCCCAGCAGCTGTGCTTTAGGTAAGAGGTGTCAGAAGCCTAAGTGAGCCCCGGTGCATCATGTCCTGTAAAAAAATGCTATTTTGAGATTGTTGCTCTTGCAGTTGCCTTTGGATCCAGTTATCTTGGTGCCTGAGAGTATTCTCTAGCAACCTCTGATACGTTCACTCTGTTTTCTTCCAGTAGCTGTTTCAATTCTTTTCCCTAAGTTTAACTGTGTTTAAGCCGAAAACTTACATGAGTAAATGTATCATTTAGACACTACGAGTACAAGCTAAGGCAGTTTATTTTTCCTGTCCTTGCTGGCCAACCATTAGCCTACTCAGCCAGCCCTCCCACCCCAGACTGCCAGTACGGGACATACCCATTGTACCCAGCTAATTGCTTTCTCCTGTACAGAAGCTGACTTCCTTTGAATTGCCGTACAATGCGACACCAAGCATCACGTTGCAGTTTTTCCTCACTCTCCTGTGGCATGTAGCAACCTGATACAGCTACGGCCAAGCTAAATGCATGTGGCTGTTAAAGTCAATGCAACTTTCCTATGTTTTCTGAGAGCACTGAACAGAGAAATGCTGATGTGATGTGGTCTTGCACCAGCCTTCATTGTTCTTAGAATTGACTAGACTGGTCTTCACTGCTTTCAGACGAGCTGAACTGTATCAATCACTTTATAAAGAAAAAGCGCAGTGCAATGGGGTAAGCCTTCTGTAGCCTCAGAAACATGGGAGAGAAAGCCATGTAAATCTTGGACTAAAGCTAAGACAGCTTCTGAGCTGTAGCTGGGCTGACTGAGTTCTGCTGCAGGCAGCTTGTTTCGGTTTTCTGCCTCACCCCTGAAACTTGGTAACTCCCAGGCTTTCCTGGTTTCTCCTCCAGCTCCCTGCGCAGACAGCCGCTCAGCGGCAGGGCTCCCTACGGACCTTCGAGTCTTAACATCTCCAAGTCATCCTTGAGCAACCCTTCCCGCTGGTTGCTTTCCCTTGCTTGGCTGCAGCATGTCAGGATGTAAATTAATATCCCATTGTCCAGCACTTTCCTTGGGCTCTGGTGATGTATTTGCAATGTGAAAGCAGCTGGAGCATTGAGAGTTCTCCCCGGCAGGAAGCCTTGCGCCACCATGGCACTGTGTTGTAACTCCGTGGTGTCCTGTCTGCATCCCAGCCTGCTCTGGCATGCACAGGTGGGGTTAAAGCATTTTCACTGCAAGACCTAGTTTGGTGGGGTTTTGGGGTTGTTTTGAAGGATTATAACACGGGGTTATTCTGTGGCTGTACTGTGAGTTGTTCTCCCCAGCAGAAGAACAAATGCTGTTGCAAGTCACTCCCTCCACAGGGTAAATAACTTGCAGATGGGGCCTCAGTTTTCCAAGATCCATTTGCATCTCACAGTTCATATGACATGCTTCAATAGTTGGTATTTGTTCAAGTGAAAGAGGGAGTGTCTCTTCATAGCATGGGTCCCTTTTGTGTGTCTGTATGCAAATCCATGATTACACTCTCTAATCAAAGAAATTCTGGGAATTCCCTGCTGTGCTTTAGGTGAATCACAGCAGATGTTTCATTTTGGTATTGCTTTGGTTTTAGATGGGGGTTGTGGAGGGGATTTTGTTTGTTTGTTTTTAAATATTTTGCCTCATTTTCTTTGAAATGACAGTAGAAATGGAAATTTCTTACATATAAAACTGGTTCCAGCTTCTTTCTAATAGGGATGTGTTTGGATGCACAGAATAATGGTTTACCACTTGAGTCGGGAGTGATTGGACAGTATTCTCATAGTGAATACAGGTAACAAGCATCCTTAACCTTGAGAATGAAATTGAAAAAGCAAGAAAAAACCTGTGTGTCTGTAGCACTACCAGCCTTCCCCCAGACAGTTCTGGGTCATCAGGTCTGGGAAGCAGTTTTCTTTCCAGCCTCTGCAAGATGACCTGGCTCCATGGCTTCAGCTCTCAACTCTTCTAGGGGTGGTAGTATGGAAGCTCTCAGTCATCTGTGTGCTGTGTGCCCAGTTGGATGTGTCTGATTTTAAGATGTGCTGAGCTAAGAGCTGCTGTTTCTAATGCTTTCAGAAACCAGGAGATTAACGCTAGGTTCCTCATTCTGTTCTTATGCAAATAGTTCATATGCTACTACTAAGGCTTTACACCAGGTTAAATTAATTTCACTGTGAATTATTCCCAAGTGCTTCAACATCTCACATGAAAGTTGATTTGAAAGAAAAACTGAATTCGTATCTTCAGAGGGACAGGAATTAAGGCAAGTAACTCATTGATACAAAGTATTTACCAAGGAACCAAGATACAAAGGTGCTAATCCTGTCTGACGTCAATTTGTTGTGTCACTCACTCTGAACTGCGTTTCTGATATCTCTGTTTCTTCCTGTTAAAGCTGGGACACTGCTACTGCTGAGGCTCTGGAGAAATCCTGCTGGGCTGGATGGCACTGCCCATTCAGAAGATTGTCAGAAACAAAAGGCTCTGTGTCAAGTAGTAGTTAATCCCCCTTCCTAACACGCATCACATGAAAATCAGAGCGTGTTTGTGGAAAGAATTTGTTGGGTCCTGTTTATGCCCTTATTGTGTATGCTTGAAGGAGACAGCAGCAAAGGGAAAGGGAGCAGAAAAGTACTTACAGCTATAGCAGGAGTTCAGAGAGTTATTCTGGAATGGCTGTACCACTAGAACTATTTCTGATTAACTTGTCTCACACACATATGGCAGGTTGAATGTTTTTTTCATTGTGGATTAGCTTAATTTGTTTCCAAAGGCATTTTCTTGGCTCTAGAACAGCAGTCTCTATAGCATTCATCCAAAATAGCTATTTCGCTCTTAAATTCCTTGATTTGAGTTAACTTTCCCCCCAAAAGAAAGAGAACCTCTGCAGTTAAACAGTAACTGCAGGAAGAAAATTGGTGCAAAGAACCAGGCTGCTGCTACCAAGTTCCTTTAGGGAAACAGGACTTTGCATGTTCCTCGTAAACAAGTCCACTCCCTGATTTTAAGATTTAAAGTAAAATTAAATTCTCAGAATAAAAACCAGGAAGAAAAAAAAAGAGCAAAATTTTAACCACTTTCATTCCTGACGCATTTGAATAGGAGGTATGCTTAGATCTATTAGATCAGTTTCACTTGGGAGTAAACATGGATGGAAAGGCTACAGAAAAGAAAGACAGACATTTAGAGGCAGTTCAAGGAAGAGAATGGTGGATTTCCATATTTCTTCCCACATAGCATCTCTGGGTCCTGGAACACTGCTGCTTCATCATCTGCTTGTTAATGTACATTTTAAGCTTCCTCTTTGCTCTCAATGAGTGGATCCCATTGGATTTATGAGCCTGGATTCTACAGATGACAATTGTATGTTGTTAATTTTATGAATGTTAATGACCATAAAGCAAGAGAGTTGCATAAATAAGTTCATTAGAGTAAGTGCTTTGTAGCAATGTTTGTCTCTGCTCAGATGCAGAAGACTCAGGAGCCAGTAAGATCATTTTCATTTCAACAACAGTCAATGAGCGGTGGAGTCCTCAGTCCCAAGCTTGAGCTGTCACGTATCTTATAAATAATTACCCGTGGACACGGTCTGTTAGAACAAGCAGCATTCCTGCCACGCTCTGCTTATGCTGAAAGTTGTAATAACTCCAGAGTGGTTATGTTATGGCTGTTGACAGCTGCAGAGGATCCTTTTCCTCTCGGTGTCCCTACAGTAATGATCTTCAGTCAGCATTGCAAATAATCTACTGGCAATACTAATCTGTGTAACCTGAAGGAAACAGAAGCACAAAGGAAGCAGATGGCCCACTTCTTACAGAATTGCACCTGGAGGCTTAAAAATATCCTGAATCTTTTCTCTCCACTGCAATAAACCCCCCTTGATGGTCAAATAGCTGATTAAGAAGTTGGTATATTCTAATGATAAATGTCTGTGCCCTGGTGAGGAAACCCAGTTCCTGACTTACCTGTTTGCTGGTTAGCCATGGTGGTGGCTTATTTTGAATTCTGTTCATATGGGAGTTTTTTGACTAGCCCTGCAGAGAGCTGATGTGCTTTGACCAGAGCCCTGTGTCATCAGCCAAACTGCCAGCTCAAGTCTGATTCTTGAGTGTGGATGGTGACAGCTGAAAACAGAACAAATGGGTTCCCACGTGGTGCAATGAGTAACTCCCCTGAAGGAAATTGTCTTGGGGCAAATACTACACTTGATAGCTATAGCTGGCATTATGTTCCCTCAGCAAAGCCTTGGCCACAGGACAAAGGGAGTTGCAGAGCCTGAGACCCTTGATCTCTGCATGCAAAGAGTACAGAACACCTTATGAACTCGGCCAGGGATCCTATTAGCTCTCCCCAGCAGTGCCCTTTGATGTAATATATTTGAGCATGAGGGTGGAACCTCCACCGTAAGATCTCTTTGCCCATTATAAAACTATCCAAACGTCAGGACCAGACACTATTCTTTCGCTGAGAGAGCAGGTGAGAGAGAGACCCAGTGATTTTTTGTGTTGGTTTAAATGTAAAGCTATCCTTGGAGAGCCTTTAGGACAGCTTACCAAGCTGCTCTGGACCTTCTGATTCCACCCATCTTCACAGTGAGCACATCTGCGGTAAAGCCTGGTAACAATTTAAGTGTTAGAGATGACTGAAATGGACAGGCAAGTTCGAATCTTCAAACTGAAACTGTGAGGAAAGTCCTGTGGCCTGGGGAAATCAAGGTGTCTGATCACAGAGGACTCTCCAGTCTTGCACTCCCGTCCTCTGTGGAAGCAACACTAGCTTTGCCTTCCAGATGTGGCTAGCAGTAAGAGGCAGTTTTAAAATTGTTGAAATCAATCAAAATGTTAAACTGAATCTTTGAAAATGATTATTTTTTTTTTCTGATGGAAAACATAAACGTGTTATTCTCACTGAATGCTAAAGCCAGCCTACAAGTATGTATCAATTGCTAAAAAGAAAAACAAGTAGAAATGTGATCCAGAGAGAGAGGCATTTCTAGGTCAAGGTTTAACAGAAAGCTCTGATCTGAAAGTTCATAATTTTTCACAAATAATCCAAGCTATGATTATCACTTCCCTCATCTGGAAGTGTGATACTTAAGATACATGGAAGACAAGAGATGTGGAAGTCAGTGGCAGGCGGCACAGGTAGAGAAAGCTTTCCAGCTCTTGCTGCCACTTCTTCTGGAGGAAGGTAGACCAAAATAGGGAGGACTGTGATTTCTGTGCCACTAGCAGTGTAGCTTTTGCATCTGATACCACAGGAGGCTATTTCAAGGCATATAAAAACACTGGTGGGTGAGGTCTGGGACAATGAAGGGCCTGCTCATGTTTGGGGGTTGTGTGGGAGGACAGTGAAGTAGCATCAAATTTAAAGCTGCATTTGATCCTTTATAATGAATTTTCGTAATGTTAGATATGTAGTGCTTTTGTTTTTTTAAACTCTTTTCAACTTTGAAATGCAGTGTTTTAACATTCTGCTCTGTAACTGGGTATATACAACAGTGATTAGTTTGGGAATTTCTTCAGATCTTTAGGGAGGCCACAGTTTTTTTCTTGACAATATAATAATATATGAGAGCCCATCTTGGAAGCAGGCTGTGATAATTAGCTTGTTTTGGTATAAAGCTGTTCTAGCAGCGCTTTGAAGCTATGCCAGCTGACAAAGCCCTTCAACTTAGCTAGGGCCGTGCGAGGTGCTGAGAGCTGTAGGTTACTTTTATTGATGTTAGCCTCTAAAACTACGTATGGCAAATGTCACCAACAGCAGAATCCAGCTGGATTATGGGGGTTCAAGAAAAGTGTAAACACTGTATTTTTGTATGAATATTCCAGATCAGTCTTCTTCCAGAAGGCAATGTGAGCGAATAAGCTAGGCAACAGTGGTCTAAATGAAACAAGTGATAAAACTCTGTGCAGTGAATATAAGGTTGATTAATTCTTACCTAAATCAGAAAAGCTGGATTATCTCCAAAAGCGTTCATATTTCAGAGGCTTTGAGTGGTTACTTGATGTTTATTTTTAAAGACATCTAGAGGGGTGCTGCTCAGAAGATACTTTACATAGGAAAAGATTATACGTGGTAAAGGCAGTGAAGAGAGGGTTAGGAACCAAATCCAGTGAAACAGCCTAGGAATAGTATTTGTGAATGATCAGAGGCATTTGTCTGTATGCATGCTTCTAAGAGTCTTTTGGAAATGACTTCAAGATTTAAGCCCTTTTTCCTGCAGTAATGCTAACACTTCAGCTATATTTCCTTTATTTATTGTCTGTAACATATGGCTTGCTCTACTCTGCATGCTTTCTCCTTGTGAGTAACACCTCATAAGCATTCAAGATTATATCTTTAAATGAAAATATGATATCCCATGTTTGTCCTAAAGAACAAACAGCTATGGCACAACACACTATTTACCTCTTTGGGGTTGACACAGCAAAGCTGCAAAAGAGCTCTGATATTTAACAGTCACTACAGTTGAATACAAGTAGTTTTTAAGACTGCTGCTTTGTCTTTTATTACATGACTGCTTATCTTTATTTACATTATGTTTTCTCAGAAAAGTTTGACTTCAATAGCCAGCATTCATCTCTTCAAAATGTTGTAGAAGTACCTACTGGCTCCTTCTCACATCAGTGGCTCCAGAAGCTGCGTTACTTCTTACCATCCCATCAGCCACTAGCTGAACTGGTATGGAGATCTGTGCCCAAATGCCAGTTAGGATCACAGTGAGAGAGAGCTGTGGCTGTTCTTCATTATGTTTGACCACATCACACCCCCAGTGAGGCTACAGCTTGCATGAGATCAGCTCATGGAGGAAAACCAGCTGCCATGGCAGGCAGGCAAAGAGCATTCTCAAGGACAGAAGAAAGCATTCTGAAGAGCTTTAAGATAAGGTGTGGTGTCCTTGGTTGAAAGTAGAAAGCCATAATTGTCCAATTCCATCTGCCATTTAGGAGTACGGTTGGATTTCACAGTACTGCTAAGCTGTCTCACAATGGCACCCACTTGTCACTCTTCCCAGTACCTTGGGAAGGCTTGAAGTCTTGGGTCATTTCATCATTTTGTCCAAACATTCCCACAGATGGGCAGAGAGGTACAAAGCCATATTGTTCAATGCCTGCTGGGCATTTTTCAGTCAGGTCTAATAATAAGATTGCACTTCTGCGTTAAGCAGGAGACTTCCCTTTAGACGTGTCCTACAAGCTTTATCCGAGGGAAAGCTGGACGTTTTGCACATTTGTTGGGATTCCTGCATGTCTGGAAATCCAGGCTATGCAAGTGCTTACCTGGGTTTCAGTGTTTACTGGCTGATTTGGACCTCTTGTAGCTTTCTGACAGAGAAAGGCTACAGGTATTAATCTATCTGACGCATTTGGTGTGTCAGGCATTTTGTGCATTTGCAGTCTGTGCAAGGGTGTTCTGAGCAGGTTGGGTACCTCTCAAACACGTTGGTGCTTTGAGACAGTTATGCCTTAGAGACAAGGAAAGTGAGATGGCTGTCTGTGACAATGAGTGCTGGCTACAGGCAAGGTGAAAATGAAGGGTTTGGCTTCCTTCACAGATACTGTTTTTCTATTGCGTACCTTCATCTCTGGGCCAGTCCTGGTCTTATTCACCATCTCCAAGGGAATGATGAAACCTGCCACTGAATTCCTCCTGATTTCATCCTCTTTTCCTGCTCTTTCCTTAATGGCCTTGTATTGGCCAGAGTCAGAAACAGGGTTAGGCTAGATTGGTCTGATCCGGTCTGACCCACTATGGTGGTTCTCTCCTCCTTAAAGAGTGCTGTTAAAACCATAGCCTTTGCTTGTGTGCTGGAAGTCCTCACTTGTTAGTATTGTAACACACGTGAAAGCTGGAATGATTTGAGTTTGGTTTTCTTCTTTAATGTGAAGCCAACCCTACAGAAACTAATGGGTGCAAATGGCCCCACAGGGTAAACAGGACTTGGAGGACTGCTGGGAAGAGAGATCAGCAGGAGCAAGAGTCTGCCTGGCATAACTGTACCAGGCACCACACACTGTGTACTTTCAGGATTTGGGTCTCAACGCCTGCTGCTGTAGGAGGTACTGTGCACTTATATAGTCTGGTGCCCATGGGCTTTAGGAAGAAACATAATTTCTTAATACCTTTTCCTAACATTTTTCCTACAGCCTCCTGTCTAGCAAAATGTATCCAGCTGATGCTGGGCAGGCACTACCATTCCATTCCAGCATTCCCATCTCTGCTGCTTCGGTGTGGGCTTTCCCTGACTTGCTCCACCAAGTGGGTTTTGCACAGGGCTGTTTGCTGGCTCTTGACCCGCTTCACAGTGGAAAATTCTTCCACAAGTGTTACTTACAGGAAGCAAATGAACATCTCTTTAAATGGTCTGGCCACATGGGGAGGAAACGGGTCATTTAGTGAGGTATACTGTTTACCGGATAGCCAGTGGACTGTCTCCAAAATACATACTTAGCCCAAAGGAAGAAAAATATCTGAGGTGATTCAATTTTTATGTCAGTGTTTAAATATTATGTAGTTCATGGCTTATGAAACTGTGGGCTAACCCCCTCCTATCCTGTACCAGGAAATTGGTAAAGCCAAGTTTTCCATTTCTAGAAAAAAAAAAAGTCCTGGGTGTGCATGGCTTGCACACTTTTTAGCTTCATTATAGTGGTTGGTGGTAGGGGTATGAAACAAAGGGAGTGCTTCCCTGGGATACTGACAAATTCTGTACTTGTTTCACTCTGTAGCTTTAACGCAGCAGCCAGCTCAAGGCTGGAGCATGATCTCAGCTTCATGCAGGGCTGGTTTCGTGATGTCTTCATTTATAATTACAGTTTCTGCCAGAGTCTCTTTGGTATTTTTGGTCCAACCTCAGGCTGAAGGGAAAGTGCTGCATTCCCTAACCCAAGAGACATGAGTAAGCGTGTTGACATGGATTCAGTGCAAGATTAGCGCTGCTTTGGCTTCAGATTATCTAGATCAGACACCATCCTGCAATGTGATACTCATTCATCCAAGTTCAAAACACTGTAATCTGGCATAAACAAAATGCAGCCAAACACAGTGTTTAATGAGGAGCTAAGGCGAAATGCCATGCTGTGGCATGGACACTGTCAGGGAAGGCAACAAGTGAACATGAGCGCAGCACCAGGCTGTTGATGGTGTTTAGGGGGAACTCTGCCTGCGAGCAGTACAGAAATGCCTGTAACATTCATTACGTGGGTGCTCACTGCTTCACACTGTTAAATACATATCATCTTTTCAAAACTGTCAAATATAGAAGAAAAACAGAAAAAAAAGCAGCAGAAATCTCTAAGTATAGAGGCTGAGCTCCATGAAAGTGAGCAGCATGTTTGGGTCTTCTCTAAAGGTTAGTAGTTGGTGAAACACCCAAGGGTCATCCAAAGCTTCATGGTCAACATTTGAAACTGTCAGAGCACAGAAAGCATCCTGCATGTGTATGTGTCTCTGGATCAGCTCCATGATCACTATCGGATTCGGTGTTATCGGTTACATGACTCCTCATGTTTCCAACAAGTAGGTGTTTGCACAGTGGATAAGAGCCTTCATTTTCAATCCAAAAACATTCATCAGTCTGCTCCAGCAGTCAAATCTTCAAACAGATGATTCTACCATCACCTTCTTCATGTGATTCCAGCACAACGTGGTTATGACTTTTACTTGAAGGTATGTCCAGGGCTACGGCAAACTCCTCTGAACTGTTTTGTCAGGCAAACTCCCATACCTCTAGACTTTGCTTGATAATTGCAAAATGGTTAGCCAGTTAGTATTTATCTTATTGTTACTAAAGCTCACAGTTCAGTGTGTCTTACTTTAGAGAGCAGTATATATGTCAGTAGTAATTACAAGTTGCTCCTTGAGTTAGAGCCTCCCAAGCTAAATGAAAAGCAACTGTGGCTTGAGCTAAATGACTAAAGGACATGTTTCCAAAGGCAGCCAATCCCTGAAAGATGCAGTTACATTCAGTTCCTATCACTTATGCTTTCGGGTGGGATTTTCATTCCTAATTTATAATGGGATCTTTGTGAGTCCCTGTGGATATCCACCCGTTTTAATTTTATTTTTTAAGTCCTGCTTGAAATCTCCTTGCTGATGACTGTTCCAGTCTAGCATCTTCTGTGGATAGCACACAGAACAGCACAGACCACATCCTGTCTGGAAACTGCATCGCTTCATGAGTAGCAGAAAACCCAGCAGTGGTCAAGCAGAAAAACAGTTGTAGAACAGTACCACCCACTGAAGGCTTTGCTAGGGTTTGAGAATCTGTTTGTGCTCCGAGTTTGGATGTCTCAAAGGGACAAGATTTGTGTGAAGCTGTCTGTGAGGCACTGTAAGTCTGGGACACGATACAAAGGTAGGCATAATCTGTCTGCCATGGCTCTGGATTGTAACGGTCTGTGTGCAAGAGCCGCAGCTGGTGCCTGCCTCCTCGTAGCTCCCCGGGAGCAGTGCTGCCCCTCGTACTCCACAAAGCATCACAGCCACCTCCATTGTTTTCCAGACCATGGAGTGGTACCTGTGAGATTCTGGGAGGTGCCAGATGGGGATGGCTCCCAGATGACTCCCTCCTTTTTGCATTGGGCCGGTCCCCATCGGCCAGAATCATTCCCTCCAAATGCAGAAGTGTGCCCTTGTGAGGGCTGGTAGTGGGTGCAAGATGCTGGATTGCCAGTATAAAATTGGCTGGAAGTCCTTGTCACAAGGGTTTGTTTCCACTTGTGTAGAAAGAGCCACTTTGGTCCAGTTTGGAGTAAGCTGTCTGCAGGCAGTCCGGCTGGGAGATGTGATTCAGTGCAACCACTGCCTGGGAAGCTGTGCACAGCCACGCGGTTCCTGTGCCGAACAACTGGAAAAGATGACTGGTTTAATGGGATGCAGGTTCACGAGCTAAATCAGCCTCGGCAGCGCTTTTGTGGTTTCAACTGCTTCATGCATTGAAAACTCCACGCCATGGCCATCTGTGAAGGCTGGCTACGTACCAGTGGTGTAAGACCAGCACTGGTGATGGGTGCTCACTGCGAGGGTGAGCCCAGCCCCTGGGCAGAGGGGAGGTGGAGAGGGGCAGGTTAAACCTGTACCATTTGCTCTGCGGTGGCAGAGCTGAGGAGAGAGAAGGTGAACAGCCTAGACAGCAGTGCATGTCCTGTGCCCTGAGCAGCAAAGCACAGGCTTTCTGTGGAGAGCAGAGACAGCAAAGAGAGAGGCAGCTGTGCCAACCCACTCTGCATGCTTAGTCCATTAAGGTTTTGTCTGTCAAACGCATGTGGGCTGCAGCCACAGCCATTGCTGCCCTTTGTTTGATGGAGGCAACTGGGTGCTGGAGCTCTACTGGACAGGGGACCTTCAGGATCTTGTGGCTTGCAAAGGGAGATGCTTTTCAAACCTCCTCCTTCCCTCCCATGTAGAAATGGACACAGAAAAACAGATTTGCAATCAGGGAGCCCTCCTTGCACTTGCCTCCCAGAGTTCTCAATCGACTTTTCCTTGCCTAGATGCAGTGAACCTGCGCGTTCATGTCACATAGCAGGGGACTATGCACACTGGCTGAGGTAAATGGCAGTGTAGCCAGTAAGACCCAGACAAGTAATTCTTGGGCCATGTTCAGCAGAGATGTGGCTACAGCTGTAATTCTGGGTCTGGGTTTTGGGTGCTCTAGTTGATGAAAGTGGTGGATCACACTAGAAAAAAGCAGCAAAAGTAACAGCAGCACTACTCCCCTGCAACATATTCCATATGGAACAATTGAAATAAGGGTTATACAGGCTAAACTACAAAGAATTAAAGAGGGGAAAATTAGGGTTTAAATGTGAAGTCAGTACCATACTAAAGGACCTGCTCCCCAGGTGTATGGTGGATGACACAAGAAGAAGTGGGCTGAGCCTGCAGTGAGAAGGGTCATTGTGAGGCAGGAGCCTGGGGTCAGACTCCTGCCTTTCTGCTGCAGAGGATCTGATCAATGTGCAAAGCATTGAGTTGTTTTACCTGAAAATTAGGGATGATGCCTCCCTCCTTGCGTGTATGTCTTTATCATACGTGGGGGCCCTATGGGAAAGAGTGCTATGCAAATGTCAGGTATGAAACCTGCAGGAGCAGGTCTGCAGCAGAAGAAATATTATCTGGTTGCTTTGATCCCAGCAATCAGCTTGTTTCTGAACTGCTCGAGTGCTTTAGAGGTGTAAGGGAGCTCAGCCAAGCATTGCACTTGAGTAGCAGCTTGTGTTTATGGTGTAAGGCTGTAGCTGATGAGCATGTGCACACACGAGGGGTGTATGTGTGTGTACGCAAGCCACTGGCACTCCTGCACACACAGCAGATGCTCCCTGTACCTACAGCCGCACAAGCCTGCTGACTGCATCCTGCAGAGCAAATGGAGAGCAGCCGGTGTTTTGCCTTGTGACTGTATCCGTGTGGCTGCTAGCGTTCTCAGATCTGTTTTAAAGCATGGCAGAGGGTTGTGCTGCATTCAGGAAGAATCTGATTTTGCTGGCAGTGGACTCCTGCGCTGAGGTCCTCGGAGCCATGAGAATTTATGCAGCCAATATTGTCTCTGGTGTGATTCTTGTGGATGGTAGAAATAAGGTTGAAAGTAGGGATGAGGCTTGCCTTTCATCTCCCAGAGCCTTCTCAACCACAAGCACAGAGAGCTTTATCAGCTCTTGAAACTCCATTGTGAGTCCCAAGATACTTGGTAGCTTGACAAAGAGACAGCTGCTGAATACACAGTATTTCAGAGAAACTGAAGTATTTTTTAAAGGGCAATGAGGAAGAAGAGATGTTTCCAGCTCCAGTGCTTGCAGAGACTTAAAAATGCAAAGGGGTCATAACCTTTTTTTCATGCTGAGCATTGGTTTTAAGTTCAGATCTGTACAAAGTTTTGTACTGGTACTACTGCCTCTTAAAAGCCCCTAATTCAGAGTATTCCACTCCCAGGCATTGTGCAAGACTAATGAACAGCAAGGAAATGACTGCTAGAAGAGCCCTTTGTTAGGCTTGTCCAGCAAGCTGTGGAAGGTGCTTTACCTGCCACGCAGGTTGGCTGCAGACTAGAGAAGTGTGATGGGAGAAGGATGGTGCTGGGAAGAGGTTGGGAGGGGCAGAAATGCCACTCTGGGTTCCCTTATAGTCACCACTGGTTTAGACAACCAGCAGCATGCTTGCAGCAAGGCTTGTCTGTGTGGGGCTCAGCACAGTCCCCACGAGGTGAGATGCTGCTCTTACATGTTCTTGGATGTCTTACATGTCTTTGGATGCTTGAGCTTGGCTCCAGTTCCCAGCAAAGCCTCTGAAGTCCTTTCAAGGTGCCTGGATGAGTGTTTCTACCAGTCTCTTCATGAGAGGATCTGAGAACCTTGGGTCTGAGGGAGCGCTGGGAGCATTGTGCCAGTGCCTCCATTTTGTACTTTAGCAAGATTTTATAAATAGCAGAAAATGTGGTCATTCTCAGTGTGCTTTTCTAAAGCCCTCATTACTCACCCTGCAGTGAGCCCAGCATCTTCTGCAGTTAAGGCTGTCTATAATTTCTAGCTTTGACAGCCTTGACCGTGACCTGGCTGTAGTCAGACCTCTCTAAGCACTGCAGGGCATCTTGGAAGGATGCTTCAGCACAGATCTGCTTCTGCCTGGATCTGATGCATGGAGGAGCTGAAAGCTGTTCATGCAGATTGCTCATTGAAATGCAAACCTCATCCCAGTAAAGCTTCTGTCTGCCAGCATCCCCTTTGACAAACTGATAATCTGTGATAATAGAGAATTTTATCTCCATTCTTAAACATCATCAGGCATGATTATTAATGTCTTCCCATTGCACAATAAACACGGAGCCCTCAGCTTTTCTGAAAGTGGGAGGCATGCAAGTTACATCTGCACCGTGGGTGAGCTGTGCATTTACTGCTTCTGCAATCAGCCAACAAACCCCTCCAGATTTCCGAGGCCAGAATGTTGCTGCTGGCAGCTTATCTCCTTACTCAACAGCAGAGCAGACTCTTGGGGTGAAAAGCTGGGCCTGTTGAAATCAGTGGCAAAGTCCTGCTCGTTTTACTGGAGTCAGGGTTTCTCACTTGATCTCCTCATTTCTGAGCGGGCAGGGGAAAAAGCCCTTTCTTTTCTGAGAGCCTCTTTTGCGGTGCAGACTGTATAGATGTTCTGCTCTTGGTCGTGCAGAAGCTGTGCAAGGTGTTAGGGGTCCTGCAATCCTGCCCTTCCCCAGGTGAGCTGTGCTTGGGAAGGCAGGAGCAGGCAGACTGGATTGGTCTGCGCATGGCACATGGTTTGCCAGCCCAAATACAGTACCTGTTTTTCACCCTGTTGGGACTAAAACACATCTCAACAAAATACCCTGTATAATTCTGGTTAGGGTGGAGGTCAGGAACTTCTCTTTTTGATCCTTTGGTAATTTGTGTGACCCCCTCAATCTGATTAGGCAGTTTGCTTAGTGCTGTTGGAATCAAATTTACAATTCTCTTTACCAAGCATGAACTTTCCTACAGGCAGCCTCAACTTGTTCACAGGTATGTGTATGGAGTGTTACTCTTGCATGTAGGGAAAGTACAAGAGAAGTATGAGCCACCTTCCCAGCAGCTGCAGCAGGCAGTGACACAGCTGAGAGATCCACAACAGTCTGAGAAATCCAGTAGCTGCAACCCAACCAGATAGATGCTTATGATCAATTCTGAATCAGAAAGAGCCGTGGAACTAGCAGTTCAAAGATGGTTTCTGGCCAAGGGTAGATGGAATAGCCACTACGCTAGATCTAACTGGGAGTAGATGCTCTCAGCTCTGGTGCTCACAGTGCCGCACTAATTGCACGTGTATTGCAAGTACCTTGCTCCTTTCCAGAGAATACTCTGACCTGCCAACTGGTCACCTCCAGCTTCTGTGAACAGAGCAAAGTCATGGGAGCCAATGGCCCCAGAGGGCAAAGACCCCGTGTCTCGCCTCTGAGGCACAGCAACAGAATTGGCTTTTCTCTCTTATTTCCTGAAACCTGCCCTCTGGTTTGTTGTTTAAAGAGCAATTACACAAGCCTTTATCTCATCTCCTATTTTGTGCCGAGGACGTCAACTGCACCTGGTTTGTTGGGGGCTTTTTGGTTGTTTGGTTTTGGGGTTTTTTTCCTCCCCTTTATCTCCTAGAGACTTTGATGCACCCTTGTTCTTAGGACACCACCTTTATCGCAGGCCACCTAATAGATAATTCTGGTTGTGTTATTTCAAGGTATTTCCTCTTTCTCTCTTTTTATGGTAGACATTGGTAGAGCTCTGCTGAAGCACTGGCTGAACCCCTTCCAAGATGTCTTTCCCTGTGCTCCAGCAACATCCATAACAAAATCCCAAGTAAGGTGGAGGTAGAAGGATTTAAGCTGTGAGTAACCATGCTTCCAGCGATGCCGGGCTTGTTGGTTTTGACCTGCACGCTGCCCCAGTGCCTACAAGCCTGTGCTGCACCTCTGTAGAGCTGACGTGTGCTTGAGTCACCGTTAAAACCTGCTTCCTGCACAGCCTCTGTCAAACTTGATCAAATAACCAAAAATCAGAGGTGAAGGACAGAAAACGGCTTTTCTGCAGCTGAGACACTGCCGGGCTCTAGACTGCAACCACAGACATCTGACAGCCATCTGCAGAGGGGGAATGTGGTGGTCCTGTTTGCCAGTGCCGCAGAGTGTGGCACTGCTGGCTCTCATTTTCCATTTCTCAATTGAAGGCCTCATTTTGACACCTTTCATTTTTCCCCTAGCACAACTGGTGCTGTGAGGAAGCTGTGGGACATGCCAGCTGTCAGTCACTCTTGGCTGGATGCAGCTCACACAGATACATCCGGTCTTTGGCTGCAAATGAAGCTTCTTTGTGCAGTGATTGCACTTGCCTTACCCTGGTATTCAGAGCCATATGTGCCTACCAGGTAAGAAACCCAAGTAATCACGGGATTGTAGGAATATCTTTGAGGTATTTCATTTCTGTGGGAAACAGAAGTGCACTTGCCCCAGCCTTTCACCTTTTGCAATGGCCTGTGTTAAGGTGCTGTCTGCATGAAGGAGCAGGGCTGTACAGGACTCTGGAGGGGCAGTTTCTGTTGCTCCTCATTCAGCCGGAGGCATTGGCATTAAGCAACCCTGGGCACACATTCCCCCCCCCACCCCAAGCACACTGCCTACATGCAGGTTGGCCCTGGGGTGCCACCACCAGAGCCCTGCCCCTGGCCCTGGGGTACCACCAACCCTGGGGTGCCACCGGCTCCCAGCCCATGTGAGGTACCTCCGAGCAGGAGCAGCAGAGCTGAGACCCTGCCTGGCTCACAGAGCTGGGGATGAAAATCCAGCAACTGCTCCAGCGCTAAGGCAATCAAACCCTTAGCACTGGGGCCGGACCCAATGCCAAGCATCTGCCGGAGCAGCGCTAGGCACAGCGTTAGCTGGAAGCAGGAGCTCCCTTTGCAGAGAAATGCGTGTGTATTTGTGTGTTTGTGTGTGCACTTGCATGGCCAAGGCATCTAATTGGTTCATTTATATTTGTATTATTACCACCTATTTTGATGCATTTAAATATTGCCAGCTGTGTTAATGATGGCTGCAGCACATCAACCACTTCTGTTCTCTCCCAGACTTGCTATTTTTCCCACTGGTTCTCTATTCTATTTCATGAAAGTGTTACAGTGCAGTTACTTTCACACAAATGGTCTCATGTAGGCAAGGGTGGTGTAGATTATATATTTTAAACATTACTCAATTTGTACTGGCAGGATCCTAGGTTTGTTAGAGCAGAGAGAGACCTCATAGCTAGGATCAGCTAGCTGCAGAGGCTGAGGCAGGCTTTAATAAAAAAGCTCTATTATCATCTTTGGGATATTTAAAAAGCATATGCCTCCTCTCCAGTACTCCAGACTATTGAGCTTTATCAGTTTTACTGCAAACTACAAATGCTTTTTGTGTAATGACAGCTCTTTAATTAGAACTTGGAAGCAATAGCATCTGCTGATTATAGCATGGTCCAGCTTGTTCATATTCCTCAGTTTTATTTCCAGCTCTGCAACTAAATTGTTGCATGCCTCAAGGCAAGTGACTTCACCTTTCTGTGTCTTTGCCTCCACAGATAGGATTAAAACCTCTGCTGGAGATCCCTGGATAGAACCTGCTCAAATGGCACAGTCTTGGGTTACTTCTGCATCCTGTGCATGTTTGGGATCCCATGTATCTGTCCAGTGGATGAGGGCTTGGGATTTTCCTTGTCCAGGCAAATACCTGTGAGAGAATCTAGGTTTGAACAATGGAAATTTTATAGGCTCCAATTAACTGGCTGGGCAAGAAACAACAGTTTCACAGTAATGAGTCCTCACTTGCATGGTATGTCATTTAGTGTCTGATCTCTCCTTGGCAAAGAGAGATGCTAAAATCTGTCAATCCAGAGTGTACTTCTAAAGTGATGAAAAAGGGGGGAAATGCTTTCAGTCTGAAGCGATTCTCAGTTCTGTTAGCAAAAGGGGTTGTTTCCCAAGGGGGGTATTATATACTAGCAATTATG
This sequence comes from Pezoporus flaviventris, assembly GCF_033815535.1. NCBI lineage: Eukaryota > Metazoa > Chordata > Aves > Psittaciformes > Psittacidae > Pezoporus > Pezoporus flaviventris. The sequence goes on from NW_026892554.1 coordinate 12,908,393, forward strand.
GAAAGAATGAGGCAATGCAGTTCAGAGACAGCATGGCTAATTTTGCTGCCTGCAATCTTTTCCCCCACCTTGGTGGGGATACTGGTGTAGATGAAGGAAGATGAGAAGTGGTTGCTGTGATGCCTCTCTTTAAATCCTTCTTTTAGGGATTGCCAGTTTGAACAAGAGGAACAGAATATTTATCCTTACAGCCAAAGGTAGCAGAGTGCTGTGCAGTCCCATACCATGTCACTGGTGTCCCTTTCATTAGGGATTCAAATAAAGGAAATGAAAGATTGCTTTAAAGTAGCCCCTGTTATTAGATCAAACTGGGGTGAAGTCAGAAGGGATGTACACAAGGAAACAGGGGTCAGACCATAGAATAGTTACAGCTGGAAAGGACCTTAAGGTCATCTAGCTCCACCCCCCCTCCCATGGGCAAATCAGTACCAAGAAAGGACAGTTAATCAGTGTTGTGTATGCTTACAGGCAAGCAGTGCTGTAAATCACAACAAGCAAATTATGTTCTTTTTTCTAGTCTTACTTAAAAATGTTCCCCAAATCCATGAGTACAGCGTCACTGAACGCCTGATACTCTTTAATGCCGCAAACACTGACCTTAAAAGACACCAGAAACCTCTCTGGGAGTTTTATCCATTTGCGGTGGAAACATGAGGTCTGTAATAGTGAGAATGTTTCAGTAACTTTCCCGGATTTTCTTCCACTTTGGCACAGCTGTTCCCCGACAGAGCGCAAAGGAAAGGAATTTGGTAGTAACAGCTTGATCCTGCAGGATTCTACAGCCTTTCTGCCCAGCGCTGCATGCCTTCAGCCCCTGCCCAGGGCAGCTTGGCATCTCACAGGATTACTCTGTGTGGAGCCTTTCCTACCCACTTGGCCTTGCCAACGACTTTTCTATTTCTATTTCTGTGGAAATGAGCCAAAAGCAGTGCCATTCTCTGAAGGGACTCATTAGCCTTCCTGTCGAGGAAAGGGCTCGGTGTTGTCAGAGGGAAGCAGCATACGACTGTGATGATACCACTTGACAATTTATGCATCAATTTGTCCCTCTTAGAAAGGCAACATCTTGATGCTAGGTTCAGTAATGGTGGCAGCATAACTGAAAGGTTTATTACGTTGTATTAAGGTTATGTAGAAGAAATGTCAGGGGAAATGGATTCCTCCCCCTCTTCTAAAACTAAGTATAGGCTCCAAATGGGTGTTTATTCTGATAGAATTTAACAGTTTGGGAAGAGGTGGTTTTTTAATTGATTAAATAAATGAAACAAAAAGTTATCTTCGCTACAGCTGGCATGGTCAATGTTAATTACACCTCTCATTCAGCCATCAAATACCCACTGTTGCATAAACAGTCCCTGGGCTTTACCCATACAGCATTTATAGGGCCAATGGTAAAGTTCTTGCCAGCTTCATGAGGCCAAAGGAGTTTCAGACTGTTCTGTCCCTTCCTGGTATTTGCTGTTTCACAGATCAGTGTATTGCAGAATCCTCTGTTGCTCAAAAGAAGGCAGAAAACATGTTTTCCCTCTTTTCACCCTGGCCTTTCCTTCTCAGAACAAGGGAAAAAAGCAGGAGACTGAAGCAAAACAACCATGAGCAGGGCAGGATGGTATTTGGTTACTTTGGGAGTAACTTAGCTGGAGTGAACTGCTCGCTGGTTTTAATACAGTCTACGTATGAGAAAGACAGCCCCACTTTCCATCAAGCACTCCCAAGCTGCTGCTGCTCTGCATGGGAAAGGGGATGCTTTCCCTAGAAACAGACCCAACTGCTGCACTGTGTTGTAGCTGGGAATGGCGATTCTGACACCCAGAAATCCCACTTCCTTGCAGCACAGCATGTCAGTCTTTGCCTTGGCACTGCTGCCAAATGCACTGCTGCCAGAGCACAGCCCAGGGGACAGCAGAAAGCCAATCCCTCCCTGTCCAGTTTTGAAAGCCTTATAGCCTTTTGCTATAAGGGCCCCTATAAGACCCTATGCCACAGCAGAAAGAATGGCCAGACCATCACAGGTGAGCCAGTGGTGGTTGTAAGGATGTCTTGGCTCCCTCAGCAAGGACACATGAACTGGTGTTGGTTGTGTTCCTAGTGCATAATCAGATAGGACACCTTCAGTCACCTGCTGCAGGGAGCTTAAACTGATCAGGGTGGTCCTTCTCAGCTGCTGGGATGGTAATTTTGTTTTAATTGTTCCAACTTGCTTGCATGCAATCACCTGCCCTCTGAGGAGAACATGCAATGCTTTAACACTGAGGTCAACCTCTTCTAATCACTCCTTTAGGCCCACTTTGCAAACTTCCTATCTGACCAGTGTTGAAACTCAGGCAAGCATTTATCTGAATGAGGGCTGCTTTTGCTCCTTCACTAATCTCTTGGTCATTAACTATAGAAATTAATGTAGGGTCTCAGTTCATACATATATAAAAAATAGATGTGCAACACAATGCTGGATTACAGTCCACTGAAGTGTATGTGTAACTAAGTGGGTCATATCCTACAGTGCTATCTTTCCTGTGATAACATTTAAAACATGCAGCCATGGGTAAGTAACTTCAGAGGTAAGCCTTGCTTTGGTTTGTTTAGTTGTTGGGCTTTTCTTAATACAAAGCTTTTCAGCAATGGACCGCAAAGCCTGCCTTTGAAGTGGGACATGAGACACTGCACTGATTCAGCGAGCACGGGGCTGGGAGCAGCCAGCCCTGGACTGGGTGCTCCCAGGGACCTGCTGTCCTCACTGGGGGGCTTCCTGCCCCCCCCCCAGCACTCACTTCCTCCCTCCAGGGAGCAGGGCTTGTTCTCTCCCTCCTCCCCACAGCAGCATGACATTGGGTGTTTATTTTCAAAAGCTGGCTGCAAAACTCCTCAGGGCAGTTCTCTATTGTAAGGGGGGAAATTAAAACTGAGTGAACAGTCACCTCTTGGAAAACAAAACCCAAAGCAAGTGATTTTGCTTTGTGTAGCAGGGTACACTGCCTTCTGCATCTGAAAAGGACAACGGCTGCAGATTTTTCCAGCATAAAGTGACTTGCAGCTTAAATTTGTCCCACAGGTCCTTAGAACCAGCTCCACACTAGAAGCTTATGATACTAAGGAAATGCTGATTAAAGAAAAGATTTCTTTTATGCTATTTCTGCATCATTAAAATCCCATTGTAGGTGTATAATTAAATCAACACAACTTTTTTCCTGCTTAGGTTATTTTACTTACTGAACTGGGAGATGCTCTGCCAGCAGAAGTACCCTTAGTAGGGAAGTTTGTCATTTTTACTGCTCTGAGAAAATCTGGGGTTAGAGACAGGGCTGTTATGTAAAGGCTTTTTTTAGTCTAGGCTGTGTCTTCAGACCAGAGATTTAGGAGTACTTTGGCTAGCAGGTAGTTGCCAAACTGACTCTAGCAGCCTGACTCCTGGGGACCAAAGCCCACTGACTGTCAGCGTCACTTCTGACAAGGTGACCACCTGCTTGTGCCATGCAGCAGCGCCGGTCTTGCTGATGAAGAATGAGTTTTGTTAGAAATGAGATAGACAGTCTTTGTACAACAATATTGCCATCAAAAGCATGGAGAAAAGAAAGATGTATTTCACTTACATGTACTGCTTAAGTGAACAGCACAGATGAGGTATCAAAGCAAGTACCGAGTGGAGTACTCTTTTGATTCTGATTCAGCAAACTGTTTAAGCATACACTTATCTCTGCTATAGATCTGCCTGGTTAAAAAATAAAAGAGAGAACTGAGGTGTAGTAGCCAAATCTCCAGTGCTGATTTAAGGGTTTTTTTTTTCCTCTCTGTGGTTTTCTTCTGTCTGTGGTTTATAGGCAAAAAAAAAAAACAAAACAAAACAGAGAGCAGCTTCTGGATGTTCTGGCAGCCCTGGAAGGCACAGAGCAGCCTTTTATGAAGGGAGGAGAGCAGCAGATCCAACACACGGGAGGGAAGAGCTGTTCTCACATTCTCCAAGGCTTGTGATGATGTTTGGCAAGCCTTAGTCCTGCTCAGGGAGCCAGGGGAGCTATTCCTGACATGGGACATCCCATCCAAGTGCTATCGTGTCCTACAATTTTAGCATTGCTAAGTTTATAACTGATCAGGAGAATAAGCTGCTAAAAAGAGTAAGTGAAGTAGGCTCCCAGCTTGGATTGCAAGAGAGGGAAGGCACAAGCTCATGGCTGGAGCATGGGCAGACCGTGGGGTGCTTAACCCACAGAGTGGCCACAAAGTGGGGGATAGCAGGTAGCTTGTCGCCTGTGAGTGTTGGAAAGGTTTATGGTCCTTATACCCAGTGGGCAGCAAACAGATGTGGTAATTAAGGCAAAGAACCTCGTCATCACTTACAGAGATTTACACTCAGAAATGCTGACAACTCAGGAACAGGTTTGAAGGTTCAAGCAATAGATACACAGGGTTGCGGGGCTGCACAGAGCAGCTTGTCTGCTGCTCAGACAAGCAGGCTGGGCTCCTGACTTGCCTGCTCTCTCTGCCTTAGTCCTGCACCTGGAGTCCCTAGCTGATGTTTTCCTCATCAGCCTGAAACCCCTTGCCCTGCCTACAAAGATATTTTGAGCTAAGGTAGTTATTTTGGGTGGAGATTCTGTAAAAGCCTGTGGTTTCAGCAGTTTTTGCTTTGAGTTTTGGGTGGAAACCTGCACCCAAAGCAAGGTTCACATGCTGCAAAAGAACCAGGCAGAAGTGTTCACACAAACTCCTGAAAGTTCAAGTTTCAGATTTATTCAGCTTCAAATCACCCTTCGGTTCCCAGAGTGCTGGAGCAGAAAGGTATGTCTTGGTGAAAGCAGAGACAGTGAGTATCCTTCTGCTTCTCATCCTTATCCAGCCTTACCTGCAGGTGTTTTTATCTGCAGGCTGGCATCTGGCTGATCATTCCACCAGAAAGGACACCCTCCTCTTGTCTGCTGTGCATGCAGTGAGACCTGCAGCATGCACTGCCTGGCTGCCTGGTAATGCACTCACTATCAGCTCTCACAGGGTGATGGGACCTGCGCTCAGCCTCTGGAGGGGTGGTGGAGGAGAGAGGCAGGACAGAGCAGAGGGGATCCCATTGGGTGCTCAGATCTGGGAGCCTGCTGAAGAGCAGGGGAACTGCATGGCTGTGGGAGCAAATTGATGGCAGCCTGGGATTTCAGTCCCAAACTTCCCTCTGACTATGGGAGCCATGAATGGTAAAGGTGAACATCTGAGAAACAATGGAACAGTGAACTGACTTTAGCGGGGATGATGAAATGGAGTCGTAGCATGGCCTGCAGCAGTCCTGCTGCTTATGTGTACAGACCTGCAGGCTTTTTCGCCCTTTTGGTTGTGTGTGTTAAATATAAGGGTTGAACCTTAGAGACTTTTGACCTGCTTCTCTTTGGCTATGGGCCTGTTGCTGGTTCCCAGGTGGTTACTGGTCCTGGCGAGTGGGTAGTGCTCGAGCTCCTGTCAAGCCCAGAACTGGAGACTGCTCTGTATCACTGAGCTCAATCTTTAATTCAATGCTAATCAAAGATGTAGTTTTCTTTCCCTTCCCTTGTCCTTTAGTCCTGGGTGGATGCCTTGGCTGCATGCTGGAGGATTTCTCTGTGTCCTGTGCAGGGTGAGGTTGAGGCTTTGCCTTTCTTCTATGAAAAGTTCAGTATCTTTTGGAAGTACCTGGGCTGAAATCTGTGAGGAAGGAAAGATGGGACCCAAGTGCAGGTGGTGGCTCCCAGCCCTCCCTCTATTCTCTGCCTTCCCAGCCCCAAAGGAGAAGCAGTACTGGTCCTAGGACTTGGTGTGACATCTGAATACATGTAATATCTCTGTCCTGTAATGGGTTAAACAAAGAGCCAACTATTAATACTACAGAATGCTGGGGGAGCCTGCCTGATTTGAAGTCCAAGTGTGTGGTATGTTTCTAATTGTCACTGTGTGTGTCCATCCCTAAAGCCACCCCCTCTCCAAATACACAAATGGAGCATCTAGAAGAAAGGAACTCTGTGACTTCTCAAGCTGAGAACAGATATTGCTCCATTTGCCATCCTCCAGTGTGCTCTCCATGCCGGAGCTGGAAGTCATTAACTGGCATGTTTCCACCTACTTTGGACTCTGATTTAAGCTTGTTATGGCAGAATTTCCTCTTTGGATCTGTGCAGTGCTGATTTCACTGCTGCTCTGATGAAAGAATAGCTGTTTGGCAGCTTAAACACTGCCTCTTTGCTTCCAATATGCCCTTGTGACCTGCTCAGAAGATACGGGCTTAATAATGCAGGATCATAGGTACTTACAGTCCCACCTGCATGGTGGGAAGGAAGCTTGTGCCTGTTTAAATGGGAAGCTGTCTGGGATACAGGAAATCTGCTCCGGAACAGGCAGCGCTGGAAGGCCCTGGCAGTATATACGAGCCATATGTAACCTGGAGCATTGTAAAGTACGTTTCTTGTCCCATGGGACAAAATGAGGAAATGAGCCCCATTCATCTTTGCAATCAATGAGAGTTTGTCTGAGCAAGTAGGGTAGGACTCAAGGTGCTGACTAACCTCATGGCAAAAGCAAGGACTGAAATAAAGTGTACTGCTGCACAAACAGCAAGTAGTGGACTTCGTATCTGGGGACAAAAGCTTTAAAAGTAGGATATTGAAAGCAAATCTGTGACTAGGTGGTCCTGGAGAGATCTAACTGAGGGATATCTAAACTGTTTATCCCGTCCCAGGGGTATGGAGGGGCATGAATAAACTGAAGTGTGCTTTGACAGTTAATGGCTGCATATAGTTCTGTCCCTTATCTCACCATGAGAAACGGTTATTGAACAAAGCCTTACCCAACCTGGGTGTATAAATGTATTAAACAGTTTCCATTTGAACTTTACATGCTGATCTAAAGTATTCTCTAACACAGGTACATACCACTACTTACAGCATTTGGTTCCAAAATGAAAAAATACCACAGCATCCAGGCTATTGTAATAATCACTGAGGGTAGCTACAGGTGCCCTAAGAATAGCTGCTATTTCATTTTACTTCAAGAACATTTGTGTAAAGGATTTTATGGCACTTTAAGCTGCCTGATCCTCATGCACAATACAATCTCTGTTGAATTTTTTACCTTCCTTATTTCGCTTTCCTCTTTCCCCTGTTCCCCCTCCTTATAGAAGTTGTTTGCTCTGGAGTCTGAGCTCCTGAGAAAGGCTTTGCTACTTTCACCAGCATTAGGCACTGCTCATTTACAGGGTCAAGACTGAGCCAGCTACAGTGAGGATGTAGCAGGAATATTTCTATGTTTGGGGTGGTGTATCTGTTGAGGATATTATGCTTCTAGGCTCTGAATATACACATCCAAACATCTTGGGCCAAGTCAGTAGGCAGCAGTGTGAATTGCTCGATTTACCTCTCATGGTTGGGCTGTACAGCAGGCCCTAACACCATCTCTCATTGTACAACCACCTGTCTTCAGAGAACTTGTAGGGCTGTATAAGGATGGTTGTGTCTATGCTGCCCTGTTACAGCTTCCTCCCAGCTGTGACCTTAAGGCTTAATGTTTTACAGACCGAGTTGCTGAAATGACTTTAGCTGGGCCAGGGAAGGGCTGCAAGGAAGGCTGAGCAGGTAAAGCAGGTAGAGCAGAGAGCCGGGCTAGTCAAACAGTATCTCAGCCTGCTTTAGTATCTCTGTTGAAAGCATGAGAGCTGCTGGTGCTGAAGGCACAACAGTGAGAGTTCAGCCACGGGCTCTGGAGGGAGAGGTCAGCCAAGAGCGTACCCATAGATAGCTCCTCTGCCAGCTCCTTCGTGCTGAGCCAACAGGCGGCTGAGGACCCGCCTGGTGCCAGCACACAGCAGTCCATGCAGGTGGCAGCATGAGGCCCACGTGCCAAACCCACAGCATCAGGAGGTGGGCTCTCCAGGGGCACTTGGCCTGGCAGTGGCAGCTCTCATGAGCAGAGGTGCTCAGTGGACATCAAGACAGCCGAGGGCTGTATGGTTTTTCCTTTGGAGTTCTGCTGAGCCTCGCAGGTTGGGACTGGAGACCTCTTGGTGAGCACGTAAATGGGCAGCCCAGCATCTGAGCCTCTGGTCCAGAAGCAGATGGCACCTCAGGGCCCTTTGTACACTGTGCCCAGCAGTGCTTGGCCAGGACATGGCAGGAACTTTGTTCCCTGTGACCGTTAGGAGCTGCCCAGGGCCCCTCGGAGCACGAGTTGCAAAGAGAAGCTGGGGCACAAAGGGAGAGCGGGACCAGGCTTGGCCAGCCCTGATGAAAGCTTGGGGCTGCCAGGGAGCTGTGGACTCTGAGCTGTGTGAGCTTGTTCCCGTAGGCTGACCTAATCTCTCCTTGGCTGTCCCGGCTGTGCTGTGACTCGTGTGTGCAGGCTGCAGGCAAAGTGCTGGCTTCTGAGTAAGAGCAGGGCTTTTGTTTGGTTTGGCCTCCTTCTTTCTCCTGGTGCAGCACTGTCAAGTCTGGGCCAGCTCGCAGGGCTGGAGCTGCCTTCCTGCGGGAGGCTGTGCGGTCTGCCCGCGCTGAAGGAGAAGTGGGTCCTGTTTTGGTTTGGTTTTTAATGAAAAGGAAAATATTTTCCCTTTCTGGATCAGTGCTCTTTGTGGAAACATGAAGCTGGCCTGTTCTCCTTACCCAGCCCTTTCCAGAACACTCTTCTACACTTGCCTCTTTGAACAACTTCCCTTGCTAGAGTGAAGCATCTTAATTACAGAATAGCTCAGGGCTGCTGGCCCAGGCTTGGCACAGCCATGCAGCCCACCTAAGATGGGATACCTGTGCAGAGCAATGCCACCAGGCATAAACCTCCTGTGGAGAGGAAGCAGGAAGGGAGATCTGGTGTTCTGCTTGGTTTGTACCCCGAAAGTAGGGGCCTGAACAAGGCTTCTTTTCCTGGGCTTGCTAGCAAGAGTGAACAGTGTGGCATGGGCTTGTCAGCACAGCCAGGCTGCATATAATGAGTAACAATTGTGGGTGTGGAGAAGAGTGGGTGTAGAGAAACTACTCAGTGGAGGGGTGAGGTTGGAAGGAGTGGATAGGGAAGATCCAGAGGCATAGGTGTCAATTAGGATACTGGTGAGGTTGCTCCTGCCCATGTGATGCTCCAGCATCATGCATGATCTTCTAGGCAAACCCTCTCTGGTGGGGTTGTTGGACCTAGGAGGAGTCTCTCAGTGCATCTCATCTTCTGAAACCTTCAAGAATTCATCACATGGTCCTGGAGCTCCATGGAACATCAGCCCTGGTGTCTCCAGTGTCACTGCTCCTGACCAGCAGCAATGGGTACAAGTTTGTGCCATCTTGCTGCAGGCACAGCCAAACACATAATGGCATTCAAGTATGTGCCACCCATGTCCCTCAGCCTCGGGGACCTCTGGGGTGACAGTGGTGCTACTGGACATGCTGGTGCTGTCTGACTGTGCTACCAACTGCTGGGCATGGCTGTGTCCAGGGAGCAATGTCAGGGACATGTGTCAGGTCACCAGTGTGGCCCCTGCAGTCCCATAGCCATCTGGTTCTGCTGCAGGCATCTGCCCTCACTCTCCTTGGCAGCATATTCTTCCTCTTCCTCCCAAGCCCTCATAGCAACAGCTCTTCTGAGTGTGCTGGGGTAGCAAGATCCCTGGGTGATGGCAGCCAGAGCTCTTTACATCAGGTAGCTCCGCTGCCAGGCAATGGAATGTGTGTGTGTTGGAGAAACCAAGCACTCTCAGATGAGGAACAGGTAGTCCTGGCATTATCTGTCCCCTTGCACTGCATATAATGGGTAGCAGACAAGGAAGAAATGAAAGCTATTTTTTCCCATCTACTTCTGTAAGTGTAGGCACCATGTAACTCAACCCCAGAGGTGTGCTGAAAATACAGGAGTCCACAGCGAGGTGAGTCCTGGGTCACGAAGCAGCAAAACACAGTCTCTGCCACCACGGGCAGGGAAGGGGGTTAATGTTTCACAGTATAGTTAGCTGAGCAGAGTAGCTCTGTCAGTGTTTCACTTGGTAGAAATTATTTATTGGCAAAGAGGTTTTCCAGACTGTCCCAAGGAAAATTCTTTGGGAAACTGTTGGGATTTCTTCCAAGTTAAGAGGAGCTATTTGGATCAAGAGCTGAAAACTGACCCAGGGATGCACACTCCCATCAATCAGTTACATTTAGGAAAGGAAAGATTAAAAAACTCTGAGGCAGAGCCAAGCACTTAAAAGGCAGAAGTCTTTGCATCGATTCCAGTGGTAAAATGCCAAGCCTTGTGCTTTCTTGGACTGAGTGCAGAGAAATAAAAATATGAATAGGCCAAATACTGAGATCCTTATTACAGAAAAGGGCCACTTGAGAGTACCTAAGACCTGGCCTCTCATCAGGGAGATGCAACAACTGAGGAAGCTCATGCTGCAGTTCTCAGCTGTAGCCTTGTGCTGAGCATCTTCAGCAGCCTTCTTCTTCCTCATCTGTCAGCTTTCTTTTTGTTTCCATTCCAATTAAAAAAAAAAACAGGAGACGAAAGTACCTGCTCTATTTTTAATTCTATTTGTCTGTAGATAAACTTCGTGTTAGATGATTAATAGATTGTTATCACTTCATAAAGTTTAGACTATAAAAAGCCTGCCCTTCTTTTTTGACGATGTAAGCCTTGCTGCTGTTACTTGGAATCTAAGAGACAGCTGTTCTGAAAGCATTTGTTCACTCCTCAAGTGCTCCTTTGCAGATCCAGAGGGGAGTTTGTCCACTTGTGTGGCCTTCAGGAAGCACAACTGCCTGGTTCCATCTAGAAAGATTGTGCAATGGAGCCTATCCGGTTAAGGAAAGGTTGGGCATTGGTGCATGCTGTGTTTGACCATATGTTCGGGCCAGCAGTCTGCATCTGGTGGTCGTACCTTTAAACTCTAGTGATACTAGTTAAATTAGAATTTGCATGCAGTGAGGGCATGGCCCATCACACTGACCCTTCTGTTCCCAGGGCAAGTGCAGCAGCCAGGCCCGACGCTTGGTTATAAGAGGAACAAATGAATGGTATGATAGCTACCTTCTGAGTCAGGAGTTAGGTTACTTCTCTTGAAATGAAACACCAACAGAGCTAACTTCTGCTGACCAGCCTTCGAAGTTGGTACTCAATCCTGCTGTAATTGGCACATGACTTCCCCAAGGTGAACAGAGGCTACCCCCAAATCCACAGGAGAGGAATTTCAGCGCAAAAGTGCACCCAAGGGCACTCGAGAAATTAACTGTAGTTTCCTTGGCCAGGATTTATTTCCTTGTTTATATCGTATTTTAGAAGAAAAAAGGAGCATAGGCTGGAGTGGTTGGCATTTGGGCAGACATTGGACAACGCCTGGAAAAGCCTTGACCTCAAAGGTACTTGACAGCAGAGGCTGGAGCCTCTTCTGAACCAAGATCATTGCTTTGGATTAAACTAGCAACTTCTTCAGTCAAGAAGAGAAAATCTGAGCAGTGGCTTCTGAGCCTCCCCAGACTTCGTACATTGATCTGGTTGTCACCAAGTCAAGCTGGAAATTGATGCTTGCCTGTAAAGACAGTATAAAAGCTGTTGCAATGTGGTGCTTTATGGAAGCTGTTAACTGCCAGCTGACCCAATCTGTACCTGAAAACGTTTATCTTTGATCACACATTCACCTTCTAGTAACAATTCAGTGGTTGCAAAGACTTTTCAACCTTTATCCACAGTTTTATTTCTGGTTTGAAATGATATGTTAGCCTTCTCTCCTTGTTAATGTGTATTACTATGATTCATGCACTTGCTTTTTAAAATGCAGACTAAAGGGAAGGAGGGAATAGTCATGAGACCTCTTTGGCTTGCTAACCTTTTCAGGCTGCTGAAGACCAATGGGGAAATTGGAGGCTGCTCTGCAGATTTTTTAGCAATAGTACATAAATGCTTTGAAATCTGAACAGCTGCTTGCACAAGGAGGACGTTGGTTCTGAAATAGTATGTGTGTATATAGAGTGGAGGAGAATGTACAAGGACAAAGGGAGTCTGACTTACATCATGTTTGACACTACGAGTATAGGGAGCAGCAAATATTTTGTATTCCAGTGGACCAGACCAAATCCCTTCACATAAAAAGAGAGGTTTGCTGCTTGAGGGACTTTTCTGCTTCTTACAGCATTTTTCTTCTGTGGCCAGTGACACTACTCAGCACCCTAGCTGGCTGAAGACTGAGCCCTCTGGCTACTGAGATACTAGTGAGGCTGTTGCCTTGGGAGTCCAAATAGTCTTCAACCTGCAGTAATCAGACACTTGTTGGGGCCAGAACTGTCACTAGAGGCTGACACAGAAGCTCAAGGGGTTGGTGGATGGCTTCTTCCTCTGCATGTGTCTGGGAACATGAGTCCAGTTGGGAGTGCTAATGGGGTAGACAGCTAATTCCAACCTTGTGTATCCATCTTACACATGAGGCAGCAGTGGTGGTGGAGCTGGTGCCAGGAATTAAAGCCAGTGTGGTAGGCCTGTTCTTCCAGCACTCCCAAAATCCAAGGAGGAAGAGCCTAACCTCTCCTGCACTATTACAGATACAGAGAAGAGGGTATTTTCCTGTAGACCTTGTCATCTACTCTCATGAGCACTCTAGACTGATCCCATTTCTCCAACGTGCCCAGGGGTCTGATATTGCTTTATGTACAAAACTTTGTAGCAAGTTCTGAAGACCAGTTTTTAAATGGTCACTCTGCGGGGACACTGACAACAGATATGGGGAGATCTGATGAGAGATGTTTCTGTAATTTATTAATATTGTGAATCCTGTTACACAGGATGCATCAAATAAAACCTCCGTATCAGTCAGCGGAAAACAGTATCAGCATTAACTCAGGCTGTCTGCAAACCTGATTTCGAAGGATTAGGCTAAAGAAATGAAGAGGGAGAATGTCTTTGCTTGAATACAAAACAAATAGAAAATTTATGATGAAGAATTTGCCTTGGTGTGCTGAGAACCGATGTTATTGCATGAGTTTGGCATCTCTTAACGGTTGTACTTTGTGTGCCTTGTATTTTCATGCTGAGCACTGAACTGAACGCTTCTCTGTGGATGTGTTCTGTTACAAACTGTTAGTTACTTAGCCTCATGGACATTTGTGGAGTTTGTGCCCGTATCTCTAGTTAAATGGATGTTTATTACCTATATGGAATTATATAGCCAACAAGGCAGTGCTCAACCAGGTGTGTCGTAGTAACAGTCTCTGCTAACAAGGAGGAGTTGGGCAGAATTAAAAAGAAAAACCCAGCCCCAAAAAACCAGCATGTGAGAAGTGTGTTTATATTGAATTGTTGGATGAAGTTGTGCAAGCCTACATGCAACCAAGCGCGGTCAGGCTGCCTCTGCTGCCAGGGATGCCACCCACATCTGTCTGGGTTATGCCTGCATCAGCTGTTTCCTCCAGCCCTCCACCTTGTGCTGAGCCTGCTCTTGCTGGATGCTGCTGCTCTACCTCCTGAAGCGCTCCCCCAGGCTCCCCAGGGCTGAGGCTCTGCTCCTCATACCTCCTCCTGCAGGCAGCCACTCCTGCTCCTGCTCAGGTCTCCTAAGCCTACCCATGTCAGGGACCCCGATGGGCCAAGATGATGGAATAAGCCTGGAGGTAAGTGAGCCCTGATTAAAGACATGTTTTTAATCAACATGTCTGTAGATAAATGGCAAAGTACAGCAGCGACTCAGCAATTCTTGGTGAGGAACTGCCAGGCCAGGCTCCCGCAGGCGGCTTTTTGCAGGAAGCATAGAAGCTTGCTGGAAATACACTGAAATCTAAGAAACACCATGTACAGACCTGGAGCACTGGTTGCTGGATTGATTTGTTCATTAGGTAATGGCTGCTTCTGAGAGTAGAAACAGAATTTAACTTGCAGTAGTAGAACTAGGATAATTTCTAGACTTCTTCAGGGACCAGTTTGCCTGCTTTTATTCATGAGGTAATGAAAGCAAGCCTTCCCACTCTAGAGCTCCTAATACTCCTTCTGTGTTCGTGGCCTATTTTTCTGCTTAAGGACAGGGAGGGACCATTGAGTCACACACAATCTTGTGCTCTCCTCCTCCTCTCATTTAAATATTAATATGATGAATTATTACTAGAGTAACAGCTGTGCACTACTCATATCACAGCAACATAACCTTCCCCTCCTCATCAGAGCACAGCTATTCCTGACTCGCCTTTTCTGGTCGACCTTCTCACTTATTCTGGATGACTTTTTCAAAGTTACTTTGTTAGTTCTGGTGTGGTATCATTCAGATAATTGTTTGTTCTGTTCTTTCTGCTTAAATATTAATGATACTGAGGAAGTCAAAAGATAGCTTCAGTAATGGTAAGTTAAATATCTGTGTGTATTCTCCTATGAGGTCTGCTTGTTTAGAGAAAGAAGTACAAAGGATTAAGATCAGTGTTTCCAACTAACCCTTAAAAACACCTCTCTCTTTGAGAATTAACAAAATAATAGTATATTTATATAAATAAAATCACTGTATATTAGTCAGTGCCTGTAGATAATTCAGAGGAATACCTAACATTGTACCTAGAAGTACTAATGCATTGCATTCTCTGCAGATAAAGTATTGTAGGAGATACTGCTAATAAAATCATAAAACAACTCTGTACAGACTGCCGAAAATAAGTATTTGGCATCAAACAGAGAAAGGAGGGAATATGAAGGAAAGATAAACCATCATGAGAGCTCGATACAATTGGAAATACCAATGTAAAGCAGTCCCTGCAGATTTGCAAATGTTAGCAGATGTTAAATTTTGTGGGCAAAGGTCCTCCTCTGCTGAGCACCTTTTGCATGCTTCTTGTGTTTGTGCATGTGTGTGGGTTTTCTCTCCTTGAAAATGTCCCTCCTTGGAGTACTTTCATGCTGCAGAAGGAGCAGCTGGGTTTGTTGGTTTCTGGACCATTTCTGTGGAGGACTTAAAGCCAGCAGGAGCGTGTAGAAATCAGGTTTACTGGATTTGCTCAATTGCTTATATTTAGCACTGGATGAAACTCACTGCTCTTGTTACTTAGGCAGGAAAAAATCTGAAATGCTCTTACAAAGATTTTAAAATTAAATGTCCATATTTTTATTTGAAAATTTTCATTCTATTATTTTGGTTTAACAAATCAGTAAAAAAAAGTCAAACAAAATGCTTTCCATTTGAATAAACTATTGGTTTATTGCTTTGGGTTTGGTTTTTGTTTTTGGTTTTTAAATAGCTCATAAATAAAATGGGAAACTTAAAAAAATAAATCACAATTTATAAGTTATTCCCTTCTTTTCCCACTCCTGAAGAAATCCATAGAAACTTTTTTTCCCGATCAGCCTTACCAGTGACAAGAGAAAGTGATGCAGGAGAATTCTACTGCCTGAGAACTCTTTCCATTCAAAATCAGTGCCTAACACCACACCTGGTTAAGGGCTGGGGAGACATAAAAGTGAAAAGAGAGCACAGAATGTGTTCCTCAGTCACTGACTGCTCTGATGTAATGCTAACAGTACTGCTGTTGCTTCTTGAGTATTTTTTCCACTCTGCTTTTTCTGTACAATTACTTAGTGGAAACAAAGAGCTTGATCCTGTCTGCAGTTCCCACTGTAGTCAGCAAGAGGAAACTCATGGACTGAGACATGCTCAGTACCACCTTTATACATGTATATATGTAGTTTTCTCCCCTTTATGTTCTGCTCCTTCTCAAGTTTGTGGGAGATGGGTTTTTTCCTCAATTTACCATCCACACTGAGGAGTTTTTAGTTCTGGTGCAGGTTACTGTATTGCAAATTACTTGGCAAAAACGCTGCTTTTATAAAAAGCCTTGGTAAACTTGTAGCATATCCCCCAGATTAGATCTCATTTCAAACAGTCCCTTCAGATGATTATCTGCAGTGATTACGACTGAACCTTGTAGCGATCTCGTAACTGTCCCTGTGGACGGAAGAGAAACCTGCTGTCAGAACTACAAATAATTTACGTAACCCAATTTAAAGCTCTAACAAAATGTTCCCTTGGTAAGAGGATTGTTATACTTAACGTGTGAGATGAAAATACTTTCCGAAGGTCAGGAATGCACAGACGATAGATTAGATCTCTCGAAAAGACAAAAAATAGGGTTTTAGCAGAAGTTTTTCCTCTGTCAGACGTTCAACTTGGCATTCTCTGGAGCTTATATAAGCATAGCTTTAGTCCTGCAAGTGCTGTGTTCGCTCTGCAGAGGGAGAGGAGCCTCAGAGCTTCAGGTCTGCACATGGTAAAATGTAACTGAAGGTGCAGTGGGGACTTGGGCTATTTTCTGCCACCACCAGCAGTATAAATAAAAGTCTATTTTAAAGAACAGAAGGGTGGATTTGGGATGTGTTACTAGATTGTGCCTGCTGCAGGTGAGCAAGCACCCCACTGCAGTGGGTGCCCCATGGCTGGCTGCTGAAGGATGGAGGGGTGGGACAGGCTCTGCAGATGGGGGCTCTGAAAAGCACATCTGACCCAGACAAGGCATTGGGGCACTGTCATGCACTCCTGGTGTTCAGTGACCTGGTTGCTTATGCTCAGTCAGAAGTTAATGCTGTCTTCGTGAAACTGTCAGACAGAGCCTTGAAACCTGAATTTGGCACACTGGGAAACAGCTTCTTGAGATCTAGTTTTTCATGGCAGGATCTGGGGGTAGGGCAGGTATTGAAATGCTTTTCACACAGGATTCAGTGAGAATAAAAATAAATTACAGCCTCTGTAACCACCAGAAATTCAGGCTGATGTTGCTGTTGTCCCCATCCCCTGCACACAGTTACGTGCGGTTTCTGTCCATCCCTCCAACCAGCCAAAAACTGACATTACAGAGAAGCTAATGGTGGAGATTATTTAAGTACTTATCTCCTCACCTCCTTCACTGTTGCATTCCCCTGATCTTGGGCCTCTCCATGTAACTGCAGGCCTCCTGGGTGGTAGGAGAGGCTGTGTGACTGTGCATCAGAGTAAGATAATAGAAGAAGCCTTGTCCTGGAGAGTGGGATATTTCCTTACAGGAAGCAGCCCAGCCCTCTGCTTTCCCCTGCTGAGACCCTTTTCCCAAAATACCTTCACAAAGGTGAAAAGAAGCTGGAACAGGGCCCAGCAGCAAGTGTCCCTGTAGGGGTTCCCTGTGCCCTCCTAGAAACCTCTCATCACAGGGAGAACACTGATAGGACCATATCTTTCTCAGAAGCTGTCTGGTCCACCTCCCCCCTAGTGCATTCCTGTGTAGGAAGACCCTTTCACCACCATCTTCCCTGACAGCTAGTGGCTTTCCAGCCCCAGAGATGTCAGGAGAAGGCTGCCCAGAGAGGTGATGCAGCCTATGTTAGCTTTCTGGGTACCTCCTCCTGGGAGTGGAGAGGGTGTGAATGTCCCTATTCCTTTGCCCAGGAAGAGAAGCAATGATGGAGAGGGGCTGTACAAGTGGGAGCAGTACACCTCTTGGTGACTTGGGCAAGGCTGGGAAGTTCTTGTGTGCCTTGGTCTTAGTGCTTGCCTCAGTTTCAATAGACCATGATCTTGCTGATGGCTAATTCTTTGGATGGAAACATTTTTGTGACAACTGTATTTCCAAATCTGAGCTTTACTGGAATGTTTAGCTCAAATACTTTGTTGTTTTATGAGAACTGGCATGAAGGAAAGCATTGATTTTATCCTACCTAAAATCAGGCAAAAAAAAGGCTCTTAAATGGCCCTTGCCTATTCCAGAAAAGGAAAGCACTCTTGAAATCCACACTCAAAGACGCACATTTTATCCTTGTGGAAATTCTCTTGATGTCTATGAACTGGAGACCTCGCGTTTTGCAGGCTGGATAAATGCGGTAGCAGGTAAATCCCCATATTGTCGCTCCTGGGTGTGCTCCTGCCCAGTCCACTTCTGAAAGTTCTCCTGTGACTGCATCCAAGGCTACTGCAGGCTGTGTTGGGTTTGTGCATCTAAATTGAATAGAAGTGGACTGTTCCTCCTGTGCACTGCTTTACCGGCTCCTGTTGGCTCCAGTTAGGAAGATGGAGGTAGCTACCTGATAGAAGCAAGGACAAAATAGGAAATTTTTCAGGAATATGGTGGGAGAAAAAGCTTGTAAAAAAATGAGGGGGGAAAAAAGGAGGAGAAGAAAAAAAAAAGAGAGAAATTGGGAAATGGAAGGAGACTTGGATAAACTAGATGACTAGGAGTGGCAAAGCTGGCATGGAGGGTTTGCAAACACAGCTACTTGGGGTATACAAGCACAGCTACTCAGGGCTTCTGGTGATGGGGAAAATCACAACTGCCTAAACAAAGCCTAGAATAACTTGCAAAGAATGAGAATTCAGAGCTTTGGGGATCTGCACTTATTGCAAGAAGTACCAATCACTTTGAAAAGTGGGTTGGAAAGTTGAACAGTGGAATAAAGTACCAATCCCTTGCAAAATTCAGTCTAATAATGTTTAATGTATCTGCTCTTAAGGGCTACTGCGACCTTGATCTTTGTGGCTCAGTTCAGGAAAGTGGAAATGCTAATACCCTGATGTTCTTGCAGATTGTAGAAATTAATTTAATGGGTATATGCAAAGCCCTTAAACCCTGGTGGTTCTGTCTTTAGACTGGGGCAATATGTGACGAATAAGACATAGGGCAGTACACTGATTTTATTTTGTCTGGTATCCAATTACTGCTAATCAGGTGAGCACTGTTTGTCTTGCGCAATGAATGAAGCAGAGGGCTGAGCACTTGCAAGTGGAAAAAGGAGTATCTGCTCATGCAGTAAAGCTGTATCAGAGCAGATAGAGCTTGTTCTGATTACTGTGATTGTCATGTCACATGGAGTTCCCTTCAAAGGTCAAAGAAACTGACATTAAGGCCCATATTCCCATGTTCTCCTGCTATCTGAAACATCAGGGCAATCAGGAAGATAAATCTTGTTCCTCTGTGTGAAAAGGTTCAAAAGTTTCCATTACTACCCTGCTGTTTCACTTGATTACAGCAGGCACCGCAGGTTCTTGGTTGAAGTTTTCCTACTTGACAACAGCCTGTTCAAGCCTTGCCACTGATTTACTATCGCCTAGCAATGATTACACTTGTATTGTTTACTAACAAATGTCATTGGACCTAGGATGATAAACATCGGGTACAGGGTAGTACTTTGATCTCAAATTGTACATAGTCCTTGAATCTACAAGCAAATGAATTGCCTTAATTATTTAAACAGCAAAATTATCGCAAACCATAATAATCTTACTTTCGTCTGTTCTTCTAGGAAGCATTTAGGCAGTTCATGCAGCTGTGGAAATACCAGCTTGGGTAGTCTGTCAGGAAAAAAAAATAGCTGACATCTTGAAACCTTTGTTGGATTGAGAGGAAACCACCACCTTGGTTTTGATGAATATTGTGCTGTCTTGTGAAGCGTTTGTGAAGCATCTCTGACAGACAGGCTTGAGAGTGTTAAGTCCTCCTTGGAGCTGCCCTTGGAGCAGGATGGTTTGGGCAGCAGCAATGAGACTCCTAGTCCAGCCCCAGCAGGATGGTTCGACTCTGAAAGCGAGGGCTAAGACTCATGTCCTCCTGGATTTCTGGGATATATCTTTTCCAAGGCAGTTTGTAGCCAGGGAGGCTGTCTGTCCTGGAAAAGTTAATTGCAAGGAAAAGCTGAGAGGTTTGTGAGCTGCAGTCTTGCCCCTCTAGGCCACCATTTCAGGACACAGGCTACCAGGAAGGGTTTGCCCACTGTTGTCTAGTGGCTAAAGCCACTGATTTGAGTGACTGGGATCTCTACTGTGCAGCATCACCTTGTCACAAAGTCTCCCACTACTGAACACAAGTGAACGGATTTGGGCACCTAACTTCTGTGATAATGGATACAAGGGAACAGAATGGTCGTTCAGTTGGCTTGTGGTGCTGTGAGCCACTGGATACATCAGATTACAGATAGGAACCACATATAGGGCAATGTCATGGAGCATACATGAACCCTATGATCATGTTGGAGTCTGTTGAATTGCTGCAATCATGAGAACCAAGTATTGCAATTAGAGCTGATCTAAAGGTTGAAACTCCTTTTCTTTGAATCATCTGATTGCTTTTGTTTTGGGAGTGTCCAGTTTAAACAATACAGAGAAATTTGAGATAATGGTTAGCAACTTTTTGTGTTTACTAAAATAGGCTTACCAGGAATTGATTTTATTTTAACTGAGGCTTAAATGGTTCTCCAGGGCTTCATAAACCACAAAGAATGAGGGAGTAACAGCTTTCCCTTGTCATAAAATACAGCTTTATATGTATATGTAATCTCTTTAAGTTTTCTTTGAACAGTTTTCCACTGAATGCGATTGAAAACAATTTAGAGATATGCTGAAGATAAGAAAATGCTGATGCACTGAAAAGCAGAAGGTTTCTCTACCTCTTTATCTTTCTTAATTCCAGCTCACTTGCAAAGTAAATCTCACATTTCAAATAATGGAAAAAACCTTTAGACATAACTATACAGTTTACCTCTACAAGATCACTTTCTGGTTTTAGGACTGCTTCTCTGATTCCTCAGCACCAGGGTAATCTATGGAGTTACTTTTGAGAAGCAGTCTGCAGGGGCCCTTGACAAGAAGAGCGTGTCTCTGCGGAGGCAGCTACACAGCAGTGCAGTAAGAGGCATGTGAGACACATTTTCTCTTAGGTCAAGAAGCAAAAAAGATATACAAGATCTCTTTCTAAGTGCAGAAAAGAATGCAGTCTGTGTTTACAATTTTGGGAGGTTTTATGCTTGTGGTCATTAAGGAGAGCTGGATCTCAGGCACTGGAGCTCTTGTTGAGCTCTACAGGGGCTTTCTTCACATTCACTTATAGCCTTCTCTCTTGCACACATGCAGTGTGTGAACACCTGCTAACAAGTGGATTTGCTTTTATGTCCTGCACTGTATGCATGGACAGATGTATTCCATTTCTGTTTGTACAGCCTTTAGCCGAGAAAGTTTGGGATGGCCCAGTTTCAGCACTGTTGTACCTCTAAGAGACGTAATAAAAATAGAGGTAACAAATCTTATGTTTTTAAAACAACAAAGATTTCATCAGATTTAATGTCTTTAATGAAAAAAAAAATAAGTTCTTTAGACTTACAGAGATGTAGATCATGGGTAAAATCAGTTAGTACAAAAGGTCAAAAAATGTGTGGTGTATTATTTACTCCTGTCACAGGTAGGAAGACTTCTAGGCTTTTCTGTCTGCCATGGGAACATGTAGCTTACAAATGATGGGTAGAAACCATCCACTCTGGAGAGCAGGATATTTCTGAGGTATAGGTCACAAGAAGGGTCAGATATACCATTGTCTGTTAAAGTGAAATCTCAGCAGACGTCTCAGGCTAGCCTCCACAATGCTGGGTCCGTGGGAGAAAGCACTGTGGCTGGTTATGACAATGAATGTGGCTGCTTTGAGGCCAGCTCCTCTAGCCCCACGCAATGCTTAACTGCAGTGTGGGAACATAGAGGATTTAAATGCATCACACGCTGGACTGGATGACTCAAAAGCACATCTGCTGGGGAGGTACACTATCTATTTCTCACTAATACTTGTAGTCTTACATGTATATCACTCTGTTCAGTCAGCAGTGTGAAAGTGTGGTAAGGAGTGGGCTGAGAGGTGCTTATTGCTGTTAGGAAGAGGAGGCAACTTGGTAATGGGCGAGAAGGCCAGAGTCACTGCATTTAAATTAAATCTGTTGAGAATTTTGACATGGACTTAAGAAGGCTGAGAGTTTGCTCCTATTCCAAATAAAGCAGTTATTTGAGGTTAAATTACTGTGCTTTATCTTTATGGAAGCTGATAGAAACAAAATGAGACAGTGAGTTGATGTTCAATTCTGTATTACTATTGTGAATACGAACAGATAGTTCTTGAGATCAGATGAATAGACACAGATTAACTTCTACACAGTTATTATTGGAGCTATTATTGGAGCCCATTTAAAGCAGTTTGAGTTGGAAGGCCTTTGCTGAAGCTGATGGGAAATGCCAAGGTAAGAAGATGATCCCAGTGGCTGGCACCAGTCAGTGTCTGGAGAATCTCCAATGCATGTGTTAGCATTTATAAGTGTGTTAGGAGGGGAAAGCTCCTCCTTGAGAGTAAAAGACAAAGCATGTTTAGACAATTCTGGTCAGTTTTTCCTCTTCAGAGGAACATTCAATTTTCCTGGTTTTCATTGTAGTGTAGTTGCAAGCTTTTTGCTTGAGCTGTAATACGATAGAGAGATCCTGTGTTTCATAAGCCTGATACCCTCTGTAGTAAATGATGCTTCTGTGCTTCTTTTCTTCCCTGTGTAGTAGTCAATGGTGCAAGTCCCTCTTTCCTGAGCACTTCAGACAGTTGGCCTCTGTGGAGTGGCCTGAGATCTTGCATCATTTCCTGTCATCTGTCCAAAGCTATTTATAAAATGTCTCCTGATTCTGGCACACAGGCAAAGCCCAGTTTTCATGAGAAAACAAACAGTTTGGAAATGTACTCCCTCCAAGCAAGTGTCCCAAAACTGTTGAGAAAACCTGAAATGTCCTAGAAAATCTTAATGAAAGCTAAGATATAATGGGGTTGGGGAATATGGGGAATTTAATAATCCCATATCTTTGTAGAAAAATCTTTAGAAGTAGATAGAGCAACATGTGCTGAGAAAATGTTACAAAGCATTAAGGGACAAGAGATGGTTCCAAAGTTTGTTAACAAAATAAAAACTTTGGGGTTTGATGTCTGAAGGTATAACAGAAGTGACTCAAGGCAGCTTCTGTGCTGCTGAGTTTTTGACATATAATTTGATGGTAGATGTTCTATAAAAAGTTTCTACTTTTTGGTATTTCTTAGGTTTTCCATCTCTTTAGCTTCAGGAGACTCACTGGGGTAGGAGCCTGACAGGGACAGTAAGAGGCATTAAGTGAAGCAGTGCACTCCCCAGTGAATCTGCTGTTTATGATAAGTGCTATTTTGGGAATCCTGAAAAAGCATGTTGGCCATAGACAAAACGCACCCTGAGCAACAGCGCTCACATCGGCTTCCCACTGGCCTGCCCTGACCCTGCTGTCACCGTGCTTCTTGTCTCTTGATCTTTAGCCATCCAATATGCTGCTTGCTTGTGAAACTGTTGTATCCATGAGCTTTGGCATGTTGGAGACCACTGTGTGCGGGGTAAAGTGAATGGAGGATGACCTTTGCCTGAGCAGTCACAAAGATGAGATTTCCTAATGTGTCTCCCAGTCCAGCCTGTTTCATCCTGTTTTCACAAACTGCTATAAGATGTACCAGAGTCCTGCAGGTGCCTAGGCATGATTGGAGTCCATGTTCCACTCATGAAGGCCTCTACAGGGTACAAATCTAAGTAGCAGAAGAGGTCGGACACTCTTCCACTATAACCAATTAGTATTGCTTTTCCAACCCTAAGTTTCTCATGGCAGCAACGGATCATCCTCTTGATGGCTGACAAAGATTCACTTCTAGCCATGCCGCTCATATGTAGGTTATTGTAAAATAATATTTGAAAGTGTTTGAAATGCCTTAACTCACTGCACCTCCTTTCTCCCCTTGTAAGATCGTAGATAACATTTGTTGCTATTTGAAACGTAGAAGTTTTGTAGCCTCAGGTTGTTAAAGCAATGAATTATCTGATGCCTATGTATTCGTATTTAGTTTTGCCCCCCGTAAATGTATTTCAAGAGGATCCTGGTGTTGGTGAAAATGTTAGTGAATGCTAGTTTAATTATTTTTTCCTCTGTAAATGACAAGCTCTGCAGCACCAGCTGTATTTACAGTTGCACAGCAGAGGTTTTATCTCTGCAATGCAATAGAAGTCAAAATGATGCATGTAGGAGGGTTTACCGTTCTGTAGGAATGAACAAGAACAGTTCTACATAGCAATATGTATAGTTCTGCCATTAAATGCAACAGTTTTACAAAACCATATAATTGTTCTACATAAATCCATCATTGGGCCCTTGTAACTTCTGTTCAAGAGGTGACATATGTTCCAGTAGGGATCCAAAATCAAATGCACTTTTTGCTGAGAGCACCCAACCCTGCTTCCAGGGCATCTCTCCACATTGGAGTACTCACGGTATTACAGATACTTAAATAATACCTGTACAGTAATATGCTGCCTTACAACTCTAGCAGCACTGCAGCCAATGCAATAACTAGCACAAAGGTGCCTTAGACAATTGCTCTGGTGCCACTTCAGTGGGCAGATGTGTTCTAAGTACTTCATTTTGTCTGTTGGAGGTGGGGATGAGAGCAGTGTCTTCCTGCAGATCTGAACAGGGCATAACTGTTGCACACAAAATTCTGTTGTGCTGGGAAAAAACATTTGGTGCTTCTTGTTTCCAACTCATCCTATGCTTTGCCTTGTCACAACAACCCTTTTCCTCTTTCTGTGGAATGTTTTTCAGCTGTAGATTTATCCACTGACTGGATCTACAGCCTGGTTCCAGCACACCTCCTGTGTCCCACACTGGGAAGTTAGAAGCAACTCAGGTCACTTGGAGAACCCAAGTGTGAAAACGTTGGTACTAGTCATGCTTTAAAAGGTGATTAAACCTAACACATACTGCCTTAATTGCCTACCCTGGTAATCTTTTTCTATGTGTTTGCTATTCTGTGCATGAAATACTGACAGATACCTGTGTACAAGGTTAACTAATGAGGAATTAATGAAAAGCTGAGAAATCTGGGAGAGCTCCAGCCCTTCAAGTGAATTTCACAAAGAGGGCTGATGCTTTCAGTGATGACCCACCTACAAGGCAAGTTTTCTAAGCTTTTCTCTTCTCCCAGTATTGCTATGGCTTTGCAAACTACTGCTCTAGGCAGTTGCTATGTCTTCTGTGCAAAATGTTGGCTAAGACATAGAAAATGTAGGCAATGGAATTGTCTGACTTAATGAAGATGTGTGATATTAAGTGGGGAGCCTGCATGCAGCTAGCTGTACCAAGTGTCCTAGTTTGCTGATGATCTACCAAGGGGGGAAGAATGACTTGTTCTGGTTTAAGCGTTTAATGACTTTTTTCCTGCAGATTCACAGAATTTCCAAAGTATGTCACAGAATCCATTTATTTCTCACCTCAAAGTTGAATATCTTCTATTACTTTCTTTTTCCACCTTCATTTGCCCTTCCTACTTTGCTGCTTTTGGTTTGAACTGCTCTCTGTTAATGGTCTGTTCTTTTCCAGTCTTCCTATTGTTTCACACAGGGATGAAGATCTGAGGGTTTGCCTTTTCCTTTCTTCTAAGTCCCCTAACATCGTCCTAGCTTCTTTCCTGATCAGAATGTAGACGATACAAATCTTGCTCGAACAAAGCTAGTTCCACCAAGGGAGTGCAAATGAGGTGATAGCATGCTGTCTGTGTCCAGGTAGCTTTGGCTACCATCAAGCAGACTTCAACTAAAAAAACAAACCCAAAATTTTTTAGATGTCAAAATTTATAAGATGTCAGCTTCTGTGCGGTTACCTGCTAATAATGCTGGCATGAAGTATGCTTTAAGATTTATTGGGAAAGCTTTAATGTCTACAAACCCAGAGAGCATTTGTTAGGAGAATGTGCTTGAGTTTCAAAAAGAACAAATAAAACCCCCCTATGTCCAGTATGGAAGGTTATAGTCCTATAGTCCAGGAATTGGAGGTGCACAAGAAGTGAAGTTGGGCTGTCAGTGAAACTCCAATTTATCTGTTTGTGGTGAACATCAGCACTATGCAACTGTAAGCTGGAAGAGCAAGTGCTTTGTAAAGGCTCTGCCTAACACAGTTAAGGTAGCAGTTAGAGACTCAACCAATCTATTCAGACTCTTGGGCGTTGTGCCAGGAGAACCAAATTGTACTTCAGGGCCCATATCACCCTGTAGAACACAGGTAAGCATGCGCAGGCCAGGGAGGCAGCAGAAATTGAGTGTTACTTGAACCTCTGCCCATCCCCTTTAATAAGTTGCATTTTCTGTCTAAAATCATCCCTATACCCATGCAAAAAAAATCCTAGACTTTGATAAGAAGCATGGTCAGTCCTTAAAAATGTGTCCTAGGATACATCTCCCTTCCTCTGGGAGGACATGTAAGTCAAGCAGGAGTGGTCCAGCAGGCATCCCGGGTACTTTCTGCTGCCAGTCTTCCCCTTTGTGTCTTAGCAAATTCAGCTGCTCAGGGGACTGATCCTGCAGGACAGTCCAAGAACCAGGTGTCACCTTAGATAGCTTCATCTTCACTGGAGGTGGAGGCTGCTGGATGTGAGCTATGCACTTAAGTTGAGCCTTTTCTGAAAATACCTGGAATCATGAGAGAGAACTGCATAATGCCAGAAAACAAAGAGTTCCCGCAGAAAAGCCCAGCAAAGCAGTGAAACTGAGAAAAAAAAAAAGCCTGGAGCTGCCAAGTCACCTTGGGCAACCTTTTCAAACAGCCTCCAAATCTTTCTTCCCTTGCCAATCATAATGGGTGTGGACACTTAAAAATACTTCATTATCTTTTAAGACACAAGTAACACACAAGACTGAAATATTACATTGGAATTTACTGTTTGATCTTTTTCAACTTTAATACAATAAATGAATCACTGTTTCACTTCTAATTATTTTTTAACTGCTGGGCTTTATGACCTTCGAAGTCCAGCTCTTTTCTTACTCTGCACTTTATTGAGCTAGTATCTGCAAATGCTTTAGAATGGGTTGGTATCACATAGCATATCATCTGTGTGCTATGTAATGGCATTTTTGGGGAATGCGGAAACAATCTGATGCAATAATTTATAGCCTAATCAATAGGATATTAAAAATCTGATAACAGATTAGCAATTTGTTGGATTAGATAGCTATATGTTGCCATGTGATACACAATTAAATTCTGAGCAACTCTGACAGGCATTGTAATTCTACAGTGAGGCTGAAGACAAGTAACATTGCTGCATCCCCTTTTTGCATGATTTTCCTCTAAATCCGAAGGATCTCATTCACTGGATCCTATCACAGACTCTTAGAATTGCAGAAAATAACTGGGGGGTGGGAAGAAAAGAAAGTAGATCTTGATTTATTGATTAGGAAGTCACCCAAATGGTGGTACTTCTGGACTATGTGAGATTTATGAGTGAGTGTGTGCTACCCAGACAAGAAAGTGTGCCACTTCCTCCAAGGCTCCTCCATGTTTCCTAAACAGTGTGGGCTGCTGCAGGGCAAACTCCATGTATGTGCAACTTCTCCACCTGACTGAAATGGCAGTGTGGGAACTGGCAAATAGTTCCAATGGATGCATATGATGATGGGCTCTCTAGGTGCTGTTGCAAAGTTATATAGAAATTTTTTCTTACTGCAGTACCCTAGGATCAGCTCTTTTGCCTCTCATAATGAAAATACTTCGTATGGGTGGAAGGATTCTTTAATTAACTAAATAGCTCTGGGTTTAGACAAACAACCACTGCTGCTCCTGCCTTTTTTGAGTCCCAAATCTCTTTCTTTAATGCAAGTAAATACCCCTCTGTGGCTTGGCTCTGCTTGCCGTCCTAACATTACCTCTTCCAAATATGCACTCCTGCAGTTTTGTTTTCTTTATAGGCTGTATTTAAATACAGCCTTCTGGAGCAGCCAGTACTGTAATCTTCCAACTCTTTTGCTGGGTGGGCAGAAGAACTGCAACTTTGTCTCTGACTTTTCTCCGCTGTTGGCAGCACAGTTAGCTGACTATAAATTACCAACTGCTGTAAAGTGTTAGATTAGTTAGTGACTTCTGCATGTGTGCTATCAGCACAGCGCTGTGTTATCAAGTATCACCTCTCCTGCTAGTGGGGGCAATGTCCAATGCAGGCAGGTTGGAACTGGATGATCTTAAGGTCCTTTCCAATCCAAACCGTTCTATGATTCTATGCTGTGTTGTGGCCAAGGGAAACACTGAGGCAAAGCCCTAGGCCTTGCCGAGTGTGGCCTTGCCTGGGCTCAGGATGGACTTGGGGGGTTCAAAAGCGCAGGCCTGACCCTAGGTAAAGCTGTCAGGAGGCAGCAGAGATCAAATAGGTGGAGGAAGCAGCAACTGTACTTGAAGCTTTAGAGCATCACTGCAGTACTAACGGGCCACCATTCGCATCTGTAAGCCTCTAACTTATGTTAAGTCCAGCAGCAGCGCGTACCCCTCCACTAGGCCCCTTTCTTTGAAGTTGTTGGCTCAACTGTTCTTTGAAAGTGCCGAATTCCTCTAACTGGACACAGGGGCTGCTTGGAGCAGCCATGTCCCATGAAGACAGGTGAGGCTCTGAGGTGACTGCTCAGCGAGAGGGTGTCCTGCTGTGGCCCTGGGGCACAAGCACCGGGGAAGGGGTCGGGTGCTCTTTCGGCCTCCATAGGGCGGCCAGGACTCGAGGACGACAGCGGCACAGGCGTGCGGCGCCGGACCCGCCGGGCTCTCTGTGCTTCCCCCGCCCCGCCGCTCTGCTCCCCGCCCCTCGAAGGCGGAGCCGCCGTCGGAGCCGCCCCTCCCTGCCCTCCGCGCCGGGTTACATGGCGGCGGCTGCGGCAGCGGCAACTGCGGCGAGGCGGGCGGGCGCCGGGCGGGAGCCGGTGGTGGGGCCGCGGGGCCTGGCCGTGTGAGCAGCGCAGCCCCCGATGAGCCTGGGAAGGCCCGTGAGTGCGGCGGGGCGGGCGGCGAGGTGGGCGGCGGGAGAGGGGGATTTCGGGCCGCTGCACACGCGGGCCCGGCCCCGCCGCACAAAGGCGCTTTGTTCCCTCCCGATGGACGGCGGCGCCCCCCGGCCCGCTGCGGTCCGCGTCACCCCCTTTCCCCTGCTCCGCCGGGGCCTGGCCCGGCCTCTCCGCACTGCGGCGGCTGCCGCCCGGGGGCAGAGGCGGCCACGGGGCTGAGGGGGACGAGCGGCCGCAAGCAGGGCGGGCGGGGGCGGCCGCGCGGTGCTGCGAGCGGGGCGCTGCCAGCGGCCCCGAGGGCCCTGAGGGTCGGTTTCCCGCCGGAGCGGGCCCGGCGGCGGCGGCGCCCTGAAGGGCGTTTGAAGGTAGGGGGTAGGGCTCCGCCTGCGGCGGACTGCCGGGTCCGCTGGCCGAGGGCGGTGCGGCTGGGGCCGGGCTGATGCTCCCTTTTCCCCGCCGTGGCCCCGGGCAAGGCGGGCGAGGGTCCCCTCTGCCTGAGCGTTCGCCGGTGTTCGGAGGAGCGGCGCTGGCAGGCGAAGCCGTCCCGTCCCGGAGGGGCGGCGGGAGGAAGGATGTCCTCTGCCGGGACGGCTGCGGGCTGGCGGCGGGCCCGGCTCTGCCAAGTCTGCGGAAGTTTTGCTGCTGAATTGGGTGCCGCCGGCGGCTCCCCGCGGGGCCCTGGGCGCTGTTCTGCAGCCGCCGTGCCGGAAGGCATGGGGACAGGTACCGCCGGCTCCTGCAGCCAGCGCGCCCGCAGGCTCCCTGTAACCTCCAGCGCCTTTTGTGGAAAAAGGGACTGAATACTTCCCATAAGTAGCTTGAAACGCCCGATGAAAATAGCTTGAAGGGAGGCTGCTCGAGTATCGGGGTTTGGAAGAACAGGTACCCTTGGCTAGGCAGGCAAAGGCACACGCTTTGGCTCTGTATGATGAGTATCTGGTTAATTCAGTGCCATTTTAGATCAGCCTGACAATAGTGAGGTTAACTCATGGAAAAAGAAACGGTGGTTGACGGGTTATCATACGGCTCATGGAAACGTTGATAAAAGTGCTTTTGCCAACAAGCTTTTTTTTAATGTATGTATGAATATATATATATGTGTATGTGTAAAAATAACACTGTGACAGTTCATAAACCAGTTACAAATTCCAGGCTTACAGCAGAGGTAGATTTTTGTTTGGTAATCAGCTGCAGAAAACGTGTGCTGTAAAGCTGAAGCAGGAACTTTCATTTCAGCCTCTCTCAGGCTCAGTCCTTGCAGTGTGGTTGTTATCCTTAATTTGCTCTTGACTAGGTAACTGTTCAGTGGAACAGCACACGGTAGCAGATCTGCCGATGTGCAGAAGGATGTGCTTAGCTGATGATAGGCTTCTTCAGTGGTGAGTTTTCATTGAATTATCCGAAGGCAGAACCAAACTACTTTTATTTCTGATACAGAAAAACGCAGTGGATTTTTGTGTGCTTTTACAGAGCCCTCAGAAGATTTATAAACTAATAGTAACATTTGCTGACTGCCAGCACAGAGTTCCCTAAACAGTGTGGGGAGCAAGTAGGAGGCTGTAGAAAAGCAGCAGTTTGGTGAGTTGGACGGTGACTCACTCTGCCTACTGACTGCAACGTGGCTGATCTAAAAAAATACTTCTGCACCCCGTATTTTTATAGTCAAAGGGATAGTACTTGGCAGGTTGTATAATATGTCATTAGTCATTCTTGGTCTTTGTCTTGTGAGTAATGATTTGATCATTATGTGGTCTGCATAATCAGATTAACTGGTATCTGTCTGTCTTATTTGTATCTGGAAAAGTAAACGCCTCATACTTGACTGTGTTTCAGTGTACATCCTGTTTCCTGAAAACTGTGATAAATCCACGTGCAGAAGTTGAGCTCGAATTGAAGGGGCTGTTTGCATAATGCATGAAGCCAGTCGAGTGTGATGATGTCTGCCAGCACTAGGGATAATGTCAAAGATGACAGCCCTTCTGTGGGTCACTTCAGTTGCCTTCTCCCAAGAACCAGTTTTAAAAGCATAGTTGTAAAGCACTTAAGAAACTAGTGTCTTTGTGTTTCCCTCTTTAAACTTTGTGGGAGGAAGGAATGAAAGTATTGCTTACACAAAACGGTAGTTTTGGGAAGGTGACAGTTTAGGCTAAATGAAAACAGAAGTGCCTGTGTGAATAGCCTGTTCAGCAGGCATTGGGGTTATAAATCCCTCTTTTTCTTGATACTATAGTCCAGGTGGTCAGAGCACAACTAAAGAGCAGTTTGTCATGTTTGTTTTAGTGTGTATTTTCAAGACAGACAGTTGGACTGACCGTTATGACTTTCATTGAAACTGAAAGTGTATAAACTGAACAGGTGTTGGTGTCACTCTTTGTAAATAGTAGTATTTTTAAAAACCACCTCATTATTTTCCAAGTTGAAAAATCTCAGTACAACCCAAAGAAGAAAATGTTATTTTGAGCTCACTTTTGGCTTGAGGAAAGCCTTGATTTCTTCTGGTTGATTACCCTTTAAATAACTATTATCTTAGAGTGGAAGAAAGTTTGGAGTTAACTTTTTATTTTCCCTCCCTCCTGTCTGCTTCTGGTCCCCAGGACTGTTTGTCTTAAATGTCTGTTTGCTATTAACTCATGATGGGGAAACTAGTTCAGCAGCTTCCCTGGCCCCTGGCACAGGCAATGCTCCGGGAGCTGCAGTCATGGCAGGGGGGCCAGGTCACGGGTGATGGCAGCGAAGGAACTATAGCATGAGAGCAGAGGGCTGTGCTAAGTGAGAGATGCAACGGGTGTAGTGGAAGAAGCGTGTCTTTAATGTGAAGAAGATGGGTGTAGGTGTGGCATTAGCTTAGAAGCAGGATTTTACTGTGTAGACAAGGATATATGAACCTGCTACAGCACTGTCATCTCTTACATTTCCAGAGTAGAATTTTCAGTGGCAGTAAACAAAACATCATTCTCAATTACTGAATCTTAATATGCATTAGTAGTGGGGCATTTTTGCTAGGACGATCTCCAGTTGTCCTCATCCTATTCGTGTGATGTACTCTGGTTGCTAGACAGGCTGCCTCCTGGTCAGCTTGCTAGGACTAGATCCTTTTATGAATGATAGCTGGGCCCTGCTTTCTGTGGCTTTGGGATTAAGTAATTTGCTCCTGAGTTGCGTAGAAAGTTTTGTAGCAGGATCAAGGAAGTTTGTTGGAGGATCAGGTCAAATTGAAGGCTGTGATGGGTTGCTTGTGTTGTCAATATTTGTTTTCTTAGCTAAATCACTGATGCTGAAAATCATTACGTGCCTTCTGGATTAATGGTCGTCTAGTGGAAGGATATAGTATAAACTAATTAAAAATGCATCATTTCAGAGATAGAGAATGAAAATTTTAGGACTCCTGCTTCAGTAAGCAAGTGGGCCATAATTCCCTTTCTCCTTGAAAGCAGTAATGTCATTACTGCTTTTGTGTTGCACTTTTGCTGCTGCCTTTGTTTAGTCATAACAGGGATAAAATCTGAGTTACAGTGAAGCAGTCGGCAGATCTTACACCTTGCTGCTCATAGGCATCTTTCTGAATCTGTTCCTGTGCTGTTTTATGGAACTAGCTAAAAGAGAGGTTTCAGATGTGTGACCCAGCTGGTGCAGACCTCTTTGGTATGGCTGCATATTGAAGCCATCAGCAATGTGAAACAATAAGCCTAATTATGGGGAAGAATACAACTGGGTTTAGATGGTCCCCAGGATATAAACCACAGCTTATTGCAGGGTATTTGAACAGAGGCCTTGGACCTCTGTTAACATGATACTATATTATGTTATACTAACATTATATAAATGTAATTATATAATCTATAATATATATCATTGCATTAATGCAATTCATGTTAACATGAATTTAAAGTGTTAGTGTGAGCTACAAAAGTGAATTTCCATAACAGTTTTTTGCAGGGGGTTGACAATGAAAGGGAAATGGGCTGGGTTGATGTAAACTCTTTTACAGGCAGCAGCTCAGAATGGGAGCCTGAAAGTGGTGTATGTGAATGAGAAAGTATTTTTAGGCTTAAAGAAATAAAATGAAAAATCAAGAGGCTAGACTTCTGGGTTTTATAATTGTGAACAAAGAGTTCTTTAGGGTAAATTTCATCCTTTTTCTTTAAGAAGACGCGTGTATATTGTAAGGGTCCCTACGCTGGTTTCTTAATGCCGATACAAATTCAAGGTAGTTTTGGGGAAAGTAACAGTGTTACCTCATTATGTTTGTATGAAGGTTATAATAACTCTAAAATTAGGGCTTTTGGCAGCATGCGGAGAAAGGAATCTCAAGGCAATAGTTATACTTGCTGAGTAAAGAAAGCTTTGAAGATCACCCTTCTGGCAGGGTACTGTACCACATCAGTGGAGCGCAGCTGAATGCTTTTCAATTTAGAGATCCTCTATTTGGTGATCTTTACTGAAAAAAAACCAAACCCCAGCAGACGATAGCATCTGTTTGCTCCTTCTTTGCTGTGTTTGCTATGTGGCTGTACAAACACCTGCAGGCAGGTGGTGTGGGGCAGGAGGGAGGGAGAGCTGGGGCACTGGGGCTGTGTGTCTTGGTGGCAGTCAGGCTTGAGCCTAAGGAATGGTAATGTTTAAATGTCGTGAAACAGTCTTGTTTCTGCTTGCCAGTGTGCCTGCCTTTATTTTTTTTTTTTTCCTGCATGCAATTCTGATTACTTTAGTGAATTGAGGCCATTATTTCCAATATGTTAATAATTTGTCAGCTGCTCTTGTTGCCCGGTTAAGAGTGGGGAGACTTGTTTTGCTTGGTCCGGTTTGCCCCACTGAAGTGCCAGCACGGTTTTAAGGGAGAACATTTGTACAATTAATTCTAAAGTATTGGGGTAGTTTGGAGAGCTTAGAGAACTGGATGAAGGGCTGAAATGAGTTAATCTAAGGTTGAACAGAAGACATTTAGTGGTTTGATGTGACCTATAGTTGTGGGGGAAGAACATGCAAGTGACTTATAATGGAATTGCCCAAATCTTGCCACAGTGTGTAAGGTATGCCTCTGACTCTTCTCTTTGTGGTATCTTTGAGCTTTTAAAAGAAATGAGGATGTTGTGCACAAAATGCAACCTGTGGTCTTTATGACTGCATTCTGCTGCAGCAAATAAGGGCATTTACCAAGGAAATTATAACTTTCGTTTTCATAAGTAGTAGGTGCATTCATTAAACTATTCAAAAATAATTTCTGAAAATGCACATATGTATGGAGAAATGGTTATAGAATGTACCAGTTATTGTGTAAAATGTACTTGCTGTTTCTCTTTGTAATCTAGGTTGCATAAGTGACAGATAATTGATAAGGTAATATTTGTCTAATATGTAGGAATTACCCCTGCGATTCCTGTAGCAGTTAATTTAGAGGGGCCAAATTATGATTTGATTTGTTAGTAAACTTTATCCAAAACCACAAGGATTTAAGCTTTATAAGTGGCATTGGATGTGTGCTGTATATTCTGGAAAGTCAATAAATACTAGGAGTGCACAAACCATTACCCTTTTTGTGTGAATGGTACCCAGTAATCTCTTATTATGATGAAATAGTCAGATTTTGGCTTTGAGTAAAACTTTAGTGGAAAGAATTATTCCAGAATTTAGTGACTAAGGTGCAGGATATGAGTGTTTCTCACTTGTCTTAACAGCTATGTTGGAGAATTACCAAGTTTTCTGTGATATTCCCTTCTTTATTAAGATTCTGTAAGATTTTTCGTTGTGTGCTGTATATTCTCAGTAGATTATATCTAAAACTTTCACAATACTTGTTTATAAATGATGGTTGGTGATTATCATTGGTTTTCCTCCCAGAGTATGAAAAGCCTATGCTGTTTCTGGTTAGTTCAGCTTTTATGATCATTCCTTATTTTGTAGCTAAGCACTGAAGTTGTATATTTAGGGAGACTTAAGTAGTTGGGGGAAGAGGAAGACTTGTGTATGTGCTGGAATACTGATGTATTTTTTCTCTGCTTTTCAGGTTGTCACGGAGTAAAATGGATGGTAGCTTTGATTGTGATTGTGGTGAGCTGGAGCCACCTGATCATTAACAGAAGGCATCTTTTGTAAATCAAGAGCTGCCAGTTTCCCATTTAACTAGACTGTAAACAAAGGAGAGAAAAAGGAGGAAGAAGAGAAAAAGGAGGAAGAAGAGAAAAAGTAGTGCTTACCAGCACCATAGAATGATGCTGCTCAGGACCAGTCCAACACTGAATGTATCTGCACTGTGAGGAGGAGGATGTTAACAGAAGCCTATTATGTGCATATTTATTCACATTTTTGTTAAATGTTAACCAGTTTAGCCCAGTAGAGCTGAGTGCATAGTATGTCATTTCATTCCGTTTGAGTTTCTTGTGAGTATTTTCTTTAATGTCTGCAGAAATGCTGCACCTTTCTTGAACTATGAATGCTGCAATCTTTCTATCTTATGCTCGGTTTGAGTTCTAGAGCTTACGAGCTCTAAATTCAAGGGGACACAACAGGCCTGGCTGGCTCATAATGAAATGAGAGTGTCAAGAAACCATCTTGCAGTCAAAGCCAAGTGTTTCTTCTCCCTTTCCGTAAGACCTTTCCTTCAGATACCAGTGGAAGTGTCTCCGCGTGTTTACAGAAGCTTAGTAGTTTGAGAAAAGAGAAAAGTAAAGAATTTAAACATGGCAGAAAAATTTGAAAGTCTCATGAACATTCATGGATTTGATCTGGGCTCTCGGTATATGGACTTAAAACCACTAGGCTGTGGTGGAAATGGCTTAGTTTTTTCTGCTGTCGATAATGACTGTGACAAAAGAGTGGCTGTCAAGAAAATTGTCCTTACAGATCCTCAGAGTGTTAAACATGCTCTACGTGAGATCAAAATTATTAGAAGACTTGACCACGATAACATTGTCAAAGTATTTGAAATCCTTGGTCCTAGTGGAAGCCAGTTAACAGATGATGTGGGCTCCCTTACAGAATTGAACTGTGTTTACATTGTTCAGGAATACATGGAGACAGATCTGGCTAATCTACTAGAGCAAGGCCCTTTACTGGAAGATCATGCTAGACTTTTCATGTACCAGCTGCTACGTGGGCTCAAGTATATTCACTCTGCAAATGTTCTGCATAGAGATCTCAAACCGGCTAATCTTTTCATTAATACTGAAGACTTGGTGCTGAAGATTGGTGACTTTGGTCTTGCACGAATCATGGATCCTCATTATTCCCACAAGGTATGTGAAGAGTGGGAATATTCAAGTGACACACTCACAGTTGTGCCTTCTTAGAGTAGTGTTTTTCTCCCTTTCACAGAGGTAGATAGTCTGTGGAAGGTCTTGTTAGCGGATGGGATATAATGTTAGAAATCATACAGTAGAACTGGATGCTTGTGAATAAAGTAAAGCAGATCTATTTCTAATGATACGTTTTGTCTCAGACAGGACTAGTGCAAGCATAAAACTTCTTTTTTTACTATCTGTGTTCAGAAAAACAGATTTTTAGCAATGAATGCAGGACCCAAGATTAAGAGCAACATTTAGAGGCATAACTATCAGAAGCCGTAGGCAAGTTTATATGTGATGCATTCATAGTGTACAAGTGGGGCTACTTCCTGGGATTGATTTAGAGTTACTGTGTTCCTGGTTTAGATGTTTCACAGAAGAGTTTGTTATAATCTCTGTGTTTATTTGGCATCTGGGAATAAGAAAGTTTTGCTGCAGTACCTCATTTGCAGTACCTCATAATAAATAGTGGGATATTTCAGCACTGTTGCTGTGCACTTGTAAAGATACAGCTGTTATATTTTAAAAGGCAGAAAGGCACAGCAGGGGGCACATGGTAGGACCTTGAGACCAAAGCATCTTGTAGTTGTGCATTAAAAAATAAGAACAAGTAATTAAAAACCCCATAACTCTTAAAAATCTAAGTAACCTCTTTTCGTTTTTTAATCAATTTAGGGCCATCTTTCTGAAGGATTGGTTACTAAATGGTACAGATCGCCCCGTCTTTTGCTTTCTCCTAACAACTACACTAAAGCCATTGACATGTGGGCTGCAGGTTGCATCTTTGCTGAAATGCTGACTGGGAAAACCCTCTTTGCAGGTGGGTAGAATAAAAATATGTGTATGTATGTATTGCTACAAGGAGTGGTACTGCATAATTATCTTCCTCCAGAAAGGTTGTTTCTCATGGGTAATAGCACTAGTCACTGACTATCAGGATATGCTATATTATCATGCATTTATGTAAGCAAATTAAAATCAATGTACTTGTAAAGCAAAAGATGTTTCAGTTTTTGTTACTCATACCAGTGTGTATACAGATCGCAATTTGACGTAGTACTCCTGTATGGAAAGCTGTCTGTAATTAGGTTAAGCTAAATTTATTGTATCCCTATGAAGTGTACTAAATACATGTGTTTTAGTGAACTGGTTTATTCAGGGACTGTCTGAGGATTATGACTGCCCTGAGCATTATATAAAGATTTTTATTTTAAAATACAGTCAGCCTAATCACATCTCACTTTTTTATGTTAAATTACAGAAGAGTGACCCTTTTTTCCCCATTCCCAATTTTTTTTTGTCATCTGCAGGTTCGTTTGGCCTGACCTTTGTTTCAGTGGTCTAGGAAGGAGACTTAAGATTTAAAATTTAGTGTGGCATACCAGGGAAATGTGTAACCTCTTTTTAGATAAAATCAAACTGTCATTTGCATTGTAGGAGATCACCCCATAGGCTCCACCTGCTGTTAGGCATTCAGTCCATGGGAGCAATTGAGCTAGTCTAGAGTAAACCCCTGACATGCTTACTTTCTGTGCACCCTGGAGCCTCAACAGCGGCTGCCTTATTCAAGCTCGCTCTTGGATTTGCTTCTCTTGGTCTAAATTACTGGAGTAATACAGAAAAAACCGCTTTAGAACTGAGCTCCTCACATTTCAAAGGTCACATTCCTTTAGGTACATGTGGACTAAAACCGCATCTCTGTATTAATTCTTACCTTTGTATGTCAAGGTAATGAAATTGAGAGCTTTTCCCATTAAGTACTATTAATGAATTTCTGTCACCTTGGAATCATTATTTTAATTAATTAAAATTAATGATAATGGTTAATCATTAATTGTATAAATTGCTGATAGAAATCAGCAACTAATATGCAAAGAGGCTTTTCTTAACTTGCAGTGAGTTGCTAACTTTGAGTTACTAACAGTTGCAGTAAAGTTCAGTGTATTAAATGCTCAACTGATAAGAGATTTATTACGTTTCCATTGCATCAAGCAGTTCTGCTAGAGGATAGTGAAACAGAGAAAGTCTGCAGATTTCAGTGCTCAGCATAGAGTGATTGCAGCTGCTAGCACTTTGGCTTTTCTTTTTCTGTAGTGTTGGTATTTGCCAAAAGTTTTTATTGGTCCAATAGCTGTGCAGTGAGCTAGAATTCTGGGGTTTTTCCAACTTGGTCTTAGTAACCAAAATTCATTTGGGGTCATGTTTTCTGCAGTGGCTTTGTCTTGGCTTTTCTTTAAGTCATCTGGCAGATGTGTTGGTTGGATGTCCAGTGCAGACTGCTGAAGTGAACTGCATAGACTTCATCTCCATTTATTTTTGCATTTAATGTCACATGCATCGGTATAATTATCTCCCAGAGCTGCTTGGTGAAGGAGAGAAACACTGGCATCAAATAATTCTATATAGTTTAATCTGCTAGTTGACTTTCTAGGGTGCTGTGTGCTTCTTTGAGCTGAACAATAAACTGAGGTAGACAAGCTGTATTTCTGGGTGTTCCAGCTACATTGGTACAGCATATAGATGCTGTCCATTATTCGGAATTGACCTGCTATGTGGTTCTTACCCAAGGAGATTTCAGTAATGCTAAAAGTATGCTATAATTTCAGTCCTAACACAGTATATGAATACAAATGGCTGTGTCCTGTAAGATCTCTTGCTGAGCTAAACCTCTGGTTTTATTAATAAGGGACATAAAAGTCAAAGTGAGGTTAAATATTGAATCCATTAAGTGGATCACTTCAAAGAGGAGGATTGCAGTAGCATAGTATATAACAAAAAGGTTGTTGCTGTAGAGTACTGCATCTTGAAGACATTCTTGCAAAACCTTAAGGTTGGGTCATTTTATCTGTGTGTAGCAGCGCTGTGATTCTTCATATGCTACCGCATTTTTGAGAGCTCTTCGCATTTATCAGTCAAATTTAGAACTCCAGCCTTTCCTCTGTTGTGGGAGATAATAGTCTTCTGCTGAAAATAGCTACTCAGCACAAAATTTTAACATGCTTTTCATATACAGGGATCAGGAGTGTTTTGAAGTTGAAATAGCAGCTTGTGTTTTCTCTGGGTGCTTAGGTGCGCATGAACTTGAACAGATGCAGTTGATTCTAGAATCAATTCCTGTCGTACATGAGGAGGACCGTCAGGAGCTTCTCAATGTAATTCCAGTTTACATTAGAAACGATATGACTGAGCCACATAAACCTTTAACTCAGTTGCTTCCAGGCATCAGTCCTGAAGGTAAGTAATTAAAAAAAGTACTTCCTGTATTTCAAAATCATAAAATAGTGAATGTGTGTGCTTGTTAAAAGCAAGTGTCAGTGAGAAGAATCTCTACGTTCTCTGAAGCAGGATTATCTGCTTGTATGATAGCTACTTGGTCATCTTTGGAGTGGAAATGTGAATCTCTGCTGGACCTGTTTGCACTAGAATTGCTCTATTTTGAGACACTGGCCTCCTAAATATAAGGGAGCACTGGAATGGAGTCAGTATAAAACAGCTGTCCTTCAGATGTTTCCAGAAGTGTCTCAAGTGAACTGACAGCAGTGTTTCCTGGTAGCTGTAGGTGGATACTGATTCTGCTTGAAGCGTTCTGTCTCTTAGTATATTTTCCTGCTTTAAGTTAAATTGTTGTTGATCGTAGGTTTGACCTCTGCTCTTCTAGCTTTCTTATGGCTACAGAATGCATATTTGGCAGTAAACTGTCAAGAGCTGATACTTCACAGGTGGCTATTTTCAAGCAAATGCACACCTTTAGAGCAAAGTTCTGGACCTTAATCTTAAATTCTAGATGTCTGAAATGTCATTTCTCTTCTATTTACTATAACTTTTTTGCTGCAGCACTGGACTTTCTGGAGCAAATTTTGACATTTAGTCCCATGGATCGATTGACAGCAGAAGAAGCTTTGTCCCATCCTTATATGAGTATTTATTCCTTTCCAACGGATGAGCCTATTTCAAGTCATCCTTTTCACATTGAAGATGAAGTTGATGATATTCTGCTGATGGATGAAAGTCACAGCCATATTTATAATTGGGAAAGGTAAATTTATCACTTAGTGAATGGTTACGTGCTAGAAGTAATTCTGCTTCATGGGCATAATATCCTTTTCTGCTTGTTTCTTGTCAAGTTGACCTGAGAATAAACTTTTCCCTTATAGGCAGTGCCTTGTCATTGGGTTTATAATTCATGAGAGTGACTTGGCAATGCTGATGCGTTCCTGAGATGCACTCGGCAGTCTAGAATCTAAAGCTAATCTCCCCATTACTTTTTTCCCAAAAAATGTTTCTCTAAAACAGTTTTAAGTGTGAATGTCTCATCCAATGCTTAGTGCATGTTATAGTAAATAGATTGACAATAGTCATTGAAAGTCAGTTTAACACACTTTAAGGAAGACTTCTGTAAATGAAGTGAGTTGTCATACATAATTCTGGATATAAATCTCTCGGATGTGTGTATGAGGATTGCTTTATGCCAGATTAATTTAAAAGCCTGGAGGATGTACCCAGTGAATTGAAAAAAATTTATCTGTGTTAAATTGTCGTTATTCTGTAAGAGAATTTCTAAACTTAACTCTCTCTGTCTTGGGAGTGAGAAGACTGGTTTTTAGCTGCTAACACTTAGGAAATTGTTTTACAGATACCATGAAAGTCAGTTTTCAGACCATGACTGGCCTATTCATAATAACTATGAAGCTGATGAAGTTCAGCGTGATCCAAGGGCTCTCTCTGATGTTACTGACGAGGAAGAAGTGCAAGTAGATCCTCGCAAATACTTGGATGGAGATCGTGAAAAGTACCTGGAGGATCCTGCCTTTGACACCCACTTCTCTACTGAGCCTTGCTGGCAGTATTCAGATCACCATGAAAACAAGTATTGTGATCTGGAATGTAGTCACACTTGTAATTATAAAATGAGGTCATCTTCATACCTAGATAATTTAGTTTGGCGAGACAGTGAAGTTAACCATTACTATGAGCCCAAGCTTATTATAGATCTTTCAAACTGGAAGGAACAGAGCAAGGAAAAGTCTGATAAGAAAGGCAAGTCTAAATGTGAAAAGAATGGGTTGGTGAAAGCTCAGATAGCGCTTGAGGAAGCATCACAGCAACTTGTTGAAAAAGAAAGGGAGAAGAATCAAGGATTTGACTTTGATTCCTTTATAGCAGAAACCATTCAGCTTAGTTTACAACACGAGTCTACTGATGTTGATAAATTAAATGACTTGAATAGCTCAGTGTCTCAAATAGAGTTGAAAGGATTAATATCAAAGTCAGTTAGCAGAGAGAAGCAGGAGAAAGGAATGGCTAATTTGGCACAGTTAGAAGTTCTGTACCAAACCTCCTGGGACAGTCAGTTTGTAAGTAGTGGGGAGGAGTGCTTCCTCATAGACCAGTTTTGTTGCGAAGTAAGGAAGGATGAACAAGTTGAAAAAGAAAATACTTACACCAGTTATTTGGACAAATTTTTTAGTAAGAAAGAAGATGCTGAAATGCTAGAACCTGAGCCAGTAGAAGAGGGGAAGCTTGGGGAGAAGGAAAGAGAAGAGAGCTTTCTCAGTAACAGTGGAGAGCTCCTCTTCAACAAGCAGCTTGAAGCTATAGGTATTCCTCAGTTTCACAGCCCCGTTGGTTCGCCGCTGAAATCAATACAGGCCACATTAACGCCTTCTGCTATGAAGTCATCTCCCCAGATTCCCCACAAAACGTACAGCAGCATTCTGAAACATCTAAATTAAAACACTCAGCAGACATTTCTTTTATATTCATGAGATGTGTTTGTCTTTTTTTATTACTAGTGTAAGTAATTTTTTTACTTGAATCAGACGGTGTAATTTTGGTATGGATTTCATTAGTTTTCTGTTTACCATTGTTTTTACAATCCAGAATTACTTTCTATACATAAGTTAGTTTTGTTTTTAAACTGGCATGTCGTTTGCACACAAAATTAAAGAATAGAGCAAAATAATGCAAAATGCAGGAGGTAACAAAAAAAAATGCACTAAACCAAGTAAAAAAAAACATTCTCTCAGTAAAACAGTGTCCATGTTTTGCAGAAAAAGAACCTTGCCTTGAAATTTACACAGTGAGACTGTACATAACTGCATGAAAATATCTATTTTTCCCAAAACATTTTTTCATTCATGCGTATTTTAGAGTTTTTCATACTGTACACATTTCTTAGACACATGATACCAGCAGCAACTGAAATGAATGCAGAATTTGGTACGCATGTGTTATCTACCTCAAGGTAACAGCAGTATGTGGCAAAACATTAACCACCCATAGTGCTTCTCATTATGCACTTCTATTTAGCCAGCATTATTGTAGTAGCTATTCTTATTGAAAATCATTCAATATTTATAAATGTTCTGGTATGCATTCTTTATAGTGAAGTGTTAATATGCAGCACTTTTATTTATTTTAGCAAATAAGTATATTTCTGTAATTATAGAAAGTCAACTTAATTTTTGAGTTACTTTTCAGATAAAAGTTTCTGTTTAGCACTATGGTTTTATTGCCTACATAGCTGGATATATATTAACATCAGCTTATTCTGAGGCTATCAAATACATTCTTTTTATTTTTATTTCTTAGTTTTCATTTCAATGAAAGCACTCACTGTGTATAGGAATTTGTAATTGGAGGTGCTTGATCTCAACAAAAGAAATTAGGAACTGCTTTATTATCAGATGCTCCTAGAAGTCTTAATTGTGTTCATTTTTTAAGATTTTGTAATGTTAGTTGTGTGCATGGAAATAATTAAGGTACAACATTACTGTAGGTTAAAGTTCTATATGGTGAGACATTTTGTTTTTACTGTATGTTTTTACTGAATGATTCCTGTCCCGCTCCCAACCCCCCTCAAAAGCAAGCATGACTAAAATTAGGTTAAATATAGCATGTAGCATCTCAGTCTTCTGAAAATTTGTTTTACCTTCTGATTTTTTGAAATACTGGATGTATCATTGGCTCCCCTGTTTAAAACGAAGAACAAATAAAAACATGGCCAGCAAAAACGACTGATGTTGCTTTGTGCAATGTAAGATAAAGAGCTGCTGCTGTCATGTTCCGTTGTGAAAGGCAGCACTCCCTCTACAAGATCCTCAGGGAAACATGAGGAATTGCCTTCCCTGGGAGTCTGCCCTAGATGTGTTGCTTACAGGGGGTGTAGCGCCCTAGTGGAAGGAGCCTCCAGAAATATAACTTTGTCCCAGTGCACATGGCCTGTGTTGAAGAGAACCTTGTGTAATGGTGTGACTATGGGAGTGTGAGTGTGCATAGCATCAATAACCATGTTTTGTTGAACATACAGCTGACTTGCAGGTGTAAGTGAGCTTTACTGTTCTATCAACTTTTTAAACATAACAGTGT
Organism: Pezoporus flaviventris; assembly: GCF_033815535.1. Lineage (NCBI taxonomy): Eukaryota > Metazoa > Chordata > Aves > Psittaciformes > Psittacidae > Pezoporus > Pezoporus flaviventris. The sequence continues at coordinate 12,951,589 of NW_026892554.1, forward strand.
TAAAGCAGAAAAGCTGCTGTAAGCATCTTCATGTTGTGGGCAACATGGAGTGAAGGTGTTGATGCAGGTCCTTCACCTAAGAGTCTGTCAAGCACTTTGCACGAGGAGTATAACCAGGTAATTCCTATGGGGTTTTCAAAATGTGCAGATCAGGTCTCTGTTGCAGCAAGCCCTAAGATGTATTTCTCTTCCAGTTCCTCCCATCAGAGCTGTTCCTGGGGGAGCTAATTAGCTGCGCAATAAAGCTACATCTTTTGGCAAACTGCAGCTTTTTCCGTGATGGTATCTTAGTTCTTCCAATTTTTCCATCCCTCCTCCTCTGGTAAGTAGCACAGATGCAATTTGCATACAGCAAGGAGCTGCCCTTCAACATGGCAGACAGTGGTCACCTGGGGAGATGGGCCCCAAAGTATGTCTTTGGGTATGGCGTGTGAATGCTTAGGTACATCAGTTTGTATGTATGGGGCTGTGGGGAGGAGGAAATAGCTCATTGCCTTTTCTCCTGGGCAGGGGACTGTGGTAGGTTTTACAGAGATGGAAAGCAGTGGGTGGGAAGTGTTTAGAAACTGGAAACAAATTTCAGCTTGAAAACACATCTTTGGCAAATGAATCTTTTTTATTTGTTTAGTTTTTAAGCACACCAGTGACACTCAGTGGAACTTAAGAAGCCTGTAATGGTAGAAAGGGAACATTTTTAAACTCAAAAAGGGAGAGGCTAGCACGGGGCTTAAATCCAGTACAGTGCTTCTCACTGCCTTGGACTTCTACTTGCACTGGGGAAGCAATGCTGTACAGGCACTGCTGGCTGCTTTGGTGAAAACCCTGCTCTCCTAAAGGGGTTTCGTTGTTGGAGGTTTCAGCTAGGCAGTCAGGCCTATGACTTGGAAGTAATTCCCTGTGTGGAGATGGTTAAACAGAGTAAAAGTACTTTGTAAGGCAAAGTGAAATCTACTGTTAGAAAGTGAAAATACTGAGCGTGGTGCTGGTTTCTCCCTTGGCAAGGCACAGGAGTCCTGCCTTAGAAGAGCAGTCTATGGGAAAGAGCAGGTTTTCATGGAATGCTCCCAGCAGGTGAAAGATGGTTTTTGTCCCACACTCATCAGCCGTGCCCATCCTAGGCCAGTTACATGTGTAACCCTTTGGCTATGACCTAGCAACTGATATGTCTTTAAAAACAAGTTATGGAAGAGGCTTTAATTATGAACTAGACAAAGGGGCTGCTATTCCATGCCAATGTACTTGCCAAGTAAAATGGAACACCCTTTTTTAACAAAAAAGCAATAAGGAATGAGGATACTAAATGTCTTCAAAATACCTTTTCTTCTCTCTGTGGTCTTTGGTTGAAAGGCAGCATTTTAAAATATATCCAACAAGAGCTTCAGCTAAAAGAGGTGATGTTTACCCTTACGGAACAGACCAGGACAGAGCATTTTACATGTGCTCTGCCATCACATGGGATCTAATAATTGCAGAGTGGCACAATGCTGAACAGTTTGTTCTGATCAAGAGTTGTCAGTCATGGTCACTTCCTCACAATTGTATTTAATTATAATTAAATGAGAGTTGCTATATATAACCTTAGCTATTTATATGAGACTTTGCCCATGCGACTTAGTGGTATGAGTACAGCATGAGTTTCCTTCATGGCCCTGGTCAGCAGGACAGCACTGACTTGCAGCAGTAGCTCTGCTGCCTACAGCTGATGTTGTATGCCTTGATTTACTTTGTTTTTCTATTACCTTACCCTTGCTTTTTCCATGCTGTAGCAGTTCTTAGAAGCGTGGCTGGTACATTTAAAGCCTTGTGAAGTTCTCGCTTCAGTCTGGCTTGTTGCCTGGAGGTGTTAATTTACAAACAGGTTTTTAATACCTTTTTTTTTGCAGAGGGGAGGCTTCTTCCTGGAGAGTTTTTCTTCCATATGGAACTGATGTTATTCTGGGGCTATCTTTGCTGTCTTTTTCTGTCCCTTCTACACTCTGTGATAGTCAGAGGTAACAAGTTTTTCCATATGTGGACTTCCATTCCCTATTCTACAGGCACATATACCACAAACCACAGAGAACTGTACGTGGGGTCCTGAGGAATTCGGTGACATGCTGTGGTGCATGTTATTTCTGGGTATCAATAGAGGGGAAAAGCATCCTTGAACTAAATCTGCTCTCGCAAGTCATCTTTATTTATACTCATGTTGCTTTTCTGTTGCTGAGGTTTTTTAGAAGCGCTTGTCAAGCCTTCACTTAGGGTTTATATGTAATTGAACAGTAAACTGTCCTCATTCCTCCAAAGGTGCAATCCTGAGCAAAGCAACCCTGTACCAATTTGCTCCTCATTCTTTTGAGTTACCTCAATTCTTACAAAATCCTGCAAATTCCTGTTTGTTGTTCTGCCAGTGTTTGCGTCAGTGAGCGGAACAACCTGGGAAGTAATGCTGCAGGGTATTTAGCAACAAGCAAATAATCCAGATCACCAGCACTCTTGGGCTTCCATTCCCGTGTCTCTATATTTAAAGTGGTTATCTGCTTACTCCAAGTGCTATTTGAGAACTCCTTAAAATATTGACTGTTGAAAAGTTCAATGACTTCTTTTGACTGAGAATTAACATCACTGATAAGGTGATTTGCATGCACCATGTGCAGGGGGAGCTCTGCCCTGGTAGCCCATGTGGACATGGTGATAGCCACGTATAGCTGTGCTCTGCAAATAGCTGTCTCAATAGGCAGCAGCAGGCACATAACATCATTGGCTTTTCTCTGGAATCCGTCTGTTGCATCCTGACTGCAAAGCAGCCCTTCTATAGAGAACTCTGATAATAAAATTCCTCTTGTAATCTGTGTGCTGGTCTACTGCAGCCAAAATCACTTAACCTTTATGTCACCCGGCCTGGCTGTTATGTGTGGTATGAAATACAAAAGTCTGCTTTTCGCAGTTGCATGTGGGACAGGGAACTTATGACTTGTCTGGCTTTAGAGCCAATGATACTATTGCCTTTGACAACCCGCTCACCTCCCCAGCTTTGGTTCCCTTGCTGATGGAATAAAGGTGCTGGGCTGTGATTACCTGCAGGGCTGCAGCAGTGCAGCAAGGCTCCTGCTCCGGATCTTACATGATTTATTGTAACTTCTGGTTTAGACTTCTCATAGACTTATAGTAACCATTCATGGCTGAGTACAGCCCAAGGCATGTGGTGATCCCCTGCCTGCTTGGTTAAAGATTGCTGGCCACTTTCAGAATAGATGTGATATAGGCTTTCCTTTATACCTGGTTTGTTCCTCAAGCCATACCCCAAGGCTCTGGTGCTGTGCAGCATGGAAGCTTTTTTGCCATCCCAATCCCACCATGGCTGGTGCAAGGTCAGTATAAACCCAGTAATTTTCCTATGCCACCATCCCCACAGCATCTTTCCCAAGGTGTCTGTACTGCAGGTGTAGCCAGGGCAGAATTTCTGCTTTACCAAATGGTTGATCCTTAGACACGCTTTTACTTTGCAGCTCAGGCTTCAGAAACTGATGCTCCAAACCCAGACTCTGTCAATAAAAGGACATTGTCTTGTTCTTCCGGGTGCTGTTCAGACTGGATTAGAGCTTAAATCTTCAGTGCTAGAGGCTGTAGAGGAACAGTGTTTCCATTTAACATCTGTCATGAATTTTATCGTTTTTAATCATTTAAAGCCATAGACCTGAATAACTGCATGACAGATTTATTGTGACTTCTGTGTTTGGATATAGATTTAAATGGTACAGCTCTTTAAATAGCTGGATAGCTAGCAGAGACATTTTTAAAGCCTGTGATTAAGAAAGTAGATAGGTTTGTATTTTCTTTTGTTATGTCTGCCTCAGATCTTTTTCTGCTAATGCTACAGTCTCTTAGTGAATTTGATGTTGACGCATATTGAAAGGTTGCATTACTTCCATGTAATACATTATCTTTTGCACCCTTGCGTATGATATTTCACTGATTTTTCCATCATTTTGTTTTTCTTGCTTTATGCAGAGAGACTCTCAGTTGTTTGAGTCTCTCAGTTTTGTACACGTAGCCCTGTGAAGCAACAAGGTGCAGGTCTATGCAGCTGTTGGAGTGCAGAGTGGACAGGAATGTTCTTTGGGTATTTCTGGCACTTCTGTCCATATTTCCGTTGGCCTTGCTAACCACATCACCCGGCATGCAGCATCGATTTCTAGCGAGACAAGATACAAAACCTCACCGTGACTGGCTTAGGGACCTATACAGGGCAAGGAGATTCTTCATCCAGGACAGAGGAAATCCAGGAGTGAAGCAAACCCTGAAGTCCAAAGTGGAGCTGTAACAACTGGGCAGCCACTGAGCAGCTCACACTTTGCAGCTGTCAAAAACTGACTGCTAGCATTTGTGTATGACTCTTGGATAGCTCATCAGTACCTTGCATCCCTTCTCTTGTCCCAGTAGAAGCTAACTATGTCAGCAGCAAAGCAGGTTTTTTGGTTCTTCAGTTGTCATAGAGCAAAATATGGAAGCACAGAGCTGCTTGAGCCATTTAGTAGCTGGATGAACACAGAATGGCTTGATGTGAAGCAGGCATTTGGCCATGGTAGGGGTTTGGGGCCAGCAGCAGGTACCAGTGCCTGCATGGAGAGGAGCCAGGAGTGACCAGAGCAGGGTCCGGCTCCTCCTCAAGAATGCTGGTGTGGCCTGGGGAGGAGATTTCCACCCTGCCTGCCAGGAATCAGTCTGTGTTGGCATGGGCAGGAGGAAAAACACAATGGGAAACAGGGAAATTAAAATAACCCCAGTGAAAACAGATGTTGGAAAACTGGTCAGAGTGGGGCTGCAGGGCTGCCTGGGCAGAGGGTGCTGGGAGGTTCTCACATGGGGGCTGTCCGGGGGTGAACACCCGGTTTCCATGTGCCTATAGGACCCACCAAAGCCCTGAGGCAGAGGCAGCGTGACTGTGCTGGCAGCAGGCTGGTGTTTTGTGTTCCCAAAATATGACTGATTACGGCTATTTACTCCAATGTGTTCGCTCACCTTCTCTCAACACCTGCCTTCTCCCTTTCTCACCGGATGAAGGTCATAAACCATTCCCTGCAGCACATCAGCCTGGCATCACATTTATTTAATTGATATGACCTCGCAGGCGCTGCCAAGCAGCAAGAGGCAGCTCTATTTCACAGCTCGGCTGTCACCAGGGAGCTGTATTTCTCTCCTGCTCTCCGAGCTGTGATCCATGGCTCCCTTCCAGCCGCAGACAAAGTAAAAACCAAACAGTGTTTTTCTCTTGCTAACTGTCTCTTCCTTTCAGGGGCTGACAGCAGCAGTTACTGGTGCAGATTTACGGCAGGGCTGGCAGGTCTCTGCAGACAAGGAGCTGGATCCCAGTGCCAGTAGCTGGTTTGTGACCACCAGAGGTTTTGCTGCTGATGGGTGCTTGGCAGCTCATTGAAACCCTCACACACCCATCACTGAGGCATTTCTGCTCCTCTGCAAGCAGGGAAAGGTTGGGTGCCAGAGGCTGGTTTCAGCCTGAGAGAATGTGGTGGGCTCATGAGAGAGCTTTACATTACAAAGTCCCATTCTCCAGCACATGTAGGCCATGCTCAGAAGCAAGCATGAACTCAGCCCTAACTCCATAATGTATGAGTTCACTGAGCCATTAGAAAATGCGTAATAAAATCTCTGAGGCTAAACCAAACTGGTTTATTCCTTAAGATACAATAAAACTGAATCTTTTCCATGAGTCTGTACTGCTATCCACTTTTTAACCTTCCACAGTCAAATTGAATCTGCCGTGTACATTGTACCAGTCATGGGTGTTTGTCAATGCAGAATCGAATGCAAAACGGTCCCTGGATGAGGACCGTGTCATCAGCTTTAATCAGCTGGGCTGGTTAACGCAGAGCAATTCTCCTCGGTCATCTGGTGGTCTCCCAGTTGGATCACAGCTTGACAGGCATCACTGTAATGCTCTGCAGCCTTTCAGCAGAGGAAGGAAAGCTCTGCCCAGCACCATGTGGGTCCTGTGGCTTTGCAGCTGGGCTCCACTGGCTTTCCCTGGTGTACCTGCAGGTTACTTTCCTCATCAGTGTTGCAGATGATCTGGGTCCTGAGGATGCCAGCCTGATTAGTGTTTCCTGTCGCGTCGGTTTCAATTCTTCCATGCTCAGTGAGACAGATTTGCTCTCCAGGTCCATAAAACTGTCAAAATGCTCATCCATGAACATCACAGATGTTCACTACGTCGCTTGACTTTTATGGCAGGTGAGAAATAACAGAAGATGATGGAGTGCTTAAAGTGAAATAATCAGCGGGAGTTGGTGGCCTGCCAGGCCCAAGAGCTCAAGAGGATGCCCAGCTCCTTTAACAGTCAGCCCCAGTACAATGTTTGTCCAAGCAGAGATTGAAAAGGCATCTTTGTACGCTGAAATTCTTCACTATTGCAGGTTTTGACATGAATTTTGTCGCCTGCTGGTGGTGTCACAGGAGAGCTGGCTTCAAACCTGGGGAGCCAGAGCTGGGGAGCCCCCTGCATGCCAGAGGGGAGTCAGTTTTGTGTTCATGTTAGTTTCAAATGTTCGGAGGTAGAAATCTCTCCAGGCACCACTTTAATCCAATTTGCGGTGTCTGCCTCAAGTGAAGGATGAGAAGACTTTGCTTCAGCTATTGGAGCAGGGATGTGCCGCTGTGGGGAGCTGGGCATGCAGGCAGGGCACTGCCCCTGTCCCCTGGGAAAACGGTGCTGAGCAGCCAGGGGGGCTTGGGAAAGCTCCTGCTGGCCAGCAAAAGCACCCTGTGAGGACAGTGGCAGCAGGGCATCAGCACAGCACACCGGTCTTCCCCTGCCTTCTCCTTAAAATGCTCATGAAGCTGTGGTAAAAAACAAGCCAGAGACTCCAATGTTCTTGCCTTTGGGTAGTTTTCCATCAGGGCATTTGCCTCCGGGTGTCAGGGACACCATCTCGCTGCCGCACACCACCCCACTCCCATTGCAGAGCCCACAGAAATAAGGGACTGAGATTGTTCTCAATCAGTTTAAGCCACCCTCGCTTCCTGGTGAGGGAAGGAAAGGCTCAAAAGGCTTTGCAGCATGCTCAGGTGTTAACTGCTTTCCTCCTAGGAAATTTGTATCTTGTCTTTTCCACTTTACAGCAGGGAAAATGGAAGGTGCCAGAGGAGGGTGCTGGCTGGGGTGGAAACACCTGGGCTCTACCAGATGCTTGAGTTTGAGTCACCTTGCAAGAAGCCTTAAGGTAAGGAAAAAGTCATTTAGAGCTTCAGATCTTACTTTGTCCCTGAAATCTATGCAATGTCATGGCCATTTATAGAAACTAATGAACCACGTCATCTGAATATGGAGCAGTTGCAGGGAGAATTGCAGCGGTGGTAGTGATTGAAGGTAGCGTTCAGATGAGAGCTCAGTGCTGCTCCTTTGGGAGAGCAAAGTGTGCCAGGGAGCAGCGCCCTATGGCACAGGTAGCATTCATGACCTGGGCCAGTGAAGAGGTCTCAGGGATGGCATCACCACTGTGAGGCAGGATCTTCCACTTCTCTCTTTTTGGAGTTTCTAGGGCTGGGAAGCTGAGGTGGGACCAGCATCCAGCCACTGCTTAAGGACTTGTTTGCCATGGCGGTGCTGGAGCCCACCACACATTGCTGGCAGTGGCCACCACAGCACCTCTGTGCAGGCAGAGACTGCCTTCCCCCAAGAGCCCTGCTGTAAAGCCCTGATGAAGCTGTAACGTACAGAGCCCATGTGCATCCATGGCCCACCAGCACAGTACAGTGCAGTTTTATCACAACCCAAAGAGGTTTGTTCTGGCATGTGACAGGAAACAAACCTTTTCACAGCCACAGCAGAGCTAGCCCAAGGTGCCCATGCATCCAGAGTGACTCAGCTTCCTCCAGTGCAGTTGTACATGTATTTTATGGCCATCGTCACCATCCTTCCCGCTTTTCCCTCAGAGGTGGGCTTGGGGAATCATTAATTCATTAGAAAACGCTATTGCACAAATGCCAACGTAAGTCATTTTATATTGCTAAATAGTCAGTTCCAGTTAATGGGGTTTTCAATTCCTGAGAACACACCGCAGTCGCTCGGGTGATGTCAGTGGTGTTCCTGCCTGCTATTGCAGCCCGGATGTCGGGATGCTGGCCAGGCAGTGTGAGCTGCTGCCTCTGCTATGTTGGCAACACATCCACAGCATTACCAATGAATGTTTCTGAATACGAAGACAGCACTGAGGGAAACTCCCCCCAGGTGCAGTATTCTGCTATTGTCAGGGCAGTGTGGAGTGAAAGCAAAAAGGATTTCAAGACTCCTTTTGGCTGCTCTGATTATAAGACACAGCCTGAATGCACCAAGCCTGAACCAGCCCCTCCCCCTGCCCAAACCTTAAGCCAAAGGACTTACATGAGCTCTTATGTAACACGGTTTTAGTGTTTCCAGTAGAAATAGGTGTTCTAAATATGTGATGTGCAGATAAAATAGGCTTATATAAAATGCTTTTACATTTATATAACCCTTTGTTGGCATTGCACCCGACAGCCCCACCAGCCACCAGCCCAGTGGTGCCCCAATGCCCTGTTCAGACGCCTGCCTGGCCATGGCTGTGGGACTGTGCTGGCCTTTGCAGCCACAGGCCAATCCCCATCCCATCCCCAACCTTCCAGCCAGTGCCTCTCCAGGGATGGTGCCTGCTGGAGGGACATCGTTTGGTTGGTACTTGTTATGTTCGACTCCCTTCCTTCTCCTCTCTCACAGCAGCAATCACAGGATACTCTCATGGTATTCCCGCTGGTGTCAGCTCCTGTGTGGACACCCCCATTTTCCACCAGCAGTGCTGTGATAGTGGTGATTATCCAGACTCAGCAGCTGGATGCTACAGCTACAGTCCCTTGGGGTCAACCTCTTTGGTCCTTTAAGCAAAGCAAGAAAGTTGTTTTGAACATTGAGAGCTGAAATTCTTCATCCCAATGTGCACACAGGGATTGTGTGTCTATATATAGTTTGCATGTGTATATTTATATATACACATGGCATAGTACAAGAGCTGACTGCCTGCAGCTCAGGGTTTGCAGCATGTCCTCAGGCTGTGGGCTCTTGAATGCCCAGGCACAGCTTGCCATCTCAGCGAGGCCATCTGAAATGCCATCAGAGGCTAAGACCTTGTTTGCAATGGCTCTTCTCCATGGCCAGCTTCATCAAAACTGTGGTCGATCAAAGCCGCTGTGCTCCTCATCCAGCTCAGGAGCCATAACGGCAGCAACTAATAAAGGCAGTGACAATTAGCTTAGAAATAGTGTCTTATGTGCAGAAAACAATGGTTGCTATGTTACAACCTTTATGTATGGAAAGATAGTCAAATCCTGCACAACAGCCTTTGGTGCATCACGCCAACCGTTCGCTCTTAGAGGAAGGACTGATTACCAAGTATTTTTAGCTATTGACATGTACAACACATGCGTAGAGTTATACATAAATATATAGAGATATGAATAGATATGCAAATCTTGTTTATACAAACATATATTTTCATACATATGAGAAACAAGAACACATTTTTCAGCTACAGTGTATTTTTACCACAGACCAGTATGATTTGTATCTCTTCGCCATTAACATTTCCATTCAAATAATGCCTTATTTTATGCCCATACCAGAGAAGCAATTTTGACAATGATGTGGGAAGATGCTTTTTATCGAGAAGCCAGAACTGTCAGCAGCTTCTATTATTTCTGGTGCGGCTGTCAGCTCTCCAAGTAACATGACTTCATTTTTAATCCAGGTCTGTTGGAAGACACTTGATCGGTCCTGCTTTTGTCAGTCATAGAAGGCAAACTTGCCATAAAGAAACAGTATGTGTGACCTTTGGAAATGACTGTTGCCTTTTCTGTCTTGGTCTGCACTCTGTTTTTCATGAAAGCCTGTTTCTGTTGTGCATTACACGCAAGATGAGACATTCATCTTTGTCTCTGCTGCCCTTGCTCTGTTGGGGGAGTCACTGCCTGCAGGCGTGCGGAGAACACTGGGTCAAGCAGCACTTGGGTGTCTTCTAGAGCTGGACCTGCAGCGGTTCATCAGTCACTTCCCTTTTGGAAATCAATAGGCATGTGTAGTACAAGTTCTTCTGACCCCTGAGAGTTTATCCATTAAAGTCATGCACAGATAGAAAGAAAAAGCAAAAAAACAAACAAAAGATAAACCTACAAAGTGGCCACAGAGTGTCTGATGCCTCCCAGCACTGAGAGCAGCCCTGCTGCAGAGGCTGTGCTCGAGCCTCAGGTGTACCTTCAAGTGCTGCAATGTTGCTGGGGTGCAGCAGCTTTTTATATTTAAATTAATGGCTGTCATAAGTACATGGAAGGCTTTTGGGAGCTTGAATGGGAGGTGTCTATATAGGGTATGTCTGTGTGAAGACGGGAATAGAAGCAACCACAACCCTTCTGCCAAAAGTGGTGGGGCTGAAGAACAGGATAAAACTCCCCACAGATGCACACAGGACTGCAAACCACTTACATCCCCTGAGGCTCCTTAGGGATGGTTTGATCTCAACAACAAATATAGTTCTATAACATATATAACATTATATATACATATATAAGCAATATGTAACATTATATGCAATATAACTATATATAACCTTGCTATATATGTATGTATAACATATGCATATATGTACATAGACGTTATACAGCTCTCTATACACATATATGTATATATGCACATGTATGATGTCTGTTTATCCATATACGTGTATGTATATAACTATATGTACATATATAACATATCTATGTATACATACATACATATGTATATATAGAATCATGTATATATGTGTGTATATATATTCTATGATTCTGTGATTCTGTATATATATACACCTGTACATATGTGAGGTGCCTGTATACATATATGTGAGTATATATACATACACAAACACACAGAGGCAGAGCAGGCAACCCAGGCAGTGGCCCAAAGCTCTTACGTTGCCAGTGCTTGTTCTTTTAGGAGTTCAGTAGTGATGGTTAACACAGGGCCCTTGCAATGGAATGTGATTCCCTGTACCTCTGATTCAACATAAAGCTGCATTTGCACTAATGCTTATGTGAAGGCAGTCGGAAGCCCCTGCACTTTCAGCACAGTGCTTGGGTGACATGCTGCAGAGCTCCACATTGCTGTAGTGACTGTGTTTGCCCTGCCAAATCAAGGGAATATGGTGTATTTCCCACCTTACAGCCTTGACTGTCCCACAGTCTCCCAAGTCCAAGTCCAAATGCCCCAGTATACAGCAGTACATACCTGGTCACTCTCCTAAAGGTAGCTGTCACTTTTCCTGGGGTCAATTAAAATAAGGTTAAAAGGCAGCCCAATACCTCATGTGTGCAAAGATGTAGTGAGCTCTTTTCCTACCAGTATTTGTGCTTACAATTCATTAAGTAATTTCAGTTCCAGTGAGCGGCCCACAAAAACTAAGCTGTCACAAAAACCCCACCTTTCTCTTTGCACTGTTTTTCTCTGTTTCTGAGAAGACTGTTATTAATGTGACACTTGACTCTTCCAGTAAGTATAAAAATAAAAAATGCTAAGAAAACTGCTCGAAGGATTTTGCTTATTTTTCCTGTTTTGAAGCTGGGTGATGGGGCACTCGACTATGAGCCACGCTCAGTAAAACTGGGGCCAATCTAAGCAGCAGCTCTGGCAGCAGCTCTTGGCAAGCCTTGGTCTGTGTGGGTCTGCACCGGTGCTTTGGGTATCTTGGAGACTGCTAGAGGCCTTCATTTGGCCACTGTGTGAGCACTGTGGGGTGACAGCACAGGTTACCTAACACACGTTTCCTATAGTGCTATATTAGCTCATTTTTAATGCTGTGCACATTTTTAAATGCCCTATGCTTTTCCCGCATTTATGTTACTTTCCCATGGAGTTAACCCATTGGTGCTGGTCTCTCCACCACATCCATACATACAGGTATATAGACACATTACGTATGTATAGGTATATGTCTGTATATACAAAAATACATAATGTTTATATACACCTATGTGTACATATAGAAATAATATACATGCAAATATATTGTGTATACTTACATACATATACTCATATATGTGTATTTTTGTATATGCATATATCTATCTCTATCTATCTCTATCTATCTATCTATCTATCTATCTATCTATCTATCTATATCTATCTCTATATATATATTTTGCAGTACTTGCAGCCAGGTGGGAGTCACAGAGCTGGTGATGAAACTCTGGGCTTAATGTCTAAAACTGCAGATGGAAAAAAGAAGTCATATTACTGGCACAAATACCCAGGCAAGTACTTTTGCAGGCACAAACTGAGCAGGTAGCAAGTGGCTGGGAGAGGACTGTGTGTTGCTATGGAGGGTGCTGATGAATTCATGCTTATAGAAAGCTGACAGCAACATTTCTGAGCTAGATAGATAGACAGACATCTCTGCGGAGGGCAAGGCAGCTGAAAACAGGGCTGACCCCTGTTAAAGGTGTAAATCCTACCTGTTTTTGCAAGAGGCATGACACATACTTCTGTTAAAGTAACAACAAAAAGCACCAAGAACAACAACTGGAAATTTGGCAACATCTGGTTTTCAGTGCTGAAAATATGCCAGCTTGCTCAGGCAACGTGGGGCAATTTTAGGAGGTGAAAGACAGAAGATGAAAGCAGCTCCACTCTCGTGCTTTGTATCTGGTGTGCTGGGAGCCTGGCCACCACGCTCTTGTGCTCTCGGGGGTGGCTGGCAGCCTGCTGCTGTTGTGGGGCTGACATCTGGCATCCCCAGCCCAGGGCAGAGCATGACGGAGATGGTGCCTTGGTTTGCAGATGGGATAATCTCTGACTCGCCAAATGGTGCTGCTTGCCCGTGATCAGCTCAACTTGCTTGTCCATCAGTAGGTAGAGGTCTCGGCCTGCTCTGAACAGAGCATCTCACTGCAGACTCCAACCTTACCTGATGATCTGCGTCTATTGGGTAGCAGCAACATGAACAGGTAAAACCCATAACCAGCAACAACCTCAGCTCGTGCTTGACACTGAGGCATTGGTAGTTTCTCCTCAGTGATGAAATGTGGGCTCCACACTGCCTCGAGCTGACCCTCCCAGGAGCATCAGCACCAGCATGGCTCAAATGGTTCATCCCTTTACCAGCTTTGCCCTGGGGGCATGCAGGGCTGGACCTCTACAGAGGGGCTGTATTCATGGGCCTCCTTCACTTACATGACCTTTACCTCCAGTTCTTTGAGGCTATACCTATGGAATTTAGATTTAAATTAATCCTTTGGCACCATCAGGTTCAGGACTTCCACCCTGAAGGCTAATGAGCTGCATTAAGATTAAATCCCATCAAGGAAAATACCAATGTCTTTGCCCCTCAGTGCTTGTTCAGATCCTTCCGAAATCACTATCAAAGTGCCATGGTTCACACTGTTTAGGTTTAAGGGGCTCTTTGCCACTGAGCAGCTGCACAAGAGGGAGGGACAAAGGGCCTGCAGAGGCATCTTCCAACCTAAGTATCCCCATGGATGGCTGTCTAATACCAAAAGCCATCTCATGGAAATAAAACTGAAAAGAAAACTTCTCAGAGCTTCTGTCTTCTGGCTTTGTGCAGAGCATGGTCACAAACAGCGTTTTATTTTGTACACATCAGGCATAAAAGTGACAGAGAAATGCACAATAAGACAGTAATTTTCTAGTAGTCTTTGGCATATAGGAATTATAACTTGCAGGGCTTTTCCTTGGACTGTGTCATCCCTCTGGTTGAAGTCCACAGGAGCTATAAGCCCAGCCATGCTCACCACAGACCACAAGTCCAGAAGCACCCAAAATTCATGGCCACTTTTGAAACAGCTGCATGAGAGCAGCTTTACAAAGAAATGAAGACCCAAGCTTACACAAAGCTCAGGCATTGCACAGCTGAGCTGAAACCCTCCCTCTGCCTCTTGAACTTTGGGAAGATTGTCCCGGTGTTTGGACACAGATTTGTGCCTGAACTTTGTGCCTCTCAGCCATCCCAAACGCGCAGTTTAAAAACCCCAGTAATCTCTGGTCTCTCAGGGTTAATGATCAGATGCAACTTTGAAGCTGCTGAACTTGTGAACCAGGATGTGTTGGGAACGGCCGAGGCATGTAAAGATTAGCCCTTTCTCAGGAGTAGAGTGTTAGCTGAAGTGACTTGAGAGGGTTTGCGTTTGGTGGGGGTTTGCTAACAGGGGCGATGCCGTGGCCCTGCACATCAGCGCAGCCCCTGTGCTTCAAAGAGCTGAAGCAGCTTTTCCCCTTCAGTCTCCCCATGCTCGTACAGTGCTGTGAAATCAGCAGGAGGCATAAATCCATGGCTGCTGTGTTGTGCTCTGTGTGGTTGGGGTTCTTTCTGTTTGTTTCAGTTTGAATGAGATCAAACCCAAGCATTTATTTTCATTTTCCTGCAAAGCATCACCCATGTTACCCTGCAGCTGCTCACCCAAACCAACCTGAACCACCACCTTGAGACCCATTCAGACACAGATAGAGGTGTTCTGCCTCAGTGGGCCCCGAGCTCCAGCCTGGGAGGAGGCAAGCAAGGGGCTGCTCTGCACTGTGGGCTGTGTGCCCGTGCCCAAGCCCACCACACCAGGCTGCTCCAGCCTAGTGCCACTCTGCACCAGCCTGTGTGTGGGCTCCAGTCCAAGCCAGGACAACCTCTGCTTTACCAGTGGTTCTTTAGCCACTCACTCCTACCAGGCACAGCAAAATTTTCCCAAATCGCTTCAGTTTGACAAGCTGTTAGGATATTATCTGGTATGAAAACATAAGCAGAGCAACTCTAATAGGATGCAAGATGTGTTTGTGTGAAAACTCATTTCTAAAAGAGATAAATTAATTTGAAAACTGTGTACTTCTCCAGAAGGCATTTTCTTCCCATTTCCCCAGGACATACTTTAAAGCTGAATCACGCAAGATTTTTAGGTATCAATCTTTTCAAAGCCATACTTGACCTGGCATCATGCCCATCCCATTACCTCTTCAGCAAAAGCATGGAGTGACCTAAGTAAAAAGGGTAGTGTCTTTAGGGCTGAGAATAGACTGGTACAAATTGAGACTGATGTATTAAACGTCCCTCAGGCCTTTTCTGCAGTGCGAGGTGTCTGTCCTACCGCCACAATGCAAGCGCGACTCTTCCAAGGACCCCAGCTCAGAGCAGAAGCCCCAGCCCCAGCCCCAGCCCCAGCGGCGCTTCCCAGGAGCAGCGCACAGCGACACCTGCCGGGCGTATGTGGACTTACACACATACATCAGCGCGCGTGTATGTGGACTGTTACACACATACATCAGCACGTGTAACCGGAATGCATATGTGCGGTATTCACACCACATATAGAGACACGCATGTATGTGCATAGATACACGTGCATGTGTAGATATATATATTCATGAACATTTATGCATATGTATATAATTTATGTACACATATACATATATGCATACGTGTATAATTTATATACATAACCACATGTGTATATATATGCATATACATGTATGTAAATGTGTGCATACGTATGTGTGTATATGCATGACCAAATTTATATACATACATGGGTATGCATATGTATATGATTTAATATATACATATGTATATGTACATGTGTATGTATACGGGTGTGTATATGTATAATTTATATACATAAACGCATATGTGTGTAGAGGTACATATGTATATATGTATATATAATCTATATAAATATACACGTTTATGTATTTATGCATGCACGTATATGTATGGGTATATGTATTCATATGTATATCATTCATATACACTTGTGTATGCATATACATACCTATGTATATTTATGTGTATTATGTATGTATAGATTTTACATATGAATGCACACAATATATAGATGCATTTATACACATACATGTGTCTACATATGTGTGCCTATATAAGCGATGCGTGCATGTGTACACAGGTTGTCTCACATGCCTCCCTGGGCAGGGCCGGCTGCGGGCGCTGGCTCCTGCTCTCACACAGATGCACCCCCGCAGCCATCGCGAGGAGCCGCTGCCCGCACCACGCTGAACCCCGCGGGTGGGATGGAGGCAGGGGTGGAGGCAGGGATGGAGGCAGGGATGGAGGCAGGGACGGAGGCAGGGATGGAGGCAGGGATGGAGGCAGGGATGGAGGCAGGGACGGAGGCAGGGATGGAGGCAGGGATAGAGGCAGGGATGGAGGCAGGGATGGAGGCAGGGACGGAGGCAGGGATGGAGGCAGGGATGGAGGCAGGGATGGAGGCAGGGACGGAGGCAGGGATGGAGGCAGGGATGGAGGCAGGGATGGAGGCAGGGATGGCGGCCGCATCCTGCAGGAAGCCGTGCTGCCGGGAAGCCCGAGCGCCGCTCCCACCCGCGTCCGGCAGCTCCGCCGCGCTGTCTCTAGCCTGGCACTGCCACCCCCGAGCGGCCCCGGCTGGCGGCGCGACACCCAACACAACGCTTCAGTTGTTCTCTGGTGCGGCCGAGAAGTGAGCTGACCTACATGGGAAGTGCGTGGAAACAGGAGCCTCGTTGGTTAGGTCAGTGTTCAATTAGACCTAACCGCGTCAGGGCGCTGCTTGCTCCTGCCCTGTGCCCGTGGGTATCCACACACCCCTTCAAGAGGCTCAGACACCTCAGCCTGCAAACCGCGCTCAGGACGGAGGGTGAAGTCTGGCTTTGCAGAGACCAGCACCCCAGAAAGCTTCCTGCTGCGGCTTGCAATGCAGACCCGGGTGGGCTCCATCCTGCAGGGCAAAGCAGAAACACCAACCTGCCATGCCTGCATGGGTAGAGCCAAAGGCACCCAGGCACAGCACTAGAGGCCTTTGGATAATTAACTCCCTGCAGCTGGGTAAGATGATCTTTGAGCCTGCAAAAAGGAAGAGGATTGAGAGAGGCTGGGACCACCGCAGCCTCTGCCCATGAACATAGCCTAGGCTAGAACCAAGCTGGACATCCACCTGCATTGCCTCCTGCTACAGCAACACAGGCCTTTAAAGCTCAGCTTCCCACCATTCCTCATGATAAAACACATACTTCTAAGTTCAAAGCACAGCAGAACATCAAGATCAGCCATTAACAATTGCATTTCCTACAGCCCAGCCTCCAATAGTATCAAGTTTCTGCTGTTATCTCCGGCCTGGAAAGTCTAAAGACTGCCCTGTGAAGTGTTTCATCTATTTTAGAAGCAGAAGATCCCTGTGCCCACTGTAAAACACTTGTGTCCTACAAGCAGCCTTTAGCACTTCAAAAAATCTCAGATCAGCTGCTCAATACTGAACTTTTATGGAGTAAGAGGAAGGGAAATATTTTTCATTACGTTTGGCTTTTGGCATTGCCAAAGCACTTTCATGTCCTGATTCTGAGTCACTCATTACTGCTGTAAGATGCACCATATGATCCCAACATATGACATGGCATTTGAAGGCAGGGAGCTGTGTCTCTGCATGCCTGCAGAGCTGACAGCCCCACGCCAGCCCTCACCAGATGCATTTCCATCATTTCTTGTTCATGTAACCTGGGCTTTCCTCTCCTCAGCCCCATCCCATCCACCTGCAGCAAACCCAGGCAGCTGCAAGTGCTGGAAGAGGTGAGATCCGGCTTGGCTCACTTCTAGCCCAATCCGAGTGGTAAGCTCTAGTGAAAGCAACCTGCAGTGCTCCTCAGTGCTTTCCACGTGCCATGCTCCATCCCAGCTGCACACCAGAGTGGTCTGTCACAGGGACTGGTGCTGCTGAGCCACAGGGTGCCTCCAGCTTGTGACCTCTGCACAGGTTAAACAGCCTCCAGGACATGCAATAATTGTTAAATACATTAGTATAACCAGCAGCTTTGCTCTTGAGGAACACCCAGAGCCTCCCAGACTCCCTCCCTTCCAAACCTGCTCATTCATCTGCATCACTGTCCCATCCAGAGACAAGGGCTGGGTCAGAAGGAGCTATTGGGACACAAAATGCTATTGGGATGGGAGGAGCTATCAGGGTGAAACAGGGGCACGGGCAGTGGGGAGATAGTGGGTGCCCCACTCGCCTAGCCCCAGAGGAACGGGGTGACCCCAAAGGGCTGCTGATGGCCTGGTGGGAGAGGAAGAGGAGAGCCTGGGATGGGCTCCACAGTCAGCTCCAGCTATGCCTCTGCTCATCAGGGCTTTGGCTGAAGCCCAGACCCTGTGATCAGGGGCAGCCTAGCACAGGCTCCCTAGCACCCACAGCCTTACTGCAGCCCATCTGCATACAGACAGGTCACATCAGCCCTCAGCAAAGAGTCGTGTCACGGCCAGTAGCTAAAGCAGCAAGGACCCTGGCTGCAGTGGTTACCAACTGCTTCCACAGACCAAGGAGTTTGCAGTGGGGAAAAAGCAATCCCAAAGCAGCAAACTAAAGTCTCTCTGAGCAATGACCATGTGCCCCACAGGCGCACGCAGCAGACCGGACATGCTGGAGACATGCAGAGCTGTGCTGGTTTTGCTCTGATCAGATGAGGATGAGGCTGGTTGTTGCAATGTGCGATAACAGCATTTTGCAAGCATGATGAAAACGTGTGGTAAACCCCAGGGAACTGGGGCAGCCTGTGCACACAAACCATGCAACATGGGCTTTTCGCAGAGTCATGCTAAGGGCTTTAACTCCTCCATGCCTGTCCCCTGTGCTCCACAGCACAAGCCAAGCCCTGTTGCCTGCACCCATCATCCACCACATCCTGTAGCTGCCTTGCTCCTATGGAGCCTGAGCCTGGGTCCTGGCAGTGCTGCCCCAGAGGTGATCCCACAGCCGGGCCAGGCAGTGAGCCCCAGGGAGCGCAGGGCTGAGTGCAGCAAAGCAAAGGGCACCGAAAGAGCCTTTTGAATGCTGCCCAAGGCTTGCTGCAGGCAGGCAAAACAGTCAAAAAGAAATCCATTTACTTTGACAGTGTCCTGACTGCCCGTGAACTGGCCTGTGTTAATGAAATCATTGCAGTAGCTTAGCAAACTGCTCATTTGTCACATTAGTTTGCTTTGCTCAGAACCCGACATTGAAGTATCCTTTACATCTACTTCCTTTGCTCCTAAAATACATGTTTCAGGACTGATTGAGGGCATTGGCGCTGGCACTGACAGCAGCCATGCGTCCTGCCCAGCTGCCCAGGGACTCATCCGAAAGAAAACTAAGATGCCAGTGTTTTGCAAGAGTAAACAGGACAATGCCGGAGGCAAGGCACCATGACCTAGAGCCCAGGTGGGTGCTGATTAATTCAGTTCCCCTCCCTTAAGCAGTTTATTTCTGCTAATCAAGAAGGGTTCCCAGAAGACAGATCTGTTTCTGTTCATGGTAACGTGCTGATACAGGCTGCTGTATTATTCTCAGAACCAGAATAATGCAAAAGGTAATATAGCACATAATAACCACGGCAAAACCTGGCCAACTTGCAGGTGTGAATCCCCATGCTAAGTCATGAGCCAGCATCAAGTAGACAGCTTGTCTGAGAGGGATTTTTTTCCTGCCTCTGAAATTTCACATTTTTAAGTAATGAACTGGACAAACCCACCATAACGAACACAGAATCCAGCCCCCATCTCCAGAGCTGGGCACATGCAGTAAATATTTGATATTGACAAATACAAAAATCACAGCTAAAGCCAAGACAGGCTCAGCGACAGGACATGAGGGGCATGATGGATCCTCATGGTACTAACAGGGCTCATCCAATTCATGAGCAAAGATCCCTGAGCGAGAACATCCCAGCTGGACCCAGTCTGACTGCTGCTGGGATGCCGTGTTCCTCTCTGGTGTCCCAACCCCTTCCCAGCAGAAAGCTTCAGCAAGGGGAATGGATGTGCAGCACAGGAGCTTTTCTGCTGCTGGGGATGAGACATGCAGCATGGACAAAGCCACCTATGACCCACTACATCTACTCCAGCAAGCCCACATGACGGTGTGCACATGGAAGCAACATCACAAATAACACTCGGCTGCTGCGAATGGACAACTACAGGTGGCACCAGCAGAAGTAGACCTCCCCAAAAAACCCACACTGTCTGTGAAGTCTTATGGCAAGAGCAGCTCAGACCAGTCAGGCACACAGACACTGAGCTGATTTTAATGGAAATACTATGTTGGGGGGATCTTCTTTTACAATTGCACATACTTTTCCAAGTCCAGACTACTAGAGGCTCCTCTAGCAAGTGAGAAGCCATCAACCAGCAGAGCAAAAGCTACCTTGAAACCATCCCCAGATCTGTGAGAAAGCCTCTCACCTGGAGGGTATCCATAGGCCCACAACAAACACACCAACAATACCCTTCGGTGGGATGCAGTTAAACCATGCTGGTTAAACTGCGTGCTCTCATGCAGTATTCTTTTATAGTTATTAGCTAAATCAACTTTGAGTCTTCACTCCTTAAAAGAGCTGCAGTTATCCCAGAGGAGCAAGGAGGCAAGAAAGCTCAGTTGTTACCTAAGCAAGACACTGGCAGCTCTGGGTGTCCTTTCCTTCTCTGTGACAAATAAGGGTGGCCAAAGCTGTCCAAGAAACTTGTTCTATTCCCCAGAAAGAAATGCTCTTGGACTTCTTGTTTGTTTGGTTGTTATCTCCTTGAGGAGTCTCTAGGACACTTTGGAGGCTTCAGATAAGAACACTGCCAATTATGAAGGGAAGAATGAGTTCATCTCTCGGTATCATTTTGGACAAACAATGTGAGGCAAACAAGGTTTAGCAACCTCACTGGGTTTGCAGGGTTTAGGATCCCAATAACTCATCCTGATGCTGTAAACCTGACACACAGCCCAGCCGTTTTCCCACCATGGCAATATCTTATCTGCTCCTACCCCTCGTTCCTGCTGACCAAACCCACCAGCCGACCTTTTTATTGCCATCTGCCCATGAAACGCTGTAGGGATGACGTGGTTTCTTCACCTTCCACCCCGCACTCTGGAGCTGTGAGCAGCCATCAGCCTTGCGCCCTGTGCAAGTACCAGGTATACTGGTGAGGGCTTCGTGTCCCAGCACAACCCACACAAACCCTGCATTCTCCTCTGTGACCCTCGTGCTTTGTGAAACCCCGACACAACTGCTCACCAGCAGACTGGGCCCAGTTCTTTGCCCGAAAGGAGCCATCTCCTCCAGAGGAGCTGCTATTCCCAGCATTCCGCTTTATTTGCATTGCTCCCGCTGCAGCCCACACCACACACCTGGCGCCACCAAGGCAGAAAATGGAAAGAAGGTAAAATTCCTGTTCCTACACAACAAGGTCTTTTTATAGCTGAAGGGATGAGGTTTTTCACTCTCTTCCTATTTTCCACTTCGGGAGTAAACAGGAAAACCGACCTGGCCTGGTAGCTAATTTGGGAGCACACAGCCTCTCTTGGTATGCCTTTCTGTGATGCTTCCTGCCCTCTCCTGCCATGCCAGTGGTAGCAGGTCAGCATTGGGGCCAACACCCCATGTCTCTATAGTGTCCCTTGGAGGGAGACAACGGCCCTCGACTGCTCCTGAACAGGAATGAGGACCCCACTGGGACCATTCCCAGTCACACCCAGAGCTGGCATTGGGCATGTGGGACCAGTCAGTTTCTGTGTTAACAGCAGAGCGCATGAGCACTGTACTGCAGCCACTCGCAGGGGGGACGCTGTCACCAAGCTGTGCCACTGGGAAGGTTTTCCTGCCCCTTCCCTTAGGGCAGTGCACCCCGGTGTGCTGGGACATTATTCTGCTGCAGCATAAAGGGGGAATGAGGGAGGTCTGGGAGTGTGAGGACACGGACTTATGTATGTCCAGTGTATGCAGCTCCCTGGTCTCCTCAGCACGTTCAAAGCACCTCTACAGCTCCAGCCACAAATGGGCTGGGAGCCAGTGCCACTGAGCGAGGTGCAGATGGCATGACACCTCCCTGCATGTGGCTGAATGGGTTTGTGTGCACTGGCATCCACGTGGCCTGAACCCATCCGGTACCTGTGGACCTTCACCTGTGTCCATGTTTGTGTTGCCACATAATGACTTCCTGCAAAGCAGAACACAGGTTCCCTAAGGAACCACCATATGGCACCATCATATGTCATCCTTTGTTGACTTGCTTGGTCACAGGGATGGGTGATGAGCTAACCAGCATCAGCAACACACACACGTATCACCACCAACTCTGAAATTCCTACCCCTGAATCCATCCACATGGAACAAACCTCATCCATTCCAGCATTCCCACCTCCTGCCTCAGCCCCCGCCTGTCTTCCTGGCCACATTTACCCTGCCTGTGCCTCAGCACTGAGCACCCCAAGGAGCGGTGTGAGGGATGCATGGCCCCAGGAGGGTCACCACCGTAACTGAGCAATTGCTCTTACAGCAAAGCATCACCTCCTCCATGATGCTGCCAAAGAGAGGACATGTCTTTGCCTTCAGCAACGGAAAGACATAAACAACTGTGAGAGAGAAAAATAAACACTAGTGCTGGCAGCAAGTGGTACTCAAAGTGTGGTGAGTCTTCAGGCCCTAAGAGATGTAGGAGGTCTGGCCCACTCAGCGAGACAGCTAATATAAAAGCAATGAGCCCAGCAGAAGGAGCCTTGGTAGCAACATGATGACTTTAGTCATAGTCACAAGGCTAAAACAGCCAGGAGGGGGAAGTTTTCTCAAATACCAAATAGGAAAGTTGCATAACTGCTGCCCAGATCCTTCAAACAGGGCCTGATTTCCCCCTCCAGAATTAGGGGGACTTCCCCTTGCACCAGTTTCCAGCTGTGTCTGTGGCACAGAGTGACCCGGGCAGTTGCGGTCCCCATCCACTGGTGGCTCTAGAAGAAGAGCATGCACCCTGCTACAGCTTGGCAGCCTCTGGGGAGTCCCATGTGCTTGAGAGGTGGAAAAGCATCTTTAAAAACATCACCTGCAAGGCTGATCACAGCAGAGAGCTTTGGAACTCCTTCATTGAGAGATCACTGACTGGTAACCAAAGGGCTGACCCCAGTGATCCCTCCTGCAGGCACTCAGCCACAATGCCTCCCAGTGTGAGCCTGGGCAAGGCGCCGTGCCATACCCTCTCCCAGGCCTCTCCTGGCCACCTGGGACAGCAGCAGGAAAGCTTCAAGAGCCTTTGTCAGTAAGAGCACAGTAAATCTTTAGGTTTGGCCTTTTTGATCCCCTTGCAAAACAGAGAGCAAAAGCAAGTCAAACAGAGCTCAGACACGGGTGCGAGAGCTCACAGTGTACCAATGAGTGTTTGCCCAGTGCAAGGACATCAGTGAGAGCAGTGCTGCTACCCCTGAGGAGCGGGAAACAGGCTCGATGCTGGAATTAAAAGGCCACCTCAGTCGGTGTTGCTCATTCCCAGGCACTGTTCCTGTGCATGAATCACCGTCCTTCCCTTTGGATCATTAATCACTGCAAAATCAATAACCACCACACACGTTTTTCATGTATTAGCCGTTAGTCTGACCTTGTGTCTATCTCTGTGGAGGGTATGAAATGAAAGCATTTCAGATCAAAGCAATCGGCACTAAATTTACCCAGCACTAGCACCCGGTGGAGCCCGCTGATTTACAGCCACTGAGCTCACACAGAGGTTGTTTTGGTTCCCAAGAGCCCTGGGCAGTTACAAAGCCCTCGTTGTCCTCTAGGAACACAAGCAGGCAGGAGGGGCCACTCCAAGAGGATGTTCTTTGGGATTTGTTCATCTCCTTAAGAACAGGGACTGCTTTCTTGTCCAGGAGCAAGTGCCTACACCACACTCAGGGATGAGCAGTGCATCTCCTTCCCCGGGCACTCACATGAGGAACAGTCACACCTGGAGCTGCTGTGTGTGTCCTGCCCCACAGCACTCTCCTGGCTGCCTCCCTCTCCCTGAGCCTTCCACGCTGTACTGCTGCAGAACAAACACCTTGCACAGCAAAACCTGCTAGAGAGACAGACACACACCATCACCAACAAGGGAGAGCAGAAGGACCAAAGTCATTCACCAGGGATAGGGCATCTGCCCTCTGTGGCCCACGGACTGACCGTGGGCTGAAACCCCCTCCAGCCACTGAGCCAGACTGCACAGCAACAAATCAGCTACATTCAGAACTCCCAAACTCCTTCCAAACGCCCACGAGCCAGAGGCAGGCTCACTGCCATCCTGCACGGACCCCTGATAACTGCACACCAACCCCCTCATTAGTGTGTCACAGTGCTCCTAAAGAGCTCTGGCTAATGCTGCTGCAGAGGCCACAGAAATACTTGCCTAAGGCAAGAGGATAGTCTGATGTTCAGAATAAAAACACTGGTCTTTGCACTAAGTGTGGAGATGGGAGGGTGGCTCAGGACACTGCAGAGTGAAGCTTCTGTAACAGCAGGAGACACGTAATTTGACCAAAATAGTTCCAAAACTTCTCAAGACCTGAAATCAGAAATAACCCTGCTTGCTAGAGACAGCTCTTTATTAGGGATTGCTTTGGTTTTAGTTTAAAATCATCTCCTGTTCATGTTCCCCCAGCTTTGAGCCTAGGGACTGTATCAGGTTCCAGCTATCCAAAGCCTCTCACAAATGCTGTGGTCCTGGCGAAGGTGCAAGGATCAGCTGAGCCTTACAGGCTGGATTTCATCTATTTCTACTGCAAGTTCATCACCCAACCATCCTCCCCAAAACATCAAAGTCTACCTTCCTACAGCAGTCAAAGCACCATTCACCACATTAAAGGCACCCAGCAGACACCCTGCCTTCGTGCCCTCCCTACTAGGGAGGGTGTCTCTGCTGTGCCCTCCATCCCACTTCCCTCCCTCCCCGCATGACACCAATGAGTGTGTTTACTGGAAACACCTCCGTGCTCAGCCCTGTCTCGGCACTGAAATAGCTGTGGCCGGGCTGTGGACAGGCGCGTGGCTCTTGCGGGCAGTGCTTTTGTAACAGGGTTTGTACTGGCTGTCCCCCTCCAGTGAGACATCCACCCCTTTATGTTCCTCCTCGCGGTGACTTCTTCCTAGGACAGCTACAGTGAGTATTTCACCCTGTGTCAGGCTGACACACAGTGTGTCACACACAGGCTCTGCAGCATTGGAGGTGAAGTACTGAGTAACTGGGATGATGCCAGGCCGGTCATCCCACACACAGCTGCAGAGGCCACCCAACCTCAGCTCTTCCCACCAGTGTGAGTGCCTGGCAGATGTGCAGCCAGGGTCATTCCATGGTGATGGGGTTTTGGAAAGTATGGCCATGACTTGTTGCATTTTCCTGCTCTGCATAGCTGCTCCCAGCCCTGAACAGACAGACAGACACATGCACACACTGCTCATCTCTGCCTGCCGTTCCCAGAGTAATCCTGCTGTAGGTGCAAGTCAGGAGTGCTGCCTGCATGCAAACCATGGGCAGCAACCTCCTTATTCAAATTTGGTAGTCAATGGCACACACCTCTCCAGCTTGGAAGATAAACAACCCTGCCCCATTGCTTTGCCTTAGACGCTCCTCAGCAAGAACTCCTCTCACACCAAAGCCTTCAGCAGCCTGAACATCCCCCGTGTCAGCACCATGATGGGTTTCTGGGGGTTTTTGGTGCTGGATAAGCACCATCTCACAGAAGTAAACATACCCAAGCTGCACTAGCAAAATTCCCCAAAGATTGTATGGGGGATTTTATTCAAGGGTGATTCTGGCTTAATCTTGCAGCTGGGCTTACTACAAACCTTTGGACTAGAACACATATCAAATAATTCCACCTGCCCAGCTGCTTACATTGGGATATTGTTATTAAAAATAGTTACTTTGACATTTATAATCAAACATGAGAGCTTAACATTGAGGGATGGGATGGCACAGGGCCAGAAAAAGTTCCCTCTGCCTGGGCCAGCACAGGTTACCCTGGAACAGGCAGCCCCTGCTCACCTCTGTGGGCACACAGGTGAAGAGGGGGACACCCATGGGGTGAACACACATAGATCTGCCCACACTGATGCTCTTCTCACCGATGCTCTCCGTCACCCATGCAGCCCATCACGCTGGAGCCAGTCTCCTGCCCTGTCCCAGCAGCAATCACAGCAACACTAACCAAAAGAGGCAGGGAGGCTTTCCCCCCCTTGCTTACATTGCTTTTTGCTCTTTTCCTCTGCCTTTTAAAAATCCAGATGAGAAAAGTACATATTGGAAGGTTATCCTTTGTATCTCATGATCACATCACAAGTTAGCATGTGACTTGGGAGGGAAAAACAAGTCTTTCCAGCAGATGTCAATGCAGTGAGCGAGCTCTGCTGACTGCTGTACCTTGATGTCTGCTGCCAAAGTCAATTCTTTGTGCAACCTTGAGGTAAAGAACCTCATGATTCATGAGGGTCTTATCCTAATTAAGAAAAACTCGATGACTTTCATTTTGGCTTTGCCTGTTTAGCAACTCTGAATGTAATGTCTATGTAAGGATAAATAGCAGCCCTCAGCCTCTGTTTTGTAAACAGGCTCCAGCTCAGGAAGGACAAGGGCAGGTTTGGAGCCACGTGGAGTCATGTGCTCAGGAGACTGTGCAAAAACCTCTCAATGAGCAAAGGGAGAGATCAAACCGGAGCTCAGGCAGCCACCCTGCTGCCCATAGCTTGCAAAATGGCCTGTAATGTTCTTTGGAGGCCAGGGCAGGCATTGGTGAGCGGTGCCACACAGCCCCAGAGGAGCAGAGAAGCATCCCTCCATAGGAGAGGGGGTCTGGTGCTACATAAACTTGCTGCCTTCCCTCTTTCAGCAAATCAGGGGTTGCCCATTCCCACCTGGGTCTGGTACCCGATGCTGTCTGTGCCATGGGTACCACAAAGCCCTTCTCCACCAGAGCATGGGGCTTGCTGTGGCCCCAGTGCAGCTCGGTTATCCAGTGATACAGCATCTGGGTGCAGGGCCCTGCAGCAGCTCCTGTCACATGGCGGGTCAGCAGCTTGTGGGAAGTCACAGCCTGAAAGTTAAAAGCCAGTTACTTCAGCCAGCTCCTTCCCCACAGGAAACAAAACTTGGAGCTCAGCTTCAGCAGTCTGGGTTTGACACGATTTATCTCGCCTGTGGCCCCGGGTGGGTTTGTCTTGCCAAGCTCCTGACCCAGCTCCCAGACATGAAACCCTGCAGGGATAGGACTCAGGGAAGGGCAGGAGGCGCAGAGATGGGTAGGTGGGGGGCAAAAGGAGCTGCTGTAGCTCTCCTGAAGCCCCACACTGGGACGGCTCTGCATGGAGAAGAAAGTCCCTCTCAGACCTTCCCGTCTGCAGGAGGCTGATGGGAAAAGCCAGCACAGCAAATATTCCCACGGTTGCCGTCTTTGAGCCCCAGGGAAGCCGACCCCGGTGCACAGTGCAGCATGGAGAAGCTTTTGCCCTTCCTTTCGCCCAGGCTCCATGGACAATTGGGCAGCTATTTTTAAACTGGCTTTTTCTTTTCCCCTGCAGAGGCACTTGAATGGCTTTCCCCTCGCACACAGAAGCACAGGGAGCACGAATGTCGTCTCTCATTGTGATGGGAAAGGTTATCGGGTACAAAACAAAAGTGAAATCATCCGCTGGCATTCCTGGGACCAAAATAGCTGCCTGCTCTCCAGCGCTGACGTTATCACAGGGGAAGGAAGGCTCTGGATACAGGCAGCCCCGCTGCAGAGCTCACGTACCGGCCCTGCAGCAAGCCAACAGCCGAGCTGACTGTGAGCAGCAGCGGAACGAGGCAACCTTGCTGAGATGGATTGAAGACAACTCAGTGGGTGAAGTCCCAAAGTTGCCATCACCACTGAGCAGCCACAGAGCCTTGCATGAGCATCACTCCAGCAGCAGCCTGGCAATAAAGCTTGCTTGTCTCACATTAAGAGCCTAGAGACCTCTCAGGAGCAGTAGGGGAGTGGGCACTCCTAACAGGGGGATCTGTGAGCTGCCAGTCCCCATTCCCAGCAGCTTAGGGGCTGCAGTGTCCCACCCTCCCCAGCAGCAGAACCAGGGCTGCACAGGGACACAGTGAACTGCAAAGACGAGGCTTGGCTATCAGCTCACTAAAAGCATCTTTGCCATTGGACTTACCTGGGGTTTATTTCATTATTGTTTTATCCTCTTGCACAAACAGATTAAATGCAAGAAACGGCATCACTGCAGGGCCAAGCGCAGAACAGACCTGTCATGGCAGAACCGCTTAGGTGCTCCTCAACTGAAATGTGTCATAAACACTGGTTTAAGCAGAGCTTGCCACCAGCCCCCATGCTTAGAAGGACTCTGGTGCAGAGCTGCCCAGCACCACCCTGAGCCACAGCATGTCCCTGCACAACCAAAGTGCTGCCACTGCCCTGGTCCCCTTGTTGTCTCGTACCTTTTTGCAGCCTCTCCCATTGAGCCATCTGCAAGAAAGGCCTGGGAAGCATCCAGTTCTGGGGGATCCCTGCTGACAGGTGCTTCCTATGGATCTCCTATGCCTCCAGCTACAGGAAACACCAGTGCTGGAATGTCCCTGTTTCAATTCCTCTTGTCAAGGCAGGACCATGCAGGCACTCCATGCCGCCGTCCCTGGAGTGGTCCTGGTGGAAATCATTCCTAGTGGCACATCAAGGAGAGGAGCCAGAGGGGGGATTCCAGGGAGACTCCAACACCCCAGACTGGTTGCTGCTCACAGTCCTGCTCA
Organism: Pezoporus flaviventris; assembly: GCF_033815535.1. NCBI lineage: Eukaryota > Metazoa > Chordata > Aves > Psittaciformes > Psittacidae > Pezoporus > Pezoporus flaviventris. The sequence goes on from NW_026892554.1 coordinate 12,980,151, forward strand.
CCACCTGCAAGTAAACCAAAAACACAGGTAAGGGCTGCAGGGTGCTTTGCAGATGGAGAAGGCAGGGACACACACGAGATCCCACAGAGCCCAGTGGAGATGGAGTGGCTAGCAGCTGGCATGGCAGAGCTATGGCATTGGCCAGGACATGGGGAGAGTAGGATTTGGGGAACCCTTCAGTGATGCCCTCAGCACTTCCCAGCCTGGAAGAGGAGCTCATCTGGGCTTTAGATGTAAACTTCCTGCAAAGCACAGGCACTTCATTGCTTAAGTATCTCCCTGTGAGACTATTGCCAGGGGTGAGGGGTTGAGTCACAGCAGTGCTGAAGCTGAGAACCAAGGAACATGGAAGCTAGGGGTGAATTTTACTCCCCCCAAACACACAGTAAATTGTCCAAGGCATTTTCAATATCAGCCAATTGCTCCACTGCCTGCCAAACCCAGATTCCTTTCAGAGATTTAAGACTCTTCTTCATTTGAATTGCAGTAATGAGCTAATAACTGTGAGTGCCTCCAGCTGCCAGCAGCTGGCTTATGCTTAATTGTACCCCACAAGCCTTTCCCTGGAGCTGCGGAGGCGCCCAGCCCAGCCCACGGGCATTGGTTCATGCAAAACCAAGCAGGTTGGGAAGCACAAGCCAGTGCTGTCCATACAGGCTCCGTTAGGGACAGCAGAGCCGCCGGAGCAGGCTCCGGTGCAGCTTTCCTGGCTTTGTTGACGGGTATGGCTTTATCGCTGTTAAAACACTGTTTGTTGCTATGACTTTTCCCCCTCTTTTTAAATGTCAACTTGAAAAGAAAAATTCGGGAAAGGTCACTTACCAGAGGGACTGGCACAACTCCAGTCACTTGGATAAACACGCTTAGGGTCAGCTGCTGCAAGAGGGGGTTTAAAACCAATTATTTACCTGGTTGAACAAGCATTGTGTTTCTGCAGGAAGGTGGGACTTCATGTAACTTGCAGGAAGCAATCAATCTCTTTACTACCTATCCATCTGCTGCTGAGATCATTAAATGCTTTGGACACCCAGGCAGAGAAGATGCTTCGCTCAGGATGCCCGATTCCCTATTCTAAGGGGGCAGGAGCACACATCAAATCCTCAGGCTTACCCTGAGAGGACTGGGATACTACTGATCTAATGCTATGGAGAGCTGCTCACCAGCAGCATCACTGGACCCCTTCCCCAGGCACCTACTAGGGTTGCTCTGCACCCCTGCTTGGCATGGGGCTGGTCACACTTGGTTTTTCAAGCCAGTCAAGCCACTGGCACTTGGCTGGAAGCAACGTGCCAGAGACCCTGTTAGTGAGGAGCAGCATTATACATGCATAGAAGCAGATCCAGGGTCAGGTGCTGGAGTCCTCACAGGGCAAGGGGCTGCTTGCACAAAGAGGTCAGCCAGCGCATCAATAGGGAGCAGCCCCTACAGACACAGCCTCATGATGCCCTTTAGCTCTATATGCTGCTGCTGCACAAGATCTCGGTGGTATTGCTGTCTCTAACCTGGTAGGTTTCTACCCTGCCACTAAGCATTTTGGCTACAGCCAAATCAAGGATTTGACTAAAATAATAAGCCTTTTTCCACTTGTTTTTCCTGACCAGGCCTTCATCCCCATGGCTTTTTAGGCACGGAAACTTCAGATTTTGTTCTGCACAAAATTCATTGGATTTTGCCCTTATGTATAACTAGAACGCTATTTACAGTTTGCACAGAGTGCTCCATAGCTCAGTAGCACCGCAGTTAGCACCGCTCCACCAACTAGACAAGTCTGCTGCAAGATGGTTAATCATGTTTGGTTGATCAAAGGTCCCTAGGCACACCACCTCTGTTCCTTCAGCATCCTCACTGTCCAGTTCACAACCAATGCTGCTTGAACCTAATGACACATTATTGTGCACAATGAGCAGCTCCACGGCCTCCAGCAGCGTGCAAAGGGTACCGCAGAGGTGCAAGGTCAAAGGCATCATGTCTCTGCACAGTGGGAAACCACCACCATGAGGCTTTCAGAAGTTAAGCTGGACAGAAGAACTGTCAGCAGCGGGGAAAAGGGCAGCTGCTGGTCCTGCCAGTAAAAACAAAACAGGAGACATGAGCCCACACCACTTCCGATCGGATGTGACAGCTCTGCCTGAAGTGCGCAGCAAACCCAGCCCGTGTTGCAAGCGCAGCAGGAGGCCCAGGGGCTCCCAAGTGGTGGGAAGTGGAGAGCCGTAGTTCTAGGGGTGCAGGAGGGGGAGCTAAGGAAAGCTGTCCCTGCTTCTGCTCTTCCCTTCCCCACAGCCAGCACTATGCACCCGCTCACACAAGCAGGGAAGGAGCCCAGTCCCAGTTACACGTGTGCCACATCCCTGTTAATTCTGGTGTCCTGTCCTGGCAGCCTTCCCCTAGCCTGGGGTGAGTTTCTCTAAGAAAACCAGAGAAAGATGATTGTTTCCTATGGGTAGGGAATCTAAGAGCGTCTCTCACCTCTGGGCTGGCCAGGAGAGAGGCTCTGGGCAGCCTGTTCCCAAACACAGCAAAGCATTCCCACCAGGCCCCACACACCCCTTGAAATAATTCATTTTTCATGGAATTCAGTCACTTGAAAACAAGAAAAACAACAGAAAACCCTTCCACTGGCTTGCAGCAATATTTTGTCTGTAAATAATCTAGAGAGCAAGGTCACATTCCCAAGTGAAAGCGAAGCAGGGGTGGGCAGGAGAGGGGTGCGGAGCAGAGGGGTGTGCAGCCACAGCCCCAGGCACTGCAGGCAGAGCTCTCCCTATGGGCATGGCATAGGGGGTGTCCACGCCAGGACCCCCTGGCACTCACTCGCCCCATGCCAAAGGCACTGAGGTCCATGCTGCTCTGGAGCTGGCTGCCCGCACAGCCCGCAGCCACCAGCCAGGACACGGTGCCCAGCTTCGCCCGGCCAAAGGGCAGCTCCTGTGGGACACGGGAGACACAGATCTCACCCGGCCCTGCAGTGCCAGCACCGGAGTTCAAAGCCAGCCGCCGGCCGTGGCAGCGAGGGGAGTGCTGTGGGAAACCACCCACAGCCCTGGACCGGCTACAGAGCAGATGGCAGAACACAGCACCGGGATTTCTGGTTCGCACAATCTCTCACCCCACTCACTCCCACGCTGAACCTTTTCCTCCCATGCGGCAGACCTTCGCTTGGCAAAAGCAACCAGGAACGCTGGAAGGGTTTCAAAGCAGCAGGTGGTGTTCTGCTCTGAACATCACCAAGGACAATACACCAGATCCCAAGGGACTGGTTTTTCCTTTGTAAAGCTTCAGGCTCCTTTTGTGCTATTTTGTGCCATTTTCAGAAGAGGTTATGAGAAATCATTTTCTTTTCTTCCATTTTCTAGCCCAGGGCAGGGCAGTGCTGCTATGGCACAGAGCTGCCTACTCGCCTGGCAGCAGGAACGCTTAAGGATGCCAGGTTTTTCATGCTGAGTCTGACTTGTGCTGGCCAGCAGCCCCACACAGGAGAGGTGCCCACACTGGGACTGCCAGCAGAGCTACTGCAGGTACATGTTCTGCAGGGCACGTAAGGGTTAGGGGAAGACAAAAGGAAAATATGATTAAAAACTCAACCCCTGCACACGTTTGACACTTCTCACACCAGAAAGCTCAGGGTTTTCTGCAGAGTTTTGGGATGGAGCCCACGTACTGACTGGCTGAGTGCAGCAGGCAGCGGCTATGCTATAGCCCCATGCCCCATCACAGCAGAGCAAAAGACACCATCCCCTCCCAGCAGTGCTGCTCCATTTGGGGCTGTGTGAGGAGACAGGACCCGGCGCAGCCCAAGCAGGAATCCAGCCTCCTGGGCAGAGCTGGCTGCTGGACCACATCCCACTCACTGCTGGAGAATGCTGCCATCCAGCTTGGGTATGAATCGCTCAAGGAACCACATCCCTAGCAGGCTCCCAGTGTGATTTGGTTCAACATTTGAAGTCCTTGTCTGTATCAAAGCACACACCCATGTGCTGGGTATCAGGAAGCAAGCGCTCACTCTGTGTGTCAAGCACCATCAGCTCTCAGCTGCCACTGATCTTGTCAATACTGTTTTACAAGGTTATTTTACACATGGCTGCTGGAATTCATTCTTGCTCATGCATTAGAATCATCCAAAAGTTATGTAACCACCACCCATCCAGTGTAGCACCAACATGGCCACCCCTTCACAGTCTTGTGCTTGGCACCAAGAGGCAGTGTGGCCATGCTGCCAGGGAGGAGGATGACACTGGGTACATCCAGCATGGCCACTCTTCCAGCAGAGCGCTAGGAGCACATCCTCTGCCTCAGGAGAGGTGGGAAAGCCCCAGGTCCAGCCCACATACCAGGAGATCAGGCACCAAGTGAGCTTCTGCTGTCAGTTTCTAGAGACACGAGTTAAGCGCTGCCTGCCCTGCAGGCTGCCTGCCTTCACCAAGCCACATGGCTCTGCCTGTGTTCTAGGAGTCTCCAATGGGCACATCATACAGCTTCACAATTAATGCTCAGAAATTAATTACAACACTCTGGGATTCTTCTAAAGACACTAATGACTACAAGGAAGAAGCCAACCAGCCTGTTAGCTCAGCACACAGTGCTTTCTCTCTAGCACTTTGATGAAGTCACCTTTGCACGTTTACACATTGCAAATGAAAAGCACCAGCAAGAGTGCTTTGGTGTCGGGCAGCCCATAGCAGAGCTCCAGTGCCATGCCTGGTCCTCCCCGAGGAGCAATGCAGCATGGGCACCTTCCCCACAGTTAGATGAGCCTGACCATCGTTCCCCACAGGCCCTGCTGGGTATAAGCCACATGTGATAATTATACAAATAATTGAAAGGCAGCATCCAGAAGCTGTAAGCCGGGTGTGGGGTTCCTGCTGTTACTCACCATGTGCTGAGCTGTTCAAACAAAAGAGCAGGCTGGGTCAAACACAGGAACTCCCTCAAGTGAACTGTTGTCACAGGTCACAATCATTAAAGGGATTAGACCTAGAGAGCACGAAGTTTCTGCAGTGCCTCCCATAGCTCTCTGGGGACAGGCTTTTCCAATGCCCTGAGCTGCGGTGCCTCTTACTACAGAACATGATGGATTTCCACTGCCCCGATAGCTGGTGTGATCCCCTACTGAATTAAAGCAGCCAATTTAATAGGTTTAATTCCTAACTAACAGAAACGTGTAATGCACGTCAGCTCTGACATAAAATGGGTGAACATCCAGAATGTGAGACTGCCAATTGGCAAGTTCAGTTACAGGCTGCAGCGCTAGAAACTGATCACAGGCTGGGCAGAAACAAACGGCCCCTTCGAAAGGAAACCTCTGTGACAAGGAAAGCCAGGTCCTCTCTTTCTCATTTGAATAAAACAAATAGACCAAGCCCAGGCAGAGAAAAAGTCCAACAAAACGATCTTGTTAGCTCAGCAGAGTTGATTTTTAAACTTCCTACATTTGACTTCAAGTAAACCAGGATTTTATTTAACTCTGTTCTTACTGAAGAACTTCAGTTTGTGACAAGATAATGGTTAAAAGTGTGAAGGTAACACCTTAAAGTGCACCCAGTAACAGCAGTATTTATGAAGCAATTACGCTCTTTAAACCCTAAAGCAGGTAATTCCCAGCTGTGCCTGCTCTCCCCACACAGCATCTCATCATGGCAGGGACAGCCCAGCTTGAGGCAGATAGAGAAAGCAGGGAAACGGAAGTGAAACCCAGAAGTTTGTTTTCATTATCCAAACTGAATGAGCACAAGAATTGAAATTACGTTAATAAATGTCACACACTTGATCTTTTTTTCTTTCCAGTGATTCTAGGGGAGAGGCTTGGCTGCTCAGTTACTAAGTCACTTGCAACAGGGCTCTCCCATCCTGCCCGGGCTTGGGTACCACCATGTGCACCCCACCACCATATGTGGAGAGAGCAGGATGCAGCAGCAGCACTAGTTCCTCCAGCGAGACATGCCAGACCAGATATTTTGCATACCACAGCTCACAAAGTGCCATGTTAACACCATTCTGCAACTCACAGGTTTTGAGCTCTAACAGCTTCTCATTTTTTCCAAGTCAAAAAGAAACCCACTTACTAATTCAACACCCTTGAAAACCGTGATGAATAGATTGCTTTTTCCTTCAGAGAGAAGGCAGCTGGGCTCCTGCAACAGCACTGCAGCCTTTGCCCGTGGTTACAATGGCTGCGCCTTCAGAAGGGAACTGGGTTGGGAGCAGGTGCTGTGCCAGCAGATAACACTAACAGCTCCAGTAAGATCAGAGGGAAGAACACTGAAAACTGGGCCCTGCAAAGGTTTCTGTATACAGCAGAGCAGGGAAGACTCCAAACTGGTGTGAGCATCCAGACAAGGGATGCAGCTCAGCCAGCACCTCCCTTCAAACACAGACCCTGCCCAGCACGCAGGTGCCTTGAAGTGACCCACGATTGATGGCTTCTGCAGCTGTAGGCACATAGGACCCCAGCAGAACCTGCAGCAATTACTGTGTGCTAATCATTAGGTAGGATGAGGCTTGCTGCACCCACCACCTGCCAGGGAAGTTCACCAAAGCTGAAGGTCAGCAAGCTGTTGTGATGATTAGCTGCAGCCTTGCACTTAAACATCCCCTATTCCCCTTCTGCATTTAAAGAAAGGAACAGCATCCTGCTTCCCTTTTCTGAGGCAGAAAAGAGGATGAGCAGCAGTTTTCAATTGAAATAGAGGACTTCATTGAGACGAACTGTCAGGATGAAACTGAAAAAAATAAATTAAAATAGAGTCAAATGTAAGTTAAGTCTAAACCGCCCCCAAATAAGTGAAGCTTTGGTGATACAGCCCTGGTCTTCAACCCTACATCACCACAGCCCCCATGCATCAGAGTATGGCTCCAGCTGTGCACAGGCAAGTCACTCCCATGCCAGGCTCCAGGAGCCTGGGCTGTGCCCACTGCTCTCAGGGTGGCTGAGCAGAGCACCCTCAAGCATGGGTTCCCAGCATAGACCAGAGCAGCCTGGCTCCAGGGGGTTACAGGCAGCGTTGCCACGATGCTGCTGAGCTGCGCTGCGGTCTCCTGACAGCCTTACAGCTTTCCCATACTCCTGATTCTTCTAGCCTTAGAAACCCACCCCCAGCATCTCCCAGGCCAGGGAAGAGCAGCAGATGCTCTCCAAGGTGAACCTTGTAAAGGATCAGGTTTACACCAAAGGCTGATTGTGAGTTTATTCAAGGACATTTTCAGACCATTTTCTTCTCTTTTCCAGAGCACACGGTGAAAACCGGGATAATATCCTTTCTGCTACTGCTTTTGTGGGGCCTGCCAGATCGGGTTACACTGGAAATCAAAATACTCATATTTTATCTTTGTTCTGCTTGGTACAGGAGAGGCACTGAGATCTACAGCAGATTTCCATGGAGCTTTTGCCCTCTGTTTAGAGCATTTCTTGCCCTGTCATTCGGCACACATGCGCCTAAGCATCCCGTATTTCGGAAACTACCTTTGTTTCCCAGCACCAGCCAGCTCATTCCCACTGTAGCCAAAGTTGCCAGCACTGCAGGCTCACGGTTGGCCAGGAGGACTGGAGGCAAACGCCTGAGAGCATCCAGCTGCTGCTGAGGCAGGCACCATCCCTGTGGGAACTTGGGAGAGGAACTGAGCACAATGGTCCCACACCGCAGGCTCTTAATCCTCTTGCCGGGAGCAGCCAAGCTGGAGTTAGAGAACTGGAAGTCAGAGAACAAGCAGGCGTTTGTTCGGAGCAGGCAGTGCAGGGGGGAGCACCACCAGCTCCTTCCCTCCTCCGCAGGACTTACCGTCCCTGAATGTCCCTTTTTGTCCTTCTCCCGCATCTGCGGCCAGGCACACAACGCTGCTCTGTCCGGCGCTGCGCTGCGGTCCCTGCCACACGCCTACCCCTGGGCCCAGTGGCCAGCAGAAGGAGAAGCAGTGTGGCCACTGCCGGCCACAGCGATGCTTGCCAAGGCTCAACTTTCCCAAGAGGAAGTCTAACACATGCCAACTGCTCTCCCCATGAAGGGACATGCCCTCTTTACAGGCAGAGCAGTGGGCTTACGGGTGACCAGGGAGAGAGGCTGAACAACAGGTTTGCACCATTTAGCAGATATCAGAGCCACCAGTGCCCCAGAAACATCTCACTTGTAGACAGGAGCATGAGATCGCTTTTAAGAATTAAACCTAGCACACTCAAAAGTACAGCTGCTCGGTATTACTAAGCCAGTAATGTTAAGCTCCATCACCTACTGCTAAGTCATCATTGTAACACGTGTTAGAAACTCCAGCTTCATAAAAAAGTGTGCACGTGTGAAAGAGAGAGGCAGCAGCAAGTGTTGGCAGAGAACAAGAGTTCTTTTGCTCTGCACAAGCAGGAGCAGCTCTCAGAGGAGCCTGTCTGCACTCACCTATGCTAATGCACTCTGGAAAGTTTTGCCCTACAAAACCACATGGTTATTTCCAGTTGCAGTGGTGAAGATGGGCCTTTTGGACTGGATTTTCCGCTTAGGCTGACTTAGCCTTAGTTCTTACTGCAGGACTCCTCTGCAGCAAAAAGCAGTACCACACCGCTCTGGTGCTGCACAGTTACTTGTTTCAGGTCAAAGCACCAGGAAGGTGAACACAAACTGATGCACCAAAACACTCAGCATCCAAGGAGTGGATCACCCATTCAAGCAAATAAGCAGAAAGTTAAGGTTTTTAAAATAAAAATACTCAACATTTATTCACCTTTGAAGTCACCATAGTAAAATTGTACACGCTATGAGTAACCCAGGAACGTTATTAAAAGCTATCAGAAACATAAGGCAATTTGTACAACCACTGAAAGAAATACACAGCATGTTGAAAATAGTGAAATATTACTTGAACAAGACAACGCTTGATACGCACTAGAGTGACAAGAACGAGCATTAAATTTTAAACAAAAATAAAGATGTTATGGCTACAAGTATTATACAGTGATAAATACTTCAAAAATATATTAAGATATATGGAAATTCTTGTTTTGTCAAGGAAATCCAGAGAAATTCCAGCCTCCACTGGATTTCAATATACCAATTAAGGTTTAATATTTAAATTCCTTTCAGTAAGAACCAGTACTGCAGCCATTAGCGTCCTGTATCAATACTTATCTTCTTGTAGTGTAATGAAATCAGCTGTATGTTATATCAAGCCCTAATGCCCCTTGCATCACAGGCATTTAATTGCTCTAAATCAACCAACTAATTGCCTTTCAGTAACAAGTGCTGTGCACCGTATTTGAAGCCATAAGCTATGTTAAATCACAGTTAACGTTCACCCACTTTACAGTATTAATGGAAGGCAGGTTCAGAGACTTGCCTCCATGTAAAAAAGATGTCTCAAACAGAGGGTTTAGTAGTAGCAAGTCCACCATAACGTCTTCCTAGCATAACACCAAGCACTCAGAAGTTACAGTACATGAACCATGCTAAAGCTTAGGTTACATCTTCAATAAGAAAGTCCAGAGGATGTTTGCAGATGAGAGGTTTTGAACATGCACAAATGGTGGTTTAGGACACATTTGTTTGTGCTGTTACTGAGTATTGTGTGAAGCAGTTTATAGCCAAGGGTTTGGCAACGCATTTTCCCAAGCCAGTTTAAAAATATAAACTTCTTCTTAGAGGGTCTGTTCTATAGAAAATAGAGCGAAATCTGGTAAATTGTCAGTTTTGAGAGTACTTCCCCGTGGCGACATCCATTCATCAGCCTACCGCACCACCAAGAGAAAAGCCAATCCTGCTATTCCAAACCCTGCTGCGGCCATGATCGCATTGCTTATGGTACTGCTCTGCTCAGCCGTCTCGGATCCCTGTCTGCCGAAGAAGCGGCAGAAGCCATCCTAGAAAAGCAAGACAGAGAAATGACATTGAGTTGGTTGGCTTACAACTGACTGGATTTCTTTTAACAAGTATTTGAGCACAGTTTGGTTCACACTCCCAGAATGGTGTTTGTCAGCTATACAAGTTATCAATTTAATTATGAAGGTCTAAATCTTCTACCTCGGGCACACAAAAATGCTTTGTGAGAACCTTTGCATAAGGCAACTAGAAGCAGTAGCTACAAGTGCTTGTATGCCTTGCTCAACAGACAATCGCAACCTTCCTATCAAGATGCTCAGCGTGCCATTACGTTATTTTAGCCCTTTTAGACAAGTTTCTGATGGGAGCTGCCAGCATTGTTCCCCCTCATTCAAGTTCCAGAAAGCATCTGAAACACAGGATATGGAAATTTCCACTTGAAAGGCAGAAGACCGAAGCTGGTCCCATCTCAGTGGATACAGGACTGATGACAACACTCTTGGAAGGGCCAAGTGGACACTGCTCAGAGCAACGCTGGCAGCTGCTCTCCTAGATCGTTAGTTGTGATAATCAGAAGTGGCAGCAATACAACTCCAGATGGTCGTGTTTGAACTCTGCTCCGCAGATGTCTATGTAAACAAGTTATACTCTTAATTTCTTCCGGAACTTTGTTCTTTAAGCTTTAATTTGTGCGAACAAGCAATGCGGTTTTGCCAAGTGACAGTGTACACTGCAGCCAACGACCATGCTGTTCTGAGCAGTCAGATGGACCACTGGAAAACCAAGTTCATTTTGGTGTCTGGAAAAGTCAACGAAACCAGTGGCTGCTTCCCCCCCCCCCTTTCTATTTTTAGTGCTTATTTGTACTGACATCAAATATTCCACTAGGACTGGAAATAGGGAATGTGCAGCTCTGTGGGACAGCTGACGTTTTGTTCTGTAACACAGGCAGAGCCTCATGGACGCTTTAAAAGCTGTACTTCAGCATGCATCTCAAGCGGCAGAAAGCAACAGCAGCCACCGCTTTACGCTGCAATGTATATTAATGCTGCTGCCCACACCTTCCCAAGGCTCCGACCTGACCAGTTCCAGGACAAGCAGGAACCAGAGCAGCAGGTCTAGCAGACGGGTGGCTTCGTACCCAGGCGCGTTTGAGAACAGGCACATCAGTGTTTTGTGTTTACGCTTGGGAGAAGACCCGTGTCAGCCTGCTCTCCAAAATCTGCGGACCTGAGAAGGTAACCCTTGTTCCCACAAGCCAGCGCATAGCTCCTGTATTTCCCGGAGGCTGCAGTTCATCTAAGATGGACACTGGCACCTTTATGGAACCGGACCAAGGCGGAACACAGGACTCCCACAGGCACCTTAAGCACCCCGCACGTCCCCACCGACCATCGCTGGGAGCTCCCCAGGCCCCACAGATGGTCCGCGTTCCCTGCGGAGCCTCCGTCCGGGGCCGCACACGCCCATCACTCGCATCACGGCGGCCCCTTCCCCGGCGATACCCGGGGGCTGCCCTGCCGTGCTCTGCGAGCGGGGTAAAGGGACCAGGCCCCCTTTATCCACCCCGGGCCGGGCTCCCGCTCCCCACCCTCGCTGGTCCCGGGGCCCGCCCGGCGCCCCGTCCCCGCTCACCCATCCGCCGTGCGCCTCCAGCCACTCGCCGCGCTCCTCGGCCAGGTACGCGGCCAGCGCGGCGGCCAGGCAGCGCGGGCCGTCGGTGCAGCCCCGCTCGTCCAGCGCGGCCGCCAGCGTGCCCGCGAACACCACGAGCGCCAGGACCCGGCCCCAGTTGAGGCCGCCGTCCGCCTCCAGCTGCACCGCCACCCGCTCCAGCAGCGCCGTCGCCTCCTCCGGCTCGGCCCGCGCCAGCGGCGCGCAGGAGCGGAAGAAGACCCGCTCCTGCCGTTCCAGCTCGGCCGCCGCCCGCCGCAGCGTGGCCGCCGTGGGGCTGGGGGGCAGCGCGCTGCCGCCGCTGCGGTGCTGGAAGTAGTCCTCCAGCAGCAGCGCCGTCTCCTCCTTCAGCGATCCCGGCATGGCGGCGGCCCAAGGGCAGCTGCGGCCCCGCAGCAGCAGCTGCCGCCGACTAAGAGGCGGGGCGGCCCCTCCGCCCGGCCCAGCCCCGGGGCGATGGGCAGCGCTGCCCTCCTCCGGGGCGGGGCCCGGCGGAAAGCCGAGCCCGGAGCGGGGGGAAGGAGCCCCGCGAGCGGCACGTCCCGCACAGCGGGGTCCCCCACGGTGTGGGTCTGCCGAGGGCACGCACTGCACGGAGCTGCGGGTGTCCCCGGCAGCAGCAAACCGCGGGGTTACCAGATGCGGGCGGAGAGATGCCTCTTTATTTATAGTTTCGCACACACACATCAGTGTATGATGTGCATCAGTCAGGTTCTCCAGGGCCACAGGATGAGCGCGTTGTCTGTTAACCAAACAAATGCAGTGGCGTTTGCTGTGATGGATTTACAGACAAAAATTAGGATTAGGGTCTTTGTGGTACAAAGGTTGGCCCTTCGCTGCTGGTGTAAAATAAAATGGCAGAGAACAACACTGGCCAAGCCGTGTCATTTGCACAGCACCATGGAGACGTCTCAGCCACATGCCTCTCCTGCATCCCAGCTGCGCCCTTCGAGCCGGGAGTACCATCAGCTCCATACAGATATCAAGACTCCCATAAACACCACACCGAGATTTATGGCAGACAGCACAGGTACACCCAACATGTGCTTCCTGCTCCGTGCCGGTTTGCTGGCGAGGTTCAGGTGGTGGCCTGTGACCATGCTGTCCCATGCAGCCCCTGTACCAGCGCTGGGAGAAGTGCTGCCACAGCAGCCTGGGATGGGGGCAAGCTGTCACCTCTCCTCAGGCAACAGGATCCGGGTGCCCAACGTGTTGGCATGGGACTGCTCAGCTTCACTGCATCTATCTCGAGTCGCAGCTCTCTGTCTCCATTTCACATCCCTGCTAGAAAATCTAAAAATAGGTGGTTGGAATAAACCCTGTTGCAGTTTCTCAGATCACTATCAAGAACTGGCCTGGTCTCTCAGAGTCATTCCCAAGGCAAAGTTTTAGTTTTACATCCCCATATTTGGCTTTTGTTTTGTTTTGAAGCAGGGAAATCAAGCCTGTGTTTATGTGCTAGAGCAGTAGCTGGAATATCTTTACTTGTCACCAGTGCTCTACACACATGCTTTTTTAACTAGAGTTTTCCTTACGATTGTTAATCTTGCGGCAGGAATTTCCTATTGCATTCCTCACAGCAGGAGAGCAAGAGGGAGAGGCTGCTCTTTCTCTTGCAATATCCTTTTCCACCCTTCCTGTTTATATAGCATTTCTGTTTAACAGGATGGAGCCGTCCGATAGCGACTTTGCCCTGGCTATAGCTTGCTTCCATACATTCAACCTGGTTACATCCTGCTTGTGTAGCCTTTTGGGGCTGCTTTTACTTCACCTCAGCTCGGGTCAAGAAGGTAGGGCCAGTGCTGAGGCTCTGGGATGTGACACTGCTGCTCCATTGCTGCACCCAGAGCTGCTGTGGCTGTTCTCCAAGGCTGGGATGTGCTGAGGAAAGGACAAGATGCAGGTTAAAACCTCTCCCTCTGGAAAGGAAGAGAGCCATTTCTGAGACACAAATAGCTTCCCAGACCGAAGGGGGAGTTTCAAACCACTGGGTTTTCCAAAGCTTCCCTGGCCAACCTTTAGTGAGTAAGAGCTATAATGGATACCTAAGTGCCCTGTTCCTCTGTCTTCATTTATCTGATGGGAAGTTGAAGCTCATTCTGGCTCATGGCTTTCACTATTCCCTCAGGAGCAAAAAGGTGGTTTCCACATGGGGCAAGTCCATGAAGCCTGACTTACTGGCCCGGAAGAGCAGGAACCACAGGAATTCTCCCTTCTTAAGAACGGAGGTGCAAGATGCGATGCCAGCTTCATTTTCACTAGAACTGGTGACGGTTTGGGTACTGCTGTCACTCAGAACAAGCTGGCTCAGCACTTTTCCCCTCAGAGGGAAGGAAATGAAACAATGTGCCTAAATTAAGGATGTGGGTTTTTTCAGCATCTAAACTGAGCACTTCCACCAGCCAACTTCATGCTGACCACAAAACCTACATGGAAGTGGACAGCTGAGCCCAGCACAATTCTCCTCTACTGACAAGGCTGAACTGCTGCATCTCAAGATGCAAATTGCAAGATCTGCACATCTGGTTTACCCAAACAGTGAGAGCCTGAGCCCTCAACAGTGTGTCAGTGCCCAGCTACCACTGGTGTCCCACTGCAAAGCGAGGAGAATCCTGTGCTCCCACAAAACACATACTGATTCTGCACAGAAAACATCACATTAGCTGTGATCCTTCTGAGCAGGAAAGCATAACTTGAATGCTGGCCTCCTGAATGCAGAAGGAGCTCATGTGGAGTTTCAGGTACCTTCGAGGACTCAGTTGCTGTGGCTCACTTTGGGTATTTCCAGAAGATATTCCAGAAGCAATTTTATAGTCGACCTGCATTTCACCCTACATTTTTGCAGGACAAATGATCTAAGAAACTGTATGATGCAAAAAGTAAATCCCCCAAAAGAGAAAAAATAGCTACCATTACAAATACCTAACTGATGTAAAAAACTAGTATATACATGTTCTCAATATGTAAAATACAATTTATTGTAATTAGGCCATTCATAAGTATCAACACAATGTCGTATGTTTGAAACAAACATCTTACCAATAAATACTATCTAAACATTAATATTAATCTTTTGATCAGATGTGTACAGTGTATTGACTCAGTATTGCACAGTGAGCTCTATATGACATTTCCATAGTGCAGTTTGTTACAGGGATAGTTTGCCACAAACATTGCAAAGCATCAGAGTTGGCTTTTCCAAGTGAGAACAGCTGAACTATTTCATTAGAGTCTGAAGGCTCACACAAATGTCAGTGTCCTAGGATAACTGTGGATTCATGGAACCTAATGTTTTCATGAATGAGGAGACTTTGTTCCTAACACAACTTTCATCAAATTGTAAAGAAATCCCGTTTCCAAATAGAATGAGGATATTATCAAACTTGGGTGAACAGTCAATTCCAGTGATCAGTGAGCTTGTGATCAAGCCCACTCCAGTGAGCTTATTTTCTCTTGTTTCAATCTAAATATAAACCATGTCTTTAATCTTTTCAGAGACGTATCTCACCACTTGCATTTCAAAGGCCAGACCATGCAAGCCCCTAGCATTACTCCAGCACTTTGCTCCCTATGTGCCTTTGCTCAGGTGACACACTCAATAGTTTCCAATGTATAAATGCAGATATAATTTCCCAGTAGTTCTATAAATAACTGTATCTCAGCTTTATCTGATTAAATCTTCATTCTACAGCATCAGCTCCTCACAGGCGTAGTCCTGCCAGTTCTGTATTGCATTACCATGCTCACACAGAGGGCTAGGTGCTGCCAGCAATGCGGCTGTACTGCTTTCCTGAAGCCCAGCAGCTCCTGGATCAGATGCTCTAGTGAGCACGGTGTCAAATGCTGGCAGAACTGTGCTCACAGCAGGTTTTCAACAACTCACTGTTGTGAATTCTCAACTCTAAATATGACAAAACTATGTCTATGCTAGTCGTAGGAGATTACTGTTGCAATAAGGACTGTACAATTGGAATTGTAAGGTTTGACAGGCATTTGCATGAACTTACACTGCTCTGACACTGCAGAAGGGCCTTAAAATGGGAATATACTGCCTCAATGCATATTTAAGCTACAGTGCCCTGCCAAAGTGGTATGAACTGCTCAAAATGCAAGTAAGAATCATGACTGTAGAATGACTATGACTGACTTGGAAAAGATTTGACCATCAGTGTAACAGTGTTTAGTGCTCAGCGTATAGTATCCCTTAGTGCTTAGCATGTAATATTCCTTTAAGTAAAAGAAAATTCACTCACCAAGTGATACAATTAAAAATTTCTAAGAAACTACTGGTTAAGTATTACCTCATGATTAAGTAAATCATGTTTATATCCCTCCTTTTTGCAGCTTATCAGTTTGTATATATTTAGATTCTTTATATTCAGGTAACAGAGATGAAATACTTATTTCTATCTAAAAAGACAGTAGGAAAAAACAGGGATTGAAAGGATTCCTTTTCTGTACAAAAAATACATTTTTATGACAACAGCCAGTACCTTCACAGTAGGTCCTCTGCTCCTCTACTTACTACCAAGGTTCAGTCATTCCTAACGCCATCATAAAGTATCAGAATTGATTTCCTTTCCACTTTTCACGACCAGAATTCAATGCACTACTACGGAATGTTTCCAAAGTCTTATGCTACATCCTGATAAAAATCAGAAATCAGGGTTTTTTTAAACTTTTTTCTTTTTTTTTTTTTTTTTTACTTTAAAAAGGAACTAAATTCATGCAAATAAATACATAATGTGCACTGAAATACTCAATTCTATGATACAGGTGACTTCAGAGAAAAGTCCCTTTTTAATTATCTAAACTAGTTCTAATAAAAGAAGATAGTTTCAAAACAGAATTAAAAATATTGCATTTTACTACAGGTTGGTGCTTGCTATATGATCAAGCAGATTACATTTTCTACCTAGCTGTGTTAGCCTGTGGGTTTGATGTCACTCTTTTGTGGTACAGCAAGTATTTGATTTTGAGGAGTGGTGTTTTTATGCAGTTTTTGTATTCCAGGATTTCAGTCTTCACTCAATTCTGCATACAGGATCTCAGGTTAAGCCCAGATCTGCAGAGAGAGAGTTGAACAATCATTTATGACATTGACTACTCTATCAAATGTTTAATCAGAATTTGGCCAGGCAGTCACATTAGTCATACAGAGCATCAGCAGCAAGGATGTTATTTAACTCACAAGTTCAAAACTCAACAGTTCTGTTGGCACTTTGTGGGAACATTTAAATTGGAATTTTCTGCTCATGCTTTACACTATGTTTTTACAGCCTCGTTAGTCAATCTAGAGTCAATTTTCTTGTAAAAATCTTTCCACTCACCCCTTTAAAAAATCAAAGAAGGAAAGAAGCACCCAAAGTAGCTGCCCCCAGCACTTACTCGGAGCGTGTGGTCCCAGGAGCCTGAGCAGAACGCTGTCCCATCCGGAGAGACCCGCAAGGTGCTGACACGATTTTCATGTCCAAACAGAATGGATACCCGGGACCCTTTCAGCACATCCCAGACATTGATGGTGTAATCATTATAGCCTGCAAACAGTAGGCGACCTACAAAGAGAATGGGATTTTACAAAGTGAGGTCTTAAGGAACGTCTTGTCTGCCGCAATGGCCTTCTGCGGGACATCCACCACCCAGTGAGCCAGCTTTCCCATGCCACTCTCTGCACACAGCAAGCCTTGACCACTGCTCCTCCAGGCTAGCTGTGCTCCTGTTAGGCAGCCCTGCTCCACTGCTGAGCTAGCCATACTGAAAGCTGAACCAATGAAAATGAATTAGTTAAAAATAGTTAAATTTAATTAAATTATATAGAATCTGTTCAGTCATTAGAGATGACACCAAATCACAACAGACTGAAGAGCACTTCAAAAGCCAATGCAGGGTAATGATATTTTGCTCAGACTTTACTTGAATACAAATGGTTGAATGATTAGTAGACAATTTGGTAAGTGATTCATTGTCCCCAAGGGGATGAGCTGTGGGCTTGTGACCATGACAGAGACATTTGCCTCTGTCCCGGGGGGATGGCAGTTCACCACCCACTCATCCCCATGCAAATCTGCATTTGTGCTGGGGCAGGAGGGAGAAGACTCGAGCTCATGTCTTCAGATCTGCAGTGAAAAGTGGTAATATATCTGTCTCCATGCTTCTCTAACATACATTAACTATTAGTCATTTACTATCCTTTTAAATGCTATTTGTGTAAGTGTGCCTCATAGTCTAGTTACATTTCTTGTTTCCTTTGAAATGTTTTTAGTCATTATTATGAAATTCTAGCCCAGCTGTAGTTAATGACAAAATATTTCCTGCCTTCAGTAGGGCCAGGAAAATACTTTTCATTGCTACAACAAAGCAATAGCCAGTGAGGTTATTTAAAGAGTAATTCCTTTTACAGAGACAAAAAGAGTCTTCCATGTATTAAATGTTTCCTTTGGTACTTAGTATTACTTTTAATAAAAAATGCTTTACCAAGTTAAACCGGTAAAACTTTATAGTTCCCCTCAAATTCCAGCACTAAGATAACCTCCAAAGTTCAGGACTCACCACTGAGAGAGAAGTCCACGCTGGATGCTCCAAAAATGATGCTCTCTTTGGAATAAATTGCTACTTCTCTGTCTGCACGAAGGTCATATAAACGACACTAGAATTAGAACAAAACCAACACACATGCCTCAGTAAAGGCTGGAGTCAATGACTACCACATTCCATTAAAAAAAAAGGACTGTGAAGGACCACAGCCTAACACATCACGGGAAGTGGCTGCTTGGCTTCTTCCCTTCTGCTATTCCTGCCTGCTGTAACTGGGACTCCTCTGGAGTCTAACAGCAACCTAAGCAAAACAAAGCTGTATAAATTGAGTGAAGGACTTGCTTTTCCAAACCTTTGGAAAAGGCTTCTGTAAGCCTATTCTGTAAGCTTACTTCTGTAAGCCTCCTGCCTGTCCTGCTACAAAGAGATGAGTGGTGGGCTTTGGACCATGGCTACCCACTGAAAGTCCCTCTTGCTTCCCCACCATGGTTTCCTACATATTAGTCATCCTGCTGTTAAGGAGGTACATGGGAGACAGTCTCTAAAGAAATAGTTTAGCCACATACAGAGTCTGGAAGACAGAGGATTAAATCACTAGTAACCTTTGAGAACACAGAGCACATGGCACAGTGCTCAGACAGTCCCTTGGCATGGGGAGGCCTAGATGGTAGTCCTTGCTCTGAGTAAGACAGGACAGCAAACAGCCCATGCCCTTCCATGCAGCCTCTCTGTTTGAAAACCTGACATGAAATAATTCAAGTGAGATAAAACATTCCTATATAGACCACTGGGTGTTCATTTCTCATGGAAAACTCCCAATCACCTCTACAACCTGCACTTCCTGTTTTTATCATTTGCCAGCATACCTGGGTTTGTTTAATATGGAAATAATGTAGAGGCAGACCAGACTTCATTGCCATGCATAAAGGCAGTCTGTTAGCCTGAAATCGAAATGCACTTTTGAATCTATTTGAACTGAAAACCTTCCTCGGTAAGTTAAGTTTAAGCAAGCACTGGCCAGATGGGGTTGCTAATATTAAGACTTTACAAATAAAAAATGACTGCTATTCAAGCCCGCACATAAAGGAGAGGCTGTTTCATTTGCAGGGCGGTGGGGAGCTGCCAGGTATGTGAAGTCCAGGTCTCCGGTGCTCCAGGTTGATGAGTAATTCCTTCAGGCTGTCCTGATAGGGAGCTGGGGTCACCGCAGGTGACAGCACTGCCATGTAAGCATGCTTTTATGGTCTCCCTCCAGTCAGGATTATCTGTTCCTTGAAATCCCTAAGCATGCAGATCAGGTGAAGGATACCTGTCAGTGCATCAGGATATACACTGAAAAAACCACCCCCTTTATTTAAAGAAACGGAAACTGTCAAAACCTCTGTCAAAAGTACAGAGGCAGGGGTATCAGGAATAGTTAAGAGAGAGGGAAAAAAATCAAATACATCTATAAGAGCCTGTGGCACTGGGCATAAAAAAGAGTGCTCTTATTGGAATTTATAATGGACAATTTCTCCATCTCACTACCTCAGCATCTCGGTACCACACCTGAATGTGCAGAGAGCCACTGCGGTCACCACAGAGCTAGAGGTATTACTTTATAATCACAGCTTTTAAGACCCCAAAGCAGTGTACACTCTCTCCAGAAGAGCCTTAGGTCACCTCTACATCCAGTGAAGACACAAGGAATGATTCTATTGAGCTTAGCTAGTATTGCAGTAGACTCAAAACATGCAATGAGGGCAGAGTACTTTTATAAAGTGCTCATCCTCATGCAACTCTGTGATGTTTGAATAAACAGAAGAAACAAGGTCCCAGCTGCCTCCCAGACATCTGCCCTGCAGATACACTGAACTGCCAGCTCAGTCCCTGCAGGGCTGTGGTACAGGCAGAGCCCGGTCCTCCATGGGGACCCACCACCTGCAGGGAGAGCCACCAGCCCTGTGCATGACTCAGGGACCCGGAGGCACCAGTGGCATTTTGCATACAATGTGCTGACCACAATTGCCTGTCAATACATCCTGTGCCCCTCCTAGCAGCTTGCTCATAGATAAGGAAGATCATCTAGGACAACCTAGATGCGGTGATTCACCGCAGTGAAGACCTGCCAGTGACTCAGGCTGAGAGGGAGGAGATGTACATGGCCAAGGCCACCCTTGGACTGTGTTCTCAGGGTGCACAGCGCTGAGAGGGTCTGCTCAGCTCTGCACTAAGCCCACTGCCTCTCTGTTTGCTGGGACACGTGCACTCATGTTCAGGCTCCATTTATACCCTTGCACTGTGCTGCTGCTTCTGACACAAGCTGCAGCATTTCATCTGGTTCCTTCCATTTGTGACCAACAGCTACAGAAAGCCAAATCTCTTCCAGTAAGACAAGTAATTCTGATCATGAAACTTCAAAACACAGAAAATCTGAAATGACTATTTGGACAGAACCTCATGTAGAAAAGTCTGCAGAGGTGACCTACAAAGTGCAACTAGATTTCCCCTACAGCATTATATATAACATTTATCTTAATATTAATATAATACATATTATGCATTAATAGTAATGTGTTTCATAATTTTATTATTTATAATTAATATATTTACTATATTACATATAGTATTTCTGCAATTTTGGTGTCACAGGCAAGTCCTTTGTGGATGTGACTCAGTCTTTTAGGAAAATCAGACTCAGGAAGTAGCAGAACTCTCCTAAATTAGGTTACTTTTATTTATTTATATATAGGAATTGACATACCGTGGCATCATCCGAACCAGAGGCAAAAGCATCCCCACTTGGGTAGTATCTGTGCACAAGTGAAAAAAGAAGACCAGAACACATTACATTACTTGGATGAGGTCAGACTTCAAAAATAGAACGAGCACATTGCTCAACATCGCAAATGTGTCCTCTCCCAGAAACATACTGACCTGACACTGTTGATATCTGAATCGTGGGTTTCAAATGACTGGATGCACTGACCGGACCGCATATCCCAAACCATGGCTTTCTTATCACATCCCTAATAAGACAAAAAAATTTCACTATGTCTGTGCAAATGGTGACATTCATCACTTGTGTCTGATCCATGTCATCAAGCCCGGCTACATTAAAAGGCTCAGAACATCACTGCTCTGAGGGGATTTAACCAGCAAAGCAGGCCCAGAACTGGCTGTACTGGTACCCCAAGCCTGATGCAGCTGCAGTTAGAAGCAGAGTATTCTACCAAGGCTGTAGCCTCAGTGGTCCTGCAGACCAGCAAGGGCACAGCACTGCCATGTAGCACAGTGGGGTGCAGACAGGCCAGGGGGTGTGCAGGCAGCCCCATACTAACCAGCACTCACAGCCTTGCTGTGCTTGTGCTGCTGCTGTACCTGTGCCTGCAGTCCCACCACCCCACGGAGCTGCATTACTGACTCATTCCCTTACCACTTAACATACCCAGTATAAAAAATTAATATGCAGCATTTAAAGTTTTATAACTAATTCTCTTCAAACATTGAAACAGAAAATGAAGTAAGTGTATCTGGAGGGTCTCTTGCACAGTCTCCTACTACAAGTTAACCCCTGCTGTGGTTCTGCAAGCACTGCTCAGTGGCATGCTTGGGATGAGAAAAGAAGCATAACAGCACTTTAACATCTCATTTTAACATCTCATTTAACATCTCATTGTCAAGCTCTAACGTGCCTTTCAACCAATGCTTTGAAAAGACCATTTAGCGTTCAGTGCTTGTTGTGAGGTGCTCAACACCCTGAATGCTTTGGGCAAGGGGCTCAGCCCATGTACTCTGCTGAGTCCTCAGGGCAGGAACCATCTCTTACCTGTAGGGTCATGGTCTGAACTGGGATGTCTGAATAATTCTACAGGGGCAAGCTGTAGGTAGGCTCAGATCTGGGGGGCTCAGCCTCTCTGAGGGGTGTGGAAGCATGGGGCAGGTCAGGACATTGCTGTTTCTGCCAAGTGAGTGTGTCCTGCCCAACAGACTGTACCACACATCATTTATTTTTACGCAAATATGATTGCTAATTAAATTAAACAGTCTCTTCACAATCCACATCTTTTTTCTCTCTCTTTTTTAATTCTCTTGTTAAATGAAATCCCAGTTTTCTACTAATGATGTCATACTTAAAAGAGGCAATGTTTCTTTGTACCAGCTTGTGGTTTCTGCACACAGGAAACGAAACACGATAGAGAACATTCTAGACTCAGCATATTTGCCTCTCAAGTCCTGCCACAGCCCAAGCCCAGCCCTTTGTATTGCTTCCATGTGCACTGTTCATCGTGATCTCTCTGGGAGTTTGGGGGCAAGACCAATCAGACAAGCTGGTGATTTGTCTCCTAAGATTTTGAAGGAGAAACCAGCAACGTCTGTGGAGAGATGGGACCCCTGAGTGCCATCCAGCTCACTGAGGGCATTGAGGCCAGGACAGAGCCCTGAGCTCTCCCAGGAGGGCTGGGATTTTCACTTAAGTCACTAAGTATAACAGCACCCAATCTACACGCTGATGTATTGGCATTGTTTATTCCAGCTCAAGGTTACTGTATTACATAGGCACAATGCATAGGGAGTCTCTCTATGCACCACACCTTCAGGTTACACTGTTTTGGCTCTACCTGCATTGACACAGTATAAGACAGACCTTCACTGAGGCAGTATTTTGCATGTGATGAATTAAGCAAGTCCCTGTAAGCACAGACATGCCCAAGCTGCTACATCTACAAAGTATGACATATTCTCTCAGCAGTACCATAGCTGCTTGTGATTCTTTGCCCTATAATAAGCTGAGCTGTTCCTAGGGAGAATGAATCTATCCTTTCTGGGAAGCAAGCTCAGTGACAGGAAAGCCCGGGAGGAGTAATGCATTTGGATGGAATTAGCTTTCAGTCACGCTTCGGAGCAGCTGTGCTAGCAGCAGGCAAACTGGGCCAGTGTGCTGGGATCTGCTCCTGATGGGCCAGCCAAATGTGTCAGAAGAGCCAGAACAGAAAAGGCCCAGGTTTATTGTGCAGGGATGGGACCATGATGCTGAGCACAGGTGGAATCCCCTAATCCATGGTTGGCACCCTTTGGCACAAGGGCCGTTTCCATCAGCACGCACAGGACAAGCCCTGTGCCAGTGCTGATGGGGCTCAGAAACCAGGTATCTTCAGCAAAATGACTGGTAGTAGCCTGCCTTCAGTAGGAGAGGTCATTTCAGCTGCTGCCAGCTCTCACCGGCACACTCTGATGTGGGAAAGACCACAACCACCTCAAAAAGGAGCTGACCCCATCCCACCTATGCCTTGCCCGCCTCACTGCCAGGCTGCATGCCAATGGCTCAGCTGCCTGGATCAGTGATCCCTCAGCAGCAGGACAAGATGTGGGAGATGCCCCAGGTACTTTCCTGGAGCAGTGCTGCAGCCCCAGCAAGGGTGGTGTGTTCCTCTGTGCCAGGACAGGGAGCGGGCAGTGTTCCACTGACAAAGGGGCTTTAAATACCTCTGGTACCGCTGGAAGGCACAGGGGACTCAACAACAGCTGAAGATGTGGCCACACCTCCTCTCCTTGCTCCAACTTGTACGAGGGCTTACCAGCATCCAAGTTACCTCTTGGCTTCTGGGGAGCGGTTGAGGGACACAGTGGCACGCATGTTATTTGTGGCCCCATTTCGATGCCCTGGGCAGCCGCCTGGCACACCCCGTCTGGCTCCAGAGAGCTGGTCACCAGAGAGTAGCCAAATGTGGGAAGTCATCTGCTGTGCCAGGCTCCTATCCACAGGGGCTCACACCTCTGCTGTGGTTTGAGCCCGCTGCTCTGACTCTGAGCCTTTCCCTGCCCCGCAGAGGCGTTGTTTTGATGTCAGGCTGGATTGCTTTGGTGTGGGGTGGAATTTGCTAAGTAAGCAGAACTGTAGTCAGACTGGCTGGGTGGGTTTGACCCCACACTCAGGGGTTTAATTTGCTCCAGCTTGGAAAATGTGCTTGCAATGAGTGGATTGCACCAGGGCTTCCAACACACACTCCAGCACTCTCTCAATAAGATCACGAGCCTCCTCCTTTGCTGCCTTTTACACATTCCTTAATTTTTATATTATGATAGGAAGCTCCTGCTTACCCCAGAGACAAAAGTATTTCCTGTTTCAGAAGGGGCCAGATCCAGGCACAGGACATCAGCTCCATGACCATGGAAACTCTGTAGAAGCTGCCCGCTCTCCACATCCCACAGAGCACAAGTTCCATCTCCACTAGCTGTCAGGATCTATAGGATGTGGCAAGAAGTGTCACAATGCAAAAATGAGATGATCTGCAAGTTCACAAACAAGTGACATCCTATAAACGCACCAAGAACAGCTTTAATTTAATGAAACATGCAATAAATCAAAGCCATAAACTCAATGTGAACCTAAGCACAGTTTATGGCTTTTATTTTTAAGGAAAGAAGCTAGAGTGGAAAGGACAGCTGTATCTTCATAGCTTCAATAATGGTCAGTTTTATGCAGTGGGTTTGGAGAACTGATAGCAATAAGGATCTGCTGGCATTTCCGTATCCTCCAAAAAGGAGGCAGAACCAGACTGGTATTCCTGTCTGCCCCTGTATTTAACCCTATCCATGTTCAAGCTGCTGTAATTCAACCTGGGTAAAGAGCAGAACTGTTGGAGTCAAGTATACCTGTTTAGCTCCCTAAGTTTTTCTTTCTGCTTGAAATAGCCAGGTTAACCTCAATTAATTGGGCTTAAGGCATGGATTTTCTGAAAGGGAAGTAAGCCTGTCTAGACAGTTGTTTTTAAGTCCATCGCCTCTCACTTGTCCAAAACCATTTGTGTGTGAAACGGCTTGAGCATACACTGACCAAACCCAGCTCCTAGCTTCCCTCATGTGCTACAGCACTTGTGATCAGTGCTTGTTATTGTGCCTAAATCCTGATGATGGTTAATTGTTCAAAACTCCCCCTTGGCACCCAAAGCTGTTATACAATCACAGGTTCTGAAGGGTGAAAGAGGCTCTGTGCACTGGTGTGGAAGAGGCAAGTGTGAACGTAGGAGAGCTCTCAGCCTTGTACACAGGTTTTTCTCACGGTCGGTGAGAAAACTCAAGGGACCGCAATGGGTAGTTAGAAATTAGCAAGAAAATACTCGTCAAGAAGAAAATGATCAGGCAATCATGAAACCATTCACAGAGCTGCACAAAGGTTAAACACTGAACATGTCTGACAGGTGCTCCAAAACCTCCTCCCATAAACGGCGGTCTGCAAAGCCGCAGAACAAACTGTTCCGAATCCTGCAGTAGAGAGACACCAATGCACTAAGATGATCATAGCAGAAGAAAGTCTTGACTTGTATTTCTGACCAGCTTTTGAGCCTAGATCAATGAACTTCCTGTTCTGAGGAATATTTGTACTTGGCTGAGGAATGAAGACTTCCAGCCCTGAGGATTTGGTCTTGTAAGATAGATATGAGGGGAACAGGAATAGCTAAAGGGGTAAGGAAGGGGTCTGCTGGCAACGCAGCTAATCCTTAAAGACAAAGGTTATGGACTTAACATCAGGGCATTGCTGTTGAAAACCAAACCAAAAGAACCCAAAACATCCAAGCCCAGAAGGAAATTATCAATCTTTGCTACCAGCCTCCCGCTCGCAGCACCAGGGGCTCCAGCAGCACCGGATGAGGATCCTTGCCTGGCGCCTGGGGGCAAGAGGCAGCACTTGCACAGGGCAGGGGCCAGCAGGGACACAGCCCCTACCAGGGCTGGGAGCAGCGGTGAGGGCAGAAGGGGCACCCTCACCTCGGCTGCCTCCGCCATCGCCACGGGCTTCATCCTGCTCCTCAGCCCAGCGCACTGGCAGTATGTCGGCCTGCCCTATGCAAACACTTGAGATCCCAATTAACTGCTGCTATTAATACACATGGAGCATAGTCACGTGGGGAGCATTATCACACCGCAGAGCTGCACATACCTAATTTAGGAAGCGAGGCTCTCTGTGTACTGAGGGAGGGAGGCTCTCTCTGGCAAGGCTGATCTGGGGCATTGAGAACAAGGTGCAGGTCACCCAGCCCTGCAGCTCAGCGCTTGTTTTGGCCCAGATGAGGAGCAAGGACGGGACCCCGTTTCTCAGCACTCGCATAGCCTGAGAGTGGCTTTAATCAATAATGTACCACCCCACATCTCTTTTTGCACTGCACTGCCCATGGACACATCAACTCCTAAACTCCTGTCTTTCATTCCTCTGAGGGAAAACTGAGCTGTAGTTTAAGAGAGCAGCCACAGCGGAGCAGCAGCACTCACAGCACCTAGCAGTGGGTGCTGAACCTCTGCCATGTGCTAGAGCTGCTCCAGGACAGGTACCACATCCCTCAGTGACACAAGCAGGGAGAGCAGAGCTGCTCCGCACACAGGTGGGAAAGCTCCCTCACAGTGTGCTCATTGCACTGTGCACCCTTATTGTTACTGAGTAATCTTAATTCTGGGTGCATTAAGTAAAAGGGAAAAGATAAGAAATATGGGATTCTCTAGGATCCCCTACATAACAGTGTTCTAACAGAAGCTTGGCCAACCCACTTGTTTGTATTTGTTTCAATAGCAACATGCAGTGCTATAAATGATCACTTATAAGCCTATCAATCACAAGAAGATTTCTTTTAAAAGTCTTTAGAAAAATCTCTGAATCACTGAATATAAAGCATCTAAGTCCTCTGTGGTATTATTTAACAGTAACAATACTTTTCGTTCAATATCACTGCAGATTTCTGTATTTAATATGGAGAAAAAAGACCCAACTTTTCTTTCTGTTTCTTCTATGAAAAATAATTCTTTCCCCTTTCATAGGATTTAATCATGATGCACATAAATATGGACAAGGAAAGAGAATACTGGTTTTCTATCTCATCAAAAACATTCCACTTAATTTAGACAGCTCTAATTACACTGGGCTCCTGCACAGTAAGGTCAGGGCTTAAGCAAGCCTGAGCCCTGGGTACCTCCACCACTTGTTTCCATGGCAATGCACTTAAATTAGCACCTCAGAGTCATTGCAGGCACCATAGAACGACAAACAACAACATACTCTTGGGCATCTCATGTCCTGAAATAGAAGCAATGAAAGCTGATATTTCCTTCAGCAAAGCTCCAAGTATCTGGAAGAAGGGGACAAGGTATTCCCTTTCCAGCAGCTCTGCTGACACAGAGAGCAATGAAAATGCTCTCTCTTCTGCCACTTATTTTGCTGCAGAGCTGCACTGAGCAGAGCTTCAATGAAATTCAAAAACCAGAGAGGACAGGGAATTATCTTGGCTCCTTTCATCATCTTTCATGCTCCTGGAGAAAGAGATCTTTGATATTCACTACAGAGGAAGGCTGGCCTGGTCTCAGGAGATCTGCATTTAGTTCCTAGCTTTGTCATTGCCTCCCACCGTGGGCCTCTCTGCTCCACCTCCCCTGCTGGCAGATGAGGATAGCATCACTCCTTTTCCTCAAGGGAACACATCACTGCATGTAGGGAGCACAGGGCTGGCCCTGCAGGGCCATCCTCAACCTCAAACATCTCACTCAACAAAAATACTAAGAATTAAAGCAAAAGTGGGCTGGATGCCCAGGACAAAGCAGGCAAACAACACAGTCTCCATCGGCTGGCACAGCACATACCCAGCCTAGTCCTGGTGAAACTGGGATTTTAAATACTTGTGTTAGTTTTTGCTCCTAAAAGCAGAAGCCAGCACAGACCCAGTGAGCAGAGAACACACAGGTACCAGCGAGCTCCCTCTGTGGAAGCGCAGGTACCACAGCCTGGCTGTGGGCTGTGACAAGCATCTTCTTACAGCAGCTTTTGCAGCATCTTCATTGCCCTCAGCGAGGGTGTTCCAGCAGCCCCTGCGTGGAGCAGGACATGGCCCTGGGTGCCCTGAGTGCAAGGAAGGTGACTTACATCACATACGAGTGCAGCTCGTGGTAAGTGTTGCAGGACAGCGAGCAGTGGGTAGGGAATGCATTTACCTGCATGTCTGAGTTAGTGAAGCTGCAGGCAGACAAGTAGTTTGTGTGCATTGCAACCGATTTCTTCTTTGCAGCCATATTCTCATTTTTGTCAAATGTCAGAGGGTACACAGAACACTTGTTGTCCAGGCCACTAAAGAGAGCAATAATAGCAATAACAGAGAGAGGGTAGAACTGGTTAAAACTGCAACGACAAAAGGCGAGTGGTGATAAGAAGGAAACCACCTGTCAGTGCTGTGCTGCCAAACCCTTACAAGTACCGACTTCCCTGTATTGTGCTGCCCGGGATCTCCCTGCACAGGGAAGCCCCAGCTGCCTCACCAGCCTGGCTGCTTTACAGAACTCCAACAGCTGCGCCCGGTATTTCTGACCCTCGTGGAGTTTATAAATGGCACTGAATGAAACCTCACCAAAGTATAACCCGGGAGGTGACAGAGCAGTCACCTCAGGGGTAGTTTCACATAGAGCCAAACTGACGGCTTTCTGGTGACATCTGTCACTGAGCACCTGTAGTAAAGCATCATTATTTAACTACCTTGGCAAATTTAACCTAACTCCTATGGAAGAGATGGTATAGCAAGTAGTGGGGGTGAAGACAGGGCTTTAGCAGAAGCACTGATCTCTATAGCTGACATGTCCTTCCTGGACAGTTGCACCACTTAAAACGTGTCTCCCAGGCCAAATGCAGGAGTCTTTTCTAAAGGCTCTGTCTTGTGTCTGACCCCTTTCTAGAGCCGTGGTAGATCAGCCCTGCCATGGTCCCAGGGATCTCACAGCATACCACCAGTGCTGGTTCTGTGCCTTGTATTACGTGCACAGCACTTAACTGACAGGACAACAGAAACAGAGAATTAGGTAGTGCAATGCATGTGTGCCCTCACTGTCTCTCTTGCAAGTATGAAGACAGAGCTTTCTTGCCATTCTTCGAGATTCAATCAAAGCCGTCCTGTTTCCGGACTCCCTCTCCGCACACATTTGTGGAGTCTGTCTGTCTCAGCTTTCTGTATTTGCAAGCTGCACAGTGAAGTCTCCCTTTGTTCCTTTCTCTTGCCCCAAGCTTGCTTTGTCTGTCTGATCCACCCAGTCTCTTATGAAAAGATGCTTTGCCAACATTTCATCTTTATTTCCTCCCCTGCATAAACTCAGTATTTTCAAACCTGAGTCCTCAGAAAACTTAAAGCAGATTATAAAGGATGGAGTTACTTCTCCCCACCCCATCTTGGCAAGATCTATTCACGTGCTGGTTATCATTCATGACTAATGTCTATGCTGTAGAAGAAAAAGTGCAAAGTAAGACCACAGTTAAAACCTCTCTCCTTTAGAAGATATATCCAATGCATAACTAAACTGGAACAGGGAAGTTGCATGCATGCAGAATTCTTAACCCATGATATAAATGCTAAAAGAGGATTATTTTCCTTGCTTACACAACAAATGTTATTGCACTGAAGTCAGTGGGGATAATATGTACGAGCCATTATGGGAATAGAATCAGAGGCACTGAACGCAGTCCTTCCACCCACAATCAAGGCATGAAAACTTCTAGCTGTCAGCATCTAAAGGCACGAGGACACCACTACCAATCAAGCTAACTCCTTTGTGTAAGCAGCTGTGGGAACAGGGAACTTACCCACAAGCAATGGCACATCCAGAGGGGGCATACGCACACGCCATCACCCAGGTGCACGGCATGGTCACTGCATGTTCCTGAAACACAGCATCTCTTTAAACTGGGATGTCACTGTTTCTCTAGTCAGTGCAAGGAAAACAGTGTAGAGTAGCAAGTTCAGTATTTCTGCGGGACATCCTGAGGGTCAGTGAAAGGTGTTTCCCCCAGCCATAACTCACATGTGAGGCTGGGACAGCCCTTACGCAGAACCCAGCAGGATGGGCAGTCCTGACATTTGCCACCTTATTCACGCACCCTAACCTGATCAAAGAGCATGTTTTATTTGGGTTACTCAGTGCTGTAAAAGGTCCCAATGCTGCACTGTAAAAGTGAGTTACAAACAAGCTGTTTTTCTCGGCTGTACGGAGCAGGAGCCATGAGGCAGCCCTGGTTGGGGCTGGAGGAGCAGTGGCACCATTGCACAGTGAACACCACAGCTGAAGGATCCCTGGTTACCACACATGCCACCTGGTATGGGGTTACCCAGGGAGGGCCTCTGCTTTGCTGGATGGGCTATGCCCCAGCTGGGATCCCTCCCTGGCAGCAAAGAGGCTGGATCAGAGCCTCCCACTGACACCACAGCAAACTCCCATGCCCTGACAGGGATTTTGCTCAGAGACAGGTCAAGGGAGGTGGTTTGCCCTGGGACCACTGGTTTGACATGCTGGGGGAGGTTTGCATGTTATCCTGTCAACCTGCAGCTCCCTGTGACACCTGCGAGCCCTCAGCCCTCCATCTTATCTCACTGTCATCTCTCGGGTGCACAGGAATCAGACTTCTGATGAAGCTTCACTTACCTTGTTGGTAGTGAAGGAATCCCATACGATCACCTTCCCATCCTAAATGAAAGCACACAGAGAGAGAAACTGAGGCCTTCCAGAGGCATAGTTGTCAGCCTGCTTCCTAGATATGGGAAAACTCTGCTGCTCAATTCCATCCCCCAGGCTGTTATGTCATTAAATTTTTATCCCCATTTTAACATGGCACAATGGTCACAGTGAAGCACCAAGGAGACACTCTTCTCTTTGGCCGGAAGAAAGGTGTATTTCCTTCTCACTGAGATGACTAATGTTGGCTTAAAAGATGGGTGTTTTGTAATTTCCCTTCCCCTCATCCCCTTCCCTTTTAGTGGGTTTATGAGAAATCCTCTCACTTGCAGGATGGGCAGGACCAGTACAGAGCATTACAAATGCAAGAGGTGGCCTGTGTTACAAATCACTTGTTGAACTGGCAGCACTCATGGGGACTATTTATGGACATTACATGGTTTATTCATCTTCCTTTTCCTGTATTTCCCTGGTTTTCCCTTCTCTCTACACTTACTTAACCTTCAATTAACCATTGATACAATCTGCTAAATTGCCATTGTGAGAACCCTCCACAGAGAGCAACACAAGCGCTTTGTGTATGCCAGCTACACTCATGGTAGCTATACACATGCCGTGTGCACGTAATATTGTTATCCTCCCTGCATCACAAAAGCAAAATGTTTATTACTGAGCAACCATTATTGGTGTATCTGGACTCACTATAGTTC
The DNA here is from genome assembly GCF_033815535.1 of Pezoporus flaviventris. Classification (NCBI taxonomy): domain Eukaryota; kingdom Metazoa; phylum Chordata; class Aves; order Psittaciformes; family Psittacidae; genus Pezoporus; species Pezoporus flaviventris. The sequence continues at coordinate 13,011,310 of NW_026892554.1, forward strand.
TTAACTAGAGTAAAAATCTCTAAACTGCATTACAACTTGCCTTGTTCAGCTTTCTGAGCTGCACACTGACATTTTAACCACTTCAGAAAATGTGACATCAATTATTTAAAATTACTCTGTGTTGAGATCACCATGAATGGCAGAAACTCGCAGTAACTGAAGGTGGCTTGCAATGCAGATTGCCTATTTTTATCCCTCAAGTGAGACCCCTGACAGATTTCATATAGGTCAATGAACAGCTGTGAGATGCAACGAGCTCACTCACTGCCATACTGGGCTCAGGATGAATGAGGGGATCTAGAAAGTAATTATCTCATTACCTCCTCCGGCTCATGAGACTGGTCTGGAGCAGGTGTTAAGACCATTTCTAAACATGCCCAAGTAAAAGCGGTAAGTTTGGGAGGATGTTTGATGCTCTTAAGGCTGCAGCAAGCATACAGACTGCAGACGAAATCTCTGTGCACAGAAGTCTTTTTCACCTTTCCCTTTTCCTGGTTATTTTCTCTGAACACATAAACTGATATAGTTACTAAATATTTCATCTGTAAAGAGCAAGGAAATAAAAGTGGCCTCAGATGAGCTCTATTTTCTATTGCAGTACGGAATATGGGGAAAACTTATATATGACTGGACAAGAAATATTTAGGGTATTAGCTACAACAGTGATGATCCAGTGATGATCTTGGATTTATACTCTCTAAACAAATACATTGCCAATGAACTGCTTCAATGGCACCTTGAAAACATTTACACTGTACACAGGCATCATCTGCAAATAGTGGCACATAGCACAGCCAGAAGATTTGTATAGTGCCCCACACTAGCTTTGGAAACAGCTGCCCAACAGCGTACCTGGGAAGAGCTCACAATTCTTCTCTTATCTTTGCACCAGTCCATACAGAGAACTTTATTTCCATGGCCCTTCAGGGTCCTCCTGGTCTTCATCACAAACTGGCCCAGCGCCTCCACACGCTCTGCCACCTGATGAACTGCAAACAGCTGATGGTTAGTGAGCCCTGCATCAAAGCTCTTCCCTCGTAAATCTCTATGTTATGAGTAATGGTACTTGGAGGAAGTAATCCCTTGAGTTTGAGCCTATAGTGCAAGCCAATGAACTCTGCTTCAGAGCTGGCAGGTAGTAAAACCAAGGTGAGCAGTGTATGAACATATTTACCAGACAAAGACAAGGGTGAATTCACTCAGTTGAAATTCAAGGGCTGTAGCAGCTCTTGCAGACTATCACACCCAAGTAAAACTGGAAAATAGATTACCCTCTTGACCCCTCTTACTTGAGAAATCCTTAAACTGGCTGAAGCTTGAAAGTGCACAGCCAGCCTCCAGCCTAACACATACCTCAAGGTACTCAGAAGTGAAGCCCACTGATGGATCTTGGACAAAAAAGAAATCACACAAAAGAAGGGGATAACATCAATTCTCCAAAGTTTCTATGATAAAAGACTTCTAGATGTGAGACCCCCAGCTGCAATCACCTTTCAGTACCGCAGGGCTGGTGCAGTGTGATACAGGTACTAGCCACTGCTGCTGGAGACTTCTTTGCTGTGCCATCACTTCTGGTGGCCAGGAAAGCACTGAGGGCCAGGACAGCTCTGAGTGAGTGGGGAAGCTTGGCATTTACTATAAAAGTGAGCTACCCAACTTCTGAACAGTGTCTATGGACATTAATGACTTCATGGATTGGTCAGCTTTTTCTTTTATGGGAAAGAGGAACAGCAGGCAGGCAAGGAACTTTGCTGAGTAGCATTGTCCGGTGGGGGTGAAGTCTCACAGCAGAGCAGAGGTCCTGAGGCACCAGAACTAAACATCAATCTGTCTAGAGCAGAGCTAATAGGCTCCAGTTCTTACCTGCATTATTTGTCCACACACAGACCTAAGATCCAGCTGCTGTTAGCTAAGGGGGCAAGGTCTGACTCAGTAATTGAAATGAATGCAGAAGCTTGCATGATTTAATGGGATGGTGAAGGAAATACAAAGTTTTTCAGTACCATGCTGGAGGCTGAGCTCCATACCCCACATGGCAGGTGATCACTCTGGAGCTGCACTGCTGCTTCATGCTTTGTCACTTTTCTGGCGCTGCAAGAAAGGAAGGGCTGGCACACCAAGAGCAGGCATCCTTAACTTTGAGCTCCCTTCATGGCCCATGGTCAGGGGAACAACTTCTGCCTAAGGCAGAGACTGATTTCCAGTAGATCAGCTTTTCATGGGTTGCCTTTCAAAACCACCAGCCCCACAGGCTGTGCCAGAATAATGTATTTACCTGCTCAACCAGTCTAACCCAGCCAGGGGACAAATACTGTTCACCATCCCTGACAATTTGTCCCCACTGTCTCTATCATGAGGTCAGAAGCAAGTTTCTGAGAAAGCAGCATACCAATCCACTGAGGAAAGATACATTCCCCCTACTTTCACCCATGGAAACCTGCCAAATGATCCAATCAAAAGACATGAAAACACAGGACAGGAGGTTATTGTCGCAGCTGGAAAGATGCCTGTGTCCAGAACCTATCTGAGAAAACAAACGTTTCACAGACAATGGACAAAGTATTCCCATTATGTCAACGCAGCTGAGGCTGGAATTGTCTGGTTTAGCCTTTCTGATTCTCTGAGGACGCTTATCTCCAACCACAGCCATAATAATCCTGCACCCGCCTAGCACAGGTTTTAGAGGCAGATAATTATTTTGAAGCATTCTCCAATATTGTTTCAAGATAGTTGAAAATTACGCACTCAGGCAAGCAGATCAGCTAAAGCCAATAAGGAGTTTGAGTGGTTCTACAAAGGTCCAGGTAAAACAGGCTGTTTGTTCTAAAACATATCATTTGGCCTGAACAGAAGGTGGGAACTTGATGCTGATACTATTGGGTCTTTGACCTTTTCTGTCCTGGAAGTCCATTGGGTCCTAAGGGTCTCTTCTGGGCTTAAAAATTGGCAGTTTGCGTGAACAAAACAAACTTTTCTTTACACCTCAAGCGATAGAACTGAATCCTTAAAATTGTGAGATTGCAAATCAAATGCACATTTGGTATTTCCTTTTTCTGTCCACATTTTTGAGAGCTGCTGTTCAAAACCAGTTGAACAAATAAGGGCAATCCTAGTTCAGCCAGCTGTTTGTTTTGGGAACCATAGAGGGAAAATCATGATGAGAGCAAAGAAATATCCAAGAGACATTTTTAGATTAGGAAAAAAAACACCCAAACCAAAACAAACCAACAAAACCAAACCAAGCAGAAGAGATGCTTTGTTCTGAAACTTCCAATCTCTGCAGAATTAGTTCTTGCAGATAAGTGCAAAAAAAGCTCTGATACAGAATCAATAATATGAAATATCATGAAGGAGCCTTGTTCTACAGCAACATAAGACTTCTGTCTTTGAAATCATGTCATAGCTATGCAAACACAGCCTTCCAACAGATTGTACATATGACAAAGACATAAATGTCCTATGACTATCAATGACATGTAAAGTTACACTGTCTCTGAAATCACTCCTTGTGAACAAAAATGGATTTAAGCATATGCTTAAGAGGTCTGTTAAAGTGGCTTCACTATTTCCGATACAGAAATTATACTGCAGGAATATGATGATTTATAATGTTTCTGTAATGAAGACATCTCCATTTGTTTAATGATTCCTATTAATAGGATACTCACATAATGTGTGATTTAGACAAGAAAATGCTCTATTTACTCCAGAAAAAAAAATCCCTTAAATCTTCACCACCTGAAATTTAAGGATGTTTGCCAGTCCCTCAGTCTTACAGAACACTGAAAGCTTAAACGCTGGATCAGGCTCATTTTCCTTTCCAATATTAAAGGCATCCAAACAGATGAAAGAAAAGTTTTAATGACCCATTAATATTTCTATTAGAGCTACATGATTTCAGAGGAATAAACCCCCTAAACTGCAACATATGATATCTTTGTAATTATAAAAAAATAAAAATAAAAGGATTTTTATATCTCAGGACAGATGAATTAATACGTATTTTAGAAGCTCCGTAAAAATAAGGTTAGCTTATTTTTCCTGAGCAGGGGCGGGGGGCACGGGAGGAGGGCAGGGCTGAAATCTGCCCATGTCATTTCTGCTACGTTAAGCGTGGGTCTTGAAACTGCAGCTGATAACGGTGAGTTACGCATTGACAGCTCCAGCACTGACTCACCCCGCACCTCTGAATCAGCACTGGATCCCCGCAAGTTGTTTCCCAGGGGAAGGAGCTGGTTTTGGAAACAAGGTTCCTTTTTAAGCCCTTTCACCTTGGGTGAAATCCTGGCCTCATTCCCACCAAATTCCCCAAGGCTGGGTTTAACCTTTGTTTCTGCCGCTAAGATGAACACTAAACCGATGCAAACACATCTCGGAAACCACCCAGGGGGATGTTCCACGGTCCTTTCCCTCCTGCCTCCCACACCAAAGGCGGTGCAGGAAGCGGCCGGGGCGCTGCGGGGTGACTGCCTGCGCACCCGGCGGGCACTGCGTGGCACTGAGCACCCAGGGAGGCTGCGCCGCCTCCGCTCCCCATCCGCTTCCTATTTATCCCATCACGGAGCCGTGCATTGTTTGAGCAGCGCGGCCGAGCGCAGCGGTCGTGCCCTCAGCTGGGCTTCAGCGAGCATGGAAAACCGACTGTCATGACAGCAGAGCTGGGGCAGCTCGCTCCGCACCCCGCTCCAGAGCGGCATTCCTGCCTTTCCCGGGCAGCGGTCCCGGCTTCCAGCTGCGCTCATTCCGGGTCACAGCAGCGTGTTTTCCTGGCTCCCCGGCGAGGCCAGGCCGTGGTGCCGGCATGCAGTGGTCCCTGCCCGGCAGCACCCAGCGGTGCCCGCGTCCCTCGCACCCCGGCCCCACTCACGCTCCACGTCATGCAGCTTGGCCCGCTCCTCCTCCAGCTTGCCCTTCAGGGTCTCAGCCTCATTTTTCAGCGATGCCAAGGTCTCGTTCTCGCGCAGCCCCTCGGTTGCCATCTTTGCGAAGGAAGCAGGGAGACAGACGAGATGAGATCGGGAGGGAGGAGGAGTTTGCTTGCCTGGCTCTCAGGGATGCTGCTGAGGCTCCTGCTGCCTCAGCAACGGCGCCGGAGCCGGCTCGGGCTCCCTCCCCCTCCCCATGCTGACGTCCAGAGCCGGACTGGATGCTGCTCCAGCCTGTGCGCAGCCAGCACCTGACCAGGCACCGCATGGAAAAACACCCCCGAGAGCCAGCAGCCCCTGCCCGGCCCCGCGCAGAGGCAGCGCAGCAGGACCATCATCCATCCCTGCTGGCCTCCAGGCAGGCAGCAGGACCAGCCTCACCTCCTGCCTCCTCCCACCCACAGGCTTCCACCTACTGTACATCCCAAGCCATTTTCACAGCCCGGAGGCTTCATTTCCCCAGAAATACACACGAGAGGGTGTTGCTGCTTTGTCCCCAAACTTGTTTGTACCAGAAGTTGCGCACTGTGCATGGGAAAAAGGGGAAGAAAAAGAAAGTCATAGGGAATTTTAAAATATCAGTCTGGAAAGACTGATTTGCTAGAAAACTTCATCACCCAGAAGGTAGGTGGCCCAGCTCCTGTGCCAGCGGGACAGATACAGTGGTGTGAACCCTTCTCTCTACTATGCTTTGAATTCCTCATTTTTAGTTTTGGTGTTATCAAGGTTTCTTTCATTTTCCTCCCTTACCCTTCCACCTCCCAATGCCATTTCATTCCCCTACACACAGGTAAGTGGTCTGAGGCCTTTCCAGTCCTTGAAAGGGACCAGTTTCCAAAGTGAACAAGGAGCACTCCAGTTCGGTGTTGGTGTGAGCCTAAGGCACAGCTTTATGGCTCTGCAGTTCCATGCAGGTCAGAGCATGTGCTGGGCACAGGGAGAAGCTGATGCTTCCAGGGAAAGAGCCATGGCACACGGCCTTGTGGGTTTTTGTTCCCTGCAAGGGGAGTTCCTTGAAAATGTCCTCTTCTTATTACAGTAATTGTCCTTGATCTACACAGAGAAACTGTGCTCAAGCTGACTCCCATTATCTCCCTTTAGCCAGAAAATAGACAATCCAATGGCTATTGTTCAACATGGAGATGAGCCAAAATTGGAAAGGGAGATAAGAAAATACATGTTTGCAGCTGTTGTTTAGACTCTGGGCACATCCTGGACACGATGTGAGTCTTGGAGGAAATAAAACTCCTTTCCCACACTGCGCTTACTTAGCAGCAGTGTCACCATCCAAGCAGGATGCACAGGCAGAGCTGTTAAGCTCTTCACTCTCACTGTGGAAGCTGAATTCAGGCCCTGGTCTGGCTGTGTGCTCGAGGTCTCTCTTAGTCAATGGATCTGCAAGCAGGAGCAGGGTTACTTTGCTGGAAAGTCAAATGCAGTGGATGCGTTTCCAGGTCTTCTCATTCTCTACACCAACTGGTGTGACCTAGCCCCACCACACAGGTTGCCACATAGGAAACCTTGAAATTCTGAATCTTGAAGTGAATTGATCCAGCTACATTCAGTATCACAAAAGCAAAAGTAGGCAGTATAGAGTTCACATACTGCTTGATATGGGAATGTTCTTCAAAGCCCCTGAGAGTAAACAGCACATTGGAATTGCCTTCCCGCATGCTGACAGTGCCAAGGGAATAGACATGCACTATTTTTAAAATGATACCAAAAGAACAAAAAAAGCACCCTTTAGCAGGAAAGTGACAGGAAACTTCTAGTGTGTTATCTCCATGTCTCAAAAATTAAACCTACTTATATAGAACTCAGTAATGCATCTGTGTGCTGGGGGAGTAGCAGGGGAAGAGTTTCAATAAGATTTTGAAGCCCTATTTCTGACACCTGACAAGTGTGAAGGGGCCCAACAACAACAGAAAAAACCCCATAGGAAATGTCTTTGCCTTGATAGGAACACATCAGCTCTAAGGAATTTGACTTACCTAACACCTGTATGTCAGATAGTTGGCACAGTTCTAAGTGAAAAATGAAGATTTTCTAGCTTTACTGATATGAACAGTCTCACTGCCTTGGGGAATGGGATTAAAACGTCTACAAAGAACAGCATGGAAGGTCTTTGGGAGCCATACATGTTCAGACTGATATATGATGTAACAGGGATAAGCTGAGACCTAAAGTGAAAGAGAAGCCTCTACTGAACAGAGCGAGCTCTAGAAGTGTGTGATACGTAATGTGTGTTTCATTGGTTTGAATTTAAAGAAAAGTATTTAACTCATCTGACTAAGCTGCTCATCTACCCATGTAGCTGCTACCTAACCATGCCAAAACCACAGGTTAGAGTCAGGCCATTTGGGAGCTTTAAATAAAATGAACCAGGGCTGGATTAATTTAGAGAGTAATACAGTACTAGGTCAACTAAAAAAGAAAAAATGTTGCCATTTAATAAACAGTCAAGGTTTTTGTTTCTCCCTTTTCATAAGATCTAACCCTACTGAAGGCAACGCTTCTTCAATATACTAGCAATTGCTTAAAAAAATGGTAAGGAGTCAACAGTTTGTTAAAACAGTATTAGAATTCACTATGCTGAAGGCTTGTTGAATCTGAAATGGCAGTGCAGTCAGCAGCAGTGGATAAAGTCTAGGCTCTCTTAGTCTGGTCTCTGCTTTCAGATGAGTTTCAAAATGCATCAGCGTAGGACGAAAGGATGTGAAAACATCCTGCACAGAAGGTGTGGTATGTAGAATATATGAAAAAGCAGTGACAAGCAACTGAACTCCCCTTTGTAATGTTAAGATCCAGTAATTGTGCACTAATAACTGGCGTATAAAAGTGTTTGTTGCTGTGGATTCCTACTGCCCACCAGCATTCCTTACAAAGCTGACTACTTCCAAACTGGCTGCTATGTCCTCAGCAGCAGTGAGCTTTCAAGTTGCCCAACACAAGGATGGCTTTTTTCTCTGACTCTTCCCAATGAAGCAAAGGCAAACTGACTCTTGGCTTCATGTGTTTTGAGGTAACCACTCTGAAAGTAGTCAGCTTTCTATAGGGCATTACTCTATAGAGGTGCTACAGAAACATTAATCACCAAGAACTGTGGCAAACCCACTCAATATTGCAATCATAAACCACACATGGCAAATACACCAGATTGTAGTGATGAGGGTGCATGGAAGAAAGTTGGTACTGTTCCATTAATAAGGACACTGGGGAAAAAGGAGGATGTAACAGTGTGTCACAAATTGTCACCTATCTCAAGAGTTAGGTCTTTAAAACAAGTTTTCACTCTTACTAATTCACCAGCTGATCTCTTTTTAGCTAATTTACTAACACTTCTGTGGGAAGATTAAACCAGCAAACACTGATTGAGTTTCTATTGATTAGCACCAATCTCCAAAGCAAGCAAAAACTAAAGGAAAATGATCCTTTAGTCTAAAAGGCAAAGAACTTAAGTAGGATGATCTCAACACTGGGAATCAGCAGTTTCTAATTCTGTTACCCCTCAACATAAGTTGGTTTTGGAGAAATCACAAAGACTGGCTGATGAAAATGCATGTGTGCATCTGCTGGACTGAAATTAGGAGCTGCATGTGCAAGTCAGGACGCTGCAAAAAGATACTCCACATTATGCACATGCATCCACGAACATGTGTACAAGTGTGGCAAGGATATATTGTGCATTTTGATATAAGCCAAAGTATACCCGTAGCTCTGAAAAAGTCCGTTCAAAAAAGGATGCAATTCCCGTACCCGTATGTAGGTAGGGGAATATGCATATGCTAGTGCAGAGAGCTCTCTGAAACTTGTGTTCTGAAAACTTGTTTTTAAATCTTTTACAAAATAAATATGAAGCAGCAAGATAAAGCCAGATCTACCAGAAAGCCCAAGATCCTACTGCAGTGCTAATAGGAAGCCTAACAGGCTGTTAGGTACTGACACAATTCTTCCTGAAGTCTCAGTCTGCTTCCACCTAGCAGCTGTTTCAGTTGGAAGGAGTTTAACTTCCATAATGCACATAATAAGGAGAAAGTTGCAGGAACTGTAAACAACAAACATCCAGTTTCCTGCAATTCCAGCATGTATTTATCACATCATGCAAAAGTTTATTGGATAAATAGCTATTTCTAGGCTGTTGGCCAAGAAGGACCTGAACAAAGCAGCAATTTCAAAGTCAGGAGAAGCATGTAAACCAGGAAGGGACTGTCTTTTGTTTTGTGGTCATTACATTTCAATTGCCTCCTAAACAAAGTAACGCATGAGAATGTGCTGCATCAGCCAGGGAACTGTACACACACACCACCTACAGCCATCAAATCAATGCTCTCATCTGCCTGTAAAGCAGTGTTTGGTAAACACCTCTAGTTAAACCTTTTAGCATTTATGCAGAGATCATTTAATCTGACAAATAAAGCAAACTATTGGACCCAAATAAAACAAACTACTGGACCCTACTCAATTGTGGTAGAGACCAGTTCTGTGGAGGAAACAGGGAAGGATGTCTTCTCCAACTGATAATGCACAATGGTTCAGAAAGATAAAATAAAACTATTCCAAGTTGGAGTACAATCAGGACAACAAAATCCTTAAGTTTACAAAAGGAGGTTTGGAGACCAGCTCTTCAGTAGCCACGAGTTCATGACCTTAGCTTTGTATTTAATCTAAAAGCCCCACTGTGATCTCTCTAGAACAGTGCTCCCTACCAGGAGAGTGGGACATCACCTCACCTGTTATTGCTGGTGATTAGAAAGTCTCCAACACCATCCCTTCTTCATGCAGGTATTCTGGTGGGACCCTACTGGTCAGATTAGCAGGTTTGCTAGTCTCGCCATTACCACCTTCTTCTGATGCACACACATGGTGACAAAAGACCCCCCACTGCTGTGCATCCTTTTCCTGCCTCATCTTCATTGTAGCTACTTCCAGCTCTCACTCAAGTACCGCACATGGCATAGGAGACAACAGGGTCTCAGTATTGAACGTGGGCCATGAAGGAGTTGTGACAGCACTGCACTTGTGTCTAGGTTTTATTGAGACAGACTAGATGAACTTCATATCCGCTAATCACTAGTTAATGAGTTTATTGCAGTGGTTTAACCTTTTTTGTTTGTGAAGTTCTGCTAAAGGTAATGGGAAACACTCAAGATCCTAGACCAAGCAGACATGCACACGTATCCCTCACAGCAGAGTTTAGACAGGCAGGCAGTATTTGCACAGTTGAGGAATATGGTACCCTAGAGGAAAAATCTCATAGGCATTTTCCAGTCAAGAATCATAAAAGGTGTCCTTGAACCCTGGGACCACCTCTATTGCAGGCTTGTAGAAACACGTCTGCAGAGCTGGTTTTTTGGCAGTCTATAGGCCTAGAAATACTTATTTGCTGTCCAGAAAAATCCAATATAACAGACCATAAATACATCAACCCGTTTTTGTAGTCCTTCCACATTCTGGCTGATAAAATCAATAACGTACCATTTCCACACATAGCGAGCAGTAGCTGAGTTGTTCTGATTTGATGTAAACAGGCCTAAGGGGCTTCTCTTTGAAGCACTTGTCACATGGGCCAAATACAACTGCTAAAAAGGTCTGGTCCATCTTTGTTGCTTGAGAGAGCTGAAAGAGATGGAGAAGAAGGAAAGAGTGCATTCCAGTCCAGCACAAAGCTTCCCATGACTGCTCTGCTAGCTAATGGCAGCCTAGACTGAATATAGACATCTGTAGGCTGGATTATCTCTCTGTGACTAATCCCTGAAGCTCGAACTGTCACTATATGCAAGACATTAACATGCTCTGCAGATTATATTTGTGTGAAGAAAAATACAAAGCAAAATACATATATTGTGTTATAACATGCACGGATTATACATGGTTATAATGTGCATATGGATTCACTACATGCAGGAAATTATTCTTAGTTTCTAACTACTGTCAGCAGACAGTAACCAGAAACTTCTAACAGCAGCTGGATCTGTGCTAAACCCGCACTGATCGATACTGGTTTTCCGCTACATTATTAAACAGTCAATATTATGCATTATTTTTAAAGCTGAAAAGACAACCCAGGAATCAGTCAGCAGCAACAAAAATATGAACAATGCGCTGCTTGCACAGGAATTGATGCTTCAAGCACACTGAAAGCTGGGTCATTATGAACCCACTTTTGTCCTCAAGCCAGCCATCTCTAGGATTAAAGCACTAGCATCAACAGAGATTCAAATCCAACTTCAGAGTCAAACCCAAACAAGAATAATACCGTACTGTCATTTTTCTCTGTACATTTTTCATAGGGAAAATGGGACCTTTCACCACTTCTAAAATGAAAGATTTTAACATTATTTAAACATGTACATAAATAATGAGTTTATATGTAACGATTAGAAGAAGCTATTGCAAGAGAGACTTAAATGGAGCAAAAGAAATTCAATGAGCTATGCAGAATTTAGAATTTTTTTGGCTGGACATTATACAACCCAAAATTTATTCTGTGCCCCTGCCTGCATTCTGCTGCTTATTCTTACATATTTCAGTGGACTACTTGAACAGAGAGATGATAAACTCAGAACTTCTGCCCACACTCAAGTCAGTAAGTTTTGCTGTTGTCTCCAGGTGATGCTTAACTTCATCGCAAGACATGTGGGAAACAATCTGTCCTGAAAGGAACTACAGCACATTTACCTGAAATATGGATGGAGCTTTCAGTCAGCTACTCGCAGTTGAGGAGGTTTATATTCCATTTGATGAAAAACAGCAAATATGTCCTGAAGTTTTCAATGCATTTTTTTGCAAGCAATGAGCCTGAGACCACGAGCTGCCATCCTTTCAGGGAGTGTCTCTGTGCTGGTATTGCTCATATCTTTAAAATGACTACAGCACCAGGGCTCAGTTCTGTTAGATTACTTAAACTGGACATTTACAACTCAATAACGTGTTATTCTGAGGTTCTTAGAATTAGTTGTTCCCACCAAGGCCAACTCAGGTGATAAAATCACAGATTTATATACTTGGTGCGAAGCCTTGAGACACTAGGCCAACTGGACTGTGGGAGGAAACCCTTCATTTCAGAAGAAGTGGAAAATGACGATATTACAGGGAATCTTACATGCCATCCTATTTGGACAAAACATCATTACTATTACTAAGGACTTCATACAAGGATCTGTTAGGCTTGGAATAGATAATCTGGGCAGAATTAATCTTTGATAAAGTGTAAGAATTCGCTGGAGTAACATACAGGGTGAATCATAACTGCTCAGTATTTTACCTCAGATGAGATTATGACGTTACAAAATTCTGCTGCGAGAGGAGCCATCAAAACTTCTGAATAATTAAAAAGCAGTTTTATACCTGAGATTGATTGTGATAATGGTGGATTTTTACACTATTTTATAAAGACATAAACTATTTAAACAAACAAAAAAAAGCCTAAAAAAAATTACAACTTCTTGCACTGTAACCTGAAATTTTAAACTTGCTGGTTTTTAAAGTTACAGTAGAAATTTACAAATGATGTCATGGTGAAACATGAAGAAATACACTACTTAGAAATTCTATACAATGAATCTCGTTGATAAATATCCAAAATTACCCACCTTTTCAAGCAGCAAGAACCTGGAGATTCTCAAGACGACTAAACAAGCTGTGTGCAACTGCGAACACAGAAAGGCAACCTTCCCATTAAGTCTACTTAAAGGGTATTTAAAGCTCAGCCTCTTCCAGTGCTAACACCTCAGGTCAGCTACGTACTAATGATTACAATTTAAAGACTTAACTTTACCTGCCCTCTTTCATAATATAAAGAACATAAACTATTAGGCACACTAGATCTTACCTTCCTATTCCACATAGCAGCAATTTTTGGATGGTTTGCAAATGTTAAAGTTTAAACATACTGGAGAGATAATGACGACTGAGTTTTCCAACTATTAAATTGACATTCAGACAAATAGCACTGTCAATGCTAAGTTTATCTCATATCCCTAATGAAATTTAAAAGTCAAACAAACTGATCCATGTCTGTGCTGGTTCTTCCTTGGATATGCTTTTACTATTCACCTGTTTCAATTCAATAGACTTAAAATCAGTAAGATAAAAAATTTTTGCTTTTTTGCATGTTTTGAAAAATTTTGGGGAAATTTATGAAAACATGTCTGAAAAAATTAAAAAATGCTGAAGATCACATCTACTTGAGACTATTGAAGTCACTGACTTCATGCCATCAGATGTCTGCATTTGATAGGCAAGAGGATCTGAGACAAAATGAAGGGGGGAAAAAAGGGGGAAAAAATGAGGTCTCTGCCCAGCAGAGACTTGGGTAGAGGTCACCTGTCCTAATCTTTCTCTATTAGAATATTATGGAAACACAGGACTGACAGGGACCTATCTATGCTTCTGAGTCCTATGAGCAGAAACTGCAGGAGTCGCATGTCTAAACACACCCAAAGATGCCAACAGCACCTTACACATCTCACCATAAGGCATTTCAGTGCTTTCCCATTCAGCAGGGATCATCATTTGACATTTTCCCAGTTGAACTAAACAGCTTTCTCCTTTGCTAGCATCCTAGGAAAGTTAACCTCAGTAATGCCTCTTTCATGGATCTGCCTTCTGCGGTCTAAAACTGCTCCTTATATTTAGAAGAATTACAGGTAACACACAGAATTTTGTACCTGCACTCTGGTTGAAGGTATTGTCAGCAAAAGTAAGGTTCTGAGAGCGCAGCAGACACTGATCATTTTGAACTTGCTTTTAAAAATACACTTTGTTGCTTGCTAACACACTGTTGATAGCGATCTTCACACAAACCTCCCAAAGTAACCTCACATCAAATTGCCAGGACATCTTTCCTTAATCAACAGTTTTTGTCATAATGACATACATGCCTTCTGATGCTTCTGTGTGATGGATGTAGTCTAAGAGCGAGCCATGGTTTTACTAATACAGTCCCAGGTAACAGATATACAGGTCCAGTAACTGTGAAAAAAGGCTATATATAAACGAAAGCAACAAAACTTGCTTGCAGCAAAATACTTACAGAAATCCATGAGGAGGCAGGACAGCATACCATTCTGACAGGAAAATACACCACAGCAAACGAAGAGATGTTTATGGTGCAATACAAGACTATCAGTATTCATTGATGTTCAGAGAGTTAAAAGTTTCAAATGATCCCATACTGAAAACATAACTATTGCATCACTCAAAACACTACAAATTGGTTTAAAAGCTACTTTATTTAACAGATAAAATTACTAGCCTACCTACATGTCTGTGGTATTTTGTGCAGCCTTCAGTATTACTGAACAAAATACAGATTTTTTCCATCACATATTTTGAATATATCTCCGTGAATATCACCATGATTATTTCACTGTACATAGTAAACACCAAGGAAAACTAAGCAAGAAGAACCATTCCTTTATATTTACAGATAGTTCTGTGAAATTAAACAAGCAGTACTAATACTGTGTAATAAAATCAAATCAATTGTTCCTTCCTGTAATATTCAAATTAACTAAATTAATTAGAATCCTTTAAATATTCCAAAACTTTAGTACTCAGTTTTAATAATTATGCCTGACAGACTAGCCAGAAATCTAGCATTATTTACTGAGGAATTCCTAAGGACAGCCATCACTGCGGTGAGGTGAGTGTTGTTTCTCCAGTTGTTCTGACATGGTCCAGTACTAAAATAAAGTTACTGTTTGTTGCCTTCTGACTACAGGAAGAAGCTGGACAAAGCAAAAGGGGCCACACTTCTGCTTCTGAGGATCCCACAGGTGAAACAAAATAAAGATGAAATGTAAGGAATTAAGCTTGGTTTATCAGTGACACCAGACCACAGTACCTGCATTCACTCCTACTTAGTGTCTGAACTGGAGGAGGGAAACCAGCAAAAAAGAAAACGGAGAAGAGATGGTGTGCACATGTGTGTATACACTGTGTACGTTCTGAAATACACTGCAGTAGAGAAGGAACCAAACCAGATGACTCCTGCCTTTTAGAGAAGAAGTCTGTAATTCCAATCTGGATCATAAAATTGATTTTATATCTGACTTTTGTATTATAATGACTGAAAAAATTAAAATCCAGACTTGTCACTGCAAAGAATAAAACCGAAACCTGTCTTCAAGAAGAGCACCTGAGTCCTTTCCCTGGATGAAGAGCAGCAGTGCAAGCATTCAGTCAGCCAAGCCAGCATGCATACAAAGAGACAATGTGGGTTTGTAGTTCTTTAAGGTGGGTCAGAGTTCCCCAGTTTCAATGTAGCTATTTATATTGATTTTCTTAAACAACTGTAGAAGGCCCTGCCCTTCCCTCCTATCACAGTTCTGGAAGAACTGTTAGAAAAGACTTCTTCAATGAAAGGAATACAGGCACAACTAGTTTAGAAGGGTGAAAGCTACTGTAAAACAGATCCAGTGTATCAAGGCAATGAATAGAAATTACTGTGGAAAAAGAAAAGAAAGAAATCTCTTGTTACAGGAAGGAAAGGCAAAGAAAATTGTAAGGTAATAACATTTATCACATCTCTTCCCCTCTGACTGGTGCTGAGAGAACACCAGTGCAAACCTTCCAGATAAATGCTTCTCTTGTCAGGTGCGGGCTAAGAAACTGTACAGTTGGCTTTGTGTCCAGCTGATGATATAAAGAAATCATTGTAAGGACTGTAATGCAGGAAGATAAGTAAGATAAGAGAGAAGGAAATCACAGGCTCAAATTATTCCTGCTTTGAAGTCTTGACTCAGGAACAAGGTTTTATCAGTTTAATTCACTCCAAGCTGCAACGCTATCCACCAGGTAGAACCATGGAAGTCTGCCTGACTTAATATAGTCCCTTGAGGAAATACCAATGCATTGGTTTTATTAAACCCTTGTAAGAAAGCCAAGTCTGAAGCTGCTGGGGACTTGTATCAATTCCAAGGCATGCGGAGAGGGGGTGAAAGGAAACGTCACTTGAAAGAGATATTTGGTATCGAGCATCAACTGTGGAGCATCCTCACGATTGTTTAGCATAGCCTGAAATTACAACAGAAAGGGTAAGGAAATATTGTATTAAGAATCAAAGCAAAACCAGGACATTGTTTGCTTCCCACTGCAAATTTTGCTTTCATATGATGTTAAGGAGACTTGTTTTGATCAGTTCCAAACGTCTAGAAGCTGAACAGCTTAGTAATAATATGATATAAAGGTCAAGCATAATTACATAGCATCAAAAACTGTGTATGATGTGTCCTGTAGCTTCAATATGAGAAATGAGAATGGTAGCTCTTACCTGGACTTTACGAACAAATGATGGAGTCACTCTTTTCTCAAAATCATCTATTGGAGTGTAGGAGTTGAGGATCTTAACAACCTGTTAAAAGTAAAAAAACCCTATTTTAGTATGTCACAAAAAATGCAAAGTCAAAAAGAAAAAGGCATTAACATAACATCTTTATTGATATTTAATTAGAGTTTCAGTAAGGAGTTTTACAGGAGAGAATTTTGACTGGTCACCCAATGAGCTGTTACATATATGATGATTGCTATGCCTCGTTTCCAGAGGTATGAGCAGGATGATGGAGACGTAGAAAAAGCTGAACTGATTAAGGGAAACATCAACAAAAAAGCCTATGGCAAAATAAAGAAAATACATTGTGGAGTAAAAACAAGGGACTGAACAAAGCAGGCAAGTATTCACCATGGGAGCAGTTAAATCAGGAATGAGGAGTTAAAAATTTAATGTAAGAAGTGGTGATGTGGAATGCTGAGGAATGCTGCTTATCAAATGAAAGGCCAATAACTCTTTGCAACAAATTATTTTAGATAGCTAAGATTCTGCAATTGGTGCTGCCAGAAGGAAACAGATGGTTCATTACCTGCACAGTCGAAAGAGATGTGCAGTGTTCACATATTTCCTTGGCATCATCATCTGTGATCTTTTTGACCTGAAGGAGCCAGGCTGCCTGAGACAGAGGCTCCAAAGTTTCTTTGGCATTGCTGCTTTGAAGATTCTTGTCCTTAAGCCATTCTTCCAAGTAGCTGATATTACATCTGGTTTAAACCACAAATGGACAAGAGAAATGTCAGGTTCTCCGTAACCAGTGAATAACATTAAAGATTTCTAAAGAAGGAATGCTCCTCTAATGCACTGTTCAAACTCATACATTTTAAGTTAAAAACCATACTTGTAGATCATAAAAATAATACAATAGCTTGCTGAAAGTTTAATCCCTTGTATATTTCGATTATTTTTATTTCTTAAAGTTTGGATAACAGAAAACAAGTTACAACTTTAGATGTTGTCTACAGAAAATTACTAATATGTCTTGGCATTGCCTATTACTCTGTACCACTATAGGTCTTTAAAATATTCATTTACAACTGAGCTTGTACAGGAAATCAGAACAATCTTTGCACATTGCAAAGCAGGGCTGGGCTTATAATTGATGACCCAGAGGTTCAAGCAGCTTTAATCTAGTAATATTCCCAGATGGGTCAAGATTTTACTGATTTTCTTTCACCTTAGTCTGCAGACTGTCTAACGGAAAACAAATGAACTGTATCTTCTGAAAATCAGGAGCATGTTCTCTTGATGTTTGCAACAAGACAGATGATGCCAAATCTACACCCTCAGAGGCTCTGTCTCAGCACCTTTCTCATCACAAAGCATAAAAAAAGGCAAGTCAACTTTTGTCTGTCTGCCAGCCAGGGGATGCTGCACTTGTTTACTACAGTAAGAATTAAAATGCTATTTATCATGTCATAAGTGACCTGGCATGAAAAGAATCCTAAACATGTCAGATTGTAAACTCCAGACTGAAAGTTTCTGTCTTTTCCTCCAATAGTGTTTCCATGGAAAGACCATTTGTAATATGCTATGTTGAGAAAGCTCAGCCCAAAATGCCAAGATCTACTTTTTCAGTAACAGTAAAATCTGATCAGCTACTTCCAGCAGAATGGTTACAGTGACTTAAAGGACATTACATCAAAATGTTAAGAATTTGTTCTCAAGCTTGTTGGAACTTTACTGGCTTTACCTTATCTGCATTCCTTTTCTACACGAGCACATGTCCTTGCGGAGGAAGAGGCTATTGAGGGTGACAGCTCCAATCAGAAAGAAAAGCTGCTTCACTGCCTGCTTTAGAAGCTCAGAGTCCAAGCCATTCTGGCACATAGTACTATAAAAATAGCTGAGCTGTTGCAGGATAGAGGTCATTGTGTAGGTATCGGTGTCATCTATACTAGAAGAACGTTTACGGAACCCTGTAGGTTTCAAGCCAGAAATGCCCTGAAGACTTTCATATTCCAGCATGCCTGGTACTGAAATACAACAGAAAATAACTGGTAAGACCAAAACTCCTCAGGCTCCTTTCAGTTACATTAACTTAATTCTTGAACAAAAACTACCTCAGGATATTTTAAAAGGTAAATGATGCAAGAAAAAAAAAAAAGATACTGACAAAGGTTTCTGGAGCACACAAAGTTTAAACAGCCTTTTATTTCTGTAGGATGTTGATCAGTTTCAAAGCATTATCCCACATCAGGAAATGTGAGGCAAATGTCTTTCCAAACCCTATGGGGACATACCATTCAGTGGAATCTACATGTGCAGAAACACAGATGCCAGTACTCATATCTATAAATCAACAGGAAAAAGAAGCTTATCCCACTCTTTTTCTCCATGTATAAGCTTTATTGGTGTACTTCAGAAGCTGCATTGAAGCCTGTTAGGGTTGCTGCTGTCTTACCGATCATGGGCTGAATGCTGTTCTCCATTACAAGAATGAATTGGTAATAGATACGAATGGCCAAATCGCTAATAATCTGTCTGTATTCCGAGAGATCAAAATGCTGCAAACAGTTCTTATTCTGACGTGGAGTGTTACAATTCATGAATTCCTACAAGTTGTAAATATAATTATTAGAAATCACCTAACATTGTAAGTTTTTACTACAATGTGATGTATTAGAGTAACTCATTCTATCACTGGCTGAACACAGCCTCGGAGGGAGCCAAAGCTACAGCTGACTTCAGTGGATGCTTCCAGTTCTGGGCTTCCTGTACTTAATTTTCCAAAGGAAAAACACGTATATGTTTCAGTGAACTTTGGTACAATTACTTCATCACTTAAACAGAAAGCACCCCCCCCCACACATCCCCCCCCCCAAAAAAAAGGCAAAATGCAGTTATTTAAACGATGTTGACAAAAAGCCCCAACAATTATGAATTACATTTTATTGCTACAAAGGGATCTAATTTTTGGACTTTTCATCAGGCAAGTTCTGACTTTAAGTCTAGGCTGACTCCTAATTTGTTCGAAGTCTTGAATGTTCATTAAAAATACAGATTAAAAATCTACAGCCAAATTATAAAAGATTGCAACTAAATTATAAAAGATTGTTATTAAGTTCAGATGTTTTCAGTTCTCCAATGCTCTTTAGATGTTCTCGAGATGACCAGAAGAGGGAGTGCTGCGTTTAGACTGTACAGTTACTGTGATTTCAAGGCTTTATGGCACCTCTTTGCTTTAATCCTGAAGACTATATTCTTACGTGTTTATGCAGTTCAGTCTACCTAAGTTTATAAAACCTAGCAAAACCACCACAAACTCTATTAACTGATAAAATTAACTGAAAAGAACTGAAAGAATTTTGAACCTTGGGATTAAACTTAGCTCAAAAAGCAAGTGAAGCAAGGACAAACCTGGTCATTTTATTGTTTTGCTCTTTCCTGAGGTTTTCTTCTGTAACCTTTTGTGGCAGCAGTAGGTGTTTGAATGGTCACAATTATAAAATAGTAAAACTGTTTTTAATATATTTAAGTAGCTTGATATCTGAAGTCCGGATCATATTAAACTCATGGAAGAGTTCAAATTAAGTAGCAGTTTCCATGTCATGTCTTTAACCTACCTTAACACTTTAATGTTTCTTTGATTTCACTTGATCCATTAGTTCTATACTGTCCTATTACTTGTGTAAGGCATACAATGCCACTGCAGAGCAATGTGAATGTATGTATCTGGAAAGAACATCGGTGTGCTGGCGAACGCATTATGACTATTTTTAATTCCAAATTAAAGTCTATCAAAGGTAAAGTAATGAAATTATTTGACTAAATCAATCCTACCTCTTCCCCACTGTACTGCTTCAAACAGTTAAGAAAATAATATGTATTGGAAAGCCAAAAGGACAACATCTCAAAGTCTTCTGAATGTTCCTGCAAACAGTAAGTAAAGCAACCTTACAATGGTATTAAATTAACTAAAGACCATTACAGAACTGATATAATAGAGCCTAATTATAGAAGGAGGAGCATATACTATCTATAACATGCTAGCTGAACAAAACATGCTGTGTTTTCAGGCTAATATACACATAGCAAAGATCCCTCATTTATTTGGTAAACAGTGTTTAAGTCTTCTTACATCACAGACTGGCTAAATAAAGCAGCCTGAACCAAACAGTATTACACATTTCTATGCATAGTGTGGAGGTCTTCCTGCAAAAAGCGTGACCACCTGTATACACAAATGAAACCGAACTACGTATAAACACACTTTAACCATGTGTAAGTGTGTTTTACTTTTGTTAGCTAAGTAAACACAAGCTCTTCTAGTGGATAAACCCTGGGATAAATTTATTTACGAACAAACTATAGACATTCTGTATACCACAAACTCAACTGCATAAACCACAGTCCATTCCTGCCTGTGCTACAAAGCATGCTTGGTGTTTGATGGCATTGTAAATCCATAATGAAGCATTCACATTTGTTATGCAGATGAACCAGGCTAACAATTCTTATTTATAACTTGATTTTGTAAACTGGCTGGCAACATAACTTTAATCACTTGGGTACTAATGACGCAGTACCAAATGACAGTCAAAACCCCTCATTACACTGGCAGAGTACAACAGCAATATAAAAACCTCTTAAAACTCTGATACCTGCCTGCTGCCAGACATACCAACCTTCCTTCTGTCCATCTGACTTGTACCAGTGCTGAAAGCACGGGTGCATTTCACCTAATTGTAAAATGTAAAATACTTTAAATGACCCTGTCAACAAGCTCTTCAGATAGAAATAATTTATGTTAATGCATTCTGTGCATTCTGTGTTCAGCACAGTAGAACCTTACCTGGAGGCTTTACACGGATACTACTACAAACTTCAAACAGAGTGCCACTTAGGATTATTATTCTATTACAGGAACACTAGCAAATGAAAGTGTCAGCGTTCCCCAGGTACTGCACGTGCATCTTATAAACCTCACATCAAAAATCACACAGTACAGCACAGCCAAACGTAATTCCTACCTTAACAACTTGCTTGATGCCATCAATGGTTACATTCATGAAGGATTTCAGCATGTCAGCATCATTCAGATAATCTGCATACCTCACACACATGAATAAGATGTGAGCTGGAAGGCCAGGTATCATATTAACTACAACTCCACGTGGCTTTAAATCTGCATAAAGGAGAGTCATCAGGTTTTTACACAGAAATTCAATGATTCAATGTATCATTCTGAAGAAGACAAGCACTATGGGGCTCATTGCTTTAGTGACCAGTCACTTGATAACTGATTTACTGACAAATTGCTTGTTTCTGAAAATGCCTGGTTTGTATTGTTTCTGTAAGAGTATTAATGAAGTTTTCCAGAAAAGGAGAATATTGTAGCAAATTCTAAGGCCAGCACGGGCTGTGCCAGGCAGGACAACTTTAAAAGCAATTTGCATTTCCCTGTGCACTGAAGGCCTCACCAAATTCTGGCACTGCTTAATGACACACCTCTGTTCACAAAGATATAAACATTCACAAAGCTGAAGTAGGTGAGAAGAAAAGGAAGGTGCAGTTTCCAAACAGTGTTTAGTAATGGTACTAATGTACATGGAAAATTTGATGAGTTTACTATTAATTGTAAGCTAATGCAAAAAGCTGGTTTGGCAGTAAGACTGATAATGTAAAATAACTCAGAGAAAGGACAAAATTCATTTACAAGAGAAACACTAAAGTACATTTCCTTCCAGTGAAGGGAATGATATGGAAAGAACAGACAGGGCAGCAATCCATCACACATGGATATAAACCCAGTGACTTCCAGATTTATTAGATGACCAGGAAGAAAGTAAATTCAAGTCCCTGGTGTGCTCTTGAGATTTATAGCTTTATAGGTGAATAAATAATAAGAAAGATGATAGAGTCAGCATTACGTAGAGTCAGACACACTATATATATAGGTTGCCCAGGGAGGTTGTGAACACTCCATCCCTGCCAGTGTTCAAGACCAGGCTGGACGAGGCCTTGGGTGATATGGTTTAGTGTGAGGTGTCCCCCATGGCAGGGGGGTTGGAACTGGATGATCTTAAGGTCCTTTCCAACCCTTATGATTCTATGATTCCATGATTTTTACACAGATAAAGCACTTCCATACATAGACTGTCTGCCAGTGGAACAAGAACAATATAGAGCCTCCAAGTTGTACTGGTAGTAAGAGAGTGGGGGAAAAGGCAACTTCAAACATAAGTGAAATATGTTGCCTTGTAATTTTTGTTATAGTGTTCTACACTGACTGCTCTTGACTACTGATAAAATTTGAAGTATTACTAAAATACCGAGGATGAGATTTTGAATGATCCTTTCTTCATCTTCTTTTTTGTACTCCATCATTCCAATGTACTCTTTGGCTGAAGTTGGCACATGAGCTTCAGCTATCAAACATGAAAGCACTGTTATTTGCAGGTAAATAGCTAAGCTAATGCTCACATTAGAACAAACTACTGAAGAAAGGCAGTTTTCTTTGTAGTATAGTATGGGCATGGGCCCTGTTCACAAAAATGTTTTTAACTTATGGTTGCAGGCATTGTGAGTTAAACAACATTTGTATTATTCATGTGAACAGTTTCACTGGATTCAGTGGAATCACTTGCATTTATATGGCAAATAAACAGCAACAAAACATCTCTACATTAGTCACCGCTGCAATACTTTTCAGAGTATTTTATAGAATTACTTCCTATAGAAGAGCTTTGACCAAACTGATTTCGTATCAGGAACCATCTGCCACTTGAAGACTAATGGGAGAAGTTACTCATCCAATGCAAAACTAACATTCTGTTGGTTTAGAGACAGTTTGTGTGAGGGTATGGATTAACTTCTGTTGAAAGAATATTACGCTTCTGGCTTAATCTTTATCGTATAGTCTAGGTTCCACATGTGCCCATTATTTAGCTCGGTCAAAAAATGCAGGAAAGGACTTTTATGTAATTTCTATTGATGGTTCTCCTTGCACTGTTTTCTGTGGACTTAAATTTCTAACCCCGCCCCAGACTCTACCATTCAAAGCTATTATTACAAAGAAATCACATAACATTATCTCACCTTTTTCAATAGACTTGGTAAGAGTTTTGATCTGATCCTCCAATTTTTTTATTATTCTATCTTTCATGTCTAGTTTTTCCTTAAGATCCTGTAATAATAAAATTCAGTGAGTTCAGAGTGACCACAATTAAAAAACGTGTTCTATTGCTACATTATTGCCACAATGAAAGAACACTATGATGTGCTTTTACTTATATTTGATAGAAGAAACATGAAACCTTCATAGTTTTCTTCTCCTCCAATGATTTGAGAAACCATCCTGTCCACACCATGAAATCACATTATCTCCTCTATCCTGCATTTCAGGTACAGTTTCTTAATTGTGATTTCATTTCCTCACCATGTTTTCGACAGTAAGTCGTGTTGTCTCTTGCTTTATCTTGCTTTGTACTTCATCCTGGGTTTCATCTTGTATCAAACCATTGCTCATACCCTCAATTTCTTGGGCTTTGACTTTCAGTCCCTCTTTTTCTTCTATGTTTGCTTCATTCTGGGCCTCATTATTTCTAAAAATAGATAGATAAGAAGCTTTGGATTTTATTCTTCCTTTGTTAAAGCATAGTCATATTGTACTTGTTCATCACTTACTAACTGTACACAAGGCTGTAAGGCAAATCTTACATTGAATGTGGTACTTTAAAGTTTAAATGACTCTGTTACCACAGCTTATAGCAATGACATTTCTTACATTAAAAAAAATTAAACTATATATTTACCTTCTCTGTGTTCTGTCCCCTTCTAGCTTGTAATGCAGCCGATGAGACATCTCTTTCATTTTTTCAGTAATAATTAACAACAAAACCCAAAACAAAAAAGAAAGAACAAAATCATATTTTCTTACTGTTCTGGACTGGTATTCAGTAAATCTCTTCTTACACTCATGATTTTGTTTCCTCTAATGCAATTGAATGCCATGCCAGATAATGTATCAGAGAAACATCAGACTACTCCCCACCACACAGAAGGCTCTATGGGAGGAGGAATTTCGACTCCACTAGCTTCTTGCATTTGGCAGTAAAACCGCTTCCAAGTTTTCAATCAGTTCCCTAGGAAGCCACTGCAGTAGAGACTCAGAATCCCCAGCAGTGTGTGCTTTCCTAAACTGAGAACAACCTTCAAACAAGGAAATTTAGCAAGAACTTTTCCCTGTCTCCCACTCTGAATTCTTCAGCACCCTCTGAAGTCCACCTCATAGAGTATGCCTTAAGGTCCAAAACATCCTTCCTTTTTATGAGTGCTTCCAAAGGGCACAGCCTATTATTCTTAGCAGAGTCCTACTGAATTTGCTTGCAGATCACAGAACTGAGTGGCCTCAAAAAGGTAAAAAAGAGAAAAAAGCAGACATACTTGCATGTATTTTATTAATAACAGATACAAACTATACACACATTTTTTCATTGCGTTATGCAATGAAGTTATGCAATATTGCGTCAGCTTTTCAATTCAAATATAGGGAATCCATTGTATTAATCAACCAAAAGAGTAGGGACCATGCTGGTACTTTACCTTTCAACTTTATAGCCTGTTCTTGAAGACGGTTTTCAAGATCCAGTTTTTGATTTTCAAGTTCAGAAACTTGCTGTTTAAGATCTGGGATCACCTTTTAGAGAAAAGGGGAGATTTGTGCATTTCGGCACCTTCTTTTCAAGTGTCTGCAACAGTTCCTATGACACCTGAACGCCTTCAACTGCAAACAGTCAAAACCAGGAGAGACTGAGGGAGCAGTGCTACCTGCTTGCCTGACTTGTTTAGCTTTTCTGGAGGCATC
This sequence comes from Pezoporus flaviventris, assembly GCF_033815535.1. Classification (NCBI taxonomy): domain Eukaryota; kingdom Metazoa; phylum Chordata; class Aves; order Psittaciformes; family Psittacidae; genus Pezoporus; species Pezoporus flaviventris. Next base: position 13,036,373 of record NW_026892554.1, read on the forward strand.
TGCTGCTGGCCACTCTTACAAATGAAGCAGTGAGCTACTGAAATATTTGAACTGGCCCCAGTACTACCATTCTTCTGTTCTAGTTTAAAGGAAATTACATCCTGGCTTTAATTCCTCTGTGTCAATTAAAAATAACATTATTTACAACTTTTCCATGTATTTTCAATTTAAGTAGCTTTCCTTTTAAAGTATTTCTTTAGTTATTTTTCACTCAGCAGAAACATAATATGGTATATATTATGGCAGATATTACCTTCTGGAATAATAGCACTTCCTTGTTTCATGCATGTCTCCTCAGTACCAATAACGAGATTTGCCTGCAATTTGTTAGTAACTTGATATGCTTAGCTGCCCTCTGGTGGGGAGAGCCTCAGAACTGCACCATAAACCCCACACGCATCTGTTTTTTCACTATCAAATCATCGAACTTGTCAACCTGAGAGACAGAAACAGCTTTAGAGGCTTCTAAGAAAAAGATGCTCATTTCTGCCCTCTGATTACAGGGAAAGAATGGAGTAACTGAATTCTGAACCTGAATGTCTCACTGCAATGAAAATTGAAGGTGGGTATTGTGGGTTGAGCCCGTCTGGCCAGCAGTAGAGCACCCAGAAATGCTCACTCCCCCCATATACCCACCCACATCCTGGAACTACAGGGAAGAGACTGGGAAGAGCAGAAGCAAGAAAATACCTGGGTCAAGATAAAGCCAAACACCTCCTTTCTTCTTCCTCTACCTCAGCTTTTATAGCTGAGCATGAAGCTATATGGTAGGGGACATCCTTCCAGTTAGTTCAGGTTGGTTGTCTGGGCTGTGTGCCCTCCCAGCTCTTTACCCATCTCCAGTTCAACTGGCTGAGATGGGGCAGAGTAGGAGAAAGAGAAGGCCTTGACACTGTGTCAGCTTTTTCAGCAACAGCCAAAACACTGTCCTGTTATCAAAACTGTTGTAGCCACAAAGGCGAAATGCAGCATCATAGAGAGCTACAAGGTTATCTCCATCCCAGACAGACTCAGTACACTGTTATAACACTGACCCACAGAACGCTACAGTATCACAAAACTGCTTTCCATTAAGGCTGAATACTGGAAGTGTTCCATCAGAAAAACACAATCTGACCTAAAATAACTGTCTTTTAATTATCAGATGAGAAGTTATATGAGGTAGGTATTAAAAAGGCATTGTGAGCTACCTTTCTGGTCACTGCTAAACCTCTGATTAATCTTTTAGTTAAAACTCTGTGTTAATAAAACCCCTTAAATTAATACTAGTTTCTTCATGACTTCCAGTACAAAGCTGCATATTTGTACAAATCATTAAGCCCCTTCAAAGTTCCCTGCATTGTTGAGAAACTGCAAAAAGCACAACCAAAATATCGTATGAGCTCCGCACTGGACATCCTGGCAGTATTTTGAAGTCCAAAACTTCTCTTATAAAATCTGAGTATTCAGCCACATAAATGTACAAGGGTTCAAATGCTTTCTAAAGATTCTCAGTGTCCCCTAGCTATCAACAACATAAGCCAAAGCCTGTGTGTGCACTACACTCCAAGCCAGAGTTTGTAGAACGGTTCATATTCTGTGATTAGAATAAAATCTCAATTCAGGTTTAGGAAAAGTAAAGGGAAAAAGCCTCTGCGAGGCTGCCCCAACAAGCTGTACAGCCAAGACTAAATTTGGTTGCCTCCTAACACACTACCCAGCATGCAGGGAAAGAGCCTGTATGGGTGTGCAGTCTTAGATGGCCATACCTGTTTGAGCCTTGAGATCTCAAGGGCATGACCAAAAGATTTTGAGGTCTTTATGCCACAAACACATTTGGATTGTATTACTAAGCAACAAAAGCATACTTTGCTTCACTACACCTCGATCTTACCAGGTTTTCTGAAGTTAGCCTGCTAACTTCAAGTTGAATACCATCATTTATGTCATTTTCCTCTCGAAATAATTTTTGTAGATGATTAATATCTTGGCTGAGATGTTCAACTTTAAAGTTCAAACCTTCAATCTCTTTCTCATATATTTCTTTCTGAGACTGGAAATGACTCTCCATTACTCTGTTAAACAAAGAGGGGGAAAGAACACGGCAGATGTAGTATGACTTCTATTCAATTGGTCAGATTTACTAAGAGAAAACAAAGTACCATTGTTAACATGCAGACATTCCATTGCATTACCTGTGCATTGACATTCCATTGCATTACCTGTGCATTAAGGGAGTTGAAAGTTACGCATGCTATGGAACTTAAATGGGAAGTTCGGGTCAGATATAAGGAAGAAGTTCTTTACTGTGAGGGTGGTGAGGCACTGGAAAGGGTTGTCCAAGGAAGTGGTAAATGCTCCATCCCTGGCAGTGTTCAAAGCCAGGTTGGACAGAGCCTTGAGCGACATAGTCTAGTGTGAGGCATCCCTGCCCATAGCAGGGGGGTTGGAACCAGATGATCTTGAGGTCCTTTCTAACCCTAACTATTCTAGGATTCTATCTCAGAGAAAACACATTTCCCCAAGTGACACATACACGCACCTCACTGACGTAGTAAAAGTTTGTTAAACTGATTTTAAACTGCTCAGCCAGTTGTATAATGTAGTGTTTGTTCATTTCTTAACCAGATGTTCAGCACTGCACTGTCAGATTAGCTACTCACTGATCTTTCCATTTATTTTCTAGATCACAGCATGGAGTTATGAAAAATTGGAGAACTGAACTAACCTTGTAGCTTTTTTCAAGCCCTCATAAGCAAACCACAGTTCTCCATCTTCATTTAGGTGTTCCAAATCCTCTGTAGAGAGTCTAGAACACAAGGTGGTACCATTAGTGTGCAGGTGAACAAAATGTATTTCCTAAGATTTTTAGAACAGACTCCAGAACAAAATTACCTGCTTCTTACATCTTCAAAATCATAACTTTCAAGAAGCTGTTTTGTAACTTCTGACATCTTTTCTGGGAAAAAAAAAAAAGTTTATTACATGAATAATTTTCTGAGCACATTTCAAACTAAGTTTGATTATAAAAATCAAACCAACCTATTCCTCAATCTATGAGGTTTCTTCCTGTTACTCAGTGTATATATATGTGATTTACTACAAGAATATGATGAGGGACTTTGTTCTACCTGTGGACATCTAAGGTGCACCAGATAAAAATCAGTATTGGTGATATACCTAATAAACACAACAAACTTGCAATGCAAAATTACCTCTTTCTGGTCTGAATCTGGACAACTGCTAGAGTTTTACAGAGTTTTATAGATGATCCATCATCTAGTGCTGGGTTACTACATTAAACACTGCAGATACAGGTCTGTTCTGTAACACTGCCAGCACTGAACAAAGTGCACAACAGTAGTGCTGCTTCTTAAGTATCTTTTCCCAAAGAGAACCCAGTTCAGCAAGGTACTTAAGTATGTTTGACATTTACTGGACCTAAGGTGAAAGACAGGATGAATGAAAAGTAGATAACATAATGTTTCTATGTTCTTGGGTGTTTACAAGCTACTTGCTAAATTTTAAGTGAAGTTTAAGTTATTACCATTGATTTTTTAACCCAAAAGAGAGATGTCTGAAATCAGTCTCTTCAAAGGGGTACCCCAGATCACAGTATGCGGTGTTCGCTTTGTAAAACTCATCTGCTGTTTTTTTTTTTCTTTTTCTGAGTAAAGGTATGAATAGAATGAAACCTCTATGGTATGGGAAAAAGAACTGGGGTTTTGTCAAAGCACAGATGGAAGAAATCCATTTAAACTGTAGTTGGTAAGTTCTCTGAATTACCTAGCATGTAGCTTACCCCTCAATTCTCGCTTCTGTGACTGAGCCTGCTTTTCAACATCCAATTTTTGTGTCTGAAGCAGTTCAATTTCCTTTTGCAACTCAGGTATTTTCTGAATCAAGACAAAAATTATGAACTGAGACAAGGATTGAATGACATGGGCTGAGTATCAGTTATATCATAAGGACTATTATAATTAAGAACAACTGCATGTGGTAGAAGGCTTAAAACGTGTTTAAAGCACCTGGTTCTCAGGCATCAGAGAGAGTAGTAATGGGATGTAGTGAAAACGTGTTTGGGTCATGGAATTGATTAAAACAGATCAAAAACATAAAAAAAGGTGACTTCATACAAAAGTACTACTTTCAGGTTCAGTTTATAAACCATGGTTTTCCCTTGAGAAATGAATACTTTCTTGAGAAAAGGAAGAAAAAAAGACCCCCACATTTAAACAGACAAATTCTCAGGCACAACTACTCTTCAAAACAAGCACTTATTTCTGCAAGCAGTGACTTATATTGTGGACTATATGAAACCAATGCAACCTAGTGGTGTATAAAATGCATCTTATGAACTACAACTTCTTCTAAAAATGCACTGGAGATAAACAATTAGTGAAATATATATAAATATATATATAAAAATAATATATAATATAATGCTTTAATATCATATATATATAAACACCCACATTCTCTATTCGCTTTATCTAGCAAAGATGCCAAAATTAAATGTGTCATGTTTCACCTGTGTTTGTTTTGTAAGTTGTCCTACTTCCATCTTCAAGCCATCCTGAATGACAATTTCTTGCTGAATTTGATTCTGTAGCTGACTTTTTTCTTCTTTCAGAATCTTAATTTCTGCCTTGAGCAACTCAAACTCTTTCTCATAGTCCTGCTTCTGATTCTGGAAATTTTTCTCAAGTATCCTAAATAAAGCAATGAGGAGGTGATTTTATTTTCCTATATTTGTAAGTGAAAGAGTGGGCTTTGTTTTTGTTTTAATTTGAAGAACATGTTTCATTGAACCATTATTACATGAAAATGCCATCCTATATCCTCAGAATCAATCTACAAAATGGATGACAATGGGATGAGAATAAGCCTAGACTTCACTACATACAATTCAGATATTGGAACTGAATTCAAGGCAAAACTAACTTATTTCCACTTACAGGATAATTCTCTACCTCTTTGAGAGTTAACCTACCTGAGCAGCTTCACGCTACATTTATGGCCATAGTCAGCACTGAAGAAGGACATAACAAGAGTAAAACACTGCAAAAACCTTTCAATTTTCTACTAGTCCCCGCTGGAATGGAGTGGCTTCAAACATAATATAGCTAAGGGGCAAAGCAGGAAAACTAGCAAAGAAGTCCCCTTAGCACAGTCTGAAGTTATTTGCAGCTGAAATCAGGCTGAGCTGAAACACCACACAGCTTCCAACCCTCAGGAAAAGTGACTTGATTGCACTCTTCACACTTGAGAGAACACCGTTTATTTGGTACCTAAGGTTCTCTGTCCAATACTGGAAAAGAGTTACCAGGAAATAAACACTGGCTCTGAGGAAAGCATGCTGCAAAGCAACAGCCGTCTATTGTTAAATAAATGCAAATGAAATACCAACAGGGTGAAAAAGTTAAGGTTTTCCTCCACATTTTTAACCAAATGTCCTTACAAACACTGCCTTTCCTTCAAGCTGAATCTTTTGACCCTGTCCTTTAATATTCACTTCACAGTAATTCTGACTGGTATGGGTATGGCCATCATCTGCTCTTCCAATCCTGACCAAATTCTGAGGGTATCTCCAAAGAAACCATTATGGTTAGGATTGCCTTTCAATTCTCGGGAAGACACATGAAAAGACAGGAAACTGCAAGAGCAAAGAATAGTCTCAAGTCTACAGTATAATTTCCTCTTTGTGACTGACCCTCAAACAAGCATATGCTCTTCCTCAACTGTACATGAAGTTCTTCAGTACCAGCATTCATGTCCAAGAACACTGACAGATTCATAATGATGTGAGTATAATACATTTACAGAAGGAGAAAGGAAGGCAGGGAAAGAGAAGAAATGAAGTCTGCTTCAAAACAGTAAGATTCAGATTCCATACATTCGCTGATTTTCTTCTTTTTGTACATCGTTGAAGAGTTGCTTCGTGAGGTCATCCATTTTTTCTGTCAAAAAAGATTTCAATATTTCAAAGACCTTCATGCAATCATGGGCGTTTATTAAAACAGCATGAGCACAATGCGAAGTTTTGTTTTAATAAGTGATCCTTAGCATATTTTAAGGCTGAAATTATTCTCACAAATGCCAAAAATTAACAAAGCAAATTTTACAAGTAATGCTATAGAATACAAAGGTTCAGCAATACCAATGTGTTATTCATCTAAACTATACTTGACCCCATGTGCTGCCTGTGTCCTTTGGAATTAGATTCTTAAAAGCTGCATATTAAAGGAAGAAAGGACAAAGTGACAGGAGTGCGTGTGCATGAGATGGAAACGTAACAGGAGGAGAGCTTTTGCTACTAAAAGAACAAAATTATTACATTAAAAGCACTTCCACTTCACATTCTAACAAGAGAAGTTTAGATTTACTGTAAATTCAGCATTTATATTGCTTTCATTAGAGCAAAAGTTATTTACTCTTGCTGAAAACTTGACCTTACAACTTCAACCCACTCTAACTCCTTTAAAGCTCCTTTTAGTTACTGTACCTTTCATTTCCTCAGTTTTTTCTTGGAGCTTTCTTTCTAAGGTCTTTTTCTGTTCTTGTAATTCTTTATTCTGATTCTCAAGTTTTAAGATTTTCTGTACGCATAGAAAATAAGCATAATATATAAATTACAAAGGAAGATAGGTCACAGAAGGTCTTACATTTTAACAAGCATATATGGACTCCCTTCCTTCCCTGACGCCCCCCCCCCCCCCCCCCCAAACGTAAAGTTGCTTGGTAACTCTTGAACAATGCATCTGATAAATCCAGTAACTGAAAAAAATATTTCAATTAAAAGCATGCAGATGGCAATTAAAATTTACCTGTTCACTGTCCTCTTTCTCTTTTTTCCCTTTCTCTTCACATGTTCTCTTTTGAGCAGTTAACTTTTCAAGATCCAGTTCAAGTTTCTGAATTGTATCCATGTCATTCATATGGGTTGAAGCCAGATTGGTCAATCGCTCCAGCAAACCATGATTTTCTTTATTCTACAATGAGGTTAAAAGAAAACAGAAAAATGCACACCTGAAACTGTTTAATAGAACTTCAAAGGCAGCACCTGACCTACTTCTGCTCACCATCCCGTGTCATGATTATTTCAACCAAGGATTGTTTCCATCAACTAGATTAAAGCTACCATCTTAAAGATGGCTTGGCTGGTATGACTCTCAGAAATAAGCTGCAAAATAGATATAATATGGAATTCCCGAAAGTCACAAAATACATTGCACGAGAGCAGTATCCTTCATCCTAACACAAGTAGAGACTGGACTGACTATTTAAAATATGAGACTCTTCTTATTGGCACAACTAACCCAAAAACATAAGGAAACCCTAGATGATTCTTGCTACCTGGATGTAGAAAGAATACTATTGGTTTATTATAAAAAACCATATCGCTTACATATTCTCCCATCTTGTTGAGCATGGATGTTGTAATTCATGTAAATCTCTAGTCAGCATGAGAGCTCTGAATGAAACAGATATGATAAAGAGCCAGTACAAATCATAAGCTGACTGACGGCCCTCACCTTCTCTTCCATCTTCTTCTGCAGTTGCTGAACTCTGTATGAAAGCTGGATATTCAAGACAAACCGCCGAATATTCTGAAATCTGCGCCTGGCAAGCCATGCACGGGCATACTTCTGAAGGATCACAGCCTTGTGTTCTTTGAGCATCTTTAAAAGAAAATATTAACATCTGTCTGTAATTATATATGGCTCAATCAGCACCAATTATAACGTTCTGTGACTCTGCATACACTGGTAATGACAAAGCTTCTCATGAAAGTATCAAAACAGTGAAATACCCAGACTGCAGACACATTTGAATCACTGTAGTAATCACTAAATGATCTGTATCAGGTTTAAACCAGATAGAGCTCTTGGTGGCTTAGAGATTAAATCTAAAACACTATTCACCAGTATTATTATAGTTTTTTAACGATATAAAAATTGAGCAGAAGATATGAGAATCAGGCATGCCCAAGGTAAAGTATTAGGGATCGTTGCCCTTGTCTCCAACTGTCCTATAGAGCAATAGCTCTTTCCAGTTACTGAAATAAATCTTTTGATAGGTTGTACCTTCTGATATCTTTTTCTTGCTAGAAATCCTCTTGTATAAGCTTGTATTGTCACAGCAGCCACATGGATGAGCTGGCAAAGTCTACGAACCAGGTAACCCCGACAGTATTTCTGAATAATTATAGCTGCCCACGTTTCCTTCAGAGCTCTTGCAGTTATAGCTTGCCTTGATTCAAAAGACAATAAAGTTTGCTTAGGTCATATTAGATTTCTCATACTCGTTCCCTTGGCCAGTCAAATCACACACACACACACACAAAAAGAAGGTATTAAAAACACGCATCCGCTACCAGTAATACAGCTTTTTCTTCAATTAAAGTGAGAGAGAGAATTATCCACGATCTTTGAAATCTGTTCCACAAGCAATTGTTCCGATGGTCTTTTTCTGGTGCAGTATCTCTGCTGTATAATTCCTTTTAATAACTTTTACACACTACCTGTAAACCCTTGTAAATTGCTTTTCCTTTCTGCTACCTCATTTCTTTTCTGGCTCTGAAGCTCAGCAGTAAGCCCAAGCCGACAAGTGGGTCACGCATCATTAGCTAAGTAGTGAGCTTATGGGTAGGCAGGCCTCTCAGGAATCCAGCAGACATCTGAAACCTGCTAGAGCACTTTCTTCATATCACCTGAATAGCTTGAACGCTTTAAAGCCCATATTTACAGTCAGGAAGAAATGGAAATACAATCTGAACTGCTCATTCATAACGATTACACTGCCAAATTAGTGCTGGGCATTAGTTTGACCTTTCCTATCCCTTCAGGCGCACCCTAACAGCAAATTCATTATCATCCAAAAGTACCGTACAGTCCGCTGCCCCCGGAAATACTGCTGTATTATAAGAGCTGCTTGTTTTATGCAAAGGAATTTCTTCCGCTGCAGCCAGCCTCGAACACTCTTTTGGATCACGATGCATGCGTGTCTCAGTTTGTCTGATCGCAGCTTTTCTAAGTAAGCAACCTGTCCTGCTCTGAAGAAAATCTTTGTTCTCCCAAACTGATACTGGTTATGATCCTGAAAAAGAAAGCAATGGGTGTATTCAGTTTTTAGTCTACTATAGTAGACCAGACACTCTCTTCATTTTATAAACTGTCAGTTCAGGCAAGCTCCTCTGAAACGACACGACGTTGTTAAATAAGAATATCCTCTTTGCCTTATTTGTAGGTGGAAGCATATGGGAGGAAATTTCCACATATGTGGAAAGAACCATAGAATCACATCCAAAATACTGTACCCTAATGATCTCAAATTAAAGGGAGGATCTGGACTTATCATTAAGGCCTTGAAAGGAACCTCTTCGCACCCTCCTGCAAGCCTGGTTCCTTGGGCTCAACACCACCTCTTTGTGTACACGTCTGGCCTTGAATGAGGGAGCTGTGTGAGCAAAAACTTAGCTGCTTTTAAGCTCAGGCTCCCAACCCTTGGCCTGTGCCAGAGCTGTGCTGTAAATATGCCTGTGCTTGGTCTTACACATCCCTGATTCTGAACTCAGTCCTGACATGCTGACTTGAATCACTGGACAAGCCTCACCACTACAGGCTTGTCTAAAAATAGGAGCAATATACAAAATAGTACATTTTTAGAACAGTTCTCCAATGTGGTGCATTCCACCACCAACAGCCCTGTCATGTGCGTAAACTTCTAATACCTGAAAAAAATGTATCATTTACTGTTCACTGGTTTATAAATATAAGTAGAATATCTTCCATGTTACAAGCGAAGATATTAAGTACAGAGAGGTGAAATCTCATCATGACTGCATCGCAACACAAGGTTATTAACTCGCAAGCCTATGTGCAACACGCTGTATTAGGAAAATAGCAATGTAAACATCTTTCCTATTTGATGAGTGAGATACTACTCTTGGCAAAAAAGACTTTATTAATAATAAACACTATAATACATGATGGGTCAGTGCATACAAACCAACCTGGATTAGCCGCTGCAAAACAATCTTGCAAATCTGCTTCTTATCATTTATGGAGAGTTCCTGCTGTGTCATAAGGATGCTATAACGGCTGAAAAACTCAATGTAAGTCCACCTGGAAAATCAACAGTTAGCAAATGCAACTCATTTTAGAGGCACTCAAGTACTTTGACAGACAGAGGCCCATTGCTATCCCTACCTGGATGGGTAGCTCTGTGCACTAATTCGAATAGTTTCCAAAACACCACATGCTCGCAGTTGCTGAGCAACTCGTTTTGAATCAAACCTAAAAAAACCCAACAGAGTTATAGTTTACATTTTTGCTTGGTTTGGCATGCTATGACCATTAGAAGCATTCTACTAGTTGTATTTCCATTTCTGCCCTTAGGATGCAGGGGTCCCTACATTTTATATACAGTCATAGAATCAGAGAATCATAGCATAGTTAGGGGTTTGTTTGTTAGTTTGTTGTTTTAAATATGTGATAGGGACTACCTGGATTTCCTTTTTCTTTCTCAAAACAAAAGGAAGACTGCATCTATTTCTCTCTTGGAAAGTCCTGCTTCCTTTCTGTATTCATGTTGACAGTTCACATTAGCAAGTGGCAAAGAATCATGCCACTCTCAGCACACAACATACATAGAAATAAATTCCCTCAAGTCTATTGGGAAGAAACTCTCTCTTGGTACTCTTTAGCACGCTGAATAAACATGCTAAATGAATGAGCAAATGAATAAACCCGGATTTACTCATGAATATCTGGGTTCAAGATTATCAGCACAAGGCATAGAAAGACCCTTTCCAGTGCTGGACGAGAGCTGATATGCCCACAGAGCACTACACTACAGTGTGAATTCAGTGCGAGCTAAGAAATCCCTGTGGCTGACAGACTGTTCGTAGTTCTTTCAGATGGTACACTCTTCTAGTCTGATTCAGACAGGGTTTTATCTTACCCAAGCTATTTCCCCTCTTCATTGCTATTAAAGAGAATAATGAGGTCTCACTGCAGTGATAGTGAAAGAGTGCCATCTGTAATATGCTTTGAATGGGGAGATTTTGTCTGGCTTCAGGAAAATGAGCTAACACACTTAAATTTAATTTAGAATCAAAGTTCACCTTTTCCCTCCTACTCAGATACAGTAAGAGCTTTTTTTTCGCTTGCCATTACACAACCTTCCAGGTGAAAGCTGTGGAATCGAAACTAGAGTGCTTCTGCCTGCGCTCACTAAACAGACCAATAGCTGCATCAAGGTTAACTCCTACTTACAAGTTCATGCTTATCAAGAAGGTCATAGATATTTTGCAAATTATCCTACATATATGATTATTTTATAAGATTAAAATTGTACAAAATTGTTGGAAAAACCAATGCTGTGTTCAACACTGCTCACACCTTTTGACTTCTAAAGCTCTTCTAAATATTTCTGTGGAAAAAAGAAAAGTTCACAAAGAAAGTGGCAGTGGGTTTTATTCCCCAAATACAAACCAGTGCTAATCCATACTGTACAAGAACAAACACACCTATACAAAATATCCATCAACTTAAATTAAAGGCGGATGACCTCTCCCCTAAAAATGTTATGACAAATACACAAACAGTAATATCCAACTTAAAAATTCTTCATTAGCCTAAAATTCTTCAAGGTATCAATAACCGCTGCTGAATAATTCTAGTGTTTGTAAGATGACTTCCAATTCAGCAATCTTGAAAGTTAAAATATGTTTCCTGTATGGAAAGTTGTTCAAGAATAAGAATTCAACTTGCTGACATGTAGATACTGTGAAATAGAGAAATACTCTATTAACTTTGAAGTTAATATAACAGCTCAACACCACAAACATACTTACTCAAAAGGCAACTTCTCATCATTTGGCTTTATGCACCTTACATAATGAGGGGTGGTTGCATTGAGTGTCACCATAAGTAAAGACAAAGAATTCCGGAACTAGAAAATATCAGACAGAACAGTTTTGCTAATGAAACATTTACAGCTAAGCAAAAAGTTAAATCTTGGGTTTTTAATCTGTTAGATTTTGGCTGGACACTGGGAGACTTTCTTAGCATTTAGATCTTAAACACAGGAAACATAACAGACCTGCTGTACCTAACAGTCTCCTATATATAAATTGAACTCACTTCGTTATACCCAGATCCAGAGCACTGTACTGTGGTTGGCTCTAGCCCCTCCTGAAAACTGGATAGCCCCTATGAACAGTAGTGGAATACAGTACCTGTGTTCCACTCAGATTGCACAGAACATGTCCCTGAAAGCAGGAGCATCATAGAACAGCACGTTTACGTAGTACCTTACTGCCAACCGTCATCCGGAGTTGCTTGTTAGGTGACTTGAGAACAGGTCTTGCAGATTTGATGTTAATAGTTGAACTGAAAGGTGAAATGGACACTGGACTGTCTTGAAAAAAATTTGCACACAGATGAAACTGAAAGTGTGGTGAAAGAATCACAGTTAGATGCTGCGGAACTGCAGTAACGTTTAAACAAAAATGACAGTTTCTATAACATAAAACGCAAAACCTTATCGCTTGGGCCACGTATTGCAGGACTTGAAACCAGATTTTTAAGCCACAAACAACAACTGGAAAACAGTTCAATAACTCTGAGTCTATTGTGAAGCACGCACACATTTCACAGACAAAACTCAGTAATTGTTAAGTTGGCCTGCAAAAGCCATTTCAGCATGAGCAAACATGGACATTAATACAGAACAGATTTAGACCATTTAAGGTTATATTTTCCCAGTATTTAACTTAGATTTAGAATATGGTTTTTGCTCAGATTAAGTTTGCTTCTTAATAGTAATCCTGAAGTCTCAATTCTGTAGACTCAAAAGGAACTTCAAGCAGATGGGAAGCAGCAGGCACGTATGAGACATCTGATGTTTTCCCTGCCCTGGCATTCTCTTAATGTCTCTTGAAGAATAAACAAAGGCAGCTGTTAATGATACACTACCCATCAAAGCTACATGTAATGACTATGGGAAAAAACCTAAGTGAATTAGTCAGTTACAAGGCTTCCAAAATTCAAAGGAGATATTAAAAAAACCAAACAAACCAACCAAACAAAACCAATCAAAACCCCAAACCACCAAACAAAAATCCCATAACATACCTAGCAAAGTAAATGCACGTACATGAAAAAGGCGAATACTGCGTTTTTTCATCTTGTATGTTGTTCTGATGTTAAAAATACACACTTGAGGAATATTAATAAAAATTAAGTCTAAACAAATAGATTCAACTTCTTAAAAAACTCTTTTTATCAGAACAATATTTTAAAATTAGATGTGAATGAATTCCAGTAAAATCAGGTATTTAGAAAAAATCAGTCATTACTGACTGTTCACAAACCTTGCTGTCTTTCAAGATGTCAATCAATACTTCGTGTACTGTATCTCTGTTTTTTTCCAGAAATCCTTCACATTTATATTCTACCTGTGCAAACAGGTGCAATTATTAACTTCTCAGTTACACATACACAAATACATCAACAGATAGCAAAACAATAATTTTTAGTAAGTTGTGGTAGCCAACAGATCTTTATTATTCTTAAAATGATGGCTGAAACACTGCTTTATCCAGATTCACTATGGCAAGAATACATACACACATAGTGCAAATTTAGAAGCAGGACAAACTGTCAGAATCCTCTATCAACTGCAGTTTCCTTCTGCCTTTATCAGGAGTTTCTTTCCTTTCATTATCCTGCGATTTCAAATCTAAATATTAAATGGAATACTACATTTGAAATGCAAATCACTGAGACTAAAATACGTATGGACTACAATCTCAACTGTTTTATTTATACATTGTACTCTTTTTCTGTCTCTATCTTGATTATTTTCATATTCTCAAATTCATTAAGCACTTCTTATGTTTAAATGGTATGATACAGACAGTATTATCAATAAACAAGTAATACTATGTATTGAAGACTGATTTAATAGAAATTCCAAGTGTGGTTGGTATTTCCTCTATTTCCTAAGTTGGTTTCTTTTCTGAATGAGCTAATTCTAGAAACAGGGTGAAATAAGACTGGATTATTTACACTTTACCTTATCAGCAAAGTGTTGAATGATGAAAGACATGTTTGACATCCTCGGCTTTTCAAAGAGTGCATTTTTATTGACAAAATTATTATATAGCTTTTGAAGCCAGTTTTCATCTGTTCCATGGGGTAACTGTAAAAACAAGGGCAACCTCTTTAACCAAACTGTGACGAACTGTTAGAAACAGCAAAACTATTATCAATAAAGGGTGTTACCTGCAATCAGGAACAATCTGATCCTTAAGAATGCTAATGGGCAGAACAACAGATAAGATAATGAGTTAGGGAATGTTTCCTAATTTCTCCCATATTACTGCATGATTTGGGTTCTGAGTTGGCAACATCACTGAAACATCTCTCAGAGACCGGAAAGTATCAAAGGATGGGACACCCACTGTGCCTCTGCGCAACCTGTTCCAGTACTACACTACCCTCACAGTGCAGAAATCTGGGTTAGCTTCGAGGTAAGAATCTAGCTTTAGGTCCTTAATTTCGTAAGAGAAAAATAGGCTACAATTAAAATTACCAAATAGAGGACAATCATTAATGTTTCTTTCATAAAGAAAATGCTTTACTTCCCATTAAAAAGGACAAAAGGTGGATTACAAGCCCAACCTGTAAAAATCTATATAGTGTTTTAAATTACCAAGCACTCTTCATCCAGAAGTTCCAAAATCCCCATTTTGGCTTCAATAAGGTCAATGACACTCTGGTTGTCATAGAAGTCGATTAAAGTCCATGGGATGTCTTCTTTCATGTATTCTTCTTGTTCAAGTTTAAAGACATGCTAGATATGTGAAAATTATGAAAATGTAAGGTTACAATTAAGGAAGAAAATAAATACAATGGGTGCACGTGTGTGACTGTATACGTAAGACAGAAACCAAATATTTATGTATTTTACAGTATATTAGATGTCTGTCTTGTAAGAAAATAAACTCAGAAATGTTCATAAATATATGTGTGTATGTCGCTATTTTTACCTATTTCTGGATAGCCATTACCCAGAAATACCCATTACTCAAATACAAATAGCATTTGCAAATATCCATCATCAATATTCTCAAAACTGAAGCAAAATAAAAGAGCTGTAACAAATAAAGGAACATACCAGGTTAAATTGCTGCTGCAGTTTCTCATTAGCATAATTGATGCAAAATTGTTCAAAGCTATTCACATCAAATGTTTCAAAGCTGAAAAACATGTCAAATAAGGAAAAAATAAGACTCTGACGTTTAAATACAGATGGTAGGATTCTTGCAAAACTCTGGAAGTATTTCAATATTTCCAAGAAAATTAAATAGCCATAAGACTAAGGAGGTTGCTAAGACATTTCAAAACTTCCCTGGAAGTTAATGTTACCAGACATCACTGAGCTAAAACAGTCCAGAGTTGAATCTAGACACATCATGTCAAAAGAGAAATTTAAACCTCATTCACCAAAAATACTGCATATTTATATTTGAACATTTCCATTACTCTGGATGCTAAAAGAACTTATGTGACTATGACCTGTTAGTAAAAGAAACTCCTCCAGAATCATTAGCAGTACAAACTGAAAAGGGTCTCTTATCAACTCCAAAGAAAAGGCACAACCTAGATTTGTTTCCAGAGACATTCTTACCCATAAATGTCCAAAACACCAATAAAAGTATGTTGTTTGCCAGGGAACTGCAAAGCTTGGTTAATTCTTTCCACAATAAAGTCAAATAGGTGGGAATAGATCTTCTTTGCCAGAGCATCCCTTGCGTTAACAGCCTGAGGTCTTGTCATTGGCTTTATTACAGTCTCTGAGGTAGTGATTATCTTTCGGTGGCACAACCATTGTGCCATTTTATCACAGTTTAAATCCAGCAGTTCACAGAATATATTGAGATGTTTATCCTTCAGCTTTAAGGAAGATAAATAAATAGTATTAGATTAAATTTAATACTATAGCTGCTGTCTAGACAGTGAAATCCTAGCACCACTGATGTCAAACTATGATTTTTGGTTTTAGATAGACTTTAGATAGGTTTTAGGGACTGTGTCCACTTCTTTGCTTGGTAAAATATCAGGAAAAGCTAAAGCAAGTAACACTTCATAGAGCTCCTGATACAAGAGAGAAAAAAATAAGACTGGATGAGCTGCTTTGGATTAAGACACTCAAAGGAAAAGTTACTTCAGTCTATGTTTAGGTGTCCTTGACTTTTAGGCTTGCATTGTCTGCTGGGACACACTGTGAGCAGCTTTGCAAATGCTCTGTTTCCTGAGTGTGTTGGATGCAGGTAGCCCCAAATGGCTTTTCCAGCAGGTGTGGATCAATTTGACACAGGGTTCTCTTAGCCACATTTTGCCTTTTGTTCACACCCTCTGAACTTGGGCATGAAAGAGGATTTACATAAACACTTGCTGTGATTCTATTTAGGTGAGGATGGAAAATTCTCTCAAGTTTAGTATTTCAGATTTAATGCTGCTCTGATCCCCATATACAAGAAAAACTATTGCTAAAAGACATTTGGCATAGAATATAAAGAAAACATTAGTATCTGAATGAGCTAATTCCTTACACTGATGGATGATCTTTCATCTCCAACAGCTGTTATTTCCACATTGCCCAAGTGTAGGATCGCTGCCAGCATTTTAAAAACATCCATTTGAAAATCCCCCTTCAGACCTAAAAAACCCAATTCTTGATTATTTTAAATACTCAGAAACAGTACAATCAATTAAAATAGCACTGTGCCGGATTACCTGCTTTGTTGTGCAGCCAAGAATTGTACAGCATCTCTGCAGCCTGCTATGCAAAGCTTTGGCTCTGCCTACTTTCTGCCTGTCTGATCCAAGCAGAGATCAGGCATAAACTCCTGTACCTCCCTAAATACGAGCTCAAGTCTGACTTGGCTTTCACATGAACCATAAGAGGCAAAGAAGCTTCCAACTCCACTTCTGTCACAGCACTTGAGTCTTAGCTGAAGGGCCAAGAAGGCTTCAGCTCTTAGTGATTTTGACCATTAAATAGCCCTTTGCTCTTGCCTAGTACTTTACCAGTCCAACAGCATGATGTACAAGCTATGAAAGAAATAATGTTGGTAATTACTACTACCGTTTTGGACATTTCAGGCACAATCCACATTTGCCCACTTCAGGAAAACAACCAAACAAACCAACCCAACGAAAACAGACCATTGTTTAAATCTATTGAAGAAGGTATCCCCAAAAATTTACCCAGTAAGGCAAATGTCTTCTGAGTCTCCACCATATTTGCTCTGTCATCAACTCCTTTTATTACTGTGCTGCCACCCATTCTTGTGTAGTTAAATTCATCCGCGCTTCCTATAGATAAGAATCAAAACTTGTAATGCTGGAAAATTCACTGGGGATAGCCACTTGGTAAAGACTCTTGTAACATCAGAAAAGACGCTGTCAGGTGACAGCTCTTCAGGGATGAGCTGAGTCCTGTTTTTCTAACCTAACTCAGTTAAGCTGACACAAACAAGTATTCACAATTCCTGGCAATCTTAATACTTGATCTGATAAACAAACAGGAATGAAGACTGAGTAAACATATACCCAAGATTTGCTTCTCACAGGTGGCATTAAAGCTTCTCTGTAGGTAAATGAATCACACCTCTAAACAGTCATTATGGCATCTGTCACTAGAGAAAGTATTAGAATAACATTTTCAAAGACACTTAGGTACCTAATCACGCACTGCTCAAGTTACTAGGGATTTACGCCCAAGTTCAATACAAGCAGGATTTATAGCTAAGTAACTTAAAAATCCAAGTCCCATTGTAAGTCTGTGAGACTCATGCTACAAAACACTTAACATTCTAGCATATCTAACAGGAAAATCCAATCTTCAAAATACTGCGCTTCAAAAATGAAGAGTAGGTTATTTTCTTGAGACCTACCCAATTTGAGATGCTTATACTCAGGTTGCATAGCAGACGCACACAACTGATAAAATATGTGGTAGTTTCGCTCATTCTCTGACTGTAAGTTAAAGCAAAGAACAACATTAGAGAGAGACAGAAAAGAGTAAAAAACCAAACCACAAACAGAAAAACATTCTGTATTCCACACTACTGTAAAGTGATAATGACACTTAAAAATTCTGCTGCAAGACAGTCTGGCAAAGAAATTGCCCAATATTAAAATGGCACATCTTAGACTTCAGCAAGAAAGAGATAAATTCAAGTATATTTTCTTTTCATTACCGATATGCAGAGTGCTTTCCCTAAGGCTCTTACACTACTAAATTTCTTCTGCTTGAACAACCATCTACTAATGAGAATTGACAGATACTGCACTAAACAACTGTGCAGAGTGCCAGCTGAAACACTGCCCTGTGGTCTCTCAGAAAACTATTTCCAAACCATCCATCAGGCAACAGATATATAGAAGTATTTTTCATAGTACTTAAAAAGTTACAATAAGAGAAGAAAACCTCGTAAAAACAGTTTTATTAAGTAAGTGCTTTCTTTTGTAGATTATCACAATTATGCTCTGTAATGAGTCATATGCAATAAACCCTGGCCTTATAAATTTTCATCTATTTTTTTTACTGAGACTCTCTCTGCCCTATATACACTGCTGATTTCCAGATACAGCTGGCACGTGTTACTGTTATGACCGAAAGACACAGATTTCTCAAATACTTCTTACACTTATCGCAGGGAATGGTCCCCAGGATACATCCTCCACTTTTACCCACCTGAAAGACAACTCTGGATTTCTCAAGCAGGTATGTTCTCATGTTAGCACCAATGATTTGATAACTCTGATCAAAACTGATCTCAGTGTATTTTCCGAATCGACTGCTGTTATCGTTCCGTGTGGTTTTCGCATTGCCAACAGCCTACAAAAATTATAAACTGTTAAAATTTGCTTTACTTGCTTTTTTCATAACAGTAACTTTGTCAAGACATGACTCAACTACAAGTTCTTAAAATAAGAGGTGCTCAAGGATCAATCTCAGCATTGAGCTGCGAGACTTAAATTTTGAGGCCTGAATGTGAAGATAAGCCTCAAGTCAAAAATAGCATAACACTGCATAAACTGAGAATTAGAGAAAGTTTTCCCGTGATAAAGAAACTTAAACCAGTTTCTATTCCAATTAATAAAACCAAACAACTTGTTCAATATTGGTTTCTCATCATCTAACTAACAGGATGTGGTCAGACAAAACTCTGGAGGCAAACTAGAGCCTCTGAAGGGCCACTGGTAAATTAGGTAGGACCTGGGTGTTCCTGAAGCTATTACCTCTTTCCATCAGTAACATTCAGAGGCTAAACTTCTAATTTAGGTATCTAACTCAGGCAGCTAAAACATCGCTAAAGATTTCAAATGAAGATTCCCAGCAGCTCCCAGATTTCTCTCCCTGACAAGTACAGACTTGACAGATACTCTGAAGCTTACCTCAGTTATTGGATTGGATGCCAATACTTTATCCTCCACATGTGCATTGCTGCTTGACTTACTCACAGTGGCAAAATATCTCATAGTGTATCTTGCAGACACAGTCTTTCCAGCCCCCGATTCTCCGCTGACTATAATAGACTGATTTTTGTTATTTCTAAAACCAAATAATCAGACATGATTAATAAAATATCTTAGACATGTCTAAAATGCATGTATAAATGTAAGAATTATATATATGAAACAGATGTGTGAAAACACAGCTGTGATCTACTCTCCTACCAGTTTCATCTTTTAACTGTTCATCTTTTAGTCCTCTTTGGTTGTAACATCTAGGCTGATGTCACTGCTATTCACTCAGCTAAAAGAGCATTTTGCCCCCCTTCAAGAATGAAAATAGTTATGAGTTCTAGAAATTCCTCAGCTTGTTAAGGAATTATTCCTCTTCTAGTTAAGCTGCTCATTCAAAGGTATTCTTAACAGCCAGTGGTACATAGACAGTTAAATTAAATGACAATTAATACTGACTGCACTAGACTTAAAATGTTACTTATGGACATTAAACAACATACTGAACCTTGCCATTTGCTTGTATGCTTCTTCTGCCACAGCAAATATATGTGGATCCATGTCCCCCATGTTTTGCCCACTATATGCATGGATAATAGCATCTCCGTATATTGGCAACTGTTTATAGGGGTTTATTGCAACCAAAATTATTCCTACAAACAGGTGCACAAAACAAAAACAAAACACAAGTTAGTTCAATTAAATGACAGGTTCTGGCAACAACAGTTGGACTGATACAAAGTAGTAATATTTTCTAAACCAGGTAAGAGATACTGATCAACAAACAAGTCTATACTCACACAAAAGTGAGTTAAAATACGCTTATCATATTGCAAACTAACCCAAGATTTCTTTTCTTAAGCCTTGCGTTTTCCTCTGCTTACCACTATAGGTGTAGATAAGCCTAGACTCCACAAAACGAACTTTAAGATTGTGTAGAACAGCAGGTTCATGGAGATAACTAAGTGCAGTGAGATCGTTTTCACCAACAAGTATGTCAGGGTTTCGGAGGGGTGGCAAAGCAGCTGGATCAACAGGGTAATTCAGTTCCTGTCAACAAAAATGACTTGCAATACCTTAAAATGCATTAGTTTTCCCTAAACATAAATTGATCTTCTACCTTTACACAAAGTTACAGGGTTGATGGAGCCCTGTCTGACCCTGTATTTCATCAATTCCATACATCCCACTGAACTTAGGGACCTGCAGACCATGACAGTAAGATGAAGCTCTTCAATATTTACCAAAGTGAAAGCCAGGTTCTCTTTATTCACAGTATTTTGTACTGAAATCTATAAAATGGAAAATACTGTAGCTCTCTAAACACATGTGTATTTAAGTACTGATGAAAACAGCAGACCGGCTGCAACTGAATGAGCTGGTCAGAACTTAAGTCAGCTCTGAAACTACCTTTACTTGCAGCCCTTTGTTTTTCTTTACACATTGTTTAAAACTTCTGTTTCTTTCAACAGATCCATTTAGTCACACATTTCATACTGGTTTTTATAGAAGAGCACTGCAGAAATACAATGTTTAGAAACATTAAACTGGAAAGAACTCAGACACTAAAATTAACAAATCTTACTTCAACAACTTTAGAGAGAAAAAAACCCACAACAGCTGGCTCTGTGAGACAGAACTGTGCCTGCCCTGCACTTCTGGTTTACTTCAACTTAAGATGAGTTTCAGTGCTTGTTTCAAAAGTGAAGTGATCTTAGAGGTACGCGCTCTATACTAACATTATACAGAGAGTAAAATTGCACTTTTCATCATTTTAGATAACAGCTGTTTTCTGTACAAATTTCAGTGTGATAAAATTCTGGTCACCACAGGGTTAGCATGAAAGAAAATATGGACAAGTCATTTATACCCCGTGAGTCCTGTGTGTCTATATAAACATATCCCAGCAAACCCCACAATAATTAAGGTTTTCTCCTTACAGTCCCATCTTCTAACTGCACATGGAGAAAACAGTCTCCAGCTTTGTAGTTTTTTGTGATTTCTGCAGACTGCCAAACTTCTTCGTTATCAGGGATCCAAACCCTATTGTACTACAACAAAAAAACAAGGTAATGATTAGCTTAGTTATTAGCATAATACCAGACTGCCATGAAAAAAACCAGTTTTCAAATGTCAGTGCAACCTAAAGCTGAACTGGATGCCAGGACTCTATGGATTATTATTAGCTCTGTCCAGCAGGCTGTATTTCTGCGTTTTAGCAATTCTTCATGAAAGGCAAACAAACAAGAGAGCACACTCAAGCTCAGACATGTTTGTTCTGCTCCTGTTTAGCACAAGGTCTGCAGAACAGCAGCGTGCAGGAGGCTGCAGAACAGTGGTGTGAAGGAGGGTGAACAAGGGCCAGGCTGCTGCCAAGTTCTTCAAACCCTCTAACACTGACCAAAGAGAATAAACCCCACTTGAGACAGAGCCCTGATTTCTAGGAGATTATAAATGAGCGAGTACCTGAGAAGACATCTCATTTACCAGAACTGAGACTTCCCTCAATTCAGGTGTAGGACACTGACCTTAGGCAGCATTTTACCATAGGTACAGATGTATACACAAGAAAGGCTCTGCACAGGTACCTTGGTTTCAATGGGACTGAAGTGCAAGCTCCAAACAACATCTTCCCCTCTTACAGGGTGAACACCAAAGACCATCAACTCAGTCCCAGTGTGGTACTTTAGCTCTGCCTCAGGGAGAAACCACCCTGCCTAAGTGTGCTTATTTCCAATGGAAGCAGGTGAATTGTAATTCTCTTTACAACAATTCTCTTTACAATTCTGAGACAACAGAATTACCTCCAGCCTTCAGAAGCGTGTGTGAATGCAAATTATGCTGTTGGAGACATCTAATTCTCCTATGCTGAAGTTACAATGGTGAAGCATCAGCAATATCTTTACATGTGCTGACCTAGAAGCTACAGGAAACAGCACTCCTTAGAAGGACGTAACACAGCTGGCAACCTCTGTAAGTCAGGAATTTCTTCCTTCCCAAATGTGGAGTGTGTCCTCCCTGTTCTGCCAGGGTTTAACACAGCAACAGCAGCCCCAAAAGCCTCCCTAATGCATCAGCTAAGTGTCAATGACACTGGTTTAAGTAACACTGAAATCACTTCTGTTCAGGGATTTGCAGGCTGTGATCACTTCTTACACTTCACCATCTTCCTTAAACCATGTTTTATACCATATAGTGTGTATCTCAGATGGCAATGAAGACAACACTGAAGGCTATATATGAATGTAAGGGGAGCACAGAGGGAAGGAGAGCTTGAAAACCACCAGTACATGCCAGTACCGAGTTTCTTATGAGCCATCACTTCTATAATTCGTGAGAAAGTAACACCAGAGAGCACAGGACCATTTAGTCCCTACTTGCACGAGCAGCCGTGCCATATAACCTTCCAGCATCTGTTTTGATAGCCAAACAAATGAAGGGTGTTAAATGGTTAACCCCCTTCATTTGATTTCCCTCCGTAGGAAATACAGGTATCTGTATTCCTGGTCACCTGAAACCAACTGTGCTTACATAAACCCATGAGAACTGCTGCAGCTGCTTACCTGAGAAATTAAACAGAATTCTTTATTTGCTGTTGCTCCGTGTGGGTCAAGAATATCCCACACGGCGTGTTCCCATGTAAGAAAGCGAGCTGCACTAGGTCAGGGACAAGAGGAGGAAAAAGCATGTGATCGAAGGGCTGGTTCCTCAGCTCCAGGAGCCTCCATTGGCAAATGCAGCCGGCCTACCAACATTCCCTTCTCCAGACCTGCCTCGCAGGTAAACACAGCAGAGTTTGTTCATTTTCGGATCAAGTTACACACACTCTGCTTCCGCCTGCCAAACGCTACTGCTGATGAAGAAACCCAACTACTCCTGCTTTCAGCTGTGCCCAGTGCAGTACCAACACAACAATCGAATAAATACCCCTGCAGCACAAGGCCAACAGCTGTTAATCACAGCAGGTGCTTTTAAATGTTAAGAGATACCGTCCTGTAAGTCAGTAACTTACACCATTTAAAGCTGAGCAAACAAACGGTGCGTCACAGCACTCTGGTGACTACGGGAAAAGTGGGAAAAGTTGTGCAAAAAATACAGCAGCCACGTTAAAGAGGAGGAAACTTCGGTTTGTTGCCAAGTTCTGCCAAACACCCGGTACCTGCGTAACGAGAAGAGCCAGCACCCCACGATTAAGCGGCCAGGGAAGTGCTGTTAAACTCTGAAAGTGCCTAACTGCTGGCTAGGGCATCAGAGCCCTACACAAAAGTCTCAAGAAATGGGTATTTATCTGAAAAAACAGCCCTCTTTCCCTGTGCTGCCCGGCACTTCACGGCCGCCCCGATGTGCTGTAGCCGGGCTGCCCGGGGCGCAGGTTCCCGGGTGCGGCGCGGCGCAGCGCAGCGCACACCGCGCAGCACACGCGGCTCAGGCTGTAACGCACCGCGGCGGTGCGGTGCGGCCCGGAACGCACAAGCGCCCTCCGGCGAGAGCGACCCCGCTCCTTCCCTTCCCCTTCCGCTCACCTGCGTGTAGAGCTCGGCCAGCGCCATGGGGCAGAGCGGCCGCTGGGGCCGGCGGGGAGCGGGGAAGCGGATCCCGGGCTGGCCCCGCCCGCAGGGCTGCTCCCGCAGGCACGGCCGAGCCGGTCGGGAAAGCCCTCGGAGCCGTGTGGGGCTGTTTGTGCCTTAGCCTGCGGGGTGGCTCCCGACTCTGACGGGTACACAAGTACAGTGGGGATGCGCAGCACTCCCAGGAACCACGCTGGCAAAGTCGGCATCCTGCATACATCGTTAGGGATTAGGAATAATGGGTAGTCTAGGTGGCGGGGGGATCACGAGGGGAGACAGAGCAGGGAGAAAAACCAGGCACATCATTAATCACGTATCAGACACTATGAAGGGGTTTCTCTAGCAAACTTAGAACACGATGAAAACGAACATCTCAGAATTCAGTTAGTAAGCTTAGGGCACTTACAGGTACTGTACTTAAACATCCTTTATGAGGAAGAAGGCTTGAATAAACCTAGCATCAGGTTTTGGCAGAATATATGCCAGATATATGCCAGAAGCCCAGGATCCGCCACCAAAGATGCACAGTGTTTTAGCAAAGCACAAATCTTAATTCTATTTCAGTAACAGGTACTATTTGGTGACAAAATACGCTAACAGAAGTGGGTTATGTCGAACAGATTATTTCCAACCAAGCACAGCAGTTTATGGCCCACTGTTACTGTCTGGGTGTGTATTTACACAACCCTCAGGTTTGAACCAACTCCCATGGCACTCAACACGGACTCTGCCACGAAGGTGCAGGAAACCTGTGTGACCATCCGGGGAGTGTGCCAGCACGCAGCATATGAACAACCACACAAGCAAACACAAAAATCCAAAGCAAATCCTAGTGTTGTATTTTTATTTGGACATTTTCCAGTGATAGCTATTAGGCTACAGCTTTTATGATGCATACATTTACTAAGTACAACATCAGACACTACAACGGATCAGAGCTCAGGTCATTCTGACAATGTTTTGGTTTTCATCTATGTACTGTAGTGGCATTGAGTGAAAACCTGTGTTTAAAGGCTTTATCACATGAAGTATCAGCATCTTAGAAAACCAAGTGTTTACTCATAGTTTTTTGTATGGTATTTGAAATGTGTTCAGTTTAAATCACAAATTACACAGACCTTCAAATTGCAAATGCTGGTGTTTCCAAGTTGGGAACCAGTGTTACTGGTTATCAATCCACTTTTCAACATTGAAGTTGGTATTTCTTTTCGCCTGGGATAGATTAATTGCATTTAATGGATTTATGCACTTTCATGTTCCATCCCAGATTGAAGTCTGAGAAGCAATTTGGGTAGAAGACTGTGTCCTAAACATCAGAATAAAATGATCACTGGAATAAAAATACACCAAACTGAATGAGGTAATTATTGTGCAAATTCTCTATAATAACTGTATATAATTCTAAGGGGTGGTTGACAAGTATTTTTCCAGCATCCGATAAAATCTATCATAGCAATAGATAATAAATTAAAATAGAAAAGATATGTCCACATTAAAAGAGCATGACAATGATTTAAAGGGAAAAATGAAAACAAGTTGTTAAAATAAATCTGCATTATATTCCATGGTTAAAGAGATATTAGTCCTAAGCTGAAAGATATATTATACACTGACACTAAAATTTTACTTCTGAAAAGTGCATGTAAAATACTGCCATGTAAAATGTTTGGTGAGTTACCAACTATGCATCTCTTCCAACTTTAAAGTATTTTCCTTTAAAACATGTCAAGCAGCATATACTTTTAATGTGATATAAAAGTAATTAATACCAGTCAAACCACTGAGTTTAAGGATAATACCTATAAATTACTAAACACTACTTTTTTTTTTAAGGAACCAAGATACAGTAAGGCTTTTTACAGGTAAACAAACTTAAAAATGAAACAAAAATACATTTAGGCATACATTTTAAACACTAATGCTTAAGGAGTGGGTACATTTCCTGATCTATAGTAGGAACATACTGTAATGCCAATAGTTTGGTTTTCAATAGGAGAAAAAAATTATAAGTCAGCATGTTCTCAGGTATTTTCTTTCCTAGCCTCATTACTGGATGTGAAGGCTTTCCCATTACATTCTCACAAGTACAGTACCCCTAACAGCCTGAAAATTACATTATACCTTATCTGGAGCCACTTAACAGTAGCAGCCGTAGTTTCAAGAATCAAGTAACATTGGAAAAAAGAGTGTTTGGTATACCATGCACAGGAAAAACAATCCAAATCATTTAGCAAAGATCACTCACAACAGTTATGCAATACAGTATTAGATTCTTGGAAGTACTGGCATGACCCATCAAACATAACATGGGGCATACACATTTGAAAGTAAGATGGCCTGAGCATCTTCAACCGATAGTGACAAAATCTGCGTTGTCTGTACTACCGATTTTAGCAACCATACAAAGAGCATGTCTGCCCCTCAGGTAAAACAACTGAAATGTTTCAGTCTGCTTAACAGCAACGTTTTTTTTTCTGTGAGTTTGCAGGCAAACAGATTAGTACCAAATAGTCTAATAGTGTACCTCTAGATTATTTCTCAATATTTTAAAAGAAATTAATGTTAATGCTAAGATACTAATTGTTATAATACGTAAAAAATATTGCACAATGCAATTAAACAACGTGTGTGGCTTTTTTTTTTATGTGTATATTTGAGCCTTACACCACAAACTACCTCTTTTAAAGTTCAGAACTGGAACCTTAAGCAGGGCTTCTGTGCTTAATTTGCACATTGTGAAATGTGAATTCTGTTGTGAAGATATGTGAGACAGAAGAACCTTTCCAGTAAGATGTGCAAGATCCAAAATAACTCAGTTTCTCATTATTGAATGGCACTCTGGATTTCCAACCATTAAATCAGCATGAATCATAGTCAAGTGACAGCATCACAGTCAAAACCTACTTAATGTTCTTGTCAACCTTTCAAAGAATGAGAGCCTTGGGCTACTGCAAAAGTTTTCTGTTAAAGGTTTTCCTCTCAAATTCCAGAAGGAAGGAATACTTTTTTTTTCTTCTTTTTTTCTTTTTCTTTTTTTTTTTTTTTCTAAGTGGCAACAAACCAAAAGGGATCACACTCAAAACATACGCTGTTATTTCTGGGGTCTACAAACGAAGAGCATTAGACAGACTACAAAATCTAAATAAACACTGAAATCATTATTGACTTCTGATCATTTGCTTCAAGATTGTGTATTTTTAGCTACTTTTAAAAATAACTAAACATGTAATTTCCAGTGTGCTACTTGTGCTTAGTTACCATTTTCCTTTATAGGTGTTATTTGATACTATTTGCAAAAATCCAGTTAAAGTAACAGACTGCATCAGACTGTAAATAAGGTTGACAACAAAAAATGATATTATCTTATTTTTAGTGCTTAGTATGATACTGTTGTACATTTAAAAGAACACAATATGCAGCAGCGATTTAGTATGCTTGGTAAACCACAGTGCTAACAAATGAACACCTAAGTTACAGCATATAGTGAGCTATAAGACTTATCACTAGAATTCATGTCAAACCGACATAAATAAGTGGTTTAAGAAATCATTTTCTATATTGCCAGTTTGTGTTTCTCTACTCCAGTTTTCACAAATTAAATGTAACAGGCTCCCAAGTGACTGTGTATTCTACTACAAAATGCTTTACTTTCAAGTCTTCCATGTTCAGGGCTGTCCCTGTTGATCCCTGCCCATGAGATTACATACGGAGTTTAATTTACACTATTTAAATATGTTACTTAAGATCTAAAAATGTCTCTAGACAGCTGAAGACACAATTTTAGTCCAAGCTTGATTTCCATGTTCTGGAAATGCATGAATCGATGATGTCCTCATAAATGCAATGACTGAACACAAATGCACATCTTTCTATTAGCCTCCAATCTGTGGTGCCCTTATGTAGTTTTCCGGTTACTTGTACTACAGATCTGGGCATACATACAGAGTGTTCAGAAAATGTGTTTTCAGTGGCTCACTATGTTTTAATGGGTAAAGATATGAGGCAACTGATTCTCCATCTAACACTGATGGTACATCCTTGCGATCAGACACGTGATATGAAGCCCAGGCCCAAGCTGGCTGGGATCTGAATGGTTTCTAATGCCAGAGAGGATGGATTAAATGGAAAAGTAACAGGGAAGATGTGTTTAGCATCCATGAGCAACTGAGGAGAGTCCTTCCTGTCTCGCAGACGCATCTGCAAAGATAAGAAAGTGATTACATCAGCATCTAGCCAATTATTCATTGACAATTATCAACTTACAAAGAGTTAGTGTTTCATCTATGCATCCAGAAACCCGGGTGTGTACAGACACACACTCTATGCTAACTTGACCCAACACATTTGCAACAATCATGCCTTTAACTGTAGTTACTGTTGTCATTTTTGGTGCTGCATAACTTCCCCTTACAATGCAATCTGAAGATACTAAGATTCCCTGCAAAAGGAAGAATTTGCCCACTATCTGGGCATCTTTTCAGTAAGTGAAATTACAGTTTTATACCTTCCCAATCTCCCTTATCCTGCTAGTAATGCAGTTCAAATTTCTAACAGACCAGAAGGATCATCTTTGTTTCTTTTACTTTGCTCTATTGGCTGCTTTTCTTTGGAGTTTTCAACCAATTTCATTTTCATCAATATATATAAAACTTCTATATGTTTTTATAACTTTATAGAAGTTATATATATAATATATATATAAACTTATATAGAAGGGCTAAATGAAGAACTTTGGAACGAAGATAGGCCTCAGTTTTCAAAGCAATTGGAACTTCTCATGCAGACATAGGTCTGACAAAAATAAATTTGCATATATAAATGTTACCACTTGAAAAGCTGGCATAAAACATAAAAGTCTGCTTACATACACGAAGATGTATACACACAAAACTCTCTCACCTTCCAAAAATCTCATAGAGACTGACAGGGAAGCTAAAGTTTTCATGCAAGCCTGGAGGCAGTAAATTGTGATTGCTGATAATTTTAAGGCTGACAGCATCAAACCTAGTCACTTCAGACTCCTGAATGTATTTCAGGATGCAAGCTATTTTGGCTCAGCAGAAAGTTTATCAAGAATAGTCAGATAATTATAGATGAAAAGATACAGCCATACCTGTATTGTACGTATAAATGATACCAAGACTCTCTCTTCAAACTCGTTAACTGGAGTATACAAATTCAGAACTTTAACAATCTGTGAAGAACAACCATTCTCAGGTTAATTTTACCGTTGAATCAACAGATGCATCCATGGTTACTAATAATATACATTTAAATTACCTGTTTTAAAAAGAAAATTCTTTACCAGTATTCCTTATTTTTTGCTTCATTCAATATATAGAGAATTCCATCATAATGCTATGGTATATGACTGCCTCCTCCAAAATGTGTTCTTTGGAGGTAGAAACTCTGAATTTCTACATGCTTGTGGAAAATACCAAACTATGGAAAAATCAGATGATAAGTAACTGACTGTGCTCCTGCACTCCCTGGAAACATGCTTTATTTCTCACCCTAATTTTGACCCTGTAATTATGACCTTCTGTAGCTTCCATTCAAGAGTCTTATGACTCCACTGTTCAAGAGAGTGAGCTATTTCTCTAAAAATGGGGCTAAAACTACCAAAGGGAAGAACTGCATCAGAAAGACTTTAAATAATAACATGGGTTAAACCTGTAAAAAAAACTTACTAAAAATTCTCTTTGTTTTTTTACACAATTCTCTTTAAAAACAAACCAAACCAAAATGCAACACTTTTAAGCAAAGTTAAAACACTCAAAGCACATAGAATTCTAATTTATTATTTCCGTGAAAAATGAACAGATTTTTCCAGCAATGTGAATTACTAAATCAAAATGACCGTATCAATGCAACTGCTATTGCCAACCCCATTGTGAAAGAAATGGAGAAATTTCTTCCTTTCCCTGATGGGAATGTTGATTAATCACCAAAGATGCTTGGATTCATTTACTCTTGTTGAAGAAAAGTGCAACTTTATCTGGACAAAATCTAAGCTTTCATAAAGAGAAGTCTTCAGCTGTTCACTGAGATGTGCCTGGTTCAGCCTTCCGAGGCTAATGGGTACAGTAACTTAACACTTTTGTTTGCAGACCCAGAGACAACAGTTCTGTGTGAACTGTCCATTAACTGGATACTAACTCTGATGGCAGAAGGATCAATTCCTGGTATCCCAGGCAGAGCTACAGAGTACAGAGACGTCTTTGAGTGAAGAGCTTTCTCTAAGGATTTTCACAGACTGAGATACTATGCGTAGTACTACGCACTGCACAATCTATTGAGATCCCTCTCATTTACTCCAAAACTTACCTTGAACATCAGACTTCAAAAAGGTCTGTTTTTTTTTTTTTACCCCTCCAACTTAATCTGTTTCAGTTTTACTAATTCAAAACAAAGTAAGAAATCATTGATCCATGTGCAATAGCAGTGCAGGCAGGCATAGCAAACACCAGCAGAGCAGAGAACTGCTCAAAAGTGATGAAGAGTCAATAAGAGTTTACTTACCTGGGCAGTAGTCAGTGCATTGCACATGGAACAAATGGCTTCAGCATCCTCATCCGTTTTCTTTTTTACTTGCAACAACTGTGCAGCCTGGATGAGGGGTTCCAGGGTTTCTTTAGCCCCGCTATTCATCAGATTTTTGTCTCTCAGCCATTCTTCTAGTTGACTCACATTGTATCTGTACAAAGAGGTAAGAGTATCAAGATATTAAGGCTTGATGATGG
Organism: Pezoporus flaviventris; assembly: GCF_033815535.1. Taxonomy (NCBI): domain Eukaryota; kingdom Metazoa; phylum Chordata; class Aves; order Psittaciformes; family Psittacidae; genus Pezoporus; species Pezoporus flaviventris. Next base: position 13,067,213 of record NW_026892554.1, read on the forward strand.
CTAAATTGAAAACATGTGCAATTTCTATTCCCCAGTGTTTCTTCTTTGTCCTTGTATGTTTTTCCTTGTAATTTCTTGTAATTTTGTTTTCATACTCTTTCCTTCTGATTAAGACAGGAAATTCTGATTTTCAAAACAGTCAGAAACTATGGCCCAAGACTTACACTAACCAGCTTTCCCATCTGTTTCTATTCCTGTTAACTGCAGGAATGTTATAAGAAGAAAGACAAATAAGATTTTGTCCATGTAAAAGTACAGTGAGGCTTTTCAAGGTCACTTGAGGGGCTGTAATGCCTTGACTAAATTTCTTGGCATATGCCAGTAGAATGCATTGAATGACTAATGTCAGACATAGGAACAGAGTAAGATGGCACAGGACTTAAATCAGGATGCAGCAAACTACGGGGTGGGTGAACACAGCAGGTATACAGTGTGCCACCAGCACACAAAAAATGCAGGATGTTTGCTACTCTAAAAGCTGAGAAAGCAAGTACCAACATTTCACCTACACTTCCGATTCCTACTTGATGACAAAATACTTTTGGTTTGCTTCTATCACGCTTCCATGAAAGCCAGGTGGGATTTGGCCTGACTTAACCAAGCTCTTTTTGACTGAACCTCACAAGATCAGTTTAACAGCATTGGCAGCTTTTGTATGTGGAAAAATAAATATTCAAAACGTATTTGCTATCCCATCAAAATGATGTTGAGCCGTGTCAAGAGTTCACTAAGGCTTTCAGCAGCACCCTCAAGAAAAGTGTAACAAGCTCTCCCACCTTATCTGCATTCCTTTGCTCCACGAACACATGTCCTTGCGCAGGAGAAGGTTATTAAGCGTTATGGCCCCAATGATGTAGAACATCTGCTTGACAACCTGCTTGATCAGCTCTGGATCCATTCCATGCTGACACATCACTGAATGGAAGGAGTTCAGCTGCCGAATAATGGAGTCCAAAGTGTAGGTTCCTTCATCAGCAATACTGGATGTTCTCTTCCGCAGCCCTGTTGGTTTCACCCCTGAGACACCTTGGATTGTCTCATGCTCCAGCATTCCTGAAACTGCATCCGATTGGCAACATTATTATAATGACTGAAAACCACCAACATGCAAGCAATTGTGGAAGATGGCAAAACAGTATTTACACAGGAAGAGCAGGGCTTTCTGCCTGCCATACTTGACCATGATTTCCAGCAATTCTATGTTCTGCAGAATCTAAACTCACAGGGTTTATATAAAGATTCCAGCATCTGTGTTTGAAAGGGAAGTCTAACTCTAGCTTAGCAAAGTAATTCTTTCCTCCCATGGTCATATGAGTAGCAGAGTCAGCAAAACAAGAGCTGTTCCATTCTTTTGAATGCTGTGATTGGAAAGCATAATGAAAATGTGAGTGAGTACTGACTGACAGGAAAAAAGTATTTGTAATGAAAAAAAATCTCTTTGAATGTGAGCTTCATCCCTGCTATTTCACTGCCAATTGCTGTCCATAATAACAACCAACCATTACTCTCCATATTCACTTTAAGTTCTCATGTAATTGAAGTCTAATTTTTCCATGGGATATTTCCCAACAGACAGGGCAACAAATATCAGACTGTCCTAACAGTTTATTCCTGTAAATGCATGATTTATGACAAGCATGAATAAGATATAACCATTTATTCTGGCACTGCCAGAAGAACCAGCCACAGTTTAGTTTTTTCCTCTAATCCAGCCTGTCCAGTGTAGTCCTTGTCATCGCTACACAGAATACCACTAGAACCAGTAATGATGCTACTGGTTAGGAAGAAATACAAAGATACAGTATATTGCCACCATCACAACTTTCCATTTGGTACTACAGTGTGAAGTTTAAAGAATTCAGCTTTGCCTTACCAATCATTGGTTGCAGAATGTTTTCCAACACTCGGACAAGTTGTTGGTAGATCTGAATAGCCAAGTCACTGAGTACTTGTCTGTATTCGGCTAGATCAAAATTAGTGAGGCAGTGTTCATTTTGACGAGGTGTATTATGCTTCATAAATCCCTGAATTCATAACATAACAGAAATTAATGATCTAATGGAATACAAAAATATTACATGAGCCCAGTATTTGTGGTTTTTTCCATGCAACTCACAAATAATACTTTAAAATAATAGCCACAGCCCTCAAAACTTTAATTTGGAACTTCTTCTGATTGAGGCTAATGCTAGGATTAGCTTTTCAGTTGTGATTTGTACACCACCTGCTTCTGTGACTTGACACTTCAAGTATCTGACAGAAGAACAAACTCTGCCAACTTTCTGGCACTCAAGCTTAGGCATTTTCACCTGGTCATTTAAGGCCAAAAGCCCAATTAAGTTTGAAAAAGGAATTAGGCATAACACAGCCTCCAAACCTAAACTGGTCTGCCACAGTATGGTTAATGGACTTAATATGGCCTTTTTCATAGGAAGTGCAGAAAATAATTACTAAACAATGTAATGGTAGCAGCCAGATTCTTCTGCTCCATCTGAGTTGACACTTTTTGGGAGCAAAATGTCATCCAGCCTCTGGGCCCCCTGCCTGCAATAAATGGAAAGCTTATTTTCCTGTGCTTCCTACTGATGTCATCACCATCATTCCAAAAAGCAAAGCCATTTTAAAAGACTTTGAGATATTACAGCAATTTGTTAAGAGTGCTGCTCACAGTAGTATTGTAGAGCAACAGAAACCAGAGCAGGAGCACTGCTTACCTCTTCTCCACTGTATTGCTTCAAACAGTGCAAAAATCGGCAGGTGTTAGATAGCCAGAAGGACACTGTTTCGAAGTCATCCCCTCTTTTCTGAAGATAAAAACAAACACATTTTAACAAAGACTGGTAGGATGAATAAAATAATAAAATGTTAGCTAAACAATTGAACACTTAAAATCCACTCTTTTGTAGCTGTGATAGCTTGCAAAACTTTGTGTGTTTTGGTAACATACTAGAAAAGCGAGTTTTTTGCCGAAATCCCACTGATCATCCTCCATGGTTTATGCAGTATTTTTCAAGGACTTTCAGCATATAATTTCCACCACAGATATGAACTTTCTATGTTTTACAGACCTGCCCTAACTGCTCTGTGCAGAAAATCACTGAGCAGTGTGAATGTATTCCCAAAACACCCATTCTGTGGCATGACTCTAGTGAAAAGCCCAACAGAGAGGATGGAATGATGCCAGCAGGAGGAGCAGAGAACAATTCAGTTTTGATGAATGTTGCATACATCCTAACCATTTTGGCAGCCTGATAAGGAGAACAAAACAAACCAACCAACCAACCAACCCTCGTCGCCAGAGAACACAGGATCTGGTATATGCTGAATAAATCAAAATTTCTAGAGCTCTGCAGCACACACTCCAGTTGCTTAGAAATGCCCAGAAATTTTCTATGAATAGCTAAGCTCCTGCAGGATTGTTTACTAAATGTAGCTTGATTAAATACTTGGCTTTTGGGCACATCTGTCTCATTTAAAGACTAAAAAACTCCATGATGCTTTAGACATATTTATGTCTTAATAATGCCTTCAAGATACCCCTGACCTAAACTCACCTAGCCAACTCACTGCAAAGACTTCAGGCAGTAACATATTATTATCTGTAGGTGAAGCAAATGGAGAGATCTGTGAACCAAAACTGCAAATTAAACATTTTAATTAAGTGTTCTGGAAAAGATTAACAAAGACTCATTCACTATGCATACTCTTGACTACATCCAAAAGTTTATAAGCAGAGCTTCAGAGAAGGCAGACTATTCAAATTAAAAAGAAGGTAGTTCTTTTTCCACTAATTCAAAGCATCTATGGCATTATATGGAAAAAATGCTGTTGATGTAATTTATTGCTTCTTAAGATCACTTTTTTTGTGACTTCAGTGGGTAGAGTTTACTGATCAGAAATCCAGAGCCAATTCTTTGACAGCCGTTTCCTCACTCCTCTAACATAAAATTGAAAGCAGATCTTAAACTAACATTTTTCTAAACCAAGCAGACTAACCAACCTTCAACACTTTTTTGATGCCATTGATGGTAGAAGTCAACAACGACCGCACTTTTTGGTCATCATTAAGGTAATCCGCATGGCGCACACACATGAACAAAATATATGCTGGTAGTCCTGGAATCAGGTTGACAGCTACCCCACGTGGTTTCAGCTCTTGGGAAAAACAAATACACATGGTCTTGTTAAGTGTAAAATCATTGGAAGATGTTCTGTGAGGTAATTGCAACCTCCCCTGTTAATGGTACACACATACCTACGTATGGCCAGGGAAAACTAAGAGCCGCCACTTTCTTGCAAAATATGAGAACAGAATAAAACAAAAATCATAACTGCCTGCTAAAGCCCATGCAGGCACATTAGTATGTACAACACTCATCAGGAAGGATGATTAAATCACAATAGACATTAGGAATTTTAGATAAACTAAACACTGTCAAAACCAAAATAAGCTTTTCATTTCCTAATGAAAATTCTGTACTCTTCCAATTCATTTTTCATTTTTCATTGTTCATTTTTCAGGGTGTGTGGGAGCAGAGGAGGCAGCAGTGTGAAAGCTGCTTACCTAAAATAAGATTCTTGACAAGTTTTTGTTCATCCTCCTTCTTATATTCCAACATGCCTTGGAAGTCCTTTTCTTTCCGTGGAATGTTAACTGGACGAATAGGTTCGTCAATGATTTGTCCAGGGGATATGTTCTCCATCTGGCCCACTGCAGAGGGAAAATGAAAGCAATTATAAAATATTTTCCAATGCATACCAGAGAAAACGATGACATTTCTAAGGAAGAACTCCAGCACAGAGAAGTAAAAATGTGTTCTTTGGTTCAGGATAACATTAAAAAACAAAACTTCTATTAAACAAAAAGACAGACTGTTGACAAATGTATCTTGGGGTGGCATTCCTCCTTTGAAGGAGAGTACAAGTATGTGAACAGCATCCACTGATGCAAACTTACTGCTGATTTCCTGGATTTTATCATATAAAAGCACCAAGTCAAAGCGATAGCTGTTAATCACTTAATCCCAGATTAACACTGCAAGGGTCACTGTTAATTGTTCTACAAAATGCTGGCACTTTACAAGCTTGATGTCTGTTGCCACTTGGGTAGGTTTACCTCAATCAGTAGCCAAGCATGCACACTGGCTCCAGCAGGACAGAGAAGAGAATACTGAGAGCAAAAGTGAGAAATAATGTGTGTTGAGAGAAAGATGGTTTAACAAGCAAAGGAAAGGGGCAGGGGGAAGCAAAGCAAAGGCAGTCACTCAAAACAACCCATAGTGGGATCGATACCCAGCCATCTTCCAAACAACAGCTACCTTGTATGCAAAAAAACCCTCTTCTGGCTCCTGGCATTAGGTGGTATGGATTATGGAATATTCCTCTAGCTAGCTTGGGTCAGCTGTCCTGACTGTGCCCATGGGCCTTCCTACTTCCCCGCTTACTGAGGGGGCAGAGCAGGGAAAAGAGACAACCATGACACTGTGCCAGCTCTGTTCAGCAATAGCCAAAACACCGATGTGTTACCCACACTGCTTTAGCCACAAATCCAAAACACAGCATCGTACAGGCTGCTATGAAGAAAGTTAACTCCATCCCAGCCAGGCCTACCACACCTTTCTACATTAATTAGGTAATATACACAGATAAACCTGTGTTTTTAAAACCATTTTCCTCATCCTGTGTTGCATATGAATGCTGCTGTGGTCTTGTCCACAGAGGTAACCAAAGAGTATTGAAAGACTTTTTAAAAACAAACTTAGTTTGAGTAACCTTTCAAAAGGATGTCTGAAATATCCACCTTGTTGTGTACAGTACCTCCCGCTATCACATTCAACACCTACACTCCACCTGATTAGGTTGCGTGCTTATTTTTGCAAAGCAGAATTCAGCTTCATCCCATGAAAGCTACATCCTCTTCTCAAAACCCTCCTAGCTGCACGCAGTTATGAACTGTAACATCTTGTAAGTATGCTGAATGTGTGCACCTGTCAAATGGGATAGAAAATGCAGAAATCCAAACTCGAGGTCAAGGAGAGATCCCACTAACTGAAGGATAATATACTACTATTAATTCAGCTTTGACCAGATTATCATTGTTCTTTTCAAACACTGATGACTACACAGTCACTGATTTCTGTCTTAGTACACAATAAGACAACTCATTAGGCAGCAAGCTTGTTTCTGGAAAAAGCAGATGACCATGAAAAGCTTCTGAGAGGTTAGGACTAGGATTATTTAAAAACAAATTCATACTTCAAGTTTATAGCATTATTACTTGCTTTTAGCAATTAAAGTTACTTTACTTATGCAGAGACATAGAAAGCTTTCAGTCCTACCAGTCCTGAGATCCTAAGGCAGCTCACACTACTGCTCATAAAAATAAAATCAGCTTAGTCCATATCTTAGCATCCTCATATTCAAGTTTGGCCAGCAGCTCCCAAAGGAAACCTCAAGCAGAAAAAGACAGTCTCAGCCTTCTTGGTTCCAGTGATATAGAAATTACCAAAGGAATACTGGGTTAATTATTTCTGCTTGGTTCATACGTAGTATTGCTTTTGTCTTGACAAAACCAGGTAGTGTCTCTGAGTACACAGACAGCCCAGGTAACACGTCTTTATGTTCAAACAGTTTCTGTCCTCCAGAGAAACATCAATCTCCTTTACTCATTGCTCCAAAATATGCCAAATCTTCTAAAGGTTTGTAAAGGAACACATAATGGTCTGAGTATACCTCTTTTTTCTGGAACCAGTTAACAGAGACTAATACTACTTCAGACTTTGCTCCCTCACAAATTGCCAGAATAGATGGATATGATGACAACAGGATCACAAAAAGTAAACCAAAATCTTTCTCACAAAATATAAAAGTACCTTCAAGTTCACCGATCTTCTTAGCAAATACTTTCAACTGTTTCTTTAACTTGCGAACAGTTTTGTCTTGCTTCTCAAGCTGCTCCATTAAATCCTATAAATGAGAATGAGAATAAGATTAAGATATGAGAGAAATCCCATAACGTGTGGCAGAGACAAAATCAGTGCTGTTAGAATTACAAGGCAGTGAGGAAAGCTGAACAGTGGTGCCATCCTCTGGCTGAGGTTTGCAAGCTGGTATGCTGCCTATAACACAAGCCAAGTATCACAAATATTAAGTTATGTGCAGCAAGACAAAGGCAAAGCTCTTAGGCAGGTATATTCTGCAGACACTCAGAACTAGGTCAGCTCTTAGGCAGAAGGTGTTTTGCTGCAAAAGCATCTCCCTAATGCTTCCTCCCTGCTCTTCCAAATGCCTCACAGAAATAATGTTCTTCATTATTTAACAGCTAGCCCGTATTTCTGCATCATTTATTCATGCCTTCGGGACTGACTCATTACTCAGACCTATCCATTTTAGAAGATGATAAGAGAGAGATCTGCAGAAGGACCATAACTTGCACTTGAATTTACCAAAAATCAAACATGCAGCATTTCTTGTGATGCTCTGCCGTTTCCCTAGTGCTTGCTGTCATCACGTTTCCTTACACTGAAAATGGTGTCTTGCATTTTTTTATTCTGCACCTGAACAAAACCTAGCACCCAGAAGTCCTATTCTTGCAATAAATCTGTATTTTTCCTTCAAAGGAGCACTCCCCAGAAATCTATCTTTTAATAATTCTGTGACCTGTGGTAGTACACTCATAAAATAATCATGTAACTAAAAAGGGGGAAGTAAATCTAAAGGAAGCAAAACCTCAAGCTCAAAAAAAAACAACCCTGAGAGCCATTCCAGGGTAAGGGTTGGAAAGCAGCTTAAAAGAAAAGTGCTCTTTCATAAGCATGATTCTTCCTGGCACTGGTAAGGGACCATAAGCTCCTTGCGTCAAAAGCATCATCTGGGAAACAACACCTCCTCTAAAGTACTGAAAAATATCGTTGCAGCATGGGCAACAACTTAGAATGAGGTAGAAATTGTTCTTAATCATGTAGTAAAGAGTTTACAACCTAATACAATATACTTGAGCAGCAAGATACTGGGCCTGTTGAAAGAACAGAATTGAGGCCACGCTTCACTTTAAAAGCAGTGTTCAATTTTGCAATAGAAGTTCTGTTAATAACACAATATACTTTTGTCAGACACAACTATTAACCCTGAAATTAGTAAAAAATATGTCCAAGTCCAACAGACTGTTTCAAACGCATCAGTGAAGGAATATGGCTTCTGAACAACAAGTATGTGAAGCGGAATAAAGTTCTTTCTGCGGTTCCTCTAAACAAATTGAACAGATTTCACATCACATCTAAGATTTAGAATATCATAAATTATATTCTTACAAGCTTGCATATGGTGCTATCGTTAATATTTTATGGTGTTATCTTCAATATGATTATGGAAATACTCTTTCCAATTTTATCCTACATAATTTTGCATTTTTTGAAATACATTTAAAGGTTATGTACTTTGATTCCGATATTTATTCACTGCAGATGTCAGCACTGTAAAGAGATTCATGAACAAATCCAGGGTATGACTGGACTGCTGGCATTCTTCACTTTGATAAGTTTCCATATGACCAAGCCCTTATTTTGCTGAACTGAATTTAAATGCACCAAAGTTTTAAAGCAAGGAGTGGTTCTGAAAATTGAGAATCTTTTGCATCATGTGCATCTGTTTCAGGGCAGCATTAAGTACTATTCAGAAAGAAGCTGCTTTGCTCATAGTGCAAGACTTATATTAGTAACAAAACTGTGCATCAAAAAGAGACACAGATTACAACAAAGGACACTAAGACTAACAAAAAAAGCAGTGAGGGAAGTAATTGGCATCGTGAAGCTCTCTGCAGGGGATTTCCTTTGAAAGGGAGAAAGGGAGGCAGCCTGCTTTTCAATTAGTGCTCCAGAAACAGCAAACGAGACAACAGAGAAACAGGGTTCACGTGATCTACATACAATCATCCGTTTGTAAAGTGAAATCCGGTACAATTGATACTTCTTGGGATCATCTGCATACAACTCCTCATAAAACTGCAAAAATAGGTACAGGATTGTTTTTTCCCCTCCCTTGAGACACTGATACTTCAGTAAGCACTATATAAATTAAATCAGTACAGCAAGATCCATAAGCTCTAGTATTTAGGTAGTTGAGTCCTTAGTTGTGGTGCTCGCATCAGCCTCTCCCAGACAGAAGCTGATGTAGATCAGTTGCAGATGTTCTAAAAACGGGCAGTGCTAATATTGCAAAGGCCTGGAATACAACTTTTGTGAGAACCCAGCCAGGACATTTTCTTATGCTAATCAAGAAGGGATTGCAGTGAATACTGCCATTCTAGTATCTCATCTGGAAAGCTTCTCCACCCTATTTCCACTCTAGGGCTAGGAGTGCAAAAGCAGCATATACCTGACCTAAAGTGGACTTGCAATACTCAAACATCAGAAGTGAAATACAAAGGAATGAGTCTATATTTAACGAGTAAAATTACATTCATTGTATTTGAAAATAAAGAGAACTCCTCTGCAATGTAATTATGCGACTGTGTGTTGTCTTGGGAACGCAGAATGTGATGAGTAGGTCTCTGGAGGGAAAAAAAGGCTAAAAATGATAACATATGACTAAGCAGCAGGAGGGAGCTGTCAAAGACAGAAACATTCACCATTTACCTTTGCCAGTGGGAGACAGCTGCTGCTGAAGGCAAACTTATACTTTCAATTAGTTTTTCAACATCTATTAGATGAATTATCTGATGCTTTCCTCAAAACCTGTGGTACTAAACCAAGTAACTTCTATAACATACATAAGCAGGAAAGACTACACTTTGGAATGCTTAGAGGAAGCATTGACACTCAGAGCTAAGATTTTTCTTCCTGAAGTAGCATGGTTCCTTTTACCAATAAACAGCAATAAACCAATAACATTCATGGCATAACATAATAAAATGGGACTCTCTGGAAAATTTCCCCATAAAAGAGCTAGCCTGCACATGAAGAATATACTCCTTTGCAGGGAAAGGTAAGGAGTTATACCCCACCTTTCCTTCATACAAAAATGTGCACTAAACAAGGAACACCAATTATTATCTAAGTGACTTCGAACCAAGTTTCTTTTTCTGAAACTACTTTGTCTTCAAAACATACCGAATAGTCGGAGCTCGTAACACAGCAGATTACCTGTGTAGCTTCAGGAAGGGGGGAAGAAAAGTGGCATTGATAACTGAAGAACTATGTCAGAGTGAAATAAGCAAACTAACATATTTCAAAGGAAACACCACTACTTGGCAGTAAGATTTTTTGACCTCCCTGGTGTCAGCATTCTATTTAGCGATGACTGAACTCATCAGTTGAAAGCTGGGATACATGAGCTTTCTCCAGGCCACAAACTTCAAGCAAATTCCCCGAAACATTATTACTTCATCAGCAAGTCCATTACCTTACCTACAAAAAGCCCACTGCACTTACACGATTTTTTGCAGGTTGCCATCTGATAACTGATAAGAACTTACAGGTACAGCAAGTCCCCTCTCCTGCTCTTGCAACATCATTTCCCTTACCAAGTTCTCATTAGTGAGCCGGGTGATCTCATGCTGTAGACTGGCTTCAATGCGGGCCTCTGGAGGCAGCTGCAGATTCTGTGCTAGGAGCTGCTGCTGGCGATTGTTCTCCTCCTTCAGACTCTGGATCTCACCTCGCAGTGATTCCAGTTCGTTCTCGTGGCTCTTCTTCTGCGACTGAAGCTGAGACTCCAGCAGCCTAAAGAAGTTGAGCAACAGTTGCGTGAACACACTCAGAAAGTCACATCCCCAGTTCTCAGAGGGAGTGTAAAGCTTTAGCTGCTGCTCAGGAACAATTAGCCAGGGCTTGCAAAGGAAAATGAAAAAGGCAGAGTACTCTTTAAACCCTTCAGTATGCCTTCTAATTAAATTAAGCTTGCATGATCAAAAAGTGGAGAGAAACTAATTGTGACAGTGCTTTGCATTTCCCTGTGATTGAACACATACTCTGTGTGGTGCCACTGAGAACATGTGGCAATAAATGTAATGGTAAATCACTGCAGATTGTCACTGCTTTTAAGGGGGCTTTAAAGAGGTTTTACCTCTCATCAGATCAAACTGTGTAAGATGAAGACGACACTGTTGGCTTAAGCTAGGACCCTGCAATATTAAAGGAAAATCTTTCTAGTTAACTCTCTTCAGTCAGAAACCATGTAATTGCAAATGCACATAAATAATCTTTATTTTTATATTTAAACCAACATTTTGTAGAGGGCTGTCATTAGTGCACAAAAGGTTGACAACAGAACCAAACCCAGGACTGGGATCTGGGAGCTCTATTTTACCCTCACCACTGACTCACTTTTTCCCCTTGGGCACCTCATGTCTCAAATTCTTCTCATGTGAAATGGGGATAACACGTACCAGCCTCCTTCTGAGCAGTGCTGTGGGGATCTACTCTGCTTGCAAGGCACTGTCCAAGTGCTCTGACTCATTTCATACATACACACATACAGGAAATGACATTACTAGTGACTACTAGTGTTCAATTAGACAACCTTTCAGGGTTTAAATATGCATAAGGCAGGCACATTTATTAGTGACCAGACTGATCAAGCACGCAAGAGCAAATAGTCATTTACCTGCATTGCTCTGCCGTTTAATATAAAGGTTCTTGTCTCTACAGTGCTAGGACAAGAAACGAGAAGCACAGAGCAAACACACCCTGCTCTGCAGAACACTTGCTCTGAGTTAGATCTTCACAGGCTGATGAAACAATGTTAGGTGTAGAATTTGTTAGCACAAGAAAAAGAAAGACTTTCATTAGTAGCATTCATTACCAAATACCTCCTCCTGTAGTTTCTGCTACCAAATGTGTATACTGAAGATGATCAGCACTGCTGATCCATTGAATAGGTTGCCAGAAACCATTTTGGAAGCCTGGGACACACATATGGATACGGGCCGTGCACACAGAGCCAGAACTGAATTTTTTATCCAGGCAAATCTCACCCATTGCATGGACAGCATGCAGTCTGCAGAGATTGCAGTGAGTTCACTGAGGTTTGAACAGCCCCACAATGAACTTGCTGATTGGTTATTTTGTGTCTTATATTTTGAATCTGGTATGGAGAAGAACATTCAGTTTCCTGAACTTGAGTCATAACAAGGAGAGTAAGACCCGTAACTATTTGAAAGTCAAGAGTAGGCTGAAGTCACTCAAACAATAGTTTTACGATTACTAAAATGACTGTAGTTCTTTAGCCTGAAAAACTGTATGGGACGTGAATTTTGATACCTGACATAAAGGCAGACAAATAATACAAACTACAGATCTTTTCCCATTATGGAGCTTCTGGTATTTTACTGTCTATTTTTGTGCAAGTATTCTTATGAATTATGTAATAGCTGCTGCACCATCTTTTTAAATTACAAAACTTGGCAAGTAGAAAGTTTTGGGGACTAAGTTTGAGGAAATACTTTAATTTGTATAATTTATGGTGATGCTTTTCTAACTGTTAAAGCAATAGAAATACTGTAGCAGAAGCAAACCCATAGCAAGGGGCACAGTTAGCTAGAAAAGAAGATGCAAATGAAGAAGAAAAAAACCATTCTGAGAAGTCTGGTAACCTGTTGGCTTGTTTTAACCCTTCATAAACCAGCCAAAGTTCTCCGTCCTCATTCAGCATATGACAGTCCTGAGGAGATTGCCTTTCAAGAAAAGTGTTTAGAAAAAAATACAAGAGAGATGTGATGGTGACGAGATGACATGGTAAGGACATTACACACTAAATTACAGTTACTATAAAAGAGAAACAAAAAATGCTGTAGAACAACTTAACAAATGTATTTCTTCTTTATGACGAAGTTCAGTTGTCAATGTTAGCCCAACTGCTGGTTACTATGCTGTCACAATAAACGTATTACAACAGGCTATTGTGACCATTACTGGACAAAAGGTAACAAACCAGCATGGGGAATGGCACCCAGTTTGAGCAACGTAGCAATTAAGGACTAAGAAGACATAAATCCAGGAAGCTTGATTTTGCAGTTCCCCATTGTTTCCTAATCCTTTCAAATATTGCATACAGCAATTTGACTAATCAAATAAAATTATAACTCCAAGTATAAATGTTCTCTAAGTATGTTGACTTACATGGATGGAACTTAGTGAGTATGACACGTCATACACACACAGTGTGTCAGAGCAGACCCCAAATGATCACAGATTAAAGAAAGAGAATCTGTACCTGTTTGTTTCCTTCAGTCCAATATATGCCTGTGCTATTTCTCCTTTGTCTTTCATCTTTTGCACATCCTCCAAGAGGATTGTAGCATCTGTCATGGTATTCTGGAAAAAGAATGATGATTTCCAGGTTAAATTTAACAATGTAATCATTCTCTGAATCCATGTTTTCACCACTTTACCCATAGGGAACACTAATCCTTGATTGGCCACATGAAAACTATAGCGTGGGTACCTGAGCAGGAGGTGAGTCCATAATTTCTATGTCCCTCTGGTGTATCTCTTTAAAAGGAATGTATGCAATATAGTCAGCTATCAGTCTAATAAGCAGGTACATGTGTTAACCTCTTCTCACTTGTTCACTGTGTAAAATAATTGTCATGAAATGATGAATGTGCATTTTATTTCACATTATCAGGAACAGGAAATTGAAGAAACATAATTTAGCAAACTTAATTCTATTAATATTTCTTAAACACAGCATTACATGTGGTCTTTCAAATCTCATAAATAAGGTCGATTCCTCACTTTGTGTATTTTAAATACCCTGGCAAAGCAGGAAATAGTTTACAAAGGCTGGAGATTTCTTAAGTTAAATGCCATCAGAATACCATTTTGTTTCAGTTCTGAATGCTTTCTATGGCACTTCTGCTTTTTCTTCAGTAAACTTGAAATACTTAACAGATGTTTACAGGCACCTTGGCCAGTGTGATCTGAGTCACTGCTGTGGAATAATCACAGTGCAACCACAGGACTTTGATGAACATAAGAGATGGAATTCTGAATTTTCTTTTTGACTTACAGAACAATCAAATTCTGCTTTCCTGAGTAAAATTTTGCAGAGTATTCCCAGTAAGAACTTTGTAGACATAAATTTTGGAGCCTAGGTCTCTATGCCTAGTATGATTCATGTTACCTAATATGAAAAACCAATCAAATACACGAGCTCCTCAAAGAATTATTCCCAACATCTTTATAAGATCCTTGTGATTTTTCTCCTATTATTACACAGTAAAACTGCTCTATCCCCCCGCCACTCTATCAAGCTTTAGCAGTCTGAACACATTTATTATTTTTTTGCTGATAGAAAAAATGCTGATTACTCTTGTACCTTCAAGAATACCCCACCTGCTGTAGTTCTAGTATTTGAATTAACAACCTTCATTTAGAGTCAGTTCAGTTCCTCATACTCCTAAATATTATGTATTCAACTACATTTTCTAATAAAATATTCAGCAATTCCTCTCTACAGATCACAGTGTGAGTCCTCAGTGTTTGTGACATGCCAAGGATAACAAACATTGTAAAATAAGGTAGTTCTGCATACCGCAGACTTTTTTTGGGGTAAAATTTGTGAATTTTGCAAGTTAACAGAGATCTGATTCCTGACTTAGAGTGCTCTTTACTCCCCAGACACACTCTGCAGGATAAATTGACTGAGCTGACTAGGCCAGTTCCTGAATCTTTCACGTTCAGGTGACCATAAACCAACAGCTCAAAATTGTTAAATTTGCTTCAGGTAACTTGTTCTTGTGCATGGAGTGGGAAGATGGGGATCAGGGGGCATGAGAAAGGTTTTTCAATAACAGCAAAGTAAAGTGCAAGAACAACTTCAAATACATGTAAGCTACTTATGAGAGGCAGGGAAATGACAGCTCAAGTATTGTTGAGGGTTTTTTTTTAGCATGTAACAGTTCTGGTTTATAACTGTAGAAGAAAATTTGTACCTTATCCTCCTGGCAATCAAATTGGTAGGCAAGAAAGAAGAAAAACAAATCATTTAAAAACAAATCTGTCTGTGCTGCAGCTGTCCAACCGAACAAGCAGAAGCGATCTGCAAATTGGATGTTAGCCACCCCACAGGTCACCTTCGTATTCCCTCATACTCATAACTGCTGGAAAGACAACACTCGTATCCCACCATTGCTGAGAGTAAGTTATTCAAGGATTTACTATTCAAGATTTTTTTTTAAATGCACTAATATTACAGAAAAATTACTTTTGTTTTCTTTATAATGAATCATTTAAAACAAGATACGTACACCTACACGCATCACAGACTTTCAATTTATTTAGGGCAAATATAAACATAACTTTGCAGTAGCAAAGGAAAGATGACATATCTGTTCATTCCTTGCTGTGGTTATGAAACACTAAATTGCTCAGATCAGTGGAAATGACTAATTCTTGGATTCACATGATACCTTTCCAGGTATGAATAACTTTCATTTTCAAAACTTTTGCTTCCCTAAATATGTCACCAGAATGAGAGCTTTTTAGAAGATGTGCATTTCAGTGGTGGTAATCTACTCTTCCCAACAAAACCATGGAGCACCTTTTAGAAGAAATTGCCCTTGTACCTCCCTACTGGACTATTAATTAAAACAATTCTTGACAACTACTGTAAATTTTCCAGTCAAATTACACACTTACTAGAGAAATGATACTGCTCCAAATGAGAATCATTTCTGCACTGTTAAAGGAGTCTGCGGAGATTCTGGCCAGACCATGAGTATCTGCCAGCTTGGTGTGAACAACATGGTATCTTTACATGGATGTTGGTAGACCAGCACAAAAATGGTATTGGTATATTAGTAGACTCTGCCAATGTGGACTGCCACAATCTGTGCACTAATGATGGATCACTGTGTTACACCTACAAAGGCTTTCAAACCCTTACCATTTTTTCTGCCGTTTTAAGCATGCTGTTAAACTAAATAAAGCATGTGAGTGATGGAACGTAACTTTACTACACAGTGCATCCGCTAACTTATTTACCTTGGGTTGAATAGCCTCTTTCTGGCTAACAAGCTGAGACCTCAGGATGAGGACTTCCTCCTTGCGTACTTCAAGCTCTTCACTTACTGATGTCAGCTGATCCAGGAGGACTCTATAGGCAGGGGCACCAGGGGCAGTTACCTCTGGAGATCGCGTTTCTGTGAGGGCCTTCTGCAGCTCATTCAGCTCATTCTTCAGTTTTTTATTCTCAGACTCAAGTTCTTGACGCTGCAGGAAAGGGACAGTTCTGTCAAGCAGCAGCATTCCAGCCACAGGTACAAAACTTACAAAACAATCTCTATTCGATTACGCAGATAGAAACGGTAAAAACAATGAATAACTGCAACAAATCAATGAATCTCTCCTGTATCCCTGGCCTCTGGTCTGTACCTGGGAGGATTTCACTAACAGGGCTAACCTTTTGTCTAAGGTGCAAAATCAGAGCACACAACACATACACATGCATCATACAGATCTGATAGGAAAAAAATACCAATTTTTACAATAAAGTTCACAACAAACAGTGGTCAGGAGGCTGAGAAAATTCTGCACCACTCAGTGAAATTAGGAAATATTTTTAGTTTTAGTGGTCTAAGGTATGCAGTAATTTAAACAATGCCTGTGGAAAAGAGGGCCATGTTTATCACTGTGGTTTTGCTCAAATTAAGCTGCAAGCTGTGCTAAGTGTTCCAATAGAAAACAACCCCTGTTTCAGGAAATCTTTTTGTTCTGCAGCCTCAGTGACACATTCTACACTCAAAAAGGGCAATCCTACAGTAAGATGATTGCTGGGGAATCTTTGTTCTCATTTCTTCAGCTAATATTATGAAACAGGGGGGCTGATGTCATTTTCTGTGCCAGCATATACAATTAGTAGCAATATTCTTACCAGAAAATAACAGAAACCTCCATTTTAGAATTACCTTGAGAGATTCATACTCCAGCTCTGCACCTCTCATTGGAGGCCTTTCCTCCTCCTGCGAAAGAATAAAGACAAATGAAAAGTAAATATCCAACCCTTTCTTTTCTTTAATTTAGTTGCGGCAGGAAAAAGAAAGGGAGCTGTAATTTTTTTCCTATAAAACTGGCAAACACTCATTCTGGTACTGCTGAGTGCTTGCTGAGTGCTTTAGTTTGAATACTGGCATCATCTCATTTACGTATGAGTTCATGACACATAATTGGCTAATATAAATAAAATCATGTACAAATCACACCGCTGTCACTGGTAACGAAGCAGAGCAGGATGAATCCCAGGATGCTCAAGAAATGCATCGGTAGAAGAGTAGTAAGACAAAATTGCCAAAACTGGTTTCATACATTTATAAGTATTTAAGGAGACCAAATCAGAGGAGAATTTCACATAAAATCTGCTAAACATGTCTAATCCTAGCACTTTGGATTTGCATCCTGGTTGAAACACTTCTTATTCTGCCTAAAAAGAACATTTAATTATTCTCCCCATCATTAAGTATATTTCTATATTAATATTCCTTAATAAAACCAATAAATTAATTAATAAAAAATAATTTAATAAAAAATGTGGTGTCTTTTTTTTCCTCTAAGTGAAGTCCCAATCACTTTGTTCCTGTTAATTTCCCTCAGAGCATAGCAAGGACCTTGGAAAACTAAATAACCAGTTCCTAGTACTAAGCACCAGGCATAAAACATGTTGTTAAATAAAGCAAGTACTAGAGGAACATAAGGATTTGGTAAAAGCCAGTCAGCATTCACACAGCTACTATTTCACAAGAAGAGATACTCTGGTGTCAGCATTTGATCAGCTAGGAGTCCACCTTAGCTTTAGCACGGAGAGCCTGCTCTTCCTTTCTGTCCAGTTCATCCTGCAGGGATTGCTTTTCTTGCTCCAGCTCTGTAACGCGTTTCTGCAGCTTGAGGAACAGAGACATGTCCAATGGTGCCTTTTTCTCACTTGGTTCCTGCTTTAGAAAGAACAGAAGGAAGTCAAGAAGTATTCCCCTTCCACACCACGAGGAAACACTACAGTGAGTAAAGATGGGAAGCGGACTGGGGAAAGAGAGGAACACAGAAATGTTACTTGATTCTGAGACTTGACTAGAGGCATCTAAAATATTTCGTCAGCTATCAAAAGCTATTTTAAAAAAGGATCTACTACTATAAAACATATCTAAGCCTAAAGCCCAGCAAAAGGAAGCACTAGAGACTACCTAGCAGATCGGAGGTCTATAATTAAGCATACCTTTTATTCTTACTTGTTTGGAGGGGGAAAGGAGAAAAACAAAGTCTGTGGTTAGACTCACCTGGAAACAACTGTAAACAGAGGTGCTTTTTGCAGTTTTAAATTATTTCTACAGCTAAATTCTGAATTCTTCAGCTACAGAGAAATCTCTCCACTGATTGCAGATTTACAGGTTAATTAGTGGGATGTGACAAAAAAAACAGGTATCAGAAGATATATTTTATGCCTTTTGTTCATTTACTATGCTAATTATACAGCCTATTCTGAGCCTACCCACTGGCTTTTTCACTATTTTCTGGGCAAAGACCAGCATTTGCAATCCAAAGGTCCACCAGAAATTGTCCATCAGCCATTTTGTACTTTATGTAGCAAGAAGATCAAAGCATTTACTGTGAACTGCAGCATAAAATTTTGAAGCTTAGAAAATAAACTAGAAAATTAATATTAATGACTGTATCAGAGAAGCAAGCACAGCCATTTCCACTTCATCTCCTTTTACTGCTAAGGGGAAGAGTCATAAACCACACCAACAGCTCAGGAAAAAGAAGACTCTTAGTTTTCTGGCTTTATTGGTTTGCATTGAGATGAACCCTGTTTTTTAATGTGGTTTTGTATCATTAATCTATATTGTTAGTCTAGAGTCAAACTGGAGTTTGACATCTTAAAGGGGTTAAACAAATACAGATTTAATCTTCTCAGTGCTGCATTTATTTACACTCTTGGGTGAGTTATCCCAAAACCCCAAACTGGCTCTAGAACAGCAATTCAGTCAGTCTATTGGCCAAAGGCAAAGATGACATTTGGCTCATATGTGAAAACCTATCACAAACAGTTGCACTGTCCTTTTCCTGATTAACCACGAAGGTAGCAACATCCTTCTGAAACAATTATGCAAGGTAAAAAAAAGTAAGTGGGAAGGCAAATCATGAAAGACTGCACACAGTATGTGTCAGCATCGATGCACCAGGGTTTTTGCATCCATAATAGAAAATAATGTTCTGCAGAAGCTTTCAAAACCAGTAAAGACAGCCTGCAAAAAGCAACTGTGGAGATAAGTAACCTAGACAGAGGGCAAATGGAGTGAGCTGTACAATGGCTCACAGTTAAGAAGATCTCTAGAACGCACAGAAAAAGCTTTGCATCTGCAAACTGCCAAGCAGAGTCAGACCACCAACCTGACAGCTCACTGCTGTGCTGGCACTCCCAGCTCTATAGGAGAGGCCAAAAGGAGGAGTTATCTTGGAAAGTATTAAGCAATGGCTTGGAGTTGCAGCACAAATTATTCATTATTATTATTCATTAGCTGAATTGAGAGAGTCATCTTTCTGAAGATTTTTAAATATCCTGGGATTTGCATCACTGTATATACAAAGGTTAGTACAGTCGTGGAGTTACATTCAACTCCTGGCTTGCCATTTTTAATCCTTGAATATACAGTATACAGATTGCTCAGGAATCTCACTGTTTTTTTGAATTCCTACTTCACATTGAAAAAGTGATTGTGCTTACAAACACTGGCAAGCAAATGTTTTACAGATGCAAATCAAGCGGACAGCCAAATATCTAGTCTATGTCTACTGTAATACAGAAGAATTCAAAGCACGCTTTCACAAAGTCTTTTTACATAGAACCATTAATAACTACAGAATGAACTGTTTTCAAAAAGTAAATGGGAAAAGTTGGATTAAAGCATTAGATATCTGAATATAAGGATATGGTGTTCACACACATATGAGGCAAAGAGGCAGGAATGAGTGCAACCATGGATCAATGAAAAGTTGTGGGTTTTTTTTTTTAACGTTACCTCCATCCTCACTGGTAAGTCTTCTGATTCCGTGATCTCAGAGCTAAAAGTATATTCAGATTCATTGCTACTGTGAGTGGAATCCGTTCTTTTGTGTCCAGGCTTGGGGATGCTCTGGAGTGCAAATGAAACAAATCAATACAGCTGTATGGTTTACCCTGTAAACTGCGTCTTCACAGACATAAAAACCAGCTGTTATTTCACAGCTATCAAAATTTGTAAGGAAAGATTTCTTGATTCTAGTCTCTCATTCCACTAAAGCCTATGGGAGGTAGTCCTCAATCAAATCTATGGAGGAAGGTCAGATCCCATATCATCAAGTATTGCCGCAGAATAAAGCAACAACGCAGCATTTTGTGGAAAGACAAGATCAGTTTACAGGAAGCACAGGCAGCAATTCTCTTAACTTCCCAGACATTATATTGAAGAATAGTTTTTCTTCCCACCACATAAAATATTCCTATAACTACTTAAAATTTAACACTGGATGTGACACAAACCGACCCAGCACATGTGAATAACTTCAGGGCAAAAGAAGGGCGGACAGCTAATCTAATTAATCAGTATTTAAAAGGAAATATTCTCTTTTCAGGTGCAAGTCACCACCACTCAGCTGACAACAGAATAAATTACTAACTTATACTAGCTTCTGCATGAGCATGTTTGTGAACAGCTTTTGATTTCTCACACTTAGCCACTTACCACCATTAAGTTCATTTCATCCTTAAGATCATCATACCGCTCCTCCAAACGGCTGAACTCATTCAGCAGGTTCTGGTACCGTAAGCGCTCATCATTCAGATCTAGCTCTAGTTGTTTCGTTTCATCCACTAGTTTCTTTTCCATCGTCTCTGCCATGGAGAACAGGAATCCAAAGTGAGAACTCCACTTCTACCTACTATGCAGTGCATCGATACTGGAGGTACAGGCATGTGTCTGCTCCAGGAACACAGATGGTGAAACAGTTTGCTGTTTGAAGCTGGTGTTTGGTATTTGTGCTTCTTTAGGCAAATATCAAGCCAAATATATGAAAAACCAACACATTATTCTGGTAACCACAGAAGGGTCCAATCAGCCAAGTTAGCTATTCTGCTAATACCTTGCATTAGTAATTCCAGGAGGAAGGAAGGAGGGGCTCTTGCCCAGTGTGGCATCATGTAGAAAACAAAATGTGAAATGCTTTATGCCTCAAGCACACTGACTCTCCTCATCACAGCTGCATCCATCACAGCCTTTGCATCTGTCTACATAGTCACAGCAGCCAGAAGAACTGCTGTAGATTAATTGTTTTAAATATTAGAGCCTCTTTTAAAAAACTGAAACACTTTATAACAGTCATCCTCACCAAAAAGACCCCAAACCCTTAGGACTTCATGGAAATTCAAACAGTAAGTAATTCTGATGCATGTGAGTTCTTAGGACAAAGAAATGAAACCATTAAACTAAACAGGAATGCAAACTACGGCAAATTCGCTCCATCTATGCAGTAGAGTTTTGCTGTACAATGTAATATGAAGTAGAAAACCTGAGTGAAGAGAACAGAACCAACCTGTTATTTCCCTTGCCTGGTCATGGATGCGGCGGTTCAGCTCCTCCTTTTCTGTTTTCAGCAATGTGTTCTGCTCTTTCAACTCTGATACCAGCTACAGAGATAACAAAATATTTGACTCAGAATGCAGATCAGTTTTCACCGGTAGTTCTAACAGCAACAACATCCCTGTTGTAAGAGATCAAATACTTCAACTTCTCTTCAGAGAATGAAATCAGTGAACTAAGTTATGACATCTTCATTTCCCAAATTACATTACTTAAATACGTCCCACTGCAGATTCCCCTGTATGTTCTGCACTCCATTTTTGATCAGATGCCAAAACTGCCTTGAACCTTCAACTCCACAGTATCAGATTTTTCAGTAAAGTCCCAAAGATGCAGCTGATGCCTTGAATAGAAATATTCCTAAAATAGGAACAAATTTGGTAGTTCTGGTGTATATTCCATTGCATTGAGTAACACCATAATCTAACATCTTGCCTCCACCCAAAAGTTGTGCCACTTTAACTGTGGCACATTTATTTCTGATTATGGTTACTATGCATTCACTTTGCTTAGTCAAGTAATATTTTTCCTTATGTTCATCTAATCTTGAAATGTACTTCTGCACATCACATAATGATGGAATGGCTCTTCCAATATCCAAAACTTGCACCACTATCAGCAAGTAACTTGACAGGAAACAACCTGCTTGATATGTTCGTGATTGAAGCGAAGATAAGAAGTTAGTCAAAACGTGTGGAACTAGACTGTTGTCTAGTCATGTCATGTCAACATGCATATGTTTAATAGGCTGATTGTTTAAGGTAGGATATAAGTAGGTACCTTTGAATACTGTGTATGGGACAGATTTCTGATATCTACGTGTAATCTCTCCAGGTAGGCAAAATGATTTTATGAATGCCCTACCTCTGACTAATTGAGGAAGCTTAAGTATTTGGATTTGCAAATACTTTCGATATCAAAATCTTAATAGCTTGAATACATATATTTACATACAAGATACAGATTTGGTATATTCTTTTACCATTGATGTAGTTACTTAGGTATCAAGCCTGTTTAGGATTGAGAGGTATAACATTACTTGAAAATACTGTAGAAATATCATCCACACAACTGAAGCAATTAAGACCGGGCAAAACCTGAGTGGACACCAGGCCCCTATAAATCTTCTCATCCATCTGAGACTGCATACTTGCCTGCTCAGTCTCATGTTTGTACTTGTCTGCCCATTCCTCAATGGTCTTCTTCTCAGACTGAGTTTGGTGCAGCTCCTTCCGGAGCTTGGCAATCTCCTCCTGAAGGCTGAGGACACGGTTGGTTGCATTCTTAGCCTCTTCCTCACTCATCCGAAGCCTTTCCACATCACTACGCAGCTTCTCTGTCTCCGTACTGTATGTGATCTCCAGGCTGCTCAGCTTCTCCATCAGAGATTTGTACTCTTTGTTCTTTGCAAAACACAATACAGACAACACAGCAGCTGTTGGAGAAGCTCTTGTTTATGGGAGCCTTCTAGTCCTCTACAGAATATACCCAGACACAGCAGCAAAAGAGGAGCTTCCCCACTAGTTTTGCAGAATTGCTTAATGAGGTGACAGAACATTCCAGCCCCTAAGCCTGCACACGTTAACATTCCAAACTAAAATCAGACAGAGAGCCCACATACATACATCAAACAGGATCACCTCAACTTCCCCTTAAAACTGAGCAGCTGATGTGCTTCCAATGAAGTACTGATATTAAGGGAGCAGATGTTTTCTCTCAGCGCTGCTGACACGCACAAACAGATGCTTTACTGTTCTAGTTCTACTGTGGCCTCCCTTTCTCTTCTATCAATGCTCTTCAGCAGAAAAGAGAACTGGTACTTTACAACGAAACCGCAATGCATTCTTCTGCGAATGGCCACAGTGCTACTGAGAAAGGTAATACAAGATATCTGAACATGTTCCTGAGGCGAGGGAGCTTTTACCTGCTCATCAATTTTTCGCTGCAGCTGCATGATCTTGTTCTCCAAGCCAATGTGAAGCTTCTTGTAGCGTTCTACAGAGCGGGCCTCTATCTTCAGTTTCTTTAGCTCCCTCTTGGCCATCATGCGCCGGTAACAGCATTGCAAGTAAACAATTGCCTTCAAGGTCCTATGGTAGTGCACTCGAGCCAGCCAGCCTCTTACATGTTTCTGAATAATAATAGACTTGTGCTCCCGGAGCATCTACAGTGAAGAAAAAACACCATAGGGGATATTAGAGTTGCAAACTACACCTGCTCAGTTAAACAGACTGCATAATGAGAGGCGTGAAGATGATGTACACAGAGACACCTTAGCCTGAAAAGAGAAACCTCTGGTGAAGGGTAATAAGAAATGATATGGAATCCATTTAAATAAAACAGGAGAGAAAAAGAAGACAGGAATAAAGAAGATAACAGGGAATAAAATGAAAAGGAACCAGATGGAGAAACATGGAAAGAAAGAACTAGAGGCACACTGAAGAACCAGGCATTCCTTTATGCTGATGTCAGATCCAAGCTAATTACAAAAATACATGGTACATGAACATCTTAGAATCATTGACATACACAGTGTAGGACTCAACAGTTTAAAACAGCCACACTTGATAAGCAATGCAGCTAGTAGATACTAGAACCCAGAGTCAATTGTAGCAGCTGTTCCAAACAGCAACCTTAGTCCAGCTGCCAGCTGACTGAACTACAGTTCCAGTCAGTATTCCCTACGTATCTTAGACGTGGCAGCAGGGAAAAATCTCCGTTTGTTCTAAACAGAAATTTTATATTGTAATATTTCCAACTTACTCCATGGCAGAAATTTCAACTATAGCTTTGGAGTGTAAAAAAAAAAACAAACAAAAAAGTAATTTTAAAAAAGGTAATTTTATATGAAAACCAGTGCAGAATGCCAGCAACCCCCATCAACCCCCCCATCTGTGTCAGCCACAGACTTCCACTAGGAAAAGTCTACTATTTTTTGGATCCCTCACCCATTGATTCAATGAGAGATCCCCCAGGTGTGAAGCACCTGAGTCCCCGCAGACCACAGCTATGCTCAGAAAGGCTGCCCAAACCCACAAAGCTTCTAGGACTCTGAGAATGTTAGAGTTCACTTAATAAAGCTTCTGCAAATTAAACAATGTATTCTAAAGAACAAAATTACTTAAGATTTTATGTTACTTCTTGGATTTGGTAGTTTAAAGATCATATGCAGCACACGTTCTTACACTGATTTACCACAAAGCTGGTGAGACAAACCAGTAGGGTAACAACAATTTGGTTTTCTTTTATACTTCTTAGAAAATGAACTGAAATGTGTTAGAAGCATTACATTTACAGAGCAATGAAGTTGAAAGGTCCACTGGCAAAGTGGCAAGATTATAAGACACACACTTTCTCCCTTAGCCTTTATTTCTGAAGAAAAGAGATTTGAAATACCAGCACTCAGTTAAACAGCACATTGAGGTAAGGAAACACCTCTCTCAGAAGTACAGCAAGTTCAAAAGGCAAAGTCCTTGTGACAGCATGTCATGCAGCTAGCACTCCTGCTTCCTTCTTACATGGTTCCCGGAATACTCTTTCAGGTTACCCATGGATGCCTGAGCAGCTCAAATACAAGTAGCTTTCAACAACATTTTCACCCCAAGTTTGAAAGCAGCAAGTCCCATTCAAATACCTCCATCGTGCAGGGCTGGTCCTCATCTGCCAGTGAGTTCTCACACCCACGGAATCCAGTGAGGAACCCCGCCACTCCAGGGTGAGAGGACCAGGAAAGTCACTTAATTTACCAGGTATTTCCCAGGAAAGCTCATGTAAAAGCTATGGAGGAACTCAACTCCTTGCTAAGCTGAGAAGCTCATCACAACATCTTGGGAGAAGCTTTCCCCAGGATGTGTGAAATAGATGATTCAACCATTTCAAATTCCTTGTACTAGCCACGTGCCTGCAACACATGACCTCCCTTCTAACAACAACAACAACAGGTACCTTTCACAATCCTACTGAACAACATATGTACTCTACATTACTTACAGAGTCATGGCTCAGCCCAAGTGTGCTGTCATGGGGCAACCTTTCAGTTTCACTCATTTGCAATCAGCATGAACTTCAGCACAACCGTGTTTACCTTCCCATGGCACGCAGAGCCCGTGCTGCTCTCGCTGGCCATGCCTGTAGCTCAACTTTAATACAATCCATCTTAGGAGGACAATGTATACACAGCACACTGCAGGGGCACTTGTCAGAACTTCACATTTTACCACGGTGAACAATTCACTGCTCAAGGGGGATAAGCCCTTGACAAGCACGTCCACCCACCCCTTACAGGGACCCCTCCAGAAATCTACCATCTCTACTGAGAGAATATAACAGGTTCATAAAACTCTGTCTACAGGACAGATGGGGTGGGTATCACTCATGCGACTAAATTCAGGCACAGACAATCATCTCCTGTTTTCCTAAGGATGGCTTTTAGTCCACATATTGCTGTGACCCACGTCTCGCTTTGTCACATCCGTTATAAATGCATCTTGTATAATCTCACAACCAACATAAAATATCATCTGCAATAATGAAAATGCTAAGAATTCCAATAAAAAGACAAACAGATACCTGCACAAAAGAACAGCCACGTCTTACTACTTAAAAATTCTTATCAGGATTACTTGTTTTCAGACCTTTTAGTTTGTGTTACAATGCTGTAATTTAGACACATTCACATGTGACTAGGTAGGCAAGTTTAATACAAATGGAAAACAAACAGAAGCTTCAAATGTAAAAGAGAAACATGTGGAAGCATTACTTGGCTTTTGGTTATATTCCTCCAATATCTACTTGCTTGGGAAAAAAAACAGAACTCTTCTGGCTAATTTTTCAGTGAAATATAGGCTGCCTTTTGAGCCTTGTTAAAACAATTAGTAGACAGAAGTGCCATGAAACATATTGGCATTTTGTAGTTTAACCACCTGAATCATAATTTTGTTTCCAGCCCTGTAACCACTAATTTTTCAATTGAATTTTCATTTTTTTATCAAGCATAATAAGGAAAATTCTATCAATATCACTAGGACAAGGTTATATCGATTGCTTTTCCAAACAAAACCAACAATATATTAAGCAAACAAACAAGCCCACAGCCATGCTTAAGTTTTAATCTCCTATTTTTGTGTGTATCTCTTTGCTGACATTAATCTCCTTCAGTATCTTCCATCAGCTATTTTGGAACCACTGAAATTAGGGATGGAATAGGAATAGTAGTGCATCACATACATGTATCAATGTGAGCAACACTGATTCAGACTCACAGAGGCACATTCACACAAGGCTATTCTCAGTATTTAAGTACTTCAACACTCTATATAACAAGTGAAAAAGTGAGAAATGCTGTAAATCTCTGCTAGATTCTCCACTGACTGCACTGAAAGTCTAGGTGCGTCCATATCAGATGACAATGTGAATATCGCTAATGACAAGTGCACTGATTGCAGTATCAGATCTTTCTTATTTGCAGGTGCTGCCCTTCATTCCATGCTGTGATATTTTGTTTGCGCATTATGCGTAACAGCACCCACACAAACGTTTCAGATTTCCAGGGGAGAAGCACAGCACAGCTTCATCCTGAAAGTGTGTGGAGCTGAAGCTAGAGAGAAGAAGTAAACCATGATTTCTTACCATTTGGTACTTGTTCCTAGCCATGTAACCTCTCAAGAGAGCCTGAAGAGCAATAGTAGCAGCTCGCATACATTGGTATCTTTTGCGGACCACATACATGCGCTGGAACTTCTGAATAGTGATGGCAGCCCGTGTTCTCCGGAGGAAATTGGCATAGCTAAGCAAGAAAAAGATTACAACCACCACCTGTAATTATTTCCAGTGCTTGAATGCTATTTTTTTTTTTTTTTTTTTTACAACCTGTAACTTTACCCTCTTTCTCAAGAGCCACATTTTCTACTTCCATTTCTTCCTAATGCTGTCAGTGATGCAGCATGTTTACTTGCTATCCTACCATATGGCACTACAATAGCAAATTATGAGAAACCTTGCTAGGTTTTATGGGGCAATGTTTTCACTTCCTCCAAGTACTGTGCTACAGAACTGACAAGATAAACTCAGCTTCTCATCACGTTTTCTCCAGCTTTAAAGCTATTTCCACTATGCTGCTTTTCAGATATACTCTCTTAACCTCAAATTGTAGAAAATGTTTGCTTGTTCATGGCCCTCTCAGCAAGACAATTACAAACCATCTTGACAGAAGCCTCTTTCCGAAGGTTGATTCTTACAGTCTTCATAACCACCCACCTTGTCTTTGAACCTGTACTCCTACCCTTTTCTCTGACCCATCCACAGCCATCCCTCAGGAGTCAATCCAAACAAAGGACGCTTATTGATGTATCTCCCTTCACTGCTACACTCTAGATGAGGGATGGCTTTTCCAGCAGGACAGTCAGGCCCAGCTGAGAGGGCACATGGAAACTGGACAATAAGGACTCAGCCAAGAGTGCTGTTTTACCTCACCTGCAACATATCTACTAGTACTGCTTGTACTGTTCTCTCGCTAATGACATACTACTCAAAGCATCATACAGTCAGGGTGCTACTGTCCTCTCAGGAAGTTCAAAAGCAGGCAGGACAGACACATTCATATTCAATTTCCTTAATTTTTCTGGAAAACTGTTTCCTCTCAGCCAGTACAGGAAGGAGAGAACAAATGTATCACATTTAAATGTCCTACTTAAAGGGATCTGAATTGAGGCTACTGTGGGTTTTCCCACGAGCATTGCTTACCATCGTGCTTGGTACCCTCTGACATATCTCTGAATGGTGATGGCAGCCTTCCTCATACGCACGTACTTCTTGCGCATCAGCCAGCCTCGGATCGTCTTTTGGATGCGGATGCAGGCAGCTCTCAACTTATCTGCCCTTATTTTTTCCAGATAGGCTACTTGACCAGCCCGGAAAAATATTTTTGTCTTACCAAACTGGTACTTATCCTTGTCCTATTTTCAGAGGTAAAAAGAGGATCAGTTACAGCATAAAATGTTAGAGCATTAAAAAAAGGCATGAAGGGCTAAATGAAAGTACGGTTAGTAAAGAGGCAAAATTATCTGTGTAATATTTCAAGTAAACCTAGACTTAAATTAAGTAGAGGAGGAGAGTATTTTCTCTGTATGATTCTGTTAATAAACTAATAAAACAAGGCCACAAATATGGCCTAATGGAGTAACTGAGATTTTTGCTCACAAAGACTGTAAGAGACGCAGAAGGCTACAGGAGGTGACAAAGGGGCCCAGAGGATGAAAGCAATACAGCCAATGCACATATACAATTTCCTACTTAAATAGTAGATGACACCTTTGAACAGTCCATCTTCAACCGTATTACACAAAAAAAACAGCTGGGGCTTCAAACGTGTATGCACCACCTACTGCTCCAGGACTAAGTCAGAACAAAGCATCTTGCTGCTGCTCAAACACAGCTGAAATTTCAAAACTAAACCAGAAAGAGAATACTCTGTCACTCCAGGCTGTAGTACTCCTTGGAGGGAAAAACTGAGAATATACCAGAGTACATTGAAAAAAAACTATTTTGTTCATTGTCTGATGTTAAAAGGAACAGCAGTCAAAGAGCTACAGCTTAGGATACACTTAGCACTATACATTAACGCTATAAATGCAGACATATACATATAATACATACATACATACATACATAGCTAAGTCCACCCAATGACACAGAATTTAAGGACCTAAGTCCCAGCCTACCTGCACAGTATTTTTTTGTTTCCATAAACATCCTCACACAGACACTGAACTATGGCAAGGTAAGTGCTCTTGCTTTTGTATCTTTAGAAAACTTTGTCTAGTTCTCTTCCTAGCCAGCACTTCTGACTAAGTCTCAGTTCCCCACCTTCTACTGGGAATCGGCTGCAACTCTCTTTGGAACCTGCCTGCCCTCCACTGTTCCATCAGTCCTTAAGAAATCCCAACAAACACATCAGTTCAGGGGCAACGCCAGTGTGGTATGGATGGTGGTGTGGTGGATGGTGGTGTGGATGTCATAGCCTGGGAATGTAGGGCTGCAACTGGGGGTAGGAGGCAAAGCAGGAGGCTGCTGAGGCAGGAGGATAGCCATGGTGCTAAGCAGGGAGATGAGGTTCGAGGATGAAAGGAGTGAAAGAGGCTGACTTCAGTACAGGAGCACAGAGGAGCAATGTGAAAGACACAAACCCCTACACAGACAAAAACACCTCCACATTAGAAAACCTCCAGATAACTATACCTTTCCTAAGGTGTGGTTAATGCACCTTGCCTTTAAGCAAGATAAGGTTCACCCTCAACCCACTCACACTTAAATCACTGTCTTCCTTTCCTGAGATACACTGAGCAATTCTACAGTTTCTGTACTAATAAAATGGGTTAGTACTGCATAGAAGTACTGGAATAGTGTGGCTATGACCGATGCTGTCTTTACTCCTTCAGATTCCCAATGCTGACAGTACTAAGTCTAGTACCAGAATCAGCTTCTCCAGGACATTTTTACATGTCTGCTTTCGGTCACCAAGGACATCTCTCTGCTTCATCAGAACACGGTAACGGCTGAAGAACTCTTGGTACGTCCACCTGCCCCAAAAACACAGACAGTGTCAGTCACAGCAATGAATAATTCTCTTAAGAAGAACTGCAGGTGAAAGCAGTCTAAAAAGCAGCAAACACACCTGGAGGGGAAGCCAGCTGCACTGATTCGGATGGTCTCCAGAACACCACAAGCTCTCAGCTGCTGCACTGCCCGCTTTTCATCAAATCTACATAGGAATAAAAACAGCTTGTGGTTATGGGACCAGTTTTGCATTACAGGGACCTGTGGCCCTGAGCACACCTAGGACAGGAGTGGCAGAGAGGGGGAACAGGGGTGGGATGGGATGGGTGGTTAACAAGTCTGGCCAGTGCTTCTGCAACTCAGTGACTGTTAACAGAGGACAGCCTGACTGCTGCAGGCTGCTCATCCTGGAGTGCTTCTCACTGGTCTGCCCAATAGCCATGGAGTCTTTGTGTGCCTGGACTTTAAACAGGCTTGGGAGAAAAGCTCTAAGCAAGTTCATATACAATAAAAAAGATAAGGAATAAGACACTGGAATCTGCAAAAGCAAATTCTGGCAAATAACTCAAGGAGTGCAAACTGCCAGTCACATTTAAAACAGCTAGCAATAAAAATGCTGGTATTTCTTTTCATATATCACCATAAGCAACAAAAAAGCATCAAGAAGTATTTCTCCCTCTATTAATGTCCAAACTGTAAGTAAAAATGCACAAGTTCATAACAAGAGAAAGGAGACAGATCACTCCTAAGTAAGCAAGGTTCCCCTGCACAGGCTGTATGACCTATACATGAAGCAGCTTACGTGAATGGGAACTTGAAGTCGTTGGGTTTTATACAGCGCACGTAGTGTGGGGTTGTGGCGTTCAGGGTTTCCATCAGCAGGTGAAGAGAGTTTCGGAACTTTGTGAAAAAGAAAAAGGGAAAAATATTAGGGAATAGCCTCAAAGTTTGAGATAACCCCAGGAAGCTGACCTAGGGATATCTGCTTATTTGTAGTAATGCTTTCAGTGATAAACACCAGCCTGTTTTTGTTATGGCAATGGACTTTTGTTTCAGATATCATCTTTGGGTGAATTATCTTACAGTAAGACTTCTAAATGTTAGGCTTTACAGCATGTGATGAATTACAAAAACATTGGATAGACAGGGTTATTTTCAGCTTCTGTCTCATCTACCCTTATCTTTGCCTAACCCATCTCTTCATTACTAAACTTCACAGCACATTACTGAATAGCCATTTAATTTTAAATACATTTAAATCAAATTTAAAATCAACAGAGTAGTAAAAAAAAAGTATTAATTTCTTCAGCTCCACTGATCCCAATGTCAGTCCTACTGAAGAAAACCTTGGAAGTCCAGTATCTGAGAGTTTTAGGAGCTTTACTTGAAAAGCATTATCATGACCACAAATATCCAACATACTGCAGCAGATCCTTCTAACCACAGGATATCGTATTAGATAAAGAAAGCACATTTTAAGATGTTTTAAACATACTGGTATGGATTTCTTTCTTTCTGCTGAACTCATGATTCTACATCAACCTCTATTTTTACATAGAATATGATAAAAATCACTTTTGTATCAGCTTTCTTTAAAATTAATTAATCAATTAATGTGGTTGGTTGATAGGAGTAGTACGAGAACACCCCTAACACTTCAACTCATAGTTTCAGTCTGACAACAAAACCGTTAGGCCTTTGCAAGCTTTAAGATACTCTCTGTCAGCAAAATCAGAAATTAAAGATAACTGGGCAGGGGTTCCCTTGTATGAATTGCAGAAGACTGGAATTTGCAGCCTGTACCACAAACACATGCCAGGCAGATCGGCATTCTGTGCAGTTGCATAAATATCTATTCCTATTCCCACCCACAGCTTGATAGAACTCCCTCGGGGAAGGTTATAGAGAAATTACAAATACCCAAATCAAACATTCTCTGATTCTCACTCAGCAGTGTGACTAGCTCATGACACTGCACAGACACTGTGCTATTATCTTTGTTGGGGGATTGACAACCAGCCAAGGCAGTGGACAAAGCCCAGGCATTTTTGGTGATTTCATCAGAACTCTGAACACTTGAGAGATGTGGCTGGTTCATCCTCAAGAACTGGCAGGAGACCCTGATACAAAGAACTTGTGCTCCCTGAGAGCTAGTTTATATTCCAGGCTGTCCAATAGTAACATACAAAGAGTTATCCACACAGATCTCCTGGAAGCCCCAGGCAAAAGAAGAATGTCACCACTCACCAGCAAAGTGGTGCAGGCTGGCAAATAGATAAAAAATGAGTACTAAACTGTCAAAAAAGTTCCCCTTGGCTCCTATGTACAGTCCAAGGGACAATCTGTCACATATAAAGCACTGACTGAGGACTTACCATCTTGAGAAAGCATCTGTTAAATCTGTTGAGTGGAAAGCACTGATCTGCATGCTTTTAATAGAATTCTAGGACATATACATAGATATTTTATTTTAGCCCATTGATAACTAGAACCAAGTTGTCTGGGGACTGAACTTCTGATCTGAGTCAGAAAATGTGGCAAGTGATCAAAAGGACCCAGTATAAGAATTTATCAGCACCCAGCACATTAAATCTATTTTGAAAAACATGAGCTTTGGTTTTGGCACCACAGTAAGAACTGTACCCTGACACTGTGGCCCAAAACGTGTTACCAATTAGAGTTACTTGCTCCAAACTGTCAGTCATAATCTGCTGCACTTGTCTCAAAATCACAAGGTATCCCACGAAGCACCAGCACACCTTGAGACATAAAAGACAAAAGGAAGTAGAGGGAGAGATTATCCAATAGAGCTGCATCTTGAAACTCACCTGATGTCCCACAGTTTTCTTATGCTCCTTGCTGGCTTGACCTGGCCTGGCCTTGGCTGGTTTGACAGCCGTTCGAGACAAAGGCACGCGCCCTGAAGGGGTTGCTGATGTGGGACTGATGGCCTTCTCCTCATCCTGGAACAACTCCGGTAGCAGCTTAAACTGGTGTAATAGCAGAAAACATACAGAGGGTAAGAATCCAGAATGTGATTGTACCTGTTCATGCTTAAGGTAGTTAGAATCCAGCCTGTTTTTGCAAGCATGTTTTTGATGAACTCCACATGGGGACAAATGCAAAAAAGCATACAAGCTCCTAGTATAGTGAGTGGGCCACGATTTAATACTAAAAATGTTGTGGGTTTGATCAGTGAGTTTCCTTCTGAAGATAAAATTCTGATTTAAGTTTTTTTTCATAGGGCCAGCAATAGCTTCCATGTGAAACTGTTAGATACTGACAGCAGCTTCGTAAGCACCAATTGCAATTATATATGGCTGCTTTGATCTAAGAAGGAAACAACAGGGTCCTCTTATATTTCAGTGGTGCTTCAAACTCCTTTGTGTTTGAGAAATATCTAGGACACTGAGTAACCCAGCAGGCAACATATTCCTGCTTTATCACTCTAAATTG
This sequence comes from Pezoporus flaviventris, assembly GCF_033815535.1. Lineage (NCBI taxonomy): Eukaryota > Metazoa > Chordata > Aves > Psittaciformes > Psittacidae > Pezoporus > Pezoporus flaviventris. The sequence goes on from NW_026892554.1 coordinate 13,100,826, forward strand.
AAATAATCAACTTAAAAGAGGAACCACCAACTAAAAAAAACAACCACTAGCCAAATTTATCTGACCGAAGATCTGCTCTCAGGCTATTGGGAGTGGAAGAAAAACCTGAAACACCTTTCCAAATATCACTCAGGGCTTCCAGTTCCCTTTCAATTGCTACAAAATACACCCATATATAATAGCTGCTTTGAAGTAGCTTGTAACTAAAAATAACACCACCAAGTCTTTCTACTGACAACCATAACATGTGAGAAGCATTATGAGTAAGAAAATCTGAACTTCTCTACCTGTCAGTGAATAATCTTTTATCTAGCATCTTGCGTTTTCTCCCAAGATAGGAGCATTCAATTTTCAGTACTAGAAAGTGTCTGGGCTAAGTACAACCTAAAGAACAGAAAAATTGGTTTTGCCTTGTAACACTTAGTGAGCACGCATGATACCCAGTGAAACATGCTGCACAACAAAGTGGTGCTTGTGCTCTGCGGCTCTGCCAGATGGGCTAGCAGAAGGCATCAAACACTCCTCAGCAGCATCCAGCATAGCACTCCAGCATAATATAATGACTATGAATGCTGCAAAGGTATCCTAAATACCTGGACTAGAAAAAAGGGAGTTTGACACCTTAGCTTTATCTCACCTGAGCGTGCCAGATTAGGAGCACAATTACTTTAGGTTACCTCTGTAGCTGGTGGAAGAATGACATTTCTAGGGGGTAAATTAGCCTGTCTCCTTATACTCAGCAGAGTTGAGGATGATCAGGCCATCACCACCTCTCATTCAGCTGCCTGTGGTCAGATGGAGTGAGTCACTGTGCGCAGGCATCTGAGCTACAGAGCCAAGTCTTTTCATCCCATACAGAAACTTCTTTGAATGCAATATGCTTCGTTGGAAACTCCTGATGCTCTCATACACCAGGGGTGAGGGTGGGAAGGCGTCCTTAGTGTCTCGATGAGGTCTTCTAAGCTACCAGTACCTAAGTCTCATTCCCTTTTTCCAACCCTGGGGAAATCTGTCTGTAAAAATGGGCAAGTGCATTTCAAAGGACTCATTTTCATAGACACTGCCTTAGCCACTGCATGCAGAAGGAAGGAGCAATGCATGGCCTTCTGCAGCAGAGGTCAACGGGAGAGCATTGCTGAGATCTTCCAGATGGCGAAGGCATTCATGTTTTCATTGGGTTTTGGCTTTCAGTATTTTATCAATTTTCTTTGCTTTGCAGAACACTGGGAGTGTTCAAAGAGAGGGAAAACACTGATCAAAGGGCAGATAATTCACACGGTACAAAACAAGCAAGCCAGCATTTCTTCCCTGTATTTTTTTCCCGACAACTGAACAGCCATGCAGCTAACAGTCTTACAGATCATTTCTTTCAACATAGAGTCACGACAGAAGATTTTAACAATATGCCAGTAGCAAGCATAGAAGCTGAGGACTGTTGTATTCCTTTCATGATACATGCGTGGAAACCAAACTAGTTCAAAGAGGTCCTCTAGGCAGATGTATAGAAAAGGCCAAAATAAACAGCTAAACACTACAGTGCTTGCCAAGAGCAGTGTGTGTCATGCACTTTGGAGAGGAAAGAAGGATTCAAGCTGTATGTGAGAGTGGGCATGGGCAGGATGACAGATGATGCATTCAATTTAGAATTACCTTCTGTTGAATGTGCACAGCAAACCCAAAACACAGCGACAACAAAAAGAAACAAAAATCAGAAATGCAATTTCACTACACTTACTAACCAAGAGGGACTGCTGGAAAATTAAAATGAAACTTTCTTCTGTTGAAAATCTATTTTCTTCACAGTTCATTCTTTTTTTTTCCCTAATGCTAGTTTTGGTAAGATTTACCGTTGGGGAAAACCAGGTTGTTTCTCAGTGTTTAGGCTGAACAGACCCAGCCTACTGAGCCTGCCCAAGCTGTTGCCATGCTCTTATGGCAGCTATGTCCCCACTGTACCTTACTCACTGCCTACATGCCCACAGCACTGCTGCACCTCCCTGCCAGCATCCCAAGGATGCCACCCACCTCCCCTGCCAGCAAGTGACTGCATTCAAACCACGACAACACTTTTCTCTGTGGAAATTTTGATGTGGTTTTTCATTATGTTTTAATCATTTAGCTTCATATATCTGCTCATAATAGGAGCAAAGACGAAAGTGTTGGCTTTCCTGATGGAACAGCATAATTTTAAACAGCCTGTCCTTCATACCCAGCTTCCTGGGCCATTACAGCCAGCAAATTCCCAACAGCCACCACAGTACAATGTCGAGTTAATTGCCTTTACATTTCAGAAGAGCACAACTAGCATTTCTGCCATTGAAAGAAGCAGACAACACTACCGAAGGTCTGTTCTGTAACATTGCTTCATGCAGTATTTTTCTATTCATTTCTATTCTATTCAGACATGAAGAAGGCAAGCTCCACACATTCTGGTTTGTGTCCTTAGGGTCTATACATTTCATTCCTCTCTCATGTTGCTTGTGGAACAAAACTTTTTTCTCCTCCAGAAATTTTCTGCTCAGGCCATAGGTAAGGAGCTTCTGTCATCACATTACAAAATTAAGGCTTAACTGTTAAGCCTTCTTATACTATTATAGTATGTTAGTCCTTGATGCCTTTACAGAAGATATAGCAAGGTTTTGTGAAAAGTAAAAAAAAAACCAACCCAAAATGCCAACAACCACCAAAATAACCACGCAAAAAAAAAACAAACAAACACCAAAAATCCTCACCCAAACAAAAAAACCCAAACCAACCAAAAAAACACCCCCTCAAACAGTGAAACCAGTGGCTAAATATAGACTGATTTTACATGGAGAATATGAAGCTACAGGATTTTCTAAACTCATACAGATATTCAAGTAAAATACAAACTATGTTCAATTTCACTTGATCCAATACCACGAGGAAAGATTTGTTAGGTTTGTATGGAATTTTATATGACCCTTAGTTCAAGGATCCATAACTGCAAAAGAAGGCAAAAAAATGCTTATACCAACCTTACTTGATTTTAGGACCTTAATTTGTTCTTCATAAACTGTGTCTTTATTCTTTTCCAAAAAGCCTTCACATTGATATTCCACCTGAAATCCATCATTTTACCAAAAAAAAAGTATTAAAAGTATTTAATAAGAAAACTTTGCATGGAATTCACCAGTTACAACATTCACATTTAACAAAGATAATTCTTGTGGCTGTTATAAATACCAGCTCCCAAGTGCATCGTTGTTAAATACAGATTTTCTTCAAGGAGAGTGTTTTCCAGTAAAATGTAGAACATTAAAAGATATAGAGATGAATACTGTTACTGCATTATACCAGATATATTTCACTGCTGAGAGATGATTGTGGTAAGTCAGCATGATTGAATGGTTACTGTAAAGGTGAGGACTCAAACTGTGTCTCGAGCATCTCCTTCACTGAAGTTATCACGGCTGCAAAACTGTGAAATCCAGATGCAACCGAGAACAAAGTATCTCATCTCGTTAGCTGAGAGGCAGCACGTGGATCTGCCTGAAGCTTATTATGAAAATGCCTCACTTGTACTCAGAAAGACTATTTTTACCAGAAGCAATAAAAAGCCTGAGTGTTATGACAATAGATAACAATCCTCCATCACAAGGCCATGGAGTCTCCTGAACCAAAGAACAGCCAGAGCTTCAGATAAAAACCTGGTATTTATTTCACTGTCCTAATTCCAGGCCGAACAGAAACCAAAACCTATTGTCACAAGTCTATACCTCAGATTTCTCTATTAATTAAGTATGCTAACCCTCAGGAAGTGCCTCACGCTCAGTCTTCAATCTCGTATGAGCAGAAGTGCACCCTACAAAATACACGAGCAGACCCTGACAGCAATTTTGCTCTTCAGAGCAGACTGACAGTATCAGCAGCCCCTCTTTCGGTACAGCCATTTATCAGTGCTTGCACAGTGACAATATACCCTGAGATGCAAACCATTTCAAACAGTTCCTGGGAGGAGAAGGCAGCGGATCTCCCCTGGTCTTTCCACAGCTAAATCCCGCTCGGAACACAGCCATTAATGCTCTTACTGCGGGAAATAATGCCACGAGAGGGCAGCAGAATCTGCCTTCTCCCAGAGAAGACACCATCAAGGCTCAGTGGATGCCAACCTGCCAGCTACAGCTTTATTTTTTCCTTCAAGATGTCTGTATGCATTTACGTAAGCACACAGGAAAAGCATAAAAAGCTTAGCATAGACAGCCCATCAGAGCTTAGAGTTTAGTCAATACCTGCTTGGAGCTACTTCTAGCTTTACTTGGCCCTCACTGCTCAAACGAGGAACAGGAAAGCCTTGTTTTCAAATACCAAAGTTTAGCCTAATGAACAGTATACAAAATAATATTAAATCCTTCTTCTTCTCTCATCCACCAAATAAAAGAGAACTCATGAAAACAAACAGTTACAGGGATGTTCTTGCTGCTTTCATTAAGGTGACACTAGATGCAACAAGAACAGGATCCCTCTCCTATGCATAAATTCCAGAACCTGGGAAAAATCAAGGGTTGGCCAATAAAGGCTTCCAAACCCCCATGTCACCGTGTAGAGACCTACTGATAAGAATCCCTGAGTTTTCCAAACTTTTTCTTGGCAAAGCTCGTAACATTCTGAGGCAGCTGCTTTGTTAAACAGGACAACTAAACAGGATCTTAAGTTATATTTCAACCTGAGGAGTTGCTCAGTTTGATGATGCCCTGTGGGAGCTGTACATGCATGCACTCCACTGAGGTACCCCTCGCCTGGCTTCCTAGAAGTAGCTGTTCACTGACCAGCAGAGGCGAGGGTAGCAGCAGCACATGATGCTCCAGCGATAAGAAGGGTGTGTTAGCCTCTTTCCTGTTTTTACGTTAAAGTGGAAGCAAAACCATGTAATTTCATTGTTCTTTAGCTAAAACTGCAGTGAGATATATATAGAAATACACAAATGCTTTGTGCATTTCTATAGCGTAACTGGAATGGATACAATTATGCTGCGAATTGCAAATACCCAGGCTGTCATGTTTTGAAAAAGGATGGTTCGTGGTTACAGCATGTGACAGGAGTCAGGAGCTCTTGTTTGTGTTCCTGGCTCTGCACAAGCTCCCAGGTCAAGTTTCTTCTCCCGATCGGGTGTACAGGCAGGCACACATTCTGCAAGAGGCTGAGCAGAGCCAGGGATGCCGCTGTCCAGTTGCTGCCACCCACCCCAAGATGCCCCCCCTAGTCAGCAAGTCCTCACCTTGTCAGCAAAGTGCTTGATGATAAAAGCCTTATTTGACATACGTGGTTTTTCGAAGAGGGCACATTTATTCAGATGAGTATTGTACAGTTTCTGGGCCCAAGTGTCATCCGAGCCTTTTGGCATCTATGGAAGAGAACACACAGCCATTTAAAATGTCTTCAAAACTTTGCAGTAGCAAAAGAAACTAAGAAAATGTGGGACAACACTTAGTGGTTTGCTTTCAAATTCCCAACTCCTTGGATTTCCAGCATGGAAGCCACTAACCAGCTATGCACTTGCCTTTCTAACACTCTGGACTGAAGTAGCCAGCAGTTGGTGTAGTGGCTATGTGACACACTAGACATTGTCACACACTTGAGGGCAGGGATCCAAGACGTATGTTATATCTGACTGCATAGCATCTTAGTGGGTCAGAACTCATCCACCACAGGCAGAGATTTCTTGCAACGCTCTCTGATATACAAGGACCCTCAGCTAGTTTTCCACTGAAGTAGACACCATGTGCCACCCTCTGTACATGGCTTTGCATAATTACAAAGAAGATAAAAGACAAAGGTAAGACATCAAGTAAGAGGTGATTGGAGAAATCTGACAGGAACAAAGACTGCATTTGCTACACTTGGGAAAGGGACAGTTGCCAGAGTCAAAACAAAGGTCAGTCAGAGATCCAGATACATGATGGAGAGGGAAAAAAAACCCCATAAGTAAAACCATTTTTTCTCCTCCAGTAATTGCCAATTCTGTTTGTTTGTTCTCCAAATCCTTTCAACAGCAGAGTGTCAAAATGATGGCTGTAAACAGATGACTTTTCCCTGTGAGGCCCCAGAAGCAGGACAGCCGATGACCTCTTTCTCTGTGAAAGCCCGTGTACACACACCTTACATTCCTCATCCAACAGATCCAGAATTCCCATTTTGGCCTCTATGAGGTTGATGCAAGGCTGATTGTCGTAGAAATCAATCAAGGTCCATGGTATTTGTTCCTTCATATATTCTTCTTGCTCTAGCTTAAAGACATGCTACAGGACGAAAAGAAAACAGTTTTCTGTGAAATAACATGCAGAATAAATATATCGAACGCTCACTTGCATTCATCTTGGCACATTAATCCAGGCTGTCAAGTAACACACTGGTTCAACTGAATAAACCCTTTAACAAGTAAGCGTATGAAAAATAAATTAACCTTTTTTCCTGGCCTAAAAACAACAGACTAAATTAAAGCACTCATCCATACTCTTTGCAAATAAAGTCTGTTTCCTCTTATCTTTTCACTGCATTGCTCCACAATTATTATAAACTGTTTTATTAAGAAAAAAAAAACAAAACAAAACAGCACAAACCCCAGAAAAAGCATTAAGTGCAGGAACAGCAACTTATAAAGCAGGATGTGCCGTGCATTTATGATTTCTGAAGTTATGAATACTGCTCTATTTCAAGCAAAACTTCACTATAAATACTTCTGCATTCCCTTGTAAAAGAACAGAGCTCCATTTTCTCTTAAATGGCTGACACACTGCACTAAAATATACTCTTCAGCAAAACGCTGCGAGAGTGACTGTAGGAGTATTAGCACAATAAATCCTTTAAGCAAAATTCTGTGCAAGATTTACCTGGTGCAAAGATCAATCACAATGTAGTTTTAGACTTAATCCAAAATATTAAATCTGCACAGCTGTAATGAAATGTGCATGGATGAATTAAAACTTCAGGAAACAAGAAGGTAAGAAGACACTAAACAGGCAAACTGTGGTCTTAAGAGCACAAGCACTCTTTTTAAACACAAAAAGACTGCTGACTCCAGTTATTTTAAATGATGTTTTACCTCCCATTTGAATTTTAAAGCACACTAACTCCTCTGGCAGGCAGAACAGAGCTCACAGCATACCCCACCAAGCAGCAAAGAGCCATGGTGTGGGTTCAGGGCCCACCTCAAACACCAGTATTCATGGAGCTGGCCTCAGCTGCCTTGAGCTCAGTGCACAAGCCCACAAACACCTCGCAGACAGCAGAGAACTACCCTGACAAAGCAGTTTATCCCTTTTATTTCATTAGCTTAACACCATCCTTTCCAAAGCAGTGCTCCTTAACAGCGCCCGCGGGAGCCATTCCAACCCCGCCGCTTAATGGCTGCGTTACATGCCAAGTTAATTCCTAACTGGAAAGCCAATGGTTGTGTTTCGCTGATGAATCATACCCAAGTCCTGATAGAAAACATAAAACCATTTCTTCACTGTAAAGGAATCAGCAATTACATGGTGAAAAATGTCTTCAGATCCATTTTTCCTTATGGCTGTGTGTGGTCAGGCAGGGGAAGGGTGGCCAGGGAGGCTGTGGAGGCATGACTGGTGGCTGAGCAGTCCCTGAGCAGCCTGCCCTCAGCTGGGCTCAGGCCACCCCAGGCAGCACTTGAAGGTTTGCTGCCTGCCATCAGACACAGAGCTTTAGTTTAAAGCAACTTCCACCCCAGGCACCTGCACAGCAGCCCAATGGGTCCGTGTTCACTGTCACTGGGTTTGGTATCTTGGTGGGGCATCAACACAAAAGCCCTGTCACCCCATCCTTCATGGGACACATGCAACAGCGTGAGAAGGAAGGGAACATAGAGACAATGATCTTCACTAAAGGAGTGAACCCTTACAGTTTGGACAGTGACCAGATTTTTGTCATTGAGCTAAGAAAACTCCTAGATACCTTGCACTTAGCAGCTATGACATCCTGCTTACGGAACTGAAGCCAGCCATGGCATTACCAGCATGGCGAGGGCACACTGGGATCTGGAAAGCCCAGACCCTGCTCCAGCACCCAGCTTACTCCTTGACACACATCCCTGACACCGGGATGAACAACGGCATGAGGGAATCTGGTCCTCCGAGCACACACTGCCATGGAAGTACGCTTGTAAAGAGAGTTCCAAGCTACTCTGGCACTGCAGCACAGCCTAGCAACAGACCTGACATAAATAACTTGCCTCATCATTATGCAGGTAAGATATGTAATTACAAACGTCACAGGGCTGAGGAGAGAGAATGAATCGTGATCTCTCCGGAGGAGGGGAAGAGGCACCTCCTGCACACGTCAGTCGCCAGCTCATGGCTGAAAACCCTCAGAAAACAACTCCAGGAGAGGCAGCACGAGTGACACATTTCCAGCAGCGGAGCCCTGCTCTCTGCTGCCTGTGCACTGGCTCTTGCTGGAGGTGACAGAAACACAGCTAACTCCAACTTCATCCACATGGTGCTCTCATTGACAGGCAATCTCAGGGTCTTAATTGCCAAGCACTGCTTGTGTCTTATAATTGTTAGTGTGATTGGAATTTCAAATAGTCCCAGAGCAGCAGTTAGTCATAAAATCTATTTCTAGGAGATAGTCGATCTCTCTCCATCCCCCAAAGCCCACGGCCAGGACAGCTGGTTAATAGACTGAAGGAATTCATTGTAACCACTGGGGACCCAATTAGCAGAATGGGCTTGGGTGAGGGGAAAGGGAAGAGGAAATGCCAGCCATTTCCTACTTACCATATTGAACTGCTGCTGCAGTTTTTCATTGGCATAGTTGATACAGAACTGTTCAAAGCTGTTGATTTCGAATGTCTCAAATCTAAAATATGCAGATACTCAAAATTACTAGTGCAGTGAAAAAGACAAATTAAATGACTGCATAATTTTAAATTCCCTCCCTCTAGTCAAATTCACTGCATTATTCCAGGCACAAATTGCAGTCAAGCAACAATGCACACAGGGAAATGGCAAAATGCAGTACATGGGTAATTCAGTGATGCTGCCTCCTTAGGCAGGGATGAGGAACGCAGGGAAGGGACTGATGCTCTTGGAGAGCATGTTAGTTATCTTTGTCCTCTCTGGAACTGCCAGCTGGAGGAACCAGGAGATTACTATTTCCTTGTAACCTTCCCCTGCGCAATACATCAAGGAACTACCAACAGCAAAAATCTGAAATCCCACTATAAATGTCAAACGTGAAAGCCAAGACAAAGATCTTCATTAGCATGTCAAAACTAAACACCTACTTCCTTCAGCTGGAACGGGCAGCTCCTAAGGGCTTGGGGTTTTTTGTGTAATCCACGCAACACCACATGGTAACGACAAAGATGTCTTCCAGGAAGATAATTATGTAAAAGATGTCATATCACTGACAGAAAGACTCACCCATAAATGTCCAACACTCCAATGAAAGAATGCTGTTTTACAGTAGCGTGAAGGGCTTTGTTCACATGATCTACAATCCAGTTAAAGAGATTCGCATAGATATGTTTGGCAAGTGCATCCCTGGCATTGATGGCATGAAGTTTAGAAATTGGCTTGATGTAGGTTTCGGTGGCAGTTGCAAGTTTCCTATGGCAAAGCCAGTGGGCCATCTCTTCATACTCCACACCCATGAGGTCGCAGAAGATGGTGAGGGGTTCATGCTTGGGCTAACAAAAACAATCTGGTTAGGTATTGAAGCAGTATCACCAATAACACACATGCCATCATGCAATCAGAACTGCCTGCAGTGATCCAACAATAAGCAGCAACAGCACCAAGCCTTCTGCCCACTCACCACATTCACATCACTGCAGTAAATTAGTGATTCAGTTTCCCCAAATGCATTTTGCTATACTTGTGTTCACCAAAAAGCCCCACACAGGGAACCTGCAGCCTTCATAAACATGAACCACCTAGTTTCACAGGGATGGCCTTCGTATTTTGAACTCTTGTAACTGTCTCAGGTTTGAGTGAAGCTAGAGAAATGCAGAAGACATCAGCTGTGTGCTGGGGACAGACTGGACTACAGATCTTGAGTGATGCTCTCATCTGCCTATATACACCCACAGCAGGGCACAAAGTGATGGGCAATAATGGGGCATGACAGCCCAAGCCAAGATCGAAGAGGAGTAAGTGTGGGAGGACTTCTGTGCTCTGGTCTCAGTATTTAACACAGTATTTCCTCAGTGAATTCTGGTGACAAACATTAAGAGATTGGAGCACACAAATTATGTTCTCTAACTCTCAGACTGGACTGTTCAAGTGAAAAAACTGACCTCTGTTTAACCAGGCAAAATCAATTAGCAAGGCAGTGCAAGGCATTTACCACTCAATGAATTAAGATACTACACCTTGAGACTAACAGGCAAACTGATACATAGAAATCAAATAGGACAGACAGGTCTTTCCTCATAAGGAACTCCCCTTATACTACTTCCTCATCACGTTCATTTTGCACTCTGTGGCTCAACAGCAGACTGACAAGCAGCATCTTGACAAAGACAGGTCACAGGGGACTGTTACTACATGCCCAATAGCTTCAGGGTACATCAGCTTTATCTTTCTGTTTCCATGTCCTGACTTCTCTGGGGCTTCTTCCAGTCCTTATAGCACACAGATCCCATGGCAGTGCTGTTACACCTCCAAAATCCAATTAACTGAGCATGCTTTCTTGCAGTTTAGCCATACCACTTGAACTGGCTCAGAAGACAATAAGGTAATAATAATAATGAACACTGCACAGAAGAGTGTCACATTAGGGTTACTCAAACTGGCATTAAACAGATTCATTCACAAAGCACTACATGGAACCCATCGGTGAGCTCCCTGAAACACCATGCCAGCACTTCCAAAGCAGACCTGTCTGCATGGCAACAGAACTGTGCAGTGGCATGGCTATTGCCAGAGAACAGCTTGGCTCAGGTAGCAGATGCCACTGAGCAGACATTCACTGCCGCCTGCTAGATGTTTACCAGCTCAGGATAGGATTGCACAGGAACTTGCAGCTTTGTACTAGCTCATTCAGTGGGATTCCTGCATTGGAGATACTCATTACAACACAGGCTAGCGCATCTTGTCTTGGGGCTCATCAACTTTCTACTTGTGATCATTAAATGACGCTTTCTTTGCAGTGAAAACCTCTTTAAGACACACCAAAGACCCAGACTACTGCTGCAGTTTCACAGCGGTTATTCATTGGACCCCATGGGCAGACAGTGTCCGAGGAACACTGATCATCTGTGGCCTGATGTCTCAGGAAACTGCTACTGCAGACTCTTGAGAAAGCAACTGATCACAAAATGGGGACGAAAACCTGCAACTCTTGCTACTATTTGAAGAGAGAGAGAGATGAAGGCTGTGTAGTCCAGCAGTGGACATTCAAGGAAAGGCAAAAGGAGAAACTGGTCACTTGTGAATCCAAGGAAGAGAGGAGTGACAAGCAAGATCTTTTTTTGCTTCTCATCCCCAGAACACGGCCTTCAGTAAGAAGCCACTGAACGAGGAGGCTTTTTCCAGATCACATTATGCAGTCCTCATTGCTGACCTCCACAACACTTAGATGAGCCACATGAATTGCACCTGTATATCCCATACTTATGTCTAGATAGGTATCCCTTGGACTTTGTGAAACATCCTGCAAAGCATTTACTGTGGGCAGGAAATGCACTCATGTAGGAATACAAAGATCTCGACACCTGCCCGGGACTTCAAAGCTATCCTGTCTTTTCTAAGACGGATCGATCACAGTTTTGAAACAAAATTAAGGCCGCCACTGCTGTAATACAGTGAGAACTGTCTAAAGCCTCTAAAATGAGAGGAGTTGAATCCATCCACAAAAAGAACCGTGAAAATAGTAACAAATTAGAAATAAACACATTGCTTGTGCTTTTATATTGATCCTCTTTCAGAAGAGGTCCCTGCAAACAAGCAGAAGGCAGAAGTGTCAGAGTAGAAACTATACCCTTCAGCTCATCTACTACTCACAGGAATAACACAGCTGTCAGAATCCCGAGATGCAAACTCCACGTTGCCCAAGTGAAGGATCCCAGCAAGGATTCGAAAAATTCCCATCTGGTAAGAATCGCTAATGCCTGAAAAAATGATGAACAAAACGTTTTGAATAGAGAGAGAAATAAAGAACCACAACGTGCAGTTGCTCAAAGATTTTATCGAGAAGAGAAAACCAGTGACCACTGTTTTTTTCAGAGGCTTTGACACTGGACAGTACTGCCTGCTCCACTGCTATTAAAACCATTTTACAAATAGATACAAAAAACCTACACAAAACACCCCCACCCCTCTGCACCCCAAAAACCCCCGTTTAAACAAACTATTTAATTTCCTGTTTCAAAGTGCTTTGTCAGTGACCTCCAATACTGTATATGCTACACCAAGGAAATCCAGTATTTATGTTCATGTAACGTGTGCTCCTTCTACATTAGATATGTGATTTCACTGCAATGTAAATACCTTCTTAATGCAATAAAAGCATCTCAGTCCTAAAGTTTTTCAAACTCCCCTGCTCTTAAATGCAACAGATTTTAACAAAATATTGCAAACAATGCAGAAAACACTTGCTAGTATATGGGATTTGGGATATGACTGTGCTGCACAAATTACCTAGGAGAGTGCAGGCCTGCCTGGTGTTTACCATTTCCTTAGCATCATCAACACCATCAATCACAGGGCTTCCACCTTGCTTTGTATAGTGAAAGTAATCTGCATTCCCTGTAAGAGAAAAACCAAATCTTTTACACACACTGATGCAGAAATTCACAGCACATCTGTAAAGCTGTGTAATGATCGAGTTGCTCTTGGCAGAATCCATGATTTGAAATATGTCATTATATTTTTGCCTTCTGGCTCACAAGACTGACTTATTCTGGAGAAGAATTTTTTTCAATACCTGATTCCTACAATAGGGCCTCGAGCATATTTTCTACCTAATCTTACTTCAGACTTCCACACCTATGGAGCAATCAACTTTAGAAGCAATTATTCTTCAAGTATGAGCTAGCCACCCAAGTGGTAGGTACAGAGTTGACAGCAGCACTCTGGAATTATGTGACAGATATTCTTATGTTATTATTACATCAGGATATTTTAATAACTATTGTGCCCATTTTCTTCCCATTTCTAATTTATGGTCTGGTTTAGTCTTACGTATCTGTGATCTGCTCTGGCTGAGAAGTCATGGGTGGAGAACTGAATGTTTCATACCACTCTGGGGAGAGCACTGGGCTTCACTGGGAGAGCAGTAGCTCTCCTGGATACTGTGTAAATTCCTATGGTTTCAGTGACCACGCTTCCAGCTGCAGTAACAGACTCCTTTTCTTCTGATCTGCTAAGGTTTCAAGAACACTGCAAGAGGAGTCTGCTAAATGGCTTCTTTAGTTATAATTACATCAGTTCCCTTCTTTCTTGAGTCAGCAGATGTGAATCCTAAATGTGCCAGGATGGTGCAAAAGAGCAGAGAAACACTTTAAAACCAGAACGATATTTCAGCAATTAGCATTGACAGGCTGTGCAGTTTGCCCACACGAAACTAACTCTTAAAAATACATAAGAAACACTGAAATTCAGACTGAATTTGAAAAATTATGAGGTGATTGCCTGGCCCAAGGTCATGGTCACGCTTTTCCTTTACAAAGGACCAGGTCCCGTTAAATGAGAAACCTTTCCTTTATCAACATTTTGACTTCAAAAATGAAAAATTTCACTTATCAATTTTGTGATAAAGTAATTGTTGGTAACAGCCCAAGTGAAAGAATGCAGACGCAAAATAAGCTTTTCAGGTGCTTACAAGAGAAATGGCAAAATTTTCTGGTAGCTGGAGCCATGGAAAAAGGGTTTTAAAGGACCAAGAGAAGAGAATTTCACCCTCACTACTGGAAAGCTATGTGGTAATCTAGGACATAATAAATCCTAGTAATTACAACTGCAGTGTGTTAAAATATACTGACTAAACAAATTCATTACTTTTGTTTTATCTAAAACCCACAAAGACTGCAATCTGCCATTTTAGTTATTTTCAATGTATTTTAGTATTTGAAGGTTTATAAGCTTAGAATTCAAAGGCCAGCAATTCTTCTTTCAGTTCTATGGCTCAAAAAGCTCAGAGATGCTGCTTTCTACCTCCAATTGCACAACACAATGAATAATAATGTCATACCTAATCGTAGAGTTTTAAACTCAGGTAATGCTGCAGAGGCACAAAGTTGGTAAAAGATGTGGTAATTTCTTTCCTCTTCTGCCTTTAAAAAGAAAGGAATTTATTATTTTTCACAACTTAACAAATGTCAGAAACATCCATAAATAGAAAAGAATTACTATGTTTAATGCTTTCTCTAGCATTAAATCAGTCTCTTCTTCCAAGTAGGAAGTGATGGGACAAGAGGAAACAGGCTCAAGTTGTGCCAGAGGAGGTCTAGATTTCATATTATGAAAAATTTCTTCAGTAAAAGGTTTGTCAGGCATTGGAACAGGCTGCCCAGGGAAATGGCTGAGTCACCATCCCTGGAGGTACTTAAAAGATGTGTAGATGTGGCACTTAGGGACATGGTTTAGCGGTGGACTTGGCAGTGACGGTTAATGGCTGGACTTGCTGATCTTTAAGGTCTTTTCCAACCTAAATGATCTATGATTCGATGATTAAGAGCATGGAGGGCACATGGAAAAAGGAAAGATAAATCAGCACCTATCACTTCCTTCTTGATTAATCCATTTTCAACAGCGAGAGGCAAGCAGACACTTTCATTTCAAAAAAATGTATGATTTCACTTTCCAGAACTGTGGATTACTATTAAATATAGATCAGGGTTCTATGGCTGGGTAAATGATCATACTTAAAAGCTTTTCATTTTCTAAAAATAACTAATACCATTCCCCTCAGCATTTATAGTAGGCTGGTGAAGGCAGTATCTCCCTTGCCAAGACAAAGCTGTAAGTTTCAAACGGAGGACAAACACAGCTCAGAAGGTTATGACACAAGACCAACACCATAACTGTGAATTTAAGCACCCTCAGTTTCATAATTTCAAACAAAAAAAAAAACAAAACTCTCTTCCAACTGAACAATGTGCAGGAAGTCTCTCATTTTTTAAATTTACAACAGTATTTCATGTAACACCCCTACAAAATGCAAATCGTAACTATTTAGGTTTATACCTTTAGGCATCTATTCAAGTATAAGTCCATTTTTACTGAGCTCTAGACTGTAAGGTAGGCAAAGATGGAGAGAAGTGATGACAACTGAGACTCATTCGTAATTACTGTGATAGCACCGGGTTTTAACAAGGGGTTGAAAGTGAGCTAAGGTGTCAACTTTACAACCACAACAGAGAGCTCTTCTTGAGTATGAGTGGTTTCTGCTGGGTCTTGTGGCCATACTCTGTATTACTACGGTAAGCACAAACTCACACCTAGTAGTGCACTGACAGTATTTCATGTTCAAATACACAGCCTTTTTAATACACATTTTATCACTACAAATAAGGCCTATACTGAAGGGCTGACTTGGTTTCCTTTTTCTCCTCCCTCCCAACATGTGCTATATTACAAATACACTACTACAGCCAGCTCTTAGGAGAGATAACTAATATTGCAACAGCATTTTTAAGGATAGTCACACAAACATACAGTAAGAAGATTGTATCAGTATTACCTGAAACACCACTCTTGATTTTTCCAAGAGGTAAGTTCTCATGTTAGCACCAATGATTCGATACCTCTTATCAAAACCAATTTCAATGTATTTCCCAAAACGACTGCTGTTGTCATTCCTCGTAGTTTTGGCATTTCCAATGGACTGAAAAATGGAAATACTGTAAGGGTTAAACAGCTTTTAGAAATTATCAACTCTATTCAATCATCTACATTGCTCATAAACATTTAACATTAGTTTTGCCCTGGTTTCAAAATAATCAAGAATTTAATGAGGAACAATCTCCGCCTGGTCACCAAGTTACATCAAAATATGGTTTTCAGTAATGCAGGATCATTCCTAGCAATGATTTCACTTTCACATAACCTAAGTTTCAATCCAAAAATTCTTCATTGCTCTCTGAAGTCTTTTAAAAGAATTAAAGTCTGACAGAATGCTCACCTACACTCAGATTTCTTCTATGGACTTAATAAAATTACAACAATTATTTCACACTGTATATATCCCTACATGTATGTGTACAGATATATGTATAGATCTTGCAACCTCTGTAAGTCTACCTATCATAAACCCATAGTCCAGCAAACAGCCCCTGTATCCTGTCTGGCTAACAGTTTATTACTATTATTACTCTGTAACCAACCACATTTCCAAACTATTTCTGCAAACATATCATTAAAAAATATTTACTTGTGTGTCTAAATATAATCTAAAAATGCACATTTACAGACTTCATTTTCATTCCCCTGAAACTGGATCCCTTCCTTAGCAGCTCGGTTACTGACTCTGTGGAGACAGTCTTCAATGCTGCCCTGCATGCCTAAGTTTCTTAGAGTGATTCAACACAGCTTCATATGCAATAAACTAAATTTCATGTATTTCCTCTCTGGCACGTGGTCTTGGATTGATGACTGTTGTTCCTAAACAGTCTTGGTGCAACTCTGCCTTACCTCATCGGTGTTGGGATATTAGGTACCAGCTGGATATATCAGAATCAAGGCATGCAAATCACAACACGCTGAACTCCAAAGAATAGCATTTTCTCTTCTCTATTAAATTGTGTTTTAGGCATCATATAACAACTTACCTTCCAAAAAAATCCTAAAGATATCTCTGTATTGAAAGGAATGGCATTTGGAGTAATTCAGATACAGCACACTACCTATTATCATATGCCACTGCGTATATGTTATCAAGCACCTAACTCTGAAGTGCACCCCAACTAACGAACAGAGTTGTAACTATGTCCTGGTTCCCTTGTTCATGTAGCCATCCACAGGAACTCTGTACTGATATAAAACTTGAGGAAACCAAATGAGAGCAAATAGCAATGCTAAGTATCAGTATTCCAAATGTGGGGAATGCAGTATTCCAGGCTTGTGAATCAGTAAGGGCTAGCTGGGTACAGCACAGGAAGCAGGGATTATACTCTCCGAACCTCCATTACAACAGCAGCACCACGCATGCCTGACCAAGCAGATGTCTAAGTGGGTATCAGATGAACAGCTGCTATAAAGGAACAAGAAACTGCATCTCTGCAGCCCTAAGAAACACTAAATTCGTTCAAACTGAATGTACTCAAACTGCATTTCTTGTGGTTTAAAATTATTGCTACTGTGGATCTGTTTTGGTGGTGCTGGCAGCAGCAATATTACAATATTTTCAGAAACCAATTATTACTTTAGAAGGTATTATAGAAACAGTCTTTGGTATTACAAGATTGTTTAGCAGAATATGTACTAACCTGTACAATTCACATAGCTACAAACAACAAGAGGCAGGAAATTACACATAAAGATGTGTTTCAAGACCTGACAATTTCTGTATCTGCAATAGGAAAACTGTATATAGCTACTGACTATGAAACTAATTATTCAAATGTTGCTAGAAAGGTATAGTGGTCGCTTGATACTACAGAATATTTAGTAGGCACAGACGAGGTGAAATTACAACGCTAATGATGGCAGTTCATAAAATGCTGAAGTTTAGGTTGCTCAAACAGGAATTAAAAAAATGAAATTACCGTCTGCTCCTAAGATTTCACAATCAGCAGATGAGGAGTTGCTGTTTCTATAATGAATTACTCATTTTCTTCCTAATCTACAGGGGTTAATTTGTGTTTCTGCTGATTTATCAACTGAAGAGTTCAAAACACTAATTTTGCTATCCTAGAATCTGCCTCAACACCTGATTTCATAACAGTCTAAAACTTATTGAGTTCAAGTGCTGAAGTTAAAAGGATTACTATCATCCAATTATAGCAATGTTGAAAGTAACTGGAATTTTAGATATACCCAGGTTCATGAAATTGTTGTTATCCCTAGAAAATAAAAATAAAGCACCACCACTGGTTTTAAGTGGATAAAAAAGGTATGGATGGAAAGTTCATTTCTAGTCCTCAGTTTAGAGCTCCTCGCTCTGGAAATTAAACCAGACAATTAGTGGTAAGCTGCTGACCACTGACTGGGAGGTGCAGTCCAAGGAGTGAGAGAGAAGGATGTTGATTTAGGCTTTGAGACCAAACAGAAGTGGCACAGGGAAACCTGTGAACAGTTTGTGTTTTACGGAGCAAACACACAGCAAACTGCAGACCCATCCTGCAGTCTCTTACAGTAGCTATCACGCAGCAGACAGGCGGTGAGTGCACAGCCACCTGCCTGGCCCCGGGTACCACCTCCTGGTGTGCAGGAGAAGGCAGACCCACAGACCTGTTAGCCATGCACCGAATCTCAACGTGGCCAAGGACAGCGTGACACTCACTGCAAACGTTGGAGCAATGATAGGAGTACTCTGGGATTAGCTCACGCCTGCAAAACTGCCATTGCTTCGCAGGCGGCTCCCACTGGGGAAGATGCAGCTCAAGACAAGGCTCAGCTCCTCTGGCTTCCTCCTACAGCGGGACATTCAAGTCCCTCAACAGCAGAGCCCACTGCCCATCATGGCACAGCTTGGTTTAGCCCATAAAATGGTTTCAAAACACCACACAGCACCACAAACCAGGCACAATTACCTTGTGACAGAACACACACAATTGTGATGGGGCAGCTATAGTCTGAGTACCATGAACTCCTCATGCCAGGAGGAAAGAAGGAATAAAACATAAATTAATTTTTAAAAATACCTGAGCAAGACAACAATGGCAGCATTTCACGTCTCACTGTGTGTACTCCATTTACTCTTGTCTATTCACTAATACTTCACATTACTGTACAGAGATGGTAAACATCTACCAAGGCATCAGCTGTCCTAAGGATTTTCTTAGGCTGCTCACAGATGCGCGCATGTGTGCGCCTATGGACAGCGGTACTTCTCTCAAGGAATTCCCCCAAGACTTTCTCTCTGATGAATCATTACGTAATGTAGTTCCTTAACTTCAGCTACAACTTGAATATACACATACAGGCAAAGACACAAAACACAAACCAGGCGCGCATTTGGCCAGTGGTCTGGGGAATACTGCTGTTACAAAGCTTAACAGATTTGAAGCAGTATTCAGATAAAAATTACTTGCTATGTGAAATACATTAACAACACTGGAACCCTACTTCCCATCTTCTTTCAATCTGTCATAAATCCTACACAAAATGATGCCTAAAGCACCTCCTGGTAAATGGATCAAAACCAGTATTTTAAAATCTGTTTATTCTAGGTTCCTTGATTCCAGTATGGATTGCTCTTTCAACTGAATGCTTATGTTAACCCCAGAATAACTGTGGCTGGAGGGTGGGGGTTAGTGCAGTAGCTCTCTTACCTCCATGATGGGGTTGGAGGCCAAGACTTTCTCCTCAACATTGGCTTCACTGGCAGATCCACTGACCGTGGCAAAATACCTCATGGCGTACTTAGCAGAGACAGTCTTTCCAGCCCCAGATTCCCCACTGACAATGATTGACTGATTTCGCTCATCTCTGAAACACAAAGACATGTTAATTACTTCTCGAGGACATATTACTTCTCGAGGACATACATTTTGTGTGCCCCAGCTTGGCAGCAACCCTTCTACCATAAATGTTAGCAAGAGAGCAGTAATGTAAATGCACATGGCAGACACAAGGCTGTTAGTGACCAAGCTCCTGAACGGCTGATTGGACTGCCTGCAACCAGGAAGCTCAGTCGGTATTGATGCTGCCGTGACAGTCCAGCCAGCAAGCAGAGCTGCTCTAGAGAACCTGGCTACGGCAAAGTACCTGTTACCACTATTCACTACGTGCTTCTGCAGCTACTTCTACCCAGGCTCTGTGGCACAGTGCTCCACTAATTATCAGTGCTCATTAGTAAAGATCATTAATGCCATCTTACAGATAGAGAAATCAACAGCAGAGTCAGCCACAGAAACCTTTCGTCCTTCTGATCTAATCACCAGCTTTTCCCAGAATTGTTCTGAATCTGAAAAATGCAAGCAGGGCTGTTCAGGACACAAATAGCAGCTCTGGAGTGAAGATGATCCCTTTGCTGTGAAGTAATTTCTTTTCATCAAAAAAAAAAAAGAAAATCTCCATTTCCTACTAAAACAATTTTCTCATCTCAGAGAGGGCTCTATCCAGAAAACCCAACTGTATGAATAATAAACACACTGCAAAATAACAAGGATAGAAATTAGCATTTATATAGCCTGAATCTTCTAAAGACCATACATGCTTTATACAGTACTTTTTACTTCCAAAGAAAAAGTTCAAATGAATGATGTTTCAAAAGACGCCTATGAGCTGAGTGAGCTTAACTCTATTTTACATACTGCAAAGAGGAGAATGAAGAAGTAAAATTTTACCCCAAAGCCTGGAGAGCAGGAACACAGAAAGCACAGCCAAGCCCCAGAGCAGGCTGCACAGTAACTGTGAATGGAATTTCAGGCACACACACTCAAGCAGCACACATGCAGTCTGCACTGCCTCCAAACACCTGCTGAGGCCCTCAGTAAATGCTATGCAGAGGAAGCAAAGAAACATGCATGAAAAAAACTATTTGTGGCTTCTGTAGCTTGAACATCCTCCAGAAGGTCTGGGGTTCCGTTTCTGAGGTGGTCAAATAAAAGCTGCTGATGAAATTATGAAGGTAAATTAAAGATCAAGTTGTTAGTCTCAAGCCCCCAGGTAAGAGCACAGCTCCAGCATCTACTTCATGTTGCACAAAGACGTAGCTAGAGGAGCCCCTGGTTCCATCACACACTTGGGCATTCATTTAACCAAGCTGGCATTCATTTAACTGGATGAAGGCATCACTTGAAGCAGATTTTCCACATTTTGGTAAATTACTTGAAATGACTGAGTGCTGATTTAAATTTAATAGGAAAGTGTTAAGAAGATCAAACCAACCTAATTTTATGTTCTCAACTTCCATTTAACACATGCAATAGGTGTGAATGACTACAGCACAGTTCACACATTCCTATACACCAAGCTGCCAGTCTCACTGGGAAAGCTGGGGGAAAGCACAACTAGTCAGCTTGGTACCAGCTTGTGTGTTCCAGGTTTCAAAGACTGCATTGCCAGAGATGCCAGCCTTGGCCACATGAGAGTGAAAACACCCATCAGTAACCCCTCTCGTTACAGTGGCCATGGGTCCTGCTGTGCATGTTCCTGAAGGAGGCCTGTGAGCCTTGCAGTAGCAATGAGCATTTCCAGCTGGGAAACGAAGAAGAAACACTCTTGCTTCTTCCCCATTTCCCCTCACAGAACCCCCTCCCAGTGTACAAGGGACAGCCTGCAGCTCTGCACATCAGGAGGTGGTGTGAGTTATATGGATGCTCATGGTCAAAAAGAGCAGCACAAGGACGCGGAGAAGTCCAACTGAACACATAACATCCAGGCTTAAAGGAGACAAACAACAGTTTTCCTCTCACACAAACAGTTCCTGCAGTGAGACAAAAAAGAGAGAACAATTTCTTCATAGGACTGGCATTGTTCTCTCTTTTATTCCTCCTGTGCTCTTTCCAATAGCAAAAACCCCAAACATATAATTCAAAAATAAGAAACTGGAGCTGCCCAACACTGGAGCTGCCCAACACAGGAGATGGGCAGTAACATAACAAGCCTTTCATTTGTAGATCACCAGCTCTGTTTCATGTATTAAATATCATTAAACACATGAAGACTCGGGAAGCTCAAGTCCTGTGAAATGTATCCTCTGATGATTAAACTGATTTTTAGCTTAGTTCCTGAAGTACAAAAGGCTTTTAGAAAACAAAGCAGTGCAACCTCAGCACTACAGACTTATTATGACAGAACTATCAACAAACCCAAACTCTGTTGCCAAGAGAGGAACACCAAAGTAAAGGCGTCTCCTCCTAACTGTCACACTCCTGAAGGGCATGTGTGAGAGCATGAGAAGTGCACGCTGGCTTTGCAGTCCCTAGTGCCTGCCGGGGAGCTCAGGAGGGGTAGGAAACACCAGGATCTTCATAGCACTGCAGAGGAGGGGGCTCCCTGTCTTCAACAGCAATGAAGAAATGAGGTGGAAAAACCTTCTGCTTAAGAAAACTGTTGCTAATTAGCCTACAGTTTCCTTCCTCCATGCTGTAAGATACGAAGATGTACTCTTCTCCTTAGTGCTCATTAATGTGTCTAAGAATAAGTGATCCATTATTGTATTACTGTGTAAGTACGCACACACATAAACTTTTCATTGATTTGCCCAGAGAAGATACAGCTGGCTCTGTGTGAGCTGAAAACATTGCTGCCATCTCTTCTGCAATGAATATTTGTGCCTGCAGCAGCTACAGCAATCATGAGAAACAAAGGGCTCACTCATTGTCTGCAGCAGAGTCCTCTCGCATCGCCCTGCCAGCGCTCCATCCACGCTCAGAGCAGCTCTTGTCTTCCAAAGTACATTAGTCCATTGTTTTGCTTTAACACACTGGAGTGGCCATTCTCTAGCATATTATTCTTTCTGCTTTTTGGCAGAGAGAAAGGAAAACACAACGGAACACCCAAGACCACACTCGACATTTGAAGAAGGAGAGAGGACAGAGTAACGCAACACCCCAAACACAACAGCGGCTGTTACTGCCACAACCCCAGGGGAAGACTTGGCATGAGGGCATCCTACCACGCAGCAAGATACTCAGTCTGTCAAAGAGGGTGGGCAGTCCTGCCAGGCAGCCGTGTCAGCTCAGCAGAAGGCTCTTTTAAGTCATTAAGCTTTTAAGAAACAAAACGCTACATGAAAAGCAAATTACAAGTAAAACAGAATCAAAATACCTTGGACAGTGTATGACATGTGACGAGAATTATTTTTAATGGCTTGGCATAAGCAATGGTCCATCTAAAATGTAACCTCTGCTTATGCCAAATGAAATATTCACAATCAGGCTGCAAAAAACACAACTAAAAACCAAAACAGACAAAGTAAATCCTCAGAAAACACAAGTTGCAACAGATGAGTTCTTTCTAGGATATAAATAACACCTTTGGAGTTATTTTTAGTTTAACTGTTAGCCCCCAACCTTTGACTCGACATTCTGAGTGCTTAACATGTCAGCAGTCAGAAAAAAAAGCTGTAATTGAAACTTTCAGCCAATGAAACAAGTAAGTAGGGCAACAACATTGTGTGTGACACCACTGCAGCCTGATGCCACAATCCATTATCTATGCAGTACTTTTTCATCCTCTTCGAGCTTTTTCTCTGAATAAAGTACATAAATAGATGATTTTAAAAGATGATTTTTAAAAATTTTTAAATCAGATGATTATCTTGAAAATACATGTGCAACCCCAGCAGAATGAACCATTGACTGGGAGCAGTTTACCATTCGTGGAAACAGAATGTACTATGTTCAGGCATTGGACAGGGTCACGTTCAGCTTTTACCATTTCTGAACAGTGCAGAAGAATAAATGAATGAGAAAAGCAAAATAAAACTTGTGTTTTAAGATGACAGGCCCAAACATTTCACAAGTTGAAATGTGAAATGAAAGGCTGAGATTGCTTGCAGTGGCTGGGGGACTTGATTCACGAATGTTCCATATCCATTATCTGAGGCTTATATGCTTTAAGAGTTATGTGAGGGTAACAGCTCTTGCTAAATAAAAGAACATTATGGAAAAAGTAACTGGTAATTCAACATAGTATTATCTACCACAAAAATAATGCTGATGTCTAATTTTTAAAGGTAATATTCAGATGCTGTATCCAACTCCACTCCTTGTGAAAAGTAATGGCTATAGAATGAGCAATAAATGTCACTAATTTTTCATATAATAATTTCAGTAAAGAAACAGATTTGTGCATAGGCTGGCACAGGCTGCTAAATTTTAAAGACAATTTTGCTTTCCCTACAAAATTCTGTCGACAGGCAATATGTTCATGAGAAAATTTACTGCCAGAGTGCCAAAACAGAACAGACTTACCTAACTCCTGGGATCTTGAGATTACAATTACATTCCAATAAGGATTTTTTATGCTTTGAAAAAAGACTGAAAAATTCAACACTGAAGACTGCTTCTGTTCAAAGAAGGTTCAGTACTTGGGAAAAAGAGTGCTACAAACTGACCTGAGACAGCTTACATGCAGAAAATGGTTTTGCTGAATATGAATTGAAATGGCAATACATGAGAAACCAGAAAGTGGTTTAAAAAAATAATAATTTAGTTTTCAAGATGTCAAAAAAAAAAAAAAAAGCCTTGTTGAGGACATGCACATATTTTAATGCAATACTTCTAATAATTTTGATTACTACTAACTTTAAATTCTGTATTTCATAGAAATCTAAGGGAGATGCTTTCAGAAGAACGCAGGAAATGCTAGTCCCAGTGAGGTTATAGCTGTTGGCTGCAGTGGAGGCAAGAGCAGGTCACTGGGCACCTTCTATGGACACAGTGCCGCACCAACACTGACTAATCTTTGATAGCTGTCAGTATCTAAGGCAGCTTTTAACGATTCCAGCTGACCAATGGAAAAATTGAGGCAAAACAGAAATACCTGATCAAGCAATGAAACATTAACATTACCAACATTAAATGCAGAGTTGTCACTTTTCAAACCCTTTTCATTCCTTAAGATCACTACACCCACTTAAGCTGGTTCCCTCAAAAACCAAAAGCACTTACTGCATTGCAGCCATTATTTTCATAGTAGACTCTCCAAACAGATCAGGGTAAACAAGACATACAAACTGAAAAAGCCCTACAGATATCTTTGTTTACCTTCTTCCTCTATACCATTAGAAAATCCCCCTCTGAAGCCGGAATACTAAAACAAGTTAAAAACCTATCCACCAACGAGCATTTCAGAGGAGATTAAAGAATCTCGGAGCTATCCAACTTAATCATCAAAGCACAACATTGGTTTTTTGCTTGTTGTGACTGATGCATCGGATGTACCACTTGATCATGTCTCTCAGACTCATGACTCCACAGCAGATAATGTCAAATAGATGTATATAAGCACACACCCCACAAAAAGCATCAGCCTGGGAAAATGAACAAAAGGAATACAGAACTATCGGTATCTACCTCAATATTCGTATCAACCCATTCGGCCCCAAGCCACCAGCACCTCTACCTGGGAAAAGTGTGTATTTAACTGCTGATTTTAAAAGATTCTGATATGGACTTTGAATGCTTGCCTGTGATGAACTACTTCAAAGCTGAGCTGTCTCAATGCCATACAATGTAGATGAGATTGGCAGAAAAGACTAGAGCAAGATACCCTTAATATAAATTGAAGACGCCAAATAACAGAGCAATTTGATGAGAAGAACATTAGTACTTACTTTGCCTTTGATCCTAAATCATCTGCATTTGTTTACCTTGAGGACACTGCCACAGTGCTGATGTTTTTAAGGAAGCTTCTTGCAGGGTGGTTTGAAGGCCACCACCTTCAGGTCATCTTCTCCTCCCACTGCTCCACTACTGAGGTTTAATTAAATCTAGTGCCTTTCTTTCTTTTTTGTGGAGTTGCTTCTTCTTTTCTTTTGGAATAACAGGTTTAAGTTACGGCAAAGGACACCAAGCCCATGGCATGTGTCAGTTTCATTTTTCATTTAAATCAACACAGCACAAACTGCTGCTAAAGGCTTGATCCCGCAGTCTTCAAACATTCCTATCTCTCACTGCTTCAATGCAAGAACAAGAACACAATATATAGCTTTTATTTAATGATAGTCTGGCCTGCTTTATCCCACTGCTGTTTCTCTACTGTTCTGTGGTAATAAGGTAGACCTGTAAGCCTGAAATTGCTTTACATTTTCAAAACAGTGAATTTTGAATTATTAAGAACCTGACACAAAAAGCCAGGAAAGGAACCTGTGACTCAGGAAACATCTGGGGTAGATCCTGTTCTTAGCACACACATAATTACCATTACATTGATGTGTGTTGTGTCCATCAAAGACAGAAAAGCACTTAGCAATATGCCATTCTACACCTGAATGACGGCAGCAGGAAAACCAACCCAAGAAAATAAAACTTGAAACCCAGCGACACTGCTGAAAGGTCTGACAGGATGCATTCTGCAATGCTGGCATGTTTGAAACTTAGCTCCAGCTACTCTGAGTGCCGCTGGATTAACCAGGGACCAACACAAACCTGCTTCGAGCTAAATGACATGTTTTACACCCTGCACTATAAAGCACATTTCCAGGCTCTGCAAGGATACAGGTAGATACATGCAGCTGACATGATTAAGTGTCTCCAGCAATGCAAACATAACTCTGACCTAAGTAAGCATCCTATTTTTTGTAATCAATCTCTCAGCATCCCCGCTGCATGTTTGTGACAACATATGACCAAAATAACCTGCAGTATCTACAGTCAGAACATTCCCACATCTTTGTATCCAAGAGCATGACTAAACAACTCTGTTTAATAAAGATCAGTTTCTCTCCCATGAGGCAGCTGTAACAAAAACAAGAGCACAGAAAACTTTACCAAACAGCTTCCTCACTGATAAGAGGAAACCACTTTACTGAAAATAATGCACTGAAACCAGAGCAGTGTGAAAGTGCTCGGTATCATTGTTACTGCTCTATTGATGTTCCCAAATAACTCAGAAGTACTGATGTAAATAGAAATAGAAAAATGCATCTAGCATCTCACCCATTCCAAACAGTTTACTCAGTCTGGGAATACTACCCACAGGAAAGACTTTAAACTCCTTTCCTGTGAAATCCTTTGGCTTTCATCAGGTACCAATACAAAGTTAAGAGTTCTCTCTAGTATTAATTGTTTTTTGTGAGCTTCACAGAAAGCAGCCTGATTAACTTATCAAGAAACGCAGGAAGGAACTTCCCACCCACCCAGGTGGCCAGTCCCAGCAGCCTTCAAGGGACTGAGCATCTTCCGGCAGGGGAAAGAGAATGCACAGCAGACAAATGCAGGGAAAAGAATGCAGCAAGAAAAGTACAAATCTGTGGTATAAGATGAAATGAAACGGTTTTGCACATCTCATCTGAAGGCTCACTGATGAGGTCCGACTTCAATTAACATTGAAATAAATATAGTGTTTCCTAAAAATACCAGTGATTGTAAACTTGAAATCAAAATACAACTGGGTTTGGATTGGTTTGGGGGTTTTCCCCCCTAGAGCACTCTTCTTTTTCAGCATGAAATGAGAGACACAAGGACATTTACAGAGCTCCCCAACCTGTGGTCTCCCCAGCACCTGCCCTCCTAGTCATATGTCAGTGCGGGTCCCAGGTTCACTATTTGGGCAATTGTGCTCCACTTCTGTGTGATGCTTCCAGTGTTACAATTACTTGCTTTGCTAAAACACCAAAACTGCTTCTCACACTTACCCTAAAATGAAAGGCAGCTGTAAAGCCCACCAGACCCAAAAGATTTAACATGAGTCAGTGCAATATATTTAGCTTCACCTTTGTCTGAGCACGGTGCTGTGTGGCAGCAAACAAGGCTGTACATGTTTAGCAGCACTTGTTCAGTGCAAAGGCCTTTGAAATTCAGCCCAGGGTGTACAGCATCTGTTAGGAACCATTATAAAAACTGGCAACTCTACAAACCCAGGATTAACTTTTCAAACAGAAGTAATTTAACTGTTCAATAAACAAATAAATAAGGATTCATTCAGCAGTTTTCTAATGCTCCGATGGAGAACAGCAGCAGCCAGTCTGGGCAGCCTTCCCAGCACTGAGGGCAGGAGGCAACATCTTGCCCTTCCATCAACCTTCTGAACAAACAATTTAATCACAAAGTTCTCTGCAGCCCAAAGTTCCATTATCCCCTGTTTCTGGATTTTGTTCTTGGCCTCATTAACACGGGAAAGCACCCTCGTTTTGTCCTCTTACTTTCCAACCACTTCCTATAGTCCACACAACACAAACACATCGTTCCATTCTCTATGTAGCTTCTGAGCCCCTTTTCCTAGGAGGTCACCTTCCTCAGGAGAACAACCAGGCAGCACCAATAAATGCCACCCAGTGTTCTACCTTCACCTGTACTGCAGGAAACCCTTTTCCCCCACTTTTAAAGTTTTCTTCTCACAGTGCTCCCTTGCACAGCGGGCACAGTCCCTCCTTCCCACAGAGCCATGTCATCCCAGCATTCCCAGTGCCGAAGACTCCAAAATCCCTTGTACTGGCACATCCCAAAAGGTGCGGCCTGACACAGATAATGTGTTTTTTCCACCCTCAGAGGGTGGTTGTGTGGATTAACTCTTGTAAAAAGCCCAGAATGTGCAAAGTGCTATGTAAGCACTAAGGATTATTATTAGAGACTGAAGTGCTTTGAACCATTCTGTGACGATGTGATGGAGGGAAGAAAAAGTGAGTTACCAGTGCTGTGCCCCAGGAGCAAGCATCACTTCTTGCATGGAACAGCACCCACATTTCTTGGTCTGTTCCACCTGCACACACCAGTTTATTCTGTCTGGATCTACCATGCTCTGACCTGACACATCCCAGCCTTCACAGACACCACGCTTTAAAACATCAGAGAACTGTTCAGCTGCATCTTGAGTCACAACAATTGCTCCCGACTAAGCAGTAAATTAATTCTTTGTAAAATCATTCATTTTTAATAGGCACGAAACACTAGTCCAGCAAACCATGCTCTTTAACCACGCTTCTATATACATCTTGAGCTTAAATAGCTTTTGAAGCCTAACCGTATTTCTCACAGACATCTTTAGCTGCTGGAGAAAAGACGATGTTCTGAGCACAGGACAGAGGTTTGGAAAGCAAACGTTAGTATGCACCATGAGTCACCTGGCACAGAGAGACCTGCAGGAAATGAAGACATGCAAAACATAGCACGTTATTTTTGTACATTGAAAACAAATCAGCTTTGGGAGAATGTTACCAGGAAACCCACTTAAGTGCGGCATTATCAATTGTACATTCTATTCTCATATATTTTATTGTCAAGCTGGTCTGATCAAGTCATCAGACACTGGGTCAGGATATTCAATTCAGGGACTCTATGCCCTGCTTTTGCCACCTTGGTGAACTCACCAAAGTTGCTCTCCTACCCCTGTCTGTTTCAATTTATAAAATGGAAATAATAGTATTGATCACTATCATTAGAGGATATTTTCAGGACTTTGAGATCTGCCCATGGAAAGTGCCAAACAAAGGTGAAATATTACTACTATACATAACCTGAATTCCCTTGAGTCTGCTCCGGTTGCAAACTCAGCCACTCCAAAACACCTTAAGCTCACAAGCATCTTTTGGTCCTCTTCAACAACAGCTTTGTTAAAACATTCTGCAATACTCTCAGAACCAGCAGATGGACCTTGTTTTAATTAACAAACCGTGCCACGTGCCATTTTAATGGTGTCCAGGAAACACAGCTCTCGACTGTAAAACGGCAAAAGGTGAAAAGATAATGAATTGACAGTAACATCTCTCGACACATACAAATGAAGAAAACTGAGGTCAGCACACGCTGCAAAATCATGACAGATTGCACTCCAGAGCACAAAGATGAGCCAGCACTATGCAACTGATTTATCTGGGGATTAGTCAGAGGTCACTCCTACAGTAGTTTAGGAAAGCTCATTGCTTAGCTACCAGCAGGACACCTCACATGAACTCTCACTTCCAGCTACCACCATCCTTAACCCTTTTGTTGCCTAAAAATAATCACTGCTTAGACAAGTAGGTCCCTGATGTTACGTTGATTACCCCATCTGCTGTCTTGTACTCGTAACATCGTAAAATGTCAGACCAAAAGTATAAAAGACTAATCCAAAGTCAGCTGTTCTCTCCAGAAAGGACAATTTCCCTTTTCACTCTAATTTTAACAATAGAGCCCCAAAATTGCCATCTCTTTTCAATGTATTTAATTTAAAGAGTCATATATCAAAGCCATAAGTCAAAGAAGGCTGTTGTATGTTTGTACAGTACCCACCACAGCAGGCTCTCATTTCATCACTGGATGCAGATCCGTGACGGGTTGTTAATCATCCCCCTCCCGACTTCTGCTAGGGGAGAAGAGAGTATCCATTTATCAGACACCCAGAAGCAAAGCAGCAGCTGATCAAATGTGCATTTTTGTAAGAGGACATCATGTTGGGATGCCTGGAGTAACTGGAGACTGTCAGTCAAGGTGCTTTCAAAACACCTACTCAACAGCTCACCAAGCCTCCTTTTGAACAAAAAGTGACAGAAGAAAAAGTCTTCCTGCTGCTGACAGCCATCAGATACATGCCAAAAATCTGACAAAACAGAGAGGCAGCCTTCTTATTAAAGGTAATTTAATGAAAAAGATACACACTAACATTGAATAACACTTTGCCCAAACAGAAACCACAACTCATTGGAGATTGATGCTTTAAACACTAATGCTTTCCATCCTGGCATTTGTTGAGTTTTATAGGGATCTCATCAATATGTAATTCTGTTTGCAAATGTTACTTTCAACTTGCACTCTGCTAATTAATCAGAAGAAAATTTCCAAGTTAATTTATTAGACTGAAAAGCACTGAACTCTGCTGTATCTGTCATCAACAACAAGTAGGATCTAACAAACCAGACCAACAAGGTGCTGATAAAAATACATATTAATTACTGCAATATATCCCTTACTAAGCAGGGGAAGGAATCTTGTGTAAGAGTGATTTAGAACTTCTTTCCCTAATAGTGTTAGGAAACTGATAATCATAAGTCTCATACACTAATGCATTTCTTAGCAGATTCGAGAGTATAATCATCAACATCTTCTCTTATTGCAACCCATACAGTTGAAAACGGAGGCTTCTCCTGAATATTACAAAGAAAATGAGCTGCACCTGCTGATGGTTGATTCCTACTGAAATTGTGACACTTTCCAAAAAGAATGAAGTATTTGCCAACTGCTGCTTTGCCTCAATTTGCATTGTTACCACAGAGAGAGGTGACTGAAAACTCAACTTCTTTTTTGTTAGTAATTTGGAAATGCTGGCTTACGAAAGTCTGCATTGCCATTCAAAGGGTTCAACGCAGGCAAACACTGTTTGTGGTTTATATTTCCGAGACAAAAATAAGTTCTTCAATAATAATTTACTTCCTTCTAAATCACTCATCTGCCTTAAACGTTGCCCCAAACCTGTATACATTTGTCAAACGAACCAAGCCACCCATCACCTACCCATGAGGAGAGAGACCGTTCAGTGCAGGTCCCAGCTCTTCCCAAAAGCACAGCTTGTTACAGCTGTTCCTACAGAACCACAGCAGCCCCCAAATTGCTCTGCACAAAGCCCTGTGGCAGGGGCGAGCCCCTCAGGCAGGCCCCCATCCAACCGATCCTGCTTCTTCCCACTGGAAAATGCTCACAGGTGTATCTCCTCCTGCTCAGACAAAGGAAGAGATCGGCTCTGGCCCAGATCACACAGCTCAAACCAATGAAGTTACTGGTAAGAATGAGACATACTTTCCTGGTTCACAACCCTGGGTCTAATACAACTTAACTGCAGTGGTAAAACTATACCATTGCTTACTGTGAGCACAGCAGAGGAAAGAAACAAAACTGTCAGTCTGCACAGAGGAGTGGTCGGAGGTGGAGAGAGAAAAAAAACGGCAAAAAGATACACATGAGAAGGGGGAAGTAGAAGGAAAAAGCAGAGAGAGAAGAAACAGAAGAAAGAACAAGATTAGTCGTGAAAGAGCTGTGCACACTTCCCTGTGCTGAAATCAGTCAGAAGCTACTGAGCAAACAGCAATCACTTATTCCATTGTCAGCTCTGGGTAAAGATGAGCCATATTCCTTTTCACTGGAAACTGGTGACAGAACTGCAGCTGAAAGCAGAAATAATGGATGCCCAAAGGGGCACACCACAGCCCAGACACACCACACCATTTGGCTGACTATGCAGAAAATTTCACATGCAAAGGTATCCTTATGGGCTGCTTTATACTGCAATTAACCCCACACAGTTGCTGAGTATCACTTTTCAGGCACAGACCAGATGTAAGCTCCATCCCTGTCATTCCAGTGGCCAACATTATTGCACTCTTTTTCTGAAGATGGAAGGCAAGTATTTAGTGTGCAATCACTGGCTTCCTGACTGCTGTCATGGGGATCTTCTCTGGCTGAAGATGACCACAGAGATCATTTAGTTACAACCATGTACATGTAGGGAGTTTCTCAGTCACAGCAGATGAGTAATGAAGCTGGCAAGAACAAATTTCAGATCATTAAATTAGAAGTTAACAAGAAGACCTAAGGAGTAAATATTTAGAAGAGCTCACGGAAGCCTTATGGATAGAAGCGTCATGACTAATTATTCCAGTGAGCATTTAAAGATGGAGTAAGGAGAGATTAGAAACAACAGAAAATTAAATCTCACCGATTAATTACATGCATAAATACAGATTAATGCCATATGAGTAGCTACCACATGAATATTCAATGCAATTACTGAAGTGTTAATGAAGGAGTCACAGACAATCTGATTTCCATTTTTAAATAACCAGCTGCAGAAATGTAAATCTGCAAATTATTGTCTAACTTCATAATTCAGGTGCAAATGTGATCTGTTCAGGGTGTAGAAATCACAGAAGTTAAAGGGCAGGACAAGGAATTGGAAATAGCATTAGAAAAAGAAATTCAATGAGCAAAGGCAGTTATGTTCAAATGACAGAGAAAGTTCTTAAAAACAAACAGGAAAAAAAATAAATAGAGAGAAAAGGAAATATACATCAAGAAACTAAACAAACACTGAAATTGTTACTTCAGTGTAGAAGAATTCTTTTCATTGTCATGGTGTGCTCAGATTTCATTTTGCACCAATGAAAAGTCCTGTCAGTTACTCATAAAAGAATAACAAATTGTTTATAAAACACTGTAGACACACAAAGGAATTTACTTCATGAATGCAAAAGGATTGTTTAAGATCACTGCCATGCTTACATAATTTCTCATCATTTGTTTCAAAAAGGACCTTCTACCGCATGTTATCTGTTGTTATTCAGGACAGCAGAATCGCTGGAGGGTGCAGTGAGAGCCGAGGAGCAGGCAATTAACACAGAAAGGAAAAACCACGGCAGAAACTCTAGCCAAAATCTCAGCCCCCTGAGTCTTCCTCCAACAGCAGAGAATGCAGATGGTGGCAGATAGAAACCTCCACTTCACAGGCCTCAGTTATGGCATCATTCCATTTCTAAATCCTATCATGCACTTATAGATCAAGCACACAGAATACAGGTGATCTGACAACTTGAAATTTCAACACAAGTAAGAGGTAAGCTCACTGCAGACCACGGCTGGAAGCAGCCAGTGGAGAGAGATTCCTCTCCAACCTCTTATGTCCACTGGTTATATTAAACACACCAGTTCTGGGAATCGAGGTTACATCCATCACTGACATATAGATGCAAGTCACTGCACCGTTCTGGCTCTCATATGGATTCTTAAATTAACAGCTAATTTCTAAGACAAAAATTTTATCATTTTTAACCCATTCTCTCTGTGCTTCCCCCTCCTGCAGTAAGTATACTTGAGGGCAATCGCAATTAATCCAGAGATCTGCCTTAGTTTTACTGGAGTAATTTGATCATGGGCTGTACTGTCAACAAGGAAAACTGTATCGGTAGCTTGCAGCTGACCATTAGGACACAAGGGACCATCTTGTTAACTAAAGACCACAGAGTAGCCCAGAAGATCTTTATCTTGGAAATGAAACATTGCCAAGGCTCCTCAGGTTGGCAGGCTCTCGGGGTGAAGGGGAAGAAGTTTCTAATAAACACTCTCCTTGGGTGACAAGCTCATTTTCACGTAACGTTTAAAGAAATGAGGATTTCCTGTGCAGCTGTTACAGTGTCCTCAGAGACACCGCTTCAGGAGCTCCGTGCAATCGTTCCCTCTGCTCCCTCTTAAATCTGGCCAACAACAGCGACAGGCAGATTACGTTGCTGGGACTTTACCATCACAACGAGGAGCCTATAATAGCACTCATAAGCCGAGCGATTTATTTTTAATGCTGTCAGTATCACATATAAATACAAACCAGTTCAGAATCTGGTGCTTTCCTGTTTAAACATCCACTGATGGTTAAAAAGCATCTCCATATTTTGCTAATCAAATTAAAACATCCTAATGTTATAAAGCTCTGGGCTAATTTTAGACCTGACCAGATCTGTGGTTATTCCTGTTACCTGTCAGCAGTCATGATCTCTGCGGCATTCAGAATGCTTTACTGTTCACTAACTGAGGCAACTTATCCTCCTGTGAAATGTACTAAAACACTGGATAAAAGACAGATCTTGCAAAATACTTCATAAGCTATAAACCAAAGAGAAGGCCACGCGCCAGGAATTTTTAGTTTTACTCCTCTTGGAAAAACAATGAATTCAAGAGCTGTGGTCTACAAACCTGGCCATCTGCTTATACGCTTCTTCAGCCACCGCAAAGATATGTGGATCCATATCCCCCATATTTTGGCCACTGTATGCATTGATGATATCTTCGCCATAGATAGGCAGTTGTTCATACGGATTTATGGCCACTAAGACGATACCTAGAAAGGAAATGGAACAATAGGAATTATTAATAGGTGTTTCAAAATAAAACAAAAAAAATAGCTTTAACACCAACTATTGTTCTCAGCTTTCTAAAAATATTAACTGGGGAAGAATAAGAATCTGATATTACTGACGTCAACAGATACTTAATTGTGACCACGGTTTGCATTCAAAAAGTATTAGAGGAGTTAACGTCTACTCTGTCATAGGAAACACATCAGGGACAACTTCATACTTTTTCTGTCTTTTTCTAGCATGCACAGAACAACCAGATTCAGAGTGTGTTGACTTGAAACACTGCTTGCTCACTGCAGTAAACCAATGAACGTGCATTTTACTTCCCTATGTATTACTGTGAATTACAAATGATAGTGATTTGTGAATTATAGCTACCACATGGCCTCACTGACCGACAGTCTGGATGCATGAAGTGTGTTAACCCTTCGGCTGTTACGCTGTGACCAGTTTTTGTAAAAAGCAACAAACCAGTCATTGTGTAATTTGGATTCCAGGGCATCTCTGCGTGTCAGGCAGGACAACCTCCTGCTCAAAAGGATAAAAACCCTCCCATTAGATATATTTCATAGGGCTGATACACAGCGGTACACAGTCATGCCAGAAATTTCAGTAATTGCACCTCTAGAAGGCACCACAAAACACTCGTGTGTCTAACTGCTGACACCTTCCATTTTCTAGTTCTTAGATCCCAATTGAACACATATCTGCCCCTTTTAATACCATGTAACATATAGAAGTGGTATCTCCATCACTGAAGCAGCCATTTTAAAAACAGAATTTCTTCTCACATACGCATTTTGGTGCCTAGGAGTGCTTAATGCAGGTGCAGACAGGTGCTTAGTAACTATAGCAATCATGCTACACATGCTCCTTGGCCAACCACCCCAAAGGACCTGCACCAGCAGCATTTCCACAGCACTCAGCTCGCTTCTAAATTTACCCAGAAATTCACACGCACACACAGAGACTTCCTCAATGCAGATCCCATCCCTCTGCTCTGTGCAGATCACAGTGTTGTGATGATCTAAGAAATGTTCCATGGAAAAGCTGGGAGCAGGGAAGTGAAAGCACCTACAGTCTGGCACCGCTGCTGGGAGCATCATCCCATTTTTAAATCCTGTCATGCACTTACAGATCAAGCACAAACCCTAGCAAAAATGTTAAACAATAGAGTATCTGTCACAAAGAGATCTGAGAGACCTCAATCTATTTCCTCAAATACACAGCAGGTTTTATGTCTAGATACACCCATGTAAGTCAAGTCAGTGTTTTTCCATCAGCCGTGACTCCACTGAAATGACTCAGGAGCTCAAATGAAAAGTCTCTATAAAACTGTATGCCAAGCTCTAATGCTGTAGTGATGAGCCAAAACATAAGGGAGTTATGAGGGGAAGACACCTCAGCACCAGCAGACTCGAGCAATATTTTTGGCGTCGGTTTTTAACATCTGCCCTTTGTAACTGACAAGTAGTAAAAAGTTAAGTAATGCTGCTCCAAGGAGCCGAGCCTCCCAGGCTTGCAAGTCTAATCAAAGAGACATTGAAAAAAAGCCATGCGAGGCTTCAGACAATTCCCTCCTGCTTTTGGCTATGTTGGCAAAAATAAACCCTTGAATTCAAAACAAGCAGCCCCATGACAAGTCTCCAGCATATTAAATCACGTATCTTCAATAGCGACCTGTAAAATCAACAAACAACTACCGTCTGGAAACATCCAAAACAAGAGAGTAAGGAATTATGTACTTTGTACGGAACTTTTAAATCAGTCCACCTCGCAGGTCTGTAATCCAGACGAATTTATATATAACTTTATCTCCACTAAATCATGTTGCTATTTTAAGAAATATCATGGCCCGACTCAGATCAGATTTATGTGCATTTTCATTCCTACAATTACACTAACCTAAACTCCGGCTACTCTCTTTGCCATTCATCTTATATATACACCCAAAATAAGTGTATTTAATTGTTCTCTTTTTAACATATTCACCCATCTGTGGACAAACTGGATATTAACATAAACCATTTATTAACTGAAAGTTTGCTCTCCTGCATAGCACGCAGTAGTTTATACATCTGAACTAACTAGCAGTATCCCTGACTTTTCATCCCAGCCATGGCAGTTTTTCCACGTAAGCATTCAGATTTTCCTTTTTTCAACTTCCTTCCTTAATTCTTCATTTCATATTCCCAACAGTAAAGCAAAGTTGAAAATCACCTCTGAATTCCTAGTAAAAGTGAAATTAAGAAATCAGTTTAAGTTTGGATTACTTCAAAGTGAAATTTTAAAGGACTTAATATCCATTTGACACATTATACTAAGAGTGGTTGAAATCATTTCTAGGGCCGTGGACATCTAGTTCTGGTGGTTGAGAACAATCTTCTTGGTGGATTAAAGCGTTTTTAATCTCCTTCAGGCTAAATCAACTGGGCTAGCTCAAACCACCTTCATGAGGTATTTAAACTAACCTGGCTAATGTGTGAGTCAGATTAAGGAGGTAAATGCAGTTCCTTCCACAGGCAGAGCTCTAAGGCAATAATCTTTGCAAAGGGGAAGTTAACTTGTACTCAGGACAGGAAATGACAGAGCAGTTTGAAAGGTGAATGTCCATGGCCAAAGGATCAGATTTTGAAGGGCTGACATGCCAACTGTATTTTCTTTAGCTTGTAACAACATAATGTACACACGCCTACATCCCAAGCTAATAAATCCACTGCATACTGTGTTCCTCTGGTCTCTTCAGGAAGAGTTAAACCTCCTTCACCTGCACTTTCACCACCAGGAACCCCCATGCTACTGGATCCACATGTTTCTAATAAACCCTCATGTAGCTCCCAGAGTCATCACTTGAGGCTTGTTTGGAAGCAAAGCAGCTGACCAAGCTCCACCATCCCACGCCCTTTGGCAGACCCATCCATGAGAAGCTAACTGCCTTCCAGCACTATGAGAAACTATAAAACCAGCCAAACCCACAACTGACGCTGCACTAGGGAAAACATGAGAACAACATGCTTTCCCAAACACATCAAAACAGAACTA
This sequence comes from Pezoporus flaviventris, assembly GCF_033815535.1. Classification (NCBI taxonomy): domain Eukaryota; kingdom Metazoa; phylum Chordata; class Aves; order Psittaciformes; family Psittacidae; genus Pezoporus; species Pezoporus flaviventris. Next base: position 13,138,440 of record NW_026892554.1, read on the forward strand.
GCAGAAAGCACGTTCCTTTTGAGAGCCTCTTCAATGATGCTAAACACAGCATACTGTAAGCAGCCAAAACATGAATCAGATAGGCTGCCTTACAGGAGAGGTACAGCGGTATCAGTAGGCACAGGACCACGAAACTCAGAGTGAAACCCTTACAACCTCAAGCTGTGAGATTCCAGTTGTGCAAGGCCCTTTCATAAAATGTTTCCTCATCAAGAGCTTTGGGTGGGGGCACCAGGGAGTGAAACACAGACAATGCCTAAACTGAGGAACTGAGGAAGTTTCCCAGTGCAGGGACCAGAACATGCACCCTCAGAAGGGGTTGCCCAGAGAGGCTGTGGTATCTTCATCACTGAAGACACTCAAATCTCAGAGACAGACTGGTCCAAGACCTGAGCAATCTGATCTGGTCAGACCTGTTCTAAGTAGGGAGCTTCACTGAAGATTTCCAGAGGTCTCCTGCAATCTAAATTATTCTGTGCCTCTGGCCATGCTCTGACTGCATGATGGGATGAGACATGGGCATGAATCATCTCCCACTCCTACAGGAATGAAGACTGGCTGCAAGCAGAGGGTGGCAAAGTCTGATTCAGGCCTTCACAGTCTGGACACTTGAAAGCAGGACTGGGAATAGATACACTCTGCTGAGCATCCACAGACTAGGAACAGCCAGAGTGAGCAAAATGTGGCAGGACATTAATGCCTAGTCTGTCCATCACAACATGTTTAATGTGGTGGTTGCCTTAGCTCTCCATACACATCACCGTGAGTGGAGCTTTAACAGTGATCAGAAGAGGGAAAATCTGACCCTTGGTATGTTCTATATGCAGAGCAGGACAGAACAAGGCCTTCAGCTACCTGCAGATGTGATTAGCTGATATCTGTCAAGGGCCACCTTGCAATACGACTTCCCTACTCAACAGTTTGCAAAACAAATGAAATTATAAACAGCAAGTCTCATAATACATGATAACATTAAGGAGGCTCAGTGTACTCTGACTTGGAATACCAAGAACTGGGACTATCCTAATAAAGTCTGATTAGAGACAAAGTTAAATCGTATATTAAAAAAAGAAATCATGGGGCATGTTTTCTCCTGGCATTAACTGGGCTACAATGGATATGAAATGATAATTTCACTCCAGGTACTGGAGAAATGTGTCTTTGCCTCAATCAGACAAGAAGGAAATTTTCAATATCTAGTTTCTAGCAAGCACATCATTGTACTATGTTTTGTTTTACTCAAAATGTAAAACATCCACTAATGATTTAAACTGTTTCTTACGCACTGGCACAATGTCCAAATACAGATAAACCAGAGAAATATTTGAAAATTTACAAAATTTATGTACATTGAAAGGTTATGTGAAAAGTCAGCTATGCTTGGACTAAACACTGAGGTTTAAAAGAAACACATGAACACAAAGTCCAGAACCATGAAATCTAAATTTTGAGCCTAAATTATCTCACAATGTTTCCTTAAAATAGACCACTCAGCTGCAATTCTGCACTTACAATGAAATTATCGTAACTTCCTCTCATTCTGACCATCTGAAAATAACACATGCAATTACAACTTCAGGTAACCCCTTATGAGCTAAATGGTATTTTTAAAACCAAGATTGTTCCTAATTGTGACTGGATAAGCACTGGCTCATGCACTGTTAAAAATTCACTCCTATAGTTGCACTGACTGGAAAACATGAAAAGGAAAATAAACTGGTATTTTCTATACAGAGAGGGAGGAGCTCAGTGCAGAGTTAGGCAATCATAGCTGGGCAATAAACCCACTGAACAGCAAGGCTCATCTCCTGCATCTGCACCATGTGAAGCCCTCCTCCAGGCCATGCCTATTGAAGGAAGCCTATGGGGAACACTAAGGCTCTTCTCTGAACCTTAATACTGTCAAGTATACTTGAAGCACTTAACAACCACAACAAACATAGGGACTTTCATAAGAATAGCCCAACACAGCCTGTCATTAACTTACTTTAACTTAAAGGCAGACATATCAACAATCAATGTCCCTTTTCCCATCTAGGGCATCCTCTGTAAAGATTATGGTATGAAAAGACTGTACTTGCCACAATAGGTATAGATTAGTTTAGAGTCTATGAATCGAACTTTGAGGTTGTGTAGAACAGCAGGTTCATGGAGATAACTGAGTGCTGTGAGGTCATTTTCACCAACAAGTATGTCAGGGTTTCGCAAGGGCGGGAGTTCTTTCGTCTTCGGATCTAGGCAATATTCTAAGTCCTGAAAATCAAATGAAAACACGTGTTGAAAGAGCTGCTGTTTAGGTTTCCTCATTCAGTCCCTCCAGTCATTCTTCCCAGCAAAAGACGCCACGAAAAAATACAGCAATATTTAAACTACCTGGTGATTTCCGTTTGCAGCTCTTCCTCCAAAAATGTTAAGATTTCTCAAAAGGGTTTTCTACACACATATATATACATATACACACACCAGGCAACCATAAAGAGACATCATCTTTTTAGACTATTACTTAAGCAAACCCCTTGCTTTTGCTGCCTGTTTTTTTAATTAAATAAAACAAAATATGTTATATCAAATATCTAACCAGTTTTTCCAAATTATCTTCCTCTTGAGAGGAACACAGGAAGCACATTCCCATCAGCCAGCTTCATATGCTGATACAAGATGAGAATATGACAGAACATCATGAGGAACACATAAACTGGAAAAAATGCTACTTACAATTTTTGCAGATGAAAATCAGTCTCTAACACAGATGGTTTAATTGCACCTGTCTCTAGATCTAAAATCACTTTATTTACTTGCTATTTCCTTGTCCCCACATAATGTGACTTAACTGGCAAATACCCCCATTCTACTACATGTAAGTGTGCAGCATCACCACACAGCCTGGAATACATGGAGGGAAAATTAATCTCATCAGATTAAAAAGGTTGTACTCATATTGTCATATAAGAAATTTGAGTCAAAGACTGAAATTCATTCAAGTAAGATATTTTATTTAGAAGCTATTCTATATATATATGTAGTCTGCTCTTTTTACTTTATTGCTGTGTAGGCCTCTACATGAAAGCAGGATCTAAGCTGCCCACTCGTAAGAAAAAAGAAGAAAGTAAAAATAAGTATTTCACCCCCTGCATTAGATCTACATTTTCCATTAGAAGATCTCAGGAATCACCATCATTAAAACTAAATAATCATTTAAGTAGCACAAAAAAAATGAACAGGCCTTTACTAGAAGGAGCTTTTCGCAGACTCGTCATCATTTCTATACACTGTATACAGCATCATTTTTGTCACGCCCTTAATCTTTTCCCTTTTTTATCTTTATTAATCTTCTGCTACAAGTCACAGTTCTTTCTCTGCAACACTGTTCTCCTAGCAACACTGTTCTCACTGGAATATCAAACCAGGGTTATAGGTTAAATAGCGCAAGCAGAAAAAGATGATGCAACTGAATATAATAGGCAGTTGGATAAAAGCAACCATTTTTTAATTTTATCTTAAAAATTAGGCAAAATGGATTTTTCTAACTAAACAGTATAATTTATCACACCAAAAATATACCACTGGAAGTCAGTGGCTAAGTATAATTGCACATAGATAAACTCTGACATAATGCAGCTTCCTGCATTAGATGTATCGGTCTCCAGTCAAGAACAAAATCACCTTAAGAACACTGCAGACCTACCTTGCCTTCTTCCAGTCGAAGCTGGAGGACTTTATCTCCAGGTTTATAGTCTTTGAGAAGTTCTGCTGACTTCCAGACCTCCTCTGGATCAGGGATCCAAACCCTGGCATACTGCAATACAGTAACAACAGCAAAAGATCATTGACTGCTTGTGGCAACATAGTTAAATCATCAATAGACATGACACCCAAGCCACCTTGTTTTTTTTTCACATGGATGTTTAACAGCCAAACCTTTGGATCTGAACAACTGAAGTAAGTTGCTCTACTGATAAAAGGCTATGCAAGCTTAATTTTATTCCCCACTGGAAAAAGACATTTCCCACACAGAATAATGTTACAAGATACACATTCAATGTTGAAAATCGACAAAGAAAAAAATAAATCTGTGATTTTAGACAGATCAAATACTTGGCTATAAAAAAAAAATTAGCGTAACTCTTCTGCATAGGTTCTAAATGTATTTGCAGCACAACATTGTATATTTCTTTCTGCCTTTTTTTTCCTCCCCCCTAAGAGAACACTTTGGCACATCTGCGTTAATTCAGGCAAAGCTACCCGATCTCAAGTATTAAAAGCTCTTTCCTTTGTAGCTGTAAATAGGGCAAGTTTAAAACACATTACCTCCAAAATGCCAATAGAAAAAAAAAACTGAAAAGATTCGGTTGAAAAGGCCTCCAAATACTAGGAAAAAACCCTTAATAAAAAAGCATTCCCTTAATGCCTATTTTCACCAAACTTTATTCATAAAAGTAACCCAGAACAAACATATGGCCTGTTTTCTAAACCAGAAACTATTTTTAACAGGGTAAAGACATAATGGTCATGTCATATTCCAGAATCAATTAAAGGCGTATGGAAACCATCTAGTTACTTATACAGTTGCATATCCATGCAAATAAGGACATACGAAAGCAGCTCTTGAGTAATACAAGGAAAAGGCTAGGACATTTTTAATATATTAAAACTTCTGAACTGATGATGCTCTTGCAATGCCTGGAGAGCACTGAGATCATCCCACACCCATCACCTTTGCAAACAAAACAGTTTTCTGGCTTTAGAGGTGCAGCCATGTTGCAAAACACTCTCAATACACTAAGTTATTTCAAAATAACTGTTAAGTATTTGACAAAGCAAACACTTGATGGCAGAGAAAACTGCATGTGGTCATACAGCTTCATCACCTAATCTTACACAACTTATCTTTGTATAGCATCTTCTGCCTCAAAGAACGCTGAAGCACTCTTCCCCCCTCTTATTAACCCAGTTTTCCCTCTACTTAAAATGGCAAACTTCTTGTTTCTACTCGGGATCCTTTGCAAGACCAAACTTTACATTGCCACCTTCTTGCAACACAGGAAATGATAAAGTGTGTTCAGTAAACACAACGGGTTGATGAGCAAGGCTGGAGGAGCCCCAGCCCCTGGTCCAGCAGAGGGATACGCACCCTGCCTGGATGGAGGCTGCCAGGAAGGTGCAGCCTTCAAACTTGACAAAGCAATTTGCTTCCCATACCCAGGATGTTTCTCAATAACAGAGCACATGAGTAATTCACAGCAGCCTAAATCAATGGCTTTTACCCTTAACACTCTGCAACCTATAAAGCACTGCTGCTGCCTTTGTCTAGAAAGCTCCTAACTCCTGAAAAGCACATGCCATGGATGTAAACCAATCTGCTCCACTGAGCGAAAGGAGAAAAGTAATGAAATAAAGAATTCAAAATTGGTTTCAAAACCAGAGTATGCTGTGCTCACACATCGTCTCTCTTCATCTTCACTGGATGTTTATGTCAGCCCTAAGAATCTAATTTACACAAAGAGAAGAAATAATTCTTTGTAGTGAATGTGGCTGTGTTGGGGTTTTTGCCCCCACATCAACTTTATTATTTTCATGTGTATTTGCTATTGTTTCCTGTACCAAAGTACAGTATCACTTTATTATTTACACACCTTCATCCCTCTCCCCAAAAGATAGGAATATTGATGAATTCTCCGAAAAATTAAAGATCCCAAAACAATTCTTCTGTATGTGCTCTTGCCATTGACAGAGAACACTGTATATAATAACAGCAATGGAGGCCAACAGAAAGGCAGTGGAGCAGCTGGGAAATTAGCAGTGGAAGCCATGACTTGGGCACTTGGATTATGTGTTTGTTTTCAGCCCTGCTGTATCCAAAACTCACAGGCTTAAAAGCCTTGTTCAGGTTAAAATGAAGGTGTGTGGTAATACATGTATGTGCCAATGCAAATATAAACCTACAGAAACTACAGCATAATTCCAAATTAACCAGGACGTGACCATAGGGGTGCAGCATTAAAGCCAAGTACTGCGCTCAGGAGCAATGTCTGCTTTCCTTTACATTTGTTTTTTAAACAAAGGATTCCCCATAAAACTTCAAACTTACCCCAAGGTACTTGTTCACAGAACTCTTTCACCTGAAAAAATATCAAAACCCTGCCAGAAAGTGGGGAAGTTTTCAAGTTTAAAGCAAAGATGCTGCAGTGTCAGGCTGAAGACTGAATGTCTACCACACTTTGCTGAGGTTTTCCCCCACCCCAGTTATAGCAGCAGTTCCCCATCCTCAACATTTCTGATGGATGTTATTTCCCGTTCATCACAGGAATTAAGAGAAAGCAAAGTAAATGTAATCTGAAAGAGGAAAGCATTTAAATACTGTCTGGCAAAACAGGTTAGCAGGCTGGTTTCCTCTAGGCTACACAAAGAAAAGTTTCCTGATATAAAAAAAGCAGCAGCCTTCTAAGACACAAACACTGTTAACTTCAGGCAGCAAATGCTGCATAGCAGTTTCTAACTGCATGATCTATGCCAGTGTGAAATAGGCACCTTTAATTTATTCAGCTGAAACTGTACATTTTCTCCTGTCTAGAGAAGGGAAAGGGAAAGAAGGAAACAGATCACCATAGAAACTGGGTTCTAACCCAGTTTACTACAGACAGCTGAACCTTCCACATGACATAACCCCACAGATACTGAAGTCATCCTATGAGCGCTAAGCTGTAGCTTTTCATTGCCTAGCCTTAAATCCCTGCCAAAGAAAACACCTGGTAAAACACAGAGGTGGGAGGAGAGAGAGATGTTCCTTCTTATAAGAACTGAATCATTTCACAACACTCTCACCTCCTTAATTTAGCAGAACGATTTGCAACATAAGATTTTCAGTCTTTTATATAATCGGTGGTAAAATCCCATTGCTGGCTAGCCTTTAATGGGATTCAATCCTACAGCAGAGATTAAAGCACCACCACTGGTGCAAACAGAACTGAGGGCCTCTTTCCTGGGAATTATCTTACTGTCGTCCATTCACCCCTCTTTATCTACTAGTATATAAAATCAAGTTTATGACTACATTAATACTAAAATATGATAAACTTGTAGAGACACTAATTTACAAATCAGCCCTCTAAAAAGGGAAGGAAATTCTAGCCTAAAAATGACAATAAATTCTAAAATTATAGCACTGAAATGACAATAAAAATTGCAGCAAGAATCAAATGAACCTCAGTGAAATTGTGCTTGATTCTGATCAATGAATGCCTTCCTCTGCAATAGTTCAATGCAAATTTGAACCACCAGCATAAAACTGCTGACAGGGGATATAACAGTACAATTTATTCAAGGAAAGGCACCAAATGATATTTTACATTAGAATGACAATGTAAGGCATGTAGATGAAATATGCCTGGATTCAGAAGGAAAACAAATAATTAATTGAGTATTGACCGGACTACTTCAAACCCAGTTTCTTCCCTAAACTCTCTTCCAGTCTCAGCAGGCTAACACAAAAAACCTCCACCACCTCCAAAATCACACGAAGTATGGAATACCTATTCAACAAAGGTCAAGCAGGGCTGCTGAAAGGCAATGGCTTAGTGGTATCTACACTATTAGTAACTCTTTAAAAGAGTTCACAGCAGAAACAGAAGGAGAAGCTTCCATTTTTTACTGGTGGGTCACAAAGCGGGCTGTATTACTAGTTTCATATAATGAGAAAATATAATCGGAAATTGCAATATTCTGTCATACCTCATGATTTCTTGCCTCAGATCACATGAAGAAATCAGCAGACTATAAGAATTATCTACCAAATAAGATCATATGACTCACAAAGCCTCTCTTCTGAGATATTAACCTCTTGAAGTACTAATTGACATTGCTGACAGAACAGAATTAGCAATGCAGGCGGCTCAGCTGTCGCTCCAGCAGTCAAACAGTTTTCTACTTCCCTTACACAACCACAAACACTGCAGAAGCAGACACAGCTATCTTCCCAGCTTGGCAGCTCTTCTGATAAGAGCTGAAATAGTTTATGAAACTATCTACATCCTAAAAAGGAAAATTTCAACTCAAAAAGAGCTGTCCCCAGTTTCTCAGCAAGATCTACCCATGCAAGTGAACCTGTATGAGAATTCACTTTAGCCAAGATCAGCTATTTATTTACAGACAGCCTCAAAACCCAGGGTCTTTCAGGCGTTAACCATGAGAACCTTACAAGAGGCACTGCGCCTCTCTCTCTCTAGAATGACCTCAGGTTTGAGTAGGAATAAGCCAGCTCAGTGATGTCTGCATCAAAGAGACACCATCAATTCTGGCAGCAGTAGCTGAAGGAGCTGGTGGAACAGCAACAGCTGATGAAAGTCAAAGCCAAATTGGACCGAAGTCATTCAGTGTTGAACCTGTTGCTAACTGAACACGGCCACCTGGGGAGAGCAGGCTGCATTATTAGGCTGGAAAAAGAGAGGTGTCTGTGCTAGCAAGGTGCAATATCAAACCAGAGAGCAACGCTGTAAATGTTCTCACTACAAAAGTGTTGAACTGATCTGTGCAAAATGCGAACTCACTAGAAAAGGATTTCTGAGCTGTGTGATTTCCTCGGATGGGATTGCTCTGAAAACATAATTTGATGCTATTACAATAATTTCCTTTCAGCTTTTATCTTCTCCCCTATACTTGTTTACAGCACCACCACCATGGATAATAATACTGAGCCTAGGAACACTTAAAACAGAAAAGTTTAGCTTTCATATTAACCCCATAAGCAGATGCACGGCCAGGTGAGTAACAGGTCAAACACAAGTCTTAACCAACCTGGATCACCACAAAGAGATCCTGATCACTCACACACAAGGTGAGAGGACGTCCCATTTCTTCCACTGCTGAAGCCACTAAAATTTCTGCTATCTGCCCTGTGATACACAGGCAGTCCCAAGGAAGGACTGCATTTATACCAACAAACTGCTGCTGAGGCTGCACTCTGAAAAGAAAGACAAGACTTTACCCTCCTTTCATAAAAAGGCCAAGTAACCAGGCAGGATCGGACATTAGAGCATTTCCAAGACAAGCAGGCTGCTGCAGTACCCATCTCAATTCTTCTTATGGCCTGAAGGAAATGGCATCATTAACTTTGCAAAAGAATCAAAACAAAAATCATCAGTTTTCTTAAAGGCAGCAGCATTTTTGGGGCATGGAGCATATTTTCTCTCTTGTTGCTCAGCAACAGCCATTTATATACCTCATACCTCTTGTACAGTTTAAGGCCTGGCATTTAGAAAGTGTTAATCTAAAGAGACATTTCCATCATGAAAATACATGTGACAATTTCTATTAATGTTTTATCTGAAAAACAACCTCACATAGCTCATTTACCCAATAGGAAGATCAGAAGCCTCGTGTTGTTCTGACCTGTGGGAATTCCCTGACCAGTCACATGCAGAGCTCCCAAACAGCATCCAGGGGACAGTGGTGACTGAGCTTCGCCCCAAGACACCACCACCACGAGCCTGCAATGCGACTGGCATTGGGTTTGCAGATGCAAGTCAAAGTGCCTTTCCTTCTTTCTTTTAAGCATTTTGATAAGGGATTCTTTGCATTTAGGGCCTGGTGCCTTGTAAAATGAAAACAACTTGCACGTTGTTTGCCATACACACCTTGATTGTACAAGGTACAATCAGAAACTGTTGGTATGCCACAAAGAATCACTGCAGCAAGATTTACACCTTGGGAAAATGTCTGTTGACTTCTGTTTATCTGAAACTTCACCTTGCTTCAAGCGACACAAGAAAAGCTAAATCCCCAACACAGGATACGTACACATGCTGCTACCGGCAACCCTGGTCAGCAAACACAAATGTAGACTTTTTAAAATTTCTTGAACTATTACAATTTTAGCAACCTTTCCACTGCAATTCAGAGGAAATCATCACCCTGCAAATCTATGCACTGGGTCTGACATCAAGGCCAGAAAACTCAGTGTTTTACCTTAAACTATCAAATCTCTCAAAGAACAGTTACATTCCCAGGTTGTAGTTGATAAAATTTTTGTAAGGCACGTTTTTAAGGAGTTAACACACATGAACTGTTTAAAAGTTGTGAATTATTTTCATCTTTAAAACCATAACTTTCTACATTCCATGTTGACTGCACTTACCCTCTACAGAATGTCATACTGAGAGAGACAGATCTGGTTTATACTCAGTCATTATTAACCCAGACAATACTTCACTATAAGCCGCTGCACGCAGGAACAGCATTTGTCAGCTCCTGTCGTGTTTCACAGACCCTCTTTCACAGGCTCTTCTCCACCTTCAGCCGCGGTGACCACCTTGTATGCTGTGATCATCGCTCATCTTGTGATGATGCCAGCAGCACCCACCACAGAAAGCCACTGGACAGCAATGGGACATCACATGCAGCGCTGCTGGGTACACCATGAAGTTGTCCACATGATGCTTCTGACAGGGCTTAACTAAGGCTGTACTGTCAATTACTGAAAAATAAATCATGTTTCACAAACAGGACTGGGGCAGGCCTGGACAAAGGTGTTAAATGGGAAGTGCAGCTACACGCTTCCCTACACTCCCACCACTGCCTAGAGCTTATGTAGTACAACAAGGAGTGATGATGTCCTGCACTACTGTCCCTGCAGCTCCCCACCTGCCCTGTCTGACTGCGGGGCTCCTCACACATCACCAAACCTGCAGTGCAATAACCCACATTAAAACCATGGTGAAACACCAGTACTTCTACTTTACTTGCTGCAGTATACCATTCCCATTCAGGGCAGCACACTGATCAAGAAACACTCATTTAAAGTAAATCAGGCTTGAAAACGGATATTCAAACCAAAAAAATCAATGCTTAAGAAAATATTTTCAACTGTTTCAATACTGTTTGAAACAGTTTTGATTTCTAGACCTGTCAAAGGAATGAAGGCGACTCTAAAAGATCTTCAGGAAGACGGCAATTACAGCTACATCAAACCCACCAATGTTTTGGTCGCTACTTGAGACAAACCAGCTGAATAACCACAATAAGGTCAGGGAAAACATCAAGCAGAAGCGTGACACCTACCCCAGACTGAGCGACAGGGAAATATTCACATAAAACTTCATTTGGGGTCATGCCCACACAGAGAGGCATACACTGCAATGCATTTTGAGCCGTAACACCAGAATGAAGGCCAGCACTGAATTATATGCTAGTGATTTCAAAAAGAATTATAAATCTGCCTTAAAACCCCTAATCCATGCAACCTGAAAAAGACGTTACAAGAGTTTTAGAAGAGCAGCCTGAATATTAAGCCAATGAGACGTATTGAAAAAAGAATATTAGGGAAAGGGTGCACAGTTTCATGTGTGTTTACAGTGAATGTTGTGGGTACATTACAAAAATACTCTGATTTAAGAACTTCTTAAAAGCCAATACTTAGAGAATACACAAAGCCCCCCATTCAAAGTGTCATGATTAATATCTTGGGTGCCAGAATTCAAGATTCAAGAAAACAAATACCATGAGGGCAAATGAAAAGAGTGGTTTTGTTTTAACACTAAGATGATGCAAGCCATAACACAGACTGCACAGCATCATTACCTAAATGCTGAAATACGCATTACTTTCAGGCCACTGGTACAAATTCAGTCCAGACCCTCATGTTTTCACTTGCTGATGTCACACAATGAAATGTTCTGGAGTGGATTTAAGATCTTACAAATCACCAGTCTCCAGAAACCTCGCCCACAGTACCCAGGGGAACTGATTCGTTTCTCACAACACGCAGCACAGCCCAAGTTTTGCTCGAGGACAGAAGGGGCTCACAGCACTGGCTGCAGCTGGTTCTTCATCCTGGGCTCCTACACGCAGAGAGAGGAAGCGCTGTCTTTTGTCTCGGTGTCCCCGCTTCAGCGCAGAGCCATCTGCATCACTGCCATGAGACTATTTGGTGTATCTGGCACTCGCTTAGGCAGGAAGGGGAAATAAAGGGTTGTATTGATCGGGCAGATGCACTGCGCCGTGCCCTGCTGCAGCACTGGGGTTTGAAACAAGAAGTTATTGAGGAAAAAGTCGTGGAGCCATAACTATCACCTGGCTCACAGAGGTGAAAAAAAGCTAAGTTTTCTGGTATCTGTAAAGCATCTGGTGTATGGAACATTGACGACTTAACTGTGAAAGCTTAACTCAAAAGTTAAAAATGAAAGGAAAGCTATTTGGCATAAATGTTGGTAGTAGATAAGAATGTACTTTTCCAAGTATCTCTCTGTAAAGTTGAGCTCCAATCTAAACAGCATTCTTTAGTTTTTACTTAATCCTAACCCCTGCTCTCCCCCAAAAACATAGTCACACTGAAAGTAAAACACCTGCTTGAGGTTCTATCATTGAAACAGAGCTTTTTCTGACTGAGCTAGACTTATTCAGGGAAAACTAGCTTTACTCAGCTAACCCAGAACGTAACTTTGTCATTACGGTCAAGTCCACACCACAGACACCTTTCTGCCATGTTATATAACAACGACCTGACATGAGTGAAGCACATCTAGCGAGGTTATATTGATTCCCACCATGCTTTCATGGGAAACAGAAAGTCCCCACGCGAGGAAACCAGAATGACCAGCTATGAACCAGCCCTCAAGCTCCAACTTCAAACCAGCCAGCAGTTAAACCTCCCACATGAGCCTCCACAAGAGCCAGGGGAAGCTGCGAAAGCAGAACTAGGGTTAAGGCCAATGCTGCTCTCAGGAACTCCCCAGCGAGAGCAGCTGCACTTCTTCCCCTGCAACCCTCAGCCCTGCTCCCATACATCCCCAAAGGGATGTAAATGCATGCACAGGAGTCACAACAGGGCTGCAAGCACCAGCACCACCAGCTCCCGAGTGCTGCCTGGTCCAGCCCATTTCCTCACTGCAATTCTAACCTCAATTAACATGAGAAATTACAGAAAACACCTCTGTCTTGGAGGAGAAATTAATGCCTTTCACAATAGCTGGAAATCATATTCTACATTCAGCCCTAGAGAAACTATCCCACTTCTATTCCGTGCAAGAAGAGATCTCTATCTGATTGTTTGCAACATGCCTATATAGCCTTTGTATTTCCAGTATATAAGACTGTCACAAGGAAAAGAGCACTCTGACATCAAATTCTAACAAGTTCTGCAAATGCTTCTCCTCATATAAGATTTCTCTAAGGGAGACAATGTCCTAAACAATGACATTATCGTCTGGCATGTCTGAAAAAGTCTTCCTTGTGTATTCCAGATCGTAAGCCAAAACTCTACTTACTTTAAACCTTAATAAACCATTGTACTAATAAACTATAATATGCTTGGCTGTACACCCGTCACCTATCTTAAACCCAAGAAAAAACAAACATTTCACTTACTTTCACATACATACAGTCTAAACCATCTATTTCCATCCCGTATCTCTTGTAACACAGATTTTCAGCTCTTTCAGAGGCAGTTGGTGTTTCACTTCCAGGCAAAATGGGCTCAATCTCCATGGAAAATACTTCCATATTTCTTATATTGGTGTACACTAACTCATAAGGCAACTTGGGAATCTGTCTGGCTTCCTCAGCAAAACAACTGAGGTCATCTGCTTTAAAGATACTTATGAATAACCCATGGAGTCTGCAGAGAGTAACGTGTGACAAGCCATGTTGGGGCAATGAATTCCTGCATTGTTAGACCAACTCATAGTATTTTTACACTCTTGTGCTACAAAGAGCAAGAGCATCCTCCTGTAAATCACAAAGTAATTGCAAAACTCTTGTCTTGTGATAATCAAATGGAACAACTCAAAGCCACCGTCAGTAAACTGCAGCAAGACTTCATGGGTTTTCATATCCATTTACAAAAAAGAGACCATATGAGTATGAAAGTCACTCAGATGAGAAGTCTCTGTTCTCCTGTATTTAGGAGAATACAGGAGAGAAACGTGCAGTTTACATCTAACCATACAGCAATCTTGGGAAACTTGACACAACAAGTCACACATCATATTATTCCTGCCCCCCCCCCCCCCCCCCCGTGTTACCTACTACAAAGACAGAGCTCTTCAAAGCAATGCTGCATTAGCCTTTACATTTAACTGTAAAGCAAGGGCTCTTATCAGACCACAGTGTATTTAAGTAGCCTGGAAGAGTCTGCTCTTAACCATCCTCACTGTCTCCTAAGAGCTAAATAAACTCAACAAGTCACTTCTGCTAATTACCAGTGGCACTTCGGCACTTTTTATCCTATATGAATCACCCTTACAGCCCTACCAACAGCCACACCTGAAGTGATGTTAAGAGGCAGAAATGAAGACTCAATGAGCAATGAGGGAAATGCAACAGCTTTCAAGATATTCATAAAATAACCACAACTCTCTCCAAGCAGCAGGCAGGTAACAGCCTCAAAGATGACCCTGCAGGCACAGCTGCACTCTGCATCCCTGACTGTTTCTCCTCCAGTGTCATCTTCATGCTGCTCCCTCAGAATGCTTCACAGCACGGTGACCCCTCATTCGAACTTATTTGATGTCAGGGTTTGTACCTTCTTCTCCCTTAACATTTTAAGAAGCTTTACCCCAGCCTTCAGTACCTGCACGCCATTAGTATTTAGGAAAAGATCTGTGACAATTCTTGCTATTGTTCCTGAATAACAGGGCAAAGAAATTAAATCCACGCCACTAAGGAGAACAGATGGTGTAAAGACACAAGATCTCTGCTCTTATTTATAAGTAATTTTATATTTTATATATATTTATATATTATGTATAAATTTATATATATTTATAATATATATTTCATATTTATATTTATATACTTTTATAAGTAATCCATTTTCACCTTCTTCAGAATTTGCATTAAAATTCACTAATACATTAAAAGTTGGATCAATATGTGCAACCCACAGACATACAGTAAGAGTGAAACTTTATTAGTATTGCCTAATGTTTCCTGTGCTGACCTTCCAGCCGCCTAATGCCCAGAATTCAGCAAGAGCAGCACTCCCCTAATGTAATCACACCAAGTACTTGGTATTCTTTTAAAAACAAACAAGCAGAAGAAACAAAAAAAAACAACAAAGCTTTTAGCCAGCACTGATTTTTTTTACATTTGTATATATACTGATACATACAAATAAAACTCCTGAATACTGTGATTAACTGAGAGCAGGCATCAAAGCAGCTGTATTGTGACAGAAAAAGTGGGGGTTATGACCCGGAAGGCCAGGAACAGGAAGATCCCAAACCACCAAGATTATCAGCTCTGTATCTCTGGTGCTTTTCACATGTGTGCAGTGCTAGGCAGCTCAGGTTATCCATCTCACATAGAATTTCACATCAGGCTGCTGTCTGCAGCACTCTGAGACAGTGGGCTATGCTAAAATAAGATGAGTGGAACCACTATGTCCCCGAGATGGTGAGTGTCCTTAAAGCAGAAGCTAGTCCTGAATATACTCTTGCTATTAAACATTAAAACTGGGTTTTAAGTGACTAACCTACTGCAACACTGCATACACAGTGCTTAACACAAAGAATTCAACAAGACGACATCCCCAGGATATGTTTTAATTTGTTTTCCTGCACAAATTACTCTGAACAGGTATACAACAGCAGTCATGCCCTGCAATAAGAGGAAAGCAAGAATAAAAGGCCCAATCTTTCAGATTTACATGCTTGATTTCAAAGCATGAATTAAGCAATGTGATTACTCACATGGAATAAGGATAATTTTTTGCAGTATCAGGCTTAAGCAAACCCAGGGTTAAGCAAAGCCAAGCAACACAGAGAACAGGAGGAAATGATGCAGTCCTAAGAGTGGCATAGAGCATGGACTGGCACCGACATGAAAGAGCTGCTCTCTGCCAGGAAGTCACTAAAAGCCTTGCTATTAGTGTTGGTAGACAAGGCCTTAGCAACCCAATCATACAACACTCCATCCTGGATGCAGCTCAAAAGCAAAGCCAACAAAAGGAAAAACTTACTGTACAAAGAGCCTTTGAATTCAACATGGTTTGAATTTTCTCTATCTCCCAGGCCATTTAGATACCAGATTTAATTCAGTGCCTAATGCATTTCTACTTGAAAGTTTTGGTACTAATTTAAACCAATCTCTTAGGAGCATCATCACCCCCAAACAAAAACATGCCTCTGTTGTGGTGTATCAGGAATGGGGCTCTGGTCTATGAAAATAACTTGAGGAGAAAGACATAGTTTGAGGAAAAAGTCAAAGTCACAGACATGATGAATATTTCCAAGAGCCACAGCTTTAGTCTGACCCTAACACCATATTTTCTGCAACAAGAACCATCTATTATTAAGGGTAAATAGAGAGTTCTTCCTTGCTATTTCAGCAGCAGAGAAGACAAGCAGAAGGTGAGCAAGCTGCTGCAACTCATTCAAGTAGCTTGCTGATGGAGCAGCCGGAACAATAGCCTTGGCCAAACACCATTTCTTGGCCTCAGGCCCAACTGTACAAATACTCACTACCAGAGTCCAGCACGATACAGACAGTAGTAAACACTGCTCCACTCCAGCAAGCACAAAACTGGATCAGAGTTAACCTCTGCGCCTTCAAGCGTACAAAATCAAACCCAACCAAGCAGAGTTCAGACTCTGCTCATCCCTAACTTCATTCAGGCAAACCAAGCTAAGCTGCCTTTAATCAAAAGGCATAAAACCCACTGTATCAGAGGAGCTCTTGCTGCTTTTGGAGCTCAAAGTGAAACTGAGTCCATTACTTCCCACTAGCCAAGATGCCTTTCAAACCAGCAACGTCTGTACATATGCTCATATATACATGCATGCATCACAGACTCCAGTAATACAAGCAACGCTTCAAGTAGTCAGGTATTTGTTTAATGTATTCTTTGTGTTTTCAAGTAATGAAATCCAAATTCAATGTCCCTGTAGGACACCCCAAGTTGCTGGCTCCTCTGAGGTCAGCTGCAGATGCTGTTCTGACTTGCCAGAAATCCAGGCACCATCCCACTGGTACCCACAGGACAGCAGACTTGCCAACTGAGCACTACTTTTCCCTCACAGCAGAAGCACCATTTACAATTAACCTATCACTTCTTGCTTTTTTTAAATCCTATTAAAAATAGACCATCCAGAAACAGTGAAACCTTGTGATACTGGACGGTTATGTGACTTCCTCCGATTCAACTGGTTCAATGAGCAAATCTCAATAACAAAAATGCTTTCTTTAGTCCTACAAAGGTTAAACAATGAGTCTCATTAAAGAGCGAGACAAATTTCTTTGTTATTAGAACTCCGCAAGGCCCCAGGATGAGCCCCATGCATCTGCCTGACCAGCCGCTTGGTCCCTTCCAACTCAACCTGGAGCTCTGTGGCTCACCAGAAGATAACAGTGGTCATTGCATGCATTTCCTGACACAGCAGGAGCTTGACAGCACTTTATCTCTTCATTTATTTCTCTAAAAAATAATAGTAATCCATTACCTAAGCCATCTGGCACACACTATAAAATCACTGCAGTAGAAACAGACTGTAAATAACCAGTGGCAGCTCAGCATACAGACACTATTATTCTGCAAGGATTCCTGATGACAGTTTGTGGGAGATTCCCACACAATCCACTAATATTATTAGGTAAATGTTTTAACATGATACCCGAATTAAGAGAAAAATAAGACCAATTATTATAAATAGGACCTTCACAATTATTTTTCATATAACAAAGAATTCACACAACTTTAAAGATGAGGTCTGCAGCAAAAAAAAAAAAAGATTAAAAAAAATACATTTTTGAATATGAAGCTGTGACCTCCTGTCCCCAAAAGCAGCTCCCAACAATGCTACACTCTCAGTGTTTGAGTAGGCCTCCCAAAAACACCCTCCCAAACACTATCTGTGTGCTGCGAGCAGCTTTCACAAACAGCTTGCTATCTCTCAGGCCCCACCGGCCTGCCCAGGGTGGTTTCATTTCCTCCTGCGGCCGCGCTCAGCACCCAGGGGCTCTGAGTCAAGCCATTGCTCCTCTTGTTTCCCAAGGCTCACACTTTCTTTTAACAAGAAGGCTGGATTGCTGACATGTCACAAAGCTGCTGTTAGAAAGCCAAGAGGCTTTTCAGCTTCTTGGGCTGCTCTGGTTGGCATTCAACTCCAGGAAACTTCTTACAAAAGCATAATAAAATGCCCAGGTTAGGGCAAACCAAGTATTGTTAGGTAATTACATCCCCAGCACCTCCACTTTAAAGGCAATAGGAATAGAGCTGGTGCAAAGCTGGGAGCTGCCACAGAGTTGCCATCAGGTTTGCTCTAGTGGCACAGCAGGTCCCTGAAGCAGAAAAGCAACTGAAATATCCCCTCTTCTGCTGTATTTTTTAGAAGAGACACAGATACAGCTAAAAAAATACAATGTAAATGACATCTCTGTCATTTTCATGTGAAATTGACAGTAAACATCTGATTTCTGCAACAGTCTTTCTGCTCTAAACCACATGGGTCCAACTCAGAGGTAAGAGCAGGATGCCCAGGTCATGCGTGGAGATGAGTGACACCCATCTCTGCATTACAGGGCAGCATGGCTCTGGAAGAACAAAGCAAAGACCTACTGAGACAAGTGGTTACCGTTTAATGCTTAGTAAACACTTATGTCACATGCAATAGTTTGAATGGCAATATACAAGACTATATCATTAAGGCAGGGGGTTTTAACCCACCAAAAAAGCCCATTAATAAGCACAGAAATTTGGCAATAGTTGTATTTTCTCTCACGCTCAAGCTGTTTTTTTGCTGTATTTCCCTCCCTATGTACCACTGACATACCCAAGATGAGCCATAACCTGGTCAAAATCTGCCTTTTGCCATCTTTGTTCGTAAGGACCTGGCACAACTGGACCGAGGACCAAGTTTCATAACACTGCACACAGAAGCAGCTGCCTGCAAACTGCCCCAGGAAAGCAAGAAAGGGCTCCTTGGGATGCTGGGGAGTCCACAAGCAGTGTTTTGTTCTATGCAGTTCCCTCTGACACTTCCCTAACTTAATTTACTGCTCATAAACCTCAAACTGAACCATTTCAAGGACAGGGCAGCAGGACTGAAGGTCAGGTACCGAGTTCAGCTTGCCCAGATGGTGCTCACCCACAAAACTGTTTCCTGATTGCTCTGTGTTCAAAGGAATATTGCCACTCACTTTAACTGAAATTGGCTTAAGCCCTAAGTTAGGAGTGAGCTGGCTGGAGCCTCCTGCCCCTAATCTCAAAAATACTGGAACAGGAGGAATGTATTGGTAGCAGCAAGAATGAAAATAAATGAATGTCTGACTGCACAGATAAATAAATAAAGTGTGCTGTGCACAGCCATACAAAACCGAAACAGAAATCCCAGGAGGGCAAAGCAGCATGCTCTAGGAAAGCATGGCTTGAAACAGAAACACCTCAAACCCAGGCAAAAAGGGATAGAGACGGAGGACAGAAATGACTGAATGTCAACTCTTCACTCTGACTTTAACAGAGGTGAAATAAACACAGCGATCTGATTTGTTAATTTTCATGTACAGGTGCTGGGGCTTGGTTTTACACATCTAAAGCTCACAAAGATGTGCAACACAAAACATGGCAGTTCAGCCAGTGCAGAGAAGTCAGATGAGCTCCATGTCCAGGCAAAGCATTCTCACTTGTTCTTAATTTCCAAGGAAAGCAGATTACATCTAACAGGAACCGACACATGGCCTAGATTGTCCCTATCAATTTTTATGGATCAGTACAAGTAGGTCAACAGTTACTGAAATGCTGATCAGCTACATCTGATCACAACTCAGCAGGGCTATGGTGATACAGGAAACAGAGAGAGATTCTCCCAAGTTTGTTTCCAAAGTCAAAGAACCAAAGCTTTCAGAAATGATCTTACGGCAGAACCACCAACCTGCCAGTGATAGATGCCCAGTGGGACAAGTTAAAGAGAGCTCACAGGCATAATATTTTAAATAGGAATGCCCAGGATATAACCCATGGAGCAGTTTTAAACTGCTGCATCCCACAACTGAAGCTAATGCCTTCAAGCAGGGTCTGTACCCACAGCATCACAGGATATAAAGTCAGGCACGGTTTGGGCCCGTTGTTCATAACTATCTTGTGAGTGTGCCAGAGCAAGTCCTTTAACTTAAATCCAATTTCCAGATTAACCATAACCATACACAACAAAGAGGCTGCCTACACAATGAGGTCACCGAGTTTAGACATACACCTGGATGAATCAAGGAACAGGATTTTCACAGGAGTGACTCAAAATTGTGCATTGCTAGTTCCTAACAAAACAGAGTTTAGCTTGGGAAAATAAAAGCTCCTTTACGCTATTTCAAGGTGGCACACGGTTGGGACAATGGGTGCTACTTTTACACTGCCATGCAAAGGAACCAGATTAGAAGGCTCACCAGTGCATGTTAGCAAAACTGGACACACTGAAGCATATAGCAGAGAGCCCCACTTCCACAAACGACAGCTGAAATACAAGGTCCACGTCTCCTATTCTCAGACAACATTTGCAGAGATGCTGACAACCTTCTTGCGACACTGGCCATCCAGTCATTGACGTAATTCTGCCAACTGTTTCCAAGTAACTCACACGAACACAGCTACCTGAGCAACTCGGGCGAGCTGGGACATGGGCTTCCAGTTAAGAGAGCTCTCAGGCTCTTTGCTCCAGGGGGGGCACATGCACTTAGACAGCCAGTAATGACAGACCCTACCTTGCTTGCCAGCATGTTCTATGCCAACACCATACGTTAAGTGTCAGTGCTATACTGGAAGCTCTGGTGCTTTAAGCAGCTGTCCTGAATGACAATCCTGACTCTGCCTGCCAATACAGAAAAGATGAAAAGTCGCTCTTTCTGTGCCTACATATGGCTCTGAAGAGGACAAGAACAGCCTCTGGTGTGAAACACAGAAGCAATCTCACTGGCCTTGGTCACCCAGCATGTCCCTACTGGACGATCATGCCTGTGCTTGTCTGACTTTGCATTTGCTCTTTTTACCTCTGCGTGCTATGACCTTACATCCATTATTTATGTTACTTAATTAAGGATGAGATACTGAATGTGATTTAACCAGCATGCTGCCTTTACCTGGGGAAGAAGACAGCAGAGACAATTTCTCTTGAATGCTCTGCAGCTCTCCTATCCCAGCACCCAATGCAGAGCAATGACTTCCTTGGGAACTACAAGGGGTCCTGAGCTTTCTACTGTTACACAGTCCCAAGACAACAGGACATGCACATTTTTGGGGCACCTCCTGACCAAAGGATTTAACCAGTCAAGGAAATTAATTCAAGGTCTGGCAGGGTTGGAAATTAAAAACCTAAGTATTTCTGATCAACTCCTTATGAGGCATCTTAATTCTGTAAGAACCTTCACAGAGAGAGATGAATCAAGAATACCTTTCCAATGTAACTCCTCACATAGAGGCCTATTGGGCGCCTGGGAACAACTGCAGCACCATTTCTCTCTTGACCAGAATGGTAATTTTCATCCTGTATTGCAACGACAACAGAGCTGCTTCTCTGTGAGACACAAGGCACTAAGATGCCTCATATCCACTAATGCATTAGCACTCTGGTGGTGCAGGCATGCACCTCACTTCCTCACATTCAATCTCTCCTACACAAATACACTATTCAGATATGGTCAAGCCTATTGAAGTGACTCTCTGGTTTGATTTGCACTGATAGACAGTCAATGTGTTGTCCACTGCATACAATGTAAATAAGGCAAACTATTCATGCCAAAACAAAAAGCCTGTTTCCTTTCCCCCCTCACACAAAGAGCTAGACAGGGGATAATTCTGGAGTATGTCATGCACCGGCTCAAGCATCTGGATGGCATGGCATGGCTTTCGATGAAGCACACTTTGTGCAAGCTTTCTGACAGAACTATTTGAAGTTTGCTGCGCTGCACTGTGGTGCTCAGTTGTGACCCCAGTCAACTCTTCCACCCTTAGAAACTGAGCTCTGTCCTTTTTTCCCAGTTTTTTACACCAGATCAAGGCAGAGCGATGAAGACAATGCATTGTTAGTGGAGAAAACAATCACTTCCACAGCTATCGATCTGCAGGCTTAGCCATCATCAGGATGTTCAGGGCAGTAACTACTTCCAGGTGGAAGCTGATGAGGTACTAACACACAAGGCTAACAAGATTAGGAAAATGCCTGTTTGAAACGCATATGAGAGTCACACACAGCATCACTGCTGACTGTAGGGCTTCTGAACGACTGCCAAGAGAATAAATACAATCTAAAGGTGCAGTGTCACCGAAAAGGTTAGTTTAATATCAAAGCGCCTATGCTGTAGAAGTGGTTTCTCTGCAAGGAGCAGGGCGGTGTTTCTGAAGGAGACAGCCGAACAGCGCAGACCCGCGTGCAACGGGATGGCCATTCCAACCCGAG
Organism: Pezoporus flaviventris; assembly: GCF_033815535.1. Taxonomy (NCBI): domain Eukaryota; kingdom Metazoa; phylum Chordata; class Aves; order Psittaciformes; family Psittacidae; genus Pezoporus; species Pezoporus flaviventris. The sequence continues at coordinate 13,160,810 of NW_026892554.1, forward strand.
GCGCTGCAAGGAGCGGCGCATCCCTACGGAGACGGCTGACCCGCCCGCTCCCGGCACGTCCCCGCTGCCCAGGCCGGGGCGGGCGGCACGGCCGTTCCCCTGCGCTGCTCTGCGGGCACACACCGCCGCAGCCTCCCCACGCCCGGCCCGGGAGCAGAGGGCCCTGACTCACCGGGCCGAGCACGCACCGCCGGCGGGATGCGGCTCCATCCTGGGAAGAGGCGCCGGCTCCCGCCGGGGCGTCTGCCGGGGCCGCGGCTGGCAGCGCCGGCCCCTGCCTGGCCCCGCTCGGCGCGGTGATGCCAGCCCGGGCCGCGCTCCCCCTCGCCCGCCCCGCGCAGCCCCCGGCCCCGCCGCCGCCCTACCTTCGTGTAAAGCTCGGAGGCTGCCATGGCGCAGGGCGCGGGCGGGCGGCCCCTCTGCGGCAGCCCGGCGGCGGGAGGCGGAGGGCGGCGGCGGGAGGGAGGGCTGAAAGGAGGCGAGAGGGAGGATGCTCAGGCGGCGGCCCGGGCGCGCCGCGCCATGTTGCTACCTGCGGGGCGGCCGCCGCTCTGTGCATTGTGGGAGCGGCGCGGGCGGTGCCTCCCACCGGCGCGGGCCCCGGCGGTGACCGCTGCGTTCCGCGCTGCCGGGCCCTGGCAGCGGGACACCCGCCCGGCTGCCCCCGGCCCGGCCCGCGCCTCCTCCCGCCCAGGGCAGGAAGCGGCATCCCTGGGCTGCCTGTCCAGAGAGCGCAGTTACCGCTCGTTCCTGCACCGCCGCTTTGGGTTTGTTGTTTCACAGCCAGCGCTACTCGAGTTGCGGTCCGCGACCCGCCCTGCAGCCGGGGATAGCCCTGCGCCCTCCTCTAACCCTCTGGGAGAGGAGCCTCCTGTGCACCCTCAGCCTGCTGGGTTACAGCCTGCTGCAGCCTCCCTGAGCCCCGCTGACATCCTTCCTCCTACCCCCTTAGTCACATTGTGGGTTTCTGCATGTATTGCCCGAGAGCCACGTTTTCCGTTTCTTGTGTTCTCCCTCTGATCCTGATCCCATCCTTGCATTGTTTACCATCTTTTCCAGATTGATTGCTTCTTTACATTGGAAACGCTACGGAAAACACTGCAGAGAACAGGGCCCAAAAGAGTTTTGTCGAAAAGCAAGACCAGTTCTCACCACGAAGTGACAGCACATATCTGTGAAGTTTTAATGTCCGTGTCAAAAGGGAATGAAAAGCATAATCCATGTTCTGCCTAGGTCTTAAAGTGGCACCTCATTGCTTTATGAATCATTAGTGGGTGTTTTGTATAGCTCACAATACACCAAGAGTTCTTTTGACAGCAGAACTGAAGCTACATGACCTTTCTGTATTTTCCTTCTTCCCCGTAGCAATGCCTCCTACCAGTACAAGTGGTCCAACATACAGACAAGTTCCAAACAGTGACTTTTGCCACACTCCACCAAACTGCTTTTGGCTTTTCCTTTCATTCCTACAAGGAGTCCAGACCAGATTCCTGTAAGTTGCTGTCCAGGTCAGCAGTGGGGTTTTTGGCTAAGCTTGCACAGCTGCTCTTCACATGAGCACTATGTCAAAAGAGAGATATATCCTAAAGCTGCCACTCATCTTTCATGTGTAACACAAAAGAGATCTGGGGTTCATTTAACAGTGTAACCACTCCCCATTAACAGACTTCATCTAAGAATCTGTAGGTTTGAATCGTGAATCTGTTTTGTTTTCACAAGGGACAGGACCCTCTGTTCTGTTTGCTGCTTCACATCCAGTATTCAATACCCTTTCTTCACTGTATCTATTCTAAATTCAAAGACTCACTTCAGGAGTTTGCTTGGGCTGTGGATTATTGTATCAGCCATTCACAGCTGGAGCTCAGAAGCCAAATGTAATTATAAGCCCCAGCAAAAAATAGATATCCAAGTCCAAAATATGCTATGATTTGACACAATTTGTATAAACCAGGATTTCAAATCTGTCATTAAGGACAGGAATCGGGGGCACCGAAAGTTGCCAAGAAACAACCTGTTTGTAATGCATTTAGACTGACTACCTAATTGTTACTTTTAGATGCATATCCTGCATCAAGCAGTTGCTGGCAAGATTCATCTTGTGTCTTGCACAGCATCTTTTCAAAAAGACCATTTATGGCATTTGATTTCAGAGCATATATCCCAGGGTATTCGAGCTGTCAATGTACAGCTCATGTAGCTGACACAGTCCACATGAAGAATTTATACTGAATTGAAGCCAATCAAAAAAAAAAAAACAACAAAACAACCCCAAACCGAAAGAGGAATAATCCTATGAATTGAGTTTATGTAATTTTTTTCACAAGTGACTACAAAGCATCTATCTTTTCTCTTCCATCTATGTTCCATTATGTTTACATCCATAATCTGTTCAGCTGTGGCAGAAAAATTCTCCAAACTGTCACACTGTACCACAAGTGAGCAGTGGATTCTCTGTTGGCCAAACAAGAAAGGGAATTCATTGCAGGCACAGAAACAATATGTAGTGGTAATATGAAGAACATGAGATAGCTTATATGGCACAGTGGATGGGCCTATCCACTCCCTCAGAAAAGCATTTGTATATTCAGCATGGACCATTGGTGTAACTAATCACTGGAAAGACAGACAAAGCTAACTGAGAAATTCATAGGCTAAAATCCTCCACTTACTCTTTCCCATATTCTCACACTACAAGGATTAGGCCTGTAACTTTTAGCTGCAGAAAACAAACCGGGCTGGTTTCAGCTGGCACTGACCGAACAGTTATCAGTTAAGAACTCTGAAATGTCATGCACGAGATACGTAAGAAATAAAATCCTGTTCCATGCACATATTCTCCCACCAATATTTGCGATTTACTATAGGTTTTTTTCTGGCCTTACAGAAAAGACAAAATCTACATAATGAAATTTCCATACAAAAAGCTTGCCTCAATCTATGCCTACACTAGGAAGATTTCACTTGTCTCTAGAACATCACGTATGTATTTTCTTTCCGATGCATTAGCCAAATTTTTCTCAACAGTATAAAATCCACCACCTGCAAACAGACCTGAAGATCAGTAGAATCCAGTTCCCATTCTTGCATTTAAGCATTCTTGTAATTACAGCCATATAATTCAATGCCGTGCATTTAGTCAAAATCCTGTTACTCAAGGACGACAAAGAGTTGGTTTTTGACTCAAACCCAGTAAGGAAGCAACCCTACCATGCTAATGCAGAAGTACCAGCAGCGGTTGAATCCAGTCTCTGTGGAGATGTCATTTGATTATTCCATAATACTGTCAAGGGAAGTTGACATCATCCAACCATAGTCCTCTTTAACAGGAGCTACAACACTGTTCTGCAGTAAAGTAAAAAAATGCTAAACCCAACTGAAATATGTTATTAAACTTAGACAAAGTCAGAAACAATAAGTATTTCATCTTCCCATTTTAAACTAAAGTCAAAGAAACATCTCTCTGAACGGAAGGTGTCCCTGCCCATAGGAGGAAGGTCGGAATCAGATGATCTTTAAGGTCCCTTCCACCCAAACCATTCTGTGATTCTGTGAAATCAGTGGAGACTTTGTCAGTATTTTCCAAAGCAGTAAGTGAATAGAGTTCTGTGCCTCCTATAAATACGGATATTTATTATTGAACATGGATCAACCAGCATCCTCACTGTAACAAAGATGTACTGCCGGAGAATGACACTGACAATTCTGTCACCTGTCCCTGAACTACTGCTTTTCCAAGTACATCACTTGAGCTCAAGGGTATGTCTGCCTCTGTGCTTGTACTCCAGAAACATTTTCAAGATAGTATTTAGTGGGAATGAATGCTTTGAATATGCATGGAAATTTTCAGATTTCAAGTTACTCTGGATCTAGAAATGTCAGAAATTGGGAAGCCAAATCTGTGAATCTGGAAAGAGGGTGGCTCACTAGTACTGTAGCAGGAATAAATAACCAAACCACACATTCAGCCCAACACCACCTTAAATTAACAAAAACATTTATCCCACTTGTGTGCTCCTCCAATCTAGCCTTCAGAAAGCCCCCCAGTCATCAAACAAACAAGCTACTGCAGTCTGGCCTCCTCCCTGAAGGACATGGTCATGTTCTGTGAGCACACCTGTTAAATGTGAAGCTTCTCTGGGCACAGGTTTGTGCAACTGCACGTGCTTCAGCTCTAATTAGAAAGCGATTTGACCATTAAGCCTATATTTGAAAAGTTTCTCTTTGCCTGAAGATTGATGCCGCTCCCCATACAGAGATTCAGGTAAGGTACTTTAGGTTACTGATGCCAGTGTTCATGCAGCCTTTGCACTGCCCCAGCACCGTATCTGAATAACACTACTTCAATCAGACATTTTTCTCCTTAGTTAGAGATGCAGAGTACAGAAGGTTACTACAACCTTGGCAACTCAGCTAATCGTGTAAATATACCACATGGATCTTCAAGATGCACAAAGATCAGCACCTGAGTCAACCCGAATATAAAATTAGTTAGACTTTTTGCAGCATCTTGATTTCTTGAAAATGCTGCCACATTCAGGCCAATAGTCTTTAGCAATGCAAGCTTCTATATGCCAAACTAATTCCCAGATATCACCTTCACTCAGTGCAAGGGACCAAAACAATCATCTGTTACGGAGTTTTCAAACAATAAGCTTTTAATTGCCTTATTAGAAAAATAAGCACTGAAATATATATAAATGTGATTACATTAAAGTAATTCTGTAGTCTAACATACTAGAAACCAAAGCCTACTTGTATTTTTAGTGATACAGAGTACCAAGATTTAGGTTCCAGAAATTTTCCATGGAGAATACCGAAGTATCCCATATCTTTTAGGAAACCACAGTAAAGACAAGACATGTTGCAATAAAAACTAAGTAGATCAATTTATTCTGTATACTATACAATGTGTAAGTTTGTAAAGAACAATTGACAATTTTATCACCTTAACATCTCGACTGGGTGTAAGTATGTCCAACAAAATGTACTCCTGTGGCCTTTACACAAACACTGTCCTACTACATCAAGAACAATGAGAGGGAAGCCTTTGGTGTTACAGATTTGGGGACATATCTGTGAAGTTGTAATTAATCCACTTAACTATCTCAAATAAAACGTTGGTGCTATCTGCTATTATAAGCCTACATGAGTACTACTATAATAACTAAACACTTCTATCTTTAAAGGCAAGATATGAAAGGGACTGCCAGTCTACAGCGTGGACAGGTTTTCTTTGAAAAAGGCAATTATCAAATGGTAAAACTCATATAATACATTATGTACATAAGTTTGGATAGCTGAGTTATCTTGCTGGAGTAAGCTGCAAGTAAGCATCGATTTGCAGTCATGTTTGATTTACTGTTAAGTGATTATAGGACTTAAGTTTTATACAGTGTATAGAACCAAAATAGCTGTGCCTGCTGCTGAGGTCTGTCAGATGTGAAGGCTCATAATCAGTCATTGACCTAGTTAGTATTACAGTACTTCAAATATACACATGGATAATATATTCAGAGCTGAATTTGTAGTATTATTAAGAGCTGCAAGTCACTGAGTGAACATCAGAAGAGCTTGTGCTGTCCAACCAGCAGGACCAGCTAAGTTGTAACTAAGTGAGTGGAATGTTTAAATTTCCATGGCTGTTTTTTGTTTTGAAACCTTCCCAAACATCAAGAAAGCTCACCTTCTGTGAGCTAGAGTAGTGGCACCAGACAACACACAGCAAGTCACCTTAAGTTATTCAAAATTTGCTTCAGGCCCAGTCCTATCACTAAGTTCCAATTTCATTTATACATACAAAAATAAAGAGGGATTTTCACATTAGGACAAACATCTATAAAAAGCAGTTTGCTTCAATATATCCAGCTTCCCTGCTATTGTCCCAGCCTACTTTCTTATGTAAAGAAGTCAAGTAGGTTCATTTCTCCAACCTGTTCTGCAAAAGTCACTTTTTTTTTATAATACTAGTGGAGTATGAGGAATCAGGACAGATTTGACAGAGCCCACTGATTTATTAGGAAGGTGCTATATAGACTTGAAGAGAACCAGGTTAGCAATTTCAAAATTATCTGGAATGACTTCTCTGAACCGAAGACATTACACAGACACCAATAATGCTTTGCCCATGTTCTGATCAAAACAGGACCAAATTAAGATTATTCATTTTCTCTTGATCATTTTCTTATGTTTGTCTTTAGACTAGTGAGCATTACACAAGATATGGGCCAGCATTTTCAGCTGGCAGTCCTTTATCCTCTAAGACCTTTCTGAATACGTCAATAAAAGCACATCCTTCTGAAAACATGCATCTTTAAGAGTGCTTTGTAATACCCACATTAGTGCTTACAACAGGCTGTTTCAGAACTGTTGCTTTCAAGAAAAAGGTATTCAGTAAACTGATCTTCTTAAAAGTTTCTAAACTCCCAAAGATAAAGGCTGTGGTTACCTATATGAAAATCAATTACATTACGGATCATACTGTGCTTTTAGTATTCCGATTTCATTAAATAAACATGCTTTTAAATGCATCAAGTTACCTGCCTTATATCAACTATGTATTTTGGCTATCTAGTACTTATGACCTGCATCATGAAGATGAACTGAAATTCATTCCTATTTTCTGACATGAAAAGTTATCTATTTCTCAATACGTCATTGTATAAATACCACTTCCAGTTCTTTGTTTCTCCAAAGCCAATGAGGGGCTGCTGTATAACAGAGAGAAAAGGAGGTATTTTACTACCACTTTAGGAGGCCAAGAAAACAAAAATTATAGCCTTCTCCTTCTAGAAGTCTAAAATAGCCCAAGGACAATTGCATATCAAACCTCAGCAAGCCTAGATTTGGTGTTTGCCACACAGAAAACTCGCTAGAACAGTACATTTATCCATCTTCCATGTTATTAGATAGAGCATTTCAGCTTTAAAAGCTTGAAGAGTTGCTGAACTGAAAGGGCATTTGTCTCCAAATACAGGTACAAACTCCAGATTTAGATTTGAATGCTGGACACTTGCAAAATCAAAATATACAACTGCAAAAGCGTAAGGATTAGTCAAGTGTAAAAGTGTTTCCCAAATTTCAGGTATACAATTTTAACTTTCAGTAGCAAGATTCTGGGCTCTTAGTTTCAGGACAAGACTTTGAAAGATACAGAATCACTTGTGCTTTGATTGGCACATTATCTGCTTTTTAAAATGTAAAACTAATAGACGTTTGCAAAAGGTTGTGCAAAACTATTGTATTTACAAAAATGGCACAAAAGTGAATTCAACAGTCTATGCACATGCACACTTCATTCACATCTTCAACAAAAGTGTGTCCTAAGCTACGGAACTGAAAAGAATACCAGCTTCAACAGGCAGTTGTCAATAAGCACTAGATTCACAAGAGTTACACCAAATGGGCAAATATTGCCCAAGTAAAAACTCTATTGTTAAAGCTGAAACAGGTTTAAGGCCGTTCAAGTTCAAAAGCAGAAACAAAATTCAATCAGAGCCCTGGTCTTTGTTTTAATACATGCTTTACCATCTAGCAACTTGTGGTCTAAACCTCTATTTTAGACAACAAACTCAAACACGGAAGAAAAACCCAACACAACTGGAGGTTATATTAAATACAAATATGCTGTAATTAAGATGAAATAACAAAAGCAGAAACATTAGAAGTAAAACTTGCGATGTCACTTGCTGGAACCAGTCCTACACTAGGAAATGGGCAAATATGTACATTTTCAAGTAGATTACATTGCTCTAACCAAACTTGTCCTTTTTATTCAGTGCATTGTTCTCAACTAGTTCAAATACTAAACGTTTTACTCTTAACAGTACTCCCTTACAATAGCAGCACATGCTATCGCTACCTGCAAAGCTGTCAGTCTCATGACTTAGTGTAAGAAAGAAAAAGGGGGATGTGAGGGTGAGAAATAACTATTCAGGAGAAATAACAGGAATGAGAATAATCATGCAGTTCAGCTGTTCTCGTCAGCCAGCCAGCTTGCTAGCAACAAGAGATGGTTTCCGCTGTGGAAGATCCTGTGGAGTAGGAATATGGTCACCAGTGACTTCTGTCTTGTCAGGTGCTGCAGTAGGCAGTTGCTTATTCTTCATCTTTGCTTTAGCCATGTTGTAATCACCAGAATCAAAGTATTTTTGCTGGAAGACAAAACACATATGTTTAAAAGCCCGAAATCTTACTGAATTCATACACAGAAAGTATATTCTCTGAATTTTAAACACAGTTATAAAATCCTGATTTGGCACAGTTAGCTTTACGTTTATTAAAAATAAAATCTTATAAGGACTATTAGGTACATGTATCTGAACTCTTAACATTAGTAATCGTAAATGTACACTTATGGTTCTACATATACCATTAAACTCACACATTACTTTTGCCCCTGCTTTCCCAAGAGTGAAACTTTGCATTTGTGAATTTTGTTGCAGCAAACAAGTTCTGCTACACAGAATAACCAAACAATCTATGAACTGCAGGTGGAGAAAAGAGCCTGCTTCAACATACCAGAAGATCAAAGCAGCATGAAACTGCATGCTAACAAGGAACCCTCTTATCTGCATACATTAAAACAGTGAAACTACCATCCCTAAAGTTCCCAAACCAATTATTAGCGAAGTCAAATCTACTGTGCAGTCCTTCAGAAAACCACTATGTGAAGGAAATTCTTATCCCACACTCCAGGTTTCTTCTGAATACAAAAATAAGTACATTAAGTTTGAAGTTCTAAAGCAGTGTTCCTTACTATTTCAGCATATTTTTATTAGCATTAACGATGTTTTCTGTTAGATTCCAAAAATAACTAGTTACCTATGGATGCTAAAGCCAAATGACTGTTATGACTCATCTGCACCATGGTAAGAGGAGGCATAGAATTTCATCCAAGGTCTGAATCAAGTCTTCAACTGCTTATTAATACATTTTGCAGGAAAAGTTTATTTTGTTTACATCTTACTATGACATTTATTGTTAAGGTACTTGCAACCCATGATTCTGACCAAATTGTCATATAAGGCCAAAAAAATTAGATTCAGGATGGAGACTTACACTAGCAACTGCCGTTTACAATCACAAACTCTGGAGAGGACCCTCCCCAGTTAGCTTTATATAGGCTTATTCATAGGTCAGTTGAGCAGCCATCACTACCTGCTACATTTAAGTGCTTCCAGGCTACGTATTACTACTATACTCTTCATTTTCGTTACAGCTAACCAGCTGCAAAACGTTCAACAGTTGTTAGAGAGTCATAACTTGAACTCCTGACTTAACGGGCCTTTACCTAAGGGCAGCAGGTATGGGTGTTTATGCAAGGCCTCCTGAAGAAGAACCTTAAGTTACCAAATCTGGTTTTCCCATGCAGTCAGTAGTACACATGAATCACACACTTTTATTTATAAACCTTCACAATTCAGTCCTTTAGATACTGTAATCCCTATTTATACCATAATGTTCTAACACTGCAATCTGCAGACCAGACACCAAGTTATACCATAACCTAATTTGGAAAGAGGCTTTCCTATTTTGCCCTTCAAGACTACAGCAACCAAAAGAAACTTTTAAATGATAACGAGGTAATAACAGAACTGCTCCCTCTTTAGATGTGTTACTGCTGTTAATGGATATCTATTTCTGTCCATGCAAGAGCTCCAAACAGAATCCTTCTACAGGAACTTGGTATCACATAGTTCTCATAGAATCATAGAGTAGTCAGGGTTGGAAAGGACCTTAAGATCATCAAGTTCCAACCCTCATCTACTAGTATGCTGGAGAAAGTGTGATAATAATGGTGTGTGTGCCCAATGCAGAACTCCTTCTGGAGAGCAATTATCAATGGGTAAAGTGTGTCCTAGTTGCCAAATCAAAGGAAATCTGGGCTATGGGTAAGTACGTACATTTAGAAGAACATCTGAGAAAACCCACCATCTTTCATGCGTTAGAATATCAGTCCATTACCTCCTTCAACTTACTGTTGTATTTTCCTCTGATTTACTCTAGCTTTTCATAGATGGCCTGTATTTGATCATCCCTTTTGAACTGACAATGTCTGTCCCAGTATCTTCATGTCAGAAACATGATCTAAAATATACTCACTATCCTCACTCTATTGTAAACGTCAGCAATCCAAGCAGCCCAAAATACACCAGGCTCTATAGCAAGTAAAAATGCTTCCTCATTCACTTCGTCAAGATGAGGATATTGTACAAATTGTTACTGTTGGTGAGTTTTCCTCATGGTTACACTGAGTGCAAGCAACCATAATTCCTTTATGGTCATCAGTCCTTAGGGAGTGGATGCTGTTTTCCTGTATTACCATTGCAATACACACTAACCTTCTCCGTTCTGTCTCTACATGTGCACTGAACCCACTGAAGTCTAATTTAGGCTGACTTTGATCATGTTAACAGCCTAACGCACAAAAGGAGTCACCTAATCTACCTGTCCATGCCCAGCAGCCATTAACTATGCTGCATATGCTCCAACTTATGAGAGAAGGCTTCTTCAGAAAAACATTTAACAATTCCCACGAGATGTTACCAGGTAGTACAGAATTAGATCAGCACCAAACTCCAACAGCTCGTTTGCGAAGGATTTATACTTGGAGTCGTTGCATGCACTCAAAGGGCCTAGACAATAGTGAAAAAAAAAAGGAGGAAAAAAGGGGAAAAAAGAAAAAGAAAACAGCATGACAGCAATAAAAGCACCATCGGAAGAAGTGATATTCTAGGATTATTCCAAGAACAGGCTTCTAGCATGCCTGGAAGGCATTGCATAACACCTTTATGAATAATTAAACTAAAAATAAAACCAGCCAAACAACCAGCTGAATAACTAAGAAAATGAGAGACACTGGTTAAGTGTGTAACAATACTGAAATACGAACTCACTCTTCATTCTTCTATCGCTATTTTTTTCCTTAGGGTATATATTCAGAATCATACCACCATTCTCAAGCCGCTGATGTCAGATGGTGCTTGGTGTAACTCAGCAGACACTAAGCTTTCATGTGCTAAAACATGGATAACAAGAGCGGTCATTTCTGGGACTTAAGAATGGGCAAGATCAGTACAAAACAGGGGTGAGGTTCTGACCTTTAGTGTTTATTATGAAGTCTTTTATGATGTCTATCACAGCAGCACTGAGCCAGCTTTTAAGTTCAATTTTTTCCTATAAAATGCAGTTGAGCCACTGCTGCCGTAGAACAGCTATCCTGCCAATCTGCCATTTGTTTTGTGGAAACAAATTTGTCTTCCTTGTGCTTTCACAGACAATGTTTAAATTTCTCAGCACTCTTTTATTCATAAAGACCTGTGGAGCAGGGGGAAAAAGAAACAAAAACCCAAACACCAAACACAGAGATACAGGGATTTTGGAATTTCGTGTCCATACCCTGTGAACAATGAATAACTTACTCCTTTTTGAAGCCTCTTCCTCAAGAAGTCTGAGCCTCCTGGCTTCTGGCCCAGATGAGGATATCTTGCTTTCAATTTTGCTTCTTCAACTTTCTCTGGGCTGATCACCTTATCCTCCATTTCCTGAAAGACAATTAGCAATGCTGTAAATGAAATACACAATAAGGAACTATTTATGCAGAATCCCTTCACAAGTAATTCACCAGCAGCCAACTGCTGCTACCAAGTGAACATAATTATTTGGTTAGACCTTTTCATACATTCTCTCCTGAATACTGACAGCAACTGTAGGAGTTGAGCCTCCCATCTTAGATACCCTTCCTGGAGACATGTTTAAATCTAATCAAAGCATTCCTCTTTCACAGCCTGTACCAAAATTAAATTGATTTTGAAGAAAGAAAAAAAGAAAAAAGGATAAAAAATGCCCCTAAACAAATTTATTTTTTCTTTGTCAACACAAGGGTTCCACTAAGAACAAACAAATGCTGAGAGTTGGGAAGAGCCACAGGAATTTTTTCAACTGCCCATTTGATCATAAAGTTGCACGGACAGACTAGCACATGCATTGCCACAATCTAGTTTGCATAACTGCTCTAACTGTAATGTGTTGATATTCACTGTGAAACAGTGTTAAAGCTGCTCAGCCTCAAAAACATGCCTGCTATCATATTAGTAGCAACAATACCGTATTTGTATATATCTATAATTATCCTAAAATTATGAGGTAGTGCATTTAGGTAAAATAAAATGCCTATTTTATGAGTATACCGTAAAATGTGAATGGGAAAAAACTGCAATTTGTTCATCCAGTCTTTCAACACTGACCTCTAATCCAGTCCATGTAGCAACTTGATGTAATAGATGAAATTATACTTCATACATCATTTCTAAAGTATCTTCCATTCAAAATTCTTGTTTTGCTACTTTCCAGTATTTGGCTAAGGCTTTTGTTTTGTTTTGCATGCAAATCATTGCTACTTCAGGAAAAATACACATTTATTTCCACTGACTGCTGTACTGATGAATAGTTATCATCATCCAAAGTCACAGAATTAGTTTTAGGCAGGAAATAAGAATTATCTTTGAAATTAGGAGGGCCTTTCATTCATCTGTAACTAAGATTTCATATGCACTTAGAGCTGTTTAGGCATCCCCTTCACAGCCTTTCCATCCATGTCACCATCCTTTGAATCATTCAGCATGATTGTGTGTACTCCACATGAATGGATTACAGAAAATAATTCAACAGAAAAATAACCACCTTGCCCCCCACTGGGCTGTGTTTCCTTTGGATCAGTTTTCACAGTCTGTTTAACCAAGCAGCAGCACAAAAAGGTATGTTAGCAGAGAAGCTGGGGGGGGGGGGGGGCACAGGAACACCAAGCAGCTGGGAGCTATTTAAACCAGAGCTGCCAAAGAACTAGAGCCACCACACTAGCCTACCTCCAGTACTTTCCTTTATAAAAACTCAACAGTCTATATAATATTCAACATATTTCTGGTAAGAAGCCTCAAAAGCAAAGGTTATAACAACAGATTTAGAATGTAACATTGGCTAGCTGCTCCATTAGACCAAGACATACGAAAGAGAGCTTTGCACAATACAGCGGGAATCTGAATTAACAGTTCTACCAAGGAAATTGTCAGAACAGTTAAAGAAAACCTTTATGAAGACAGGAACCAATGCTTTTTATCAGATGAAAACAGAGCTAGGCAATACAATGCAAAACACAAAAATACATATAAAGGGCAAAGTCTCCCTGACACTACTGAACATAGAGCTATTTCACACTATACAATCATACTAGCCAAGACCACTGTTTTCACGTTATGAAGACCATTCTTCAGCTGCTGTCCTTCCTACTGTGCTTTATTATCATGCCGACACTGACAGGATTTTCTCAAAAGCAATCCTTTCAGCTAAATACTTTCAACATCTAATGCTGAATCACTGGGTACTCACTGCTAAGCCAATAGACAAAGCATTTCAGGGGGCATGTTTTGCCAATACTAACCAAGAGATTTATCTTTTTTTAAGAACAGCCAGCCAACAATAAATAGCTTACATAAATATGTATTCATGGTGCATCAAAGGAGACATTTATGCAAACTCACAGGGCTCACAAATCATCACACAGCAGGCAATCAAAGCACAAAATGCCATGTTATGCATCAATGCAGCTGAAAAGGATACAGACTATGGCCACTTACCCTTGATGACCAAGAACAACTAAGACTCAAAAAAAAATATACAAGAATGGAAGAATTTCAACACAAAGACTTGGGGTATCAAACAAAACCAGGCCATGGCAGGTTCAAAAAATAGTTAAGACAAGAGTTCTTCCTATAAAATAGAGTTAAGCTGCAGAATCCATGCCAAAGGATACAAGGGGTGCCAAGAAATTAGAAGAATTCAGAAAGCAAATGGATTATGTTCATTCGCAGCTCAGAAGAATTTTAAACCACAGACTGCCGAGACAGTTTTCTGGAGAAGATCACTGCATGCATGTCCTGACCTTATATCCTTCTGTGGACTAGACTGTCTTCAGCACTCCTGGAGATGTGTTGCTGAGCCGCAACAGCTTTAACTCAAGCCAGCAAGGCTTGATCTTACATTTATAACATCCTCCGTTGAGTTACAGAAGCAACAAAAAGTGACTAACACATGACTGGGGGGGAGGATGTCAAGATATACCACGCTCCTCTTCCTAGCAACAACCACACAAAAGCTATAATTTTAGATCTCTACAGGAATTTGACACAGCTAATGAAGTCTGCTTACTTCATTAAAAGGATCTACCAGGAAGGCAGTAGTTACCTAACTCATTTAAATATAGCTTTTGCTTTTAAACTTTACAGAGGTAATAGCAGCATAAAGTTCCGTATCTGTTGGACAACTAAACTGCACAGCTAAAGAAAGAGCCATCGAGCTTTTAGAATTCTGGTATTAAGCGTTCATCCCCTTTAGCAAAAATTATTAAACAAAATGCAACGCAGAAAATAGGAAAATAGGGACAAGAGCACAACTCTACAGCCAACTTATGTGGCAAAGTCCAGTCTAGAAACAAAATGCACCACCGCCAACAGCTTCCTGAAAAAAATATGGCTTTTAAGGCAAAAAACATCAGTCACCCAAGCATATGTTCTCCAATGTCTAAAGTTTCTTTGTTGTTGAACTTCCCCCTGCCACTATCCTGAGTTTTCACACTGAGAACAGGAAACGCTTGTCTTTGGCAAATTTTCAATGTGTATCACTCTCTTGTTTAACATCTTTCTCACTTAACACATGCACACGCGTCAGAAAGCATAGCAGGACAGTCCAGAAGAGGTCTGGTCATGAAAATGCTGTCCCAAAGTTCATTTAGGGGCTTCATCTTTTTTTTAAGCATATATATATAAGTACTGCAAAATAGGTTACTTATATTTCAGAGCTAAGCATTAACTGAATTTTGCCTATGCAGACAAACAGGTTAATACTGCATAGCACTGATATCACAGGATCCTAACAGGACATAAACTCAATCCAAATTCTTCTTATTGATGTTATTAATTTGTCTTGAACACCTCATCAGATTAAAACTTAATTAGCATACCGGTATGGGACTCCTGCCTGTCAGATAAAGGGTAATTTTTCAAGCCCATGCATAAGCACTGCTTTTCAAGACTTCAGTCTGAAACTTAGCAAAATCAGCGCCAGTCACCTGACTTCACCAGAACACACTAGAAGGCATCACAATAAACTTGCTGCCACATGTTCTACTCTGCTCTTATTACAGAGCTATTCTAGGAGCGCTGCATAGGCCAGGGACTTATTTTTACAGGCTTTGAACAGACAGGAACAGTATCCCTCCAGCAGTCCACCCAAGATGAACGTTATGTCAAGCTGCAGAGCACGCATTTAAAAGCAGATTACAGACCTGCCACAGAAGTTGGTTCTGATACTGCACCTACGGAGATAGTATCCTTCCATATTAACCCTCATCTAACTCATATTACAAACTGTGAATTATTAAACAAATAATTGATAGCTAAAACAGAACCAGCTTTTTCTTTCAGCGTTCTCCAAAGCAGTATTTGTTTCATAACTTCTCCCTGTCAGAAATAGCTGTGGAGATCGCAACTGAGTCCACATAGCAATGACGATACTAAAAACCAAACGACTTCTTAACGTCACAGCCCGCAGATGGGAGCTGCTAACAGTACAGTCACCTGAGGCCAAATCCCACTTAAACTGTAAAATTATTAACTACAGAGATGACGTAATAGCTTCATCACAAGACAACCCTGCCAGTTGGTCGCTCTAAAGGCCCACATTAGAACAGGTCACAGCCATTGTGCTTTGGGTATCCGTCCTCTGAAACGGCTTACATCAAAACCCGAAATGTTTCTAAAAGCAAAACCAGCGTTTGGCCACAGGATTACCGCCGTCTCCCGCCGCGGCTGTGAGCCGAGGCCCCGTCAGCGGTACGCGCTGGCAGGCAGAACTGGGCGCCCTGCGAGCGGGGAAGCGCCATGAGCCCGCCCAGGCCAACGCACGCCTGCGATCCACTAGAGAACAGACATCCCTAAGCGCAGAAGCCAACATGGTGGTGCCGCTCCTCCGCCTCCAGCCCTGGCCCGCCGCTCCCGCCACAGGCCCCGAGCTCCATCCCGCCCGAACCGGCGGCGGATGGTGGCTGCAGAGAGCCGCCGGCTACCACTGCACTCCTGCACGGCGCTGCTCTGAAGGGCTATGGCCACGGCCAGCACCGGGAGACGCTGCCTGAAAGGCCGCGGTGGCCCGCGAGGCTTCCCTGGCTGAGGGAGCCGGGTGCGAGGGAAACCCGGCCATGGCGGCCCCGCTCCCGCGCGGATGGAGGCGGGAGAAGCCCCGAGGGGCGCCTCCTGCCCCTGGGCGGTGCTGCGCTGGGGGTGCCGGACACCCACCTTCTGCTCCTCGGCCGAGGCGGGCTCGGGGCTCTCGGCAGACATGGCGCCGCGGCAGCAGGACGGGCGGGAGAGGGAGGCGCGACCGCCGCTCCTCCGCGCAGCGCAGCGCACCGCTACCACCGCCCCCCGCACAAGATGGCGACCGCCCGCAGGACGGAGCGCCGCCGGGACCACACTTCCTCCGCGCGCCCTCGGGAGCCGCTTCCGTCCCCGCCCCCTGACTTCACGTCCGGTGCCGGGCGCCCTACGGCGATGGAGGATCCGGGTGCAGGGGGATGCTCATGGCACCCTGCTCCGCGTCGCGGCCCCACACCGGCTATAGGCAAGAAAAGGCCTTGCTGGTTGGTTAACATGAGCTCTCGGGCCCTCGGCAGCTTGACCTGAGGAGCTTTAACTCCCAGACGCCAGCTGACAGGACAGGAGGTCTCAGATCGTCGAAACTTGTTAACAGCAGGGTTTCAAGTATATGAAGTGTTTTATTCCCTCTCAGTCTGCTTCTCACTGTCTGGTTCCTGGCAGAACAATAACCTCCCTGGGACTCTCAGAACATAGAGGAGGGTTTTAAATAGCTCACTGTCAATAAATGCGTAGGGATCCCTAAATACGGGAATTGAACAAGCTACAGCTTTTACTTAATACTCAGTTAAGTGAATGCACACTTACGTTACTTACACAGAACGTCCTTTCCTGGCACCTCTGCTGTTGTCCTGTGATTCTGACCTCCAGCCCTCCCGCCGCAGCTCTCCCTGGGAGCCAGCACACGCTCTCCATCCGCGCCGCAGACCCTGCCCACACCCACACGGATTGTGAACCGGCTCCTGCACACCCAGGAGGGATGGGCATGGGCAGGCTTTGTGCGGTTGAGATCAAGAGGACAGATTGGGTCGGATCAAAGAAGTCTACAGCTTCTATTTTAAGTCAGTGATTTTGCCACAGCTGAATTTTACTAACAGCCCCCCAAACCAGTAGTTGGAAGAGTCATTTTAAGCAACAGAGATTTGTTCAGAGATGAGGATTGTGTAGTAGCAAGGAACTCAAGGAATGCGCATATCCCTTGTTCAGAAAGGGATACAGCAGGGCAGATTGCACAGCAAAATCATAGAACACACTAGTATTGTGTTTCCTAATGATAAAAGAAGCAATGATAGCAGTGGGTGTGCCCCATTTCCTTCTAGCAAAACCAGGCAGAAATGGTCTGGAGGTGCAAGAAACAGAGCAGCAGGTAGAAGGAATGATCATGAAAAGGACGAAGACCATAGGTTTTGAAAGGGAACAGAACAAAGCAGTGATGGCAGACAAGAATGCAGGCTTCAGGAGTTTCTTTTAAACCTCTTAGGATGTTAATGTGAGGGGAAGACAGTTTTGAGGACTCAGTAGTTCCTTAACAAATTTTTTTCTTGAAGGGAACAAATGTAAACTATACTGTGCAGAGGAAGGATGGGAAGCAAATTGAGAACCTCAGGAAAAGCGCAAGTTCTTCAATAGTCTCAAATACAAGAAAGCAGCATACAGGAACTAGGTCAGTATTTTAGAGATGTGCATCTAAAGCAGATTGTGAAGACAAAGGAGCACAGAATCATTAATGAAAATTACTGAACAAACCTTGTAGAGGCCAAAGGGCTTCATGTTTGTTTTTTTCAATCTGGCATAATTGAGCTAGCTAGTGTAACAAACAGAGTATAACCTCAATTTGGAATAAGGAAAGATCAGTTTAAGGGATACTCGAATCAGTTACTGGTTTTCTTATCTTGTGAATGTATTCAACTTGGATGAAAAATTAACCTTTAGGGTTTAGAGAACTGACTGAAGCAATCTCCAATTAACTAGTGGTCATCTATATAGGAACATGTAGAAAATTAGTATGTTTCTAGGAGACTGATAGCTTGGCCATATTTCTGAATTTAAATAGGAGTAAGGGAAGGACAGAATACAAGCTATATAATTAAGCTGTCTAATCATTACCAGAGAAATAACCTAAAATAAGCACTCAAAAAGAAACTGAGGAGCTAGATGTGAAATCACAATTAAGAACAAGGGTTTCACACAATCATATTTCCCTTAATGAAAGCAAACAGACCATGTGGAGAAGTGGGTGAAGGTGGCTGAAGTTCCAGATGCCTTCTGGCATTAATAAGGCTTCTGCCACTTCTGCATGCAAATTAGGGAAACTAAACTAGATGAAACTTTAATACAGTGGCTGCAGGTTCTGTTGGAAATGGCTATCAATTGTTCAGACAGCATTGCTGTGTTTAGTAGGGTTTCACAAAGGGGCTTCCCAGGGCCAATAGTGCTCATCAGTTTCAACAGGAGCAAATTACATTCAGTAAGAGAAGCTACAAGAACACTAGAAAATAATTGCAATTCAGATTCAAACAGAAGATCAGGTCTTGGGTACTGAGAGAATGAAGTTCAATAGCATCACATCCAGGAAAGCTACTGTATTGGGAACAAGCAGGTAGGACACTTCTGTTATACTGGATTGCAAGATGAATGTAAGTTGACATCTTTGATACTAAAAAAACAAGTATAATAGGACGTATGAAGAGAACTTTAATCCATAAGACTTATCAACCAATCCTTCCAGTCTAATTGGCAGAGAGGCCCTGCTTGGGATGGTGTGTCTACTTGAGGCATTTCAAGACAGATTCAGGCCAGGAGAAAGCAAAGAGCTAGAAGGGTGAGATGTGCAGAATGTAAAAGGCAATGCTGACTGAAGAGTCTGGGGTTGTCTTAGAAAAAACAGACTGAGAAGGGAGATAAAAGAACTAAGTTGTTTTCTTTGTATATAGTGAAAAGGCCAAGTAGCATTTGACTTCAACTGCAGCAAGGCTTAGTTGGACATTATAAATAGCTTACTTCTGTAGTTTAACACTGGAAAAGATTACTTGAGTGTCCATCTATGGAGGCCCTCATAAACCACTCAAATGTTTATCAAGAATAATTCTATGTGGTTAACCTATTGAGGAGTAAAGGGAAGCAGCAAATGCCCTCTCAGAAATTAGCCTGTAGTCTAATTTCTTAACTTATCCATAGAAGGTCATGTGGAATTCAACTAATATTTTATTCATTCAGCATTTCTCCAGGTGTGTCCCTAATAGGAAGTGTTAACTCAGATCAAGCTATAAATGGAGAACGGTTTTGTTAAATCAAAGTTGTGCATGGATAATCTAAGGTCACTTTCATTCTGAATCCATACAGGAACTAAATGTACTTTGTTTAAGTCAATACAAATTTATTTCCTAGGCATGATTTGCAGTGACCACATAGTCAAAATCCACACTACTTCACTGCTCAAAATGAATCAATATATAACTCTTAAGGGAGAAAAGGCTTGAAGAAGTCCTTTAAAGTTATCAAGAGGACACAAACATACATTGTGTATTATCAGTGCAAAATATAAAAAGTTAATCTAGTACAGGTGAACTGCGACTTTTCATTAAAAGCGTGTCCTTTTCTCATCCTATTTTTTGTCAAGTATGCAAGCAGATGTGCACCATGACACAAAAAGTACTTTGAGGATAAATGCTGTTTGCTTATGACTCAATAGTAACTACAAAGAAACTAGGACACATTCTCATTACACTAGTCTAGTTCTGTATAAAGTATAGCTGCAGTTGTGTTTAACTCTTCTGCTACCAAAAGAAGCCTTTTCCCAGTTTCACAGGTAACACAAATGGCTAGAAAAGGCAAACAATCTCTTCATGTACAGTTTTCCCAGGTCTCTATAAAATAAATGCTAACTAACCTTTGAAAACCCAGTGTATCAGAGGGGAAAATACTGCGGAACTGGGGAACAGATGCAGTAATGCCCTTTTAGAGCAACAGGGATTTGAATATACAAGGTAGTCGATAAGTATCATCTGGAAAGTCTGGTCTCCCTTACTTTCCCTGGCAGACTTCCTGGAGATTTCACGATACACTGACTCCTCTCATCTAAGGGCACTGCTGAATATACAAGTTGCACATTCATTTCTTCTCCGGAGTCTTCATCAGATAAGTGTGTTAAAACTCCCAAGTATGAAGGTCACCTTTCATATTACCCGCTGAAAACCTACAGCCGTGTAAAGAAGAATGTGTAAATCAAGGTAAGACAGTTGAGATCTTCAGCAAACATTGCAAACTTCATTATTAAATATATACCTCAAATATAATCAAATGCTTCTAGCTTTATTTCTCTCAGTTACACAGTTTAACACTTAGCATAAACTGTTTCTCTGGCTGTATTTTGGTTTAGGAATACACATACATACTGTAAAAGATTTATATGCCCAATGTAGCATTTCTAGTAAAACTTCCTATGGCCACCTAGTGGCCTAAATAGAATTGACCTATTAAAAATATTTAGGATTACACGAAGATCCTCCTTATCTAAAAATAAAACAAAAAGTACAAGTTCCATAGCTTTTGCATATATTTAAGATATAAATACTAATTTGTTTGCACAGTACATCCTTTAACACAATCTGAGAAATCAAATGGGGGAGGAGCAGGAATTGTGTGTGAGAAAAACTAATAACAGAAAGCAAAATTAAAGTGGCCCTTAGGCAAAGGAAGAAATTGAGGGAGTAAAAATATGAATCAAACCAATGATCTGAATGCATGAGTAAGTAAAGAAACAGTCTGCGCTATGGTTGCAAGCGTTATTAAATCTGTATGTGAGGAAATAAAGGAAGAGGGTACCATCAAAGAGAAAAAAGAAAGCTAAATGCTTGCATAGTGTGAAATGTTATGGAAATTCACCGGTTGTCCCCATTTGCAATAACTTAAATGAATATCACTTAAAACATCACACAGATTAAAGACATCTGTATATATTTCAGATTTCAATATTAATGCCAAAAATACATAGTATGATTTTACATAGGATTTATGCTACATTAGAACACTGAAGACAAACATCACTTGAGTATTAAATGAAACATTAAATATTAAATAACTGAAAAATAAAAAGTGTAAACACTAAACTACCTTGGGAATTTGCTATTGCAACACATCCAATGAAGTGGTTTTAAAACAGTACAAAAAGATTAGATTTAAGTATATTTCCAGTCTACTTGGAATACACAAAGCTCATTCCAGAAACCTTTCAAAAACTGGTCCAGGATCACATAAGAACCTTCTCTCTCTTGAGCGCTATTTTCATTCCTTTACAGACTTAACTTTATACTGCCACCTCTACCAGCCTTCGCTCGTAAGGAGTAATCAACAGTAAAATGAATGCTTCAGTTTGCCATTGTTTGCTAGCATCTTGGTGAAAACTGAGGATTTGTTGGAGATTCAGTGTAAGATTTGAGTTCATATGCAGCGCCGCTATCAACTTCCATGGATTTCCGAGAGAATAGGAGCCTTACATCTCTGTGGAGGTAGATCTTTCCAGATTTAGAACTCTGGAACCTGAAAAGATACAAATATCTGTATTATCTAAACCAAAAGTTTCATCTTTAAATATGGTTGAATAAAATGTATTCCTTTAAGAGATTAAGGCAAAAAAACCCAACATTTGAACACACACAAAGTCAAGTTAAAATGAAAGAACAAAGAATAACCTAATGTTTTTGATCTGCTTTGTTTCCTTCAGCATTGACATGTTCTGTTCCTAATCACCAACGTGGTGCACAGCTCTGAAAGTGGCATGGAATAGTTGAAGTTCACACTGCAATTTTGTGTATTGAATATTAAAGCTCTCAGCAATCTAGAAAGGCAAGAAGTGCTCTTCAATGAGCACTCCTAAAAATGCCCAGAGGGTGGCCTAAGCACACAGAAAAGGGAAAGTTCAGCTATCAACAAAGACATATATACATATTATGTATATATATATATATCTCTCACTTGTTAGCTACTATACAGACTTCATTACTCTCTTTATACAAGTTTACTACTGCTTTATAGCACATGCCAAACTGAAGTCCAACTCAAGAAGCAGTAGGTAGAGGGATCTTTGCAGGCAGACAGGAAAGGTTTTAGCATGGAGCTATTTCAAAGGGACTACAGTTCACTGGCCTAATCACCAAAGTAAACAGCAGCCAGTTCCTGCGCCCATTTATCCTTTATGCTGTAACTAAACAGCCTAATTCAGGTCCTCCAAACCTGCCAGGAATGTGCCACTTCCACTTTCCCTGAGATTTAACAAGTATATATAGAGAGGAGAGATCTGCATTTCAGAGAACTGTATTCTATAGTCTTTATCTGGCAGAACTCCCTAATTTCCTTCCCTCAACCAGGAAAAGCAGGAGAGCCTAAGGAGCATTTCTTATGGCAGCTGATGTTATCTCCATGCCACAGTAAGGGAAAAAAAAAAAAGCTATCGCTACTGTAACAGAAATAGAAACAGAAAAGCTACTGCTATTCTAATGACCAAATGATACCATTACAAAAGCTGAGAGCAGTGCACACTGTATTATCCCATGTATTACAATTAGCACAGATCTTTAATAAGCATTTACTCATTGACCACTCTGAAGCAAAAGTAGTACCTCTTCAATTAAACCTAGCCATAATCAGGCTGAAATTGTGACAGGGAAGAAAGAGACAGCTACAGAAGACATGTCAAGGTTTCATCGTCTGGGGCAGCCAGGTTGTAGAAATGGATTCTGTGCCCCCATTTCATTCAGGCAAGTGATGTAAAACAGCCTGTAGTCATCCCCACAGCCAGACAAAGGAAAATCCTGCTCTCCTAGATACAGCTGTCAATGACAGTAAACGTGGTGGGGTCCAGCAGAATGTTCCTACTGGCTCCCACAGAGCTCCCATCCATCACTATTTATTTGCTTGGTGCTGTCAGTGTGAAAGCCCTTTACCCGATAGGCAAAGGAGAGAGGATTCTGTCTTAAGACAAGACTCTGGAGGAGAGCACAAGAAGGAAGACTGAAAGAGGTAAGAGACAAACTGAACATATTAATTCAGTTAATTCAGCATGTAGGTCTTCAGACAATTTAAAATGAAAAGTAAAATATTGGAAGAACTTTTGCAGCAAAACTATGATTGAAATTAATTCATCCAGAACAGACAGATCTAGTTATCAGAGCACCATCATAAAGTAGAGCTCAATTCCCATTTTACACGTGGATCTATCGGAAAATAATTAGCAAGGTCTATTTTTAAACTTCTCAAGCTTACTATTTTCTATTAGTGCAAATTCTGCAAGACTCCCTTTGCCCAGAAAATACCACTTCCCTGTAACTTGGCTTTTCTGAGCATGACATTTCACAAGGACTGAGGATGATTCTATGATTCTATGAGTGGAGACAGAATTCAGAGGATTCTTCTCATCTCTGCTTCCACCACCTTTTTTCTTTGAGAAATGTTCATCATAGTAATTGGGATTTAGAAACAGTGCTTTTCATACATGCGAATACATTGGAATAATCAAGAGACAACCATTACACACACCACCCGTGAGGGGTGGTAATGGAGTGGCCAGCACGGGACTGGCTCAGGAGCTGTGGCAGCTTCAGTAGTGTTGTGTAGAGGAATCAAGAAAAACACAAAGGTCTCTGACAGATGGTGTCCTAGGAACAGTTACAATAGGCAAATACAGGAAGGCTTAAACACACAAAGATGAGCTAGAAAGTCTGACAGAGGAAACAAAGTGACAAACATTACTGAAGAAATAACAAATACAAGCATAAATCCCTTCCAATATATTTTATATGCCATCAAAATTCACGAAGAACAGAATAAGCCTCAGAAACAGGATATAGCAGGATGAGCACAAAAACATAGGTAGCAAGACATGTTTTGCAAGTGGAAAAGACTATACAACACCATCTGTAAAATATCTAAGTAAACTGATTGGGACAAGGATACAAATGTCAAGATCATGAAAAAAGCAGAGAGATCAGTACATCAGTAATAGCAGCCATCTTCAGCTTCCACCAATAAATTTATCATATGCCACATGAGAAAATCTTTTCTTTTTTAAAGTTATAACACCTTGAGGAATCACTACTTTTAACAACCAGTTTCAAACTTACCCTCCACCTAGCCTTCAGTAACAACCCCTGTTTAGCTGTTAAGCAACAACAACGATGCTCCATGCAATTAAAAGAGGCAATGTCCGTAACTAAAGCTGTTGACCAAGCTTTAAATACTTGAAAAATGCTGAGCTCTGGGCAGGTTAACTGTTTAATTGTCTTTTATAGGGATGCCAGAATGTGACCTAGAAACCTAGATGGTCATCACCTTCATAGGCAGAAATGAGGCATGAGCAGAGCTGGACTCGCAACTCATAGTAGATAAATTACAATGCAAAAATCATTGCTTCACATGCAACAAAAAATTGATCCCCAAAACATCTCCAAGAAATGACTTAAACTCCAGATGCAACTCTTGATTTTCTTAATAGTGAATGAAGCTCAGCTGTCCTTTCAGGCTCCATTTTATATCTCAATACTGTAGCTGTGGGTATAAATACAGTCTAATGGCACATTGAACAGTATCTCAAACATATAAAGCTGCATGCAGAAGCTGCGTACACAATAAATCCGACATTTTAAAGAGTGTTATAGAAAATCTGGCTGCCAATGTTAAGTTCCAGACCTGTGCAAGCATTTCTGCTGCATTACCACTTGAAAAGAAGCTTTCATAATGCAAGTGCTGACAACTGTGATTAAGGCCTCGCAAGCAGATGCGACCACAATGCAGCTTACTGGTGGTGACTTCATTTGTTTTTTTAAATGAAGTTTCAACATGTAAGCTTAAGATGCTTGTTTTCAACAACTGCTGCAGCTAAAACTGAAAGGCTTTTCTAAGCCAACTTGAATAACAGAAAAAAACTCAATAGTTTAATTTTTTTAGGTTTGTGTATAAGTTTTCAGTAAAACAGCTTTGAGGAAACATTGCTGCTTTTTAAAATGAAGTTTGAAAACCAACTTACGTAGAAATTAGTATACTAAGACTTTTTAAACTCTCCTTATTAAAATCCATCTTTAGTAAAGAAGGCTACTAAATTGACAACTGAGACTTGTAAAATCTGAAGTACTCTTTAATAAATCACAAGATAGATGAACATAAACCCCCATAATATTTCAAGGAGTTTTGTAGTTCTCCAGTTGTGAGAAAGGACCCACTGTTTGGGTTCATCTCTGAAGCAAAGAACTTCTGGCACACTCTGCAGGTGCTTACTTTCCCAACTAAGCAGCTAAACATTTTTTTTCAGACAGAAATGGATGCATTTCAAATTACCTATTATAAATCCATGACTTGATCCCTCTTACATGCCTGAAAGCTGAGCTAAATGGTACAGGTATTTCAAAACTGGAAGAATCAAAATAGCATTTCTGCTTCTCAGTAGGTATCAGAAATAGGAAGCTCATGAAAGAAGATTTCTAGCTATAAAAGCCAACAGAGAGGAACCCAGGTTTGACCTCAAATAGAATTATTGGGCCAGTCTACAACAAATTTACAAACCACATTAAAGCAGAAATGTAAAGGGGACACAAGTCTACAATTCTCCATGCCTGTAGGCCAGACTTGGTCGGCCACAGACTTTTTCCCACCTCTGCAGCTGATGCTTGTCCCCAGTTCCTCTGCATCAGTTAGCTCAACATACAAGTGAATGGGGCCTTTATTTGGCCTACACATTCTTTTTCAGAATTTAGCCCAGAACCACATTCTCAAGTTAGATATGGCAAGTTAGTGCAGCCCAAAAGGGTGAATTTCAATCCAGGCTAAAATTCAGAATGAAAACACAGTTCAGCAGCCTCAGCAGGATGCTATTTTCATGCTCCAGTAAACCAACGCATTTTTTTATGACTTTCAACTTTCATTTAATGGGAAAGCTTGGCCTGGAATCACTGCCCTAAACAAAGTTGTGTTTCAGAAGTCTGCTGGGTAGAAATCAGCACCACTAAATAGGGAAAATAGTATGTATCAGAATTCATTCTACAACAAGTTAAAGAGAAGAGTATTTGATTTTGTTTTGCTTGCTCACCCCAGAATGTCAGCTGCCATTGTTTTTTCCAAGTGCTGCAATGAAAGCAGTGGGCCTGCACATATGTGGTTTGTTTTCCACAATGCAGGCAAAAGTCTGCACACTGGAGAAGGACAGAGTATATCCACCATTCCTCCTTTGTTCCAAACTACAGTCTCCAGAACCTCCTGAGAGCAGCAGCACAGTATCTGGTTTCAGGCAGTGCTTTGTAAATCATTTAAGGAAGATTGTGTGAATATTTTATAAAGTGAAAGGCATTATCAGCAGTTTTGCATCATGGAACAGGCATTTACATTTTTTACCACTAACCTCTGTATTTTTAGGAGTAACTCAGAATGCTTTTCATATTACAAGCTATTCTGGTAAAGAGGCATGCATGTGGGACACTGGGCACCTTCTCTACATTGATCCTTAGTTTTGGCTTTTCCCCATGTAAAATCCACACTCGCTATTTCATGTAACCTCAAAAAAAGTACGTTGATCCAGCCAGAACTAGATCTCTCTTACTATTAAGCTTTACAAGGCTCTACAAAATACTTCAATGCCAAAAAAGAGCTTTATATTTTAACTTCGTTTCTCCCAAGCAGAGTCCAAATTATTTATTAGCTCTTCTTTCGCTGCTGTCTAGCTTCAGGACCAAAGTTAAAGGCATTCTTTTTGTAAATCAGTCTGTATACAGAAAGGTTGGCTGGGAAAGAAATCATGAGATAAATGTTGTGAGGTACTTGGGGTTTTTTTGTGGCTTTGTTTGTCTGGGTTCTTTTGATTTTGGGTACTTCTTTTATTAACTCTGAGTGGCTTACCTCAGATGTATGAGGTAGCGTAGTAGCCTTTCTTCAGTCTGTTGACTGTTTTCTTTATTGACAGTTCTCTTGACTTCTCGTCTCACAGGAACAGAGAAAGTTCTTTGCCGTAGGAATGTTTGATGATTGGCTGGCATTTCTCTCAAGTCATAGATCACCACAAACATCTTCACCACAGTTTTGTTAGGGTTAAATAAGGTCTGAAAAGACAAATAGTTCAATGCAATGCTCTTTAGAGATGGCAAATTAATAAAACATAAATGAACAAACAAACAACAAAACCCAAACAAACTCCACCTGCCAAAATAGTCACCATCCTCTATGCACTTTGTTCTGGTGCCATATAGAAATGTTTATGTAAAAACATTGTGCAGTCTTTCTGGTTTTCAACACCTCAGCTACTAGCAATTCCCACTTTTAAATATAATACTGAATACAACCTCATCTGAATGAAACATCAGTGTATGAATACTGTTTTGCTAATCTGCATCCCTCCCCGTTTACTTTTCCAGTAAGCTTTTTGTCTACACTATTTTCTACACACAATATGCTCACAGGAAGCACAGTGGTGGGTTCTGCTTTTAATCCTGAAATGTGTTACCGTGGATTGGGTTCTTAAAAGAAAGAGGCAATGACTGTGATTTACTTTCTAACTTTATTACCAAAAAAAAAAATAAATTGGTGGTGTTAAAATATTACAAAATTTAGATACAACTGAGTATTTAATCTTAATCCCTTTAGAAGGATTTCAGAATTTGGACTGTGGCCCAATTACTTCTCTGTTACATGTTCAAAGCCACAGTGTCCCCAACTATTCTTAATCTTCAGCGACTGATTTTAAGTCTCTTCACAGCACAGATGGGTTCAAAGGTTGGGAATCTTCTTATTTCTGCTTTGAATAACTGCAGTACCTACAGAGACGTACCATTTCCACTGCTAGCTTTGTGCTCATCTCCAGTAACCCCATCTCCTCTGCATGACTTCCTTGATATTAGTGGTTTCAAGGCACCCTTATCTGCTGAATACGTACCACTTGTATTGTTCCTGAAGGCGGTACCCGATAACCCCTTTTACCAAGGGACTCTAAAGTAATTACACCCTAGGAAAAAAATAATAATAAAGGACACGCATTTAATTCACAGGGGGAGATGTAAACAAATCAAAACATTCTGTTCATATAATTGCATTCATTAAAAACAAAAGAAACCCAAAAACTAGTAATGCATAAAAACTAAAATACAGAGAAGGCAATGAATTTAAGATGCAGCTAAAAATCAACAGTAGGGGCCTTACAGATACTTTGGCAGATCATTAGAAGCTGTGCAATAAGTGGTATATTCTCATCTTGTAAAGATCCAAGTTGCTGCATTTCCAAACTAGCAGTCAGGGAGCTATGGCAAAATAGAGCTGTCTTTAAAACATGGCTCCTAAGTTAAAATGGAAACTTTGTCTCCTCCTTTCCATTTTTATATCACCTACAATTGCACCAATATACCCCATATCTCAAAGAACTTATTTCTGCTTTTCAAAGGCAGCAGATGCACTTAATCTTCCATTCCAATCCAAACTTTAGCAATGATGACATCTGCTTTTGTACCAGCTGTGAACTACAGAGCATCCGAGTGCGCTGGAACACTGCTGAGGCCACCCTTAGGGTACTGCCCTAGAGCACAGGTTTGATTGACCTGCAGTGCACAGATGTTCGCCCCCACTGCACTGGACTTAA
The DNA here is from genome assembly GCF_033815535.1 of Pezoporus flaviventris. NCBI lineage: Eukaryota > Metazoa > Chordata > Aves > Psittaciformes > Psittacidae > Pezoporus > Pezoporus flaviventris. The sequence goes on from NW_026892554.1 coordinate 13,189,619, forward strand.
ATCCCCAGAACCCCCAAACAAACAACAACAAAAAAGACCCCAGAGGAGAGAAACTAGCTATAAAAACATGAACAATGTTTCTGATGATGGAGGCACTATACAAACGTTGTATTAATCCTGGGAGACTCAGCCATAATAACATGTTCAGAGCATGTGGAAAAGCCTGAAACAATGAAACGCAGCTAGGAAAATAAGCAATGCTACTTTAACCATTTGAGGAACATCAGAATCCCTTCACCTCCTGGAAAATCACGTGAAATAATCTAGAAAAATGAAAGCAAAACAATAGATACTTCTTTGCAGTGGTTAAGAGAAGATATATAAAAGTTTACTCAAACTTAATTTGTAAAGCCATTTCATTTTCTGAAGGTTGTTTTCATTGCTCTGACCTTCTGCCAGAAACAGAAGGTGAGAAATATGTTAAGTGCCATTAATTTACAATCTCAATATTGGGATAATCAGATGTTCATTGCTTTACTTACTTACTTAAATGGACTAAACCTCTAAAAATTAGTAACACTGAGGTTCCTTAACAGGTATTAAGAACAAATCTAGCTGCCTAATTCAATGTTATCATACAAGACATCCCTTGATTCTTACAAGGAAGCATGCTTTTTACAAGGAAGCATGCTTCTTACAAGGAAGCACTTTTAGACATCCAAAACCCATGCTGTCATTGTAGAAACATGGAATTAGCACACAAATACTGAGAACACAAATACTGTGTTGGTGTGAACATCAGCAAACCATACAGCTTGTGAGAGTGCCACATGTCACAGTAGCTGAGACATTATTTGCTTTAAAAGAAAGGGCTGAAAAACTTCTGTACCTAAAGTCTCCATCAGCAAATATACCTTGGCCTGCACCTAAGCCACTCTGGCAGTGGTTAGTTGCCCAGGACAGCTGCTTGTTGGGACAACAAAATGTATCCCATTAAGTCCAGCTATTGCCTCACTGCCTATTTTAAGATAGGTGAATAAAGAGAGATGGTGGGGGTTGACCCCTCCAATGTGGAGGGAGACAAATATGTCCAGTATCCCAGGGTGAGAGCAGTTGGATGGTGCAGCAGAGCAATGGGAGGAAAAGCACTAGCTAGGGAAAGGAAAAGGGACAGAACTCCATCATAAGCAGCTGAAAACAACAGATCCCTTCAAACCCACTTGCTGAACATCTACTCATGGAGCTCTTGTTCTTCATCTGCACCTATCAGAATTTATGTAAAGCAAATCCAATCACATACTTACCATGTAAGGAGAGGGCGCATTATCATCTGAGACGCTGTAGAATGACACTTCAACTGGCAGAGTCATGTGTGTTGGACAAAAGACTCCACTTGCTCCTACTTCTGCTGTGAAACCCTCCACGACGCCAAGTGGGTCTAAGCGAAAATTCAGGACAGATTCCTGAAAAACAAAACATACAGAGCTTACATTGGAAACACCTCAGAATATAGCAGCAAACCAGGGAACAGGTTTATATAAAACCTTGGGTCTGTTCTAAGGTGACCTGCCAGAAATCAACACTGAGGCAAGAATTATGATAAACAGCAGAACTTTCAGCAAGATGATATGGGTTTAAGAGAAAGCACCATCCACATCCAGTCTTCACCCTACTGAAACCGGTGCAAAAGCCAGAGAATTTTATTGCAGCAGGATCTAGGCACAATTTTCCTTGACATATAATAGCTGGGAGGGCAGGGGAATCTAGAATCTGTAACTTTTCTCAATATACTCACTCTGTATTTCAGAGCATGATACAACCCATTAATACACTTGCTATCAGTTGTTGGTATTTGATACACTACACAAAGTGAAGAGCTGGAGGCTACACTTTAAATACATTCTGTTTACTACACTGATTCAATACAGCTTTTGTGATCAAGTAGTCATTAAAACTGAAAATGTAAATCTTTTTTTCTAGGTATATACATGGACAATTACAGATTATTAAACCTTATTTAAGTCAACAAAACACCTCCTCACTTGACCATAGTGGGAAATAAAAGTTAAGCAATGCGTTGTGTCTGTATCTCTGAAATAGAAGATGTCTGGGGCATGAAATATGTGCCCTTACAGCTGGAAATTAAAACAAATTTTATTCAATTTAATTATAAACTTTTACATTGTAATCAGGCTGGAATTATTCACAGTCAAGTACTTTTCAAAGCAGTACAGAAGAATAATAACAATACCACAAGAATTCCAGAGAATATGCAATACCTCAAAGTTTCCCAGAAGGCTAAGACTTGTTACTGGTGGAGCACTAGAACTTAGGAATGGTTTCCCATGGCTCTCTGGATCCCTGTCTCTGTTTATACATTGTTGTGGGCTATTAAAAAAAAAAAAAAAAGAATAAATATAAAGGATAAAAGCATTGGCTTTTGTCTTCTGGGTACAAAGAGCTCTAGAAAGGATCATTTACTTACTGCATTACAAAATATTGTCCTAAAGAAGTAACAGTTGAACATTGCCTGGTAATACTTTAGCAAAACATGTTTGAATTGACTGAAAAAATACAGTCACAAGTTTTACATTACAGGGGTTGAAGACAACAAAAATGTAGATTGTTCATTAACTCCATTAAATAGGAACCAAAGTATCAGATTGTTCTCTCTTGCATGCAGGTATTTTTGTCTTGTATCCTGATGTTTCTAACATCAAAATACCATACTATAAGCTGTTTATGTTAACTATATTAATGTACAAAAGGCCACAGTCAGTTCCTTTTATAAGGTAAAATGTTTAACCCATTCAACACCAAGAACAAAACAGACACATACATAACACTGACTTGAAGAAGAATCAACAATTACTGTATTTTGTTTGAAAATTCAAGTGTATATGACAGCATGCCTCCCCCAGGACAGAGGTCATCCTGGCAGCAGCTCTCATACCATGTTTATGCCCCAGAACTGTGCTAACCTGGAACCCTGTGGCAACTCAGCTGCCAAGCCTTATTTCAAAAATAAGGATTCTTTTTGAAAGGCCCCCATTTTCTGTCTTTGCTAACACGATTTGTGGTTGCATATGGATATGTCTCCCCAAAAAATGTTAATGTTGCTTGTAAATAAAACACACCTTCTTGCAGACAGACATTTCAACTGCAGCAGTGATGAATCCAGATCAAAGCACCCAGACTGTGTTTTCCTTTGAGGAACCTCAAAAGGGAAAGAACATGCTAATTTGAAAACTGTACCGCTAGCAAGGGCAATTTTGCCAAGTAAGCACAAGTTTCCCAACAATTTTCATGACATTACAAAACTATGAACACAGAGCAGAAGTAAGTCATTCCTATGCATTCTGAACCTAGTGAAGAAAATCCCAGAATTATTGATGACAAGACTGTAAATTCTGGTTTTAAAAGTATTTGAATAAAGACTCGTTCTAAAAAGGCATCAGCCTCTTGAATGGTACAGAACATTACTATTAAACAGGCTGTAACAATTTCCATCCGAGTTCCCTGAAAATATGACAGCTTTCACAAGCACTGAAGAATAAAACATATCAGGCATTGATTACAAAACATCACTACTTCAGAAGTTTTAATTGAGATTCCCTTTTTCTTTAAAGACTCCCAACAACCTACCAAGAGCTGTAACACTTTCCCAATGTCCTCCTGTCTTATCACAGCAGCTTTGTATCACTGAGTCATTCAATGACATCTCTGATTGCTGAAGAATATACAGTACAAACTGTTCACAGAAACAAAAGCTTTGGAACAATAGGCAATCAGGTATTAATAACTCACACAAAAACTCTTAAATGACAAAATATGTTAGCTTACACTAATTTGCAAAATGCTTTCTTCTGTGCTCTAAAATAACACCAAAGCTTTTTTTTTTCCATAGAATTTTCTAATGTCACCCTTTGTTAATCTTGATAGGATCTCAACAACTACCTCCTTAATATTCTCTTTTCCAGAATTATTGTTCGACTTCATGTGAGTGTTAACTCTCAAATCTCCACTTGCAAGAGCATTCATTCTGACACTGAAAGTAAACACACACACTTCACCTAGGTAACAGGTCCATTTTTCTACCATACATAGATTCTAAAAGAACAAAATACCTCCTTTCTCAGCATAACTCCAACAATAACTTACAGGACTTGAAAGCAGAGGCAATCCAGTTCTGGGATGAAAAGCCTTGGTTGACGTTCCATCCAAGGATCGAAAATTATGTTTCCGCCATGTATTTGCGTGTTTTGAAGACGGTGCTTTCTGTCAGCAAAACAAATTTACCCAAGATCAATGGGATATTTCAATGGCCTATCATGGCAATACTTTCCTTGCTGTGATGGAGAGGACTTCTGAACCAGGTGGATCTGCATCATACTAGCATATTATGAAATACTTAGTATAAATATGCCTTGACTCAATCTACAGTCACAGAGACTGGTCACTAAAGATCACATAATCTGAGACATTGGTGTACTTATAAAAAGACCGGATGCTTAACTGCCTGATTGTCGTTCATAAGGCTATCACCATAAGCAGAATAACATAATGTTCTCCTCAATGTTAAATTTGTAATTAAGAAGGTATGGGGAAGGCACTACCAGCCAAACATTACTTCAGACCAAACCAGCAATAACAACATGCTGCTTTCTACGAAGTCAGACTTAAATCCATGTTCATATTGGTCCTTAGCAGATATGGGGTATAAGCTATGTGACTAAGAGCAGCTATATGAATTGTTTTTTTCCTCTGTGTATTTACCTGTACATCTGGGTTCTTCAGCCGCTCACACTTAACTACACTGTCTTCTGTAGGTTTCTTCTGAGAAGTGCTTTGTAAATCGACACCTATTGGGTCTTCATTCTCATCATGTGCAGTTTTAGTTTTATCTTGTTTGGTTTTGTTTTTGAAACTGTCATGGTCTTTATTTAAATAATTCTCAATACTAATAAGCTGAGTGTTTTGCTCATAAATAATTGGTTTTTTTGAGTCTTTATCTAAACACTTGAGCTCATTTTTGTGCAAAGAGTCAGAAACCTGCATCACAGTTGCCTTTTTTGTACCTTCAAGTACTCGGCATTTATCTATCTGTAAATTGTTAAAAGAACTGTCCGTGCTGTTGTTCTCGTTAATAACTGTTCTTTCTTTAAGTTTATTTGTGCAAATCTGTTCATCAATGCTGCTGAAATTTGAACACTGTTTAATTCTGTTGGTTATCTGGTCTTTCTGTGCACAACCAGAATGTTTCATTTCCGATTTATCTGGCAATTCAGATTTATTTTCTTTAATACATGATGATGATGATGTGTGAATGTTAGTAAATGCATGAGAAGTTTTATTGGAAGTCTGATGAAATGCATTGCGGACAGCTTCACTGGGTTTTGATAAAACTAATTTTCTTCTTGCTTGGAGTTTCAGAGAAGGCTTCGATTCTCCATCAAACCTAGAAGGACTGATAGGAGTATCAGGTGTCTTAGTCCTTGATTTACTGCTGTCTTCTAACGAATTAAAATCAGATTTAGCAAAAGAAACAGAAGAGGGTTCCTTGCCTTTCTTCAGCAAATTTTCATCTTCATATGTACTTCGGAAAATCTTTGAAGTAACTGGGCTAGTCTCATGTCCTTTTAAAGGATGTCCAGTAACATGAGAAGTAGCCGGATCACAATGAATCAAGTGTTGGGCAATCCTTGCTATCACTTCCTGCCGCTCCTGGAGCAGAGAATCGATCAGGGGATTGCCCTCTCCTGCCAACTGACGGCCACAATGGTTCACTGGAACACGGGAGTCCAGCAATGTGATCTCTGGTATTGCTCTAGTTTTCCTTTCACTGCCATCTTGCACCGCATTGTCTAAGCTGGAAACAGAGGAGGTCTCCTTGCCTTTCCTTGGCAACTTTTCGTCTTCATAAGTACTCCGAAAAGCTTTCGGTGTAGCCAAGCTGTTTTCATGTATGTTGAACGGACGTCCAGTAACAACTGGTGAAGTAGCTGGATCACAGTGAATCAAGTGCTGAGCAATCCGTGCAATGACTTCTTGTCGCTCTTGAAGTAAAGAGCCTATCAAAGGATTGGTTTCTCCTGTGGGCTGATGAGAGCAATGACTATTCGAAACACGAGAATCAGCAAGGGAAAAGGATTTAAAAGTTCTGACAGGTGCTTCATGAGATTGTGTCTTACTGTCTGCTGTAGCATTATAGCACTGAACTTTAGACTGCGATGCCCCAAAGTCAGATCCAAGTCCAGTAGATGGATAAAGTTTTAAATTTCTGAGAGATGTGGTAAATTCAGGTGCCTTTTTTCCATTAAGTTGTCCTTCAGGTGTCACTGTCCATGTCTGTTTCCCACAGAAGCGCTGTGGACTGGAAGTACTGCATTGCTGTGTCACAATGGAATCACTGTGCTGATGTAACTTACGCTCTTGCATTCTCTTTTCATAAAAGCTAAGGTTGGTGTGAATACTACAGGTCAGTACTGGGTAGTTCGATTGTCTGGGCAAGGACTGGACACTGACTCTCAAGGCCACGTTGTGAGAAACGTTTGGAACAGGAAAGACATGCTCAGTTGGTGTCTGGGAAAACTTCCATTGCAAGTCCACATCTGCAGCGCTCACCCTGAAACAATACAGAAAGGCATTTACAGAATTATCTAAATGAAGAGTTTTTAATTATCTACTTCATAACACAAATTTCTAAATAAAAGCACTAGAAAAAGCAGCAATTGCTGTACTTTGATAAGTGTACAAATCCTATACAACCACCAAAGAACTGGGACAACAGCATGGCACCTTCTGAAAGCAAACAGGAAAACTAGAGGGAAGGATGGTTTTAAGACAAGTTGCAGCAATCTGCAAACAGCAAATGAGTAGTATTTTTTTCCATCCCAGACATACCTGTACAGAATGTTTCGGGGAACAGCACCATGTGAAACGCTCAGCCACGCGCTTAGCTGAGAGAAGAACACAAAAGAGCGAACAGCCAATAAAAGGGTCTTCTCTTCAATAAATCGATCTCCACTCCTAAAATGGAGTAAAAGAAACACATGGATGCTGGCAAGAATGTACACTATTAGAACAAGAACATTTTCAAAGCTTCATTCTGACAATAAAACACAGCTAAACAAACAAAACAATGAAACATTGAAGATTACAGAACATGATTTGGTTTTATCCACAAAGTAATTCATACAATTTAACATAACAAGTCATGTACAAAAATCTTCAGCTAGGAGCATTTCATAATCTGTGTTGCAGAGTGCGCACTGCAGAACGTATGAGTAGATGACTATGATTAAAAGATGTTCAGATTTCATTGGTAAATAGTGGTTTTCTTAGGGCAGTCCTCATGGCTATGGACCAGTTCAAAACCACTCATAACTTTAAGGCCTTTAATATGACAAGATTCTTGCAACTGTCAGCTAATCCTCATATTCAACTTACTGTCGAGGAACTGGCTCCAAAATCCACCTTTCTAATAGCAGTGCATCTTGTTTGATTGCAGGGTCATTTAAATCATTCCCCTCAGTGGTGGGCCCTTCATCGCTATAGCAACAGTCTGGAAGCAGCATCACTTCTACCATGATTGGAATATTGTTCTTCCACAATAGCATAACCTCAGATCTGGTTCGCCTGGCTTGACGACACTGAAGGAAAGAAGAAATGTCAATGCATGCAAGCCATAAAAATATTAGCCAGATTTAACTGTACTTTAAAAACATGTTCCAAAGTACTGGCAAAGGCTAAGGGTGGAATTCTGTAAACCAGGTTTTACTAATCAGAGATAAGATTCCAGAGCTATTAAATGAAAAATTATTAACAAATCCTTTTATGGTTGCCATTTGAGCAACTTCTGTAGACAATTATATTAAAAAGAGCACATAAAACCACGTTTCCCCAATAACTGTACTTCGCTACCTTGTACTTGTCTCTCCACAAGTCATCCTCTTGGATGGACACACTCAAGTATCTTTATAAGTTCTGTGTCTTGGAGCAGGCTAACTTCTACATGAATAATAGCTTAAATTCTCACAGTACTTAGGAGCTTTTACTTGAAATGGGGTGCTCCAACCTTACTCCCCAACAGAGTAGCTACATTTGTTGTGTTCATGGTTTTGGGTCACTAACTTTTCAATAATACCTGAAAAAGCAAGAAGTTAGGCAAGTCAGCCTATATTTTCTCAAAAAAAAAAAAAAACAAAACGAAACAAAAAAACCATCAAAACCAAACAGACCAAGAATGCTAAGAATAGCACTCACCATTTGCATAATAAAGACTCGAAAATGTACTGCATTGAAGTAGTCATGCAGAATTTCATGTTCAAGGATAAAAGGCTTAATGATCTCTCATTTTAAGGACAGCTCTATTATTAGTATGATACTGAATTACATAGTCATTTAAATGTGGGATTGACAGAAAGCAATTGTTACTCGTGCTAAACTGTGACTCTACCATGGGGTTCTCAGCTGACTTCGATCAGGGTAGCAAGGATGCCCACCATGACACTTAAAATGAAACGAGTACCATCATACCTGAGCAAGTTTGTCGCTGCATTCATGCTTAGTTGTTGGCAGCTGACCTGATTGTGCCGGCGGGCAATGAAAGCCCTCTGTTCTGCCTTTGATCGAGTACTCGGGTGTTCGACCTTCAGTGATCAGCAAGGCCAAGGAGACCAGGAACTCCTCAGCTTCATACTCAAAGTATTCATCCAAAGTATCTGTCAGTTCAAAAAGACAAAGAAATGACATCTGCTGTATACTAAGCTTTCAGTTGTTGGCTTAGCCCACAGTTTTGTTTCAATTTACATTTAAAACGAGAGCTATGGGAAATGGATCTTTGTACCACACTGGCTGCACTCCCTGTAAGTTACTGTACCACCACAAAACAATTTTCCTCGTCCCATAACATTGTTGCTACAAGCAGACAAGATTAGAAATACTCTGAAGAACGATTCATATCGTAACTGGTCAGTGCAGCAGATGTCAGCAGTGCTGAGAAACAATGGTTTGTGCTGTGAACCACAGCTGGATCACAGCCTCCCTAGAAGAAAAAAGTTCCCTGGGTTCTGGTAGGGAAAGTCTGACGGCAATATGACTTGGCATTGTTAGTATCATGGGATAGAAAGAGAAATCACAGTACATCATAAAATACATTAAAGATTGAATAAGGAAAAAAAATATTTACTTCTATTAGAAAAAGTGGGACACAATGTTCTTGAAGTTTTTACTGTGATTCCCTCCTGCTGAGAGCAAGGCTTACTTGAGAGGTCCATTTTCAGTTACCATTAACACACAGGAAAGGTTCCCAAGGAACATACAGAGTGTTCATTGTTTTGTACCATGGTCAGTCTAAACTTGCGCAAAGAATTAAAACTCAACAAGTCTCCGCAGACAAAGCAGCAGCTGGCATTGCTCTTCATGAATTACCCTGGCACACTCTATTCCCACAGAGGGAGAATGTTCCCTGATTTTATGGTGTTGTTTATGGTATGACCACCCTTCTCCTTCTCCCTCATCATGAAGATGTCATACATCATTCAAACAGATTCGAGTACAACCAGATCATGTCACTCCCTTCTCTGCTTAGAAACACTTATGTTTCAAAATGATTTAGTTACTGAAGAGGTTCAGGAAAATCTCTTTTCTGAAAAACCTAAACTACTTCTACTTCAGAGTCTATTTTAAGAGCAGCAAAGAAAAGCAGGTGGAGGCAAGGCTGCCAGCAGTCCTTCACCTTTATGCTTTAGGGGAACAAAAGCACATGACATCTTTACAATTTTAGCTTAAATGTCCTAAGTCATCCAACAAAACTGCCACAGGAACTGAGTTAATTTCTATTCACGTTTTGATTACCCTGCATAAAACACCTTTCCACTTGGAAAGAAAAGAAAGTCTCTTTTGTCTTCGTTCCTTCATAGCAGAGCGTTTGGCAGACATGGCAAGACAGGCTTCAGAGATCCATACAAGAAGAGATGCATGAAACAAAAGCTGCAATTAAATGTGCAATTACCTGCATATGCAAATTGTAAAGTGTGTAAAACTAGCTTTTGCATGTACATATTTGCCTAGCCCAGGCTTGTACTCCACAGACCCCAGGGCTTATAGCCTTTTTGACGGATCTACATGAAGTAAATAAGAGAAGCCAGCCCACTGCCAGGGAACAAAATTCATTGCATAGTCATCCTCATCTTCACTGACTCTTTCTCCCCACCCTTTTAAAGGGATGCACTTACACAGCTGCTTTCAGCAGCAGGGACAGGCTATAACTGGGCCCCTCTTTGCACTGTGTGCCCATACGCAGCCAGTGGTGCAGCACTCCTGACCCACACCAAACATGTCACACCTGCATGCACACATCTATGAGAAGACGCTAGCCACTGGACTGCCACAAACAGCACAGGTCCTGTGGCTCCATCCTCCATGGGGGAGCAGGGAAGGGGCTCTTCTGACATAGCTGTCTGCCCCCCACCTTGGGGGGCACCCTGACCAGAAAGGGACCATGGGCCCTGGAAGAACAGGGTGCTGCCAGGACAATTCATCTGGCCATTGCCTGCCCTCAGGCAGAAGAAAAACCAGAGAACAGATGAATTACCCTGGAAGACCCCACATGGCACGTGAACAATGCATTAAATCATCTGGCACGAGTTAAAATGGTTATTCATCTGACGGATGGCAGAAAATGACTAATAAAGGGTGCATGAAAGGAATAGTAAATAATAAAGGACAAGACACTTTGGTGGTGTTATGAGTCACTTCGAAAATTAGGCACCTGCTTTTTTTTTTTTCCTTCTTTTTTTCCAGCTGAAAGCCTGATGAGCAGTAGGCAAATCATTCTTGAGGATATGGAAACGCGATTTGCAAGGGCTCTGAAAAGCATTTGGTATTCTAGGTGACCAAAACCATAATGGCAGCATTATTTATCTAGAACAGGGTGCCCAGAGAAGCTGTGGCTGCCCCACCCCTGGCAGTGTTCAAGGCCAGGTTGGATGGCACTTGGAGCAACCTGCCATAGTGGAAGGTGTCCCTGCCCATGGCAGGGGGTTAGAACTGGATAAGCTTTTTCCAACCCAAATCATTCTATGATTCTATGATCTTTCTGCTAACACAAGCTTTGTGCTCATCTTTGTATGTTCAAGGCCATGGTAATGTCAAGGAAGCCACAGCTGGAAATATCACTACTAGAGTAATTTTCCTACTCTGACATAGAAGTTCAAAAAGTCTAGAAATTGTTCAGCAGGAATGATACTAACTTAAACCAGAATTGCCTCCTGCTTAGCAGACTAAACAGAAGGGGAATTCAACCTTGAGAAAATGTGTAAGAGGAATTCTGTTTAGTTAAAATAAGTAAAAACATCTATGGGTTTACAGAAAAAATAAAGAGCTTGAGCAAGATCTGCACATGCTTTTGCACACAGATCCCATCTCAAACTTGATCTTACTGTATGTAACAGAAACATGCACAGTAAGATGTGGTATCTGAGAATTTACCTTCAGTGATTTTAAATAGCAAGGGACAGTAAAACTGACAAGCCCTTTAATTAACATTAGCAGCTTACTATGTGAAGCTGTAGACCTTGTATTACTTCGCTCTCTTTTCTTAGAAACAAAAAAGATAAAAATCCATATTTGATCAGAAGCTTCTGGACTTGACAGAAATTAACAGATAAATCCTATGGCCTGAGTGCTTCTGCTGAGCTGGTTAGATGCAGGTAAAAAAGCCCACCCCCTTTTTACATGAAAAAAATCTGATATCAAAGCTTATATTGTATATCTAAAACACTCAGTGTCTTTACAGACATGTAGCACAAACTGACATAAGCCATAGACGGTCTAAGCATGTCTAAGATCCAGTGAATGTAGTAAATAAGCAAGATCTAGTGAATAAAGCAAGGTAAATAAATCTGAAATGAGTAGTGATTATTTCAGAATACATATGCAATACTACTTTATGTAAAGAGATAAAGCTTACTTCTAAGTTCAATTTGCAAACGCTGCCTCTGTTCCTGTATCAGACCCATTATTTCAGAAGCAACTAGTTTCTTGCCTTAAGCATAGGAGGCACATCTCGCTTGAGATTCAAATATGTATTGGCTGCAGTCACAAAAACATGATATTGCTTCAAAATAAAACTTTCATCTTCTTAAAAGATGGTAAACAGCAAGTATTCAACTAGGAAATGCTACTGTTTTCATAACAGCATTATAAAGACAGGGGCAATGCTTTATGTCAGCATTGTAACAAACTAAGTTTTTGATATGGACTAAAAAAGCACAAATAGCAAGGGATACTGATGGGTTTTCTTCAAAGTTCATGGGCATATTGATGTTTTTTAGCTCCATTAGGTTTATTTATCATTTAGTCCCTTTTCATAAAGGAAAAACCCCTATAAATATTGAAAAGCCTGGTAAATTGTTCCTATACAAAAGACACAGATGATGCAAGTTGATGTAATTGAGGACAAGGGTGGAAAGACATTTATAGAAACAGCAAACTCAGTGTTTAGTTATAAAAAGTCTTACAGTGTGTGTGCTGTAACCATTCTCTTTTGTGTATGAATCAGCCCTGTTTAAGAGACACATCATATATTGTGCATAGAGAAACCTCAATCCTATAATCTGACTATACAAAAATGATTACTTTTCTGCTTCATCTCTAGCAACGGGACATGCAAGTAAATAATATAAAATATGCATCCCAGCAGTGTCTGGGTTTTATTCCCCTTAAAATAGCAAAGAAAACCCAGTTACTTGACTGAGTAGGTTGGAATTAAAGTAACAAGACACTACAGCCCTTTAACAGATACATTGGAACTGAAGTTTATTGACCAGGTGGTCACAAGAGATAGCAGATGTCAGACTCCTCTAGGAGGGAAAAAGACAAACACAAATTTAGACTGAAGCTACTGCACATACCCCAGAACACACAGTACTGGAGAACTGGAACCTGAAGATACATCCTTGTTTCTTGCTTTGCCTCCTGCACATACCAACCTCAACTAAGGCTGATTTCATACACACTCTGGACAAGCAGAAAAGCCCATTTACCCAGAGATGTCATAAAGACAGTCTTCAAATCCTTGTCCTCCCCCACCCACTACACACGTGCACATCACTGGAGCACTGAAATAAAGAATAAGAACTCAAAAAAAAACCCAAAAAGTTAAACTGGCTGACATCTTAAAACACCTGTGGAAGTTAGGTAATAGTGCTAGGATGTGGTAGTAGTGAGTCACAAATCCACTTAACTGTCACCCAAGGATTTTCTCAAAACTTCAGTTAATCCACTTGTACCCAGCTGACTCCTTTCCCAAGCAGGTCACACTTACGTGGACCAACTCCCTTCCTTTTCCTATCACAGCATTTTCTGTAGTCATTACAGAAAACGTTTTCCTGAAATACATATATTAGAAGAGCATTTAATCTATTTTCTAGGCTTAGACAAGAAACAAAGACATTTGGCGCCATGTAACCCATTGTGCTCCAGGGGCCATCTGCAGTCCTATGCCCTATCCTGTGCAGGGACAGTGAAAGGGTAAACAGCCCTGTGCCTTCTTCCTGCCACAAACAGGCAGTGCCACTGCAATCTCCCTTAGTCCATGCTTATTTTATTGTCTAGCACCTTTCCTACTGCACTGCACACCACAAACATCTACCAAGCTTGTCCTCTTTTCAGAAGAGCTTGTTTTCCTAAAGTGATGAATTTATTCAGCTTGAACTATCCGTTAGTCCTGACCTCCACAGATTTGGAGGGCTATTTTCCTAGATGGCCCACAAAACAACTAATAATTGACTTTAAATATGCTCTGTAACAGTCTAGACCTTCCTGGAAAATCTTCGGGCATCCATCATGGATTTTGAAGGCCACCAATTTAAAATAATCAGATTTCTACCTCGCTTCTCAGAAAGTTGAAACCCAGTAAGCAAAGCAGTAGACTAGAGCGCATGGTGTGTTCTGGTTGGATTCCCAGCTGACAAGCCCTGCTCCTGACCTACCCCAGCTGTCCAACAGGCACCTTGGCACAGTTGCTACCTCGGCTCTCTGCTTCCTTCACGTGTTACAATTTTCTTTGAAAGACTAAATATATTCCTTAAGTACTTAGGGTTTTTTGTGCTTTTAGTACAGGCTGTCTGTAAGGAGATGCTTCAGTCTAAGAGTCCTGTGGCAGGACAGTCAGGCTGCACTATCAGCTTTCAGAATCCACCACCTCCTAGCAAAGGCATCGCTCTGCATTTACGAATGTACAGCAAAAGATCTCTGGCCCTTCCCCCAAAACAGTCAACTGGATAAGTTTCATTAGCTCACTATTCCAAGAAGTAGGGGTAAAGATAGGTCCATATTTTAAGAATAAAGCAGGGATTCAGGACACTACTGTAAAGGAAATGAAACACAATGTAAACATTTGACTAACAGCTTCTCTTCTGGAATTAGAAACACCTATGGGTGCTTTGGTTAACTAATTCCATGTTGTGCTTCACTTCAAAAGAAAGTTGCCTTGAACCCCCCCAAATTCATGATGAGCAGTCATATTGCGTCTGCATATTACAAGCCTGTAATTATATCTGAAGTCACACGCTTCAAAAGCCAGGCTATATTAAGTATAACTTAAGCTATCAAGACGTAAAGTCATGAGATGGTCTACTTGCTTCAGAAAACAAAGTATTGGTTAAGTTTACTTAAATTGAAGCATATGCAAGGAACTGGTTACCTTACGTTAAAATACTCCTACACAGACATTTTTTCCCCCCACATTAACTCCTTAGATTCTTAGGGACCACGATCTTCAAGGTCAGGGCCAGCCATTACGAAAACATGAGGACTGCAGCACAATACCTCATCTTACTCTTGCTGTCACCTTACTTTTTCCAGGGTACCAAACTGAACCACTACCTGATTATCATCAAAAGCAGTTCAGCTGTAGGCAGGAAATGGCAGCATAGGAATTTCACATTAGGATTGATGCATACCTGCTATTCAAAGAAAATATAGAGTATAAGCTATAAAAAATTGCTGAATCTACTTAGTTTTGCATAGCAGAAGAGGAAGAAATTTACCTGCTTATAATTAGAAAAACAAAACCATGTACACCACTAAGGGGGGATTTTTAAAAGTCAAGACACAGCTACTTGGCAGATGATGAAGTTAGCTCAGAGCTCCAGAGTAATAAAAATCAATCAGTACCAATCAGTGCCATCAGCTCCACTCCAGACTGCAGTGCCGCAGTAACTCCCTAGTACGTGTGTATCACTGCCTACTTACCACACACTTCTGCTGGATGCCTCTCACAGCATCCAAAGCTAAACTCAAGGCAGCTTTACCATAAATAAAGTTACCAAAAAGAGACTGGTCTTAAAATTGGGCTGGGTTAAAAAAAAAAAACAACCAAAACCATACATTTCACATTTAGTAAAACTTACTCAGGTTCAAGCAGCTTAATAAGTACAGAAGTAAAATCCAGTTATATTTATTTAAAGCTAAGATTTCCTGCAGTCATCTCGGAAACTACCACTCTTTGAGAGTGTAAAATGCAGACTGTTAAACTGATCTGGGTGTTCCCATCTTGCTTCCTGCATTTTGGCTGACATCCTATTTTGCCATCACCATACTGCTTACTGAGTCACTTCTCTTCTTCCAACTGTAGGTTTCTATTTTTATCTAAGCAACAACAGTTTAACCTGCTTCTTTTGATTTTTTTGGCATTAAACCAAATTCTAGATCCAATATTTGCATTTGGATCAAGAAAACTGGTTTTATTTTCTCTTAACTGGACAAAGAAAAGGAATACTGAAGAACAAATTATGTAAGCTGAATTCTTTCTTGCTCCACATGGAAATCACAAATTGTGAAGTAGGTCATTATGATTTCGTCACCTGTATTTCATAGATGGAAAGCAATACCTGAAAATATGAAGTTTAAGGCTCATTTCAAACCTAAGTTCAACAAAAGTTGCAAGAGATCTCTAAAATACAACTCTATTCTGACATAGGTAAAGAAGTGCTGAACTGTCAGTATAAAACTGTAAGATTATCAGTGCTGCAATGTTTAGCATTTTATGTATAAGCAAGTTGAAGGAACAGAACATACATTTCTGCTGATCCCTAAACTTCCTAGTCTACAAAACAAGTTGCAAAAGACGCCAGTTGTACTGACATGCTATAACTGGACAGGTACAGAAAGCAAAGAACACTTGTCTCAGCTAATGCCCTTACTTAAGCACATATCAATTTATGTTTTCCTTTATATTATGGTTTCCTAGATTGTGATTTTATTAAATGTGACTACACAAAAAACTATCAAGTTATAATGAAACAAACAAGCCTATTAGCTCGTACTAAGTAATTTCTGAGTTTTCCATTCATTCTTCTCTAGCTTTTCACATTTTTCCCTTGATTTAACTCATGCTCTGCCTAAATTAGCTTATGTTAGAACAAACTGCATGACTCAATAAACCTAAACCTACCTGAACAAAAAAAAAAACATAACAAACCAAAACACTTAGAAATCCTATTGCTTTGTCAGGTTTTTAAATTCTGCAATTCAAAACTATTCTTTTTCAGGTATATGTTAATTCATAAAAAAAAAAAAAAAACATTAGGAGAAAACATCTCTTCAGTAAGTACGTAGCTGTGGCACTAAGTATAGAACAGACACTAAGCTGTAATTGGAGGGGAATAAAAGATTTGTATCTAGTCTTCACTCTCACCATCAATACAGTGATTTACCACCCTCAAATATGCTGACATACATTTTGCTGAATTATACTGAAAACAAATTACTGAAATGCTCCTGTTTTAAATCCCACCCTAGTTCATAGGAGGAAGGGCAATGTGGAGATCAGACCTACGCTAGCTTCATAGTCACTGCCACCATAATGTGAAACCACGTCCAACATGCTTGGTTTGGGGAGCTGAAGGAGCCGTGTGTCACCCTAGAACAGAAAACAGAGTGCACTTAAGCTTACAGAACATGTGAAAATTTCTTCCTAAGGTGTTTTGTGGAAAAACAACTAAATACTTTTGTATTAAAATACAGATTTCCCAAGATGAGAATTCTAGATATAGTCAATATTTTCCTTTTTTTATCACTTCACAGCTTCCTTCACTGATGTTGATGATGACCATTTCATCTTTCGTCAAGGCTTCTCCAGCCAAGGGAACATTTTGGAGATAAGGATTATGATAGATGATGACCATCTTCACTGCTGTTACTCACTCATTCAAGAACCAACTTAGCCACAACTACATGGCTGAAGACATACAAACTGAAGGCTTTCATCAATTTACTCAGCCTTATGATAGCTGTAAATCCCACCCTGCAGCGACTCCACAGCTGTTGCTTTCTTTTCAAAGGAGGCCCGACATGAATTAGCTATGAAAAAGCATATGTATTTGGCTAAGCCTCATCTCCTTCTGAAGGACTATCTTCCACACAACACTTGCAGCAATTGAGGTCTGGGAAGTCCAATTCCATTTGGAAGCCAAGACATCCCTCCCATTAAACAGGTTGACGGCAGCTCTACATTGAATTCCAGCTGTGATAGCATTTTTATAATGCATAAATAAAAATGCATGCCAGAAATTTTATTTGAGGCCTTAAACACAAAACAACTCATGACAACAAACATAAGTTTCCTTTCTAATTTGTTTAACAATCCAGCTTGACAAAGATTCAACTATTTGCAGACTTCCGCAATATTTTATACAGAGATTGGCTTAAAGATGGAAAGCCGTAATTTGTAATAATAAATCACTCTCAGATGTTCCTGAAAAACAACACAGGACTGTTTAAAAAATACTTCAGTAGGTATTTCAGTGCTTATGAGAGCTGTCAGAGAGAGAGCAGCCCTCTATTTAAAATGCGACATGTTTGTGTCTTGTGGTGATCAGATGTTTGCTGAAGTGTTACTCAGTTTATTCCTCTGTAGCTTATCATCTTCACAATATAATCAAGTATCTCTGGGAACAGCATTCACAGTGATGTAGGGTTACACTTGCCAAAAAACAATGGGTTTTGAAATTCCCCTACTAAGAGTTAATCTCTTAGTATTTCATGCTTTATCTCATCACCTTAAGTATTTATCGTGCTTAGAAACTTTGACAATACACTTTAAAGTGTTCTTGTACTTATTTTCTTCTCAACACTGATAAAATAACACTTCTATGCTGAGGAGGAATGTAAAGTAGCCTTCAGCTCAGACACACTGAGTGAATGATTTGGAAAAGGCATTAAGGGTCTGAGAAAAACTCTAATGGGAGCATACAAAAATCCTGCTGGGGAAAGCCAGCTATGCTGTGTGAACATAGGTTCCACTGTGGTTTATGATCACCATGCATAAACTGGTATTCTTCTTCCCTAAGATCACTGCAAGAAAAAGAACAGTTACATCATGTGCTATTTGCTTCAAACCCATACTCAGACTTCTTGAATATAAACCAGAGTGATTTGAAAAGTGCAATGTGAAAGCACTGACTCATTTTTGGGTGGAATCAGCAGGGATGCTACAGCCACAGGAGTCAAGGGAACCTCCTGGAAAAAGTACCATGTTGATTTACAGGAATGCGCATTATGGAAACCCTTCACTAAGTACTCAGCCTTCAACACAGAACCATTGTCCAAGCAGGTGAAGTTTTGTAAGTACAGAAGCACTCAGCCTTCCACAAAGCCTGAAAACCTTCAACAACCAGTAGCCAAACACTCTCATCTTCACACAACAGCCAGGAGCCAACAAGCCCAATGAATGGGTTTTACGATAGCCATGATCTTTAGACTCTGATGTCAGGACATTAACAAACTAATTTAAACTTGTACAAATCAGACATCCCTGGTAAATCCTCCCTCCTATTAATCCCTTGAAAAGGATCTTTTTTCAATGTACAGAAAGATACCACATGACTGTAAATACTAAGAAGCTTTTGTATGTTGAAGATCTCCTTAAGGATACCTATCACTATCTGCAATGTCTCAGTCCTACTGTGGTAGCAAAACCCCAAACCAACAGTAAGCCAGAGGAGGCTGTGGGATAGGGGTGGGCAGAAGTTTAGAAGTTCTGGAAAAAAAAAACATCTATGACCTAGCCTACTTTTCGGTGAAAGGAGTCTACTCTATTAAAGAAATTAAAAAAGCAACTGAGGCCTCCCACGTGCACGATCAGTATGTCAGCTCTTCAGGGGCATCAGCTCGCGGTGTCACGCCTTCAGAAGGTTGTGGTTTCATTACCAGCATTACATATTTGGTACAAGCGCAACAGAGGTGCTATCAGCAACTCACCAGCACAACGATAAGCCCTGCACTCGGCCAAAAAGCAACCCCCTCCCTCAAAGGCACACAACACTCAATTTCAAATGTTGTGTGGTCTTAGAGGAACCTATAAGAATTATAATGATGTGAATGAAAGTCCTGAGAATGCCACCACTGTTACCCAGGTCAGCCAATATCCCGGTTTCAGTTAAGCCAAGATCCACATAGGTGAAGGTTAACTTGCTTTATTTGTAAATCCCAGAGAAGTCTGCACGACTTCTGCTGTTTTTCACGAGGCTGGAAAGACTTCATGGGACAGGAATTAAAAATCTGCAACTGCCTGGGCAGTAATGAACTTCTGTTTCTATCACAATACCCATTTTACATGTCTAGACTTATTTCACCCGTGCAAATGCTGAATAACTTGATGGATGCAGTTTCATTCCTCTCTGTTTTCAAGCAATTTGAAGGATCGCCAAGATTTAACTGAGTGACATTTATCTTGTTACAGTTCACATTTCACTTTAAAATTTAAAAAACAAAACAATAATAGAACTTTAAAAATCGGACTAATGAAACCCTAGAGCACTCAGACCTTGTTATGTTTTCCCTCCACACATACACACATCTTGGAAAGTACCTTTCTAAAACCTGGGCCCACTTGAACACTGACATTTCAAACAACATACTTGCTTGCTTACAAAAGGTGTCTGCTTTCCCTCTCCGCTTCATTCAGCCATCCTGCTAGGGCCGCGCTGCTGCTTTGAAGGCTACCAGAAACATCCAGCACCTCATGGAACACAAGTCCATGACGATGCTAGATGCAAGACATTCAAAGTGCCGAAATTACCACTACTAGAGCAAGAATAATAGCGGTGTACTCATATCTGCTCAAACCAATTCTCCCTTCAAGGGAAAAAGTGAGTTCACGGATGACTGCACCGTTGCTGGCACAGAGCTAAGACAGGCACGGTGAGGGCCAGCAGGCACAGCACTGACCTCGAGTCACCCACCATCCCTGGCCTCCGCTCCAAGTTTACTGGTTGCACGTGTGTTTTGTAACACCCTGTACTGTGTATTCTTAGAACATACTTTCCAGAGAACCAAAGGGACAGGGCTCACCCCTCCACGACCACTTCCAGACCAATCTCACCAGCAGCAGCAGCATCCTGCTCCTCAAGATAAACTAGCAGTTTACAGAATAGTGAAGGATCCAACCTCTGCGTCTGCATGCTCTAAAATCAGGTGACCCGTGAGGCAAGATACAGAGCAATAAATTATTAGGGAAAACAAAACACTGCTCTAAAAATAGCACACATGAGCAGCATGTGAAAAACAACAGTTTTTATCCAGTCAAAGCTCAAGGACCTCCACAGCCTCTTTTGTGTTTTGTGCAAAAACAACTGAAATAAGCAAAGACAGATAAACAAATAAACCCCAACTTTAGCTCTTCCCTGATAACTTCCAAAAATATATTCAAACAAAATATACAGCGGGGGGCGGGGGAGCTGAATTAGGGACCAACAGAAAAGGTATTAATGTCCAAAGTAAATATGCAATGAAACTTAAATCAGAAGAAAATTTCCCCAAGCTGCCTTCAGTTCAGAAATGCCAAAAAGTCACTATCTGCTACACACCAGCTACTAGCATAGTTCAGCGAACATTCAGGATTTGCCTGCTTGTCAGCTTTTATAGATTTAATAAATTATTGTGAATACTCAAGTTGAGCATTGGGAAAAACAAACAACAAACAAACAAAACCAAAACACACACACAAAAACAACAAAAAAAAACCCCAACCAACCAAAAAACCAAACAACCCCCAAAACCAACCAGCCTCCCTCCCCCAACCATTACAGAACCCAGGGGCCTGACAGCCACACTTGTTTTGTCAACCCTCTCGGTTACCAAAAAGATTATCCAGAGATTTTCTGTTAAAATCAATAGAACAAATTTCATTACTATCAAGTGACATCAACACAAAATTCTGTTGGAGAAAGAGGATCTTTTCCTAAGAGATTACAAGGAGTAAGTGTAGTCGAAAAGATTTCAAGTTTACATTTAGGAATACATAACTACATTGGCTATTACTATAAACAGCTGGTATTTGCAATCACTTATCTTCAAGAGCTAATAAAAAACATATCCGAGAGATTTTCAGCACAGAACATTTTATTCTTACCATCTGAATTAGTGGCTGATCTTGAAAGAACCAGAATTTGGCATGGGAATCCAGACAACAAGCAACCCACCCTCTTTATCCCCAGAAGAGCACGCAAATTGGGTTCACTACAGCCTTAATACTGGGTTGGATCCCTAGGAAACAGCATTTAGAGAATTGCTTTTGGCATGAGTTGGTTTTCCTCAACTGTGGAAAAACACTGTCTGGAATCCTACAATTTTCCTCAGAGATCCTTCACAGTCTGAGCTGCAACAGAGCTGGAAACAGGCCCTGCAGTGGGGACCTCTAGGCTGGGCGCAGCCCACGTGAATGCCATCAGGGCTCAGGAAGGCAGATGGCAGTGCCTTATCTGCCTGCTGGGGAAGTGCCAGCAGTGCCCACAGGATTTCTCATGGAATTCATCACTGAAAATGAGTGTGAAAGGGACAAAGAAGAGACGATGCCTCACCAGCATCCAGCTTTGTGAGGAAGATAGGTTTGGTCAGTGTCTAACAGCAAAACATTTTCCTGTTCTCTTTTTTGCCTCTCAAAATACCATCTTTCATAACAAGCAAATAACTTACATACAAAACCCAAACCCCAACTTTCAGGATCTTCCACAGCTCACCACCATTCCTATTGTCCCCACTCACTATTGCAATAAACTTCCAATTAGCCTCTGATTAATCACTTGTACTTCTTCCCCCCTGTGTTATCCTATAGTCAGGAAGAACACTTGATGCAACTGACTGTTTCCCAGCTTCTCCATTACATTGATAAAGGCTTGTTAGCCTGTACGCTGGGAGCACAGTTTATCTGTCTCATCAGTATTATCCCTTTGTTTCCTTACAGGCCTCTGTTGGAAGTCATCGATTTCATGTTTGATACTTGCATAAGGTCTGAGGTGAGGACGGCCTTTTGTTCCATGCTTGTATAATACCCAGCAAGCCATGATACCTGAATGTACCTCTTAATTTGTATCACAGATAACAGATTATAATCTCCAGGAAAGAACTCCAGGAATTTGCTTCCCTTCTCTTTAAAAGTAGTATTAGGACTGAGTTAGACACCTGGAGGCTGAATAATTCCTTGATCCATCTAGACAATCAAACACAGCAATATGATACACTCTGGAAATACAATTTGAGAATACAGTGGCTTACTACAGATCTACATGAAGGACTTTATTCTGTAAAGAAGCCACTGTCGTAGTCACAGGCATAGATGTCCCTCACAGAAACAGCAAGAGCTGAAAAAACTATGTGTTCTAACAGCATTGATGAAACAGACTTACAAGAGTTTGTGCTTTATGAGAAGCACCCTGCATTCACAAATATACACAGGTCTTGGTCAAGGCTTTCCCAGGGGACCAGATCAAAACCTGCCTCAGAAGAACTTCCCTCCAGCAGTTTCAGTGCTATGAAGTTTACTTTATACAAACACTTCTTCAGCTGCCCTATCCTAAAAAGAGATACTGAGCCTTCTGATTTGAATTTAACTATAGTAGGTACAAGAACTGTAGAGTAACTTTACTATAAAAATAAGCAAGATAGCAGTCAGGGTCCTTCTAGCATCCTGCTCACAGCAGCCAAAGGCAAGCACCTTAGCAAAAAGAGCACAGACAAAGTAGGGCTGTGCTGGTTATTTCCCCAAAATACTCTCCCAGTCAATTGAACCAAAGGGGCAGAGAAGTTTGCCCTGTTCAGTGGCAAAGAGCTTCAACCCCTTCTGTGGCACCTGCTACAGACCTCCACTGTCCTAAAGCAACATTCCCCTATTCCCACCAAGGAGGACAAACACCTGGCTGCAAGTGCAAGTCAGATGAAAGGCCACATCCACGCTACAAGCTGCAGGATCTTCCTTGCTCCTGTGTACCATGCTCAGGCCAAATACATAGAGCTTCCTACCTCCTCCTTATTTTCCCCCTTGCCATGCTATTCGAGTTGCAGTAGGCAATTTTCACCTTAAGTTAAATGAAAAGGATCAAGAGAGATCTGCTCAGATTATAAACTTCTGTATTTAAACCAATGATTGAGCAGCCAGGCTTTTAAAGTATACAGTGTTTCAAACATCTTTTATAAAAACCTTATAGGAACTAGAATACACTAGGCCTCTTGGAATTCACATCCACATTGTCTTAGTTTACATTTTCTCTCCTCCAGCTGGTCTGCTTTGCCTTTTAAAATTTAGTTTAAAGTCATAAAACCAACAAGTTATCTTTAGTTTCATAAACTTTGCTAAAATGGGGGGGAGAAGTGTTAGTTGCCATGGCAGCGGTGAGGAGTCACTGGGTCAGGATGCAGAGAACTTCTCTTGTTCTGTCTGATCATTTGCATCAGAAGTTCAGCCATCTGTTATTAACTATTTAACAACAGTCTTGATTGTTAGCACTGGTGCTTGCTATTTAAGTTTGCAGAATCTATCTCCCCACCTTCAGCCCTTTTGTAAATATCCTATCTAATGTGGAAATTCATCTGAGGGCTCAGTTGTCTTTCAGGTAGGATGACCACCATTACTTAAATTTGGTCAGTATTCTCCTTTCTCACCAAGGAAAAAGCATACACTTATACAGACACCAACCTCTGGAAGCACCAGCTTTATTGTTAGAGACATCAATTTGAAAAGAATTTCAGGCAGTAGATGATGTGGCTGAACTCCAAGACAGGCTACATGCCTCCCATTTAAACGTATTCCACTGTGTGTTATATTCCCAAGTTCCAAAGTATCCCTTCATCTTCTACATTCCACCTTCTCAATATTGCAGAAGAAAACAGTTTTGTCATTTTATTTCAGAGTCTGAATAGCATAGACTCAACGATGGGTTACTAGCAAGGAAATACTACCTTTTATACTCCAAGAGGATCCGAAATAAATTTGTCTACTAGCTGTACACATTAAGGAAACAAAAAACTTCATTCTCACATTTCCAAGCTTAGAATTTTGGAGTTAAAAATCGTCACTATCTACATTCAGATCTCTATGACCTAAAGCAAAATACTGACTCTTTCTGAATCTAGTCCCAGGAAAGCAGGCCAGCCTTCCTACTTCTCATCCATCATGCTCTCAGAAGAAAGCAGAAGGCTACTCAATCACAAAAGGGGAACAACATGTCTGTTTCTTTTACTGTTCCTAAACCTACTTCACAAAAAAGATCAGTGCTATTAGGAGCAAGTAAGAGGCCTTCAGCAGGAAGCCCTTGTTTCAGTCATTTAACAACTTAAACATGGTATCACATAAGCTAAGACCACTCTGCTCACACATACAGCCAGTAATGATCAGATCCTCTGAACTTTGAAAGTGGATGAAAAATTCGAAAAGCATTTATGTGGGAAGAGAGAGTTGCAGAGCATCAGAAAACTAATTCACTCATCCAAATAACAAGACAGGATTTTCCAGACTAGTCTTTCATTCAAATGACAAGACCACCAACAGCCTGGCAAACACACCAGCATTCTCAGCGCAAGACCCAGTGAACAGACAGCACTGGCTAACACGCATTCTCAGATTCTATGAAGATGAGAGATTTGGTAGATACAACCACACATGTATAGGATAGATCTGATACAATGCAATGGTTTAGAGACCAGTGTGCTACTGTATCGAAACAAGAACCCAGACCAATTCATTACTTCTGGTTCTGACAAGAACAATGCAACTGAACAGACTGAAGCATCTGAAAAGGGTTTTCTTTCAGCATGTTCAGAAAAATTCTCCACCACAGATACTCAGGTTCACATGTGAATTACACCCAGGGCAGCTTTCTGACTATCAAATCATGTCAACTCCAGAGACTTGGTTCAACTCCAAGAAGCTCTGTGAACACTGGTGGCATACCTAAGTCCAAGATAAATAGTCACACTGGGGAAGAGTTTTCTTATTTTCCCAGAATAATTGAAAAACAAGGAAATGAGAAACAAACCAAACAATGCAAATGCGCTGTTAATAGCAGAGCTTTTAAAGAATATGCACGAGGAGAAGAGAGAAACACTCAAGAATTTAAGACTTTTATTTTAATGGACAGCACATCAAACATTAGATATATAGTATGCAGGTTAAGTAGGAGCTGATACTCTCGTATCTTTATTACAACATCATGTCAGTTAGAAATTACACCTACAAGCTGAAAACTTCTCCAGTACTGCTGCTAGAACAGAACTAGCTATTAGGGTGTTTAAAAAAGGCACACAATGTCCCCAGGTGAGGAAGGTAGATTAAGAATCCCATTATTTTACCTGAAATAGAGAAAAAGACAAATCAAAAAACCCAGAGCAACCTATTTTCATGACATCTGACCTCTTCAACTGCATTTTCTTTCTGTATTCATCTTCTGCTTTCCTACTTCATCTCTCAAAACTTTGATGTTACAACATCGTCATCTAAGTGGTGGGTAATTTATCTTGTGGAACTTTGTCAGAACATGTTTGACCACCCAAAATCCTCCTCCTAGCTAGTGAGGCTGCCTCTGGCTTCAGGTTTGTTTCCATACCTGCAGTCCAGATTATTTAGAGGGTGAGGTGGAGGGAAAGGAATAAGGCTATCAGACCAAAGGCTTCTTCATCAGAAAGGCAAGGAGCTCTGAAAGAACCGAGATGACATTTATGATGGTGGAGCAGCATGAAGCTCCTCAGGTAGTTTTTCCAATGCTATTAACCTTCACCTACAAGGCCTGCCCTTAAGTGGTTAAACAGTAACCTGCAAAAGTAAAAAAGTTACAAAAGAGACAATATATGCTTCTCATTTAAAAAACTTCTGGGAGAACAGCCAGGAGCATAAAATTGTATTTAAACTTTATTCAGGAGGACAAATGAGGACATTACAATTCTCACGCTGTGTAAAAGCCTGCTCAATTTAAAATGGACACCAGAGCCTACTATGGAATTTTGTATGCATAGAACAAACATTTTGGATAATTTTAGAATTTAACTGTGTCATACAGCACAATTCAGCTATTTACAAGTTTCCACATTGTACACCATGTTATTAAGCTTTAATTAAGCTCTGGTACTCAAAAAAATAAAATGTTACAGAGGGTCAAAATTGAAAGGCTTAACAGAATTCCAGCCAAGAATCTAGTTTGCCTTCCTCTCTGCTAATATATGGTAATTTTCTACATAGCAAACTGGCAGACATGAAATTAACACATTTAAAATTCAATTTATGCAATTATGAAATTTCACATTGTTCTCTCAAAAATTCCTCACTACTTTATAAAGCGATGTTTCATTGGGTCAAAACTAATATTCCCACACAAACCACAAGAGTACACTAGTGGAATTGTTCCTCCCATATCGGGAGGTGAATGTTTAATAGCAGCCATCTCACTGAAGCTAGAGCTCTGGTACCTTTCGGAGGAAGAACAAGCTTCAAACCCAGGATGAAAAGACATGCAAGTACTTGGCTGGAACAACATCTGCATTTTTAGAGAACAGGTTGGCATAAAAAGAAATGGATAATCCTCAATTCAGCATTGAGCTCATATGCTATTTAATTAGCTTTAAACACAGCCTACAGTTAAGCAACCAGTAAGCTGCTAATTAAACATACATATTTTTAGTTGCCCCCAAAGCTGATATACTTGCATCAGCTTCATTTGGCCCAAGACAAACAAGCAGTGGCAAAAGGCTGATAGTGCTTTCATGCATTGTTTCCAGCAGAAATCAAAATACTGTAATAGTTTCCTCCTGCTGGAGGAAAAGAGAAAAAAAGAGAGAGAAACTTGACCTACATAACAAGGCACAGAAGAAACTCAGTTAAGCTTCAGGGTGGTTTTGGAAGGGGAGAAAGTTTTCTCCTCCGTAACAATGAAGAGTCAAGCAGTTGCATATGGCTACAGTGACAACCGTTTGCAGATTTGACTTTAACGACATGTCTCAATTTTAAGGCTTAAAAATATCACCTTCCTGTTCCAGGTTACTTAATACTTTTGCCCTAACAATGTAATGAATAAACAGAATTAATTTTCAGGTTGTCCATTACTTTCCTTTAAAGGAAGTTGTTAAAAAGAGATCTCACAAGCCCCAGCCTTTCCTATGCTCAGTAATCGGAACGAAAGAGAGAACATATGGTGAAACTGTTTGTTTTTTCTAAAGGAACTATGTACAGCCCAAGCACAGCGCGCTCCCGCACGGTGCCGGAGGGGCAAACTTCAGCACAGACGGACTTTAAATCACCTCCCGCAGCAAAACACCGACATACACCGCCGATCGCCCTCACGGTTCCGCAGCCTGAGCTGATTTCAAGCCAGGGACGCCTGTCCACCCCCCTCCCCCCCCCGGCACCCCCGTCCCGCTGCCCCTCGCCCCCGAACCGCCCGGTTCAACCCCTTGCTCCGCCACCGGATCCGAGGACACCCCAAGTGCAGGCGAACGGGCGCCGTGGCCCGCCCCAGGCCAAGCGCGGGTGAGCGGGCGCGGCGGGCCCGGTTCCCCGCCGGTACACACCTTCTCCGCGCGGCCCGGCGCTCCCGCAGCGAGCCCCGCCGGCGCGCCACGGGTGGGTGCCCACGGCATTTCCACAAAGGAGGCAGAGTAGGGCCGCGCATAGCAACAGGGCCCGCGCCCATTGGCCCCGCCGGGAGAGCGGCCGCCCCCGGGGCGGGACGGCCGGGGCCCGCCCCACCGGTTGCACCGCCCCGCCGGCAGGTGAGCGGGGAGGCGGGACCGGGCACTGACCCACGGCAGCGGGAGCCGCCGACACGGGTGCTGAGGCGCTGCCGTCCACAAGGGCGGGCGCTATCGCCACGCGTGCCCTGCCGCGGAGCTGCCGACACTCGTGGGAGGGCAAACACCGGCACCGTCCAGCTCCCCCTCGAGCGCCGCCGAAAGCCCGGCCCCACGCGCCGAGTGCTCACACAGAGGGGCGCGTAGCCGGGGGACGGACACCCGCGGCTGCTGCAGTGGAAAAGGCGAAGGCCCGTCCTGCCGCCAGCCCCAGGAGCCGCTTCCACAGCGCCTCTGACACGGCTCGGCCCCATCCCTCTGACCCCACGGAAACCGTCACTGGCTCTCCCTGCATCACCGCAGCTCTTAACCCCCCCGATGAGCTCCTTACTTCAGCGTTCTTTACAACTCCCTCCTCGATCCTGGGGACTAATTTATGAAGTTTCAAGAGAACAGTCCCAAAACAGCATGTATTATTCGAGGCGAAGTCTAAGCAACATATTGTCTGCATTAATTTCATCCAGTTTCTCCCTATTTAAAAGAACTTAAATCAGATGACATGCACCATATTAACATGATCAGCACAAAAAAAAAAAAAAAGAAAAAGTACTGTCAGCCTAACCACGTTACAAAACAGGACCACAACTCCTGTTCTGTAATTAGATGCCATGAAACTGTAAGTCCAGATCAAACTAGACTTCACAACCACATTCAAAATCCAGTAGTACTCACTAACCCATTGAAGAGCATGGAGAACATGTTCACGGAACAATACCTTTTCCCCACTCACATTTTAGAAAGCAGTATCATTTAGCTGCGGCTGCGCAAAGCCGTGGCCTATACAAGATCTTTAAGCAGACATTTTCTCTGAGGAAGGCTGGATACCCTTTAGTAGCTGGCCCATTTAAAGATTGTAGATACAGATAGTGGCTTACAGAAAGTTAGACACGAAGCATACCATTTCATTAGTCACTGACATTCAAGCTTCCTGTGTATTTTATCTCAGTTTGCTTTCCAAGTATTTTTCTTTCATGGAACATTTACTTCTACAAAAACACCAGAAGTTTACACAGTTGTCTGAAAAAGCAATTTCAAGTTTTCATAATCAATCAACCACCCAGCCTTTGAAAAAAGTACTCAGATGATTTTCTATGGAACAGTTATTCAGCATCTATGGGAGGGGTAAGAAGAATATTTAGCGTGTTGGTAAACACACTATGTTTAAAAGTTTTGCTAACAAGAGGCAGAAGCAACAACCCCAAGTCAATTCCCACAGGGGCCGACACAGACAGCATTCAGGAGCCACCAGCTGTTTTCACAGGCCAACTGACAATGTTTTAGTGATGAGCAGCTGCCTCTGGATGACAGGCATATCCACCACAGTGCTCCTGAACAGCCTCCCCACACTGGGACACTAGGGCGCAACCACTAAGATCCTTTTTACATCTGACAGTCTTCAAGTACAGTAAAAGCAGGACAGCATGTTGACACCACAGCTTTTAAGCTTAAAGTCCTAAGCCAGCTGTAGGTATGCAGAGATGAGCTCTGTGCCGGCTTGTAGAAGAACACCCCAGAAATGAATGCATCTGGCCTAGCAGAATGCTAAACTTAGAAACTATAATATTAGAAATGCCACAAATAAAAAAAAAAAACACCTTGAAACACGTTATTCATTTGTCACAGTCTGATCTCATACTCTTCCACAAACTCTCAGAGGCACAAGATACATATAAAAGGACACTGGTAGCATGACTGAATATGAGATGTACAGTATGTACAGCAACACAGAGATATTCATAGGACTTTTTCCTCAGCTGCATATTCCATCATCATAAAGGAGCTGCACTCAGAATACTACTATTACCCTTGCAGTTTTAACACTGCAAAATTAGAAGAAACAAGCAAGACTGAATTTAACGGACTATTGCACCCCACCTTCTACCACAAACAGGGTAACATTTATTAAAATAAAAAGAGAGGATTTTAAGAAGAATGGATTTTATTCCAACAAAAACTTTAGGAATAAGCAGTCCTACACATTTCACAAAGCAGGAAATCACAGCCAAGTGTGGTTCATCTTGGTATCAAGTCAGCTGTGCACGAATTCAGAGGCACTTGCCAGTAGACATAATTGGCATCACCCCTGTTATAAAAAAAAGCCCAACTCCAGCCTTTGGAAGGCCATGCCAAAGCACAGCATGTCTAATGACGAGCTAGTTCAGAAAAACACCCTAGTTCAATTCCAGCCCTGTCTTGAGTGAGAAAAGCAAAGCGCGCACATGACCTCTAAGAAGCACAGCGTGACTTCATAACACCTTATGTTTACACAGCCTAGCTGCAGAGACAAGGTAAAAACAAAAATCACGCTCCTAGCAATGTATCCCTTGCTCAAAACAATCATTTTGGACTGAGGTATCAATGTGAAAAGTATAAAATGAGAAAACACTCATGCAGGCAGCCCTATTCCCTTCTCCCTCCTCAGATGCTTACTTCCTCAGAACAAAGCTGAGGTCAGCTCTTGATGCTTGCAATGCATGTCAAAGAGCTCATAAGATATACTACTCACAGTCTTAATAATTATGTATAGTTTTCCTTTATGTTTAAACTCAGACTTCTTGAGTGAGAAAGACTACATCTTGGCTACAGCACATCTAGAAAAGTAGCATCAGATACTAACAGTTCTGCTACCATTTTAAAACAAAACAAAATCAGTGTATATCATAAAGCTGTTCAAAATTTCATACAAGAAGTTTGACTGAGGATGAATATGGCCAGCTTATAAAAAGTGTCCTAAAACATTTAGGAAAGGCCATTACATAGCCTCAACATGAAGACGGGATGAAAAAACATACAATGCATATCAAGCATCGTCCCTTAACCTTTTTCTCTAGTGGATCCAAAATACTTTCTCGTAGAGACTTGTTTGTCCAGTAAGACTATCAAAGTCAGTACAATAACAGCCAGTTACAGTGAACTTAATCACTATGCAAGATGAGGCAGATGTTTACCCTACTGGCTCTACATTGATCTCCTGATCTTTACCTTCAATTTTTTCTAGTTTTATGAACTATTCCTCCTGTTTCAGCTTCATAAACCAGTTACTTGGTTTTATTTGTTCACTTTTTAACAGCATGCACACTTCTAATAAAGGGTCTTCCACACCTTGCCTGCGTTAGCGTGGCATAAGCAGCTACACTGTGAGCAGTGCTACTAGCGTGGTTATGGTAGCAGCCTTTACTCAGGCCACTCCTCCAATTCTAGTCCTTCAGATACTTTGTTTCTTGTTGCTTCTCCACAGGAAACAAAACTTCTCTGCCTGTTCAAACAGCAAGTGCTTCAAAAGGAAGAAGCTGTTTCCCTCTCAAAATAAAGCAAAACAAAGCCATATTTTTTATTAAAAGGCAACTGAAGTGGGAAACCTTGCATAGGAAATATGCCTGAAGACTCATTTTTAAACAATTATACAGCAGAGTATTTTGAGTAGCATGAGTGTTGATATCAATTCCTTTGACCTGACAGCGCATTCCCAGTGCATACTGATTTTGACAACTTTGTCCCTGCTCAGTCCCTACTGGTAGGAAACTCTTACTCCACATCACTGGAATATTTATTAAAGCTCTTCTTGATGCATCTGTGCTCTTCC
This sequence comes from Pezoporus flaviventris, assembly GCF_033815535.1. NCBI lineage: Eukaryota > Metazoa > Chordata > Aves > Psittaciformes > Psittacidae > Pezoporus > Pezoporus flaviventris. Next base: position 13,221,261 of record NW_026892554.1, read on the forward strand.
CCCTTACTCCCAAGTCCAACTTTATCAAAATTAAAAGCTCAACTAAAAACTGTAACAAAAAAGAGTGAGTAAATGGGACATCTTACTGGGACTACATTGCAAATAAATATTCAGATCCGTCATGCAAACAAACCATGCATTGATACTTGTGTCTTTACAAAAACCGCACAGGAAAAGAACATCAACCCAACATACCAAAATTCACTTTCTGCTAACACAGAATTTATGCCCTCAACAAGTAGGCATCACAGGCATTTGTCAGATACTGCTCTTAGCCACCCCTCCACCCCTCCAAGTCTGCAGACAAAGCCTTCTAGCAAACTTGCTGACCTGCTTGGAAGCGTGAGTTTGAGCCAAGGTTTGTTTCACTTAGGTTGTTGGGCTAGTGCCCTGGCAGGGAACCGAGGAGAACAATACCTGGCAAGCAGGGGAGAAGGGCTTCCCATCACTGGGAAAAGTGCTGACCACAGCAGGTCTTCCTTCACCTCTCCTTCTGCTGACCTTCAGAGGAAACCACCACCACCCTGCCACCTCCCACCATGGTACCAACTAATACCATCCTCAGCTCCCTCTCTGCCCTTCCCTCCCCCATTACACCCAACAACAAGATGATACTTGTACAACACCTTGAGAAAGAAACTTAATTTATTCCAGCACAGAGAAAGTGTGAAACATGCCCTAGAAATCCTCAAGGCTCAGTGGGAAAAAGGAATCCCTGCATGCACAGCACCATAAAAGGCTAAACTAGCTTGAGCAGTCACCTGCTTCCAGTCTCACTAAATTTCTAAGCCAAAATGGACTGACTTACCAACCTGGATCTCTGGGATCTTAATGGAAAAAACCTCAGTAACTTCACAGGATACATAACATAAAACAGATGACATGGCTCATGTGCACCACAGATTCCTTATTTTAGATAAGTTCTTTTTTTATTTTACTTCAGAAAACAATTTGGCTTTTTTCCCTTGGAACAAAAAAAGTTGTACTTGGCAATAGGTTTGGGAAATGCATTGATCACTGCTAAGAGAGAAGTCTATGTGCCCCACACTGTATACCTGGACAGAAAGTGGATGCCTTCCTACTAACTGAAAAGTGGTGAAATCAAAAGAAATTCGTATGGTGGGATCTGAAGAACTCCCCTTACTGCTCCTAAAGCAACAAAGTTGTCCAGAAGACTTCTCAGTAACACTTTTTGTTTCCCTTGATTCCTAACAAGGATTCTTACATTCAGAACAGACATGAAAGTGCTTTTAGTGTCTTTAGTACTTCACATGTGGGGTGCTTCCTTCCTCCTGTGTTCATCTGGCTCCACTGATTCATGCACAGCTCTTCTCTTCAAATTATCACTGAGAACATTCTCACACTATTCTATTACATCTTTCCATTTTGAGTCAACATAATGTACTAATACCGTCCAGATAGGAACTCTGGATAGTTTTGGTCCCAGAGCCAACAATAAAAGGTAACGCAACAACCACTAGCCAAAAGAACTAGTCAGGCTGATTTAACATGGAAGAAAATGTATTAATGCAAGTGAGTTTTATTTGATTTGGTCAAAACCACACTGAATTGTTAAGAAGAGATGAAGAATTTTCATGACTGTCTTACAGCTCAGTTTTGCTGTTTACAAGTAGCCTTTAAATATATATATAAATCTCTTCCAATCCTGGTACAGTTGTGCATGCAGATAAAAAGTAACTGTATACAGCTTTGGCTGTGTGCTCACAGCTACAGTCATCCTACCCTGCTCAGCACCAGCAGGAAAAGGAACACATAATGAATGCAAAGTCTTCCAAAGTCCAACTACCTCCCCAAGTCCAAGAGGCACTCTTCAGTACTTGCGTTCACCTGGGTTTATAGACATCCTTAACTGCCTACTTCTACATGAAGTTTTTGTACTCCAGAGTACAAAGGTAACCATGCGATTGTACAGGCACTTCTAAAACAATTTAAACCTAAAACAATTTAAATCTTCTGTCTAAACATTAAATACAAATGACCTGCAAAGACTGAACAATTTATTACCATCCTGAAAGACAACAATGTGAGACACCTTCAAAAATCTAAAAAGCAGAATTTACCAAGTATCAATTCAGAATGGAGAAGTTATTACAGCTATAATTACAGTTAAATGGCAAGATCTTGTTGACTGAAAGAACAGCTAGTAACTGCCAGACTGCTATCCTAAACCTGTGTCTGGTAGAATGAAAAGCTATGGCTATTTCACCACCATTTAACATTTGCTATTAGTACACATTTGTCAAAATAACAAAGAAACATTTTATAAACAGTGAAGCAGAGCAAGTTCTTTTCACAAATGTCATAGAGCTGGTTTGTTCCCATCAGTTACTCTGTTTTCATAGAAGATTTCTAATTTTAATAAGCAGAATTTCATTCGGCAACAAACTCACATCTCTCATGAGAATCTGTATTTATAAATGTTGGCTTATTTTTAAAAACATTTAGAAGCTGGCAGACCTCAGTTCCAATAATAGTTTCAACACTGCCCTTAACAACAAAGTCCAGTGTAATACGCCTCAGCCCAGGGATCTGATCTGGCATGCCAAAGTTTCTCACTTCAGCAAGTACAGAATACGGTCAGAAGTGTCTGTTGTATAGCCCAAACCTATGGGCTTGGCATATCCACAAGCCCCAAAATATCCACTTAAATGCCACTCCAGCAGCATTCATTTTAGCAACAAGAGCCCCTCTAAATGCAACTTGTATGGACACCACCAAATAAACAAAAAGAAAATGGCAAAGTTGTTACTACTATGCTTTGTTCTCTGAGGTACAGGCACACAGTGAAGAACTCTCCTTGCTGAGCACACATACAAGCGCTCCTCCAACCCAAGAGCTATTTCTACAACAGGACAACTCACCTCATTATCAACATCCAGGTACGAGTTGCAGAACAGTAAGAAAATTTTAACCTAAGCAAACATACTCAAAACGTAAGATTTTCCAATTCTATGACGTCTGTAAATTAATATCCTTAGATTTTTATTGGGTTTTTTCTTGGGGGCAGGGGGAGAGGGAGAGGAGTTAAGCTTCTAAAAGCTAAGAATTCTCCTAAGCTAAATTTCCATAGAAGAAATAACAGAACATATATTCTTATTTCTTGGATGCCAGGACAAGGCTGCATTGAAAGAATCCAGACTCCAACCTCACTTAAAAAAAAATAAATAAAAATAAAAACAACAAAAAGCTTATATTCCTGTTCACTTATCCTCTCCATTTACATATGAGTTGTTATCAGGCCAAATCTGCTCTCCCTGAAGATTAGAGCTAGATGGCTTCATGCCTTATAAATGGAATCCGAGTGCAGTATCCTCACCACCTGTCAGTTTGGTTGGGTTTTCCTCCTTTTAAAGGGATCTGGTTTTATTTGGAAGCAATCTACCCAACCTGGGAGCAGCAGATACCCCACACCCTGCGGCCCATCAGAGCCAGCCTCCCTCACCACACGCACCTTCTTGCACGTGCCCTGTGCAGCGTGTCCGCCAGTACGGCTTCCTCCCTGGCCAGGGAGCAGCGTCACCTCCACCTCATTATCACCCAACCTGCACTTACCTGTGGCAACCAAGCCCCAAGCATTGCCCAAACGCTTTTGGAGTGACAACTCCACTAAGCAGGAAGCACCTCATTTCCAGTTTACTACTTTGTTTACTGGCTACATCGTTCCACCACGGAAAAGTTTAAGTGCTTCGTGACATTTCACTGAGAAGATACTATAAAAATAAAGTGTCTGCATCACAGTGCAATATGGGATGCTAAAATACCACTCATCCTTTTTAAAAAGATATTTTCACTTCCTGATCTGCATACTCTGTACCACACCATCTTTGCTAAAATGTTTCCAAAAAATCTTTCACAGAGTGAATATAGGGCATAAAATTAAATCTTGTTTTTTAAAACAAGGTCCTTATCCAGAGCTCCTAACAGCTAACTCCACAACTCTTAACCACATTGGTTCAGCTCACTTCCCTCCCAACCCAATGCCTCCTCAATCCTTCCTCCTAAGAATTTGAGATAAAGCATTCAATCGGCTGTTTATCTGCATTAATCTCTCCTCCAGCTTCCTCACAGATACACTCAGAAATCCTTCAGCTATGCTCCCAGTATGAGGTAGCAAACAGACTTCTGTTGGGCCCAGAGAGTTAGCTCTTTCCATGCCAAACCACCAAATAAGGTGGAAGAAACCTTCTTAACCCAGTTACTACAAGCAGACCTAGAGGCACGTATCCAAGTTTGACTTGCAAAGAAAGAGGGAGAAGGAAAAAGCAATCTTCAGACTGATTGCTCCTCTCTTGTAGACAGAAAGCCATTTCATTAAATTATGATAATCTCAAGAAGGGAATTAATGCTTCAGAAAGTAAGAGAGAACTGCTTTTAGCTTAATTTGTAAGTGAAAACAGAATAGTCTACACAGAGAACACAGCCAAGGAATAAACAAAGCAAGGTAATAAAAAAGTAAGAAAAGCCTTGAATAAGGTGATAAAAAACAGCCAGCATGCATTTAGAGACAAACAAGCCTGTCTTCCTCCTTTAACAGCGAGGGGGAGGGAGAAGGAAGGAGCAATAACTCTGAGCTACTTAGACTATACTAAGACTTTTGATGTCTCGTAACATTCCCACAGTTAAATATGACTATACTGTAGATTCATGTAAACCACAAGATTTTTTCCAGTTGTGCACCAAGTGTACTCTAAGAGTACAAAACAATCCTTCCGAGTTTGGCAGTAAGCTATCACCCTGACATTATGCAATGTTTTCATTAACTAAGATGGTGAAACAGTGTGTTTATACAGTTTATGAACAAAGCTGAGCTGGAAAAGCTTGCAAGCACTCTGCTACGAAGCCTCGTTCTGTCTTCCAAACTCAATAAACTGGCAAAGTGATCAGAAGTCATTAGAACGAAGTTCAACAGAAGCAAGAGCAAAGCTCTGTACTTGAGGAAGGAAACAGAGCTCCAAACATCCAACATGAAGCAGCTGACTAAGAAGCTGTACTGCAGAAAATAAATGGTGATGGTATTATGGATTAAAGCTAGGTAAACTGATACGTTGCTACTGCAGGAAGACAAAAAACAAACCGGAAAGAACAAAACTTAAACATCACTTCAGAAACATTGTATTCAAGAAAAGGAGACACATCATTCTTTGCACTGATGAAGCCTCAGCTGAGCCAACATGTCCACTGTATTTTAAGATGCTTTGACACTTCTCTTTAAAAGTGGCAGCATAGGAAAGGTAAAGCCAAGCAGCAGCCACCAGTATTGTTGTGAATGCATTCCCTAAACCAGGTATATGTTTACATGAATATGCTTAAAGCAGCCACTGCCCTTCCACACTGACAAGCCACCTGATGGGCAAGTCCTGAATGATGCTCATGAGACACATCCTGTGAATGCCTGTGCCTTTGCATGGCAAAGAAGCAAGACCACATTTTTACCTGCACTTTCTAACCCCTCTTCCTCACTTGCAAAACTGCTCCACTGGTTTGCTATGCAACACTCCACATTCCATCTTCTCCATACTGCTCTCGTATACTACATGTTTAGAGCTGTAATTTTCAAACTTTCCACAATATAAAGGGAGGTAAGTACCTTAGGGCAGGATTTCCCTTTTTTCTTCATTTCCGCTCATCCCTCTCACCTCCTTCAAGTATTCTGTAACATTTCCCACTGTTAAAGTGGTTGCACATTTAGATCTCCCCTTTCTTCTCCTGCACCACCCTTACTACTAGTATGACAAAGGCTAAACCATAACTTCCCCCAGCAAGGTGGGGCCATTACAATCTTATTAACTATAATTTTATGCTTAATTCTATCTACAAAAACTACATCTCTGCTCTAATTGGATTCTGATATAATTACTAGCAAGAATGAAAAAAACCTCAAATATTTCAAGTCTGTTTAAGTCTGTTTCTTTGTTTTTACTTGCTGCATGGATTTGCAGTCCTCTCAGGATTGTGAGGGTCTATAGAAAAGTGCAGACTGTGGCAAGCTGAGTGTGCTTCTCCCCTGTTCTTTGCTATTAATTTGGGATGATTGGAAGCAGGTGACTACACACTTGGCTGCTTGTATCCCATGGTACAGCTGCTATGCAGAAAGCAGCACATGTAAATATGTGCACAATTCCTGCCTCCTAAGAAGCTCTATGGGCTGCATGTGGTATTTAGGGTAGCACTTTCACAACCCCCTTTGTGCACGGTATTGCTTTATTACATTAGCACACAGCTAAGCTACACGTATCTACTAAAACGGCTGGAGATACTCTCGGTCTGGAGATATTTCGAGATTTTTTGTTAATCTTAACAGAATTCCAAGATATTACTTCTGAAGTGTTTCACCCAGTTAATGATAGACATTCACATCTAACTTTTTTGCCTGGAAACTAAAGAATAAGCACAGGTCATATGGAGGTTCTGAACGGCTACAGAAGAACATCTTAAAGCTGCAAATATTGACTTGGGTTTTACCTGGCTATTTTGAAGTTTTGTTTCACCTTGACAGCAAACACCTTTCAAACTTCAGTGTCTGGTATTAAAACAAAGAGATTCTGAAAACAATGTGCCTTGCTGCAACTGATCAGGTAGAGGTTTACACAACTAAGAAACAAGGAAGAAAGCAAAGAGAAAAGCCCATTTTGAAACCCTAGTACTTAAACCCCATTATTTTATGTATATGTTTGTGATAATTTCTGTACTATCTGTGCTACTGCCACATCATATAATCCTTACAGCATATACATACAAGAAATACACCTAAGAGTGGTCATTTACGCAGTGTCACTATTAGCAAACATGTCATTAACAAACCTAATTAAGCTGTGTATGTCATGTACGTGTTAGCATTTAACACACGGATATCTAAGCTATATTAAAGTGTTTCTCAAAACACCAGTGATTATAACACAAAAAAAATAATGCGTTTTTAAAACTGAAAGCAACCAGGTGAACAATAGAATCACCAAAAATTTTAAGAAACCCAAATATCTAAGCAATAATTCTAAGCAATTTTTTTAATTAACACTCACTTCTACGATGAGAACTCATAAGATCTGTTTAAAAAACAACCTTGCTTTAAGTAACAGGAACCAATAATCACTGCTCTTGTCGATCAAGATAGAAGTCATGACATATTTTCAACTCTAGGGGCATCAGCAGCTGTTGCTATACTGCAAAAGAGCTGAAGTGTTACAAACACATACGTAGACAGTCGACTTTATTTTCCTGTAAATCCAGATGTCAGTAATCCAGATTAAGATGGAACTAAATTATGGCGAAAAAATAGTATTTCAGCATGCTTGTTACGATACATCTCCTTTATAACCGGAACAAACCCCTCTGCCAGATTACAAAACATCACAGAATTAAGTTACGGCTCTTCCGAGGGTGTTTTTTCAGGTACATTTTGTCATTTTTGCCCACGTGCTGGCATTGTCTGTCGATGTCCCATTTGCCTTTGACCGACTCCCGCCCCAGCACTGCAGTCCTGGCTAACAAGCCGACTGTAGCTGACACACCAACTGCAGCATTCCCAGAGCAAAAGCAGTTCGCTACGGTGTTTTGTCTCCCTTCCGTCCAACCCAGACAATGGGAAGCTGAAGGGCAGGCAGGACACGGGGCTCTTGGACACATTCCCGGGGTACCATCCAGTCTACCAACTCGGGAAATGCTAATGGGAGTGAAGCCGAGCACCAAGATTCTCTCCCATCCCCCAAAATGACAGGGGAGGGGATAAGGAAATAGAGCGATAACACCGAAGCAAAATACCAGGCTAATCCGCGACAAAACAAAACACACACAAAGAAATATCCTGATAAACCGTTTACCTCGTTCCGGCTTCATTTCCTCCGTCTCCTCAGGCAGGAGCCCCCGTGCCCCGCTGCTCCCCCCACGAAGGCTGGCTGCCGCTGCCTCCAGCTACCCGAGAGCGATTCTTTGCCGTACGAACAGCAAGCGGACCCCTGCCTGGCAGCAGGGCCCGCCGGCAGGCAGGCAGCAGGCCGGGGACGGCTGAGCGACGGCGGCCTCTCCCCGCGCCCGGCCAGGGTGTCCTTCCGTGACACGGCGCCGCGCGGGGCTATTTATAACCTGCCGAGGAAAAAATCCCACAACAACAGACCTCGGCTCACCCCCGGCTCTGAGTCACCGCGGCCCCGGGCGACGGCGGCCCCGGACGGAGTCCCCTCCCTCTCGCCTGCCCCGAGGAGGGCAACGAGCGACCCCCCACACCCCCTCCGCCCTGCAGCCCGCGGGCCCTGCCCCGTCACCGGCCGGCGGGTGGCGGCGGGGGGCTGCCCGGCACCTTCATCCCCGGCCCCGCCGCTGCCGCCCGGGTTGCCGGGCCGTGCCCCCCGCGCTTCGCCCCGGTCAGACAGCCCGCCCCTCCCGCCGCCGCGGAGTGCTGCTCTCCATGGCTCTGCCTCCCGCCCTTCCTCCTCCTCCTCGCGGCTGACTAACTCCCCTCCTCTCCGCCGGGAACTCCCCGCCTCCCGCCGAGCGGGGCACACACATGACAGCCCGGCGGCTACGGGCACGTCCGCTCGGCAGCGCGGAACCCGCCGCGCTCGGTCGCCTCGCGGCCGCCGGTACAAAACAACGGAGCAGAACGGGACGGGACCGGACGGGACTGCGGGACCCGGCACCGCGTTCATCCCGCCCCCAGGCCGGACCGACCGCCCCGCCCCTCGCCCTCCTCACGTGCTCCGCGGCTGCCAATCGCGTGCATCCACTTCCTGCCTGGCTGCCCGCCTGCCGGGCAACTCGGTTGTCATAGCAACAGAGCGCCGGCCCGGTTGAGGCCTGTTGGCGCTGCCGGGCCCGGCCCTTCGGCGGGGGTCGGAGCTGCCGCGGTTTATCGGTTTGCCAGTTTACCAGTATCCTTCCCTCTTATAGCCCCCGCCCAAAAAGTGTTTGGGCAGACAGGCCCCCGGACCCTCACTCACCCGGCATAGGCTGCCCTGCCGCTCGTGGGCCTGCTCCCGCGAGGGGCCTGTCCCGCACTCCCGTTAGCTGCTCACCGGCTCTCGCTCTTCGGCCTGTGCAGCCACAGAGGTGTTCCCGCGCTGACACCCCGTGTCTCCACACGACCGCGTGCTCATCTCTGTAGGGACCTATATATATAGCTGCGTATATAGGCATCCTCTGAGCAGCGATTGAAAGTGTGAACGGCCCGAGCCGCGGGAGTCTGTGCCCCCACCTGCCCAGAGGAGTTGTGAAGGAGGGGAGAAGCCGCCTTTGTGCCCCTGGCCCCAGGGGAGGCCGCCGCCCTGATACCTGCCCCTCACATGCCCACTGCCTGCCCTGCCCAGCAGCCCTGTGCTCGACGCTCACTTTACACCAGTAACAGTTTGTGTGCAAAGACAATGGGGCCATCTGGGCTGTGGTTACAACCGCCTCAATCCAGCAGAAAGGCAAGCGTACCTGAAAGGAGCAGCCTGCGCCATGCCTCGTTCCAAGGCCTGCGTGGCTGCCTGGCAGCTCAGGAGCCAGGGCCACTGAATGTGAGCCTTCTGTGCCTGGAGTCTGCTCTATTTGGTGCAGACACACTGCTAATGCCTCCTCTGGAAATGAACAAGTTGCAGTGGCGACAGGGCTCCCTCCTAAACCAGGGACCCAGATCCATGCGGGCAATAGTGACTGTGGTATCCTAGGCTCCCAACAGTAGAGAACTCACAAGGAGACTGTACCAGGGCCAGGGAAAGCCCCACATACAGCAATAATGCTCTCAGTTGGATGCAGTCAGAAGAGACAGATGAGTTGATACCGACCTCTCTCACTTTAATGTGGTCCTATATTTGGGATATACACAAACACTGCTGCACCTCCAGTCATTACACTGGCAAATCCCTGCCACTGTGATTATTGTTTACAAACTCTTCCATCTTACAGACTGAGCACTACTGGGGACACTCACTCTCTACAAGATGATTTATAAATATGTGTCTTCTGCCGTTTTTATATAGAGAAAATACAGTCAGTCAACTCCCAATCCTTTCTGGTGTGCCAGGAGCCCCACAGATGCTTATACACCTAGGATCCGTGTAGCCTCCCTCTTCTCACAGCTAATCAAGCAGCCACTGAAGATATTGCAGAGAATGTAGAATTCCCAAACAACTCAATTCTACACTGTTCAGCTCATAGGAACTGCACCTATGTCCCATCATTACACTTGGAGGGTGCTTCAGAGAACAAGCTGTCCATTAAACATCTCTCATTTCAGTCATACCCCAAAATACATAGGTAAGTAGGAGGGTATCACATGCAACGCTTTGATATTACACTCATAAGTACATGAGTGTTACTTCTGTTGCTGTGTGACTGCTGTAGATGTGTTTGGTAATTACAGATCTCAGAGCACTCTGCCGGATGCAGTATAATTGCAAATGTGGCAATCCAAAATTATAAAAGGAGGAATTTGACTGAGCAATAAATGCTGTAGATGTATGTATATGTGAAGTTCAGCATGACTACACGGGTCATGATTCAGCCACCTGTCAGATCCTCCTACTGGTTATAGTCATACTAATGAAAAGTCACATCCTTTAGGCCACTAATTGTTGCTGTAAGACATTGCAAATTAGTTTGTAGCTTGCTCTAATATTGGTTTTACAGTCAAAATCAAATCTGCCTTTCTACTGTTTAACTACAGTTGTAGCTATTTAACTGTTATGCCTCATGTAGTATTTTTAATAGTTTGTGAAGTTTTAAGCTCACTTTAAGCATCATTTTTTTTAACATCTCATGAGATATACATAGGCCCAACTTCCATGAAAATGCTCTCTCAAAGCACTTAATGAGCCAAATACTAAGTGCTCAGTTTTCCATTACTTCATAGTTCTTAGGAGTTCAAGAAAATGCCAGATATATTCTGAAAACCATTTACCATTAAAAAAAAAAAAAAAAAAGGAAGTGGAAGTTCTAAGGGATATGATTACAGTAAGCCAAGTCTGGTTTGCAGTCCTACTCTATGTGACCGCACAGGAGATTTAAAGGTCAACTTCCCCTCCAGTCAGATCATTTCTGGACCCAGAGAGCAACGGGTATATCTGAGATACATCCTTCAGGTCCTGCTTCACTTCAGACAACGGATGGTTTCCCTTTTGAGCACATAGATATATAACAGATCAGAAAAAAGCGAAACAGGAAACTAAGAATTATTAGAGAAATCTAATTATACAATATTTTATGTACACTATTAAAGGCAAAGTAAGGGTAAGCATCCCAAACAAATTCTTGGACTTAGTGTGTCTAAAATGTCTAAAAATGGCCTTGAACTCATAACTTTCCTCCCAGTCACCAACCAATGAGCACTGTATGAATAGCCGGAAAAGACATGGCATTGGGGGCTTCAACCATGGGAATTCACTTACACATCCTTGGAGACTTTTTGAGAACAATGACACTACTGAAATGCATTTCTGACCTCAGAAACTGAATATCAGGTTAAAAAGTCTGAAAAGCTTATGGCTGCATTATGCATCACACGAAAGCAGGATTAGCTTAGAACACTAACAGAACTTTAACTGCACCCCCACTGCCAAGTACAGACCAACATGTGCTTCCAGGAGCACCAGCAGGGACAAAATCAGGATTCTGATCAGTTTGTGTCTGGTGGTTGATTAACTTCAGTGCCTAGACAGGTAAGAGCTTTGGCTGCAGCACCCGTGCCATCAAAGCAGCTCTAGCACATGCAGTCTCCAGTGTTGAAAGCCATGAGTTTCAGTGGCAGGCTCTTTCCCAGTGGAAACCGTAGTAGAGCCACTTGCCTCTTTTTCCTGAAATGTGTCAGACCTTTCTTCTCTTACAAACCCTACCCACATGTGAGGCTTGGCTCAAACTGGCCACTAGGTTTAAAATAATCCCTACTCTGGACAGCATGACACATAAACCTTGCTCATGTAGAAATGAAGTTTTTAAACAAAATTAAGATAAACATATGGCTGTGTTTCCTTTCAGAACTTCAGCCCTTTAGGCTTTTGGCACAGTCCCTGTAACCTGGGACAGAGTGTATTTTAGGTCATATCCCCAAAAGTCTTTTCAGCTTCAGCTGTCAAAGAAGTAATGTCTGATGCAGCAGATCAGGATTCCTGTGATTCCTGGAGACAATTACTGCCTGTTAAATGACGTGCTACAACTGCTTTTGACATGGCTGTTGTGATATAAAGCCACCACACTTGGGAGAATATTACAGCCAAAGGATGAGGACAATGAGAAATAGACTAAAAGATACAGTCTGCAATGAAACAAATTTAAAATGTGTTAAAAGAGAAAGTCTGCAAAGAATCAACTGTAATGTAATTGTCCCCAGTAGTAATCACTTTGGAAAGAACTTTAAAGTAGAAACAAATACCACAAGAACTAATAAATCCCTACAAGCTGTCACTGAAACTGAGAGAATAAAACAATGTAATTAAAATATCCGTAGGTTGTAAAAGTTTAGTTTTAGGGGTTATAACCATTTTGCGTTTGGTTTTTAATTTGTCAGTATATGCACATAAGTGGGTCTAGTTGAAGAGAATTCATCATAATCCTTTAAAATACCTATAACCACAGCAGTAAGAATAGCTTGAGAAAATTTTTTTCTGCACTCTTGCCAACTTTCATGTTACCACCATTAACTTCAGCCTCTGAGTATGTGTCTTTAGCCCTATTCATCTTTATTTAGCAGCTAGATTTAAGTATTTTAATACCATCAAACCAAACTGATTCAAAAGTTCATCAAAAACACCCAAACTCCATGCCCCAACCTTACAATTTCCAGGTAACACAGCTCATTATATCATGCCAAGATATCTGAGTGGTATTAAGGCAGTGCTTCCGGCGTTCCACCACTTGCTTTGTTTCATGCTGATCTGAGAGGCAAGAAGACTTTGGTGGTGGGAGCCACAGAGGAGGTTTTGTTCTCTGTTCATCTCCAATTCCTCCACAGAGCTTCTCACCAGCATAATTTTGAACAGCCTTTAAGCCTCTCTGTTACATTTGGGACTTGCCTCAGGATCAAAGAGAGGAAAGTAAATTAATCTCATCTTTTTGTTTTGAGTCCCCAAGCACAGACTGTCATATGAAAGTCTGGCAAGATGGGAAAAATAACAGTAGAAACAGCAGGATTTTAGTTTTCTTTCTTTGAAATGCACAAGCCATGGTCCTGGAGCTAAATATTTTGAAGAGAGTAAATACACATAATGTAAATCAACAGGTGTTAGACCCTTGTGTTTGCTAACTTACAGGGATTTATCTTTTTATGCAGCTCCTACCAAACCCCTCTATTGCTAAATTTCACTACTAATTGGCCTTAAAAGTAAAAACTATATAGCTATTGTCATGTGCTTACTTTCTAAATCCACTTTTTGAAATTAGTAAAACAACATCCCCTCCATGTGTGCTCTCAAATTGCTTTATGTTCCAAATAGTACTTTCTCACTGGCGACACAGCCAAGACTAAGTTGAGAGGGAATTATGAGAACAGTAGAAAGTTTATCTTCCTCACCAGAAATAATTTCCTGTATTCGACACTTTGTTGCTAAACCTTGTTTACATACAGGAGATTCCTTTAGTTGAAAGCAACCGGGCCCCTGTCCTGTGCTCCTGCTCAAGTTCCCTGGGTCACATGGAATGGCTTGTGCCTTCTCCACTATTCTGGCAGCAGCAACAGGAGCTTAGCACCTCTCAGGGTGGAACCTCTTCTTTGCTACTCTTCCAGAGACTGAGGTCTAGCAGTCAGGCCTTCTTGCCAACAGAAATTAAGCCTATCCTACATTTCCACAATTTGCTTTGGAAACAGTAACTTGTATGAATCCCTGTTTGGAGCAACTCTTAAAATGACGTTTCATAAACCTTGTATACTTCTTTAGTAACCAATCTGTGATGTGTAATTAGATGCCAGTTCCAAAAGAGAACAGTGCTGTCTCATCTGAAGTGGTGGCTGGTGGTAATGAATATAGAATTATGAAAATAGACACATAAAGGTTCTGCTTTACAAGAAGAATAACCACCTGCTTTCTATAAATGCCAATCTAAGAAGATACCTACTCAGTAAGATCACAACTGTTAAGTTTTGTTGCATCAACACCTGACTAATCAGACAATAATGCACTAAAAAGTAAACTATCTACTTGCGAATAGATCACTAATTTCTGAAAGAGAGAAATTATTCTCTTTTACATATAAGATCTTTTCTTTGGCTGTAATATTCATTCCAGACTGGAAGCAGTTTTGGTTGGGTTTTTTTTTCAGTATCTTTTCAAGGGGATTGTGCAGGTTCACTGATGAATGCTAACATTACACAATGTTTACCCAGTACTAAGCTTGATGGAAACATTAATCAGAAAATATATAGGTTTACAGATTATAATGGAAGGTTTTGTAGCAACAGCAAGCCCTGGCATTCCCTGAACAGAAGCTAGAGATGTATGTTTGCCAAGAGAAACAGCAAGATGTGGCCAACAGTAGAAGGCTTTGAGAAAATAGAAACACAAGAACTGTTTCCAGTCTAGGTCATCTCTCGCCGCTCAGCACTCTCAGTTTACTTTTGAGCAGGTATATCCAGAAGCTGTACCCCAATTACTCATTGCAGTGATCCAACAGGAATCCAAGCACCCCTTTTATATTATTTCTGTTAATTTCATTGGAAAGAGAGCGCATAACACTTGGAAAGATGTTTAGAGTTTTGCAATGCTGTTTTGCTATTGCCAGTGGTTTGATCTATCATGCAATAATTGCCAACACAGTTCTGTGCAACTAATTGCACTGAATTAATTGCTGGTGTAACTCCATCTGGTAGGAGTTCGTGAAGTTCAACTTCTGATGCCTCCGCCAGCCCTGTTTACTTTCCCTATCACAGCAGCTGGGTCATAGTTTAGCACTGTACCAACAAGTTGGTGGCACATCGCAGCCAGCTCCTCCCAGCTCGGGCAGCTCTCATTTAAGGCAGGACTCAACATCCAGAGCCTTTGCCCACACATACTTCCACTGCTACTGGCTGCTCATATGAAGTTTGTACCACAACCACCTTTTGCCCAGTTTTCCTACATGGCTGTCTGCAGATTTGCCATCCTGTCCAGCCTCTCAGGCAGATCTTCAGACTTCTCAGTTTCAGGCAGTGCTTATCTTCTGTCACATTAGCACACATTTCACAGAAGAGTCCAGCATGTCTTTTCATACAATTCATACAGTCCACCACTTCCACAGGTAAAGCAGAGCCAGCATCCTTCCAAAGGGCCATCTTGTAAATCTCACCTTGCAAGTATAGCTGTTGCACCTCAGAGAACTGACACAGTGAGCACATTCACAACACATTAGAGAATTACTACAGCCACACTGCCACGTGTATTGAAATTACACACAACTTTCCACAGGCACTGTAGATGAAAAGGATAATTCATTTATGTAGAGAAGTGATTACTTTGCTGGAACAAGTCGTCCTGCCTATAGTTCCACCCAGGCTAAATTAATACCACAGCTCCTACTACACTTATGAGAGAGTAGGGCAGGAGAGTAGCACGTTAAATACAGGGCAATGCTTAATGTAACCACATGCATGGTTTACAAGAGAAGTTACGTATCATTTACTAAAGCAGTGAGTTGGGGTTTATTAGGTAAATGCCAGAGCTATTGCAAAACTGCAGTGGCCTTGTTCTAAACATTTTAATTGCATAGTTGTTAGCCAAAGCCCTTCTAATACATTGATGGCCATTTAG
Organism: Pezoporus flaviventris; assembly: GCF_033815535.1. Lineage (NCBI taxonomy): Eukaryota > Metazoa > Chordata > Aves > Psittaciformes > Psittacidae > Pezoporus > Pezoporus flaviventris. The sequence goes on from NW_026892554.1 coordinate 13,236,968, forward strand.
TGACATATAGTACGTATTAATAGTAAAAATGGAAATAGCACTGAACAGAATGGGTTGCACATAGTCATCAGGACTGATTTTTCAATACAGAAATATGAAAATTACCCAGATTCAGGTTTCATTGGTGCCCAACTTTTGCTCTTTTTTTACCTTTTTTAGACTAAAAAAGTATTCCCTAAAATTTCACTCATTAGCTGCTGTCCTGTAATTGTATAGTCCATAGTGAAGAATGCCGTGGCTTACCTCACTTGTTGGCAGGGTCACTAATAGCAGTCCTGGGCCCAGCTCCACTCTCTTCATACACCAAAATTCCCCAGAGAAAGACCCAGCCTACATGTCTCACCCCAAGCATAGTGTTTGTAAGCTTTACTGTACCTAAACCAAAACAATTTCTTTTCAGGACCCTGGCATTCTCTAAAAGTGAGAGCATAATAGCAACTAGAGAAAAAAAAAAAAAAAAAAAAAAGAGAGAGAATTAAAAGCTGAGCACTGAATGGCCTGATTGTACTTCACTGTGTAAAAATTATAAATGAAAAAATATCCATGCCTGGCAAATGCCATCAGTGGTGAAATCCTTGGCCCATATACAAAGGTCAACTTCCCTTCATACAGAGGGAGGTAGGATTTCAATTCAGGCTATATTGGGTAGTGCTTTCTTTGCTACTCTCACACCAGATCAATTGTAATTGTAATCCTATGGTTGATTTATTCTTGTGTTGTATAACATTTGAAGGGGAAGGGAAGCTGACATTTGTTCAAGGGTCGGGTCTCAAACAAAGGTAATAAAGTACAGTATGTACACTAAAAAATAGAAATTGCAGTAAGTTATGAAATAGCTTATCTTTGAATGTCAATTAAAACTTGAAAGTTAGAGAGATCACTGTACATATTTATAGCAACATCAATCTTTACTTAATTAGGTTAGGTATCTTTTTTAAACTAGTGATACAGTTAGAACATTGTAGCTGTATCTGCGCTTATATTGCTTTTGGCTCCTTCTGGATTTCTTGGTTAATTTATTTTCCTTTTAAGTTGTTTAACTGAGTTCTTTTCTTTGCACAAAACATAAGCAACTTCACTGTCTGGAAGACACAGAGCCCAATTGTTCTCCTGCTTACACCAGTGCAAATCAGCAGTGATTCCACCATTCTATAGAATTACATCAATATAAAGCTGACGTCGTGAGATAGCTATCAAAGCCCTTGTTTCAAAGTTAATTGTTTTTGCTTAAAAAAAAAAAAAAAAGAAAGATGAGTACAGAACACATTTGTTCTCCTTCTCAACTGAAATGTCAAAGAAGCGCTGCAGTTTGGCATCCAATCTGTGTGGGATTTGCACACACAGATCACATTTCAAAAACAGGGCCTAGTCACAACCCATCATGCTAAGAGGCCATTTCCTTGATCCGATTTTAAGGAATGGGAGGGTTTTCCCCCTGTTTATTTGCTGCCACTGAGATGACTTTTTCCACTGTCCAGAGCCAGTAGCAAACTGTCCTCAGCTGTCAGCAATAAAGCTCCAGCAAGAAATACATGGCCCATTTAAGGCCATTCCTCACTTTTGCTTCACCAAGACAATCACTTTGCACATTTAATGCTTTCAGATTTTTCCTTGGCAAATGAAACATCCATCATACCAAGACTTTCAATCCTTTTTTGTTTGTTTGTTGTTTTTTTTTCCTTTTTCCTCCCTTCTCTAAATAAACAGATAAATTGCTTGTGAAAGGGACTGAGTTGGGAGCAGGGAAGAGGATACATTCACAGAGCTCCTCTGCTCTGAACTGCCTTAGGAGGCAGCATCCTTAGGGTTACTCTAACTTATGGCAGATACCTTCCTGCCATAAACTGCATGAAGTCATTTCATCTGCTTCCTCCATGGATCTGGTCACTGTAGCACTGATTCTTCATCACTGCTTTGTTATGAATCTTCTGCATTCACCTCCCTTATGTCTGAAAAACTGGAAGCCAGCTGCTCATTGCAATGGAAACTTGCCCTGGTGACAGCCATCCGTTGCCAAAGTGCAGTCAGTCATGCACAGCAGAGGTGAGCCAGGCTTGCATGGACACAGTGGCAGCTCAGCACTGAAGTTGCTGCCAGAGCATCTGTGAACCCTACCACCACCACCACTCACGTTATGCCACGTACTCACTGGCTGCTACCTGGCTGCTCCTGTTCCCATTTCCCTCTGCAGGTTTCAAGCACTGTTCCTTGTTTGCACTGCAGAACTTCCCCTTCTGATAACAGTCTCCTCCAGCTGAACAATAGGCACCCAAAAGCTTTACCTGGCAGCATTTCCAGGTGGTTGTATAACATTGGATCAACAATACTTGTACAGCATTAGCAGGGATTAAACCCGCGCTCCTTACACAAGCCAGAGCCACACGTTTTAATTGACATAACCTGCCCCTCCCTCAAACAACTTTCATCAGAAAGTTCAAATTCAGTGATTTAGAAATTACATTCAAATTGAGGTGTTGGCCTTTTTTGCATCATTACTCAAACACCAAAAGCACCATGGGTGCTTTTTTATGTATGTATTATCTAGCAAAGCAGTACCCTGAAAATTATTTCTAAAATAAAGTACTTGAGCTGCCACAGCATGCACAGAACCTACAGTTTATGTCGAAGAGAAAACCCAAAGATTCCCTCATGCTTCTCTGGGATGAGTGAATATATATTTTCAGTAGTTACAAAGAGCAAAATGGGCATCGCATTAGAAACAAGGGGAAAACACACTAAGTAATAGATCATAGAACAACAGAATGATTTGGGTTGGAAAGGACATTAAAGCTCATCCAGTTCCAACCGCCTGCCATGGGCAGGGGCACATTCCACTAGACCTGATTTCTCCAACCTGGCTTTGAACACTGCCAGGAATGGGCCAGCCATAGCTTCACTGTGCCAGTGCCTCACTGCCCTCATAGTAAATAATTTCTTCCCAATATCTAGTCTAAATCTACCTCTTTCAGTTTAAAGCCATTACCACTTGACCCTCAAATCCAGGGTCCTCACTGATCCCCCACGCTCTGTCCTTACCCACAGCTGCTAGGAACTGCCAAGGGCAGCACTGACCTCCCAGCTGTGGAGTTGGAGAATCCTGGGTATGCAGGTGTGCATTTCTTCTCTCTTTCAATGGAAGTTAAACAGCATTTCCTCCTCCTAAAGTATTTGTGCGAAACTCCCAGGCCATGTACCGTGTCAGCTATCATAAAACCAAACTTATCTGAACTAAAGAAAAATCATGGGGGGAGTAGAAACTGAACACCTGCCTAGCACACATAGAAACTGTAGCTCTACATGAGGATGATGGACATGTAGTTTGATTATAAACTTCCTCCACCAATAGCCAGAGCAGATGGTGGGGACTCGTATCCCAACTGACACCTTCCCCTTTGCCCCAGGACAGCCCTGGGGGGTGACAAACAGCGTTGTCAGGACGTTAAGGTTTCATGCCAGGGGTCTTCAAGGAGGCTGAACCCCCAGAGGAGATTGCCAGAAGTGGAACACTGGCTGCTTTATTCACAGGAGTGAGAAAGGCAGTATTTACCTACTGAAATAGTTGTAGTTTAATTATTTCTTTTTCATGGCACTTAGAGTCTCTGTTGAATAATGACGATCCATTGTGTGCCACTTGCAGCAGGCACAGAGGAGGAAACGTTTCCATAGAGGTTGTATCCTGGAAAGGCAGGGCAGAAACATATACAGGGAGGGGAGCTGCAATGTTCATACTTTAAAAAAATAATACTAATTAAAAAAAACCCCACTCATTATTCACTATTTGTCATGTAGTCAAGAAATTTATTAAAACTCATTTCCATCCTGATCATACTGCAAACGAAATACACAGTGAATGTTAAAAATAAATGAGTAGCTGTGATTCTTGGTGTTTGCGATGTGGTAGAGTAAGTATCATTTGTCATTGCAAGAAGACAAAAATAAGAAAAACCATTAAGGTCAGTCAGAATACAGAGTGCAGAAATATAGGCAGGAAATGAGGGTTCACAGTAACCACTGGTGAGGAGCTTCACATTTTTAGTCAATTGGTTATTTTAATCTGAGGAGATAGTTTGCAGCTACACTCACTCACTTTTGGCAAAGGAGCAGTCATTACAGTGCACTTGTATTTCAATGCATGAAAAGACAGGGTATTAAACATGTCTAAAATGCCAGTGAACCTTAGGGAAAATGTGTGTTGCTTGGGATACTCTGTCCTCAACAGTATTTTCAACATGGATAAATGCAGAATCACAATTAGAAAGTTGTTTTAAATTATATTGTGGATTTTCAAAAAACAAAGAAAACAACTAAAAAATCCACCTCACCCCCCACCCCAAACCCCACCAACCAAAAAAAAAACCCCAAAACAACCCTGTCACAACCTTTCCCATGCTGGCTGCACTCGCAACCCTCTCCTTGGCAGCAGTTCCATTGACTTCACTTAACTCCAGCTGCCTCTGAGGTCGGTTCCAGGTTCTTTTCAATCCAGTTAGGAAAATCTGAAATACAAGTGTTGCAGTACAGTTTGCTAACTTGTAAAAGACCAGAAAATCTGAAAAATTAATAGCAAAGGCTATAAAAAAGAATGAGGAATAAAAAATACATTACTGGAGAAACAGCCCTTTTCCCTTTGATGCTCTGAGTTCAAACACATGCACGCTTTTGCGTTAAAACCCATTAAACCCACTGCCTTTTCCACCTTTTCAGATTCGGATTTGTCATCAGGTGTTTACACATTACTTGAAGCACAAGCCTTCTAAACGGCCTCTTTTGGTTTATATATATTATCTGCTTCTGCTGTCAGCCAGAGGGAGATGTATCACCAGCAGGATAATCTATAAAACTAAGTGCTGTCTTGCCAAGGAGTGTAGAATAATATTCTGATTTTTATAGCACCTTTTCTCTTAGGCCCACAAGGCACTTTACAAGTAAGATTGAATTAAGCTTGTCAGCACCCTGTATGGGAAGTAAATATTTCTTTCTCTATGTTGGAGAAGAGAAACTGAGGCATTAAGTCCCAAACAAAACATTTAGCTGCGTGCTTTCAAGCTCTTTAAACTTCTCACATGATTTAATTAAGCACATACTCAAGTGTTCTGCTGGAATAGTGCCTAAGAAAGATGCTGTAACTACACTGCCAATTTAGGCTGCAGCTGGGAAAACACCACAGGTTCCCCACCACTCACACTTTAACAACAAAGACTGGTTTTTGTATGCTGTTTTCCCTAAAAATAAGGTCACATCTTCAAGTCTCACCTGTGTGGTGTGTTGTCACCTGAGCCTGGATGAGTTGTGGAAGGTAATGTGCCAGCAGGAAATGTGGTTTGCAGGGCTGTGCAGGACACCAAACCTTTGTGACTGCTGCTTGTCAGTGTGCTGCAATGGGGAAGTGTGGCTTACTGTTGGCTTACTCTTGGACAGTTTGGTGTTCAGAGTGCCAGGCTGCACTGTTTTGATTAAGCACATTGATATGAGATGCTTGAACACGTCAGCATACAGTGGTATTTCTGGTCTGTGAACATTTTTGATGATTCAGGTTTCTGTCTCTGGTTAAAACCCCGTGCAGCAGGACGCTGAACAGAGCTCAGCTCTGTTTAGATCTAATCACAGCCCTGCCACGACATCCTACCACAGCTCAGAGGCAGCTATCATGTCTCAAACCTGCTCTTTGGTGTCTTTCTTCAATCCTGTTTTTCCCAGGTCTGCCTAGCTTACCTCTCATCACACTGATGTGCCTTTCCATCTCCAGTTTGGCTGTTGAAAGTTCAAATGGGCTCTTGGGGTTTAGTTAGGGCTGGTACTCTGAGACAGAGGGCTTGTGGCAGCTGCTCCATACCTAACCACACAGCACTTCCGGGCTGAAATCCTTACAAAACTGGCAGTAAACTTACATCCAAGTATCACGTGTGTCCTATTTGCTCCCTCTTTCCTAAGGGTAGGCTTCCAGCATAACACTGCTTTCCTAGAAATACCTAGAAACATCTGCCCAAGCCGGGGCTTTATTCTGCTGGCACACATGAGGCTGCCCCAGCCCCAAAGCGTCGCCTGTCTGTGATGCACCTCATGAAGGACCTGCACTCCCCCAGTAGTGCCTTCCTGGATCAGAGACAATATTTTTCTTGCAGGGCATGGTGAGGCTACAACAAACAATGTGAAAGAAACATCCAGGTTCCCAAATGAACGCTAAGCTTCGGAAAAAGGGACTGAATGCTAATGTGATGTCAGCAGAGGATTACATGAGCACATGCCCCTGAATATGAGATAAACCTCATGTTCAGGAGCATGATGATGAGGGAGCCTATCCCTAGATGAAAGCTGAGGGTCCCCTCAGCATTTCAGATGCTGTCATTCTATTTTTCATCACACCAATGACCACAGTAACAGCCAAATAAACTTTTCTATCCCTTATTGCATGTGGGTTCTTGCAATTTAGTGTTTGTCAAGTGAGGTGCAATGTAGAAGAAAAAAAGTGAAGCTTAGGAGAGGAGCAACTTAGAGCCTTCTAATGTGTAGTGCTATGAAAAAGCAGGGCTGTATAACTCTTCAGGGATTTTAAATCTTTTTTTAATACATATCCTCATACTGATGACCCCACATAAGCAAGCCTGACACCAAAGCAACCCTTTCAAATTAATACATACATAATATGTCGTTACTAACATTGTATATACTCTAATTAAAAAGATAAGGAACATATAATTTGTCAGTTGTGGATGACACTTTTCATGAGCTGATTGCCATAGGCAGACCTCCTTTAGAAGTGAGTGGAGCTGAAAGAGCCACCAATACCCAGCTGATAGAAAGCCCACTGAAGTTAGTTGGAATTGAGCCTGATTAGTGGCAGTCAATGTTGCCACTAATTTCCCCCTCCAGAGGTGCAGGCAAACTCCACCAGCTTGAGAAAACTGTAACTAAATCCAAATATTAACACCAGGAAGTAAACCCTCAAACCTCACAACATTAATTTTCAATGAAAAAGAGCTACAGGTGATGGTATTTAGAATGTTTTATGTGCTTGCTGGTTCTGAAGTTTTTAGTGCTTACCATCATGAGATTTCTTCTGATTTTCACAATAAGCACAAGAGATTGAAGCATCCTCCCAAGTGAAAGTACAGTTCTACTTGTGCACTTCTAGCTGGTGAGGCTTTAGGGAAAGGTTAATTTTGTGAGACTTCTGAATAGAAATAGAATATAGGCTCATTGTTAGGGATATAAACTCATTGCAAAGTTTCCATATCTGGATCAGAGGAGTTTGGATCATACCAGGTATTACTAAGAGGAGCCTGATAAAACATCCGATCCACATCCAACCCTTTTTCCAAGCTCTCTGGCAGAGCTGGGGCTGTGGCTACAGCCCATCCCTTGCATCTTACACTTGAGATTCAGTGCCTATTTGAGCCACTCACAGGGAGATGCTGCCCCAGCTCCACTCCCGGCCCCGCACAGCCATCTCCTTCACACATCCCTTTGCCTTCCCAGGAGGAGCTGGTGGCAGGCTGGGAAGTAAGGCTGGTAGATGGACCTGCTCCCAAGCCAGGGGTCAGCTTCACCCTCCAGGGCAGCTGTTGGGCTGTCATCACATTTTGCATCCCTAAGCATAGAAACCTTTTCTATTTGGAAAGCATCTCACATCTCCTCACTACTCTGAATATTTGTGCTTCCCCAGGCACCTTTGCTGTTTCTATCTCCATTGTTACATGCACATCATCTGCATGTTCCTATCCAAAACAAATATGCAAAGTCTTCCAGTACCTTTGCAAAGCCACCCAACCAAAGGGGCCAGTTCTGCACAAAAAGGGATGATGAAGGTTTTTCCTTCTTGTGTAAGGGAACACTTCAAACCACATTTTTCCTTTGGGCTTTCATCCAGAGTATTTCCCAAGAAGATTACTTATCTTGTTTATTCACTCTGGGACTCCAGTGATCCAGACAAGTTGGATAACAGGAGAAATCAGTTCTGCTGGTAACTCCACACTCCCTTACCACAGTGTGTAATTCTCCAAGGACAACAGGACAGATCACCAGAAACCACTTGTACATGAAACAGTTCAAGCCTGGCTCTCAGAGGAGGTTCTGAGGAGGCCCCTAGGTTGTGGGTTGTGATGCCCTGAAGATGAACCATGGGTTTGGGGTGGCAACTCCATATACTTTTCAGCATGACACTAACCTCCATGTGCATTACTTGGGGCCACACTCTTCTGCAAAACTCCAGATACTTTCACTTTGTATATCCTCATATACTCCATGGATCAGGGGTGTACTGGGCAGGGCAATACAGGCAGCTCTGTGAAGGGTTTCCCCAAAGCACCTGAGCCATGTGCTCCCTAAGGTGCCTGCCCATTCCCAGCATGGCTGGGCTGTGTCAGGGTCTCGCCCTTTCCAGGCTGCCGAGCTGAACAGCAGAAACGGCTGGTGCTTTCCAATGTGAATCACAACGGCTCATTTGCTATTTTCAGTGACTGCTAAGAATATGACAAATTTTCTCTTATTCTGGTGAATCCAGCAACCACACAGTTTTTCACTACCATAAACAGTAATGTCCAATCCAGGATTTAAATTAGATCCAGGAAACCTCTGCTGGCTTTTCCTGTATAAAAGAGGGCTTTTAAAATAAAAAAGCAGTTCGAATGTGGCTTTAGAGTCCCAAACTGCAGCCCTGGGTCTGTCATAAGGAGAAGTGTCAAATATCACAGATGTTTGTTTAAAAAGAAATTACTAAAGCAACTGTTATTTTAGAAATATACTTGCACATTTTATAAAGAGTCAGAGGTCAAAACACAGACAAACGGGGATCTTCATGGAGCCAGGGTTTCTCCCAGAGGGCTGTAACTAAAGGGTTGCAGCGAGGCAGGAGACGGGTGCTCTGGGCTGCAGGCAGAGCTCTGCCCCTGCTTGCCTCAGGTGCCACCCAAAGGAACAGCAGAGGATTGAGAAGGGCCAGGGGGATTGAAAATACAGGTGGATGGTTTTGCCACTGGTTAAAGCTCATGCTCACCCATTTGGTATGAGCCCTTCACGTGACATAATTTGGAGAGGCATCCCTCAGCAGATTTTGATCCATACACTGCAATGAGGCTGGGAGGTGCAATGGATATGCAGCACTCTGGCAGTACTATCCGTCAGTCTCAAGGCTTGAGGCCTTGGTCTTCCCTTGACACCCTGGGATGCTGCCCAGTGTGTGACACACTGGGATGCTGTTTCTGTTCATTCTTTCTGGCACACTTAGGAGTGCACTGAGCTGCTGAGGTAGCTAAACTCTGAATTGGCACAGAAAAGCTCCCCAGATCCACATGGACAATGTCTCCAGAAGGCTGAAGGAGAGGAGGACCGAGCAGGTAACCTGTGACAAACCAAAGGTCTTTGATAACCAACAGAGGCACCTCCCTCCTACCTGCTAGGGGCAGGACCGCTCCCAGGGCTGAGCCCACATCCTTCTCTGTCCCTGCAGTCCAGGCAGACAAGGTTGAAAGGAGCAGGCAAGGCAACACTGAGGGCATCCTGGCTGCAGAGGACATGGAAGAGCATGAAGAGATCACACAGCAGAAATGGCCCTGCACACATCAGAGTTGGAGGGAAGAAAAGGTACTTGGTGTAAGCCCCATGGATTTGCCCAGAGAATGCAGCAGCAAAGCTGCAGCTGCTGTCAGAGTTAAAAACCCAGAGCTAGGAGAAGAACAGTTGTGGCAATGGAAGATCTTACACACAGTAGGATGTTTATGTGTAAGTATGCCATAATCTGTAAATCTTCATATATGTAAATCCCTGATTACACATGGAAAGAAGTCCATCTGGGAGAAAAGATTTAGGAACTGCTACTAGTGATGTATTAGATGTCAGAGCTCACTTGGTGGTATCTGGGAGAAGGATTGGCATTAGTATGTAGCAGTGGTGAGCTGGAGTGGATGCACATCAAGCATCTAGCAAGAGCTTCCTCTGCAAAGCTGTCACACCAGCACTCAAAAAAATCAAATGGTTTTCTCCCAAGTTTAATAAGGGAGAGACTGTGAAAATAGTCCATGGAGTGCCAGCAATGAGTGTGGCTGCAGCCAGCTTGGGAAAGGAAGGCTAGGGAATGAGAGTCTAACCTTACTGCTTCACCAAGAGCTATGCAGGAGTGAATAGGGACTAACACAGGACCAAGAAACAGTATGGACCAGGCAGGCAGAACTGACCTCACAGCCTGTATGAAGTGCAAACCACTTGTGGGGACAGTCTTATTTGGCATCTGACTTTGTCCAGCTGGGTAGGAGACAGCCATGGGGGAACAGGTCTGTTCCGGTGGATGGCTGCTACTGCTTCCTCTTCCTTTCAATACTTGATTTCTTTCTGTTGGTGATGCATTAACATTTTCCTCAGAGGAAAACTATGAGGTGGTCAGTGAGCTGGGGAGCCTTCAGGACTTCTCCTTCCCACTATACTGACAAGGTCCCTCACAGTTCACTGGGCAAAAAGTCTGCTTTGCCTAAATAGTTGCTTCCTTATCCCTAACTTGGAAAACTGGGGACTTGTGCACACTTCCACTTGCCAAACCTGAGCCTGAAATAATACTGCAGCTTGTTTTGGCTGCTTTCATGTTCCTGCAAATGGTTTAATATTTTGCCAATGCAGTAAATCAGAAAACCTTCATCTGAACCCGTGCTCACCTGGCAGCAGCACTTGTTCGCATTCTTAGACATTTGCAAACCAATGACTGGCTTGTAACATTTTTCCAATACACTCTTGGATATTTTAATTACTTTCTTTGATGCTAAAATTGTTTTACCAGTGATTGGGAAAGCAGAATTGAGCAACAGTACCCAAAAATCTATATTAAAATAGCAAACTACCTTGTAGTCTCTAAAGCACTTGGAACCAATCTAAGATTTTTGGAGCCTGTGTAGCAGCATGTGCTAGTTCCTATGTGGAATTTCCATAGTTCCTCAATTACCTGGAAAAAGCAGCCATTTTAATCAAAACCCTAAGGGTAGATGAAATCAGGAGAAAACACGAGCTTTATTGCAATGGATATTGACTGTAACTCATTAAGATGTTAAGGTATTGACATCCCATTTGATGAGAAAAATGTCTGATAGGGAGTGTACATAACTGTGTTAGGGAGAATGCTGGTATCAACACATCATAATGAGTAACTAATGATGTCTGTGGCCTAACGAGGTGATTAAAGCAGTATCCTTTGATCTATGTCACTGGCTTGATTTAATGCCATGCCAAGATTGAATCTCTGCACACCGCTGGGGAGATTCAAGTAATTTGAGTAATTCACTGGCCTTGTCCCCGCATCGCTGGGGACATCTGCGATGAGCACGGTTGCTTCTGTAGCCAAGTCACCCCAGGCAGCACATGCTGCCAGGGGAGAGGCGGCTGCTCCCTGCTTGCCCGCAGCCCTTTGCAGGAGTCACCGCTTCAGGGCAGGGGGCTCATGCAGCGTCCAGCCATTGGCCTTCCTTTTGCCTTACAGTCCCTGCTCCTCACAGACCAACCACTGGCAAATTTGGAAAGGATGCTTTGCTACCTTTTGCTACCTGTGCCAGGCACAGCAGGGGTGAGTTACAGTACTCTAAGCCATAGGACTTTGTGCCCAGCACATGTTCAAATCACCATCCTTGTCCACCAAAAGAAAAACTTAAGTGCAGTTCTATGAGTTGGCAAGAGGATTGCCAGGAGCCCAAACCTGCAAGTGACATCAGAGATGCAGAACCTTTACCCATGGTCACAAAGTGATGTAGCTTGGCTACTCACTGCCAGCTTAGATCCTGCTTCTATTTTCAAACACCTGAAAACCTTTTCACCCTTACAGGGAAGGACTCATTAACCTTCTCATACACCTTACAGCAGCTCTTTTCAAGCAGCCTTGCCTACCTGTGCAGACAAATCTGGGCTAAGCAGTGTTGCTCTGGGGACACAGCTGCTAAGTTTTGGGCTGTGCTTTGTTCATAAGGATACCAGAACAAAAGAGTAGCCACCATCGGTCAGACTAAAGGTCCTTCTGTGTGACCAGAGGGACAACATTGGGTGCCCAGCACAAAGCACACAGCAACAGCTCACCTCTGTACTCTTCCTGCTGCCAGCCCTTTTGAGTTGCTGTCCTGAGCTTCATGTGATTTATGTGTCCGTAGCCACTGTGGAGTTCATTCACATGAGACATTTATATTTTGCATTGCAGTAGTTCTTCCTAATGAAGCTGATAACAAGGATTAATTCTTCCTCCCGATTATCTTTAACCTAAAGTGATTGTTAGTACCAAAAGCATAACTGAGAATCAAACTCCAGACACCTCCCTTGCACAGGAGATTATTTTGCTTGATGAACAAGCAGGTTTTTACAAAAGGCTTTTTCCTGTACATCAGTAACAGTACCCGGCTCCCAGACACACGGGTGCGGTATTGCTGTCTCCATCCTGCAGTGACTGTCGCCCAGGGAGAACAGCAGCCCAGCTGCCCACCCAGGCACTGGGTGCTCTGCAGCTCCTCTTCCCACACCGGTGCCCCAGTGGGGAGAAAACTGCTCAAGGCTTGTCCCGGCACAGCCCTGGCCTTCGGGCAGCCCCAGCAGAGCCATCCCTTGTCCTGGTACCTGCCGGGAGCCCCCTCCCCACAGGGGTGTTCCCTGCTGTGGCTCCCATTCCCGCAGGCAGCACCTCCCTCCTCCACCCCCCCGCCTGCCCCATTGGCCTTCCTCCTACTTTAGGCTTTTAGCACTTACTGTTAATTTATAACGTTGACAGCGGCACTGGTCCATTCACACAGGGCACCTGAGCCACCGCCCTGCACATCCAAACACAGAGCCCTGAACAGCTTAACTCCGAGCACAAAGCAGCCCATATTTCCCTCCAAATATGCCAGCCCTGCTTCCTGAGGGGGCCACAGCCCATCCCTGGCAGCTTTATTGGCCTGGGTTGATCACCTGCAAATGGGCTGCAGCTGATGCATCACCCTGTGCTGCCACCACGATGGGCCTTATGCCACCTAAGTGGGTGAAGAAGCACCCAGACACCACTGCTTTGTTCCTCACTCAAATGAGAGGGAAATATGGGATGGGAGGTGAAGAGAGAGGTCACTGCCAGGGACCTGCTGCAGCTGAGCCAGGCCTGGAGAATGGTCCCCACAGCTGCCCAATGGGCTTCAACCCCTGTGGCATCTCCATATCACTTTGTCTAGAAAAAAGCACTTTGCTGTGTCCCTGGAGGTGTTTTTCTTCCCTGGGTGAGGGTGCTGCACACAGCAGGGTATGCTGGAGCCCTCACTTTGCACTGTGGCCCTGGCCAGCACCACCCCACAGAGCTACCAACATGACTGAGTGCCAGATATTCCCAGGCTTGGCCTAAATTAGCTACAGAGAGCAAATCCCGCAGGCCCTCCTGTGGACAAAGGACATTCCTGGCTTCCCATCTCCCCTTAGCTTTTGTTCTTGCCCTGGATGTGGATTGCTGGTGATGCTTTGGTTTCTGGTGTGGTCTTGGGATACCAAGCCCAAGGGGAGCCCTCTGAACGGATGCGCTCAGTGCCTCCCTCAGCTTAGCAGTAAAAAGAAATTGCACGTCAGGGCAGAAGCTGCAGGCGCTTCCAGAGATAAAATATTGTCAGTAGAGTCCAGACCATCCATCAGAATAAATGTAGCTGATGCCATGATTTATGGGACAAAGATGAAGGTTTAATCCTCCTCTCAGCAGCACAACCTGATTTGCCACAAAACCCTGTTAAATTTTGTGGCACACGCTCCATCACTTCATTAGGAGATAGAGAGAAAGCGGTTCAATGCATTGCTGAATCTTTTACGGCTGGGGACCCTCCTCCCACCACTCCCGAGTGATGGGTAATCTCTCTGATCAGATCCCCGGGAAAAGACCCCGTGGGATTACAGAGTGCGGAGGCATTAACAACAGTGACAGGAAAGGAATACAATATCCCTTTAAACAATTAAATATTGATCCTTGTGGCCTGAGGTGGACTCCATCACACAAAAGGAAACACCTCAGTGAATTAGTTTGGCACCGTCCGTATCCTAGCACGGTACGAAGGAAACCGACATTATTTGCTTCACTTATTTTCTTAATGTTTTTTTTCCCCCTCAATTAGAAAAATGCACCTGGTGTGAGCCGCACTCCCCTTTCCACTGCACTCCCCTTTCCACACACGGCACGCGCTGCCCTGGAGCATGGCGGGAGCTGGGGTGGGGGCTGCAGAACTCAGCATGGATGGAAGCAGAAAAGAAGACAGAGCCCCATGAAGCCAGGGTGCTGGTTTGTGTCCCTCTCCCATGACCCCCCGGGGAGAGCTGTACATGGAGAAACAAAAGAAGGCAAGAAATGTCTAAATTTAAAGTGCTGGAAAATCCAACCTTTTATTTACTACATTTTTGTGACTACATAAACGCTGAAACATTGTAACGCTGAAACATTGTAACACTGAAAAGCATGATGACATCATCACTTGCTTTTTTCTTTTTTTTTTTATCTTTTTCCTTTTTTTTTTCCTTTTTTTGTTGTTTTTTCTCTTTTTTTTTCTTTGCTTAGCAAACACAGCAGATGATATTGCACGGCATAAAGTGAGAACAGTAGCAAAGCTTAAAAAAAGTAACTGAAGGAAATCTTAACGCAGTACAGGAGATACTCATAACCAAACCAGAATAATGCCTAGCGCATTACACTTGTCATTGCTACACACAAAAATACAGAAGAAGAAGCGCTTGACTAAGAGAGAGAGATTGAGGAAATATTAGCAATCAACCGTAATTAGGTACAATAATCACTTAGTCTGAAATGCAGATGCAACGCATAAACTACTACTGCTTCCTAATGGGCAAACTAAAAATGACAGCAACGTCGTTTATCAAAATCTTCGCTTGGTTTCTTTATTTCTTTTTTTTATTTATTTTTTTATTTATTTTTTTTTCTCTTTTGGTTTTGTTTCATTGCTCTGGAAGAACAACTCCCTCTTGCTCTTGGAAGAATTCCTACCTCTACGGATCTGGGACCTGTGATTGTCTCTGGCGCCCTCTTTGCGCGGCAGCGGATGGAGCTAACAGGGAGGCGGGGGGGGGGGGGGGAGGGAACGAGGGGGACCCAGGCTCCGGCTCAGCTGGGACTGGACTGTGGGCAGGGGTTATGAAGACAACTACCAAAGCAAGTAAAACACAATGCTTTAACGTTTATTTTCATTTAATACTGTTGTTCGGGTCAGACTGCAAAACTAATGTGGTTCCATGGGGAGGATGAGATAAATGCAGAACAGGCTGTGAAAAATCAAAGTACCGGAACAGGAAAAGAAACCATGTCTTCCTAAGTACGGTTCTGTCCAGTGCTCGACGGCTCATGCTGGATTTATAGACTAATACTTTGCCTCCCCCCTCTAAGTGAAGCATAACTCATTGCACGGCATTAATTTAGGTATTAAAAACAGACATTTAGCCAATGCTTACCAACAGACCATTTAATGATCCTGCATTTCAGAGCGTCTTTATTGTCCCATTTCAATACTTGAAGTACAAAAACATATCTAGAAAGTGTAACTTCTGACCAAAAGCTCAAATCCTGCCCTTGTCCTTCCCTCCCTCAACCCCTCTGCTATCTCCCCAAAGGAAACCAAGGTACACCTGGAGCTCAGCTACCATGTGGGGAAAGGAAATATTTACAGCCATCACAAACCATGTCAGTACACAACATTTAGTTGAAACAGAACCTATTCTTTACGCAAATAAAATACAGGTGAGTGGCATCCTATTTCTGTGCCATGATGCCAACATCAGCTTTGCAGAATTATCATTGTCATTACTCCGTTTTTTTTTTTTTTTTTTTTTTGCTTTTCAACTCAAAACTGCTTTTTCCTCCCTCGAGCTGCGGGCACCCAGGGCAGACCAGCACTGGTCCCCTCAGAGGGATGCTGCACAGGTCCCTCCCCACTCACCGGCAGCCAGGGCACCGGAGGTCTCCCGTGGTCCCTGAGCCTGGATGCAGCCACAGCTCCCAGGGTACTCAGCAGCATCCATGGACCTGACCCATCCCTGCCTGGGCCCTGGCTGGGGAGCAGGGACACAGCGGTGGCCCAAGCCCTCGAGCACTCTCTGAGCTGGGGTGGCTGGCACAGTCCCGTTGCCTGCTGCCCCTTGGACATTCCCCCGTGCATTCCAGGGAGGAGAGCCCTGGGTGCTGGGGGGCTGGCGAAGGCCTTTCCGTGAGCAAGGCTTCCAAATTCAAGTTAGCTTTTCTCCCAAGGCGTACGCCCGCTACTTGCGCTACCCGTGCGAATGGCGAAGGAAAACAAAAACTCAGCAAAGTCTCTCACAAATGCCAGTGCTTTTAAACATTAAACGACTTTTAAATTCTTTGGATGTGTGGGTCTCACCCACAAAGCAACCTCTCTAGAAAAAGACAAATAAATTAAAGGAAAAACACACTAATAATGCCTTTCTGCTTTCTAAGTGACAAAAGTACTACCTTGAAACACTCATTTTGGCATGTACAAGTTGGGGAGAAAGGAGGCCCGGGGGGATAACCTGGCAGTGTTTGTAACACGGGTGGAAGTGCATGCCAAGACGAGGCTGAAGATACACCCTGCAGTCAAGAGAAGCACTCTCCTTCAGTTCATCTCGGCATCAATAATGAAAAGATTGTAACATAAAGCTTTGGCCATTTTTGAATCTACTATATACATTTTTTTC
This sequence comes from Pezoporus flaviventris, assembly GCF_033815535.1. Classification (NCBI taxonomy): domain Eukaryota; kingdom Metazoa; phylum Chordata; class Aves; order Psittaciformes; family Psittacidae; genus Pezoporus; species Pezoporus flaviventris. Next base: position 13,253,621 of record NW_026892554.1, read on the forward strand.
TTTTTTTTTTAAACTACATAGTCATAAATTAAAGCAGTGATTAAATAAGCGTATACAAAATGTAATTAAATTAAAGTCACAGCACATTATAGAGAAAAAATAGGAACCATTTATCACAGCAGAGAATATCTTTTTTTTACCCTGTGAAAAGAACATCGACTAGCAAACGCAAAGCATCCTAGCTGAAACAAAAGAAATCGAAGCCACGTTTCCCTTTCTTGCATTCATTGCAAACAACGATCTTTACCCACTTTGAAACATTCCCAGGAATAAGATCTTCCTTGAGTATAACAGAGAAGTTCTGCCAAAAAAAAGAGGAAAAAAGAAGAAACCCAAACCAAACGATATAAAAGGAACATACAAACAAAACAACCCCTACAAAATAAATAAGAATTATAAAGCTTTTTTTAAGTAACCTTAACAATTATCAAACTAGTAAGTTCTGCCTTATCACATAGACTCTCTATACAACATAACCCTAAAGATTTATTACTATGAGGTATTTGGAGGAATTGGTAAAAGCGATGCACGGCCTGTCTGGGCTGAGGGACTCAAGCTGCTTTGGGGGAAAGAAGAGGGAACCTTTGGTTTGTCAGCAAGAAAGTGGAAAAAAACATTTTCCTTTGGTATCAAAGAAAGTTTCATTGCATGGTTGCACGGCAAAAAGCACCACGGTGAAGAATTATTCCTTTTTTCATTAGTGGCCTTTCTAAGAGGCTGAGGTATTCAAAGAGTATAAGGTGAGAGATAAAGAGGTCAACAGCGGTTTAACACTTTGGTTCAAGCAAGGCACTCGTCCTATGAGTTTACAAAGTTTGCAACATGTTTGCCTAGAGCTTTATTATTATTATTATCCTTATCATCATCAGTAGTAGCAGTTGTAGCAAGAGAAGTATTCGTAAGGTTATTAGCATTACCATTAAGAATGAAGACAAGGTTACGCACTGAGTGAAGGTGAGGAGGAGGGTCGGGGGTAAGAAGGAGGATGAGTTCCCTTTCCAGACTGAGGCCGTGCATGAAAAATCTTTGGTATTCTTTGGTATCATCAATGTGATTAAAATCACCAATGGAAATCGAGTGAGGTAGCGTCTTTGGTTCACACTATAAATAGTAGATCTTTACACACTTTTTTTTTCTTTTTTTTTTCTTTTTTTTTTTTTAACACGTGGAAGTAGCTATTCCTTACCTTTTGCTTCTTTGTCTTTAGCAAATAGTTACCAAATGTATTGTAAAGCTAACCACACCACAATAATAAACCAGGAGGCTAAGCAAAGTCTCAAAATTAGCCCCTGGGCCTTTGAATGCACCCAAACGCAGCAAGATAGAAAAGGGTAAGTGCTTTCTCTTTGTTTGCTAAATGCATAGTTATCATCCTTATGTACAAAGGAGGAGGAAGAGGAGGAGGATAGGAGGAAGAGTAGTAGAAAGAAGGACTGTTTCTCGGGGTAAAAATGTCTTGTTTACAACTCAGGTGAGGAGAGGTGTCCTAAGACTCTTTGGTATAAGCTCAGCAGTGTTCCCTCCAGGCAGAGCCCGCCACCACCACGGCCTTATCCTGAAATCCCTCTCAGGAGAAGAGCAGTGCCCACGGCAGTCCTGGGCCTGGTCCTGTGACGGGGCACCCCCAGCCACTTTGGCTGCTTGGGAATTCGCTTCTGGCATCAGTGGGAGCAGGAGCAAATTCTCAAGCAAAAGCCCTGTTCCTGGCTGGCTCTTGTTGGGATTGCTTTACCTGAGTAAGGAGAGGAGGCTGATGCCCCTGAAAGCAGTGCGGGTATCGCGGCAGAATGGGTTGCTCTGAAGGGGGGGTATTTTTTTGGTTATTTTTCTTTTCCTGGAAAGCTAATAATGCCATTTACAATGGGGATGGATGTGGACAGTTCACCTCTCGGCCAGCCTCCGCTCGTGGGTTACTGTGGTCAGGTTTGGATGCAGGCTATGAGCCGAATGCACATTCCTAATGCCCTCTCGCCCATGGAGTCACCTTTGACTGAAGCCCCATCTCCTGATGCTCCCAAATGGTTTCAGGTTCTGCTCCCTCTCCTAACCCTTCCTGGCAGATTTTTAGGTCCCTTTGTTGAATTTGAAACTATTTTATCAGGAATGAAGTGAACCAAAAGACTTACTGATAAGACAGAGACAAGCTTTCCTGTGTAACGTTAAGCACAACATCAGAAAGCAGCTCCCTGTTAAGGATGCCCTGCTGAGGAATGGCAATGGTCCAAGCCAGGGAGCACCAGGTAACCTGTCCATGCTTCAGTTGGTGCGGCCAGGCAGTCTGCTCAGAGGTAAAACAGCTTTACAGGTAGAATGAGCAGTTCCATAGTTATTTGCTTCATGTTTTGAAAAGAATTAAAGAAAAGTGTGTTCTTTGCCTGTTCAGAGTATGAGGCGCATATTGCTCATGGGAAGAGTTTTGTTCCTAATGGCTTATAAAAAACCAAAACGTTTCTATATACTTAAACAGACATGTAAAAAAACCCAAACCACTTAAAATCTATAACTTGTGCATCGGGTTTTGTGTGTGTGGATACATGTGTGCACGTGCATACATACAGCACTCCATAAAAATGTGTGTGCTTGTATATATACACAGACCTATTGAGGGACTTGCATGTGTGTGTATCAGAGATCCTGAAATTGCATATTGGGTGCAAATTTAATGCTGGTATGAAAGTTCTCTTTGGTTTCAGCAAGTAGTCTCTAAAGACAATACAATGGAAATACTAAAAAATGCGGCAATGTACTTTGAATTTCCCTGCATTTTTAAATTCTCAAGTTTTAAATAAATAAGGCTCTCTTTTCTAAACTATAGGTATGTTACAAAGCAGTGTTTTGCTGGAAAGAAACCTAAAAAGTTAGTTATCACCGTCCTTTATTAACCTTACACTAGTGAGACTGCATCCATGAGATACTTTGTATGTCAGCTTATTAATGTTTCCATGTCAATTATGTCTCTGTGTGGATGGAACACTTTAAAAGAAAGCTGCTAAAATTTAAGGTAAGCTAGAGACTCAAAAAACTCACAGATTAGATTACGTTTTCACGGGCAATTGCTTTGTCAGTCTTAAAGTGGGTTTAACATACGGAAATGGGGAGAAATATTCAGTGCCAAAAAGCTTGGGTTTATTTCACTTTATTTTAATATAGAGATATTTCAGCTGCATTCTAAGCACTTACTGGAAATTAACTGTATACCCTGAACCTTGACTAGACCCTGTCCTCTCTGGGAAATAAGTGGTGCTACAGAATTGCTCAACTTTGGTGTTGCTATTATTTTGAGTGGGCTTCATCCCAAAACCCAGTATCTGATTTTGTTGGTGGTGGCTGGGTTCTAGTTTACCTTGAATTTTCCTTTCTCTCTCTCTTTTTTTTTTTTTTTTTTTTTTTTAAGGGTGTAAGTAAGAATATCTATTTCTAATCCTTGCTTTGGGCTTAAACGTGCATATTTGGTTATTCTGGAATTTAATATACCTAGCAGAATTACCTCTGTAATTTGAAACACCAGTTAGAAATCTAACAGGCACATGTACGGTTTTTAAAGTCTATTTTTCCCTTACACTAGAATTTAATATGCAGATGTTGCACGCTCTTCTTTTTAATTTCATCAGAGTAGGAATGGGATGATTTCTGTTCTACGGGTCTGTTAGCAACAGAGCATTTAAAGCTTTTCAGCTACAAACGTTAAACTATTTCATGCATTATCCTGATTAATAGATGAGCAAGAAAGAACGCACAGGACAAAAGCTCAGCCTGCTACACACAGATAGGAAGCCACGAAACATCAGGCTTGCATCTCAGTGTCATGGGAATTTTGCTATTGACTTCAGAGGCATCATGATTTAGCCTTCCGAAACCACTACTGCAGCTCCTGTTGGAGCTCTTCTCACCAGCATTAACTGATGTTGTACCACCTTTTTCAATAAGAAAAGACCACGAGCCTTCAAAGCTACTGCTGTTCCTTTGCCTAGTAAAGTCAATAGGTAAAAAAAGCTCACTAATGTCAACGAGTATTGATCAGATGCTGAGCCCTGTGGTTTTACATTTCGTAATTCGTTTCATTTTTGCATACAAAGTGCCTCAGGTCTCCTGTTTGCAGGCTAGATGGCAGAGCTGAGCTGCATTTATATACAATGCACGGTTTGCAAAGAGCGCTGTTCAATGGGCTTCCAGCAATGTCAGCCTGGGAGACTGTAATAAGGGGATGCAGGCACGACAGCTGCCACGCTGCCTTACACGTGGCAATAGCGGCCCTTCTTTTGCTCCCAGTGCAGTCAGCGGCAGAAGGGCTCACTGACTTCAATGGAAGCGTCATCCCATTATCAGTGCCTGTGCTCCAAAAGGGGCTGCGATCTCCTCAGATGACATTCTTTCTTGCCAATCACAGAATTAGTGGTTTTACTAATTGCAAATAACAGTCTTGATTACAAGTTTTATGTGTTATACAGTTAGATTAGTTTATACCTATAACTCTACATAGTATTTTGTGTAAAAATAGCTTTGGAATAGTAAAATCATTGCAATAAAATACCTGCAATATAATTATTAAATGTGTTCTTTGGTAGCTAGTCGATTTTTTTTTTTTTTTAATGGATGGAATAGTTTTCCTTTTTTAAATCTGAACATTCCTTAACAAACAAAGAGAATGCACTGGTTTAGGTACCATTCAAAATTTCTTTGCCTAGTTTGAACTTGCTTCCGGGCATTGCACCAGTTAAGTTCAAACCATGAAACAGCAAAAATCACACTACCGTTCAAATGAATTCAGACGACTCCACGCTTTGTAGGTCATGCCATGGCACAACCCTCTCTGAAGACCAGCCCTGACTAAGTCCCTAACCACTGGTGTGTACGTTATACACCTTCATGGCAATTGCTGTAGAAATGAAGAGCCATATCTGAAGAAATGTCCGTTCAATGACAAGAAATCACTATGCTCCAAACCACTAAACAGCCAAGTACGGTGAAGATGATAATGGGCAAAGGTGTAAAACCAGTGGTCTGCTTTTCTTCTCTTTGCATTCCATTTCATTCCCTCCATTTCACTTTCTTCTTCCTCTCTGTTCTTTGCAAGTCGTCATCCTACTAAAGTGTGTGTCTTAGAACAAAGTCATAATGCAGGTGAAATATGTCTTTGGTTTCTTTGGACTTATAAATAACATTTATTTCAAATAGTTCTAAGTATAAACCTGCTATCTTGAGGTCCTGGTCTGTCTTTATTTATTTATTAATTTTTAAAGCTTTTCCACCGAGGTTTAGTTCGTGGTTATTTCTTCATGCTTTGGTACAAGTGCTTGATGAAGAAGATGAGTTGCCTGAATTGGAGCTGCCCTCGTCTTGCCACTTATCCAGACTCCTCCTCCGTGCATTCATGAAAAAGTTGCTGACGGTGCTCAGCTCCAACCCAAGCTGCTGGGAAATGGTGATTTGTAATTCTTTGGACGGACGCTTATTTTCCTTGAATATTGCATGTAGAGTTCGACGCTGGACATCCGTGAAGACCAACCGAGGCTTTTTGGGTGTATTCCCTCTGTCCTTTCCGTGCTCTTGTTCTTTCCTCTTGCATGCTGCAAGAAAGGGGAGAATGGTTAGAGAGGGCTGGCAGAGGAGTGCACTGGTACACAGAACAGGACAAACGGGATACAGGACTGCTCATGTCAGCTTCTAAATTTGGAGATGATTTGTGACACTTTTTAACTTACTATAAACTACAGAAAGAGATAAGGAATAGAAGTTGGAAAATACCTTTGTTGTTGTCTGATAAAACTCAGCAAATGCTATTACATTTTAGTAACAGTCATTACTGCTGGTACTTTAACTATGTAATATCTCTATGAGGTGGAGTGGAAATTCACTGAGCTCTAAAATCAACCTTGCCAACCTCTTCAACCTTCATTATTTGTTGTCAATCCATTTCTGTAGCTTTTTATTGTCTAAGAAATATGGAACTGGGAGAAACCAGGATGCTACTACAGTCTTACACACCAGATGATTACGTATTCTGAACAAAATAAACCACGTTTCAACATGAAGAAAAATGGTATAGTGAATGTTCCGTACAGAATTTCACCTTATTTCATCTATCATCCTTTCTTTCCCATTCAGAACACCATTTTGCTCTATATTACTAAAGGCACTCACAATTTGAATCTGCCTTGCAGATCACCTGCCACGTAGGATCCAACAGGATGACAGAGTGACTCCCAGATTCCCCCCCACCAGCCTTTGACTGCCTGCCACTTCATCTTGTTAGCATTTTGCTAGGATAAAGGTTTCCTTGGGAGAGCAGATTGCTCTGTCTCGCTTTCAAAAGATTCTGAAGTTTGTTTCCCTCTTTTTTCTCTAACAATGACCTTTAATGCTGATTCAGAGATGTATTTCTGAAGGTAATAAGGATGTTTTGTCTCTGTGCCTGCCTAGTCCTGAATTCTGTTGAGATCAGTGCTGATTATATGAAGAAGAATTTTGTGTACCTATTCCACAGTTATTGGAATGAAAACAGCAAATTACTTTACAAAGGTCCTTCCTACATCTGTTAGTGCAACCTAGAGCCAGCCTTGGCATGAGGGTTTAATTGCTTGAGGGAAGTATAAAAATAGTCATCCACCTTTTGTACTTAGAGAAATAGCAACTGCACAGATCAGACAGCAAGATTCAGGAGATGCAAAGGCACCTTCTGCCAGCCCAGCGGGCAGCGACCAAGACACTGGCATCTCAGCCCCCTCTGAGGAGAAGCTTTTGAAGAGCTCCCCAACAGTATGTATTCCAGCCACACATTCTTTCATAAGCAATGACACATGAATCAAATGGACTGGGATACCAAACTCATACCTTCTACAGTTATTTTATATGAAACCCTTTGAAGAGTGCTTTGAAGTTACATCCTGACCTCTAAAACTCTGTGCAGCTTCTGGGCTGAAACCCAGGTTTCCTCATGGAAGTGAGCCCCCACTGAAGTCAAGCTGCTGAATTCACTGTGGGGATCAGTGCCTGCTGAAATAATTCTGCATCCCCAAGTGAAAGTTAACATTGATAACTCAAGGATTAAAAATACTTTTGCGAGAATAGTCTGTTATTTACTGGCATATATTAGGAACAAGGAGCAAAGAACATATCAACAGCATCTCAATCTTTTTTACACGTCTATCCATTTGAAAATCACGAGTTCCCATGAAAGCACATGTCGGAGCTCAGCTCTGTAACAGCCTCAGTCTCCAGCTCTGACTTTGCCCTGCTGACAGGCTAATGCAGCAAAGGAGAAAAACCAAGCTCAGGCAAGGTTTGCTGTGCCTAATGATTTCTGCTTATGCTGCTTTGCACCTTCCTGTTTCAAAGACGACACAAATTCCAGCTTTCACCCAGACGCTCTGTCTAGGGCTTGTCACAAAATCTTAACTACACAAATAGCATGATCTGAGTCGGCTCTGCAAGATGCTTCAGCAGGAATAGTCACATCATAAATGACAGTCACAGCAGTAGATACAAAGCTAGTTCAATTAGCAGTGTAAACCTCTGGGGTTTCCATCACAAACTAGTACCTGAGTTCTCCAAAATCACAGAGGATAACAAGAAAACAACAGTCCGTTGTGAAACTAACTTGCTGAACACATTGTCTTCCTGAACTTGTGCTCACCTCCTGAAACATAGTATTCCTGAATAATTATTTCCTTACTCCCAAGAGTTACAGCTTCTCTTGTTGCATCAGAGACCTTATAATTACTGCTCGTAACATCACAGAGGTAAGAAAAAAGTGCTCATTACTGGAGAGGAAAAAATAAATCCTCTCCAGTCTATGATACAAACAGGCCAACTGCAGTGTTTTGCAAATAAAACTTCATTTCAGTCAAACCCATCAGAAAGCAAGCACTGAGGTTCCCATGGTGCTCTCTGGAGAAGCTGGGAGCCACCCCTTGCTCCTGCAAACCAGTGTGGACTCAATTTTTTAACAAACTATCCTGCAGGATTGCTGGTTTCCTAAGGCTTGGTCCACACCTAGTGGGAGCGAGGGAAGATATGCTCTAGTTTTGCCTATGAAATAGGATGATTCTTATCCTCACATCCAAGTTGGAGTTCTTCTTTCTTCTAGTTTGAATTAAGTGCTAATAATGTACCAGTTCAGAGGAAGAGAGAGATTGACTTGGTTGCAATTGGGACCTTATCTAAGACACGAAGACCCACATGCACAAGTTCAGTTCTCACTGGACACAGCACAGCCCCAGGAGGTGGAATTGAGGCAGGCATTGCCCAGAGCAGCCCGGCCAAGCCAGCCTGGGCTGAGCAGCACACCACAGAGCCTTTCTTCACCGTGGGATGATGGGGCATGGCTTCCAAACCTGGATCATTTCCATTCAAAGCTAAAGTTGCTGTCTTCTGAGCTTTACCCCTGTTAGCATTCACCAGAGGTAGATTGAGGGCAAAGACTTTCCAATACATTTAATTGTTCACAGCACACTTGCAGACAGTGCTGCAAGGCCTCAGGTTGTGAGCAGCAAGGGTGGATACCACCTCTCATCTTCTGCCTTGTCCAGGCTCAGAAATATTAATAGCACTTAAAAATAAATAATGGTGATAATGAAAAACCATAATAGGGTTTCCTTACGATCGTTTTTCCTGCACTGGAGCCAATCAATTTTAATAATAAATTGTAGCTTCCAGCTTGCCAGAGAACAAATGTACACCACAGGATAAAATCTGCTCCAACGTGAGAGTCTACCCAAAGCAGGCACAGAGACCAGCCAGCTCACATGGCAAGGGTTGACAAATAGGGACCATCCAGCCCAGTTACAGCAGCCTAAGCCAGTTCAGACAAAGCAGCTATGCCTGCCTGGGCCAGGTCCTCCTCCAGCACCAGTAATGGTGTTCACTGCAGTCAGAGGCTCCGGAAACACTGACTGAAACCCTTTTCTTGTGTAAAAAAAACAGAGCCTGTCTTCAAAACCGTTTATCACACACCTTCATCTGGATTTTAGTAGAAGATAATAAAAGTAATTTGCAGTGATGTGCCCATACCCGTTAGCACTGTGAGCAGACCCTGTCCCACAGCACAAAAGCTGAATTCAGGTGCTTTGTGGGGTGCTGTGCTCCCCAGAGGCATGCACCTCTCCCCTGCACACCCGCTCTCATGCTGCCCTGTCTCCCCATGGCAGACAGCCGTGCTCTTTGTCTCTGGGCTGCCCCAGCTGAGCGGTGCTCCTTGTGATGCCTTTTGAAAAAGCCTTAACAAAGTCTAGTTAAGAAAAAAGCAAAGCAGAGGATAAAGAAAGTCACTATGGCTCTGGCAACACATGTGCAGATATGACAATGTAATATTATCGGTGCCAGAAGGAGCCTTATAAATCCACTGCTGAACTCTGGCCTCTTCCAGTCACTTCTATCTTCCTCTGCCCTGAGCAACAGATATTTTTGACACTTGCAATTCTCCTGATGCAGTCCATCAATCTATTTTTGTCTCCCTTTGTTCCTTCCAAGTAGCCCGAGGGATTTGGCTGAGTTAACTTGCCAACCTTGTAAGGTCTGTACATCTCACTGAGGCCTGGTTGCCTGTGCGTGGTGCTGAACCAGGTCTCACTGCTGCAGCTCCACCATCTATCACTGCTCTCCTGCAGCACCCAGCTGGTCTGGCTCTGTACAGCACAGCGGGATCAGTCCTGCTTTGCCACAGGTGTGGCAGGATCATGTCCCCTCTGAAAACGCACTAATTGCATCATCAGGTTGAGATAGCAAAGAGGATGTTTTGCCCACCTGTGATGTGAACGACACTGGTCTGTCAGTCTAAAAGTCAACATTACAGTAAGCTCAGGTGTTAACTCTGATGCTTGATCTAGTCTTTCATCCCTAGAGAGTGGATTTCTCTTTTAAATCTAAGGAAAAAACCCTGATTACCATAAATCAATTTTCAGGAGCACCTGGTGCATACACGTGTGCCTATCTGCATCTGCCAAACACAAATTTTCCTTTCTAAGAACCAGAGGCACAGAATGAAACCACTAATACTCTCAACAAACCCTCTGGCTTGTTTTGGGCACATAATAAACCATAGAATCATAGAATTACAGAATGGTTTGGATTGGAAGGGACCTTAAATCTCATCTGCTTCCATCCCCTATGCCACAGGCAGGGACACCTTCCACTAGACCAGGCTGCTCCAAGCCACATTCAACCTGGCCTTGAACACTGCCAGGTATGGAGAATAAAATATCACCACAAGTTCTGCTGGCTGTTTTTGTTAAAAATGGCACTGGTGTAGGGGGAAAGGCAATGGAAAACCCTACTTGGGCAAACCCCAGCCCAAGCCCTATGGCTAGCTGTGGAGGCAGAAGACCACTCTCACTGCCAGAGGCACTGCTCTGCTGGCTGCCAACCACATCACCGAGTGTGTGCTCTCAGACACAGGGTAGAAAGGCAGCAGATGCTGAGGAAGAAGGTGAATTTAGGGGGGTTCAGACCTGACACTGAGAAAGCCATGCCATTCCATGCACACCAACAGGTCACACTGCTCACCAGCTGCCAGCAGCAGTTCCCATTACTCCAGGACAGGCACATGCAATGGCCACAATTGCTTTTTTAACTGTACAAAGCGGTTGGAAAGGGAGGAGAGACACAGGGCAGGAAGAAGGGAGCACTCCCACCCCAGTGCACCACAACAGCACAGCATTACAGCTCTTCTTGGAATGGTCCCATCACTGCCTTGGCATGAACTTTCTCACCCCACTGAGGTGGGAGCCAAGGCACACAGTGTGTCTCTGCTTACAGGGAGCCCTTTTTCCTCTCTGTATCCAGAGCAGGTCCAGACCAGCAATGGGGAGACACACACACAGAGTAATGTCTCCAGTTATGCTGAATTCAGAGCCTGGTTGGCATGGAGAGGAGGCCATATCCACCAGTGATGGGATAGAGGGCCTTTCACCCTGAAGTGACAGGTCATGTTTCCAGCTCTGGCCCAGGTCATTGCTGACCACAAGCCATTATTGCTTGCGGCCATTGAGTGCCCTGTACGAAAGAGGTAGTGGTCTTGGTTCAGCTCCCTCTGAGCAGGTTCACAACACACACGCTAATTTCCATCACATTTGACACACTGTTTGACACCAATTAGTGCTGTGGCTGGAAGATTGAGCCGGACGCTATGGACAGAAGGAGTCTGTAGGAACTCATTTGTAGCTTTTTGGGGAGTAAAAATGATTGGGGATCTCTCATGACTCTGGGCTCGCTCTGCCTTGCCTCATGAGGCACTTTCTGGTTGCTTCACACCAGAAGGTAAAGTCAGCACTGAGCTCTGAGATCTTCACCAGTACCCTCACCGGACTGGTTTAGTTTGGGGGACTTCCTCACCCTTACTATGCATGAGCATTATATTTGCTTCAGACAGGTAGGAGAAAAAAAG